>NC_140590.1:1708402270-1710931208 GCF_964204655.1 Triturus cristatus
TAACAACTTTTGGAAGGCTATGGCGTATCTCAGACATCCTTTGTGGGAAGAAAGTATCCTCTTTGCCAAGGACACATCCCCATGAGTAAGACCAATGGGGTAACAAAACACAAGAAGCCGTGGAAGCGGCTTTCCTTTCGAAATGAGGCAAAAGTGCCTACAAATGTAAAAATTTCTTTCAGAAACTACCTCCAAACATCATACCATGAACATTATTGTGATCACCGATTGGCTAGAGCACTGCTGTTTGTGGTTGGGCTTGATTAATATACCCATTCAATAGTGTGCAGGATGGATTTAGTACAAGATGGAAACCATGTTTTAAATCTATCCGGAAATGATTTCGAAATGAAATGGTCAAATGGCATTATAAAGAGGCAAAAGATCTAAAAGTCAGCCCGACCTGCTTTTAGACACTTGTATATCCCCTTCCAGATATAACTCCATAGATCGCAAAAGACCTTCAAAACCTGATGATCCAGTTGTGAAGTGACCAAAACATTGCACTTAAAGGAGTGGCATTAGTAAGACACAGATGTTCATACATCTTTGATCGATCGATATATCTGGTATTGAAGGTAAGCTCCCATGTGAAGGAAGAGAAGCAACTCTGGGGCGAGGATTTGACCCTTGGGAGGAGGAAGGTCAATGAGTGGGGTGGATGGAGCCTTTTTGAGTCTTTCAGTTCCTGTAGAATAGGGCTTTGAGGGAATATTTTCCATTCTGTAGACAATTGTCTTAAGTAACATACATTTTATAAGTCTCCTAATTCAATTCTAGACATGAGCATCAGGAGAGGTTCATGTCACTGCTACATGATATCTTATTGTTGCCAACTAGGCTACAACCCTTGGCATAAGGAACATTCACAAAGTATTGCTTTACAATGGATGTCCAAATAGTCTCATTGCAAGTTATTGTGCCCCGATTGAAAACTTCCACCCTTAAAGTAGCAGCCTTGCCACCAAACTGAAATTCATCCTCTTTGAAAGAATCAGACACCATACTTGTCCCTGATTCAAGTGTCCTTAGTCTGCATAGCCCTGCACACTGGGTATCAATTGAGAAGCAGGCCAAGAGACATGAATCCCTTGGGTGCACAGGGATCAGGCATCACCAGTTTTAGTTGAGTTTGATGCTTAGCCATCCCACTCCCGGATAACTGTCATCTCTGCTTCAAATTGTAAACCTAGAGATGGTAGACATCCCCCAAGGGGATGGTGGGATAGATGGCAAATGAAAGACCACAAGAGAAACAGCTGAACTCCGTAGCTAGGGCTAGATATTCAGAAAGGGCAATGGTCAGGAGGGTTCAGGATGCTCTGATTCTGTCATAGCTGATAAATAAATCTGATATTTCATTACTAAAAGTGTCCAGTGCTACAATGAGCGGCCACAACATCTGACCATGCATTTCCTGATTAATATGTAGCCAAGGAGGGTACACCAAAGACCTGAAAAATATGATGAATCCAGTAGAAGTAATGCCACGTTGTCAAGTACCTCGATCTCTGCAGAAGCAGAAAGGATGATCTTTCCCAATGCCCACCCGCCGGTGCCCGTCGTACAGACTAAATTCCACGACTGCACCAGCAAGGGGGGAAGGGGAATGGGACAGAAGAGACAAGTCCTACGTCTGCCAACCTCGCAGTCTCCTAGATCTCCTATGTCTGATCTTCTTAGCAGATCATTTGGGTTCCAGGGAGGGATTACCTTAAGCACAGAAAGGGAAGAGCAGGAAACCATTAATCACCTTACTACTCTGCAGCATAAAAACGAAGCGCACATAACTCTTCCTTCCCTACCAGCATTTGCAGAAGTTATTGCCTCTTCTATTTACCTGCACTGTAGTAATGATTGTTTTAAGTCTAATTAAAGTAGTCTTTTCTCAACTGACTTAGCTCAAATATTACATATTCATGTAAGCAAGTCTCTGCTGCAAGGAATGAGTTAACATTCAATGCCTTTCAATGAATTTCAGTTACACATGCATAGTTCCAACTTGAAAACTTTGTTCCACTGGTGGAGCGTGCAAAAAGGAACAGGGGAGGAGCAGAAGGAAGGAAAGGAAAGGAAGGACGCATATGGAGGGAAGCGAAAGAATAGAAGAGTCCGAAACGCCGGTGGATTCTTGCGTGCTGTAGTAGTCTGGTCGAGTCATTGCAGCCGGTAAACTGAAATGCGTCTTACTTGAAAAGAAGGACTGACTAGGAAACAGGAACTTAGCTCCTCGAAATCAACGAAGGAACAGAGCGCGGAAGGCTTCTCTCTCTTAGCCTTCTCAGGCTGCTGTGAGTTCTGTAAGTTCCCCTCAAGTTACCATGAGACTGGGTAACCGACGGAAAAACGCCAACTTCTTTCTCAGAAAAACTGGGCTGCAAACCCAGTCTATTCAGGAATTGCCTTCCGCCTGCCACTAGAATGGAGAAACAATCGCCCACAGGATATCGGCAAGCGGAAGGAAGCAACTGCCACCTTCTGCAAGAGACGTGAGGCAGAGCGATAACTCAAACGTGCAAGTTCCTCAAAATCCTAATTGAAGTGCGCGGCAGTTAGCGCGAGCACTCCACAAGTAATTTACAGTATCGCGAGAATTCTAAACAGCTTCATAGTACTGGGAAACACAGCGGCCATCCTGTAAGTGCAAAACCCCCAAGCTAACTGTTCTCCCATATATATAGGAAAAGCACTATACATTTACCCAATGAGGTAGCACTTACTGATTAGCCAGTAGAATCCTTGATGGAGCTCTGTGCATCCATGAGTTTCTCGAGTCCAATCCCCGTGTAGTGTAAAGGGCCAGAAGAGTTGTCTACAGCGACCATGTGTGTCTGTAACATTTCCACAGTGCCGACGGGCGCCGGGGTCCCTTGAGTGAGCTGTCCGTCATAGTGGGGGAAAGGGAGGGAACAAGGAAGACGATCCACACCGCTTGGATGGGGGGGGTGGGGCCAAACGGGAGGGGCTTCCATGCAGTTCACATGCCTCTTGTTTATAAAGGGCCAGAGACGGATCAGAGCAGCAGATGAGGAGACAGAACCTCCTGGTGTCAGGAACTACACGGGAATTGCGCTCGAGAAACTCATGGATGCCCAGATCTCCTTCAAGGATGACAGCAAGTAGTAGATATGGGGAGAAAGCACACCTGCCTAGGCGAAAATTTCCGTTCCCTCGCGGATCGCGGAAGTTTTGACATTTTCGCGTTCTGCATGGAACGTGAAAATGTCAAATTTTCGCAATCTCCGCGAGCGGAATGGAAATTGTCGCCCACCCTTCATTTTACCCCTCCCCCCCCGCTCCCCACACGGTCATGAAGCTGCTTTGTGCGACCCCCTCCTGGGCTCCCTCTCAGCCCCTACAAGCACCTCTTTTAGAGCTCATAAAAGGCTGAAGCTGTGAGGGTGGCTTTTCTTCTGAGAGACTAAATGCTGGGGCACTAAACTGTATGACAGTGGGCATTCTGTGGTGCCTCTTTATGGGCAGCAGAGTAGGAGAAACCTGCAGAATGTGTCTCCTTGCAACTGGGCCCATAGGAGGGGCTCCTCTAGGTCCCTACAACATGTCTGCAAGGCCCAGGAGAGGGGAGACACTGCACGCTTAACAGGATGGGCATGGTTCACAAGCAGACTGGGGTGCGTGGCCTGGCTGTGTCCTACTGGTGTGGGGCTCCCTGTTGGTGAGCAGAGTGCGAGGCCCTGGCCTGCTGCCTGCACTGCCCATGCCTAGTGCCAGCCCTGAGCCCAGAGAGCTTTGGAGCGCTTTATATGAGCACCAGATTATGTTATACAATGCCGGATACATTTGTTTTCTTGCTAGGCAAGGACATATTAAGTTATTTTGCCTGCATCACAGGATTTGAACCCATGCTGGAGTCAAACCTAGTTACCGAAGTCCAAAGTCAGCAGTTCTGGACATTAGGCCACATCCGGTTCCTTGCCCGGTGTTGCGAACAGTTTTTTTTATGAGCTCCTTGGCTGGGCTTCGGCCAACTCTTACTGCCGACGCTCCTAGCGCCAACAGCCAACACCAATCAGAAGTGACATCTCTGCCACAATAATTGCTCAAAGTGTCTTATCACTACTCGCCTTTCCGCACACACTTGGATAAAGTTGGAAAGGGTGGTTACAGTGATTGTTCACAGTTTCTTATTAATACTCCCCTTTACACACACTTGAATAAAGGTGGGAAGGGTGGTCCCAGTGACTCACAGCGTCTTATCACTACTCGCCTTTCCGCGCACACTCGAATGAAGGTGGGAAGGGTGGTCACAGTGATTGCTCACTGTGTCTTATCACAGCACGCCTTTGGGCACACACTTGAATAAAGGTGAGAAGGGTGGTAACAGTGATTGCTCACTGCATCTTACACTACTCACCTTCGCAAGGTCACTTCAATAGTAGGAAGGGTGGTTACAGTGATTGCTCACAGTGTCTAATCACTGCTCGCCTTTGGGCACACACATGAATAAAAGTGAGAATGGTGGTCACAGTAATTGCTCACAGTTTCTTATCACTACTCACATTTGGGCGCACACTTGAAGAAAGGTGGGAAGGGTGGTCACAGTGATTGCTCACAGTGTCTTATCACAACACGCCTTTGGGCACACACTTGAATAAAGCGTTGGAAGGGTGGTCACAGTGTCTTATCACTACTTGCCCTAGCACAGACACTTGAATAAAGCGTTGGAAGGGTGGCCACAGCGATTGCTCACAGTGTCTAATCACTGTTCGCCTCTGCGCACACACTTGAATAAAGCATTGGAAGGGTGCTCACAGTGATTGCTCACAGTTTCTAATCACTGCTCGCCTTTGCGCACACACTTGAATAAAGCGTAGGAAGGGTGGTCTCAGTGATTGCAAACAGTGTCTAATCACTGCTCGCATTTGCGCACACACTTGAATAAAGCATTGGAAGAGCGGTCACAGTGACTCACAGTGTCTTATCACTACACGCCTTGGTGCACACTCTTGAATAAAGCGTTGGAAGGGTGGTCACAGTGATTGCTCACAGTGTCTAATCACTGTTCGTCTCTGCGCACACACTTGAATAAAGTGTTGGAAGGGTGGTCACAGTGATTTCTAAGAGTGTCTAATCACTGTTCACCTCTGCGCATACACTTGAATGAAGCGTTGGAAGGGTGGTTACAGTGATTGCTTACAGTGTCTAATCACTGCTCGCCTTTGCGCACACACTTGAATAAAGCTTTGGAAGGGTGGTCACAGTTATTGCTCAGAGTGTCTTATTACTCCTCCCCTTTGCGCAGACAGTTGAATAAAGGTAGGAAGGGTGGTCACAGTGATTGCTCACGTTGTCTTATCACTACTCCTCTTTACACACACTTGAATAAAGGTTGGAAGGTTGGTCACAGTGACTCACAGCGTCTTATCACTACACACCTTTGTGCACACACTTGAATAAAGTTGGGAAGGGTGGTCACAGTGATTCCTCACATTTTCTTATCACTACTCGCCTGTGCGTGCACACTTGAATAAAAGTGGGAAGGGCGGTAACACTGATTGCGCACAGTATCTTACACTACTCACCTTCGCGTGCACACTTCAGTAGTAAAAAGGGGGGTCACAGTGATTGCTCACAGTGTCTTATCACAACACGCCTTTGGGCACACACTTGAATAAAGGTGGGAAGGGTGGTCACTTTGATTGCTCACTGTGTCTTATCACTACTCACCTGTGCGCGCACACTTTAATAAAGGTGGGAAGGGTGGTCACAGTGATTGCTCACTGTGTCTTATCACTTCTCGCCTTTGAGTGCACACTTGAATAAAGGTGGGAAAGGTGGTCACAGTGATTGCTCACAGCCTCTTACACTACTCGCCTTTGCACGCACACTTCAATAGTAGGAAGGGTTGTCACAGTGATTGCTCACAGTGTCTTATCACAACATGTCTTTGTTATGTTATGTTATGTTACTGCCATTTATATAGCGCAACAGCTGCACCAGCAAAGGGGCGTCCCAGCGCTGTCAGCAAAGCATCTAACACGAAAGGAAGCCAGGGATTACACAGTGGGAAATAAGTATGTTTTTACGGCCTTCCTCAAAGCCAAATAATTGGTATGGCTTCGAATTTGAGTGGGCAGTGAATTCCAAATGAGGGCTGCCCTGCTGTGGAAGGAACAGCCTCCTGCCCACACTCTCTGGAACCTTGGGACCCTCACCAAGTGCTGGCCAAGTGAACGGAGCTGGCGTGTGGGAACATAGGGAATAACTAGGTTGGCCAGAATACCAGGAGTGTTGAATTTAAGGGCTTTAAAAGTGATGCAAAGGGCCTTAAATTCAATTCTCCTCACCACCACCAGCCAATGAAGCCGGTGGATTGTGGCTGACACCAGGCAGAACCTGCGCAAGCCAATCAGCGATCTGGCTGCTGCGTTCGGAACCCGTTGTAGCCAATAAATCTCGGCCTTATTTGCCCCTAAATACAGAAAACAGGCATAATCCAATCTGGACATTATAGCTGCCTGAATGATAGTCTAGCGCGTCAGGGGGGCAAAAAACCCCAGTAGGGGTTTAAGCCCCCGTAAGAGCCCAAAGCAAGTCCCTTTGGTTTGGACTTGATAGCTGAGCAATGAGTCCAACCATACCCCCAGGTTTTTGACTGCTTGCTTAGGAGGGGAGGGGCACTCCCCAGGCTTTCTGGCCACTAAAGTTCGCTCCAAAGCCCATGGTCCTTTCCCACCAACATGACCTCTGATTTAGTGGCGTTCACATATAGGCAGTTAGCGGTCATCCACTCAGCGACCACCGCCAGGTCGCCCCGAAATTTCAGGGCGTCCCTCTTGGTGTCGCTTGAGAGTGCCACCACCAGCTGAGTGTCGTCAGCGTAGGAGACCATGGTCAGTCCCCTGTTTCTAGCCACCGCGGCCAGCGGTTGGACATAGAGATTGAATAAAAGGGAACTGAGGGAGGAATCCTGTGGAACACCATGTTTAATGGGGTGAATGCCTGAGACAAAAGGGGGGACAGTAACCCTAAATGACCTCTCACTAACGAACGAAGTAAGCTACTTCAAGGCCGAGCAGACAATCCCCACCTCCTCCAAGCGTTGTAACAGAATGGCATGGGACACTGTGACAAACGCGGCGCTGAGATCCAGAAGGATTAGCGCCAACATTTGCCCAGTGTCCAGAGCAGACCAAAGATGTTTTGTCACAGCCAAGAGAGCAGACTCTGTGCTGTGACCAGGTCAAACACCATTCAGGGAGGAGTTCAGCGTGCCTTTCTCGGTCAGGAAGTCTGACAGGAGTGAGTTAACATGCGCCTCCGTGATCTTGGCTACCCACGAGCTTAGTGAAATGGGGCGATAATTTTCGGGCTTTGCTAGATCCAACAGAGGTTTTTTAAGTAAAGGTAGCACTTTGGCATGTTTCCATGCGTTGGGCACAATAGCAGTGGAGAGCGACATATTAATTACCTGCTTCAAGGAGGGCATAATCGTAGGCAACACCCTTCTAAATTGCTCTGGTTTAAGGGGATCAGCCGGTGAGCCAGATTTAATTTTCCTGCAGAGTGCTTGCAGTTGGTCTGTGTAAATGGATGCAAGAGACTCCAAGGTATTGGCAGGTTGATCACACCCTGTCACTAGAGAGGTGACAACTATGGCAGGGAAGGACCTATAGATGTAATCTACCTTCCTAATAAAAAAGGAGGCAAGGTCCTCACATTGCTCATTGGACTGTATTTTCTGCCCTACGTTGATCTGCTGTAGTTTAAGGCTGGAGAGTATCGAGAATACGCTCTTTGCCGGGTTATCGCTGTTGCGGATTAGGTCGGCATAGAATGTTGCGCGTGCCAGTTGAATGGCCTTATGATAGCTTTTGACTGCCGCTCAATAGGTGTCTCTCGCATTGATGTTAAAATCCCTTCTTCATATACGTTCCAGCCTTTTGCGGTCTTTGCACAGGTCAGCCAGCTTGCTTTGAGCACACACTTGAATAAAGGTGGGAAGGATGGTCACAGTGATTGCTTACAGTGTCTAATCTCAACTTCTCTTTACACACACTTGAATAAAGTTGTGAAGGTTGGTCACAGTGACTCACAGCATCTTATCACTAAACGCCTTTGCACACGCACATGAATAAAGGTGGGAAGGATGGTCACAGTAATTCCTCACATTCCTTTATCACTACTCGCCTCTGCATGCACACTTGACTAAAGATGGGAAGGGTGGTCACAGTGCGTGCTCACAGCATCTTACATTACTCGCATTCGCGCGCACAATTCAATAGTAGAAAGGGTGGTCACAGTGATTGCTCACAGACTCTTATCACAACATGCGATTGGGCACACACTTGAATGAATGTGGAAAGGGTGGTCACAGTGATTGCTCACAGTGTCTAATCTCTACTCGCCTTTGCGTGCACCCTGGAATAAAGGTGGGAAGGGCAGTCACAGTGATTGCTCACATTGTCTTATCACTACTCCTCTTTACACACATTTGAATAAAGGTGTGAAGGTTGGTCACAGTGACTCATAGCGTCTTATCACTACACACCTTTGCACACACACATGAATAAAGGTGGGTGGGATGGTCACAGTAATTCCTCACATTCTCTTATAACTACTCGCCTCTGCATGCACACTTGACTAAAGGTGGGAAGGGTGGTCACAGTGCGTGCTCACAGCGTCTTATGCTACTTTCCTTCGCACACACTTCAATAGTAGGAAGGGTGGTCACAGCGATTGCTCGCAGTGTCATATCACAACACGCCTTTGGGCTCACACTTTAATAAAGGTGGAAAGGGTGGTCACAGTGATTGCTCACAGTGTCTTATCGCTACACTTCTTTATGGACACACTTGAATATAGGTGGGTAGTGTGGTCACAGGGATTGCTCACAGTTTCTTATCACTACTCGCCTTTGGGCGCACAGTTGAATAAAGGTTGGAAGGGTTGTCACAGTGATTGCTCACAGCGTCTTACACTACTAGCCTTCGGGTGCACACTTCAATAGTAGGGAGGGTGGTCGCAGTGATTGCTCACATTGTCTTATCACAACACGCCTTTGGGCACAAAATTGAATAAAGGTGGGAAGGGTGGTAACAGTGATTGCTCACAGTTTCTTATCACTACTCGCCTTTGCACATACTTGAACAAAGTGTTGGAAGGGTGGTCACAGTGTCTTATCACTACGCGCCTTTGCGCGCACACTTTAAAAAAGCGTTGGAAGGATGGTCAGAGTGATTGCACACAGTGTCTAATCACTGCTCGCATATGCGCACACACTCGAATAAAGCTTTGGAAGGGTGGTCACAGTTATTGCTCAGAGTGTCTTATTACTACTCGCCTTTGTGCACACAGTTGAATAAAGGTGGGAAGGGTGGTCACAGTGATTGCTCACGTTGTCTTATCACAACTCCTCTTTACACACACTTGAATAAAGGTTGGAAGGTTGGTCACAGTGACTCACAGCATCTTATCACTACACGCCTTTGCGCACACACTTGAATAAA
Source organism: Triturus cristatus (assembly GCF_964204655.1). Classification (NCBI taxonomy): domain Eukaryota; kingdom Metazoa; phylum Chordata; class Amphibia; order Caudata; family Salamandridae; genus Triturus; species Triturus cristatus. Next base: position 1,708,411,741 of record NC_140590.1, read on the forward strand.
GTTGGGAAGGGTGGTCACAGTGATTCCTCACATTTTCTTATCACAACTCGCATGTGCCTGCGCACTTGAATAAAAGTGAAAAGGGCGGTCACACTGATTGCGCACAGTATCTTACACTACTCACCGTCGCGTGCACACTTCAATAGTAGAAAGGGGGGTCACAGTGATTGCTCACAGTGTCTTATTACAACACGCCTTTGGGCACACACTTGAATAAAGGTTGGAAGGGTGGTCACAGTGTGTGCTTGCAGCGCCTTACACTACTCACATTCGTGCGCACACTTCAATAGTAGGAAGGTCGGTCACAGTGATTGCTCACAGACTCTTATCACAACATGCGATGAGGCACACACTTGAATAAATGTAGGAAGGAAGGTCACAGTGATTGCTCACAGTGTCTTATCACTACTCTCCTTTGGGGGCACACTTGAATAATGGTGGGTAGGTTGGCCACAGTGATTGCTCTCAGTGTCTTATCACTTCTCGCCTTTGAACGCACACTTGAATAAAGGTGGGAAAGGTGGTCACAGTGATTGCTCACAGCCTCTTACACTACCCGCCTTAGCTCGCACACTTCAATAGTGGGAAGGGTGGTAACAGTGATTGCTCAGAGTATCTTATCACAACACGTCTTTGAGCACACACTTGAATAAATGTGGGAAGGGTGGTCACAGTGATTGCTCACAGTGTCTAATCTCTACTCGCCTTTGTGTGCACACTGGAATAAAGGTGGGAAGGGCAGCCACAGTGATTGCTCACGCTTTCTTATCACTACTCCTCTTTACACACACTTGAATAAAGGTAGGAAAGGTGGTCACAGTGATTGGTCACAGCGTCTTACTCTACTCGCCTTCGCGCACAAACTTCAATAGTAGGATGGGTGGTCACAGTTATTGCTCACAATGTCTTATCACAACACGCCTTTGGGCACATACTTGAATAAAGGTGGGAAGGGTGGTCACAGTCATTGCTCACTGTGTCTTGTCTCTTCTCGCCTTTCAGCGCACACTTGAATAAAGGAAGGAGAGGTGGTCACAGTGATTGCTCACAGTGTCTAATCTCTACTCACCTTTACGGGCACACTGGAATAAAGGTGGGAAGGGCATCCACAGTGATTGCTCACATTGTCTTATCACTACTCCTCTTTCCACACACTTGAATAAAGGTGTGAAGGGTGGTCACAGTGATTGCTCACAGTATCTAATCTCTACTCACCTTTGCACACACGCATGAATAAAGGTGGGAAGGATGGTCACAGTAACTCCTCACAGCCTCTTACACTACTCGCCTTTGCGCGCACACTGCAATAGTAGGAAGGGTGATCACAGTGATTGCTCACAGTGTCTTATCACAACACGTCTTTGAGCACACACTTGAATAAAGGTGGGAAGAGTGGTCACAGTGATTGCTCACAGTGTTTAATCTCTACTCTACTTTACGTGCACACTGGAATGCAGGTGGGAAGGGCAGTCACAGTGATTGCTCATGTTGTCTTATCACTACTCCTCTTTACACACACTTGAATAAAGATGTGAAGGTTGGTCACAGTGACTCATAGCGTCTTATCACTACACGCCTTTGCACACACACATGAATAAAGGTGGGAAGGATCGTCAGAGTAATTCCTCACAGTCTCTTATCACTACTCGCCTCTGCGTCCACACTTGACTAAAGGTGGGAAGGGTGGTCACAGTGTGCTCACAGCGTCTTACACTACTTTCCTTCGTGCACACTTCAACAGTAGGAAGTGTGGTCACAGTTATTGCTCACAGTGTCTTATCACAACATGCCTTTGGGCACACACTTTAATAAAAGCTGGTCACAGTGATTGCACACAGTGTCTTATCGCTACTCTCCTTTGGGTGCACACTTGAATAAAGGTTGGAAAGGTGGTCACAGTGATTGCTCACAGCGTCTATCACTACTCGCCTCTGCGTCCACACTTGACTAAAGGTGGGAAGGGTGGTCACAGTGTGCTCACAGCGTCTTACACTACTTTCCTTCACGCATACTTCAACAGTAGGAAGGGTGGTCACAGTTATTGCTCACAGCGTCTTACACTACTTTCCTTCACGCACACTTCAACAGTAGGAAGGGTGGTCACAGTTATTGCTCACAGTGTCTTATCACAACATGCCTTTGGGCACACACTTTAATAAAAGGTGGTCACCGTGATTGCTCACAGTGTCTTATCGCTACTCTCCTTTGGGTGCACACTTGAATAAAGGTGGTTAGGGTGATCACAGTGATTGCTCACACTGTCCTATCACTACTCGCCTTTGGGTGAACACTTGAATAAAGGTGGTTAGGGTGGTCACAGTGATTGCTCACAGTGTCTTATCACAACACGCCTTTGCGCACACACTTGAATAAAGGTGGGAAGGGTGGTCCCAGTGATTGCTCACAGTGTCTTATCTCTACTCGCTTTTGGGCACATATTTGAATAAAGGTGGGAAGAGTGGTCACAGTGATTGCTCACAGTTTCTTATCACTACTCGCCTTTGCACACACTTGAACAAAGCGTTGCAAGGGTGGTCACATTGTCTTATCACTACCCGTATTTGCACACACACTTGAAAAAAGCGTTGGAAGGGTGGTCTCAGTGATTGCTCACAGTGTCTAATCACTGCTCGCCTTTGCGCACACACTTGAACAAAGCATTGGAAGGGTGGTCACAGTGATTGCTCACAGTGTCTAATCACTGCTCGCCTTTGCGCACACACTTGAATAAAGCTTTGGAAGGGTGGTCACAGTTATTGCTCAGAGTGTCTTAATACTACTCGCATTTGTGCACACAGTTGAATAAAGGTGAGAAGGGTGGTGACAGTTGTTAGAAGGCGACCTCAGAGGGGCCCGGAGGGGGCCCTGACTGTCCTGAGACCCACCCTCAAAGTATCGTAGCCGGGCACTGGCGGGAGACTCCGCAGGGGAGGAATCTCGTATCTAGGATCGTACACTCGGCACCACACGACAAAGAGACACCACACCGAGGGTTCTTAGGATTCAAGCTTTATCAAATCGAAGTGGTAGGATCTTTATGATCAGCAAGGCCGATATTTACAAGCAGAGCGTGGGCTCACAGAGTCTTGGCGGGGGTAGGAGGTAGCGGGACAGTCTTTGGGGGGATATAGATCAAATGCAGGAGCGTACCCGGCGCACAGCTCACAATCCTCGAGCTGGGGGATACGATTGTCGTCGTGGGGTCCGGCGGGACCAAAGAGAGTCTGGGGGAGCCGCGAGTCACTCAGCAGGCTCAAGCACAAGTTCGGAGGTCTTACGATCTTCAGGGAGCCGCGAGTCACTCAGCAGGGCTCAAGCACAAGTTCGGAGGTCTTACGATCTTCAGGGAGACACGAGTCACTCAGCAGGGCTCAAGCACAAGTTCGGAGGTCTTACGATCTTCAGGGAGCCGCGAGTCACTCAGCAGGGCTCAAGCACAAGTTCGGAGGTCTTACGATCTTCGGGGAGCCGCAAGTCACTCAGCAGGGCTCAGATGTTCCAAGGCGAATCTGCCGGACAGTCCCAGAGCACCCCTTGTTATAGGTCGACCCCTCTTTGATGTCCGGAGTCTGTGCAGGCAGGGGTCTTGTCACCTGGGGGTCGCTTGTCGAGGTTTCCTGCCATTGTCTTTTGATCCTTTCAGGGCCGGGTCGGGAGGAGTCCCAGACACCCAGCAGGCGTGGAGCCAGCCCTCAGGGAGGCCGGAGGGCCGATCGAAACCCATCGTCCCAGGGGAGTTCAGAGGTGCGATAGAAACTGCTCCTCCCTCTCTCATCCCCTGGAAGCGTGATGTCCTCCAGACGGAGTGGCGCCTCTAGGCCCGGGTTGTGCTGGGGCCGGGCGGCCATCTTGGTGCATGAAGTTGGCACGCGTGCCCGGGGTGGCCGAAAGGAGAGAGGCCATGGACGGGGATGCCAGGGTCGCGTGTGTGTGTTCTGGTGGGGAGGATCGGCGGGCCGTGTGCTTGGGGTCCCAGGTACCAGGTTAGGTAGTGCGAGGACAGGAAGAGCCATGCTACGAGGCCGGGTCTAACACGCGTCCCCCCCAGCTGAAAGCCGGAGAGAACTACCCATCATCTTGGGGGGTTCTCTTCGCTGAGGCCGAAGAACCGGGAGAGGCCGTCAGCGTTGGCGTGGTCCGTACCAGGGCGATGTTCTACGGTGAAATCCATCCCCTGGAGGGAGATTGACCACCGCAGTAGCTTGGGGTCTCCTCGCATCTGCATGAGCCATCGCAAGGGCCGATGGTCGGTTTGGACTTTGAAATGGGTGCCAAACAGGTAAGGGCGCAGCTTCTTGAGGGCCCAGACTACGGCAAATGCTTCGCGCTCAATGGTGCTCCACCTCTGTTCTCTGGGCAACAGCCGCCGGCTGAGGAAGGCGATGGGCTGGTCTAGGCCTTGGTCATTCACCTGGGACTACAAACTCCTTGGAGTAGTCGGGAGCCCGAAGGACGGGGGCCGTGCACATGGCCTTCTTTAGGGCATCGAACGCTTCCTGGCAGGCAGCCGTCCACTGCACCCTCTTGGGCTATTTTTTGGATGTGAGTTCGGTGAGGGGGCCAACCAGGCTGCCATACCCCCGGATGAATCTTCGGTAGTAGCCAGTGAGGCCCAGGAAGGCTCGGACCTCCGTTTGGGTGGTGGGTGGTTCCCAGGCTAGGATGGCGTCGATCTTTGGCTGTAGAGGGGCGACCTGACCGCTCCCGACCTGGTGCCCCAGGTAGACTACTGATCCCTGCCCAATCTGGCACTTGCTGGCTTTTACTGTGAGGCCTGCCTGGCGCAGGGCGGTTAGCACCCTCCGGAGGTGCTGGAGGTGCTCACTCCATCCGGAACTGAAAACGGCGATGTCGTCTAGATAGGCCGCACTGAACTGTTCCATCCCGGCCAGGACCCTATTCACCAGTCGCTGGAAGGTGGCCGGGGCATTTTTCATTCTGAAGGGCATTACGCGGAAGCGATAATGCCCATCTGGGGTGGAGAAGGCGGACCGCTCCTTGGCTTCCTCTGTGAGCGCAATCTGCCAGTATCCGCAGGTGAGGTCGAATGTGCTGAGGAACCGGGCCGCCCCGAGTCGGTCAATGAGCTCGTCGGCTCGGGGGATGGGGTGGGCATCGGCCCGGGTGACGTCATTGAGCCCCCGGTAGTCCACGCAGAATCGGAGCTCGGGGGCGACACCGGGGGCCGCTGCCTTCGGAACTAGGACCACGGGGCTGGCCCAGGGACTATCGGATGGCTCGATCACCCCCAGGGTCAACATCTTCGAGACTTCAGCTTGAATGCAGGACCGGATCCGGTCAGGGACTCGGTAGGCTCGGTGTCTTACTGGCGGGCTGTCCCCGGTGTCCACGTCATGGACACACCAGTCGGTGACTCGGGGGATCAGGGAGAAGAGGTCGGAGAATTGTCCTAGGAGCTGGCGACAGTCCGCTTGTTGCTGGTCAGTGAGGGATGGGGAGAGGTTCACTCCTTCCACGGAGCCATCCTTCTCCTTGACACACAGGAGGTCCGGGAGGGGATCGGACTCATCTTTGGCCCCGTCATCAGTGGCCAGCAGGAGGCTCAGTTCTGTCCGCACGAAGTGAGGCTTGAGGCGGTTCACGTGTAGGACCCGCAGGGGATCCCGGGGCGACTGGATGTCCACCAAGTACGTGACTGGACTCTTCCGCTCAATCACTTTGAAGGGCCCGGTCCACTTGTCCTGGAGGGCGCCAGGCTTCACGGGGGCCATGACCCATACCTGCTGGCCCGGCTGGAACTCGACCAGAGTGGCATTCTGGTCGTACCAGCGCTTCATCTCTTCTTGGCTTGCCTCCAGGTTGGCCTCGGCCAGCTCTCGGAACTTCCTGGTCTGGTTCCGGAGGGCCAGAACGTATTGGAACACATCTCGTGGGGTGGTCTGGGGTGCTGCCTCCCACCATTCCTTAACCAAGCTGAGGGGACCTCGGACGGGGTGTCCATATAGTAATTCAAACGGGCTGAACCCCAAGGACTTCTGTGGGACTTCCCGGTAAGCGAACAGGAGGCAGGGGAGCAGGACGTCCCACTTACGCCGGAGGGGTTCTTCTAGGCCGTTGATCATCCCTTTCAGAGTCCGGTTAAACCTTTCTACTAGGCCGTTCCCTTGGGGATGGTACGGGGTGGTGAACTTATAGGACACTCCACATTGTTGCCACAGGGACGTCATGTATTTTGAGATAAAATTAGTGCCGCGATCGCTCACGACCTCGCTGGGAAAACCCACCCAGGAAAAGATCCCCATCAGGGCTCGGCCCACCACGGGAGCCGTGACGGTGCGTAGGGGGATCGCCTCAGGGTATCGGGTGGCGTGATCCACTAGGACCAGGATGAAACGGTGACCTTGAGAGGTGCGGGGATCCAGGGGCCCCACGATGTCGATTCCGACTCGTTCGAATGGGGTACTGACGACCGGGAAGGGTTGGAGGGGAGCCTTGCGCTTCCCCCCACTCTTCCCACTAGCCTGGCACGTGGGACAGGACTTGCAGAGGGCTTCTACAGCTGCTTTCATCCTAGGCCAGTAAAAGTGGGTCACGAGACGGCTGTAGGTTTTGTCTTGACCCAGGTGGCCGGCGAGGGGGACGTCGTGGGCCAAGCCCAGGAGGAAGTCTCGGAAGCGTAGGTGTACCACCAGCACCCGGCCGGATCCTAGCTCCACCGACTTCTGCTCACTGTACAAGAGGTTATTCTCCCAATAAACTCGGTGCGTTCCGGTTTGGTCGCCTGCGCCTTGGCCTGGTGCCGCAGTCCGACCAGGGAAGGACAGGTGGCTTGCTCCCGGCAGAACTCCTCCCGGGTGGGCCCGCCCTCGTGGCGCCACGGGGCCAATTCGGCCAGATCGCCTAACTCGGGGACCGGGGTGGTGTCGGACGGTGAGGGCTCGTCGCTGGCGACTGACCCTCCCGATGGGGGGACGGGACGACCCTCGGCGGGGACTGCTCTGACTCCCTCGGTCGGGGTGTCCTCGACTTCCCCCAGGGGGGTGAGTCGGGCGGACATAGATCGGGTGGTGGCGCACACCCACTCGGGGAGTCCCATCATTCCTAGGTGGGCCTTGCGCTCGACGTACTTCCAGGGAGAACTCTCCAGGTCGTTCCCTAAGAGGCAGTCGACCGGCTGGGAGGTTCTTACGGCAACCCTCAGTTTACCTATCACCCCTCCCCACTCAAACGGCACCAGGGCTACCTGACACATACTCTCTCTATTGTCTGCGGAAATTACGGGGCAAAAGACGTTGGGTAGGATCTGCTCCTCGGGGACTAAGTGCCTGAGGACACCGGTGATGCTGGCCCCGGTGTCTCGCAGGGCTTCTATTTGGTGGCCATTGATCTTGACGAGCTGCCCGTACTTCTTCGTGTTGGAGGGCAGGAGGCTACCAGGGACCATCTCTCTATCTCCCAGGGATACTAGGGCCATAGCTGCGGGTTCCCACTTCCCCGGTGTCCTCAACCTCCTCCCCCAGGGCTACGTTGGCTATCTGTCTAGCAGGGTTTGCAGCAGGAGGGACCTGGGGGGCCATGGGGCACTCCGGGTCATTGGCGTAGTGCCTGGGCCTCTGACAACGGAAACAAGTGATGGTTACCCGGTGCCCCCGTCTCCCGGGGGGTCCGGAGACTGGTGGGGGGGGCGCAGGGAAAGGTGGAGGTTGGGCCTTCGGGGGACTCGACTGGGACTCTCTCTGCCCTCCCTGGTTCCCTCCCCCTCTCTGGCGGGGTGGTCCCTGACTGGCTCGGGGGTATTCTCCTACAATGCTCCGGGGGACCCGGGTGTTGGTCCAGCGGTCTGCTTCCACAGCCAGCTTCCGGGGATCGGTGAGTTTGCTGTCGAGCAGATGCTGGTGTAGTTCCACAAAGCAGTTCGCAGCCAGGTGTTCCCACAACATGAGGTCGGTGAGTTCCTCGAGGGTGGTGACCTTGCTGCCCTTGATCCACCCATCGAAGGCCCGACTGAAAAAGTTTACATACTCCACCCAGGTGGTGCCCGGGATCTTCCTGCAGTCCCGGAATCGCTGACGGTACATCTCTGGGGTGAGGCCGTACCTAGTGAGGAGAGCCTCTTTCATGTGGCTGTAGGAGGTCTGCAGGGAGAGGGGTAGGTCGAGCAGAGTGTCCCTTCCTTCGCTCAGAAACCGTCCCCACAGCCCTGCCCCCCAGTCCTTCTGCGGGACCCGATGAGAGGTCATGGCGACCTCGTAGGCCCTGAACCATTGTTGAATGTCATCATTTTTATAATATTCTTTGACCACGTCCTTGGGGATGTGGACCTTCTGTTCCGCCGGGGAGGCCGCCTCTCGGTTCCCCGGGGGCCTCCCTTCCTCGTTTCTGGCTTTGAGCTCGATCTCCTTCAAGCTGCGTTCGTGCTCTAGTTGGAGCTTCCTTCCTTCGTGCTCCCGTTGGAGCTTCTTCTCTTCCAATTCGCCTTGTACGCGCATTTGTTCTACTGCTAGCTTTTTTTCCGCTAATTTCAATTCGCCTTCGATTTTGAGTTTGGCCAACTCGAGTTCGTGATTGCGACTTCTCTCTCTGTCTGCGAGTTCTTCCGGGGAAAGGCCCCCGTCTGGCACGAAGCCTCGCACCTGATTGCTGCTGCTTTCGCCTTGGGGGGGTTCTGCTTCGTCGTGTCGCTCCCCCATGCCTTCTGGGCGGGAGGCCCTGGCATCCACCCAAGCTTTCAGTGCTTTCTGCAAATCTTCTTTGGTGTTGAGACCGGTGGTAGCGATTTTAAGTTCTTTGCAGAATTGCTTCAGTTCTTTGTGCGTGTATTCTTCTAGTTGTTCCACCTGGCACACCCTATTGGTGTTGGTTTCTGCGGGGCTCATGGCGCTTCCTTCTGCCATCTTTGTCGGTAGTGCGTCAGTCGTTCACGGTACGATCTCTAGGTTATGGGCCCGAATCCCGTCGCTTGCCACCAATGTTAGAAGGCGACCTCAGAGGGGCCCGGAGGGGGCCCTGACTGTCCTGAGACCCACCCTCAAAGTATCGTAGCCGGGCACTGGCGGGAGACTCCGCAGGGGAGGAATCTCGTATCTAGGATCGTACACTCGGCACCACACGACAAAGAGACACCACACCGGGGGTTCTTAGGATTCAAGCTTTATCAAATCGAAGTGGTAGGATCTTTATGATCAGCAAGGCAGATATTTACAAGCAGAGCGTGGGCTCACAGAGTCTTGGCGGGGGTAGGAGGTAGCGGGACAGTCTTTGGGGGGATATGGATCAAATGCAGGAGCGTACCCGGCGCACAGCTCACAATCCTCGAGCTGGGGGATACGCTTGTCGTCGTGCGGTCCGGCGGGACCAAAGAGAGTCTGGGGGAGCCGCGAGTCACTCAGCAGGCTCAAGCACAAGTTCGGAGGTCTTACGATCTTCAGGGAGCCGCGAGTCACTCAGCAGGGCTCAAGCACAAGTTCGGAGGTCTTACGATCTTCAGGGAGCCTTGAGTCACTCAGCAGGGCTCAAGCACAAGTTCGGAGGTCTTACGATCTTCAGGGAGCCGCGAGTCACTCAGCAGGGCTCAAGCACAAGTTCGGAGGTCTTACGATCTTCAGGGAGCCGCGAGTCACTCAGCAGGCTCAGGTACCAGTTCGGAGGTCTTACGATCTTCGGGGAGCCGCGAGTCACTCAGCAGGGCTCAGATGTTCCAAGGCGAATCTGCCGGACAGTCCCAGAGCACCCCTTGTTATAGGTCGACCCCTCTTTGATGTCCAGAGTCTGTGCAGGCAGGGGTCTTGTCACCTGGGGGTCGCTTGTCGAGGTTTCCTGCCATTGTCTTTTGATCCTTTCAGGGCCGGGTCGGGAGGAGTCCCAGACACCCAGCAGGCGTGGAGCCAGCCCTCAGGGAGGCCGGAGGGCCGATCGAAACCCATCGTCCCAGGGGAGTTCAGAGGTGCGATAGAAACTGCTCCTCCCTCTCTCATCCCCTGGAAGCGTGATGTCCTCCAGACGGAGTGGCGCCTCTAGGCCCGGGTTGTGCTGGGGCCGGGCGGCCATCTTGGTGCATGAAGTGGGCACGCGTGCCCGGGGTGGCCGAAAGGAGAGAGGCCATGGACGGGGATGCCCGGGTCGCGTGTGTGTGTTCTGGTGGGGAGGATCGGCGGGGCCGTGTGCTTGGGGTCCCAGGTACCAGGTTAGGTAGTGCGAGGACAGGAAGAGCCATGCTACGAGGCCGGGTCTAACAACAGTGATTGCTCACAGTGTCTTATCACTACTCGCCTCTGTGCAAAGACTTAAATAAAGTAGGAAGGGTGGTCACTGTGATTGCTCAAAGTGTCTTATTGCTGCTCTCCTTTGGGCTCACAGTTGAATAAAGGAGAGAAGGGTGGTGGCACCGGAACTACACAATTCCAGGTAAAGTGCACCTAAAGCAATCAGTAAAAGGGATCTGAGTAGACGAGGGGCCGAGGCCAATAAACCCCTGGTAGACTTTGATGGCATGCATTGACCCCAGAATCTGCAAATACCGAAATTCCACAGACATAGCCTAGCCCTGCAACAAGTTTCCATGAACAGCCTCTTCAGCACAGACAGGCACAGGCGGGCCTATCACCACATGGGATCCAGCAGCACTGTTTGCACAAACAGGGTCAGATGTACGGGTACAAATTTTTATATGTTTGAGGAAAGTCAACAGGGCTCATCATTTACATCAGTTTTCATGGCACAGTCCACAGGACAACACTGAATGCAATTACTGCCCCGCACAATACAGTGACAGAGGTCACAGCTAATAATGCCTGCTGGCTTCCAGTGAGGACAGAGAAAGAAACAATTGTGGAATAATTCCCTTGTTTCCCAGAAGCAGAGAGGTTAACAATATCGTGATAGAAATGGTCTGGTTTATCAGAAACATTTAAATGATTTTTAGCAAAGAAGATTCATGGCCTCTAAGAGCAATCTCATCAGCACAGAAATCGATAAACTGATTGTAAAATTAGCAGGGATTTCAGCAAACGTGTCTGTGACTTTAAAAAATGAATGTGGCAGGAGCAAGCAAGGTGCCTCCCCGGACGCCTCCAGAAACTCTGACCGAGGTGTAAATTGTGACATTTGAGTTTATCAGGAGTCAGGCTGCTGCACTCAGCAAGGCTCGGTCTTACCCTTGTAATGTGTTTTTTTTTTTATAGAGTTTTATATAGCGTGAACTAGACCTGAGAAATTGGGTATCAGAGCACCAGTTTTATTACTGAAGGACACATTCATTTTTTTCTTAGGCACGGGGAACTCCGCAAAGTTACAAAAAACCTCCGCAAAGTTCCGCGGGTGGCGGAGTGCAGTGCAAAATGCAGTTTGTGCTGGTATTCCTGCCGCTCTGGTAGAAATTCTACCCAAGCGGCAGCTCTCACTCGCAAACTTACTGTTTGCAATCGCGAGCAGTGAAAAAACTCCGCTGCACATCGCAAAGAGGAGTTTTCTGCACTCCGCGAGCTCTGCGGAGTTCAGAATGCAGAAAACTCTGCAAACAGAGCAAAATTCACCGCCCAGGCCTAGAGATTAAGTGACTTGCCCAGAATCACAGGATGTGTTCTTTCCAATCTGCAGGCACCAAGGAACTGTATGTGTGCTTCCGGTCTGAGGTTTTTATGTGACAACCGGATGCATTCTCAGAGTTGTAGTCTTGGTTTTATTGCATTGAAATGATAAGACCTGGGCTGTCCAGTGTAGGGCCAAGTGGGACAGTCTTTCAAGCTATAGTGACATGCAAGACAAGAGGACGGCCCAGTGTGCTAAAGCTCGTTGATGAGATATGCAGAGACCAGAAAGTTTAGAGTTTCAGTGCTGGAAAAGGGCACTCTCTTTTAAGGATGCGAAATTGAATACAGCAGCAGGAAACAAAGGTGCAATGTTTGTTGTGTCCTATTCCTCCAGATACACTGGATAGGTCACAATGATTGAACTTTAAAACTAATGTCACGACAACTCCTTGAACGTTTCCAAAATAGTCTCATGTGCCACACACTTGATAAACACCAAACAGAACACTCAGGGGAAAGCCCAAATGACCCTCCTATACCTGGGCATAGAAACATCTAGAATATGTAAACAAATGGTATAGAGGGATAGATAATTTTTTTATTTTTTGCACAAGAATTTATTAATTACCTTGGCAAAAAGCCTATTTCTTATGGCAAATTTTGATAATTATTTTTTACTGGCACAAATATCCAGCGGTGAGCATCAAAACGAATGGTACACTAAACTAAACACATTCGTTACATAAATACAAAAATACGTTATGAAACAATACATATATACATATTCATGTGTAGAGTAACTTAATCCAAACTCTTTTACCCTAAAAATATATTTCATAAAAATGTACACTTCTCGATCCTAGTGATACATTCGAAGGTAGTCCTATGGGCAAAACAAGGGTATTAATACTCTATCTTAATTTGTAATGCCAACAAAATATGTTTTTAGTTCCTACAATGGGTGGACTCCTCCTTCATCTATGTGTCGACGCGTTCGCGTTTCAGCCTCCACTTTCTTTATGGCTTCCTCAGGACGGGGATATAATCTACAACAATAATTAAACTAAAATAAACTCCTAAAAAACATATGTTTTCATGTGCTGTGTTCTGTCCCTTATTTGCCCATACAGTGTTCAGAAGGGAGTGCACCTAAAGCAATCAGTAAAAGGGATCTGAGTAGACGAGGGGCCGAGGCCATTAAACCCCTGGTAGACTTTGATGGCATGCATTGACCCCAGAAACTGCAAATACCGAAATTCCACAGACATAGCCTAGCCCTGCAACAAGTTTCCATGAACAGCCTCTTCAGCACAGACAGGCACAGGCAGGCCTATCACCACATGGGATCCAGCAGCACTGTTTGCACAAACAGGGTCAGATGTACGGGTACAAATTTTCATATGTTTGAGGAAAGTCAACAGGGCTCATCATTTACATCAGTTTTCATGGCACAGTCCACAGGACAACACTGAATGCAATTACTGCCCCGCACAATACAGTGACAGAGGTCACAGCTAATAATGCCTGCTGGCTCCCAGTGAGGACAGAGAAAGAAACACTTGTGGAATAATTCCCTTGTTTCCCAGAAGCAGAGAGGTTAACAATAATGTGATAGAAATGGTCTGGTTTATCAGAAACATTTAAATGATTTTTAGCAAAGAAGATTCATGGCCTCTAAGAGCAATCTCATCAGCACAGAAATCGATAAACTGATTGTAAAATTAGCAGGGATTTCAGCAAACGTGTCTGTGACTTAAAAAAATTAATGTGGCAGGAGCAAGCGAGGTGCCTCTCCGGACGCCTCCAGAAACTCTGACTGACGTGTAAATTGTGACATTTGAGTTTATCAGGAGTCAGGCTGCTGCACTCAGCAAGGCTCGGTCTTACCCTTGTAATGTGTTTTTTTTTTTTATAGAGTTTTATATAGCGTGAACTAGACCTGAGAAATTGGGTATCAGAGCACCAGTTTCATTACTGAAGGACACATTCATTTATTTCTTAGGCATGGGGAACTCCGCAAAGTTACAAAAAACCTCCGCAAAGTTCCGCGGGTGGCTGAGTGCAGTGCAAAATGCAGTTTGTGCTGGTATTCCTGCCGCTCTGGTAGAAATTCTACCCAAGCGGCAGCTCTCACTCGCAAACTTACTGTTTGCAATCGCGAGCAGTGAAAAAACTCCGCTTCACATCGCAAAGAGGAGTTTTCTGCACTCTGCGAGCTCTGCGGAGTTCAGAATGCAGAAAACTCCGCAAACAGAGCAAAATTCACCGCCCAGGCCTAGAGATTAAGTGATTTGCCCAGAATCACAGGATGTGTTCTTTCCAATCTGCAGGCACCAAGGAACTGTATGTGTGCTTCCGGCCTGAGGTTTTTATGTGACCACCGGATGCATTCTCAGAGTTGTAGTCTTGGTTTTATTGCATTGAAATGGTAAGACCTGGGCTGTCCAGTGTAGGGCCAAGTGGGACAGTCTTTCAAGCTATAGTGACATGCAAGACAAGAGGACGGCCCAGTGTGCTAAAGCTCGTTGATGAGATATGCAGAGACCAGAAAGTTTAGAGTTTCAGTGCTGGAAAAGGGCACTCTCTTTTAAGGATGGGAAATTGAATACAGCAGCAGGAAACAAATGTGCAATGTTTGTTGTGTCCCATTCCACCAGATACACTGGATAGGTCACAATGATTGAACTTTAAAACTAATGTCACGACAACTCCTTGAACGTTTCCAAAATAGTCTCATGTGCCACACACTTGATAAACAAGCATAGGGAACACAAACATCATTTTAGATATGACAATGCACCAAGATCTTCCCCCATTAGTGATGTGAGTGAGTCTCACAAGAGTGCTCTAGCTAAGTGCCGCCAAATACAGTAACTTTCAAGTTCCAGGTTCTATGGCTTCAAATGACTTATTTTTGATTGTTGGAAGAGTTTATAATCTTACATCTTCTTAACAATTTCGTAATTGTTTGCAGCTGAGTAATGTGTGCAAACATCAGGTGAATACATTCATAATACACCTATGACTCATTACAATGATTTGTGTTGAATCATTACAAAAGCCCATGCAGTAGACCAGTTGCTGCAGACTAAGGAGTATGATAATGAGATTCTTGCAATGCTGAAGCATCACTTTTTGTGATATTCTGGTGGCGCAAACCACAAAATCATATTCATGAGGTCACGCAAAGCCACTTTGCGTGTCTTTGTATGGCCTAATAGATATGGAGTAAGGCAAGGCAGCGCTAATTGCTGCTTTGCCTTATTCTGCACTATGGAGGTGTTCCATTGGCATTGAGGTGGGTGTTCCCATGCAATACCCATGGATTTTGACGCTTTCCCAGATTTACAAGTCCATGTTACCCTGGCAATTCGCCAAAACCATATGCCTCTCCAGGGGATGCACAACAAGGAACAATATCTTTATTTCTCCTCATTCTTTCCTCTTTCCATGTGTGTTGCAGCACACATGGAAAGAGAGAAAAGCCTCCTAGGATTGCTTTTGAGCAGGAAGGCACCCCTCCCTGCACAAAACAATCCTGCTGACAACACAGGCCCCCTTGCATCATGGCGCAAGGGTGTCTGTGTTGAAGGTAGGCTGCCAAAATGGTGCCAGCACAGAGGGAAAGGGCCGAATGTTACATATTGGATAAATGTGGTGCATTCATGCCCTTTAACTTTGATGAAGGGTGGCGAAGGAAGGCAACTTGTTGTGCTGCCCTACGCCAAAAGCCCATAAATGAGGCCCTAAAATAGAGTAACACAGATAGGTTAATTGCACATACTTTTACATCACTGTTTTACAACGCAAATACCACTACAACGCATGTTTTTACAACGCGTACCATTACAATGCATTTCATTACAATGCATATTAATACAACGCATACCATTACAACACATTATGGGGTCGATTCCGATCCTGTAAAACCCAGGCATGAACCGTCGGACGGAGCGTTTTCTCCGTCCGACTCGTACCCGGGAATAACACCTTACAAACATGCAAGTACGATTTGTACGGAAAAACAATTTCCGTACAATTCGTACAAAACACCGACCGACTAAACCATACCCACAATTCTGATCCGGGACACCGCGGACGTGACGTCCGGACGAAGTCAGGCAGCGTTTCACGAACCTGCAAGTACGATTCGTGCCCACGTCACTCCGCACGGATTATATTTTATGGCAGCCAAAAACTGCCGGGAAATCAGGACGACGCGCAGAAGGAGCACATGTACGCGACGGACAGCCATGGACCCCAACCTACGTGTCATCCCGGCCCTCATAGCAGTCCACCTGGTGTACAGGATCCGACGCAGACGCTGCAGAAGGTCAGAACAACACCCAGGGGCAAAGGAGGGGGCAGGGGCAGGAAACATAACCCCCACCCAAGTAAAAAATCATATATGTCCTGTACATACCTGACCCCCAGGGCCTGGTCACTTCGGGGGGGTGGGTGCGTGTCCACCAAGGCCTGCGTCCGCCACTACGGAAGTCGACGTCAACACAACAATTGTGGTATGCACTGTACCCATGCCTTAAGAGCGTGGGTACGGGTCGTACCACGCCCACCCCTACGTTACCCCAACAATGGCGGTACGGCCCGTACCCACGTCCCAAAGGCATGGGTATGGGCCGTACCGCCATTGTTGGGGTAACGTAGGGGTACGGCCCGTACCCACGTCTCAAGAGCGTGTTTACGGGTCGAACCACGCGTACCCCTACACCACCCCAACAATGGCGGTACGGCCCGTACCCATTCCTTTGGGACGTGGGTACGGGCCGTACCCCTATGTCACCCCAACAATTGCGGTACGGCCGGTACCCATGCCTTTGAGACGTGGGTACGGGCCGTACCCCTACGTCACCCCAATAATGGCAGTACGGCCCGTACCCATGCCTTTGGGACGTGGGTACGGCCCGTACCCCTACGGCACCCCAACAATGGGGGTACGGGCCGTACCCATGCATTTGGGACGTGGGTATGGGTCGTACCACGCCAGTGGACAGACACATAGGGGTGTGTGGCCACCAGCTCCAGCAGTGCCCAGACATAGGAGGGGTGGGTGCAGAGTCCTCCCAGCAGTGCCCACACATAGGAGGGGTGAGTGCAGAGTCCTCCCAGCAGTGCCCAGACATATGAGGGGTGGGTGCCTATCACTCCCAGCAGTGCCCACACATAGGAGGGGTGGGTGCAGAGTCCTCCCAGCAGTGACCACACATAGGAGGGGTGGGTGCAGAGTCCTCCCAGCAGTGCCCAGACATAGGAGGGGTGGGTGCAGAGTCCTCCCAGCAGTGCCCAGACATAGGAGGGGTGGGTGCAGAGTCCCCCCAGCAGTGCCCAGACATAGGAGGGGTGGGTGCAGAGTCCTCCCAGCAGTGCCCAGACATATGAGGGGTGGGTGCCTATCACTCCCAGCAGTGCCCACACATAGGAGGGGTGGGTGCAGAGTCCTCCCAGCAGTGCCCAGACATATGAGGGGTGGGTGCCTATCACTCCCAGCAGTGCCCAGACATAGGAGGGGTGGGTGCAGAGTCCCCCCAGAAGTGCCCACAAATAGGAGGGGATGGGTGCCTATCACTTCCAGCAGTGCCCAGACATCGGAGGGTTGGGTGCAGAGTCCTCCCAGCAGTGCCCACACATAGGAGGGGTGGGTAGAGAGTCCTCCCAGCAGTGCCCAGACATATGAGGGGTGGGTGCCTCTCACTCCCAGCAGTGCCCAGACATAGGAGGGGTGAGTGCAGAGTCCCCCCAGCAGTGCCCAGACATAGGAGGGGTGGGTGCAGAGTCCTCCCAGCAGTGCCCAGACATAGGAGGGGTGGGTGCCTATCACTCCCAGCAGTGCCCACACATAGGAGGGGTGGGTGCAGAGTCCTGCCAGCAGTGCCCACACATAGGAGGGGTGGGTGCAGAGTCCCCCCAGCAGTGCCCAGACATAGGAGGGGTGGATGCAGAGTCCCCCCAGCAGTTCCGAGACACAGGAGGGGTGGGTGCCTATCACTCCCAGCAGTGGCCAGACATATGAGGGGTTGGTGCCTATCACTCCCAGCAGTGCCCAGACATATGAGGGGTGGGTGCAGAGTCCCCCCAGCAGTGCCCAGACATATGAGGGGTGGGTGCCTGTCACTCCCAGCAGTGCCCACACATAGGAGGGGTGGGTGCCTATCACTCCCAGCAGTGCCCACACATAGGAGGGGTGGGTGCAGAGTCCTCCCAGCAGTGCCCAGGCATATGAGGGGTGGGTGCCTATCACTCCCAGCAGTGCCCAGACATAGGAGGGGTGGGTGCAGAGTCCCCCCAGCAGTGCCCACACATAGGAGGGGTGGGTGCAGAGTCCTCCCAGCAGTGCCCAGACATAGGAGGGGTGGGTGCAGAGTCCTCCCAGCAGTGCCCAGACATAGGAGGGGTGGGTGCAGAGGCCCCCAGCAGTGCCCACACATAGGAGGGGTGGGTGCAGAGTCCTCCCAGCAGTGCCCAGACATATGAGGGGTGGGTGCCTATCACTCCCAGCAGTGCCCACACATAGGAGGGGTGGGTGCAGAGTCCTCCCAGCAGTGCCCACACATAGGAGGGGTGGGTGCAGAGTCCTCCCAGCAGTGCCCAGACATAGGAGGGGTGGGTGCAGAGTCCTCCCAGCAGTGCCCAGACATATGAGGGGTGGGTGCCTATCACTCCCAGCAGTGCCCACACATAGGAGGGGTGGGTGCAGAGTCCTCCCAGCAGTGCCCAGGAATATGAGGGGTGGGTGCCTATCACTCCCAGCAGTGCCCAGACATAGGAGGGGTGGGTGCAGAGTCCCCCCAGCAGTGCCCACACATAGGAGGGGTGGGTGCAGAGTCCTCCCAGCAGTGCCCAGACATAGGAGGGGTGGGTGCAGAGTCCTCCCAGCAGTGCCCAGACATAGGAGGGGTGGGTGCAGAGGCCCCCAGCAGTGCCCACACATAGGAGGGGTGGGTGCAGAGTCCTCCCAGCAGTGCCCAGACATATGAGGGGTGGGTGCCTATCACTCCCAGCAGTGCCCACACATAGGAGGGGTGGGTGCAGAGTCCTCCCAGCAGTGCCCACACATAGGAGGGGTGGGTGCAGAGTCCTCCCAGCAGTGCCCAGACATAGGAGGGGTGGGTGCAGAGTCCCCCCAGCAGTTCCCAGACACAGGAGGGGTGGGTGCCTATCACTCCCAGCAGTGGCCAGACATTTGAGGGGTGGGTGCCTATCACTCCCAGCAGTGCCCAGACATATGAGGGGTGGGTGCAGAGTCCCCCCAGCAGTGCCCAGATGTTAGACCCGGCCTCGTAGCATGGCTCTTCCTGTCCTCGCACTACCTAACCTGGTACCTGGGACCCCAAGCACACGGCCCAGCCGATCCTTCCCACCAGAACACACACACGCGACCCGGGCATCCCTGTCCATGGCCTCTCTCATTTCGGCCACCCCGGGCACGCGTGTCCACTTCATGCACCAAGATGGCCGCCCGGCCCCAGCACAACCCGGGCCTAGAGGCTCCACTCCGGCTGGAGGACATCACGCGTCCAGGGGATGAGAGAGGGAGGAGCAGTTTCTATCGCACCTCTGAACTCCCCTGGGACGATGGGTTTCGATCGGCCCTCCGGCCTCCCTGAGGGCTGGCTCCACGCCTGCTGGGTGTCTGGGACTCCTCCCGACCCGGCCCTGAAAGGATCAAAAGACAATGGCAGGAAACCTCGACAAGCGACCCCCAGGTGACAAGACCCCTGCCTGCACAGACTCCGGACATCAAAGAGGGGTCGACCTATAACAAGGGGTGCTCTGGGACTGTCCGGCAGATTCGCCTTGGAACATCTGAGCCCTGCTGAGTGACTCGCGGCTCCCTGAAGATCGTAAGACCTCCGAACTTGTGCTTGAGCCCTGCTGAGTGACTCGCGGCTCCCCGAAGATCGTAAGACCTCCGAACTTGTGCTTGAGCCCTGCTGAGTGACTCGCGGCTCCCCGAAGATCGTAAGACCTTCGAGCTTGTACCTGAGCCTGCTGAGTGACTCGCGGCTCCCTGAAGATCGTAAGACCTCCGAACTTGTGCTTGAGCCCTGCTGAGTGACTCGCGGCTCCCCGAAGATCGTAAGACCTCCGAACTTGTGCTTGAGCCTGCTGAGTGACTCGCGGCTCCCCCAGACTCTCTTTGGTCCCGCCGGACCCCACGACGACAAGCGTATCCCCCAGCTCGAGGATTGTGAGCTGTGCGCCGGGTATGCTCCTGCATTTGATCCATATCCCCCCAAAGACTGTCCCGCTACCTCCTACCCCCGCCAAGACTCTGTGAGCCCACGCTCTGCTTGTAAATATCTGCCTTGTTGATCATAAAGATCCTACCACTTCGATTTAATAAAGCTTGAATCCTAAGAACCCTCGGTGTGGTGTCTCTTTGTCGTGTGGTGCCGAGTGTACGATCCTAGATACGAGATTCCTCCCCTGCGGAGTCTCCCGCCAGTGCCCGGCTACGATACTTTGAGGGTGGGTCTCAGGACAGTCAGGGCCCCCTCCGGGCCCCTCTGAGGTCGCCTTCTAACATTGGTGGCAGCGGTGGGATTCGGGCCCATAACCTAGAGATCGTACCGTGAATGACTGACGCACTACCGACAAAGATGGCAGAAGGAAGCGCCATGAGCCCCGCAGAAACCAACACCAACAGGGTGTTCCAGGTGGAACAACTAGAAGAATACACGCACAAAGAACTGAAGCAATTCTGCAAAGAACTTAAAATCGCTACCACCGGTCTCAACACCAAAGAAGATTTGCAGAAAGCACTGAAAGCTTGGGTGGATGCCGGGGCCTCCCGCCCAGAAGGCATGGGGGAGCGACACGACGAAGCAGAACCCCCCCAAGGCGAAAGCAGCAGCAATCAGGTGCGAGGCTTCGTGCCAGACGGGGGCCTTTCCCCGCAAGAACTCGCAGACAGAGAGAGAAGTCGCAATCACAAACTCGAGTTAGCCAAACTCAAAATCGAAGGCGAATTGAAATTAGCGGAAAAAAAGCTAGCAGTAGAACAAATGCGCGTACAAGGCGAATTGGATGAGAAGAAGCTCCAACGGGAGCACGAAGGAAGGAAGCTCCAACTAGAGCACGAACGCAGCTTGAAGGAGATCGAGCTCAAAGCCAGAAACGAGGAAGGGAGGCCCCCGGAGAACCGAGAGGCGGCCTCCCCGGCGGAACAGAAGGTCCACATCCCCAAGGACGTGGTCAAAGAATATTATAAAAATGATGACATTCAACAATGGTTCAGGGCCTACGAGGTCGCCATGACCTCTCATCGGGTCCCGCAGAAGGACTGGGGGGCAGGGCTGTGGGGACGGTTTCTGAGCGAAGGAAGGGACACCCTGCTCGACCTACCCCTCTCCCTACAGACCTCCTACAGCCACATGAAAGAGGCTCTCCTCACTAGGTACGGCCTCACTCCAGAGATGTACCGTCAGCGATTCCGGGACTGCAGGAAGATCCCGGGCACCACCTGGGTGGAGTATGTAAACTTTTTCAGTCGGGCCTTCGATGGGTGGATCAAGGGCAGCAATGTCACCACCCTCGAGGAACTCACCGACCTCATGTTGTGGGACCACCTGGCTGCGAACTGCTTTGTGGAACTACGCCAGCATCTGCTCGACAGCAAACTCACCGATCCCCGGAAGCTGGCTGTGGAAGCAGACCGCTGGACCAACACCCGGGTCCCCCGGAGCATTGTAGGAGAATACCCCCGAGCCAGTCAGGGACCACCCCGCCAGAGAGGGGGAGGGAACCAGGGAGGGCAGAGAGAGTCCCAGTCGAGTCCCCCGAAGGCCCAACCTCCACCTTTCCCGGCGCCCCCCCACCAGTCTCCGGACCCCCCGGGAGACGGGGGCACCGGGTAACCATCACTTGTTTCCGTTGTCAGAGGCCCGGGCACTACGCCAATGACCCGGAGTGCCCCATGGCCCCCCAGGTCCCCCCTGCTGCAAACCCTGCTAGACAGATAGCCAACGTAGCCCTGGGGGAGGAGGTTGAGGACACCGGGGAGTGGGAACCCGCAGCTATGGCCCTAGTATCCCTGGGAGATGGAGAGATGGTCCCTGGTAGCCTCCTGCCCTCCAACACGAAGAAGTACGGGCAGCTCGTCAAGATCAATGGCCACCAAATAGAAGCCCTGCGAGACACCGGGGCCAGCATCACCGGTGTCCTCAGGCACTTAGTCCCCGAGGAACAGATCCTACCCAACGTCTTTTGCCCCGTAATTTCCGCAGATAATAGAGAGAGTATGTGTCAGGTAGCCCTGGTGCCGTTTGAGTGGGGAGGGGTGATAGGTAAACTGAGGGTTGCCGTAAGAACCTCCCAGCCGGTCGACTGCCTCTTAGGGAACGACCTGGAGAGTTCTCCCTGGAAGTACGTCGAGCGCAAGGCCCACCTAGGTGTTAGAAGGCGACCTCAGGGGAGCCCGGAGGGGGCCCTGACTGTCCTGAGACCCACCCTCAAGGTATCGTAGCCGGGCACTGGCGGGAGATTCCGCAGGGGAGGAATCTCGTACCTAGGATCGTACACTTGGCACCACACGACAAAGAGACACCACACCGAGGGTTCTTAGGATTCAAGCTTTTATCAAATCGAAGTGGTAGGATCTGTTAGACCTGACATCCTTGGCGTGGGTTTTTCCCCTATCTTTTGCCTCTGCTACCTGGATTTTTGATGTTGTGCTGGATTTCGTTTTGCTGGTTTAGATGCTTTGGACACTCTGCCACTGCTAATCAGTGCCAGAGTGTAAGTGCTCCCTGTGTAAACTATCGTATTGATTGGATATACCTGATTGGCATATCTGTGTCACCATGAAGTCCCTAGTAAAGTGCACTGTGTGTGCCAGGGCTGGTGATGACAGATGCTACTAGTGGGTCTGCAGCGCTGATTGCGCCACCCACCTGTGTAGCCCTAAAACAGTGTCTCAGGCCTGCCGCCGCAGGCCTGCCTGCAGTCTCCGGACTGCCATGTCCTCCTGGCCAGTGTCCACACTGACCGGGCCTAACCCTTCCCTTTTCGTACACATCAGTCACCCCTATGGAAGGTGCAAGGTACCCCCCTGGGCAGGGTGCAGTGTACGTAGAAGGTAGAGCATGTGCTAGTGCAGGTAACATGTTCTGGTAGTGAACACCGGCCATTTTGTGTGCTCACTACTGCAAGGTTATCTTGTTCTGTTGGACCCGGCCTCGTAGAATGGCCCTCCGTGCCCCCGCACCACCGAAACCTGGTACCTACAGCCCAGGCACACGGCCCAGCCGAACCTCCCCACCAAGACACACGCACCGACCCGGACATTCCCGTCCCTGGCCTCTCTCCTTTCGGCCACCCCGGGCCCGCGTGCCCACTGCATGCACCAAGATGGCCGCCCGGCCCCAGCGCAACCCGGGCCTAGAGGCGCCACTCCGGCTGGAGGACATCACGCTTCCAGGGGATGAGAGAGGGAGGAGCAGTTTCTATCGCACCTCTGAACTCCCCCGGGACGATGGGTTTCGATCGGCCCTCCGGCCTCCCTGAGGGCTGGCTCCATGCCTGCTGGGTGTCTGGGACTCCTCCCGACCCGGCCCTGAAAGGATCAAAAGACAATAGCAGGAAATCCCGACAAGCGACCCCCAGGTGACAAGACCCCTGCCTGCACAGACTCCGGACATCAAAGAGGGGTCGACCTATAACAAGGGGTGCTCTGGGTCTGTCCGGCAGATTCGACGCTGGAACAACGAGAGCCTGCCGACGTGGTCGCGGCTCCTGGAACTTGGACCCACCTGAGCCTGCTGAGCGACTCGCGGCTCCCTGAAGATCGTAAGACCTCCGAACTTGTACCTGAGCCCTGCTGAGTGACTCGCGGCTCCCTGAAGATCGTAAGACCTCCGAACTTGTACCTGAGCCCTGCTGAGTGACTCGCGGCTCCCTGAAGATCGTAAGACCTCCGAACTTGTACCTGAGCCCTGCTGAGTGACTCGCGGCTCCCTGAAGATCGTAAGACCTCCGAACTTGTACCTGAGCCCTGCTGAGTGACTCGCGGCTCCCTGAAGATCGTAAGACCTCCGAACCTGTACCTGAGCCCGCTGAGTGACTCGCGGCTCCAACCGACTCTCACGGTCCCGCCGGACCCCGACTACAACATCGTATCCCCCAGCTCGAGGATTGTGAGCTGTGCGCCGGATACGTCCCTGCTTGAACCTTTACCAGAGACTGTCCCGCTACCCCCTACCCCTTCCGAGACTCTTGAGCCCGTGCTCACCTTGTACATATTTGCAGTGATAACCTACTTGATAAAGATTGTTTTCTCAGAATACCCGGTGTGGTCACTCTGTGTCGTGTGGTGCCAGAAGTACGATCCTAGATACGAGATTCCTCCCCCTGGGGAGTCTCCCGCCAGTGCCCGGCTACGATACTTTGAGGGTGGGTCTCAGGGTAGTCAGGACCCCTTCCCGGCTCCTCTGAGGTCGCCGTCTAACATTGGTGGCAAGTGACGGGATTCGGGCCCATCACCTAGAGATCGTACCGTGAACAACGGAAGCACTACCGACAAAGATGGCAGAAGGAAGCGCCGTGAGCCCTGCAGAAACCAGCGCCAACAGGGTGTTCCAGGTGGAGCAGCTAGAAGAATACACACACAAGGAGCTAAAGCAATTTTGCAAAGAACTTAAAATCGCTACCACTGGTCTCAACACTAAAGAGGATTTGCAGAAAGCACTGAAAACTTGGGTGGAGACCGGGGCCTCCCGCCCGGAAGGCACGGGGGAGCGCCCCGATGAAGCCGAACCCCCCCAAAGTGAAAGCAGTAGCAATCAGGTGCGAGGCATCGTACCAGACGGGGGCCTATCCCCGGAAGAGCTCGCGGACAGAGAGAGAAGCCGCAATCATGAACTCGAGTTGGCCAAACTCAAAATCGAGGGCGAATTGAAGTTAGCGGAATAAAAGCTAGAAGTGGAGCAAATGCGTGTACAAGGCGAACTAGAAGAAAAGAAGCTCCAACGGGAGCACGAAGGAAGGAAGCTCCAACTAGAGCACGAGCGCAGCTTGAAAGAAATCGAGCTCAAAGCCAGAAGCGAGAAAGGAAGGCCCCCGGGAAACCGAGAGACGGCCTCCCCAGCGGAACAGAAGGTCCACATCCCCAAGGATGTGGTCAAGGAATATTATAAAAACGATGACATTCAGCAATGGTTCAGGGCCTACGAGGTCGCCATGACCTCCCATCGGATCCCGCAGAAGGACTGGGGGGCGGGGTTGTGGGGGCGGTTTCTGAGCGAAGGAAGGGACACCCTGCTCGACCTACCCCTCTCCCTGCAGACCTCCTACAGCCACATGAAAGAGGCTCTACTCACAAGGTACGGCCTCACCCCAGAAATGTACCGTCAGCGATTCCGGGACTGCAGGAAGATCCCGGGCACCACCTGGGTGGAGTATGTAAACTTTTTCAGTCGGGCCTTCGATGGGTGGATCAAGGGCAGCAAAGTCACCACCCTTGCCGAACTCACTGACCTTATGTTGTGGGAACATCTGGCTGTGAACTGCTTCATAGAACTACGTCAGCATCTGCTTGACAGCAAGCTCACAGATCCCCGGAAGCTGGCTGTGGAGGCCGACCGTTGGACCAACACCCGGGTCTCCCGGGGCATGGTAGGAGAGTACCCCCGAGCCGGTCAGGGACCACCCCGCCAGAGAGGGGAGGGAACCAGGGAGGGCCGAGAGAGTCCCAGCCTAGCCCCCCGAAGACACAACCTCCACCTTTCCCGGCGCCCCCCCCACCGGTGACAGGGCCCCCTGGGAGACGGGGACACCGGGTGACCGTCACATGTTTCCGTTGCCAGAAACCCGGGCACTACGCCAATGACCCAGAGTGCCCCATGGCCACCCAAGTCTCCCCTACCACCCCTGCAAGGCAGATAGCCAACGTAGCCCTAGGGGAGGAGGTTGAGGAAGCCGAGGAGTGGGAACCAGCAGCAATGGCCCTAGTATCCCTGGGAGATAGAGAGATGATCCCTGGTAGCCTCCTACCCTCCAACACACAGAAATACGGGCAGCTCGTCAAGATCAATGGCCACCAGGTAGAGGCCCTGCGGGACACCGGGGCCAGTATCACCGGTGTCCTCAGGCACCTAGTCCCCGAGGAGCAGATCCTCCCCAACGTCTTTTGCCCCGTAATATCCGCAGACAATAGAGAAAGTATGTGTCAGGTAGCCCTGGTGCCGTTTGAGTGGGGAGGGGTGACAGGTAAACTCAAGGTGGCCGTAAGAACCTCCCAGCCGGTCGACTGCCTCTTAGGGAACGACCTAGAGAGTTCTCCCTGGAAGCACGTCGAGCGCAAGGCCCACCTAGGAATGATGGGACTCCCCGAGTGGGTGTGCGCCACCACCCGATCTATGTCAGCCCGGCTCACTCCCCGGAGAGAAGTCGAGAACACCCCGATCGAAGAGACCAGTACAGTCCCCGCCAAGGGTCCTCCCGTCCCCCCATCGGAAGGGTCCGTCGCCCGCGACGAACCCACACCATCCGACCCCGCCCCGGTCCCCGAGTTGGGAGATCTACCCGAGTTGGCCCATTGGCACCACGAGGGCGGGCCCACTCGGGAAGAATTTTGCCGGGAGCAAGCCACTTGTCCTTCCCTGGTCGGACTGCGGCCCCAGGCCGAGGGCCAAGCCGCAGGTGACCAGACCGGGACACACCGCATCTATTGGGAAAATAGCATCTTGTACAGTGAGCAGAAGTCGGTGGAGCTGGGATCCGGACGGGTACTGGTGGTACCCCTCCGCTTCCGAGATTTCCTCCTGGGCTTAGCCCACGACGTCCCCCTCGCCGGCCACCTGGGTCAGGACAAGACCTACAGCCGACTCGTGACCCATTTTTACTGGCCTAGAATGAGAGCAGCGGTAGAAGCCCACTGCAAGTCCTGCCCCACGTGCCAGGCTAGTGGGAAGAGTGGGGGGAAGTGCAAGGCTCCCCTCCAACCCTTCCCGGTCGTCAGTACCCCGTTTGAACGAGTCGGAATCGACATCGTGGGACCACTGGACCCCCCCACCTCCCAAGGCCACCGTTTCATCTTGGTCCTCATGGACCACGCCACCCGCTATCCTGAGGCTATTCCCCTACGCACCATTACGGCCCCCGTGGTGGGCCG
This sequence comes from Triturus cristatus, assembly GCF_964204655.1. Lineage (NCBI taxonomy): Eukaryota > Metazoa > Chordata > Amphibia > Caudata > Salamandridae > Triturus > Triturus cristatus. The sequence continues at coordinate 1,708,438,357 of NC_140590.1, forward strand.
GGCCCTGATGGGGATCTTTTCCAGGGTGGGTTTTCCCCGCGAGGTCGTGAGCGATCGCGGCACTAATTTTAGCTCGAAGTATATGACGTCCCTCTGGCAACAATGTGGGGTGTCCTATAAGTTCACCACCCCGTACCATCCCCAAGGGAACGGACAAGTAGAAAGGTTTAATAGGACTTTGAAAGGGATGATCGCTGGCCTAGAAGAGCCCCTCCGGCGTAAGTGGGACGTCCTGCTCCCCTGCCTCTTGTTCGCTTACCGGGAGGTCCCCCAGAAGTCCTTAGGGTTCAGCCCGTTTGAATTACTCTATGGACACCCCGTCCGAGGTCCCCTCAGTTTGGTTAAGGAAGGGTGGGAGGCAGCGCCCCAGACCACCCCCCGAGATGTGTTCCAATATGTCCTGGCCCTCCGAAACCAGACCAGGAAGTTCCGAGAACTGGCCGAGGCCAACCTGGAGGCAAGTCAAGAGGAGATGAAGCGCTGGTACGACCAGAATGCCACTCTGGTCGAGTTCCAGCCGGGCCAGCAGGTGTGGGTCATGGCCCCCGTGAAGCCTGGCGCCCTCCAGGACCGATGGACTGGGCCCTACAAAGTGGTTGAGCGGAAGAGTGAAGTCACATACTTGGTGGACGTCCAGTCACCTCGGGATCCCCTCCGGGTCCTGCACGTGAACCGCCTCAAGCCCCACTTCCAGCGGACAGAACTGAGCCTCCTGCTGGCCACCGATGACGGGGCCGAAGATGAGTCGGATCCCCTCCCAGACCTCCTGTGTGTCAAGGAACAGGATGGCTCCGTGGAAGGAGTGAACCTCTCCCCCGCCCTCACTGCCCAGCAACAAACGGACTGCCGCCAGCTCCTAAGACAATTTTCCGACCTCTTCTCCCTGACCCCCCGGGTCACCAACTGGTGTGTTCATGACGTGGACACCGGGGACAGCCCGCCGGTGAGACACCGAGCCTACCGGGTTCCTGACCGGGTCCGGTCCTGCATTCAAGCGGAAGTCTCGAAGATGTTGACCCTGGGGGTGATCGAGCCCTCTGACAGTCCCTGGGCCAGCCCCGTGGTCCTGGTCCCGAAGGCAGTGGCCCCCGGTGTCACCCCCGAGCTCCGATTCTGCGTGGACTACCGGGGGCTCAATGACGTTACCCGGGCCGATGCCCACCCCATTCCACGAGCCGACGAACTCATTGACCGACTAGGGGCAGCCCGGTTCCTCAGCACATTCGACCTCACCTGCGGATACTGGCAGATTGCGCTCACCGAAGGGGCCAAGGAGCGGTCCGCTTTCTCCACCCCCGATGGGTACTACCACTTCCGCGTAATGCCCTTCGGGATGAAAAATGCCCCGGCCACTTTCCAGCGACTGGTAAATAAGGTCCTGGCCGGGCTAGAACAGTTCAGCGCGGCATATCTGGACGACATCGCTGTCTTCAGTTCAGAGTGGAGTGAGCACCTCCAGCACCTCCGGAGGGTGCTAACCGCCCTGCGCCAGGCAGGCCTCACAGTAAAAGCCAGCAAGTGCCAGATCGGGCAAGGATCCGTGGTCTACTTGGGGCACCAGGTCGGGAGTGGCCAGGTCGCCCCTCTACAGCCCAAGATCGACGCCATTCTGGCCTGGGAACCACCCATCACCCAGACGGAGGTCCGAGCCTTTCTGGGACTCACGGGCTACTACCGAAGATTCATTCGGGGGTATGGCAGCCTTGTCGGCCCTCTCACAGAACTCACGTCTAAAAAACAGCCAAAGAAAGTGCAGTGGACGGCTGCCTGCCAGGAAGCTTTCGATGCCCTAAAAAAGGCCATGTGTACTGCCCCCGTCCTCCAGGCTCCCGACTACGCCAAGGAGTTCATCGTCCAGACCGATGCCTCCGAGCATGGCATTGGGGCCGTCCTGTCCCAAGTAAATGACCAAGCCCTAGACCAGCCCGTCGCCTTCCTCAGTCGGCGGCTGTTGCCCCGAGAACAGAGATGGAGCACCATAGAGCGCAAAGCCTTTGCCGTGGTCTGGGCCCTCAAAAAGCTACGACCCTACCTGTTCGGCACCCATTTCAGAGTCCAAACTGACCATCGGCCCTTGCGATAGCTCATGCAGATGCGAGGGGAAAACCCCAAGCTACTGCGGTGGTCAATCTCCCTCCAGGGGATGGATTTCACCGTGGAACACCGCCCTGGTACGGACCACGCCAATGCTGACGGCCTCTCCCGGTTCTTCCGCCTCAGCGAAGAGAACCCCCCAAGCTGATGGGCAGTTCTCTCCGGCTTTCAGCTGGGGGGGACGCGTGTTGGACCCGGCCTCGTAGAATGGCCCTCCGTGCCCCCGCACCACCGAAACCTGGTACCTACAGCCCAGGCACACGGCCCAGCCGAACCTCCCCACCAAGACACACGCACCGACCCGGACATTCCCGTCCCTGGCCTCTCTCCTTTCGGCCACCCCGGGCCCGCGTGCCCACTGCATGCACCAAGATGGCCGCCCGGCCCCAGCGCGACCCGGGCCTAGAGGCGCCACTCCGGCTGGAGGACATCACGCTTCCAGGGGGTGAGAGAGGGAGGAGCAGTTTCTATCGCACCTCTGAACTCCCCCGGGACGATGGGTTTCGATCGGCCCTCCGGCCTCCCTGAGGGCTGGCTCCATGCCTGCTGGGTGTCTGGGACTCCTCCCAACCCGGCCCTGAAAGGATCAAAAGACAATAGCAGGAAATCCCGACAAGCGACCCCCAGGTGACAAGACCCCTGCCTGCACAGACTCCGGACATCAAAGAGGGGTCGACCTATAACAAGGGGTGCTCTGGGTCTGTCCGGCAGATTCGACGCTGGAACAACGAGAGCCTGCCGACGTGGTCGCGGCTCCTGGAACTTGGACCCACCTGAGCCTGCTGAGCGACTCGCGGCTCCCTGAAGATCGTAAGACCTCCGAACTTGTACCTGAGCCCTGCTGAGTGACTCGCGGCTCCCTGAAGATCGTAAGACCTCCGAACTTGTACCTGAGCCCTGCTGAGTGACTCGCGGCTCCCTGAAGATCGTAAGACCTCCGAACTTGTACCTGAGCCCTGCTGAGTGACTCGCGGCTCCCTGAAGATCGTAAGACCTCCGAACTTGTACCTGAGCCCTGCTGAGTGACTCGCGGCTCCCTGAAGATCGTAAGACCTCCGAACCTGTACCTGAGCCCGCTGAGTGACTCGCGGCTCCAACCGACTCTCACGGTCCCGCCGGACCCCGACTACAACATCGTATCCCCCAGCTCGAGGATTGTGAGCTGTGCGCCGGATACGTCCCTGCTTGAACCTTTACCAGAGACTGTCCCGCTACCCCCTACCCCTTCCGAGACTCTTGAGCCCGTGCTCACCTTGTACATATTTGCAGTGATAACCTACTTGATAAAGATTGTTTTCTCAGAATACCCGGTGTGGTCACTCTGTGTCGTGTGGTGCCAGAAGTACGATCCTAGATACGAGATTCCTCCCCCTGGGGAGTCTCCCGCCAGTGCCCGGCTACGATACTTTGAGGGTGGGTCTCAGGGTAGTCAGGACCCCTTCCCGGCTCCTCTGAGGTCGCCGTCTAACATGTTCCATAGGCTAACATGAGGGAGGCGGGTGCCAATGGCTATCCGCCTATCTTCTCATACGAACAAGATAAGACATGAGTGTTTGATATCCCTGAGCTCAGAATTTAATAACACATCTTTTAGGAGAGATTGTTTTTAAATCCTGAGTTGGAGAACAGCGCTTTTTAGAGAGTAACTGTTCTCTTGTCTGACCCTTCTGTGTGCCTGGGCGCGCTTGTGGATTGACTGTCTGGTCTGAGAGTGACAGGGGCCGGGGATCCCCCGGGAGGTTGGCTGAGTCAGCCCTCTGCTGAATGGCGACAATCGCAAGGAGAGTGGAGGGAGGAGATAGCACCTGGGATTGAATAGGGCTGTGCCTGCCTGCCACCCTGTTGGCTCCACCTCCTGCTGGGCGGCTGACGACCTTGCCCCTCACTCTGAAAAGAATGTAGAAGCCAGGAAAACAAAGTGCTCCAGCAACACCCAGAACTGGATCAGACCGGGCTCAGGACCCGCTTGCACAAAGACTTCAAAGACTTCTAGGGGTATAAGTACAAGACCCCTGACAACAGATTTTCAGATTCGACCATCGAGAGGAACCTCTGCTGAAAGACGGACCGCTGAAGAACTAAAGGAAGATTGCCGTGCTGTGTGCTCTAAAGGCTGACCTGTTCTGGCGTACAACTGAAGCTAAGGAGAAGAAGGGGTCCTGCTGTGTGCTGACCCTATCCACTTGACTAAACAAGACTTTGCTGTGTGCTGTGTCTTCAACTGAATCTCCAAGGGCCTGAGAAGAGCTGGCCTCCTGTTTCGCAACCCAGGGATAGAAAGGTTGCCAAGAACTCAAGACTCTGCTGTGTCCCACCTGCGCTGCTGTGTGCCGCAGGGACCGTGGACTGTTCTACCAAGCTTCTCAACATCTGCCTGTGAGGTGGGCTGGCTGCTCTCTGTCTTGCTGGAGAGTACCGCACCGATCCGGGCCTGACACCGGTTGCCGCATCAAGAAGATCGACGTGCTCATCGGCACGTGCCTTGCCGCGACCCGGAGGCCTGAAGCAGATCGAGAGTCGTATTTCCCTGCTCTACGAAGCCGCGCTGTGAGTGGCTGACTCCGGTGACGTCGACATCGTCACTGGGGGCTCGTCGAGGGAGTTGAGGAATCCTTGCACCGATCAGCCATTGGAGCACTTGTACAACGAGTGCAGCGACACCGCCGGAGCAACGTAGCTGCCTAAACATCGAGAGCCTACAAACTGATTCATTCTCAGTGAGTATTGAATCACTCAAGAGACTAGAGACTATCATCTTACGATCCCGACCAACCAAGAAAGTGAATATTGTGTAAACCTGTGATGCTTGATTTCAACTGCGGAACTTAGATAAAGATATATTATTTTTGATATAATTCACCTGTGTGGTCTACGTTTGTGGTGTGCGGAGGGGAGATCATTGTGGTGTCGACGTGCAAATACCTTACACATTGCCTTGGGGATAAGCCTGTCTGCTCGAGCCAAGCTACCTAGAGGGTGAGCAGGGGTTATCTACCGTGTGTGTCCCTGTACCCTGACTAGAAGCAAGGGTCCCTATTTGGTCTAAGGTGTATACCTCTGCCAACTAGAGACCCCCAGATCTAACATTGGTGGGCAGCGGTGCGGATTAGAACCAGTATTTGCACTTGACCTGCAGTGATTCTTCGTACATCACTAATCTAGTAAGCAGTTGCATTGCACGAAGTTTTTGCGAAGACTATTCTTGGAGGATCGACGAAGCATCATGTCTCTGAACGGAGTAGGCGAGGAGCCAGAATTGCAATTCGAGGTGAAAAAGTTGCTCGAGTATAAGAAGGAGCAACTAAAGCAATTCTGCAAGCAGCTTGGATGCCCAGTGAAGGGCGGCGCCAACAAGACGGAGCAACAGAAAGCTCTAAGGGCCTGGTGGGAGGCCAAGAATGGCGCAACCGAGGAAACTACTGAAGGGGATGGCACACCGGAGCACGGATTTGGATCCGATGATCTGCCAGTGAATAGGCCAGCGTCTAGGGCTGGCAGCGCCCATTCCTGTAGGAGCCTCTCTCCAGAGGAGCTGGAGGAAAACCAGAGGGTTAGGGCCCATGAGATTGAACTTTTTAAGCTCAAAGCTCAAGCGGAAGAAAGGAAACTGCGCCTTGACAGTGAGAAAGAGGTGGAGGAGAGGAGGAATGCTCTCGCTTTGGAAGAGAAGAAACTCCAGTTGGCTCATGAGTTGAGCATGAGGGAGCTGGACATTAAAGCCAAACAAGTGGCGTCCAGTCCGAGTGGTGGCAGCGCACAACCAGTACAGGTGGGTAAAGTATACATACCGAAAGATTTGGTGCAGAATTATCAGAGGGGTGAGGATATCTATGCATGGTTTAGATCCTATGAGCTTGCCTTGAAGATGAATGAAGTGTCTGAGAAGAGTTGGGGAGCGGGTTTGTGGAAGCATTTTGAGGCCTCTGGGAGGGATGTCTTAGCACCCTTAGAAGCAGCAGGGACCTTAACCTACCCCACGATGAAGGAGGCCTTATGCCTCAGGTATGGGCTTACACCAGAACAGTACCGCCAGAAGTTTAGGAACTTCAAGAAACTTGATTCGAGTACATGGGTGGAGTGTGTGAGTATGTACACGCGTGCACTGGAAGGTTGGATAAAGGGCAGCAAAGTTACTGATTATGTGGGGTTGTGTCACTTGATTAGTTGGGAGCACTTGAGTAGTCTATGTGTTCCAGAGCTGCGCCAGCATCTTTTAGACAGCAAGTTAACTGATCCCAGTGAGCTTGCTAAAGAGGCAGACCGCTGGACTAGCACCAGGGTCAACAAAGGGGTGGTAAGTATGCCAGCCAAGGGTGGACAGGGTCCCCAGCAGAAAGGTGGGGAGGACAAGGGTAACAGTAAGGAGTTCTCTAAAGGGCCCCAAAACAGTTCCCAGGAGAAGGAGTCCCAAGCCCCCAAGCCGAAGAGGTCTTGGCCCCCTAAGGGCAACAGACCACCGCCTACTTGCTATGCTTGTAGGGAAGTGGGGCACATCGCCCCTAAATGTCCCAAGAAATCCCCAGCACCAGCTGCTGCTCCAGTCCCAGGGTTAGCTAGTGTAGCTTTGGGAGGGGATTTGATTTCCAGTGGGGAAGAGGGAGTAGCTATGATGACCCTTGTCTCGTTAGGAGACCAAGAGATGGTCCAGGATACCTTGATACCCGCTAACACTAAGAAATACGGGCAAAAGGTGAACATAAATGGGAGGGAGATAGAGGCTCTGAGAGACACCGGGGCTAGTGTGACATCTGTCAGGTGTCAGTGGGTGTCTGAAGAGCAAGTCATTCCCAATGTGCTCCGCCCAGTAGTGGCAGCTGACACTTCAGTTCGCCTCTGCATGCTGGCGCGTGTTCCCTTTACATGGGGGGGAGTCTCTGGTACCTTGGAAGTCTGTGTCAGTGATGCCTTGCCGGTAGACTGTCTGTTGGGTAACGACCTGGAGAGTTCTCCATGGAAGGACGTAGAGCACAGAACTCACTTGGAGATGTTAGGACTGCCAGCGTGGATCTGTGTATCCACACGTGCCATGACAGCCAGTAAGGGTGGATTAGTAGAACTGGAGCCTGGAACGATGGCCCAGGAACCTGCCAGGAGAGGAAGGGGCAGAGGGCGCGGGAAACCGGCCCCCGCTGTTCCCACGGTCCAGGAGGAAGCAGAACCTGAGGGGGATGCCCTGGAACCTACAGGGGAGCAGGTGGCCGAACTGGGGGAGTTGCCTGAGCTGACCCATTGGCAGCAAGAGGGTGGCCCCTCCAGGGAGGAATTCTGCCAGGCTCAGAAAGAGTGCCCTTCTCTCGTCGGTGTGCGGCAGCAGGCTGCAGACCAGGCAGCAGGCCTAGGGTCCAAGGAACATTTGATTTACTGGGAAGATGACTTACTGTATAGTGAGCCTAAGTTCGCTGAGCCCGGTGCAGCCCGTGTGCTGGTGGTACCCGAGCGCTTCAGGAACTTCTTACTGGGTCTGGCTCACGACGTGCCTCTCGCAGGACATCTGGGGCAAGACAAGACCTATCACAGGCTTGTCACCCACTTCTACTGGCCCCAGATGAAGAAGCACGTCGGTACCTTTTGTAAGTCATGCCAAACCTGTCAAGCCAGTGGTAAGAGCGGAGGGAAGTGCGTGGCGCCCCTCCAGCCGTTTCCTGTAGTGAGCACCCCTTTCGAGCGGGTGGGCATTGATATCGTAGGGCCCCCGGATCCCAAGACCGCCTTAGGCAACAGGTTTATCCTGGTCTTGGTGGATCACGCCACTCGGTACCCGGAAGCAGTCCCTCTCAGGACAATCACAGCACCCGTGGTGGGCCGTGCATTGATGGGGATCTTTTCCAGCGTGGGGTTCCCCCGAGAGGTGGTCTCCGACCGGGGTACCAACTTCATCTCTAGGTATATGAAGTCTCTGTGGGAGGAGTGTGGGGTAACTTATAAGTTCACCACTCCTTACCACCCTCAAGGAAATGGGTTGGTTGAAAGGTTCAACCGCACCCTGAAAGGTATGATTATGGGCCTAGCGGAGCCCATGAGACGGAAGTGGGACGTCTTGTTACCATGCCTGTTGTTTGCCTACAGGGAGGTGCCTCAGAAGTCCTTAGGGTTCAGTCCCTTTGAACTGCTGTACGGCCACCCTGCTAGAGGACCTCTCACACTGGTGAAGGAGGGGTGGGAGAAATCCCGTGGGAAAACCCCCCAGGATGTGTTCAGCTATGTGCTGGCCATCCGCAACCAAACGCAGCGCTTCAGGAAGCTCGCTCAGGAGAACCTAGAAGCCAGCCAGGAGGAGATGAAAAGATGGTACGACCAGAATACCACTCTGGTAGAATTTCATCCTGGGCAGAAAGTGTGGGTAATGGCGCCGGTGGAGCCTTGTGCGCTCCGTGACCGGGCCATATGAGGTGGTAGAGCGCAAGAGTGAGGTGACCTACCTGATCAACATGAAGACTCCTAGGCAGCCCCTTAGAGTCTTGCATGTGAACCGCCTCAAACCCCACTTCGAGAGGTCTGAAGTGACGATGCTCATGGCTACAGATGACGGTGGGGAGGAGGATAGTGATCCTCTCCCTGACCTCCTGGCAACCAAGGAGCAAGACGGGTCAGTGGATGGTGTGGTCCTCTTGCCCACCCTGACCCCAGAGCAGGAGAGCGACTGTCGCCAGGTGTTGGGTCAGTTTGCCTCCCTGTTCTCCCTGACCCCAGGTGTCACCAATTGGTGCGTCCATGATGTGGACACTGGAGATAGCCTGCCTGTGAAACAGAAGTTTTACAGAGTAGCTGACAAGGTCAGGGCCAGCATCAAGGAAGAAGTTTCCAAGATGTTGGCGTTAGGGGTAATTGAGCCCTCTAGCAGTCCCTGGGCTAGCCCAGTGGTCCTTGTTCCCAAGAAATCTGCTACACCCGGTGGCCCGTCAGAACTTCGGTTTTGCGTGGACTACCGCGGGCTCAATGCGGTCACCAAGACTGACGCGCACCCCATCCCCAGAGCTGATGAGCTCGTGGATCGGTTAGGAGCTGCCCGGTACCTCAGCACCTTCGATTTGACTTCAGGGTACTGGCAGATTGCCTTAACTGACGGGGCAAAAGAGAGGTGGCATTTTCAACGCCAGAGGGGCACTTCCAGTTTCGAGTCATGCCCTTTGGATTGAAAAATGCCCCTGCCACCTTCCAGAGACTGGTCAACCGGGTACTGACCGGGCTGGAGCAATTCAGCGCCGCATACCTGGATGACATTGCTGTGTTCAGCTCCACTTGGGAGGAACACTTGCAACACCTCTGCGAAGTGTTGAGGGCGCTGCAGAAGGCAGGCCTCACTATCAAGGCCAGTAAATGCCAGATAGGGCAGGGATCAGTGGTGTATTTGGGACACCAGGTGGGGAGCGGCCAGGTGGCGCCCCTACAGGCGAAGATCGATACCATTCTGGCTTGGGAACCCCCCAAGACGCAGACAGAGGTGAGAGCCTTTCTAGGACTCACCGGGTATTACAGACAGTTCATCAAGGGATACGGCACCATTGTTGCCCCCTTGATGGAACTAACTTCTAGAAATCAGCCCAGGAAAGTGAATTGGACCGAGGCCTGTCAGACTGCTTTTGATGCCCTGAAAACTGCAATGTGCACAGCACCGGTGCTTAAGGCGCCTGACTTTTCGAGTGAGTTCGTGGTGCAGACAGACGCTTCAGAGCAAGGCGTGGGAGCAGTACTCTCACAGATGGACGACGAGGGCGGGGACCAACCCGTAGCTTTCATTAGTAGAAGGCTACTTCCCAGGGAACAGAGGTGGAGCGCTATTGAGAGAGAAGCATTTGCTGTGGTCTGGGCCCTGAAGAAGCTGAGGCCCTACCTGTTTGGGACTCACTTCCATGTTCAGACCGACCACAGGCCCCTCAGATGGTTAATGCAGATGAGGGGTGAGAATCCAAAACTGTTGAGGTGGTCCATCTCCCTACAGGGAATGGACTTTACGGTGGAACACCGTCCCGGTACAGAGCACGCCAATGCTGATGGTCTGTCCAGGTTTTTCCGCCTTAGCGATGAGAACTCCCAAGAGGGTGGGTAGTTCTCCCCGCTTTCAGCTGGAGGGGACACGTGTTAGACCTGACATCCTTGGCGTGGGTTTTTCCCCTATCTTTTGCCTCTGCTACCTGGATTTTTGATGTTGTGCTGGATTTCGTTTTGCTGGTTTAGATGCTTTGGACACTCTGCCACTGCTAATCAGTGCCAGAGTGTAAGTGCTCCCTGTGTAAACTATCGTATTGATTGGATATACCTGATTGGCATATCTGTGTCACCATGAAGTCCCTAGTAAAGTGCACTGTGTGTGCCAGGGCTGGTGATGACAGATGCTACTAGTGGGTCTGCAGCGCTGATTGCGCCACCCACCTGTGTAGCCCTAAAACAGTGTCTCAGGCCTGCCGCCGGAGGCCTGCCTGCAGTCTCCGGACTGCCATGTCCTCCTGGCCAGTGTCCACACTGACCGGGCCTAACCCTTCCCTTTTCGTACACATCAGTCACCCCTATGGAAGTCCCAAGGTACCCCCCTGGGCAGGGTGCAGTGTACGTAGAAGGTAGAGCATGTGCTAGTGCAGGTAACATGTTCTGGTAGTGAACACCGGCCATTTTGTGTGCTCACTACTGCAAGGTTATCTTGTTCCATAGGCTAACATGAGGGAGGTGGGTGCCAATGGCTATCCGCCTATCTTCTCATACGAATAAGATAAGACATGAGTGTTTGATATCCCTGAGCTCAGCATTTAATAACACATCTTTTAGGAGAGATTGTTTTTAAATCCTGAGTTGGAGAACAGCGCTTTTTAGAGAGTAACTGTTCTCTTGTCTGACCCTTCTGTGTGCCTGGGCGCGCTTGTGGATTGACTGTCTGGTCTGAGAGTGACAGGGGCCGGGGATCCCCCGGGAGGTTGGCTGAGTCAGCCCTCTGCTGAATGGCGACAATCGCAAGGAGAGTGGAGGGAGGAGATAGCACCTGGGATTGAATAGGGCCGTGCCTGCCTGCCACCCTGTTGGCTCCACCTCCTGCTGGGCGGCTGACGACCTTGCCCCTCACTCTGAAAAGAATGTAGAAGCCAGGAAAACAAAGTGCTCCAGCAACACCCAGAACTGGATCAGACCGGGCTCAGGACCCGCTTGCACAAAGACTTCAAAGACTTCTAGGGGTATAAGTACAAGACCCCTGACAACAGATTTTCAGATTCGACCATCGAGAGGAACCTCTGCTGAAAGACGGACCGCTGAAGAACTAAAGGAAGATTGCCGTGCTGTGTGCTCTAAAGGCTGACCTGTTCTGGCGTACAACTGAAGCTAAGGAGAAGAAGGGGTCCTGCTGTGTGCTGACCCTATCCACTTGACTAAACAAGACTTTGCTGTGTGCTGTGTCTTCAACTGAATCTCCAAGGGCCTGAGAAGAGCTGGCCTCCTGTTTCGCAACCCAGGGATAGAAAGGTTGCCAAGAACTCAAGACTCTGCTGTGTCCCACCTGCGCTGCTGTGTGCCGCAGGGACCGTGGACTGTTCTACCAAGCTTCTCAACATCTGCCTGTGAGGTGGGCTGGCTGCTCTCTGTCTTGCTGGAGAGTACCGCACCGATCCGGGCCTGACACCGGTTGCCGCATCAAGAAGATCGACGTGCTCATCGGCACGTGCCTTGCCGCGACCCGGAGGCCTGAAGCAGATCGAGAGTCGTATTTCCCTGCTCTACGAAGCCGCGCTGTGAGTGGCTGACTCCGGTGACGTCGACATCGTCACTGGGGGCTCGTCGAGGGAGTTGAGGAATCCTTGCACCGATCAGCCATTGGAGCACTTGTACAACGAGTGCAGCGACACCGCCGGAGCAACGTAGCTGCCTAAACATCGAGAGCCTACAAACTGATTCATTCTCAGTGAGTATTGAATCACTCAAGAGACTAGAGACTATCATCTTACGATCCCGACCAACCAAGAAAGTGAATATTGTGTAAACCTGTGATGCTTGATTTCAACTGCGGAACTTAGATAAAGATATATTATTTTTGATATAATTCACCTGTGTGGTCTACGTTTGTGGTGTGCGGAGGGGAGATCATTGTGGTGTCGACGTGCAAATACCTTATACATTGCCTTGGGGATAAGCCTGTCTGCTCGAGCCAAGCTACCTAGAGGGTGAGCAGGGGTTATCTACCGTGTGTGTCCCTGTACCCTGACTAGAAGCAAGGGTCCCTATTTGGTCTAAGGTGTATACCTCTGCCAACTAGAGACCCCCAGATCTAACAGGATCTTTATGATCAGCAAGGCAGATATTTACAAGCAGAGCGTGGGCTCACAGAGTCTTGGCGGGGGTAGGAGGTAGCGGGACAGTCTTTGGGGGGAATCGAATCAAATGCAGGAGCGTACCCGGCGCACAGCTCACAATCCTCGAGCTGGGGGATTCGCTTGTCGTCGTGGGGTCCGGCGGGACCAAAGAGAGTCAGGGGGAGCCGCGAGTCACTCAGCAGGCTCAAGCACAAGTTCGGAGGTCTTACGATCTTCAGGGAGCCGCGAGTCACTCAGCAAGGCTCAAGCACAAGTTCGGAGGTTTTACGATCTTCAGGGAGCCGCGAGTCACTCAGCAGGGCTCAAGCACAAGTTCGGAGGTCTTACGATCTTCAGGGAGCCGCGAGTCACTCAGCAGGGCTCAAGCACAAGTTCGGAGGTCTTACGTTCTTCGGGGAGCCGCGAGTCACTCAGCAGGGCTCAGATGTTCCAAGGCGAATCTGCCGGACAGTCCCAGAGCACCCCTTGTTATAGGTCGACCCCTCTTTGATGTCCGGAGTCTGTGCAGGCAGGGGTCTTGTCACCTGGGGGTCGCTTGTCGAGGTTTCCTGCTATTGTCTTTTGATCCTTTCAGGGCCGGGTCGGGAGGAGTCCCAGACACCCAGCAGGCGTGGAGCCAGCCCTCAGGGAGGCCGGAGGGCCGATCGAAACCCATCGTCCCAGGGGAGTTCAGAGGTGCGATAGAAACTGCTCCTCCCTCTCTCATCCCTTGGAAGCGTGATGTCCTCCAGCCGGAGTGGCGCCTCTAGGCCCGGGTTGTGCTGGGGCCGGGCGGCCATCTTGGTGCACGAAGTGGGCACGCATGCCCGGGGTGGCCGAAAGGAGAGAGGCCATGGACGGGGAGGCCCGGGCTGCGTGTGTGTGTTCTGGTGGGAAGGATCGGCTGGGCCGTGTGCTTGGGGTCCCTGGTACCAGGTTAGGTAGTGCGAGGACAGGAAGAGCCATGCTACGAGGCCGGGTCTAACACGCGTCCCCCCCAGCTGAAAGCCGGAGAGAACTACCCATCATCTTGGGGGGTTCTCTTCGCTGAGGCGGAAGAACCGGGAGAGGTCGTCCGCGTTGGCGTGGTCCGTACCAAGGCGATGTTCTACGGTGAAATCCATCCCCTGGAGGGAGATTGACCACCGCAGTAGCTTGGGGTTTTCTCCTCGCATCTGCATGAGCCATCGCAAGGGCCGATGGTCGGTTTGTACTTTGAAATGGGTGCCAAACAGGTAAGGGCGCAGCTTTTTGAGGGCCCAGACTACGGCAAATGCTTCGCGCTCAATGGTGCTCCACCTCTGTTCTCTGGGCAACAGCCGCCGGCTGAGGAAGGCGATGGGCTGGTTTAGGCCTTGGTCATTCACCTGGGACAGGACGGCCCCAATGCCATGCTCGGAGGCATCGGTCTGGACTACAAACTCCTTGGAGTAGTCGGGAGCCTGGAGGACGGGGGCCGTGCACATGGCCTTCTTTAGGGCATCGAACGCTTCCTGGCAGGCAGTTGTCCACTGCACCCTCTTGGGCTGTTTTTTTGATGTGAGTTCGGTGAGGGGGCCAACCAGGCTGCCATACCCCCGGATGAATCTTCAGTAGTAGCCAGTGAGGCCCAGGAAGGCTCGGACCTCCGTTTGGGTGGTGGGTGGTTCCCAGGCTAGGATGGCGTCGATCTTTGGCTGTAGAGGGACGACCTGACCGCTCCCGACCTGGTGCCCCAGGTAGACTACTGATCCTTGCCCAATCTGGCACTTGCTGGCTTTTACTGTGAGGCCTGCCTGGCGCAGGGCGGTTAGCACTCTCCGGAGGTGCTGGAGGTGCTCACTCCATCCGGAACTGAAAACGGCTATGTCGTCCAGATAGGCCGCACTGAACTGTTCTAGCCCGGCCAGGACTCTATTTACCAGTCGCTGGAAGGTGGCCGGGGCATTTTTCATTCCGAAGGGCATTACGCGGAAGCGGTAATGCCCATCTGGGGTGGAGAAGGCAGACCGCTCCTTGGCCCCCTCGGTGAGCGCAATCTGCCAGTATCCGCAGGTGAGGTCGAAGGTGCTGAGGAACCGTGCTGCCCCGAGTCGGTCAATGAGCTCGTCGGCTCGTGGAATGGGGTGGGCATCGGCTCGGGTGACGTCATTGAGCCCCCGGTAGTCCACACAAAACCGGAGCTCGGGGGCGACACCGGGGGCCGCTGCCTTCAGGACCAGGACCACGGGGCTGGCCCAGGGACTGTCAGATGGCTCGATCACCCCCATGGTCAACATCTTTGAGACTTCAGCTTGAATGCAGGACCGGACCCGGTCGGGGACCCGGTAGGCTCGGTGTCTCACCGGCGGGCTGTCCCCGGTGTCCACGTCGTGGACACACCAGTCGGTGACGCGGGGGATCAGGGAGAAGAGGTCGGCAAATTGTCCTAGTAGCTGGCGGCAGTCCTCCTGCTGCTGGGCAGTGAGAGCTGGGGAGAGATTCACTCCCTCCACGGAGCCATCCTGCTCCTTGACACACAGGAGGTCCGGGAGGGGATCGGACTCATCTTCGGCCCCGTCATCGGTGGCCAGCAGGAGGCTGAGTTCTGTCCGCACGAAGTGAGGCTTGAGGCGGTTCACGTGAAGGACCCGGAGGGGATCCCGAGGCGACTGGACGTCCACCAAGTATGTGACTGGGCTCTTCCGCTCAATCACTTTGTAGGGCCCGGTCCACCTGTCCTGGAGGGCGCCTGGCTTCACGGGAGCCATGACCCATACTTGTTGGCCCGGTTGGAACTCGACCAGAGTGGCATTCTGGTCGTACCAGCGCTTCATCTCTTCTTGGCTTGTCTCTAGGTTGGCCTCGGCCAGTGCTCGGAACTTCCTGGTCTGGTTCCGGAGGGTCAGAACGTAGTGGAACACATCTCGTGGGGTGGTCTGGGGTGCCACCTCCCACCCTTCCTTAACCAAGCTGAGGGGACCTCGGACGGGGTGTCCATAGAGCAACTCAAATGGGCTGAACCCTAGGGACTTCTGGGGGACCTCTCGGTAAGCGAACAAGAGGCAGGGGAGCAGGACGTCCCACTTACGCCGGAGGGGCTCTTCTAGGCCGGTGATCATCCCTTTCAGAGTCCGGTTAAACCTCTCTACTAGGCCGTTCCCCTGGGGATGGTACGGGGTCGTGAATTTGTAGGACACTCCACATTGTTGCCACAGGGACGTCATGTACCTCGAGATAAAATTAGTGCCGCGATCGCTCACGACCTCGCGGGGGAACCCTACCCGGGAAAAGATCCCCATCAGGGCCAGGCCCACTACGGGGGCCGTGACGGTGCGTAGGGGGATCGCCTCAGGGTATCGGGTGGCGTGATCCACCAGGACCAGGATGAAACGGTGACCTTGGGAGGTGGGGGGGTCCAGGGGCCCCACGATGTCGATCCCGACTCGTTCAAAGGGGGTACTGACGACCGGGAAGGGTTGGAGGGGAGCCTTGCGCTTCCCTCCACTCTTCCCGCTAGCTTGGCACGTGGGACAGGAATTGCAGTGGGCTTCTACGGCTGCTCTCATCTTAGGCCAGTAAAAATGGGTCACGAGACGGCTGTAGGTCTTGTCTTGACCCAGGTGGCCGGCAAGGGGGACGTCGTGGGCTAAGCCCAGGAGGAAGTCTCGGAAGCGGAGGGATACCACCAGCACCCGCCCGGATCCCAGCTCCACCGACTTCTGCTCACTATACAAAATGCTATTTTCCCAATAAATACGGTGCGTGCCAGTTTGGTCGCCTGCGGCTTGGCCCTCGGCCTGGCGCCGCAGTCCGACCAGGGAAGGACAGGTGGCTTGCTCCCGGCAAAACTCCTCCCGGGTGGGTCCACCCTCGTGGCGCCATTGGGCCAACTCGGGTAGATCTCCTAACTCAGGGACCGGGGCGGTATCGGACAGGGAGGGCTCGTCGCTGGCGACGGGCCCCTCCGATGGGGGGACGGGAGGACCCTCGGGGGTTACTGCTCTGACTTCTTCGGTCGGGGCGTCTTCGACTTCTCCCAGGGGGGTGAGTCGGGCTGACATAGATCGGGTGGTGGCGCACACCCACTCGGGGAGTCCCATCATTCCTAGGTGGGCCTTGCGTTCGACGTGCTTCCAGGGCGAACTCTCCAGGTCGTTCCCTAGGAGGCAGTCGACCGGCTGGGAGGTTCTTACGGCCACCCTCAGTTTACCTATTACTCCACCCCACTCAAACGGCACTAGAGCTACCTGACACATACTCTCTCTATTATCGGCGGAAATGACTGGGCAAAAGACGTTGGGGAGGATCTGCTCCTCGGGGACTAAGTGCCTGAGGACACCGGTGATGCTGGCCCCGGTGTCCCGCAGGGCCTCTATTTGGTGGCCACTGATCTTAACGAGCTGCCCGTATTTCTTCGTGTTGGAGGGCAGGAGGCTACCAGGGACCATCTCCCTATCTCCCAGGGATACTAGGGCCATGGCTGCGGGTTCCCATTCCCCGGCTTCCTCAACCTCCTCCCCCAGAGCTATGTTGGCTATCTGTCTTGCAGGGGTGTTTTGGGTGGCCATGGGGCACTCTGGGTCATTGGCGTAGTGCCCGGGCTTCTGGCAACGGAAACAAGTGACGGTTACCCTGTGTCCCCGTCTCCCGGGGGGCCCGGTTACTGGTGGGGGGGGGCGCTGGGAAAGGTGGAGATTGGGTCTTCGGAGGACTAGGCTGGGACTCTCTCTGGCCTCCCTGGTTCCCCCCCCTCTCTGGCGGGGCGGTCCCTGACTGGCTCGGGGGTATTCTCCTACCATGCCCCGGGTGACCCGGGTGTTGGTCCAGCGGTCTGCTTCCACCGCCAGCTTCCTGGGATCGGTGAGTTTGCTGTCGAGCAGATGCTGGCGTAGTTCCACAAAGCAGTTCGCAGCCAGGTGTTCCCACAATAGGAGGTCGGTGAGCTCCTCAAGAGTGGTGACTTTGCTGCCCTTGACCCACCCGTCGAAGGCCCGACTAAAAAAGTTTACATATTCTACCCAGGTGGTGCCCGGGATTTTCCTGCAGTCCCGGAATCGTTGACGGTACATCTCGGGGGTGAGACCGTACCTTGTGAGTAGAGCCTCTTTCATGTGGCTGTAGGAGGTCTGCAGAGAGAGGGGTAGGTCGAGCAGGGTGTCTCTTCCTTCGCTCAGAAATCGTCCCCACAACCCTGCCCCCCAGTCCTTCTGCGGGACTGTTAGACGGCGACCTCAGAGGAGCCTGGAAGGGGTCCTGACTACCCTGAGACCCACCCTCAAGGTATCGTAGCCGGGCACTGGCGGGAGACTCCCCAGGGGGAGGAATCTCGTATCTAGGATCGTACTTCTGGCACCACACGACACAGAGTGACCACACCGGGTATTCTGAGAAAACAATCTTTATCAAGTAGGTTATCACTGCAAATATGTACAAGGTGAGCACGGGCTCAAGAGTCTCGGAAGGGGTAGGGGGTAGCGGGACAGTCTCTGGTAAAGGTTCAAGCAGGGACGTATCCGGCGCACAGCTCACAATCCTCGAGCTGGGGGATACGATGTTGTAGTCGGGGTCCGGCGGGACCGTGAGAGTCGGTTGGAGCCGCGAGTCACTCAGCGGGCTCAGGTACAGGTTCGGAGGTCTTACGATCTTCGGGGAGCCGCGAGTCACTCAGCAGGGCTCAGGTACAAGTTCGGAGGTCTTACGATCTTTCAGGGAGCCGCGAGTCACTCAGCAGGGCTCAGGTACAAGTTCGGAGGTCTTACGATCTTCAGGGAGCCGCGAGTCACTCAGCAGGGCTCAGGTACAAGTTCGGAGGTCTTACGATCTTCAGGGAGCCGCGAGTCACTCAGCAGGGCTCAGGTGGGTCCAAGTTCCAGGAGCCGCGACCACGTCGGCAGGCTCTCGTTGTTCCAGCGTCGAATCTGCCGGACAGACCCAGAGCACCCCTTGTTATAGGTCGACCCCTCTTTGATGTCCCGAGTCTGTGCAGGCAGGGGTCTTGTCACCTGGGGGTCGCTTGTCGGGATTTCCTGCTATAGTCTTTTGATCCTTTCAGGGCCGGGTCGGGAGGAGTCCCAGACACCCAGCAGGCACGGAGCCAGCCCGCAGGGAGGCCGGAGGGCCGATCGAAACCCATCGTCCCGGGGGAGTTCAGAGGTGCGATAGAAACTGCTCCTCCCTCTCTCATCCCCTGGAAGCGTGATGTCCTCCAGCCGGAGTGGTGCCTCTAGGCCCGGGTCGCGCTGGGGCCGGGCGGCCATCTTGGTGCATGAAGTGGGCACGCGGGCCCGGGGTGGCCGAAAGGAGAGAGGCCATGGACGGGGACGTCCGGGTCGGTGCGTGTGTCCTGGTGGGGAGGTTCGGCTGAGCCGTGTGCTCGGGCTGCAGGTACCAGGTTTCGGTGGTGCGGGGGCACGGAGGGCCATTCTACGAGGCCGGGTCCAACAGGGACCCGATGGGAGGTCATGGCGACCTCGTAGGCCCTGAAACATTGCTGAATGTCATCGTTTTTATAATATTCCTTGACCACATCTTTGGGGATGTGGACCTTCTGCTCCGCTGGGGAGGTCGCCTCTCGGTTTCCCGGGGGCCTCCCTTCCTCACTTCTGGCCTTGAGTTCGATTTCCTTCAAGCTGCGCTCGTGCTCCAGTTGGAGCTTCCTTCCTTCGTGTTCCCGTTGGAGCTTCTTCTCTTCTAGCTCGCCTTGCACGCGCATTTGCTCTACTGCTAGCTTTTTCTCTGCTAACTTTAATTCGCCTTCGATTTTGAGCTTAGCTAACTCGAGTTCGTGATTGCGGCTTCTCTCTCTGTCCGCGAGTTCCTCCGGGGATAGGCCCCCGTCCGGTACGATGTTTCGCACTTGATTGTTGCTGCTTTCGCCTTGGGGAGGTTCGGCCTCGTTGGGGCGCTCCCCCGTGTTTTCCGGGCGGGAGGCCCCGGTATCCACCCAGGCTTTCAGTGCTTTCTGCAAATCTTCCTTGGTGTTTAGACCGGTGGTAGCGATTCTAAGTTCTTTGCAGAATTGCTTTAGTTCTTTGTGTGTGTATTCTTCTAGTTGTTCCACCTGGAACACCCTGTTGGCGTTGATTTCTGCGGGGATCCCGGTATTTCCTTCTGCCATCTTTGTTGGTAGTGCGTCCGTCGTTCACAGTACGATCTCTCGGTGATGGGCCCGAATCCCGTCGCTTGCCACCAATGTTAGACGGCGACCTCAGAGGAGCCCGGGAAGGGAGTCCTGACTACCCTGAGACCCACCCTCAAGTATCGTAGCCGGGCACTGGCGGGAGACTCCTCCGGAGGAGAAGTCTCGTATCGAGGATCGTACTTCGGGCACCACACGACACAGAAACAACACACCGTGCGTTCTTAGGAACCAATCTTTATCAAGTAGGTTAGCACTGCAAATATGTACAAGGAGAGCACGGGCTCAATGAGTCTCGGGAGGGATAGGGGGTAGCGGGACAGTCTTTGGCACAAAAGTTCAAGGTATGGACGTACCCGGCGCACAGCTCACAATCCTCGAGCTGGGGGGTAGGCTGGTTGTCGTAGGGTCCGGCGGGACCAGTGGAGTCTGTGGAAGCCGCGAGTCACTCAGCGGGCTCAGGTACAAGTTCGGAGGTCTTACGATCTTCAGGGAGCCGCGAGTCACTCAGCAGGGCTCAGGTACAAGTTCGGAGGTCTTACGATCTTCAGGGAGCCGCGAGTCACTCAGCAGGGCTCAGGTACAAGTTTGGAGGTCTTACGATCTTCAGGGAGCCGCGAGTCACTCAGCAGGGCTCAGGTACAAGTTCGGAGGTCTTACGATCTTCAGGGAGCCGCGAGTCACTCAGCAGGGCTCAGGTAGTTCTAAGTTCCAGGAGCCGCGACCGCGTCAGCAGGCTCTCGTTGTTCCAGCGTCGAATCTGCCGGACAGTCCCAGAGCACCCCTTGTTATAGGTCGACCCCTCTTTGATGTCCGGGGTCTGTGCAGGCAGGGGTCTTGTCACCTGGGGGTCGCTTGTCGGGGATTTCCTGCCATTGTCTTTTGATCCTTTCAGGGCCGGGTCGGGAGGAGTCCCAGACACCCAGCAGGCGTGGAGCCAGCCTTCAGGGAGGCCGGAGGGCCGATCGAAACCCATCGTCCCAGGGGAGTTCAGAGGTGCGATAGAAACTGCTCCTCCCTCTCTCAACCCCTGGAAGCGTGATGTCCTCCCGCCGGAGTGGCGCCTCTAGGCCCGGGTCGCGCTGGGGCCGGGCGGCCATCTTGGTGCATGAAGTGGGCACGCGGGCCCGGGGTGGCCGAAAGGAGAGAGGCCATGGACGAGGGTGTCCGGGTTGAGTGTGTGTGTTCTGGTGGAAAGGCTTGGTGAGGCCGGGGGATTGGGGCCGCCGGCACCAGGTTAGGGGGTGTGGGGACCAGTAGAGCCATGTTACGAGGCCGGGTCCAACAGCTTGCCTCCAGGTTGGCCTCGGCCAGCTTTCGGAACTTCCTGGTCTGGTTCCGGAGGGCCAGAACGTATTGGAACACATCTCGTGGGGGGGTCTGGGGTGCTGCCTCCCACCCTTCCTTAACCAAACTGAGGGGACCTCGGACGGGGTGCCCATATAGTAATTCAAACGGGCTGAACCCCAAGGACTTCTGTGGGACTTCCCAGTAAGCGAACAGGAGGCAGGGGAGCAGGACGTCCCACTTACGCCGGAGGGGTTCTTCTAGGCCGTTGATCATCCCCTTCAGAGTCCGATTAAACCTTTCTACTAGGCCGTTCCCTTGGGGATGGTACGGGGTGGTGAACTTATAGGACACCCCACATTGTTGCCACAGGGACGTCATGTATTTTGAGATAAAATTAGTACCGCGATCGCTCACGACCTCGCGGGGGAAACCCACCCGGGAAAAGATCCCCATCAGGGCTCGGCCCACCACGGGAGCCGTGACGGTGCGTAGGGGGATCGCCTCAGGGTATCGGGTGGCGTGATCCACTAGGACCAGAATGAAACGGTGACCTTGGGAGGTGGGGGGATCCAGGGGCCCCACGATGTCGATTCCGACTCTTTCGAATGGGGTACTGACGACCGGGAAGGGCTGGAGGGGAGCCTTGCGCTTCCCCCCACTCTTCCCACTAGCCTGGCACGTGGGACAGGACTTGCAGTGGGCTTCTACAGCTACTCTCATCCTAGGCCAGTAAAAGTGAGTCACGAGACGGCTGTAGGTTTTGTCTTGACCCAGGTGGCCGGCGAGGGGGACGTCGTGGGCCAAGCCCAGGAGGAAGTCTCGGAAGCGTAGGGGTACCACCAGCACCCGGCCGGATCCTAGCTCCACCGACTTCTGCTCACTGTACAAGAGGTTATTCTCCCAATAAACTCGGTGTGTTCCGGTCTGGTCGCCTGCGGCTTGGCCCTCGGCCTGGTGCCGTAGTCCGACCAGGGAAGGACAGGTGGATTGCTCCCGGCAGAACTCCCGCCCTCGTGGCGCCACGGGGCCAATTCGGTCAGATCGCCTAACTCGGGGACCGGGGTGGTGTCGGACGGTGAGGGTTCGTCGCTGGCGGCCTACCCTCCCGATGGGGGGACGGGAGGACCCTCGGCGGGGACTGCTCTGACTCCCTCGGTCGGGGGGTCCTCGACTTCCCCCAGGGGGGTGAGTCAGGTGGACATAGATCGGGTGGTGGCGCACACCCACTCGGGGAGTCCCATCATCTCTAGGTGGGCCTTGCGCTCGACGTACTTCCAGGGAGAACTCTCCAGGTCGTTCCCTAAGAGGCAGTCGATCGGCTGGGAGGTTCTTACGGCAACCCTCAGTTTACCTATCACCCCTCCCCACTCAAACGGCACCAGGGCTACCTGACACATACTCTCTCTATTATCTGCGGAAATTACGGGGCAAAAGACGTTGGGTAGGATCTGCTCCTCGGGGACTAAGTGCCTGAGGACACCGGTGATGCTGGCCCCGGTGTCTCGCAGGGCTTCTATCTGGTGGCCATTGATCTTGACGAGCTGATCGTACTTCTTCGTGTTGGAGGGCAGGAGGCTACCAGGGACCATCTCTCTGTCTCCCAGGGACACTAGGGCCATAGCTGCGGGTTCCCACTCCCCGGTGTCCTCAACCTCCTCCCCCAGGGCTACGTTGGCTATCTGTCTAGCAGGGGTTGTAGCAGGGGGGACCTGGGGGGCCATGGGGCACTCCGGGTCATTGGCGTAGTGCCCAGGCCTTTGACAACGGAAACAAGTGATGGTTACCCGGTGCCCCCGTCTCCCGGGGGGTCCGGAGACTGGTGGGGGGGCGCCGGGAAAGGTGGAGGTTGGGCCTTCGGGGGACTCGACTGGGACTCTCTCTGCCCTCCCTGGTTCCCTCCCCCTCTCTGGCGGGGTGGTCCCTGACTGGCTCGGGGGTATTCTCCTACACTGCTCCGGGGGACCCGGGTGTTGGTCCAGCGGTCTGCTTCCACAGCCAGCTTCCGGGGATCGGTGAGTTTGCTGTCGAGCAGATGCTGGCGTAGTTCCACAAAGCAGTTCGCCGCCAGGTGTTCCCACAACATGAGGTCGGTGAGTTCCTCGAGGGTGGTGACCTTGCTGCCCTTGATCCACCCATCGAAGGCCCGACTGAAAAAGTTTACATACTCCACCCAGGTGGTGCCCGGGATCTTCCTGCAGTCCCGGAATCGCTGACGGTACATCTCTGGGGTGAGGCCGTACCTAGTGAGGAGAGCCTCTTTCATGTGGCTGTAGGAGGTCTGCAGGGAGAGGGGTAGGTCGAGCAGGGTGTCCCTTCCTTCGCTCAGAAACCGTCCCCACAGCCCTGCCCCCCAGTCCTTCTGCGGGACCCGATGGGAGGTCATGGCGACCTCGTAGGCCCTGAACCATTGTTGAATGTCATAATTTTTATAATATTCTTTGACCACGTCCTTGGGGATGTGGACCTTCTGTTCCGCCGGGGAGGTCGCCTCTCGGTTCCCCGGGGGCCTCCCTTCCTCGTTTCTGGCTTTGAGCTCGATCTCCTTCAAGCTGCGTTCGTGCTCTAGTTGGATTTTCCTTCCTTCGTGCTCCCGTTGGAGCTTCTTCTCCTCCAATTCGCCTTGTACGCGCATTTGTTCTACTGCTGGCTTTTTTTCTGCTAATTTCAATTCGCCTTCGATTTTGAGTTTGGCTAACTCGAGTTCGTGATTGCGACTTCTCTCTCTGTCTGCGAGCTCTTCCGGGGAAAGGCCCCCATCTGGCACGAAGCCTCGCACCTGATTGCTGCTGCTTTCGCCTTGGGTGGTGTTAGACGGACCGGGAGGGTTGGCCGAGGACAAGGGGAGAGGTCTCCGGGGAGAGCCGTCTCCAGCGATCGTACAGATGAGTAACTTCCCCCCCACAGATATACACCACACAGGGATAGGATTTAACGTTCTTTATAAGCGATTTCTTAAGGTACGATGGAATGGTACAAGGAGGTCTGGACTCAGGGGTCCCCTCGATTCTAGTCTCTGGGTTTGGGAAAGGGGGTAGCGGGACAGTCTGGTTACCAATCTGGTAGCTGAGATGGTCTGATGGATAGCTCACAATCCTCAAGCTCGATGTTCTAGCTTTGGACGGGCCGCGGCAGCGCCAGCAGGTCCCGGTGAAGGTGGTCGTTACACGGTCCGCGCCAGCGCCAGCAGGTCCCGATGAAGGTGGTCGTTACACGGTCCGCGGCAGCGCCAGCAGGTCCCGATGAAGGTGGTCGTTACACGGTCCGCGGCAGCGCCAGCAGGTCCCGACGAGGATGGAGGATGCAGAAGGCCGCGGCAGCGCCAGCAGGCAGGACGATAGTTCACAAGGCAGGGCTACGGCAGCGCCGGTAGTCCGTCAAGGCTGAGTTCTTCTCGGTGTCTCTCGACTCCAGGATACAACTGCCTTCCTGCTCTGGAGCTGCCCTAGTTATAGGTCTGGCGCCCTTTGATGTCCGGACCCTCGCACGTGGAGGTTGGAAGGTCCGGGATGAGGGAGTCCAGACACCCAGCAGGGGGGTGGAGCCAGCGCCCGGGGGAGCTAGAGGGCGATCGGCACCTGGCGGGGGAGAGCCATCGACACTTCTTTCTCCCATTGACCTGCCAAGTGGTCCGTTCACCTCCTGGGTGGATGGTGGTGCCGGGATGTCGGGGCCTGGCCAGGCCCAGGGTTAGGGTCGAGCTGAGGCCACGCGGCCTCGTGGTGCAGTGTCCAAGATGGCGGCTGGTCCGGCCGGGGGAGCCGGTAGTGGTTTGGCCCCATGATACATGGATGTCCGGGGGCAGGAGTTCCGTCGGGAGATGGGGTGCGGGTTGTTCTTGTGGGTAACACCTGGAGGGCCGGGGCTTGGGCCCTGTCATGCGGGGAGGGAGCAAGCCCTTCACGTGGCCTGTCCAACAGGTGGGTTCTGCTTCATCGTGTCGCTCCCCCATGCCTTCTGGGCTGGAGGCCCCGGCATCCACCCAAGCTTTCAGTGCTTTCTGCAAATCTTCTTTGGTGTTGAGACCGGTGGTAGCGATTTTAAGTTCTTTGCAGAATTGCTTCAGTTCTTTGTGCGTGTATTCTTCTAGTTGTTCCACCTGGAACACCCTGTTGGTGTTGGTTTCTGCGGGGCTCATGGCGCTTCCTTCTGCCATCTTTGTCGGTAGTGTGTCAGTCGTTCACGGTACGATCTCTAGGTTATGGGCCCGAATCCCGTCGCTTGCCACCAATGTCAGAAGGCGACCTCAGGGGAGCCCGGAGGGGGCCCTGACTGTCCTGAGACCCACTGTTAGAAAGGATAGACGGACCGGGAGGGTCGGCCGGGGTCAGGAGGAGAGGTCTCCGGGGAGAGCCGTCTCCAGCGATCGTACAGACAAGTAACTTCCCCCCCACAGACAGATACCACACACGGATAAGGTTCAGTGTTCTTTATAAGCACTTCTTAAGGTACGGTGGAATGGTACAAGGAGGTCTGGACTCAGGGGTCCCCTCGATTCAAGTCTCTCAAAGCAGGGTAAGGGGTAGCGGGACAGTCTGTCTACCAGTCAGGTAGTTTGGATGAGATGATGATTAGCTCACAATCCTCGAGCTTAGTTGGTACGGCCCGCGGCAGCGCCAGCAGGTCCCGGAAAGATGGTCGATGTACGGTCCGCGGCAGCGCCAGCAGGTCCCGGTGAGGATGGTCGTTACAACGGGCCGCGGCAGCGCCAGCAGGTCCCGGAAAGATGGTCGATGTACGGTCCGCGGCAGCGCCAGCAGGTCCCGGTGAGGATGGTCGTTACAACGGGCCGCGGCAGCGCCAGCAGGTCCCGACGAGGATGGATGTTGTAGAAGGCCGCGGCAGCGCCAGCAGGCAGGACGATGGTTCACAAGAGCGGGCTACGGCAGCGCCAGTAGTCCGTCAAGGCTGAGTTCTCTCGGTGTCTCTCGACTCCAGGATACAACTGCCTTCCTGCTCCGGAGTTGCCCCAGTTATAGGGCAGGCGCCCTTTGATGTCCGGACCCTCGCACTTGGAGGTCGGAGGGCCCGGGATGAAGGTGTCCAGACACCCAGCAGGGGGTGGAGCCAGCGCCTGGGGGAGCTGGAGGCGATCGGCACCTGGCGGGGGAAGAGCTCTTGACACTTCGTCCTCCCATTGACCTGCCAAGTGGTCCGCTCACCTCCCGGGTGGATGGTGGTGCCGGGATGTCGGGGCCGGCCAGGCCCGGGGTTAGGGTCGGGGCGAGGCCACGCGGCCTCGTGGTGCAGGGCCCAAGATGGCGGCTTGAACCGGCCGGGGGAGCCGGTGGGGCTGGGCCCCGTGATGAGTAGAGGTCCGAGGGCAGAAGATCCGTCGGGAGACGGGGTACAGGTGCTTTTCGTGGATTATGCCTGGTGGGCCGGAGCTCGGGCCCTGTCGTGCGGGGAGGGAGCAAGCCCTTCGTGTGGCCTGTCCAACATGCGTCCCCCCCAGCTGAAGGCGGGGAGAGTCACCCATCTCCTTGGGGACTCTCTTCGTCGAGGCGGAAAAAGCGGGACAGGCCATCCGCGTTGGCGTGGTCTTGGCCTGGTCGGTGCTCCACAGTGAAGTCCATTCCCTGCAGGGAAATGGACCAGCGCAAGAGTTTTGGGTTCTCCCCCCGCATCTGCATCAGCCACTGCAGGGGTCGATGGTCGGTTTGTACCCGGAAGTGGGTACCGAAGAGATAGGGCCGGAGCTTTTTGAGGGCCCACACCACTGCGAAGGCCTCCCTCTCGATGGTGCTCCAGCGCTGTTCTCGGGCCAGGAGACGTCGACTGATGAAGGCCACCGGCTGGTCATGACCTTCGGGGTTTAACTGAGAAAGGACGGCTCCGATGCCGTGGTCGGAGGCGTCGGTCTGTACCACGAATTCCCGACTGTAATCGGGGGCCTGGAGCACAGGGGCGGTGCACAGGGCGGCCTTCAGCTTCTCGAAGGCCGCTTGACAATCGGGGGTCCAGTTAATCCGCTTCGGTTGGTTCTTGGACGTGAGACCCGTGAGGGGCCCCACGATGCTGCCGTAGTCCTTCACGAACCGCCGGTAGTAGCCGGTGAGCCCCAAGAAGGCTCGGACCTCGGTCTGGGTGACGGGGGGCTGCCAGGACTGGATGGCAGCAATCTTAAGTTGTAGCGGGGCCACCAGCCCGCTTCCCACTTGGTGCCCAAGGTAGGTCACAGACCCTTGGCCAATTTGGCACTTGCCGGCCTTAATTGTGAGGCCGGCCCGCTGGAGGGCCTGTAGGACCTCTAGGAGGTGACGGAGGTGGTCGGGCCAGTGGCGGCTGTATACAGCGATATCGTCCAGGTAGGCAGCGCCGAACTCTTCGAGCCCCGCCAAGACCTGGTTCACGAGGCGTTGAAACGTGGCGGGGGCATTCTTCATGCCGAAGGGCATGACCTTGAATTGGTAGTGGCCATCGGGGGTAGAGAAGGCTGACCGTTCCTGAGCCCTGGGTGTGAGGCCGATCTGCCAGTAGCCCGCTGTTAGGTCGAAGATACTGAGGTAGCGGGCGGCCCCCAGCCGGTCGATCAGCTCGTCTGCTCGGGGGATCGGATGAGCGTCGGTCCGGGTGACAGCGTTCAAGCCCCGGTAGTCGACGCAGAATCTCAGTTCAGGTGCGGTGCCGGGGGCAGCGGCTTTGGGGACCAATACAACCGGACTGGCCCAGGGACTGTCCGAGGGCTCGATGACCCCGATTGTGAGCATCTTGGCCACCTCCTCCTGTATGCAGGCCCGTACCCGATCTGGTACGCGGTAGGCCCGGTGTCGGACAGGGGGACTGTCCCCGGTGTCCACGTCGTGCAAACACCAAGGGGTGACCCCGGGGGTGAGGGAGAACAGGGTAGCGAACTGCAGCAGGAGGTTCCGGCAGCCCTGGCGTTGCTCCGAAGTGAGGGCGTCAGAGAGCCGGACCCCGTCCACGGAGCCGTCATTCTCCTGAGTCTTCAGAAGATCCGGGAGGGGTTCGGAGTCTTCCTCTGCCCCACTGTCCGTAGCCATCAGGAGGCTGAGTTCTGAGCGCACAAAGTGTGGTTTGAGTCGGTTGGTGTGGAGGACCCGAAGGGGGTTCCGGGAGGTCCCCAGGTCGATGAGGTAAGTGACGGGGCTTTTGCGCTCGACCACTTTGAAGGGCCCCGTCCACTTATCTTGCAAGGCACATGGTTCGGTGGGGGACATCACCCATACTTGTTGTCCAGGCTCGAACTCAACGGAGGAGGCATTGTGATCATACCACTTCTTCATGTCCTCCTGGCTGGCCTCGAGGTTCGCCTTGGCCATCTCTCTGAAGCGCCGGGTCTGATTGCGTAGGGCCAGGAGGTATTTGAAGACGTCTGGAGGGGTCTTTAGGGGGGCCATCTCCCAACCTTCTTTTACTAGGCTGAGGGGCCCTCGCACAGGGTGCCCGTACAGGAGTTCGAAAGGGCTAAAACCGAGGGACTTCTGGGGAACTTCTCGGTAGGCGAAGAGGAGGCACGGGAGTAGTACATCCCACTGGCGACGGAGGGGCTCTTCCAATCCCCCAATCATCCCCTTGAGGGTGCGGTTAAAACGCTCCACTAGTCCGTTCCCTTGGGGGTGATAGGGGGTCGTGAATCTGTAGGTGACCCCGCATTGTTGCCAGAGGGACTTCATGTATTTGGATATAAAGTTCGTGCCTCGGTCGCTGACGACTTCTCGGGGGAAGCCTACCCGGGAGAAGATCCCCATTAGGGCCCGGCCAACCACCGGAGCTGTCACGGTCCGTAGGGGCACCGCCTCGGGGTAGCGGGTGGCATGGTCCACCAGTACTAAGATGAACCTGTGTCCTTGTGCCGTGCGGGGGTCCAGAGGCCCCACGATGTCTATCCCCACCCTCTCGAACGGGGTGGTGACCACAGGGAAGGGTTGCAGAGGGGCTTTCAGCTTCCGACCACTCTTCCCGCTGGCTTGGCATGTGGGGCAAGATCGGCAGTGGTTCAGGACGTCGTTCCTCATCTTCGGCCAGAAAAAGTGGGTCACTAGGCGGCTGTACGTTTTATCTTGGCCCAGGTGACCAGCCAGGGGGACATCGTGGGCCAGGTTGAGCAGAAAGTCTCTGAAGCGGAGAGGTACCACCAGTACTCGACCGGCCCCCAGCTCGGCGATTCTTTGCTCGCTGTATAGCAGGTCGTTATCCCAGTAGACCCAGTGAGTTCCGGTGGAGTCCCCTGCGTTCTGGGCGCTGGCTTGTTGGCGGAGTCCCTCGAGGGAGGGACAGGTCTTTTGTTCCTGGCGGAACTGTGCTTGGGTGGGCCCCCCCTCTTGACGCCACTGAGCCAGGTCAGGAAGGTCCTGGGGTTGCGCGTCCCCTTCGGCCGTCGGGTCTGGGAGGCTGGCCTCGTCGTTGTCTTCTACTGGGGCGACTGGGGGCGGAGGTGCTGGCCATTCTGGTTCTTCTGATCGAGGGACGGCACGGGCGGCCATGGACCGGGTGGTTATGCAGGCCCAGTCCGGGAGGCCCAGCATCCCCAGGTGCTCTCTTCTCTCAACGGTGGCCCACGGGGAACTCTCGAGGTCATTCCCCAGGAGGCAGTCCACGGGGGCATCGTCCCGGACCGTCACCTTCAACAGGCCGGAGACCCCTCCCCATTCGAATGGGGCGCAGGCCATTTGACACATACTTTCAGAGTTGTCTGCCGAGCGGACGGGGCAGAGAATGTTCGGCAGGATCTGCTCGGGCTTCACCAGGTGACAGCGGACGGCCGTCACACTGGCGCCTGTGTCACGCAAGGCCTCGGCTCGCTGTCCATTAATGGTCACCCACTGACCGTATTTCCTGGTGTTAGCGGGTAGGGGAGCCCGCGGGACCATGTCTCTTCCCCCTAAGCACGCCAGGACCATGGCGGCCGGTTCCCACGCTTGCTGGGCCGGCTCATACTCCTCTGGTTCCTCCAATGA
Organism: Triturus cristatus; assembly: GCF_964204655.1. Taxonomy (NCBI): domain Eukaryota; kingdom Metazoa; phylum Chordata; class Amphibia; order Caudata; family Salamandridae; genus Triturus; species Triturus cristatus. The sequence goes on from NC_140590.1 coordinate 1,708,468,029, forward strand.
TCGCTCTACCCCCAGGGCGGCGGCAGCTACCTGGCGGGGCTTGGGTGTTTGGTTCTGCGGGCAGCTCGGGTCATTGGCGTAGTGGCCGACTCGCTGGCATCGGTGGCACGTGACGTTGGCTCGGACCCCAGGACGCCACGGGGGGTTGCCCCGACCGGCCGGAGCCGGGGTGCTGGCCACGGGTGTTGCGGGCAAGGCGTCTCTCCCTCGCCCCTGGCCCCCTCCTCCTCCCCGAGGACGGTGCTGGCCTTGTTTGTTTCTGTTCTGTTCGTGTGGCCCCCTCCGGCCCACTCGGGTGCTTTCCCATCGGTCAGCTTCGGCGGCGAGCTGCCGGGGGTCAGTCAGCTTACTGTCGAGGAGGTGCTGCCTGAGCTCGACGAAGCAGTTGTTCGACAGGTGCTCCCATACCATCAGGTTAAAGAGTTGTTCGTAGGTGGTGACCTGGCTCCCCTTTATCCAACCCTCGAAGGCACGGCTGAAATAGTTCACGTATTCTACCCAAGTTGTACCTGGGATCCGGGTGCAATCTCTGAACCTCTGGCGGTACATCTCGGGTGTGAGGCCGTAGCGGGTGAGGAGGGCAGCCTTCATGTGGTCGTAGGACGACATTTGGTGATCTGGGAGCTGCAGTAGGGCATCGCGACCCTCGTTGATAAACCTCCCCCAGAGTCCGGCTCCCCAATCACTCCGGTCGATCCGGTGGGAGGTCATGGCGATCTCGTAGGCTTTAAACCACTGTTGTATGTCGTCTTCTCGGACATACTCGCGGACAACATCCTTGGGGATGTGGACTTTTTTCTCGATTGGCCCCGGGGTGTGTGGTCGCTCAGGCACCCCCAGTTCTTTATTCTGTTTCCGAAGTTCTATTTCTGCCAGTTTGCGCTCGTGCTCGAGCGTTATTTTTTTCTCCTCCAGTCTCTCTGGAGGGGTGGGTTCGAATCCCATCGCTGCCACCAATGTTAGAAAGGATAGACGGACCGGGAGGGTCGGCCGGGGTCAGGAGGAGAGGTCTCCGGGGAGAGCCGTCTCCAGCGATCGTACAGACAAGTAACTTCCCCCCCACAGACAGATACCACACACGGATAAGGTTCAGTGTTCTTTATAAGCACTTCTTAAGGTACGGTGGAATGGTACAAGGAGGTCTGGACTCAGGGGTCCCCTCGATTCAAGTCTCTCAAAGCAGGGTAAGGGGTAGCGGGACAGTCTGTCTACCAGTCAGGTAGTTTGGATGAGATGATGATTAGCTCACAATCCTCGAGCTTAGTTGGTACGGGCCGCGGCAGCGCCAGCAGGTCCCGGAAAGATGGTCGATGTACGGTCCGCGGCAGCGCCAGCAGGTCCCGGTGAGGATGGTCGTTACAACGGGCCGCGGCAGCGCCAGCAGGTCCCGGAAAGATGGTCGATGTACGGTCCGCGGCAGCGCCAGCAGGTCCCGGTGAGGATGGTCGTTACAACGGGCCGCGGCAGCGCCAGCAGGTCCCGACGAGGATGGATGTTGTAGAAGGCCGCGGCAGCGCCAGCAGGCAGGACGATGGTTCACAAGAGCGGGCTACGGCAGCGCCAGTAGTCCGTCAAGGCTGAGTTCTCTCGGTGTCTCTCGACTCCAGGATACAACTGCCTTCCTGCTCCGGAGTTGCCCCAGTTATAGGGCAGGCGCCCTTTGATGTCCGGACCCTCGCACTTGGAGGTCGGAGTGCCCGGGATGAAGGTGTCCAGACACCCAGCAGGGGGTGGAGCCAGCGCCTGGGGGAGCTGGAGGCGATCGGCACCTGGCGGGGGAAGAGCTCTTGACACTTTGTCCTCCCATTGACCTGCCAAGTGGTCCGCTCACCTCCCGGGTGGATGGTGGTGCCGGGATGTCGGGGCCGGCCAGGCCCGGGGTTAGGGTCGGGGCGAGGCCACGCGGCCTCGTGGTGCAGGGCCCAAGATGGCGGCTTGAACCGGCCGGGGGAGCCGGTGGGGCTGGGCCCCGTGATGAGTAGAGGTCCGAGGGCAGAAGATCCGTCGGGAGACGGGGTACAGGTGCTTTTCGTGGATTATGCCTGGTGGGCCGGAGCTTGGGCCCTGTCGTGCGGGGAGGGAGCAAGCCCTTCGTGTGGCCTGTCCAACACCCACCCTCAAGGTATTGTAGCCGGGCACTGGCGGGAGATTCCGCAGGGGAGGAATCTCATACCTAGGATCGTACACTTGGCACCACACGACAAAGAGACACCACACCGAGGGTTCTTAGGATTCAAGCTTTTATCAAATCGAAGTGGTAGGATCTTTATGATCAGCAAGGCAGATATTTACAAGCAGAGCGTGGGCTCACAGAGTCTTGGCGGGGATAGGAGGTAGCGGGACAGTCTTTGGGGGGAATCGGTTCAAATGCAGGAGCGTACCCGGCGCACAGCTCACAATCCTCGAGCTGGGGGATACGCTTGTCGTCATGGGGTCCGGCGGGACCAAAGAGAGTCAGGGGGAGCCGCGAGTCACTCAGCAGGCTCAAGCACAAGTTCGGAGGTCTTACGATCTTCAGGGAGCCGCGAGTCACTCAGCAAGGCTCAAGCACAAGTTCGGAGGTCTTACGTTCTTCAGGGAGCCGCGAGTCACTCAGCAGGGCTCAAGCACAAGTTCGGAGGTCTTACGATCTTCAGGGAGCCGCGAGTCACTCAGCAGGGCTCAAGCACAAGTTCGGAGGTCTTACGATCTTCAGGGAGCCGCGAGTCACTCAGCAGGGCTCAAGCACAAGTTCGGAGGTCTTACGTTCTTCGGGGAGCCGCGAGTCACTCAGCAGGGCTCAGATGTTCCAAGGCGAATCTGCCGGACAGTCCCAGAGCACCCCTTGTTATAGGTCGACCCCTCTTTGATGTCCGGAGTCTGTGCAGGCAGTGGTCTTGTCACCTGGGGGTCGCTTGTCGAGGTTTCCTGCTATTGTCTTTTGATCCTTTCAGGGCCGGGTCGGGAGGAGTCCCAGACACCCAGCAGGCGTGGAGCCAGCCCTCAGGGAGGCCGGAGGGCCGATCGAAACCCATCGTCCCAGGGGAGTTCAGAGGTGCGATAGAAACTGCTCCTCCCTCTCTCATCCCTTGGAAGCGTGATGTCCTCCAGCCGGAGTGGCGCCTCTAGGCCCGGGTTGTGCTGGGGCCGGGCGGCCATCTTGGTGCACGAAGTGGGCACGCGTGCCCGGGGTGGCCGAAAGGAGAGAGGCCATGGACGGGGAGGCCCGGGTCGCATGTGTGTGTTCTGGTGAGAAGGATCGGCTGGGCCGTGTGCTTGGGGTCCCTGGTACCAGGTTAGGTAGTGCGAGGACAGGAAGAGCCATGCTACGAGGCCGGGTCTAACACTAGGAATGATGGGACTCCCCGAGTGGGTGTGCGCCACCACCCGATCTATGTCCACCCGACTCACCCCCCTGGGGGAAGTCGAGGACACCCCGACCGAGGGAGTCAGAGCAGTCCCCGCCGAGGGTCCTCCCGTCCCCCCATCGGGAGGGTCAGTCGCCAGCGACGAACCCTCACCCTCCGACACCACCCCGGTCCCCGAGTTAGGCGATCTGGCCGAATTGGCCCCGTGGCGCCACGAGGGCGGGCCCACCCGGGAGGAGTTCTGCCGGGAGCAAGCCACCTGTCCTTCCCTGGTCGGACTGCGGCACCAGGCCGAGGGCCAAGCCGCAGGCGACCAAACCGGAACGCACCGAGTTTATTGGGAGAATAACCTCTTGTACAGTGAGCAGAAGTCGGTGGAGCTAGGATCCGGCCGGGTGCTGGTGGTACCCCTACGCTTCCGAGACTTCCTCCTGGGCTTGGCCCACGACGTCCCCCTCGCCGGCCACCTGGGTCAAGACAAAACCTACAGCCGTCTCGTGACTCACTTTTACTGGCCTAGGATGAAAGCAGCTGTAGAAGCACACTGCAAGTCCTGTCCCACGTGCCAGGCTAGTGGGAAGAGTGGGGGGAAGCGCAAGGCTCCCCTCCAACCCTTCCCGGTCGTCAGTACCCCATTCGAACGAGTTGGAATCGACATCGTGGGGCCCCTGGATCCCCCCACCTCCCAAGGTCACCGTTTCATCCTGGTCCTAGTGGATCACGCCACCCGATACCCTGAGGCGATCCCCCTACGCACCGTCACGGCTCCCGTGGTGGGCCGAGCCCTGATGGGGATCTTTTCCTGGGTGGGTTTTCCCCGCGAGGTCGTGAGCGATCGCGGAACTAATTTTATCTCAAAATACATGACGTCCCTGTGGCAACAATGTGGGGTGTCCTATAAGTTCACCACCCCGTACCATCCCCAAGGGAACGGCCTAGTAGAAAGGTTTAACCGGACTCTGAAAGAGATGATCAACGGCCTAGAAGAACCCCTCCGGCGTAAGTGGGACGTCCTGCTCCCCTGCCTCCTGTTCGCTTACCGGGAAGTCCCGCAGAAGTCCTTGGGGTTCAGCCCGTTTGAATTACTATATGGACACCCCGTCCGAGGTCCCCTCAGCTTGGTTAAGGAAGGGTGGGAGGCAGCACCCCAGACCACCCCACGAGATGTGTTCCAATACGTTCTGACCCTCCGGAACCAGACCAGGAAGTTCCGAGAGCTGGCCGAGGCCAACCTGGAGGCAAGCCAAGAAGAGATGAAGCGCTGGTACGACCAGAATGCCACTCTGGTGGAGTTCCAGCCGGGCCAGCAGGTATGGGTCATGGCCCCCGTGAAGCCTGGCGCCCTCCAGGACAAGTGGACCGGGCCCTTCAAAGTGATTGAGCGGAAGAGTCCAGTCACGTACTTGGTGGACGTCCAGTCGCCCCGGAATCCCCTGCGGGTCCCACACGTGAACCGCCTCAAGCCTCACTTCGTACGGACAGAACTGAGCCTCCTGCTGGCCACCGATGACGGGGCCGAAGATGAGTCCGATCCCCTCCCGGACCTCCTGTGTGTCAAGGAGAAGGATGGCTCCGTGGAAGGAGTGAACCTCTCCCCATCTCTCACTGACCAGCAACAAGCGGACTGTCGCCAGCTCCTAGGAAAATTCTACGACCTCTTCTCCCTGATCCCCCGAGTCACCGACTGGTGTGTCCATGACGTGGACACCGGGGACAGCCCGCCAGTAAGGCACCGAGCCTACCGAGTCCCTGACCGAGTCCGGTCCTGCATTCAAGCTGAAGTCTAGAAGATGTTGACCCTGGGGGTGATCGAGCCATCCGATAGTCCCCGGGCCAGCCCCTTGGTCCTAGTTCCGAAGGCAGCGGCCCCCGGTGTCGCCCCCAAGCTCCGATTCTGCGTGGACTACCGGGGTCTCAATGACGTCACCCGGGCCGATGCCCACCCCATCCCCCGAGCCGACGAGCTCATTGACCGACTCAGGGCGGCCCGGTTCCTCAGCACATTCGACCTCACCTGCGGATACTGGCAGATTGCGCTCACAGAGGAAGCCAAGGAGCGGTCCGCCTTCTCCACCCCAGATGGGCATTATCGCTTCCGCGTAATGCCCTTCGGAATGAAAAATGCCCCGGCCACCTTCCAGCGACTGGTGAATAGGGTCCTGGCCGGGATGGAACAGTTCAGTGCGGCCTCTCTAGACGATATCGCCGTTTTCAGTTCCGGATGGAGTGAGCACCTCCAGCACCTCCGGAGAGTGCTAACCGCCCTGCGCCAGGCAGGCCTCACAGTAAAAGCCAGCAAGTGCCAGATTGGGCAAGGATCAGTAGTCTACCTGGGGCACCAGGTCGGGAGCGGTCAGGTCGCCCCTCTACAGCCAAAGATCGACACCATCCTAGCCTGGGAACCACCCACCACCCAAACGGAGGTCCGAGCCTTCCGGGGCCTCACTGGCTACTACCGAAGATTCATCCGGGGGTATGGCAGCCTGGTTGGCCCCCTCACCGAACTCACATCCAAAAAACAGCCCAAGAGGGTGCAGTGGACGACTGCCTGCCAGGAAGCGTTCGATGCCCTAAAGAAGGCCATGTGCACGGCCCCCGTCCTCCAGGCTCCCGACTACTCCAAGGAGTTTGTAGTCTAGACCGATGCCTCCGAGCATGGCATTGGAGCCGTCCTGTCCCAGGTGAAGGACCAAGGCCTAGACCAGCCCATCGCCTTCCTCAGCCGGCGGCTGTTGCCCAGAGAACAGAGGTGGAGCACCATTGAGCGCGAAGCATTTGCCGTAGTCTGGGCCCTCAAGAAGCTGCGCCCTTACCTGTTTGGCACCCATTTCAAAGTCCAAACCGACCATCGGCCCTTGCGATGGCTCATGCAGATGCGAGGAAAAAACCCCAAGCTACTGCGGTGGTCAATCTCCCTCCAGGGGATGAATTTCACCGTAGAACATCGCCCTGGTACGGACCACGCCAACGCTGACGGCCTCTCCCGGTTCTTCCGCCTCAGCGAAGAGAACCCCCCAAGATGATGGGTAGTTCTCTCCGGCTTTCAGCTGGGGGGGACGCGTGTTAGACCCAGCCTCGTAGCATGGCTCTTCCTGTCCTTGCACTACCTAACCTGGTACCTGGGACCCCAAGCACACGGCCCAGCCGATCCTTCCCACCAGAACACACACACGCGACCCGGGCATCCCCGTCCATGGCCTCTCTCCTTTCGGCCACCCCGGGCACGCGTGCCCACTTCATGCACCAAGATGGCCGCCCGGCCCCAGCACAACCCGGGCCTAGAGGCGCCACTCCGGCTAGAGGACATCACGCGTCCAGGGGATGAGAGAGGGAGGAGCAGTTTCTATCGCACCTCTGAACTCCCCTGGGACGATGGGTTTCGATCGGCCCTCCGGCCTCCCTGAGGGCTGGCTCCACGCCTGCTGGGTGTCTGGGACTCCTCCCGACCCGGCCCTGAAAGGATCAAAAGACAATGGCAGGAAACCTCGACAAGCGACCCCCAGGTGACAAGACCCCTGCCTGCACAGACTCCGGACATCAAAGAGGGGTCGACCTATAACAAGGGGTGCTCTGGGACTGTCCGGCAGATTCGCCTTGGAACATCTGAGCCCTGCTGAGTGACTCGCGGCTCCCTGAAGATCGTAAGACCTCCGAACTTGTGCTTGAGCCCTGCTGAGTGACTCGCGGCTCCCCGAAGATCGTAAGACCTCCGAACTTGTGCTTGAGCCCTGCTGAGTGACTCGCGGCTCCCCGAAGATCGTAAGACCTCCGAGCTTGTACCTGAGCCTGCTGAGTGACTCGCGGCTCCCTGAAGATCGTAAGACCTCCGAACTTGTGCTTGAGCCCTGCTGAGTGACTCGCGGCTACCCGAAGATCGTAAGACCTCCGAACTTGTGCTTGAGCCTGCTGAGTGATTCGCAGCTCCCCCAGACTCTCTTTGGTCCCGCCGGACCCCACGACGACAAGCGTATCCCCCAGCTTGAGGATTGTGAGCTGTGCGCCGGGTACGCTCCTGCATTTGATCCATATCCCCCCAAAGACTGTCCCGCTACCTCCTACCCCCGCCAAGACTCTGTGAGCCCACGCTCTGCTTGTAAATATCTGCCTTGCTGATCATAAAGATCCTACCACTTCGATTTGATAAAGCTTGAATCCTAAGAACCCTCGGTGTGGTGTCTCTTTGTCGTGTGGTGCCGAGTGTACGATCCTAGATACGAGATTCCTCCCCTGCGGAGTCTCCCGCCAGTGCCCGGCTACGATACTTTGAGGGTGGGTCTCAGGACAGTCAGGGCCCCCTCCGGGCCCCTCTGAGGTCGCCTTCTAACACCACACATATGAGGGGTGGGTGTCTGTCACTCCCAGCAGTGCCCACACATAGGAGGGGTGGGTGCAGAGTCCTCCCAGCAGTGCCCAGACATAGGAGGGGTGGGTGCCTATCACTCCCAGCAGTGCCCAGACATGGGAGGGGTGGGTGCAGAGTCCCCCCAGCAGTGCCCACACATAGGAGGGGTGGGTGCAGAGTCCCCCCAGCAGTGCCCAGACGTAGGAGGGGTGGGTGCCTATCACTCCCAGCAGTGCCCAGACATAGGAGGGGTGAGTGCAGAGTCCCCCCAGCAGTGCCCAGACATAGGAGGGGTGGATGCAGAGCCCCCCCAGCAGTGCCCATACACAGGAGGGGTGGGTGCCTATCATTCCCAGCAGTGCCCAGACATATGAGGGGTGGGTGCAGAGTCCCCCATCAGTGCCCAGACATATGAGGGGTGGGTGCCTATCACTCCCAGCAGGGCCCACACATAGGAGGGGTGGGTGCAGAGTCCTCCCAGCAGTGCCCAGACATAGGAGGGGTGGGTGCCTATCAATCCCAGCAGTGCCCAGACATAGGAGGGGTGGGTGCAGAGTCCCCCCAGCAGTGCCCACACATAGGAGGGGTGGGTGCAGAGACCCCCCAGCAGTGCAGAGACATAGGAGGGGTGGGTGCAGAGTCCCCCCAGCAGTGCCCAGACATAGGAGGGGTGGGTGCCTATCACTCCCAGCAGTGCCCAGACACAGGAGGGGTGGGTGCCTATCACTCCCAGCAGTGCCCAGGCATATGAGGGGTGGGTGCAGAGTCCCCCCAGCAGTGCCCAGACATATGAGGGGTGGGTGCCTATCACTCCCAGCAGTGCCCACACATAGGAGGGGTGGGTGCAGAGTCCTCCCAGCAGTGCCCAGACATAGGAGGGGGGGTGCCTATCACTCCCAGCAGTGCCCAGATATAGGAGGGGTGGGTGCAGAGTCCCCCCAGCAGTGCCCAGACATAGGATGGGTGGGTCCAGAGTCCCCCCAGCAGTGCCCAGACACAGGAGGGGTGGGTGCCTATCACTCCCAGCAGTGCCCAGACATATGAGGGGTGGTTGCAGAGTCCCCCCAGCAGTGCCCAGACATATGAGGGGTGGGTGCCTATCACTCCCAGCAGTGCCCACATATAGGAGGGGTTGGTGCCTATCACTCCCAGCAGTGCCCACACATAGGAGGGGTGGGTGCAGAGTCCCCCCAGCAGTGCCCAGACATAGGAGGGGTGGGTGCAGAGTCCCCCCAGCAGTTCCCAGACACAGGAGGGGTGGGTGCCTATCACTCCCAGCAGTGCCCAGACATAGGAGGGGTGGGTGCCTATCACTCCCAGCAGTGCCCAGACATAGGAGGGGTGGGTGCAGAGTCCCCCCAGCAGTGCCCACACATAGGAGGGGTGGGTGCAGAGTCCCCCCAGCAGTGCCCAGACATAGGAGGGGTGGGTGCAGAGTCCTCCCAGCAGTGCTCAGACATATGAGGGGTGGGTGCCTATCACTCCCAGCAGTGCCCAGACATAGGAGGGGTGGGTGCAGAGTCCCCTCAACAGTGCCCACACATAGGAGGGGTGGGTGCAGAGTTCTCCCAGCAGTGCCCAGACATAGGAGGGGTGGGTGCAGAGTCCTCCCAGCAGTGCCCAGACATAGGAGGGGTGGGTGCAGAGTCCCCCCAGCAGTGCCCACACATAGGAGGGGTGGGTGCAGAGTCCTCCCAGCAGTGCCCAGACATATGAGGGGTGGGTGCCTATCACTCCCAGCTGTGCCCACACATAGGAGGGGTGGGTGCAGAGTCCTCCCAGCAGTGCCCACACATAGGAGGGGTGGGTGCAGAGTCCCCCCAGCAGTGCCCAGACACAGGAGGGTTGGGTGCCTATCACTCCCAGCAGTGGCCAGACATATGAGGGGTGGGTGCCTATCACTCCCAGCAGTGCCCAGACATATGAGGGGTGGGTGCAGAGTCCCCCCAGCAGTGCCCAGACATATGAAGGGTGGTGTGCCTATCATGCCCAGCAGTGCCCACACATAGGAGGGGTGGGTGCAGAGTCCTCCCAGCAGTGCCCAGACATAGGAGGGGTGGGTGCCTATCACTCCCAGCAGTGCCCAGACATAGGAGGGGTGGGTGCAGAGTCCCCCCAGCAGTGCCCACACATAGGAGTGGTGGGTGCAGAGTCCCCCCAGCAGTGCCCAGACATAGGCGGGGTGGGTGCCTATCACTCCCAGCAGTGCCCAGACATAGGGGGGGGTGAGTGCAGAGTCCCCCCAGCAGTGCCCAGACATAGGAGAGGTGGATGCAGAGTCCCCCCAGCAGTGCCCCGACACAGGAGGGGTGGGTGCCTATCACTCCTAGCAGTGCCCGGACATATGAGGGGTGGGTGCAGGTTCCCCCCAGCATTGTGCAGACATATGAGGGGTGGGTGCGTATCACTCCCAGCAGTGCCCACACATAGGAGGGGTGGGTGCAGAGTCCTCCCAGCAGTGCTCAGACATAGGAGGGGTGGGTGCCTATCACTCCCAGCAGTGCCCAGACATATGAGGGGTGGTTGCAGAGTCCCCCCAGCAGTGCCCAGACATATGAGGGGTGGGTGCCTATCACTCCCAGCAGTGCCCACACATAGGAGGTGTTAGAAGGCGACCTCAGAGGAGCCCGGAGGGGGCCCTGACTGTCCTGAGACCCACCCTCAAGGTATCGTATCCGGGCACTGGCGGGAGATTCCGCAGGGGAGGAATCTCGTATCTAGGATCGTATACTCGGCACCACACGACAAAGAGACACCACACCGAGGGTTCTTAGGATTCAAGCTTTATCAAATCGAAGTGGTAGGATCTTTATGATCAGCAAGGCAGATATTTACAAGCAGAGCGTGGGCTCACAGAGTCTTGGCGGGGATAGGAGGTAGCGGGACAGTCTTTGGGGGGATATGGATCAAATGCAGGAGCGTACCCGGCGCACAGCTCACAATCCTCGAGCTGGGGGATACGCTTGTCGTCGTGGGGTCCGGCGGGACCAAAGAGAGTCTGGGGGAGCCGCGAGTCACTCAGCAGGCTCAAGCACAAGTTCAGAGGTCTTACGATCTTCAGGGAGCCGCGAGTCACTCAGCAGGGCTCAAGCACAAGTTCGGAGGTCTTACGATCTTCAGTTAGCTGCGAGTCACTCAGCAGGGCTCAAGCACAAGTTCGGAGGTCTTACGATCTTCAGGGAGCCGCGAGTCACTCAGCAGGCTCAGGTATCAGTTCGGAGGTCTTACGATCTTCGGGGAGCCGCGAGTCACTCAGCAGGGCTCAGATGTTCCAAGGCGAATCTGCCGGACAGTCCCAGAGCACCCCTTGTTATAGGTCGACCCCTCTTTGATGTCCGGAGTCTGTGCAGGCAGGGGTCTTGTCACCTGGGGGTCGCTTGTCGAGGTTTCCTGCCATTGTCTTTTGATCCTTTCAGGGTTGGGTGGGGAGGAGTCCCAGACACCCAGCAGGCGTGGAGCCAGCCCTCAGGGAGGCCGGAGGGCCGATCGAAACCCATCGTCCCAGGGGAGTTCAGAGGTGCGATAGAAACTGCTCCTCCCTCTCTCATCTCCTGGAAGCGTGATGTCCTCCAGCCGGAGTGGCGCCTCTAGGCCCGGGTTGTGCTGGGGCCGGGCGGCCATCTTGGTGCACGAAGTGGGCACGCGTGCCCGGGGTGGCCGAAAGGAGAGAGGCCATGGACGGGGAGGCCCGGGTCGCATGTGTGTGTTCTGGTGAGAAGGATCGGCTGGGCCGTGTGCTTGGGGTCCCTGGTACCAGGTTAGGTAGTGCGAGGACAGGAAGAGCCATGCTATGAGGCCGGGTCTAACACGCGTCCCCCCCAGCTGAAAGCCGGAGAGAACTACCCATCATCTTGGGGGGTTCTCTTCGCTGAGGCGGAAGAACCGGGAGAGGCCGTCAGCGTTGTCGTGGTCCGTACCAGGGCGGTGTTCTACGGTGAAATCCATCCCCTGGAGGGAGATTGACCACCGCAGTAGCTTGGGGTTCTCTCCTCGCATCTGCATGAGCCATCGCAAGGGCCAATGGTCGGTTTGTACTTTGAAATGGGTGCCAAACAGGTAAGGGCGCAGCTTTTTGAGGGCCCAGACTACGGCAAATGCTTCGCGCTCAATGGTGCTCCACCTCTATTCTCTGGGCAACAGCCGCCGACTGAGGAAGGCGATGGGCTGGTCTAGGCCTTGGTCATTCACCTGGGACAGGACGGCTCCAATGCCATGCTCGGAGGCATCGGTCTGGACTACAAACTCCTTGGAGTAGTCGGGAGCCTGGAGGACGGGGGCCGTGCACATGGCCTTCTTTAGGGCATCGAACGCTTCCTGGCAGGCAGTCGTCCACTGCACCCTCTTGGGCTGTTTTTTTGATGTGAGTTCGGTGAGGGGGCCAACCAGGCTGCCATACCCCCGGATGAATCTTCGGTAGTAGCCCGTGAGTCCCAGAAAGGCTCGGACCTCCGTCTGGGTGATGTGTGGTTCCCAGGCCAGAATGGCGTCGATCTTGGGCTGTAGAGGGGCGACCTGGCCACTCCCGACCTGGTGCCCCAAGTAGACCACGGATCCTTGCCCGATCTGGCACTTGCTGGCTTTTACTGTGAGGCCTGCCTGGCGCAGGGCGGTTAGCACCCTCCGGAGGTGCTGGAGGTGCTCACTCCACTCTGAACTGAAGACAGCGATGTCGTCCAGATATGCCGCGCTGAACTGTTCTAGCCCGGCCAGGACCCTATTTACCAGTCGCTGGAAAGTGGCCGGGGCATTTTTCATCCCGAAGGGCATTACGCGGAAGCGGTAGTGCCCATCGGGGGTGGAGAAAGCGGACCGCTCCTTGGCCCCTTCGGTGAGCGCAATCTGCCAGTATCCGCAGGTGAGGTCGAATGTGCTGAGGAACCGGGCTGCCCCTAGTCGGTCAATGAGTTCGTCGGCTCGTGGAATGGGGTGGGCATCGGCCCGGGTAACGTCATTGAGCCCCCGGTAGTCCACGCAGAATCGGAGCTCGGGGGCGACACCGGGGGCCGCTGCCTTCGGGACCAGGACCACGGGGCTGGCCCAGGGACTGTCAGAGGGCTCGATCACCCCCAGGGTCAACATCTTCGAGACTTCCGCTTGAATGCGGACCGGACCCGGTCAGGAACCCGGTAGGCTCGGTGTCTCACCGGCGGGCTGTCCCCGGTGTCCACGTCATGAACACACCAGTTGGTGACCCGGGGGGTCAGGGAGAAGAGGTCGGAAAATTGTCTTAGGAGCTGGCGGCAGTCCGTTTGTTGCTGGGCAGTGAGGGCGGGGGAGAGGTTCACTCCTTCCACGGAGCCATCCTGTTCCTTGACACACAGGAGGTCCGGGAGGGGATCCGACTCATCTTCGGCCCCGTCATCGGTGGCCAGCAGGAGGCTCAGTTCTGTCCGCTGGAAGTGGGGCTTGAGGCGGTTCATGTGCAGGACCCGGAGGGGATCCCGAGGTGACTGGACGTCCACCAAGTATGTGACTTCACTCTTCCGCTCAACCACTTTGTAGGGCCCAGTCCATCGGTCCTGGAGGGCGCCAGGCTTCACGGGGGCCATGACCCACACCTGCTGGCCCGGCTGGAACTCGACCAGAGTGGCATTCTGGTTGTACTAGCGCTTCATCTCCTCTTGACTTGCCTCCAGGTTGGCCTCGGCCAGTTCTCGGAACTTCCTGGTCTGGTTTCGGAGGGCCAGGACATATTGGAACACATCTCGGGGGGTGGTCTGGGGCGCTGCCTCCCACCCTTCCTTAACCAAACTGAGGGGACCTCGGACGGGGTGTCCATAGAGTAATTCAAACGGGCTGAACGCTAAGGACTTCTGGGGGACCTCCCGGTAAGCGAACAAGAGGCAGGGGAGCAGGACATCCCACTTACGCCGGAGGGGCTCTTCTAGGCCAGCGATCATCCCTTTCAAAGTCCTATTAAACCTTTCTACTAGGCCGTTCCCTTGGGGATGGTACGGGGTGGTGAACTTATAGGACACCCCACATTGTTGCCACAGGGACGTCATATACTTCGAGATAAAATTAGTTCCGCGATCGCTCACGATCTCGCGGGGAAAACCCACCCTGGAAAAGATCCCCATCAGGGCCCGGCCCACCACGGGGGCCGTAATGGTGCGTAGGGGAATAGCCTCAGGATAGCGGGTGGCGTGGTCCACGAGGACCAAGATGAAACGGTGGCCTTAGGAGGTGGGGGGGTCCAGTGGTCCCACGATGTCGATTCCGACTCGTTCAAACGGGGTACTGACGACCGGGAAGGGTTGGAGGGGAGCCTTGCACTTCCCCCCACTCTTCCCACTAGCCTGGCACGTGGGGCAGGACTTGCAGTGGGCTTCTACCGCTGCTCTCATTCTAGGCCAGTAAAAATGGGTCACGAGTCGGCTGTAGGTCTTGTCCTGACCCAGGTGGCCGGCGAGGGGGACGTCGTGGGCCAAGCCCAGGAGGAAGTCTCGGAAGCGTAGGGGTACCACCAGCACCCAGCCGGATCCTAGCTCCACCGACTTCTGCTCACTGTACAAGAGGTTATTCTCCCAATAAACTCGGTGCGTTCCGGTTTGGTCGCCTGCGGCTTGGCCCTCGGCCTGGTGCCGCAGTCCGACCAGGGAAGGACAGGTGGCTTGCTCCCGGCAGAACTCCTCCCGGGTGGGCCCGCCCTCGTGGCGCCACGGGGCCAATTCGGCCAGATCGCCTAACTCGGGGACCGGGGTGGTGTCGGACGGTGAGGGTTCGTCGCTGGCGACTGACCCTCCCGATGGGGGGACGGGAGGACCCTCGGCGGGGACTGCTCTGACTCCCTCGGTCGGGGGGTCCTCGACTTCCCCCAGGGGGGTGAGTCGGGCGGACATAGATCGGGTGGTGGCGCACACCCACTCGGGGAGTCCCATCATCCCTAGGTGGGCCTTGCGCTCGACGTACTTCCAGGGAGAGCTCTCCAGGTCGTTCCCTAAGAGGCAGTCGACCGGCTGGGAGGTTCTTACGGCAACCCTCAGTTTACCTATCACCCCTCCCCACTCAAACGGCACTAGGGCTACCTGACACATACTCTCTCTATTATCTGTGGAAATTACGGGGTAAAAGACGTTGGGTAGGATCTGTTCCTCGGGGACTAAGGCCTGAGGACCCCGGTGATGCTGGCCCCGGTGTCTCGCAGGGCTTCTATTTGGTGGCCATTGATCTTGACAAGCTGCCCGTACTTCTTCGTGTTGGAGGGAAGGAGGCTACCAGGGACCATCTCTCTATCTCCCAGGGATACTAGGGCCATAGCTGCGGGTTCCCACTCCCCGGTGTCCTCAACCTCCTCCCCCAGGGCTACGTTGGTTATCTGTCTAGCAGGGTTTGCAGCAGGGGGGACCTGGGGGGCCATGGGGCACTCCGGGTCATTGGCGTAGTGCCCGGGCCTCTGACAACGGAAACAAGTGATGGTTACCCGGTGCCCCCGTCTCCCGGGGGGTCCGGAGACTGGTGGGGGGGGGCGCCGGGAAAGGTGGAGATTGGGTCTTCGGGGGACTTGACTGGGACTCTCTCTGCCCTCCCTGGTTCCCTCCCCCTCTCTGGCGGGGTGGTCCCTGACTGGCTCGGGGGTATTCTCCTACAATGCTCCGGGGGACCCGGGTGTTGGTCCAGCGGTCTGCTTCCACAGCCAGCTTCCGGGGATCGGTGAGTTTGCTGTCGAGCAGATGCTGGCGTAGTTCCACAAAGCAGTTCGCCGCCAGGTGTTCCCACAACATGAGGTCGGTGAGTTCCTCAAGGGTGGTGACCTTGCTGCCCTTGATCCACCCATCGAAGGCCCGACTGAAAAAGTTTACATACTCCACCCAGGTGGTGCCCGGGATCTTCCTGCAGTCCCGGAATCGCTGACGGTACATCTCTGGGGTGAGACCATACCTAGTGAGGAGAGCCTCTTTCATGTGGCTGTAGGAGGTCTGTAGGGAGAGGGGTAGGTCGAGCAGGGTGTCCCTTCCTTCGCTCAGAAACCGTCCCCACAGCCCTGCCCCCCAGTCCTTCTGCGGGACCCGATGAGAGGTCATGGCGACCTTGTAGGCCCTGAACCATTGTTGAATGTCATCATTTTTATAATATTCTTTGACCACGTCCTTGGGGATGTGGACCTTCTGTTCCGCCGGGGAGGCCGCCTCTCGGTTCCCCGGGGGCCTCCCTTCCTCGTTTCTGGCTTTGAGCTCGATCTCCTTCAAGCTGCGTTCGTGCTCTAGTTGGAGCTTCCTTCCTTCGTGCTCCCGTTGGAGCTTCTTCTCTTCCAATTCGCCTTGTACGCGCATTTGTTCTACTGCTAGCTTTTTTTCCGCTAATTTCAATTCGCCTTCGATTTTGAGTTTGGCTAACTCGAGTTCGTGATTGCGACTTCTCTCTCTGTCTGCGAGCTCTTCCGTGGAAAGGCCCCCGTCTGGCAGGAAGCCTCGCACCTGATTGCTGCTGCTTTCGCCTTGGGTGGGTTCTGCTTCGTCGTGTCGCTCCCCCATGCCTTCTGGGCGGGAGGCCCCGGCATCCACCCAAGCTTTCAGTGCTTTCTGCAAATCTTCTTTGGTGTTGAGACCGGTGGTAGCGATTTTAAGTTCTTTGCAGAATTGCTTCAGTTCTTTGTGCATGTATTCTTCTAGTTGTTCCACCTGGAACACCCTGTTGGTGTTGGTTTCTGCGGGGCTCATGGCGCTTCCTTCTGCCATCTTTGTCGGTAGTGTGTCAGTCGTTCACGGTACGATCTCTAGGTTATGGGCCCGAATCCCGTCGCTTGCCACCAATGTTTGAAGGCGACCTCAGAGGAGCCCGGAGGGGGCCCTGACTGTCCTGAGACCCACCCTCAAGGTATCGTAGCCGGGCACTGGCGGGAGATTCCGCAGGGGAGGAATCTCGTATCTAGGATCGTATACTCGGCACCACACGACAAAGAGACATCACACCGAGGGTTCTTAGGATTCAAGCTTTATCAAATCGAAGTGGTAGGATCTTTATGATCAGCAAGGCAGATATTTACAAGCAGAGCGTGGGCTCACAGAGTCTTGGCGGGGATAGGAGGTAGCGGGACAGTCTTTGGGGGGATATGGATCAAATGCAGGAGCGTACCCGGCGCACAGCTCACAATCCTCGAGCTGGGGGATACGCTTGTCGTCGTGGGGTCCGGCGGGACCAAAGAGAGTCTGGGGTAGCCGCGAGTCACTCAGCAGGCTCAAGCACAAGTTCGGAGGTCTTACGATCTTCAGGGAGCCGCGAGTCACTCAGCAGGGCTCAAGCACAAGTTCGGAGGTCTTACGAACTTCAGGGAGCCGCGAGTCACTCAGCAGGGCTCAAGCACAAGTTCGGAGGTCTTACGATCTTCAGGGAGCTGCGAGTCACTCAGCAGGGCTCAAGCACAAGTTCGGAGGTCTTACGATCTTCAGGGAGCCGCGAGTCACTCAGCAGGCTCAGGTATCAGTTCGGAGGTCTTACGATCTTCGGGGAGCCGCGAGTCACTCAGCAGGGCTCAGATGTTCCAAGGCAAATCTGCTGGACAGTCCCTGTTAGACGGCGACCTCAGAGGAGCCCGGAAAGGGGTCCTGACTACTCTGAGACCCACCCTCGAAGTATCGTAGCCGGGCACTGGCGGGAGATTCCCCAGGGGGAGGAATCTCACAACTAGGATCGTACTTCTGGCACCCCACGACACAGAGTGACCACACTGGATATTCTCAGAAAACAAGCTTTATCAACTAGGTATCACTGCAAATATGTACAAGGTGAGCACGGGCTCAAGAGTCTCGGAAAGGTAGGGGGGTAGCGGGACAGTCTCTGGTAACGGTTCAAAGCGGGGACGTATTCGGCGCACAGCTCACAATCCTCGAGCTGGGGGATACGTGGTCGGAGTCGGGGTCCGGCGGGACCGTGGGAGTCTGGGGGAGCCGCGAGTCACTCAGCGAGCTCAGGTACAAGTTCGGAGGTCTTACAATCTTCAGGGAGCCGCGAGTCACTCAGCAGGGCTCAGGTACAAGTTCGGAGGTTTTACGATCTTCAGGGAGCCGCGAGTCACTCAGCAGGGCTCAGGTACCAGTTCGGAGGTTTTACGATCTTCAGGGAGCCGCGACCACGTCGGCAGGCTCTCGTTGTTCCAGCGTCGAATCTCCCGGACAGTCTCAGAGCACCCCTTGTTATAGGTCGACCCCTCTTTGATGTCCGGAGTCTGTGCAGGCAGGGGTCTTGTCACCTGGGGGCCGCTTGTCGGGGTTTCCTGCTATTGTCTTTTGATCCTTTCAGGGCCGGGTCGGGAGGAGTCCCAGACACCCAGCAGGCACGGAGCCAGCCCGCCGGGAGGCCGGAGGGCCGATCGAAACCCATCGTCCCAGGGGAGTTCAGAGGTGCGATAGAAACTGCTCCTCCCTCTCGCATCCCCTGGAAGTGTGATGTCCTCCAGCCGGAGTGGCGCCTCGAGGCCCGGGTCGCGCTGGGGCCGGGCGGCCATCTTGTTGCATGGAGTGGGCACGCGGGCCCGGGGTGGCCGAAAGGAGGGAGGCCATGGACGGGGATGTCCGGGGTTGGTGCGGGTGTCCGGGTGGGAAGGGTCGGCTGGGCCGTGTGCTTGGGCTGCAGGTACCAGGTTTCGGTGGTGCGGGGGCACGGAGGGCCATTCTACGAGGCCGGGTCCAAAACGCGTCCCCCCCAGCTGAAAGCCGGAGAGAACTGCCCATCACCTTGGGGGGTTCTCTTCGCTGAGGCGGAAGAACCGGGAGAGGCCGTCAGCGTTGGCGTGGTCCGTACCAGGGCGGTGTTCTACGGTGAAGTCCATTCCCTGGAGGGAGATTGACCACCGCAGTAGCTTGGGGTTTTCTCCTCGCATCTGCATGAGCCATCGCAAGGGCCGATGGTCAGTTTGGACTCTGAAATGCGTGCCGAACAGGTAGGGTCGTAGTTTTTTGAGTGCCCAGACCACGGCAAAGGCTTCGCGCTCTATGGTGCTCCACCTCTGCTCTCGGGGCAGCAGCCGCCGACTGAGGAAGGCGACGGGCTGGTCTAGGCCTTGATCATTCTCTTGGGACAGGACGGCCCCAATACCATGCTCGGAGGCATCGGTCTGGACTATGAACTCCTTGGTGTAGTCGGGAGCCTGGAGGACGGGGGCAGTGCACATGGCCTTTTTCAGAGCATCGAAAGCTTCCTGGCAGGCAGCCGTCCACTGCACCTTCTTTGGCTGCTTTTTAGACGTGAGTTCAGTGAGAGGGCCGACCAGGCTGCCATCCCCCCGAATGAATCGGCGGTAGTAGCCCGTGAGTCCCAGAAAGGCGCGGACCTCCGTTTGGGTGATGGGTGGTTCCCATGCCAGGATGGCGTCGATCTTTGGCTGTAGAGGGGCGACCTGGCCACTCCCGACTTGATGCCCCAGGTAGACTACGGATCCTTGCCCGATCTGGCACTTGCTGGCTTTTACGGTGAGGCATGCCTGGCGCAGGGCTGTTAGCACTCTCCGAAGGTGCTGGAGGTGCTCACTCCACTCTGAACTGAAGACAGCGATGTCGTCCAGATAGGCCGCGCTGAACTGTTCTAGCCCGGCCAGAACCCTATTCACCAGTCTCTGGAAAGTGGCCGGGGCATTTTTCATCCCGAAGGGCATCACGCGGAATCGGTAGTGCCCATCGGGGGTGGAGAAAGCAGACCGCTCCTTGGCCCCTTCGGTGAGCGCAATCTGCCAGTATCCGCAGGTGAGGTCGAAAGTGCTGAGGAACCGGGCGGCCCCTAGGCGGTCAATGAGTTCGTCGGCTCGTGGAATGGGGTGGGCATCGGCTCGGGTAATGTCATTGAGCCCCCGGTAATCCACGCAGAACCGGAGCTCGGGGGCGACACCGGGGGCCGCTGCCTTCGGAACTAGGACAACGGGGCTGGCCCAGGGACTGTCAGAGGGCTCGATCACCCCCAGGGTTAACATCTTCGAGACTTCAGCTTGAATGCAGGACCGGACCCGGTCAGGAACCCGGTAGGCTCGGTGTCTCACCGGCGGGCTGTCCCCGGTGTCCACATCGTGAACACACCAGTGGGTGACCCGGGGGGTCAGGGAGAAGAGGTCGGAAAATTGTCGGAGGAGCTGGCGGCAGTCCGCTTGTTGCTGGGCAGTGAGGGCTGGGGAGAGGTTCACCCCCTCCACGGAGCCATCCTGCTCCTTGATACACAGGACGTCCGGTAGGGGATCCGACTCGTCTTCGGCCCCGTCATCGGTGGCCAGCATGAGAGGCTCAGTTCTGTCCGCACGAAGTGAGGCTTGAGGCGGTTCACGTGCAGGACCCGGAGGGGATCCCGAGGCGACTGGACGTCCACCAAGTAGGTGACTTGACTCTTCCTCTCAACCACTTTGTAGGGCCCAGTCCATCGGTCCTGGAGGGCGCCAGGCTTCACGGGGGCCATGACCCACACCTGCTGGCCCGGCTGGAACTCGACCAGAGTAGCATTCTGGTCGTACCAGCGCTTCATTTCTTCTTGGCTCGCCTCTAGGTTGGCCTCGGCCAGTTCTCGGAACCTCCTGGTCTGGTTCCGGAGGGCCAGGACATATTGGAACACATCTCGGGGGGTGGTCTGGGGCGCTGCCTCCCACCCTTCCTTAACCAAACTGAGGGGACCTCGGACAGGGTGCCCATAGAGTAATTCAAATGGGCTGAACCCTAAGGACTTCTGGGGGACCTCCCGGTAAGCGAACAAGAGGCAGGGGAGCAGGACGTCCCACTTACGCCAGAGGGGCTCCTCTAGGCCAGCGATCATCCCTTTCAAAGTCCTATTAAACCTCTCTACTAGGCCGTTCCCTTGGGGATGGTACGGGGTGGTGAACTTATAGGACACTCCACATTGTTGCCACAGGGACGTCATATACCTTGATATAAAATTAGTGCCGCGATCGCTCACGACCTCGCGGGGGAAACCCACCCTGGAAAAGATCCCCATCAGGGCCCGGCCCACCACGGGGGCCGTAATGGTGCGTAGGGGAATAGCCTCCGGATAGCGGGTGGCGTGGTCTACTAGGACCAAGATGAAACGGTGACCTTGGGAGGTGGGGGGGTCCAGTGGCCCCACGATGTCGATTCCGACTCGTTCGAAGGGGGTACAGACGACCGGGAAGGGTTGGAGGGGAGCCTTGCGCTTCCCCCCACTCTTCCCACTGGCCTGGCACGTGGGGCAGGACTTGCAGTGTGCCTCTACCGCTGCTTTCATTTTAGGCCAATAAAAATGGGTCACGAGACGGCTGTAGGTCTTGTCCTGACCCAGGTGGCCGGCGAGGGGGACGTCGTGGGCTAAGCCCAGGAGGAAATCTCGGAAGCGGAGGGGTACCACCAGTACCCGTCCGGATCCCAGCTCCACCGACTTCTGCTCACTATACAGGATGTTATTCTCCCAATAGATTCGGTGCGTTCCGGTCTGGTCACCTGCGGCTTGGCCCTCGGCCTGGCGCCGCAGCCCGACCAGGGAAGGACAGGTGGCTTGCTCCCGGCAAAATTCTTCCCGGGTGGGCCCGCCCTCGTGGCGCCAATGGGCCAACTCGGGTAGATCCCCCAACTCGGGGACCGGGGCGGGGTCGGATGGTGCGGGTTCGTCGCTGGCGACGGACCCTTCTGATGGGGGAACGGGAGGACCCTCGGCGGGGACGGTACTGGTTTCTTCGACCGGGGGGCTCTCGACTTCTCTCCGGGGAGTGAGTCGGGCTGTCATAGATCGGGTGGTGGCACACACCCACTCGGGGAGTCCCATCATTCCTAGGTGGGCCTTGCGCTCTACGTGCTTCCAGGGAGAACTCTCCAGGTCGTTCCCTAGGAGGCAGTCGACCGGCTGGGAGGTTCTTACGGCCACCTTGAGTTTACCTATCACCCCTCCCCACTCAAATGGCACCAGGGCTACCTGACACATACTTTCCCTATTGTCTGCGGATATTACGGGGCAAAAGACGTTGGGGAGGATCTGCTCCTCGGGGACTAGGTGCCTGAGGACACCGGTGATACTGGCCCCGGTGTCCCGCAGGGCCTCTACCTGGTGGCCATTGATCTTGACGAGCTGCCCATATTTCTGTGTGTTGGAGGGTAGGAGGCTACCAGGGATCATTTCCCTATCTCCCAGGGATACTAGGGCCATCGCGGCCGGTTCCCACTCCTCGGCTTCCCCAACCTCCTCCCCCAGGGCTACGTTGGCTATCTGTCTTGCAGGGGGGACTTGGGTGGCCATGGGACACTCTGGGTCATTGGCGTAGTGCCCGGGTTTCTGGCAACGGAAGCATGTGACGGTCACCCGGTGTCCCCGTCTCCCAGGGGGCCCGGTCACTGGTGGAGGGGGCGCCGGGAAAGGTGGAGGTGGTGTCTTCGGGGGGCTAGGCTGGGACTCTCTCGGCCCTCCCTGGTTCCCTCCTCCTCTCTGGCGGGGTGGTCCCTGACTGGCTCGGGGGTACTCTCCTACCATGCCCCGGGAGACCCGGGTGTTGGTCCAGCGGTCGGCCTCCACAGCCAGCTTCCGGGGATCTGTGAGCTTGCTATCCAGCAGATGTTGACGTAGCTCTATGAAGCAGTTCGCAGCCAGATGTTCCCATAACATGAGATCAGTGAGTTCGGCAAGGGTGGTGACTTTGCTGCCCTTGACCCACCCATCGAAGGCCCGACTAAAAAAGTTTACATACTCCACCCAGGTGGTGCCCGGGATCTTCCTGCAGTCCCGGAACCGTTGGCGGTACATTTCTGGCGTGAGGCCGTATCTGGTGAGGAGAGCCTCTTTCATGTGGCTGTAGGAGGTCTGTAGGGAGAGGGGTAGGTCGAGCAGGGTGTCCCTTCCTTCGCTCAGAAACCGCCCCCACAACCCCGCCCCCCAGTCCTTCTGTGGGATCCGATGGGAGGTCATGGCGACCTCGTAGGCCCGAAACCATTGCTGAATGTCATCGTTTTTATAATATTCCTTGACCACATCCTTGGGGATGTGGACCTTCTGTTCCGCTGGGGGGGCCGTCTCTCGGTTCCCCGAGGGCCTCCCGTCCTCATTTCGGGCCTTGAGCTCGAGTTCCTTTAAGCTGCGTTCGTGCTCCAGTTGGAGCTTCCTCCCTTCGTGCTCCCGTTGGAGCTTCTTTTCTTCCAGTTCGCCTTGTACGCGCATTTGCTCTACCGCTAGCTTTTTCTCCGCTAGCTTCAATTCGCCCTCGATTTTGAGTTTGGCTAACTCGAGTTCATGACTGCGGCTTCTCTCTCTGTCCGCGAGTTCTTCCGGGGATAGGCCCCCGTCTGGTACTATGCCTCGCACCTGATTGTCGCTGCTTCCACTTGGAGGGGGTTCGGCTTCGTCGGGGCGCTCTCCCGTGCCTTCCGGGCGGGAGGCCCCGGTCTCCACCCAAGTTTTCAGTGCTTTCTGCAAGTCTTCCTTAGTGTTGAGGCCAGTGGTAGCGATTTTAAGTTCTTTGCAAAATTGCTTTAGCTCTTTGTGTGTGTATTCTTCTAGATGCTCCACCTGGAACACTCTGTTGGTGTTGGTTTCTGCGGAGCTCATGGCGCTTTCTTCTGCCATCTTTGTTGGTCGTGCGTCCGTTGTTCACTGTACGATCTCTAGGTGATGGGCCCGAATCCCGTCACTTGCCACCAATGTTAGACGGCGACCTCAGAGGAGCCCGGAAAGGGGTCCTGACTACCCTGAGACCCACCCTCGAAGTATCGTAGCCGGGCACTGGCGGGAGATTCCCCAGGGGGAGGAATCTCGCAACTAGGATCGTACTTCTGGCACCCCACGACACAGAGTGACCACACTGGGTATTCTCAGAAAACAAGCTTTATCAACTAGGTATCACTGCAAATATGTACAAGGTGAGCACGGGCTCAAGAGTCTCGGAAAGGTAGGGGGGTAGCGGGACAGTCTCTGGTAACGGTTCAAAGCGGGGACGTATCCGGCGCACAGCTCACAATCCTCGAGCTGGGGGATACGTGGTCGGAGTCGGGGTCCGGCGGGACCGTGGGAGTCTGGGGGAGCCGCGAGTCACTCAGCGGGCTCAGGTACAGGTTCGGAGGTCTTACGATCTTCAAGGAGCCGCGAGTCACTCAGCAGGGCTCAGGTACAGGTTCGGAGGTCTTACGATCTTCAGGGAGCCGCGAGTCACTCAGCAGGGCTCAGGTACAAGTTCGGAGGTCTTACGATCTTCAGGGAGCCGCGAGTCACTCAGCAGGGCTCAGGTACAAGTTCGGAGGTTTTACGATCTTCAGGGAGCCGCGAGTCACTCAGCAGGGCTCAGGTACCAGTTCGGAGGTTTTACGATCTTCAGGGAGCCGCGACCACGTCGGCAGGCTCTCGTTGTTCCAGCGTTGAATCTCCCGGACAGTCTCAGAGCACCCCTTGTTATAGGTCGACCCCTCTTTGATGTCCGGAGTCTGTGCAGGCAGGGGTCTTGTCACCTGGGGGCCGCTTGTCGGGGTTTCCTGCTATTGTCTTTTGATCCTTTCAGGGCCGGGTCGGGAGGAGTCCCAGACACCCAGCAGGCACGGAGCCAGCCCGCCGGGAGGCCGGAGGGCCGATCGAAACCCATCATCCCAGGGGAGTTCAGAGGTGCGATAGAAACTGCTCCTCCCTCTCGCATCCCCTGGAAGCGTGATGTCCTCCAGCCGGAGTGGCGCCTCGAGGCCCGGGTCGCGCTAGGGCCGGGCGGCCATCTTGTTGCATGGAGTGGGCACGCGGGCCCGGGGTGGCCGAAAGGAGGGAGGCCATGGACGGGGATGTCCGGGGTTGGTGCGGGTGTCCGGGTGGGAAGGGTCGGCTGGGCCGTGTGCTTGGGCTGCAGGTACCAGGTTTCGGTGGTGCGGGGGCACGGAGGGCCATTCTACGAGGCCGGGTCCAACAGTCCCAGAGCACCCCTTGTTATAGGTCGACCCCTCTTTGATGTCCGGAGTCTGTGCAGGCAGGGGTCTTGTCACCTGGGGGTCGCTTGTCGAGGTTTCCTGCCATTGTCTTTTGATCCTTTCAGGGCCGGGTCGGGAGGAGTCCCAGACACCCAGCAGACGTGGAGCCAGCCCTCAGGGAGGCCGGAGGGCCGATCGAAACCCATCGTCCCAGGGGAGTTCAGAGGTGCGATAGAAACTGCTCCTCCCTTTCTCATCCCCTGGAAGCGTGATGTCCTCCAGCCGGAGTGGCGCCTCTAGGCCCGGGTTGTGCTGGGGCCGGGCGGCCATCTTGGTGCACGAAGTGGGCACGCGTGCCCGGGGTGGCCGAAAGGAGAGAGGCCATGGACGGGGAGGCCCGGGTCGCGTTTGTGTGTTCTGGTGGGAAGGATCGGCTGGGCCGTGTGCTTGTGGTCCCTGGTACCAGGTTAGGTAGTGCGAGGACAGGAAGAGCCATGCTACGAGGCCGGGACTAACAGGAGGGGTGGGTGCAGAGTCCTCCCAGCAGTGCCCACACATAGGAGGGGTGGGTGCAGAGTCCCCCCAGCAGTTCCCAGACACAGGAGGGGTGGGTGCCTATCACTCCCAGCAGTGCCCAGACATAGGAGGGGTGGGTGCCTATCACTCCCAGCAGTGCCCAGACATAGGAGGGGTGGGTGCAGAGTCCCCCCAGCAGTGCCCACACATAGGAGGGGTGGGTGCAGAGTCCCCCCAGCAGTGCCCAGACATAGGAGGGGTGGGTGCAGAGTCCTCCCAGCAGTGCTCAGACATATGAGGGGTGGGTGCCTATCACTCTCAGCAGTGCCCAGACATAGGAGGGGTGGGTGCAGAGTCCCCTCAACAGTGCCCACACATAGGAGGGGTGGGTGCAGAGTTCTCCCAGTAGTGCCCAGACATAGGAGGGGTGGGTGCAGAGTCCTCCCAGCAGTGCCCAGACATAGGAGGGGTGGGTGCAGAGTCCCCCCAGCAGTGCCCACACATAGGAGGGGTGGGTGCAGAGTCCTCCCAGCAGTGCCCAGACATATGAGGGGTGGGTACCTATCACTCCCAGCTGTGCCCACACATAGGAGGGGTGGGTGCAGAGTCCTCCCAGCAGTGCCCACACATAGGAGGGGTGGGTGCAGAGTCCCCCCAGCAGTGCCCAGACACAGGAGGGGTGGGTGCCTATCACTCCCAGCAGTGGCCAGACATATGAGGGGTGGGTGCCTATCACTCCCAGCAGTGCCCAGACATATGAGGGGTGGGTGCAGAGTAGGGGTGGGCGTAATTTGCGTAATCGCGTTTCGCAAATCTCCGCGAAACGGTAAAAAATCTCCGCGAACACGCAGAAATTCCGCGAACACGCGGAATTGCTTGTTCGCGATACTTTTTCCTGTTCGCGATCGCTGTTTGCGTGCTCGGGGTGAAATATCTCGCGAACACGCATATTGAGAACGCGAACAAGCAAAAAATTTCGCGAAGTCGCGGAATGCAGATTTTTGGGCAATTTCGCGTTCTCCGCGGAACGCGAAATTACCCAAATTTCGCAAATTCCGCGAACGGAACGGAACTTACCGCCCAGGCCTAGTGCAGAGTCCCCCCAGCAGTGCCCAGACATATGAGGGGTGGGTGCCTATCATGCCCAGCAGTGCCCACACATAGGAGGGGTGGGTGCAGAGTCCTCCCAGCAGTGCCCAGACATAGGAGGGGTGGGTGCCTATCACTCCCAGCAGTGCCCAGACATAGGAGGGGTGGGTGCAGAGTCCCCCCAGCAGTGCCCACACATAGGAGGGGTGGGTGCAGAGTCCCCCCAGCAGTGCCCAGACATAGGAGGGGTGGGTGCCTATCACTCCCAGCAGTGCCCAGACATAGGAGGGGTGGGTGCAGAGTCCCCCCAGCAGTGCCTAGATGTGAGACCGGCCTCACGGCGTGGCCCTCTCCATCATCCAGCCAACCTGCAACCACCCTCAAGACACGACATCCCCGACTCCGGCCGCCCCAGCCACCCCCGATCCGCGGGCCGGCCAGAGGCCTGACCAACTCACCACCCTACCACGCATGTCCAACCAAGGAAGCGGGAGCCCTCAACACAGACCCAGAGGCGCCAGCCCAGTCACACCTCGGGTCGCCTTCCCCGGGAGGACTCAATCGGCCACCAGGCCCCTGGGGAGCAGGCGCCTCCCCTACCGAGCATCTGGGGTCCCTCCCAGACCCACCTGAAAAGACCAAAGAAGTGAGCGGCAGGAAATCCCGCCGAACCCCCTCCGTCACCCCAGTCCCCCCTCTGCGAGCACTCCGGACTTCAAAGAACCAGCGGAGTATAACAAGGGGTGCCGGAGAAACAAGGACAGAGAAGACCTGGAACCATCTGAGCCTGCTGACGCTGTCGCGGCTCCTGAACGCTGAAGTCACCTGGGCCTGCTGAGTGACTCGCGGCCTCTTGCTATTGAACCATCTGAGCCCTGCGGACGAGGTCGCGGCTCCCGAACACTGAACCACCTAGGCCTGCTGAGTGACTCGCGGCCCCCAGCTATTAAGCCATCTGAGCCCTGCTGACGGAATCGCGGCTCCCGAACTCCGACCACCTGTGCCTGCTGAGAGACTCGCGGCGCTCCCCTTGAGGACGACTCGGGAAGAGATCGCCCAGAGACACGACACCCTCCGGCTCGAGGATTGTGAGCTTCCGCAGGGTATTTCGCAGAGACACTATCTTGAAAGACTGCCCCGCTACCCCCATTCCCCACGACTGACTTGTGGTACGTTGTGCCACTGCTGTACTATTTGCCTTTTGGGTCATAAAGATCCCTTGAAATCATCGATAAAATAACTTATCGTCCTACAAAGAATACGTGTGGTGTCCCTCTGTTCACAGTGCAGTTCAGGGTGTGCGTGCCTGGTTCGGCTTACTTGGGAGAGGTGGGTCAAAGGGGTGGGCAAGACGTGTATCGAACCCCCTTCCGGCGAACGCCTTTCCAACATTTGGTGGCAGACGACGGGATCCGAGCCGACACCGAAAGAGAGCGTGCAGTGAACGACTGACGCACTACCAAACAGAGATGGAAGGAGAGACCCCCCTGGGTGCCGCAGGTACCGAAATAAGCTCACCGTTCCGAGAGGATCAATTGGACTATTACATGCATAGAGAACTCAAACAGTTTTGCAAAGACCTTGGCATCGCTACCACCGGACTAAGCACAAAGGAAGACTTCCAGAAAGTACTGAAAGCCTGGGTCGAGACGGGGGCGCCCCCGACCCAAACGGAAGGAGACTCTACCCATGAACAAACAAGCACCCCGGCGAGAAACAACGGGCCAGAGGGGAACCTGTCCTCCGAGGAACTAGCGGACCGAGAGAGAAGCCGCAACCACGAACTGGAACTGGCAAAACTAAAAATCGAGGGAGAGATAAAACTGGCAGAGAAGAAGTTAGCCGTCGAGCAGTTACGGCTACAAGGGGAACTCGAAGAGAAGAGACTCCAAAGGGAGCACGACGAAAAGAAACTCCAGCTAGAACATGAACGCGGCCTGAAGGAGATTGAGTGGCGGGCTAGACACGAAAAGTCACAGCCGCCCGGGAATCCACAGCCCGCTCCCGCCGGGGAAACCAAAGTTCACATCCCCAAGGATGTGGTCAAGGAGTATTATAAGAACGATGATATCCAGCAGTGGTTTAAGGCCTACGAAGTCGCCATGACCTCTCACCGAGTCCCGCAGAAGGATTGGGGGGCTGGCCTATGGGGCCGGTTCTTAAGCGAAGGAAGGGACACTCTGCTCGATCTGCCCTCCGCGGTCATGAACTCCTACAGCCACATGAAGGAAGCCCTCGTGGGCCGGTACGGACTCACCCCCGAAATGTACCGACAACGGTTCCGAGATTGCAAAAAGATACCGGGCACCACGTGGGTCGAATACGTGAACTTTTACAGCCGAGCCTTGGACGGGTGGATCAAGGGCAGCAAGGTCTCCACCTTCGAAGAACTGTTCGATCTGATCGCCTGGGAACATTTAGCGGCCAATTGCTGTATAGAACTGCGCCAGCATCTCCTAGACAGTAAACTCACCGACCCTCGGAAGCTGGTCGCTGAGGCTGATCGTTGGGTGAACACCCGGGCCACCCGGGGCCCCGTGGGGGACTACGGCCGCCACAGTCAGGGTCCCCCCCGCCAGAGGGGCGGAGGGAACCACGGCCGACCAAGAGACTTTGCCGGGGGGTCCTCCACCAGCCCCCCCAGCAGCCCACCAGCGGCGGGTTCGGCCCAGTCTCCAGCCAGCACCGGAGCCCCAGGACGACCAGGTCCACGAGCTAGGATCACCTGCTTCCGCTGCCAGCAGCCCGGACACTACGCCAATGACCCCCAGTGTCCCCAGTATCAGCGAACCACCACGACCAACCCCACGACCCGGCAGATGGCCTCTGTGGCTCTGGGGGAAGAAATGGAAGACTCCGAGGAATGGGAACCGGCGGCCATGGCCCTGGTCTCCCTTGGTGATCGAGAAATGGTCCCCGGGACACCCTTGCCCGCCAACACAGAAAAGTACCGACAGCGGGTGACCATCAACGGCCACCGAGTCGAAGGCCTTCGCGACACCGGGGCGAGTGTCACCGCGGTCCACCGCAGCCTAATTTCCGAAGACCAGATCCTAGCCGGGGCCCTCTGTCCGGTCGTATCCTCCGACAATTCTGAGAGCCTCTGCCAGATGGCCCTGGTGCCCTTCGAGTGGGGAGGGGTCTCCGGAGAACTGAAGGTAGCGGTCCGGACCTCGCAGCCCGTAGACTGCCTCCTGGGCAACGACCTGGAGAGTTCCCCGTGGGGGCAGGTAGAACGAAGAGCCCACCTGGAGATGATGGGCCTACCAGAATGGGTCTGCGCCACCACGCGCTCCATGACCGCACGAGTGGCCCCCTCCAAGGGCGGTGAAGCCTTCTTACCGAACACTTTCCCCGAGAGCAGGGACCCCCTACCAGAAGCAGACAACCCTCCTTCCGAGGAAGAAGGAGACACTAACCCAGGGGAAGGACCGGAACCTTCCGCCCCAGAGGCCCCGATGGAACTCGAAGAACTGCCCGAGTTGGCCCAGTGGCACTGCGAAGGGGGGCCCTCCCGCGAAGAGTTCTGCCAGGAACAGACCACTTGCCCCTCCCTCGAGGGACTTAGACAACAAGCCGAAGCCCAGGTCGCCGGTGACCAAACCGGAACCCATTGGGTCTATTGGGACAATGGCCTCCTCTACAGCGAGCAAAAGTCCGCCGAGCTAGGCGCAGCACGAGTACTGGTGGTACCCCTGCGGTTCCGGAGCCTCCTCCTGGGCCTGGCCCACGATGTACCCTTGGCAGGCCACTTAGGCCAAGACAAGACATATCAGCGATTGGTTACCCACTTCTATTGGCCCAAGATGCGAGCGAATGTAGAAGTACACTGCAAATCATGCCTCACGTGCCAGGGCAGTGGGAAGAGTGGCGGAAAACGCAAAGCTCCCTTACAACCGTTCCCCGGTGTGAGTACCCCGTTCGAGCGGGTCGGCATCGACATCGTGGGACCCCTGGATCCGAAGACCGCCCAGGGCCACAGATTCATCCTTGTCCTGGTGGACCATGCCACCCGCTACCCCGAGGCCATCCCCCTCCGCACCTTGACGGCTCCCGTGGTGGGCCGGGCTCTCATGGGGATCTTCTCCCGTGTCGGATTTCCCCGCGAGGTTGTGAGTGATCGCGGCACGAACTTTATATCCCGCTACATGAAGTCCCTGTGGCAGCAGTGCGGAGTCACGTATAAGTTCACGACTCCCTACCACCCCCAGGGCAACGGCCTGGTGGAACGCTTCAACCGAACTCTGAAGGGAATGATCCTGGGCCTCGAAGAGCCCCTGCGCCGGAAATGGGACGTCCTCCTCCCTTGCCTCCTATTCGCGTACCGGGAGGTTCCCCAAAAGTCTCTGGGGTTCAGCCCCTTCGAACTGCTGTACGGACATCCCGTTCGAGGGCCCCTGAGCCTGGTCAAAGAGGGCTGGGAGACAAGCCCCCGGGGGACACCCCCGGATGTGTTCCGCTACATCCTGGCGCTCCGCAACCAGACGAGGAAGTTTAGAGAACTTGCAGAGGCTAACCTCGAGGCCAGCCAAGAAGAAATGAAGCGCTGGTATGACCAGAACGCAACCCTGGTCGAGTTCCAGCCGGGCCAGCAGGTTTGGGTCATGGCTCCGGTGAAACCCTGCGCCCTACAAGACAAATGGACTGGTCCATTCAAGGTGGTCGAACGGAAGAGCCAGGTCACGTATCTGGTCGACGTACAGTCCCCACCGAACCCCCTCCGGGTCCTCCACGTAAACCGTCTCAAGCCCCACTTCGTAAGGACAGAATTGAGTTTGCTACTGGCCACCGATGAGGGGGCAGAAGAAGACACTGAACCCCTGCCCGACCTCCTGTGCACGAAAGAACTGGACGGTTCCGTGGAGGGTGTGAAACTGTCGGCCACCCTCACTCCTCAGCAGGCCGACGACTGCCGCCAGCTGCTCGGACAATTCGCAGACCTCTTCTCCCTCATTCCAAGGGTGACCGACTGGTGTGTCCACGACATGGACACCGGCGACTGCCCGCCTGTGAGACACCGAGCCTACCGGGTGCCTGACCGGGTCCGCACCTGCATCAAGACCGAGGAACAGAAAATGCTCAACCTAGGGGTCGTCGAGCCCTCCGACAGCCCCTGGGCCAGCCTGGTGGTTCTGGTCCCGAAGGCGGCCTCCCCAGGGGTCGCCCCCGAACTAAGATTCTGTGTAGACTATCGGGGGCTCAACGCGGTCACCCGTGCAGACGCTCACCCTATTCCCCGAGCCGACGAGCTCATCGACCGCCTGGGGGCCGCCCAGTTCCTCAGCACTTTCGACCTGACCTGCGGGTACTGGCAGATCGCTCTCACGGAAGGGGCGAAAGAGTGCTCTGCCTTCTCCACGCCAGATGGCCACTACCGCTTCAGGGTCATGCCGTTCGGAATGAAAAACGCCCCAGCCACGTTCCAGCGGTTGGTGAACAAGGTCCTGGCCGGACTCGAGGAGTTCAGCGCAGCGTACCTTGACGACATCGCCGTATTCAGCTCTCAATGGCACGAGCATCTCCAGCACCTCCGACAAGTACTAATGGCCCTGCGCCAAGCGGGCCTGACAGTGAAAGCCAGCAAATGCCAGCTCGGACAAGGCTCCGTGGTCTACCTGGGGCATCAGGTGGGCAGCGGCCAGGTCGCCCCTCTCCAGCCGAAGATCGATGCCATCAAGTCCTGGGAGCCCCCCACCACGCAGACAGAGGTTCGGGCCTTCCTGGGCCTTACGGGGTACTACCGGAGGTTCATTAAAAATTATGGTAGTATCGCAGGGCCCCTCACAGAATTGACCTCCAAAAAGCTTCCGCAGAAGGTGCAGTGGACCCCCCAGTGCCAGCAGGCGTTCGACGCCTTGAAAACCGCCATGTGCACCGCTCCCGTACTCAAGGCCCCCGACTACTCCCAAGAGTTCGTGGTCCAGACCGACGCATCCGAACATGGCATCGGGGCCGTGCTCTCGCAGTTCGACGACAAGGGCATTGATCAGCCCATAGCTTTCATCAGCCGAAGGCTGCTGCCGAGAGAGCAGCGTTGGAGTACTATAGAGCGAGAGGCCTTTGCCGTAGTCTGGGCCCTCAAGAAACTGCGGCCCTACTTGTTCGGAACCCATTTTCGAGTACAGACGGACCACCGGCCCTTGCAATGGCTAATGCGGATGAGGGGGGAGAACCCCAAGCTACTACGATGGTCCATCTCCCTCCAAGGGATGGATTTCACTGTCGAACATCGCCCCGGGACGGATCATGCCAACGCCGACGGCCTGTCCCGGTTCTTCCGCTTCGGCGAGGAGAACCCCCCAGTGGATGGGTAGTTCTCCACGCCTTTCAGCTGGGGGGGACGCGTGTGAGACCGGCCTCACGGCGTGGCCCTCTCCATCATCCAGCCAACCTGCAACCACCCTCAAGACACGACATCCCCGACTCTGGCCGCCCCAGCCACCCCCGATCCGCGGGCCGGCCAGAGGCCTGACCAACTCACCACCCTACCACGTATGTCCAACCAATGAAGCGGGAGCCCTCAACACAGACCCAGAGGCGCCAGTCCAGTCACACCTCGGGTCGCCTTCCCCGGGAGGACTCAATCGGCCACCAGGCCCCTGGGGAGCAGGCGCCTCCCCTACCGAGCGTCTGGGGTCCCTCCCAGACCCACCTGAAAAGACCAAAGAAGTGAGCGGCAGGAAATCCCGCCGAACCCCCTCCGTCACCCCAGTCCCCCCTCTGCGAGCACTCCGGACTTCAAAGAACCAGCGGAGTATAACAAGGGGTGCCGGAGAAACAAGGACAGAGAAGACCTGGAACCATCTGAGCCTGCTGACGCTGTCGCGGCTCCTGAACGCTGAAGTCACCTGGGCCTGCTGAGTGACTCGCGGCCTCTTGCTATTGAACCATCTGAGCCCTGCGGACGAGGTCGCGGCTCCCAAACACTGAACCACCTAGGCCTGCTGAGTGACTCGCGGCCCCCAGCTATTAAACCATCTGAGCCCTGCTGACGGAATCGCGGCTCCCGAACTCCGACCACCTGTGCCTGCTGAGAGACTCGCGGCGCTCCCCTTGAGGACGACTCGGGAAGAGATCGCACAGAGACACGACACCCTCCGGCTCGAGGATTGTGAGCTTCCGCAGGGTATTTCGCAGAGACACTATCTTGAAAGACTGTCCCGCTACCCCCATTCCCCACGACTGACTTGTGGTACGTTGTGCCACTGCTGTACTATTTGCCTTTTGGGTCATAAAGATCCCTTGAAATCATCGATACAAGAACTTATCGTCCTACAAAGAATACATGTGGTGTCCCTCTGTTCACAGTGCAGTTCAGGGTGTGCGCGCCTGGTTCGGCTTACTTGGGAGAGGTGGGTCAAAGGGGTGGGCAAGACGTGTATCGAACCCCCTTCCGGGGAACGCCTTTCCAACACCAGACATAAGAGGGGTGGATGCAGAGTCCCCTCAGCAGTGCCCCGACACAGGAGGGGTGGGTGCCTATCACTCCTAGCAGTGCCCAGACATATGAGGGGTGGGTGCAGGTTCCCCCCAGCAGTGCCCAGACATATGAGGGGTGGGTGCGTATCACTCCCAGCAGTGCCCACACATAGGAGGGGTGGGTGCAGAGTCCTCCCAGCAGTGCCCAGACATAGGAGGGGTGGGTGCCTATCACTACCAGCAGTGCCCAGACATAGGAGGGGTGGGTGCAGAGTCCCCCCAGCAGTGCCCAGACATATGAGGGGTGGGTGCAGAGTCCCCCCAGCAGTGCCCAGACATATGAGGGGTGGGTGCCTATCATGCCCAGCAGTGCCCACACATAGGAGGGGTGGGTGCAGAGTCCTCCCAGCAGTGCTCAGACATAGGAGGGGTGGGTGCCTATCACTCCCAGCAGTGCCCAGACATAGGAGGGGTGGGTGCAGAGTCCCCCCAGCATTGCCCACACATAGGAGTGGTGGGTGCAGAGTCCTCCCAGCAGTGCCCAGACATATGAGGGGTGGGTGCCTATCACTCACAGCAGTGCCCACACATAGGAGGGGTGGGTGCAGAGTCCTCCCAGCAGTGCCCACACATAGGATGGGTGGGTGCAGAGTCCCCCCAGCAGTGCCCAGACATAGGAGGAGTGGGTGCAGAGTCCCCCAGCAGTTCCAAGACACAGGAGGGGTAGGTGCCTATCACTCCCAGCAGTGGCCAGACATATGAGGGTGTTGGACCCGGCCTCGTAGCATGGCTCTACTGGTCCCCGCACCACCTCACCTGGTACCTGCAGCCCCAAGCTCACGGCCTAACCTATCCTTTCCACCAGAACACACGCACCCGACCCGGACATCCTCATCCATGGCCTCTCCCCCTTCGGCCACCCCGGGCCCGCGTGCCCACTTCATGCACCAAGATGGCCGCCCGGCCCCAGCGCGACCCGGGCCTAGAGGCGCCACTCCGGCTGGAGTATATCACGCTTCCAGGGGATGAGAGGGAGAGGAGCAGTTTCTATCGCACCTCTGAACTCCCTTGGGACGATGGGTTTCGATCGGCCCTCCGGCCTCCCTGAGAGCTGGCTCCACGCCTGCTGGGTATCTGGGACTCCTCCCGACCCGGCCCTGAAAAGATCACAAGACAATGGCAGGAAACCCCGACAAGCGACCCCCAGGTGACAAGACCCCTGCCTGCACAGACTCCGGACATCAAAGAGGGGTCGACCTATAACAAGGGGTGCTCTGGGACTGTCCGGCAGATTCGACGCTGGAACAATGAGAGCCTGCTGACGCGGTCGCGGCTCCTGGAACTTAGAACCACCTGAGCCCTGCTGAGTGACTCGCGGCTCCCTGAAGATCGTAAGACCTCCGAACTGTACCTGAGCCCTGCTGAGTGACTCGCGGCTCCCTGAATATCGTAAGACCTCCGAACTCGTACCTGAGCCCTGCTGAGTGACTCGCGGCTCCCCGAAGATCGTAAGACCTCCGAACTTGTACTTGAGCCCTGCTGAGTGACTCGCGGCTCCCTGAAGATCGTAAGACCTCCGAACTAGTACCTGAGCCCGCTGAGTGACTCGCGGCTTCCACAGACTCCACCAGTCCCGCCGGACCCCACGACAACCAGCCTACCCCCCAGCTCGAGGATTGTGAGCTGTGCGCCGGGTACGTCCTTGCCTTGAACCTTTTACCAGAGACTGTCCCGCTACCCCCTATCCCTTCCGAGACTCATTGAGCCCGTGCTCTCCTTGTACATATTTGCAGTGCTAACCTGTTTGATAAAGATTGATTCCTAAGGACACACGGTGTGGTGTTTCTGTGTCGTGTGGTGCCAGAAGTACGATCCTCGATACGAGATTTCTCCTCCTGAGGAGTCTCCCGCCAGTGCCCGGCTACGATACTTTGAGGGTGGGTCTCAGGGTAGTCAGGACCCCCTTTCCGGGCTCCTCTGAGGTCGCCGTCTAACAGAGGGGTTGGTGCCTATCACTCCCAGCAGTGCCCAGACATATGAGGGGTGGGTGCAGAGTCCCCCCAGCAGTGCCCAGACATATGAGGGGTGGGTGCCTGTCACTCTCAGCAGTGCCCACACATAGGAGGGGTGGGTGCAGAGTCCTCCCAGCAGTGCCCAGACATAGGAGGGGTGGGTGCCTATCACTCCCAGCAGTGCCCAGACATAGGTGGGGTGGGTGCAGAGTCCTCCCAGCAGTGCCCACACATAGGAGGGGTGGGTGCAGAGTCCTCCCAGCAGTGCCCAGACATAGGAGGGGTGGGTGCAGAGTCCTCCCAGCAGTGCCCAGACATAGGAGGGGTGGGTGCAGAGTCCTCCCAGCAGTGCCCAGACATATGAGGGGTGGGTGCCTATCACTCCCAGCAGTGCCCACACATAGGAGGGGTGGGTGCAGAGTCCTCCCAGCAGTGCCCAGACATATGAGGGGTGGGTGCCTATCACTCCCAGCAGTGCCCAGACATAGGAGGGGTGGGTGCAGAGTCCCCCCAGCAGTGCCCACACATAGGAGGGGTGGGTGCAGAGTCCTCCCAGCAGTGCCCAGACATAGGAGGGGTGGGTGCAGAGTCCTCCCAGCAGTGCCCAGACATAGGAGGGGTGGGTGCAGAGTCCCCCCAGCAGTGCCCAGACATAGGAGGGGTGGATGCAGAGTCCCCCCAGCAGTGCCCCGACACAGGAGGGGTGGGTGCCTATCACTTCTAGCAGTGCCCAGACATATGAGGGGTGGGTGCAGGTTCCCCCCAGCATTGTGCAGACATATGAGGGGTGGGTGCGTATCACTCCCAGCAGTGCCCACACATAGGAGGGGTGGGTGCAGAGTCCTCCCAGCAGTGCTCAGACACAGGAGGGGTGGGTGCCTATCACTCCCAGCAGTGCCCAGACATATGAGGGGTGGTTGCAGAGTCCCCCCAGCAGTGCCCAGACATATGAGGGGTGGGTGCCTATCACTCCCAGCAGTGCCCACACATAGGAGGTGTTAGAAGGCGACCTGAGAGGAGCCCGGAGGGGGCCCTGACTGTCCTGAGACCCACCCTCAAGGTATCGTAGCCGGGCACTGGCGGGAGATTCCGCAGGGGAGGAATCTCGTATCTAGGATCGTATACTCGGCACCACACGACAAAGAGACACCACACCGAGGGTTCTTAGGATTCAAGCTTTATCAAATTGAAGTGGTAGGATCTTTATGATCAGCAAGGCAGATATTTACAAGCAGAGCGTGGGCTCACAGAGTCTTGGCGGGGATAGGAGGTAGCGGGACAGTCTTTGGGGGGATATGGATCAAATGCAGGAGCGTACCCGGCGCACAGCTCACAATCCTTGAGCTGGGGGATACGCTTGTCGTCGTGGGGTCCGGCGGGACCAAAGAGAGTCTGGGGAAGCCGCGAGTCACTCAGCAGGCTCAAGCACAAGTTCGGAGGTCTTACGATCTTCAGGGAGCCGCGAGTCACTCAGCAGGGCTCAAGCACAAGTTCGGAGGTCTTACGATCTTCAGGGAGCCGCGAGTCACTCAGCAGGGCTCAAGCACAAGTTCGGAGGTCTTACGATCTTCAAGGAACCGCGAGTCACTCAGCAGGGCTCAAGCACAAGTTCGGAGGTCTTACGATCTTCAGGGAGCCGCGAGTCACTCAGCAGGCTCAGGTATCAGTTCGGAGGTCTTACGATCTTCGGGGAGCCGCGAGTCACTCAGCAGGGCTCAGATGTTCCAAGGCGAATCTGCCGGACAGTCCCAGAGCACCCCTTGTTATAGGTCAACCCCTCTTTGATGTCCGGAGTCTGTGCAGGCAGGGGTCTTGTCACCTGGGGGTCGCTTGTCGAGGTTTCCTGCCATTGTCTTTTGATCCTTTCAGGGCCGGGTCGGGAGGAGTCCCAGACACCCAGCAGGCGTGGAGCCAGCCCTCAGGGAGGCCGGAGGGCCGATCGAAACCCATCGTCCCAGGGGAGTTCAGAGGTGCGATAGAAACTGCTCCTCCCTCTCTCATTCCCTGGAAGCGTGATGTCCTCCAGCCGGA
This sequence comes from Triturus cristatus, assembly GCF_964204655.1. Lineage (NCBI taxonomy): Eukaryota > Metazoa > Chordata > Amphibia > Caudata > Salamandridae > Triturus > Triturus cristatus. Next base: position 1,708,505,593 of record NC_140590.1, read on the forward strand.
GTGGCGCCTCTAGGCCCGGGTTGTGCTGGGGCCGGGCGGCCATCTTGGTGCACGAAGTGGGCACGCGTGCCCGGGGTGGCCGAAAGGAGAGAGGCCATGGACGGGGAGGCCCGGGTCGCGTGTGTGTGTTCTGGTGGGAAGGATCGGCTGGGCCGTGTGCTTGGGGTCCCTGGTACCAGGTTAGGTAGTGCGAGGACAGGAAGAGCCATGCTACGAGGCCGGGTCTAACACGCGTCCCCCCCAGCTGAAAGCCGGAGAGAACTACCCATCATCTTGGGGGGTTCTCTTCGCTGAGGCGGAAGAACCGGGAGAGGCCGTCAGCGTTGGCGTGGTCCGTACCAGGGCGGTGTTCTACGGTGAAATCCATCCCCTGGAGGGAGATTGACCACCGCAGTAGCTTGGGGTTCTCTCCTCGCATCTGCATGAGCCATCGCAAGGGCCGATGGTCGGTTTGTACTTTGAAATGGGTGCCAAACAGGTAAGGGCGCAGCTTTTTGAGGGCCCAGACTACGGCAAATGCTTCGCGCTCAATGGTGCTCCACCTCTGTTCTCTGGGCAGCAGCCGCCGGCTGAGGAAGGCGATGGGCTGGTCTAGGCCTTGGTCATTCACCTGGGACAGGACGGCTCCAATGCCATGCTCGGAGGCATCGGTCTGGACTACAAACTCCTTGGAGTAGTCGGGAGCCTGGAGGACGGGGGCCGTGCACATGGCCTTCTTTAGGGCATCGAATGCTTCATGGCAGGCAGTCGTCCACTGCACCCTCTTGGGCTGTTTTTTTGATGTGAGTTCGGTGAGGGGGCCAACCAGGCTGCCATACCCCCGGATGAATCTTCGGTAGTAGCCAATGAGGCCCAGGAAGGCTCGGACCTCCGTTTGGGTGGTGGGTGGTTCCCAGGCTAGGATGGCGTCGATCTTTGGCTGTAGAGGGGCGACCTGACCGCTCCCGACCTGGTGCCCCAGGTAGACTACTGATCCTTGCCCAATCTGGCACTTGCTGGCTTTTACTGTGAGGCCTGCCTGGCGCAGGGCGGTTAGCACTCTCCGGAGGTGCTGGAGGTGCTCACTCCATCCGGAACTGAAAACGGCGATATCGTCTAGAGAGGCCGCACTGAACTGTTCCATCCCGGCCAGGACCCTATTCATCAGTCGCTGGAAGGTGGCCGGGGCATTTTTCATTCCGAAGGGCATTACACGGAAGCGATAATGCCCATCTGGGGTGGAGAAGGCGGACCGCTCCTTGGCTTCCTCTGTGAGCGCAATCTGCCAGTATCCGCAGGTGAGGTCGAATGTGCTGAGGAACCGGGCCGCCCGAGTCGGTCAATGAGCTCGTCGGCTCGGGGGATGGGGTGGGCATCGGCCCGGGTGACGTCATTGAGCCCCCGGTAGTCCACGCAGAATCGGAGCTCGGGGGCGACACCGGGGGCCGCTGCCTTCGGAACTAGGACCACGGGGCTGGCCCAAGGACTATCGGATGGCTCGATCACCCCCAGGGTCAACATCTTCGAGACTTCAGCTTGAATGCAGGACCGGACTCGGTCAGGGAATCGGTAGGGTCGGTGTCTTACTGGCGGGCTGTCCCCGGTGTCCACGTCATGGACACACCAGTCGGTGACTCGGGGGATCAGGGAGAAGAGGTCGGAGAATTGTCCTAGGAGCTGGCGACAGTCCGCTTGTTGCTGGTCAGTGAGAGATGGGGAGAGGTTCACTCCTTCCACGGAGCCATCCTTCTCCTTGACACACAGGAGGTCCGGGAGGGGATCGGACTCATCTTCGGCCCCGTCATCGGTGGCCAGCAGGAGGCTCAGTTCTGTCCGTACGAAGTGAGGCTTGAGGCGGTTCACGTGTAGGACCCGCAGGGGATCCCGGGGCGACTGGACGTCCACCAAGTACGTGACTGGACTCTTCCGCTCAATCACTTTGAAGGGCCCGGTCCACTTGTCCTGGAGGGCGCCAGGCTTCACGGGGGCCATGACCCATACCTGCTGGCCCGGCTGGAACTCGACCAGAGTGGCATTCTGGTCGTACCAGCGCTTCATCTCTTCTTGGCTTGCCTCCAGTTTGGAATCGGCCAGCTCTCGGAACTTCCTGGTCTGGTTCCGGAGGGTCAGAACGTATTGGAACACATCTCGTGGGGTGGTCTGGGGTGCTGCCTCCCACCCTTCCTTTATCAAGCTGAGGGGACCTCGGACGGGGTGTCCATATAGTAATTCAAACGGGCTGAACCCCAAGGACTTCTGCGGGACTTCCCGGTAAGCGAACAGGAGGCAGGGGAGCAGGACGTCCCACTTCCCCGGAGGGGTTCTTCTAGGCCGTTGATCATCCCTTTCAGAGTCCGGTTAAACCTTTCTACTAGGCCGTTCCCTTGTGGATGGTACGGGGTAGTGAACTTATAGGACACCCCACATTGTTGCCACAGGGACGTCATGTATTTTGAGATAAAATTAGTGCCGCGATCGCTCACGACCTCGCGGGGAAAACCCACCCGGGAAAAGATCCCCATCAGGGCTCGGCCCACCACGGGAGCAGTGACGGTGCGTAGGGGGATCGCCTCAGGGTATCGGGTGGCGTGATCCACTAGGACCAGAATGAAACGGTGACCTTGGGAGGTGGGGGGATCCAGGGGCCCCACGATGTCGATTCCGACTGTTGGACCCGGCCTCGTAGAATGGCCCTCCGTGCCCCCGCACCACCAAAACCTGGTACCTACAGCCCAAGCCCCCGGCCCGGCCGAACCTCCCCACCAGGACACACGCACCGACCCGGACATCTCCGTCCCTGGCCTCTCCCCTTTCGGCCACCCCGGGCCCGCGTGCCCCCTTCATGCACCAAGATGGCCGCCCGGCCCCAGCGCGACCCGGGCATAGAGGCGCCACTCCGGCTGGAGGACATCACGCTTCCAGGGGATGAGAGAGGGAGGAGCAGTTTCTATCGCACCTCTGAACTCCCCCGGGACGATGGGTTTCGATCGGCCCTCCGGCCTCCCTGAGGGCTGGCTCCACGCCTGCTGGGTGTCTGGGACTCCTCCCGACCCGGCCCTGAAAGGATCAAAAGACTATAGCAGGAAATCCCGACAAGCGACCCCCAGGTGACAAGACCCCTGCCTGCACAGACTCCGGACATCAAAGAGGGGTCGAACTATAACAAGGGGTGCTCTGGGGCTGTCCGGCAGATTCGACGCTGGAACAACGAGAGCCTGCTGACGTGGTCGCGGCTCCTGGAACTGGAACTCACCTGAGCCCTGCTGAGTGACTCGCGGCTCCCTGAAGATCGTAAGACCTCCGAACTTGTACCTGAGCCCTGCTGAGTGACTCGCGGCTCCCTGAAGATCGTAAGACCTCCGAACTTGTACCTGAGCCCTGCTGAGTGACTCGCGGCTCCCTGAAGATCGTAAGACCTCCGAACTTGTACCTGAGCCCTGCTGAGTGACTCGCGGCTCCCCCAGACTCTCACGGTCCCGCCGGACCCCACCTCCGACCACGTATCCCCCAGCTCGAGGATTGTGAGCTGTGCGCCGGGTACGTCCCTGCTTTGAACCGTTACCAAAGACAGTCCCGCTACCCCCTACCTTTCCGAGACTCTTGAGCCCGTGCTCACCTTGTACATATTTGCAGTGATACCTGTTTGATAAAGCTTGTTCTGAGAATACCCAGTGTGGTCCCTCTGTGTCGTGTGGTGCCAGAAGTACGATCCTAGTTGCGAGAATCCTCCCTGTTGGACCCGGCCTCGTAGAATGGCCCTCCGTGCCCCCGCACCACCGAAACCTGGTACATACAGCCCAAGCCCCCTTCCCCGCCGAACCTCCCCACCAGGACACACGCACCGACCCGGACATCCCCGTCCCTGGCCTCTCCCCTTTCGGCCACCCCGGGCCCGCGTGCCCACTTCATGCACCAAGATGGCCGCCCGGCCCCAGCGCGACCCGGGCATAGAGGCGCCACTCCGGCTGGAGGACATCCCGCTTCCAGGGGATGAGAGAGGGAGGAGCAGTTTCTATCGCACCTCTGAACTCCCCCGGGACGATGGGTTTCGATCGGCCCTCCGGCCTCCCTGAGGGCTGGCTCCACGCCTGCTGGGTGTCTGGGACTCCTCCCGACCCGGCCCTGAAAGAATCAAAAGACTATAGCAGGAAATCCCGACAAGCGACCCCCAGGTGACAAGACCCCTGCCTGCACAGACTCCGGACATCAAAGAGGGGTCGAACTATAACAAGGGGTGCTCTGGGGCTGTCCGGCAGATTCGACGCTGGAACAACGAGAGCCTGCTGACGTGGTCGCGGCTCCTGGAACTGGAACTCACCTGAGCCCTGCTGAGTGACTCGCGGCTCCCTGAAGATCGTAAGACCTCCGAACTCACCTGAGCCCTGCTGAGTGACTCGCGGCTCCCTGAAGATCGTAAGACCTCCGAACTTGTACCTGAGCCCTGCTGAGTGACTCGCGGCTCCCTGAAGATTGTAAGACCTCCGAACTTGTACCTGAGCCCTGCTGAGTGACTCGCGGCTCCCTGAAGATCGTAAGACCTCCGAACTTGTACCTGAGCCGCTGAGTGACTCGCGGCTTCCACAGACTCCACCGGTCCCGCCGGACCCCACGACAACCAGCCTACCCCCCAGCTCGAGGATTGTGAGCTGTGCGCCGGGTACGTCCCTCCTTTGAACCGTTACCAGAGACAGTCCCGCTACCCCCTACCTTTCCGAGACTCTTGAGCCCGTGCTCACCTTGTACATATTTGCAGTGATACCTTTTTGATAAAACTTGTTCTGAGAATACCCAGTGTGGTCCCTCTGTGTCGTGTGGTGCCAGAAGTACGATCCTAGTTGCGAGAGTCCTCCCCCTGGGGAATCTCCCGCCAGTGCCCGGCTACGATACTTTGAGGGTGGGTCTCAGGGTAGTCAGGACCCCTTTCCGGGCTCCTCTGAGGTCGCCGTCTAACATTGGTGGCAAGCGACGGGATTCGGGCCCATCACCTAGAGATCGTACAGTAAACGACGGACGCACGACCAACAAAGATGGCAGAAGGAAGCGCCACGAGCTCCGCAGAAACCAACGCCAACAGAGTGTTCCAGGTGGAGCATCTGGAAGAATACACACACAAAGAGCTAAAACAATTTTGCAAAGAACTTAAAATCGCTACCACTGGCCTCAACACTAAGGAAGACTTGCAGAAAGCACTGAAAACTTGGGTGGAGACCGGGGCCTCCCGCCCGGAAGGCACGGGGGAGCGCCCCGACGAAGCCGAACCCCCCCAAAGTGAAAGCAGTAGCAATCAGGTGCGAGGCATCGTACCAGACGGGGGCCTATCCCCGGAAGAGCTCGCGGACAGAGAGAGAAGCCGCAGTCATGAACTCGAGTTAGCCAAACTCAAAATCGAGGGCGAATTGAAGTTAGCGGAGAAGAAGCTAGCAGTAGAGCAAATGCGTGTACAAGGCGAACTGGAAGAAAAGAAGCTCCAACGGGAGCACGAAGGAAGAAAGCTCCAACTGGAGCACGAACGGAGCTTAAAGGAACTCGAGCTCAAGGCCCGAAATGAGGACGGGAGGCCCTCGGGGAACCGAGAGACGGCCCCCCCAGCGGAACAGAAGGTCCACATCCCCAAGGATGTGGTCAAAGAATATTATAAAAACGATGACATTCAGCAATGGTTTCGGGCCTACGAGGTCGCCATGACCTCCCATCGGATTCCACAGAAGGACTGGGGGGCGGGGTTGTGGGGACGGTTTCTGAGCGAAGGAAGGGACACCCTGCTCGACCTACCCCTCTCCCTGCAGACCTCCTACAGCCACATGAAAGAGGCTCTCCTCACAAGATACGGCCTCACCCCAGAAATGTACCGCCAACGGTTCCGGGACTGCAGGAAGATCCCGGGCACCACCTGGGTGGAGTATGTAAACTTTTTTAGTCGGGCCTTCGATGGGTGGGTCAAGGGCAGCAAAGTCACCACCCTTGCCGAACTCACTGACCTCATGTTATGGGAACATCTGGCTGCGAACTGCTTCGTAGAGCTACGTCAACATCTGCTGGATAGCAAGCTCACAGATCCCCGGAAGCTGGCCGTGGAGGCCGACCGCTGGACCAACACCCGGGTCTCCCGGGGCATGGTAGGAGAGTACCCCCGAACCAGTCAGGGACCACCCCGCCAGAGAGGGGGAGGGAACCAGGGAGGGCCGAGGGAGTCCCAGCCTAGCACCCCGAAGACACCACCTCCACCTTTCCCGGCGCCCCCCCCACCAGTAACAGGGCCCCCTGGGAGACGGGGACACCGGGTGACCGTCACATGTTTCCGCTGCCAGAAACCCGGGCACTACGCCAATGACCCAGAGTGCCCCATGGCCACCCAAGTCACCCCTGCGAGACAGATAGCCAACGTGGCCCTAGGGGAGGAGGTTGAGGAAGCCGAGGAGTGGGAACCAGCCGCGATGGCCCTAGTATCCCTGGGAGATAGGGAAATGATCCCTGGTAGCCTCCTACCGTCCAACACACAGAAATATGGGCAGCTCGTCAAGATCAATGGCCACCAGGTAGAGGCCCTGCGGGACACCGGGGCCAGTATCACCGGTGTCCTCAGGCACCTAGTTCCCGAGGAGCAGATCCTCCCCAATGTCTTTTGCCCCGTGATATCTGCAGACAATAGGGAAAGTATGTGTCAGGTGGCCCTGGTGCCATTTGAGTGGGGAGGGGTGATAGGTAAACTCAAGGTGGCCGTAAGAACCTCCCAGCCGGTCGACTGCCTCTTAGGGAACGACCTGGAGAGTTCTCCCTGGAAGCACGTAGAGCGCAAGGCCCACCTAGGAATGATGGGACTCCCCGAGTGGGTGTGTGCCACCACCCGATCTATGACAGCCCGACTCACTCCCCGGAGAGAAATCGAGAGCACCCCGGTCGAAGTAGCCAGCACCGTCCCCGCCGAGGGTCCTCCCGTTCCCCCATCGGAAGGGTCCGTCGCCAGCGACGAACCCGCACCATCCGACCCCGCCCCGGTCCCCGAGTTGGGGGATCTACCCGAGTTGGCCCATTGGCGCCACGAGGGCGGGCCCACCCGAGAAGAATTTTGCCAGGAACAAGCCACCTGTCCTTCCCTGGTCGGGCTGCGGCGCCAGGCCGAGGGCCAAGCCGCAGGTGACCAGACCGGAACGCACCGAATCTATTGGGAGAATAACGTCCTGTATAGTGAGCAGAAATCAGTGGAGCTGGGATCCGGACGGGTACTGGTGGTACCTCTCCGCTTCCGGGATTTCCTCCTGGGCTTAGCCCACGATGTCCCCCTCGCCGGTCACCTGGGTCAGGACAAGACCTACAGCCGTCTCGTGACCCATTTTTATTGGCCTAAGATGAAAGCAGCGGTAGAGGCCCACTGCAAGTCCTGCCCCACGTGCCAAGCCAGTGGGAAGAGTGGGGGGAAGCGCAAGGCTCCCCTCCAACCCTTCCCGGTCGTCAGTACCCCCTTCGAACGAGTCGGGATCGACATCGTGGGGCCACTGGACCCCCCCACCTCCCAAGGTCACCGTTTCATCTTGGTCCTAGTGGACCACGCCACCCGCTACCCAGAGGCTATTCCCCTACGCACCATTACGGCCCCCGTGGTGGGCCGGGCCCTGATGGGGATCTTCTCCAGGGTGGGTTTCCCTCGCGAGGTCGTGAGCGATCGCGGCACTAATTTTATATCCAGGTATATGACGTCCCTGTGGCAACAATGTGGGGTGTCCTATAAGTTCACCACCCCGTACCATCCCCAAGGGAACGGCCTAGTAGAGAGGTTTAATAGGACTTTGAAAGGGATGATCGCTGGCCTAGAAGAGCCCCTCCGGCGTAAGTGGGACGTCCTGCTCCCCTGCCTCTTGTTCGCTTACCGGGAGGTCCCCCAGAAGTCCTTAGGGTTCAGCCCGTTTGAATTACTCTATGGGCACCCCGTCCGAGGTCCCCTCAGTTTAGTTAAGGAAGGGTGGGAGGCAGCACCCCAGACCACCCCCCGAGATGTGTTCCAATATGTCCTGGCCCTCCGGAACCAGACCAGGAGGTTCCGAGAACTGGCCGAGGCCAACCTGGAGGCGAGTCAAGAAGAAATGAAGCGCTGGTACGACCAGAATGCTACTCTGGTCGAGTTCCAGCCGGGCCAGCAGGTGTGGGTCATGGCCCCCGTGAAGCCTGGCGCTCTCCAGGACCGATGGACTGGGCCCTACAAAGTGGTCGAGAAGAAGAGCCAAGTCACCTACTCGGTGGACGTCCAGTCGCCTCGGGATCCCCTCCGGGTCCTGCACGTGAACCGCCTCAAGCCTCACTTCCAGCGGACAGAACTGAGCCTCCTGCTGGCCACCGATGACGGGGCCGAAGATGAGTCGGATCCCCTCCCGGACCTCCTGTGTATCAAGGAGCAGGATGGCTCCGTGGAAGGAGTGAACCTCTCCCCAGCCCTCACTGCCCAGCAACAAGCGGACTGCCGCCAGCTCCTAAGACAATTTTCTGACCTCTTCTCCCTGACCCCCCGGGTCACCAACTGGTGTGTTCATGATGTGGACACCGGGGACAGCCCGCCGGTGAGACACCGAGCCTACCGGGTTCCTGACCGGGTCCTGTCCTGCATTCAAGCGGAAGTCTCGAAGATGTTGACCCTGGGGGTGATCGAGCCCTCTGACAGTCCCTGGGCCAGCCCCGTGGTCCTGGTCCCGAAGGCAGCGGCCCCCGGTGTCGCCCCCGAGCTCCGATTCTGCGTGGACTACCGGGGGCTCAATGACGTTACCCGAGCCGATGCCCACCCCATTCCACGAGCCGACAAACTCATTGACCGACTAGGGGCAGCCCGGTTCCTCAGCACATTCGACCTCACCTGCGGATACTGGCAGATTGCGCTCACCGAAGGGGCCAAAGAGCGGTCCGCTTTCTCCACCCCCGATGGGCACTACCGCTTCCGCGTAATGCCCTTCGGGATGAAAAATGCCCCGGCCACTTTCCAGCGACTGGTGAATAGAGTCCTGGCCGGGCTAGAACAGTTCAGCGCGGCATACCTGGACGACATCGCTGTCTTCAGTTCAGAGTGGAGTGAGCACCTCCAGCACCTCCGAAGGGTGCTAATCGCCCTGCGCCAGGCAGGCCTCACAGTAAAAGCCAGCAAGTGCCAGATCGGGCAAGGATCCGTGGTCTACTTGGGGCACCAGGTCGGGAGTGGCCAGGTCGCCCCGCTACAGCCAAAGATCGACGCCATCCTGGCCTGGGAACCACCCATCACCCAGACGGAGGTCCGAGCCTTTCTGGGACTCACGGGCTACTACCGAAGATTCATTCGGGGGTATGGCAGCCTTGTCGGCCCTCTCACAGAACTCACGTCAAAAAAACAGCCAAAGAAAGTGCAGTAGACGGCTGCCTGCCAGGAAGCTTTCGATGCCCTAAAAAGGGCCATGTGTACTGCCCCCGTCCTCCAGGCTCCCGACTACGCCAAGGAGTTCATAGTCCAAACCGATGCCTCCGAGCATGGCATTGGGGCCGTCCTGTCCCAAGTAAATGACCAAGGCCTAGACCAGCCCGTCGCCTTCCTCAGTCGGCGGCTGTTGCCCCGAGAACAAAGATGGAGCACCATAGAGCGCGAAGCCTTTGCCGTGGTCTGGGCACTCAAAAAGCTACGACCCTACCTGTTTGGCACCCATTTCAGAGTCCAAACTGACCATCGGCCCTTACGTTGGCTCATGCAGATGCGAGGAGAAAACCCCAAGCTACTGCGGTGGTCAATCTCCCTCCAGGGGATGGATTTCACCGTGGAACACCGCCCTGGTACGGACCACGCCAATGCTGACGGCCTCTCCCGGTTCTTCCGCCTCAGCGAAGAGAACCCCCCAAGCTGATGGGCAGTTCTCTCCGGCTTTCAGCTGGGGGGGACGCGTGTTGGACCCGGCCTCGTAGAATGGCCCTCCGTGCCCCCGCACCACCGAAACCTGGTACATACAGCCCAAGCCCTCGGCACCGCCGAACCTCCCCACCAGGACACACGCACCGACCCGGACATCCCCGTCCCTGGCCTCTCCCCTTTCGGCCACCCCGGGCCCGCGTGCCCACTTCATGCACCAAGATGGCCGCCCGGCCCCAGCGCGACCCGGGCATAGAGGCGCCACTCCGGCTGGAGGACATCCCGCTTCCAGGGGATGAGAGAGGGAGGAGCAGTTTCTATCGCACCTCTGAACTCCCCCGGGACGATGGGTTTCGATCGGCCCTCCGGCCTCCCTGAGGGCTGGCTCCACGCCTGCTGGGTGTCTGGGACTCCTCCCGACCCGGCCCTGAAAGAATCAAAAGACTATAGCAGGAAATCCCGACAAGCGACCCCCAGGTGACAAGACCCCTGCCTGCACAGACTCCGGACATCAAAGAGGGGTCGAACTATAACAAGGGGTGCTCTGGGGCTGTCCGGCAGATTCGACGCTGGAACAACGAGAGCCTGCTGACGTGGTCGCGGCTCCTGGAACTGGAACTCACCTGAGCCCTGCTGAGTGACTCGCGGCTCCCTGAAGATCGTAAGACCTCCGAACTCACCTGAGCCCTGCTGAGTGACTCGCGGCTCCCTGAAGATCGTAAGACCTCCGAACTTGTACCTGAGCCCTGCTGAGTGACTCGCGGCTCCCTGAAGATCGTAAGACCTCCGAACTTGTACCTGAGCCCTGCTGAGTGACTCGCGGCTCCCTGAAGATCGTAAGACCTCCGAACTTGTACCTGAGCCGCTGAGTGACTCGCGGCTTCCACAGACTCCACCGGTCCCGCCGGACCCCACGACAACCAGCCTACCCCCCAGCTCGAGGATTGTGAGCTGTGCGCCGGGTACGTCCCTCCTTTGAACCGTTACCAGAGACAGTCCCGCTACCCCCTACCTTTCCGAGACTCTTGAGCCCGTGCTCACCTTGTACATATTTGCAGTGATACCTGTTTGATAAAACTTGTTCTGAGAATACCCAGTGTGGTCCCTCTGTGTCGTGTGGTGCCAGAAGTACGATCCTAGTTGCGAGAGTCCTCCCCCTGGGGAATCTCCCGCCAGTGCCCGGCTACGATACTTTGAGGGTGGGTCTCAGGGTAGTCAGGACCCCTTTCCGGGCTCCTCTGAGGTCGCCGTCTAACACTCCCCCTGGGGAATCTTCCGCCAGTGCCCGGCTACGATACTTTGAGGGTGGGTCTCAGGGTAGTCAGGACCCCCTTTCCGGGCTCCTCTGAGGTCGCCGTCTAACATTGGTGGCAAGCGACGGGATTCGGGCCCATCACCTAGAGATCGTACAGTAAACGACAGACGCACGACCAACAAAGATGGCAGAAGGAAGCGCCACGAGCTCCGCAGAAACCAACGCCAACAGAGTGTTCCAGGTGGAGCATCTGGAAGAATACACACACAAAGAGCTAAAACAATTTTGCAAAGAACTCAAAATCGCTACCACTGGCCTCAACACTAAAGAAGACTTGCAGAAAGCACTGAAAACTTGGGTGGAGACCGGGGCCTCCCGCCCGGAAGGCACGGGGGAGCGCCCCGACGAAGCCGAACCCCCCCAAAATGAAAGCAGTAGCAATCAGGTGCGAGGCATCGTACCAGACGGGGGCCTATCCCCGGAAGAGCTCGCGGACAGAGAGAGAAGCCGCAGTCATGAACTCGAGTTAGCCAAACTCAAAATCGAGGGCGAATTGAAGTTAGCGGAGAAGAAGCTAGCAGTAGAGCAAATGCGTGTACAAGGCGAACTGGAAGAAAAGAAGCTCCAACGGGAGCACGAAGGAAGAAAGCTCCAACTGGAGCACGAACGGAGCTTAAAGGAACTCGAGCTCAAGGCCCGAAATGAGGACGGGAGGCCCTCGGGGAACCGAGAGACGGCCCCCCCAGCGGAACAGAAGGTCCACATCCCCAAGGATGTGGTCAAAGAATATTATAAAAACGATGACATTCAGCAATGGTTTCGGGCCTACGAGGTCGCCATGACCTCCCATTGGATTCCACAGAAGGACTGGGGGGCGGGGTTGTGGGGACGGTTTCTGAGCGAAGGAAGGGACACCCTGCTCGACCTACCCCTATCCCTGCAGACCTCCTACAGCCACATGAAAGAGGCTCTCCTCACAAGATACGGCCTCACCCCAGAAATGTACCGCCAACGGTTCCGGGACTGCAGGAAGATCCCGGGCACCACCTGGGTGGAGTATGTAAACTTTTTTAGTCGGGCCTTCGATGGGTGGGTCAAGGGCAGCAAAGTCACCACCCTTGCCGAACTCACTGACCTCATGTTATGGGAACATCTGGCTGCGAACTGCTTCGTAGAGCTACGTCAACATCTGCTGGATAGCAAGCTCACAGATCCCCGGAAGCTGGCCGTGGAGGCCGACCGCTGGACCAACACCCGGGTCTCCCGGGGCATGGTAGGAGAGTACCCCCGAACCAGTCAGGGACCACCCCGCCAGAGAGGGGGAGGGAACCAGGGAGGGCCGAGGGAGTCCCAGCCTAGCCCCCCGAAGACACCACCTCCACCATTCCCGGCGCCCCCCCCACCAGTAACGGGCCCCCCGGGAGACGGGGACACCGGGTGACCGTCACATGTTTCCGCTGCCAGAAACCCGGGCACTACGCCAATGACCCAGAGTGCCCCATGGCCACCCAAGTCACCCCTGCGAGACAGATAGCCAACGTAGCCCTAGGGGAGGAGGTTGAGGAAGCCGAGGAGTGGGAACCAGCCGCGATGGCCCTAGTATCCCTGGGAGATAGGGAAATGATCCCTGGTAGCCTCCTACCGTCCAACACACAGAAATATGGGCAGCTCGTCAAGATCAATGGCCACCAGGTAGAGGCCCTGCGGGACACCGGGGCCAGTATCACCGGTGTCCTCAGGCACCTAGTTCCCGAGGAGCAGATCCTCCCCAATGTCTTTTGCCCCGTAATATCTGCCGACAATAGGGAAAGTATGTGTCAGGTGGCCCTGGTGCCATTTGAGTGGGGAGGGGTGATAGGCAAACTCAAGGTGGCCGTAAGAACCTCCCAGCCGGTCGACTGCCTCTTAGGGAACGACCTGGAGAGTTCCCCCTGGAAGCACGTAGAGCGCAAGGCCCACCTAGGAATGATGGGACTCCCCGAGTGGGTGTGTGCCACCACCCGATCTATGACAGCCTGACTCACTCCCCGGAGAGAAATCGAGAGCACCCCGGTCAAAGTAGCCAGCACCGTCCCCGCCGAGGGTCCTCCCGTTCCCCCATCGGAAGGGTCCGTCGTCAGCGACGAACCAGCACCATCCGACCCCGCCCCGGTCCCCGAGTTGGGGGATCTACCCGAGTTGGCCCATTGGCGCCACGAGGGCGGGCCCACCCGAGAAGAATTTTGCCGGGAGCAAGCCACCTGTCCTTCCCTGGTCGGGCTGCGGCGCCAGGCCGAGGGCCAAGCCGCAGGTGACCAGACCGGAACGCACCGAATCTATTGGGAGAATAACGTCCTGTATAGTGAGCAGAAATCAGTGGAGCTGGGATCCGGACGGGTACTGGTGGTACCTCTCCGCTTCCGGGATTTCCTCCTGGGCTTAGCCCACGATGTCCCCCTCGCCGGTCACCTGGGTCAGGACAAGACCTACAGCCGTCTCGTGACCCATTTTTATTGGCCTAAGATGAAAGCAGCGGTAGAAGCCCACTGCAAGTCCTGCCCCACGTGCCAAGCCAGTGGGAAGAGTGGGGGGAAGCGCAAGGCTCCCCTCCAACCCTTCCCGGTCGTCAGTACCCCCTTCGAACGAGTCGGGATCGACATCGTGGGGCCACTGGACCCCCCCACATCCCAAGGTCACCGTTTCATCTTGGTCCTAGTGGACCACGCCACCCGCTACCCAGAGGCTATTCCCCTACGCACCATTACGGCCCCCGTGGTGGGCCGGGCCCTGATGGGGATCTTCTCCAGGGTGGGTTTCCCCCGCGAGGTCGTGAGCGATCGCGGCACTAATTTTATATCCAGGTATATGACGTCCCTGTGGCAACAATGTGGGGTGTCCTATAAGTTCACCACCCCGTACCATCCCCAAGGGAACGGCCTAGTAGAGAGGTTTAATAGGACTTTGAAAGGGATGATCGCTGGCCTAGAAGAGCCCCTCCGGCGTAAGTGGGACGTCCTGCTCCCCTGCCTCTTGTTCGCTTACCGGGAGGTCCCCCAGAAGTCCTTAGGGTTCAGCCCGTTTGAATTACTCTATGGGCACCCCGTCCGAGGTCCCCTCAGTTTAGTTAAGGAAGGGTGGGAGGCAGCACCCCAGGCCACCCCCCGAGATGTGTTCCAATATGTCCTGGCCCTCCGGAACCAGACCAGGAGGTTCCGAGAACTGGCCGAGGCCAACCTGGAGGCGAGTCAAGAAGAAATGAAGCGCTGGTACGACCAGAATGCTACTCTGGTCGAGTTCCAGCCGGGCCAGCAGGTGTGGGTCATGGCCCCAGTGAAGCCTGGCGCTCTCCAGGACCGATGGACTGGGCCCTACAAAGTGGTCGAGAAGAAGAGCCAAGTCACCTACTTGGTGGACGTCCAGTCGCCTCGGGATCCCCTCCGGGTCCTGCACGTGAACCGCCTCAAGCCTCACTTCCAGCGGACAGAACTGAGCCTCCTGCTGGCCACCGATGACGGGGCCGAAGATGAGTCGGATCCCCTCCCGGACCTCCTGTGTATCAAGGAGCAGGATGGCTCCGTGGAAGGAGTGAACCTCTCCCCAGCCCTCACTGCCCAGCAACAAGCGGACTGCCGCCAGCTCCTAAGACAATTTTCTGACCTCTTCTCCCTGACCCCCCGGGTCACCAACTGGTGTGTTCATGATGTGGACACCGGGGACAGCCCGCCGGTGAGACACCGAGCCTACCGGGTTCCTGACCGGGTCCGGTCCTGCATTCAAGCGGAAGTCTCGAAGATGTTGACCCTGGGGGTGATCGAGCCCTCTGACAGTCCCTGGGCCAGCCCCGTGGTCCTGGTCCCGAAGGCAGCGGCCCCCGGTGTCGCCCCCGAGCTCCGATTCTGCGTGGACTACCGGGGGCTCAATGACGTTACCCGAGCCGATGCCCACCCCATTCCACGAGCCGACGAACTCATTGACCGACTAGGGGCAGCCCGGTTCCTCAGCACATTCGACCTCACCTGCGGATACTGGCAGATTGCGCTCACCGAAGGGGCCAAAGAGCGGTCCGCTTTCTCCACCCCCGATGGGCACTACCGCTTCCGCGTAATGCCCTTCGGGATGAAAAATGCCCCGGCCACTTTCCAGCGACTGGTGAATAGAGTCCTGGCCGGGCTAGAACAGTTCAGAGCGGCATACCTGGACGACATCGCTGTCTTCAGTTCAGAGTGGAGTGAGCACCTCCAGCACCTCCGAAGGGTGCTAATCGCCCTGCGCCAGGCAGGCCTCACAGTAAAAGCCAGCAAGTGCCGGATCGGGCAAGGATCCGTGTTCTACTTGGGGCACCAGGTCGGGAGTGGCCAGGTCGCCCCGCTACCGCCAAAGATCGACGCCATCCTGGCCTGGGAACCACCCATCACCCAGACGGAGGTCCGAGCCTTTCTGGGACTCACAGGCTACTACCGAAGATTCATTCGGGGGTATGGCAGCCTTGTCGGCCCTCTCACAGAACTCACGTCTAAAAAACAGCCAAAGAAAGTGCAGTGGACGGCTGCCTGCCAGGAAGCTTTCGATGCCCTAAAAAGGGCCATGTGTACTGCCCCCGTCCTCCAGGCTCCCGACTACGCCAAGGAGTTCATAGTCCAAACCGATGCCTCCGAGCATGGCATTGGGGCCGTCCTGTCCCAAGTAAATGACCAAGGCCTAGACCAGCCCGTCGCCTTCCTCAGTCGGCGGCTGTTGCCCCGAGAACAAAGATGGAGCACCATAGAGCGCGAAGCCTTTGCCGTGGTCTGGGCACTCAAAAAGCTACGACCCTACCTGTTTGGCACCCATTTCAGAGTCCAAACTGACCATCGGCCCTTACGTTGGCTCATGCAGATGCGAGGAGAAAACCCCAAGCTACTGCGGTGGTCAATCTCCCTCCAGGGGATTGATTTCACCGTGGAACACCGCCCTGGTACGGACCACGCCAATGCTGACGGCCTCTCCCGGTTCTTCCGCCTCAGCGAAGAGAACCCCCCAAGCTGACGGGCAGTTCTCTCCGGCTTTCAGCTGGGGGGGACGCGTGTTGGACCCGGCCTCGTAGAATGGCCCTCCGTGCCCCCGCACCACCGAAACCTGGTACCTACAGCCCAAGCCCCCGGCCCGGCCGAACCTCCCCACCAGGACACACGCACCGACCCGGACATCTCCGTCCCTGGCCTCTCCCCTTTCGGCCACCCCGGGCCCGCGTGCCCCCTTCATGCACCAAGATGGCCGCCCGGCCCCAGCGCGACCCGGGCATAGAGGCGCCACTCCGGCTGGAGGACATCACGCTTCCAGGGGATGAGAGAGGGAGGAGCAGTTTCTATCGCACCTCTGAACTCCCCCGGGACGATGGGTTTCGATCGGCCCTCCGGCCTCCCTGAGGGCTGGCTCCACGCCTGCTGGGTGTCTGGGACTCCTCCCGACCCGGCCCTGAAAGGATCAAAAGACTATAGCAGGAAATCCCGACAAGCGACCCCCAGGTGACAAGACCCCTGCCTGCACAGACTCCGGACATCAAAGAGGGGTCGAACTATAACAAGGGGTGCTCTGGGGCTGTCCGGCAGATTCGACGCTGGAACAACGAGAGCCTGCTGACGTGGTCGCGGCTCCTGGAACTGGAACTCACCTGAGCCCTGCTGAGTGACTCGCGGCTCCCTGAAGATCGTAAGACCTCCGAACTTGTACCTGAGCCCTGCTGAGTGACTCGCGGCTCCCTGAAGATCGTAAGACCTCCGAACTTGTACCTGAGCCCTGCTGAGTGACTCGCGGCTCCCTGAAGATCGTAAGACCTCGGAACTTGTACCTGAGCCCTGCTGAGTGACTCGCGGCTCCCCCAGACTCTCACGGTCCCGCCGGACCCCACCTCCGACCACGTATCCCCCAGCTCGAGGATTGTGAGCTGTGCACCGGGTACGTCCCTGCTTTGAACCGTTACCAAAGACAGTCCCGCTACCCCCTACCTTTCCGAGACTCTTGAGCCCGTGCTCACCTTGTACATATTTGCAGTGATACCTGTTTGATAAAGCTTGTTCTGAGAATACCCAGTGTGGTCCCTCTGTGTCGTGTGGTGCCAGAAGTACGATCCTAGTTGCGAGAATCCTCCCCCTGGGGAATCTCCCGCCAGTGCCCGGCTACGATACTTTGAGGGTGGGTCTCAGGGTAGTCAGGACCCCCTTTCCGGGCTCCTCTGAGGTCGCCGTCTAACACCGACTCTTTCGAATGGGGTACTGACGACCGGGAAGGGTTGGAGGGGAGCCTTGCGCTTCCCCCCACTCTTCCCACTAGCCTGGCATGTGGGACAGGACTTGCAGTGGGCTTCTACAGCTACTCTCATCCTAGGCCAGTAAAAGTGAGTCACGAGACGGCTGTAGGTTTTGTCTTGACCCAGGTGGCCAGCGAGGGGGACGTCGTGGGCCAAGCCCAGGAGGAAGTCTCGGAAGCGTAGGGGTACCACCAGCACCCGGCCGGATCCTAGCTCCACCGACTTCTGCTCACTGTACAAGAGGTTATTCTCCCAATAAACTCGGTGCGTTCCGGTTTGGTCGCCTGCGGCTTGGCCCTCGGCCTGGTGCCGCAGTCCAACCAGGGAAGGACAGGTGGCTTGCTCCCGGCAGAACTCCTCCCGGGTGGGCCCGCCCTCGTGGCACCACGGGGCCAATTCGGCCAGATCGCCTAACTCCGGGACCGGGGTGGTGTCGGACGGTGAGGGTTCGTCGCTGGCGACTGACCCTCCCGATGGGGGGACGGGAGGACCCTCGGCGGGGACTGCTCTGACTCCCTCGGTCGGGGGGTCCTCGACTTCCCCCAGGGGGGTGAGTCGGGCGGACATAGATCGGGTGGTGGCGCACACCCACTCGGGGAGTCCCATCATCCCTAGGTGGGCCTTGCGCTCGACGTACTTCCAGGGAGAGCTCTCCAGGTCGTTCCCTAAGAGGCAGTCGACCGGCTGGGAGGTTCTTACGGCAACCCTCAGTTTACCTATCACCCCTCCCCACTCAAACGGCACTAGGGCTACCTGACACATACTCTCTCTATTATCTGCGGAAATTACGGGGTAAAAGACGTTGGGTAGGATCTGTTCCTCGGGGACTAAGTGCCTGAGGACCCCGGTGATGCTGGCCCCGGTGTCTCGCAGGGCTTCTATTTGGTGGCCATTGATCTTGACAAGCTGCCCGTACTTCTTCGTGTTGGAGGGCAGGAGGCTACCAGGGACCATCTCTCTATCTCCCAGGGATACTAGGGCAATAGCTGCGGGTTCCAACTCCCCGGTGTCCTCAACCTCCTCCCCCAGGGCTACTTTGGTTATCTGTCTAGCAGGGTTTGCAGCAGGGGGGACCTGGGGGGCCATGGGGCACTCCGGGTCATTGGCGTAGTGCCCGGGCCTCTGACAACGGAAACAAGTGATGGTTACCCGGTGCCCCCATCTCCCGGGGGGTCCGGAGACTGGTGGGGGGGGCGCCGGGAAAGGTGGAGGTTGGGTCTTCGGGGGACTTGACTGGGACTCTCTCTGCCCTCCCTGGTTCCCTCCCCCTCTCTGGCGGGGTGGTCCCTGACTGGCTCGGGGGTATTCTCCTACAATGCTCCGGGGGACCCGGGTGTTGGTCCAGCGGTCTGCTTCCACAGCCAGCTTCCGGGGATCGGTGAGTTTGCTGTCGAGCAGATGCTGGCGTAGTTCCACAAAGCAGTTCGCCGCCAGGTGTTCCCACAACATGAGGTCGGTGAGTTCCTTGAGGGTGGTGACCTTGCTGCCCTTGATCCACCCATCGAAGGCCCGACTGAAAAAGTTTACATACTCCATCCAGGTGGTGCCCGGGATCTTCCTGCAGTCCCGGAATCGCTGACGGTACATCTCTGGGGTGAGGCCGTACCTAGTGAGGAGAGCCTCTTTCATGTGGCTGTAGGAGGTCTGCAGGGAGAGGGGTAGGTCGAGCAGGGTGTCCCTTCCTTCGCTCAGAAACCGTCCCCACAGCCCTGCCCCCCAGTCCTTCTGCGGGACCCGATGAGAGGTCATGGCGACCTCGTAGGCCCTGAACCATTGTTGAATGTCATCATTTTTATAATATTCTTTGACCACGTCCTTGGGGATGTGGACCTTCTGTTCCGCCGGGGAGGCCGCCTCTCGGTTCCCCGGGGGCCTCCCTTCCTCATTTCTGGCTTTGAGCTCGATCTCCTTCAAGCTGCGTTCGTGCTCTAGTTGGAACTTCCTTCCTTCGTGCTCCGGTTGGAGCTTCTTCTCTTCCAATTCGCCTTGTACGCGCATTTGTTCTACTGCTAGCTTTTTTTCCGCTAATTTCAATTCACCTTCGATTTTGAGTTTGGCTAACTCGAGTTCGTGATTGCGACTTCTCTCTCTGTCTGCGAGCTCTTCCGGGGAAAGGCCCCCGTCTGGCACGAAGCCTCGCACCTGATTGCTGCTGCTTTCGCCTTGGGT
The DNA here is from genome assembly GCF_964204655.1 of Triturus cristatus. NCBI lineage: Eukaryota > Metazoa > Chordata > Amphibia > Caudata > Salamandridae > Triturus > Triturus cristatus. Next base: position 1,708,525,111 of record NC_140590.1, read on the forward strand.
GGGTTCTGCTTCGTCGTGTCGCTCCCCCATGCCTTCTGGGCGGGAGGCCCCGGCATCCACCCAAGCTTTCAGTGCTTTCTGCAAATCTTCTTTGGTGTTGAGACCGGTGGTAGCGATTTTAAGTTCTTTGCAGAATTGCTTCAGTTCTTTGTGCGTGTATTCTTCTAGTTGTTCCACCTGGAACACCCTGTTGGTGTTGGTTTCTGCGGGGCTCATGGCGCTTCCTTCTGCCATCTTTGTCGGTAGTGTGTCAGTCGTTCACGGTACGATCTCTAGGTTATGGGCCCGAATCCCGTCGCTTGCCACCAATGTTAGAAGGCGACCTCAGAGGAGCCCGGAGGGGGCCCTGACTGTCCTGAGACCCACCCTTAAGGTATCATAGCCGGGCACTGGCGGGAGATTCCGCAGGGGAGGAATCTCGTATCTAGGATCGTATACTCGGCACCACACGACAAAGAGACACCACACCGAGGGTTCTTAGGATTCAAGCTTTATCAAATCGAAGTGGTAGGATCTTTATGATCAGCAAGGCAGATATTTACAAGCAGAGCTTGGGCTCACAGAGTCTTGGCGGGGATAGGAGGTAGCGGGACAGTCTTTGGGGGGATATGGATCAAATGCAGGAGCGTACCTGGCGCACAGCTCACAATCCTCGAGCTGGGGGATACGCTTGTCGTCGTGGGGTCCGGCGGGACCAAAGAGAGTCTGGGGGAGCCGCGAGTCACTCAGCAGGCTCAAGCACAAGTTCGGAGGTCTTACGATCTTCAGGGAGCCGCGAGTCACTCAGCAGGGCTCAAGCACAAGTTCGGAGGTCTTACGATCTTCAGGGAGCCGCGAGTCACTCAGCAGGGCTCAAGCACAAGTTCGGAGGTCTTACGATCTTCAGGGAGCCGCGAGTCACTCAGCAGGCTCAGGTATCAGTTCGGAGGTCTTACGATCTTCGGGGAGCCGCAAGTCACTCAGCAGGGCTCAGATGTTCCAAGGCGAATCTGCCGGACAGTCCCAGAGCACCCCTTGTTATAGGTCGACCCCTCTTTGATGTCCGGAGTCTGTGCAGGCAGGGGTCTTGTCACCTGGGGTTCGCTTGTCGAGGTTTCCTGCCATTGTCTTTTGATCCTTTCAGGGCCGGGTCGGGAGGAGTCCCAGACACCCAGCAGGCGTGGAGCCAGCCCTCAGGGAGGCCGGAGGGCCGATCGAAACCCATCGTCCCAGGGGAGTTCAGAGGTGCGATAGAAACTGCTCCTCCCTCTCTCATCCCCTGGAAGCGTGATGTCCTCCAGCCGGAGTGGCGCCTCTAGGCCCGGGTTGTGCTGGGGCCGGGCGGCCATCTTGGTGCACGAAGTGGGCACGCGTGCCCGGGGTGGCCGAAAGGAGAGAGGCCATGGACGGGGAGGCCCGGGTCGCGTGTGTGTGTTCTGGTGGGAAGGATCGGCTGGGCCGTGTGCTTGGGGTCCCTGGTACCAGGTTAGGTAGTGCGAGGACAGGAAGAGCCATGCTACGAGGCCGGGTCTAACAGGAGGGGTGGGTGCAGAGTCCTCCCAGCAGTGCCCACACATAGGAGGGGTGGGTGCAGAGACCCCCCAGCAGTTCCCAGACACAGGAGGGGTGGGTGCCTATCACTCCCAGCAGTGCCCAGACATAGGAGGGGTGGGTGCCTATCACTCCCAGCAGTGCCCAGACATAGGAGGGGTGGGTGCAGAGTCCCCCCAGCAGTGCCCACACATAGGAGGGGTGGGTGCAGAGTCCCCCCAGCAGTGCCCAGACATAGGAGGGGTGGGTGCAGAGTCCTCCCAGCAGTGCTCAGACATATGAGGGGTGGGTGCCTATCACTCCCAGCAGTGCCCTGACATAGGAGGGGTGGGTGCAGAGTCCCCTCAACAGTGCCCACACATAGGAGGGGTGGGTGCAGAGTTCTCCCTGCAGTGCCCAGACATAGGAGGGGTGGGTGCAGAGTCCTCCCAGCAGTGCCCAGACATAGGAGGGGTGGGTGCAGAGTCCCCCCAGCAGTGCCCACACATAGGAGGGGTAGGTGCAGAGTCCTCCCAGCAGTGCCCAGACATATGAGGGGTGGGTACCTATCACTCCCAGCTGTGCCCACACATAGGAGGGGTGGGTGCAGAGTCCTCCCAGCAGTGCCCACACATAGGAGGGGTGGGTGCGGAGTCCCCCCAGCAGTGCCCAGACACAGGAGGGGTGGGTGCCTATCACTCCCAGCAGTGGCCAGACATATAAGGGGTGGGTGCCTATCACTCCCAGCAGTGCCCAGACATATGAGGGGTGGGTGCAGAGTCCCCCCAGCAGTGCCCAAACATATGAGGGGTGGGTGCCTATCATGCCCAGCAGTGCCCACACATAGGAGGGGTGGGTGCAGAGTCCTCCCAGCAGTGCCCAGACATAGGAGGGGTGGGTGCCTATCACTCCCAGCAGTGCCCAGACATAGGAGGGGTGGGTGCAGAGTCCCCCCAGCAGTGCCCACACATAGGAGGGGTGGGTGCAGAGTCCCCCCAGCAGTGCCCAGACATAGGAGGGGTGGGTGCCTATCACTCCCAGCAGTGCCCAGACATAGGAGGGGTGGGTGCAGAGTCCCCCCAGCAGTGCCCAGACATAAGAGGGGTGGATGCAGAGTCCCCTCAGCAGTGCCCCGACACAGGAGGGGTGGGTGCCTATCACTCCTAGCAGTGCCCAGACATATGAGGGGTGGGTGCAGGTTCCCCCCAGCAGTGCCCAGACATATGAGGGGTGGGTGCGTATCACTCCCAGCAGTGCCAACACATAGGAGGGGTGGGTGCAGAGTCCTCCCAGCAGTGCCCAGACATAGGAGGGGTGGGTGCCTATCACTCCCAGCAGTGCCCAGACATAGGAGGGGTGGGTGCAGAGTCCCCCCAGCAGTGCCCAGACATAGGAGGGGTGGATGCAGAGTCCCCCCAGCAGTGCCCCGACACAGGAGGGGTGGGTGCCTATCACTGCCAGCAGTGCCCAGACATATGAGGGATGGGTGCAGAGTCCCCCCAGCAGTGCCCAGACATATGAGGGGTGGGTGCAGAGTCCCCCCAGCAGTGCCCAGACATATGAGGGGTGGGTGCCTGTCACTCCCAGCAGTGCCCACACATAGGAGGGGTGGGTGCAGAGTCCTCCCAGCAGTGCCCAGACATAGGAGGGGTGGGTGCCTATCACTCCCAGCAGTGCCCAGACATAGGTGGGGTGGGTGCAGAGTCCTCCCAGCAGTGCCCACACATAGGAGGGGTGGGTTCAGAGTCCTCCCAGCAGTGCCCAGACATATGAGGGGTGGGTGCAGAGTCCTCCCAGCAGTGCCCAGACATAGGAGGGGTGGGTGCAGAGTCCTACCAGCAGTGCCCAGACATATGAGGGGTGGGTGCCTATCACTCCCAGCAGTGCCCACACATAGGAGGGGTGGGTGCAGAGTCCTCCCAGCAGTGCCCAGACATATGAGGGGTGGGTGCCTATCACTCCCAGCATTGGCCAGACATATGAGGGGTGGGTGCCTATCACTCCCAGCAGTGCCCAGACATAGGAGGGGTGGGTGCAGAGTCCCCCCAGCAGTGCCCACACATAGGAGGGGTGGGTGCAGAGTCCCCCCAGCAGTGCCCAGACATAGGAGGGGTGGGTGCCTATCACTCCCAGCAGTGCCCAGACATAGGAGGGGTGGGTGCAGAGTCCCCCCAGCAGTGCCCAGACATAAGAGGGGTGGATGCAGAGTCCCCTCAGCAGTGCCCCGACACAGGAGGGGTGGGTGCCTATCACTCCTAGCAGTGCCCAGACATATGAGGGGTGGGTGCAGGTTCCCCCCAGCAGTGCCCAGACATATGAGGGGTGGGTGCGTATCACTCCCAGCAGTGCCAACACATAGGAGGGGTGGGTGCAGAGTCCTCCCAGCAGTGCCCAGACATAGGAGGGGTGGGTGCCTATCACTCCCAGCAGTGCCCAGACATAGGAGGGGTGGGTGCAGAGTCCCCCCAGCAGTGCCCCGACACAGGAGGGGTGGGTGCCTATCACTGCCAGCAGTGCCCAGACATATGAGGGATGGGTGCAGAGTCCCCCCAGCAGTGCCCAGACATATGAGGGGTGGGTGCAGAGTCCCCCCAGCAGTGCCCAGACATATGAGGGGTGGGTGCCTGTCACTCCCAGCAGTGCCCACACATAGGAGGGGTGGGTGCAGAGTCCTCCCAGCAGTGCCCAGACATAGGAGGGGTGGGTGCCTATCACTCCCAGCAGTGCCCAGACATAGGTGGGGTGGGTGCAGAGTCCTCCCAGCAGTGCCCACACATAGGAGGGGTGGGTGCAGAGTCCTCCCAGCAGTGCCCAGACATATGAGGGGTGGGTGCAGAGTCCTCCCAGCAGTGCCCAGACATAGGAGGGGTGGGTGCAGAGTCCTCCCAGCAGTGCCCAGACATATGAGGGGTGGGTGCCTATCACTCCCAGCAGTGCCCACACATAGGAGGGGTGGGTGCAGAGTCCTCCCAGCAGTGCCCAGACATATGAGGGGTGGGTGACTATCACTCCCAGCAGTGCCCAGACATAGGAGGGGTGGGTGCAGAGTCCCCCCAGCAGTGCCCACACATAGGAGGGGTGGGTGCAGAGTCCTCCCAGCAGTGCCCAGACATAGGAGGGGTGGGTGCAGAGTCCTCCCAGCAGTGCCCAGACATAGGAGGGGTGGGTGCAGAGTCCCCCCAGCAGTGCCCACACATAGGAGGGGTGGGTGCAGAGTCCTCCCAGCAGTGCCCAGACATATGAGGGGTGGGTGCCTGTTAGACGGCGACCTCAGAGGAGCCCGGAAAGGGGTCCTGACTACCCTGAGACCCACCCTCAAAGTATCGTAGCCGGGCACTGGCGGGAGATTCCCCAGAGGGAGGACTCTCGCAACTAGGATCGTACTTCTGGCACCACACGACACAGAGGGACCACACTGGGTATTCTCAGAACAAGCTTTATCAAACAGGTATTACTGCAAATATGTACAAGGTGAGCACGGGCTCAAGAGTCTCGGAAAGGTAGGGGGTAGCGGGACTGTCTCTGGTAACGGTTCAAAGCAGGGACGTACCCGGCGCACAGCTCACAATCCTCGAGCTGGGGGATACGTGGTCGGAGTTGGGGTCCGGCGGGACCGTGAGAGTCTGGGGGAGCCGCGAGTCACTCAGCAGGGCTCAGGTACAAGTTCGGAGGTCTTACGATCTTCAGGGAGCCGCGAGTCACTCAGCAGGGCTCAGGTACAAGTTCGGAGGTCTTACGATTTTCAGGGAGCCGCGAGTCACTCAGCAGGGCTCCGGTACAAGTTCGGAGGTCTTACGATCTTCAGGGAGCCGCGAGTCACTCAGCAGGGCTCAGGTACAAGTTCGGAGGTCTTACGATCTTCAGGGAGCCGCGAGTCACTCAGCAGGGCTCAGGTGAGTTCCAGTTCCAGGAGCCGCGACCACGTCAGCAGGCTCTCGTTGTTCCAGCGTCGAATCTGCCGGACAGTCTCAGAGCACCCCTTGTTATAGGTCGACCCTGCTTTGATGTCCGGAGTCTGCGCAGGCAGGGGTCTTGTCACCTGGGGGCCGCTTGTCGGGGTTTCCTGCTATTGTCTTTTGATCCTTTCAGGGCCGGGTCGGGAGGAGTCCCAGACACCCAGCAGGCACGGAGCCAGCCCGCAGGGAGGCCGGAGGGCCGATCGAAACCCATCGTCCCAGGGGAGTTCAGAGGTGCGATAGAAACTGCTCCTCCCTCTCTCATCCCCTGGAAGCGTGATGTCCTCCAGCCGGAGTGGCGCCTCTAGGCCCGGGTCGCGCTGGGGCCGGGCGGCCATCTTGTTGCAGGGAGTGGGCACGCGGGCCCGGGGTGGCCGAAGGGAGAGAGGCCATGGACGGGGATGTCCGGAGTTGGCGCAGGTGTCCTGGGGGGAAAGGTCGGCTGGGCCGCGTGCTAGGGCTGCAGGCACCAGGTTTCGGTGGTGCGGGGGCCCGGAGGGCCATTCTACGAGGCCGGGTCCAACACGCGTCCCCCCCAGCTGAAAGCCGGAGAGAACTGCCCATCAGCTTGGGGGGTTCTCTTCGCTGAGGCGGAAGAACCGGGAGAGGCCGTCAGCATTGGCGTGGTCCGTACCAGGGCGGTGTTCCACGGTGAAATCCATCCCCTGGAGGGAGATTGTCCACCGCAGTAGTTTGGGGTTTTCTCCTCGCATCTGCATGAGCCAACGTAAGGGCCGATGGTCAGTTTGGACTCTGAAATGGGTGCCAAACAGGTAGGGTCGTAGCTTTTTGAGTGCCCAGACCACGGCAAAGGCTTCGCGCTCTATGGTGCTCCATCTTTGTTCTCGGGGCAACAGCCGCCGACTGAGGAAGGCGACGGGCTGGTCTAGGCCTTGGTCATTTACTTGGGACAGGACGGCCCCAATGCCATGCTCGGAGGCATCGGTTTGGACGATGAACTCCTTGGCGTAGTCGGGAGCCTGGAGGACGGGGGCAGTACACATGGCCCTTTTTAGGGCATCGAACGCTTCCTGGCAGGCAGCCGTCCACTGCACTTTCTTTGGCTGTTTTTTAGACGTGAGTTCTGTGAGAGGGCCGACAAGGCTGCCATACCCCCGAATGAATCTTCGGTAGTAGCCCGTGAGTCCCAGGAAGGCTCGGACCTCCGTCTGGGTGATGGGTGGTTCCCAGGCCAGGATGGCGTCGATCTTTAGCTGTAGCGGGGCGACCTGGCCACTCCCGACCTGGTGCCCCAAGTAGACCACGGATCCTTGCCCGATCTGGCACTTGCTGGCTTTTACTGTGAGGCCTGCCTGGCGCAGGGCGATTAGCACCCTTCGGAGGTGCTGGAGGTGCTCACTCCACTCTGAACTGAAGACAGCGATGTCGTCCAGGTATGCCGCGCTGAACTGTTCTAGCCCGGCCAGGACTCTATTCACCAGTCGCTGGAAAGTGGCCGGGGCATTTTTCATCCCGAAGGGCATTACGCGGAAGCGGTAGTGCCCATCGGGGGTGGAGAACGCTGACCGCTCTTTGGCCCCTTCGGTGAGCGCAATCTGCCAGTATCCGCAGGTGAGGTCGAATGTGCTGAGGAACCGGGCTGCCCCTAGTCGGTCAATGAGTTCGTCGGCTCGTGGAATGGGGTGGGCATCGGCTCGGGTAACGTCATTGAGCCCCCGGTAGTCCACGCAGAATCGGAGCTTGGGGGCGACACCGGGGGCCGCTGCCTTCGGGACCAGGACCACGGGGCTGGCCCAGGGACTGTCAGAGGGCTCGATCACCCCCAGGGTCAACATCTTCGAGACTTCCGCTTGAATGCAGGACCGGACCCGGTCAGGAACCCGGTAGGCTCGGTGTCTCACCGGCGGGCTGTCCCCGGTGTCCACATCATGAACACACCAGTTGGTGACCCGGGGGGTCAGGGAGAAGAGGTCAGAAAATTGTCTTAGGAGTTGGCGGCAGTCCGCTTGTTGCTGGGCAGTGAGGGCTGGGGAGAGGTTCACTCCTTCCACGGAGCCATCCTGCGCCTTGATACACAGGAGGTCCGGGAGGGGATCCGACTCATCTTCGGCCCCGTCATCGGTGGCCAGCAGGAGGCTCAGTTCTGTCCGCTGGAAGTGAGTCTTGAGGCGGTTCACGTGCAGGACCCGGAGGGGATCCCGAGGCGACTGGACGTCCACCAAGTAGGTGACTTGGCTCTTCTTCTCGACCACTTTGTAGGGCCCAGTCCATCGGTCCTGGAGAGCGCCAGGCTTCACGGGGGCCATGACCCACACCTGCTGGCCCGGCTGGAACTCGACCAGAGTAGCATTCTGGTCGTACCAGCGCTTCATTTCTTCTTGACTCGCCTCCAGGTTGGCCTCGGCCAGTTCTCGGAACCTCCTGGTCCGGTTCCGGAGGGCCAGGACATATTGGAACACATCTCGGGGGGTGGTCTGGGGTGCTGCCTCCCACCCTTCCTTAACTAAACTGAGGGGACCTCGGACGGGGTGCCCATAGAGTAATTCAAACGGGCTGAACCCTAAGGACTTCTGGGGGACCTCCCGGTAAGCGAACAAGAGGCAGGGGAGCAGGACGTCCCACTTACGCCGGAGGGGCTCTTCTAGGCCAGCGATCATCCCTTTCAAAGTCCTATTAAACCTCTCTACTAGGCCGTTCCCTTGGGGATGGTACGGGGTGGTGAACTTATAGGACACCCCACATTGTTGCCACAGGGACGTCATATACCTGGATATAAAATTAGTGCCGCGATCGCTCACGACCTCGCGGGGGAAACCCACCCTGGAGAAGATCCCCATCAGGGCCCGGCCCACCACGGGGGCCGTAATGGTGCGTAGGGGAATAGCCTCTGGGTAGCGGGTGGCGTGGTCCACAAGGACCAAGATGAAACGGTGACCTTGGGAGGTGGGGGGGTCCAGTGGCCCCACGATGTCGATCCCGACTCGTTCGAAGGGGGTACTGACGACCGGGAAGGGTTGGAGGGGAGCCTTGCGCTTCCCCCCACTCTTCCCACTGGCTTGGCACGTGGGGCAGGACTTGCAGTGGGCCTCTACCGCTGCCTTCATCTTAGGCCAATAAAAATGGGTCACGAGACGGCTGTAGGTCTTGTTGTCCTGATCCAGGTGACCGGCGAGGGGGACATCGTGGGCTAAGCCCAGGAGGAAATCCCGGAAGCGGAGAGGTACCACCAGTACCCGTCCGGATCCCAGCTCCACTGATTTCTGCTCACTATACAGGACGTTATTCTCCCAATAGATTCGGTGCGTTCCGGTCTGGTCACCTGCGGCTTGGCCCTCGGCCTGGCGCCGCAGCCCGACCAGGGAAGGACAGGTGGCTTGCTCCCGGCAAAATTCTTCTCGGGTGGGCCCGCCCTCGTGGCGCCAATGGGCCAACTCGGGTAGATCCCTCAACTCGGGAACCGGGGCGGGGTCGGATGGTGTGGGTTCGTCGCTGGCGACGGACCCTTCCGATGGGGGAACGGGAGGACCCTCGGCGGGGACGGTGCTGGCTACTTCGACCGGGGTGCTCTCGATTTCTCTCCGGGGAGTGAGTCGGGCTGTCATAGATCGGGTGGTGGCACACACCCACTCGGGGAGTCCCATCATTCCTAGGTGGGCCTTGCGCTCTACGTGCTTCCAGGGAGAACTCTCCAGGTCGTTCCCTAAGAGGCAGTCGACCGGCTGGGAGGTTCTTATGGCCACCTTGAGTTTGCCTATCACCCCTCCCCACTCAAATGGCACCAGGGCCACCTGACACATACTTTCCCTATTGTCTGCAGATATTACGGGGCAAAAGACATTGGGAAGGATCTGCTCCTCGGGAACTAGGTGCCTGAGGACACCGGTGATACTGGCCCCGGTGTCCCGCAGGGCCTCTACCTGGTGGCCATTGATCTTGACGAGCTGCCCATATTTCTGTGTGTTGGACGGTAGGAGGCTACCAGGGATCATTTCCCTATCTCCCAGGGATACTAGGGCCATCGCGGCTGGTTCCCACTCCTCGGCTCCCTCAACCTCCTCCCCTAGGGCTACGTTGGCTATCTGTCTCGCAGGGGTGACTTGGGTGGCCATGGGGCACTCTGGGTCATTGGCGTAGTGCCCGGGTTTCTGGCAGCGGAAACATGTGACGGTCACCCGGTGTCCCCGTCTCCCAGGGGGCCCTGTTACTGGTGGGGGGGGCGCCGGGAAAGGTGGAGGTGGTGTCTTCGGGGGGCTAGGCTGGGACTCCCTCGGCCCTCCCTGGTTCCCTCCCCCTCTCTGGCGGGGTGGTCCCTGACTGGTTCGGGGGTACTCTCCTACCATGCCCCGGGAGACCCGGGTGTTGGTCCAGCGGTCGGCCTCCACGGCCAGCTTCCGGGGATCTGTGAGCTTGCTATCCAGCAGATGTTGACGTAGCTCTACGAAGCAGTTCGCAGCCAGATGTTCCCATAACATGAGGTCAGTGAGTTCGGCAAGGGTGGTGACTTTGCTGCCCTTGACCCACCCATCGAAGGCCCGGCTAAAAAAGTTTACATACTCCACCCAGGTGGTGCCCGGGATCTTCCTGCAGTCCCGGAACCGTTGGCGGTACATTTCTGGGGTGAGGCCGTATCTTGTGAGGAGATCCTCTTTCATGTGGCTGTAGGAGGTCTGCAGGGAGAGGGGTAGGTCGAGCAGGGTGTCCCTTCCTTCGCTCAGAAACCGTCCCCACAACCCCGCCCCCCAGTCCTTCTGTGGAATCTGATGGGAGGTCATGGCGACCTCGTAGGCCCGAAACCATTGCTGAATGTCATCGTTTTTATAATATTCTTTGACCACATCCTTGGGGATGTGGACCTTCTGTTCCGCTGGGGGGGCCGTCTCTCGGTTCCCCGAGGGCCTCCCGTCCTCATTTCGGGCCTTGAGCTCGAGTTCCTTTAAGCTCCGTTCGTGCTCCAGTTGGAGCTTTCTTCCTTCGTGCTCCCGTTGGAGCTTCTTTTCTTCCAGTTCGCCTTGTACACGCATTTGCTCTACTGCTAGCTTCTTCTCCGCTAACTTCAATTCGCCCTCGATTTTGAGTTTGGCTAACTCGAGTTCATGACTGCGGCTTCTCTCTCTGTCCGCGAGCTCTTCCGGGGATAGGCCCCCGTCTGGTACGATGCCTCGCACCTGATTGCTACTGCTTTCATTTTGGGGGGGTTCGGCTTCGTCGGGGCGCTCCCCGTGCCTTCCGGGCGGGAGGCCCCGGTCTCCACCCAAGTTTTCAGTGCTTTCTGCAAGTCTTCCTTAGTGTTGAGGCCAGTGGTAGCGATTTTAAGTTCTTTGCAAAATTGTTTTAGCTCTTTGTGTGTGTATTCTTCCAGATGCTCCACCTGGAACACTCTGTTGGCGTTGGTTTCTGCGGAGCTCGTGGCGCTTCCTTCTGCCATCTTTGTTGGTCGTGCGTCCGTCGTTTACTGTACGATCTCTAGGTGATGGGCCCGAATCCCGTTGCTTGCCACCAATGTTAGACGGCGACCTCAGAGGAGCCCGGAAAGGGGTCCTGACTACCCTGAGACCCACCCTCAAAGTATCGTAGCCGGGCACTGGCGGGAGATTCCCCAGAGGGAGGACTCTCGCAACTAGGATCGTACTTCTGGCACCACACGACACAGAGGGACCACACTGGGTATTCTCAGAACAAGCTTTATCAAACAGGTATTACTGCAAATATGTACAAGGTGAGCACGGGCTCAAGAGTCTCGGAAAGGTAGGGGGTAGCGGGACTGTCTCTGGTAACGGTTCAAAGCAGGGACGTACCCGGCGCACAGCTCACAATCCTCGAGCTGGGGGATACGTGGTCGGAGTTGGGGTCCGGCGGGACCGTGAGAGTCTGGGGGAGCCGCGAGTCACTCAGCAGGGCTCAGGTACAAGTTCGGAGGTCTTACGATCTTCAGGGAGCCGCGAGTCACTCAGCAGGGCTCAGGTACAAGTTCGGAGGTCTTACGATTTTCAGGGAGCCGCGAGTCACTCAGCAGGGCTCCGGTACAAGTTCGGAGGTCTTACGATCTTCAGGGAGCCGCGAGTCACTCAGCAGGGCTCAGGTACAAGTTCGGAGGTCTTACGATCTTCAGGGAGCCGCGAGTCACTCAGCAGGGCTCAGGTGAGTTCCAGTTCCAGGAGCCGCGACCACGTCAGCAGGCTCTCGTTGTTCCAGCGTCGAATCTGCCGGACAGTCTCAGAGCACCCCTTGTTATAGGTCGACCCTGCTTTGATGTCCGGAGTCTGCGCAGGCAGGGGTCTTGTCACCTGGGGGCCGCTTGTCGGGGTTTCCTGCTATTGTCTTTTGATCCTTTCAGGGCCGGGTCGGGAGGAGTCCCAGACACCCAGCAGGCACGGAACCAGCCCGCAGGGAGGCCGGAGGGCCGATCGAAACCCATCGTCCCAGGGGAGTTCAGAGGTGCGATAGAAACTGCTCCTCCCTCTCTCATCCCCTGGAAGCGTGATGTCCTCCAGCCGGAGTGGCGCCTCTAGGCCGGGTCGCGCTGGGGCCGGGCGGCCATCTTGTTGCAGGGAGTGGGCACGCGGGCCCGGGGTGGCCGAAGGGAGAGAGGCCATGGACGGGGATGTCCGGAGTTGGCGCAGGTGTCCTGGGGGGAAAGGTCGGCTGGGCCGCGTGCTAGGGCTGCAGGCACCAGGTTTCGGTGGTGCGGGGGCCCAGAGGGCCATTCTACGAGGCCGGGTCCAACAGTGCCTATCATTCCCAGCAGTGCCCACACATAGGAGGGGTGGGTGCAGAGTCCTCCCAGCAGTGCCCACACATAGGAGGGGTGGGTGCAGAGTCCTCCCAGCAGTGCCCAGACATAGGAGGGGTGGGTGCAGAGTCCCCCCAGCAGTTCCCAGACACAGGAGGGGTGGGTGCCTATTACTCCCAGCAGTGGCCAGACATATGAGGGGTGGGTGCCTATCACTCCCAGCAGTGCCCAGACATATGAGGGGTGGGTGAGAGTCCCCCCAGCAGTGCCCAGACATATGAGGGGTGGGTGTCTGTCACTCACAGCAGTGCCCACACATAGGAGGGGTGGGTGCAGAGTCCTCCCAGCAGTGCCCAGACATAGGAGGGGTGGGTGCCTATCACTCCCAGCAGTGCCCAGACATGGGAGGGGTGGGTGCAGAGTCCCCCCAGCAGTGCCCACACATAGGAGGGGTGGGTGCAGAGTCCCCCCAGCAGTGCCCAGACATAGGAGGGGTGGGTGCCTATCACTCCCAGCAGTGCCCAGACATAGGAGGGGTGAGTGCAGAGTCCCCCCAGCAGTGCCCAGACATAGGAGGGGTGGATGCAGAGTCCCCCCAGCAGTGCCCAGACACAGGAGGGGTGGGTGCCTATCACTCCCAGCAGTGCCCAGACATATGAGGGGTGGGTGCAGAGTCGCCCATCAGTGCCCAGACATATGAGGGGTGGGTGCCTATCACTCCCAGCAGTGCCCACACATAGGAGGGGTTGGTGCAGAGTCCTCCCAGCAGTGCCCAGACATAGGAGGGGTGGGTGCCTATTGTTAGAAATGGGATTTCTGGTTGGCTAAGGCTTGCGCCAAAGCCAGGCAGAAACCACCACTCTAGTCAGGGCAAGGAAGTTACACGCCAAAGATAACCCCTGCTCACCCCCTTGGTAGCTTGGCACGAGCAGTCAGGCTTATCTCTGAGGCGATGTGTAAAGCGTTTGCGCGCGCACCCAGCAACAACCCCCAAGGCCCACCACAAAGGAAACTCCACACAAGGTGTTGGACAGGCCACACGAAGGGCTTGCTCCCTCCCCGCATGACAGGGCCCGAGCTCCGGCCCACCAGGCATAACCCACGAAAAGCACCTGTACCCCGTCTCCCGACGGATCTTCTGCCCTCGGACCTCTACTCATCACGGGGCCCAGCCCCACCGGCTCCCCCGGCCGGTTCAAGCCGCCATCTTGGGCCCTGCACCACGAGGCCGCGTGGCCTCGCCCCGACCCTAACCCCGGGCCTGGCCGGCCCCGACATCCCGGCACCACCATCCACCCGGGAGGTGAGCGGACCACTTGGCAGGTCAATGGGAGGACGAAGTGTCAAGAGCTCTTCCCCCCGCCAGGTGCCGATCGCCTCCAGCTCCCCCAGGCGCTGGCTCCACCCCCTGCTGGGTGTCTGGACACCTTCATCCCGGGCCCTCCGACCTCCAAGTGCGAGGGTCCGGACATCAAAGGGCGCCTGCCCTATAACTGGGGCAACTCCGGAGCAGGAAGGCAGTTGTATCCTGGAGTCGAGAGACACCGAGAGAACTCAGCCTTGACGGACTACTGGCGCTGCCGTAGCCCGCTCTTGTGAACCATCGTCCTGCCTGCTGGCGCTGCCGCGTCCTTCTACAACATCCATCCTCGTCGGGACCTGCTGGCGCTGCCGCGGCCCGTTGTAACGACCATCCTCACCGGGACCTGCTGGCGCTGCCGCGGACCGTACATCGACCATCTTTCCGGGACCTGCTGGTGCTACCGCGGACCGTGTACCGACCATCTCCACCGGGACCTGCTGGCGCTGCCACGGCCCGTACCAACTAAACCACCAAGCTCGAGGATTGTGAGCTAGTCATCATCTCATCCAAACTACCTGACTGGTAGACAGACTGTCCCGCTACCCCTTACCCTGCTTTGAGAGACTTGAATCGAGGGGACCCCTGAGTCCAGACCTCCTTGTACCATTCAACCGTACCTTAAGAAGTGCTTATAAAGAACACTGAACCTTATCCGTGTGTGATATCTGTCTGTGGGGGGGAAGTTACTTGTCTGTACGATCGCTGGAGACGGCTCTCCCCGGAGACCTCTCCTCCTGACCCCGGCCGACCCTCCCGGTCCGTCTATCCCTTCTAACATTGGTGGCCAGCGGCGCGATCCGAATCAACGCGTAATCGTACAGAGAGTAGCTCACCCCACGACAAAAACACGATGTCAGCCAAAGATAGCAACTCCACCGAGAAATTCCAAATGGATAAATTAGAAGAATACAACCACCGCGAACTGAGACAATTCTGCATAGAACTTGGCATTGCTACCACCGGCCGGAGTACCAAAGATGATCTAAAGCACGCCCTAGAGTCGTGGACAGAAACTGGGGTCGCCGGACCCTCCGACCAAAGCAGCATCACACCAGAGGGGAACGCCACGGCTCCCGAGGAGCGGGGAACGGGCCTCTCGCAGGAGGAGATCCGAGAAAGAGAAAGAACCAGATTGCACGAGTTGGAAATGGCACGACTCAAGATGGATGGGGAACTCAAGTTAGCTGAACAGAAACTCAACCTCGAGCACATGCCGCTCCGAGATGAACGAGAAGAGAAGCAGAGACAGAGAGAGCTGGAGGAGAAAAAAATAACGCTCGAGCACGAGCGCAAACTGGCGGAAATAGAACTTCGGAAACAGAATAAGGAACTGGGGGTGCCTGAGCGACCACACACCCCGGGGCCAATCGAGAAAAAAGTCCACATCCCCAAGGATGTTGTCCGCGAGTATGTCCGAGAAGACGACATACAACAGTGGTTTAAAGCCTACGAGATCGCCATGACCTCCCACCGGATCGACTGGAGTGATTGGGGAGCCGGACTTTGGGGGAGGTTTATCAACGAGGGTCGCGATGCCCTACTGCAGCTCCCAGATCACCAAATGTCGTCCTACGACCACATGAAGGCTGCCCTCCTCACCCGCTACGGCCTCACACCCGAGATGTACCGCCAGAGGTTCAGAGATTGCACCCGGATCCCAGGTACAACTTGGGTAGAATACGTGAACTATTTCAGCCGTGCCTTCGAGGGTTGGATAAAGGGGAGCCAGGTCACCACCTACGAACAACTCTTTAACCTGATGGTATGGGAGCACCTGTCGAACAACTGCTTCGTCGAGCTCAGGCAGCACCTCCTCGACAGTAAGCTGACTGACCCCCGGCAGCTCGCCGCCGAAGCTGACCGATGGGAAAGCACCCGAGTGGGCCGGAGGGGGCCACACGAACAGAACAGAAACAACCAAGGCCAGCACCGTCCTCAGGGAAGAGGAGGGGGCCAGGGGCGAGGGAGAGACGCCTTGCCCGCAACACACGTGGCCAGCACCCCGGCTCCGGCCGGTCGGGGCAACCCCCCGTGGCGTCCTGGGGTCCGAGCCAACGTCACGTGCCACCGATGCCAGCGAGTCGGCCACTACGCCAATGACCCGAGCTGCCCGCAGAACCAAACACCCAAGCCCCGCCAGGTAGCTGCCGCCGCCCTGGGGGAAGAGCGATCATTGGAGGAACCAGAGGAGTATGAGCCGGCCCAGCAAGAGTGGGAACCGGCCGCCATGGTCCTGGCGTGCTTAGGGGGAAGAGACATGGTCCCGCGGGCTCCCCTACCCGCTAACACCAGGAAATACGGTCAGTGGGTGACCATTAATGGACAGCGAGCCGAGGCCTTGCGTGACACAGGCGCCAGTGTGACGGCCGTCCGCTGTCACCTGGTGAAGCCCGAGCAGATCCTGCCGAACATTCTCTGCCCCGTCCGCTCGGCAGACAACTCTGAAAGTATGTGTCAAATGGCCTGCGTCCCATTCGAATGGGGAGGGGTCTCCGGCCTGTTGAAGGTGACGGTCAGGGACGATGCCCCCGTGGACTGCCTCCTGGGGAATGACCTCGAGAGTTCCCCGTGGGCCACCGTTGAGAGAAGAGAGCACCTGGGGATGCTGGGCCTCCCGGACTGGGCCTGCATAACCACCCGGTCCATGGCCGCCCGTGCCGTCCCTCGTTCAGAAGAACCAGAATGGCCAGCACCTCCGCCCCCAGTCGCCCCAGTAGAAGACAACGACGAGGCCAGCCTCCCAGACCCGACGACCGAAGGGGACGCGCAACCCCAGGACCTTCCTGACCTGGCTCAATGGCGTCAAGAGGGGGGGCCCACCCAAGCACAGTTCCGCCAGGAACAAAAGACCTGTCCCTCCCTCGAGGGACTCCGCCAACAAGCCAGCGCCCAGAACGCAGGGGACTCCACCGGAACTCACTGGGTCTACTGGGATAACGACCTGCTATACAGCGAGCAAAGAATCGCCGAGCTGGGGGCCGGTCGAGTACTGGTGGTACCTCTCCGCTTCAGAGACTTTCTGCTCAACCTGGCCCACGATGTCCCCCTGGCTGGACACCTGGGCCAAGATAAAACGTACAGCCGCCTAGTGACCCACTTTTTCTGGCCGAAAATGAGGAACGACGTCCTGAACCACTGCCGATCTTGCCCCACATGCCAAGCCAGCGGGAAGAGTGGTCGGAAGCTGAAAGCCCCTCTGCAACCCTTCCCTGTGGTCACCACCCCGTTCGAGAGGGTGGGGATAGACATCGTGGGGCCTCTGGACCCCCGCACGGCACAAGGACACAGGTTCATCTTAGTACTGGTGGACCATGCCACCCGCTACCCCGAGGCGGTGCCCCTACGGACCGTTACAGCTCCGGTGGTTGGCCAGGCCCTAATGGGGATCTTCTCCCGGGTAGGCTTCCCCCGAGAAGTCGTCAGCGACCGAGGCACGAACTTTATATCCAAATACATGAAGTCCCTCTGGCAACAATGCGGGGTCACCTACAGATTCACGACCCCCTATCACCCCCAAGGGAACGGACTAGTGGAGCGTTTTAACCGCACCCTCAAGGGGATGATTGGGGGATTGGAAGAGCCCCTCCGTCGCCAGTGGGATGTACTACTCCCGTGCCTCCTCTTCGCCTACCGAGAAGTTCCCCAGAAGTCCCTCGGTTTTAGCCCTTTCGAACTCCTGTACGGGCACCCTGTGCGAGGGCCCCTCAGCCTAGTAAAAGAAGGTTGGGAGATGGCCCCCCTAAAGACCCCTCCAGACGTCTTCAAATACCTCCTGGCCCTACGCAATCAGACCCGGCGCTTCAGAGAGATGGCCAAGGCGAACCTCGAGGCCAGCCAGGAGGACATGAAGAAGTGGTATGATCACAATGCCTCCTCCGTTGAGTTCGAGCCTGGACAACAAGTATGGGTGATGTCCCCCACCGAACCATGTGCCTTGCAAGATAAGTGGACGGGGCCCTTCAAAGTGGTCGAGCGCAAAAGCCCCGTCACTTACCTCATCGACCTGGGGACCTCCCGGAACCCCCTTCGGGTCCTCCACACCAACCGACTCAAACCACACTTTGTGCGCTCAGAACTCAGCCTCCTGATGGCTACGGACAGTGGGGCAGAGGAAGACTCCGAACCCCTCCCGGATCTTCTGAAGACTCAGGAGAATGACGGCTCCGTGGACGGGGTCCGGCTCTCTGACGCCCTCACTTCGGAGCAACGCCAGGGCTGCCGGAACCTCCTGCTGCAGTTCGCTACCCTGTTCTCCCTCACCCCCGGGGTCACCCCTTGGTGTTTGCACGACGTGGACACCGGGGATAGTCCCCCTGTCCGACACCGGGCCTACCGCGTACCAGATCGGGTACGGGCCTGCATACAGGAGGAGGTGGCCAAGATGCTCACAATCGTGGTCATCGAGCCCTCGGACAGTCCCTGGGCCAGTCCGGTTGTATTGGTCCCCAAAGCCGCTGCCCCCGGCACCGCACCTGAACTGAGATTCTGCGTCGACTACCGGGGCTTGAACGCTGTCACCCGGACCGACGCTCATCCGATCCCCCGAGCAGACGAGCTGATCGACCGGCTGGGGGCCGCCCGCTACCTCAGTATCTTCGACCTAACAGCGGGCTACTGGCAGATCGGCCTCACACCCAGGGCTCAGGAACGGTCAGCCTTCTCTACCCCCGATGGCCACTACCAATTCAAGGTCATGCCCTTCGGCATGAAGAATGCCCCCGCCACGTTTCAACGCCTCGTGAACCAGGTCTTGGCGGGGCTCGAAGAGTTCAGCACTGCCTACCTGGACGATATCGCTGTATACAGCCGCCACTGGCCCGACCACCTCCGTCACCTCCAAGAGGTCCTACAGGCCCTCCAGCGGGCCGGCCTCACAATTAAGGCCGGCAAGTGCCAAATTGGCCAAGGGTCTGTGACCTACCTTGGGCACCAAGTGGGAAGCGGTCTGGTGGCCCCGCTACAACTTAAGATTGCTGCCATCCAGTCCTGGCAGCCCCCCGTCACCCAGACCGAGGTCCGAGCCTTCTTGGGGCTCACCGGCTACTACCGGCGGTTCGTGAAGGACTACGGCAGCATCGTGGGGCCCCTCACGGGTCTCACGTCCAAGAACCAACCGAAGCGGATTAACTGGACCCCCGATTGTCAAGCGGCCTTCGAGAAGCTGAAGGCCGCCCTGTGCACCGCCCCTGTGCTCCAGGCCCCTGATTACAGTCGGGAATTCGTGGTACAGACCGACGCCTCCGACCACGGCATCGGAGCCGTCCCTTCTCAGTTAAACCCCGAAGGTCATGACCAGCCGGTGGCCTTCATCAGTCGACGTCTCCTGGCCCGAGAACAGCGCTGGAGCACCATCGAGAGGGAGGCCTTCGCAGTGGTGTGGGCCCTCAAAAAGCTCCGGCCCTATCTCTTCGGTACCCACTTCCGGGTACAAACCGACCATCGACCCCTGCAGTGGCTGATGCAGATGCGGGGGAGAACCCAAAACTCTTGCGCTGGTCCATTTCCCTGCAGGGAATGGATTTCACTGTGGAGCACCGACCAGGCCAAGACCACGCCAACGCGGATGGCCTGTCCCGCTTTTTCCGCCTCGACGAAGAGAGTCCCCAAGGAGATGGGTGACTCTCCCCGCCTTCAGCTGGGGGGGACGCATGTTGGACAGGCCACACGAAGGGCTTGCTCCCTCCCCGCATGACAGGGCCCGAGCTCCGGCCCACCAGGCATAACCCACGAAAAGCAGCTGTACCCCGTCTCCCGACGGATCTTCTGCCCTCGGACCTCTACTCATCACGGGGCCCAGCCCCACCGGCTCCCCCGGCCGGTTCAAGCCGCCATCTTGGGCCCTGCACCACGAGGCCGCGTGGCCTCGCCCCGACCCTAACCCCGGGCCTGGCCGGCCCCGACATCCCGGCACCACCATCCACCCGGGAGGTGAGCGGACCACTTGGCAGGTCAATGGGAGGACGAAGTGTCAAGAGCTCTTCCCCCCGCCAGGTGCCGATCGCCTCCAGCTCCCCCAGGCGCTGGCTCCACCCCCTGCTCGGTGTCTGGACACCTTCATCCCGGGCCCTCCGACCTCCAAGTGCGAGGGTCCGGACATCAAAGGGCGCCTGCCCTATAACTGGGGCAACTCCGGAGCAGGAAGGCAGTTGTATCCTGGAGTCGAGAGACACCGAGAGAACTCAGCCTTGACGGACTACTGGCGCTGCCGTAGCCCGCTCTTGTGAACCATCGTCCTGCCTGCTGGCGCTGCCGCGGCCTTCTACAACATCCATCCTCGTCGGGACCTGCTGGCGCTGCCGCGGCCCGTTGTAACGACCATCCTCACCGGGACCTGCTGGCGCTGCCGCGGACCGTACATCGACCATCTTTCCGGGACCTGCTGGTGCTACCGCGGACCGTGTACCGACCATCTCCACCGGGACCTGCTGGCGCTGCCGCGGTCCGTACCAACTAAACCACCAAGCTCGAGGATTGTGAGCTAGTCATCATCTCATCCAAACTACCTGACTGGTAGACAGACTGTCCCGCTACCCCTTACCCTGCTTTGAGAGACTTGAATCGAGGGGACCCCTGAGTCCAGACCTCCTTGTACCATTCAACCGTACCTTAAGAAGTGCTTATAAAGAACACTGAACCTTATCCGTGTGTGATATCTGTCTGTGGGGGGGAAGTTACTTGTCTGTACGATCGCTGGAGACGGCTCTCCCCGGAGACCTCTCCTCCTGACCCCGGCCGACCCTCCCGGTCCGTCTATCCCTTCTAACACAAGGTATTCTATAAAAATAGCCTTTGTATTATACACAACACATTAGATAAAAACACACACTCTACAATGTGCCAACAGGCACGGGCAGAATTTACAAGGGATTATATATACAGGGGACAGGGCCACCTGGACCACTGTCAGGAATTTGCACTTTTTAGAACATAGGAATAATACTGTAGTATAAAATAACATATGTAGCACACAACCAGTAACTACTGGTATCAGGTAAGTACCACCTACGCAACCCTAACCACCTTTAGGAACATATCACGCAGGGAACTAGGACCTCACTAGTACCACCTGTACTAGGGAGAAAACAACCACCTAAGTATCACAATACCTGTAGGGGTAAACGCACATTACACATGATGCATCACATTCAGAGGTGTAGAACAAGGGAAACACATGATGCATAAAATAACACATTCAGAGGTGTAGAGCAAAGCACATGACGCATAAACACATTCAGAGGTGCAGGAAAGGAACACTAGCGCAAAAACTCACATTAGCCACTATCTGTGGCAGTCCCCAGGCCAACTGGCCTGGTCGGGGCTAGGACGCCCTATGTCCAGAGAAGTTAGGGCACGGCTGCGCCAGCTGCGCCAGCCAAGCGCACAACCAAACGCAGAGGTCACAACCTAAACGTTGCAGCTGCCCACTAAGTGCTGGGCAGCTGGGAAAAGGAACGTGGGCACCACTGTGCCCTCTGAACACAGGTCACAGTCACGTGGGGCCCCTCTGGGCTCTAAGAAAACACTTGTGGCCCCCTGAGCCTCCCAGGCTCTACACAAGAAATGCCCCTGAGCCTCGCAGGCTCTGATCGATAATGCGCTCCTTCGTTGGAGCCTCACGTGGCTCGTGGTCGCCAAGGAGATGCCCCCGGACTTCGGTGGAGCCTCGTGGGCTCTGAAAACAATAGGCTCCAAACAAACGATCTGGGGGACGTTGGAGCCCTCTAGGCTCTTTAACCTCTCTGCCCCCTTCGTTGGAGTCCCTCTCGGGGGACTGGTGAGCCTCGCAGGCTCGTGCAGCAAATGGGAGAGGGCGAACCCGGTTCCCCCCTCAGCCCCCACTCACCCGGGCTTCCCCGGACTGCTCCGGTCTGGCGATGGGGACAGCTGCCAGGATCTCGCAGCGCTCCTACCTCCTCGGTGGCTGCGGGGCTCTCCTTTCTTGTCTGCCGCTTCTTTCTTGGGCAGAGTGCCTCGGGGCGCAGGGTAGGCTCCTGCCTGCTCCGGGGCTCTGATCAGCCGCGACGCTCGGTAGGAGGCGGGGTAGGCTCCCGCCCTCCTTCTTAAGTTCCGGTTGTCCCGGAGGCCCGCCCTCGGCCCGCCTGACTTCCGGCTGAAGCCCGGCTGCGGCGGTGATTTCTGGATTGCGGTGATGCGGGGTGGGCACCCGCGAAGGCTGGCAATACGGGGTGGCACCCGCGTTCGTTGTCAAGGCCAAAGGCACGCAATGAAGCGGGGTGGGCACCCGCTATGGAGGTAACAATGCCGGGTGGGCACCGGCTTCCAGAAATACAGCGCTCCTAGCGCTAGGGAGAAAACGTGAAAGCGCTCTGAGCGCTAAAAGGCAATTACAAGCGCTTCCAGGCGCTTGAGGGACAAATAAAGCGCTCCCAGCGCTTTGGCAAATTAAAGCGCTCCCAGGTGCTTTGGGGAGCAGGAAAGTACCAAAGTCCAGCAATGTTCTTCCCTGCATGCAGCAGGGCAGGGGTGGGGGGGCAAGGCTGGACCCAGAGCCAGCTCACTGGGCCTCCAGGCAGGGAGGTAGTCCAGGTGGCGGTCCTCTGGTCCAGCAGCAGCAGCAGCCCCCCTCAGGTAAGATCCTGGCAGAGAACAGTTTCTGTGGGGACACAGCCCCATTTTTATACAGGCAAACCCTTTGTTCTGGGTTCAGGGTGAGGGGGAAAACCAGTCGCAGCTGGTTGGGGAGCACCCTTGATGTGCTCAGCCCCTCACTCTTTTCACTGGAAGGGCTAGGGTCGTCAGTCGCACCACAGGGGGCGGGGCCAGCATTGTGTTTGGAAAACCCTGTCCTATTCAGGACCCAGGTGGACTCCTCCCACCCATCTAGCTGCTGATCTCCCCATTCACCACTGGGTGACTCATCCTGACACTGGGGAATCCCTAGCCCGTCACATGACATGACCAGCCAATCACGCGACAGACACACTGCACACAGAAGTGCCCACTTCTAGAAGTGGCACTTCCACACTAGGTACATACACGCCGCACACATCATCGCGCAGCATTCACTCCCACGAGTCCGCACATACCAAACTCGGGCCTGCACACCCCACGCATCAGGAACTACTAGGGACACATACATTCCCCATGCATTCCTATGGGAGGGCAGGCCTATCTCACCACATGCACTCAGAGCACGCACGCACTTTACCCTGGGACACAGGGAAAGTGCGCAGAAACCAAACAATTACCACACCAAGTCACCAATAAAAAGCCAAAAAGTCCAGGGGTGAACCTGCCAGAAGGGCCAAGTCCAACACAACCCCCTTCCAGCCAAAACGCAGGGCAGACCAATCACCACCGTGATGGACTTCCCTGCTTGGGGCGATAGAACACGGACGCGGGCCCGCAACTGCAAGGACACCCTCCGGTTCTACGCCACGGTGAACCCATGGAATTCTTTCTAACACCACTTTCTGGACCAACTGGGCTACCCCACTGGTACTCCCAAGCTGTCCGCGGCCAAGACCAGGCCCTAGGCCACCCAGGTGCCACTGGTCTTTGCCTAACCATAGAGTGGGGGGTAGTAACCCCTGGCACATAGCGGCCATTCTCCACTCTTCCTCTCTGAAAGACAGGACTAGACTGCCACTGGTTCTCCAGCCTAGGGTCTACACCCTCAGGCGGACCAGGAGTCTCAGGGAAGGCTCTCCTCCCCCTACCTCTTCTCCTAGTGTTCCTCCTCCTCTGGCGAGTGGTACACCTAGAACGCCATTCCAACCCAGGGTTTAACCCCTCAGGTTGTACCGGGGGCAGAGGTGGGCTCTCCCACCCTCTGCACCCCCTTCCAGAACCCTGCTCCCTACCAACTGGGGCGGTACCTCTGGAAGAAGAACTGGTCGGGACGCTGATTACAGACGTCCCACCCTTCAGGTCAGGCTGATCCTGAACCTGGCCTCCCAACCTCCGGCCTAGAACCTTTGGTGGAATAATTGCCTGGCACTCCAGGACTTCTGGGGATTTCCACTCCATCCCCCTGAGGCTATCAAAGGACACATACGTCAAGCGACTGTCTGTCTGGCGCTGATCTCCCGTCCCCTGTCCCCCAGAACAGAAGTGGTGCCACCCTGGTCACTACACGGGATCCTAGCCCAACTGGGTAGTCCCTGACCCACAGGCTCTTCCACTGGGAAACTCATCCCCCAATCACTCCTCACACTGGACTCCTGTACCCTCCCTACCGGAGCGGTACTGCCAGACTCTAGAACCACAGGAGCCCTGGTTACAGGTGCTCCAGGTCCTCTACTCACCAGGAGATCTCCCTCAAATGGGCTAACAGGACAGCCTAGGTCCCCAACTTGGTGTTCCCTCATGGAACCATCCAAGTCCTGAGGCAGGGTTTCGTACGTCAGGGGACCCTCGGTCACCCTCTCACTCCTGCTCCACTGAGCCAGGCAGTGAGCCCCTCCACCCTCCTCGCTATCCTGGGACCTAGCTGGGCTACACTGAGCCTCTTCCACCACGCTGGGCTGGAAGATACCTGACCCACTACTTTTGGAGTCACTCCCTAATGACTCTAGAGAACCTCTAGCCCTTTCCCAGCGCTCTGCTTCCTCCGCCAGGTCAAATGGCTCAGACAATCCACACCCCAACAGGTGTTGGCGCAGCCCCGGCACACAACAACTGAGCAGGTGTTCTTTGAGAACCAGATTACACAGTATATCAAAATCACTTGCTGTGGAAATCCAATCAAACATTGCATCCTCACATCCATCCACAAACTCCTCCCAAGTCTGGTGAGACAGTTTCCTACTGCCCCTGAATTTCAACCGTAACTCCTCCTCCTGGGGAACAGGTACCAGACTGGGGGAACTGGGACTGGGATTTCCTACACTGGAATCTACATCGCTACTACCACTGGACTCAACCCTCCCTGGGGAGCCCAGAAAATTAAAACTGCGCGCAGGGGATAGTCTACCCTCCAGAGCTACTGTGCCTCTGGTGGAGGCCCTCTCAGCCTCCTCTACCCTCTCCCACGCCAAGACCCACTCAGACTCTCGCTGTTGCTTCCTGGCCTCCAGCTGTGCCATAGCCTGAGCATGCTCTAACCTGAGCTTCTCTAACGCCAGCTGGTGCTCCCTTTCTTTCCTCCTATCTTCCCACTCCTCTGGGGACAGGGAAAGGGATGAGGCGCTGCCTCCTACGCTGGACCCAGCAAGGGACGCCCTACCTATGGGGTCCTCACTCTCTACTGGCGTCCAGGTATTGTCATCCTCTACCTCCTCTTCTGACTCTTCCTCTGTACAGTACCTTTCTAACTCCTGCCTCTGGCGCCAAGCTAGCTCATAGGGATCACAAGCAGGCTCCATTCTGGCGGACGTTATGGTAAAAATTATACAGGGAACCTAGGGGTCTGAGTTTCACACAGGAGCACACAATTCACAAAAAGATTCAGCAAGCTCTCTAACCCAGAGAACTCACACTCACTTGCCTAGTGCCACACACCATTCATCCACACACACAACCCTCCCCTCGGACTGGTAAGGCAGTTTCTACCACCCCTGATTCCTCAACCTGACCCCCACGTGACACAGGTACCAACTCTGGGCGCAGGGAGGGGGACAAATGTACAGGACACTATTACGCTGCCACCACTGGATCCCACCCTCTGGTGAATCCAGAAACACAATGCACTAAGGGGGATGATCTACCCTCCCGAGCTAGGGACACCTAACTCACAGTGCACAAAACCACATTTCCAAAGAAATGACAATTAAAAACAAACTTTAAAACAATAATCCCTATACCATGTGATTTATCTAAATGCAGAGTTTTGTAGTGCGGCCAGTTGCCGCTGCAGTACAGCGCAAACGCAAGTCCAAATCCCACCGCTGATCACCAATGTTAGAAATGGGATTTCTGGTTGGCTAAGGCTTGCGCCAAAGCCAGGCAGAAACCACCACTCTAGTCAGGGCAAGGAAGTTACACGCCAAAGATAACCCCTGCTCACCCCCTTGGTAGCTTGGCACGAGCAGTCAGGCTTATCTCTGAGGCGATGTGTAAAGCGTTTGCGCGCGCACCCAGCAACAACACCCAAGGCCCACCACAAAGGAAACTCCACACAAGGTATTCTATAAAAATAGCCTTTGTATTATACACAACACATTAGATAAAAACACACACTCTACAATGTGCCAACAGGCACGGGCAGAATTTACAAGGGATTATATATACAGGGGACAGGGCCACCTGGACCACTGTCAGGAATTTGCACTTTTTAGAACATAGGAATAATACTGTAGTATAAAATAACATATGTAGCACACAACCAGTAACTACTGGTATCAGGTAAGTACCACCTACGCAACCCTAACCACCTTTAGGAACATATCACGCAGGGAACTAGGACCTCACTAGTACCACCTGTACTAGGGAGAAAACAACCACCTAAGTATCACAATACCTGTAGGGGTAAACGCACATTACACATGATGCATCACATTCAGAGGTGTAGAACAAGGGAAACACATGATGCATAAAATAACACATTCAGAGGTGTAGAGCAAAGCACATGACGCATAAACACATTCAGAGGTGCAGGAAGGAACACTAGCGCAAAAACTCACATTAGCCACTATCTGTGGCAGTCCCCAGGCCAACTGGCCTGGTCGGGGCTAGGACGCCCTATGTCCAGAGAAGTTAGGGCACGGCTGCGCCAGCCAAGCGCACAACCAAACGCAGAGGTCACAACCTAAACGTTGCAGCTGCCCACTAAGTGCTGGGCAGCTGGGAAAAGGAACGTGGGCACCACTGTGCCCTCTGAACACAGGTCACAGTCACGTGGGGCCCCTCTGGGCTCTAAGAAAACACTTGTGGCCCCCTGAGCCTCCCAGGCTCTACACAAGAAATGCCCCTGAGCCTCGCAGGCTCTGATCGATAATGCGCTCCTTCGTTGGAGCCTCACGGGGCTCGTGGTCGCCAAGGAGATGCCCCCGGACTTCGGTGGAGCCTCGTGGGCTCTGAAAACAATAGGCTCCAAACAAACGATCTGGGGGACGTTGGAGCCCTCTAGGCTCTTTAACCTCTCTGCCCCCTTCGTTGGAGTCCCTCTCGGGGGACTGGTGAGCCTCGCAGGCTCGTGCAGCAAATGGGAGAGGGCGAACCCGGTTCCCCCCTCAGCCCCCTCTCACCCAGGCTTCCCCGGACTGCTCCGGTCTGGCGATGGGGACAGCTGCCAGGATCTCGCAGCGCTCCTACCTCCTCGGTGGCTGCGGGGCTCTCCTTTCTTGTCTGCCGCTTCTTTCTTGGGCAGAGTGCCTCGGGGCGCAGGGTAGGCTCCTGCCTGCTCCGGGGCTCTGATCAGCCGCGACGCTCGGTAGGAGGCGGGGTAGGCTCCCGCCCTCCTTCTTAAGTTCCGGTTGTCCCGGAGGCCCGCCCTCGGCCCGCCTGACTTCCGGCTGAAGCCCGGCTGCGGCGGTGATTTCTGGATTGCGGTGATGCGGGGTGGGCACCCGCGAAGGCTGGCAATACGGGGTGTGTTAGAAAAGGTAGACGGACCGGGAGGGTCGGCCGGGGTCAGGAGGAGAGGTCTCCGGGGAGAGCCGTCTCCAGCGATCGTACAGACAAGTAACTTCCCCCCCACAGACAGATATCACACACGGATAAGGTTCAGTGATCTTTATCGACACTTATTTAAGGTACGGTAAAAGGGTACAAGGAGGTCTGGACTCAGGGGTCCCCTCGATTAGAGTCTCGTAAGGTAGGGAAGGGGGTAGCGGGACAGTCTATTTACCAATCAGGTAATTCGGATGAGATGGTGATGAGCTCACAATCCTCGAGCTTGGTGGTTAGGTGGTATGGGCCGCGGCAGCGCCAGCAGGTCCCGGTGCGGATGGTCGATACAACGGGCCGCGGCAGCGCCAGCAGGTCCCAGGAAGATGAAGGCTGCAGAGGGCCGCGGCAGCGCCAGCAGGTCCCGGGGAGGATGGTCGTTACAACGGGCCGCGGCAGCGCCAGCAGGTCCCAGGAAGATGAAGGTTGCAGAGGGCCGCGGCAGCGCCAGCAGGTCCCGGTGAGGATGGTCGGTACAACGGGCCGCGGCAGCGCCAGCAGGTCCCAGGAAGATGAAGGTTGCAGAAGGCCGCGGCAGCGCCAGCAGGCAGGACGATGGTTCACAAGAGCGGGCTACGGCAGCGCCAGTAGACCGTCAGGGTTGAGTTCACTCGGTGTCTCTCGACTCCAGGATACAACTGCCTTCCTGCTCCGGAGCTGTCTTAGTTATAGGGCTGGTGCCCTTTGATGTCCGGACCCTCGCACTTGGAGGTCGGAGGGTCCGGGATGAAGGTGTCCAGACACCCAGCAGGGGGTGGAGCCAGCGCCTGGGGGCTGCTGGAGGCGATCGGCACCTGGCGGGGGAAGAGCTCTTGACGCTTCGTTCTCCCATTGACCTGCCAAGTGGTCTGCTCACCTCCTGGGTGGATGGTGGTGCCGGGATGTCGGGGCCGGCCAGGCCCGGGGTTAGGGTCGAGGTGAGGCCACGCGGCCGCGTGGTGCAGGGCCCAAGATGGCGGCTTGACCTGGCCGGGGAAGCCGGTGGGGCTGGACCCCGTGATGAGTAGGGGTCCGAGGGCAGAGGGTCCGTCGGGAGACGGAGTACAGGGGCTTGTCACGGGGGTATGCTGGGTGGGCCGGAGCTCGGGCCCTGTCGTGCGGGGGGGAGCCAGCCCTCTGTGTGGCCTGTCCAACATGCGTCCCCCCCAGCTGAAGGCGGGGAGAGTCACCCATCTCCTTGGGGACTCTCTTCGTCGAGGCGGAAAAAGCGGGACAGGCCGTCCGCGTTGGCGTGGTCTTGGCCTGGCCGGTGCTCCACAGTGAAGTCCATTCCCTGCAGGGAAATGGACCAGCGCAAGAGTTTTGGGTTCTCCCCCCGCATCTGCATCAGCCATTGCAGGGGTCGATGGTCGGTTTGTACCCGGAAGTGGGTACCGAAGAGATAGGGCCGGAGCTTTTTGAGGGCCCACACTACTGCAAATGCCTCCCTCTCGATTGTGCTCCAACGCTGTTCTCGGGCCAGGAGACGTCGACTGATGAAGGCCACCGGCTGGTCATGACCTTCGGGGTTCAGCTGAGAGAGGACGGCCCCGATGCCGTGGTCGGAGGCGTCGGTCTGTACTACAAATTCCCGACTGTAATCGGGGGCCTGGAGCACCGGGGCGGTGCACAGGGCGGCCTTCAGCTCTTCGAAGGCCGCTTGACAATCAGGAGTCCAGTGGACCCGCTTCGGTTGATTCTTGGATGTGAGTCCCGTGAGGGGCCCCACGATGCTGCCGTAGTCCTTCACGAACCGCCGGTAGTAGCCGGTGAGCCCTAAGAAGGCTCGGACCTCGGTCTGGGTGACGGGGGGCTGCCAGGACTGGATGGCAGCAATCTTAAGTTGTAGTGGGGCCACCAGCCCGCTTCCCACTTGGTGCCCCAGGTAGGTCACAGACCCTTGGCCAATTTGGCACTTGCCGGCTTTAATGGTGAGGCCGGCCCGCTGGAGGGCTTGGAGGACCTCTTGGAGGTGACGGAGGTGGTCGGACCAGTGGCGGCTGTATACAGCGATATCGTCCAGGTAGGCAGCGCTGAATTCTTCGAGCCCTGCCAAGACCTGGTTCACAAGACGTTGGAATGTGGCGGGGGCATTCTTCATGCCAAAGGGCATGACCTTAAATTGATAGTGGCCATCGGGGGTGGAGAAGGCTGACCGTTCCTGAGCCCTGGGTGTGAGGCCGATCTGCCAGTAGCCCGCCGTCAGGTCGAAGATACTAAGGTAGCGGGCGGCCCCCAGCCGGTCGATCAGCTCGTCTGCTCGGGGGATGGGATGAGCGTCGGTCCGGGTGACAGCGTTCAAGCCCCGGTAGTCGACGCAGAATCTCAGTTCAGGGGCGGTGCCGGGGGCAGCGGCCTTGGGAACTAATACAACCGGACTGGCCCAGGGACTGTCCGAGGGCTCGATGACCCCGATCGTGAGCATCTTGGCCACTTCCTCCTGTATGCAGGTCCGTACCCGATCTGGTACGCGGTAGGCCCGGTGCCGGACAGGGGGACTGTCCCCGGTGTCTACGTCGTGCAAACACCAAGGGGTGACCCCGGGGGTGAGTGAGAACAGGGCAGCGAACTGCAGCAGGAGGTCCCGGCAGTCCTGGCGTTGCTCCGAAGTGAGGGCGTCGGAGAGCCGGACCCCATCCACGGAGCCGTCCTTCTCCTGAGTCTTTAAGAGATCCGGGAGGGGCTCGGAGTCTTCTTCTGTACCACTGTCGGTCGCCATCAGGAGGCTTAGTTCTGAGCGCACAAAGTGTGGTTTGAGCCGGTTGGTGTGGAGGACCCGCAGGGGGTTCCGGGTGGACCCCATGTCGATGAGGTAAGTGACGGGGCTTTTACGCTCGACCACTTTGAAGGGCCCCGTCCACTTGTCTTGCAGGGCACATGGTTCGGTGGGGGACATCACCCATACTTGCTGCCCAGGCTCGAACTCAACGGAGGAGGCATTGTGATCATACCACCTTTTCATGTCCTCCTGACTGGCCTCGAGGTTCGCCTTGGCCATCTCCCTGAAGCGCCGGGTCTGGTTTCGTAGGGCCAGGAGGTATTTGAAGACGTCTGGAGGGGTCGTTAGGGGGGCCAACTCCCAGCCCTCCTTCACGAGGCTGAGGGGCCCTCGCACAGGGTGTCCGTATAGGAGTTCAAAGGGGCTAAAGCCGAGGGACTTCTGGGGTACTTCTCGGTAGGCGAAGAGGAGGCACGGGAGCAGTACATCCCACTGGCGACGGAGAGGCTCTTCCAATCCCCCAATCATCCCTTTGAGAGTGCGGTTGAACCGCTCCACTAGTCCGTTTCCTTGGGGGTGATAGGGGGTCGTGAATCTGTATGTGACCCCGCATTGTTGCCAGAGGGACTTCATGTACTTCGATATGAAGTTCGTACCTCGGTCGCTGACGACTTCTCGGGGGAAGCCTACCCGGGAGAAGATCCCCATCAGGGCCCGGCCAACCACTGGAGCGGTCACGGTCCGTAGGGGCACCGCCTCGGGATAGCGGGTGGCATGGTCCACTAGTACCAAGATGAACCTGTGTCCTTGTGCCGTGCGAGGGTCCAGCGGCCCCACAATGTCTATCCCCACCCTCTCGAACGGGGTGGTGACCACCGGGAAGGGTTGTAGAGGAGCCTTAAGCTTCCGGCCACTCTTCCCGCTTGCTTGGCATGTGGGGCACGATCGGCAGTGGTTCAGGACGTCATTCCTCATTTTTGGCCAGAAAAAGTGGGTCACCAGTCGACTGTACGTTTTATCTTGGCCCAGGTGCCCAGCCAGGGGGACATCGTGGGCTAGGTTGAGTAGAAAGTCTCGGAAGCGGAGCGGTACCACCAGAACTCGACTGGCCCCCAGCTCGGCGATTCTTTGCTCGCTGTAGAGCAGGTCGTTATCCCAGTAGACCCAGTGGGTTCCGGTGGTGTCCCCGGCGGCTTGGGTGCTGGCTTGTTGGCGAAGCCCCTCGAGGGAGGGACAGGTCTTTTGCTCCTGGCGGAACTGTTCTTGGGTGGGCCCCCCTTCTTGCCGCCACTGAGCCAGATCCGGAAGGTCCTGGGGTTGCGCGTTTTCTTCGGGGGCCGGGTCTGGGAGGTCGGCCTCGCCGTTGTCCTCTACGGGGGCAACCGGGGGCGGAGGTGCCGGCCATTCGGTTTCTTCTGATCGGGGGGCGGCCCGGCCGGCCATGGATCGGGTGGTTATGCAGGCCCAGTCCGGGAGGCCCAGCATCCCCAAGTGCTCTCTTCTCTCGACGGTGGCCCACGGGGAACTCTCGAGGTCATTCCCCAGGAGGCAGTCCACGGGGGCATCGTCCCGGACCGTCACTTTCAGTAGGCCGGAGACCCCTCCCCATTCAAACGGGACGCAGGCCATCTTGCACATGCTTTCAGAGTTATCTGCCGAGCGGACGGGGCAGAGAACGTTCGGCAAGATCTGCTCGGGCTTCACTAGGTGACAGCGGACGGCCGTCACGCTGGCGCCGGTGTCGCGCAAGGCCTCAGCTCTCTGTCCATTAATGGTCACCCACTGACCGTATTTCCTGGTGTTGGCGGGTAGGGGAGCCCGCGGAACCATGTCTCTTCCCCCTAAGCATGCCAGGACCATGGCGGCCGGTTCCCACCCTTGCTGGTCCGGCTCACACTCCTCGGGACCCTCCAACGACTGCTCCTCCCCCAGGGCAGCGGCAGCTACCTGGCGGGGTTTGGGCGTTTGGTTCAGCGGGCAGTTCGGATCGTTGGCGTAGTGGCCTAGTCGCTGGCATCTGTGGCACGTGACGTTGGCTCGGTACCCAGGCCGCAACGGGGGGTTGCCCCGGCCGGTCGGCGGCGGGGTGCTGGCCACGGTTGTTGCTGGCAAGGCGTCTCTCCCCCGCCCCTGGCCTCCTCCTCCTCCCCGAGGACGGTGCTGGCCTTGGTTGCTTCTGTTCTGGTCGTGTGGCCCTTTCCGGCCCACTCGGGTGCTCTCCCACCGGTCAGCTTCGGCGGCGAGCTGCCGGGGGTCAGTCAGCTTACTGTCGAGTAGATGCTGCCGGAGCTCGACGAAGCAGTTGTTTGACAGGTGTTCCCATACCATGAGGTTGAAGAGCTGTTCGTAGGTGGTGACCTGACTTCCCTTGATCCAACCCTCGAAGGCCCGGCTGAAATAGTTCACGTATTCCACCCAAGTGGTACCTGGGATCCGGGTGCAATCCCTGAACCTCTGGCGGTACATCTCGGGCGTGAGGCCGTAGCGGGTGAGGAGGGCAGCCTTCATGTGGTCGTAGGACGACATTTGGTGATCGGGGAGCTGCAGCAGGGCATCGCGACCCTCGTTGATAAATCTCCCCCAAAGTCCGGCTCCCCAATCATTCCGGTCGATCCGGTGGGAGGTCATTGCGAACTCATAGGCCTTAAACCATTGTTGTATGTCGTCTTCTCGGACATACTCGCGGACCACATCCTTGGGGATGTGAACTTTTTTCTCAGTTGGTCCCGGGGTGTGTGGTCTTTCAGGCACCCCCAAGTCCTTACGCTGTTTGCGCAGTTCTATCTCTGCCAATTGGCGCTCGTGCTCGAGCGTTATCTTTTTCTCTTCCAGCTCTCTCTGTCTCTGTTTTTCTTCTCGCTCCTCTCGAATCCGCATCTGCTCGAGGTTGAGTTTCTGTTCAGCTAACTTGAGCTCCCCATCCATCTTGAGTCGTGCCATCTCTAATTCGTGCAGTCTGACTCTGTCTCTTTCTCGTATCTCCTCCGGTGATCGGCCCGTTCCCCGTTCCTCGGGAGTCGTGGCGTTCCCCTCTGGTGTGACGCTGTTTTGGTCGGAGGGTCTTGCGACCCCCGTTTCTGTCCACGACTCAAGGGCGTGCTTTAGGTCATCCTTGGTACTCAGGCCAGTGGTAGCAATGCCAAGTTCTATGCAAAATTGTCTCAGTTCGCGGTGGTTGTACTCCTCTAGTTTCTCCATTTGGAACTTCTCGGTGGAGCTGCTATCTTTGGTCGACATCGTGCTTTGTCGTGGGGTGAGCTACTCTCTGTACGATTACGCGTTGATTCGGATCGCGCCGCTGGCCACCAATGTTAGAAAAGGTAGACGGACCGGGAGGGTCGGCCGGGGTCAGGAGGAGAGGTCTCCGGGGAGAGCCGTCTCCAGCGATCGTACAGACAAGTAACTTCCCCCCCACAGACAGATATCACACACGGATAAGGTTCAGTGATCTTTATCGACACTTATTTAAGGTACGGTAAAAGGGTACAAGGAGGTCTGGACTCAGGGGTCCCCTCGATTAGAGTCTCGTAAGGTAGGGAAGGGGGTAGCGGGACAGTCTATTTACCAATCAGGTAATTCGGATGAGATGGTGATGAGCTCACAATCCTCGAGCTTGGTGGTTAGGTGGTATGGGCCGCGGCAGCGCCAGCAGGTCCCGGTGCGGATGGTCGATACAACGGGCCGCGGCAGCGCCAGCAGGTCCCAGGAAGATGAAGGCTGCAGAGGGCCGCGGCAGCGCCAGCAGGTCCCGGGGAGGATGGTCGTTACAACGGGCCGCGGCAGCGCCAGCAGGTCCCAGGAAGATGAAGGTTGCAGAGGGCCGCGGCAGCGCCAGCAGGTCCCGGTGAGGATGGTCGGTACAACGGGCCGCGGCAGCGCCAGCAGGTCCCAGGAAGATGAAGGTTGCAGAAGGCCGCGGCAGCGCCAGCAGGCAGGACGATGGTTCACAAGAGCGGGCTACGGCAGCGCCAGTAGACCGTCAGGGTTGAGTTCACTCGGTGTCTCTCGACTCCAGGATACAACTGCCTTCCTGCTCCGGAGCTGTCTTAGTTATAGGGCTGGTGCCCTTTGATGTCCGGACCCTCGCACTTGGAGGTCGGAGGGTCCGGGATGAAGGTGTCCAGACACCCAGCAGGGGGTGGAGCCAGCGCCTGGGGGCTGCTGGAGGCGATCGGCACCTGGCGGGGGAAGAGCTCTTGACGCTTCGTTCTCCCATTGACCTGCCAAGTGGTCTGCTCACCTCCTGGGTGGATGGTGGTGCCGGGATGTCGGGGCCGGCCAGGCCCGGGGTTAGGGTCGAGGTGAGGCCACGCGGCCGCGTGGTGCAGGGCCCAAGATGGCGGCTTGACCTGGCCGGGGAAGCCGGTGGGGCTGGACCCCGTGATGAGTAGGGGTCCGAGGGCAGAGGGTCCGTCGGGAGACGGAGTACAGGGGCTTGTCACGGGGGTATGCTGGGTGGGCCGGAGCTCGGGCCCTGTCGTGCGGGGGGGAGCCAGCCCTCTGTGTGGCCTGTCCAACAGGGTGGCACCCGCGTTCGTTGTCAAGGCCAAAGGCACGCAATGAAGCGGGGTGGGCACCCGCTATGGAGGTAACAATGCCGGGTGGGCACCGGCTTCCAGAAATACAGCGCTCCTAGCGCTAGGGAGAAAACGTGAAAGCGCTCTGAGCGCTAAAAGGCAATTACAAGCGCTTCCAGGCGCTTGAGGGACAAATAAAGCGCTCCCAGCGCTTTGGCAAATTAAAGCGCTCCCAGGTGCTTTGGGGAGCAGGAAAGTACCAAAGTCCAGCAATGTTCTTCCCTGCATGCAGCAGGGCAGGGGTGGGGGGGCAAGGCTGGACCCAGAGCCAGCTCACTGGGCCTCCAGGCAGGGAGGTAGTCCAGGTGGCGGTCCTCTGGTCCAGCAGCAGCAGCAGCAGCAGCCCCCCTCAGGTAAGATCCTGGCAGAGAACAGTTTCTGTGGGGACACAGCCCCATTTTTATACAGGCAAACCCTTTGTTCTGGGTTCAGGGTGAGGGGGAAAACCAGTCGCAGCTGGTTGGGGAGCACCCTTGATGTGCTCAGCCCCTCACTCTTTTCACTGGAAGGGCTAGGGTCGTCAGTCGCACCACAGGGGGCGGGGCCAGCATTGTGTTTGGAAAACCCTGTCCTATTCAGGACCCAGGTGGACTCCTCCCACCCATCTAGCTGCTGATCTCCCCATTCACCACTGGGTGACTCATCCTGACACTGGGGAATCCCTAGCCCGTCACATGACATGACCAGCCAATCACGCGACAGACACACTGCACACAGAAGTGCCCACTTCTAGAAGTGGCACTTCCACACTAGGTACATACACGCCGCACACATCATCGCGCAGCATTCACTCCCACGAGTCCGCACATACCAAACTCGGGCCTGCACACCCCACGCATCAGGAACTACTAGGGACACATACATTCCCCATGCATTCCTATGGGAGGGCAGGCCTATCTCACCACATGCACTCAGAGCACGCACGCACTTTACCCTGGGACACAGGGAAAGTGCGCAGAAACCAAACAATTACCACACCAAGTCACCAATAAAAAGCCAAAAAGTCCAGGGGTGAACCTGCCAGAAGGGCCAAGTCCAACACAACCCCCTTCCAGCCAAAACGCAGGGCAGACCAATCACCACCGTGATGGACTTCCCTGCTTGGGGCGATAGAACACGGACGCGGGCCCGCAACTGCAAGGACACCCTCCGGTTCTACGCCACGGTGAACCCATGGAATTCTTTCTAACACCACTGTCTGGACCAACTGGGCTACCCCACTGGTACTCCCAAGCTGTCCGCGGCCAAGACCAGGCCCTAGGCCACCCAGGTGCCACTGGTCTTTGCCTAACCATAGAGTGGGGGGTAGTAACCCCTGGCACATAGCGGCCATTCTCCACTCTTCCTCTCTGAAAGACAGGACTAGACTGCCACTGGTTCTCCAGCCTAGGGTCTACACCCTCAGGCGGACCAGGAGTCTCAGGGAAGGCTCTCCTCCCCCTACCTCTTCTCCTAGTGTTCCTCCTCCTCTGGCGAGTGGTACACCTAGAACGCCATTCCAACCCAGGGTTTAACCCCTCAGGTTGTACCGGGGGCAGAGGTGGGCTCTCCCACCCTCTGCACCCCCTTCCAGAACCCTGCTCCCTACCAACTGGGGCGGTACCTCTGGAAGAAGAACTGGTCGGGACGCTGATTACAGACGTCCCACCCTTCAGGTCAGGCTGATCCTGAACCTGGCCTCCCAACCTCCGGCCTAGAACCTTTGGTGGAATAATTGCCTGGCACTCCAGGACTTCTGGGGATTTCCACTCCATCCCCCTGAGGCTATCAAAGGACACATACGTCAAGCGACTGTCTGTCTGGCGCTGATCTCCCGTCCCCTGTCCCCCAGAACAGAAGTGGTGCCACCCTGGTCACTACACGGGATCCTAGCCCAACTGGGTAGTCCCTGACCCACAGGCTCTTCCACTGGGAAACTCATCCCCCAATCACTCCTCACACTGGACTCCTGTACCCTCCCTACCGGAGCGGTACTGCCAGACTCTAGAACCACAGGAGCCCTGGTTACAGGTGCTCCAGGTCCTCTACTCACCAGGAGATCTCCCTCAAATGGGCTAACAGGACAGCCTAGGTCCCCAACTTGGTGTTCCCTCATGGAACCATCCAAGTCCTGAGGCAGGGTTTCGTACGTCAGGGGACCCTCGGTCACCCTCTCACTCCTGCTCCACTGAGCCAGGCAGTGAGCCCCTCCACCCTCCTCGCTATCCTGGGACCTAGCTGGGCTACACTGAGCCTCTTCCACCACGCTGGGCTGGAAGATACCTGACCCACTACTTTTGGAGTCACTCCCTAATGACTCTAGAGAACCTCTAGCCCTTTCCCAGCGCTCTGCTTCCTCCGCCAGGTCAAATGGCTCAGACAATCCACACCCCAACAGGTGTTGGCGCAGCCCCGGCACACAACAACTGAGCAGGTGTTCTTTGAGAACCAGATTACACAGTATATCAAAATCACTTGCTGTGGAAATCCAATCAAACATTGCATCCTCACATCCATCCACAAACTCCTCCCAAGTCTGGTGAGACAGTTTCCTACTGCCCCTGAATTTCAACCGTAACTCCTCCTCCTGGGGAACAGGTACCAGACTGGGGGAACTGGGACTGGGATTTCCTACACTGGAATCTACATCGCTACTACCACTGGACTCAACCCTCCCTGGGGAGCCCAGAAAATTAAAACTGCGCGCAGGGGATAGTCTACCCTCCAGAGCTACTTTGCCTCTGGTGGAGGCCCTCTCAGCCTCCTCTACCCTCTCCCACGCCAAGACCCACTCAGACTCTCGCTGTTGCTTCCTGGCCTCCAGCTGTGCCATAGCCTGAGCATGCTCTAACCTGAGCTTCTCTAACGCCAGCTGGTGCTCCCTTTCTTTCCTCCTATCTTCCCACTCCTCTGGGGACAGGGAAAGGGATGAGGCGCTGCCTCCTACGCTGGACCCAGCAAGGGACGCCCTACCTATGGGGTCCTCACTCTCTACTGGCGTCCAGGTATTGTCATCCTCTACCTCCTCTTCTGACTCTTCCTCTGTACAGTACCTTTCTAACTCCTGCCTCTGGCGCCAAGCTAGCTCATAGGGATCACAAGCAGGCTCCATTCTGGCGGACGTTATGGTAAAAATTATACAGGGAACCTAGGGGTCTGAGTTTCACACAGGAGCACACAATTCACAAAAAGATTCAGCAAGCTCTCTAACCCAGAGAACTCACACTCACTTGCCTAGTGCCACACACCATTCATCCACACACACAACCCTCCCCTCGGACTGGTAAGGCAGTTTCTACCACCCCTGATTCCTCAACCTGACCCCCACGTGACACAGGTACCAACTCTGGGCGCAGGGAGGGGGACAAATGTACAGGACACTATTACGCTGCCACCACTGGATCCCACCCTCTGGTGAATCCAGAAACACAATGCACTAAGGGGGATGATCTACCCTCCCGAGCTAGGGACACCTAACTCACAGTGCACAAAACCACATTTCCAAAGAAATGACAATTAAAAACAAACTTTAAAACAATAATCCCTATACCATGTGATTTATCTAAATGCAGAGTTTTGTAGTGCGGCCAGTTGCCGCTGCAGTACAGCGCAAACGCAAGTCCAAATCCCACCGCTGATCACCAATGTTAGAAATGGGATTTCTGGTTGGCTAAGGCTTGCGCCAAAGCCAGGCAGAAACCACCACTCTAGTCAGGGCAAGGAAGTTACACGCCAAAGATAACCCCTGCTCACCCCCTTGGTAGCTTGGCACGAGCAGTCAGGCTTATCTCTGAGGCGATGTGTAAAGCGTTTGCGCGCGCACCCAGCAACAACACCCAAGGCCCACCACAAAGGAAACTCCACACAAGGTATTCTATAAAAATAGCCTTTGTATTATACACAACACATTAGATAAAAACACACACTCTACAATGTGCCAACAGGCACGGGCAGAATTTACAAGGGATTATATATACAGGGGACAGGGCCACCTGGACCACTGTCAGGAATTTGCACTTTTTAGAACATAGGAATAATACTGTAGTATAAAATAACATATGTAGCACACAACCAGTAACTACTGGTATCAGGTAAGTACCACCTACGCAACCCTAACCACCTTTAGGAACATATCACGCAGGGAACTAGGACCTCACTAGTACCACCTGTACTAGGGAGAAAACAACCACCTAAGTATCACAATACCTGTAGGGGTAAACGCACATTACACATGATGCATCACATTCAGAGGTGTAGAACAAGGGAAACACATGATGCATAAAATAACACATTCAGAGGTGTAGAGCAAAGCACATGACGCATAAACACATTCAGAGGTGCAGGAAGGAACACTAGCGCAAAAACTCACATTAGCCACTATCTGTGGCAGTCCCCAGGCCAACTGGCCTGGTCGGGGCTAGGACGCCCTATGTCCAGAGAAGTTAGGGCACGGCTGCGCCAGCCAAGCGCACAACCAAACGCAGAGGTCACAACCTAAACGTTGCAGCTGCCCACTAAGTGCTGGGCAGCTGGGAAAAGGAACGTGGGCACCACTGTGCCCTCTGAACACAGGTCACAGTCACGTGGGGCCCCTCTGGGCTCTAAGAAAACACTTGTGGCCCCCTGAGCCTCCCAGGCTCTACACAAGAAATGCCCCTGAGCCTCGCAGGCTCTGATCGATAATGCGCTCCTTCGTTGGAGCCTCACGGGGCTCGTGGTCGCCAAGGAGATGCCCCCGGACTTCGGTGGAGCCTCGTGGGCTCTGAAAACAATAGGCTCCAAACAAACAATCTGGGGGACGTTGGAGCCCTCTAGGCTCTTTAACCTCT
This sequence comes from Triturus cristatus, assembly GCF_964204655.1. Classification (NCBI taxonomy): domain Eukaryota; kingdom Metazoa; phylum Chordata; class Amphibia; order Caudata; family Salamandridae; genus Triturus; species Triturus cristatus. The sequence goes on from NC_140590.1 coordinate 1,708,564,282, forward strand.
CTGCCCCCTTCGTTGGAGTCCCTCTCGGGGGACTGGTGAGCCTCGCAGGCTCGTGCAGCAAATGGGAGAGGGCGAACCCGGTTCCCCCCTCAGCCCCCTCTCACCCAGGCTTCCCCGGACTGCTCCGGTCTGGCGATGGGGACAGCTGCCAGGATCTCGCAGCGCTCCTACCTCCTCGGTGGCTGCGGGGCTCTCCTTTCTTGTCTGCCGCTTCTTTCTTGGGCAGAGTGCCTCGGGGCGCAGGGTAGGCTCCTGCCTGCTCCGGGGCTCTGATCAGCCGCGACGCTCGGTAGGAGGCGGGGTAGGCTCCCGCCCTCCTTCTTAAGTTCCGGTTGTCCCGGAGGCCCGCCCTCGGCCCGCCTGACTTCCGGCTGAAGCCCGGCTGCGGCGGTGATTTCTGGATTGCGGTGATGCGGGGTGGGCACCCGCGAAGGCTGGCAATACGGGGTGGCACCCGCGTTCGTTGTCAAGGCCAAAGGCACGCAATGAAGCGGGGTGGGCACCCGCTATGGAGGTAACAATGCCGGGTGGGCACCGGCTTCCAGAAATACAGCGCTCCTAGCGCTAGGGAGAAAACGTGAAAGCGCTCTGAGCGCTAAAAGGCAATTACAAGCGCTTCCAGGCGCTTGAGGGACAAATAAAGCGCTCCCAGCGCTTTGGCAAATTAAAGCGCTCCCAGGTGCTTTGGGGAGCAGGAAAGTACCAAAGTCCAGCAATGTTCTTCCCTGCATGCAGCAGGGCAGGGGTGGGGGGGCAAGGCTGGACCCAGAGCCAGCTCACTGGGCCTCCAGGCAGGGAGGTAGTCCAGGTGGCGGTCCTCTGGTCCAGCAGCAGCAGCAGCAGCAGCCCCCCTCAGGTAAGATCCTGGCAGAGAACAGTTTCTGTGGGGACACAGCCCCATTTTTATACAGGCAAACCCTTTGTTCTGGGTTCAGGGTGAGGGGGAAAACCAGTCGCAGCTGGTTGGGGAGCACCCTTGATGTGCTCAGCCCCTCACTCTATTCACTGGAAGGGCTAGGGTCGTCAGTCGCACCACAGGGGGCGGGGCCAGCATTGTGTTTGGAAAACCCTGTCCTATTCAGGACCCAGGTGGACTCCTCCCACCCATCTAGCTGCTGATCTCCCCATTCACCACTGGGTGACTCATCCTGACACTGGGGAATCCCTAGCCCGTCACATGACATGACCAGCCAATCACGCGACAGACACACTGCACACAGAAGTGCCCACTTCTAGAAGTGGCACTTCCACACTAGGTACATACACGCCGCACACATCATCGCGCAGCATTCACTCCCACGAGTCCGCACATACCAAACTCGGGCCTGCACACCCCACGCATCAGGAACTACTAGGGACACATACATTCCCCATGCATTCCTATGGGAGGGCAGGCCTATCTCACCACATGCACTCAGAGCACGCACACACTTTACCCTGGGACACAGGGAAAGTGCGCAGAAACCAAACAATTACCACACCAAGTCACCAATAAAAAGCCAAAAAGTCCAGGGGTGAACCTGCCAGAAGGGCCAAGTCCAACACCTATCAATCCCAGCAGTGCCCAGACATAGGAGGGGTGGGTGCAGAGTCCCCCCAGCAGTGCCCACACATAGGAGGGGTGGGTGCAGAGTCCCCCCAGCAGTGCCCAGACATAGGAGGGGTGGGTGCCTATCACTCCCAGCAGTGCCCATACACAGGAGGGGTGGGTGCCTATCACTCCCAGCAGTGCCCAGACATATGAGGGGTGGGTGCAGAGTCCCCCCAGCAGTGCCCAGACATATGAGGGGTGGGTGCCTATCACTCCCAGCAGTGCCCACACATAGGAGGGGTGGGTGCAGAGTCCTCCCAGCAGTGCCCAGACATAGGAGGGGTGGGTTCCTATCACTCCCAGCAGTGCCCAGACATAGGAGGGGTGGGTGCAGAGTCCCCCCAGCAGTGCCCAGACATAGGATGGGTGGGTGCAGAGTCCCCCCAGCAGTGCCCAGACACAGGAGGGGTGGGTGCCTATCACTCCCAGCAGTGCCCTGACATATGAGGGGTGGTTGCAGAGTCCCCCCAGCAGTGCCCAGACATATGAGGGGTGGGTGCCTATCACTCCCAGCAGTGCCCACACATAGGAGGGGTGGGTGTAGAGTCCTCCCAGCAGTGCCCACACATAGGAGGGGTGGGTGCAGAGTCCCCCCAGCAGTGCCCAGACATAGGAGGGGTGGGTGCAGAGTCCCCCCAGCAGTTCCCAGACACAGGAGGGGTGGGTGCCTATCACTCCCAGCAGTGCCCAGACAAAGGAGGGGTGGGTGCCTATCACTCTCAGCAGTGCCCAGACATAGGAGGGGTGGGTGCAGAGTCCCCCAGCAGTGCCCACACATAGGAGGGGTGGGTGCAGAGTCCCCCCAGCAGTGCCCACACATAGGAGGGGTGGGTGCAGAGTCCTCCCAGCAGTGCTCAGCCATATGAGGGGTGGGTGCCTATCACTCCCAGCAGTGCCCAGACATAGCAGGGGTGGGTGCAGAGTCCCCTCAACAGTGCCCACACATAGGAGGGGTGGGTGCAGAGTTCTCCCAGCAGTGCCCACACATAGGAGGGGTGGGTGCAGAGTCCTCCCAGCAGTGCCCAGACATAGGAGGGGTGGGTGCAGAGTCCCCCCAGCAGTGCCCACACATAGGAGGGGTGGGTGCAGAGTCCTCCCAGCAGTGCCCAGACATATGAGGGGTGGGTGCCTATCACTCCCAGCTGTGCCCAGACATAGGAGGGGTGGGTGCGGGGCCCCCCAGCAGTGCCCACACATAGGAGGGGTGGGTGCAGAGTCCTCCCAGCAGTGCCCAGACATAGGAGGGGTGGGTGCAGAGTCCTCCCAGCAGTGCCCAGACATAGGAGGGGTGGGTGCAGAGTCCCCCCAGCAGTGCCCACACATAGGAGGGGTGGGTGCAGAGTCCTCCCAGCAGTGCCCAGACATATGAGGGGTGGGTGCCTATCATTCCCAGCAGTGCCCACACATAGGAGGGGTGGGTGCAGAGTCCTCCCAGCAGTGCCCACACATAGGAGGGGTGGGTGCAGAGTCCTCCCAGCAGTGCCCAGACATAGGAGGGGTGGGTGCAGAGTCCCCCCAGCAGTTCCCAGACACAGGAGGGGTGGGTGCCTATCACTCCCAGCAGTGGCCAGACATATGAGGGGTGGGTGCCTATCACTCCCAGCAGTGCCCAGACATATGAGGGGTGGGTGAGAGTCCCCCCAGCAGTGCCCAGACATATGAGGGGTGGGTGTCTGTCACTCACAGCAGTGCCCACACATAGGAGGGGTGGGTGCAGAGTCCTCCCAGCAGTGCCCAGACATAGGAGGGGTGGGTGCCTATCACTCCCAGCAGTGCCCAGACATGGGAGGGGTGGGTGCAGAGTCCCCCCAGCAGTGCCCACACATAGGAGGGGTGGGTGCAGAGTCCCCCCAGCAGTGCCCAGACATAGGAGGGGTGGGTGCCTATCACTCCCAGCAGTGCCCAGACATAGGAGGGGTGAGTGCAGAGTCCCCCCAGCAGTGCCCAGACATAGGAGGGGTGGATGCAGAGTCCCCCCAGCAGTGCCCAGACACAGGAGGGGTGGGTGCCTATCACTCCCAGCAGTGCCCAGACATATGAGGGGTGGGTGCAGAGTCGCCCATCAGTGCCCAGACATATGAGGGGTGGGTGCCTATCACTCCCAGCAGTGCCCACACATAGGAGGGGTGGGTGCAGAGTCCTCCCAGCAGTGCCCAGACATAGGAGGGGTGGGTGCCTATCAATCCCAGCAGTGCCCAGACATAGGAGGGGTGGGTGCAGAGTCCCCCCAGCAGTGCCCACACATAGGAGGGGTGGGTGCAGAGTCCCCCCAGCAGTGCCCAGACATAGGAGGGGTGGGTGCCTATCACTCCCAGCAGTGCCCATACACAGGAGGGGTGGGTGCCTATCACTCCCAGCAGTGCCCAGACATATGAGGGGTGGGTGCAGAGTCCCCCCAGCAGTGCCCAGACATATGAGGGGTGGGTGCCTATCACTCCCAGCAGTGCCCACACATAGGAGGGGTGGGTGCAGAGTCCTCCCAGCAGTGCCCAGACATAGGAGGGGTGGGTGCCTATCACTCCCAGCAGTGCCCAGACATAGGAGGGGTGGGTGCAGAGTCCCCCCCAGCAGTGCCCAGACATAGGATGGGTGGGTGCAGAGTCCCCCCAGCAGTGCCCAGACACAGGAGGGGTGGGTGCCTATCACTCCCAGCAGTGCCCTGACATATGAGGGGTGGTTGCAGAGTCCCCCCAGCAGTGCCCAGACATATGAGGGGTGGGTGCCTATCACTCCCAGCAGTGCCCACACATAGGAGGGGTGGGTGCAGAGTCCTCCCAGCAGTGCCCACACATAGGAGGGGTGGGTGCAGAGTCCTCCCAGCAGTGCTCAGCCATATGAGGGGTGGGTGCCTATCACTCCCAGCAGTGCCCAGACATAGCAGGGGTGGGTGCAGAGTCCCCTCAACAGTGCCCACACATAGGAGGGGTGGGTGCAGAGTTCTCCCAGCAGTGCCCACACATAGGAGGGGTGGGTGCAGAGTCCTCCCAGCAGTGCCCAGACATAGGAGGGGTGGGTGCAGAGTCCCCCCAGCAGTGCCCACACATAGGAGGGGTGGGTGCAGAGTCCTCCCAGCAGTGCCAAGACATATGAGGGGTGGGTGCCTATCACTCCCAGCTGTGCCCAGACATAGGAGGGGTGGGTGCAGAGTCCCCCCAGCAGTGCCCACACATAGGAGGGGTGGGTGCAGAGTCCTCCCAGCAGTGCCCAGACATAGGAGGGGTGGGTGCAGAGTCCTCCCAGCAGTGCCCAGACATAGGAGGGGTGGGTGCAGAGTCCCCCCAGCAGTGCCCACACATAGGAGGGGTGGGTGCAGAGTCCTCCCAGCAGTGCCCAGACATATGAGGGGTGGGTGCCTATCATTCCCAGCAGTGCCCACACATAGGAGGGGTGGGTGCAGAGTCCTCCCAGCAGTGCCCACACATAGGAGGGGTGGGTGCAGAGTCCTCCCAGCAGTGCCCAGACATAGGAGGGGTGGGTGCAGAGTCCCCCCAGCAGTTCCCAGACACAGGAGGGGTGGGTGCCTATCACTCCCAGCAGTGGCCAGACATATGAGGGGTGGGTGCCTATCACTCCCAGCAGTGCCCAGACATATGAGGGGTGGGTGAGAGTCCCCCCAGCAGTGCCCAGACATATGAGGGGTGGGTGTCTGTCACTCACAGCAGTGCCCACACATAGGAGGGGTGGGTGCAGAGTCCTCCCAGCAGTGCCCAGACATAGGAGGGGTGGGTGCCTATCACTCCCAGCAGTGCCCAGACATGGGAGGGGTGGGTGCAGAGTCCCCCCAGCAGTGCCCACACATAGGAGGGGTGGGTGCAGAGTCCCCCCAGCAGTGCCCAGACATAGGAGGGGTGGGTGCCTATCACTCCCAGCAGTGCCCAGACATAGGAGGGGTGAGTGCAGAGTCCCCCCAGCAGTGCCCAGACATAGGAGGGGTGGATGCAGAGTCCCCCCAGCAGTGCCCAGACACAGGAGGGGTGGGTGCCTATCACTCCCAGCAGTGCCCAGACATATGAGGGGTGGGTGCAGAGTCGCCCATCAGTGCCCAGACATATGAGGGGTGGGTGCCTATCACTCCCAGCAGTGCCCACACATAGGAGGGGTGGGTGCAGAGTCCTCCCAGCAGTGCCCAGACATAGGAGGGGTGGGTGCCTATCAATCCCAGCAGTGCCCAGACATAGGAGGGGTGGGTGCAGAGTCCCCCCAGCAGTGCCCACACATAGGAGGGGTGGGTGCAGAGTCCCCCCAGCAGTGCCCAGACATAGGAGGGGTGGGTGCCTATCACTCCCAGCAGTGCCCATACACAGGAGGGGTGGGTGCCTATCACTCCCAGCAGTGCCCAGACATATGAGGGGTGGGAGCAGAGTCCCCCCAGCAGTGCCCAGACATATGAGGGGTGGGTGCCTATCACTCCCAGCAGTGCCCACACATAGGAGGGGTGGGTGCAGAGTCCTCCCAGCAGTGCCCAGACATAGGAGGGGTGGGTGCCTATCACTCCCAGCAGTGCCCAGACATAGGAGGGGTGGGTGCAGAGTCCCCCCCAGCAGTGCCCAGACATAGGATGGGTGGGTGCAGAGTCCCCCCAGCAGTGCCCAGACACAGGAGGGGTGGGTGCCTATCACTCCCAGCAGTGCCCTGACATATGAGGGGTGGTTGCAGAGTCCCCCCAGCAGTGCCCAGACATATGAGGGGTGGGTGCCTATCACTCCCAGCAGTGCCCACACATAGGAGGGGTGGGTGCAGAGTCCTCCCAGCAGTGCCCACACATAGGATGGGTGGGTGCAGAGTCCCCCCAGCAGTGCCCAGACATAGGAGGGGTGGGTGCAGAGTCCCCCCAGCAGTTCCCAGACACAGGAGGGGTGGGTGCCTATCACTCCCAGCAGTGCCCAGACAAAGGAGGGGTGGGTGCCTATCACTCTCAGCAGTGCCCAGACATAGGAGGGGTGGGTGCAGAGTCCCCCAGCAGTGCCCACACATAGGAGGGGTGGGTGCAGAGTCCCCCCAGCAGTGCCCAGACATAGGAGGGGTGGGTGCAGAGTCCTCCCAGCAGTGCTCAGCCATATGAGGGGTGGGTGCCTATCACTCCCAGCAGTGCCCAGACATAGCAGGGGTGGGTGCAGAGTCCCCTCAACAGTGCCCACACATAGGAGGGGTGGGTGCAGAGTTCTCCCAGCAGTGCCCACACATAGAAGGGGTGGGTGCAGAGTCCTCCCAGCAGTGCCCAGACATAGGAGGGGTGGGTGCAGAGTCCCCCCAGCAGTGCCCACACATAGGAGGGGTGGGTGCAGAGTCCTCCCAGCAGTGCCCAGACATATGAGGGGTGGGTGCCTATCACTCCCAGCTGTGCCCACACATAGGAGGGGTGGGTGCAGAGTCCTCCCAGCAGTGCCCACACATAGGAGGGGTGGGTGCAGAGTCCCCCCAGCAGTGCCCAGACACAGGAGGGGTGGGTGCCTATCACTCCCAGCATTGGCCAGACATATGAGGGGTGGGTGCCTATCACTCCCAGCAGTGCCCAGACATATGAGGGGTGGGTGCAGAGTCCCCCCAGCAGTGCCCAGACATATGAGGGGTGGGTGCCTATCATGCCCAGCAGTGCCCACACAGAGGAGGGGTGGGTGCAGAGTCCTCCCAGCAGTGCCCAGACATAGGAGGGGTGGGTGCCTATCACTCCCAGCAGTGCCCAGACATAGGAGGGGTGGGTGCAGAGTCCCCCCAGCAGTGCCCACACATAGGAGGGGTGGGTGCAGAGTCCCCCCAGCAGTGCCCAGACATAGGAGGGGTGGGTGCCTATCACTCCCAGCAGTGCCCAGACATAGGAGGGGTGGGTGCAGAGTCCCCCCAGCAGTGCCCAGACATAGGAGGGGTGGGTGCAGAGTCCTCCCAGCAGTGCCCAGACATAGGAGGGGTGGGTGCAGAGTCCCCCCAGCAGTGCCCAGACATAGGAGGGGTGGGTGCAGAGTCCTTGTTGGACAGGCCACACGAAGGGCTTGCTCCCTCCCCGCACGACAGGGCCCGAGCTCCGGCCCACCAGGCATAACCCACGAAAAGCACCCGTACCCCGTCCCCCGACGGATCTTCTGCCCTCGGACCTCTACTCATCACGGGGCCCAGCCCCAGCGGCTCCCCCGGCCGGTTCAAGCCGCCATCTTGGGCCCTGCACCACGAGGCCGCGTGGCCTCGCCCCGACCCTAACCCCGGGCCTGACCGGCCCCGACATCCCGGCACCACCATCCACCCGGGAGGTGAGCGGAACACTTGGCAGGTCAATGGGAGGACGAAGTGTCAAGAGCTCTTCCCCCGCCAGGTGCCGATCGCCTCCAGCTCCCCCAGGCGCTGGCCCCACCCCCTGCTGGGTGTCTGGACACCTTCATCCCGGGCCCTCCGACCTCCAAGTGCGAGGGTCCGGACATCAAAGAGCGCCTGCCCTATAACTGGGGCAACTCCGGAGCAGGAAGGCAGTTGTATCCTGGAGTCGAGAGACACCGAGAGAACTCAGCCTTGACGGACTACTGGCGCTGCCGTAGCCCGCTCTTGTGAACCATCGTCCTGCCTGCTGGCGCTGCCGCGGCCTTCTACAACATCCATCCTCGTCGGGACCTGCTGGCGCTGCTGCGGCCCGTTGTAACAACCATCCTCACCGGGACCTGCTGGCGCTGCCGCGGACCGTACATCGACCATCTTTCCGGGACCTGCTGGCGCTGCCGCGGCCCGTTGTAACGACCATCCTCACCGGGACCTGCTGGCGCTGCCGCGGACCGTACATCGACCATCTTTCCGGGACCTGCTGGCGCTGCCGCGGCCCGCACCAACTGAGCTCGAGGATTGTGAGCCAATCATCATCCCATCCAAACTACCTGACTGGTAGACAGACTGTCCCGCTACCCTTACCCTGCTTTGAGAGACTTGAATCGAGGGGACCCCTGATTCCAGTCCTCCTTGTACCATTCAACCGTACCTTAAGAAGTGCGTATAAAGAACACTGAACCTTATCCGTGTGTGGTATCTGTCTGTGGGGGGGAAGTTACTTGTCTGTACGATCGCTGGAGACGGCTCTCCCCGGAGACCTCTCCTCCTGACCCCGGCCGACCCTCCCGGTCCGTCTATCCTTTGTAACATTGGTGGCCAGCGGCGCGATCCGAATCAACGCGTAATCGTACAGAGAGTAGCTCACCCCACGACAACAACACGATGTCAGCCAAAGATAGCAACTCCACCGAGAAATTCCAAATGGATAAATTAGAAGAATACAACCACCGCGAACTGAGACAATTCTGCATAGAACTTGGCATTGCTACCACCGGCCTGAGTACCAAAGATGATCTAAAGCACGCCCTAGAGTCGTGGACAGAAACGGGGGTCGCCGGACCCTCCGACCAAAGCAGCATCACACCAGAGGGGAACGCCACGGCTCCCGAGGAGCGGGGAACGGGCCTCTCGCAGGAGGAGATCCGAGAAAGAGAAAGAACCAGATTGCACGAGTTGGAAATGGCACGACTCAAGATGGATGGGGAACTCAAGTTAGCTGAACAGAAACTCAACCTCGAGCACATGCGGCTCCGAGATGAACGAGAAGAGAAGCAGAGACAGAGAGAGCTGGAGGAGAAAAAAATAACGCTCGAGCACGAGCGCAAACTGGCGGAAATAGAACTTCGGAAACAGAATAAAGAACTGGGGGTGCCTGAGCGACCACACACCCCGGGGCCAATCGAGAAAAAAGTCCACATCCCCAAGGATGTTGTCCGCGAGTATGTCCGAGAAGACGACATACAACAGTGGTTTAAAGCCTACGAGATCGCCATGACCTCCCACCGGATCGACCGGAGTGATTGGAGAGCCGGACTCTGGGGGAGGTTTATCAACGAGGGGCGCGATGCCCTACTGCAGCTCCCAGATCACCAAATGTCGTCCTACGACCACATGAAGGCTGCCCTCCTCACCCGCTACGGCCTCACACCCGAGATGTACCGCCAGAGGTTCAGAGATTGCACCCGGATCCCAGGTACAACTTGGGTGGAATACGTGAACTATTTCAGCCGTGCCTTCGAGGGTTGGATAAAGGGGAGCCAGGTCACCACCTACGAACAACTCTGTAACCTGATGGTATGGGAGCACCTGTCGAACAACTGCTTCGTCGAGCTCAGGCAGCACCTCCTCGACAGTAAGCTGACTGACCCCCGGCAGCTCGCCGCCGAAGCTGACCGATGGGAAAGCACCCGAGTGGGCCGGAGGGGGCCACACGAACAGAACAGAAACAACCAAGGCCAGCACCGTCCTCGGGGAGGAGGAGGGGGCCAGGGGCGAGGGAGAGACGCCTTGCCCGCAACACCCGTGGCCAGCACCCCGGCTCCGGCCGGTCGGGGCAACCCCCCGTGGCGTCCTGGGGTCCGAGCCAACGTCACGTGCCACCGATGCCAGCGAGTCGGCCACTACGCCAATGACCCGAGCTGCCCGCAGAACCAAACACCCAAGCCCCGCCAGGTAGCTGCCGCCGCCCTGGGGGAAGAGCGATCATTGGAGGAACCAGAGGAGTATGAGCCGGCCCAGCAAGAGTGGGAACCGGCCGCCATGGTCCTGGCATGCTTAGGGGGAAGAGACATGGTCCCGCGGGCTCCCCTACCCGCTAACACCAGGAAATACGGTCAGTGGGTGACCATTAATGGACAGCGAGCCGAGGCCTTGCGTGACACAGGCGCCAGTGTGACGGCCGTCCGCTGTCACCTGGTGAAGCCCGAGCAGATCCTGCCGAACATTCTCTGCCCCGTCCGCTCGGCAGACAACTCTGAAAGTATGTGTCAAATGGCCTGCGTCCCATTCGAATGGGGAGGGGTCTCCGGCCTGTTGAAGGTGACGGTCAGGGACGATGCCCCCGTGGACTGCCTCCTGGGGAATGACCTCGAGAGTTCCCCGTGGGCCACCGTTGAGAGAAGAGAGCACCTGGGGATGCTGGGCCTCCCGGACTGGGCCTGCATAACCACCCGGTCCATGGCCGCCCGTGCCGTCCCTCGTTCAGAAGAACCAGAATGGCCAGCACCTCCGCCCCCAGTCGCCCCAGTAGAAGACAACGACGAGGCCAGCCTCCCAGACCCGACGACCGAAGGGGAAGCGCAACCCCAGGACCTTCCTGACCTGGCTCAGTGGCGTCAAGAGGGGGGGCCCACCCAAGCACAGTTCCGCCAGGAACAAAAGACCTGTCCCTCCCTCGAGGGACTCCGCCAACAAGCCAGCGCCCAGAACGCAGGGGACTCCACCGGAACTCACTGGGTCTACTGGGATAACGACCTGCTATACAGCGAGCAAAGAATCGCCGAGCTGGGGGCCGGTCGGGTACTGGTGGTACCTCTCCGCTTCAGAGACTTTCTGCTCAACCTGGCCCATGATGTCCCCCTGGCTGGACACCTGGGCCAAGATAAAACGTACAGCCGCCTAGTGACCCACTTTTTCTGGCCAAAGATGAGGAACGACGTCCTGAACCACTGCCGATCTTGCCCCACATGCCAAGCCAGCGGGAAGAGTGGTCGGAAGCTGAAAGCCCCTCTGCAACCCTTCTCTGTGGTCACCACCCCGTTCGAGAGGGTGGGGATAGACATCGTGGGGCCTCTGGACCCCCGCACGGCACAAGGACACAGGTTCATCTTAGTACTGGTGGACCATGCCACCCGCTACCCCGAGGCGGTGCCCCTACGGACCGTGACAGCTCCGGTGGTTGGCCGGGCCCTAATGGGGATCTTCTCCCGGGTAGGCTTCCCCCGAGAAGTCGTCAGCGACCGAGGCACGAACTTTATATCCAAATACATGAAGTCCCTCTGGCAACAATGCGGGGTCACCTACAGATTCACGACCCCCTATCACCCCCAAGGGAACGGACTAGTGGAGCGTTTTAACCGCACCCTCAAGGGGATGATTGGGGGATTGGAAGAGCCCCTCCGTCGCCAGTGGGATGTACTACTCCCGTGCCTCCTCTTCGCCTACCGCGAAGTTCCCCAGAAGTCCCTCGGTTTTAGCCCTTTCGAACTCCTGTACGGGCACCCTGTGCGAGGGCCCCTCAGCCTAGTAAAAGAAGGTTGGGAGATGGCCCCCCTAAAGACCCCTCCAGACGTCTTCAAATACCTCCTGGCCCTACGCAATCAGACCCGGCGCTTCAGAGAGATGGCCAAGGCCAACCTCGAGGCCAGCCAGGAGGACATGAAGAAGTGGTATGATCACAATGCCTCCTCCGTTGAGTTCGAGCCTGGACAACAAGTATGGGTGATGTCCCCCACCGAACCATGTGCCTTGCAAGATAAGTGGACGGGCCCTTCAAAGTGGTCGAGCGCAAAAGCCCCGTCACTTACCTCATCGACCTGGGGACCTCCCGGAACCCCATTCGGGTCCTCCACACCAACCGACTCAAACCACACTTTGTGCGCTCAGAACTCAGCCTCCTGATGGCTACGGACAGTGGGGCAGAGGAAGACTCCGAACCCCTCCCGGATCTTCTGAAGACTCAGGAGAATGACGGCTCCGTGGACGGGGTCCGGCTCTCTGACGCCCTCACTTCAGAGCAACGCCAGGGCTGCCGGAACCTCCTGCTGCAGTTCGCTACCCTGTTCTTCCTCACCCCCGGGGTCACCCCTTGGTGTTTGCACGACGTGGACACCGGGGACAGTCCCCCTGTCCGACACCGGGCCTACCGCGTACCAGATCGGGTACGGGCCTGCATACAGGAGGAGGTGGCCAAGATGCTCACAATCGGGGTCATCGAGCCCTCGGACAGTCCCTGGGCCAGTCCGGTTGTATTAGTCCCCAAAGCCGCTGCCCCCGGCACCGCACCTGAACTGAGATTCTGCGTCGACTACCGGGGCTTGAACGCTGTCACCCGGACCGACGCTCATCCGATCCCCCGAGCAGACGAGCTGATCGACCGGCTGGGGGCCGCCCGCTACCTCAGTATCTTCGACCTAACAGCGGGCTACTGGCAGATCGGCCTCACACCCAGGGCTCAGGAACGGTCAGCCTTCTCTACCCCCGATGGCCACTACCAATTCAAGGTCATGCCCTTCGGCATGAAGAATGCCCCCGCCACGTTTCAACGCCTCGTGAACCAGGTCTTGGCGGGGCTCGAAGAGTTCAGCGCTGCCTACCTGGACGATATCGCTGTGTACAGCCACCACTGGCCCGACCACCTCCGTCACCTCCAAGAAGTCCTACAGGCCCTCCAGCGGGCCGGCCTCACAATTAAGGCCGGCAAGTGCCAAATTGGCCAAGGGTCTGTGTTAGACCTGGCACCTTGGCGTGAGTCTCCCTTCCTCTTTTTGTCGCTGTGCCTCATGTGATTTTATGGTGTTGGCCGCTCAGCGCGCTGTGCCACTGCCAACCAGTGTCACGGTGCGAGTGCTCCCTTTATAAATTGTATGTGTTGGTTGGATTCCATGATTGGATTGTTTGATTTACTATCAGACCCCAGTAAAGTGCGCCAGGAGCGCCAGGGCATGTAAAGGCAAACGCCGCTGGTGGGCTTGCAGCACGGGTTGTGCCACCCACGGAAGCGGCCGGTAAAATACGTCTAAGGTCTGCCGTCGCAGAGCCTGCGTGCAGTCTGGTACTGACGCGCCGACCGACAAGTGCCCACACTTGCCGGTCCCCGAAACCTTCCCTTAGCTGCATGTTAGTCACCCCTCTGGTAGGCCCACGGGCAGGGTGCATTGTGAGCCTGAGGTAGGACAAGCCTAGATGCGTGGCATGTCCTGGTAGTGAATGACCGCCATTTTGTTGTTCACTACTGTAAGGCTACCCTGTTCTCATAGGCCAGTATGGGCGGCCTGGATTATTACACCCTATGATCCTAACCGACCCAGGGAACATGGTAGGAGATCGAGTTTAGTATGCCTGAACTCGGAATGATAAGGTACATCTTTTCGCAAGGTTTATTTTAATATTCCGGGTTTGCAAATGTCACTTTTAGAAAGTTGGCCTTTGCTTGCCTAAACTATTTCAGCCGCCTCTGCGTGATGTGTATCTGATGTCTGGCTGGTGTGAGTGACAGGGCTGGGGGAACCCAGATGGGCAGGGCTAGGTAGCCTGGTATGAATAGGACGATCGACAGGTAGATGGGTGGGAGGAGTGCTCCTAGGCTCTGAATAGGACAGTGCTCCGCTACCTCGATGCCGGCTCCACCCCCTGTGGAGCGTCTGATGACTCTGCCCTGCACTCTGAAAGAAGAAGCCTGCATCACGTAAACAAAGTGCTCAGAAACCGGACTGAACTAGGCAAGGGCCCCCCTGGCCTGGGAGAACAAAAGATTTGTGGTATAAATGGAGGAGCCCTGCTCCTAAGAAACTAGATCCGCTTTTGACCAAGAAGAATCTCTGCCTGAGGAGGAGGCACCGGGAAAGCTGTAGGAGGAAGACTGTCCCTATCCTGGGGGATTGGCCTGCAGTGGTGACCTTGCTGCCAAAGGAGAGAAGAGAAACTGTTGCTGAATACTTTTACTTTACTTTTACTTTCAAAACTTGTGCTTTTCCAAAACGATCTCCAAGGGCTTGGAACTGAGCTTGCCCCCTGAACTGAGCCCCAGGAACATTGGGCTCTACCTGATCTTCACTCGCCTGCTGCTGGACTGTGGTGTCCTTTCCCTCGCCGGAGCTGTGACCCTCGTGCCCAGTCCCTCCCTGAGCCGTGACCAGGACTGCTTAGCCGCCCCCGCCTTGGGAAGAGCCTCGCTCGATCGGAGCCGCTCCCCCTACGCTGTGCTGGGCTGCCCCGTCACCTCGCTCGTGGAGGCTCGCTGTGCCCCTTCACCCTCCCGCCGGAATCGGCGTTTGTGAGCATCTCCAAGCCTCGGACGGCCCGGACGCATCGGCGTGCCCGGCTGCCCCGCTTTGTTCACCCGCCACCTGCAACACCCCGCTCCTGTCGTGAGCCTGAAGATCAGACCCCCATCGTGAAGTGTGGGAGCCCCGGACGCCGCCTCGCTCTTCTGTCGAAGAGCCGCTGAAATCCCGCACCCGCCTTTGCGTCAAGAAACAAGGTACTGTACTTACGAACTCGACCGCGAGCTCGCATCGGATCCAGGGTCCGCAACGTTCTTATTTCCCTGTCATCTGCTGTGTGCTCCCCGGGCGCTGCTTCAGCACGAAGTGCGCTGAGGCCTACAGTTACCTTGTGCCCGCCTAAAGAACTTTCCGTAAAACCAAGAGAACTTGACCGTATTTCCAAGAATTGTGGCCCCATCAGTTCAACGTTACTGGGCCTTGTATTTAACTCTGCTGAAACTACATAAAAGCTTATTTTTATATACTCCCGGATTGGTGTCCGTTTGTGGTGCATGCAAGGGGTTTACTGTATGCGTAATTGCATTTGCTTAACCGTGTACGCCTGAGACTTAGCCTAGACTGCTCGCGCCACGCACCTAGAGGGTGAGCAGGGGTTATTCTGGGGAGTCATCCTTCGCCCTGACAAGAAGTAAAGGGTCCCTGCTTGTTGTGGGTTCACACCTGCGTCAACCAGAGCCCCCTCATTTCTAACATTGGTGGCAGCGGTGAGGATTTACGGATTTGCATTTGTGGTTTGCGTGTAGTGAATCACTGATCACCACGTAGTGAGAGCAGACCAGTAACACAGCCACAAGGCTAGCATTGTTTTTGTTTTGCCAAGAATCTCCGTTGTTAGAGCCATGCCTGGTTCACTTTCCGCCGGAAGGGCGGCTTCCGTAATCTCTGGATTTGAAGACATAGATTGGGAGGAAGGCGCACTTCATGATCGTACCAATGAAGACTTGAAAGGTCTTTGCTCCAAGTTCAGGATTGCCCAAACTGGATTGAAAAAGAAGGAGCAACTCGTAAAGGCGCTGAGGGCCTGGTATGAGTCAAAGGCACCAGAGAATCAGGTGGAAGTGGTTCCACCAGAAAGTGTCCATGAGT
The DNA here is from genome assembly GCF_964204655.1 of Triturus cristatus. Classification (NCBI taxonomy): domain Eukaryota; kingdom Metazoa; phylum Chordata; class Amphibia; order Caudata; family Salamandridae; genus Triturus; species Triturus cristatus. The sequence goes on from NC_140590.1 coordinate 1,708,579,771, forward strand.
TCGGCAGATGCCTGTCGCCAGAGGAGTTGGCGGACAGGGCAGCAACCCGGGCACACGAGGTGGAAATGGCGAAACTTCATGGGCAGATGGATATGGAAAAACAAAGATTAGCCATGGAAGAAAAGAAACTACAATTAGAGCATGACATGAAGCTGAGGGAGCTGGAGCTGAAAGCCAAAAGTTTGGAGCTTAATCCCTCTGGTGGCAGCACACCGCCAGGATCGGCGGAACCAAGAGTTTATATTCCTAAGGATGTAGTGAAGGAGTTCTTCAGGAATGACGACATCGGGCAGTGGTTCAGAGCCTACGAGGTAGCCATGTCTTCCCACCGGGTCCCTGAGAAAGATTGGGGAGCGGGGTTGTGGGGAAGGTTCCTGAGTGAAGGGCGGGACACACTGTTAGATTTACCTGTTGATGTTCGTAATTCTTACCCCCATATGAAGGAAGCATTGATGACTAGGTATGGGTTGACCCCTGAGTTATATAGACAGAGGTTCAGGGGTTGCACTAAGATTCCCAATAGTACGTATGTGGAGTATGTGACTTTCTTTTGCAGAGCGCTGGATGGTTGGGTGAAGGGTAGTAAGGTGACTGATTATCAAGGGCTTCTTGATCTAATGGCATGGGAGCACTTGTCCAGTAATTGTTTTCCTGAGCTGCGCCAGCACCTGATCGATAGTAAGCTGACTAACCCGAGGAAGCTTGCTGAGGAGGCGGACCGCTGGGTCAGTACCAGGGTCCACAAGGGTACCGTGGGAGATTCCGCCAAAGGTGGGCAGGGTCCCCAGCAGAAGAGTGGGGGGGACAGGGGTAAACAGAAGCAGTTCCAAAAAGGGCCACAAAATAATCCCCACGGGAACCAAGGGAAGGGTTCTCAGCCTCCCCCACCCCAGAAACCGACCGGGGCCCCGACAGGTCCTCCTGTTCAGAAGGGGCCCGTAAGATGTTACAGGTGTAACAATTTGGGGCATTTTGCCTCTGATGTGAAGTGTCCGATGTTTGGTAAACCAGCACCCACTGGTGCTCCACCCCGGCAGGTGACTAGTGTAGCCTTGGGGGAGGAGAGGGATGTCCAAGGTGGGTGGGGTCCCGCAGAGATGTCCCTGGTCTCGCTAGGAGACCGTGAAGTGGTCCCTCCAACCCAGCTGCCTGAGAACACTAAGAAGTACAGGCAGTGGGTGACCATAAATGGCCATAGGGTGGAAGCTCTTAGAGATACAGGAGCCAGTGTGACCGCTGTCAGGTGTCACCTGGTGTCTCAGGAGCAGGTGGTCCCCAATGCATTCTATCCCGTTGTTGCCGCTGACAACACAGAGAGGCACTGCAAGGTGGCTCAGGTTCCCTTCGAGTGGGGGGGGGGTCTCTGGTACTCTTCAGGTAGCTGTGAGGCCCGCCATGCCTGTAGACTGTTTGTTAGGGAACGATTTGGAGAGCTCACCTTGGGCTCAGGTGGAGCGGAGTGCTCACCTGGAGATGTTGGGTATGCCGGATTGGGCGTGTGTGACCACACGGTCCATGGCAGCCAGTAAAGGTACTCGAGAGGTCCTGGAGCCTGAGAGGGAGGCCCAGGAACCGGCCTCAGAGAGAAGGGGCAAGGGGCGTGGGAAGCCGGCCCCTGAAGTTCCCACGGTCCAGGAGGAAGCAGACCTTGAGGGGGATGCCCTGGAGCCTACAGGGGAGCAGATAGCTGAACTGGGAGACCTGCCGGAGCTGACCCATTGGCAGCAGGAAGGGGGTCCCACCAGGGAGGACTTTTGCAAGGCACAGAAGGAGTGCCCTTCTCTCGTGGGTATGCGGCAGCAGGCTGCAGACCAGGCCGCAGGTGATCAGTCAGGATCACATTTCATTTACTGGGAGAACGACCTCCTATATACAGAGCCTAAGGTTGCTGAGCCTGGGTCAGCCCGTGCGCTGGTGGTACCCCAGGACTTCAGAGCCTTCCTACTGGGGCTGGCTCACGATGTGCCATTGGCAGGGCATTTGGGGCAGGACAAGACCTTTGAAAGGCTTGTCACCCACTTTTATTGGCCCCAAATGCGCAGGAGTTCGGATACTCACTGCAGGACATGCCAGACTTGCCAGGCAAGTGGAAAGAGTGGAAGGAAGCAGAAGGCTCCACTCCAGCCATTCCCTGTGGTCGGTACTCCATTCCAGCGAGTGGGGATCGACATTGTAGGGCCACTGGACCCCAAGACAGCGATGGGCAATAGGTTCATCCTGGTCCTGGTGGACCATGCCACCCGGTACCCGGAAGCCATTCCTCTGAGGACAGTGACGGCCCCCGTGGTGGGACGTGCACTGATGGGAATTTTCTCCCGAGTGGGATTCCCTCTAGAGGTGGTGTCTGACCGAGGTACCAATTTCATGTCCAAGTACATGAAATCTCTTTGGCAAGAGTGTGGTGTAACCTACAAGTTCACCACACCTTACCACCCCCAAGGAAACGGGTTGGTTGAGAGATTCAACCGAACCCTCAAAGGCATGATAATGGGCCTAGAAGGACCCATGAGGCGCAAGTGGGACGTCCTCTTACCATGCCTTCTCTTCGCTTACCGTGAGGTGCCACAGAAGTCTCTGGGGTTCAGTCCCTTTGAGCTTCTGTATGGTCACCCCGTCAGAGGACCTCTAAGTCTGGTCAAGGAAGGCTGGGAGCAATCTCCCAGGAAACCTCCCCAGAATGTATATAGCTACATGCTGGCCTTCAGGAATCAGACTAGGCGTTTCAGGCAACTTGCTGAGGCAAATCTGGAAGCCAGCCAGGAGGAGATGAAGCGGTGGTACGACCAGAATGCCACTCTGGTAGAGCTTCAGCCTGGGCAGAAAGTATGGGTCTTGGCCCCCGTGGAGCCGTGTGCGCTCCAGGATAAGTGGACCGGTCCCTTTGAGGTGGTGGAGCGAAAGAGTCCTGTTACCTACGTGGTGGACCTGAAGACTCCCAGGAACCCCTTACGGGTCCTACATGTCAACCGCCTCAAGCCCCACTTGGAGAGGTCCCAAGTGGGCATGCTCTTGGCAACAGATGCGGGGATGGAAGAGGAGACCGAACCTCTTCCGGACCTCCTGTCAGCCAAGGAGCAAGATGGGTCAGTGGATGGTGTCATCCTCTCTTCCACCCTGACCCCTGAGCAACAGGATGATTGTCGCCAGTTGCTGGGACAATTTTCTGATCTGTTTTCCCTGGTCCCTGGTGTCACTGATTGGTGCGTCCATGATGTGGACACTGGGGATAGCCCTCCTGTACGGCACAAGGCCTACAGGGTGACTGACAGGGTGAGGACATGCATCAAGGAGGAGGTCTCCAAGATGTTTGCACTCGGGGTCATTGAGTCTTCTAGCAGTCCTTGGGCCAGCCCCGTGGTCTTGGTCCCAAAGGCTGCAGCGCCGGGAGCCACACCCGAACTCCGGTTCTGTGTGGACTACAGGGGACTCAATTCAGTCACTAGGACTGACGCACACCCCATCCCCAGAGCTGATGAGCTCATCGATCGGCTAGGGGCTGCCAACTACCTCAGCACGTTTGATCTAACGTCTGGGTATTGGCAGATCGCCTTGACCGAGGGGGCCAAAGAGAGGTCAGCATTTTCCACCCCAGATGGGCCCTACCAGTTCCGGGTTATGCCATTTGGGATGAAGAATGCCCCTGCCACCTTCCAGAGATTGGTCAACCAGGTGTTGGCTGGGCTGGATTCGTTCAGTGCAGCCTACCTGGATGACATCGCCGTGTTCAGCTCCACGTGGGAGGAACACTTGCGACACCTCTGGGAAGCGTTGATGGCGCTGCGGAAGGCAGGCCTCACGATCAAGGCGAGTAAGTGCCAGATCGGGCAGGGTTCCGTGGTGTACTTGGGACACCAAGTTGGGAGTGGCCAGGTGGCACCCCTTCAGCCCAAGATAGAAACCATCCTGAATTGGGAGGCGCCCAAAACCCAGACGGAGGTGAGAGCGTTCCTAGGTCTCACCGGGTACTACAGGAGGTTTGTCAAGGGGTATGGCAACCTGGTTGCCCCCTTGACAGCGCTGACTTCGAAGAAGCAGCCCAGGAAGGTGATCTGGACTGACACCTGTCAGAGAGCTTTTGAGGCCTTGAAAACTGCTATGTGCACGGCGCCCGTGCTCTTGGCTCCCAACTTCTCCAAAGAGTTTATCGTTCAGACAGACGCTTCAGAGCATGGTGTGGGGGCTGTTCTTTCACAGATTAATGAGGAGGGCCTAGATCAACCCGTAGCCTTTATTAGCAGGAGGTTACTTCCACGGGAACAGAGATGGAGTGCTATTGAGCGTGAGGCATTTGCTGTGGTCTGGGCGCTGAAGAAGCTAAGACCCTACTTGTTTGGGTCTCACTTCCGGGTTCAGACGGACCACAGGCCCCTCAGATGGTTGATGCATATGAGGGGTGAGAATCCCAAGCTGTTGAGGTGGTCCATTTCCCTACAGGGGATGGATTTCACGGTGGAACATCGCCCTGGTACAGATCACGCCAATGCTGACGGTCTGTCCAGATTTTTCCGCCTTAGTGGTGAGGAACTCCCTGGGGTAGGGTAGTTCTCCCCACCTTTCAGCTGGAGGGGACACGTGTTAGACCTGGCACCTTGGCGTGAGTCTCCCTTCCTCTTTTTGTCGCTGTGCCTCATGTGATTTTATGGTGTTGGCCGCTCAGCGCGCTGTGCCACTGCCAACCAGTGTCACGGTGCGAGTGCTCCCTTTATAAATTGTATGTGTTGGTTGGATTCCATGATTGGATTGTTTGATTTACTATCAGACCCCAGTAAAGTGCGCCAGGAGCGCCAGGGCATGTAAAGGCAAACGCCGCTGGTGGGCTTGCAGCACGGGTTGTGCCACCCACGGAAGCGGCCGGTAAAATACGTCTAAGGTCTGCCGTCGCAGAGCCTGCGTGCAGTCTGGTACTGACGCGCCGACCGACAAGTGCCCACACTTGCCGGTCCCCGAAACCTTCCCTTAGCTGCATGTTAGTCACCCCTCTGGTAGGCCCACGGGCAGGGTGCATTGTGAGCCTGAGGTAGGACAAGCCTAGATGCGTGGCATGTCCTGGTAGTGAATGACCGCCATTTTGTTGTTCACTACTGTAAGGCTACCCTGTTCTCATAGGCCAGTATGGGCGGCCTGGATTATTACACCCTATGATCCTAACCGACCCAGGGAACATGGTAGGAGATCGAGTTTAGTATGCCTGAACTCGGAATGATAAGGTACATCTTTTCGCAAGGTTTATTTTAATATTCCGGGTTTGCAAATGTCACTTTTAGAAAGTTGGCCTTTGCTTGCCTAAACTATTTCAGCCGCCTCTGCGTGATGTGTATCTGATGTCTGGCTGGTGTGAGTGACAGGGCTGGGGGAACCCAGATGGGCAGGGCTAGGTAGCCTGGTATGAATAGGACGATCGACAGGTAGATGGGTGGGAGGAGTGCTCCTAGGCTCTGAATAGGACAGTGCTCCGCTACCTCGATGCCGGCTCCACCCCCTGTGGAGCGTCTGATGACTCTGCCCTGCACTCTGAAAGAAGAAGCCTGCATCACGTAAACAAAGTGCTCAGAAACCGGACTGAACTAGGCAAGGGCCCCCCTGGCCTGGGAGAACAAAAGATTTGTGGTATAAATGGAGGAGCCCTGCTCCTAAGAAACTAGATCCGCTTTTGACCAAGAAGAATCTCTGCCTGAGGAGGAGGCACCGGGAAAGCTGTAGGAGGAAGACTGTCCCTATCCTGGGGGATTGGCCTGCAGTGGTGACCTTGCTGCCAAAGGAGAGAAGAGAAACTGTTGCTGAATACTTTTACTTTACTTTTACTTTCAAAACTTGTGCTTTTCCAAAACGATCTCCAAGGGCTTGGAACTGAGCTTGCCCCCTGAACTGAGCCCCAGGAACATTGGGCTCTACCTGATCTTCACTCGCCTGCTGCTGGACTGTGGTGTCCTTTCCCTCGCCGGAGCTGTGACCCTCGTGCCCAGTCCCTCCCTGAGCCGTGACCAGGACTGCTTAGCCGCCCCCGCCTTGGGAAGAGCCTCGCTCGATCGGAGCCGCTCCCCCTACGCTGTGCTGGGCTGCCCCGTCACCTCGCTCGTGGAGGCTCGCTGTGCCCCTTCACCCTCCCGCCGGAATCGGCGTTTGTGAGCATCTCCAAGCCTCGGACGGCCCGGACGCATCGGCGTGCCCGGCTGCCCCGCTTTGTTCACCCGCCACCTGCAACACCCCGCTCCTGTCGTGAGCCTGAAGATCAGACCCCCATCGTGAAGTGTGGGAGCCCCGGACGCCGCCTCGCTCTTCTGTCGAAGAGCCGCTGAAATCCCGCACCCGCCTTTGCGTCAAGAAACAAGGTACTGTACTTACGAACTCGACCGCGAGCTCGCATCGGATCCAGGGTCCGCAACGTTCTTATTTCCCTGTCATCTGCTGTGTGCTCCCCGGGCGCTGCTTCAGCACGAAGTGCGCTGAGGCCTACAGTTACCTTGTGCCCGCCTAAAGAACTTTCCGTAAAACCAAGAGAACTTGACCGTATTTCCAAGAATTGTGGCCCCATCAGTTCAACGTTACTGGGCCTTGTATTTAACTCTGCTGAAACTACATAAAAGCTTATTTTTATATACTCCCGGATTGGTGTCCGTTTGTGGTGCATGCAAGGGGTTTACTGTATGCGTAATTGCATTTGCTTAACCGTGTACGCCTGAGACTTAGCCTAGACTGCTCGCGCCACGCACCTAGAGGGTGAGCAGGGGTTATTCTGGGGAGTCATCCTTCGCCCTGACAAGAAGTAAAGGGTCCCTGCTTGTTGTGGGTTCACACCTGCGTCAACCAGAGCCCCCTCATTTCTAACAGTCTGTGACCTACCTTGGGCACCAAGTGGGAAGCGGGCTGGTGGCCCCGCTACAACTTAAGATTGCTGCCATCCAGTCCTGGCAGCCCCCCGTCACCCAGACCGAGGTCCGAGCCTTCTTGGGGCTCACCGGCTACTACCGGCGGTTCGTGAAGGACTACGGCAGCATCGTGGGGCCCCTCACGGGTCTCACGTCCAAGAACCAGCCGAAGCGGATTAACTGGACCCCCGATTGTCAAGCGGCCTTCGAGAAGCTGAAGGCCGCTCTATGCACCTCCCCTGTGCTCCAGGCCCCCGATTACAGTCGGGAATTCATGGTACAGACCGACGCCTCCGACCACGGCATCGGAGCCGTCCTTTCTCAGTTAAACCCCGAAGGTCATGACCAACCGGTGGCCTTCATCAGTCGACGTCTCCTGGCCCGAGAACAGCGCTGGAGCACCATCGAGAGGGAGGCCTTTGCAGTGGTGTGGGCCCTCAAAAAGCTCCGGCCCTATCTCTTCGGTACCCACTTCCGGGTACAAACCGACCATCGACCCCTGCAGTGGCTGATGTAGATGCGGGGGGAGAACCCAAAACTCTTGCGCTGGTCCATTTCCCTGCAGGGAATGGACTTCACTGTGGAGCACCGACCAGGCCAAGACCACGCCAATGCGGATGGCCTGTCCCGCTTTTTCCGCCTCGACGAAGAGAGTCCCCAAGGAGATGGGTGACTCTCCCCGCCTTCAGCTGGGGGGGACGCATGTTGGACAGGCCACACGAAGGGCTTGCTCCCTCCCCGCACGACAGGGCCCGAGCTCCGGCCCACCAGGCATAACCCACGAAAAGCACCCGTACCCCGTCCCCCGACGGATCTTCTGCCCTCGGACCTCTACTCATCACGGGGCCCAGCCCCACCGGCTCCCCCGGCCGGTTCAAGCCGCCATCTTGGGCCCTGCACCACGAGGCCGCGTGGCCTCGCCCCGACCCTAACCCCGGGCCTGACCGGCCCCGACATCCCGGCACCACCATCCACCCGGGAGGTGAGCGGACCACTTGGCAGGTCAATGGGAGGACGAAGTGTCAAGAGCTCTTCCCCCGCCAGGTGCCGATCGCCTCCAGCTCCCCCAGGCGCTGGCCCCACCCCCTGCTGGGTGTCTGGACACCTTCATCCCGGGCCCTCCGACCTCCAAGTGCGAGGGTCCGGACATCAAAGAGCGCCTGCCCTATTACTGGGGCAACTCCGGAGCAGGAAGGCAGTTGTATCCTGGAGTCGAGAGACACCGAGAGAACTCAGCCTTGACGGACTACTGGCGCTGCCGTAGCCCGCTCTTGTGAACCATCGTCCTGCCTGCTGGCGCTGCCGCGGCCTTCTACAACATCCATCCTCGTCGGGACCTGCTGGCGCTGCCGCGGCCCGTTGTAACGACCATCCTCACCGGGACCTGCTGGCGCTGCCGCGGACCGTACATCGACCATCTTTCCGGGACCTGCTGGCGCTGCCGCGGCCCGTTGTAACGACCATCCTCACCGGGACCTGCTGGCGCTGCCGCGGACCGTACATCGACCATCTTTCCGGGACCTGCTGGCGCTGCAGCGGGCCGCACCAACTGAGCTCGAGGATTGTGAGCCAATCATCATCCCATCCAAACTACCTGACTGGTAGACAGACTGTCCCGCTACCCCTTACCCTGCTTTGAGAGACTTGAATCGAGGGGACCCCTGAGTCCAGTCCTCCTTGTATCATTCAACCGTACCTTAAGAAGTGCATATAAAGAACACTGAACCTTATCCGTGTGTGGTATCTGTCTGTGGGGGGGAAGTTACTTGTCTGTACGATCGCTGGAGACGGCTCTCCCCGGAGACCTCTCCTCCTGACCCCGGCCGACCCTCCCGGTCCGTCTATCCTTTCTAACAGTCCTCCCAGCAGTGCCCACACATAGGAGGGGTGGGTGCAGAGTCCCCCCAGCAGTGCCCAGACACAGGAGGGGTGGGTGCCTATCACTCCCAGCAGTGCCCAGACATATGAGGGGTGGGTGCCTATCACTCCCAGCAGTGCCCACACATAGGAGGGGTGGGTGCAGTGTCCTCCCAGCAGTGCCCACACATAGGAGGGGTGGGTGCAGAGTCCCCCCAGCAGTGCCCAGACATAGGAGGGATGGGTGCAGAGTCCCCCCAGCAGTTCCCAGACACAGGAGGGGTGGGCGCCTATCACTCCCAGCAGTGCCCAGACAAAGGAGGGGTGGGTGCCTATCACTCCCAGCAGTGCCCAGACATAGGAGGGGTGGGTGCAGAGTCCCCCCAGCAGTGCCCACACATAGGAGGGGTGGGTGCAGAGTCCCCCCAGCAGTGCCCAGACATAGGAGGGGTGGGTGCAGAGTCCTCCCAGCAGTGCTCAGCCATATGAGGGGTGGGTGCCTATCACTCCCAGCAGTGCCCAGACATAGCAGGGGTGGGTGCAGAGTCCCCTCAACAGTGCCCACACATAGGAGGGGTGGGTGCAGAGTTCTCCCAGCAGTGCCCAGACATAGGAGGGGTGGGTGCAGAGTCCCCCCAGCAGTGCCCACACATAGGAGGGGTGGGTGCAGAGTCCTCCCAGCAGTGCCCAGACATATGAGGGGTGGGTGTCTATCACTCCCAGCTGTGCCCACACATAGGAGGGGTGGGTGCAGAGTCCTCCCAGCAGTGCCCACACATAGGAGGGGTGGGTGCAGAGTCCCCCCAGCAGTGCCCAGACACAGGAGGGGTGGGTGCCTATCACTCCCAGCAGTGGCCAGACATATGAGGGCTGGGTGCCTATCACTCCCAGCAGTGCCCAGACATATGAGGGGTGGGTGCAGAGTCCCCCCAGCAGTGCCCAGACATATGAGGGGTGGGTGCCTATCATGCCAAGCAGTGCCCACACATAGGAGGGGTGGGTGCAGAGTCCTCCCAGCAGTGCCCAGACATAGGAGGGGTGGGTGCCTATCACTCCCAGCAGTGCCCAGACATAGGAGGGGTGGGTGCAGAGTCCCCCCAGCAGTGCCCACACATAGGAGGGGTGGGTGCAGAGTCCCCCCAGCAGTGCCCAGACATAGGAGGGGTGGATGCCTATCACTCCCAGCAGTGCCCACACATAGGAGGGGTGGGTGCAGAGTCCCCCCAGCAGTGCCCAGACATAGGAGGGGTGGATGCAGAGTCCCCCCAGCAGTGCCCCGACACAGGAGGGGTGGGTGCCTATCACTCCTAGCAGTGCCCAGACATATGAGGGGTGGGTGCAGGTTCCCCCCAGCAGTGCCCAGACATATGAGGGGTGGGTGCGTATCACTCCCAGCAGTGCCCACACATAGGAGGGGTGGGTGCAGAGTCCTCCCAGCAGTGCCCAGACATAGGAGGGGTGGGTGCCTATCACTCCCAGCAGTGCCCAGACATAGGAGGGGTGGGTGCAGAGTCCCCCCAGCAGTGCCCAGACATAGAAGGGGTGGATGCAGAGTGTTGGACCCGGCCTCGTAGAATGGCCCTCCGGGCCCCCGCACCACCGAAACCTGGTACATACAGCCCAATCCCCCGGCCCTGCCGAACCTCCCCACCAGGACACACGCACCGACCCGGACATCCCCGTCCCTGGCCTCTCCCCTTTCGGCCACCCCGGGCCCGCGTGCCCACTTCATGCACCAAGATGGCCGCCCGGCCCCAGCGCGACCCGGGCATAGAGGCGCCACTCCGGCTGGAGGACATCCCGCTTCCAGGGGATGAGAGAGGGAGGAGCAGTTTCTATCGCACCTCTGAACTCCCCCGGGACGATGGGTTTCGATCGGCCCTCCGGCCTCCCTGAGGGCTGGCTCCACGCCTGCTGGGTGTCTGGGACTCCTCCCGACCCCGCCCTGAAAGAATCAAAAGACTATAGCAGGAAATCCCGACAAGCGACCCCCAGGTGACAAGACCCCTGCCTGCACAGGCTCCGGACATCAAAGAGGGGTCGAACTATAACAAGGGGTGCTCTGGGGCTGTCCGGCAGATTCGACGCTGGAACAACGAGAGCCTGCTGACGTGGTCGCGGCTCCTGGAACTGGAACTCACCTGAGCCCTGCTGAGTGACTCGCGGCTCCCTGAAGATCGTAAGACCTCCGAACTTGTACCTGAGCCCGCTCAGTGACTCGCGGCTTCCACAGACTCCACCGGTCCCGCCGGACCCCACGACAACCAGCCTACCCCCCAGCTCGAGGATTGTGAGCTGTGCGCCGGGTACGTCCCTCCTTTGAACCGTTACCAGAGACAGTCCCGCTACCCCCTACCTTTCCGAGACTCTTGAGCCCGTGCTCACCTTGTACATATTTGCAGTGATACCTGTTTGATAAAACTTGTTCTGAGAATACCCAGTGTGGTCCCTCTGTGTCGTGTGGTGCCAGAAGTACGATCCTAGTTGCGAGAGTCCTCCCCCCTGGGGACTCTCCCGCCAGTGCCCGGCTACGATACTTTGAGGGTGGGTCTCAGGGTAGTCAGGACCCCTTTCCGGGCTCCTCTGAGGTCGCCGTCTAACGTTGGTGGCAAGCGACGGGATTCGGGCCCATCACCTAGAGATCGTACAGTAAACGATGGACGCACGACCAACAAAGATGGCAGAAGGAAGCGCCACGAGCTCCGCAGAAACCAACGCCAACAGAGTGTTCCAGGTAGAGCATCTGGAAGAATACACACACAAAGAGCTAAAACAATTTTGCAAAGAACTTAAAATCGCTACCACTGGCCTCAACACTAAGGAAGACTTGCAGAAAGCACTGAAAACTTGGGTGGAGACCGGGGCCTCCCGCCCGGAAGGCACGGGGGAGCGCCCCGACGAAGCCGAACCCCCCCAAAGTGAAAGCAGTAGCAATCAGGTGCGAGGCATCGTACCAGACGGGGGCCTATCCCCGGAAGAGCTCGCGGACAGAGAGAGAAGCCGCAGTCATGAACTCGAGTTAGCCAAACTCAAAATCGAGGGCGAATTGAAGTTAGCGGAGAAGAAGCTAGCAGTAGAGCAAATGCGTGTACAAGGCGAACTGGAAGAAAAGAAGCTCCAACGGGAGCACGAAGGAAGAAAGCTCCAACTGGAGCACGAACGGAGCTTAAAGGAACTCGAGCTCAAGGCCCGAAATGAGGACGGGAGGCCCTCGGGGAACCGAGAGACGGCCCCCCCAGCGGAACAGAAGGTCCACATCCCCAAGGATGTGGTCAAAGAATATTACAAAAACGATGACATTCAGCAATGGTTTCGGGCCTACGAGGTCGCCATGACCTGCCATCGGATTCCACAGAAGGACTGGGGGGCGGGGTTGTGGGGACGGTTTCTGAGCGAAGGAAGGGACACCTTGCTCGACCTACCCCTCTCCCTGCAGACCTCCTACAGCCACATGAAAGAGGCTCTCCTCACAAGATACGGCCTCACCCCAGAAATGTACCGCCAACGGTTCCGGGACTGCAGGAAGATCCCGGGCACCACCTGGGTGGAGTATGTAAACTTTTTTAGTCGGGCCTTCGATGGGTGGGTCAAGGGCAGCAAAGTCACCACCCTTGCCGAACTCACTGACCTCATGTTATGGGAACATCTGGCTGCGAACTGCTTCGTAGAGCTACGTCAACATCTGCTGGATAGCAAGCTCACAGATCCCCGGAAGCTGGCCGTGGAGGCCGACCGCTGGACCAACACCCGGGTCTACCGGGGCATGGTAGGAGAGTACCTCCGAACCAGTCAGGGACCACCCCGCCAGAGAGGGGGAGGGAACCAGGGAGGGCCGAGGGAGTCCCAGCCTAGCCCCCCGAAGACACCACCTCCACCTTTCCCGGCGCCCCCCCCACCAGTAACAGGGCCCCCTGGGAGACGGGGACACCGGGTGACCGTCACATGTTTCCGCTGCCAGAAACCCGGGCACTACGCCAATGACCCAGAGTGCCCCATGGCCACCCAAGTCACCCCTGCGAGACAGATAGCCAACGTGGCCCTAGGGGAGGAGGTTGAGGAAGCCGAGGAGTGGGAACCAGCCGCGATGGCCCTAGTATCCCTGGGAGATAGGGAAATGATCCCTGGTAGCCTCCTACCGTCCAACACACAGAAATATGGGCAGCTCGTCAAGATCAATGGCCACCAGGTAGAGGCCCTGCGGGACACCGGGGCCAGTATCACCGGTGTCCTCAGGCACCTAGTTCCCGAGGAGCAGATCCTCCCCAATGTCTTTTGCCCCGTGATATCTGCAGACAATAGGGAAAGTATGTGTCAGGTGGCCCTGGTGCCATTTGAGTGGGGAGGGGTGATAGGTAAACTCAAGGTGGCCGTAAGAACCTCCCAGCCGGTCGACTGCCTCTTAGGGAACGACCTGGAGAGTTCTCCCTGGAAGCACGTAGAGCGCAAGGCCCACCTAGGTATGATGGGACTCCCCGAGTGGGTGTGTGCCACCACCCGATCTATGACAGCCCGACTCACTCCCCTGAGAGAAATCGAGAGCACCCCGGTCGAAGTAGACAGCACCGTCCCCGCCGAGGGTCCTCCCGTTCCCCCATTGGAAGGGTCCGTCGCCAGCGACGAACCCGCACCATCCGACCCCGCCCTGGTCCCCGAGTTGGGGGATCTACCCGAGTTGGCCCATTGGCGCCACGAGGGCGGACCCACCCGAGAAGAATTTTGCCAGGAACAAGCCACCTGTCCTTCCCTGGTCGGGCTGCGGCGCCAGGCCGAGGGCCAAGCCGCAGTTGACCAGACCGGAACGCACCGAATCTATCGGGAGAATAACGTCCTGTATAGTGAGCAGAAATCAGTGGAGCTGGGATCCGGACGGGTACTGGTGGTACCTCTCCGCTTCCGGGATTTCCTCCTGGGCTTAGCCCACGATGTCCCCCTCGCCGGTCACCTGGGTCAGGACAAGACCTACAGCCGTCTCGTGACCCATTTTTATTGGCCTAAGATGAAAGCAGCGGTAGAGGCCCACTGCAAGTCCTGCCCCACGTGCCAAGCCAGTGGGAAGAGTGGGGGGAAGCGCAAGGCTCCCCTCCAACCTTTCCCGGTCGTCAGTACCCCCTTCGAACGAGTCGGGATCGACATCGTGGGGCCACTGGACGCCCCCACCTCCCAAGGTCACCGTTTCATCTTGGTCCTAGTGGACCACGCCACCCGCTACCCAGAGGCTATTCCCCTACGCACCATTACGGCCCCCGTGGTGGGCCGGGCCCTGATGGGGATCTTCTCCAGGGTGGGTTTCCCCCGCGAGGTCGTGAGCGATCGCGGCACTAATTTTATATCCAGGTATATGACGTCCCTGTGGCAACAATGTGGGATGTCCTATAAGTTCACCACCCCGTACCATCCCCAAGGGAACGGCCTAGTAGAGAGGTTTAATAGGACTTTGAAAGGGATGATCGCTGGCCTAGAAGAGCCCCTCCGGCGTAAGTGGGACGTCCTGCTCCCCTGCCTCTTGTTCGCTTACCGGGAGGTCCCCCAGAAGTCCTTAGGGTTCAGCCCGTTTGAATTACTCTATGGGCACCCCGTCCGAGGTCCCCTCAGTTTAGTTAAGGAAGGGTGGGAGGCAGCACCCCAGACCACCCCCCGAGATGTGTTCCAATATGTCCTGGCCCTCCGGAACCAGACCAGGAGGTTCCGAGAACTGGCCGAGGCCAACCTGGAGGCGAGTCAAGAAGAAATGAAGCGCTGGTACGACCAGAATGCTACTCTGGTCGAGTTCCAGCCGGGCCAGCAGGTGTGGGTCATGGCCCCCGTGAAGCCTGGCGCTCTCCAGGACCGATGGACTGGGCCCTACAAAGTGGTCGAGAAGAAGAGCCAAGTCACCTACTTGGTGGACGTCCAGTCGCCTCGGGATCCCCTCCGGGTCCTGCACGTGAACCGCCTCAAGCCTCACTTCCAGCGGACAGAACTGAGCCTCCTGCTGGCCACCGATGACGGGGCCGAAGATGAGTCGGATCCCCTCCCGGACCTCCTGTGTATCAAGGAGCAGGATGGCTCCGTGGAAGGAGTGAACCTCTCCCCAGCCCTCACTGCCCAGCAACAAGCGGACTGCCGCCAGCTCCTAAGACAATTTTCTGACCTCTTCTCCCTGACCCCCCGGGTCACCAACTGGTGTGTTCATGATGTGGACACCGGGGACAGCCCGCCGGTGAGACACCGAGCCTACCGGGTTCCTGACCGGGTCCGGTCCTGCATTCAAGCGGAAGTCTCGAAGATGTTGACCCTGGGGGTGATCGAGCCCTCTGACAGTCCCTGGGCCAGCCCCGTGGTCCTGGTCCCGAAGGCAGCGGCCCCCGGTGTCGCCCCCGAGCTCCGATTCTGCGTGGACTACCGGGGGCTCAATGACGTTACCCGAGCCGATGCCCACCCCATTCCACGAGCCGACGAACTCATTGACCGACTAGGGGCAGCCCGGTTCCTCAGCACATTCGACCTCACCTGCGGATACTGGCAGATTGCGCTCACCGAAGGGGCCAAAGAGCGGTCCGCTTTCTCCACCCCCGATGGGCACTACCGCTTCCGCGTAATGCCCTTCGGGATGAAAAATGCCCCGGCCACTTTCCAGCGACTGGTGAATAGAGTCCTGACCGGGCTAGAACAGTTCAGCGCGGCATACCTGGACGACATCGCTGTCTTCAGTTCAGAGTGGAGTGAGCACCTCCAGCACCTCCGAAGGGTGCTAATCGCCCTGCGCCAGGCAGGCCTCACAGTAAAAGCCAGCAAGTGCCAGATCGGGCAAGGATCCGTGGTCTACTTGGGGCACCAGGTCGGGAGTGGCCAGGTCACCCCGCTACAGCCAAAGATCGACGCCATCCTGGCCTGGGAACCACCCATCACCCAGACGGAGGTCCGAGCCCTTCTGGGACTCACGGGCTACTACCGAAGATTCATTTGGGGGTATGGCAGCCTTGTCGGCCCTCTCACAGAACTCACGTCTAAAAAACAGCCAAAGAAAGTGCAGTGGACGGCTGCCTGCCAGGAAGCTTTCGATGCCCTAAAAAGGGCCATGTGTACTGCCCCCGTCCTCCAGGCTCCCGACTACGCCAAGGAGTTCGTAGTCCAAACCGATGCCTCCGAGCATGGCATTGGGGCCGTCCTGTCCCAAGTAAATGACCAAGGCCTAGACCAGCCCGTCGCCTTCCTCAGTCGGCGGCTGTTGCCCCGAGAACAAAGATGGAGCACCATAGAGCGCGAAGCCTTTGCCGTGGTCTGGGCACTCAAAAAGCTACGACCCTACCTGTTTGGCACCCATTTCAGAGTCCAAACTGACCATCGGCCCTTACGTTGGCTCATGCAGATGCGAGGAGAAAACCCCAAGCTACTGCGGTGGTCAATCTCCCTCCAGGGGATGGATTTCACCGTGGAACACCGCCCTGGTACGGACCACGCCAATGCTGACGGCCTCTCCCGGTTCTTCCGCCTCAGCGAAGAGAACCCCCCAAGCTGATGGGCAGTTCTCTCCGGCTTTCAGCTGGGGGGGACGCGTGTTGGACCCGGCCTCGTAGAATGGCCCTCCGGGCCCCCGCACCACCGAAACCTGGTACATACAGCCCAAGCCCCCGGCCCCGCCGAACCTCCCCACCAGGACACACGGACCGACCCGGACATCCCCGTCCCTGGCCTCTCCCCTTTCGGCCACCCCGGGCCCGCGTGCCCACTTCATGCACCAAGATGGCCGCCCGGCCCCAGCGCGACCCGGGCATAGAGGCGCCACTCCGGCTGGAGGACATCCCGCTTCCAGGGGATGAGAGAGGGAGGAGCAGTTTCTATCGCACCTCTGAACTCCCCCGGGACGATGGGTTTCGATCGGCCCTCCGGCCTCCCTGAGGGCTGGCTCCACGCCTGCTGGGTGTCTGGGACTCCTCCCGACCCGGCCCTGAAAGAATCAAAAGACTATAGCAGGAAATCCCGACAAGCGACCCCCAGGTGACAAGACCCCTGCCTGCACAGGCTCCGGACATCAAAGAGGGGTCGAACTATAACAAGGGGTGCTCTGGGGCTGTCCGGCAGATTCGACGCTGGAACAACGAGAGCCTGCTGACGTGGTCGCGGCTCCTGGAACTGGAACTCACCTGAGCCCTGCTGAGTGACTCGCGGCTCCCTGAAGATCGTAAGACCTCCGAACTTGTACCTGAGCCCGCTCAGTGACTCGCGGCTTCCACAGACTCCACCGGTCCCGCCGGACCCCACGACAACCAGCCTACCCCCCAGCTCGAGGATTGTGAGCTGTGCGCCGGGTACGTCCCTCCTTTGAACCGTTACCAGAGACAGTCCCGCTACCCCCTACCTTTCCGAGACTCTTGAGCCCGTGCTCACCTTGTACATATTTGCAGTGATACCTGTTTGATAAAACTTGTTCTGAGAATACCCAGTGTGGTCCCTCTGTGTCGTGTGGTGCCAGAAGTACGATCCTAGTTGCGAGAGTCCTCCCCCCTGGGGACTCTCCCGCCAGTGCCCGGCTACGATACTTTGAGGGTGGGTCTCAGGGTAGTCAGGACCCCTTTCCGGGCTCCTCTGAGGTCGCCGTCTAACACAGAGTCCCCCCAGCAGTGCCCCGACACAGGAGGGGTGGGTGCCTATCACTGCCAGCAGTGCCCAGACATAGGAGGGGTGGGTGCAGAGTCCTCCCAGCCGTGCCCAGACATAGGAGGGGTGGGTGCCTATCACTCCCAGCAGTGCCCAGACATAGGAGGGGTGGGTGCAGAGTCCCCCCAGCAGTGCCCACACATAGGAAGGGTGGGTGCAGAGTCCCCCCAGCAGTGCCCAGACATAGGAGGGGTGGGTGCCTATCACTCCCAGCAGTGCCCAGACATAGGAGGGGTGGGTGCAGAGTCCCCCTGTTGGACAGGCCACACGAAGGGCTTGCTCCCTCCCCGCACGACAGGGCCCGAGCTCCGGCCCACCAGACTTAACCCACGAAAAGCACCCGTACTCCGTCTCCCGACGGATCTTCTGCCCTCGGACCTCTACTCATCACGGGGCCCAGCCCCACCGGCTCCCCCGGCCGGTTCAAGCCGCCATCTTGGGCCCTGCACCACGAGGCCGCGTGGCCTCGCCCCGACCCTAAACCCCGGGCCTGACCGGCCCCGACATCCCGGCACCACCATCCACCCGGGAGGTGAGCGGACCACTTGGCAGGTCAATAGGAGGACGAAGTGTCAAGAGCTCTTCCCCCGCCAGGTGCCGATCGCCTCCAGCTCCCCCAGGCGCTGGCTCCACCCCCTGCTGGGTGTCTGGACACCTTCATCCCGGGCCCTCCGACCTCCAAGTGCGAGGGTCCGGACATCAAAGAGCGCCTGCCCTATAACTGGGGCAACTCCGGAGCAGGAAGGCAGTTGTATCCTGGAGTCGAGAGACACCGAGAGAACTCAGCCTTGACGGACTACTGGCGCTGCCGTAGCCCGCTCCTGTGAACCATCGTCCTGCCTGCTGGCGCTGCCGCGGCCTTCTACAACATCCATCCTCGTCGGGACCTGCTGGCGCTGCCGCGGCCCGTTGTATCGACCATCTTCACCGGGACCTGCTGGCGCTGCCGCGGACCGTATATCGACCATCTTTCCGGGACCTGCTGGCGCTGCCGCGGCCCGTTGTAACGACCATCCTCACCGGGACCTGCTGGCGCTGCCGCGGACCGTACATCGACCATCTTTCCGGGACCTGCTGGCGCTGCCACGGCCCGCACCAACTAAGCTCGAGGATTGTGAGCTAATCATCATCTCATCCAAACTAGGGGTGGGCGGAATTTGCGGAATTAACCTTCGCAAATTATCGCGAGAATGTTTAAAATTATCGCAAACAAGCAGAAATATCGCAAAGATGCGGAAGTTTTTTTCCGGCATGTTCGCGAGATTTTCTGCATGGTTGCGGGTCGCCAACTTACCCATGTGGTTGCTTGCGGGCGCGGCCATCTTGTTTTGAGTTGTTCTCGCGGTGCATGATCGCGAGAAGAAAGACGTGATCGCGCGACGCATGACGTCACTGCGGGCGCGAACTGTCGCGAGACAGCGCAAATGGCTAAAAACAATACAACATCTCATGGAGAACGCGACCGGATCAAGAAAACTTGTCGGCGAACGCAGGGATTCAGGTAAGGCGATCGCGCGCGCGCGAGAATGTATCATTTTACAGCGCGAGCAAGAAACAAATTATCGCCAAGCTGCGGAAACCGGAATTTTTGACATTTTCGCGCTCTCCGCGGAACGCAAAAATGTCAAATTATCGCAATTTCCGCGAACGGAACGAAATTTTTGCCCAGGCCTAATCCAAACTACCTGACTGGTAGACAGACTGTCCCGCTACCCCTTACCCTGCTTTGAGAGACTTGAATCGAGGGGACCCCTGAGTCCAGACCTCCTTGTACCAGTCAACCGTACCTTAAGAAGTGCTTATAAAGAACACTGAACCTTATCCGTGTGTGGTATCTGTCTGTGGGGGGGGAAGTTACTTGTCTGTACGATCGCTGGAGACGGCTCTCCCCGGAGACCTCTCCTGACCCCGGCCGACCCTCCCGGTCCGTCTATCCTTTCTAACATTGGTGGCCAGCGGCGCGATCCGAATCAACGCGTAATCGTACAGAGAGTAGCTCACCCCACGACAACAACACGATGTCAGCCAAAGATAGCAACTCCACCGAGAACTTCCAAATGGATAAATTAGAAGAATACAACCACCGCGAACTGAGACAGTTCTGCATAGAACTTGGCATTGCTACCACCGGCCTGAGTACCAAAGATGATCTAAAGCACGCCCTAGAGTCGTGGACAGAAACTGGGGTCGCCGGACCCTCCGACCAAAGCAGCATCACACCAGAGGGGAACGCCACGGCTCCTGAGGAGCGGGGAACGGGCCTCTCGCAGGAGGAGATCCGAGAAAGAGAAAGAACCAGATTGCACGAGTTGGAAATGGCACGACTCAAGATGGATGGGGAACTCAAGTTAGCTGAACAGAAACTCAACCTCGAGCACATGTGGCTCCGAGATGAACGAGAAGAGAAGCAGAGACAGAGAGAGCTGGAGGAGAAAAAAATAACGCTCGAGCACGAGCGCAAACTGGCGGAAATAGAACTTCGGAAACAGAATAAAGAACTGGGGGTGCCTGAGCGACCACACACCCCGGGGCCAATCGAGAAAAAAGTCCACATCCCCAAGGATGTTGTCCGCGAGTATGTCCGAGAAGACGACATACAACAGTGGTTTAAAGCCTACGAGATCGCCATGACCTCCCACCGGATCGACCGGAGTGATTGGGGAGCCGGACTCTGGGGGAGGTTTATCAACGAGGGGCGCGATGCCCTACTGCAGCTCCCAGATCACCAAATGTCGTCCTACGACCACATGAAGGCTGCCCTCCTCACCCGATACGGCCTCACACCCGAGATGTACCGCCAGAGGTTCAGAGATTGCACCCGGATCCCAGGTACAACTTGGGTAGAATACGTGAACTATTTCAGCCGTGCCTTCGAGGGTTGGATAAAGGGGAGCCAGGTCACCACCTACGAACAACTCTTTAACCTGATGGTATGGGAGCACCTGTCGAACAACTGCTTCGTCGAGCTCAGGCAGCACCTCCTCGACAGTAAGCTGACTGACCCCCGGCAGCTCGCCGCCGAAGCTGACCGATGGGAAAGCACCCGAGTGGGCCGGAGGGGGCCACACGAACAGAACAGAAACAACCAAGGCCAGCACCGTCCTCGGGGAGGAGGAGGGGGCCAGGGGCGAGGGAGAGACGCCTTGCCCGCAACACCCGTGGCCAGCACCCCGGCTCCGGCCGGTCGGGAAAACCCCCCGTGGCGCCCTGGGGTCCGAGCCAACGTCACGTGCCACCGATGCCAGCGAGTCGGCCACTACGCCAATGACCCGAGCTGCCCGCAGAACCAAACACCCAAGCCCCGCCAGGTAGCTGCCGCCGCCCTGGGGGAAAAGCGATCATTGGAGGAACCGGAGGAGTATGAGCCGGCCCAGCAAGAGTGGGAACCGGCCGCCATGGTCCTGGCGTGCTTAGGGGGAAGAGACATGGTCCCGCGGGCTCCCCTACCCGCTAACACCAGGAAATACGGTCAGTGGGTGACCATTAATGGACAGCGAGCCGAGGCCTTGCGTGACACAGGCGCCAGTGTGACGGCCGTCCGCTGTCACCTGGTGAAGCCCGAGCAGATCCTGCCGAACATTCTCTGCCCCGTCCGCTCGGCAGACAACTCTGAAAGTATGTGTCAAATGGCCTGCGTTCCATTCGAATGGGGAGGGGTCTCCGGCCTGTTGAAGGTGACGGTCCGGGACGATGCCCCCGTGGACTGCCTCCTGGGGAATGACCTCGAGAGTTCCCCGTGGGCCACCGTTGAGAGAAGAGAGCACCTGGGGATGCTGGGCCTCCCGGACTGGGCCTGCATAACCACCCGGTCCATGGCCGCCCGTGCCGTCCCTCGATCAGAAGAACCAGAATGGCCAGCACCTCCGCCCCCAGTCGCCCCAGTAGAAGACGACGACGAGGCCAGCCTCCCAGACCCGACGGCCGAAGGGGATGCGCAACCCCAGGACCTTCCTGACCTGGCTCAGTGGCGTCAAGAGGGGGGGCCCACCCAAGCACAGTTCCGCCAGGAACAAAAGACCTGTCCCTCCCTCGAGGGACTCCGCCAACAAGCCAGCGCCCAGAACGCAGGGGACTCCACCGGAACTCACTGGGTCTACTGGGATAACGACCTGCTATACAGCGAGCAAAGAATCGCCGAGCTGGGGGCCGGTCGAGTACTGGTGGTACCTCTCCGCTTCAGAGACTTTCTGCTCAACCTGGCCCACGATGTCCCCCTGGCTGGACACCTGGGCCAAGATAAAACGTACAGCCGCCTAGTGACCCACTTTTTCTGGCCGAAGATGAGGAACGACGTCCTGAACCACTGCCGATCTTGCCCCCCATGCCAAGCCAGCGGGAAGAGTGGTCGGAAGCTGAAAGCCCCTCTGCAACCCTTCCCTGTGGTCACCACCCCGTTTGAGAGGGTGGGGATAGACATCGTGGGGCCTCTGGACCCCCGCACGGCACAAGGACACAGGTTCATCTTAGTACTGGTGGACCATGCCACCCGCTACCCCGAGGCGGTGCCCCTACGGGCCGTGACAGCTCCGGTGGTTGGCCGGGCCCTAATGGGGATCTTCTCCCGGGTAGGCTTCCCCCGAGAAGTCGTCAGCGACCGAGGCACGAACTTTATATCCAAATACATGAAGTCCCTCTGGCAACAATGCGGGGTCACCTACAGATTCACGACCCCCTATCACCCCCAAGGGAACGGACTAGTGGAGCGTTTTAACCGCACCCTCAAGGGGATGATTGGGGGATTGGAAGAGCCCCTCCGTCGCCAGTGGGATGTACTACTCCCGTGCCTCCTCTTCGCCTACCGCGAAGTTCCCCAGAAGTCCCTCGGTTTTAGCCCTTTCGAACTCCTGTACGGGCACCCTGTGCGAGGGCCCCTCAGCCTAGTAAAAGAAGGTTGGGAGATGGCCCCCCTAAAGACCCCTCCAGACGTCTTCAAATACCTCCTGGCCCTACGCAATCAGACCCGGCGCTTCAGAGAGATGGCCAAGGCGAACCTTGAGGCCAGCCAGGAGGACATGAAGAAGTGGTATGATCACAATGCCTCCTCCGTTGAGTTCGAGCCTGGACAACAGGTATGGGTGATGTCCCCCACCGAACCATGTGCCTTGCAAGATAAGTGGACGGGGCCCTTCAAAGTGGTCGAGCGCAAAAGCCCCGTCACTTACCTCATCGACCTGGGGACCTCCCGGAACCCCCTTCGGGTCCTCCACACCAACCGACTCAAACCACACTTTGTGCGCTCAGAACTCAGCCTCCTGATGGCTACGGACAGTGGGGCAGAGGAAGACTCCGAACCCCTCCCGGATCTTCTGAAGACTCAGGAGAATGACGGCTCCGTGGACGGGGTCCGGCTCTCTGACGCCCTCACTTCGGAGCAACGCCAGGGCTGCCGGAACCTCCTGCTGCAGTTCGCTACCCTGTTCTCCCTCACCCCCGGGGTCACCCCTTGGTGTTTGCACGACGTGGACACCGGGGACAGTCCCCCTGTCCGACACCGGGCCTACCGCGTACCAGATCGGGTACGGGCCTGCATACAGGAGGAGGTGACCAAGATGCTCACAATCGGGGTCATCGAGCCCTCGGACAGTCCCTGGGCCAGTCCGGTTGTATTGGTCCCCAAAGCCGCTGCCCCCGGCACCGCACCTGAACTGAGATTCTGCGTCGACTACCGGGGCTTGAACGCTGTCACCCGGACCGACGCTCATCCGATCCCCCGAGCAGACGAGCTGATCGACCGGCTGGGGGCCGCCCGCTACCTCAGTATCTTCGACCTAACAGCGGGCTACTGGCAGATCGGCCTCCCACCCAGGGCTCAGGAATGGTCAGCCTTCTCTACCCCCGATGGCCACTACCAGTTCAAGGTCATGCCCTTCGGCATGAAGAATGCCCCCGCCACGTTTCAACGCCTCGTGAACCAGGTCTTGGCGGGGCTCGAAGAGTTCAGCGCTGCCTACCTGGACGATATCGCTGTATACAGCCACCACTGGCCCGACCACCTCCGTCACCTCCAAGAGGTCCTACAGGCCCTCCAGCGGGCCGGCCTCACAATTAAGGCCGGCAAGTGCCAAATTGGCCAAGGGTCTGTGACCTACCTTGGGCACCAAGTGGGAAGCGGGCTGGTGGCCCCGCTACAACTTAAGATTGCTGCCATCCAGTCCTGGCAGCCCCCCGTCACCCAGACCGAGGTCCGAGCCTTCTTGGGGCTCACCGGCTACTACCGGCGGTTCGTGAAGGACTACGGCAGCATCGTGGGGCCCCTCACGGGTCTCACGTCCAAGAACCAGCCGAAGCGGATTAACTGGACCCCCGATTGTCAAGCGGCCTTCGAGAAGCTGAAGGCCGCTCTATGCACCGCCCCTGTGCTCCAGGCCCCCGATTACAGTCGGGAATTCATGGTACAGACCGACGCCTCCGACCACGGCATCGGACCCGTCCTTTCTCAGTTGAACCCCGAAGGTCATGACCAGCCGGTGGCCTTCATCAGTCGATGTCTCCTGGCCCGAGAACAGCGCTGGAGCACCATCGAGAGGGAGGCCTTCGCAGTGGTGTGGGCCCTCAAAAAGCTCCGGCCCTATCTCTTCGGTACCCACTTCCGGGTACAAACCGACCATCGACCCCTGCAGTGGCTGATGCAGATGCGGGGGGAGAACCCAAAACTCTTGCGCTGGTCCATTTCCCTGCAGGGAATGGACTTCACTGTGGAGCACCGACCAGGCCAAGACCACGCCAACGCGGATGGCCTGTCCCGCTTTTTCCGCCTCGACGAAGAGAGTCCCCAAGGAGATGGGTGACTCTCCCCGCCTTCAGCTGGGGGGGACGCATGTTGGACAGGCCACACGAAGGGCTTGCTCCCTCCCCGCACGACAGGGCCCGAGCTCCGGCCCACCAGACTTAACCCACGAAAAGCACCCGTACTCCGTCTCCCGACGGATCTTCTGCCCTCGGACCTCTACTCATCACGGGGCCCAGCCCCACCGGCTCCCCCGGCCGGTTCAAGCCGCCATCTTGGGCCCTGCACCACGAGGCCGCGTGGCCTCGCCCCGACCCTAAACCCCGGGCCTGACCGGCCCCGACATCCCGGCACCACCATCCACCCGGGAGGTGAGCGGACCACTTGGCAGGTCAATAGGAGGACGAAGTGTCAAGAGCTCTTCCCCTGCCAGGTGCCGATCGCCTCCAGCTCCCCCAGGCGCTGGCTCCACCCCCTGCTGGGTGTCTGGACACCTTCATCCCGGGCCCTCCGACCTCCAAGTGCGAGGGTCCGGACATCAAAGAGCGCCTGCCCTATAACTGGGGCAACTCCGGAGCAGGAAGGCAGTTGTATCCTGGAGTCGAGAGACACCGAGAGAACTCAGCCTTGACGGACTACTGGCGCTGCCGTAGCCCGCTCCTGTGAACCATCGTCCTGCCTGCTGGCGCTGCCGCGGCCTTCTACAACATCCATCCTCGTCGGGACCTGCTGGCGCTGCCGCGGCCCGTTGTAACGACCATCCTCACCGGGACCTGCTGGCGCTGCCGCGGACCGTATATCGACCATCTTTCCGGGACCTGCTGGCGCTGCCGCGGCCCGTTGTAACGACCATCCTCACCGGGACCTGCTGGCGCTGCCGCGGACCGTACATCGACCATCTTTCCGGGACCTGCTGGCGCTGCCGCGGCCCGCACCAACTAAGCTCGAGGATTGTGAGCTAATCATCATCTCATCCAAACTACCTGACTGGTAGACAGACTGTCCCGCTACCCCTTACCCTGCTTTGAGAGACTTGAATCGAGGGGACCCCTGAGTCCAGACCTCCTTGTAACATTCAACCGTACCTTAAGAAGTGCTTATAAAGAACACTGAACCTTATCCGTGTGTGGTATCTGTCTGTGGGGGGGGAAGTTACTTGTCTGTACGATCGCTGGAGACGGCTCTCCCCGGAGACCTCTCCTCCTGACCCCGGCCGACCCTCCCGGTCCGTCTATCCTTTCTAACACCCCCCAGCAGTGCCCAGACATAGGAGGGGTGGGTGCAGAGTCCTCCCAGCAGTGCCCACACATAGGAGGGGTGGGTGCAGAGTCCCCCCAGCAGTGCCCAGACACAGGAGGGGTGGGTGCCTATCACTCCCAGCAGTGCCCAGACATATGAGGGGTGGGTGCCTATCACTCCCAGCAGTGCCCACACATAGGAGGGGTGGGTGCAGAGTCCTCCCAGCAGTGCCCACACATAGGAGGGGTGGGTGCAGAGTCCCCCCAGCAGTGCCCAGACATAGGAGGGGTGGGTGCAGAGTCCCCCCAGCAGTTCCCAGACACAGGAGGGGTGGGCGCCTATCACTCCCAGCAGTGCCCAGACAAAGGAGGGGTGGGTGCCTATCACTCCCAGCAGTGCCCAGACATAGGAGGGGTGGGTGCAGAGTCCCCCCAGCAGTGCCCACACATAGGAGGGGTGGGTGCAGAGTCCCCCCAGCAGTGCCCAGACATAGGAGGGGTGGGTGCAGAGTCCTCCCAGCAGTGCTCAGCCATATGAGGGGTGGGTGCCTATCACTCCCAGCAGTGCCCAGACATAGCAGGGGTGGGTGCAGAGTCCCCTCAACAGTGCCCACACATAGGAGGAGTGGATGCAGAGTTCTCCCAGCAGTGCCCAGACATAGGAGGGGTGGGTGCAGAGTCCCCCCAGCAGTGCCCACACATAGGAGGGGTGGGTGCAGAGTCCTCCCAGCAGTGCCCAGACATATGAGGGGTGGGTGCCTATCACTCCCAGCTGTGCCCACACATAGGAGGGGTGGGTGCAGAGTCCTCCCAGCAGTGCCCACACATAGGAGGGGTGGGTGCAGAGTCCCCCCAGCAGTGCCCAGACACAGGAGGGGTGGGTGCCTATCACTCCCAGCAGTGGCCAGACATATGAGGGCTGGGTGCCTATCACTCCCAGCAGTGCCCAGACATATGAGGGGTGGGTGCAGAGTCCCCCCAGCAGTGCCCAGACATATGAGGGGTGGGTGCCTATCATGCCAAGCAGTGCCCACACATAGGAGGGGTGGGTGCAGAGTCCTCCCAGCAGTGCCCAGACATAGGAGGGGTGGGTGCCTATCACTCCCAGCAGTGCCCAGACATAGGAGGGGTGGGTGCAGAGTCCCCCCAGCAGTGCCCACACATAGGAGGGGTGGGTGCAGAGTCCCCCCAGCAGTGCCCCGACACAGGAGCGGTGGATGCCTATCACTCCTAGCAGTGCCCAGACATATGAGGGGTGGGTGCAGGTTCCCCCCAGCAGTGCCCAGACATATGAGGGGTGTGTGCGTATCACTCCCAGCAGTGCCCACACATAGGAGGGGTGGGTGCAGAGTCCTCCCAGCAGTGCCCAGACATAGGAGGGGTGGGTGCCTATCACTCCCAGCAGTGCCCAGACATAGGAGGGGTGGGTGCAGAGTCCCCCCAGCAGTGCCCAGACATAGGAGGGGTGGATGCAGAGTCCCCCCAGCAGTGCCCCGACACAGGAGGGGTGGGTGCCTATCACTGCCAGCAGTGCCCAGACATATGAGGGATGGGTGCAGAGTCCCCCCAGCAGTGCCCAGACATATGAGGGGTGGGTGCAGAGTCCCCCCAGCAGTGCCCAGACATATGAGGGGTGGGTGCCTGTCACTCCCAGCAGTGCCCACACATAGGAGGGGTGGGTGCAGAGTCCTCCCAGCAGTGCCCAGACATAGGAGGGGTGGGTGCCTATCACTCCCAGCAGTGCCCAGACATAGGTGGGGTGGGTGCAGAGTCCTCCCAGCAGTGCCCACACATAGGAGGGGTGGGTGCAGAGTCCTCCCAGCAGTGCCCAGACATATGAGGGGTGGGTGCAGAGTCCTCCCAGCAGTGCCCAGACATAGGAGGGGTGGGTGCAGAGTCCTCCCAGCAGTGCCCAGACATATGAGGGGTGGGTGCCTATCACTCCCAGCAGTGCCCACACATAGGAGGGGTGGGTGCAGAGTCCTCCCAGCAGTGCCCAGACATATGAGGGGTGGGTGCCTATCACTCCCAGCAGTGCCCAGACATAGGAGGGGTGGGTGCAGAGTCCCCTCAGCAGTGCCCACACATAGGAGGGGTGGGTGCAGAGTCCTCCCAGCAGTGCCCAGACATAGGAGGGGTGGGTGCAGAGTCCTCCCGGCAGTGCCCAGACATAGGAGGGGTGGGTGCAGAGTCCCCCCAGCAGTGCCCACACATAGGAGGGGTGGGTGCAGAGTCCTCCCATCAGTGCCCAGACATATGAGGGGTGGGTGCCTATCACTCCCAGCAGTGCCCACACATAGGAGGGGTGGGTGCAGAGTCCTCCCAGCAGTGCCCACACATAGGAGGGGTGGGTGCAGAGTCCTCCCAGCAGTGCCCAGACATAGGAGGGGTGGGTGCAGAGTCCCCCCAGCAGTTCCCAGACACAGGAGGGGTGGGTGCCTATCACTCCCAGCAGTGGCCAGACATATGAGGGGTGGGTGCCTATCACTCCCAGCAGTGCCCAGACATATGAGGGGTGGGTGAGAGTCCCCCCAGCAGTGCCCAGACATATGAGGGGTGGGTGTCTGTCACTCACAGCAGTGCCCACACATAGGAGGGGTGGGTGCAGAGTCCCCTCAGCAGTGCCCAGACATAGGAGGGGTGGGTGCCTATCACTCCCAGCAGTGCCCAGACATAGGAGGGGTGAGTGCAGAGTCCCCCCAGCAGTGCCCAGACATAGGAGGGGTGGATGCAGAGTCCCCCCAGCAGTGCCCAGACACAGGAGGGGTTGGTGCCTATCACTCCCAGCAGTGCCAAGACATATGAGGGGTGGGTGCAGAGTCCCCCATCAGTGCCCAGACATATGAGGGGTGGGTGCCTATCACTCCCAGCAGTGCCCACACATAGGAGGGGTGGGTGCAGAGTCCTCCCAGCAGTGCCCAGACATAGGAGGGGTGGGTGCCTATCAATCCCAGCAGTGCCCAGACATAGGAGGGGTGGGTGCAGAGTCCCCCCAGCAGTGCCCACACATAGGAGGGGTGGGTGCAGAGTCCCCCCAGCAGTGCCCAGACATAGGAGGGGTGGGTGCCTATCACTCCCAGCAGTGCCCATACACAGGAGGGGTGGGTGCCTATCACTCCCAGCAGTGCCCAGACATATGAGGGGTGGGTGCAGAGTCCCCCCAGCAGTGCCCAGACATATGAGGGGTGGGTGCCTATCACTCCCAGCAGTGCCCACACATAGGAGGGGTGGGTGCAGAGTCCTCCCAGCAGTGCCCAGACATAGGAGGGGTGGGTGCCTATCACTCCCAGCAGTGCCCAGACATAGGAGGGGTGGGTGCAGAGTCCCCCCAGCAGTGCCCAGACATAGGATGTGTGGGTGCAGAGTCCCCCCAGCAGTGCCCAGACACAGGAGGGGTGGGTGCCTATCACTCCCAGCAGTGCCCAGACATATGAGGGGTGGTTGCAGAGTCCCCCCAGCAGTGCCCAGACATATGAGGGGTGGGTGCCTATCACTCCCAGCAGTGCCCACACATAGGAGGGGTGGGTGCAGAGTCCTCCCAGCAGTGCCCTCACATAGGAGGGGTGGGTGCAGAGTCCCCCCAGCAGTGCCCAGACATAGGAGGGGTGGGTGCAGAGTCCCCCCAGCAGTTCCCAGACACAGGAGGGGTGGGTGCCTATCACTCCCAGCAGTGCCCAGACAAAGGAGGGGTGGGTGCCTATCACTCCCAGCAGTGCCCAGACATAGGAGGGGTGGGGGCAGAGTCCCCCCAGCAGTGCCCACACATAGGAGGGGTGGGTGCAGAGTCCCCCCAGCAGTGCCCAGACATAGGAGGGGTGGGTGCAGAGTCCTCCCAGCAGTGCTCAGCCATATGAGGGGTGGGTGCCTATCACTCCCAGCAGTGCCCAGACATAGCAGGGGTGGGTGCAGAGTCCCCTCAACAGTGCCCACACATAGGAGGGGTGGGTGCAGAGTTCTCCCAGCAGTGCCCACACATAGGAGGGGTGGGTGCAGAGTCCTCCCAGCAGTGCCCAGACATAGGAGGGGTGGGTGCAGAGTCCCCCCAGCAGTGCCCACACATAGGAGGGGTGGGTGCAGAGTCCTCCCAGCAGTGCCCAGACATATGAGGGGTGGGTGCCTATCACTCCCAGCTCTGCCCACACATAGGAGGGGTGGGTGCAGAGTCCTCCCAGCAGTGCCCACACATAGGAGGGGTGGGTGCAGAGTCCCCCCAGCAGTGCCCAGACACAGGAGGGGTGGGTGCCTATCACTCCCAGCATTGGCCAGACATATGAGGGGTGGGTGCCTATCACTCCCAGCAGTGCCCAGACATATGAGGGGTGGGTGCAGAGTCCCCCCAGCAGTGCCCAGACATATGAGGGGTGGGTGCCTATCATGCCCAGCAGTGCCCACACATAGGAGGGGTGGGTGCAGAGTCCTCCCAGCAGTGCCCAGACATAGGAGGGGTGGGTGCAGAGTCCTCCCAGCAGTGCCCAGACATAGGAGGGGTGGGTGCAGAGTCCCCCCAGCAGTTCCCAGACACAGGAGGGGTGGGTGCCTATCACTCCCAGCAGTGGCCAGACATATGAGGGGTGGGTGCCTATCACTCCCAGCAGTGCCCAGACATATGAGGGGTGGGTGAGAGTCCCCCCAGCAGTGCCCAGACATATGAGGGGTGGGTGTCTGTCACTCACAGCAGTGCCCACACATAGGAGGGGTGGGTGCAGAGTCCCCCCAGCAGTGCCCAGACATAGGAGGGGTGGGTGCCTATCACCCCCAGCAGTGCCCAGACATAGGAGGGGTGAGTGCAGAGTCCCCCCAGCAGTGCCCAGACATAGGAGGGGTGGATGCAGAGTCCCCCCAGCAGTGCCCAGACACAGGAGGGGTTGGTGCCTATCACTCCCAGCAGTGCCAAGACATATGAGGGGTGGGTGCAGAGTCCCCCATCAGTGCCCAGACATATGAGGGGTGGGTGCCTATCACTCCCAGCAGTGCCCACACATAGGAGGGGTGGGTGCAGAGTCCTCCCAGCAGTGCCCAGACATAGGAGGGGTGGGTGCCTATCAATCCCAGCAGTGCCCAGTTATAGGAGGGGTGGGTGCAGAGTCCCCCCAGCAGTGCCCACACATAGGAGGGGTGGGTGCAGAGTCCCCCCAGCAGTGCCCAGACATAGGAGGGGTGGGTGCCTATCACTCCCAGCAGTGCCCATACACAGGAGGGGTGGGTGCCTATCACTCCCAGCAGTGCCCAGACATATGAGGGGTGGGTGCAGAGTCCCCCCAGCAGTGCCCAGACATATGAGGGGTGGGTGCCTATCACTCCCAGCAGTGCCCACACATAGGAGGGGTGGGTGCAGAGTCCTCCCAGCAGTGCCCAGACATAGGAGGGGTGGGTGCCTATCACTCCCAGCAGTGCCCAGACATAGGAGGGGTGGGTGCAGAGTCCCCCCAGCAGTGCCCAGACATAGGATGGGTGGGTGCAGAGTCCCCCCAGCAGTGCCCAGACACAGGAGGGGTGGGTGCCTATCACTCCCAGCAGTGCCCAGACATATGAGGGGTGGTTGCAGAGTCCCCCCAGCAGTGCCCAGACATATGAGGGGAGGGTGCCTATCACTCCCAGCAGTGCCCACACATAGGAGGGGTGGGTGCAGAGTCCTCCCAGCAGTGCCCACACATAGGAGGGGTGGGTGCAGAGTCCCCCCAGCAGTGCCCAGACATAGGAGGGGTGGGTGCAGAGTCCCCCCAGCAGTTCCCAGACACAGGAGGGGTGGGTGCCTATCACTCCCAGCAGTGCCCAGACAAAGGAGGGGTGGGTGCCTATCACTCCCAGCAGTGCCCAGACATAGGAGGGGTGGGGGCAGAGTCCCCCCAGCAGTGCCCACACATAGGAGGGGTGGGTGCAGAGTCCCCCCAGCAGTGCCCAGACATAGGAGGGGTGGGTGCAGAGTCCTCCCAGCAGTGCTCAGCCATATGAGGGGTGGGTGCCTATCACTCCCAGCAGTGCCCAGACATAGCAGGGGTGGGTGCAGAGTCCCCTCAACAGTGCCCACACATAGGAGGGGTGGGTGCAGAGTTCTCCCAGCAGTGCCCACACATAGGAGGGGTGGGTGCAGAGTCCTCCCAGCAGTGCCCAGACATAGGAGGGGTGGGTGCAGAGTCCCCCCAGCAGTGCCCACACATAGGAGGGGTGGGTGCAGAGTCCTCCCAGCAGTGCCCAGACATATGAGGGGTGGGTGCCTATCACTCCCAGCTGTGCCCACACATAGGAGGGGTGGGTGCAGAGTCCTCCCAGCAGTGCCCACACATAGGAGGGGTGGGTGCAGAGTCCCCCCAGCAGTGCCCAGACACAGGAGGGGTGGGTGCCTATCACTCCCAGCATTGGCCAGACATATGAGGGGTGGGTGCCTATCACTCCCAGCAGTGCCCAGACATATGAGGGGTGGGTGCAGAGTCCCCCCAGCAGTGCCCAGACATATGAGGGGTGGGTGCCTATCATGCCCAGCAGTGCCCACACATAGGGGGGGTGGGTGCAGAGTCCTCCCAGCAGTGCCCAGACATAGGAGGGGTGGGTGCCTATCACTCCCAGCAGTGCCCAGACATAGGAGGGGTGGGTGCAGAGTCCCCCCAGCAGTGCCCACACATAGGAGGGGTGGGTGCAGAGTCCCCCCAGCAGTGCCCAGACATAGGAGGGGTGGGTGCCTATCACTCCCAGCAGTGCCCAGACATAGGAGGGGTGGGTGCAGAGTCCCCCCAGCAGTGCCCAGACATAGGAGGGGTGGGTGCAGAGTCCTCCCAGCAGTGCCGACACATAGGAGGGGTGGGTGCAGAGTCCCCCCAGCAGTGCCCAGACACAGGAGGGGTGGGTGCCTATCACTCCCAGCAGTGCCCAGACATATGAGGGGTGGGTGCCTATCACTCCCAGCAGTGCCCACACATAGGAGGGGTGGGTGCAGAGTCCTCCCAGCAGTGCCCACACATAGGAGGGGTGGGTGCAGAGTCCCCCCAGCAGTGCCCAGACATAGGAGGGGTGGGTGCAGAGTCCCCCCAGCAGTTCCTAGACACAGGAGGGGTGGGCGCCTATCACTCCCAGCAGTGCCCAGACAAAGGAGGGGTGGGTGCCTATCACTCCCAGCAGTGCCCAGACATAGGAGGGGTGGGTGCAGAGTCCCCCCAGCAGTGCCCACACATAGGAGGGGTGGGTGCAGAGTCCCCCCAGCAGTGCCCAGACATAGGAGGGGTGGGTGCAGAGTCCTCCCAGCAGTGCTCAGCCATATGAGGGGTGGGTGCCTATCACTCCCAGCAGTGCCCAGACATAGCAGGGGTGGGTGCAGAGTCCCCTCAACAGTGCCCACACATAGGAGGGGTGGGTGCAGAGTTCTCCCAGCAGTGCCCAGACATAGGAGGGGTGGGTGCAGAGTCCCCCCAGCAGTGCCCACACATAGGAGGGGTGGGTGCAGAGTCCTCCCAGCAGTGCCCAGACATATGAGGGGTGGGTGCCTATCACTCCCAGCTGTGCCCACACATAGGAGGGGTGGGTGCAGAGTCCTCCCAGCAGTGCCCACACATAGGAGGGGTGGGTGCAGAGTTCCCCCAGCAGTGCCCAGACACAGGAGGGGTGGGTGCCTATCACTCCCAGCAGTGGCCAGACATATGAGGGCTGGGTGCCTATCACTCCCAGCAGTGCCCAGACATATGAGGGGTGGGTGCAGAGTCCCCCCAGCAGTGCCCAGACATATGAGGGGTGGGTGCCTATCATGCCAAGCAGTGCCCACACATAGGAGGGGTGGGTGCAGAGTCCTCCCAGCAGTGCCCAGACATAGGAGGGGTGGGTGCCTATCACTCCCAGCAGTGCCCAGACATAGGAGGGGTGGGTGCAGAGTCCCCCCAGCAGTGCCCACACATAGGAGGGGTGGGTGCAGAGTCCCCCCAGCAGTGCCCAGACATAGGAGGGGTGGATGCCTATCACTCCCAGCAGTGCCCAGACATAGGAGGGGTGGGTGCAGAGTCCCCCCAGCAGTGCCCAGACATAGGAGGGGTTGATGCAGAGTCCCCCCGGCAGTGCCCCGACACAGGAGGGGTGGGTGCCTATCACTCCTAGCAGTGCCCATACATATGAGGGGTGGGTGCAGGTTCCCCCCAGCAGTGCCCAGACATATGAGGGGTGGGTGCGTATCACTCCCAGCAGTGCCCAGACATAGGAGGGGTGGGTGCAGAGTCCCCCCAGCAGTGCCCACACATAGGAGGGGTGGGTGCAGAGTCCCCCCAGCAGTGCCCAGACATAGGAGGGGTGGGTGCCTATCACTCCCAGCAGTGCCCAGACATAGGAGGGGTGGGTGCAGAGTCCCCCCAGCAGTGCCCACACATAGGAGGGGTGGGTGCAGAGTCCCCCCAGCAGTGCCCAGACATAGGAGGGGTGGATGCCTATCACTCCCAGCAGTGCCCAGACATAGGAGGGGTGGGTGCAGAGTCCCCCCAGCAGTGCCCAGACATAGGAGGGGTGGATGCAGAGTCCCCCCAGCAGTGCCCCGACACAGGAGGGGTGGGTGCCTATCACTGCCAGCAGTGCCCAGACATATGAGGGGTGGGTGCAGAGTCCCCCCAGCAGTGCCCAGACATATGAGGGGTGGGTGCCTATCATGCCCAGCAGTGCCCACACATAGGAGGGGTGGGTGCAGAGTCCTCCCAGCAGTGCTCAGACATAGGAGGGGTGGGTGCCTATCACTCCCAGCAGTGCCCAGACATAGGAGGGGTGGGTGCAGAGTCCCCCCAGCAGTGCCCACACATAGGAGGGGTGGGTGCAGAGTCCTCCCAGCAGTGCCCAGACATATGAGGGGTGGGTGCCTATCACTCCCAGCAGTGCCCACACATAGGAGGGGTGGGTACAGAGTCCTCCCAGCAGTGCCCACACATAGGACGGGTGGGTGCAGAGTCCCCCAGCAGTACCCAGACATAGGAGGGGTGGGTGCAGAGTCCCCCCAGCAGTTCCCAGACACAGGAGGGGTGGGTGCCTATCACTCCCAGCAGTGGCCAGACATATGAGGGGTTGGTGCCTGTTGGACAGGCCACACGAAGGGCTTGCTCCCTCCCCGCACGACAGGGCCCGAGCTCCGGCCCACCAGGCATAACCCACGAAAAGCACCTGTACCCCGTCTCCCGACGGATCTTCTGCCCTCGGACCTCTACTCATCACGGGGCCCAGCCCCACCGGCTCCCCCGGCCGGTTCAAGCCGCCATCTTGGGCCCTGCACCACGAGGCCGCGTGGCCTCGCCCCGACCCTAACCCCGGGCCTGGCCGGCCCCGACATCCCGGCACCACCATCCACCCGGGAGGTGAGCGGACCACTTGGCAGGTCAATGGGAGGACGAAGTGTCAAGAGCTCTTCCCCCGCCAGGTACCGATCGCCTCCAGCTCCCCCAGGCGCTGGCTCCACCCCCTGCTGGGTGTCTGGACACCTTCATCCCGGGCCCTCCGACCTCCAAGTGCGAGGGTCCGGACATCAAAGGGCGCCTGCCCTATAACTGGGGCAACTCCGGAGCAGGAAGGCAGTTGTATCCTGGAGTCGAGAGACACCGAGAGAACTCAGCCTTGACGGACTACTGGCGCTGCCGTAGCCCGCTCTTGTGAACCATCGTCCTGCCTGCTGGCGCTGCCGCGGCCTTCTACAACCTCCATCCTCGTCGGGACCTGCTGGCGCTGCCGCGGCCCGTTGTAACGACCATCCTCACCGGGACCTGCTGGCGCTGCCGCGGACCGTACATTGACCATCTTTCCGGGACCTGCTGGCGCTGCCGCGGCCCGTACCAACTAAGCTCGAGGATTGTGAGCTAATCATCATCTCATCCAAACTACCTGACTGGTAGACAGACTGTCCTGCTACCCCTTACCCTGCTTTGAGAGACTTGAATCGAGGGGACCCCTGAGTCCAGACCTCCTTGTACCAGTCAACCGTACCTTAAGAAGTGCTTATAAAGAACACTGAACCTTATCCGTGTGTGGTATCTGTCTGTGGGGGGGGAAGTTACTTGTCTGTACGATCGCTGGAGACGGCTCTCCCCGGAGACCTCTCCTCCTGACCCCGGCCGACCCTCCCGGTCCGTGTATCCTTTCTAACATTGGTGGCCAGCGGCGCGATCCGAATCAACGCGTAATCGTACAGAGAGTAGCTCACCCCACGACAACAACACGATGTCAGCCAAAGATAGCAACTCCACCGAGAACTTCCAAATGGATAAATTAGAAGAATACAACCACCGCGAACTGAGACAATTCTGCATAGAACTTGGCATTGCCACCACCGGCCTGAGTACCAAAGATGATCTAAAGCACGCCCTAGAGTCGTGGACAGAAACTGGGGTCGCCGGACCCTCCGACCAAAGCAGCATCACACCAGAGGGGAACGCCACGGCTCCCGAGGAGCGGGGAACGGGCCTCTCGCAGGAGGAGATCCGAGAAAGAGAAAGAACCAGATTGCACGAGTTGGAAATGGCACGACTCAAGATGGATGGGGAACTCAAGTTAGCTGAACAGAAACTCAACCTCGAGCACATGCGGCTCCGAGATGAACGAGAAGAGAAGCAGAGACAGAGAGAGCTGGAGGAGAAAAAAATAACGCTCGAGCACGAGCGCAAACTGGCGGAAATAGAACTTCGGAAACAGAATAAAGAACTGGGGGTGCCTGAGCGACCACACACCCCGGGGCCAATCGAGAAAAAAGTCCACATCCCCAAGGATGTTGTCCGCGAGTATGTCCGAGAAGACGACATACAACAGTGGTTTAAAGCCTACGAGATCGCCATGACCTCCCACCGGATCGACCGGAGTGATTGGGGAGCCGGACTCTGGGGGAGGTTTATCAACGAGGGGCGCGATGCCCTACTGCAGCTCCCAGATCACCAAATGTCGTCCTACGACCACATGAAGGCTGCCCTCCTCACCCGCTACGGCCTCACACCCGAGATGTACCGCCAGAGGTTCAGAGATTGCACCCGGATCCCAGGTACAACTTGGGTAGAATACGTGAACTATTTCAGCCGTGCCTTCGAGGGTTGGATAAAGGGGAGCCAGGTCACCACCTACGAACAACTCTTTAACCTGATGGTATGGGAGCACCTGTCGAACAACTGCTTCGTCGAGCTCAGGCAGCACCTCCTCGACAGTAAGCTGACTGACCCCCGGCAGCTCGCCGCCGAAGCTGACCGATGGGAAAGCACCCGAGTGGGCCGGAGGGGGCCACACGAACAGAACAGAAACAACCAAGGCCAGCACCGTCCTTGGGGAGGAGGAGGGGGCCAGGGGCGAGGGAGAGACGCCTTGCCCGCAACACCCGTGGCCAGCACCCCGGCTCCGGCCGGTCGGGGCAACCCCCCGTGGCGTCCTGGGGTCCGAGCCAACGTCACGTGCCACCGATGCCAGCGAGTCGGCCACTACGCCAATGACCCGAGCTGCCCGCAGAACCAAACACCCAAGCCCCGCCAGGTAGCTGCCGCCGCCCTGGGGGAAGAGCGATCATTGGAGGAACCAGAGGAGTATGAGCCGGCCCAGCAAGAGTGGGAACCGGCCGCCATGGTCCTGGCGTGCTTAAGGGGAAGAGACATGGTCCCGCGGGCTCCCCTACCCGCTAACACCAGGAAATACGGTCAGTGGGTGACCATTAATGGACAGCGAGCCGAGGCCTTGCGTGACACAGGCGCCAGTGTGACGGCCGTCCGCTGTCACCTGGTGAAGCCCGAGCAGATCCTGCCGAACATTCTCTGCCCCGTCCGCTCGGCAGACAACTCTGAAAGTATGTGTCAAATGGCCTGCGTTCCATTCGAATGGGGAGGGGTCTCCGGCCTGTTGAAGGTGACGGTCCGGGACGATGCCCCCGTGGACTGCCTCCTGGGGAATGACCTCGAGAGTTCCCCGTGGGCCACCGTTGAGAGAAGAGAGCACCTGGGGATGCTGGGCCTCCCAGACTGGGCCTGCATAACCACCCGGTCCATGGCCACCCGTGCCGTCCCTCGATCAGAAGAACCAGAATGGCCAGCACCTCCGCCCCCAGTCGCCCCAGTAGAAGACAACGACGAGGCCAGCCTCCCAGACCCGACGGCCGAAGGGGAAGCGCAACCCCAGGACCTTCCTGACCTGGCTCAGTGGCGTCAAGAGGGGGGGCCCACCCAAGCACAGTTCCGCCAGGAACAAAAGACCTGCCCCTCCCTCGAGGGACTCCGCCAACAAGCCAGCGCCCAGAACGCAGGGGACTCCACCGGAACTCACTGGGTCTACTGGGATAACGACCTGCTATACAGCGAGCAAAGAATCGCCGAGCTGGGGGCCGGTCCAGTACTGGTGGTACCTCTCCGCTTCAGAGACTTTCTGCTCAACCTGGCCCACGATGTCCCCCTGGCTGGACACCTGGGCCAAGATAAAACGTACAGCCGCCTAGTGACCCACTTTTTCTGGCCGAAGATGAGGAACGACGTCCTGAACCACTGCCGATCTTGCCCCACATGCCAAGCCAGCGGGAAGAGTGGTCGGAAACTGAAAGCCCCTCTGCAACCCTTCCCTGTGGTCACCACCCCGTTCGAGAGGGTGGGGATAGACATCGTGGGGCCTCTGGACCCCCGCACGGCACAAGGACACAGGTTCATCTTAGTACTGGTGGACCATGCCACCCGCTACCCCGAGGCGGTGCCCCTACGGACCGTGACAGCTCCGGTGGTTGGCCGGGCCCTAATGGGGATCTTCTCCCGGGTAGGCTTCCCCCGAGAAGTCGTCAGCGACCGTGGCACGAACTTTATATCCAAATACATGAAGTCCCTCTGGCAACAATGCGGGGTCACCTACAGATTCACGACCCCCTATCACCCCCAAGGGAACGGACTAGTGGAGCGTTTTAACCGCACCCTCAAGGGGATGATTGGGGGATTGGAAGAGCCCCTCCGTCGCCAGTGGGATGTACTACTCCCGTGCCTCCTCTTCGCCTACCGCGAAGTTCCCCAGAAGTCCCTCGGTTTTAGCCCTTTCGAACTCCTGTACGGGCACCCTGTGCGAGGGCCCCTCAGCCTAGTAAAAGAAGGTTGGGAGATGGCCCCCCTAAAGACCCCTCCAGACGTCTTCAAATACCTCCTGGCCCTACGCAATCAGACCCGGCGCTTCAGAGAGATGGCCAAGGCGAACCTCGAGGCCAGCCAGGAGGACATGAAGAAGTGGTATGATCACAATGCCTCCTCCGTTGAGTTCGAGCCTGGACAACAAGTATGGGTGATGTCCCCCACCGAACCATGTGCCTTGCAAGATAAGTGGACGGGGCCCTTCAAAGTGGTCGAGCGCAAAAGCCCCGTCACTTACCTCATCGACCTGGGGACCTCCCGGAACCCCCTTCGGGTCCTCCACACCAACCGACTCAAACCACACTTTGTGCGCTCAGAACTCAGCCTCCTGATGGCTACGGACAGTGGGGCAGAGGAAGACTCCGAACCCCTCCCGGATCTTCTGAAGACTCAGGAGAATGACGGCTCCGTGGACGGGGTCCGGCTCTCTGACGCCCTCACTTCGGAGCAACGCCAGGGCTGCCGGAACCTCCTGCTGCAGTTCGCTACCCTGTTCTCCCTCACCCCCGGGGTCACCCCTTGGTGTTTGCACGACGTGGACACCGGGGACAGTCCCCCTGTTCGACACCGGGCCTACCGCGTACCAGATCGGGTACGGGCCTGCATACAGGAGGAGGTGGCCAAGATGCTCACAATCGGGGTCATCGAGCCCTCGGACAGTCCCTGGGCCAGTCCGGTTGTATTGGTCCCCAAAGCCGCTGCCCCCGGCACCGCACCTGAACTGAGATTCTGCGTCGACTACCGGGGCTTGAACGCTGTCACCCGGACCGACGCTCATCCGATCCCCCGAGCAGACGAGCTGATCGACCGGCTGGGGGCCGCCCGCTACCTCAGTATCTTCGACCTAACAGCGGGCTACTGGCAGATCGGCCTCACACCCAGGGCTCAGGAACGGTCAGCCTTCTCTACCCCCGATGGCCACTACCAATTCAAGGTCATGCCCTTCGGCATGAAGAATGCCCCCGCCACGTTTCAACGCCTCGTGAACCAGGTCTTGGCGGGGCTCGAAGAGTTCAGCGCTGCCTACCTGGACGATATCGCTGTATACAGCCGCCACTGGCCCGACCACCTCCGTCACCTCCAAGAGGTCCTACAGGCCCTCCAGCGGGCCGGCCTCACAATTAAGGCCGGCAAGTGCCAAATTGGCCAAGGGTCTGTGACCTACCTTGGGCACCAAGTGGGAAGCGGGCTGGTGGCCCCGCTACAACTTAAGATTGCTGCCATCCAGTCCTGGCAGCCCCCCGTCACCCAGACCGAGGTCCGAGCCTTCTTGGGGCTCACCGGCTACTACCGGCGGTTCGTGAAGGACTACGGCAGCATCGTGGGGCCCCTCACGGGTCTCACGTCCAAGAACCAACCGAAGCGGATTAACTGGACCCCCGATTGTCAAGCGGCCTTCGAGAAGCTGAAGGCCGCCCTGTGCACCGCCCCGGTGCTCCAGGCTCCCGATTACGGTCGGGAATTCGTGGTACAGACCGACGCCTCCGACCACGGCATCGGAGCCGTCCTTTCTCAGTTAAACCCCGAAGGTCATGACCAGCCGGTGGCCTTCATCAGTCGACGTCTCCTGGCCCCAGAACAGCGCTGGAGCACCATCGAGAGGGAGGCCTTCGCAGTGGTGTGGGCCCTCAAAAAGCTCCGGCCCTATCTCTTCGGTACCCACTTCCGGGTACAAACCGACCATCGACCCCTGCAGTGGCTGATGCAGATGCGGGGGGAGAACCCAAAACTCTTGCGCTGGTCCATTTCCCTGCAGGGAATGGACTTCACTGTGGAGCACCGACCAGGCCAAGACCACGCCAACGCGGATGGCCTGTCCCGCTTTTTCCGCCTCGACGAAGAGAGTCCCCAAGGAGATGGGTGACTCTCCCCGCCTTCAGCTGGGGGGGACGCATGTTGGACAGGCCACACGAAGGGCTTGCTCCCTCCCCGCACGACAGGGCCCGAGCTCCGGCCCACCAGGCATAACCCACGAAAAGCACCTGTACCCCGTCTCCCGACGGATCTTCTGCCCTCGGACCTCTACTCATCACGGGGCCCAGCCCCACCGGCTCCCCCGGCCGGTTCAAGCCGCCATCTTGGGCCCTGCACCACGAGGCCGCGTGGCCTCGCCCCGACCCTAACCCCGGGCCTGGCCGGCCCCGACATCCCGGCACCACCATCCACCCGGGAGGTGAGCGGACCACTTGGCAGGTCAATGGGAGGACGAAGTGTCAAGAGCTCTTCCCCCGCCAGGTGCCGATCGCCTCCAGCTCCCCCAGGCGCTGGCTCCACCCCCTGCTGGGTGTCTGGACACCTTCATCCCGGGCCCTCCGACCTCCAAGTGCGAGGGTCCGGACATCAAAGGGCGCCTGCCCTATAACTGGGGCAACTCCGGAGCAGGAAGGCAGTTGTATCCTGGAGTCGAGAGACACCGAGAGAACTCAGCCTTGACGGACTACTGGCGCTGCCGTAGCCCGCTCTTGTGAACCATCGTCCTGCCTGCTGGCGCTGCCGCGGCCTTCTACAACCTCCATCCTCGTCGGGACCTGCTGGCGCTGCCGCGGCCCGTTGTAACGACCATCCTCACCGGGACTTGCTGGCGCTGCCGCGGACCGTACATCGACCATCTTTCCGGGACCTGCTGGCGCTGCCGCGGCCCGTACCAACTAAGCTCGAGGATTGTGAGCTAATCATCATCTCATCCAAACTACCTGACTGGTAGACAGACTGTCCCGCTACCCCTTACCCTGCTTTGAGAGACTTGAATCGAGGGGACCCCTGAGTCCAGACCTCCTTGTACCAGTCAACCGTACCTTAAGAAGTGCTTATAAAGAACACTGAACCTTATCCGTGTGTGGTATCTGTCTGTGGGGGGGGAAGTTACTTGTCTGTACGATCGCTGGAGACGGCTCTCCCCGGAGACCTCTCCTCCTGACCCCGGCCGACCCTCCCGGTCCGTCTATCCTTTCTAACAGTGCCTATCACTCCCAGCAGTGCCCAGACATATGAGGGGTGGGTGCAGAGTCCCCCCAGCAGTGCCCAGACATATGAGGGGTGGGTGCCTGTCACTCCCAGCAGTGCCCACACATAGGAGGGGTGGGTGCAGAGTCCTCCCAGCAGTGCCCAGATATAGGAGGGGTGGGTGCCTATCACTCCCAGCAGTGCCCAGACATAGGTGGGGTGGGTGCAGAGTCCTCCCAGCAGTGCCCACACATAGGAGGGGTGGGTGCAGAGTCCTCCCAGCAGTGCCCAGACATAGGAG
Source organism: Triturus cristatus (assembly GCF_964204655.1). Lineage (NCBI taxonomy): Eukaryota > Metazoa > Chordata > Amphibia > Caudata > Salamandridae > Triturus > Triturus cristatus. Next base: position 1,708,621,410 of record NC_140590.1, read on the forward strand.
GGGTGGGTGCAGAGTCCTCCCAGCAGTGCCCAGACATAGGAGGGGTGGGTGCAGAGTCCTTCCAGCAGTGCCCAGACATATGAGGGGTGGGTGCCTATCACTCCCAGCAGTGCCCACACATAGGAGGGGTGGGTGCAGAGTCCTCCCAGCAGTGCCCAGACATATGAGGGGTGGGTGCCTATCACTCCCAGCAGTGCCCACACATAGGAGGGGTGGGTGCAGAGTCCTCCCAGCAGTGCCCACACATAGGAGGGGTGGGTGCAGAGTCCTCCCAGCAGTGCCCAGACATATGAGGGGTGGGTGCCTATCACTCCCAGCAGTGCCCACACATAGGAGCGGTGGGTGCAGAGTCCCCCCAGCAGTGCCCACACATAGGAGGGGTGGGTATAGAGTCCTCCCAGCAGTGCCCAGACATAGGAGGGGTGGGTGCAGAGTCCTCCCAGCAGTGCCCAGACATAGGAGGGGTGGGTGCAGAGTCCTTCCAGCAGTGCCCAGACATATGAGGGGTGGGTGCCTATCACTCCCAGCAGTGCCCACACATAGGAGGGGTGGGTGCAGAGTCCTCCCAGCAGTGCCCAGACATATGAGGGGTGGGTGCCTATCACTCCCAGCAGTGCCCACACATAGGAGGGGTGGGTGCAGAGTCCTCCCAGCAGTGCCCACACATAGGAGGGGTGGGTGCAGAGTCCTCCCAGCAGTGCCCACACATAGGACGGGTGGGTGCAGAGTCCCCCCAGCAGTGCCCAGACATAGGAGGGGTGGGTGCAGAGTCCCCCCAGCAGTTCCCAGACACAGGAGGGGTGGGTGCCTATCACTCCCAGCAGTGGCCAGACATATGAGGGGTTGGTGCCTATCACTCCCAGCAGTGCCCAGATATATGAGGGGTGGGTGCAGAGTCCCCCCAGCAGTGCCCAGACATATGAGGTGTGGGTGCCTGTCACTCCCAGCAGTGCCAACACATAGGAGGGGTGGGTGCAGAGTCCTCCCAGCAGTGCCCAGACATAGGAGGGGTGGGTGCCTATCACTCCCAGCAGTGCCCAGACATAGGTGGGGTGGGTGCAGAGTCCTCCCAGCAGTGCCCACACATAGGAGGGGTGGGTGCAGAGTCCTCCCAGCAGTGCCCAGACATAGGAGGGGTGGGTGCAGAGTCCTCCCAGCAGTGCCCAGACATAGGAGGGGTGGGTGCAGAGTCCTTCCAGCAGTGCCCAGACATATGAGGGGTGGGTGCCTATCACTCCCAGCAGTGCCCACACATAGGAGGGGTGGGTGCAGATTCCTCCCAGCAGTGCCCAGACATATGAGGGGTGGGTGCCTATCACTCCCAGCAGTGCCCAGACATAGGAGGGGTGGGTGCAGAGTCCCCCCAGCAGTGCCCACACATAGGAGGGGTGGGTGCAGAGTCCTCCCAGCAGTGCCGAGACATAGGAGGGGTGGGTGCAGAGTCTTCCCAGCAGTGCCCAGACATAGGAGGGGTGGGTGCAGAGTCCCCCCAGCAGTGCCCACACATAGGAGGGGTGGGTGCAGAGTCCTCCCCGCAGTGCCCAGACATATGAGGGGTGGGTGCCTATCACTCCCAGCAGTACCCACACATAGGAGGGGTGGGTGCAGAGTCCTCCCAGCAGTGCCCACACATAGGAGGGGTGGGTGCAGAGTCCTCCCAGCAGTGCCCAGACATAGGAGGGGTGGGTGCAGAGTACCCCCAGCAGTTCCCAGACACAGGAGGGGTGGGTGCCTATCACTCCCAGCAGTGGCCAGACATATGAGGGGTGGGTGCCTATCACTCCCAGCAGTGCCCAGACATATGAGGGGTGGGTGCAGAGTCCCCCCAGCAGTGCCCAGACATATGAGGGGTGGGTGTCTGTCACTCCCAGCAGTGCCCACACATAGGAGGGGTGGGTGCAGAGTCCTCCCAGCAGTGCCCAGACATAGGAGGGGTGGGTGCCTATCAATCCCAGCAGTGCCCAGACATGGGAGGGGTGGGTGCAGAGTCCCCCCAGCAGTGCCCACACATAGGAGGGGTGGGTGCAGAGTCCCCCCAGCAGTGCCCAGACATAGGAAGGGTGGGTGCCTATCACTCCCAGCAGTGCCCAGACATAGGAGGGGTGAGTGCAGAGTCCCCCCAGCAGTGCCCAGACATAGGAGGGGTGGATGCAGAGTCCCCCCAGCAGTGCCCAGACACAGGAGGGGTGGGTGACTATCACTCCCAGCAGTGCCCAGACATATGAGGGGTGGGTGCAGAGTCCCCCATCAGTGCCCAGACATATGAGGGGTGGGTGCCTATCACTCCCAGCAGTGCCCACACATAGGAGGGGTGGGTGCAGAGTCCTCCCAGCAGTGCCCAGACATAGGAGGGGTGGGTGCCTATCAATCCCAGCAGTGCCCAGACATAGGAGGGGTGGGTGCAGAGTCCCCCCAGCAGTGCCCACACATAGGAGGGGTGGGTGCAGAGACCCCCCAGCAGTGCAGAGACATAGGAGGGGTGGGTGCAGAGTCCCCCCAGCAGTGCCCAGACATAGGAGGGGTGGGTGCCTATCACTCCCAGCAGTGCCCAGACACAGGAGGGGTGGGTGCCTATCACTCCCAGCAGTGCCCAGACATATGAGGGGTGGGTGCAGAGTCCCCCCAGCAGTGCCCAGACATATGAGGGGTGGGTGCCTATCACTCCCAGCAGTGCCCACACATAGGAGGGGTGGGTGCAGAGTCCTCCCAGCAGTGCCCAGACATAGGATGGGTGATCACTCCCAGCAGTGCCCAGACATAGGAGGGGTGGGTGCAGAGTCCCCCCAGCAGTGCCCAGACATAGGATGGGTAGGTGCAGAGTCCCCCCAGCAGTGCCCAGACACAGGAGGGGTGGGTGCCTATCACTCCCAGCAGTGCCCAGACATATGAGGGGTGGTTGCAGAGTCCCCCCTGCAGTGCCCAGACATATGAGGGGTGGGTGCCTATCACTCCCAGCAGTGCCCACACATAGGAGGGGTGGGTGCAGAGTCCTCCCAGCAGTGCCCACACATAGGAGGGGTGGGTGCAGAGTCCCCCCAGCAGTGCCCAGACATAGGAGGGTGGGTGCAGAGTCCCCCCAGCAGTTCCCAGACACAGGAGGGGTGGGTGCCTATCACTCCCAGCAGTGCCCAGACATAGGAGGGGTGGGTGCCTATCACTCCCAGCAGTGCCCAGACATAGCATAGGAGGGGTGGGTGCAGAGTCCCCCCAGCAGTGCCCACACATAGGAGGGGTGGGTGCAGAGTCCCCCCAGCAGTGCCCAGACATAGGAGGGGTGGGTGCAGAGTCCTCCCAGCAGTGCTCAGACATATGAGGGGTGGGTGCCTATCACTCCCAGCAGTGCCCAGACATAGGAGGGGTGGGTGCAGAGTCCCCTCAACAGTGCCCACACATAGGAGGGGTGGGTGCAGAGTTCTCCCAGCAGTGCCCAGACATAGGAGGGGTGGGTGCAGAGTCCTCCCAGCAGTGCCCAGACATAGGAGGGGTGGGTGCAGAGTCCCCCCAGCAGTGCCCACACATAGGAGGGGTGGGTGCAGAGTCCTCCCAGTAGTGCCCAGACACATGAGGGGTGGGTGCCTATCACTCCCAGCTGTGCCCACACATAGGAGGGGTGGGTGCAGAGTCCTCCCAACAGTGCCCACACATAGGAGGGGTGGGTGCAGAGTCCCCCCAGCAGTGCTCAGACACAGGAGGGGTGGGTGCCTATCACTCCCAGCAGTGGCCAGACATATGAGGGGTGGGTGCCTATCACTCCCAGCAGTGCCCAGCCATATGAGGGGTGAGTGCAGAGTCCCCCCAGCAGTGCCCAGACATATGAGGGGCGGGTGCCTATCATGCCCAGCAGTGCCCACACATAGGAGGGGTGGGTGCAGAGTCCTCCCAGCAGTGCCCAGACATAGGAGGGGTGGGTGCCTTTCACTCCCAGCAGTGCCCAGACATAGGAGGGGTGGGTGCAGAGTCCCCCCAGCAGTGCCCACACATAGGAGGGGTGGGTGCAGAGTCCCCCCAGCAGTGCCCAGACATAGGAGGGGTGGGTGCCTATCACTCCCAGCAGTGCCCAGACATAGGAGGGGTGGGTGCAGAGTCCCCCCAGCAGTGCCCAGAAATAGGAGGGGTGGATGCAGAGTCACCCCAGCAGTGCCCCGACACAGGAGGGGTGGGTGCCTATCACTCCTAGCAGTGCCCAGACATATGAGGGGTGGGTGCAGGTTCCCCCCAGCAGTGTCCAGACATATGAGGGGTGGGTGCGTATCACTCCCAGCAGTGCCCACACATAGGAGGGGTGGGTGCAGAGTCCTCCCAGCAGTGCTCAGACATAGGAGGGGTGGGTGCCTATCACTCCCAGCAGTGCCCAGACATATGAGGGGTGGTTGCAGAGTCCCCCCAGCAGTGCCCAGACATATGAGGGGTGGGTGCCTATCACTCCCAGCAGTGCCCACACATAGGAGGGGTGGGTGCAGAGTCCTCCCAGCAGTGCCCACACATAGGAGGGGTGGGTGCAGAGACCCCCAGCAGTGCCCAGACATAGGAGGGGTGGGTGCAGAGTCCCCCCAGCAGTTCCCAGACACAGGAGGGGTGGGTGCCTATCACTCCCAGCAGTGCCCAGACATAGGAGGGGTGGGTGCCTATCACTCCCAGCAGTGCCCAGACATAGGAGGGGTGGGTGCAGAGTCCCCCCAGCAGTGCCCACACATAGGAGGGGTGGGTGCAGAGTCCCCCCAGCAGTGCCCAGACATAGGAGGGGTGGGTGCAGAGTACTCCCAGCAGTGCTCAGACATATGAGGGGTGGGTGCCTATCACTCCCAGCAGTGCCCAGACATAGGAGGTGTTAGAAAGGATAGACGGACCGGGAGGGTCGGCCGGGGTCAGGAGGAGAGGTCTCCGGGGAGAGCCGTCTCCAGCGATCGTACAGACAAGTAACTTCCCCCCCCCACAGACAGATACCACACACGGATAAGGTTCAGTGTTCTTTATAAGCACTTCTTAAGGTACGGTTGAATGGTACAAGGAGGTCTGGACTCAGGGGTCCCCTCGATTCAAGTCTCTCAAAGCAGGGTAAGGGGTAGCGGGACAGTCTGTCTACCAGTCAGGTAGTTTGGATGAGATGATGATTAGCTCACAATCCTCGAGCTTAGTTGGTGCGGGCCGCGGCAGCGCCAGCAGGTCCCGGAAAGATGGTCGATGTACGGTCCGCGGCAGCGCCAGCAGGTCCCGGTGAGGATGGTCGTTACAACGGGCCGCGGCAGCGCCAGCAGGTCCCGGAAAGATGGTCGATGTACGGTCCGCGGCAGCGCCAGCAGGTCCCGGTGAGGATGGTCGTTACAACGGGCCGCGGCAGCGCCAGCAGGTCCCGACGAGGATGGATGTTGTAGAAGGCCGCGGCAGCGCCAGCAGGCAGGACGATGGTTCACAAGAGCGGGCTACGGCAGCACCAGTAGTCCGTCAAGGCTGAGTTCTCTCGGTGTCTCTCGACTCCAGGATACAACTGCCTTCCTGCTCCTGAGCTGCCCCAGTTATAGGGCAGGCGCTCTTTGATGTCCGGACCCTCGCACTTGGAGGTCGGAGGGCCCGGGATGAAGGTGTCCAGACACCCAGCAGGGGGTGGAGCCAGCGCCTGGGGGAGCTGGAGGCGATCGGCACCTGGCGGGGGAAGAGCTCTTGACACTTCGTCCTCCCATTGACCTGCCAAGTGGTCCGCTCACCTCCCGGGTGGATTGTGGTGCCGGGATGTCGGGGCCGGTCAGGCCCGGGGTTAGGGTCGGGGCGAGGCCACGCGGCCTCGTGGTGCAGGGCCCAAGATGGCGGCTTGAACCGGCCGGGGGAGCCGGTGGGGCTGGGCCCCGTGATGAGTAGAGGTCCGAGGGCAGAAGATCCGTCGGGAGACGGGGTACGGGTGCTTTTCGTGGGTTATGCCTGGTGGGCCGGAGCTCGGGCCCTGTCGTGCGGGGAGGGAGCAAGCCCTTCGTGTGGCCTGTCCAACATGCGTCCCCCCCAGCTGAAGGCGGGGAGAGTCACCCATCTCCTTGGGGACTCTCTTCGTCGAGGCGGAAAAAGCGGGACAGGCCATCCGCGTTGGCGTGGTCTTGGCCTGGTCGGTGCTCCACAGTGAAGTCCATTCCCTGCAGGGAAATGGACCAGCGCAAGAGTTTTGGGTTCTCCCCCCGCATCTGCATCAGCCACTGCAGGGGTCGATGGTCGGTTTGTACCCGGAAGTGGGTACCGAAGAGATAGGGCCGGAGCTTTTTGAGGGCCCACACCACTGCGAAGGCCTCCCTCTCGATGGTGCTCCAGCGCTGTTCTCGGGCCAGGAGACGTCGACTGATGAAGGCCACCGGCTGGTCATGACCTTCGGGGTTTAACTGAGAAAGGACGGCTCCGATGCCGTGGTCGGAGGCGTCGGTCTGTACCATGAATTCCCGACTGTAATCGGGGGCCTGGAGCACCGGGGCGGTGCATAGAGCGGCCTTCAGCTTCTCGAAGGCCGCTTGACAGTCGGGGGTCCAGTTAATCCGCTTCGGCTGGTTCTTGGACGTGAGACCCGTGAGGGGCCCCACGATGCTGCCGTAGTCCTTCACGAACCGCCGGTAGTTGCCGGTGAGCCCCAAGAAGGCTCGGACCTCGGTCTGGGTGACGGGGGGCTGCCAGGACTGGATGGCAGCAATCTTAAGTTGTAGCGGGGCCACCAGCCCGCTTCCCACTTGGTGCCCAAGGTAGGTCACAGACCCTTGGCCAATTTGGCACTTGCCGGCCTTAATTGTGAGGCCGGCCCGCTGGAGGGCCTGTAGGACCTCTTGGAGGTGACGGAGGTGGTCGGGCCAGTGGTGGCTGTATACAGCGATATCGTCCAGGTAGGCAGCGCTGAACTCTTCGAGCCCCGCCAAGACCTGGTTCACGAGGCGTTGAAACGTGGCGGGGGCATTCTTCATGCCGAAGGGCATGACCTTGAATTGGTAGTGGCCATCGGGGGTAGAGAAGGCTGACCGTTCCTGAGCCCTGGGTGTGAGGCCGATCTGCCAGTAGCCCGCTGTTAGGTCGAAGATACTGAGGTAGCGGGCGGCCCCCAGCCGGTCGATCAGCTCGTCTGCTCGGGGGATCGGATGAGCGTCGGTCCGGGTGACAGCGTTCAAGCCCCGGTAGTCGACGCAGAATCTCAGTTCAGGTGCGGTGCCGGGGGCAGCGGCTTTGGGGACCAATACAACCGGACTGGCCCAGGGACTGTCCGAGGGCTCGATGACCCCGATTGTGAGCATCTTGGCCACCTCCTCCTGTATGCAGGCCCGTACCCGATCTGGTACGCGGTAGGCCCGGTGTCGGACAGGGGGACTGTCCCCGGTGTCCACGTCGTGCAAACACCAAGGGGTGACTGTTAGACCTGGCACCTTGGCGTGAGTCTCCCTTCCTCTTTTTGTCGCTGTGCCTCATGTGATTTTATGGTGTTGGCCGCTCAGCGCGCTGTGCCACTGCCAACCAGTGTCACGGTGCGAGTGCTCCCTTTATAAATTGTATGTGTTGGTTGGATTCCATGATTGGATTGTTTGATTTACTATCAGACCCCAGTAAAGTGCGCCAGGAGCGCCAGGGCATGTAAAGGCAAACGCCGCTGGTGGGCTTGCAGCACGGGTTGTGCCACCCACGGAAGCGGCCGGTAAAATACGTCTAAGGTCTGCCGTCGCAGAGCCTGCGTGCAGTCTGGTACTGACGCGCCGACCGACAAGTGCCCACACTTGCCGGTCCCCGAAACCTTCCCTTAGCTGCATGTTAGTCACCCCTCTGGTAGGCCCACGGGCAGGGTGCATTGTGAGCCTGAGGTAGGACAAGCCTAGATGCGTGGCATGTCCTGGTAGTGAATGACCGCCATTTTGTTGTTCACTACTGTAAGGCTACCCTGTTCTCATAGGCCAGTATGGGCGGCCTGGATTATTACACCCTATGATCCTAACCGACCCAGGGAACCTGGTAGGAGATCGAGTTTAGTATGCCTGAACTCGGAATGATAAGGTACATCTTTTCGCAAGGTTTATTTTAATATTCCGGGTTTGCAAATGTCACTTTTAGAAAGTTGGCCTTTGCTTGCCTAAACTATTTCAGCCGCCTCTGCGTGATGTGTATCTGATGTCTGGCTGGTGTGAGTGACAGGGCTGGGGGAACCCAGATGGGCAGGGCTAGGTAGCCTGGTATGAATAGGACGATCGACAGGTAGATGGGTGGGAGGAGTGCTCCTAGGCTCTGAATAGGACAGTGCTCCGCTACCTCGATGCCGGCTCCACCCCCTGTGGAGCGTCTGATGACTCTGCCCTGCACTCTGAAAGAAGAAGCCTGCATCACGTAAACAAAGTGCTCAGAAACCGGACTGAACTAGGCAAGGGCCCCCCTGGCCTGGGAGAACAAAAGATTTGTGGTATAAATGGAGGAGCCCTGCTCCTAAGAAACTAGATCCGCTTTTGACCAAGAAGAATCTCTGCCTGAGGAGGAGGCACCGGGAAAGCTGTAGGAGGAAGACTGTCCCTATCCTGGGGGATTGGCCTGCAGTGGTGACCTTGCTGCCAAAGGAGAGAAGAGAAACTGTTGCTGAATACTTTTACTTTACTTTTACTTTCAAAACTTGTGCTTTTCCAAAACGATCTCCAAGGGCTTGGAACTGAGCTTGCCCCCTGAACTGAGCCCCAGGAACATTGGGCTCTACCTGATCTTCACTCGCCTGCTGCTGGACTGTGGTGTCCTTTCCCTCGCCGGAGCTGTGACCCTCGTGCCCAGTCCCTCCCTGAGCCGTGACCAGGACTGCTTAGCCGCCCCCGCCTTGGGAAGAGCCTCGCTCGATCGGAGCCGCTCCCCCTACGCTGTGCTGGGCTGCCCCGTCACCTCGCTCGTGGAGGCTCGCTGTGCCCCTTCACCCTCCCGCCGGAATCGGCGTTTGTGAGCATCTCCAAGCCTCGGACGGCCCGGACGCATCGGCGTGCCCGGCTGCCCCGCTTTGTTCACCCGCCACCTGCAACACCCCGCTCCTGTCGTGAGCCTGAAGATCAGACCCCCATCGTGAAGTGTGGGAGCCCCGGACGCCGCCTCGCTCTTCTGTCGAAGAGCCGCTGAAATCCCGCACCCGCCTTTGCGTCAAGAAACAAGGTACTGTACTTACGAACTCGACCGCGAGCTCGCATCGGATCCAGGGTCCGCAACGTTCTTATTTCCCTGTCATCTGCTGTGTGCTCCCCGGGCGCTGCTTCAGCACGAAGTGCGCTGAGGCCTACAGTTACCTTGTGCCCGCCTAAAGAACTTTCCGTAAAACCAAGAGAACTTGACCGTATTTCCAAGAATTGTGGCCCCATCAGTTCAACGTTACTGGGCCTTGTATTTAACTCTGCTGAAACTACATAAAAGCTTATTTTTATATACTCCCGGATTGGTGTCCGTTTGTGGTGCATGCAAGGGGTTTACTGTATGCGTAATTGCATTTGCTTAACCGTGTACGCCTGAGACTTAGCCTAGACTGCTCGCGCCACGCACCTAGAGGGTGAGCAGGGGTTATTCTGGGGAGTCATCCTTCGCCCTGACAAGAAGTAAAGGGTCCCTGCTTGTTGTGGGTTCACACCTGCGTCAACCAGAGCCCCCTCATTTCTAACATTGGTGGCAGCGGTGGGATTTACGGATTTGCATTTGTGGTTTGCGTGTAGTGAATCACTGATCACCACGTAGTGAGAGCAGACCAGTAACACAGCCACAAGGCTAGCATTGTTTTTGTTTTGCCAAGAATCTCCGTTGTTAGAGCCATGCCTGGTTCACTTTCCGCCGGAAGGGCGCTTCCGTAATCTCTGGATTTGAAGACATAGATTGGGAGGAAGGCGCACTTCATGATCGTACCAATGAAGACTTGAAAGGTCTTTGCTCCAAGTTCAGGATTGCCCAAACTGGATTGAAAAAGAAGGAGCAACTCGTAAAGGCGCTGAGGGCCTGGTATGAGTCAAAGGCACCAGAGAATCAGGTGGAAGTGGTTCCACCAGAAAGTGTCCATGAGTTCGGCAGATGCCTGTCGCCAGAGGAGTTGGCGGACAGGGCAGCAACCCGGGCACACGAGGTGGAAATGGCGAAACTTCATGGGCAGATGGATATGGAAAAACAAAGATTAGCCATGGAAGAAAAGAAACTACAATTAGAGCATGACATGAAGCTGAGGGAGCTGGAGCTGAAAGCCAAAAGTTTGGAGCTTAATCCCTCTGGTGGCAGCACGCCGCCAGGATCGGCGGAACCAAGAGTTTATATTCCTAAGGATGTAGTGAAGGAGTTCTTCAGGAATGACGACATCGGGCAGTGGTTCAGAGCCTACGAGGTAGCCATGTCTTCCCACCGGGTCCCTGAGAAAGATTGGGGAGCGGGGTTGTGGGGAAGGTTCCTGAGTGAAGGGCGGGACACACTGTTAGATTTACCTGTTGATGTTCGTAATTCTTACCCCCATATGAAGGAAGCATTGATGACTAGGTATGGGTTGACCCCTGAGTTATATAGACAGAGGTTCAGGGGTTGCACTAAGATTCCCAATAGTACGTATGTGGAGTATGTGACTTTCTTTTGCAGAGCGCTGGATGGTTGGGTGAAGGGTAGTAAGGTGACTGATTATCAAGGGCTTCTTGATCTAATGGCATGGGAGCACTTGTCCAGTAATTGTTTTCCTGAGCTGCGCCAGCACCTGATCGATAGTAAGCTGACTAACCCGAGGAAGCTTGCTGAGGAGGCGGACCGCTGGGTCAGTACCAGGGTCCACAAGGGTACCGTGGGAGATTCCGCCAAAGGTGGGCAGGGTCCCCAGCAGAAGAGTGGGGGGGACAGGGGTAAACAGAAGCAGTTCCAAAAAGGGCCACAAAATAATCCCCACGGGAACCAAGGGAAGGGTTCTCAGCCTCCCCCACCCCAGAAACCGACCGGGGCCCCGACAGGTCCTCCTGTTCAGAAGGGGCCCGTAAGATGTTACAGGTGTAACAATTTGGGGCATTTTGCCTCTGATGTGAAGTGTCCGATGTTTGGTAAACCAGCGCCCACTGGTGCTCCACCCCGGCAGGTGACTAGTGTAGCCTTGGGGGAGGAGAGGGATGTCCAAGGTGGGTGGGGTCCCGCAGAGATGTCCCTGGTCTCGCTAGGAGACCGTGAAGTGGTCCCTCCAACCCAGCTGCCTGAGAACACTAAGAAGTACAGGCAGTGGGTGACCATAAATGGCCATAGGGTGGAAGCTCTTAGAGATACAGGAGCCAGTGTGACCGCTGTCAGGTGTCACCTGGTGTCTCAGGAGCAGGTGGTCCCCAATGCATTCTATCCCGTTGTTGCCGCTGACAACACAGAGAGGCACTGCAAGGTGGCTCAGGTTCCCTTCGAGTGGGGGGGGGTCTCTGGTACTCTTCAGGTAGCTGTGAGGCCCGCCATGCCTGTAGACTGTTTGTTAGGGAACGATTTGGAGAGCTCACCTTGGGCTCAGGTGGAGCGGAGTGCTCACCTGGAGATGTTGGGTATGCCGGATTGGGCGTGTGTGACCACACGGTCCATGGCAGCCAGTAAAGGTACTCGAGAGGTCCTGGAGCCTGAGAGGGAGGCCCAGGAACCGGCCTCAGAGAGAAGGGGCAAGGGGCGTGGGAAGCCGGCCCCTGAAGTTCCCACGGTCCAGGAGGAAGCAGACCTTGAGGGGGATGCCCTGGAGCCTACAGGGGAGCAGATAGCTGAACTGGGAGACCTGCCGGAGCTGACCCATTGGCAGCAGGAAGGGGGTCCCACCAGGGAGGACTTTTGCAAGGCACAGAAGGAGTGCCCTTCTCTCGTGGGTATGCGGCAGCAGGCTGCAGACCAGGCCGCAGGTGATCAGTCAGGATCACATTTCATTTACTGGGAGAACGACCTCCTATATACAGAGCCTAAGGTTGCTGAGCCTGGGTCAGCCCGTGCGCTGGTGGTACCCCAGGACTTCAGAGCCTTCCTACTGGGGCTGGCTCACGATGTGCCATTGGCAGGGCATTTGGGGCAGGACAAGACCTTTGAAAGGCTTGTCACCCACTTTTATTGGCCCCAAATGCGCAGGAGTTCGGATACTCACTGCAGGACATGCCAGACTTGCCAGGCAAGTGGAAAGAGTGGAAGGAAGCAGAAGGCTCCACTCCAGCCATTCCCTGTGGTCGGTACTCCATTCCAGCGAGTGGGGATCGACATTGTAGGGCCACTGGACCCCAAGACAGCGATGGGCAATAGGTTCATCCTGGTCCTGGTGGACCATGCCACCCGGTACCCGGAAGCCATTCCTCTGAGGACAGTGACGGCCCCCGTGGTGGGACGTGCACTGATGGGAATTTTCTCCCGAGTGGGATTCCCTCTAGAGGTGGTGTCTGACCGAGGTACCAATTTCATGTCCAAGTACATGAAATCTCTTTGGCAAGAGTGTGGTGTAACCTACAAGTTCACCACACCTTACCACCCCCAAGGAAACGGGTTGGTTGAGAGATTCAACCGAACCCTCAAAGGCATGATAATGGGCCTAGAAGGACCCATGAGGCGCAAGTGGGACGTCCTCTTACCATGCCTTCTCTTCGCTTACCGTGAGGTGCCACAGAAGTCTCTGGGGTTCAGTCCCTTTGAGCTTCTGTATGGTCACCCCGTCAGAGGACCTCTAAGTCTGGTCAAGGAAGGCTGGGAGCAATCTCCCAGGAAACCTCCCCAGAATGTATATAGCTACATGCTGGCCTTCAGGAATCAGACTAGGCGTTTCAGGCAACTTGCTGAGGCAAATCTGGAAGCCAGCCAGGAGGAGATGAAGCGGTGGTACGACCAGAATGCCACTCTGGTAGAGCTTCAGCCTGGGCAGAAAGTATGGGTCTTGGCCCCCGTGGAGCCGTGTGCGCTCCAGGATAAGTGGACCGGTCCCTTTGAGGTGGTGGAGCGAAAGAGTCCTGTTACCTACGTGGTGGACCTGAAGACTCCCAGGAACCCCTTACGGGTCCTACATGTCAACCGCCTCAAGCCCCACTTGGAGAGGTCCCAAGTGGGCATGCTCTTGGCAACAGATGCGGGGATGGAAGAGGAGACCGAACCTCTTCCGGACCTCCTGTCAGCCAAGGAGCAAGATGGGTCAGTGGATGGTGTCATCCTCTCTTCCACCCTGACCCCTGAGCAACAGGATGATTGTCGCCAGTTGCTGGGACAATTTTCTGATCTGTTTTCCCTGGTCCCTGGTGTCACTGATTGGTGCGTCCATGATGTGGACACTGGGGATAGCCCTCCTGTACGGCACAAGGCCTACAGGGTGACTGACAGGGTGAGGACATGCATCAAGGAGGAGGTCTCCAAGATGTTTGCACTCGGGGTCATTGAGTCTTCTAGCAGTCCTTGGGCCAGCCCCGTGGTCTTGGTCCCAAAGGCTGCAGCGCCGGGAGCCACACCCGAACTCCGGTTCTGTGTGGACTACAGGGGACTCAATTCAGTCACTAGGACTGACGCACACCCCATCCCCAGAGCTGATGAGCTCATCGATCGGCTAGGGGCTGCCAACTACCTCAGCACGTTTGATCTAACGTCTGGGTATTGGCAGATCGCCTTGACCGAGGGGGCCAAAGAGAGGTCAGCATTTTCCACCCCAGATGGGCACTACCAGTTCCGGGTTATGCCATTTGGGATGAAGAATGCCCCTGCCACCTTCCAGAGATTGGTCAACCAGGTGTTGGCTGGGCTGGATTCGTTCAGTGCAGCCTACCTGGATGACATCGCCGTGTTCAGCTCCACGTGGGAGGAACACTTGCGACACCTCTGGGAAGCGTTGATGGCGCTGCGGAAGGCAGGCCTCACGATCAAGGCGAGTAAGTGCCAGATCGGGCAGGGTTCCGTGGTGTACTTGGGACACCAAGTTGGGAGTGGCCAGGTGGCACCCCTTCAGCCCAAGATAGAAACCATCCTGAATTGGGAGGCGCCCAAAACCCAGACGGAGGTGAGAGCGTTCCTAGGTCTCACCGGGTACTACAGGAGGTTTGTCAAGGGGTATGGCAACCTGGTTGCCCCCTTGACAGCGCTGACTTCGAAGAAGCAGCCCAGGAAGGTGATCTGGACTGACACCTGTCAGAGAGCTTTTGAGGCCTTGAAAACTGCTATGTGCACGGCGCCCGTGCTCTTGGCTCCCAACTTCTCCAAAGAGTTTATCGTTCAGACAGACGCTTCAGAGCATGGTGTGGGGGCTGTTCTTTCACAGATTAATGAGGAGGGCCTAGATCAACCCGTAGCCTTTATTAGCAGGAGGTTACTTCCACGGGAACAGAGATGGAGTGCTATTGAGCGTGAGGCATTTGCTGTGGTCTGGGCGCTGAAGAAGCTAAGACCCTACTTGTTTGGGTCTCATTTCCGGGTTCAGACGGACCACAGGCCCCTCAGATGGTTGATGCATATGAGGGGTGAGAATCCCAAGCTGTTGAGGTGGTCCATTTCCCTACAGGGGATGGATTTCACGGTGGAACATCGCCCTGGTACAGATCACGCCAATGCTGACGGTCTGTCCAGATTTTTCCGCCTTAGTGGTGAGGAACTCCCTGGGGTAGGGTAGTTCTCCCCACCTTTCAGCTGGAGGGGACACGTGTTAGACCTGGCACCTTGGCGTGAGTCTCCCTTCCTCTTTTTGTCGCTGTGCCTCATGTGATTTTATGGTGTTGGCCGCTCAGCGCGCTGTGCCACTGCCAACCAGTGTCACGGTGCGAGTGCTCCCTTTATAAATTGTATGTGTTGGTTGGATTCCATGATTGGATTGTTTGATTTACTATCAGACCCCAGTAAAGTGCGCCAGGAGCGCCAGGGCATGTAAAGGCAAACGCCGCTGGTGGGCTTGCAGCACGGGTTGTGCCACCCACGGAAGCGGCCGGTAAAATACGTCTAAGGTCTGCCGTCGCAGAGCCTGCGTGCAGTCTGGTACTGACGCGCCGACCGACAAGTGCCCACACTTGCCGGTCCCCGAAACCTTCCCTTAGCTGCATGTTAGTCACCCCTCTGGTAGGCCCACGGGCAGGGTGCATTGTGAGCCTGAGGTAGGACAAGCCTAGATGCGTGGCATGTCCTGGTAGTGAATGACCGCCATTTTGTTGTTCACTACTGTAAGGCTACCCTGTTCTCATAGGCCAGTATGGGCGGCCTGGATTATTACACCCTATGATCCTAACCGACCCAGGGAACCTGGTAGGAGATCGAGTTTAGTATGCCTGAACTCGGAATGATAAGGTACATCTTTTCGCAAGGTTTATTTTAATATTCCGGGTTTGCAAATGTCACTTTTAGAAAGTTGGCCTTTGCTTGCCTAAACTATTTCAGCCGCCTCTGCGTGATGTGTATCTGATGTCTGGCTGGTGTGAGTGACAGGGCTGGGGGAACCCAGATGGGCAGGGCTAGGTAGCCTGGTATGAATAGGACGATCGACAGGTAGATGGGTGGGAGGAGTGCTCCTAGGCTCTGAATAGGACAGTGCTCCGCTACCTCGATGCCGGCTCCACCCCCTGTGGAGCGTCTGATGACTCTGCCCTGCACTCTGAAAGAAGAAGCCTGCATCACGTAAACAAAGTGCTCAGAAACCGGACTGAACTAGGCAAGGGCCCCCCTGGCCTGGGAGAACAAAAGATTTGTGGTATAAATGGAGGAGCCCTGCTCCTAAGAAACTAGATCCGCTTTTGACCAAGAAGAATCTCTGCCTGAGGAGGAGGCACCGGGAAAGCTGTAGGAGGAAGACTGTCCCTATCCTGGGGGATTGGCCTGCAGTGGTGACCTTGCTGCCAAAGGAGAGAAGAGAAACTGTTGCTGAATACTTTTACTTTACTTTTACTTTCAAAACTTGTGCTTTTCCAAAACGATCTCCAAGGGCTTGGAACTGAGCTTGCCCCCTGAACTGAGCCCCAGGAACATTGGGCTCTACCTGATCTTCACTCGCCTGCTGCTGGACTGTGGTGTCCTTTCCCTCGCCGGAGCTGTGACCCTCGTGCCCAGTCCCTCCCTGAGCCGTGACCAGGACTGCTTAGCCGCCCCCGCCTTGGGAAGAGCCTCGCTCGATCGGAGCCGCTCCCCCTACGCTGTGCTGGGCTGCCCCGTCACCTCGCTCGTGGAGGCTCGCTGTGCCCCTTCACCCTCCCGCCGGAATCGGCGTTTGTGAGCATCTCCAAGCCTCGGACGGCCCGGACGCATCGGCGTGCCCGGCTGCCCCGCTTTGTTCACCCGCCACCTGCAACACCCCGCTCCTGTCGTGAGCCTGAAGATCAGACCCCCATCGTGAAGTGTGGGAGCCCCGGACGCCGCCTCGCTCTTCTGTCGAAGAGCCGCTGAAATCCCGCACCCGCCTTTGCGTCAAGAAACAAGGTACTGTACTTACGAACTCGACCGCGAGCTCGCATCGGATCCAGGGTCCGCAACGTTCTTATTTCCCTGTCATCTGCTGTGTGCTCCCCGGGCGCTGCTTCAGCACGAAGTGCGCTGAGGCCTACAGTTACCTTGTGCCCGCCTAAAGAACTTTCCGTAAAACCAAGAGAACTTGACCGTATTTCCAAGAATTGTGGCCCCATCAGTTCAACGTTACTGGGCCTTGTATTTAACTCTGCTGAAACTACATAAAAGCTTATTTTTATATACTCCCGGATTGGTGTCCGTTTGTGGTGCATGCAAGGGGTTTACTGTATGCGTAATTGCATTTGCTTAACCGTGTACGCCTGAGACTTAGCCTAGACTGCTCGCGCCACGCACCTAGAGGGTGAGCAGGGGTTATTCTGGGGAGTCATCCTTCGCCCTGACAAGAAGTAAAGGGTCCCTGCTTGTTGTGGGTTCACACCTGCGTCAACCAGAGCCCCCTCATTTCTAACAGTGACCCCGGGGGTGAGGGAGAACAGGGTAGCGAACTGCAGCAGGAGGTTCCGGCAGCCCTGGCGTTGCTCCGAAGTGAGGGCGTCAGAGAGCCGGACCCCGTCCACGGAGCCGTCATTCTCCTGAGTCTTCAGAAGATCCGGGAGGGGTTCGGAGTCTTCCTCTGCCCCACTGTCCGTAGCCATCAGGAGGCTGAGTTCTGAGCGCACAAAGTGTGGTTTGAGTCGGTTGGTGTGGAGGACCCGAAGGGGGTTCCGGGAGGTCCCCAGGTCGATGAGGTAAGTGACGGGGCTTTTGCGCTCGACCACTTTGAAGGGCCCCGTCCACTTATCTTGCAAGGCACATGGTTCGGTGGGGGACATCCCCCATACTTGTTGTCCAGGCTCAAACTCAACGGAGGAGGCATTGTGATCATACCACTTCTTCATGTCCTCCTGGCTGGCCTCGAGGTTCGCCTTGGCCATCTCTCTGAAGCGCCGGGTCTGATTGCGTAGGGCCAGGAGGTATTTGAAGACGTCTGGAGGGGTCTTTAGGGGGGCCATCTCCCAACCTTCTTTTACTAGGCTGAGGGGCCCTCGCACAGGGTGCCCGTACAGGAGTTCGAAAGGGCTAAAACCGAGGGACTTCTGGGGAACTTCGCGGTAGGCGAAGAGGAGGCACGGGAGTAGTACATCCCACTGGCGACGGAGGGGCTCTTCCCATCCCCCAATCATCCCCTTGAGGGTGCGGTTAAAACGCTCCACTAGTCCGTTCCCTTGGGGGTGATAGGGGGTCGTGAATCTGTAGGTGACCCCGCATTGTTGCCAGAGGGACTTCATGTATTTGGATATAAAGTTCGTGCCTCGGTCGCTGACGACTTCTCGGGGGAAGCCTACCCGGGAGAAGATCCCCATTAGGGCCCGGCCAACCACCGGAGCTGTCACGGTCCGTAGGGGCACCGCCTCGGGGTAGCGGGTGGCATGGTCCACCAGTACTAAGATGAACCTGTGTCCTTGTGCCGTGCGGGGGTCCAGAGGCCCCACGATGTCTATCCCCACCCTCTCGAACGGGGTGGTGACCACAGGGAAGGGTTGCAGAGGGGCTTTCAGCTTCCGACCACTCTTCCCGCTGGCTTGGCATGTGGGGCAAGATCGGCAGTGGTTCAGGACGTCGTTCCTCATCTTCGGCCAGAAAAAGTGGGTCACTAGGCGGTTGTACGTTTTATCTTGGCCCAGGTGTCCAGCCAGGGGGACATCGTGGGCCAGGTTGAGCAGAAAGTCTCTGAAGCGGAGAGGTACCACCAGTACTCGACCGGCCCCCAGCTCGGCGATTCTTTGCTCGCTGTATAGCAGGTCGTTATCCCAGTAGACCCAGTGAGTTCCGGTGGAGTCCCCTGCGTTCTGGGCGCTGGCTTGTTGGCGAAGTCCCTCGAGGGAGGGACAGGTCTTTTGTTCCTGGCGGAACTGTGCTTGGGTGGGCCCCCCCTCTTGACGCCACTGAGCCAGGTCAGGAAGGTCCTGGGGTTGCGCGTCCCCTTCGGCCGCCGGGTCTGGGAGGCTGGCCTCGTCGTTGTCTTCTACTGGGGTGACTGGGGGCGGAGGGGCTGGCCATTCTGGTTCTTCTGATCGAGGGACGGCACGGGCGGCCATGGACCGGGTGGTTATGCAGGCCCAGTCCGGGAGGCCCAGCATCCCCAGGTGCTCTCTTCTCTCAACGGTGGCCCACGGGGAACTCTCGAGGTCATTCCCCAGGAGGCAGTCCACGGGGGCATCGTCCCGGACCGTCACCTTCAACAGGCCGGAGACCCCTCCCCATTCGAATGGAACGCAGGCCATTTGACACATACTTTCAGAGTTGTCTGCCGAGCGGACGGGGCAGAGAATGTTCGGCAGGATCTGCTCGGGCTTCACCAGGTGACAGCGGACGGCCGTCACACTGGCGCCTGTGTCACGCAAGGCCTCGGCTCGCTGTCCATTAATGGTCACCCACTGACCGTATTTCCTGGTGTTAGCG
This sequence comes from Triturus cristatus, assembly GCF_964204655.1. NCBI lineage: Eukaryota > Metazoa > Chordata > Amphibia > Caudata > Salamandridae > Triturus > Triturus cristatus. The sequence continues at coordinate 1,708,640,238 of NC_140590.1, forward strand.
GGTAGGGGAGCCCGCGGGACCATGTCTCTTCCCCCTAAGCACGCCAGGACCATGGCGGCCTGTTCCCACTCTTGCTGGGCCGGCTCATACTCCTCTGGTTCCTCCAATGATCGCTCTTCCCCCAGGGCGGCGGCAGCTACCTGGCGGGGCTTGGGTGTTTGGTTCTGCGGGCAGCTCGGGTCATTGGCGTAGTGGCCGACTCGCTGGCATCAGTGGCACGTGACGTTGGCTCGGACCCCAGGACGCCACGGGGGGTTGCCCCGACCGGCCGGAGCCGGGGTGCTGGCCACGGGTGTTGCGGGCAAGGCGTCTCTCCCTCGCCCCTGGCCCCCTCCTCCTCCCCGAGGACGGTGCTGGCCTTGGTTGTTTCTGTTCTGTTCGTGTGGCCCCCTCCGGCCCACTCGGGTGCTTTCCCATCGGTCAGCCTCGGCGGCGAGCTGCCGGGGGTCAGTCAGCTTACTGTCGAGGAGGTGCTGCCTGAGCTCGACGAAGCAGTTGTTCGACAGGTGCTCCCATACCATCAGGTTAAAGAGTTGTTCGTAGGTGGTGACCTGGCTCCCCTTTATCCAACCCTCGAAGGCACGGCTGAAATAGTTCACGTATTCTACCCAAGTTGTACCTGGGATCCGGGTGCAATCTCTGAACCTCTGGCGGTACATCTCGGGTGTGAGGCCGTAGCGGGTGAGGAGGGCAGCCTTCATGTGGTCGTAGGACGACATTTGGTGATCTGGGAGCTGCAGTAGGGCATCGCGCCCCTCGTTGATAAACCTCCCCCAGAGTCCGGCTCCCCAATCACTCCGGTCGATCCGGTGGGAGGTCATGGCGATCTCGTAGGCTTTAAACCACTGTTGTATGTCGTCTTCTCGGACATACTCGCGGACAACATCCTTGGGGATGTGGACTTTTTTCTCGATTGGCCCCGGGGTGTGTGGTCGCTCAGGCACCCCCAGTTCTTTATTCTGTTTCCGAAGTTCTATTTCCGCCAGTTTGCGCTCGTGCTCGAGCGTTATTTTTTTCTCCTCCAGCTCTCTCTGTCTCTGCTTCTCTTCTCGTTCATCTCGGAGCCGCATGTGCTCGAGGTTGAGTTTCTGTTCAGCTAACTTGAGTTCCCCATCCATCTTGAGTCGTGCCATTTCCAACTCGTGCAATCTGGTTCTTTCTCTTTCTCGGATCTCCTCCTGCGAGAGGCCCGTTCCCCGCTCCTCGGGAGCCGTGGCGTTCCCCTCTGGTGTGATGCTGCTTTGGTCGGAGGGTCCGGCGACCCCAGTTTCTGTCCATGACTCTAGGGCGTGCTTTAGATCATCTTTGGTACTCAGGCCGGTGGTAGCAATGCCAAGTTCTATGCAGAATTGTCTCAGTTCGCGGTGGTTGTATTCTTCTAATTTATCCATTTGGAATTTCTCGGTGGAGTTGCTATCTTTGGCTGACATCGTGTTGTTGTCGTGGGGTGAGCTACTCTCTGTACGATTACGCGTTGATTCGGATCCCGCCGCTGGCCACCAATGTTAGAAAGGATAGACGGACCGGGAGGGTCGGCCGGGGTCAGGAGGAGAGGTCTCCGGGGAGAGCCGTCTCCAGCGATCGTACAGACAAGTAACTTCCCCCCCCCCACAGACAGATACCACACACGGATAAGGTTCAGTGTTCTTTATAAGCACTTCTTAAGGTACGGTTGAATGGTACAAGGAGGTCTGGACTCAGGGGTCCCCTCGATTCAAGTCTCTCAAAGCAGGGTAAGGGGTAGCGGGACAGTCTGTCTACCAGTCAGGTAGTTTGGATGAGATGATGATTAGCTCACAATCCTCGAGCTTAGTTGGTGCGGGCCGCGGCAGCGCCAGCAGGTCCCGGAAAGATGGTCGATGTACGGTCCGCGGCAGCGCCAGCAGGTCCCGGTGAGGATGGTCGTTACAACGGGCCGCGGCAGCGCCAGCAGGTCCCGGAAAGATGGTCGATGTACGGTCCGCGGCAGCGCCAGCAGGTCCCGGTGAGGATGGTCGTTACAACGGGCCGCGGCAGCGCCAGCAGGTCCCGACGAGGATGGATGTTGTAGAAGGCCGCGGCAGCGCCAGCAGGCAGGACGATGGTTCACAAGAGCGGGCTACGGCAGCACCAGTAGTCCGTCAAGGCTGAGTTCTCTCGGTGTCTCTCGACTCCAGGATACAACTGCCTTCCTGCTCCTGAGCTGCCCCAGTTATAGGGCAGGCGCTCTTTGATGTCCGGACCCTCGCACTTGGAGGTCGGAGGGCCCGGGATGAAGGTGTCCAGACACCCAGCAGGGGGTGGAGCCAGCGCCTGGGGGAGCTGGAGGCGATCGGCACCTGGCGGGGGAAGAGCTCTTGACACTTCGTCCTCCCATTGACCTGCCAAGTGGTCCGCTCACCTCCCGGGTGGATGGTGGTGCCGGGATGTCGGGGCCGGTCAGGCCCGGGGTTAGGGTCGGGGCGAGGCCACGCGGCCTCGTGGTGCAGGGCCCAAGATGGCGGCTTGAACCGGCCGGGGGAGCCGGTGGGGCTGGGCCCCGTGATGAGTAGAGGGCCGAGGGCAGAAGATCCGTCGGGAGACGGGGTACGGGTGCTTTTCGTGGGTTATGCCTGGTGGGCCGGAGCTCGGGCCCTGTCATGCGGGGAGGGAGCAAGCCCTTCGTGTGGCCTGTCCAACAGGAGGGGTGGGTGCAGAGTCCCCTCAACAGTGCCCACACATAGGAGGGGTGGGTGCAGAGTTCTCCCAGCAGTGCCCAGACATAGGAGGGGTGGGTGCAGAGTCCTCCCAGCAGTGCCCAGACATAGGAGGGGTGGGTGCAGAGTCCCCCCAGCAGTGCCCACACATAGGAGGGGTGGGTGCAGAGTCCTCCCAGCAGTGCCCAGACATATGAGGGGTGGGTGCCTATCACTCCCAGCTGTGCCCACACATAGGAGGGGTGGGTGCAGAGTCCTCCCAGCAGTGCCCACACATAGGAGGGGTGGGTGCAGAGTCCCCCCAGCAGTGCCCAGACACAGGAGGGGTGGGTGCCTTTAACTCCCACCAGTGGCCAGATATATGAGGGGTGGGTGCCTATCACTCCCAGCAGTGCCCAGACACATGAGGGGTGGGTGCAGAGTCCCCCCAGCAGTGCCCAGACATATGAGGGGTGGGTGCCTATCATGCCCAGCAGTGCCCACACATAGGAGGGGTGGGTGCAGAGTCCTCCCAGCAGTGCCCAGACATAGGAGGGGTGGGTGCCTATCACTCCCAGCAGTGCCCAGACATAGGAGGGGTGGGTGCAGAGTCCCCCCAGCAGTGCCCAGACATAGGAGGGGTGGGTGCCTATCACTCCCAGCAGTGCCCAGACATAGGAGGGGTGGGTGCAGAGTTCCCCCAGCAGTGCCCAGACATAAGAGGGGTGGATGCAGAGTCCCCCCAGCAGTGCCCCGACACAGGAGGTGTGGGTGCCTATCACTCCTAGCAGTGCCCAGACATATGAGGGGTGGGTGCAGGTTCCCCCAGCAGTGCCCAGACATATGAGGGGTGGGTGCGTATCACTCCCAGCAGTGCCCACACATAGGAGGGGTGGGTGCAGAGTCCTCCCAGCAGTGCCCAGACATAGGAGGGGTGGGTGCCTATCACTCCCAGCAGTGCCCAGACATAGGAGGGGTGGGTGCAGAGTCCCCCCAGCAGTGCCCAGACATAGGAGGGGTGGATGCAGAGTCCCCCCAGCAGTGCCCCGACACAGGAGGGGTGGGTGCCTATCACTGCCAGCAGTGCCCAGACATATGAGGGGTGGGTGCAGAGTCCCCCCAGCAGTGCCCAGACATATGAGGGGTGGGTGCCTATCATGCCCATCAGTGCCCACACATAGGAGGGGTGGGTGCAGAGTCCTCCCAGCAGTGCTCAGACATAGGAGGGGTGGGTGCCTATCACTTCCAGCAGTGCCCAGACATAGGAGGGGTGGGTGCAGAGTCCCCCCAGCAGTGCCCACACATAGGAGGGGTGGGTGCAGAGTCCTCCCAGCAGTCCCCAGACATATGAGGGGTGGGTGCATATCACTCCCAGCAGTGCCCACACATAGGAGGGGTGGGTGCAGAGTCCTCCCAGCAGTTCCCACACATAGGATGGGTGGGTGCAGAGTCCCCCCAGCAGTGCCCAGATGTGAGACCAGCCTCACGGCGTGGCCCTCTCCATCATCCAGCCAACCTGCAACCACCCTCAAGACACGACATCCCCGACTCCGGCCGCCCCAGCCACCCCCGATTCGCAGGCCGGCCAGAGGCCTGACCAACTCACCACCCTACCATGCATGTCCAACCAAGGAAGCGGGAGCCCTCAACACAGACCCAGAGGCGCCAGCCCAATCACACCTCGGGTCGCCTTCCCCGGGAGGACTCAATCGGCCACCAGGCCCCTGGGGAGCAGGCCCCTCCCCTACCGAGCGTCTGGGGTCCCTCCCAGACCACCTGAAAAGACCAAAGAAGTGAGCGGCAGGAAATCCCGCCGAACCCCCTCCGTCACCCCAGTCCCCCCTCTGCGAGCACTCCGGACTTCAAAGAACCAGCGGAGTATAACAAGGGGTGCCGGAGAAACAAGGAGAGAAGACCTGGAACCATCTGAGCCTGCTGACGCTGTCGCGGCTCCTGAACGCTGAAGTCACCTGGGCCTGCTGAGTGACTCGCGGCCTCTTGCTATTGAACCATCTGAGCCCTGCGGACGAGGTCGCGGCTCCCGAACCCTGAACCACCTAGGCCTGCTGAGTGACTCGCGGCCCCCAGCCATTAAACCATCTGAGCCCTGCTGACGGAATCGCGGCTCCTGAACTCCGACCACCTGTGCCTGCTGAGAGACTCGCGGCGCTCCCCTTGAGGACGACTCGGGAAGAGATCGCCCAGAGACACGACACCCTCCGGCTCGAGGATTGTGAGCTTCCGCAGGGTATTTCGCAGAGACACTATCTTGAAAGACTGTCCCGCTACCCCCATTCCCCACGACTGACTTGTGGTACGTTGTGCCACTGCTGTACTATTTGCCTTTTGAGTCATAAAGATCCCTTGAAATCATCGATAAAAGAACTTATCGTCCTACAAAGAATACGTGTGGTGTCCCTCTGTTCACAGTGCAGTTCAGGGTGTGCGCGCCTGGTTCGGCTTACTTGGGAGAGGTGGGTCAAAGGGGTGGGCAAGACGTGTATCGAACCCCCTTTTGGCGAACGCCTTTCCAACATTTGGTGGCAGACGACGGGATCCGAGCCGACACCGAAAGAGAGCGTGCAGTGAACGACTGACGCACTACCAAACAGAGATGGAAGGAGAAACCCCCCTGGGTGCCGCAGGTACCGAAATAAGCTCACCGTTCTGAGAGGATCAATTGGACTATTACACGCATAGAGAACTCAAACAGTTTTGCAAAGACCTTGGCATCGCTACCACCGGACTAAGCACAAAGGAAGACTTCCAGAAAGTACTGAAAGCCTGGGTCGAGACGGGGGCGCCCCCGACCCAAACGGAAGGAGACTCTACCCATGAACAAACAAGCACCCCGGCGAGAAACAACGGGCCAGAGGGGAACCTGTCCTCCGAGGAACTAGCGGACCGAGAGAGAAGCCGCAACCACGAACTGGAACTGGCAAAACTAAAAATCGAGGGAGAGATAAAACTGGCAGAGAAGAAGTTAGCCGTCGAGCAGTTACGGCTACAAGGGGAACTCGAAGAGAAGAGACTCCAAAGGGAGCACGACGAAAAGAAACTCCAGCTAGAACATGAACGCGGCCTGAAGGAGATTGAGTGGCGGGCTAGACACGAAAAGTCACAGCCGCCCGGGAATCCACAGCCCGCTCCCGCCGGGGAAACCAAAGTTCACATCCCCAAGGATGTGGTCAAGGAGTATTATAAGAACGATGATATCCAGCAGTGGTTTAAGGCCTACGAAGTCGCCATGACCTCTCACCGAGTCCCGCAGAAGGATTGGGGGGCTGGCCTATGGGGCCGGTTCTTAAGCGAAGGAAGGGACACTCTGCTCGATCTGCCCTCCGCGGTCATGAACTCCTACAGCCACATGAAGGAAGCCCTCGTGGGCCGGTACGGACTCACCCCCGAAATGTACCGACAACGGTTCCGAGATTGCAAAAAGATACCGGGCACCACGTGGGTCGAATACGTGAACTTTTACAGCCGAGCCTTGGACGGGTGGATCAAGGGCAGCAAGGTCTCCACCTTCGAAGAACTGTTCGATCTGATCGCCTGGGAACATTTAGCGGCCAATTGCTTTATAGAACTGCACCAGCATCTCCTAGACAGTAAACTCACCGACCCTCGGAAGCTGGCCGCTGAGGCTGATCGTTGGGTGAACACCCGGGCCACCCGGGGCCCCGTGGGGGACTACGGCCGCCACAGTCAGGGTCCCCCCCGCCAGAGGGGCGGAGGGAACCACGGCCGACCAAGAGACTTTGCCGGGGGGTCCTCCACCAGCCCCCCCAGCAGCCCACCAGCGGCGGGTTCGGCCCAGTCTCCAGCCAGCACCGGAGCCCCAGGACGACCAGGTCCACGAGCTAGGATCACCTGCTTCCGCTGCCAGCAGCCCGGACACTACGCCAATGACCCCCAGTGTCCCCAGTATCAGCGAACCACCACGACCAACCCCACGACCCGGCAGATGGCCTCCGTGGCTCTGGGGGAAGAAATGGAAGACTCCGAGGAATGGGAACCGGCGGCCATGGCCCTGGTCTCCCTTGGTGATCGAGAAATGGTCCCCGGGACACCCTTGCCCGCCAACACAGAAAAGTACCGACAGCGGGTGACCATCAACGGCCACCGAGTCGAGGGCCTTCGCGACACCGGGGCGAGTGTCACCGCGGTCCACCGCAGCCTAATTTCCGAAGACCAGATCCTAGCCGGGGCCCTCTGTCCGGTCGTATCCTCCGACAATTCTGAGAGCCTCTGCCAGATGGCCCTGGTGCCCTTCGAGTGGGGAGGGGTCTCCGGAGAACTGAAGGTAGCGGTCCGGACCTCGCAGCCCGTAGACTGCCTCCAGGGCAACGACCTGGAGAGTTCCCCGTGGGGGCAGGTAGAACGAAGAGCCCACCTGGAGATGATGGGCCTACCAGAATGGGTCTGCGCCACCACGCGCTCCATGACCGTACGAGTGGCCCCCTCCAAGGGCGGTGAAGCCCTCTTACCGAACACTTTCCCCGAGAGCAGGGACCCCCTACCAGAAGCAGACAACCCTCCTTCCGAGGAAGAAGGAGACACTAACCCAGGGGAAGGACCGGAACCTTCCGCCCCAGAGGCCCCGATGGAACTCGAAGAACTGCCCGAGTTGGCCCAGTGGCACTGCGAAGGGGGGCCCTCCCGCGAAGAGTTCTGCCAGGAACAGACCACTTGCCCCTCCCTCGAGGGACTTAGACAACAAGCCGAAGCCCAGGTCGCCGGTGACCAAACCGGAACCCATTGGGTCTATTGGGACAATGGCCTCCTCTACAGCGAGCAAAAGTCCGCCGAGCTAGGCGCAGCACGAGTACTGGTGGTACCCCTGCGGTTCCGGAGCCTCCTCCTGGGCCTGGCCCACGATGTACCCTTGGCAGGCCACTTAGGCCAAGACAAGACATATCAGCGATTGGTTACCCACTTCTATTGGCCCAAGATGCGACCGAATGTAGAAGTACACTGCAAATCATGCCTCACGTGCCAGGGCAGTGGGAAGAGTGGCGGAAAACGCAAAGCTCCCTTACAACCGTTCCCCGTTGTGAGTACCCCGTTCGAGCGGGTCGGCATCGACATCGTGGGACCCCTGGATCCGAAGACCGCCCAGGGCCACAGATTCATCCTTGTCCTGGTGGACCATGCCACCCGCTACCCCGAGGCCATCCCCCTCCGCACCGTGACGGCTCCCGTGGTGGGCCGGGCTCTCATGGGGATCTTCTCCCGTGTCGGATTTCCCCGCGAGGTTGTGAGTGATCGCGGCACGAACTTTATATCCCGCTACATGAAGTCCCTGTGGCAGCAGTGCGGAGTCACGTATAAGTTCACGACCCCCTACCACCCCCAGGGCAACGGCCTGGTGGAACGCTTCAACCGAACTCTGAAGGGAATGATCCTGGGCCTCGAAGAGCCCCTGCGCCGGAAATGGGACGTCCTCCTCCCTTGCCTCCTATTCGCGTACCGGGAGGTTCCCCAAAAGTCTCTGGGGTTCAGCCCCTTCGAACTGCTGTACGGACATCCTGTTCGAGGGCCCCTGAGCCTGGTCAAAAAGGGCTGGGAGACAAGCCCCCGGGGGACACCCCCGGATGTGTTCCGCTACATCCTGGCGCTCCGCAACCAGACGAGGAAGTTTAGAGAACTTGCAGAGGCTAACCTCGAGGCCAGCCAAGAAGAAATGAAGCGCTGGTATGACCAGAACGCAACCCTGGTCGAGTTCCAGCCGGGCCAGCAGGTTTGGGTCATGGCTCCGGTGAAACCCTGCGCCCTACAAGACAAATGGACTGGTCCATTCAAGGTGGTCGAACGGAAGAGCCAGGTCACGTATCTGGTCGACGTACAGTCCCCACGGAACCCCCTCCGGGTCCTCCACGTAAACCGTCTCAAGCCCCACTTCGTAAGGACAGAACTGAGTTTGCTACTGGCCACCGATGAGGGGGCAGAAGAGGACACTGAACCCCTGCCCGATCTCCTGTGCACAAAAGAACTGGATGGTTCCGTGGAGGGTGTGAAACTGTCGGACACTCTCACTCCCCAGCAGGCCGACGACTGCCGCCAGCTGCTCGGACAATTCGCAGACCTTTTCTCCCTCATTCCAAGGGTGACCGACTGGTGTGTCCACGACGTAGACACCGGCGACTGCCCGCCTGTGAGACACCGAGCCTACCGGGTGCCTGACCGGGTCCGCACCTGCATCAAGACCGAGGTACAGAAAATGCTCAACCTAGGGGTCACCGAGCCCTCCGACAGCCCCTGGGCCAGCCCGGTGGTTCTGGTCCCGAAGGCTGCCTCCCCAGGGGTCGCCCCCGAACTAAGATTCTGTGTAGACTATCGGGGGCTCAATGCGGTCACCCGCGCAGACGCTCACCCTATTCCCCGAGCCGACGAGCTCATCGACCGCCTGGGGGCCGCCCAGTTCCTCAGCACTTTCGACCTGACCTGCGGGTACTGGCAGATCGCTCTCACGGAAGGGGCGAAAGAGCGCTCTGCCTTCTCCACGCCAGATGGCCACTACCGCTTCAGGGTCATGCCGTTCGGGATGAAAAACGCCCCAGCCACGTTCCAGCGGTTGGTGAACAAGGTCCTGGCCGGACTCGAGGAGTTCAGCGCAGCGTACCTTGACGACATCGCCGTATTCAGCTCTCAATGGCACGAGCATCTCCAGCACCTCCGACAAGTACTAATGGCCCTGCGCCAAGCGGTCCTGACAGTGAAAGCCAGCAAATGCCAGCTCGGACAAGGCTCCGTGGTCTACCTGGGGCATCAGGTGGGCAGCGGCCAGGTCGCCCCTCTCCAGCCGAAGATCGATGCCATCAAGTCCTGGGAGCCCCCCACCACGCAGACAGAGGTTCGGGCCTTCCTGGGCCTTACGGGGTACTACCGGAGGTTCATTAAAAATTATGGTAGTATCGCAGGGCCCCTCACAGAATTGACCTCCAAAAAGCTTCCGCAGAAGGTGCAGTGGACCCCCCAGTGCCAGCAGGCGTTCGACGCCTTGAAAACCGCCATGTGCACCGCTCCCGTACTCAAGGCCCCCGACTACTCCCAAGAGTTCGTGGTCCAGACCGACGCATCCGAACATGGCATCGGGGCCGTGCTCTCGCAGTTCGACAACAAGGGCATTGATCAGCCCATAGCTTTCATCAGCCGAAGGCTGCTGCCGAGAGAGCAGCGTTGGAGTACTATAGAGCGAGAGGCCTTTGCCGTAGTCTGGGCCCTCAAGAAACTGCGGCCCTACTTGTTCGGAACCCATTTTCGAGTACAGACGGACCACCGGCCCTTGCAATGGCTAATGCGGATGAGGGGGGAGAACCCCAAGCTACTACGATGGTCCATCTCCCTCCAAGGGATGGATTTCACTGTCGAACATCGCCCCGGGACGGATCATGCCAACGCCGACGGCCTGTCCCGGTTCTTCCGCTTCGGCGAGGAGAACCCTCCAGTGGATGGGTAGTTCTCCACGCCTTTCAGCTGGGGGGCACGCGTGTGAGACCGGCCTCACGGCGTGACCCTCTCCATCATCCAGCCAACCTGCAACCACCCTCAAGACACGACATCCCCGACTCCGGCCACCCCAGCCACCCCCGATCCGCGGGCCGGCCAGAGGCCTGACCAACTCACCACCCTACCACGCATGTCCAACCAAGGAAGCTGGAGCCCTCAACACAGACCCAGAGGCGCCAGCCCAGTCACACCTCGGGTCGCCTTCCCCGGGAGGACTCAATCGGCCACCAGGCCCCTGGGGAGCAGGCGCCTCCCCTACCGAGCGTCTGGGGTCCCTCCCAGACCACCTGAAAAGACCGAAGAAGTGAGCGGCAGGAAATCCCGCCGAACCCCCTCCGTCACCCCAGTCCCCCCGCTGCGAGCACTCCGGACTTCAAAGAACCAGCGGAGTATAACAAGGGGTGCCGGAGAAACAAGGAGAGAAGACCTGGAACCATCTGAGCCTGCTGACGCTGTCGCGGCTCCTGAACGCTGAAGTCACCTGGGCCTGCTGAGTGACTCGCGGCCTCTTGCTATTGAACCATCTGAGCCCTGCGGACGAGGTCGCGGCTCCCGAACCCTGAACCACCTAGGCCTGCTGAGTGACTCGCGGCCCCCAGCCATTAAACCATCTGAGCCCTGCTGACGGAATCGCGGCTCCTGAACTCCGACCACCTGTGCCTGCTGAGAGACTCGCGGCGCTCCCCTTGAGGACGACTCGGGAAGAGATCGCCCAGAGACACGACACCCTCCGGCTCGAGGATTGTGAGCTTCCGCAGGGTATTTCGCAGAGACACTATCTTGAAAGACTGTCCCGCAACCCCCATTCCCCACGACTGACTTGTGGTACGTTGTGCCACTGCTGTACTATTTGCCTTTTGGGTCATAAAGATCCCTTGAAATCATCGATAAAAGAACTTATCGTCCTACAAAGAATACGTGTGGTGTCCCTCTGTTCACAGTGCAGTTCAGGGTGTGCGCGCCTGGTTCGGCTTACTTGGGAGAGGTGGGTCAAAGGGGTGGGCAAGACGTGTATCGAACCCCCTTCCGGCGAACGCCTTTCCAACACCAGACATAGGAGGGGTGGGTGCAGAGTCCCCCCAGCAGTTCCCAGACACAGGAGGGGTGGGTGCCTATCACTCCCAGCAGTGGCCAGACATATGAGGGGTGGGTGCCTATCACTCCCAGCAGTGCCCAGACATATGAGGGGTGGGTGCAGAGTCCCCCCAGCAGTGCCCAGACATATGAGGGGTGGGTGTCTGTCACTCCCAGCAGTGCCCACACATAGGAGGGGTGGGTGCAGAGTCCTCACAGCAGTGCCCAGACATAGGATGGGTGGGTGCCTATCACTCCCAGCAGTGCCCAGACATGGGAGGGGTGGGTGCTGAGTCCCCCCAGCAGTGCCCACACATAGGAGGGGTGGGTGCAGAGTCCCCCCAGCAGTGCCCAGACATAGGAGGGGTGGGTGCCTATCACTCCCAGCAGTGCACAGACATAGGAGGGGTGAGTGCAGAGTCCCCCCAGCAGTGCCCAGACATAGGAGGGGTGGATGCAGAGTCCCCCCAGCAGTGCCCAGACACAGGAGGGGTGGGTGCCTATCACTCCCAGCAGTGACCAGACATATGAGGGGTGGGTGCAGAGTCCCCCCAGCAGGGCCCAGACATATGAGGGGTGGGTGCCTATCACTCCCAGCAGTGCCCACACATAGGAGGGGTGGGTGCAGAGTCCTCCCAGCAGTGCCCAGACATAGGAGGGGTGGGTGCCTATCACTCCCAGCAGTGCCCAGACATAGGAGGGGTGGGTGCAGAGTCCCCCCAGCAGTGTCCACACATAGGAGGGGTGGGTGCAGAGTCCCCCCAGCAGTGCCGAGACATAGGAGGGGTGGGTGCAGAGTCCCCCCAGCAGTGCCCAGACATAGGAGGGGTGGGTGCCTATCACTCCCAGCAGTGCCCAGACACAGGAGGGGTGGGTGCCTATCACTCCCAGCAGTGCCCAGACATATGAGGGGTGGGTGCAGAGTCCCCCCAGCAGTGCCCAGACATATGAGGGGTGGGTGCCTATCACTCCCAGCAGTGCCCACACATAGGAGGGGTGGGTGCAGAGTCCTCCCAGCAGTGCCCAGACATAGGAGGTGTGGGTGCCTATCACTCCCAGCAGTGCCCAGACATAGGAGGGGTGGGTGCAGAGTCCCCCCAGCAGTGCCCAGACATAGGATGGGTGGGTGCAGAGTCCCCCCAGCAGTGCCCAGACACAGGAGGGGTGGGTGCCTATCACTCCCAGCAGTGCCCAGACATATGAGGGGTGGTTGCAGAGTCCCCCCAGCAGTGCCCAGACATATGAGGGGTGGGTGCCTATCACTCCCAGCAGTGCCCACACATAGGAGGGGTGGGTGCAGAGTCCTCCCAGCAGTGCCCACACATAGGAGGGGTGGGTGCCTATCACTCCCAGCAGTGCCCAGACATAGGAGGGGTGGGTGCAGAGTCCCCCCAGCAGTGCCCAGACATAGGAGGGGTGGGTGCCTATCACTCCCAGCAGTGCCCAGACATAGGAGGGGTGGGTGCAGAGTCCCCCCAGCAGTGTCCACACATAGGAGGGGTGGGTGCAGAGTCCCCCCAGCAGTGCCCAGACATAGGAGTGGTGGGTGCAGAGTCCCCCCAGCAGTGCCCAGACATAGGAGGGGTGGATGCAGAGTCCCCCCAGCAGTGCCCCTACACAGGAGGGGTGGGTGCCTATCACTCCCAGCCGTGCCCAGACATATGAGGGGTGGGTGCAGAGTCCCCCCAGCAGTGCCCAGACATATGAGGGGTGGGTGCCTATCATGCCCAGCAGTGCCCACACAAAGGAGGGCTGGGTGCAGAGTCCTCCCAGCAGTGCCCAGACATAGGAGGGGTGGGTGCCTATCACTCCCAGCAGTGCCCAGACATAGGAGGGGTGGGTGCAGAGTCCCCCCACCAGTGCCCACACATAGGAGGGGTGGGTGCAGAGTCCTCCCAGCAGTGCCCATACATATGAGGGGTGGGTGCCTATCACTCCCAGCAGTGCCCACACATAGGAGGGGTGGGTGCAGAGTCCTCCCAGCAGTGCCCACACATAGGAGGGGTGGGTGCAGAGTCCCCCCAGCAGTGCCCAGACATAGGAGGGGTGGGTGCAGAGTCCCCCCAGCAGTTCCCAGACACAGGAGGGGTGGGTGCCTATCACTCCCAGCAGTGGCCAGACATATGAGGGGTGGGTGCCTATCACTCCCAGCAGTGCCCAGACATATAAGGGGTGGGTGCAGAGTCCCCCCAGCAGTGCCCAGACATATGAGGGGTGGGTGTCTGTCACTCCCAGCAGTGCCCACATATAGGAGGGGTGGGTGCAGAGTCCTCCCAGCAGTGCCCAGACATAGGATGGGTGGGTGCCTATCACTCCCAGCAGTGCCCAGACATGGGAGGGGTGGGTGCTGAGTCCCCCCAGCAGTGCCCACACATAGGAGGGGTGGGTGCATGTGGGACCGGCCTCACGGCGTTGCCCTCTCCATCATCCCGCCAACCTGCAACCACCCTCAAGACACGACATCCCCGACTCCGGCCGCCCCAGCCACCCCCGATCCACGGGCCGGCCAGAGACCTGACAGACTCAACACCCTACCACGCATGCCCAACCGAGGGAGCGGGAACCCTCGAGCCAGACCCAGAGGCGCCAGCCCAGTCACACCTCGGGTCGCCTTCCCCGGGAGGACTCAATCGGCCACCAGGCCCCTGGGGAGCAGGCGCCTCCCCTACCGAGCGTCTGGGGTCCCTCCCAGACCCACCTGAAAAGACCCAAGAAGTGAGCGGCAGAAAATCCCGCCGAACCCCCTCCGTCATCCCAGTCCCCCCTCTGCGAGCACTCCGGACTTCAAAGAACCAGCGGAGTATAACAAGGGGTGCCGGAGGAACAAGGACAGAGAAGACCTGGAACCATCTGAGCCTGCTGACGCTGTCGCGGCTCCTGAACGCTGAAGTCGCCTGGGCCTGCTGAGTGACTCGCGGCCTCTTGCTATTGAACCATCTGAGCCCTGCGGACGAGGTCGCGGCTCCCGAACACTGAACCACCTAGGCCTGCTGAGCGACTCGCGGCCCCCAGCATTGAACCATCTGAGCCTGCTGACGGAATCGCGGCTCCTGAACTCCGACCACCTGTGCCTGCTGAGAGACTCGCGGCGCTCCCCTTGAGGACGACTCGGGAAGAGATCGCCCAGAGACACGACACCCTCCGGCTCGAGGATTGTGAGCTTCCGCAGGGTATTTCGCAGAGACACTATCTTGAAAGAATGTCCCGCAACCCCCATTCCCCACGACTGACTTGTGGTACGTTGTGCCACTGCTGTACTATTTGCCTTTTGGGTCATAAAGATCCCTTGAAATCATCGATAAAAGAACTTATCGTCCTACAAAGAATACGTGTGGTGTCCCTCTGTTCACAGTGCAGTTCAGGGTGTGCGCGCCTGGTTCGGCTTACTTGGGAGAGGTGGGTCAAAGGGGTGGGCAAGACGTGTATCGAACCCCCTTCCGGCGAACGCCTTTCCAACACCAGACATAGGAGGGGTGGGTGCAGAGTCCCCCCAGCAGTTCCCAGACACAGGAGGGGTGGGTGCCTATCACTCCCAGCAGTGGCCAGACATATGAGGGGTGGGTGCCTATCACTCCCAGCAGTGCCCAGACATATGAGGGGTGGGTGCAGAGTCCCCCCAGCAGTGCCCAGACATATGAGGGGTGGGTGTCTGTCACTCCCAGCAGTGCCCACACATAGGAGGGGTGGGTGCAGAGTCCTCACAGCAGTGCCCAGACATAGGATGGGTGGGTGCCTATCACTCCCAGCAGTGCCCAGACATGGGAGGGGTGGGTGCTGAGTCCCCCCAGCAGTGCCCACACATAGGAGGGGTGGGTGCAGAGTCCCCCCAGCAGTGCCCAGACATAGGAGGGGTGGGTGCCTATCACTCCCAGCAGTGCACAGACATAGGAGGGGTGAGTGCAGAGTCCCCCCAGCAGTGCCCAGACATAGGAGGGGTGGATGCAGAGTCCCCCCAGCAGTGCCCAGACACAGGAGGGGTGGGTGCCTATCACTCCCAGCAGTGACCAGACATATGAGGGGTGGGTGCAGAGTCCCCCCAGCAGGGCCCAGACATATGAGGGGTGGGTGCCTATCACTCCCAGCAGTGCCCACACATAGGAGGGGTGGGTGCAGAGTCCTCCCAGCAGTGCCCAGACATAGGAGGGGTGGGTGCCTATCACTCCCAGCAGTGCCCAGACATAGGAGGGGTGGGTGCAGAGTCCCCCCAGCAGTGTCCACACATAGGAGGGGTGGGTGCAGAGTCCCCCCAGCAGTGCCGAGACATAGGAGGGGTGGGTGCAGAGTCCCCCCAGCAGTGCCCAGACATAGGAGGGGTGGGTGCCTATCACTCCCAGCAGTGCCCAGACACAGGAGGGGTGGGTGCCTATCACTCCCAGCAGTGCCCAGACATATGAGGGGTGGGTGCAGAGTCCCCCCAGCAGTGCCCAGACATATGAGGGGTGGGTGCCTATCACTCCCAGCAGTGCCCACACATAGGAGGGGTGGGTGCAGAGTCCTCCCAGCAGTGCCCAGACATAGGAGGTGTGGGTGCCTATCACTCCCAGCAGTGCCCAGACATAGGAGGGGTGGGTGCAGAGTCCCCCCAGCAGTGCCCAGACATAGGATGGGTGGGTGCAGAGTCCCCCCAGCAGTGCCCAGACACAGGAGGGGTGGGTGCCTATCACTCCCAGCAGTGCCCAGACATATGAGGGGTGGTTGCAGAGTCCCCCCAGCAGTGCCCAGACATATGAGGGGTGGGTGCCTATCACTC
Organism: Triturus cristatus; assembly: GCF_964204655.1. Lineage (NCBI taxonomy): Eukaryota > Metazoa > Chordata > Amphibia > Caudata > Salamandridae > Triturus > Triturus cristatus. Next base: position 1,708,656,225 of record NC_140590.1, read on the forward strand.
CCAGCAGTGCCCACACATAGGAGGGGTGGGTGCAGAGTCCTCCCAGCAGTGCCCACACATAGGAGGGGTGGGTGCCTATCACTCCCAGCAGTGCCCAGACATAGGAGGGGTGGGTGCAGAGTCCCCCCAGCAGTGCCCAGACATAGGAGGGGTGGGTGCCTATCACTCCCAGCAGTGCCCAGACATAGGAGGGGTGGGTGCAGAGTCCCCCCAGCAGTGTCCACACATAGGAGGGGTGGGTGCAGAGTCCCCCCAGCAGTGCCCAGACATAGGAGTGGTGGGTGCAGAGTCCCCCCAGCAGTGCCCAGACATAGGAGGGGTGGATGCAGAGTCCCCCCAGAAGTGCCCCTACACAGGAGGGGTGGGTGCCTATCACTCCCAGCCGTGCCCAGACATATGAGGGGTGGGTGCAGAGTCCCCCCAGCAGTGCCCAGACATATGAGGGGTGGGTGCCTATCATGCCCAGCAGTGCCCACACAAAGGAGGGCTGGGTGCAGAGTCCTCCCAGCAGTGCCCAGACATAGGAGGGGTGGGTGCCTATCACTCCCAGCAGTGCCCAGACATAGGAGGGGTGGGTGCAGAGTCCCCCCACCAGTGCCCACACATAGGAGGGGTGGGTGCAGAGTCCTCCCAGCAGTGCCCATACATATGAGGGGTGGGTGCCTATCACTCCCAGCAGTGCCCACACATAGGAGGGGTGGGTGCAGAGTCCTCCCAGCAGTGCCCACACATAGGAGGGGTGGGTGCAGAGTCCCCCCAGCAGTGCCCAGACATAGGAGGGGTGGGTGCAGAGTCCCCCCAGCAGTTCCCAGACACAGGAGGGGTGGGTGCCTATCACTCCCAGCAGTGGCCAGACATATGAGGGGTGGGTGCCTATCACTCCCAGCAGTGCCCAGACATATAAGGGGTGGGTGCAGAGTCCCCCCAGCAGTGCCCAGACATATGAGGGGTGGGTGTCTGTCACTCCCAGCAGTGCCCACATATAGGAGGGGTGGGTGCAGAGTCCTCCCAGCAGTGCCCAGACATAGGATGGGTGGGTGCCTATCACTCCCAGCAGTGCCCAGACATGGGAGGGGTGGGTGCTGAGTCCCCCCAGCAGTGCCCACACATAGGAGGGGTGGGTGCATGTGGGACCGGCCTCACGGCGTTGCCCTCTCCATCATCCCGCCAACCTGCAACCACCCTCAAGACACGACATCCCCGACTCCGGCCGCCCCAGCCACCCCCGATCCACGGGCCGGCCAGAGACCTGACAGACTCAACACCCTACCACGCATGCCCAACCGAGGGAGCGGGAACCCTCGAGCCAGACCCAGAGGCGCCAGCCCAGTCACACCTCGGGTCGCCTTCCCCGGGAGGACTCAATCGGCCACCAGGCCCCTGGGGAGCAGGCGCCTCCCCTACCGAGCGTCTGGGGTCCCTCCCAGACCCACCTGAAAAGACCCAAGAAGTGAGCGGCAGAAAATCCCGCCGAACCCCCTCCGTCATCCCAGTCCCCCCTCTGCGAGCACTCCGGACTTCAAAGAACCAGCGGAGTATAACAAGGGGTGCCGGAGGAACAAGGACAGAGAAGACCTGGAACCATCTGAGCCTGCTGACGCTGTCGCGGCTCCTGAACGCTGAAGTCGCCTGGGCCTGCTGAGTGACTCGCGGCCTCTTGCTATTGAACCATCTGAGCCCTGCGGACGAGGTCGCGGCTCCCGAACACTGAACCACCTAGGCCTGCTGAGCGACTCGCGGCCCCCAGCATTGAACCATCTGAGCCTGCTGACGGAATCGCGGCTCCTGAACTCCGACCACCTGTGCCTGCTGAGAGACTCGCGGCGCTCCCCTTGAGGACGACTCGATAAGAGATCGCCCAGAGACACGACACCCTCCAGCTCGAGGATTGTGAGCTTCCGCAGGGTATTTCGCAGAGACACTATCTTGAAAGACTGTCCCGCTACCCCCATTCCCCACGACTGATTTGTGGTACGTTGTGCCACTGCTGTACTATTTGCCTTTTGGGTCATAAAGATCCCTGAAATCATCGATAAAAGAACTTATCGTCCTACAAAGAATACGTGTGGTGTCCCTCTGTCTACAGTGCAGCTCAGGGTGTGCGCGCCTGGTTCGGCTTACTTGGGAGAGGTGGGTCAAAGGGGTGGGCAAGACGTGTTCGAACCCCCTTCCGGCGGACGCCTTTCCAACATTTGGTGGCAGACGACGGGATCCGAGCCGACACCGAAGGAGAGCGTGCAGTAAACGACTGACGCACTACCAAACAGAAATGGAAGGAGAAACCTCCCTGGGTGCCACAGGTACCGAAATAAGCTCACCGTTCCGAGAAGATCAATTGGACTATTACACGCATAGAGAACTAAAACAGTTTTGCAAAGACCTTGGCATCGCTACCACCGGACTGAGCACAAAGGAAGACTACCAGAAAGTACTGAAAGCCTGGGTCGAGACGGGGGCGCCCCCGACCCAAACGGAAAGAGACTCTACCCATGAACAAACAAGCACCCCGGCGAGAAACAACGGGCCAGAGGGGAACCTGTCCTCCGAGGAACTAGCGGACCGAGAGAGAAGCCGCAACCACGAACTGGAACTGGCAAAACTAAAAATCGAGGGAGAGATAAAACTGGCAGAGAAGAAGTTAGCAGTCGAGCAGTTACGGCTACAAGGGGAACTCGAAGAGAAGAGACTCCAAAGGGAGCACGACGAAAAGAAACTCCAGCTAGAACATGAACGCGGCCTGAAGGAAATTGAGTGGCGGGCTAGACACGAAAAGTCACAGCCGCCCGGGAATCCCCAGCCTGCTCCCGCCGGGGAAACCAAAGTTCACATCCCCAAGGATGTGGTCAAGGAGTATTATAAGAACGATGATATCCAGCAGTGGTTTAAAGCCTACGAAGTCGCCATGACCTCTCACCGAGTCCCGCAGAAGGATTGGGGGGCTGGCCTATGGGGCCGGTTCTTAAGCGAAGGAAGGGACACTCTGCTCGATCTGCCCTCCGCGGTCATGAACTCCTACAGAGACATGAAGGAAGCCCTCGTGGGCCGGTACGGACTCACCCCCGAAATGTACCGACAACGGTTCCGGGATTGCAAAAAGATACCAGGCACCACATGGGTCGAATACGTGAACTTTTACAGCCGAGCTCTGGACGGGTGGATCAAGGGCAGCAAGGTCTCCACCTTCGAAGAACTGTTCGATCTGATCGCCTGGGAACATTTAGCGGCCAATTGCTTTATAGAACTGCGCCAGCATCTCCTAGACAGTAAACTCACCGACCCTCGGAAGCTGGCCGCTGAGGCTGATCGTTGGGTGAACACCTGGGCCACCCGGGGCCCCGTGGGGGACTACGGCCGCAACAGTCAGGGTCCCCCCCGCCAGAGGGGCGGAGGGAACCACGGCCGACCAAGAGACTTTGCCGGGGGGTCCTCCACCAGCCCCCCCAGCAGCCCACTAGCGGCGGGTTCGGCCCAGTCTCCAGCCAGCACCGGAGCCCCAGGACGACCAGGTCCACGAGCTAGGATCACCTGCTTCCGCTGCCAGAAGCCCGGACACTACGCCAATGACCCCCAGTGTCCCCAGTATCAGCGAACCACAACGACCAACCCCACGACCCGGCAGATGGCCTCCGTGGCTCTGGGGGAAGAAATGGAAGACTCCGAGGAATGGGAACCGGCGGCCATGGCCCTGGTCTCCCTTGGGGATCGAGAAATGGTCCCCGGGACACCCTTGCCCGCCAACACAGAGAAATACCGACAGCAGGTGACTATCAACGGCCACCGAGTCGAGGGCCTTCGCGACACCGGGGCGAGTGTCACCGCGGTCCACCGCAGCCTAATTTCCGAAGACCAGATCCTAGCCGGGGCCCTCTGTCCGGTCGTATCCTCCGACAATTCTGAGAGCCTCTGCCAGATGGCCCTGGTGCCCTTCGAGTGGGGAGGGGTCTCCGGAGAACTGAAGGTAGCGGTCCGGACCTCGCAGCCCGTAGACTGCCTCCTGGGCAACGACCTGGAAAATTCCCCGTGGGGGCAGGTAGAACGAAGAGCCCACCTAGAGATGATGGGCCTACCGGAATGGGTCTGCGCCACCACGCGCTCCATGACCGCACGAGTGGCCCCCTCCAAGGGCGGTGAAGCCCTCTTACCAAACACTTTCCCCGAGAACAGGGACCCCCTACCAGAAGCAGACAACCCTCCTTCCGAGGAAGTAGGAGACACTAACCCAGGGGCAGGACCGGAACCTTCCGCCCCAGAGGCCCCGATGGAACCCGAAGACCTGCCCGAGTTGGCCCAGTGGCACTGCAAAGGGGGGCCCTCCCGCGAAGAGTTCTGCCAGGAACAGACCACTTGCCCCTCCCTCGAGGGACTTAGACAACAAGCCGAAGCCCAGGTCGCCGGTGATCAAACCGGAACCCATTGGGTTTATTGGGACAATGGCCTCCTCTACAGCGAGCAAAAGTCCGCCGAGCTAGGCGCAGCACGAGTACTGGTGGTACCCCTGCGGTTCCGGAGCCTCCTCCTGGGCCTGGCCCACGATGTACCCTTGGCAGGACACTTAGGCCAAGACAAGACATACCAGCGATTGGTGACCCACTTCTATTGGCCCAAGATGCGAGCGAATGTAGAAACACACTGCAAGTCCTGCCTCACGTGCCAGGGCAGTGGGAAGAGTGGCGGAAAACGCAAAGCTCCCTTACAACCGTTCCCCGTTGTAAGTACCCCGTTCGAGCGGGTCGGCATCGACATCGTGGGACCCCTGGATCCGAAGACCGCCCAGGGCCACAGATTCATCCTCGTCCTGGTGGACCATGCCACCTGCTACCCCGAGGCCATCCCCCTCCGCACCGTGACGGCTCCCGTGGTGGGCCGGGCTCTCATGGGGATCTTCTCCCGGGTCGGATTTCCCCGCGAGGTTGTGAGTGATCGCGGCACGAACTTTATATCCCGCTACATGAAGTCCCTGTGGCAGCAGTGCGGAGTCACGTATAAATTCACGACCCCCTACCACCCCCAGGGCAACGGCCTGGTGGAACGCTTCAACCGAACTCTGAAGGGAATGATCCTGGGCCTCGAAGAGCCCCTGCGCCGGAAATGGGACGTCCTCCTCCCTTGCCTCCTGTTCGCGTACCGGGAGGTTCCCCAAAAGTCTCTGGGGTTCAGCCCCTTCGAACTGCTGTACGGACATCCCGTTCGAGGGCCCCTAAGCCTGGTCAAAGAGGGCTGGGAGACAAGCCCCCGGGGGACACCCCCAGATGTGTTCCGCTACATCCTGGTGCTCCGCAACCAGACGAGGAAGTTTAGGGAACTTGCAGAGGCTAACCTCGAGGCCAGCCAAGAAGAAATGAAGCGCTGGTATGACCAGAACGCAACCTTGGTCGAGTTCCAGCCGGGCCAGCAGGTTTGGGTCATGGCTCCGGTGAGACCCTGCGCCCTACAAGACAAATGGACTGGTCCATTCAAGGTGGTCGAACGGAAGAGCCAGGTCACGTATCTGGTCGACGTACAATCCCCACGGAACCCCCTCCGGGTCCTCCACGTAAACCGTCTCAAGCCCCACTTCGTAAGGACAGAACTGAGTTTGCTACTGGCCACCGATGAGGGGGCAGAAGAGGACACTGAACCCCTGCCCGATCTCCTGTGCACAAAAGAACTGGATGGTTCCGTGGAGGGTGTGAAACTGTCGGACACTCTCACTCCCCAGCAGGCCGACGACTGCCGCCAGCTGCTCGGACAATTCGCAGACCTTTTCTCCCTCATTCCAAGGGTGACCGACTGGTGTGTCCACGACGTAGACACCGGCGACTGCCCGCCTGTGAGACACCGAGCCTACCGGGTGCCTGACCGGGTCCGCACCTGCATCAAGACCGAGGTACAGAAAATGCTCAACCTAGGGGTCACCGAGCCCTCCGACAGCCCCTGGGCCAGCCCGGTGGTTCTGGTCCCGAAGGCTGCCTCCCCAGGGGTCGCCCCCGAACTAAGATTCTGTGTAGACTATCGGGGGCTCAATGCGGTCACCCGCGCAGACGCTCACCCTATTCCCCGAGCCGACGAGCTCATCGACCGCCTGGGGGCCGCCCAGTTCCTCAGCACTTTCGACCTGACCTGCGGGTACTGGCAGATCGCTCTCACGGAAGGGGCGAAAGAGCGCTCTGCCTTCTCCACGCCAGATGGCCACTACCGCTTCAGGGTCATGCCGTTCGGGATGAAAAACGCCCCAGCCACGTTCCAGCGGTTGGTGAACAAGGTCCTGGCCGGACTCGAGGAGTTCAGCGCAGCGTACCTTGACGACATCGCCGTATTCAGCTCTCAATGGCACGAGCATCTCCAGCACCTCCGACAAGTACTAATGGCCCTGCGCCAAGCGGTCCTGACAGTGAAAGCCAGCAAATGCCAGCTCGGACAAGGCTCCGTGGTCTACCTGGGGCATCAGGTGGGCAGCGGCCAGGTCGCCCCTCTCCAGCCGAAGATCGATGCCATCAAGTCCTGGGAGCCCCCCACCACGCAGACAGAGGTTCGGGCCTTCCTGGGCCTTACGGGGTACTACCGGAGGTTCATTAAAAATTATGGTAGTATCGCAGGGCCCCTCACAGAGTTGACCTCCAAAAAGCTTCCGCAGAAGGTGCAGTGGACCCCCCAGTGCCAGCAGGCGTTCGACGCCTTGAAAACCGCCATGTGCACCGCTCCCGTACTCAAGGCCCCCGACTACTCCCGAGAGTTCGTGGTCCAGACCGATGCATCCGAACATGGCATCGGGGCCGTGCTCTCGCAGTTCGACGACAAGGGCATTGATCAGCCCATAGCCTTCATCAGCCGAAGGCTGCTGCCGAGAGAGCAGCGTTGGAGCACTATAGAGCGAGAAGCCTTTGCCGTAGTCTGGGCCCTCAAGAAACTGCGGCCCTACTTGTTCGGAACCCATTTTCGAGTACAGACGGACCACCGGCCCTTGCAGTGGCTAATGCGGATGAGGGGGGAGAACCCCAAGCTACTACGATGGTCCATCTCTCTCCAAGGGATGGATTTCACTGTCGAACATCGCCCCGGGACGGATCATGCCAACGCCGACGGCCTGTCCCGGTTCTTCCGCTTCGGCGAGGAGAACCCCCCAGTGGATGGGTAGTTCTCCACGCCTTTCAGCTGGGGGGGACGCGTGTGGGACCGGCCTCACGGCGTTGCCCTCTCCATCATCCCGCCAACCTGCAACCACCCTCAAGACACGACATCCCCGACTCCGGCCGCCCCAGCCACCCCCGATCCACGGGCCGGCCAGAGACCTGACAGACTCAACACCCTACCACGCATGCCCAACCGAGGGAGCGGGAACCCTCGAGCCAGACCCAGAGGCGCCAGCCCAGTCACACCTCGGGTCGCCTTCCCCGGGAGGACTCAATCGGCCACCAGGCCCCTGGGGAGCAGGCGCCTCCCCTACCGAGCGTCTGGGGTCCCTCCCAGACCCACCTGAAAAGACCCAAGAAGTGAGCGGCAGGAAATCCCGCCGAACCCCCTCCGTCATCCCAGTCCCCCCTCTGCGAGCACTCCGGACTTCAAAGAACCAGCGGAGTATAACAAGGGGTGCCGGAGGAACAAGGACAGAGAAGACCTGGAACCATCTGAGCCTGCTGACGCTGTCGCGGCTCCTGAACGCTGAAGTCGCCTGGGCCTGCTGAGTGACTCGCGGCCTCTTGCTATTGAACCATCTGAGCCCTGCGGACGAGGTCGCGGCTCCCGAACACTGAACCACCTAGGCCTGCTGAGCGACTCGCGGCCCCCAGCATTGAACCATCTGAGCCTGCTGACGGAATCGCGGCTCCTGAACTCCGACCACCTGTGCCTGCTGAGAGACTCGCGGCGCTCCCCTTGAGGACGACTCGATAAGAGATCGCCCAGAGACACGACACCCTCCAGCTCGAGGATTGTGAGCTTCCGCAGGGTATTTCGCAGAGACACTATCTTGAAAGACTGTCCCGCTACCCCCATTCCCCACGACTGATTTGTGGTACGTTGTGCCACTGCTGTACTATTTGCCTTTTGGGTCATAAAGATCCCTGAAATCATCGATAAAAGAACTTATCGTCCTACAAAGAATACGTGTGGTGTCCCTCTGTTCACAGTGCAGCTCAGGGTGTGCGCGCCTGGTTCGGCTTACTTGGGAGAGGTGGGTCAAAGGGGTGGGCAAGACGTGTTCGAACCCCCTTCCGGCGGACGCCTTTCCAACAGTGCAGAGTCCCCCCAGCAGTGCCCAGACATAGGAGGGGTGGGTGCCTATCACTCCCAGCAGTGCCCAGACATAGGAGGGGTGAGTGCAGAGTCCCCCCAGCAGTGCCCAGACATAGGAGGGGTGGATTCAGAGTCCCCCCAGCAGTGCCCAGACACAGGATCGGTGGGTGCCTATCACTCCCAGCAGTGCCCAGACATATGAGGGGTGGGTGCAGAGTCCCCCCAGCAGTGCCCAGACATATGAGGGGTGGGTGCGAACCACTCCCAGCAGTGCCCACACATAGGAGGGGTGGGTGCAGAGTCCCCCCAGCAGTGCCCAGACATAGGAGGGGTGGGTGCCTATCACTCCCAGCAGTGCCCAGACATAGGAGGGGTGGGTGCAGAGTCCCCCCAGCAGTGCCCACTGTTGGACCCGGCCTCGTAGAATGGCCCTCCGTGCCCCCGCACCACCGAAACCTGGTACCTGCAGCCCAAGCACACGGCCCAGCCGAACCTCCCCACCAGGACACACGCACCGACCCGGACGTCCCTGTCCATGGCCTCTCTCCTTTCGGCCACCCCGGGCCCGCGTGCCCACTTCATGCACCAAGATGGCCGCCCGGCCCCAGCGCGAGTCGGGCCTAGAGGCGCCACTCCGGCTGGAGGACATCACGCTTCCGGGGGATGAGAGAGGGAGGAGCAGTTTCTATCGCACCTCTGAACTCCCCCGGGACGATGGGTTTCGATCGGCCCTCCGGCCTCCCTGAGGGCTGGCTCCGTGCCTGCTGGGTGTCTGGGACTCCTCCCGACCCGGCCCTGAAAGGATCAAAAGACTATAGCAGGAAATCCCGACAAGCGACCCCCAGGTGACAAGACCCCTGCCTGCACAGACTCCGGACATCAAAGAGGGGTCGACCTATAACAAGGGGTGCTCCGGGTCTGTCCGGCAGATTCGACGCTGGAACAACGAGAGCCTGCCGACGTGGTCGCGGCTCCTGGAACTTGGACCCACCTGAGCCCTGCTGAGTGACTCGCGGCTCCCTGAAGATCGTAAGACCTCCGAACTTGTACCTGAGCCCTGCTGAGTGACTCGCGGCTCCCTGAAGATCGTAAGACCTCCGAACTTGTACCTGAGCCCTGCTGAGTGACTCGCGGCTCCCTGAAGATCGTAAGACCTCCGAACTTGTACCTGAGCCCTGCTGAGTGACTCGCGGCTCCCTGAAGATCGTAAGACCTCCGACCTTGTACCTGAGCCCTGCTGAGTGACTCGCGGCTCCCTGAAGATCGTAAGACCTCCGAACCTGTACCTGAGCCCGCTGAGTGACTCGCGGCTCCAACCGACTCTCACGGTCCCGCCGGACCCCGACTACAACATCGTATCCCCCAGCTCGAGGATTGTGAGCTGTGCGCCGGATACGTCCCTGCTTGAATCTTTACCAGAGACTGTCCCGCTACCCCCTACCCCTTCCGAGACTCTGGAGCCCGTGCTCACCTTGTACATATTTGCAGTGATAACCTACTTGATAAAGATTGTTTTCTCAGAATACCCGGTGTGGTCACTCTGTGTCGTGTGGTGCCAGAAGTACGATCCTAGATACGAGATTCCTCCCCCTGGGGAGTCTCCCGCCAGTGCCCGGCTACGATACCTTGAGGGTGGGTCTCAGGGTAGTCAGGACCCCTTCCAGGCTCCTCTGAGGTCGCCGTCTGTTGGACGTGGCCCATCTGGCAGGTCCGCCCCTGAAGTTTTTATGGTATATGTAACCTGGGGATGGTGATTCCCCCTCTGAGTGAGTGTGAGGAGAGAGCGACCCACCCTTCCATAGGAATACATGGGGAATGGATGAGTCCTCCTCGGTAGTTCCCGGTGCGTAGGGTGTGCCGGGTCAAGTCTGGTATGTATGAACTCGTGAGGTTGAATGCTGCGCAACGGTATATGAGGTATGAGTGTGTCTAGTGTAGAAGTCCCCCTTTTGGAAGTTGGCATATTTGTCGAATATGTGCCTGGCGTATGATTGGCCGGGGCTGGCTGGTGAGCCTGGCTCCCAGGATCTGGGAGGGTCTGCCCGGGGGTGAATGGAGTGTTTAGCATACTGATGTGAGGGGAGGAGTGAGCCTGGGTCTGCTTGTGGATTGACCGTCTGGTTTGAGTGTCATGAATGAGGCTGGGTTTTCCCCAGACACGGCTGGCTCCACCCCCTGGGGTGCGGCTGATGTTCCTAGCCTGGCCAGTGTAAAGAATCCCCCATAACCAGTTCCAGCTGGTTTTCCCCCTGCCTGCCCCTTCAGACCAAGAATGTGTGTATAAAAAGGGTGCTGTGACACTCTGGACTTGTTCTTGTTCTGACTTGAATCTGCCAGGGGCGTGCTGCTGCTGGGGCCCAGGGGAAGGCTTGCCTCCCTGGACCCTGCCCAGCCCCTGGATGCCATGGATACCTGGAAGACCTCTTTGCTGGGAGCTTTCTGCTCCATTTCTTTATGCCCCCAGGACTTTATTGACCTAGCGCCTGGATAGCGCTATCTTTTCCCCCAGGAAGGAGGAGCATGTGGGCCTTGGCAGCGCTGGGCTGCGATCTCCGCCGAGGGAATCCCGACGTAGGGGTTCCCCCCGTGATGCGGGTCTCGCGGGTGCCCACCCCGCTGTCTTTGCGCTAATTATATGCAGGTGCCCACCCTGCGTCTTCATTGTTGTGTTATCACTAATGCGGGTGCCCACCCCGCTTATGGTTGTTCTAGTGCGGGTGCCCACCCCGCGATCCTTGAAGGAGAAATCACCGCCGCGGCCCGAGCTTCAGTTCAAAACCGCCGCCGAGTCCGCGGCCCGCCTGGTTGTGGGCGGGGCCGCGGGACGGAAGCGGAAGTGCCGCTATTGTAATGGGAGGCGGCCGCCGGGAGCTTGCGAGGCTCCACTTAGAAGTCCGGCCCGGAGAGGAACGGAGTCCCCGGAGAACGGCCCGGTGAGTACATACGGGCTGGGGGACTCCACACAGGTGCGGGGGCAGTGCTCACAAGCCCCAGGAGGCTCCGACGGTGGAGGCATTATTTCTCGAGCCGGTGAGGCTCTGGGGGACATTGTTCTTTGGTGCTGAGTAAGAGCCCCGAGAAGGCTCCAACGACGGGGCGATCTCTGAAAGAGCCCAGCGAGGCTCCACCCACAAGGGGCACCAGTTGTTTCTTTACGGAGCGGCCCCAGATGGCAGCGGGTCGCTCCCCCTTTGCCCCCCCAGTAACGTTTAGGGCCACGAAGGCCCTAGGGGGCATTTCAATTGTTTTATAGCCCAGAGAGGGCTACAGAGGCACGCCGGTGCCTGAGTTCGTTCCACAGCTGCCCAGCACTTAGTGGGCAGCTGCCACGTTTAGGTCGTGCCCCTCTGAGTTTTGGACTGGGCCTCCTGCGCAGTCTTGCCCCTGACGTTGCTGGACATAGGGCGTCTTAGCCTGGACAAGGCCAGTTGGCCTGGGGACTGCCACAGGTGGTGGCATATGAGTTCTGGTGCAATTGTTCCTTGCTCTACACCTCTGAATGTGTTCATGCATCATGTGTAACGTTCTATTACCCCTACAGGTATGGTGATACTTAGGTGGTGGTTTGCTTTCTCCTAGTACAGGTAGTGCTAGTGAGGTCCTGATTCCCTGCGCAATATTTCTCCTAAGGTGGTTAGGGTTGCATAGGTGGTGCTTTCCGATACCAGTAGTTACCGGTTGTGGCTACATGTTATTTTGTGCTACTGTGATATTATTCCTATGTTCTAAGTGCTAATTTCTACAAAGTGCTGATTCCGGACAGTGGTCCATGTGGCCCTGTCCCCTGTATATATAATCCCTTGTAAATTCTCCCCGTGCCTGTGGGCACCTTGTAAAGTGTGTGTCTTTATTTAATGTGTGGTGTATAATACAGAGGCTATTTTTATACAATACCTTGTGTGGAGTTTCCTTTGTGGGGGGCCTGGGGTGTTGTTGCTGGGTGCGTGCGCAAATGCTTCACATGTCCTCCGAGTTAGGCCTGGCTGCCCGCGCCGCGTTACCTAGAGGGCGAGCAGGGGTCGACCTTTCATAGGAGTGGTGGTCTCTGTCTGGCTGGGGCGCCAGCCCTGGCCGGCCGGGGGCCCCATTTCCTACACTGGTGGCAGCGACGGGATCCGGACTTGTGTTTGCGCAGTACCACAGCGATAACTGGCCTCCCTACAAAACTCTGTACTGTACATGGTCGCAAGGAAAGGAGATTATTGTTTTAAGAGTTTACGTCAATGTCCGTTCTGTGAAAGATGTGTTCGAGTTAGGTGTCCCTAGCTTGGGAGGGTAAATCATCTCCCTAGGGTAATATGGTTCTCTGGATTCACCAGAAGGGTGGGATCCGGTGGTGGTTGCAAAATTGTGGTCAAATATGTGTGGTCCGTGTCCCTGCCCTAGAGTAATGGTACCCGTACCCCGAGGGTCAGGTTGAGGAATCAGGGGCGGTGGAAAAAATGTCCTAGCAGTCTAGGGGACGGTATGTGCATGAATATTGAGGTATGCTGAGTAATGGAGTATAAGTTCTCCGGGATGGGGAGCTTGCTGAGTCAACGTTAATCCTGTCCTTCCTTACCCCGCTGAGTGTGTTGGAGGCATCATGTGTTCCGTGCACCGCTGAATGTGTCTGATGCATCAGGTGTCCTGTCCTTCCTTACCCCGCTGAATGTGGTTTAGGCGTCAGGTGTCGCCCTGGCTGAACTTATGTTAAGTTGTATCCCGGACAAGGAAGACCTGCTGGCGCTGCCGCGGCTTGCCTTGGGGAGAGCTGAACGTTGAGACCTGCTGGCGCTGCCGCGGCTCGTTTTTGTTAAAGTTATGGTAGTTGTATCCCGGACAAGGAAGACCTGCTGGCTCGGCCGCGGCTTGCCTTGGGGAGAGCTGAACCGTGAGACCTGCTGGCGCTGCCGCGGCTCGTTTTTGTTAAAGTTATGGTAATTGTATCCCGGACAAGGAAGACCTGCTGGCTCGGCCGCGGCTTGCCTTGGGGAGAGCTGAACCTTGAGACCTGCTGGCGCTGCCGCGGCTCGTTTTTGTTAAAATTATGGTAGTTGTATCCCGGACAAGGAAGACCTGCTGGCTCGGCCGCGGCTTGCCTTGGGGAGAGCTGAACGCTTAGTTCCCAGGTGGAAGACCAGTGGAGGGAGGAAGTTCCAAGACTGATAAGAAAGTGTGTTCTGAGGGTGTTCCTCCTGGGAGGACGCGGAACCTCAGAAGTAGAGGTAGGGTGGGGCATTCTTGCCCGTGACCTCTGGCAAGCCTGAGGGTGCGGACCCTAGGTGGAAGGAACAGTGGTAGGCGTGGCTACCCCAAGAAAGGGAGTGGAGAAGGGCTATTGTGGGCCCGGGGTTACCACCCCCCACTCCGGATTAGCAGGGACCAGTGGTATCTGGGTAGCCCAGGGCCTGGTCCCAGCCACGGACAACTAAGGCGTGTCAGTGGGGTAGCCTGGTTGGGCCTATGTCTTTATTATTTTTCATTTTTTTATTTTTTTCTTAATCTTTAGCGTGTGTGTGTCTATCGGTCCAGGTGGGCGTTGAGCTGGAGGGTGGCTCGGTAGCGCGGGCCACGTCCAGGTTCTATCGCCCTACACGCAGGGAAGTCCATCACGGTAGTGATTGGTCTGCCCTGCCTTTGGGCTGGGAGGGGCATGTGTTGGACGTGGCCCATCTGGCAGGTCCGCCCCTGAAGTTTTTATGGTATATGTAACCTGGGGATGGTGATTCCCCCTCTGAGTGAGTGTGAGGAGAGAGCGACCCACCCTTCCATAGGAATACATGGGGAATGGATGAGTCCTCGGTAGTTCCCGGTGCGTAGGGTGTGCCGGGTCAAGTCTGGTATGTATGAACTCGTGAGGTTGAATGCTGCGCAACGGTATATGAGGTATGAGTGTGTCTAGTGTAGAAGTCCCCCTTTTGGAAGTTGGCATATTTGTGGAATATGTGCCTGGCGTATGATTGGCCGGGGCTGGCTGGTGAGCCTGGCTCCCAGGATCTGGGAGGGTCTGCCCGGGGGTGAATGGAGTGTTTAGCATACTGATGTGAGGGGAGGAGTGAGCCTGGGTCTGCTTGTGGATTGACCGTCTGGTTTGAGTGTCATGAATGAGGCTGGGTTTTCCCCAGACACGGCTGGCTCCACCCCCTGGGGTGCGGCTGATGTTCCTAGCCTGGCCAGTGTAAAGAATCCCCCATAACCAGTTCCAGCTGGTTCTCCCCCTGCCTGCCCCTTCAGACCAAGAATGTGTGTATAAAAAGGGTGCTGTGACACTCTGGACTTGTTCTTGTTCTGACTTGAATCTGCCAGGGGCGTGCTGCTGCTGGGGCCCAGGGGAAGGCTTGCCTCCCTGGACCCTGCCCAGCCCCTGGATGCCATGGATACCTGGAAGACCTCTTTGCTGGGAGCTTTCTGCTCCATTTCTTTATGCCCCCAGGACTTTATTGACCTAGCGCCTGGATAGCGCTATCTTTTCCCCCAGGAAGGAGGAGCATGTGGGCCTTGGCAGCGCTGGGCTGCGATCTCCGCCGAGGGAATCCCGACGTAGGGGTTCCCCCCGTGATGCGGGTCTCGCGGGTGCCCACCCCGCTGTCTTTGCGCTAATTATATGCAGGTGCCCACCCTGCGTCTTCATTGTTGTGTTATCACTAATGCGGGTGCCCACCCCGCTTATGGTTGTTCTAGTGCGGGTGCCCACCCCGCGATCCTTGAAGGAGAAATCACCGCCGCGGCCCGAGCTTCAGTTCAAAACCGCCGCCGAGTCCGCGGCCCGCCTGGTTGTGGGCGGGGCCGCGGGACGGAAGCGGAAGTGCCGCCATTGTAATGGGAGGCGGCCGCCGGGAGCTTGCGAGGCTCCACTTAGAAGTCCGGCCCGGAGAGGAACGGAGTCCCCGGAGAACGGCCCGGTGAGTACATACGGGCTGGGGGACTCCACACAGGTGCGGGGGCAGTGCTCACAAGCCCCAGGAGGCTCCGACGGTGGAGGCATTATTTCTCGAGCCGGTGAGGCTCTGGGGGACATTGTTCTTTGGTGCTGAGTAAGAGCCCCGAGAAGGCTCCAACGACGGGGCGATCTCTGAAAGAGCCCAGCGAGGCTCCACCCACAAGGGGCACCAGTTGTTTCTTTACGGAGCGGCCCCAGATGGCAGCGGGTCGCTCCCCCTTTGCCCCCCCAGTAACGTTTAGGGCCACGAAGGCCCTAGGGGGCATTTCAATTGTTTTATAGCCCAGAGAGGGCTACAGAGGCACGCCGGTGCCTGAGTTCGTTCCACAGCTGCCCAGCACTTAGTGGGCAGCTGCCACGTTTAGGTCGTGCCCCTCTGAGTTTTGGACTGGGCCTCCTGCGCAGTCTTGCCCCTGACGTTGCTGGACATAGGGCGTCTTAGCCTGGACAAGGCCAGTTGGCCTGGGGACTGCCACAGGTGGTGGCATATGAGTTCTGGTGCAATTGTTCCTTGCTCTACACCTCTGAATGTGTTCATGCATCATGTGTAACGTTCTATTACCCCTACAGGTATGGTGATACTTAGGTGGTGGTTTGCTTTCTCCTAGTACAGGTAGTGCTAGTGAGGTCCTGATTCCCTGCGCAATATTTCTCCTAAGGTGGTTAGGGTTGCATAGGTGGTGCTTTCCGATACCAGTAGTTACCGGTTGTGGCTACATGTTATTTTGTGCTACTGTGATATTATTCCTATGTTCTAAGTGCTAATTTCTACAAAGTGCTGATTCCGGACAGTGGTCCATGTGGCCCTGTCCCCTGTATATATAATCCCTTGTAAATTCTCCCCGTGCCTGTGGGCACCTTGTAAAGTGTGTGTCTTTATTTAATGTGTGGTGTATAATACAGAGGCTATTTTTATACAATACCTTGTGTGGAGTTTCCTTTGTGGGGGGCCTGGGGTGTTGTTGCTGGGTGCGTGCGCAAATGCTTCACATGTCCTCCGAGTTAGGCCTGGCTGCCCGCGCCGCGTTACCTAGAGGGCGAGCAGGGGTCGACCTTTCATAGGAGTGGTGGTCTCTGACTGGCTGGGGCGCCAGCCCTGGCCGGCCGGGGGCCCCATTTCCTACACCGTCTAACATTGGTGGCAAGCGACGGGATTCGGGCCCATCACCTAGAGATCGTACCGTGAACAACGGAAGCACTACCGACAAAGATGGCAGAAGGAGGCGCCGTGAGCCCCGCAGAAACCAGCGCCAACAGGGTGTTCCAGGTGGAGCAGCTAGAAGAATACACACACAAAGAGCTAAAGCAATTTTGCAAAGAACTTAAAATCGCTACCACTGGTCTCAACACTAAAGAGGATTTGCAGAAAGCACTGAAAACTTGGGTGGAGACCGGGGCCTCCCGCCCGGGAGGCACGGGGGAGCGCCCCGACGAAGCCGAACCCCCCTAAAGTGAAAGCAGTAGCAATCAGGTGTGAGGCATCGTACCAGACGGGGGCCTATCCCCGGAAGAGCTCGCGGACAGAGAGAGAAGCCGCAATCATGAACTCGAGTTAGCCAAACTCAAAATCGAGGGCGAATTGAAGTTAGCGGAAAAAAAGCTAGCAGTAGAGCAAATGCGTGTACAAGGCGAACTAGAAGAAAAGAAGCTCCAACGGGAGCACGAAGGAAGGAAGCTCCAACTAGAGCGCGAACGCAGCTTGAAAGAAATCGAGCTCAAGGCCAGAAGCGAGGAAGGAAGGCCCCCGGGAAACCGAGAGACGGCCTCCCCAGCGGAACAGAAAGTCCACATCCCCAAGGATGTGGTCAAGGAATATTATAAAAACGATGACATTCAGCAATGGTTCAGGGCCTACGAGGTCGCCATGACCTCCCATCGGATCCCGCAGAAGGACTGGGGTGCGGGGTTGTGGGGGCGGTTTCTGAACGAAGGAAGGGACACCCTGCTCGACCTACCCCTCTCCCTGCAGACCTCCTACAGCCACATGAAAGAGGCTCTACTCACAAGATATGGCCTCACCCCAGGAATGTACCGTCAGCGATTCCGGGACTGCAGGAAGATCCCGGGCACCACCTGGGTGGAGTACGTAAACTTTTTCAGTCGGGCCTTCGATGGGTGGATCAAGGGCAGCAAAGTCACCACCCTTGCCGAACTCACTGACCTCATGTTGTGGGAACATCTGGCTGCGAACTGCTTCATAGAACTCCGTCAGCATCTGCTTGACAGCAAGCTCACAGATCCCCGGAAGCTGGCTGTGGAGGCCGACCGCTGGACCAACACCCGGGTCTCCCGGGGCATGGTAGGAGAGTACCCCCGAGCCGGTCAGGGACCACCCCGCCAGAGAGGGGGAGGGAACCAGGGAGGGCCGAGAGAGTCCCAGCCTAGCCCCCCGAAGACACAACCTCCACCTTTCCCGGCGCCCCCCCCACCGGTGACAGGGCCCCCTGGGAGACGGGGACACCGGGTGACCGTCACATGTTTCCGTTGCCAGAAACCCGGGCACTACGCCAATGACCCAGAGTGCCCCATGGCCACCCAAGTCTCCCCTACCACCCCTGCGAGACAGATAGCCAACGTAGCTCTGGGGGAGGAGGTTGAGGAAGCCGAGGAGTGGGAACCCGCAGCGATGGCCCTAGTATCCCTGGGAGATAGAGAGATGATCCCTGGTAGCCTCCTACCCTCCAACACACAGAAATACGGGCAGCTCGTCAAGATCAATGGCCACCAGGTAGAGGCCCTGCGGGACACCGGGGCCAGTATCACCGGTGTCCTCAGGCACCTAGTCCCCGAGGAGCAGATCCTCCCCAACGTCTTTTGCCCCGTAATATCCGCAGACAATAGAGAAAGTATGTGTCAGGTAGCCCTGGTGCCGTTTGAGTGGGGAGGGGTGATAGGTAAACTCAAGGTGGCCGTAAGAACCTCCCAGCCGGTCGACTGCCTCTTAGGGAACGACCTGGAGAGATCTCCCTGGAAGCACGTCGAGCGCAAGGCCCACCTAGGAATGATGGGACTCCCCGAGTGGGTGTGCGCCACCACCCGATCTATGTCAGCCCGACTCACTCCCCGGAGAGAAGTCGAGAACACCCCGATCGAAGAGACCAGTACAGTCCCCGCCGAGGGTCCTCCCGTCCCCCCATCAGAAGGGCCCGCGACGAACCCGCACCATCCGACCCCGCCCCGGTCCCCGAGTTGGGAGATCTACCCGAGTTGGCCCATTGGCGCCACGAGGGCGGGCCCACCCGGGAAGAATTTTGCCGGGAGCAAGCCACTTGTCCTTCCCTGGTCGGGCTGCGGCGCCAGGCCGAGGGCCAAGCCGCAGGTGACCAGACCGGGACACACCGAATCTTTTGGGAAAATAACATCTTGTACAGTGAGCAGAAGTCGGTGGAGCTGGGATCCGGACGGGTACTGGTGGTACCCCTCCGCTTCCGAGATTTCCTCCTGGGCTTAGGCCACGACGTCCCCCTCGCCGGCCACCTGTGTCAGGACAAGACCTACAGCCGTCTCGTGACCCATTTTTACTGGCCTAGAATGAGAGCAGCGGTAGAAGCCCACTGCAAGTTCTGCCCCACGTGCCATGCTAGTGGGAAGAGTGGGGGGAAGTGCAAGGCTCCCCTCCAACCCTTCCCGGTCGTCAGTACCCCTTTTGAACGAGTCGGAATCGACATCGTGGGATCACAGGACCCCCCCACCTCCCAAGGCCACCGTTTCATCTTGGTCCTCGTGGACCACGCCACCCGCTATCCTGAGGCTATTCCCCTACGCACCATTACGGCCCCTGTGGTGGGCCGGGCCCTGATGGGGATCTTTTCCAGGGTGGGTTTTCCCCGCGAGGTCGTGAGCGATCGCGGCACTAATTTTATCTCGAAGTATATGACGTCCCTGTGGCAACAATGTGGGGTGTCCTATAAGTTCACCACCCCGTACCATCCCCAAGGGAACGGCCTAGTAGAAAGGTTTAATAGGACTTTGAAAGGGATGATCGCTGGCCTAGAAGAGCCCCTCCGGCGTAAGTGGGACGTCCTGCTCCCCTGCCTCTTGTTCGCTTACCGGGAGGTCGCCCAGAAGTCCTTAGGGTTCAGCCCGTTTGAATTACTCTATGGACACCCCGTCCGAGGTCCCCTCAGTTTGGTTAAGGAAGGGTGGGAAGCAGCACCCCAGACCACCCCCCGAGATGTGTTCCAATACGTCCTGGCCCTCCGGAACCAGACCAGGAAGTTCCGAGAACTGGCCGAGGCCAACCTGGAGGCAAGTCAAGAAGAGATGAAGCGCTGGTACGACCAGAATGCCACTCTGGTCGAGTTCCAGCTGGGCCAGCAGGTGTGGGTCATGGCCCCCGTGAAGCCTGGCGCCCTCCAGGACCGATGGACTGGGCCCTACAAAGTGGTTGAGCGGAAGAGTGAAGTCACATACTTGGTGGACGTCCAGTCGCCTCGGGATCCCCTCCGGGTCCTGCACGTGAACCGCCTTAAGCCTCACTTCCAGCGGACAGAACTGAGCCTCCTGCTGGCCACCGATGACGGGGCCGAAGATGAGTCGGATCCCCTCCCGGACCTCCTGTGTGTCAAGGAGCAGGATGGCTCCGTAGAAGGAGTGAACCTCTCCCCAGCCCTCACTGCCCAGCAACAAGCGGACTGCCGCCAGCTCCTAAGACAATTTTCCGACCTCTTCTCCCTGACCCCCCGGGTCACCAACTGGTGTGTTCATGACGTGGACACCGGGGACAGCCCGCCGGTGAGACACCGAGCCTACCGGGTTCCTGACCGGGTCCGGTCCTGCATTCAAGCGGAGGTCTCGAAGATGTTGACCCTGGGGGTGATCGAGCCCTCTGACAGTCCCTGGGCCAGCCCCGTGGTCCTGGTCCCGAAGGCAGCGGCCCCCGGTGTCGCCCCCGAGCTCCGATTCTGCGTGGACTACCGGGGGCTCAATGACGTTACCCGAGCCGATGCCCACCCCATTCCACGAGCCGACGAACTCATTGACCGACTAGGGGCAGCCCGGTTCCTCAGCACATTCGACCTCACCTGCGGATACTGGCAGATTGCGCTCACCGAAGGGGCCAAGGAGCAGTCCGCTTTCTCCACCCCCGATGGGCACTACCGCTTCCGCGTAATGCCCTTCGGGATGAAAAATGCCCCGGCCACTTTCCAGCGACTGGTGAATAGGGTCCTGGCCGGGCTAGAACAGTTCAGCGCGGCATATCTGGACGACATCGCTGTCTTCAGTTCAGAGTGGAGTGAGCACCTCCAGCACCTCCGGAGGGTGCTAACCGCCCTGCGCCAGGCAGGCCTCACAGTAAAAGCCAGCAAGTGCCAGATCGGGCAAGGATCCGTGGTCTACCTGGGGCACCAGGTCGGGAGCGGCCAGGTCGCCCCTCTACAGCCAAAGATCGACGCCATCCTGGCCTGGGAACCGCCCATCACCCAAACGGAGGTCCGAGCCTTTCTGGGACTCACGGGCTACTACCGAAGATTCATTCAGGGGTATGGCAGCCTTGTCGGCCCTCTCACAGAACTCACGTCTAAAAGACAGCCAAAGAAAGTGCAGTGGACGGCTGCCTGCCAGGAAGCTTTCGATTCCCTAAAAAAGGCCATGTGTACTGCCCCCGTCCTCCAGGCTCCCGACAACGCCAAGGAGTTCATAGTCCAGACCGATGCCTCCGAGCATGGCATTGGGGCCGTCCTATCACAAGTGAATGACCAAGGCCTAGACCAGCCCGTCGCCTTCCTCAGTCGGCGGCTGTTGCCCCGAGAACAGAGATGGAGCACCATAGAGCGCGAAGCCTTTGCCGTGGTCTGGGCACTCAAAAAGCTACGACCCTACCTGTTCGGCACCCATTTCAGAGTCCAAACTGACCATCGGCCCTTGTGATGGCTCATGCAGATGCGAGGAGAAAACCCCAAGCTACTGCGGTGGTCAATCTCCCTCCAGGGGATGGATTTCACCGTAGAACACCGCCCTGGTACGGACCACGCCAATGCTGACGGCCTCTCCCGGTTCTTCCGCCTCAGCGAAGAGAACCCCCCAAGCTGATGGGCAGTTCTCTCCGGCTTTCAGCTGGGGGGGACGCGTGTTGGACCCGGCCTCGTAGAATGGCCCTCCGTGCCCCCGCACCACCGAAACCTGGTACCTGCAGCCCAAGCACACGGCCCAGCCGAACCTCCCCACCAGGACACACGCACCGACCCGGATGTCCCCGTCCATGGCCTCTCTCCTTTCAGCCACCCCGGGCCCGCGTGCCCACTTCATGCACCAAGATGGCCGCCCGGCCCCAGCGCGACCCGGGCCTAGAGGCGCCACTCCGGCTGGAGGACATCACGCTTCCGGGGGATGAGAGAGGGAGGAGCAGTTTCTATCGCACCTCTGAACTCCCCCGGGACGATGGGTTTCGATCGGCCCTCCGGCCTCCCTGAGGGCTGGCTCCGTGCCTGCTGGGTGTCTGGGACTCCTCCCGACCCGGCCCTGAAAGGATCAAAAGACTATAGCAGGAAATCCCGACAAGCGACCCCCAGGTGACAAGACCCCTGCCTGCACAGACTCCGGACATCAAAGAGGGGTCGACCTATAACAAGGGGTGCTCTGGGTCTGTCCGGCAGATTCGACGCTGGAACAACGAGAGCCTGCCGACGTGGTCGCGGCTCCTGGAACTTGGACCCACCTGAGCCCTGCTGAGTGACTCGCGGCTCCCTGAAGATCGTAAGACCTCCGAACTTGTACCTGAGCCCTGCTGAGTGACTCGCGGCTCCCTGAAGATCGTAAGACCTCCGAACTTGTACCTGAGCCCTGCTGAGTGACTCGCGGCTCCCTGAAGATCGTAAGACCTCCGAACTTGTACCTGAGCCCTGCTGAGTGACTCGCGGCTCCCTGAAGATCGTAAGACCTCCGACCTTGTACCTGAGCCCTGCTGAGTGACTCGCGGCTCCCTGAAGATCGTAAGACCTCCGAACCTGTACCTGAGCCCGCTGAGTGACTCGCGGCTCCAACCGACTCTCACGGTCCCGCCGGACCCCGACTACAACATCGTATCCCCCAGCTCGAGGATTGTGAGCTGTGCGCCGGATACGTACCTGCTTGAACCTTTACCAGAGACTGTCCCGCTACCCCCTACCCCTTCCGAGACTCTGGAGCCCGTGCTCACCTTGTACATATTTGCAGTGATAACCTACTTGATAAAGATTGTTTTCTCAGAATACCCGGTGTGGTCACTCTGTGTCGTGTGGTGCCAGAAGTACGATCCTAGATACGAGATTCCTCCCCCTGGGGAGTCTCCCGCCAGTGCCCGGCTACGATACCTTGAGGGTGGGTCTCAGGGTAGTCAGGACCCCTTCCAGGCTCCTCTGAGGTCGCCGTCTAACATTGGTGGCAAGCGACGGGATTCGGGCCCATCACCTAGAGATCGTACCGTGAACAACGGAAGCACTACCGACAAAGATGGCAGAAGGAGGCGCCGTGAGCCCCGCAGAAACCAGCGCCAACAGGGTGTTCCAGGTGGAGCAGCTAGAAGAATACACACACAAAGAGCTAAAGCAATTTTGCAAAGAACTTAAAATCGCTACCACTGGTCTCAACACTAAAGAGGATTTGCAGAAAGCACTGAAAACTTGGGTGGAGACCGGGGCCTCCCGCCCGGGAGGCACGGGGGAGCGCCCCGACGAAGCCGAACCCCCCCAAAGTGAAAGCAGTAGCAATCAGGTGTGAGGCATCGTACCAGACGGGGGCCTATCCCCGGAAGAGCTCGCGGACAGAGAGAGAAGCCGCAATCATGAACTCGAGTTAGCCAAACTCAAAATCGAGGGCGAATTGAAGTTAGCGGAAAAAAAGCTAGCAGTAGAGCAAATGCGTGTACAAGGCGAACTAGAAGAAAAGAAGCTCCAACGGGAGCACGAAGGAAGGAAGCTCCAACTAGAGCACGAACGCAGCTTGAAAGAAATCGAGCTCAAGGCCAGAAGCGAGGAAGGAAGGCCCCCGGGAAACCGAGAGACGGCCTCCCCAGCGGAACAGAAGGTCCACATCCCCAAGGATGTGGTCAAGGAATATTATAAAAACGATGACATTCAGCAATGGTTCAGGGCCTACGAGGTCGCCATGACCTCCCATCGGATCCCGCAGAAGGACTGGGGGGCGGGGTTGTGGGGGCGGTTTCTGAACGAAGGAAGGGACACCCTGCTCGACCTACCCCTCTCCCTGCAGACCTCCTACAGCCACATGAAAGAGGCTCTACTCACAAGATATGGCCTCACCCCAGAAATGTACCGTCAGCGATTCCGGGACTGCAGGAAGATCCCGGGCACCACCTGGGTGGAGTACGTAAACTTTTTCAGTCGGGCCTTCGATGGGTGGATCAAGGGCAGCAAAGTCACCACCCTTGCCGAACTCACTGACCTCATGTTGTGGGAACATCTGGCTGCGAACTGCTTCATAGAACTCCGTCAGCATCTGCTTGACAGCAAGCTCACAGATCCCCGGAAGCTGGCTGTGGAGGCCGACCGCTGGACCAACACCCGGGTCTCCCGGGGCATGGTAGGAGAGTACCCCCGAGCCGGTCAGGGACCATCCCGCCAGAGAGGGGGAGGGAACCAGGGAGGGCCGAGAGAGTCCCAGCCTAGCCCCCCGAAGACACAACCTCCACCTTTCCCGGCGCCCCCCTCACCGGTGACAGGGCCCCCTGGGAGACGGGGACACCGGGTGACCGTCACATGTTTCCGTTGCCAGAAACCCGGGCACTACGCCAATGACCCAGAGTGCCCCATGGCCACCCAAGTCTCCCCTACCACCCCTGCGAGACAGATAGCCAACGTAGCTCTGGGGGAGGAGGTTGAGGAAGCCGAGGAGTGGGAACCCGCAGCGATGGCCCTAGTATCCCTGGGAGATAGAGAGATGATCCCTGGTAGCCTCCTACCCTCCAACACACAGAAATACGGGCAGCTCGTCAAGATCAATGGCCACCAGGTAGAGGCCCTGCGGGACACCGGGGCCAGTATCACCGGTGTCCTCAGGCACCTAGTCCCCGAGGAGAAGATCCTCCCCAACGTCTTTTGCCCCGTAATATCCGCAGACAATAGAGAAAGTATGTGTCAGGTAGCCCTGGTGCCGTTTGAGTGGGGAGGGGTGATAGGTAAACTCAAGGTGGCCGTAAGAACCTCCCAGCCGGTCGACTGCCTCTTAGGGAACGACCTGGAGAGATCCCCCTGGAAGCACGTCGAGCGCCAGGCCCACCTAGGAATGATGGGACTCCCCGAGTGGGTGTGCGCCACCACCCGATCTATGTCAGCCCGACTCACTCCCCGGAGAGAAGTCGAGAACACCCCGATCGAAGAGACCAGTACAGTCCCCGCCGAGGGTCCTCCCGTCCCCCCATCAGAAGGGCCCGTCGCCCGCGACGAACCCGCACCATCCGACCCCGCCCCGGGCCCCGAGTTGGGAGATCTACCCGAGTTGGCCCATTGGCGCCACGAGGGCGGGCCCACCCGGGAAGAATTTTGCCGGGAGCAAGCCACTTGTCCTTCCCTGGTCGGGCTGCGGCGCCAGGCCGAGGGCCAAGCCGCAGGTGACCAGACCGGGACACACCGAATCTTTTGGGAAAATAACATCTTGTACAGTGAGCAGAAGTCAGTGGAGCTGGGATCCGGACGGGTACTGGTGGTACCCCTCCGCTTCCGAGATTTCCTCCTGGGCTTAGGCCACGACGTCCCCCTCGCCGGCCACCTGTGTCAGGACAAGACCTACAGCCGTCTCGTGACCCATTTTTACTGGCCTAGAATGAGAGCAGCGGTAGAAGCCCACTGCAAGTTCTGCCCCACGTGCCAGGCTAGTGGGAAGAGTGGGGGGAAGTGCAAGGCTCCCCTCCAACCCTTCCCGGTCGTCAGTACCCCTTTTGAACGAGTCGGAATCGACATCGTGGGATCACAGGACCCCCCCACCTCCCAAGGCCACCGTTTCATCTTGGTCCTCGTGGACCACGCCACCCGCTATCCTGAGGCTATTCCCCTACGCACCATTACGGCCCCCGTGGTGGGCCGGGCCCTGATGGGGATCTTTTCCAGGGTGGGTTTTCCCCGCGAGGTCGTGAGCGATCGCGGCACTAATTTTATCTCGAAGTATATGACGTCCCTGTGGCAACAATGTGGGGTGTCCTATAAGTTCACCACCCCGTACCATCCCCAAGGGAACGGCCTAGTAGAAAGGTTTAATAGGACTTTGAAAGGGATGATCGCTGGCCTAGAAGAGCCCCTCCGGCGTAAGTGGGACGTCCTGCTCCCCTGCCTCTTGTTCGCTTACCGGGAGGTCGCCCAGAAGTCCTTAGGGTTCAGCCCGTTTGAATTACTCTATGGACACCCTGTCCGAGGTCCCCTCAGTTTGGTTAAGGAAGGGTGGGAAGCAGCACCCCAGACCACCCCCTGAGATGTGTTCCAATACGTCCTGGCCCTCCGGAACCAGACCAGGAAGTTCCGAGAACTGGCCGAGGCCAACCTGGAGGCAAGTCAAGAAGAGATGAAGCGCTGGTACGACCAGAATGCCACTCTGGTCGAGTTCCAGCTGGGCCAGCAGGTGTGGGTCATGGCCCCCGTGAAGCCTGGCGCCCTCCAGGACCGATGGACTGGGCCCTACAAAGTGGTTGAGCGGAAGAGTGAAGTCACATACTTGGTGGACGTCCAGTCGCCTCGGGATCCCCTCCGGGTCCTGCACGTGAACCGCCTTAAGCCTCACTTCCAGCGGACAGAACTGAGCCTCCTGCTGGCCACCGATGACGGGGCCGAAGATGAGTCGGATCCCCTCCCGGACCTCCTGTGTGTCAAGGAGCAGGATGGCTCCGTAGAAGGAGTGAACCTCTCCCCAGCCCTCACTGCCCAGCAACAAGCGGACTGCCGCCAGCTCCTAAGACAATTTTCCGACCTCTTCTCCCTGACCCCCCGGGTCACCAACTGGTGTGTTCATGACGTGGACACCGGGGACAGCCCGCCGGTGAGACACCGAGCCTACCGGGTTCCTGACTGGGTCCGGTCCTGCATTCAAGCGGAGGTCTCGAAGATGTTGACCCTGGGGGTGATCGAGCCCTCTGACAGTCCCTGGGCCAGCCCCGTGGTCCTGGTCCCGAAGGCAGCGGCCCCCGGTGTCGCCCCCGAGCTCCGATTCTGCGTGGACTACCGGGGGCTCAATGACGTTACCCGAGCCGATGCCCACCCCATTCCACGAGCCGACGAACTCATTGACCGACTAGGGGCAGCCCGGTTCCTCAGCACATTCGACCTCACCTGCGGATACTGGCAGATTGCGCTCACCGAAGGGGCCAAGGAGCGGTCCGCTTTCTCCACCCCCGATGGGCACTACCGCTTCCGCGTAATGCCCTTCGGGATGAAAAATGCCCCGGCCACTTTCCAGCGACTGGTGAATAGGGTCCTGGCCGGGCTAGAACAGTTCAGCGCGGCATATCTGGACGACATCGCTGTCTTCAGTTCAGAGTGGAGTGAGCACCTCCAGCACCTCCGGAGGGTGCTAACCGCCCTGCGCCAGGCAGGCCTCACAGTAAAAGCCAGCAAGTGCCAGATCGGGCAAGGATCCGTGGTCTACCTGGGGCACCAGGTCGGGAGCGGCCAGGTCGCCCCTCTACAGCCAAAGATCGACGCCATCCTGGCCTGGGAACCGCCCATCACCCAAACGGAGGTCCGAGCCTTTCTGGGACTCACGGGCTACTACCGAAGATTCATTCAGGGGTATGGCAGCCTTGTCGGCCCTCTCACAGAACTCACGTCTAAAAGACAGCCAAAGAAAGTGCAGTGGACGGCTGCCTGCCAGGAAGCTTTCGATGCCCTAAAAAAGGCCATGTGTACTGCCCCCGTCCTCCAGGCTCCCGACAACGCCAAGGAGTTCATAGTCCAGACCGATGCCTCCGAGCATGGCATTGGGGCCGTCCTATCACAAGTGAATGACCAAGGCCTAGACCAGCCCGTCGCCTTCCTCAGTCGGCGGCTGTTGCCCCGAGAACAGAGATGGAGCACCATAGAGCGCGAAGCCTTTGCCGTGGTCTGGGCACTCAAAAAGCTACGACCCTACCTGTTCGGCACCCATTTCAGAGTCCAAACTGACCATCGGCCCTTGCGATGGCTCATGCAGATGCGAGGAGAAAACCCCAAGCTACTGCGGTGGTCAATCTCCCTCCAGGGGATGGATTTCACCGTAGAACACCGCCCTGGTACGGACCACGCCAATGATGACGGCCTCTCCCGGTTCTTCCGCCTCAGCGAAGAGAACCCCCCAAGCTGATGGGCAGTTCTCTCCGGCTTTCAGCTGGGGGGGACGCGTGTTGGACCCGGCCTCGTAGAATGGCCCTCCGTGCCCCCGCACCACCGAAACCTGGTACCTGCAGCCCAAGCACACGGCCCAGCCGAACCTCCCCACCAGGACACACGCACCGACCCGGACGTCCCCGTCCATGGCCTCTCTCCTTTCAGCCACCCCGGGCCCGCGTGCCCACTTCATGCACCAAGATGGCCGCCTGGCCCCAGCGCGACCCGGGCCTAGAGGCGCCACTCCGGCTGGAGGACATCACGCTTCCGGGGGATGAGAGAGGGAGGAGCAGTTTCTATTGCACCTCTGAACTCCCCCGGGACGATGGGTTTCGATCGGCCCTCCGGCCTCCCTGAGGGCTGGCTCCGTGCCTGCTGGGTGTCTGGGACTCCTCCCGACCCGGCCCTGAAAGGATCAAAAGACTATAGCAGGAAATCCCGACAAGCGACCCCCAGGTGACAAGACCCCTGCCTGCACAGACTCCGGACATCAAAGAGGGGTCGACCTATAACAAGGGGTGCTCTGGGTCTGTCCGGCAGATTCGACGCTGGAACAACGAGAGCCTGCCGACGTGGTCGCGGCTCCTGGAACTTGGACCCACCTGAGCCCTGCTGAGTGACTCGCGGCTCCCTGAAGATCGTAAGACCTCCGAACTTGTACCTGAGCCCTGCTGAGTGACTCGCTGCTCCCTGAAGATCGTAAGACCTCCGAACTTGTACCTGAGCCCTGCTGAGTGACTCGCGGCTCCCTGAAGATCGTAAGACCTCCGAACTTGTACCTGAGCCCTGCTGAGTGACTCGCGGCTCCCTGAAGATCGTAAGACCTCCGACCTTGTACCTGAGCCCTGCTGAGTGACTCGCGGCTCCCTGAAGATCGTAAGACCTCCGAACCTGTACCTGAGCCCGCTGAGTGACTCGCGGCTCCAACCGACTCTCACGGTCCCGCCGGACCCCGACTACAACATCGTATCCCCCAGCTCGAGGATTGTGAGCTGTGCGCCGGATACGTCCCTGCTTGAACCTTTACCAGAGACTGTCCCGCTACCCCCTACCCCTTCCGAGACTCTGGAGCCCGTGCTCACCTTGTACATATTTGCAGTGATAACCTACTTGATAAAGATTGTTTTCTCAGAATACCCGGTGTGGTCACTCTGTGTCGTGTGGTGCCAGAAGTACGATCCTAGATACGAGATTCCTCCCCCTGGGGAGTCTCCCGCCAGTGCCCGGCTACGATACCTTGAGGGTGGGTCTCAGGGTAGTCAGGACCCCTTCCAGGCTCCTCTGAGGTCGCCGTCTAACACCCACACATAGGAGGGGTGGGTGCAGAGTCCCCCCAGCAGTGCCGAGACATAGGAGGGGTGGGTGCAGAGTCCCCCCAGCAGTGCCAAGACATAGGAGGGGTGGGCGCCTATCACTCCCAGCAGTGCCCAGACACAGGAGGGGTGGGTGCCTATCACTCCCAGCAGTGCCCAGACATATGAGGGGTGGGTGCAGAGTCCCCCCAGCAGTGCCCAGACATATGAGGGGTGGGTGCCTATCACTCCCAGCAGTGCCCACACATAGGAGGGGTGGGTGCAGAGTCCTCCCAGCAGTGCCCAGACATAGGAGGGGTGGGTGCCTATCACTCCCAGCAGTGCCCAGACATAGGAGGGGTGGGTGCAGAGTCCCCCCAGCAGTGCCCAGACATAGGATGAGTGGGTGCAGAGTCCCCCCAGCAGTGCCCAGACACAGGAGGGGTGGGTGCCTATCACTCCCAGCAGTGCCCAGACATATGAGGGGTGGTTGCAGTGTCCCCCCAGCAGTGCCCAGACATATGAGGGGTGGGTGCCTATCACTCCCAGCAGTGCCCACACATAGGAGGGGTGGGTGCAGAGTCCTCCCAGCAGTGCCCACACATAGGAGGGGTGTGTGCCTATCACTCCTAGCAGTGCCCAGACATAGGAGGGGTGGGTGCAGAGTCCCCCCAGCAGTGCCCAGACATAGGAGGGGTGGGTGCCTATCACTCCCAGCAGTGCCCAGACATAGGAGGGGTGGGTGCAGAGTCCCCCCAGCAGTGCCCATACATAGGAGGGGTGGGTGCAGAGTCCCCCCAGCAGTGCCCAGACATAGGAGGGGTGGGTGCAGAGTCCTCCCAGCAGTGCCCAGACATATGAGGGGTGGGTGCCTATCACTCCCAGCAGTGCCCAGACATAGGAGGGGTGGGTGCAGAGTCCTCCCAGCAGTGCCCAGACATATGAGGGGTGGGTGCCTATCACTCCCAGCAGTGCCCAGACATAGGAGGGGTGGGTGCAGAGTCCCCCCAACAGTGCCCATACATAGGAGGGGTGGGTGCAGAGTCCTCCCAGCAGTGCCCAGACATAGGAGGGGTGGGGGTGGGTGCAGAGTGCCCCCAGCAGTGCCCACACATAGGAGGGGTGGGTGCAGAGTCCTCCCAGCAGTGCCCAGACATATGAGGTGTGGGTGCCTATCACTCCCAGCTGTGCCCACACATAGGAGGGGTGGGTGCAGAGTCCTCCCAGCAGTGCCCATACATAGGAGGGGTGGGTGCAGAGTCCCCCCAGCAGTGCCCAGACACAGGAGGGGTGGGTGCCTATCACTCCCAGCAGTGGCCAGACATATGAGGGGTGGGTGCCTATCACTCCCAGCAGTGCCCAGACACATGAGGGGTGGGTGCAGAGTCCCCCCAGCAGTGCCCAGACATATGAGGGGTGAGTGCCTATCATGCCCAGCAGTGCCCACACATAGGAGGGGTGGGTGCAGAGTCCTCCCAGCAGTGCCCAGACATAGGAGGGGTGGGTGCCTATCACTCCCAGCAGTGCCCAGACATAGGAGGGGTGGGTGCAGAGTCCCCCAGCAGTGCCCACACATAGGAGGGGTGGGTGCAGAGTCCTCCCAGCAGTGCCCAGACATAGGAGGGGTGGGTGCCTATCACTCCCAGCAGTGCCCAGACATAGGAGGGGTGGGTGCAGAGTCCCCCCAGCAGTGCCCAGACATAGGAGGGGTGGATGCAGAGTCCCCCCAGCAGTGCCCCGACACAGGAGGGGTGGGTGCCTATCACTCCTAGCAGTGCCCAGACATATGAGGGGTGGGTGCAGGTTCCCCCCAGCAGTGCCCAGACATATGAGGGGTGGGTGCCTATCACTCCCAGCAGTGCCCACACATAGGAGGGGTGGGTGCAGAGTCCTCCCAGCAGTGCCCAGACATATGAGGGGTGGGTGCCTATCACTCCCAGCAGTGGCCAGATATAGGAGGGGTGGGTGCAGAGTCCCCCCAGCAGTGCCCACACATAGGAGGGGTGGGTGCAGAGTCCCCCCAGCAGTGCCGAGACATAGGAGGGGTGGGTGCAGAGTCCCCCCAGCAGTGCCCAGACATAGGAGGGGTGGGTGCCTGTTGGACCCGGCCTCGTAGAATGGCCCTCCGTGCCCCCGCACCACCGAAACCTGGTACCTGCAGCCCAAGCACACGGCCCAGCCGACCCTCCCCACCAGGACACACGCACCGACCCGGACATCCCCGTCCATGGCCTCTTTCCTTTCGGCCACCCCGGGCCCGCGTGCCCACTTCATGCACCAAGATGGCCGCCCGGCCCCAGCGCGACCCGGGCCTAGAGGCGCCACTCCGGCTGGAGGACATCAACCTTCCAGGGGATGAGAGAGGGAGGAGCAGTTTCTATCGCACCTCTGAACTCCCCCGGGACGATGGGTTTCGATCGGCCCTCCGGCCTCCCTGAGGGCTGGCTCCGTGCCTGCTGGGTGTCTGGGACTCCTCCCGACCCGGCCCTGAAAGGATCAAAAGACAATAGCAGGAAATCCCGACAAGCGACCCCCAGGTGACAAGACCCCTGCCTGCACAGACTCCGGACATCAAAGAGGGGTCGACCTATAACAAGGGGTGCTCTGGGTCTGTCGGGCAGATTCGACGCTGGAACAACGAGAGCCTGCCGACGTGGTCGCGGCTCCTGGAACTTGCACCCTCCTGAGCCCTGCTGAGTGACTCGCGGCTCCCTGAAGATCGTAAGACCTCCGAACTTGTACCTGAGCCTGCTGAGTGACTCGCGGCTCCCTGAAGATCGTAAGACCTCCGAACTTGCACCTGAGCCTGCTGAGTGACTCGCGGCTCCCTGAAGTTCGTAAGACCTCTGAACTTGTGCCTGAGCCTGCTGAGTGACTCGCGGCTCCTTGAAGATCGTAAGACCTCCGAACCTGTACCTGAGCCCGCTGAGTGACTCGCGGCTCCAACAGACTCTCACGGTCCCGCCGGACCCCGACTACAACATCGTATCCCCCAGCTCGAGGATTGTGAGCTGTGCGCCGGATACGTCCCTGCTTTGAACCTTTACCTGAGACTGTCCCGCTACCCCCTACCCCTTCCGAGACTCTTGAGCCCGTGCTCACCTTGTACATATTTGCAGTGATAACCTACTTGATAAAGATTGATTTCTCAGAATACCCGGTATGGTCACTCTGTGTCGTGTGGTGCCAGAAGTACGATCCTAGATACGAGATTCCTCCCCCTGGGGAGTCTCCCGCCAGTGCCCGGCTACGATACTTCGAGGGTGGGTCTCAGGGTAGTCAGGACCCCTTCCAGGCTCCTCTGAGGTCGCCGTCTAACATTGGTGGCAAGCGACGGGATTCGGGCCCATCACCTAGAGATCGTACCGTGAACAACGGAAGCACTACCGACAAAGATGGCAGAAGGAAGCGCCGTGAGCCCCGCAGAAACCAACGCCAACAGGGTGTTCCAGGTGGAGCATCTAGAAGAATACACACACAAAGAGCTAAAGCAATTTTGCAAAGAACTTAAAATCGCTACCACTGGTCTCAACACTAAAGAGGATTTGCAGAAAGCACTGAAAACTTGGGTGGAGACCGGGGCCTCCCGCCCGGAAGGCACGGGGGAGCGCCCCGACGAAGCCTGTTAGAAATGAGGGGGCTCTGGTTGACGCAGGTGTGAACCCACAACAAGCAGGGACCCTTTACTTCTTGTCAGGGCGAAGGATGACTCCCCAGAATAACCCCTGCTCACCCTCTAGGTGCGTGGCGCGAGCAGTCTAGGCTAAGTCTCAGGCGTACACGGTTAAGCAAATGCAATTACACATACAGTAAACCCCTTGCATGCACCACAAACGGACACCAATCAGGAGGTATATAAAAATAAGCTTTTATGTAGATTCAGCAGATTCAAATACAAGGCCCAGTAACGTTGAACTGATGGGGCCACAATTCGCAGGAATACGGTAAAGTTCTCTTGGTTTTACGGAAAGTTCTTTAGGCGGGCCCAAGGTAACTGTAGGCCTCAGCGCACTTCGTGCTGAGGCAGCGCCCAGGGAGCACACAGCAGATGACAGGGAAATAAGAACGTTGCGGACCCTGGATCCGATGCGAGCTCGCGGTCGAGGTCGTGAGTACAGTACCTTGTTTATTGACGCAAAGGCGGGTGCGGGATTTCAGCGGCTCTTTGACGGAAGAGCGAGGCGGCGTCCGGGGCTCCCACACTTCACGAGGGTGTCTGATCTTCAGGCTCACGACAAGAGCGGGGTGTTGCAGGTGGCGTGTGAACAAAGCGGGGCAGCCGGGCACGCAGATACGTCCGGGCCGTCCGAGGCTTGGAGATGCTCACAAACGCCGATTCCGGCGAGGAGGGTGAAGGTGCACAGCGAGCCTCCAACGAGCGAGGTGACGGGGCAGCCCAGCACAGCGTAGGGGGAGCGGCTCCGATCGAGCGAGGCTCTTCCCAAGGCGGGGGCGGCTAAGCAGTCCTGGTCACGGCTCAAGGAGGGACTGGGGCACGAGGGTCACAGCTCCGGCGAGGGAAAGGACACCACAGTCCAGCAGCAGGCGAGTGAAGATCAGGTAGAGCCCAATGGTCCTGGGGCTCAGTTCAGGGGGCAAGCTCAGTTCCAAGCCCTTGGAGATCGTTTTTGGAAAAGCACAAGTCTTGAAAGTAAAAGTAAAGTAAAAGTCTTCAGCAACAGTTTCTCTTCTCTCCTTTGGTAGCAAGGTCACCACTGCAGGCCAATCCCCCAGGATAGGGACAGTCTTCCTCCTACAGCTTTCCCGGTGCCTCCTCCTCAGGCAGAGATTCTTCTTGGTCAAAAGCGGATCTAGTTTCTTAGGAGCAGGGCTCCTCCATTTATACCACAAATCTTTTGTTCTCCCAGGCCAGGGGGGCCCTTGCCTAGTTCAGTCCGGTTCCTGAGCACTTTGTTTACGTGATGCAGGCTTCTCCTTTCAGAGTGCAGGGCAGAGTCATCAGACGCTCCACAGGGGGTGGAGCCGGCATCGAGGTAGCGGAGCACTGTCCTATTCAGAACCTAGGAGCACTCCTCCCACCCATCTACCTGTCGATCGTCCTATTCATACCAGGCTACCTAGCCCTGCCCATCTGGGTTCCCCCAGCCCTGTCACTCACACCAGCCAGACATCAGATACACAACACGCAGAGGCGGCTGAAAGGTTTAGGCAAGCAAAGGCCAACTTTCTAAAAGCGGCATTTGCAAACCCGGAATATTAAAATAAACCTTGCGAAAAGGTGTACCTTATTATTCCGAGTTCAGGCATACTAAACTCGATCTCCTACCATGTTCCCTGGGTCGGTTAGGATCATAGGGTGTAATAATCCAGGCCGCCCATACTGGCCTATGAGAACAGGGTAGCCTTGCAGTAGTGAACACCAAGATGGCGGTAATTCACTACTAGGACATGCCACGCATCCCGGCTTGTCCTACCTTAGGCGTACAATGCACCCTGCCCGTGGGCCTACCAGAGGGGTGACTAACATGCAGCTAAGGGAAGGTTTCAGGGACCGGCAAGTGTGGGCACTTGTCGGTCGGCGTGTCAGTACCAGACTGCACGCAGGTTCTGCGATGGCAGACCTTAGACGTATTTTACCGGCCGCATCTGTGGGTGGCACAACCCGTGCTGCAAGCCCACCAGCGGTGTTTGCCTTTACATGCCCTGGCGCTCCTGGCGCACTTTACTGGGGTCTGATAGTAAATCAAACAATCCAATCATGGAATCCAACCAACATATACAATTTACATAGGGAGCACTCGCACCGTGACACTGGTTGGCAGTGGCACAGCGCGCTGAGCGGCCAACACCATAAAAACACATGAGGCACAGCGACAAAAAGAGGAAGGGAGACTCACGCCAAGGTGCCAGGTCTAACACGTGTCCCCTCCAGCTGAAAAGTGGGGAGAACTACCCTACCCCAGGGAGTTCCTCATCACTAAGGCGGAAAAATCTGGACAGACCGTCAGCATTGGCGTGATCTGTACCAGGGCGATGTTCCACCGTGAAATCCATACCCTGTAGGGAAATGGACCACCTCAACAGCTTCGGATTCTCACCCCTCATATGCATCAACCATCTGAGGGGCCTGTGGTCCGTCTGAACCCGGAAGTGAGACCCAAACAAGTAGGGTCTTAGCTTCTTCAGCGCCCAGACCACAGCAAATGCCTCACGCTCAATAGCACTCCACCTTTGTTCCCGTGGGAGTAACCTCCTGCTAAGAAAGGCTACGGGTTGATCTAGGCCCTCCTCATTAATCTGTGAAAGAACAGCCCCCACACCATGCTCTGAAGCGTCTGTCTGAACGATAAACTCTTTGGAGAAGTTGGGAGCCAAGAGCACGGGCGCCGTGCACATAGCAGTTTTCAAGGCCTCAAAAGCTTTCTGACAGGTGTCAGTCCAGATCACCTTCCTGGGCTGCTTCTTCGAAGTCAGCGCTGTCAAGGGGGCAACCATGTTGCCATACCCCTTGACAAACCTCCTGTAGTATCCGGTGAGACCTAGGAAGGCTCTCACCTCCGTCTGGGTTTTGAACGCCTCCCAATTCAGGATGGTTTCTATCTTGGGCTGAAGGGGTGCCACCTGGCCACTCCCAACTTGGTGTCCCAAGTACACCACGGAACCCTGCCCGATCTGGCACTTACTCGCCTTGATCGTGAGGCCTGCTTTGCGCAGCGCCATCAACACTTCCCAGAGGTGACGCAAGTGTTCCTCCCAAGTGGAGCTGAACACTGCGATGTCATCCAGGTAGGCTGCACTGAACGAATCCAGCCCAGCCAACACCTGGTTGACCAATCTCTGGAAGGTGGCAGGGGCATTCTTCATCCCAAATGGCATGACCCGGAACTGGTAGTGCCCATCTGGGGTGGAAAATGCTGACCTCTCTTTGGCCCCCTCGGTCAAGGCGATCTGCCAATACCCAGACGTTAAATCAAACGTGCTGAGGTAGTTGGCAGCCCCTAGCCGATCGATGAGCTCATCAGCTCTGGGGATGGGGTGTGCGTCGGTCCTAGTGACCGAATTGAGTCCTCTGTAGTCCACACAGAACCGGAGTTCGGGTGTGGCTCCCGGCGCTGCAGCCTTTGGGACCAAGACCACGGGGCTGGCCCAAGGACTGCTAGAAGACTCAATTACCCCGAGGGCAAACATCTTGGAGACCTCCTCCTTGATGCAGGTCCTCACCCTGTCAGTCACCCTGTAGGCCTTGTGCCGCACAGGTGGACTATCCCCAGTGTCCACATCATGGACGCACCAATCAGTGACACCAGGGACCAGGGAAAACAGGTCAGAAAACTGTCCCAGCAACTGGCGACAATCATCCTGTTGCTCAGGGGTCAGGGTGGAAGAGAGGATGACACCATCCACTGACCCATCTTGCTCCTTGGCTGACAGGAGGTC
The DNA here is from genome assembly GCF_964204655.1 of Triturus cristatus. Lineage (NCBI taxonomy): Eukaryota > Metazoa > Chordata > Amphibia > Caudata > Salamandridae > Triturus > Triturus cristatus. The sequence continues at coordinate 1,708,692,332 of NC_140590.1, forward strand.
AGGAAGAGGTTCCGTCTCCTCTTCCATTCCAGCATCTGTTGCCAAGAGCATGCCCACTTGGGACCTCTCCAAGTGGGGCTTGAGGCGGTTGACATGTAGGACCCTTAAGGGGTTCCTAGGAGACTTCAGGTCCACCACGTAGGTAACAGGACTCTTGCGCTCCACCACCTCAAAGGGACCGGTCCACTTATCCTGGAGCGCACACGGCTCCACGGGGGCCAAGACCCATACTTTCTGTCCAGGCTGAAGCTCTACCAGAGTGGCATTCTGGTCGTACCACCGCTTCATCTCCTCCTGGCTGGCTTCCAGATTTGCCTCAGCAAGTTGCCTGAATCGCCTAGTCTGATTCCTGAAGGCCAGCATGTAACTATATACATTCTGGGGAGGCTTCCTGGGAGATTGCTCCCAGCCTTCTTTGACCAGACTTAGAGGTCCTCTGACTGGGTGACCATACAGAAGCTCAAAGGGACTGAACCCCAGAGACTTCTGTGGCACCTCACGGTAAGCGAAGAGAAGGCATGGTAAGAGGACGTCCCACTTACGCCTCATGGCTCCTTCTAGGCCCATTATCATGCCTTTGAGGGTTCGGTTGAATCTCTCAACCAACCCGTTTCCTTGGGGGTGGTAAGGTGTGGTGAACTTGTAGGTTACACCACACTCTTGCCAAAGAGATTTCATGTACTTGGACATGAAATTGGTACCTCGGTCAGACACCACCTCTAGAGGGAATCCCACTCGGGAGAAAATTCCCATCAGTGCCCGTCCCACCACGGGGGCCGTCACTGTCCTTAGAGGAATGGCTTCCGGGTACCGGGTGGCATGGTCCACCAGGACCAGGATGAACCTATTGCCCATCGCTGTCCTGGGGTCCAGTGGCCCTACAATGTCAATCCCCACTCGCTGGAATGGGGTACCGACCACAGGGAATGGCTGGAGTGGAGCCTTCTGCTTCCTTCCACTCTTTCCACTTGCCTGGCAAGTCTGGCATGTCCTGCAGTGAGTATCTGAACTCCTGCGCATTTGAGGCCAATAACAGTGGGTGACAAGCCTTTCAAAGGTCTTGTCCTGCCCCAAATGCCCTGCCAATGGCACATCGTGAGCCAGCCCCAGTAGGAAGGCTCTGAAGTCCTGGGGTACCACCAGCGCACGGGCTGACCCAGGCTCAGCAACCTTAGGCTCTGTATATAGGAGGTCGTTCTCCCAGTAAACGAAATGTGATCCTGACTGATCACCTGCGGCCTGGTCTGCAGCCTGCTGCCGCATACCCACGAGAGAAGGGCACTCCTTCTGTGCCTTGCAAAAGTCCTCCCTGGTGGGACCCCCTTCCTGCTGCCAATGGGTCAGCTCCGGCAGGTCTCCCAGTTCAGCTATCTGCTCCCCTGTAGGCTCCAGGGCATCCCCCTCAAGGTCTGCTTCCTCCTGGACCGTGGGAACTTCAGGGGCCGGCTTCCCGCGCCCCTTGCTCCTTCTCTCTGAGGCCGGTTCCTGGGCCTCCATCTCAGGCTCCAGGACCTCTTGAGTACCTCTACTGGCTGCCATGGACCGTGTGGTGACACACGCCCAATCCGGCATACCCAACATCTCCAGGTGAGCACTCCGCTCCACCTTAGCCCAAGGTGAGCTCTCCAAATCGTTCCCTAACAAACAGTCTACAGGCATGGCGGGCCTCACAGCTACCTGAAGAGTACCAGAGACCCCCCCCCACTCAAAGGGAACCTGAGCCACCTTGCAGTGTCTCTCTGTGTTGTCAGCGGCAACAACGGGATAGAATGCATTGGGGACCACCTGCTCCTGAGACACCAGGTGACACCTGACAGCTGTCACACTGGCTCCTGTATCTCTAAGAGCTTCCACTCTATGGCCATTTATGGTCACCCACTGCCTGTACTTCTTAGTGTTCTCAGGCAGCTGGGTTGGAGGGACCACTTCACGGTCTCCTAGCGAGACCAGGGACATCTCTGCGGGACCCCACCCACCTTGGACATCCCTCTCCTCCCCCAAGGCTACACTAGTCACCTGCCGGGGTGGAGCACCAGTGGGTGCTGGTTTACCAAACAATGGACACTTTACATCAGAGGCAAAATGCCCCAAATTGTTACACCTGTAACATCTTACGGGCCCCTTTGGAACAGGAGGACCTGTCGGGGCCCCGGTCGGTTTCTGGGGTGGGGGAGGCTGAGAACCCTTCCCTTGGTTCCCTTGGGGACTATTTTGGGGCCCTTTTTGGAACTGCTTCTGTTTACCCCTGTCCCCCCCACTCTTCTGCTGGGGACCCTGCCCACCTTTGGCGGAATCTCCCACGGTACCCTTGTGGACCCTGGTACTGACCCAGCGGTCCGCCTCCTCAGCAAGCTTCCTCGGGTTAGTCAGCTTACTATCGATCAGGTGCTGGCGTAGCTCAGGAAAACAATTACTGGACAAGTGCTCCCATGCCATTAAATCAAGAAGCCCTTGATAATCATTTACCTTACTACCCTTTACCCAACCATCCAGCGCTCTGCAAAAGAAAGTCACATACTCCACATACGTACTATTGGGAATCTTAGTGCAACCCCTGAACCTCTGTCTATATAACTCAGGGGTCAACCCATACCTAGCCATCAATGCTTCCTTCATATGGGCATAAGAATTACGAACATCCACAGGTAAATCTAACAGTGTGTCCCGCCCTTCACTCAGAAACCTTCCCCACAACCCCGCTCCCCAATCTTTCTCAGGGACCCGGTGGGAAGACATGGCTACCTCGTAGGCTCTGAACCACTGCCCGATGTCGTCATTCCTGAAGAACTCCTTCACTACATCCTTGGGAATATAAACTCTTGGTTCCGCCGGTACTGGCGGTGTGCTGCCACCAGAGGGATTAAGCTCCAAACTTTTTGCTTTCAGCTCCAGCTCCCTCAGCTTCATGTCATGCTCTAATTGTAGTTTCTTTTCTTCCATGGCTAATCTTTGTTTTTCCATATCCATCTGCCCATGAAGTTTTGCCATTTCCACCTCGTGTGCCCGGGTTGCTGCCCTGTCCGCCAACTCTTCTGGCGACAGGCATCTGCCAAACTCATGGACACTTTCTGGTGGAACCACTTCCACCTGATTCTCTGGTGCCTTTGACTCATACCAGGCCCTCAGCGCCTTCACAAATTGCTCCTTCTTCTTCAATCCAGTTTGGGCAATCCTGAACTTGGAGCAAAGACCTTTCAAGTCTTCATTGGTACGATCCAGAAGTGCGCCTTCTTCCCAATCTACGTCTTCAAATCCAGAGATTATGGAAGCCGCCCTTCCGGCGGAAAGTGAACCAGGCATGGCTCTAACAACGGAGACTCTTGTCAAAACAAAAACAAATGCTAGCCTTGTGGCTGTGTTACTGGTCTGCTCTCACTACGTGGTGATCAGTGATTCACTATACGCAAACCACAAATGCAAATCCGTAAATCCCACCGCTGCCACCACAGTTAGAAATGAGGGGGCTCTGGTTGACGCAGGTGTGAACCCACAACAAGCAGGGACCCTTTACTTCTTGTCAGGGCGAAGGATGACTCCCCAGAATAACCCCTGCTCACCCTCTAGGTGCGTGGCGCGAGCAGTCTAGGCTAAGTCTCAGGCGTACACGGTTAAGCAAATGCAATTACACATACAGTAAACCCCTTGCATGCACCACAAACGGACACCAATCAGGAGGTATATAAAAATAAGCTTTTATGTAGATTCAGCAGATTCAAATACAAGGCCCAGTAACGTTGAACTGATGGGGCCACAATTCGCAGGAATACGGTAAAGTTCTCTTGGTTTTACGGAAAGTTCTTTAGGCGGGCCCAAGGTAACTGTAGGCCTCAGCGCACTTCGTGCTGAGGCAGCGCCCAGGGAGCACACAGCAGATGACAGGGAAATAAGAACGTTGCGGACCCTGGATCCGATGCGAGCTCGCGGTCGAGGTCGTGAGTACAGTACCTTGTTTCTTGACGCAAAGGCGGGTGCGGGATTTCAGCGGCTCTTTGACGGAAGAGCGAGGCGGCGTCCGGGGCTCCCACACTTCACGAGGGTGTCTGATCTTCAGGCTCACGACAAGAGCGGGGTGTTGCAGGTGGCGTGTGAACAAAGCGGGGCAGCCGGGCACGCAGATACGTCCGGGCCGTCCGAGGCTTGGAGATGCTCACAAACGCCGATTCCGGCGAGGAGGGTGAAGGTGCACAGCGAGCCTCCAACGAGCGAGGTGACGGGGCAGCCCAGCACAGCGTAGGGGGAGCGGCTCCGATCGAGCGAGGCTCTTCCCAAGGCGGGGGCGGCTAAGCAGTCCTGGTCACGGCTCAAGGAGGGACTGGGGCACGAGGGTCACAGCTCCGGCGAGGGAAAGGACACCACAGTCCAGCAGCAGGCGAGTGAAGATCAGGTAGAGCCCAATGGTCCTGGGGCTCAGTTCAGGGGGCAAGCTCAGTTCCAAGCCCTTGGAGATCGTTTTTGGAAAAGCACAAGTCTTGAAAGTAAAAGTAAAGTAAAAGTCTTCAGCAACAGTTTCTCTTCTCTCCTTTGGTAGCAAGGTCACCACTGCAGGCCAATCCCCCAGGATAGGGACAGTCTTCCTCCTACAGCTTTCCCGGTGCCTCCTCCTCAGGCAGAGATTCTTCTTGGTCAAAAGCGGATCTAGTTTCTTAGGAGCAGGGCTCCTCCATTTATACCACAAATCTTTTGTTCTCCCAGGCCAGGGGGGCCCTTGCCTAGTTCAGTCCGGTTCCTGAGCACTTTGTTTACGTGATGCAGGCTTCTCCTTTCAGAGTGCAGGGCAGAGTCATCAGACGCTCCACAGGGGGTGGAGCCGGCATCGAGGTAGCGGAGCACTGTCCTATTCAGAACCTAGGAGCACTCCTCCCACCCATCTACCTGTCGATCGTCCTATTCATACCAGGCTACCTAGCCCTGCCCATCTGGGTTCCCCCAGCCCTGTCACTCACACCAGCCAGACATCAGATACACAACACGCAGAGGCGGCTGAAAGGTTTAGGCAAGCAAAGGCCAACTTTCTAAAAGCGGCATTTGCAAACCCGGAATATTAAAATAAACCTTGCGAAAAGGTGTACCTTATTATTCCGAGTTCAGGCATACTAAACTCGATCTCCTACCATGTTCCCTGGGTCGGTTAGGATCATAGGGTGTAATAATCCAGGCCGCCCATACTGGCCTATGAGAACAGGGTAGCCTTGCAGTAGTGAACACCAAGATGGCGGTAATTCACTACTAGGACATGCCACGCATCCCGGCTTGTCCTACCTTAGGCGTACAATGCACCCTGCCCGTGGGCCTACCAGAGGGGTGACTAACATGCAGCTAAGGGAAGGTTTCAGGGACCGGCAAGTGTGGGCACTTGTCGGTCGGCGTGTCAGTACCAGACTGCACGCAGGTTCTGCGATGGCAGACCTTAGACGTATTTTACCGGCCGCATCTGTGGGTGGCACAACCCGTGCTGCAAGCCCACCAGCGGTGTTTGCCTTTACATGCCCTGGCGCTCCTGGCGCACTTTACTGGGGTCTGATAGTAAATCAAACAATCCAATCATGGAATCCAACCAACATATACAATTTACATAGGGAGCACTCGCACCGTGACACTGGTTGGCAGTGGCACAGCGCGCTGAGCGGCCAACACCATAAAAACACATGAGGCACAGCGACAAAAAGAGGAAGGGAGACTCACGCCAAGGTGCCAGGTCTAACAAAGCCGAACCCCCCCAAAGTGAAAGCAGTAGCAATCAGGTGCGAGGCATCGTACCAGACGGGGGCCTATCCCCGGAAGAGCTCGCGGACAGAGAGAGAAGCCGCAATCATGAACTCGAGTTAGCCGAACTCAAAATCGAGGGCGAATTGAAGTTAGCGGAAAAAAAGCTAGCAGTAGAGCAAATGCGTGTACAAGGCGAACTAGAAGAAAAGAAGCTCCAACGGGAGCACGAAGGAAGGAAGCTCCAACTGGAGCACGAACGCAGCTTGAAGGAACTCGAGCTCAAGGCCAGAAACGAGGAAGGGAGGCCCCCGGGAAACCGAGAGACGGCCTCCCCAGCGGAACAGAAGGTCCACATCCCCAAGGATGTGGTCAAGGAATATTATAAAAACGATGACATTCAGCAATGGTTCAGGGCCTACGAGGTCGCCATGACCTCCCATCGGATCCCGCAGAAGGACTGGGGGGCGGGGTTGTGGGGGCGGTTTCTGAGCGAAGGAAGGGACACCCTGCTCGACCTACCCCTCTCCCTGCAGACCTCCTACAGCCACATGAAAGGGGCTCTACTCACAAGATACGGCCTCACCCCAGAAATGTACCGTCAGCGATTCCGGGACTGCAGGAAGATCCCGGGCACCACCTGGGTGGAGTATGTAAACTTTTTCAGTCGGGCCTTCGATGGGTGGATCAAGGGCAGCAAAGTCTCCACCCTTGCCGAACTCACTGACCTCATGTTGTGGGAACATCTGGCTGCGAACTGCTTCATAGAACTACGTCAGCATCTGCTTGACAGCAAGCTCACAGATCCCCGGGAGCTGGCTGTGGAGGCCGACCGCTGGACCAACACCCGGGTCTCCCGGGGCATGGTAGGAGAGTACCCCCGAGCCAGTCAGGGACCACCCCGCCAGAGAGGGGGAGGGAACCAGGGAGGGCCGAGAGAGTCCCAGCCTAGCCCCCCGAAGACACAACCTCCACCTTTCCCGGCGCCCCCCCCACCGGTGACAGGGCCCCCTGGGAGACGGGGACACCGGGTGACCGTCACATGTTTCCGTTGCCAGAAACCCGGGCACTACGCCAATGACCCAGAGTGCCCCATGGCCACCCAAGTCTCCCCTACCACCCCTGCGAGACAGATAGCCAACGTAGCCCTGGGGGAGGAGGTTGAGGAAGCCGAGGAGTGGGAACCCGCAGCGATGGCCCTAGTATCCCTGGGAGATAGGGAGATGATCCCTGGTAGCCTCCTACCCTCCAACACACAGAAATACGGGCAGCTAGTCAAGATCAATGGCCACCAAGTAGAGGCCCTGCGGGACACCGGGGCCAGTATCACCGGTGTCCTCAGGCACCTAGTCCCCGAGGAGCAGATCCTCCCCAACGTCTTTTGCCCCGTAATATCCGCAGACAATAGAGAAAGTATGTGTCAGGTAGCCCTGGTGCCGTTTGAGTGGGGAGGGGTGATAGGTAAACTCAAGGTGGCCATAAGAACCTCCCAGCCGGTCGACTGCCTCTTAGGGAACGACCTGGAGAGTTCTCCCTGGAAGCACGTCGAGCGCAAGGCCCACCTAGGAATGATGGGACTCCCCGAGTGGGTGTGCGCCACCACCCGATCTATGTCAGCCCGACTCACTCCCCGGAGAGAAGTCGGGAGCACACCGATCGAAGAGACCAGTACAGTCCCCACCGAGGGTCCTCCCGTCCCCCCATCAGAAGGGTCCGTCGCTGTTGGACAGGCCACATGAAAGGCTTGCTCCCTCCCCGCACGACAGGGCCCAAACCCCGGACTCCCAGGTGTTACCCCCAAGGGCAACCCGCACCCCGTCTCCCAACGGAACTCCTGCCCCCGGACATCCATGTATCATGGGGCCGAACCACTACCGGCTCCCCCGGCCGGATCAGCCGCCATCTTGGACACTGCGCCACGAGGCCGCGCGGCCTCAGCCCGACCCTAACCCTGGGCCTGGCCGGCCCCGACATCCCGGCACCACCATCCACCCAGGAGGTGAACGGACCACTTGGCAGGTCAATGGGAGAAAGAAGCGTCGAGGGCTCTCCCCCACCAGGTGCCGATCACCCTCCAGCTCCCCCAGGCGCTGGCTCCACCCCCTGCTGGGTGTCTGGACTCCCTCATCCCGGACCCCCCGACCTCCAAGTGCGAGGGTCCGGACATCAAAGGGCGCCAGACCTATAACTAGGGCAGCTCCAGAGCAGGAAGGCAGTTGTATCCTGGAGTCGAGAGACACCGAGAGAACTCATCCTTGACGGACTACTGGCGCTGCCGTAGCCCTGCCTTGTGAACTATCGTCCTGCCTGCTGGCGCTGCCGCGGCCTTCTGCAACATCCATCCTCGTCGGGACCTGCTGGCGCTGCCGCGGACCGTTGTTACGACCACCTTCATCGGGACCTGCTGGCGCTGCCGCGGACCGTGTAACGACCATCTTCACCGGGACCTGCTGGCGCTGCCGCGGACCGTGTAACGACCATCTTCACCGGGACCTGCTGGCGCTGCCGCGGCCCGTCCAAGCTAGAACACCGAGCTCGAGGATTGTGAGCTATCCACCATACCATCTCAGCTACCAGACTGGTAACCAGACTGTCCCGCTACCCCCTTTCCCCAAACCAAGAGACTCGAATCGAGGGGACCCCTGAGTCCAGACCTCCTTGTACCATTTCATCGTACCTTAAGAAATCACCTATAAAGAACGCTAAATCTTATCCTTGTGTGGTGTATATCTGTGGGGGGGAAGTTATTCATCTGTACGATCGCTGGAGACGGCTCTCCCCGGAGACCGCTCCCCTTGTCCTCGGCAGACCCTCCCGGTCCGTCTAACATTGGTGGCCAGCGGCGCGATCCGAATCAACGCGTAATCGTACAGAGAGTAGCTCACCCCACGACAAAACCACGATGTCAACCAAAGAGAGCGGTTCCACCGAGAAATTCCAGATGGATAAATTGGAAGAGTATAGCCATCGCGAACTTAAACAATTCTGCATGGAACTAGGCATTGCTACCACCGGCCTGAGTACCAAAGACGATTTGAAGCACGCCCTTGAGTCGTGGGCGGAAACCGGGGTCGCCGGATCCCCCGACCAAAACGGTGTAGCACCAGAGGGGAACGCCACAGCTCCCGAGGAGCGAGGAACGGGCCTCTCGCAGGGATAGATCCAAGAAAGAGAAAGAACCAGATTACATGAGTTGGAAATGGCACGACTCAAGATGGACGGGGAACTAAAGTTAGCCGAGCAAAAACTAAATCTAGAACATCTGCGGCTCCGAGAAGAACGGGAAGAAAAACAGAGGCAGAGAGAGCTCGAAGAAAAAAGACTAACATTCGAACACGAGCGCAAACTGGCAGAAATAGAACTTCGGAAACAGAATAAAGAACCGGGGGTGCCTGAGCGACCGCACACCCCGGGAGCAACCGAGAAGAAAGTCCACATCCCCAAGGATGTTGTCCGAGAGTATGTCCGAGAGGACGACATACAACAGTGGTTCAAAGCCTACGAGATCGCCATGACCTCCTCGATCGGAGTGACTGGGGAGCCGGCCTGTGGGGGAGGTTCGTCAACGAAGGCCGCGATGCCCTACTACAGCTCCCAGATCATCAGATGTCATCCTATGACCACATGAAGGCTGCCCTCCTCACCCGATATGGGCTCACACCCGAAATGTACCTCCAGAGGTTCCGAGACTGCACCCGGATCCCGGGTACAACTTGGGTGGAATACGTCAACTATTTTAGCCGAGCCTTCGAGGGTTGGATCAAGGGAAGCCACGTAACGACCTACGAGCAACTCTTTAATCTTATGGTGTGGGAGCACCTGCTTCGTCGAGCTCAGGCAGCACCTCCTCGACAGTAAATTGACTGACCCACGGCAACTCGCCGCCGAAGCTGACCGGTGGGAAAGCACCCGAGTGGGCCGGAGAGGGCCACACGAACAAAACCGAAACCACCAAGGTCAGCACCGTCCCCGAGGAGGAGGAGGAGGCCAGGGGCGAGGAAGAGACACCATCCCGGCCACTCCCGCGGCCAGCACCCCGCCCCCGGCCGGCCGGGGCAACCCCCCGATGCGCCCAGGGTTCCGAGCCAACGTCACGTGTCACCGATGCCAGCGAGTCGGCCACTACGCCAATGACCCGAGCTGCCCGCAGAACCAAACGCCAAAGCCCCGCCAGGTAGCTGCCGCCGCCCTGGGGGGAGAACAAATCTCCGAGGAACAGGAAGAATATGAGCAGGCACAACAAGAGTGGGAACCGGCCGCCATGGTTCTAGCGTGCCTAGGGGGAAAAGACATGGTCCCGCGGGCTCCCCTACCCGCCAACACCCAGAAATATGGCCAGTGGGTGAACATTAATGGGCGCCGGGCCGAAGCCCTACGTGACACAGGGGCCAGTGTGACGGCCGTCCGCTGTCACCTGGTGAAACCAGAGCAGATCCTGCCGAACATTCTCTGCCCCGTCCGCTCAGCCGACAATTCCGAAAGTCTGTGTCGGATGGCCTGCGTCCCCTTCGAATGGGGAGGGGTCTCCGGCATGTTGAAGGTGACGGTCCGGGATGATGCCCCCGTGGACTGTCTCCTGGGGAATGACCTTGAGAGTTCCCCGTGGGCTGCCGTCGAAAGAAGAGAGCACCTGGGGATGCTGGGCCTCCCGGACTGGGCCTGCGTAACCACCCGGTCCATGGCCGCCCGCGCCGTCCCCCGACCAGAAGAACCAGAATGGCCAGCACCTCCTCCCCCGGTCGCTCCAGTAGAGGACAACGACTATACCGACCCCCCAGAGCCAACGCCCGAAGGGGTCGCCCAGCCCCAGGACCTTCCCGGCCTGGCTCAGTGGCGTCAAGAAGGGGGGCCCACCCAGGAACAGTTCCGCCAGGAACAGAAGACCTGCCCCTCCCTCGAGGGACTCCGCCAGCAAGCCAGCGCCCAGAGCGCAGGGGACTCCACCGGAACCCATTGGGTCTATTGGGATAACGACCTGCTATACAGTGAACAAAGAATCGCGGAGTTAGGGGCCAGTCGAGTGCTGGTGGTGCCCCTCCGTTTCAGAGACTTCCTACTAACTTTGGCCCACGATGTTCCCCTGGCTGGACACCTGGGCCAGGACAAAACCTACAGTCGCCTGGTGACCCACTTTTTCTGGCCGAAGATGCGGAACGACGTCCTCAACCACTGCCGGTCCTGCCCCACGTGCCAGGCCAGCGGGAAGAGCGGCCGTAAGCTCAAAGCCCCTCTGCAACCCTTCCCAGTGGTCACCACCCCGTTCGAGAGGGTAGGAATAGACATTGTGGGGCCCCTGGACCCCCGCACAGCACAAGGACATCGGTTCATCCTGGTACTGGTGGACCACGCCACCCGCTACCCCGAGGCTGTGCCCCTGCGAACTGTAACAGCTCCGGTGGTCGGCCGGGCCCTAATGGGGATCTTCTCCCGGGTGGGCTTCCCCCGAGAAGTCGTCAGCGACCGAGGCACAAACTTTATCTCGAAATATATGAAGTCCCTCTGGCAACAGTGCGGGGTCACCTACCGATTCACGACCCCCTATCACCCTCAAGGGAATGGACTAGTTGAGCGATTCAACCGCACACTCAAGGGAATGATTGGGGGATTGGAAGAGCCCCTCCGTCGCCAGTGGGATGTACTACTCCCGTGCCTCCTCTTCGCCTATCGAGAAGTTCCCCAGAAGTCCCTCGGCTTTAGCCCTTTCGAACTCCTGTACGGGCACCCTGTGTGAGGGCCCCTCAGCCTAGTCAAAGAAGGTTGGGAGATGGCCCCCCTAAAGACCCCCCCAGACGTCTTCAAGTACCTCCTGGCACTACGCAATCAGACCCGGCGCTTCAGGGAAATGGCAAAAGCGAACCTCGAGGCCAGTCAGGAGGACATGAAAAAATGGTACGATCAGAATGCCTCCTCCGTCGAATTCGAACCTGGTCAACAAGTGTGGGTGATGTCCCCCACCGAACCATGTGCCTTGCAAGATAAGTGGACGGGGCCCTTCAAAGTGGTCGAACGCAAGAGCCCCGTCACCTACCTCATCGACATGGAGTCCCCCCGGAACCCCCTCCGGGTCCTCCACACCAACAGACTCAAACCCCACTTTGTGCGCTCGGAACTCAGCCTCCTGATGGCTACAGACAGTGGGGCGGAAGAAGACTCCGAGCCCCTCCCTGATCTCCTGAAGACCCAGGAGAACGACGGTTCCGTGGACGGGGTCCGGCTCTCCGAGGCCCTCACCCCAGAACAACGCCAGGGCTGCCGGGACCTCCTGCTGCAGTTTGCTACACTGTTTTCCCTCACCCCAGGGATCACCCCTTGGTGCTTGCACGACGTGGACACCGGGGACAGTCCCCCTATCCGGCACCGGGCATACAGCGTGCCAGATAGGGTGCGGGCCTGCATCCAAGAGGAAGTATCCAAGATGCTCACGCTCGGGGTCATCGAACCCTCGGACAGCCCCTGGGCCAGCCCGGTTGTGCTGGTCCCCAAAGCCGCTGCCCCTGGCACCACTCCTGAACTCCGATTCTGCGTCGACTATCGGGGCTTGAACGCTGTCACCCGGACCGACGCTCATCCTATCCCCCGAGCGGATGAATTGATCAACCGCCTGGGGGCCGCCCGCTACCTCAGCATCTTCGACCTGACAGCGGGCTACTGGCAGATCGGTCTCACACCCCGGGCCCAGGAACGGTCCGCCTTTTCTACCCCTGATGGCCACTACCACTTCAAGGTCATGCCCTTCGGCATGAAGAATGCCCCAGCTACTTTTCAACGTCTAGTGAACCAGGTCTTGGCGGGGCTCGAAGAGTTCAGCGCCGCCTACCTGGACAATATCGCTGTGTACAGCCGCCACTGGTCCGACCACCTCCACCACCTCCAAGAGGTCCTGCAGGCCCTCCAGCGGGCCGGCCTCACGATTAAGGCCGGCAAGTGCCAAATTGGTCAAGGGTCCGTGACCTACCTCGGACACCAGGTGGGAAGCGGTCTGGTGGCCCCTCTGCAACTCAAAATTGCTGCCATCCAGTCCTGGCAACCCCCCGTCACGCAGACCGAGGTCCGAGCCTTCTTGGGACTCACCGGCTACTACCGGCGGTTCGTGAGGGACTATGGCAGCATTGTGGGGCCCCTCACGGGTCTCACGTCCAAAAACCACCCGAAGAAGATTAACTGGACCCCCGACTGTCAAGCGGCCTTCGAGAAGCTGAAGGCCGCCCTGTGCACCGCCCCTGTGCTCCAGGCCCCCGATTACAGTCGGTAATTCATTGTACAAACGGACGCCTCCGACCACGGCATCGGGGCGGTTCTTTCCCAGCTGAACCCCGAGGGTCTTGACCAGCCGGTGGCCTTCATCAGCAGACGCCTCCTGGCCCGAGAACAGCGCTGGAGCACAATCGAGAGGGAGGCCTTCGCAGTGGTGTGGGCCCTCAAAAAGCTCCGGCCCTATCTCTTCGGTACCCACTTCCGGGTGCAAACCGATCATCGACCCCTGCAGTGGCTAATGCAGATGCGGGGGGAAAACCCAAAACTATTGCGCTGGTCCATCTCCCTGCAGGGAATGGACTTCACTGTGGAACATCGACCGGGCCAAGACCACGCCAACGCAGATGGCCTGTCACGCTTTTTCCGCCTCGACGAGGAGAGTCCCCAAGAGGATGGGTGACTCTCCCCGCCTTCAGCTGGGGGGGACGCATGTTGGACAGGCCACATGAAGGGCTTGCTCCCTCCCCGCACGACAGGGCCCAAACCCCGGACTCCCAGGTGTTACCCCCAAGGGCAACCCGCACCCCGTCTCCCAACGGAACTCCTGCCCACGGACATCCATGTATCATGGGGCCGAACCACTACCGGCTCCCCCGGCCGGATCAGCCGCCATCTTGGACACTGCGCCACGAGGCCGCGCGGCCTCAGCCCGACCCTAACCCTGGGCCTGGCCGGCCCCGACATCCCGGCACCACCATCCACCCAGGAGGTGAACGGACCACTTGGCAGGTCAATGGGAGAAAGAAGCGTCGAGGGCTCTCCCCCGCCAGGTGCCGATCACCCTCCAGCTCCCCCAGGCGCTGGCTCCACCCCCTGCTGGGTGTCTGGACTCCCTCATCCCGGACCCCCCGACCTCCAAGTGCGAGGGTCCGGACATCAAAGGGCGCCAGACCTATAACTAGGGCAGCTCCAGAGCAGGAAGGCAGTTGTATCCTGGAGTCGAGAGACACCGAGAGAACTCATCCTTGACGGACTACTGGCGCTGCCGTAGCCCTGCCTTGTGAACTATCGTCCTGCCTGCTGGCGCTGCCGCGGCCTTCTGCAACATCCATCCTCGTCGGGACCTGCTGGTGCTGCCGCGGACCGTTGTAACGACCACCTTCATCGGGACCTGCTGGCGCTGCCGCGGACCGTGTAACGACCATCTTCACCGGGACCTGCTGGCGCTGCCGCGGACCGTGTAACGACCATCTTCACCGGGACCTGCTGGCGCTGCCGCGGCCCGTCCAAGCTAGAACACCGAGCTCGAGGATTGTGAGCTATCCACCATACCATCTCAGCTACCAGACTGGTAACCAGACTGTCCCGCTACCCCCTTTCCCCAAACCAAGAGACTCGAATCGAGGGGACCCCTGAGTCCAGACCTCCTTGTACCATTTCATCGTACCTTAAGAAATCACCTATAAAGAACGCTAAATCTTATCCTTGTGTGGTGTATATCTGTGGGGGGGAAGTTATTCATCTGTACGATTGCTGGAGACGGCTCTCCCCGGAGACCGCTTCCCTTGTCCTCGGCCGACCCTCCCGGTCCGTCTAACAGTCGCCCGCGACGAACCCGCACCATCCGACCCCGCCCCGGTCCCCGAGTTGGGAGATCTACCCGAGTTGGCCCATTGGCGCCACGAGGGCGGGCCCACCCGGGAAGAATTTTGCCGGGAGCAAGCCACTTGTCCTTCCCTGGTCGGGCTGTGGCGCCAGGCCGAGGGCCAAGCCGCAGGTGACCAGACCGGGACGCACCGAATCTATTGGGAAAATAACATCTTGTACAGTGAGCAGAAGTCGGTGGAGCTGGGATCCGGACGGGTACTGGTGGTACCCCTCCGCTTCCGAGATTTCCTCCTGGGCTTAGCCCACGACGTCCCCCTCGCCGGCCACCTGGGTCAGGACAAGACCTACAGCCGTCTCGTGACCCATTTTTACTGGCCTAGAATGAGAGCAGCGGTAGAAGCCCACTGCAAGTCCTGCCCCACGTGCCAGGCTAGTGGGAAGAGTGGGGGGAAGCGCAAGGCTCCCCTCCAACCCTTCCCGGTCGGCAGTACCCCTTTTGAACGAGTCGGAATCGACATCGTGGGACCACTGGACCCCCCCACCTCCCAAGGACACCGTTTCATCTTGGTCCTAGTGGACCACGCCACCCGCTATCCTGAGGCTATTCCCCTACGCACCATTACGGCCCCCGTGGTGGGCCGGGCCCTGATGGGGATCTTTTCCAGGGTGGGTTTTCCCCGCGAGGTCGTGAGCGATCGCGGCACTAATTTTATCTCGAAATATATGACGTCCCTGTGGCAACAATGTGGGGTGTCCTATAAGTTCACCACCCCGTACCATCCCCAAGGGAACGGCCTAGTAGAAAGGTTTAATAGGACTTTGAAAGGGATGATCGCTGGCCTAGAAGAGCCCCTCCGGCGTAAGTGGGACGTCCTGCTCCCCTGCCTCTTGTTCGCTTACCGGGAGGTCCCCCAGAAGTCCTTAGGGTTCAGCCCGTTTGAATTACTCTATGGACACCCCGTCCGAGGTCCCCTCAGTTTGGTTAAGGAAGGGTGGGAGGCAGCACCCCAGACCACCCCCCGAGATGTGTTCCAATACGTCCTGGCCCTCCGGAACCAGACCAGGAAGTTCCGAGAACTGGCCGAGGCCAACCTGGAGGCAAGTCAAGAAGAGATGAAGCGCTGGTACGACCAGAATGCCACTCTGGTCGCGTTCCAGCCGGGCCAGCAGGTGTGGGTCATGGCCCCCGTGAAGCCTGGCGCCCTCCAGGACCGATGGACTGGGCCCTACAAAGTGGTTGAGCGGAAGAGTCAAGTCACATACTTGGTGGACGTCCAGTCGCCTCGGGATCCCCTCCGGGTCCTGCACGTGAACCGCCTCAAGCCTCACTTCGAGCGGACAGAACTGAGCCTCCTGCTGGCCACCGATGACGGGGCCGAAGATGAGTCAGATCCCCTCCCGGACCTCCTGTGTGTCAAGGAGCAGGATGGCTCCGTGGAAGGAGTGAACCTCTCCCCAGCCCTCACTGCCCAGCAACAAGCGGACTGCCGCCAGCTCCTAAGACAATTTTCCGACCTCTTCTTCCTGACCCCCCGGGTCACCAACTGGTGTGTTCATGACGTGGACACCGGGGACAGCCCGCCGGTGAGACACCGAGCCTACCGGGTTCCTGACCGGGTCCGGTCCTGCATTCAAGCGGAAGTCTCGACGATGTTGACCCTGGGGGTGATCGAGCCCTCTGACAGTCCCTGGGCCAGCCCCGTGGTCCTGGTCCCGAAGGCAGCGGCCCCCGGTGTCGCCTTCGATGTTAGACGGGCCGGGAGGGTCGGCCGAGGACAAGGGGAGAGGTCTCCGGGGAGAGCCGTCTCCAGCGATCGTACAGATGAGTAACTTCCCCCCCACAGATATACACCACACAAGGATAGGATTTAACGTTCTTTATAAGCGATTTCTTAAGGTACGATGGAATGGTACAAGGAGGTCTGGACTCAGGGGTCCCCTCGATTCTAGTCTCTTGGTTTGGGAAAGGGGGTAGCGGGACAGTCTGGTTACCAATCTGGTAGCTGAGATGGTATGGTGGATAGCTCACAATCCTCGAGCTCGGTGTTCTAGCTTGGACGGGCCGCGGCAGCGCCAGCAGGTCCCGGTGAAGGTGGTCGTTACACGGTCCGCGGCAGCGCCAGCAGGTCCCGGTGAAGGTGGTCGTTACACGGTCCGCAGCAGCGCCAGCAGGTCCCGGTGAAGGTGGTCGTTACAACGGTCCGCGGCAGCGCCAGCAGGTCCCGACGAGGATGGAGGATGCAGAAGGCCGCGGCAGCGCCAGCAGGCAGGACGATAGTTCACAAGGCAGGGCTACGGCAGCGCCGGTAGTCCGTCAAGGCTGTGTTCTTCTCGGTGTCTCTCGACTCCAGGATACAACTGCCTTCCTGCTCTGGAGCTGCCCTAGTTATAGGTCTGGCGGGGGAGAGCCATCGACACTTCTTTCTCCCATTGACCTGCCAAGTGGTCCGTTCACCTCCTGGGTGGATGGTGGTGCCGGGATGTCGGGGCCGGGCGAGGCCCAGGGTTAGGGTCGAGCTGAGGCCACTCGGCCTCGTGGTGCAGTGTCCAAGATGGCGGCTGATCCGGCCGGGGGAGCCGGTAGTGGTTCGGCCCCATGATACATGGATGTCCGGGGGCAGGAGTTCCGTCGGGAGACGGGGTGAGGGTTGCTCTTGTGGGTAACACCTGGGAGTCCGGGGCTTGGGCCCTGTCATGCGGGGAGGGAGCAAGCCCTTCATGTGGCCTGTCCAACAACATGCGTCCCCCCCAGCTGAAGGCGGGGAGAGTCACCCATCCTCTTGGGGACTCTCCTCGTCGAGGTGGAAAAAGCGTGACAGGCCATCTGCGTTGGCGTGGTCTTGGCCCGGTCGATGTTCCACAGTGAAGTCCATCCCCTGCAGGGAGATGGACCAGCGCAATAGTTTTGGGTTTTCCCCCCGCATCTGCATTAGCCACTGCAGGGGTCGATGATCGGTTTGCACCCGGAAGTGGGTACCGAAGAGATAGGGCCGGAGCTTTTTGAGGGCCCACACCACGGCGAAGGCCTCCCTCTCGATTGTGCTCCAGCGCTGTTCTCGGGCCAGGAGGCGTCTGCTGATGAAGGCCACCGGCTGGTCAAGACCCTCGGGGTTCAGCTGGGAGAGAACCGCCCCGATGCCGTGGTCGGAGGCGTCCGTTTGCACAATGAATTCCCGACTGTAATCGGGGGCCTGGAGCACAGGGGCGGTGCACAGGGCGGCTTTCAGCTTCTCGAAGGCCGCTTGACAGTCGGGGGTCCAGTTATTATTATTATTATTCTGAGTTTTATATAGCGCCTGGTTACCAATAGGCATCCCAGCGCTTACCGGCACATAACACTACTACAAGAAATGCAGGGATTATACGAGAAACAGAAAAGTTTTTAAAAGTTTACGAAACCGAAGAAGACTAGCTTCCGAGCGCAGTTGTAGGGGCAATGAATTCCACAAAGAGGCCACATTTATTGAAAACCTTCTGCCACCGGTTCTTGCCTTTTTCACCCTGCTGACCTGAAGGAGATGTTGATGGTCAGAGCGGAGAGAACGAGGGGCCTTGTAAGGCTGGACCATCTCCTCCAAAATAGGTGGACCTACCCCATGCAGAACTTTGTGGGCGATGCAAAGTGACTTGAATTTCACCCTGTCCCTCACCGGGAGCCAGTGCAGTGCCCTCAACGCCGGGCGAGCAGATTGACGCCTAGGGAGACCCGTCAAAAGCCTAGCAGCCGCGTTCTGCACTTGCTGTAGTTTATTCAGGGTAGATTCGGGAGCACCCAGGAAAAGCGCATTGCTGAAATCCAGCCGCGAGATGATAAGTCCCTGGATGAGAAGCCTACGAGTGGCCACTGGGAGCAGAGGCAGAATCTTCTGGGCTGAGCGGAGCAGGCCAAAGCACACGCCAGCAGTCTTTTTGGCATGGGTTTTAAAAGATAGGTCCTGCTCCAGCCATACCCCCAGGCTCTTGATCTCCAGCTTGGGGGGGGGTACCGGTCCCAGACAGTCTGGCCAGCTGCTGGGGGACAGAGATGGAGAAGAGTTCCCCAGCAGCATCAATTCCGTCTTGGAGCCATTTAACTTTAGGGCTGAGCTGCACATCCACGTGTAGATCTTTTCAAGACACGTGTGCAGCCGGTCGGGATGGTGCGCCGACTGGGAAAGGCCTACCACCAGCTGAGTATCATCAGCATAACTGATGATTTTAATACCCAGCGGCAGTACCACACTCTCCAGGGGGGCCATGTAAACGTTAAATAAGGTAGGGCTCAATGAAGAGCCCTGTGGCACACCACACTGGAGAGGGGATGAAGATGATTTTTCCTGGCCTTCCCATACCTCAAATGAGCGACCTTCCAAGAAGGAAGCGAACCATTTGAGGGCCAGACCCGTGATCCCCACCCCCGACAGCCGTTGGAGAAGCACCTGATGGTCCACGGTGTCAAAAGCAGCGCTGAGATCCAGGAGGATCACTGCCACTGAACCTCCCGAATCCACTGCCACTGAACCTCCCGAATCCAGCATGCTCCTCGCATTCTCCACGACCGCCAGCAGGGCGGTGTCAGTCCCCTGACCGGGGCGAAAACCCGTTTGGGAGTCGCCCAGAAGGGAATTGGTTTCCAAGAAGTCCGAAAGGCGGCTGTTCACCAGCTTCTCAGCCACCTTACTGATACCCGGCAGCAAGGAGATGGGCCGAAAGTTAGCGAGATCGGCGGGATCAAGGTTAGGTTTTTTCAAAAGGGCCTTAACCACTGCCCCTTTCCAACTGGGGGGAACTACCCCCTGGACGAGAGACAAGTTTATCAGGTCCGTCACAGGCCCACCGATTGTAGATGACACCTGTTTCAGATATTTAATAGGTACTGGGTCTTTCGGGGAGCCGCTCTTCATAGACCCCAGAACCGCCAAAACTTCCTCCTTAGTGACCGGACCAAGGGAGGCCAGCTCCACCGATTGCAACTTAAGTTGGGAGGTGGAATTATCCTCCAAGGAAGAGACCTCACCTGGCCGGGGAAGGGTAGCCAATATATTGTCAATTTTGCTTTTAAAAAACGAGGCCAGTTCTATACATTTTTTGCGAGGGTCCTCGTGGAAAACCTGAGGATCGGGGGCATTCAGTAGCTCCTTAATAACCCTGAATGATTCTTTAGAAGAGTTGGCCGCCGAGCCTATACGCTCTTCAAAGAATCCTGATTTTGCCACCCGAATAGCGGATTTATACCTGCTCAGGGCCGCACGATATTCTTTACGACTCGCCTCACTCCAGTCTCTCCTCCAGGACCGCTCTAGCCTCTTGCATCCCTTCCTCAGGGTTCTCAGTTCTGGCGAATACCAAGGTGCAGAGCCCACTCTCTTCCCCCTCGTAAGTTGCTTCTTTTTGGGTAGGAGAGAGTCCAAAGAATCCACGAGCCAGGTATGAAGATTCGCATCAGCAACTATTGGGTTAGCTCCCAGAGGGGGCTGCGTGGCCTCCAGGTGTGCGACCCAGGTGTCAACTGGGAGCCTCGACCAGGCTCTCTCCAGGGTGTGAACCCTTGAGACCACCGCAGTTGGGCTATCGAATTGCCATGTCGCGGACACCAAAAAGTGGTCTGTCCAAGGCAGGGCAAGAGCCGGAGATGGAATAAGATGGTCCAAGTTGGAAAGTATGGGATCAAGCAAGTGGCCCTTCTCGTGGGTCATGCCCGAGTTGGCCAGATTAATTCCAAAAGACTTAAGATCATCGAGCAAATCGACTCCCGCGGCATTGGTGGGGTCCTCAAGATGAATATTAAAATCTCCGAGGACAACAAAGTTGGCAGTTGAGGAGGCAAGGAGTGCAGTAGTTTTGTTAGACGGCGACCTCAGAGGAGCCCGGAAAGGGGTCCTGACTACCCTGAGACCCACCCTCAAAGTATCGTAGCCGGGCACTGGCGGGAGATTCCCCAGAGGGAGGACTCTCGCAACTAGGATCGTACTTCTGGCACCACACGACACAGAGGGACCACACTGGGTATTCTCAGAACAAGCTTTATCAAACAGGTATCACTGCAAATATGTACAAGGTGAGCACGGGCTCAAGAGTCTCGGAAAGGTAGGGGGTAGCGGGACTGTCTCTGGTAACGGTTCAAAGCAGGGACGTACCCGGCGCATAGCTCACAATCCTCGAGCTGGGGGATATGTGGTCGGAGTTGGGGTCCGGCGGGACCGTGAGAGTCTGGGGGAGCCGCGAGTCACTCAGCAGGGCTCAGGTACAAGTTCGGAGGTCTTACGATCTTCAGGGAGCCGCGAGTCACTCAGCAGGGCTCAGGTACAAGTTCGGAGGTCTTACGATTTTCAGGGAGCCGCGAGTCACTCAGCAGGGCTCAGGTACAAGTTCGGAGGTCTTACGATCTTCAGGGAGCCGCGAGTCACTCAGCAGGGCTCAGGTGAGTTCCAGTTCCAGGAGCCGCGACCACGTCAGCAGGCTCTCGTTGTTCCAGCGTCGAATCTGCCGGACAGTCTCAGAGCACCCCTTGTTATAGGTCGACCCTGCTTTGATGTCCGGAGTCTGCGCAGGCAGGGGTCTTGTCACCTGGGGGCCGCTTGTCGGGGTTTCCTGCTATTGTCTTTTGATCCTTTCAGGGCCGGGTCGGGAGGAGTCCCAGACACCCAGCAGGCACGGAGCCAGCCCGCAGGGAGGCCGGAGGGCCGATCGAAACCCATCGTCCCAGGGGAGTTCAGAGGTGCGATAGAAACTGCTCCTCCCTCTCTCATCCCCTGGAAGCGTGATGTCCTCCAGCCGGAGTGGCGCCTCTAGGCCCGGGTCGCGCTGGGGCCGGGCGGCCATCTTGTTGCAGGGAGTGGGCACGCGGGCCCGGGGTGGCCGAAGGGAGAGAGGCCATGGACGGGGATGTCCGGAGTTGGCGCAGGTGTCCTGGTGGGAAAGGTCGGCTGGGCCGCGTGCTAGGGCTGCAGGCACCAGGTTTCGGTGGTGCGGGGGCCCGGAGGGCCATTCTACGAGGCCGGGTCCAACACGCGTCCCCCCCAGCTGAAAGCCGGAGAGAACTGCCCATCAGCTTGGGGGGTTCTCTTCGCTGAGGCGGAAGAACCGGGAGAGGCCGTCAGCATTGGCGTGGTCCGTACCAGGGCGGTGTTCCACGGTGAAATCCATCCCCTGGAGGGAGATTGACCACCGCAGTAGCTTGGGGTTTTCTCCTCGCATCTGCATGAGCCAACGTAAGGGCCGATGGTCAGTTTGGACTCTGAAATGGGTGCCAAACAGGTAGGGTCGTAGCTTTTTGAGTGCCCAGACCACAGAAAAGGCTTCGCGCTCTATGGTGCTCCATCTTTGTTCTCGGGGCAACAGCCGCCGACTGAGGAAGGCGACGGGCTGGTCTAGGCCTTGGTCATTTACTTGGGACAGGACGGCCCCAATGCCATGCTCGGAGGCATCGGTTTGGACGATGAACTCCTTGGCGTAGTCGGGAGCCTGGAGGACGGGGGCAGTACACATGGCCCTTTTTAGGGCATCGAACGCTTCCTGGCAGGCAGCCGTCCACTGCACTTTCTTTGGCTGTTTTTTAGACGTGAGTTCTGTGAGAGGGCCGACAAGGCTGCCATACCCCCGAATGAATCTTCGGTAGTAGCCCGTGAGTCCCAGGAAGGCTCGGACCTCCGTCTGGGTGATGGGTGGTTCCCAGGCCAGGATGGCGTCGATCTTTAGCTGTAGCGGGGCGACCTGGCCACTCCCGACCTGGTGCCCCAAGTAGACCACGGATCCTTGCCCGATCTGGCACTTGCTGGCTTTTACTGTGAGGCCTGCCTGGCGCAGGGCGATTAGCACCCTTCGGAGGTGCTGGAGGTGCTCACTCCACTCTGAACTGAAGACAGCGATGTCGTCCAGGTATGCCGCGCTGAACTGTTCTAGCCCGGCCAGGACTCTATTCACCAGTCGCTGGAAAGTGGCCGGGGCATTTTTCATCCCGAAGGGCATTACGCGGAAGCGGTAGTGCCCATCGGGGGTGGAGAACGCTGACCGCTCTTTGGCCCCTTCGGTGAGCGCAATCTGCCAGTATCCGCAGGTGAGGTCGAATGTGCTGAGGAACCGGGCTGCCCCTAGTCGGTCAATGAGTTCGTCGGCTCGTGGAATGGGGTGGGCATCGGCTCGGGTAACGTCATTGAGCCCCCGGTAGTCCACGCAGAATCGGAGCTCGGGGGCGACACCGGGGGCCGCTGCCTTCGGGACCAGGACCACGGGGCTGGCCCAGGGACTGTCAGAGGGCTCGATCACCCCCAGGGTCAACATCTTCGAGACTTCCGCTTGAATGCAGGACCGGACCCGGTCAGGAACCCGGTAGGCTCGGTGTCTCACCGGCGGGCTGTCCCCGGTGTCCACATCATGAACACACCAGTTGGTGACCCGGGGGGTCAGGGAGAAGAGGTCAGAAAATTGTCTTAGGAGCTGGCGGCAGTCCGCTTGTTGCTGGGCAGTGAGGGCTGGGGAGAGGTTCACTCCTTCCACGGAGCCATCCTGCGCCTTGATACACAGGAGGTCCGGGAGGGGATCCGACTCATCTTCGGCCCCGTCATCGGTGGCCAGCAGGAGGCTCAGTTCTGTCCGCTGGAAGTGAGGCTTGAGGCGGTTCACGTGCAGGACCCGGAGGGGATCCCGAGGCGACTGGACGTCCACCAAGTAGGTGACTTGGCTCTTCTTCTCGACCACTTTGTAGGGCCCAGTCCATCGGTCCTGGAGAGCGCCAGGCTTCACGGGGGCCATGACCCACACCTGCTGGCCCGGCTGGAACTCGACCAGAGTAGCATTCTGGTCGTACCAGCGCTTCATTTCTTCTTGACTCGCCTCCAGGTTGGCCTCGGCCAGTTCTCGGAACCTCCTGGTCTGGTTCCGGAGGGCCAGGACATATTGGAACACATCTCGGGGGGTGGTCTGGGGTGCTGCCTCCCACCCTTCCTTAACTAAACTGAGGGGACCTCGGACGGGGTGCCCATAGAGTAATTCAAACGGGCTGAACCCTAAGGACTTCTGGGGGACCTCCCGGTAAGCGAACAAGAGGCAGGGGAGCAGGACGTCCCACTTACGCCGGAGGGGCTCTTCTAGGCCAGCGATCATCCCTTTCAAAGTCCTATTAAACCTCTCTACTAGGCCGTTCCCTTGGGGATGGTACGGGGTGGTGAACTTATAGGACACCCCACATTGTTGCCACAGGGACGTCATATACCTGGATATAAAATTAGTGCCGCGATCGCTCACGACCTCGCGGGGGAAACCCACCCTGGAGAAGATCCCCATCAGGGCCCGGCCCACCACGGGGGCCGTAATGGTGCGTAGGGGAATAGCCTCTGGGTAGCGGGTGGCGTGGTCCACAAGGACCAAGATGAAACGGTGACCTTGGGAGGTGGGGGGGTCCAGTGGCCCCACGATGTCGATCCCGACTCGTTCGAAGGGGGTACTGACGACCGGGAAGGGTTGGAGGGGAGCCTTGCGCTTCCCCCCACTCTTCCCACTGGCTTGGCACGTGGGGCAGGACTTGCAGTGGGCCTCTACCGCTGCCTTCATCTTCGGCCAATAAAAATGGGTCACGAGACGGCTGTAGGTCTTGTCCTGACCCAGGTGACCGGCGAGGGGGACATCGTGGGCTAAGCCCAGGAGGAAATCCCGGAAGCGGAGAGGTACCACCAGTACCCGTCCGGATCCCAGCTCCACTGATTTCTGCTCACTATACTGGACGTTATTCTCCCAATAGATTCGGTGCGTTCCGGTCTGGTCACCTGCGGCTTGGCCCTCGGCATGGCGCCGCAGCCCGACAAGGGAAGGACAGGTGGCTTGCTCCCGGCAAAATTCTTCTCGGGTGGGCCCGCCCTCGTGGCGCCAATGGGCCAACTCGGGTAGATCCCCCAACTCGGGAACCGGGACGGGGTCGGATGGTGTGGGTTCGTCGCTGGCGACGGACCCTTCCGATGGGGGAACGGGAGGACCCTCGGCGGGGACGGTGCTGGCTACTTCGACCGGGGTGCTCTCGATTTCTCTCCGGGGAGTGAGTCGGGCTGTCATAGATCGGGTGGTGGCACACACCCACTCGGGGAGTCCCATCATTCCTAGGTGGGCCTTGCGCTCTACGTGCTTCCAGGGAGAACTCTCCAGGTCGTTCCCTAAGAGGCAGTCGACCGGCTGGGAGGTTCTTACGGCCACCTTGAGTTTGCCTATCACCCCTCCCCACTCAAATGGCACCAGGGCCACCTGACACATACTTTCCCTATTGTCTGCAGATATTACGGGGCAAAAGACATTGGGGAGGATCTGCTCCTCGGGAACTAGGTGCCTGAGGACACCGGTGATACTGGCCCCGGTGTCCCGCAGGGCCTCTACCTGGTGGCCATTGATCTTGACGAGCTGCCCATATTTCTGTGTGTTGGACGGTAGGAGGCTACCAGGGATCATTTCCCTATCTCCCAGGGATACTAGGGCCATCGCGGCTGGTTCCCACTCCTCGGCTCCCTCAACCTCCTCCCCTAGGGCTACGTTGGCTATCTGTCTCGCAGGGGTGACTTGGGTGGCCATGGGGCACTCTGGGTCATTGGCGTAGTGCCCGGGTTTCTGGCAGCGGAAACATGTGACGGTCACCCGGTGTCCCCGTCTCCCAGGGGGCCCTGTTACTGGTGGGGGGGGCGCCGGGAAAGGTGGAGGTGGTGTCTTCGGGGGGCTAGGCTGGGACTCCCTCGGCCCTCCCTGGTTCCCTCCCCCTCTCTGGCGGGGTGGTCCCTGACTGGTTCGGGGGTACTCTCCTACCATGCCCCGGGAGACCCGGGTGTTGGTCCAGCGGTCGGCCTCCACGGCCAGCTGCCGGGGATCTGTGAGCTTGCTATCCAGCAGATGTTGACGTAGCTCTACGAAGCAGTTCGCAGCCAGATGTTCCCATAACATGAGGTCAGTGAGTTCGGCAAGGGTGGTGACTTTGCTGCCCTTGACCCACCCATCGAAGGCCCGGCTAAAAAAGTTTACATACTCCACCCAGGTGGTGCCCGGGATCTTCCTGCAGTCCCGGAACCGTTGGCGGTACATTTCTGGGGTGAGGCCGTATCTTGTGAGGAGAGCCTCTTTCATGTGGCTGTAGGAGGTCTGCAGGGAGAGGGGTAGGTCGAGCAGGGTGTCCCTTCCTTCGCTCAGAAACCGTCCCCACAACCCCGCCCCCCAGTCCTTCTGTGGAATCCGATGGGAGGTCATGGCGACCTCGTAGGCCCGAAACCATTGCTGAATGTCATCGTTTTTATAATATTCTTTGACCACATCCTTGGGGATGTGGACCTTCTGTTCCGCTGGGGGGGCCGTCTCTCGGTTCCCAGAGGGCCTCCCGTCCTCATTTCGGGCCTTGAGCTCGAGTTCCTTTAAGCTCCGTTCGTGCTCCAGTTGGAGCTTTCTTCCTTCGTGCTCCCGTTGGAGCTTCTTTTCTTCCAGTTCGCCTTGTACACGCATTTGCTCTACTGCTAGCTTCTTCTCCGCTAACTTCAATTCGCCCTCGATTTTGAGTTTGGCTAACTCGAGTTCATGACTGCGGCTTCTCTCTCTGTCCGCGAGCTCTTCCGGGGATAGGCCCCCGTCTGGTACGATGCCTCGCACCTGATTGCTACTGCTTTCATTTTGGGGGGGTTCGGCTTCGTCGGGGCGCTCCCCCGTGCCTTCCGGGCGGGAGGCCCCGGTCTCCTCCCAAGTTTTCAGTGCTTTCTGCAAGTCTTCCTTAGTGTTGAGGCCAGTGGTAGCGATTTTAAGTTCTTTGCAAAATTGTTTTAGCTCTTTGTGTGTGTATTCTTCCAGATGCTCCACCTGGAACACTCTGTTGGCGTTGGTTTCTGCGGAGCTCGTGGCGCTTCCTTCTGCCATCTTTGTTGGTCGTGCGTCCGTCGTTTACTGTACGATCTCTAGGTGATGGGCCCGAATCCCGTCGCTTGCCACCAATGTTAGACGGCGACCTCAGAGGAGCCCGGAAAGGGGTCCTGACTACCCTGAGACCCACCCTCAAAGTATCGTAGCCGGGCACTGGCGGGAGATTCCCCAGAGGGAGGACTCTCGCAACTAGGATCGTACTTCTGGCACCACACGACACAGAGGGACCACACTGGGTATTCTCAGAACAAGCTTTATCAAACAGGTATCACTGCAAATATGTACAAGGTGAGCACGGGCTCAAGAGTCTCGGAAAGGTAGGGGGTAGCGGGACTGTCTCTGGTAACGGTTCAAAGCAGGGACGTACCCGGCGCACAGCTCACAATCCTCGAGCTGGGGGATACGTGGTCGGAGTTGGGGTCCGGCGGGACCGTGAGAGTCTGGGGGAGCCGCGAGTCACTCAGCAGGGCTCAGGTACAAGTTCGGAGGTCTTACGATCTTCAGGGAGCCGCGAGTCACTCAGCAGGGCTCAGGTACAAGTTCGGAGGTCTTACGATTTTCAGGGAGCCGCGAGTCACTCAGCAGGGCTCAGGTACAAGTTCGGAGGTCTTACGATCTTCAGGGAGCCGCGAGTCACTCAGCAGGGCTCAGGTGAGTTCCAGTTCCAGGAGCCGCGACCACGTCAGCAGGCTCTCGTTGTTCCAGCGTCGAATCTGCCGGACAGTCTCAGAGCACCCCTTGTTATAGGTCGACCCTGCTTTGATGTCCGGAGTCTGCGCAGGCAGGGGTCTTGTCACCTGGGGGCCGCTTGTCGGGGTTTCCTGCTATTGTCTTTTGATCCTTTCAGGGCCGGGTCGGGAGGAGTCCCAGACACCCAGCAGGCACGGAGCCAGCCCGCAGGGAGGCCGGAGGGCCGATCGAAACCCATCGTCCCAGGGGAGTTCAGAGGTGCGATAGAAACTGCTCCTCCCTCTCTCATCCCCTGGAAGCGTGATGTCCTCCAGCCGGAGTGGCGCCTCTAGGCCCGGGTCGCGCTGGGGCTGGGCGGCCATCTTGTTGCAGGGAGTGGGCACGCGGGCCCGGGGTGGCCGAAGGGAGAGAGGCCATGGACGGGGATGTCCGGAGTTGGCGCAGGTGTCCTGGTGGGAAAGGTCGGCTGGGCCGCGTGCTAGGGCTGCAGGCACCAGGTTTCGGTGGTGCGGGGGCCCGGAGGGCCATTCTACGAGGCCGGGTCCAACAAGTTTCAAGAAGAGAATTAGGGAAGCTACCCAAGGGACCAGGAGGGCGGTAAATCAACAAACCTACCAAAGACACTGTAGGTGACAACCGAAGGGAGAACTGTAAGCTCTCACAATCAGTCACCCCTCCATTCTGAATCTTACAGGCAAGCGTGTCTCTGTAGAGAACTGCAATTCCTCCTCCCCTCCCTTTAGGTCTATCAAGATGGACCATGTGAAAGCCCAGGGGGAGTGCTCTGACCATGTCAGGACCAGAGCTGGGGGAGAGCCAGGTCTCAGTAAGATACAGCACATCCAACTCGTGGTCTAAGATAAGTGAGTTAATTTCAATGGCATGGCTCGGCAAGTACCGGCAGTTTAATAAAGCCATGGAAAGAACAGATTTCACAGCCACTGAATTGTGGCCGGAGGGACAGGCTCTACACGGTAAAAACGGAATAGTTCCCATCTGTGCAAAGCTACAACTAATAGGGTGGGGCGGACGCAAAGTCAATAGGGCGTCCCTCCCATATCGAAGCCTAGTAGTAAATGGCGCCACAGAGTCGGGCATGATGGCAGGCCCTAGGCCCGTCCGGGCCCGGACGGGCACAGACGAGCTCAACTCTGGTGTAACTCCGGCGTCAATTCGGCGTCCCCGCAGCGCGTGACCGCGGCGCGTTGGCATGGCTACCTATATACTGAACCAGCAAGGTAGAGAAAGGACTGATTGCGCGCTGCTTCCCCTCAACAAAGATGGCCGCCTCGAGAGAGGGCGAAGGACCCGCAAAGAGCGGTGAGTTGACCAATTAGGGTGCAAGCTAAGATGGCAGAGGTGGGGGTATGTGGGCCAGGCAGTTTTAAAAACAAGGAATAAATGTCCAAAATAAAATAAAAGAAATACAAAAAACGGGAGCTTAAAAACACGCGAGCTGGCACTCCACGCACAGTTCTCCTAATAGCGCCACACGCTGGTAAAGGACACACTGAGCAGAGTTGCCTACCTATATTCTGAACCAGCAAGGTAGAGAAAGGACTGATTGCGCGCTGCTTCCCCTCAACAAAGATGGCCGCCTCGAGAGAGGGCGAAGGACCCGCAAAGAGCGGTGAGTTGACCAATTAGGGTGCAAGCTAAGATGGCAGAGGTGGGGGTATGTGGGCCAGGCAGTTTTAAAAACAAGGAATAAATGTCCAAAATAAAATAAAAGAAATACAAAAAACGGGAGCTTAAAAACACGCGAGCTGGCACTCCACGCACAGTTCTCCTAATAGCGCCACACGCTGGTAAAGGACACACTGAGCAGAGTTGCCTACCTATATACTGAACCAGCAAGGTAGAGAAAGGACTGATTGCGCGCTGCTTCCCCTCAACAAAGATGGCCGCCTCGAGAGAGGGCGAAGGACCCGCAAAGAGCGGTGAGTTGACCAATTAGGGTGCAAGCTAAGATGGCAGAGGTGGGGGTATGTGGGCCAGGCAGTTTTAAAAACAAGGAATAAATGTCCAAAATAAAATAAAAGAAATACAAAAAACGGGAGCTTAAAAACACGCGAGCTGGCACTCCACGCACAGTTCTCCTAATAGTGCCACACGCTGGTAAAGGACACACTGAGCAGAGTTGCCTACCTATATACTGAACCAGCAAGGTAGAGAAAGGACTGATTGCGCGCTGCTTCCCCTCAACAAAGATGGCCGCCTCAAGAGAGGGCGAAGGACCCGCAAAGAGCGGTGAGTTGACCAATTAGGGTGCAAGCTAAGATGGCAGAGGTGGGGGTATGTGGGCCAGGCAGTTTTAAAAACAAGGAATAAATGTCCAAAATAAAATAAAAGAAATACAAAAAACGGGAGCTTAAAAACACGCGAGCTGGCACTCCACGCACAGTTCTCCTAATAGCGCCACACGCTGGTAAAGGACACACTTCTTCGGGTGGTTTTTGGACGTGAGACCCGTGAGGGGCCCCACAATGCTGCCATAGTCCCTCACGAACCGCCGGTAGTAGCCGGTGAGTCCCAAGAAGGCTCGGACCTCGGTCTGCGTGACTGGGGGTTGCCAGGACTGGATGGCAGCGATTTTGAGTTGCAGAGGGGCCACCAGACCGCTTCCCACCTGGTGTCCGAGGTAGGTCACGGACCCCTGACCAATTTGGCACTTGCCGGCCTTGATGGTGAGGCCGGCCCGCTGGAGGGCTTGCAGGACCTCTCGGAGGTGGTGGAGGTGGTCGGACCAGTGGCGGCTGTACACAGCGATATCGTCCAGGTAGGCGGCGCTGAACTCTTCGAGCCCCGCCAAGACCTGGTTCACTAGTCGCTGAAAAGTAGCTGGGGCATTCTTCATGCCGAAGGGCATGACCTTGAAGTGGTTGTGGCCATCGGGGGTAGAAAAGGCGGACCGTTCTTGGGCTCGGGGTGTGAGACCGATCTGCCAGTAGCCCGCTGTCAGGTCGAAGATGCTGAGGTAGCGGGCAGCCCCCATGCGGTCGATCCATTCATCCGCTCGGGGGATGGGATGAGCGTCGGTCCTGGTGACAGCATTCAAGCCCCGATAGTCGACGCAGAATCGGAGTTCAGGAGTGGTGCCGGGGGCAGCGGCTTTGGGGACCAGCACGACCGGGCTGGCCCAGGGGCTGTCTGAGGGCTCGATGACCCCGAGCGTGAGCATCTTGGACACTTCCTCTTGGATGCAGGCCCGCACCCGATCTGGTACGCGGTATGCCCGGTGTCTGATAGGGGGACTGTCCCCAGTGTCCACGTCGTGCAAGCACCAGGGGGTGACCCCTGGGGTGAGGGAAAACAGAGTAGCAAACTGCAGCAGGAGGTCCCGGCAGCCTTGGCGCTGCTCTGGGGTGATGGCATCGGAGAGCCGGACCCCGTCCACGGAACCGTCTTTCTCCTGAGTCTTCAGGAGATCAGGGAGAGGCTCGGAGTCTTCTTCCGCCCCACTGTCTGTAGCCATCAGGAGGCTGAGTTCCGAGCGCACAAAGTGGGGTTTGAGTCTGTTGGTGTGGAGGACCCGGAGGGGGTTCCGGGGAGACTCCATATCGATGAGATAGGTGACGGGGCTCTTGCGTTCGACCACTTTGAAGGGCCCCGTCCACTTGTCCTGCAAGGCACATGGTTCGGTGGGGGACATCACCCACACTTGTTGACCAGGTTCGAATTCGACGGAGGAGGCATTTTGATCGTACCATTTTTTCATGTCCTCCTGACTGGCCTCAAGATTCGCTTTTGCCATTTCCCTGAATCGCCGGGTCTGATTGCGTAGTGCCAGGAGGTACTTGAAGACGTCTGGAGGGGTCTTTAGGGGGGCCATCTCCCAACCTTCTTTGACTAGGCTGAGGGGCCCTCGCACAGGGTGCCCGTACAAGAGTTCGAAAGGGCTAAAACCGAGGGACTTCTGGGGAACTTCTCGATAGGCGAAGAGGAGGCACGGAAGTAGTACATCCCACTGGCGACGGAGGGGCTCTTCCAATCCCCCAATCATTCCCTTGAGCGTGCGGTTGAATCGCTCAACTAGTCCGTTTCCTTGAGGATGATAGGGGGTCGTGAATCGGTAGGTGACCCCGCACTGTTGCCAGAGGGACTTCATATATTTCGAGATAAAGTTTGTGCCTCGGTCGCTGACGACTTCTCGGGGGAAGCCCACCCGGGAGAAGATCCCCATTAAGGCCCGGCCGACCACCGGAGCTGTTACAGTTCGCAGGGGCACAGCCTCGGGGTAGCGGGTGGCGTGGTCCACCAGTACCAGGATGAACCGATGTCCTTGTGCTGTGCGGGGGTCCAGGGGCCCCACAATGTCTATTCCCACCCTCTCGAACAGGGTGGTGACAACTGGGAAGGGTTGCAGAGGTGCTTTGAGCTTGCGGCCGCTCTTCCCGCTGGCCTGGCACGTGGGGCAGGACCGGCAGTGGTTGAGGACGTCGTTTCGCATCCTCGGCCAGAAAAAGTGGGTCACCAGGCGACTGTAGGTTTTGTCCTGGCCCAGGTGTCCAGCCAGAGGGACATCGTGGGCCAAATTTAGCAGGAAGTCTCTGAAACGGAGGGGCACCACCAGCACCCGACTGGCCCCTAGCTCCGCGATTTTCTGTTCACTGTATAACAGGTCGTTATCCCAATAGACCCAATGGGCTCCGGTGGAGTCCCCTGCGCTCTGGGCGATGGCTTGCTGGCGGAGTCCCACAAGGGAGGGACAGGTCTTCTGCTCCTGGCGGAACTGTTCCTGGGTGAGCCCCCCTTCTTGACGCCACTGAGCCAGGCCCGGAAGGTCCTGGGGCTGGGCGACCCCTTCGGGGGTTTGCTCTGGGGGGTCGGTATAGTCGGTGTCCTCTACTGGAGCGATCGGGGGAGGAGGTGCAGGCCATTCTGGTTCTTCTGGTCGGGGGATGGCACGGGCGGCCATGGACCGGGTGGTTACGCACGCCCAGTCCGGGAGGCCCAGCATCCCCAGGTGCTCTCTTCTTTCGACGGCGGCCCACGGGGAACTCTCAAGATCATTCCCCAGGAGACAGTCCACGGGGGCATCATCCCGGACCGTCACCTTCAACATGCCGGAGACCCCTCCCCATTCGAAGGGGACGCAGGCCATCCGACATAGACTCTCGGAATTGTCGGCTGAGCGGACGGGGCAGAGAATGTTCGGCAGGATCTGCTCTGGTTTTACCAGGTGACAGCGGACGGCCGTCACACTGGCCCCTGTGTCACGTAGGGCTTCGGCCCGGCGCCCATTAATGTTCACCCACTGGCTATATTTTCTGGTGTTGGCGGGTAGGGGGGCCCGCGGGACCATGTCTTTTCCCCCTAGGCACGCTAGAACCATGGCGGCCGGTTCCCACTCTTGTTGTGCCTGCTCGTATTCTTCTTGTTCTTTGGAGATTTGTTCTCCCCCCAGGGCGGCGGCAGCTACCTGGCGGGGTTTTGGAGTTTGGTTCTGTGGACAGTTCGGGTCATTGGCGTAGTGGCCGACTCGCTGGCATCGGTGACACGTGACGTTGGCTCGGAACCCCGGGCGCATCGGGGGGTTGCCCCGGCTGGCCGGGGGCGGGGTGCTGGCAGCGGGGTCGGCCGGGACAGTGTCTCTTCCTCGTCCTTGGCCTCCTCCTCCTCCTCGGGGACGGTGCTGACCTTGGTTGTTCCGGTTCTGCTCGTGTGGCCCTCTCCGGCCCACTCGGGTGCTTTCCCACCGGTCAGCTTCGGCGGCGAGTTGCCGTGGGTCAGTCAATTTACTGTCGAGGAGGTGCTGCCTGAGCTCGACGAAGCAGTTGTTAGACAGGTGCTCCCACACCATGAGATTAAAAAGTTGCTCGTAGGTCGTTACGTGGCTTCCCTTGATCCAACCCTCGAAGGCTCGGCTGAAATAGTTGACATATTCCACCCACGTTGTACCCGGGATCCGGGTGCAGTCCCGAAACCTCTGGCGGTACATTTCGGGTGTGAGCCCATATCGGGTGAGGAGGGCAGCCTTCATGTGGTCATAGGATGACATCTGATGGTCTGGGAGCTGCAGTAGGGCATCGCGGCCTTCGTTGACGAACCTCCCCCATAGGCCGGCTCCCCAGTCACTTCGATCGATCCGGTGGGAGGTCATGGCGATCTCGTAGGCCTTGAACCACTGTTGTATGTCGTCCTCTCGGACATACTCTCGGACAACATCCTTGGGGATGTGGACTTTCTTTTCTGTCGCTCCCGGGGTGCGCGGTCGCTCGGGCACCTCCGGTTCTTTGTTCTGCTTCCGTAGTTCTATTTCTGCCAGTTTGCGCTCGTGTTCGTATGTTAGTCTTTTTTCTTCGAGCTCTCTCTGCCTCTGTTTTTCTTTCCGTTCTTCTCGGAGCCGCAGATGTTCTAGGTTCAGTTTTTGTTCGGCTAATTTTAGTTCACCGTCCATTTTGAGTCGTGCCATTTCTAACTCATGTAATCTGTTTTTTTCTCTTTCTTGGATCTCTTCCTGCGAGAGGCCCGATCCTCGCTCCTCGGGAGCCGTGGCGTTCCTCTCCGATGCTGCACCGTTTTGGTCTGGGGATCTGGCGACCCCGGTTTCTGCCCACGACTCAATGGCGTGCTTAAAATCGTCTTTGGTACTCAGGCCGGTGGTAGCAATGCCTAGTTCCATGCAGAATTGTTTCAATTCACGATGGCTATACTCTTCCAATATATCCATCTGGAATTTCTCCGTGGATCCGCTCTCTTTGGTTGACATCGTGGTTTTGTCGTGGGGTGAGCTACTCTCTGTACGATTACGCGTTGATTCGGATCGCGCCGCTGGCCACCAATGTTAGACGGGCCGGGAGGGTCGGCCGAGGACAAGGGGAGAGGTCTCCGGGGAGAGCCGTCTCCAGCAATCGTACAGATGAGTAACTTCCCCCCCACAGATATACACCACACAAGGATAGGATTTAACGTTCTTTATAAGCGATTTCTTAAGGTACGATGGAATGGTACAAGGAGGTCTGGACTCAGGGGTCCCCACGATTCTAGTCTCTTGGTTTGGGAAAGGGGGTAGCGGGACAGTCTGGTTACCAATCTGGTAGCTGAGATGGTATGGTGGATAGCTCACAATCCTCGAGCTCGGTGTTCTAGCTTGGACGGGCCGCGGCAGCGCCAGCAGGTCCCGGTGAAGGTGGTCGTTACACGGTCCGCGGCAGCGCCAGCAGGTCCCGGTGAAAGTGGTCGTTACACGGTCCGCGGCAGCGCCAGCAGGTCCCGGTGAAGGTGTTGTTACAACGGTCCGCGGCAGCGCCAGCAGGTCCCGACGAGGATGGAGGATGCAGAAGGCCGCGGCAGCGCCAGCAGGCAGGACGATAGTTCACAAGGCAGGGCTACGGCAGCGCCGGTAGTCCGTCAAGGCTGAGTTCTTCTCGGTGTCTCTCGACTCCAGGATACAACTGCCTTCCTGCTCTGGAGCTGCCCTAGTTATTGGTCTGGCGCCCTTTGATGTCCGGACCCTCGCACTTGGAGGTCGGGGGGTCCGGGATGAGGGAGTCCAGACACCCAGCAGGGGGGTGGAGCCAGCGCCCGGGGGAGCTGGAGGGCGATCAGCACCTGGCGGGGGAGAGCCATCGACACTTCTTTCTCCCATTAACCTGCCAAGTGGTCCGTTCACCTCCTGGGTGGATGGTGGTGCCGGGATGTCGTTAGGGTCGAGCTGAGGCCACTCGGCCTCGTGGTGCAGTGTCCAAGATGGCGGCTGATCCGGCCGGGGGAGCCGGTAGTGGTTCAGCCCCATGATACATGGATGTCCGGGGGCAGGAGTTCCGTCGGGAGACGGGGTGCGGGTTGCTCTTGTGGGTAACACCTGGGAGTCCGGGGCTTGGGCCCTGTCATGCGGGGAGGGAGCAAGCCCTTCATGTGGCCTGTCCAACACCCGAGCTCCGATTCTGCGTGGACTACCGGGGGCTCAATGACATTACCCGAGCCGATGCCCACCCCATTCCACGAGCCGACGAACTCATTGACCGACTAGGGGCAGCCCGGTTCCTCAGCACATTCGACCTCACCTGCGGATACTGGCAGATTGCGCTCACCGAAGGGGCCAAGGAGCGGTCCGCTTTCTCCACCCCCGATGGGCACTACCGCTTCCGCGTAATGCCCTTCGGGATGAAAAATGCCCCGGCCACTTTCCAGCGACTGGTGAATAGGGTCCTGGCCGGGCTAGAGCAGTTCAGCGCGGCATATCTGGACGACATCGCTGTCTTCAGTTCAGAGTGGAGTGAGCACCTCCAGCACCTCCGGAGGGTGCTAACCGCCCTGCGCCAGGCAGGCCTCACAGTAAAAGCCAGCAAGTGCCAGATCGGGCAAGGATCCGTAGTCTACCTGGGGCACCAGGTCGGGAGCGGCCAGGTCGCCCCTCTACAGCCAAAGATCGACGCCATCCTGGCCTGGGAACCACCCATCACCCAAACGGAGGTCCGAGCTTTCTGGGACTCACGGGCTACTACCGAAGATTCATTCGGGGGTATGGCAGCATTGTCGGCCCTCTCACAGAACTCACGTCTAAAAGACAGCCAAAGAAAGTGCAGTGGACGGCTGCCTGCCAGGAAGCTTTCGATGCCCTAAAAAAAGCCATGTGTACTGCCCCCGTCCTCCAGGCTCCCGACTACGCCAAGGAGTTCATAGTCCAGACCGATGCCTCCGAGCATGGCATTGGGGCCGTCCTGTCCCAAGTGAATGACCAAGGCCTAGACCAGCCCGTCGCCTTCCTCAGTCGGCGGCTGTTGCCCCGAGAACAGAGATGGAGCACCATAGAGCGCGAAGCCTTTGCCGTGGTCTGGGCACTCAAAAAGCTACGACCCTACCTGTTCGGCACCCCTTTCAGAGTCCAAACTGACCATCGGCCCTTGCGATGGCTCATGCAGATGCGAGGAGAAAACCCCAAGCTACTGCGGTGGTCAATCTCCCTCCAGGGGATGGATTTCACCGTAGAACACCGCCCTGGTACGGACCACGCCAATGCTGACGGCCTCTCCCGGTTCTTCCGCCTCAGCGAAGAGAACCCCCCAAGATGATGGGTGTTGGACAGGCCACATGAAGGGCTTGCTCCCTCCCCGCACGACAGGGCCCAACCCCCGGACTCCCAGGTGTTACCCCCAAGGGCAACCCGCACCCCGTCTCCCAACGGAACTCCTGCCCCCGGACATCCATGTATCATGGGGCCGAACCACTACCGGCTCCCCCGGCCGGATCAGCCGCCATCTTGGACACTGCGCCACGAGGCCGCGCGGCCTCAGCCCGACCCTAACCCTGGGCCTGGCCGGCCCCGACATCCCGGCACCACCATCCACCCAGGAGGTGAACGGACCACTTGGCAGGTCAATGGGAGAAAGAAGCGTCGAGGGCTCTCCCCCGCCAGGTGCCGATCACCCTCCAGCTCCACCAGGCGCTGGCTCCACCCCCTGCTGGGTGTCTGGACTCCCTCATCCCGGACCCCCCGACCTCCAAGTGCGAGGGTCCGGACATCAAAGGGCGCCAGACCTATAACTAGGGCAGCTCCAGAGCAGGAAGGCAGTTGTATCCTGGAGTCGAGAGACACCGAAAGAACTCATCCTTGACGGACTACTGGCGCTGCCGTAGCCCTGCCTTGTGAACTATCGTCCTGCCTGCTGGCGCTGCCGCGGCCTTCTGCAACATCCATCCTCGTCGGGACCTGCTGGCGCTGCCGCGGACCGTTGTAACGACCACCTTCATTGGGACCTGCTGGCGCTGCCGCGGACCGTGTAACGACCATCTTCATCGGGACCTGCTGGCGCTGCCGCGGACCGTGTAACGACCATCTTCACCGGGACCTGCTGGCGCTGCCGCGGCCCGTCCAAGCTAGAACACCGAGCTCGAGGATTGTGAGCTATCCACCATACCATCTCAGCTACCAGACTGGTAACCAGACTGTCCCGCTACCCCCTTTCCCCAAACCAAGAGACTCGAATCGAGGGGACCCCTGAGTCCAGACCTCCTTGTACCATTTCATCGTACCTTAAGAAATCACCTATAAAGAACGCTAAATCTTATCCTTGTGTGGTGTATATCTGTGGGGGGGAAGTTATTCATCTGTACGATCGCTGGAGACGGCTCTCCCCGGAGACCTCTCCCCTTGTCCTCGGCCGACCCTCCCGGTCCGTCTAACAATGGGCAGTTCTCTCCGGCTTACAGCTGGGGGGGACGCGTGTTGGACCCGGCCTCGTAGAATGGCCCTCCGTGCCCCCGCACCACCGAAACCTGGTACCTGCAGCCCAAGCACACGGCCCAGCCGACCCTCCCCACCAGGACACACGCACCGACCCGGACATCCCCGTCCATGGCCTCTTTCCTTTCGGCCACCCCGGGCCCGCGTGCCCACTTCATGCACCAAGATGGCCGCCCGGCCCCAGCGCGACCCGGGCCTAGAGGCGCCACTCCGGCTGGAGGACATCACGCTTCCAGGGGATGAGAGAGGGAGGAGCAGTTTCTATCGCACCTCTGAACTCCCCCGGGACGATGGGTTTCGATCGGCCCTCCGGCCTCCCTGAGGGCTGGCTCCGTGCCTGCTGGGTGTCTGGGACTCCTCCCGACCCGGCCCTGAAAGGATCAAAAGACAATAGAAGGAAATCCCGACAAGCGACCCCCAGGTGACAAGACCCCTGCCTGCACAGACTCCGGACATCAAAGAGGGGTCGACCTATAACAAGGGGTGCTCTGGGTCTGTCGGGCAGATTCGACGCTGGAACAACGAGAGCCTGCCGACGTGGTCGCGGCTCCTGGAACTTGGACCCTCCTGAGCCCTGCTGAGTGACTCGCAGCTCCCTGAAGATCGTAAGACCTCCGAACTTGTACCTGAGCCTGCTGAGTGACTCGCGGCTCCCTGAAGATCGTAAGACCTCCGAACTTGCACCTGAGCCTGCTGAGTGACTCGCGGCTCCCTGAAGATCGTAAGACCTCCGAACTTGTGCCTGAGCCTGCTGAGTGACTCGCGGCTCCTTGAAGATCGTAAGACCTCCGAACCTGTACCTGAGCCCGCTGAGTGACTCGCGGCTCCAACAGACTCTCACGGTCCCGCCGGACCCCGACTACAACATCGTATCCCCCAGCTCGAGGATTGTGAGCTGTGCGCCGGATACGTCCCTGCTTTGAACCTTTACCAGAGACTGTCCCGCTACCCCCTACCCCTTCTGAGACTCTTGAGCCCGTGCTCACCTTGTACATATTTGCAGTGATAACCTACTTGATAAAGATTGATTTCTCAGAATACCCGGTGTGGTCACTCTGTGTCGTGTGGTGCCAGAAGTACGATCCTAGATACGAGATTCCTCCCCCTGGGGAGTCTCCCGCCAGTGCCCGGCTACGATACTTCGAGGGTGGGTGTCAGGGTAGTCAGGACCCCTTCCAGGCTCCTCTGAGGTCGCCGTCTAACAGTGCCTATCACTCCCAGCAGTGCCCAGACACAGGAGGGGTGGGTGCCTATCACTCCCAGCAGTGCCCAGACATATGAGGGGTGGGTGCAGAGTCCCCCCAGCAGTGCCCAGACATATGAGGGGTGGGTGCCTGTCACTCCCAGCAGTGCCCACACATAGGAGGGGTGGGTGCAGAGTCCTCCCAGCAGTGCCCAGACATAGGAGGGGTGGGTGCAGAGTCCCCCCAGCAGTGCCCAGACACAGGAGGGGTGGGTGCCTATCACTCCCAGCAGTGCCCAGACATATGAGGGGTGGGTGCAGAGTCCCCCCAGCAGTGCCCAGACATATGAGGGGTGGGTGCCCATCACTCCCAGCAGTGCCCACACATAGGAGGGGTGGGTGCAGAGTCCTCCCAGCAGTGCCCACACATAGGAGGGGTGGGTGCCTATCACTCCCAGCAGTGCCCAGACATAGGAGGGGTGGGTGCAGAGTCCCCGCAGCAGTGCCCAGACATAGGAGGGGTGGGTGCAGAGTCCCCCCAGCAGTGCCCCGACACAGGAGGGGTGGATGCCTATCACTCCTAGCAGTGCCCAGACATATGAGGGGTGGGTGCAGGTTCCCCCCAGCAGTGCCCAGACATATGAGGGGTGGGTGCCTATCACTCCCAGCAGTGCCCACACATAGGAGGGGTGGGTGCAGAGTCCTCCCAGCAGTGCCCAGACATATGAGGGGTGGGTGCCTATCACTCCCAGCAGTGCCCAGATATAGGAGGGGTGGGTGCAGAGTCCTCCCAGCAGTGCCCACACATAGGAGGGGTGGGTGCAGAGTCCCCCCAGCAGTGCCGAGACATAGGAGGGGTGGGTGCAGAGTCCCCCCAGCAGTGCCCAGACATAGGAGGGGTGGGTGCCTATCACTCCCAGCAGTGCCCAGACACAGGAGGGGTGGGTGCCTATCATTCCCAGCAGTGCCCAGACATATGAGGGGTGGGTGCAGAGTCCCCCCAGCAGTGCCCAGACATATGATGGGTGGGTGCCTGTCACTCCCAGCAGTGCCCACACATATGAGGGGTGGGTGCAGAGTCCTCTCAGCAGTGCCCAGACATAGGAGGGGTGGGTGCCTATCACTCCCAGCAGTGCCCAGACATAGGAGGGGTGGGTGCAGAGTCCCCCCAGCAGTGCCCAGACATAGGATGAGTGGGTGCAGAGTCCCCCCAGCAGTGCCCAGACACAGGAGGGGTGGGTGCCTATCACACCCAGCAGTGCCCAGACATATGAGGGGTGGGTGCAGAGTCCCCCCAGCAGTGCCCAGACATATGAGGGGTGGGTGCCCATCACTCCCAGCAGTGCCCACACATAGGAGAGGTGGGTGCAGAGTCCTCCCAGCAGTGCCCACACATAGGAGGGGTGGGTGCCTATCACTCCCAGCAGTGCCCAGACATAGGAGGGGTGGGTGCAGAGTCCCCCGAGCAGTGCCCAGACATAGGAGGGGTGGGTGCAGAGTCCCCCCAGCAGTGCCCAGACTTAGGAGGGGTGGGTGCCTATCACTCCCAGCAGTGCCCAGACATAGGAGGGGTGGGTGCCTATCACTCCCAGCAGTGCCCAGACACAGGAGGGGTGGGTGCCTATCACTCCGAGCAGTGCCCAGACATATGAGGGGTGGGTGCAGAGTCCCCCCAACAGTGCCCAGACATATGAGGGGTGGGTGCCTATCACACCCAGCAGTGCCCAGACATAGGAGGGGTGGGTGCAGAGTCATCCCAGCAGTGCCCAGACATAGGAGGGGTGGGTGCCTATCACTCCCAGCAGTGCCCAGACATAGGAAGGGTGGGTGCAGAGTCCCCCCAGCAGTGCCCACACATAGGATGGGTGGGTGCAGAGTCCCCCCAGCAGTGCCCAGACACAGGAGGGGTGGGTGCCTATCACTCCCAGCAGTGTCCAGACATATGAGGGGTGGTTGCAGTGTCCCCCCAGCAGTGCCCAGACATATGAGGGGTGGGTGCCTATCACTCCCAGCAGTGCCCACACATAGGAGGGGTGGGTGCAGAGTCCTCCCAGCAGTGCCCACACATAGGAGGGGTGTGTGCCTATCACTCCTAGCAGTGCCCAGACATAGGAGGGGTGGGTGCAGAGTCCCCCCAGCAGTGCCCAGACATAGGAGGGGTGGGTGCCTATCACTCCCAGCAGTGCCCAGACACAGGAGGGGTGGGTGCCTATCACTCCCAGCAGTGCCCAGACATATGAGGGGTGGGTGCAGAGTCCCCCCAACAGTGCCCAGACATATGAGGGGTGGGTGCCTATCACTTCCAGCAGTGCCCACACATAGGAGGGGTGGGTGCAGAGTCATCCCAGCAGTGCCCAGACATAGGAGGGGTGGGTGCCTATCACTCCCAGCAGTGCCCAGACATAGGAAGGGTGGGTGCAGAGTCCCCCCAGCAGTGCCCAGACATAGGATGGGTGGGTGCAGAGTCCCCCCAGCAGTGCCCAGACACAGGAGGGGTGGGTGCCTATCACTCCCAGCAGTGTCCAGACATATGAGGGGTGGTTGCAGTGTCCCCCCAGCAGTGCCCAGACATATGAGGGGTGGGTGCCTATCACTTCCAGCAGTGCCCACACATAGGAGGGGTGGGTGCAGAGTCCTCCCAGCAGTGCCCACACATAGGAGGGGTGTGTGCCTATCACTCCTAGCAGTGCCCAGACATAGGAGGGGTGGGTGCAGAGTCCCCCCAGCAGTGCCCATACATAGGAGGGGTGGGTGCAGAGTCCCCCCAGCAGTGCCCAGACATAGGAGGGGTGGGTGCAGAGTCCTCCCAGCAGTGCCCAGACATATGAGGGGTGGGTGCCTATCACTCCCAGCAGTGCCCAGACATAGGAGGGGTGGGTGCAGAGTCCTCCCAGCAGTGCCCAGACGTATGAGGGGTGGGTGCCTATCACTCCCAGCAGTGCCCAGACATATGAGGGGTGGGTGCAGAGTCACCCCAACAGTGCCCATACATAGGAGGGGTGGGTGCAGAGTCCTCCCAGCAGTGCCCAGACATAGGAGGGGTGGGGGTGGGTGCAGAGTGCCCCCAGCAGTGCCCACACATATGAGGGGTGGGTGCAGAGTCCTCCCAGCAGTGCCCAGACATATGAGGTGTGGGTGCCTATCACTCCCAGCTGTGCCCACACATAGGAGGGGTGGGTGCAGAGTCCTCCCAGCAGTGCCCACACATAGGAGGGGTGGGTGCAGAGTCCCCCCAGCAGTGCCCAGACACAGGAGGGGTGGGTGCCTATCACTCCCAGCAGTGGCCAGACATATGAGGGGTGGGTGCCTATCACTCCCAGCAGTGCCCAGACATAGGAGGGGTGGGTGTAGAGTCCCCCCAGCAGTGCCCAGACATAGGAGGGGTGGATGCAGAGTCCCCCCAGCAGTGCCCCGACACAGGAGGGGTGGGTGCCTATCACTCCTAGCAGTGCCCAGACATATGAGGGGTGGGTGCAGGTTCCCCCCAGCAGTGCCCAGACATATG
The DNA here is from genome assembly GCF_964204655.1 of Triturus cristatus. Lineage (NCBI taxonomy): Eukaryota > Metazoa > Chordata > Amphibia > Caudata > Salamandridae > Triturus > Triturus cristatus. The sequence goes on from NC_140590.1 coordinate 1,708,734,254, forward strand.
AGGGGTGGGTGCCTATCATGCCCAGCAGTGCCCACACATAGGAGGGGTGGGTGCAGAGTCCTCCCAGCAGTGCCCAGACATAGGAGGGGTGGGTGCCTATCACTCCCAGCAGTGCCCAGACATAGGAGGGGTGGGTGCAGAGTCCCCCAGCAGTGCCCACACATAGGAGGGGTGGGTGCAGAGTCCTCCCAGCAGTGCCCATACATAGGAGGGGTGGGTGCAGAGTCCTCCCAGCAGTGCCCAGACATAGGAGGGGTGGGGGTGGGTGCAGAGTGCCCCCAGCAGTGCCCACACATATGAGGGGTGGGTGCAGAGTCCTCCCAGCAGTGCCCAGACATATGAGGGGTGGGTGCCTATCATGCCCAGCAGTGCCCACACATAGGAGGGGTGGGTGCAGAGTCCTCCCAGCAGTGCCCAGACATAGGAGGGGTGGGTGCCTATCACTCCCAGCAGTGCCCAGACATAGGAGGGGTGGGTGCAGAGTCCCCCAGCAGTGCCCACACATAGGAGGGGTGGGTGCAGAGTCCTCCCAGCAGTGCCCAGACATAGGAGGGGTGGGTGCCTATCACTCCCAGCAGTGCCCAGACATAGGAGGGGAGGGTGCAGAGTCCCCCCAGCAGTGCCCAGACATAGGAGGGGTGGATGCAGAGTCCCCCCAGCAGTGCCCCGACACAGGAGGGGTGGGTGCCTATCACTCCTAGCAGTGCCCAGACATATGAGGGGTGGGTGCAGGTTCCCCCCAGCAGTGCCCAGACATATGAGGGGTGGGTGCCTATCACTCCCAGCAGTGCCCACACATAGGAGGGGTGGGTGCAGAGTCCTCCCAGCAGTGCCCAGACATATGAGGGGTGGGTGCCTGTCACTCCCAGCAGTGCCCACACATAGGAGGGGAGGGTGCAGAGTCCTCCCAGCAGTGCCCAGACATAGGAGGGGTGGGTGCAGAGTCCCCCCAGCAGTGCCCAGACATAGGATGAGTGGGTGCAGAGTCCCCCCCAGCAGTGCCCAGACACAGGAGGGGTGGGTGCCTATCACTCCCAGCAGTGCCCAGACATATGAGGGGTGGGTGCAGAGTCCCCCCAGCAGTGCCCAGACATATGAGGGGTGGGTGCCCATCACTCCCAGCAGTGCCCACACATAGGAGGGGTGGGTGCAGAGTCCTCCCAGCAGTGCCCACACATAGGAGGGGTGGGTGCCTATCACTCCCAGCAGTGCCTAGACATAGGAGGGGTGGGTGCAGAGTCCCCCCAGCAGTGCCCAGACATAGGAGGGGTGGGTGCAGAGTCCCCCCAGCAGTGCCCCGACACAGGAGGGGTGGGTGCCTATCACTCCTAGCAGTGCCCAGACATATGAGGGGTGGGTGCAGGTTCCCCCCAGCAGTGCCCAGACATATGAGGGGTGGGTGCCTATCACTCCCAGCAGTGCCCACACATAGGAGGGGTGGGTGCGTAGTCCTCCCAGCAGTGCCCAGACATATGAGGGGTGGGTGCCTATCACTCCCAGCAGTGCCCAGATATAGGAGGGGTGGGTGCAGAGTCATCCCAGCAGTGCCCACACATAGTAGGGGTGGGTGCAGAGTCCCCCCAGCAGTGCCGAGACATAGGAGGGGTGGGTGCAGAGTCCCCCCAGCAGTGCCCAGACATAGGAGGGGTGGGTGCCTATCACTCCCAGCAGTGCCCAGACACAGGAGGGGCGGGTGCCTATCACTCCCAGCAGTGCCCAGACATATGAGGGGTGGGTGCAGAGTCCCCCCAGCAGTGCCCAGACATATGAGGGATGGGTGCCTGTCACTCCCAGCAGTGCCCACACATAGGAGGGGTGGGTGCAGAGTCCTCTCAGCAGTGCCCAGACATAGGAGGGGTGGGTGCCTATCACTCCCAGCAGTGCCCAGACATAGGAGGGGTGGGTGCAGAGTCCCCCCAGCAGTGCCCAGACATAGGATGAGTGGGTGCAGAGTCCCCCCAGCAGTGCCCAGACACAGGAGGGGCGGGTGCCTATCACACCCAGCAGTGCCCAGACATATGAGGGGTGGGTGCAGAGTCCCCCCAGCAGTGCCCAGACATATGAGGGGTGGGTTCCCATCACTCCCAGCAGTGCCCACACATAGGAGAGGTGGGTGCAGAGTCCTCCCAGCAGTGCCCACACATAGGAGGGGTGGGTGCCTATCACTCCCAGCAGTGCCCAGACATAGGAGGGGTGGGTGCAGAGTCCCCCCAGCAGTGCCCAGACATAGGAGGGGTGGGTGCAGAGTCCCCCCAGCAGTGCCCAGACTTAGGAGGGGTGGGTGCCTATCACTCCCAGCAGTGCCCAGACATAGGAGGGGTGGGTGCCTATCACTCCCAGCAGTGCCCAGACACAGGAGGGGTGGGTGCCTATCACTCCCAGCAGTGCCCAGACATATGAGGGGTGGGTGCAGAGTCCCCCCAACAGTGCCCAGACTTAGGAGGGGTGGGTGCCTATCACTCCCAGCAGTGCCCAGAAATAGGAGGGGTGGGTGCCTATCACTCCCAGCAGTGCCCAGACACAGGAGGGGTGGGTGCCTATCACTCCCGGCAGTGCCCAGACATATGAGGGGTGGGTGCAGAGTCCCCCCAGCAGTGCCCAGACATATGAGGGGTGGGTGCCTATCACCCCCAGCAGTGCCCACACATAGGAGGGGTGGGTGCAGAGTCCCCCCAGCTGTGCCCAGACTTAGGAGGGGTGGGTGCCTATCACTCCCAGCAGTGCCCAGACATAGGAGGGGTGGGTGCCTATCACTCCCAGCAGTGCCCAGACACAGGAGGGGTGGGTGCCTATCACTCCCGGCAGTGCCCAGACATATGAGGGGTGGGTGCAGAGTCCCCCCAGCAGTGCCCAGACATATGAGGGGTGGGTGCCTATCACCCCCAGCAGTGCCCACACATAGGAGGGGTGGGTGCAGATTCCTCCCAGCAGTGCCCAGACACAGGAGGGGTGGGTGCCTATCACTCCCAGCAGTGCCCAGACATATGAGGGGTGGTTGCAGTGTCCCCAAAGCAGTGCCCAGACATATGAGGGGTGGGTGCCTATCACTCCCAGCAGTGCCCACACATAGGACGGGTGGGTGCAGAGTCCTCCCAGCAGTGCCCACACATAGGAGGGGTGTGTGCCTATCACTCCTAGCAGTGCCCAGACATAGGAGGGGTGGGTGCAGAGTCCCCCCAGCAGTGCCCAGACATAGGAGGGGTGGTTGCCTATCACTCCCAGCAGTGCCCAGACATAGGAGGGGTGGGTGCAGAGTCCCCCCAGCAGTGCCCATACATAGGAGGGGTGGGTGCAGAGTCCCCCCAGCAGTGCCCAGACATAGGAGGGGTGGGTGCAGAGTCCTCCCAGCAGTGCCCAGACATATGAGGGGTGGGTGCCTATCACTCCCAGCAGTGCCCATACATAGGAGGGGTGGGTGCAGAGTCCTCCCAGCAGTGCCCAGAAATATGAGGGGTGGGTGCCTATCACTCCCAGCAGTGCCCAGACATAGGAGGGGTGGGTGCAGAGTCCCCCCAACAGTGCCCATACATAGGAGGGGTGGGTGCAGAGTCCTCCCAGCGGTGCCCTGACATAGGAGGGGTGGGGGTGGGTGCAGAGTCCTCCCAGCAGTGCCCACACATAGTAGGTGTTGGACAGGCCACACGAAGGGCTTGCTCCCTCCCCGCACGACAGGGCCCGAGCTCCGGCCCACCAGGCATAATCCACGAAAAGCACCTGTACCCCGTCTCCCGACGGATCTTCTGCCCTCGGACCTCTACTCATCACGGGGCCCAGCCCCACCGGCTCCCCCGGCCGGTTCAAGCCGCCATCTTGGGCCCTGCACCACGAGGCCGCGTGGCCTCGCCCCGACCCTAACCCCGGGCCTGGCCGGCCCCGACATCCCGGCACCACCATCCACCCGGGAGGTGAGCGGACCACTTGGCAGGTCAATGGGAGGACGAAGTGTCAAGAGCTCTTCCCCCGCCAGGTGCCGATCGCCTCCAGCTCCCCCAGGCGCTGGCTCCACCCCCTGCTGGGTGTCTGGACACCTTCATCCCGGGCCCTCCGACCTCCAAATGCGAGGGTCCAGACATCAAAGGGCGCCTGCCCTATAACTGGGGCAACTCCGGAGCAGGAAGGCAGTTGTATCCTGGAGTCGAGAGACACAGAGAGAACTCAGCCTTGACGGACTACTGGCACTGCCGTAGCCCGCTCTTGTGAACCATCGTCCTGCCTGCTGGCGCTGCCGCGGCCTTCTACAACATCCATCCTCGTCGGGACCTGCTGGCGCTGCCGCGGCCCGTTGTAACGACCATCCTCACCGGGACCTGCTGGCGCTGCCGCGGACCGTACATCGACCATCTTTCCGGGACCTGCTGGCGCTGCCGCGGCCCGTTGTAACGACCATCCTCACCGGGACCTGCTGGCGCTGCCACGGACCGTACATCGACCATCTTTCCGGGACCTGCTGGCGCTGCCGCGGCCCGTACCAACTAAGCTCGAGGATTGTGAGCTAATCATCATCTCATCCAAACTACCTGACTGGTAGACAGACTGTCCAACTAACCCTTACCCTGCTTTGAGAGACTTGAATCGAGGGGACCCCTGAGTCCAGACCTCCTTGTACCATTCAACCGTACCTTAAGAAGTGCTTATAAAGAACACTGAACCTTATCCGTGTGTGGTATCTGTCTGTGGGGGGGAAGTTACTTGTCTGTACGATCGCTGGAGACGGCTCTCCCCGGAGACCTCTCCTCCTGACCCCGGCCGACCCTCCCGGTCCGTCTATCCTTTCTAACATTGGTGGCCAGCGGCGCGATCCGAATCAACGCGTAATCGTACAGAGAGTAGCTCACCCCACGACAACAACACGATGTCAGCCAAAGATAGCAACTCCACCGAGAAATTCCAAATGGATAAATTAGAAGAATACAACCACCGCGAACTGAGACAATTCTGCATAGAACTTGGCATTGCTACCACCGGCCTGAGTACCAAAGATGATCTAAAACACGCCCTAGAGTCGTGGACAGAAACTGGGGTCGCCGGACCCTCCGACCAAAGCAGCATCACACCAGAGGGGAACGCCACGGCTCCCGAGGAGCGGGGAACGGGCCTCTCGCAGGAGGAGATCCGAGAAAGAGAAAGAACCAGATTGCACGAGTTGGAAATGGCACGACTCAAGATGGATGGGGAACTCAAGTTAGCTGAACAGAAACTCAACCTCGAGCACATGCGGCTCCGAGATGAACGAGAAGAGAAGCAGAGACAGAGAGAGCTGGAGGAGAAAAAAATAACGCTCGAGCACGAGCGCAAACTGGCGGAAATAGAACTTCGGAAACAGAATAAAGAACTGGGGGTGCCTGAGCGACCACACACCCCGGGGCCAATCGAGAAAAAAGTCCACATCCCCAAGGATGTTGTCCGCGAGTATGTCCGAGAAGACGACATACAACAGTGGTTTAAAGCCTACGAGATCGCCATGACCTCCCACCGGATCGACCGGAGTGATTGGGGAGCCGGACTCTGGGGGAGGTTTATCAACGAGGGGCGCGATGCCCTACTGCAGCTCCCAGATCACCAAATGTCGTCCTACGACCACATGAAGGCTGCCCTCCTCACCCGCTACGGCCTCACACCCGAGATGTACCGCCAGAGGTTCAGAGATTGCACCCGGATCCCAGGTACAACTTGGGTGGAATACGTGAACTATTTCAGCCGTGCCTTCGAGGGTTGGATAAAGGGGAGCCAGGTCACCACCTACGAACAACTCTTTAACCTGATGGTATGGGAGCACCTGTCGAACAACTGCTTCGTCGAGCTCAGGCAGCACCTCCTCGACAGTAAGCTGACTGACCCCCGGCAGCTCGCCGCCGAAGCTGACCGATGGGAAAGCACCCGAGTGGGCCGGAGGGGGCCACACGAACAGAACAGAAACAACCAAGGCCAGCACCGTCCTCGGGGAGGAGGAGGGGGCCAGGGGCGAGGGAGAGACGCCTTGCCCGCAACACCCGTGGCCAGCACCCCGGCTCCGGCCGGTCGGGGCAACCCCCCGTGGCGTCCTGGGGTCCGAGCCAACGTCACGTGCCACCGATGCCAGCGAGTCGGCCACTACGACAATGACCCGAGCTGCCCGCAGAACCAAACACCCAAGCCCCGCCAGGTAGCTGCCGCCGCCCTGGGGGAAGAGCGATCATTGGAGGAACCAGAGGAGTATGAACCGGCCCAGCAAGAGTGGGAACCGGCCGCCATGGTCCTGGCATGCTTAGGGGGAAGAGACATGGTCCCGCGGGCTCCCCTACCCGCTAACACCAGGAAATACGGTCAGTGGGTGACCATTAATGGACAGCGAGCCGAGGCCTTGCGCGACACAGGCGCCAGTGTGACGGCCGTCCGCTGTCACCTGGTGAAGCCCGAGCAGATCCTGCCGAACATTCTCTGCCCCGTCCGCTCGGCAGACAACTCTGAAAGTATGTGTCAAATGGCCTGCGTTCCATTCGAATGGGGAGGGGTCTCCGGCCTGTTGAAGGTGACGGTCCGGGACGATGCCCCCGTGGACTGCCTCCTGGGGAATGACCTCGAGAGTTCCCCGTGGGCCACCGTTGAGAGAAGAGAGCACCTGGGGATGCTGGGCCTCCCGGACTGGGCCTGCGTAACCACCCGGTCCATGGCCGCCCGTGCCGTCCCTCGATCAGAAGAACCAGAATGGCCAGCACCTCCGCCCCCAGTCGCCCCAGCAGAAGACAACGACGAGGCCAGCCTCCCAGACCCGACGGCCGAAGGGGACGCGCAACCCCAGGACCTTCCTGACCTGGCTCAGTGGCGTCAAGAGGGGGGGCCCACCCAAGCACAGTTCCGCCAGGAACTAAAGACCTGTCCCTCCCTCGAGGGACTCCGCCAACAAGCCAGCGCCCAGAACGCAGGGGACTCCACCGGAACTCACTGGGTCTACTGGGATAACGACCTGCTATACAGCGAGCAAAGAATCGCCGAGCTGGGGGCCGGTCGAGTACTGGTGGTACCTCTCCGCTTCAGAGACTTTCTGCTCAACCTGGCCCATGATGTCCCCCTGGCTGGACACCTGGGCCAAGATAAAACGTACAGCCGCCTAGTGACCCACTTTTTCTGGCCGAAGATGAGGAACGACGTCCTGAACCACTGCCGATCTTGCCCCACATGCCAAGCCAGCGGGAAGAGTGGTCGGAAGCTGAAAGCCCCTCTGCAACCCTTCCCTGTGGTCACCACCCCGTTCGAGAGGGTGGGGATAGACATCGTGGGGCCTCTGGACCCCCGCACGGCACAAGGACACAGGTTCATCTTAGTACTGGTGGACCATGCCACCCGCTACCCCGAGGCGGTGCCCCTACGGACCGTGACAGCTCCGGTGGTTGGCCGGGCCCTAATGGGGATCTTCTCCCGGGTAGGCTTCCCCCGAGAAGTCGTCAGCGACCGAGGCACGAACTTTATATCCAAATACATGAAGTCCCTCTGGCAACAATGCGGGGTCACCTACAGATTCACGACCCCCTATCACCCCCAAGGGAACGGACTAGTGGAGCGTTTTAACCGCACCCTCAAGGGGATGATTGGGGGATTGGAAGAGCCCCTCCGTCGCCAGTGGGATGTACTACTCCCGTGCCTCCTCTTCGCCTACCGCGAAGTTCCCCAGAAGTCCCTCGGTTTTAGCCCTTTCGAACTCCTGTACGGGCACCCTGTGCGAGGGCCCCTCAGCCTAGTAAAAGAAGGTTGGGAGATGGCCCCCCTAAAGACCCCTCCAGACGTCTTCAAATACCTCCTGGCCCTACGCAATCAGACCCGGCGCTTCAGAGAGATGGCCAAGGCGAACCTCGAGGCCAGCCAGGAGGACATGAAGAAGTGGTATGATCACAATGCCTCCTCCGTTGAGTTCGAGCCTGGACAACAAGTATGGGTGATGTCCCCCACCGAACCATGTGCCTTGCAAGATAAGTGGACGGGGCCCTTCAAAGTGGTCGAGCGCAAAAGCCCCGTCACTTACCTCATCGACCTGGGGACCTCCCAGAACCCCCTTCGGGTCCTCCACACCAACCGACTCAAACCACACTTTGTGCGCTCAGAACTCAGCCTCCTGATGGCTACGGACAGTGGGGCAGAGGAAGACTCCGAACCCCTCCCGGATCTTCTGAAGACTCAGGAGAATGACGGCTCCGTGGACGGGGTCCGGCTCTCTGACGCCCTCACTTCGGAGCAACGCCAGGGCTGCCGGAACCTCCTGCTGCAGTTCGCTACCCTGTTCTCCCTCACCCCCGGGGTCACCCCTTGGTGTTTGCACGACGTGGACACCGGGGACAGTCCCCCTGTCCAACACCGGGCCTACCGCGTACCAGATCGGGTACGGGCCTGCATACAGGAGGAGGTGGCCAAGATGCTCACAATCGGGGTCATCGAGCCCTCGGACAGTCCCTGGGCCAGTCCGGTTGTATTGGTCCCCAAAGCCGCTGCCCCCGGCACCGCACCTGAACTGAGATTCTGCGTCGACTACCGGGGCTTGAACGCTGTCACCCGGACCGACGCTCATCCGATCCCCCGAGCAGACGAGCTGATCGACCGGCTGGGGGCCGCCCGCTACCTCAGTATCTTCGACCTAACAGCGGGCTACTGGCAGATCGGCCTCACACCCAGGGCTCAGGAACGGTCAGCCTTCTCTACCCCCGATGGCCACCACCAATTCAAGGTCATGCCCTTCGGCATGAAGAATGCCCCCGCCACGTTTCAACGCCTCGTGAACCAGGTCTTGGCGGGGCTCGAAGAGTTCTGCGCTGCCTACCTGGACGATATCGGTGTGTACAGCCACCACTGGCCCGACCACCTCCGTCACCTCCAAGAAGTCCTACAGGCCCTCCAGCGGGCCGGCCTCACAATTAAGGCCGGCAAGTGCCAAATTGGCCAAGGGTCTGTGACCTACCTTGGGCACCAAGTGGGAAGCGGGCTGGTGGCCCCGCTACAACTTAAGATTGCTGCCATCCAGTCCTGGCAGACCCCCGTCACCCAGACCGAGGTCCGAGCCTTCTTGGGGCTCACCGGCTACTACCGGCGGTTCGTGAAGGACTACGGCAGCATCGTGGGGCCCCTCACGGGTCTCACGTCCAAGAACCAGCCGAAGCGGAATAACTGGACCCCCGATTGTCAAGCGGCCTTCGAGAAGCTGAAGGCCGCTCTATGCACCGCCCCCGTGCTCCAGGCCCCCAATTACAGTCGGGAATTCATGGTACAGACCGACGCCTCCGACCACGGCATCGGAGCCGTCCTTTCTCAGTTAAACCCCGAAGGTCATGACCAACCGGTGGCCTTCATCAGTCGACGTCTCCTGGCCCGAGAACAGCGCTGGAGCACCATCGAGAGGGAGGCCTTCTCAGTGGTGTGGGCCCTCAAAAAGCTCCGGCCCTATCTCTTCGGTACCCACTTCCGGGTACAAACCGACCATCGACCCCTGCAGTGGCTGATGCAGATGCGGGGGGAGAACCCAAAACTCTTGCGCTGGTCCATTTCCCTGCAGGGAATGGACTTCACTGTGGAGCACCGACCAGGCCAAGACCACGCCAATGCGGATGGCCTGTCCCGCTTTTTCCGCCTCGACGAAGAGAGTCCCCAAGGAGATGGGTGACTCTCCCCGCCTGCAGCTGGGGGGGACGCATGTTGGACAGGCCACACAAAGGGCTTGCTCCCTCCCCGCACGACAGGGCCCGAGCTCCGGCCCACCAGGCATAACCCACGAAAAGCACCCGTACCCCGTCCCCCGACGGATCTTCTGCCCCGGACCTCTACTCATCACGGGGCCCAGCCCCACCGGCTCCCCCGGCCGGTTCAAGCCGCCATCTTGGGCCCTGCACCACGAGGCCGCGTGGCCTCGCCCCGACCCTAACCCCGGGCCTGACCGGCCCCGACATCCCGGCACCACCATCCACCCGGGAGGTGAGCGGACCACTTGGCAGGTCAATGGGAGGACGAAGTGTCAAGAGCTCTTCCCCCGCCAGGTGCCGATCGCCTCCAGCTCCCCCAGGCGCTGGCCCCACCCCCTGCTGGGTGTCTGGACACCTTCATCCCGGGCCCTCCGACCTCCAAGTGCGAGGGTCCGGACATCAAAGAGCGCCTGCCCTATAACTGGGGCAACTCCGGAGCAGGAAGGCAGTTGTATCCTGGAGTCGAGAGACACCGAGAGAACTCAGCCTTGACGGACTACTGGCGCTACCGTAGCCCGCTCTTGTGAACCATCGTCCTGCCTGCTGGCGCTGCCGCGGCCTTCTACAACATCCATCCTCGTCGGGACCTGCTGGCGCTGCCGCGGCCCGTTGTAACGACCATCCTCACCGGGACCTGCTGGCGCTGCCGCGGACCGTACATCGACCATCTTTCCGGGACCTGCTGGCGCTGCCGCGGCCCGTTGTAACGACCATCCTCACCGGGACCTGCTGGCGCTGCCGCGGACCGTACATCGACCATCTTTCCGGGACCTGCTGGCGCTGCCGCGGCCCGCACCAACTGAGCTCGAGGATTGTGAGCTAATCATCATCTCATCCAAACTACCTGACTGGTAGACAGACTGTCCCGCTACCCCTTACCCTGCTTTGAGAGACTGGAATCGAGGGGACCCCTGAGTCCAGTCCTCCTTGTACCATTCAACCGTACCTTAAGAAGTGCTTATAAAGAACACTGAACCTTATCCGTGTGTGGTATCTGTCTGTGGGGGGGAAGTTACTTGTCTGTACGATCGCTGGAGACGGCTCTCCCCGGAGACCTCTCCTCCTGACCCCGGCCGACCCTCCCGGTCCGTCTATCCTTTCTAACAATCGCCGAGCTGGGGGCCGGTCGAGTACTGGTGGTACCTCTCCGCTTCAGAGACTTTCTGCTCAACCTGGCCCACGATGTCCCCCTGGCTGGACACCTGGGCCAAGATAAAACGTACAGCCGCCTAGTGACCCACTTTTTCTGGCCGAAGATGAGGAACGACGTCCTGAACCACTGCCGATCTTGCCCCACATGCCAAGCCAGCGGGAAGAGTGGTCGGAAGCTGAAAGCCCCTCTGCAACCCTTCCCTGTGGTCACCACCCCGTTCGAGAGGGTGGGGATAGACATCGTGGGGCCTCTGGACTAGGCCTGGGTGGTAAATTCCGTTCCGCTCGCGGAATTTGCGGAATTCGCGTAATTTCGCGTTCCGCGTAGAACGCGAAATTGCTCAAAAGTCTGCTTTCCGCGATTTCGCAACATTTTTGCTTGTTCGCGTTCTCAAAATGCGTGTTCGCGAGATATTTCTCCCCGAGCACGCAAACAGCAATTGTGAACAGGAAAACAGCATCGCGAACAAGCAATTCCGCGTGTTCGCGGAATTTCTGCGTGTTCGCGGAGATTTTTTACCGTTTCGCGGAGATTTGCGTAACGCAATTACGCAAATTCCGCCCACCCCTACTCTGGACCCCCGCACGGCACAAGGACACAGGTTCATCTTAGTACTGGTGGACCATGCCACCCGCTACCCCGAGGCGGTGCCCCTACGGACCGTGACAGCTCCGGTGGTTGGCCGGGCCCTAATGGGGATCTTCTCCCGGGTAGGCTTCCCCCGAGAAGTCGTCAGCGACCGAGGCACGAACTTTATATCCAAATACATGAAGTCCCTCTGGCAACAATGCGGGGTCACCTACAGATTCACGACACCCTATCACCCCCAAGGGAACGGACTAGTGGAGCGTTTTAACCGCACCCTCAAGGGGATGATAGGGGGATTGGAAGAGCCCCTCCATCGCCAGTGGGATGTACTACTCCCGTGCCTCCTCTTCGCCTACCGCGAAGTTCCCCAGAAGTCCCTCGGTTTTAGCCCTTTCGAACTCCTGTACGGGCACCCTGTGCGAGGGCCCCTCAGCCTAGTAAAAGAAGGTTGGGAGATGGCCCCTCTAAAAACCCCTCCAGACGTCTTCAAATACCCCCTGGCCCTACGCAATCAGACCCGGCGCTTCAGAGAGATGGCCAAGGCGAACCTCGAGGCCAGCCAGGAGGACATGAAGAAGTGGTATGATCACAATGCCTCCTCCGTTGAGTTCGAGCCTGGACAACAAGTATGGGTGATGTCCCCCACCGAACCATGTGCCTTGCAAGATAAGTGGACGGGGCCCTTCAAAGTGGTCGAGCGCAAAAGCCCCGTCACTTACCTCATCGACCTGGGGACCTCCCGGAACCCCCTTCGGGTCCTCCACACCAACCGACTCAAACCACACTTTGTGCGCTCAGAACTCAGCCTCCTGATGGCTACGGACAGTGGGGCAGAGGAAGACTCCGAACCCCTCCCGGATCTTCTGAAGGCTCAGGAGAATGACGGCTCCGTGGACGGGGTCCGGCTCTCTGACGCCCTCACTTCGGAGCAACGCCAGGGCTGCCGGAACCTCCTGCTGCAGTTCGCTACCCTGTTCTCCCTCACCCCCGGGGTCACCCCTTGGTGTTTGCACGACGTGGACACCGGGGACAGTCCCCCTGTCCGACACCGGGCCTACCGCGTACCAGATCGGGTACGGGCCTGCATACAGGAGGAGGTGGCCAAGATGCTCACAATCGGGGTCATCGAGCCCTCGGACAGTCCCTGGGCCAGTCCGGTTGTATTGGTCCCCAAAGCCGCTGCCCCCGGCACCGCACCTGAACTGAGATTCTGCGTCGACTACCGGGGCTTGAACGCTGTCACCCGGACCGACGCTCATCCGATCCCCCGAGCAGACGAGCTGATCGACCGGCTGGGGGCCGCCCGCTACCTCAGTATCTTCGACCTAACAGCGGGCTACTGGCAGATCGGCCTCACACCCAGGGCTCAGGAACGGTCAGCCTTCTCTACCCCCGATGGCCACTACCAATTCAAGGTCATGCCCTTCGGCATGAAGAATGCCCCCGCCACGTTTCAACGCCTCGTGAACCAGGTCTTGGCGGGGCTCGAAGAGTTCAGCGCTGCCTACCTGGACGATATCGCTGTATACAGCCGCCACTGGCCCGACCACCTCCGTCACCTCCAAGAGGTCCTACAGGCCCTCCAGCGGGCCGGCCTCACAATTAAGGCCGGCAAGTGCCAAATTGGCCAAGGGTCTGTGACCTACCTTGGGCACCAAGTGGGAAGCGGGCTGGTGGCCCCGCTACAACTTAAGATTGCTGCCATCCAGTCCTGGGAGCCCCCCGTCACCCAGACCGAGGTCCGAGCCTTCTTGGGGCTCACCGGCTACTACCGGCGGTTCGTGAAGGACTACGGCAGCATCGTGGGGCCCCTCACGGGTCTCACGTCCAAGAACCAACCGAAGCGGATTAACTGGACCCCCGATTGTCAAGCGGCCTTCGAGAAGCTGAAGGCCGCCCTGTGCACCGCCCCTGTGCTCCAGGCCCCCGATTACGGTCGGAAATTCGTGGTACAGACCGACGCCTCCGACCACGGCATCGGAGCCGTCCTTTCTCAGTTAAACCCCGAAGGTCATGACCAGCCGGTGGCCTTCATCAGTCGACGTCTCCTGGCCCGAGAACAGCGCTGGAGCACCATCGAGAGGGAGGCCTTCGCAGTGGTGTGGGCCCTCAAAAAGCTCCGGCCCAATCTCTTCGGTACCCACTTCCGGGTACAAACCGACCATCGACCCCTGCAGTGGCTGATGCAGATGCGGGGGGAGAACCCAAAACTCTTGCGCTGGTCCATTTCCCTGCAGGGAATGGACTTCACTGTGGAGCACCGACCAGGCCAAGACCACGCCAACGCGGATGGCCTGTCCCGCTTTTTCCGCCTCGACGAAGAGAGTCCCCAAGGAGATGGGTGACTCTCCCCGCCTTCAGCTGGGGGGGACGCATGTTGGACAGGCCACACGAAGGGCTTGCTCCCTCCCCGCACGACAGGGCCCGAGCTCCGGCCCACCAGGCATAATCCACGAAAAGCACCTGTACCCCGTCTCCCGACGGATCTTCTGCCCTCGGACCTCTACTCATCACGGGGCCCAGCCCCACCGGCTCCCCCGGCCGGTTCAAGCCGCCATCTTGGGCCCTGCACCACGAGGCCGCGTGGCCTCGCCCCGACCCTAACCCCGGGCCTGGCCGGCCCCGACATCCCGGCACCACCATCCACCCGGGAGGTGAGCGGACCACTTGGCAGGTCAATGGGAGGACGAAGTGTCAAGAGCTCTTCCCCCGCCAGGTGCCGATCGCCTCCAGCTCCCCCAGGCGCTGGCTCCACCCCCTGCTGGGTGTCTGGACACCTTCATCCCGGGCCCTCCGACCTCCAAGTGCGAGGGTCCGGACATCAAAGGGCGCCTGCCCTATAACTGGGGCAACTCCGGAGCAGGAAGGCAGTTGTATCCTGGAGTCGAGAGACACCGAGAGAACTCAGCCTTGACGGACTACTGGCGCTGCCGTAGCCCGCTCTTGTGAACCATCGTCCTGCCTGCTGGCGCTGCCGCGGCCTTCTACAACATCCATCCTCGTCGGGACCTGCTGGCGCTGCCGCGGCCCGTTGTAACGACCATCCTCACCGGGACCTGCTGGCGCTGCCGCGGACCGTACATCGACCATCTTTCCGGGACCTGCTGGCGCTGCCGCGGCCCGTTGTAACGACCATCCTCACCGGGACCTGCTGGCGCTGCCGCGGACCGTACATCGACCATCTTTCCGGGACCTGCTGGCGCTGCCGCGGCCCGTACCAACTAAGCTCGAGGATTGTGAGCTAATCATCATCTCATCCAAACTACCTGACTGGTAGACAGACTGTCCGGCTAACCCTTACCCTGCTTTGAGAGACTTGAATCGAGGGGACCCCTGAGTCCAGACCTCCTTGTACCATTCAACCGTACCTTAAGAAGTGCTTATAAAGAACACTGAACCTTATCCGTGTGTGGTATCTGTCTGTGGGGGGGAAGTTACTTGTCTGTACGATCGCTGGAGACGGCTCTAACCGGAGACCTCTCCTCCTGACCCCGGCCGACCCTCCCGGTCCGTCTATCCTTTCTAACAGTAGGGGTGGGTGCAGAGTCCCCCCAGCAGTGCCGAAACATAGGAGGGGTGGGTGCAGAGTCCCCCCAGCAGTGCCCAGACAAAGGAGGGGTGGGTGCCTATCACTCCCAGCAGTGCCCAGACACAGGAGGGGTGGGTGCCTATCACTCCCAGCAGTGCCCAGACATATGAGGGGTGGGTGCAGAGTCCCCCCAGCAGTGCCCAGACATATGAGGGATGGGTGCCTGTCACTCCCAGCAGTGCCCACACATAGGAGGGGTGGGTGCAGAGTCCTCTCAGCAGTGCCCAGACATAGGAGGGGTGGGTGCCTATCACTCCCAGCAGTGCCCAGACATAGGAGGGGTGGGTGCAGAGTCCCCCCAGCAGTGCCCAGACATAGGATGAGTGGGTGCAGAGTCCCCCCAGCAGTGCCCAGACACAAGAGGGGCGGGTGCCTATCACACCCAGCAGTGCCCAGACATATGAGGGGTGGGTGCAGAGTCCCCCCAGCAGTGCCCAGACATATGAGGGGTGGGTGCCCATCACTCCCAGCAGTGCCCACACATAGGAGAGGTGGGTGCAGAGTCCTCCCAGCAGTGCCCACACATAGGAGGGGTGGGTGCCTATCACTCCCAGCAGTGCCCAGACATAGGAGGGGTGGGTGCAGAGTCCCCCCAGCAGTGCCCAGACATAGGAGGGGTGGGTGCAGAGTCCCCCCAGCAGTGCCCAGACTTAGGAGGGGTGGGTGCCTATCACTCCCAGCAGTGCCCAGACATAGGAGGGGTGGGTGCCTATCACTCCCAGCAGTGCCCACACACAGGAGGGGTGGGTGCCTATCACTCCCAGCAGTGCCCAGACATATGAGGGGTGGGTGCAGAGTCCCCCCAGCAGTGCCCAGACTTAGGAGGGGTGGGTGCCTATCACTCCCAGCAGTGCCCAGACACAGGAGGGGTGGGTGCAGAGTCCTCCCAGCAGTGCCCACACATAGGAGGGGTGTGTGCCTATCACTCCTAGCAGTGCCCAGACATAGGAGGGGTGGGTGCAGAGTCCCCCCAGCAGTGCCCAGACATACGAGGGGTGGTTGCCTATCACTCCCAGCAGTGCCCAGACATAGGATGGGTGGGTGCAGAGTCCCCCCAGCAGTGCCCATACATAGGAGGGGTGGGTGCAGAGTCCCCCCAGCAGTGCCCAGACATAGGAGGGGTGGGTGCAGAGTCCTCCCAGCAGTGCCCAGACATATGAGGGGTGGGTGCCTATCACTCCCAGCAGTGCCCATACATAGGAGGGGTGGGTGCAGAGTCCTCCCAGCAGTGCCCAGAAATATGAGGGGTGGGTGCCTATCACTCCCAGCAGTGCCCAGACATAGGAGGGGTGGGTGCAGAGTCCCCCCAACAGTGCCCATACATAGGAGGGGTGGGTGCAGAGTCCTCCCAGCAGTGCCCTGACATAGGAGGGGTGGGGGTGGGTGCAGAGTGCCCCCAGCAGTGCCCACACATAGGAGGGGTGGGTGCAGAGTCCTCCCAGCAGTGCCCAGACATATGAGGTGTGGGTGCCTATCACTCCCAGCTGTGCCCACACATAGGAGGGGTGGGTGCAGAGTCCTCCCAGCAGTGCCCACACATAGGAGGGGTGGGTGCAGAGTCCCCCCAGCAGTGCCCAGACACAGGAGGGGTGGGTGCCTATCACTCCCAGCAGTGGCCAGACATATGAGGGGTGGGTGCCTATCACTCCCAGCAGTGCCCAGACATATGAGGGGTGGGTGCAGAGTCCCCCCAGCAGTGCCCAGACATATGAGGGGTGGGTGCCTATCATGCCCAGCAGTGCCCACACATAGGAGGGGTGGGTGCAGAGTCCTCCCAGCAGTGCCCAGACATAGGAGGGGTGGGTGCCTATCACTCCCAGCAGTGCCCAGACATAGGAGGGGTGGGTGCAGAGTCCCCCAGCAGTGCCCACACATAGGAGGGGTGGGTGCAGAGTCCTCCCAGCAGTGCCCAGACATAGGAGGGGTGGGTGCCTATCACTCCCAGCAGTGCCCAGACATAGGAGGGGTGGGTGCAGAGTCCCCCCAGCAGTGCCCAGACATAGGAGGGGTGGATGCAGAGTCCCCCCAGCAGTGCCCCGACACAGGAGGGGTGGGTGCCTATCACTCCTAGCAGTGCCCAGACATATGAGGGGTGGGTGCAGGTTCCCCCCAGCAGTACCCAGACATATGAGGGGTGGGTGCCTATCACTCCCAGCAGTGCCCACATATAGGAGGGGTGCGTGCAGAGTCCTCCCAGCAGTGCCCAGACATATGAGGGGTGGGTGCCTATCACTCCCACCAGTGCCCAGATATAGGAGGGGTGGGTGCAGAGTCCCCCCAGCAGTGCCCACACATAGGAGGGGTGAGTGCAGAGTCCCCCCAGCAGTGCCGAGACATAGGAGGGGTGGGTGCAGAGTCCCCCCAGCAGTGCCCAGACATAGGAGGGGTGGGTGCCTATCACTCCCAGCAGTGCCCAGACACAGGAGGGGTGGGTGCCTATCACTCCAAGCAGTGCCCAGACATATGAGGGGTGGGTGCAGAGTCCCCCCAGCAGTGCCCAGACATATGAGGGGTGGGTGCCTGTCACTCCCAGCAGTGCCCACACATAGGAGGGGTGGGTGCAGAGTCCTCCCAGCAGTGCCCAGACATAGGAGGGGTGGGTGCAGAGTCCCCCCAGCAGTGCCCAGACATAGGATGAGTGGGTGCAGAGTCCCCCCAGCAGTGCCCAGACACAGGAGGGGTGGGTGCCTATCACTCCCAGCAGTGCCCAGACATTTGAGGGGTGGGTGCAGAGTCCCCCCAGCAGTGCCCAGACATATGAGGGGTGGGTGCCCATCACTCCCAGCAGTGCCCACACATAGGAGGGGTGGGTGCAGAGTCCTCCCAGCAGTGCCCACACATAGGAGGGGTGGGTGCCTATCACTCCCAGCAGTGCCCAGACATAGGAGGGGTGGGTGCAGAGTCCCCCCAGCAGTGCCCAGACATAGGAGGGGTGGGTGCAGAGTCCCCCCAGCAGTGCCCCGACACAGGAGGGGTGGGTGCCTATCACTCCTAGCAGTGCCCAGACATATGAGGGGTGGGTGCAGGTTCCCCCCAGCAGTGCCCAGACATATGAGGGGTGGGTGCCTATCACTCCCAGCAGTGCCCACACATAGGAGGGGTGGGTGCAGAGTCCTCCCAGCAGTGCCCAGACATATGAGGGGTGGGTGCCTATCACTCCCAGCAGTGCCCAGATATAGGAGGGGTGGGTGCAGAGTCCCCCCAGCAGTGCCCACACATAGGAGGGGTGGGTGCAGAGTCCCCCCAGCAGTGCCGAGAAATAGGAGGGGTGGGTGCAGAGTCCCCCCAGCAGTGCCCAGACATAGGAGGGGTGGGTGCCTATCACTCCCAGCAGTGCCCAGACATATGAGGGGTGGGTGCAGAGTCCCCCCAGCAGTGCCCAGACATATGAGGGGTGGGTGCCTGTCACTCCCAGCAGTGCCCACACATAGGAGGGGTGGGTGCAGAGTCCTCCCAGCAGTGCCCAGACATAGGAGGGGTGGGTGCCTATCACTCCCAGCAGTGCCCAGACACAGGAGGGGTGGGTGCCTATCACTCCTAGCAGTGCCCAGACATATGAGGGGTGGGTGCAGCGTCCCCCCAGCAGTGCCCAGACATATGAGGGGTGGGTGCCTATCACTCCCAGCAGTGCCCAGACATAGGTGGGGTGGGTGCAGAGTCCTCCCAGCAGTGCCCACACATAGGAGGGGTGGGTGCAGAGTCCCCCCAACAGTGCCCATACATAGGAGGGGTGGGTGCAGAGTCCTCCCAGCAGTGCCCTGACATAGGAGGGGTGGGGGTGGGTGCAGAGTGCCCCCAGCAGTGCCCACACATAGGAGGGGTGGGTGCAGAGTCCTCCCAGCAGTGCCCAGACATATGAGGTGTGGGTGCCTATCACTCCCAGCTGTGCCCACACATAGGAGGGGTGGGTGCAGAGTCCTCCCAGCAGTGCCCACACATAGGAGGGGTGGGTGCAGAGTCCCCCCAGCAGTGCCCAGACACAGGAGGGGTGGGTGCCTATCACTCCCAGCAGTGGCCAGACATATGAGGGGTGGGTGCCTATCACTCCCAGCAGTGCCCAGACATATGAGGGGTGGGTGCAGAGTCCCCCCAGCAGTGCCCAGACATATGAGGGGTGGGTGCCTGTTGGACAGGCCACACGAAGGGCTTGCTCCCTCCCCGCACGACAGGGCCCGAGCTCTGGCCCACCAGGCATAATCCACGAAAAGCACCTGTACCCCGTCTCCCGACGGATCTTCTGCCCTCGGACCTCTACTCATCACGGGGCCCCGCCCCACCGGCTCCCCCGGCCGGTTCAAGCCGCCATCTTGGGCCCTGCACCACGAGGCCGCGTGGCCTCGCCCTGACCCTAACCCCGGGCCTGGCCGGCCCCGACATCCCGGCACCACCATCCACCCGGGAGGTGAGCGGACCACTTGGCAGGTCAATGGGAGGACGAAGTGTCAAGAGCTCTTCCCCCGCCAGGTGCCAATCGCCTCCGGCTCCCCCAGGCGCTGACTCCACCCCCTGCTGGGTGTCTGGACACCTTCATCCCGGGCCCTCCGACCTCCAAGTGCGAGGGTCCGGACATCAAAGGGCGCCTGCCCTATAACTGGGGCAACTCCGGAGCAGGAAGGCAGTTGTATCCTGGAGTCGAGAGACACCGAGAGAACTCAGCCTTGACGGACTACTGGCGCTGCCGTAGCCCGCTCTTGTGAACCATCGTCCTGCCTGCTGGCGCTGCCGCGGCCTTCTACAACATCCATCCTCGTCGGGACCTGCTGGCGCTGCCGCGGCCCGTTTTAACGACCATCCTCACCGGGACCTGCTGGCGCTGCCGCGGACCGTACATCGACCACCTTTCCGGGACCTGCTGGCGCTGCCGCGGCCCGTTGTAACGACCATCCTCACCGGGACCTGCTGGCGCTGCCGCGGACCGTACATCGACCATCTTTCCGGGACCTGCTGGCGCTGCCGCGGCCCGTACCAACTAAGCTCGAGGATTGTGAGCTAATCATCATCTCATCCAAACTACCTGACTGGTAGACAGACTGTCCCGCTACCCCGTACCCTGCTTTGAGAGACTTGAACCGAGGGGACCCCTGAGTCCAGACCTCCTTGTACCATTCAACCGTACCTTAAGAAGTGCTTATAAAGAACACTGAACCTTATCCGTGTGTGGTATCTGTCTGTGGGGGGGAAGTTACTTGTCTGTACGATCGCTGGAGACGGCTCTCCCCGGAGACCTCTCCTCCTGACCCCGGCCGACCCTCCCGGTCCGTCCATCCTTTCTAACATTGGTGGCAACGATGGGATCCGAATCAACGTGTAATCGTACAGAGAGTAGCTCACCCCACGACAACAACACGATGTCAGCCAAAGATAGCAACTCCACCGAGAAATTCCAAATGGATAAATTAGAAGAATACAACCACCGCGAACTGAGACAATTCTGCATAGAACTTGGCATTGCTACCACCGGCCTGAGTACCAAAGATGATCTAAAGCACGCCCTAGAGTCGTGGACAGAAACTGGGGTCGCCGGACCCTCCGACCAAAGCAGCATCACACCAGAGGGGAACGCCACGGCTCCCGAGGAGCGGGGAACGGGCCTCTCGCAGGAGGAGATCCGAGAAAGAGAAAGAACCAGATTGCACGAGTTGGAAATGGCACGACTCAAGATGGATGGGGAACTCAAGTTAGCTGAACAGAAACTCAACCTCGAGCACATGCGGCTCCGAGATGAACGAGAAGAGAAGCAGAGACAGAGAGAGCTGGAGGAGAAAAAAATAACGCTCGAGCACGAGCGCAAACTGGCGGAAATAGAACTTCGGAAACAGAATAAAGAACTGGGGGTGCCTGAGCGACCACACACCCCGGGGCCAATCGAGAAAAAAGTCCACATCCCCAAGGATGTTGTCCGCGAGTATGTCCGAGAAGACGACATACAACAGTGGTTTAAAGCCTACGAGATCGCCATGACCTCCCACCGGATCGACCGGAGTGATTGGGGAGCCGGACTCTGGGGGAGGTTTATCAACGAGGGTCGCGATGCCCTACTGCAGCTCCCAGATCACCAAATGTCGTCCTACGACCACATGAAGGCTGCCCTCCTCACCCGCTACGGCCTCACACCCGAGATGTACTGCCAGAGGTTCAGAGATTGCACCCGGATCCCAGGTACAACTTGGGTAGAATACGTGAACTATTTCAGCCGTGCCTTCGAGGGTTGGATAAAGGGGAGCCAGGTCACCACCTACGAACAACTCTTTAACCTGATGGTATGGGAGCACCTGTCGAACAACTGCTTCGTCGAGCTCAGGCAGCACCTCCTCGACAGTAAGCTGACTGACCCCCGGCAGCTCGCCGCCGAAGCTGACCGATGGGAAAGCACCCGAGTGGGCCGGAGGGGGCCACACGAACAGAACAGAAACAACCAAGGCCAGCACCGTCCTCGGGGAGGAGGAGGGGGCCAGGGGCGAGGGAGAGACGCCTTGCCCGCAACACCCGTGGCCAGCACCCCGGCTCCGGCCGGTCGGGGCAACCCCCCGTGGCGTCCTGGGGTCCGAGCCAACGTCACGTGCCACCGATGCCAGCGAGTCGGCCACTACGCCAATGACCCGAGCTGCCCGCAGAACCAAACACCCAAGCCCCGCCAGGTAGCTGCCGCCGCCCTGGGGTAAGAGCGATCATTGGAGGAACCAGAGGAGTATGACCCGGCCCAGCAAGAGTGGGAACCGGCCGCCATGGTCCTGGCGTGCTTAGGGGGAAGAGACATGGTCCCGCGGGCTCCCCTACCCGCTAACACCAGGAAATACGGTCAGTGGGTGACCATTAATGGACAGCGAGCCGAGGCCTTGCGTGACACAGGCGCCAGTGTGACGGCCGTCCGCTGTCACCTGGTGAAGCCCGAGCAGATCCTGCCGAACATTCTCTGCCCCGTCCGCTCGGCAGACAACTCTGAAAGTATGTGTCAAATGGCCTGCGTCCCATTCGAATGGGGAGGGGTCTCCGGCCTGTTGAAGGTGACGGTCCGGGACGATGCCCCCGTGGACTGCCTCCTGGGGAATGACCTCGAGAGTTCCCCGTGGGCCACCGTTGAGAGAAGAGAGCACCTGGGGATGCTGGGCCTCCCGGACTGGGCCTGCATAACCACCCGGTCCATGGCCGCCCGTGCCGTCCCTCGATCAGAAGAACCAGAATGGCCAGCACCTCCGCCCCCAGTCGCCCCAGTAGAAGACAACGACGAGGCCAGCCTCCCAGACCCGACGGCCGAAGGGGACGCGCAACCCCAGGACCTTCCTGACCTGGCTCAGTGGCGTCAAGAGGGGGGGCCCACCCAAGCCCAGTTCCGCCAGGAACAAAAGACCTGTCCCTCCCTCGAGGGACTCCGCCAACAAGCCAGCGCCCAGAACGCAGGGGACTCCACCGGAACTCACTGGGTCTACTGGGATAACGACCTGCTATACAGCGAGCAAAGAATCGCCGAGCTGGGGGCCGGTCGAGTACTGGTGGTACCTCTCCGCTTCAGAGACTTTCTGCTCAACCTGGCCCACGATGTCCCCCTGGCTGGACACCTGGGCCAAGATAAAACGTACAGCCGCCTAGTGACCCACTTTTTCTGGCCGAAGATGAGGAACGACGTCCTGAACCACTGCCGATCTTGCCCCACATGCCAAGCCAGCGGGAAGAGTGGTCGGAAGCTGAAAGCCCCTCTGCAACCCTTCCCTGTGCTCACCACCCCGTTCGAGAGGGTGGGGATAGACATCGTGGGGCCTCTGGACCCCCGCACGGCACAAGGACACAGGTTCATCTTAGTACTGGTGGACCATGCCACCTGCTACCCCGAGGCGGTGCCCCTACGGACCGTGACAGCTCCGGTGGTTGGCCGGGCCCTAATGGGGATCTTCTCCCGGGTAGGCTTCCCCCGAGAAGTCATCAGCGACCGAGGCACGAACTTTATATCCAAATACATGAAGTCCCTCTGGCAACAATGCGGGGTCACCTACAGATTCACGACCCCCTATCACCCCCAAGGGAACGGACTAGTGGAGCGTTTTAACCGCACCCTCAAGGGGATGATTGGGGGATTGGAAGAGCCCCTCCGTCGCCAGTGGGATGTACTACTCCCGTGCCTCCTCTTCACCTACCGAGAAGTTCCCCAGAAGTCCCTCGGTTTTAGCCCTTTCGAACTCCTGTACGGGCACCCTGTGCGAGGGCCCCTCAGCCTAGTAAAAGAAGGTTGGGAGATGGCCCCCCTAAAGACCCCTCCAGACATCTTCAAATACCTCCTGGCCCTACGCAATCAGACCCGGCGCTTCAGAGAGATGGCCAAGGCGAACCTCGAGGCCAGCCAGGAGGACATGAAGAAGTGGTATGATCACAATGCCTCCTCCGTTGAGTTCGAGCCTGGACAACAAGTATGGGTGATGTCCCCCACCGAACCATGTGCCTTGCAAGATAAGTGGACGGGGCCCTTCAAAGTGGTCGAGCGCAAAAGCCCCGTCACTTACCTCATCGACCTGGGGACCTCCCGGAACCCCCTTCGGGTCCTCCACACCAACCGACTCAAACCACACTTTGTGCGCTCAGAACTCAGCCTCCCGATGGCTACGGACAGTGGGGCAGAGGAAGACTCCGAACCCCTCCCGGATCTTCTGAAGACTCAGGAGAATGACGGCTCCGTGGACGGGGTCCGGCTCTCTGACGCCCTCACTTCGGAGCAACGCCAGGGCTGCCGGAACCTCCTGCTGCAGTTCGCTACCCTGTTCTCCCTCACCCCCGGGGTCACCCCTTGGTGTTTGCACGACGTGGACACCGGGGACAGTCCCCCTGTCCGACACCGGGCCTACCGCGTACCAGATCGGGTACGGGCCTGCATACAGGAGGAGGTGGCCAAGATGCTCACTGTTAGACGGCGAACTCAGAGGAGCCCGGAAAGGGGTCCCGACTTCCCTGAGTCCCACCCGTATTGTATTGTAGCCGGGCACTGGCGAGAGATTCCCCAGGGGGAGGAATCTCGCAACTAGGATCGTACTTCTGGCACCACACGACACAGAGAGACCACACTGGGTATTCTCAGAAACAAGCTTTATCAAATAGGTATCACTGCAAATATGTACAAGATGAGCACGGGCTCAAGAGTCTCGGAAAGGTAGGGGGTAGCGGGACTGTCTCTGGTAACGGTTCACAGCAGGGACGTATCCGGCGCACAGCTCACAATCCTCGAGCTGGGAGATACGTGGTCGGAGTCGGGGTCCGGCGGGACCGGGAGAGTCTGGGGGAGCCGCGAGTCACTCAGCAGGGCTCAGGTACAAGTTCGGAGGTCTTACGATCTTCAGGGAGCCGCGAGTCACTCAGCAGGGCTCAGGTACAAGTTCGGAGGTCTTACGATCTTCAGGGAGCCGCGAGTCACTCAGCAGGGCTCAGGTACAAGTTCGGAGGTCTTACGATCTTAAGGGAGCCGCGAGTCACTCAGCAGGGCTCAGGTACAAGTTCGGAGGTCTTACAATCTTCAGGGAGCCGCGAGTCACTCAGCAGGGCTCAGGTGGGTTCCAGTTCCAGGAGCCGCGACCACGTCAGCAGGCTCTCGTTGTTCCAGCGTCGAATCTGCCGGACAGTCTCAGAGCACCCCTTGTTATAGGTCGACCCCGCTTTGATGTCCGGAGTCTGCGCAGGCAGGGGTCTTGTCACCTGGGGGCCGCTTGTCGGGGTTTCCTGCTATTGTCTTTTGATCCTTTCAGGGCCGGGTCGGGAGGAGTCCCAGACACCCAGCAGGCACGGAGCCAGCCCGCAGGGAGGCCGGAGGGCCGATCGAAACCCATCGTCCCAGGGGAGTTCAGAGGTGCGATAGAAACTGCTCCTCCCTCTCTCATCCCCTGGAAGCGTGATGTCCTCCAGCCGGAGTGGCGCCTTGAGGCCCGGGTCGCGCTGGAGCCGGGTGGCCATCTTGTTGCAGGGAGTGGGCACGCGGGCCCGGGGTGGCCGAAAGGAGAGAGGCCATGGACGGGGATGTCCGGGGTTGGTGCAGGTGTCCTGGTGGGAAAGGTCGGCTGGGCCGCGTGCTTGGGCTGCAGGCACCAGGTTTCGGTGGTGCGGGGGCCCGGAGGGCCATTCTACGAGGCCGGGTCCAACACGCGTCCCCCCCAGCTGAAAGCCGGAGAGAACTGCCCATCACCTTGGGGGGTTCTCGTCGCTGAGGCGGAAGAACCGGGAGAGGCCGTCAGCGTTGGCGTGGTCCGTACCAGGGCGGTGTTCTACGGTGAAGTCCATTCCTTGGAGGGAGATTGACCACCGCAGTAGCTTGGGGTTTTCTCCTCGCATCTGCATGAGCCATCGCAAGGGCCGATGGTCAGTTTGGACCCTGAAATGAGTGCCGAACAGGTAGGGTCGTAGTTTCTTGAGTGCCCAGACCACGGCAAAGGCTTCGCGCTCTATGGTGCTCCACTTCTGTTCTCGGGGTAGCAGCCGCCGACTGAGGAAGGCGACGGGCTGGTCTAGGCCTTGATCATTCACTTGGGACAGGACGGCCCCAATGCCATGCTCGGAGGCATCGGTCTGGACTATGAACTCCTGGGTGTAGTCGGGAGCCTGGAGGACGGGGGCCGTGCACATGGCCTTTTTTAGAGCATCGAAAGCTTCCTGGCAGGCAGCCGTCCATTGCACCTTCTTTGGCTGTTTTTTAGACGTGAGTTCCGTGAGAGGGCCGACCAGGCTGCCATACCCCTGAATGAATCGGCGGTAGTAGCCCGTGAGTCCCAGAAAGGCTCGGACTTCCGTTTGGGTGATGGGTGGGTCCCAGGCCAGGATGGCGTCGATCTTTGGCTGTAGAGGAGCGACCTGGCCACTCCCTACTTGGTGCCCCAGGTAGACTACGGATCCTTGCCCGATCTGGCACTTGCTGGCTTTTATGGTGAGGCCTGCCTGGCGCAGGGCGGTTAGCACTCTCCGGAGGTGCTGGAGGTGCTCACTCCACTCTGAACTGAAGACAGCGATGTCGTCCAGATAGGCCGCGCTGAACTGTTCTAGCCCGGCCAGGACCCTGTTTACCAGTCTCTGGAAAGTGGCCGGGGCATTTTTCATCCCGAAGGGCATCACGCGGAAGCGGTAGTGCCCATCGGGGGTGGAGAAAGCAGACCTCTCCTTGGCCCCTTCGGTGAGCGCAATCTGCCAGTAGCCGCAGGTGAGGTCGAAAGTGCTGAGGAACCGGGCGGCCCCTAGTCGGTCAATGAGCTCGTCGGCTCGTGGAATGGGGTGGGCATCGGCTCGGGTAACGTCATTGAGCCCCCGGTAATCCACGCAGAACCGGAGCTCGGGGGCGACACCGGGGGCTGTTGCCTTCGGAACCAGGACCACGGGGCTGGCCCAGGGACTGTCAGAGGGCTCGATCACCCCCAGGGTCAACATCTTCGAGACTTCGGCTTGAATACAGGACCGGACCCGGTCAGGAACCCGGTAGGCTCGGTGTCTCACCGGCGGGCTGTCCCCGGTGTCCACATCGTGAACACACCAGTTGGTGACCCGGGGGGTCAGGGAGAAGAGGTCAGAAAATTGTCTGAGGAGCTGGCGGCAGTCCGCTTGTTGCTGGGCAGTGAGGGCTGGGGAGAGGTTCACTCCCTCCACGGAGCCATCCTGCTCCTGGACACACAGGAGGTCCGGGAGGGGATCCGACTCATCTTCGGCCCCGTCATCGGTGGCCAGCAGGAGGCTCAGTTCTGTCCGCACGAAGTGAGGCTTGAGGCGGTTCACGTGCAGGACCCGGAGGGGATCCCGAGGCGACTGGACGTCCACCAAGTAGGTGACTTGGCTCTTCCTCTCAACCACTTTGTAGGGCCCAGTCCATCGGTCCTGGAGAGCGCCAGGCTTCACGGGGGCCATGACCCACACCTGCTGGCCCGGCTGGAACTCGACCAGAGTAGCATTCTGGTCGTACCAGCGCTTCATTTCTTCTTGACTTGCCTCCAGGTTGGCTTCGGCCAGTTCTCGGAACCTCCTGGTCTGGTTCCGGAGGGCCAGGACATATTGGAACACATCTCGGGGGGTGGTCTGGGGTGCTGCCTCCCACCCTTCCTTAACCAAACTGAGGGGACCTCGGATGGGGTGTCCATAGAGTAATTCAAACGGGCTGAACCCTAAGGACTTCTGGGGGACCTCCCGGTAAGCGAACAAGAGGCAGGGGAGCAGGACATCCCACTTACGCCGGAGGGGCTCTTCTAGGCCAGCGATCATCCCTTTCAAAGTCCTATTAAACCTCTCTACTAGGCCGTTCCCTTGGGGATGGTACGGGGTGGTGAACTTATAGGACACCCCACATTGTTGCCACAGTGACGTCATATACCTTGATATAAAATTAGTTCCGCGATCGCTCACGACCTCGCGGGGGAAACCCACCCTGGAAAAGATCCCCATCAGGGCCCGGCCCACCACGGGGGCCGTAATGGTGCGCAGGGGAATAGCCTCTGGATAGCGGGTGGCGTGGTCTACTAGGACCAAGATGAAACGGTGACCTTGGGAGGTGGGGGGGTCCAGTGGCCCCACGATGTCGATTCCGACTCGTTCGAAGGGGGTATTGACGACCGGGAAGGGTTGGAGGGGAGCCTTGCGCTTCCCCCCACTCTTCCCACTGGCTTGGCACGTGGGGCAGGACTTGCAGTGTGCCTCTACCGCTGCTTTCATCTTAGGCCAATAAAAATGGGTCACGAGACGGCTGTAGGTCTTGTCCTGACCCAGGTGACCGGCGAGGGGGACATCGTGGGCTAAGCCCAGGAGGAAATCCCGGAAGCGGAGGGGTACCACCAGTACCCGTCCGAATCCCAGCTCCACTGATTTCTGCTCACTATACAGGATGTTATTTTCCCAATAGATTCGGTGCGTTCCGGTCTGGTCACCTGCGGCTTGGCCCTCGGCCTGGCGCCGCAGCCCGACCAGGGAAGGACAGGTGGCTTGCTCCCGGCAAAATTCTTCCCGGGTGGGCCCGCCCTCGTGGCGCCAATGGGCCAACTCGGGTAGATCCCCCAACTCGGGGACCGGGGCGGGGTCGGATGGTGCGGGTTCGTCGCTGGCGACGGACCCTTCCGATGGGGGAACGGGAGGACCCTCGGCGGGGACGGTACGGGCTTCTTTGACCGGGATGCTCTCGACTTCTCTCCGGGGAGTGAGTCGGGCTGTCATAGATCGGGTGGTGGCACACACCCACTCGGGGAGTCCCATCATTCCTAGGTGGGCCTTGCGCTCTACGTGCTTCCAGGGAGAACTCTCCAGGTCGTTCCCTAAGAGGCAGTCGACCGGCTGGGAGGTTCTTACGGCCACCTTGAGTTTACCTATCACCCCTCCCCACTCAAATGGCACCAGGGCTACCTGACACATACTTTCCCTATTGTCTGCAGAGATTACGGGGCAAAAGACATTGGGGAGGATCTGCTCCTCGGGAATTAGGTGCCTGAGGACACCGGTGATACTGGCCCCGGTGTCCCGCAGGGCCTCTACCTGGTGGCCATTGATCTTGACGAGCTGCCCATATTTCTGTGTGTTGGACGGTAGGAGGCTACCAGGGATCATTTCCCTATCTCCCAGGGATACTAGGGCCATAGCGGCGGGTTCCCACTCCTCGGCTTCCTCAACCTCCTCCCCCAGGGCCACGTTGGCTATCTGTCTCGCAGGGGTGACTTGGGTGGCCATGGGGCACTCTGGGTCATTGGCGTAGTGCCCGGGTTTCTGGCAACGAAAACATGTGACGGTCACCCGGTGTCCTCGTCTCCCAGGGGGCCCTGTTACTGGCGGGGGGGGCGCCGGGAAAGGTGGAGGTGGTGTCTTCGGGGGGCTAGGCTGGGACTCTCTCGGCCCTCCCTGGTTCCCTCCCCCTCTCTGGCGGGGTGGTCCCTGACTGGTTCGGGGGTACTCTCCTACCATGCCCCGGGAGACCCGGGTGTTGGTCCAGCGGTCGGCCTCCACGGCCAGCTTCCGGGGATCTGTGAGCTTGCTATCCAGCAGATGTTGACGTAGCTCTACGAAGCAGTTCGCAGCCAGATGTTCCCATAACATGAGGTCAGTGAGTTCGGCAAGGGTGGTGACTTTGCTGCCCTTGACCCACCCATCGAAGGCCCGACTAAAAAAGTTTACATACTCCACCCAGGTGGTGCCCGGGATCTTCCTGCAGTCCCGGAACCGTTGGCGGTACATTTCTGGGGTGAGGCCGTATCTTGTGAGGAGAGCCTCTTTCATGTGGCTGTAGGAGGTCTGCAGGGAGAGGGGTAGGTCGAGCAGGGTGTCCCTTCCTTCGCTCAGAAACCGTCCCCACAACCCCGCCCCCCAGTCCTTCTGTGGAATCCGATGGGAGGTCATGGCGACCTCGTAGGCCCGAAACCATTGCTGAATGTCATCGTTTTTATAATATTCTTTGACCACATCCTTGGGGATGTGGACCTTCTGTTCCGCTGGGGGGGGCCGTCTCTCGGTTCCCCGAGGGCCTCCCGTCCTCATTTCGGGCCTTGAGCTCGAGTTCTTTTAAGCTGCGTTCGTGCTCTAGTTGGAGCTTTCT
The DNA here is from genome assembly GCF_964204655.1 of Triturus cristatus. Lineage (NCBI taxonomy): Eukaryota > Metazoa > Chordata > Amphibia > Caudata > Salamandridae > Triturus > Triturus cristatus. The sequence continues at coordinate 1,708,763,797 of NC_140590.1, forward strand.
TCCTTCGTGCTCCCGTTGGAGCTTCTTTTCTTCCAGTTCGCCTTGTACGCGCATTTGCTCTACCGCTAGCTTTTTCTCCGCTAACTTCAATTCGCCCTCGATTTTGAGTTTGGCTAACTCGAGTTCATGACTGCGGCTTCTCTCTCTGTCCGCGAGTTCTCCCGGGGATAGGCCCCCGTCTGGTACAATGCCTTGCACCTGATTGTCGCTGCTTTCACTTGGAGGGGGTTCGGCTTCGTCGGGGCGCTCCCCCGTGCCTTCCGGGCGGGATGCCCCGGTCTCCACCCAAGTTTTCAGTGCTTTCTGCAAGTCTTCCTTAGTGTTGAGGCCAGTGGTAGCTATTTTAAGTTCTTTGCAAAATTGTTTTAGCTCTTTGTGTGTGTATTCTTCCAGATGCTCCACCTGGAACACTCTGTTGGCGTTGGTTTCTGCGGAGCTCATGGCGCTTCCTTCTGCCATCTTTGTTGGTCGTGGGTCCGTTGTTCACTGTACGATCTCTAGGTAATGGGCCCGAATCCCGTCGCTTGCCACCAATGTTAGACGGCGAACTCAGAGGAGCCCGGAAAGGGGTCCCGACTTCCCTGAGTCCCACCCGTATTGTATTGTAGCCGGGCACTGGCGAGAGATTCCCCAGGGGGAGGAATCTCGCAACTAGGATCGTACTTCTGGCACCACACGACACAGAGAGACCACACTGGGTATTCTCAGAAACAAGCTTTATCAAATAGGTATCACTGCAAATATGTACAAGATGAGCACGGGCTCAAGAGTCTCGGAAAGGTAGGGGGTAGCGGGACTGTCTCTGGTAACGGTTCACAGCAGGGACGTATCCGGCGCACAGCTCACAATCCTCGAGCTGGGAGATACGTGGTCGGAGTCGGGGTCCGGCGGGACCGGGAGAGTCTGGGGGAGCCGCGAGTCACTCAGCAGGGCTCAGGTACAAGTTCGGAGGTCTTGCGATCTTCAGGGAGCCGCGAGTCACTCAGCAGGGCTCAGGTACAAGTTCGGAGGTCTTACGATCTTCAGGGAGCCGCGAGTCACTCAGCAGGGCTCAGGTACAAGTTCGGAGGTCTTACGATCTTCAGGGAGCCGCGAGTCACTCAGCAGGGCTCAGGTACAAGTTCGGAGGTCTTACGATCTTCAGGGAGCCGCGAGTCACTCAGCAGGGCTCAGGTGGGTTCCAGTTCCAGGAGCCGCGACCACGTCAGCAGGCTCTCGTTGTTCCAGCGTCGAATCTGCCGGACAGTCTCAGAGCACCCCTTGTTATAGGTCGACCCCGCTTTGATGTCCGGAGTCTGCGCAGGCAGGGGTCTTGTCACCTGGGGGCCGCTTGTCGGGGTTTCCTGCTATTGTCTTTTGATCCTTTCAGGGCCGGGTCGGGAGGAGTCCCAGACACCCAGCAGGCACGGAGCCAGCCCGCAGGGAGGCCGGAGGGCCGATCGAAACCCATCGTCCCAGGGGAGTTCAGAGGTGCGATAGAAACTGCTCCTCCCTCTCTCATCCCCTGGAAGCGTGATATCCTCCAGCCGGAGTGGCGCCTTGAGGCCCGGGTCGCGCTGGAGCCGGGCGGCCATCTTGTTGCAGGGAGTGGGCACGCGGGCCCGGGGTGGCCGAAAGGAGAGAGGCCATGGACGGGGATGTCCGGGGTTGGTGCAGGTGTCCTGGTGGGAAAGGTCGGCTGGGCCGCGTGCTTGGGCTGCAGGCACCAGGTTTCGGTGGTGCGGGGGCCCGGAGGGCCATTCTACGAGGCCGGGTCCAACACTCACAATCGGGGTCATCGAGCCCTCGGACAGTCCCTGGGCCAGTCCGGTTGTATTGGTCCCCAAAGCCGCTGCCCCCGGCACCGCACCTGAACTGAGATTCTGCGTCGACTACCGGGGCTTGAACGCTGTCACCCGGACCGACGCTCATCCGATCCCCCGAGCAGACGAGCTGATCGACCGGCTGGGGGCCGCCCGCTACCTCAGTATCTTCGACCAAACAGCGGGCTACTGGCAGATCGGCCTCACACCCAGGGCTCAGGAACGGTCAGCCTTCTCTACCCCCGATGGCCACTACCAATTCAAGGTCATGCCCTTCGGCATGAAGAATGCCCCCGCCACGTTTCAACGCCTCGTGAACCAGGTCTTGGCGGGGCTCGAAGAGTTCAGCGCTGCCTACCTGGACGATATCGCTGTATACAGCCGCCACTGGCCCGACCACCTCCGTCACCTCCAAGAGGTCCTACAGGCCCTCCAGCGGGCCGGCCTCACAATTAAGGCCGGCAAGTGCCAAATTGGCCAAGGGTCTGTGACCTACCTTGGGCACCAAGTGGGAAGCGGGCTGGTGGCCCCGCCACAACTTAAGATTGCTGCCATCCAGTCCTGGCAGCCCCCCGTCACCCAGACCGAGGTCCGAGCCTTCTTGGGGCTCACCGGCTACTACCGGCGGTTCGTGAAGGACTACGGCAGCATCGTAGGGCCCCTCACGGGTCTCACGTCCAAGAACCAACCGAAGCGGATTAACTGGACCCCCGATTGTCAAGCGGCCTTCGAGAAGCTGAAGGCCGCCCTGTGCACCGCCCCTGTGCTCCAGGCCCCCGATTACAGTCGGGAATTCGTGGTACAGACCGACGCCTCCGACCACGGCATCGGAGCCGTCCTTTCTCAGTTAAACCCCGAAGGTCATGACCAGCCGGTGGCCTTCATCAGTCGACGTCTCCTGGCCCGAGAACAGCGCTGGAGCACCATCGAGAGGGAGGCCTTCGCAGTGGTGTGGGCCCTCAAAAAGCTCCGGCCCTATCTCTTCGGTACCCACTTCCGGGTACAAACCGACCATCGACCCCTGCAGTGGCTGATGCAGATGCGGGCGGAGAACCCAAAACTCTTGCGCTGGTCCATTTCCCTGCAGGGAATGGACTTCACTGTGGAGCACCGACCAGGCCAAGACCACGCCAACGCGGATGGCCTGTCCCGCTTTTTCCGCCTCGACGAAGAGAGTCCCCAAGGAGATGGGTGACTCTCCCCGCCTTCAGCTGGGGGGGACGCATGTTGGACAGGCCACACGAAGGGCTTGCTCCCTCCCCGCACGACAGGGCCCGAGCTCCGGCCCACCAGGCATAATCCACGAAAAGCACCTGTACCCCGTCTCCCGACGGATCTTCTGCCCTCGGACCTCTACTCATCACGGGGCCCCGCCCCACCGGCTCCCCCGGCCGGTTCAAGCCGCCATCTTGGGCCCTGCACCACGAGGCCGCGTGGCCTCGCCCCGACCCTAACCCCGGGCCTGGCCGGCCCCGACATCCCGGCACCACCATCCACCCGGGAGGTGAGCGGACCACTTGGCAGGTCAATGGGAGGACGAAGTGTCAAGAGCTCTTCCCCCGCCAGGTGCCGATCGCCTCCGGCTCCCCCAGGCGCTGGCTCCACCCCCTGCTGGGTGTCTGGACACCTTCATCCCGGGCCCTCCGACCTCCAAGTGCGAGGGTCCGGACATCAAAGGGCGCCTGCCCTATAACTGGGGCAACTCCGGAGCAGGAAGGCAGTTGTATCCTGGAGTCGAGAGACACCGAGAGAACTCAGCCTTGACGGACTACTGGCGCTGCCGTAGCCCGCTCTTGTGAACTATCGTCCTGCCTGCTGGCGCTGCCGCGGCCTTCTACAACATCCATCCTCGTCGGGACCTGCTGGCGCTGCCGCGGCCCGTTGTAACGACCATCCTCACCGGGACCTGCTGGCGCTGCCGCGGACCGTACATCGACCACCTTTCCGGGACCTGCTGGCGCTGCCGCGGCCCGTTGTAACGACCATCCTCACCGGGACCTGCTGGCGCTGCCGCGGACCGTACATCGACCATCTTTCCGGGACCTGCTGGCGCTGCCGCGGCCCGTACCAACTAAGCTCGAGGATTGTGAGCTAATCATCATCTCATCCAAACTACCTGACTGGTAGACAGACTGTCCCGCTACCCCGTACCCTGCTTTGAGAGACTTGAACCGAGGGGACCCCTGAGTCCAGACCTCCTTGTACCATTCAACCGTACCTTAAGAAGTGCTTATAAAGAACACTGAACCTTATCCGTGTGTGGTATCTGTCTGTGGGGGGGAAGTTACTTGTCTGTACGATCGCTGGAGACGGCTCTCCCCGGAGACCTCTCCTCCTGACCCCGGCCGACCCTCCCGGTCCGTCCATCCTTTCTAACAGTGCCTATCATGCCCAGCAGTGCCCACACATAGGAGGGGTGGGTGCAGAGTCCTCCCAGCAGTGCCCAGACAAAGGAGGGGTGGGTGCCTATCACTCCCAGCAGTGCCCAGACATAGGAGGGGTGGGTGCAGAGTCCCCCAGCAGTGCCCACACATAGGAGGGGTGGGTGCAGAGTCCTCCCAGCAGTGCCCAGACATAGGAGGGGTGGGTGCGTATCACTCCCAGCAGTGCCCAGACATAGGAGGGGTGGGTGCAGAGTCCCCCCAGCAGTGCCCAGACATAGGAGGGGTGGATGCAGAGTCCCCCCAGCAGTGCCCCGACACAGGAGGGGTGGGTGCCTATCACTCCTAGCAGTGCCCAGACATATGAGGGGTGGGTGCAGGTTCCCCCCAGCAGTACCCAGACATATGAGGGGTGGGTGCCTATCACTCCCAGCAGTGCCCACACATAGGAGGGGTGGGTGCAGAGTCCTCCCAGCAGTGCCCAGACATATGAGGGGTGGGTGCCTATCACTCCCACCAGTGCCCAGATATAGGAGGGGTGGGTGCAGAGTCCCCCCAGCAGTGCCCACACATAGGAGGGGTGGGTGCAGAGTCCCCCCAGCAGTGCCGAGACATAGGAGGGGTGGGTGCAGAGTCCTCCAAGCAGTGCCCAGACATATGAGGGGTGGGTGCCTATCACTCCCAGCAGTGCCCAGATATAGGAGGGGTGGGTGCAGAGTCCTCCCAGCAGTGCCCACACATAGGAGGGGTGGGTGCAGAGTCCCCCCAGCAGTGCCGAGACATAGGAGGGGTGGGTGCAGAGTCCCCCCAGCAGTGCCCAGACATAGGAGGGGTGGGTGCCTATCACTCCCAGCAGTGCCCAGACACAGGAGGGGTGGGTGCCTATCATTCCCAGCAGTGCCCAGACATATGAGGGGTGGGTGCAGAGTCCCCCCAGCAGTGCCCAGACATATGAGGGGTGGGTGCCTGTCACTCCCAGCAGTGCCCACACATATGAGGGGTGGGTGCAGAGTCCTCTCAGCAGTGCCCAGACATAGGAGGGGTGGGTGCCTATCACTCCCAGCAGTGCCCAGACATAGGAGGGGTGGGTGCAGAGTCCCCCCAGCAGTGCCCAGACATAGGATGAGTGGGTGCAGAGTCCCCCCAGCAGTGCCCAGACACAGGAGGGGTGGGTGCCTATCACACCCAGCAGTGCCCAGACATATGAGGGGTGGGTGCAGAGTCCCCCCAGCAGTGCCCAGACATATGAGGGGTGGGTGCCCATCACTCCCAGCAGTGCCCACACATAGGAGAGGTGGGTGCAGAGTCCTCCCAGCAGTGCCCACACATAGGAGGGGTGGGTGCCTATCACTCCCAGCAGTGCCCAGACATAGGAGGGGTGGGTGCAGAGTCCCCCGAGCAGTGCCCAGACATAGGAGGGGTGGGTGCAGAGTCCCCCCAGCAGTGCCCAGACTTAGGAGGGGTGGGTGCCTATCACTCCCAGCAGTGCCCAGACATAGGAGGGGTGGGTGCCTATCACTCCCAGCAGTGCCCAGACACAGGAGGGGTGGGTGCCTACCACTCCCAGCAGTGCCCAGACATATGAGGGGTGGGTGCAGAGTCCCCCCAACAGTGCCCAGACATATGAGGGGTGGGTGCCTATCACTCCCAGCAGTGCCCACACATAGGAGGGGTGGGTGCAGAGTCATCCCAGCAGTGCCCAGACATAGGAGGGGTGGGTGCTTATCACTCCCAGCAGTGCCCACACATAGGAGGGGTGGGTGCAGAGTCCTCCCAGCAGTGCCCACACATAGGAGGGGTGTGTGCCTATCACTCCTAGCAGTGCCCAGACATAGGAGGGGTGGGTGCAGAGTCCCCCCAGCAGTGCCCAGACATAGGAGGGGTGGTTGCCTATCACTCCCAGCAGTGCCCAGACATAGGAGGGGTGGGTGCAGAGTCCCCCCAGCACTGCCCATACATAGGAGGGGTGGGTGCAGAGTCCCCCCAGCAGTGCCCAGACATAGGAGGGGTGGGTGCAGAGTCCTCCCAGCAGTGCCCAGACATATGAGGGGTGGGTGCCTATCACTCCCAGCAGTGCCCAGACATAGGAGGGGTGGGTGCAGAGTCCTCCCAGCAGTGCCCAGACGTATGAGGGGTGGGTGCCTATCACTCCCAGCAGTGCCCAGACATAGGAGGGGTGGGTGCAGAGTCCCCCCAACAGTGCCCATACATAGGAGGGGTGGGTGCAGAGTCCTCCCAGCAGTGCCCAGACATAGGAGGGGTGGGGGTGGGTGCAGAGTGCCCCCAGCAGTGCCCACACATATGAGGGGTGGGTGCAGAGTCCTCCCAGCAGTGCCCAGACATATGAGGTGTGGGTGCCTATCACTCCCAGCTGTGCCCACATATAGGAGGGGTGGGTGCAGAGTCCTCCCAGCAGTGCCCACACATAGGAGGGGTGGGTGCAGAGTCCCCCCAGCAGTGCCCAGACACAGGAGGGGTGGGTGCCTATCACTCCCAGCAGTGGCCAGACATATGAGGGGTGGGTGCCTATCACTCCCAGCAGTGCCCAGACATATGAGGGGTGGGTGCAGAGTCCCCCCAGCAGTGCCCAGACATATGAGGGGTGGGTGCCTATCATGCCCAGCAGTGCCCACACATAGGAGGGGTGGGTGCAGAGTCCTCCCAGCAGTGCCCAGACATAGGAGGGGTGGGTGCCTATCACTCCCAGCAGTGCCCAGACATAGGAGGGGTGGGTGCAGAGTCCCCCAGCAGTGCCCACACATAGGAGGGGTGGGTGCAGAGTCCTCCCAGCAGTGCCCAGACATAGGAGGGGTGGGTGCCTATCACTCCCAGCAGTGCCCAGACATAGGAGGGGTGGGTGCAGAGTCCCCCCAGCAGTGCCCAGACATAGGAGGGGTGGATGCAGAGTCCCCCCAGCAGTGCCCCGACACAGGAGGGGTGGGTGCCTATCACTCCTAGCAGTGCCCAGACATATGAGGGGTGGGTGCAGGTTCCCCCCAGCAGTGCCCAGACATATGAGGGGTGGGTGCCTATCACTCCCAGCAGTGCCCACACATAGGAGGGGTGGGTGCAGAGTCCTCCCAGCAGTGCCCAGACATATGAGGGGTGGGTGCCTGTCACTCCCAGCAGTGCCCACACATAGGAGGGGTGGGTGCAGAGTTCTCCCAGCAGTGCCCAGACATAGGAGGGGTGGGTGCAGAGTCCCCCCTGCAGTGCCCAGACATAGGATGAGTGGGTGCAGAGTCCCCCCAGCAGTGCCCAGACACAGGAGGGGTGGGTGCCTATCACTCCCAGCAGTGCCCAGACATATGAGGGGTGGGTGCAGAGTCCCCCCAGCAGTGCCCAGACATATGAGGGGTGGGTGCCCATCACTCCCAGCAGTGCCCACACATAGGAGGGGTGGGTGCAGAGTCCTCCCAGCAGTGCCCACACATAGGAGGGGTGGGTGCCTATCACTCCCAGCAGTGCCTAGACATAGGAGGGGTGGGTGCAGAGTCCCCCCAGCAGTGCCCAGACATAGGAGGGGTGGGTGCAGAGTCCCCCCAGCAGTGCCCCGACACAGGAGGGGTGGGTGCCTATCACTCCTAGCAGTGCCCAGACATATGAGGGGTGGGTGCAGGTTCCCCCCAGCAGTGCCCAGACATATGAGGGGTGGGTGCCTATCACTCCCAGCAGTGCCCACACATAGGAGGGGTGGGTGCGTAGTCCTCCCAGCAGTGCCCAGACATATGAGGGGTGGGTGCCTATCACTCCCAGCAGTGCCCAGATATAGGAGGGGTGGGTGCAGAGTCCTCCCAGCAGTGCCCACACATAGTAGGGGTGGGTGCAGAGTCCCCCCAGCAGTGCCGAGACATAGGAGGGGTGGGTGCAGAGTCCCCCCAGCAGTGCCCAGACATAGGAAGGGTGGGTGCCTATCACTCCCAGCAGTGCCCAGACACAGGAGGGGCGGGTGCCTATCACTCCCAGCAGTGCCCAGACATATGAGGGGTGGGTGCAGAGTCCCCCCAGCAGTGCCCAGACATATGAGGGATGGGTGCCTGTCACTCCCAGCAGTGCCCACACATAGGAGGGGTGGGTGCAGAGTCCTCTCAGCAGTGCCCAGACATAGGAGGGGTGGGTGCCTATCACTCCCAGCAGTGCCCAGACATAGGAGGGGTGGGTGCAGAGTCCCCCCAGCAGTGCCCAGACATAGGATGAGTGGGTGCAGAGTCCCCCCAGCAGTGCCCAGACACAGGAGGGGCGGGTGCCTATCACACCCAGCAGTGCCCAGACATATGAGGGGTGGGTGCAGAGTCCCCCCAGCAGTGCCCAGACATATGAGGGGTGGGTGCCCATCACTCCCAGCAGTGCCCACACATAGGAGAGGTGGGTGCAGAGTCCTCCCAGCAGTGCCCACACATAGGAGGGGTGGGTGCCCATCACTCCCAGCAGTGCCCAGACATAGGAGGGGTGGGTGCAGAGTCCCTCCAGCAGTGCCCAGACATAGGAGGGGTGGGTGCAGAGTCCCCCCAGCAGTGCCCAGACTTAGGAGGGGTGGGTGCCTATCACTCCCAGCAGTGCCCAGACATAGGAGGGGTGGGTGCCTATCACTCCCAGCAGTGCCCAGACACAGGAGGGGTGGGTGCCTATCACTCCCAGCAGTGCCCAGACATATGAGGGGTGGGTGCAGAGTCCCCCCAGCAGTGCCCAGACTTAGGAGGGGTGGGTGCCTATCACTCCCAGCAGTGCCCAGACATAGGAGGGGTGGGTGCCTATCACTCCCAGCAGTGCCCAGACACAGGAGGGGTGGGTGCCTATCACTCCTGGCAGTGCCCAGACATATGAGGGGTGGGTGCAGAGTCCCCCCAGCAGTGCCCAGACATATGAGGGGTGGGTGCCTATCACCCCCAGCAGTGCCCACACATAGGAGGGGTGGGTGCAGAGTCCCCCCAGCAGTGCCCAGACTTAGGAGGGGTGGGTGCCTATCACTCCCAGCAGTGCCCAGACATAGGGGGGGTGGGTGCCTATCACTCCCAGCAGTGCCCAGACACAGGAGGGGTGGGTGCCTATCACTCCCGGCAGTGCCCAGACATATGAGGGGTGGGTGCAGAGTCCCCCCAGCAGTGCCCAGACATATGAGGGGTGGGTGCCTATCACCCCCAGCAGTGCCCACACATAGGAGGGTTGGGTGCAGATTCCTCCCAGCAGTGCCCAGACACAGGAGGGGTGGGTGCCTATCACTCCCAGCAGTGCCCAGACATATGAGGGGTGGTTGCAGTGTCCCCAAAGCAGTGCCCAGACATATGAGGGGTGGGTGCCTATCACTCCCAGCAGTGCCCACACATAGGACGGGTGGGTGCAGAGTCCTCCCAGCAGTGCCCACACATAGGAGGGGTGTGTGCCTATCACTCCTAGCAGTGCCCAGACATAGGAGGGGTGGGTGCAGAGTCCCCCCAGCAGTGCCCAGACATAGGAGGGGTGGTTGCCTATCACTCCCAGCAGTGCCCAGACATAGGAGGGGTGGGTGCAGAGTCCCCCCAGCAGTGCCCATACATAGGAGGGGTGGGTGCAGAGTCCCCCCAGCAGTGCCCAGACATAGGAGGGGTGGGTGCAGAGTCCTCCCAGCAGTGCCCAGACATATGAGGGGTGGGTGCCTATCACTCCCAGCAGTGCCCATACATAGGAGGGGTGGGTGCAGAGTCCTCCCAGCAGTGCCCAGAAATATGAGGGGTGGGTGCCTATCACTCCCAGCAGTGCCCAGACATAGGAGGGGTGGGTGCAGAGTCCCCCCAACAGTGCCCATACATAGGAGGGGTGGGTGCAGAGTCCTCCCAGCGGTGCCCTGACATAGGAGGGGTGGGGGTGGGTGCAGAGTCCTCCCAGCAGTGCCCACACATAGTAGGGGTGGGTGCAGAGTCCCCCCAGCAGTGCCGAGACATAGGAGGGGTGGGTGCAGAGTCCCCCCAGCAGTGCCCAGACAAAGGAGGGGTGGGTGCCTATCACTCCCAGCAGTGCCAAGACACAGGAGGGGTGGGTGCCTATCACTCCCAGCAGTGCCCAGACATATGAGGGGTGTTAGAAAAGGTAGACGGACCGGGAGGGTCGGCCGGGGTCAGGAGGAGAGGTCTCCGGGGAGAGCCGTCTCCAGCGATCGTACAGATAAGTAACTTCCCCCCCACAGACAGATGCCACACAAGGATAAGGTTCAGTGTTCTTTATACGCACTTATTTAAGGTACGGTGGAATGGTACAAGGAGGTCTGGACTCAGGGGTCCCCTCGATTATAGTCTCGCAAGGTAGGGAAGGGGGTAGCGGGACAGTCTATTTACCAATCAGGTAGTTCGGATGAGATGATGATGAGCTCACAATCCTCGAGCTTGGTGGTACGGGCCGCGGCAGCGCCAGCAGGTCCCGGTGTGGATGGTCGATACAACGGGCCGCGGCAGCGCCAGCAGGTCCCCGGAAGATATACGGTCCGCGGCAGCGCCAGCAGGTCCCGGTGAGGATGGTCGTTACAACGGGCCGCGGCAGCGCCAGCAGGTCCCCGGAAGATATACGGTCCGCGGCAGCGCCAGCAGGTCCCGGTGAGGATGGTCGTTACAACGGGCCGCGGCAGCGCCAGCAGGTCCCAGGAAGATGAATGTTGCAGAAGGCCGCGGCAGCGCCAGCAGGCAGGACGATGGTTCACAAGAGCGGGCTATGGCAGCGCCAGTAGACCGTCAAGGTTGAGTTCACTCGGTGTCTCTCGACTCCAGGATACAACTGCCTTCCTGCTCCGGAGCTGCCTCAGTTATAGGGCTGGTGCCCTTTGATGTCCGGACCCTCGCACTTGGAGGTCGGAGGGTCCGGGATGAAAGTGTCCAGACACCCAGCAGGGGGTGGAGCCAGTGCCTGGGGGAGCTGGGGGCGATCGGCACCTGGCGGGGGAGCCCTTGACACTTCGTTCTCCCATTGACCTGCCAAGTGGTCCGCTCACCTCCTGGGTGGATGGTGGTGCCGGGATGTCGGGGCCGGCCAGGCCCGGGTTTAGGGTCGAGGGGAGGCCAGGCGGCCGCGTGGTGCAGGGCCCAAGATGGCGGCTTGACCCGGCCGGGGAAGCCGGTGGGGCTGGACCCCGTGATGAGTAAGGGTCCGAGGGCAAAGGGTCCGTCGGGAGACGGAGTACAGGTGCTTGTCGCGGGGTTATGCCAGGTGGGCCGGAGTCCGGGCCCTGTCGAGCGGGGAGGGAGCAAGTCGTCTGTGAGGCCTGTCCAACATGCGTCCCCCCCAGCTGAAGGCGGGGAGAGTCACCCATCTCCTTGGGGACTCTCTTCGTCGAGGCGGAAAAAGCGGGACAGGCCATCCGCGTTGGCGTGGTCTTGGCCTGGTCGGTGCTCCACGGTGAAGTCCATTCCCTGCAGGGAAATGGACCAGCGCAAGAGTTTTGGGTTCTCCCCCCGCATCTGCATCAGCCATTGCAGGGGTCGATGGTCGGTTTGTACCCGGAAGTGGGCACCGAAGAGATATGGTCGGAGCTTTTTGAGGGCCCACACTACTGCAAATGCCTCCCTCTCGATGGTGCTCCAACGCTGTTCTCGGGCCAGGAGACGTCGACTGATGAAGGCCACCGGCTGGTCATGACCTTCGGGGTTCAACTGAGAGAGGACGGCTCCGATGCCGTGGGCGGAGGCGTCGGTCTGCACCACAAATTCCCGACTGTAATCGGGGGCCTGGAGCACCGGGGCGGTGCACAGGGCGGCCTTCAGCTCCTCGAAGGCCGCTTGACAATCAGGAGTCCAGCTGACCCGCTTCGGTTGATTCTTGGATGTGAGACCCGTGAGGGGCCCCACGATGCTGCCTGTTGGACAGGCCACACAGAGGGCTGGCTCCCCCCCGCACGACAGGGCCCGAGCTCCGGCCCACCCGGCATACCCCCGTGACAAGCCCCTGTACTCCGTCTCCCGACGGACCCTCTGCCCTCGGACCCCTACTCATCACGGGGTCCAGCCCCACCGGCTTCCCCGGCCAGGTCAAGCCGCCATCTTGGGCCCTGCACCACGCGGCCGCGTGGCCTCACCTCGACCCTAACCCCGGGCCTGGCCGGCCCCGACATCCCGGCACCACCATCCACCCAGGAGGTGAGCGGACCACTTGGCAGGTCAATGGGAGAACGAAGCGTCAAGAGCTCTTCCCCCGCCAGGTGCCGATCGCCTCCAGCAGCCCCCAGGCGCTGGCTCCACCCCCTGCTGGGTGTCTGGACACCTTCATCCCGGACCCTCCGACCTCCAAGTGCGAGGGTCCGGACATCAAAGGGCACCAGCCCTATAACTAAGACAGCTCCGGAGCAGGAAGGCAGTTGTATCCTGGAGTCGAGAGACACCGAGTGAACTCAACCCTGACGGTCTACTGGCGCTGCCGTAGCCCGCTCTTGTGAACCATCGTCCTGCCTGCTGGCGCTGCCGCGGCCTTCTGCAACCTTCATCTTCCTGGGACCTGCTGGCGCTGCCGCGGCCCGTTGTACCGACCATCCTCACCGGGACCTGCTGGCGCTGCCGCGGCCCTCTGCAACCTTCATCTTCCTGGGACCTGCTGGCGCTGCCGCGGTCCGTTGTAACGACCATCCTCACCGGGACCTGCTGGCGCTGCCGCGGACCGTTCATCTTCCAGGGACCTGCTGGCGCTGCCGCGGCCCGTTGTATCGACCATCCGCACCGGGACCTGCTGGCGCTGCCGCGGCCCATACCACCTAACCACCAAGCTCGAGGATTGTGAGCTCATCACCAGCTCATCCGAATTACCTGATTGGTAAATAGACTGTCCCGCTACCCCCTTCCTTACCTTACGAGACTCTAATCGAGGGGACCCCTGAGTCCAGACCTCCTTGTACCATTTTACCGTACCTTAAATAAGTGGCGATAAAGATCACTGAACCTTATCCGTGTGTGATATCTGTCTGTGGGGGGGAAGTTACTTGTCTGTACGATCGCTGGAGACGGCTCTCCCCGGAGACCTCTCCTCCTGACCCCGGCCGACCCTCCCGGTCCATCTACCTTTTCTAACATTGGTGGCCAGCGGCGCGATCCGAATCAACGCGTAATCGTACAGAGAGTAGCTCACCCCACGACAAAGCACGATGTCGACCAAAGATAGCAGCTCCACCGAGAAGTTCCAAATGGAGAAACTAGAGGAGTACAACCACCGCGAACTGAGACAATTTTGCATAGAACTTGGCATTGCTACCACTGGCCTGAGTACCAAGGATGACCTAAAGCACGCCCTTGAGTCGTGGACAGAAACGGGGGTCGCAAGACCCTCCGACCAAAGCAGCGTCACACCAGACCAAAACAGCGTCACACCAGAGGGGAACGCCACGACTCCCGAGGAACGGGGAACGGGCCTCTCACCGGAGGAGATACGAGAAAGAGACAGAGTCAGACTGCACGAATTAGAGATGGCACGACTCAAGATGGATGGGGAGCTCAAGTTAGCTGAACAGAAACTCAACCTCGAGCATATGCGGATTCGAGAGGAGCGAGAAGAAAAACAGAGACAGAGAGAGCTGGAAGAGAAAAAGATAACGCTCGAGCACGAGCGCCAATTGGCAGAGATAGAACTGCGCAAACAGCATAAGGACTTGGGGGTGCCTGAAAGACCACACACCCCGGGACCAACTGAGAAAAAAGTTCACATCCCCAAGGATGTGGTCCGCGAGTATGTCCGAGAAGACGACATACAACAATGGTTTAAGGCCTATGAGATCGCAATGACCTCCCACCGGATCGACCGGAGTGATTGGGGAGCCGGACTTTGGGGGAGATTTATCAACGAGGGTCGCGATGCCCTGCTGCAGCTCCCCGATCACCAAATGTCGTCCTACGACCACATGAAGGCTGCCCTCCTCACCCGCTACGGCCTCACGCCCGAGATGTACCGCCAGAGGTTCAGGGATTGCACCCGGATCCCAGGTACCACTTGGGTGGAATACGTGAACTATTTCAGCCGGGCCTTCGAGGGTTGGATCAAGGGAAGTCAGGTCACCACCTACGAACAGCTCTTCAACCTCATGGTATGGGAACACCTGTCAAACAACTGCTTCGTCGAGCTCCGGCAGCATCTACTCGACAGTAAGCTGACTGACCCCCGGCAGCTCGCCGCCGAAGCTGACCGGTGGGAGAGCACCCGAGTGGGCCGGAGAGGGCCACACGACCAGAACAGAAGCAACCAAGGCCAGCACCGTCCTCGAGGAGGAGGAGGAGGCCAGGGGCGGGGGAGAGACGCCTTGCCAGCAACAACCGTGGCCAGCACCCCGCCGCCGGCCGGCCGGGGCAACCCCCCGTTGCGGCCTGGGTACCGAGCCAACGTCACGTGCCACAGATGCCAGCGACTAGGCCACTACGCCAACGATCCGAACTGCCCGCTGAACCAAACGCCCAAACCCCGCCAGGTAGCTGCCGCTGCCCTGGGGGAGGAGCAGTCGTTGGAGGGTCCCGAGGAGTGTGAGCCGGACCAGCAAGGGTGGGAACCGGCCGCCATGGTCCTGGCATGCTTAGGGGGAAGAGACATGGTTCCGCGGGCTCCCCTACCCGCCAACACCAGGAAATACGGTCAGTGGGTGACCATTAATGGACAGAGAGCTGAGGCCTTGCGCGACACCGGCGCCAGCGTGACGGCCGTCCGCTGTCACCTGGTGAAGCCCGAGCAGATCTTGCCGAACATTCTCTGCCCCGTCCGCTCGGCAGATAACTCTGAAAGCATGTGCAAGATGGCCTGCGTCCCGTTTGAATGGGGAGGGGTCTCCGGCCTACTGAAAGTGACGGTCCGGGACGATGCCCCCGTGGACTGCCTCCTGGGGAATGACCTCGAGAGTTCCCCGTGGGCCACCGTCGAGAGAAGAGAGCACTTGGGAATGCTGGGCCTCCCGGACTGGGCCTGCATAACCACCCGATCCCTGGCCGGCCGGGCCGCCCCCCGATCAGAAGAAACCGAATGGCCGGCACCTCCGCCCCCGGTTGCCCCCGTAGAGGACAACGGCGAGGCCGACCTCCCAGACCCGGCCCCCGAAGAAAACGCGCAACCCCAGGACCTTCCGGATCTGGCTCAGTGGCGGCAAGAAGGGGGGCCCACCCAAGAACAGTTCCGCCAGGAGCAAAAGACCTGTCCCTCCCTCGAGGGACTTCGCCAACAAGCCAGCACCCAAGCCGCCGGGGACACCACCGGAACCCACTGGGTCTACTGGGATAACGACCTGCTCTACAGCGAGCAAAGAATCGCCGAGCTGGGGGCCAGTCGAGTTCTGGTGGTACCGCTCCGCTTCCGAGACTTTCTACTCAACCTAGCCCACGATGTCCCCCTGGCTGGGCACCTGGGCCAAGATAAAACGTACAGTCGACTGGTGACCCACTTTTTCTGGCCAAAAATGAGGAATGACGTCCTGAACCACTGCCGATCGTGCCCCACATGCCAAGCAAGCGGGAAGAGTGGCCGGAAGCTTAAGGCTCCTCTACAACCCTTCCCGGTGGTCACCACCCCGTTCGAGAGGGTGGGGATAGACATTGTGGGGCCGCTGGACCCTCGCACGGCACAAGGACACAGGTTCATCTTGGTACTAGTGGACCATGCCACCCGCTATCCCGAGGCGGTGCCCCTACGGACCGTAACCGCTCCAGTGGTTGGCCGGGCCCTGATGGGGATCTTCTCCCGGGTAGGCTTCCCCCGAGAAGTCGTCAGCGACCGAGGTACGAATTTCATATCGAAGTACATGAAGTCCCTCTGGCAACAATGCGGGGTCACATACAGATTCACGACCCCCTATCACCCCCAAGGAATCGGACTAGTGGAGCGGTTTAACCGCACTCTCAAAGGGATGATTGGGGGATTGGAAGAGCCTCTCCGTCGCCAGTGGGATGTACTGCTCCCGTGCCTCCTCTTCGCCTACCGAGAAGTACCCCAGAAGTCCCTCGGCTTCAGCCCCTTTGAACTCCTATACGGACACCCTGTGCGAGGGCCCCTCAGCCTCGTGAAGGAGGGCTGGGAGTTGGCCCCCCTAACGACCCCTCCAGACGTCTTCAAATACCTCCTGGCCCTACGAAACCAGACCCGGCGCTTCAGGGAGATGGCCAAGGCGAACCTCGAGGCCAGTCAGGAGGACATGAAAAGGTGGTATGATCACAATGCCTCCTCCGTTGAGTTCGAGCCTGGGCAGCAAGTATGGGTGATGTCCCCCACCGAACCATGTGCCCTGCAAGACAAGTGGACGGGGCCCTTCAAAGTGGTCGAGCGTAAAAGCCCCGTCACTTACCTCATCGACATGGGGTCCACCCGGAACCCCCTGCGGGTCCTCCACACCAACCGGCTCAAACCACACTTTGTGCGCTCCGAACTAAGCCTCCTGATGGCGACCGACAGTGGTACCGAAGAAGACTCCGAGCCCCTCCCGGATCTCTTGAAGACTCAGGAGAAGGACGGCTCCGTGGATGGGGTCCAGCTCTCCAACGCCCTCACTTCGGAGCAACGCCAGGACTGCCGGGACCTCCTGCTGCAGTTCGCTGCCCTGTTCTCACTCACCCCCGGGGTCACCCCTTGGTGTTTGCACGACGTAGACACCGGGGACAGTCCCCCTGTCCGGCACCGGGCCTACCGCGTACCAGATCGGGTACGGGCCTGCATACAGGAGGAAGTGGCCAAGATGCTCACGATCGGGGTCATCGAGCCCTCGGACAGTCCCTGGGCCAGTCCGGTTGTATTAGTTCCCAAGGCCGCCGCCCCCGGCACCGCCCCTGAACTGAGATTCTGCGTCGACTACCGGGGCTTGAACGCTGTCACCCGGACCGACGCTCATCCCATCCCCCGAGCAGACGAGCTGATCGACCGGCTGGGGGCCGCCCGCTACCTTAGTATCTTCGACCTGACGGCGGGCTACTGGCAGATCGGCCTCACACCCAGGGCTCAGGAACGGTCAGCCTTCTCCACCCCCGATGGCCACTATCAATTTAAGGTCATGCCCTTTGGCATGAAGAATGCCCCCGCCACATTCCAACGTCTTGTGAACCAGGTCTTGGCAGGGCTCGAAGAATTCAGCGCTGCCTACCTGGACGATATCGCTGTATACAGCCGCCACTGGTCCGACCACCTCCGTCACCTCCAAGAGGTCCTCCAAGCCCTCCAGCGGGCCGGCCTCACCATTAAAGCCGGCAAGTGCCAAATTGGCCAAGGGTCGGTGACCTACCTGGGGCACCAAGTGGGAAGCGGGCTGGTGGCCCCACTACAACTTAAGATTGCTGCCATCCAGTCCTGGCAGCCCCCCGTCACCCAGACCGAGGTCCGAGCCTTCTTGGGGCTCACCGGCTACTACCGGCGGTTCGTGAAGGACTACGGCAGCATCGTGGGGCCCCTCACGGGACTCACATCCAAGAATCAACCGAAGCGGGTCCACTGGACTCCTGATTGTCAAGCGGCCTTCGAGGAGCTGAAGGCCGCCCTGTGCACCGCCCCGGTGCTCCAGGCCCCCGATTACAGTCGGGAATTTGTAGTACAGACCGACGCCTCCGACCACGGCATCGGGGCCGTCCTCTCTCAGCTGAACCCCGAAGGTCATGACCAGCCGGTGGCCTTCATCAGTCGACGTCTCCTGGCCCGAGAACAGCGTTGGAGCACAATCGAGAGGGAGGCATTTGCAGTAGTGTGGGCCCTCAAAAAGCTCCGGCCCTATCTCTTCGGTACCCACTTCCGGGTACAAACCGACCATCGACCCCTGCAATGGCTGATGCAGATGCGGGGGGAGAACCCAAAACTCTTGCGCTGGTCCATTTCCCTGCAGGGAATGGACTTCACTGTGGAGCACCGGCCAGGCCAAGACCACGCCAACGCGGACGGCCTGTCCCGCTTTTTCCGCCTCGACGAAGAGAGTCCCCAAGGAGATGGGTGACTCTCCCCGCCTTCAGCTGGGGGGGACGCATGTTGGACAGGCCACACAGAGGGCTGGCTCCCCCCCCGCACGACAGGGCCCGAGCTCCGGCCCACCCGGCATACCCCCGTGACAAGCCCCTGTACTCCGTCTCCCGACGGACCCTCTGCCCTCGGACCCCTACTCATCACGGGGTCCAGCCCCACCGGCTTCCCCGGCCAGGTCAAGCCGCCATCTTGGGCCCTGCACCACGCGGCCGCGTGGCCTCACCTCGACCCTAACCCCGGGCCTGGCCGGCCCCGACATCCCGGCACCACCATCCACCCAGGAGGTGAGCGGACCACTTGGCAGGTCAATGGGAGAACGAAGCGTCAAGAGCTCTTCCCCCGCCAGGTGCCGATCGCCTCCAGCAGCCCCCAGGCGCTGGCTCCACCCCCTGCTGGGTGTCTGGACACCTTCATCCCGGACCCTCCGACCTCCAAGTGCGAGGGTCCGGACATCAAAGGGCACCAGCCCTATAACTAAGACAGCTCCGGAGCAGGAAGGCAGTTGTATCCTGGAGTCGAGAGACACCGAGTGAACTCAACCCTGACGGTCTACTGGCGCTGCCGTAGCCCGCTCTTGTGAACCATCGTCCTGCCTGCTGGCGCTGCCGCGGCCTTCTGCAACCTTCATCTTCCTGGGACCTGCTGGCGCTGCCGCGGCCCGTTGTACCGACCATCCTCACCGGGACCTGCTGGCGCTGCCGCGGCCCTCTGCAACCTTCATCTTCCTGGGACCTGCTGGCGCTGCCGCGGTCCGTTGTAACGACCATCCTCACCGGGACCTGCTGGCGCTGCCGCGGACCGTTCATCTTCCAGGGACCTGCTGGCGCTGCCGCGGCCCGTTGTATCGACCATCCGCACCGGGACCTGCTGGCGCTGCCGCGGCCCATACCACCTAACCACCAAGCTCGAGGATTGTGAGCTCATCACCAGCTCATCCGAATTACCTGATTGGTAAATAGACTGTCCCGCTACCCCCTTCCTTACCTTACGAGACTCTAATCGAGGGGACCCCTGAGTCCAGACCTCCTTGTACCATTTTACCGTACCTTAAATAAGTGGCGATAAAGATCACTGAACCTTATCCGTGTGTGATATCTGTCTGTGGGGGGGAAGTTACTTGTCTGTACGATCGCTGGAGACGGCTCTCCCCGGAGACCTCTCCTCCTGACCCCGGCCGACCCTCCCGGTCCATCTACCTTTTCTAACACTGCCGTAGTCCTTCACGAACCGCCGGTAGTAGCCGGTGAGCCCCAAGAAGGCTCGGACCTCGGTCTGGGTGACGGGGGGCTGCCAGGACTGGATGGCAGCAATCTTAAGTTGTAGTGGGGCCACCAGCCCACTCCCCACTTGGTGCCCAAGGTAGGTCACAGACCCTTGGCCAATCTGGCACTTGCCGGCCTTAATGGTGAGGCCGGCCCGCTGGAGGGCTCGTAGGACCTCTTGGAGGTGACGGAGGTGGTCGGACCAGTGGCGGCTGTATACAGCGATATCGTCCAGGTAGGCAGCGCTGAATTCTTCCAGCCCCGCCAAGACCTGGTTCACAAGGCGTTGGAACGTGGCGGGGGCATTCTTCATGCCAAAGGGCATGACCTTAAATTGATAGTGGCCATCGGGGGTAGAGAAGGCTGACCGTTCCTGAGCCCTGGGTGTGAGGCCGATCTGCCAGTAGCCCGCCGTTAGGTCGAAGATACTAAGGTAGCGGGCGGCCCCCAGCCGGTCGATCAGCTCGTCTGCCCGGGGGATGGGATGAGCGTCGGCCCGGGTGACAGCGTTCAAGCCCCGGTAGTCGACGCAGAATCTCAGTTCAGGTGCGGTGCCGGGGGCAGCGGCTTTGGGAACCAGTACAACCGGACTGGCCCAGGGACTGTCCGAGGGCTCGATGACCCCGATCGTGAGCATCTTGGCCACTTCCTCTTGTATGCAGGCCCGTACCCGATCTGGTACGCGGTAGGCCCGGTGCCGGACAGGGGGACTGTCCCCGGTGTCTACGTCGTGCAAACACCAGGGGGTGACCCCGGGGGTGAGGGAGAACAGGGCAGCGAACTGCAGCAGGAGGTCCCGGCAGTCCTGGCGTTGCTCCGAAGTGAGGGCGTCAGAGAGCCGGACCCCGTCCACGGAGCCGTCCTTCTCCTGAGTCTTCAGGAGATCCGGGAGGGGCTCGGAGTCTTCTTCTGTGCCACTGTCTGTAGCCATCAAGAGGCTCAGTTCGGAGCGCACAAAGTGTGGTTTGAGCCGGTTGGTGTGGAGGACCCGAAGGGGGTTCCGGGAGGACCCCATGTCGATGAGGTAAGTGACGGGGCTTTTGCGCTCGACCACTTTGAAGGGCCCCGTCCACTTATCTTGCAGGGCACATGGTTCGGTGGGGGACATCACCCATACTTGCTGCCCAGGCTCGAATTCAACGGAGGAGGCATTGTGATCATACCACCTCTTCATGTCCTCCTGGCTGGCCTCGAGGTTCGCCTTGGCCATCTCCCTGAAGCGCCGGGTCTGGTTTCGTAAGGCCAGGATGTATTTGAAGACGTCTGGAGGGGTCGTTAGGGGGGCCATCTCCCAACCTTCCTTGACTAGGCTGAGGGGCCCCCGCACAGGGTGCCCGTATAGGAGTTCGAAGGGGCTAAAACCGAGGGACTTCTGGGGAACTTCCCGGTAGGCGAAGAGGAGGCACGGGAGCAGTACATCCCACTGGCGACGGAGAGGCTCTTCCAATCCCCCAATCATCCCTTTGAGAGTGCGGTTAAAACGCTCCACTAGTCCGTTCCCTTGGGGGTGATAGGGGGTCGTGAATCTGTAGGTGACCCCGCATTGTTGCCAGAGGGACTTCATGTATTTGGATATGAAATTCGTACCCCGGTCGCTGACGACTTCTCGGGGGAAGCCTACCCGGGAGAAGATCCCCATCAGGGCCCGGCCAACCACCGGAGCGGTCACTGTCCGTAGGGGCACCGCCTCGGGGTAGCGGGTGGCATGGTCCACTAGTACCAAGATGAACCTGTGTCCTTGTGCCGTGCGGGGGTCCCGAGGTCCCACAATGTCTATCCCCACCCTCTCGAACGGGGTGGTGACCACAGGGAAGGGTTGTAGAGGGGCCTTCAGCTTCCGGCCACTCTTCCCGCTGGCTTGGCATGTGGGGCAAGATCGGCAGTGGTTCAGGACGTCATTCCTCATTTTCGGCCAAAAAAAGTGGGTCACCAGGCGACTGTACGTTTTGTCCTGGCCCAGGTGTCCAGCCAGGGGGACATCGTGGGCCAGGTTGAGCAGAAAGTCTCGGAAGCGGAGCGGTACCAGCAGAACTCGACCGGCCCCCAGCTCGGCGATTCTTTGCTCGCTGTAGAGCAGGTCGTTATCCCAGTAGACCCAGTGGGTTCCGGTGGTGTCCCCGGCGTTTTGGGTGCTGGCTTGTTGGCGGAGTCCCTCGAGGGAGGGACAGGTCTTTTGTTCCTGGCGGAACTGTTCTTGGGTGGGCCCCCCTTCTTGCCGCCACTGAGCCAGATCCGGAAGGTCCTGGTGTGGCGCGTCTTCTTCGGTAGTCGGGTCCGGTAGGTCGGACTCGCCGTTGTCCCCTACAGGGGCCACCGGGGGCGGAGGTGCTGGCCATTCGGTTTCTTCTGATCGGGGGGCGGCACGGGCGGCCATGGATCGGGTGGTTATGCAGGCCCAGTCCGGGAGGCCCAGCATCCCCAAGTGCTCTCTTCTCTCGACGGTGGCCCACGGGGAACTCTCGAGGTCATTCCCCAGGAGGCAGTCCACGGGGGCATCGTCCCGGACCGTCACCTTCAGTAGGCCGGAGACCCCTCCCCATTCAAACGGGACGCAGGCCATCTTACACATGCTCTCAGAGTTGTCTGCCGAGCGGACGGGGCAGAGAATGTTCGGTAGGATCTGCTCGGGCTTCACCAGGTGACAGCGGACGGCCGTCACGCTGGCGCCGGTGTCACGCAAGGCCTCGGCTCTCTGTCCATTAATGGTCACCCACTGACCGTATTTTCTGGTGTTGGCGGGTAGGGGGGCCCGCGGAACCATGTCTCTTCCCCCTAAGCATGCCAGGACCATGGCGGCCGGTTCCCACCCTTGCTGGGCCGGCTCATACTCTTCGGGTCCCTCCGATGATTGCTCTTCCCCTAGGGCAGCGGCAGCTACCTGGCGGGGCTTGGGTGTTTGGTTTAGCGGGCAGTTCGGATCATTGGCGTAGTGGCCTAGTCGCTGGCACCGGTGGCACGTGACGTTGGCTCGGTACCCAGGCCGCAACGGGGGGTTGCCCCGGCCGGCCGGAGCCGGGGTGCTGGCCACGGGTGTTGCGGGCAAGGCGTCTCTCCCTCGCCCCTGGCCCCCTCCTCCTCCCCGAGGACGGTGCTGGCCTTGGTTGTTTCTGTTCTGTTCGTGTGGCCCCCTCCGGCCCACTCGGGTGCTTTCCCATCGGTCAGCTTCTGCGGCGAGCTGCCGGGGGTCAGTCAGCTTACTGTCGAGTAGGTGCTGCCTGAGCTCGACGAAACAGTTGTTTGACAGGTGCTCCCATACCATAAGGTTGAAGAGTTGTTCGTAGGTGGTGACCTGACTTCCCTTGATCCAACCCTCGAAGGCCCGGCTGAAATAGTTCACGTACTCTACCCAAGTTGTACCTGGGATCCGGGTGCAATCTCTGAACCTCTGGCGGTACATCTCGGGCGTGAGGCCGTAGCGGGTGAGGAGGGCAGCCTTCATGTGGTCGTAGGACGACATTTGGTGATCGGGGAGCTGTAGCAGGGCATCGCGACCCTCGTTGATAAATCTCCCCCAAAGTCCGGCTCCCCAATCACTCCGGTCGATCCGGTGGGAGGTCATTGCGATCTCATAGGCTTTAAACCACTGTTGTATGTCGTCTTCTCGGACATACTCGCGGACCACATCCTTGGGGATGTGAACTTTTTTCTCAATTGGCCCCGGGGTGTGTGGTCGCTCAGGCACCCCCAGTTCCTTATTCTGTTTGCGCAGTTCTATTTCCGCCAGTTGGCGCTCGTGCTCGAGCGTTATTTTTTTCTCTTCCAGCTCTCTCTGTCTCTGCTTTTCCTCTCGTTCCTCTCGAAGCCGCATATGCTCGAGGTTGAGTTTCTGTTCAGCTAACTTGAGTTCCCCATCCATCTTGAGTCGTGCCATCTCTAATTCGTGTAATCTGACTCTGTCTCTTTCTCGTATCTCCTCCTGCGAGAGGCCCGTTCCCCGCTCCTCGGGAGCCGTGGCGTTCCCCTCTGGTGTGATGCTGTTTTGGTCTGGTGCGACGCTGTTTTGGTCGGAGGGTCCTGCGACCCCAGTTTCTGTCCATGACTCAAGAGCGCGCTTTAGATCATCCTTGGTACTCAGGCCGGTGGTAGCAATGCCAAGTTCTATGCAAAATTGTCTCAGTTCGCGGTGGTTGTATTCTTCTAATTTCTCCATTTGGAACTTCTCGGTGGAGCTGCTATCTTTGGTCGACATCGTGCTTTGTCGTGGGGTGAGCTACTCTCTGTACGATTACGCGTTGATTCAGATCGCGCCGCTGGCCACCAATGTTAGAAAAGGTAGACGGACCGGGAGGGTCGGCCGGGGTCAGGAGGAGAGGTCTCCGGGGAGAGCCGTCTCCAGCGATCGTACAGATAAGTAACTTCCCCCCCACAGACAGATGCCACACAAGGATAAGGTTCAGTGTTCTTTATACGCACTTATTTAAGGTACGGTGGAATGGTACAAGGAGGTCTGGACTCAGGGGTCCCCTCGATTATAGTCTCGCAAGGTAGGGAAGGGGGTAGCGGGACAGTCTATTTACCAATCAGGTAGTTCGGATGAGATGATGATGAGCTCACAATCCTCGAGCTTGGTGGTACGGGCCGCGGCAGCGCCAGCAGGTCCCGGTGTGGATGGTCGATACAACGGGCCGCGGCAGCGCCAGCAGGTCCCCGGAAGATATACGGTCCGCGGCAGCGCCAGCAGGTCCCGGTGAGGATGGTCGTTACAACGGGCCGCGGCAGCGCCAGCAGGTCCCCGGAAGATATACGGTCCGCGGCAGCGCCAGCAGGTCCCGGTGAGGATGGTCGTTACAACGGGCCGCGACAGCGCCAGCAGGTCCCAGGAAGATGAATGTTGCAGAAGGCCGCGGCAGCGCCAGCAGGCAGGACGATGGTTCACAAGAGCGGGCTATGGCAGCGCCAGTAGACCGTCAAGGTTGAGTTCACTCGGTGTCTCTCGACTCCAGGATACAACTGCCTTCCTGCTCCGGAGCTGCCTCAGTTATAGGGCTGGTGCCCTTTGATGTCCGGACCCTCGCACTTGGAGGTAGGAGGGTCCGGGATGAAAGTGTCCAGACACCCAGCAGGGGGTGGAGCCAGTGCCTGGGGGAGCTGGGGGCGATCGGCACCTGGCGGGGGAGCCCTTGACACTTCGTTCTCCCATTGACCTGCCAAGTGGTCCGCTCACCTCCTGGGTGGATGGTGGTGCCGGGATGTCGGGGCCGGCCAGGCCCGGGGTTAGGGTCGAGGGGAGGCCAGGCGGCCGCGTGGTGCAGGGCCCAAGATGGCGGCTTGACCCGGCCGGGGAAGCCGGTGGGGCTGGACCCCGTGATGAGTAAGGGTCCGAGGGCAAAGGGTCCGTCGGGAGACGGAGTACAGGTGCTTGTCGCGGGGTTATGCCAGGTGGGCAGGAGTCCGGGCCCTGTCGAGCGGGGAGGGAGCAAGTCGTCTGTGAGGCCTGTCCAACAAGGGGTGGGTGCAGAGTCCCCCCAGCAGTGCCCAGACATATGAGGGATGGGTGCCTGTCACTCCCAGCAGTGCCCACACATAGGAGGGGTGGGTGCAGAGTCCTCTCAGCAGTGCCCAGACATAGGAGGGGTGGGTGCCTATCACTCCCAGCAGTGCCCAGACATAGGAGGGGTGGGTGCAGAGTCCCCCCAGCAGTGCCCAGACATAGGATGAGTGGGTGCAGAGTCCCCCCAGCAGTGCCCAGACACAGGAGGGGCGGGTGCCTATCACACCCAGCAGTGCCCAGACATATGAGGGGTGGGTGCAGAGTCCCCCCAGCAGTGCCCAGACATATGAGGGGTGGGTGCCCATCACTCCCAGCAGTGCCCACACATAGGAGAGGTGGGTGCAGAGTCCTCCCAGCAGTGCCCACACATAGGAGGGGTGGGTGCCTATCACTCCCAGCAGTGCCCAGACATAGGAGGGGTGGGTGCAGAGTCCCCCCAGCAGTGCCCAGACATAGGAGGGGTGGGTGCAGAGTCCCCCCAGCAGTGCCCAGACTTAGGAGGGGTGGGTGCCTATCACTCCCAGCAGTGCCCAGACATAGGAGGGGTGGGTGCCTATCACTCCCAGCAGTGCCCAGACACAGGAGGGGTGGGTGCCTATCACTCCCAGCAGTGCCCAGACATATGAGGGGTGGGTGCAGAGTCCCCCCAGCAGTGCCCAGACTTAGGAGGGGTGGGTGCCTATCACTCCCAGCAGTGCCCAGACATAGGAGGGGTGGGTGCCTATCACTCCCAGCAGTGCCCAGACACAGGAGGGGTGGGTGCCTATCACTCCCGGCAGTGCCCAGACATATGAGGGGTGGGTGCAGAGTCCCCCCAGCAGTGCCCAGACATATGAGGGGTGGGTGCCTGTTAGACTAAGTCTCTCAAGATAGGAAAAGGGGTAGCGGGACAGTCTGGTTACCAGTCTGGTAGTTCGGATGATATGGTGATTAGCTCACAATCCTCGAGCTTGGTGGTTTAGCTGGTACGGGCCGCGGCAGCGCCAGCAGGTCCCGGTGGAGATGGTCGAGGTACGGTCCGCGGCAGCGCCAGCAGGTCCCGGTGAAGGTGGTCGTTACAACGGTCCGCGGTAGCGCCAGCAGGTCCCGACGAGGATGGATGTTGCAGAAGGCCGCGGCAGCGCCAGCAGGCAGGACGATAGTTCGCAAGGTAGGGCTACGGC
Organism: Triturus cristatus; assembly: GCF_964204655.1. Taxonomy (NCBI): domain Eukaryota; kingdom Metazoa; phylum Chordata; class Amphibia; order Caudata; family Salamandridae; genus Triturus; species Triturus cristatus. The sequence continues at coordinate 1,708,789,804 of NC_140590.1, forward strand.
AGCGCCAGTAGTCCGTCAAGGCTGAGTTCTCTTGGTGTCTCTCGACTCCAGGATACAACTGCCTCCCTGCTCCGGAGCTGCCCCAGTTATAGGGCAGGCGCCCTTTGATGTCCGGACCCTCGCACTTGGAGGTCGGAGGGTCCGGGATGAAGGTGTCCAGACACCCAGCAGGGGGTGGAGCCAGCGCCTGGGGGAGCTGGAGGCGATCGGTACCTGGCGGGGGAGAGTCCTTGGCGCTTCATTCTCCCATTGACCTGCCAAGTGGTCCGCTCACCTCCTGGGTGGATGGTGGTGCCGGGATGTCGGGGCCGGCCAGGCCCAGGGTTAGGGTCGGATGGAGGCCACGCGGCCTCGTGGCGCAGGGCCCAAGATGGCGGCTTGACCCGGCCGGGGGAGCCGGTGGTGGCTTGGGTCCGTGATACATGGAGGTCCGAGGGCAGGGATTCCGTCGGGAGACGGGGTGCGGGTGATTCTCGTGGGTCACGCCTGGTGGGCCTGGGCCGGGGCCCTGTCATGCGGGGAGGGAGCCAGCCCTTCGTGTGGCCTGTTCAACATGCGTCCCCCCCAGCTGAAGGCGGGGAGAGTCACCCATCTCCTTGAGGACTCTCCTCGTCGAGGCAGAAAAATCGTGACAGGCCATCCGCGTTGGCGTGGTCTTGGCCCGGTCGGTGCTCCACGGTGAAGTCCATTCCCTGCAGGGAGATGGACCAGCGCAATAGTTTTGGGTTCTCCCCCCGCATCTGCATCAGCCACTGCAGGGGTCGATGGTCGGTTTGTACCCGGAAGTGGGTACCGAAGAGATAGGGCCGGAGCTTTTTGAGGGCCCACACCACTGCGAAGGCCTCCCTCTCAATTGTGCTCCAGCGCTGTTCTCGGGCCAGGAGACGTCGGCTGATAAAGGCCACCGGCTGGTCATGACCTTCGGGGTTCATTTGGGAAAGAACCGCCCCGATGCCGTGGTCGGAGGCGTCTGTCTGTACCACGAATTCCCGACTGTAATCGGGGGCCTGGAGTACAGGGGCGGTGCACAGGGCGGCCTTCAGCTTTTCGAAGGCCGCTTGACAGTCGGTGGTCCAGTTAATCCGCTTCGGCTGGTTTTTGGACGTGAGACCCGTGAGGGGCCCCACAATGCTGCCGTAGTCCCTCACGAACCGCCGGTAGTAGCCGGTGAGCCCCAAGAAGGCTCGGACCTCGGTCTGGGTGGCGGGGGGCTGCCAGGACTGGATGGCAGCAATTTTAAGTTGCAGCGGGGCCACCAGCCCGCTTCCCACCTGGTGCCCAGGGTAGGTCACGGACCCTTGACCAATTTGGCATTTGCCGGCCTTAATCGTGAGGCCGGCCCGCTGGAGACCTTGTAGGACCTCTTGGAGGTGGAGGAGGTGGTCGGACCAGTGGCGGCTGTATACAGCGATATCGTCCAGGTAGGCCGCGCTGAACTCTTCGAGCCCCGCCAAGACCTGGTTCACAAGACGTTGAAACGTGGCGGGGGCGTTCTTCATGCCGAAGGGCATGACCTTGAAGTGGTAGTGGCCATCGGGGGTAGAGAAGGCAGATCGTTCCTGAGCCCGGGGTGTGAGGCCGATCTGCCAGTAGCCCGCTGTTAGGTCGAAGATACTGAGGTAGCGGGCGGCCCCCAGCCGGTCGATCAGTTCGTCCGCCCGGGGGATAGGGTGAGCGTCGGTCCGAGTGACAGCGTTCAAGCCCCGGTAGTCGACGCAGAATCTCAGTTCAGGTGTGGTGCCGGGGGCAGCGGCTTTGGGTACCAATACAACCGGGCTGGCCCAGGGACTGTCCGAGGGCTCGATGACCCCGATCGTGAGCATTCTGGCTACTTCTTCTTGTAGGCAAGCCCGTACCCGATCTGGTACGCGATAGGCCCGGTGTCGGATAGGGGGACTGTCCCCAGTGTCCACGTCGTGCAAGCACCAAGGGGTGACCCCGGGGGTGAGGGAGAACAGTGTAGCGAACCGCAGCAGGAGGTCCCGGCAGCCCTGGCGTTGCTCTGGGGTGAGGGCATCGGAGAGCCGGACCCCGTCCACGGAACCGTCGTTCTCCTGAGCCTTCAGTAGATCCGGGAGGGGTTCGGAGTCTTCCTCTGCCCCACTGTCCGTAGCCATCAGGAGGCTAAGTTCTGAGCGCACAAAGTGTGGTTTGAGTCTGTTGGTGTGGAGGACCCGAAGGGGGTTCCGGGGGGTCCCCATGTCGATGAGGTAAGTGACGGGGCTTTTGCGCACGACCACTTTGAAGGGCCCCGTGCACTTATCTTGCAAGGCACATGGTTCGGTGGGGGACATCACCCACACTTGTTGACCAGGTTCGAACTCGACGGAGGAGGCATTGTGATCATACCACCTCTTCATGTCTTCCTGGCTGGCCTCGAGGTTCGCCTTGGCCATCTCCCTGAAGCGCCGAGTCTGGTTGCGTAGGGCCAGGAGGTACTTGAAGACGTCTGGAGGGGTCTTTAGGGGGGCCATCTCCCAACCTTCTTTGACTAGGCTGAGGGGCCCTCGCACAGGGTGCCCGTACAGGAGTTCGAAAGGGCTAAAACCGAGGGATTTCTGGGGAACCTCCCGGTAGGCGAAGAGGAGGCACGGGAGTCGTACATCCCACTGGCGTCGGAGGGGCTCTTCCAATCCCCCAATCATCCCCTTGAGAGTGCGGTTGAATCGCTCCACTAGTCCATTCCCTTGGGGGTGATAGGGGGTCGTGAATCTGTAGGTGACCCCGCACTGTTGCCAGAGGGACTTCATGTATTTGGAGATGAAGTTCGTCCCTCGGTCGCTGACGACTTCTCGGGGGAAGCCCACCCGGGAGAAGATCCCCATTAGGGCCCGGCCAACCACCGGAGCGGTCACAGTTCGTAGGGGCACCGCCTCGGGGTAGCGGGTGGCGTGGTCCACCAGTACTAGGATGAACCTGTGTCCTTGCGCCGTGCGGGGGTCCAGGGGCCCCACAATGTCTATCCCTACCCTCTCGAACGGGGTAGTGACCACTGGGAAGGGTTGTAGAGGGGCTTTCAGCTTACGGCCACTCTTCCCGCTGGCTTGGCACGTGGGGCAGGACCGGCAGTGGTTCAGGACGTCGTTCCTCATCTTCGGCCAGAAAAAGTGGGTTACTAGGCGACTGTAAGTTTTGTCCTGGCCCAGGTGTCCAGCCAGGGGTACATCGTGGGCCAGGTTGAGCAGAAAGTATCTGAAGCGTAGAGGTACCACGAGTACTCGACCGGCCCCTAGCTCCGCGATTCTTTGCTCGCTGTATAGCAGGTCGTTATCCCAGTAGACCCAGTGCGTTCCGGTGGAGTCCCCTGCGCTCTGGGCGCTGGCTTGTTGGCGGAGTCCCTCGAGGGAGGGGCAGGTCGTTTGCTCCTGGCGGAACTGTTCCTGGGTGGGCCCCCCTTCTTGACGCCATTGAGCCAGGCCGGGAAGGTCCTGGGGTTGCGTGTCCCCTTCGATCGTTGGTTCCGGGGGGTTGGCCTCGTCGTTGTCTTCTACTGGGGCGACCGGGGGCGGCGGTGCTGGCCATTCCGGTTCTTCGGATCGGGGGACGGCACGGGCGGCCATGGACCGGGTGGTTACGCAGGCCCAGTCCGGGAGGCCCAGCATCCCCAGGTGCTCTCTTCTCTCGACGGTGGCCCACGGGGAACTCTCAAGGTCATTCCCCAGGAGGCAGTCCACGGGGGCATCATCCCGGACCGTCACCTTCAACAGGCCGGAGACCCCTCCCCATTCGAAGGGGACGCAGGCCATTTGACACAGACTTTCGGAGTTGTCGGCTGAGCGGACGGGGCAGAGAATGTTCAGCAGGATCTGCTCGGGCTTCACCAGGTGACAGCGGACGGCCGTCACACTGGCGCCTGTGTCACGTAAGGCCTCGGCCCGATGCCCATTAATGGTCACCCACTGACCGTATTTCATGGTGTTGGCGGGTAGGGGAGCCCGCGGGACCATGTCTTTTCCCCCTAGACACGCTAGAACCATGGCGGCCGGTTCCCACTCTTGCTGGGCCGGCTCATACTCTCCCTGTTCCTCTGATAGTCGTTCTTCCCCCAGGGCGGCGGCAGCCACCTGGCGGGGCTTGGGCGTTTGGTTCTGCGGGCAGCTCGGGTCATTGGCATAGTGGCCGACTCGCTGGCATCGGTGGCACGTGACGTTGGCTCGGAACCCAGGACGCATCGGGGGGTTGCCCCGGCCGGTCGGGGGCGGGGTGCTGGTCACGGTTGTTGCCGGGGGGCTGTCTCTCCCTCGCCCCTGGCCTCCTCCTCCTCCCTGGGGACGGTGCTGGCCTTGGTTGCTTCGGTTTTGCTCGTGTGGTCCTCTCCGGCCCACTCGGGTGCTTTCCCATCGATCAGCCTCAGCGGCGAGCTGCCGGGGGTCAGTCAGTTTACTGTCGAGGAGGTGCTGCCTGAGCTCGACGAAACAGTTGTTCGACAGGTGTTCCCATACCATAAGGTTAAAGAGTTGTTCGTAGGTTGTTACCTGGCTCCCCTTGATCCAACCCTCGAAGGCTCGGCTGAAATAGTTGACGTACTCCACCCAAGTTGTACCCGGGATCCGGGTGCAATCTCTGAACCTCTGGCGGTACATCTCGGGTGTGAGGCCGTAGCGGGTGAGGAGGGCAGCCTTCATGTGGTCGTAGGACGACATTTGGTGATCTGGGAGCTGCAGCAGGGCATCGCGGCCTTCGTTGACGAACCTCCCCCATAGTCCGGCTCCCCAATCACTCCGGTCGATCCGGTGGGAGGTCATGGCGATCTCGTAGGCTTTGAACCACTGTTGTATGTCGTCTTCTCGAACATACTCTCGGACAACATCCTTGGGGATGTGGACTTTTTTCTCGGTTGCCCCCGGGGTGTGCGGTCGCTCAGGCATCCCCGGTTCTTTATTCTGTTTCCGAAGTTCTATTTCCGCCAGTTTGCGCTCGTGTTCGAGTGTTATTCTTTTTTCCTCAAGCTCTTTCTGTCTTTGCTTTTCTTCTCGCTCTTCTCGGAGCCGCAGATGCTCTAGATTTATTTTCTGCTCGGCTAACTTGAGTTCACCGTCCATCTTGAGTCGTGCCATTTCCAATTCGTGTAGTCTGGTTCTTTCTCTTTCCTGGATCTCCTCCTGCGAGAGGCCCGTTCCCCGCTCCTCGGGAGCCGTGGCGTTCCCCTCTGGTGCGACACTGTTTTGGTCGGAGGGTCCGGTGATCCCAGTTTCTGTCCACGACTCAAGGGCGTGCTTCAAATCATCTTTGGTACTCAGGCCGGTGGTAGCAATGCCTAGTTCCATGCAGAATTGTTTAAGTTCGCGGTGGCTATATTCTTCTAACTTATCCATTTGGAACTTTTCAGTGGAACCGCTATCTTTGGCTGACATCGTGGTTTTGTCGTGGGGTGAGCTACTTTCTGTACGATTACGCGTTGATTCGGATCCCACCGCTGCCACCAATGTTAGACGGACCGGGAGGGTCGGCCGAGGACAAGGGGAGAGGTCTCCGGGGAGAGCCGTCTCCAGCGATCGTACAGACAAATAACTTCCCCCCCCCACAGACAGATACCACACAAGGATAAGATTTAGCGTTCTTTATATGCACTTCTTAAGGTACGATGAAATGGTACAAGGAGGTCTGGACTCAGGGGTCCTGTTGGACAGGCCACACGAAGGGCTGGCTCCCTCCCCGCATGACAGGGCCCCAGCCCAGGCCCACCAGGCGTGACCCACGAGAATCACCCGCACCCCGTCTCCCGACGGAATCCCTGCCCTCGGACCTCCATGTATCACGGACCCAAGCCACCACCGGCTCCCCCGGCCGGGTCAAGCCGCCATCTTGGGCCCTGCGCCACGAGGCCGCGTGGCCTCCATCCGACCCTAACCCTGGGCCTGGCCGGCCCCGACATCCCGGCACCACCATCCACCCAGGAGGTGAGCGGACCACTTGGCAGGTCAATGGGAGAATGAAGCGCCAAGGACTCTCCCCCGCCAGGTACCGATCGCCTCCAGCTCCCCCAGGCGCTGGCTCCACCCCCTGCTGGGTGTCTGGACACCTTCATCCCGGACCCTCCGACCTCCAAGTGCGAGGGTCCGGACATCAAAGGGCGCCTGCCCTATAACTGGGGCAGCTCCGGAGCAGGGAGGCAGTTGTATCCTGGAGTCGAGAGACACCAAGTGAACTCAGCCTTGACGGACTACTAGCGCTGCCGTAGCCCTACCTTGCGAACTATCGTCCTGCCTGCTGGCGCTGCCGCGGCCTTCTGCAACATCCATCCTCGTCGGGACCTGCTGGCGCTGCCGCGGACCGTTGTAACGACCACCTTCACCGGGACCTGCTGGCGCTGCCGCGGACCGTACCTCGACCATCTCCACCGGGACCTGCTGGCGCTGCCGCGGCCCGTACCAGCTAAACCACCAAGCTCGAGGATTGTGAGCTAATCACCATATCATCCGAACTACCAGACTGGTAACCAGACTGTCCCGCTACCCCTTTTCCTATCTTGAGAGACTTAATCGAGGGGACCCCTGAGTCCAGACCTCCTTGTACCATTTCATCGTACTTTAAGAAGTGCATATAAAGAACGCTAAATCTTATCCTTGTGTGGTATCTGTCTGTGGGGGGGAATGTTGGACCTGGCCTCGTGGCGTGGTCCTTAACCCCCTGGATTGTGGCCGTTCCCCGCCCCAGCCGTCACGGGCCACCCGTCTGGACTGCACCAAGGCCCTTCACCCGGAGCTACACGTGGTCGCATACTCCTCGTGGCTCCGCCATCTTGTTGGCATCCACGTCACACCGTTCCCCAGCCGGCGCGACCCCGCTCAACCCAGCCTCGACCCCAACGAAGCCCCGACATCGAGGCACCACGAACTGGCCAGGGGGTGCCGCAGGAACCATTCATCGCCCCGGCGGAGGACAGTATCGATGGGACCCCCAACTGTCCTCCCCTCTCGAGGTGTGATCACCCTGCAAACTCCCATGGGCCTGGCGCCTCTCCTGCTGGGCGTCTGGCCACCTCCACCCGGCCACTCCGGCCCCTCGGGCGCATAGGTCCGGACATCAAAGGGCTCCAGACCTATATCTGGGGCGACCCCACCACAGCTCGGCAGTTGTATCCCGGAGTCGAGAGCCCTGCTGATTGAATCGCGGCTGACCCTACGGAGACGAACTCTTGCCGGAACCATCACGAGCCCTGCTGACTGCGTCGCGGCTCCCTCCTGTGAACCCTTTTCTGAACCACCTGGAACATCGGAGCCCTGCAGACGCCGTCGCGGCCCAACCTCGCTGGAACCTTCCTCGGAGCCCTGCTGACGACGTCGCGGCTCGAGCTGAACAGAGACCATCTTGAGAGCCCTGCTGATTGAATCGCGGCTCTCCACGAACTGTACGCCAGAGCCCTGCTGACGCCGTCGCGGCTCGACCCCTCCGAGATCGGAGGTCCTCCAGCGTGAGGATAAGAACTGGGCCCCAGGTACCCTCGTACCACATTCCTGCCAAAGACTGTCCCGCTACCCCTACCCTTCCAAAGAGACATTGAGACTTTTGGTGGATCCCTCGATCCCTTCGTGTAAATATTGAACTCGTAACCTTTTATTGATGATAAAGAATTGCTTGTCTTGAGACAACCTCCTTGAGTCCGGTGTGGTGGTGTTACTGTGCTAGTACGGGATAGGAGAAGGATCTCTCAGGAGACTTCTCGGCAGCGCTCGGCTACTTCGTGCAGTGAGAGGGCCCCCCCCTTGGTGGTCTCACCGACTCCTCGGGGTCCGCCTTCCAACATTTGGTGGCCAGCGACGGGATCCGAGCCGAACGCAGTACGTACCAGCCAGTACCCACTAGCTACCCATCCAAACGAATAGCATCATGAGCAGCCAGGAAAACAACGCGACAATGGAGTTCCAGCCCGAACGGCTGGAAGAATATACGCACAAAGAATTAAAACAGTTCTGCAGAGACAAAGGCATTGCAACCACCAGCCTCGGTACCAAGGAAGAGATGCAGAAAGCTCTGAGGGCATGGTTGGAGGCGGGGGCAGGCCCCTCCCAGGAAGAAGGGCCCTTGCCCCTGACGGAGACCACAGCAACCGCACTGACCCCGGCAACCGGAGGAAGAAAGAGCCTAGAAACCGGCCTCTCCGAGGAAGAAATACGAGAGCGGGAAAAGGTCCGGAGCCACGAACTAGAGCTCGCCCGACTGCGGCTGGACGGGAACTCCAGCTGGCAGAAAAGAAACTGGCCCTCGAGCAGCTACGCCTTCAAGAAGAAATAGAAGAGAAGAGACGACACCGGGAGTTGGAGGAAAAGAAACTAACTCTTGAGCACAAGCGCAGTCTCAAGGAGCTCGAGATCAAGGCCAAGAACGGAGGGACCAACACCCCCAGTACTAGAGACACTCTACCGCCCCCCGAGGCCAAGGTGCATATCCCGAAGGAGGTCGTCAAGGAGTATTACAAGAATGACGATATCCAACAATGGTTCAAGGCCTACGAGGTGGCCATGACCTCCCATCGGGTGCCCCGAAAAGACTGGGGCGCAGGCCTGTGGGGGCGATTCCTGAGTGAAGGGCGGGACACGCTGCTCCAGCTACCGGAGGAGGTGATGACCTCCTACGATCACATGAAGGAGGCCCTGCTCACCCGATACGGGCTAACAGCGGAGATGTACCGCCAGCGGTTCCGAGACTGCAAGAAAATCCCGGGTACCACATGGGTGGAATATGTGGACTTTTTCAGTCGGGCCCTAGAAGGGTGGATCAAAGGCAGCAAAGTAACCACCTACGGACAACTGGTCGACCTCATCGTCTGGGAACACCTTTCCAATAATTGCTTCGTGGAACTGAGACAGCACCTCCTCGACAGCAAAATGACCGACCCGCGAAAACTTGCCGTCGAGGCCGATCGATGGGTCAACTCCCGGGTCCCCCGGAGCTCAATGGGGGAGTACCAGAGGAACCCCAACGGACCCCCACGCCAGCGTGGTGGGGGGGGAGGGCCGAACAGGAACCGAGACCCTCCCGCTGGGGCCCCCAGGAGCCCCCCTCGAGGGCCACCGCAGCCACATCTCTCCCCGAGCCTAGCGCGAAGGGTGGGCCCGGCCCGACCCGGACCACGGCCACCAGTGACCTGCTATGGCTGCCAACAAACCGGACACTTTGCCAGCGACCCGGCCTGCCCCCTGAACCGAAGAAACGGGGCCGCTGCCTTGGGGGGAGAGGAGGAAGAAGAGGCCCTCGACCGAGAAAACACTGAGTGGGAGCCGGCAGCCATGTCCCTGGTCTGCCTGGGTAGCCGAGAGATGGTACCCTGCACCCCCATCCCAACCAACACCCAGAAGTACCGGCAGCAGGTCACGGTCAACGGACAACGGGCCGAAGCCCTTCGCGACACCGGCGCCAGTATCACCGCTGTCCGCTGCCACCTGGTGACCCCTGAACAGATTCTACCGAATGTGCTGTGCCCTGTGCGGACGGCCGACAACAGTGAAAGCCTATGCCAGATGGCCCTGGTCCCCTTCGAGTGGGGAGGGGTGACGGGCCTGCTGAAGGTGACGGTGCGCGACGACGCCCCGGTCGACTGCCTCCTGGGGAACGACTTGGAGAGTTCCCCCTGGGCTCAAGTAGAACGACGAGAGCACCTCCGAATGTTGGGACTGGCTGATTGGGCCTGCGCCATCACCCGGTCCATGACCGCCCAGGCCCCCCGCTCCTCCTCGACCTCCGGGACGGCCCGACCCGAGGGGCTCACACCCCCTCCCGCCAGCAGCGAGGAGGAGGCGGACACCGACCCCGGGCCCAGCGAATCCTCCCCCGACGAGATGGCTTCTCCGAGCGCCCTACCAGAACTGACGCAATGGCAACATGAAGGGGGCCCCACCCGAGAGCAGTTCCAGCAAGAGCAACAGTCCTGTCCCTCTCTCGAAGGGGTCCGACAGCAGGCGACCGCGCAAGCCAACGGTGACCAGACCGGCACCCACTGGATCTACTGGGCCGAGGGCCTGCTGTACAGTGAACAGAAAGTAGCAGAACTCGGGGCCGGCCGCGTGTTGGTGGTCCCCCTCCGCTTCCGGGAGTTCCTTCTAAACCTGGCCCATGATGTGCCCCTCGCCGGACACTTGGGGCAAGACAAAACGTACAGTCGTCTGGTGACCCACTTCTACTGGCCTCGGATGCGGAGAGATGTGGACAACCACTGCCGGTCCTGCCAGACCTGCCAAGCCAGCGGAAAGACGGGGGGTCGGGTCAAGGCCCCCCTCCAGCCCTTTCCCGCCGTCAGCACCCCGTTTGAACGAGTCGGAATCGACATTGTGGGACCCCTGGACCCCCAAACCGCCCTGGGCCACCGCTTCATCCTGGTCCTCGTGGACCACGCCACCAGGTACCCGGAGGCGGTCCCGCTCAGAACTATAACGGCCCCTGTGGTAGGCCGGGCCTTGATGGGGATCTTCTCCCGAGTGGGATTCCCCAGCGAAGTGGTGAGCGACCGTGGCACGAACTTTATCTCCAGGTACATGCGGTCCCTGTGGCAACAATGCGGGGTCACATACAAGTTCACGACCCCATATCACCCTCAGGGGAACGGGCTGGTTGAGCGGTTCAACCGAACATTGAAAGGAATGATCCAGGGCCTGGAAGAACCCCTCAGGCGGAAATGGGATGTCCTGCTGCCCTGCCTCCTGTTTGCCTATCGGGAGGTCCCGCAGAAGTCCCTGGGGTTCAGCCCGTTTGAACTATTGTATGGGCACCCGGTCCTTGGACCACTCAGCCTGGTCAAGGAGGGCTGGGAGATGAAGCCCCGAGGCGCCCCTCCTGACGTCTACCGATACCTCCTGAGTCCTGACCCTCCGAAACCAGACCCGCAAGTTCCGAGCCATAGCCGAAGCCAACCTCGAGGCCAGCCAGGAGGACATGAAGCGGTGGTACGATCGCAACACTTCTACGGTAGAATTCGAGCCAGGTCAGAAAGTATGGGTCATGGCCCCGGTCGAACCCGGCGCCCTCCAGGACAAGTGGACCGGGCCCTTCAAGGTGGTGGAGAAGAAAAGTCCCGTCACCTACCTGGTCGATCTGGAGTCCCCCCGGAACCCCCTCCGGGTCCTACATGCGAACAGGCTAAAACCCCACTTCGCCCGGACCGAACTAAGCCTGCTGCTGGCGACCGACAAGGGGAGCGAGGACGACTCCGAGCCCTTGCCCGACCTCTTGCAATCCGACAGTCACGATGGATCGATCGAAGGGGTCCAACTCGCCTCGTCCCTGACCCCGGAGCAGCGCAACGACTGCCAGCGATTACTGCGGGACTACGCAGCCCTCTTCTCTCTCACCCCGGGGGTGACCCACTGGTGCGTCCACGACGTCGACACCGGGGAGAACCCCCCCATACGACACAGAGCCTACCGGGTGCCTGACCGAGTGCGGGCCTGCATCCAGGCCGAAGTAGCGAAGATGCTGGCCCTGGGGGTCATCGAGCCTTCCGACAGCCCGTGGGCCAGCCCTGTCGTCCTGGTGCCCAAGGCCGCAGCTCCCGGTCACCCCCCGGAGTTGCGATTCTGCGTGGACTACCGAGCCCTGAACGTAGTAACCAAGACGGACGCACACCCGATACCCCGGGCCGACGAACTGATCGACCGCCTAGGGGCCGCTCGCTACTTGAGCACGCTGGACCTCACCGCCGGGTACTGGCAAATCCAGCTCACCCCCGGCGCCCAAGAAAGATCCGCCTTTTCGACTCCGGATGGGCATTACCACTTTCGGGTGATGCCCTTCGGAATGAAGAACGCCCCGGCCACCTTCCAAAGACTGGTGAACAAGGTTTTGGCCGGGCTTGAGGCCTTCAGCGCGGCCTACTTAGATGACATTGCCGTGTACAGCAACCACTGGGCCGAGCACCTCCTCCACCTGGAGGCCGTCCTGGCCGCCCTCCAGCGGGCCGGGCTCACAATCAAGGCCAGCAAATGCCAAATCGGCCACGGATCCGTGACCTACCTGGGCCATCAAGTGGGGAGCGGGCAGGTGGCCCCCCTCCAAGCGAAGATAGATGCCATCCAGACCTGGGAACCCCCCACTACCCAGACCGCTGTCCGGGCCTTCCTGGGCCTCACCGGATACTACCGGCGGTTTATCCGGGACTATGGGAGCATTGTTGGCCCCCTCACAGAGTTAACGTCCAAAAAACAGCCCAAGAAGGTACACTGGACACCCCGCTGCCAAACAGCCTTCGACACCCTCAAAACGGCCATGTGTACTGCTCCGGTGCTGCAAGCCCCGGACTACCAGAAGGAGTTCGTGGTACAGACGGACGCCTCCGAGTATGGGATCGGGGCCGTCCTCTCCCAAACTGACGAAAGGGGGCTCGACAGACCAGTGGCCTTCATCAGCCGGCGACTACTGCCCCGGGAGCAACGCTGGAGCACTATTGAGCGCGAGGCCTTCGCTGTGGTGTGGGCCCTCAAGAAGCTCCGGCCCTACCTCTTTGGCGCCCACTTCCGGGTCCAGACCGACCACCGGCCCTTGCAATGGTTAATGCGAATGCGGGGCGAGAACCCCAAGCTGCTGCGATGGTCCATCTCGCTACAAGGGATGGACTTTGACGTCGAACACCGGCCCGGCAATGACCACGCCAACGCCGACGGCCTGTCCCGCTTCTTCTGCCTTGACGAGGAGAATCCCCAAGGAGATGGGTGACTCTCCATGCCTTCGGCTGGGGGGGACGCCTGTTGGACCTGGCCTCGTGGCGTGGTCCTTAACCCCCTGGATTGTGGCCGTTCCCCGCCCCGGCCGTCACGGGCCACCCGTCTGGACTGCACCAAGGCCCTTCACCCGGAGCTACACGTGGTCGCATACTCCTCGTGGCTCCGCCATCTTGTTGGCATCCACGTCACACCGTCCCCCAGCCGGCGCGACCCCGCTCAACCCAGCCTCGACCCCAACGAAGCCCCGACATCGAGGCACCACGAACTGGCCAGGGGGTGCCGCAGGAACCATTCATCGCCCCGGCGGAGGACAGTATCGATGGGACCCCCAACTGTCCTCCCCTCTCGAGGTGTGATCACCCTGCAAACTCCCATGGGCCTGGCGCCTCTCCTGCTGGGCGTCTGGCCACCTCCACCCGGCCACTCCGCCCCCTCGGGCGCATAGGTCCGGACATCAAAGGGCTCCAGACCTATATCTGGGGCGACCCCACCACAGCTCGGCAGTTGTATCCCGGAGTCGAGAGCCCTGCTGATTGAATCGCGGCTGACCCTACGGAGACGAACTCTTGCCGGAACCATCACGAGCCCTGCTGACTGCGTCGCGGCTCCCTCCTGTGAACCCTTTTCTGAACCACCTGGAACATCGGAGCCCTGCAGACGCCGTCGCGGCCCAACCTCGCTGGAACCTTCCTCGGAGCCCTGCTGACGACGTCGCGGCTCGAGCTGAACAGAGACCATCTTGAGAGCCCTGCTGATTGAATCGCGGCTCTCCACGAACTGTACGCCAGAGCCCTGCTGACGCCGTCGCGGCTCGACCCCTCCGAGATCGGAGGTCCTCCAGCGTGAGGATAAGAACTGGGCCCCAGGTACCCTCGTACCACATTCCTGCCAAAGACTGTCCCGCTACCCCTACCCTTCCAAAGAGACATTGAGACTTTTGGTGGATCCCTCGATCCCTTCGTGTAAATATTGAACTCGTAACCTTTTATTGATGATAAAGAATTGCTTGTCTTGAGACAACCTCCTTGAGTCCGGTGTGGTGGTGTTACTGTGCTAGTACGGGATAGGAGAAGGATCTCTCAGGAGACTTCTCGGCAGCGCTCGGCTACTTCGTGCAGTGAGAGGGCCCCCCCCTTGGTGGTCTCACCGACTCCTCGGGGTCCGCCTTCCAACAGGGAAGTTATTTGTCTGTACGATCGCTGGAGACGGCTCTCCCCGGAGACCTCTCCCCTTGTCCTCGGCCGACCCTCCCGGTCCGTCTAACATTGGTGGCCAGCGGCGCGATCCGAATCAACGCGTAATCGTACAGAAAGTAGCTCACCCCACGACAAAACCACGATGTCAGCCAAAGATAGCGGTTCCACTGAAAAGTTCCAAATGGATAAGTTAGAAGAATATAGCCACCGCGAACTTAAACAATTCTGCATGGAACTAGGCATTGCTACCACCGGCCTGAGTACCAAAGATGATTTGAAGCACGCCCTTGAGTCGTGGACAGAAACTGGGATCACCGGACCCTCCGACCAAAACAGTGTCGCACCAGAGGGGAACGCCACGGCTCCCGAGGAGGGGGGAACGGGCCTCTCGCAGGAGGAGATCCAGGAAAGAGAAAGAACCAGACTACACGAATTGGAAATGGCACGACTCAAGATGGACGGTGAACTCAAGTTAGCCGAGCAGAAAATAAATCTAGAGCATCTGCGGCTCCGAGAAGAGCGAGAAGAAAAGCAAAGACAGAGAGAGCTTGAGGAAAAAAGAATAACACTCGAACACGAGCGCAAACTGGCGGAAATAGAACTTCGGAAACAGAATAAAGAACCGGGGATGCCTGAGCGACCGCACACCCCGGGGGCAACCGAGAAAAAAGTCCACATCCCCAAGGATGTTGTCCGAGAGTATGTTCGAGAAGACGACATACAACAGTGGTTCAAAGCCTACGAGATCGCCATGACCTCCCACCGGATCGACCGGAGTGATTGGGGAGCCGGACTATGGGGGAGGTTCGTCAACGAAGGCCGCGATGCCCTGCTGCAGCTCCCAGATCACCAAATGTCGTCCTACGACCACATGAAGGCTGCCCACCTCACCCGCTACGGCCTCACACCCGAGATGTACCGCCAGAGGTTCAGAGATTGCACCCGGATCCCGGGTACAACTTGGGTGGAGTACGTCAACTATTTCAGCCGAGCCTTCGAGGGTTGGATCAAGGGGAGCCAGGTAACAACCTACGAACAACTCTTTAACCTTATGGTATGGGAACACCTGTCGAACAACTGTTTCGTCGAGCTCAGGCAGCACCTCCTCGACAGTAAACTGACTGACCCCCGGCAGCTCGCCGCTGAGGCTGATCGATGGGAAAGCACCCGAGTGGGCCGGAGAGGACCACACAAGCAAAACCGAAGCAACCAAGGCCAGTACCGTCCCCGGGGAGGAGGAGGAGGCCAGGGGCGAGGGAGAGACAGCCCCCCGGCAACAACCGTGACCAGCACCCCGCCCCCGACCGGCCAGGGCAACCCCCGATGCGTCCTGGGTTCCGAGCCAACGTCACGTGCCACCGATGCCAGCGAGTCGGCAACTACGCCAATGACCCGAGCTGCCCGCAGAACCAAACGCCCATGCCCCGCCAGGTGGCTGCCGCCGCCCTGGGGGAAGAACGACTATCAGAGGAACAGGGAGAGTATGAGCCGGCCCAGCAAGAGTGGGAACCGGCCGCCATGGTTCTAGCGTGTCTAGGGGGAAAAGACATGGTCCCGCGGGCTCCCCTACCCGCCAACACCAGGAAATACGGTCAGTGGGTGACCATTAATGGGCATCGGGCCGAGGCCTTACGTGACACAGGCGCCAGTGTGACGGCCGTCCGCTGTCACCTGGTGAAGCCCGAGCAGATCCTGCCGAACATTCTCTGCCCCGTCCGCTCAGCCGACAACTCCGAAAGTCTGTGTCAAATGGCCTGCGTCCCCTTCGAATGGGGAGGGGTCTCCGGCCTGTTGAAGGTGACGGTCCGGGATGATGCCCCCGTGGACTGCCTCCTGGGGAATGACCTTGAGAGTTCCCCGTGGGCCACCGTCGAGAGAAGAGAGCACCTGGGGATGCTGGGCCTCCCGGACTGGGCCTGCGTAACCACCCGGTCCATGGCCGCCCGTGCCGTCCCCCGATCCGAAGAACCGGAATGGCCAGCACCGCCGCCCCCGGTCGCCCCAGTAGAAGACAACGACGAGGCCAACCCCCCGGAACCAACGATCGAAGGGGACACGCAACCCCAGGACCTTCCCGGCCTGGCTCAATGGCGTCAAGAAGGGGGGCCCACCCAGGAACAGTTCCGCCAGGAGCAAACGACCTGCCCCTCCCTCGAGGGACTCCGCCAACAAGCCAGCGCCCAGAGCGCAGGGGACTCCACCGGAACGCACTGGGTCTACTGGGATAACGACCTGCTATACAGCGAGCAAAGAATCGCGGAGCTAGGGGCCGGTCGAGTACTCGTGGTACCTCTACGCTTCAGATACTTTCTGCTCAACCTGGCCCACGATGTACCCCTGGCTGGACACCTGGGCCAGGACAAAACTTACAGTCGCCTAGTAACCCACTTTTTCTGGCCGAAGATGAGGAACGACGTCCTGAACCACTGCCGGTCCTGCCCCACGTGCCAAGCCAGCGGGAACAGCCGTAAGCTGAAAGCCCCTCTACAACCCTTCCCAGTGGTCACTACCCCGTTCGAGAGGGTAGGGATAGACATTGTGGGGCCCCTGGACCCCCGCACGGCGCAAGGACACAGGTTCATCCTAGTACTGGTGGACCACGCCACCCGCTACCCCGAGGCGGTGCCCCTACGAACTGTGACCGCTCCGGTGGTTGGCCGGGCCCTAATGGGGATCTTCTCCCGGGTGGGCTTCCCCCGAGAAGTCGTCAGCGACCGAGGGACGAACTTCATCTCCAAATACATGAAGTCCCTCTGGCAACAGTGCGGGGTCACCTACAGATTCACGACCCCCTATCACCCCCAAGGGAATGGACTAGTGGAGCGATTCAACCGCACTCTCAAGGGGATGATTGGGGGATTGGAAGAGCCCCTCCGACGCCAGTGGGATGTACTACTCCCGTGCCTCCTCTTCGCCTACCGGGAAGTTCCCCAGAAATCCCTCGGTTTTAGCCCTTTCGAACTCCTGTACGGGCACCCTGTGCGAGGGCCCCTCAGCCTAGTCAAAGAAGGTTGGGAGATGGCCCCCCTAAAGACCCCTCCAGACGTCTTCAAGTACCTCCTGGCCCTACGCAACCAGACTCGGCGCTTCAGGGAGATGGCCAAGGCGAACCTCGAGGCCAGCCAGGAAGACATGAAGAGGTGGTATGATCACAATGCCTCCTCCGTCGAGTTCGAACCTGGTCAAAAAGTGTGGGTGATGTCCCCCACCGAACCATGTGCCTTGCAAGAAAAGTGGACGGGGCCCTTCAAAGTGGTCGAGCGCAAAAGCCCCGTTGTTAGACGGCGACCTCAGAGGAGCCCGGAAAGGGGTCCTGACTACCCTGAGACCCACCCTCAAAGTATCGTAGCCGGGCACTGGCGGGAGATTCCCCAGGGGGAGGACTCTCGCAACTAGGATCGTACTTCTGGCACCACACGACACAGAGGGACCACACTGGGTATTCTCAGAACAAGTTTTATCAAACAGGTATCACTGCAAATATGTACAAGGTGAGCACGGGCTCAAGAGTCTCGGAAAGGTAGGGGGTAGCGGGACTGTCTCTGGTAACGGTTCAAAGGAGGGACGTACCCGGCGCACAGCTCACAATCCTCGAGCTGGGGGGTAGGCTGGTTGTCGTGGGGTCCGGCGGGACCGGTGAAGCCGCGAGTCACTCAGCGGGCTCAGGTACAAGTTCGGAGGTCTTACGATCTTCAGGGAGCCGCGAGTCACTCAGCAGGGCTCAGGTACAAGTTCGGAGGTCTTACGATCTTCAGGGAGCCGCGAGTCACTCAGCAGGGCTCAGGTACAAGTTCGGAGGTCTTACAATCTTCAGGGAGCCGCGAGTCACTCAGCAGGGCTCAGGTGAGTTCGGAGGTCTTACGATCTTCAGGGAGCCGCGAGTCACTCAGCAGGGCTCAGGTGAGTTCCAGTTCCAGGAGCCGCGACCACGTCAGCAGGCTCTCGTTGTTCCAGCGTCGAATCTGCCGGACAGCCCCAGAGCACCCCTTGTTATAGTTCGACCCCTCTTTGATGTCCGGAGTCTGTGCAGGCAGGGGTCTTGTCACCTGGGGGTCGCTTGTCGGGATTTCCTGCTATAGTCTTTTGATTCTTTCAGGGCCGGGTCGGGAGGAGTCCCAGACACCCAGCAGGCGTGGAGCCAGCCCTCAGGGAGGCCGGAGGGCCGATCGAAACCCATCGTCCCGGGGGAGTTCAGAGGTGCGATAGAAACTGCTCCTCCCTCTCTCATCCCCTGGAAGCGGGATGTCCTCCAGCCGGAGTGGCGCCTCTATGCCCGGGTCGCGCTGGGGCCGGGCGGCCATCTTGGTGCATGAAGTGGGCACGCGGGCCCGGGGTGGCCGAAAGGGGAGAGGCCAGGGACGGGGATGTCCGGGTCGGTGCGTGTGTCCTGGTGGGGAGGTTCGGCGGGGCCGGGGGCTTGGGCTGTATGTACCAGGTTTCGGTGGTGCGGGGGCACGGAGGGCCATTCTACGAGGCCGGGTCCAACACGCGTCCCCCCCAGCTGAAAGCCGGAGAGAACTGCCCATCAGCTTGGGGGGTTCTCTTCGCTGAGGCGGAAGAACCGGGAGAGGCCGTCAGCATTGGCGTGGTCCGTACCAGGGCGGTGTTCCACGGTGAAATCCATCCCCTGGAGGGAGATTGACCACCGCAGTAGCTTGGGGTTTTCTCCTCGCATCTGCATGAGCCAACGTAAGGGCCGATGGTCAGTTTGGACTCTGAAATGGGTGCCAAACAGGTAGGGTCGTAGCTTTTTGAGTGCCCAGACCACGGCAAAGGCTTCGCGCTCTATGGTGCTCCATCTTTGTTCTCGGGGCAACAGCCGCCGACTGAGGAAGGCGACGGGCTGGTCTAGGCCTTGGTCATTTACTTGGGACAGGACGGCCCCAATGCCATGCTCGGAGGCATCGGTTTGGACTATGAACTCCTTGGCGTAGTCGGGAGCCTGGAGGACGGGGGCAGTACACATGGCCCTTTTTAGGGCATCGAAAGCTTCCTGGCAGGCAGCCGTCCACTGCACTTTCTTTGGCTGTTTTTTAGACGTGAGTTCTGTGAGAGGGCCGACAAGGCTGCCATACCCCCGAATGAATCTTCGGTAGTAGCCCGTGAGTCCCAGAAAGGCTCGGACCTCCGTCTGGGTGATGGGTGGTTCCCAGGCCAGGATGGCGTTGATCTTTGGCTGTAGCGGGGCGACCTGGCCACTCCCGACCTGGTGCCCCAAGTAGACCACGGATCCTTGCCCGATCTGGCACTTGCTGGCTTTTACTGTGAGGCCTGCCTGGCGCAGGGCGATTAGCACCCTTCGGAGGTGCTGGAGGTGCTCACTCCACTCTGAACTGAAGACAGCGATGTCGTCCAGGTATGCCGCGCTGAACTGTTCTAGCCCGGCCAGGACTCTATTCACCAGTCGCTGGAAAGTGGCCGGGGCATTTTTCATCCCGAAGGGCATTACGCGGAAGCGGTAGTGCCCATCGGGGGTGGAGAAAGCGGACCGCTCTTTGGCCCCTTCGGTGAGCGCAATCTGCCAGTATCCGCAGGTGAGGTCGAATGTGCTGAGGAACCGGGCTGCCCCTAGTCGGTCAATGAGTTCGTCGGCTCGTGGAATGGGGTGGGCATCGGCTCGGGTAACGTCATTGAGCCCCCGGTAGTCCACGCAGAATCGGAGCTCGGGGGCGACACCGGGGGCCGCTGCCTTCGGGACCAGGACCACGGGGCTGGCCCAGGGACTGTCAGAGGGCTCGATCACCCCCAGGGTCAACATCTTCGAGACTTCCGCTTGAATGCAGGACCGGACCCGGTCAAGAACCCGGTAGGCTCGGTGTCTCACCGGCGGGCTGTCCCCGGTGTCCACATCATGAACACACAAGTTGGTGACCCGGGGGGTCAGGGAGAAGAGGTCAGAAAATTGTCTTAGGAGCTGGCGGCAGTCCGCTTGTTGCTGGGCAGTGAGGGCTGGGGAGAGGTTCACTCCTTCCACGGAGCCATCCTGCTCCTTGATACACAGGAGGTCCGGGAGGGGATCCGACTCATCTTCGGCCCCGTCATCGGTGGCCAGCAGGAGGCTCAGTTCTGTCCGCTGGAAGTGAGGCTTGAGGCGGTTCACGTGCAGGACCCGGAGGGGATCCCGAGGCGACTGGACGTCCACCAAGTAGGTGACTTGGCTCTTCTTCTCGACCACTTTGTAGGGCCCAGTCCATCGGTCCTGGAGAGCGCCAGGCTTCACGGGGGCCATGACCCACACCTGCTGGCCCGGCTGGAACTCGACCAGAGTAGCATTCTGGTCGTACCAGCGCTTCATTTCTTCTTGACTCGCCTCCAGGTTGGCCTCGGCCAGTTCTCGGAACCTCCTGGTCTGGTTCCGGAGGGCCAGGACATATTGGAACACATCTCGGGGGGTGGTCTGGGGTGCTGCCTCCCACCCTTCCTTAACTAAACTGAGGGGACCTCGGACGGGGTGCCCATAGAGTAATTCAAACGGGCTGAACCCTAAGGACTTCTGGGGGACCTCCCGGTAAGCGAACAAGAGGCAGGGGAGCAGGACGTCCCACTTACGCCGGAGGGGCTCTTCTAGGCCAGCGATCATCCCTTTCAAAGTCCTATTAAACCTCTCTACTAGGCCGTTCCCTTGGGGATGGTACGGGGTGGTGAACTTATAGGACACCCCACATTGTTGCCATAGGGACGTCATATACCTGGATATAAAATTAGTGCCGCGATCGCTCACGACCTCGCGAGGGAAACCCACCCTGGAGAAGATCCCCATCAGGGCCCGGCCCACCACGGGGGCCGTAATGGTGCGTAGGGGAATAGCCTCTGGGTAGCGGGTGGCGTGGTCCACTAGGACCAAGATGAAACGGTGACCTTGGGAGGTGGGGGGGTCCAGTGGCCCCACGATGTCGATCCCGACTCGTTCGAAGGGGGAACTGACGACCGGGAAGGGTTGGAGGGGAGCCTTGCGCTTCCCCCCACTCTTCCCACTGGCTTGGCACGTGGGGCAGGACTTGCAGTGGGCCTCTACCGCTGCTTTCATCTTAGGCCAATAAAAATGGGTCACGAGACGGCTGTAGGTCTTGTCCTGACCCAGGTGACCGGCGAGGGGGACATCGTGGGCTAAGCCCAGGAGGAAATCCCGGAAGCGGAGAGGTACCACCAGTACCCGTCCGGATCCCAGCTCCACTGATTTCTGCTCACTATACAGGACGTTATTCTCCCAATAGATTCGGTGCGTTCCAGTCTGGTCACCTGCGGCTTGGCCCTCGGCCTGGCGCCGCAGCCCGACCAGGGAAGGACAGGTGGCTTGTTCCTTGCAAAATTCTTCTCGGGTGGGCCCGCCCTCGTGGCGCCAATGGGCCAACTCGGGTAGATCCCCCAACTCGGGGACCGGGGCGGGGTCGGATGGTGCGGGTTCGTCGCTGGCGACGGACCCTTCCGATGGGGGAACGGGAGGACCCTCGGCGGGGACGGTGCTGGCTACTTCGACCGGGGTGCTCTCGATTTCTCTCCGGGGAGTGAGTCGGGCTGTCATAGACCGGGTGGTGGCACACACCCACTCGGGGAGTCCCATCATTCCTAGGTGGGCCTTGCGCTCTACGTGCTTCCAGGGAGAACTCTCCAGGTCGTTCCCTAAGAGGCAGTCGACCGGCTGGGAGGTTCTTACGGCCACCTTGAGTTTACCTATCACCCCTCCCCACTCAAATGGCACCAGGGCCACCTGACACATACTTCCCCTATTGTCTGCAGATATCACGGGGCAAAAGACATTGGGGAGGATCTGCTCCTCGGGAACTAGGTGCCTGAGGACACCGGTGATACTGGCCCCGGTGTCCCGCAGGGCCTCTACCTGGTGGCCATTGATCTTGACGAGCTGCCCATATTTCTGTGTGTTGGACGGTAGGAGGCTACCAGGGATCATTTCCCTATCTCCCAGGGATACTAGGGCCATCGCGGCTGGTTCCCACTCCTCGGCTTCCTCAACCTCCTCCCCTAGGGCCACGTTGGCTATCTGTCTCGCAGGGGTGACTTGGGTGGCCATGGGGCACTCTGGGTCATTGGCGTAGTGCCCGGGTTTCTGGCAGCGGAAACATGTGACGGTCACCCGGTGTCCCCGTCTCCCAGGGGGCCCTGTTACTGGTGGGGGGGGCGCCGGGAAAGGTGGAGGTGGTGTCTTCGGGGTGCTAGGCTGGGACTCCCTCGGCCCTCCCTGGTTCCCTCCCCCTCTCTGGCGGGGTGGTCCCTGACTGGTTCGGGGGTACTCTCCTACCATGCCCCGGGAGACCCGGGTGTTGGTCCAGCGTTCGGCCTCCACGGCCAGCTTCCGGGGATCTGTGAGCTTGCTATCCAGCAGATGTTGACGTAGCTCTACGAAGCAGTTCGCAGCCAGATGTTCCCATAACATGAGGTCAGTGAGTTCGGCAAGGGTGGTGACTTTGCTGCCCTTGACCCACCCATCGAAGGCCCGACTAAAAAAGTTTACATACTCCACCCAGGTGGTGCCCGGGATCTTCCTGCAGTCCCGGAACCGTTGGCGGTACATTTCTGGGGTGAGGCCGTATCTTGTGAGGAGAGCCTCTTTCATGTGGCTGTAGGAGGTCTGCAGGGAGAGGGGTAGGTCGAGCAGGGTGTCCCTTCCTTCGCTCAGAAACCGTCCCCACAACCCCGCCCCCCAGTCCTTCTGTGGAATCCGATGGGAGGTCATGGCGACCTCGTAGGCCCGAAACCATTGCTGAATGTCATCGTTTTTATAATATTCTTTGACCACATCCTTGGGGATGTGGACCTTCTGTTCCGCTGGGGGGGCCGTCTCTCGGTTCCCCGAGGGCCTCCCGTCCTCATTTCGGGCCTTGAGCTCGAGTTCCTTTAAGCTCCGTTCGTGCTCCAGTTGGAGCTTTCTTCCTTCGTGCTCCCGTTGGAGCTTCTTTTCTTCCAGTTCGCCTTGTACACGCATTTGCTCTACTGCTAGCTTCTTCTCCGCTAACTTCAATTCGCCCTCGATTTTGAGTTTGGCTAACTCGAGTTCATGACTGCGGCTTCTCTCTCTGTCCGCGAGCTCTTCCGGGGATAGGCCCCCGTCTGGTACGATGCCTCGCACCTGATTGCTACTGCTTTCACTTTGGGGGGGTTCGGCTTCGTCGGGGCGCTCCCCCGTGCCTTCCGGGCGGGAGGCCCCGGTCTCCACCCAAGTTTTCAGTGCTTTCTGCAAGTCTTCCTTAGTGTTGAGGCCAGTGGTAGCGATTTTAAGTTCTTTGCAAAATTGTTTTAGCTCTTTGTGTGTGTATTCTTCCAGATGCTCCACCTGGAACACTCTGTTGGCGTTGGTTTCTGCGGAGCTCGTGGCGCTTCCTTCTGCCATCTTTGTTGGTCGTGCGTCCGTCGTTTACTGTACAATCTCTAGGTGATGGGCCCGAATCCCGTCGCTTGCCACCAATGTTAGACGGCGACCTCAGAGGAGCCCGGAAAGGGGTCCTGACTACCCTGAGACCCACCCTCAAAGTATCGTAGCCGGGCACTGGCGGGAGATTCCCCAGGGGGAGGACTCTCGCAACTAGGATCGTACTTCTGGCACCACACGACACAGAGGGACCACACTGGGTATTCTCAGAACAAGTTTTATCAAACAGGTATCACTGCAAATATGTACAAGGTGAGCACGGGCTCAAGAGTCTCGGAAAGGTAGGGGGTAGCGGGACTGTCTCTGGTAGCGGTTCAAAGGAGGGACGTACCCGGCGCACAGCTCACAATCCTCGAGCTGGGGGGTAGGCTGGTTGTCGTGGGGTCCGGCGGGACCGGTGGAGTCTGTGGAAGCCGCGAGTCACTCAGCGGGCTCAGGTACAAGTTCGGAGGTCTTACGATCTTCAGGGAGCCGCGAGTCACTCAGCAGGGCTCAGGTACAAGTTCGGAGGTCTTACGATCTTCAGGGAGCCGCGAGTCACTCAGCAGGGCTCAGGTACAAGTTCGGAGGTCTTACGATCTTCAGGGAGCCGCGAGTCACTCAGCAGGGCTCAGGTGAGTTCGGAGGTCTTACGATCTTCAGGGAGCCGCGAGTCACTCAGCAGGGCTCAGGTGAGTTCCAGTTCCAGGAGCCGCGACCACGTCAGCAGGCTCTCGTTGTTCCAGCGTCGAATCTGCCGGACAGCCCCAGAGCACCCCTTGTTATAGTTCGACCCCTCTTTGATGTCCGGAGTCTGTGCAGGCAGGGGTCTTGTCACCTGGGGGTCGCTTGTCGGGATTTCCTGCTATAGTCTTTTGATTCTTTCAGGGCCGGGTCGGGAGGAGTCCCAGACACCCAGCAGGCGTGGAGCCAGCCCTCAGGGAGGCCGGAGGGCCGATCGAAACCCATCGTCCCGGGGGAGTTCAGAGGTGCGATAGAAACTGCTCCTCCCTCTCTCATCCCCTGGAAGCGGGATGTCCTCCAGCCGGAGTGGCGCCTCTATGCCCGGGTCGCGCTGGGGCCGGGCGGCCATCTTGGTGCATGAAGTGGGCACGCGGGCCCAGGGTGGCCGAAAGGGGAGAGGCCAGGGACGGGGATGTCCGGGTCGGTGCGTGTGTCCTGGTGGGGAGGTTCGGCGGGGCCGGGGGCTTGGGCTGTATGTACCAGGTTTCAGTGGTGCGGGGGCACGGAGGGCCATTCTACGAGGCCGGGTCCAACACCCGTTACTTACCTCATCGACATGGGGACCCCCCGGAACCCACTTCGGGTCCTCCACACCAACAGACTCAAACCACACTTTGTGCGCTCAGAACTTAGCCTCCTGATGGCTATGGACAGTGGGGCAGAGGAAGACTCCGAACCCCTCCCGGATCTACTGAAGGCTCAGGAGAACGACGGTTCCGTGGACGGGGTCCGGCTCTCCGATGCCCTCACCCCAGAGCAACGCCAGGGCTGCCGGGACCTCCTGCTGCGGTTCGCTACACTGTTCTCCCTCACCCCCGGGGTCACCCCTTGGTGCTTGCACGACGTGGACACCGGGGACAGTCCCCCTATCCGACACCGGGCCTATCGCGTACCAGATCGGGTACGGGCTTGCCTACAAGAAGAAGTAGCCAGAATGCTCACGATCGGGGTCATCGAGCCCTCGGACAGTCCCTGGGCCAGCCCGGTTGTATTGGTACCCAAAGCCGCTGCCCCCGGCACCACACCTGAACTGAGATTCTGCGTCGACTACCGGGGCTTGAACGCTGTCACCCGGACCGACGCTCACCCTATCCCCCGGGCGGACGAACTGATCGACCGGCTGGGGGCCGCCCGCTACCTCAGTATCTTCGACCTAACAGCGGGCTACTGGCAGATCGGCCTCACACCCCGGGCTCAGGAACGATCTGCCTTCTCTACCCCCGATGGCCACTACCACTTCAAGGTCATGCCCTTCGGCATGAAGAACGCCCCCGCCACGTTTCAACGTCTTGTGAACCAGGTCTTGGCGGGGCTCGAAGAGTTCAGCGCGGCCTACCTGGACGATATCGCTGTATACAGCCGCCACTGGTCCGACCACCTCCTCCACCTCCAAGAGGTCCTACAAGCCCTCCAGCGGGCCGGCCTCACGATTAAGGCCGGCAAATGCCAAATTGGTCAAGGGTCCGTGACCTACCTTGGGCACCAGGTGGGAAGCGGGCTGGTGGCCCCGCTGCAACTTAAAATTGCTGCCATCCAGTCCTGGCAGCCCCCCGCCACCCAGACCGAGGTCCGAGCCTTCTTGGGGCTCACCGGCTACTACCGGCGGTTCGTGAGGGACTACGGCAGCATTGTGGGGCCCCTCACGGGTCTCACGTCCAAAAACCAGCCGAAGCGGATTAACTGGACCACCGACTGTCAAGCGGCCTTCGAAAAGCTGAAGGCCGCCCTGTGCACCGCCCCTGTACTCCAGGCCCCCGATTACAGTCGGGAATTCGTGGTACAGACAGACGCCTCCGACCACGGCATCGGGGCGGTTCTTTCCCAAGTGAACCCCGAAGGTCATGACCAGCCGGTGGCCTTCATCAGCCGACGTCTCCTGGCCCGAGAACAGCGCTGGAGCACAATTGAGAGGGAGGCCTTCGCAGTGGTGTGGGCCCTCAAAAAGCTCCGGCCCTATCTCTTCGGTACCCACTTCCGGGTACAAACCGACCATCGACCCCTGCAGTGGCTGATGCAGATGCGGGGGGAGAACCCAAAACTATTGCGCTGGTCCATCTCCCTGCAGGGAATGGACTTCACCGTGGAGCA
The DNA here is from genome assembly GCF_964204655.1 of Triturus cristatus. NCBI lineage: Eukaryota > Metazoa > Chordata > Amphibia > Caudata > Salamandridae > Triturus > Triturus cristatus. Next base: position 1,708,815,849 of record NC_140590.1, read on the forward strand.
CCGACCGGGCCAAGACCACGCCAACGCGGATGGCCTGTCACGATTTTTCCGCCTCGACGAGGAGAGTCCCCAAGGAGATGGGTGACTCTCCCCGCCTTCAGCTGGGGGGGACGCATGTTGGACAGGCCACACGAAGGGCTGGCTCCCTCCCCGCATGACAGGGCCCCAGCCCAGGCCCACCAGGCGTGACCCACGAGAATCACCCGCACCCCGTCTCCCGACGGAATCGCTGCCCTCGGACCTCCATGTATCACGGACCCAAGCCACCACCGGCTCCCCCGGCCGGGTCAAGCCGCCATCTTGGGCCCTGCGCCACGAGGCCGCGTGGCCTCCATCCGACCCTAACCCTGGGCCTGGCCGGCCCCAACATCCCGGCACCACCATCCACCCAGGAGGTGAGCGGACCACTTGGCAGGTCAATGGGAGAATGAAGCGCCAAGGACTCTCCCCCGCCAGGTACCGATCGCCTCCAGCTCCCCCAGGCGCTGGCTCCACCCCCTGCTGGGTGTCTGGACACCTTCATCCCGGACCCTCCGACCTCCAAGTGCGAGGGTCCGGACATCAAAGGGCGCCTGCCCTATAACTGGGGCAGCTCCGGAGCAGGGAGGCAGTTGTATCCTGGAGTCGAGAGACACCAAGAGAACTCAGCCTTGACGGACTACTGGCACTGCCGTAGCCCTACCTTGCGAACTATCGTCCTGCCTGCTGGCGCTGCCGCGGCCTTCTGCAACATCCATCCTCGTCGGGACCTGCTGGCGCTGCCGCGGACCGTTGTAACGACCACCTTCACCGGGACCTGCTGGCGCTGCCGCGGACCGTACCTCGACCATCTCCACCGGGACCTGCTGGCGCTGCCGCGGCCCGTACCAGCTAAACCACCAAGCTCGAGGATTGTGAGCTAATCACCATATCATCCGAACTACCAGACTGGTAACCAGACTGTCCCGCTACCCCTTTTCCTATCTTGAGAGACTTAATCGAGGGGACCCCTGAGTCCAGACCTCCTTGTACCATTTCATCGTACCTTAAGAAGTGCATATAAAGAACGCTAAATCTTATCCTTGTGTGGTATCTGTCTGTGGGGGGGAAGTTATTTGTCTGTACGATCGCTGGAGACGGCTCTCCCTGGAGACCTCTCCCCTTGTCCTCGGCCGACCCTCCCGGTCCGTCTAACAGGTCCCCTCGATTAAGTCTCTCAAGATAGGAAAAGGGGTAGCGGGACAGTCTGGTTACCAGTCTGGTAGTTCGGATGATATGGTGATTAGCTCACAATCCTCGAGCTTGGTGGTTTAGCTGGTACGGGCCGCGGCAGCGCCAGCAGGTCCCGGTGGAGATGGTCGAGGTACGGTCCGCGGCAGCGCCAGCAGGTCCCGGTGAAGGTGGTCGTTACAACGGTCCGCGGCAGCGCCAGCAGGTCCCGACGAGGATGGATGTTGCAGAAGGCCGCGGCAGCGCCAGCAGGCAGGACGATAGTTCGCAAGGTAGGGCTACGGCAGCGCCAGTAGTCCGTCAAGGCTGAGTTCTCTTGGTGTCTCTCGACTCCAGGATACAACTGCCTCCCTGCTCCGGAGCTGCCCCAGTTATAGGGCAGGCGCCCTTTGATGTCCGGACCCTCGCACTTGGAGGTCGGAGGGTCCGGGATGAAGGTGTCCAGACACCCAGCAGGGGGTGGAGCCAGCGCCTGGGGGAGCTGGAGGCGATCGGTACCTGGCGGGGGAGAGTCCTTGGCGCTTCATTCTCCCATTGACCTGCCAAGTGGTCCGCTCACCTCCTGGGTGGATGGTGGTGCCGGGATGTCGGGGCCGGCCAGGCCCAGGGTTAGGGTCGGATGGAGGCCACGCGGCCTCGTGGCGCAGGGCCGAAGATGGCGGCTTGACCCGGCCGGGGGAGCCGGTGGTGGCTTGGGTCCGTGATACATGGAGGTCCGAGGGCAGGGATTCCGTCGGGAGACGGGGTGCGGGTGATCCTCGTGGGTCACGCCTGGTGGGCCTGGGCTGGGGCCCTGTCATGCGGGGAGGGAGCCAGCCCTTCGTGTGGCCTGTCCAACAGTGCCTATCACCCCCAGCAGTGCCCACACATAGGAGGGGTGGGTGCAGATTCCTCCCAGCAGTGCCCAGACACAGGAGGGGTGGGTGCCTATCACTCCCAGCAGTGCCCAGACATATGAGGGGTGGTTGCAGTGTCCCCAAAGCAGTGCCCAGACATATGAGGGGTGGGTGCCTATCACTCCCAGCAGTGCCCACACATAGGACGGGTGGGTGCAGAGTCCTCCCAGCAGTGCCCACACATAGGAGGGGTGTGTGCCTATCACTCCTAGCAGTGCCCAGACATAGGAGGGGTGGGTGCAGAGTCCCCCCAGCAGTGCCCAGACATAGGAGGTGTTGGACAGGCCACACAGAGGGCTGGCTCCCCCCCCGCACGACAGGGCCCGAGCTCCGGCCCACCCAGCATACCCCCGTGACAAGCCCCTGTACTCCGTCTCCCGACGGACCCTCTGCCCTCGGACCCCTACTCATCACGGGGTCCAGCCCCACCGGCTTCCCCGGCCAGGTCAAGCCGCCATCTTGGGCCCTGCACCACGCGGCCGCGTGGCCTCACCTCGACCCTAACCCCGGGCCTGGCCGGCCCCGACATCCCGGCACCACCATCCACCCAGGAGGTGAGCGGACCACTTGGCAGGTCAATGGGAGAACGAAGCGTCAAGAGCTCTTCCCCCGCCAGGTGCCGATCGCCTCCAGCAGCCCCCAGGCGCTGGCTCCACCCCCTGCTGGGTGTCTGGACACCTTCATCCCGGACCCTCCGACCTCCAAGTGCGAGGGTCCGGACATCAAAGGGCACCAGCCCTATAACTAAGACAGCTCCGGAGCAGGAAGGCAGTTGTATCCTGGAGTCGAGAGACACCGAGTGAACTCAACCCTGACGGTCTACTGGCGCTGCCGTAGCCCGCTCTTGTGAACCATCGTCCTGCCTGCTGGCGCTGCCGCGGCCTTCTGCAACCTTCATCTTCCTGGGACCTGCTGGCGCTGCCGCGGCCCGTTGTACCGACCATCCTCACCGGGACCTGCTGGCGCTGCCGCGGCCCTCTGCAACCTTCATCTTCCTGGGACCTGCTGGCGCTGCCGCGGCCCGTTGTAACGACCATCCTCCCCGGGACCTGCTGGCGCTGCCGCGGCCCTCTGCAGCCTTCATCTTCCTGGGACCTGCTGGCGCTGCCGCGGCCCGTTGTATCGACCATCCGCACCGGGACCTGCTGGCGCTGCCGCGGCCCATACCACCTAACCACCAAGCTCGAGGATTGTGAGCTCATCACCATCTCATCCGAATTACCTGATTGGTAAATAGACTGTCCCGCTACCCCCTTCCCTACCTTACGAGACTCTAATCGAGGGGACCCCTGAGTCCAGACCTCCTTGTACCCTTTTACCGTACCTTAAATAAGTGTCGATAAAGATCACTGAACCTTATCCGTGTGTGATATCTGTCTGTGGGGGGGGAAGTTACTTGTCTGTACGATCGCTGGAGACGGCTCTCCCCGGAGACCTCTCCTCCTGACCCCGGCCGACCCTCCCGGTCCGTCTACCTTTTCTAACATTGGTGGCCAGCGGCGCGATCCGAATCAACGCGTAATCGTACAGAGAGTAGCTCACCCCACGACAAAGCACGATGTCGACCAAAGATAGCAGCTCCACCGAGAAGTTCCAAATGGAGAAACTAGAGGAGTACAACCACCGCGAACTGAGACAATTTTGCATAGAACTTGGCATTGCTACCACTGGCCTGAGTACCAAGGATGACCTAAAGCACGCCCTTGAGTCGTGGACAGAAACGGGGGTCGCAAGACCCTCCGACCAAAACAGCGTCACACCAGAGGGGAACGCCACGACTCCCGAGGAACGGGGAACGGGCCGATCACCGGAGGAGATACGAGAAAGAGACAGAGTCAGACTGCACGAATTAGAGATGGCACGACTCAAGATGGATGGGGAGCTCAAGTTAGCTGAACAGAAACTCAACCTCGAGCAGATGCGGATTCGAGAGGAGCGAGAAGAAAAACAGAGACAGAGAGAGCTGGAAGAGAAAAAGATAACGCTCGAGCACGAGCGCCAATTGGCAGAGATAGAACTGCGCAAACAGCATAAGGACTTGGGGGTGCCTGAAAGACCACACACCCCGGGACCAACTGAGAAAAAAGTTCACATCCCCAAGGATGTGGTCCGCGAGTATGTCCGAGAAGACGACATACAACAATGGTTTAAGGCCTATGAGTTCGCAATGACCTCCCACCGGATCGACCGGAGTGATTGGGGAGCCGGACTTTGGGGGAGATTTATCAACGAGGGTCGCGATGCCCTGCTGCAGCTCCCCGATCACCAAATGTCGTCCTACGACCACATGAAGGCTGCCCTCCTCACCCGCTACGGCCTCACGCCCGAGATGTACCGCCAGAGGTTCAGGGATTGCACCCGGATCCCAGGTACCACTTGGGTGGAATACGTGAACTATTTCAGCCGGGCCTTCGAGGGTTGGATCAAGGGAAGTCAGGTCACCACCTACGAACAGCTCTTCAACCTCATGGTATGGGAACACCTGTCAAACAACTGCTTCGTCGAGCTCCGGCAGCATCTACTCGACAGTAAGCTGACTGACCCCCGGCAGCTCGCCGCCGAAGCTGACCGGTGGGAGAGCACCCGAGTGGGCCGGAAAGGGCCACACGACCAGAACAGAAGCAACCAAGGCCAGCACCGTCCTCGGGGAGGAGGAGGAGGCCAGGGGCGGGGGAGAGACGCCTTGCCAGCAACAACCGTGGCCAGCACCCCGCCGCCGACCGGCCGGGGCAACCCCCCGTTGCGGCCTGGGTACCGAGCCAACGTCACGTGCCACAGATGCCAGCGACTAGGCCACTACGCCAACGATCCGAACTGCCCGCTGAACCAAACGCCCAAACCCCGCCAGGTAGCTGCCGCTGCCCTGGGGGAGGAGCAGTCGTTGGAGGGTCCCGAGGAGTGTGAGCCGGACCAGCAAGGGTGGGAACCGGCCGCCATGGTCCTGGCATGCTTAGGGGGAAGAGACATGGTTCCGCGGGCTCCCCTACCCGCCAACACCAGGAAATACGGTCAGTGGGTGACCATTAATGGACAGAGAGCTGAGGCCTTGCGCGACACCGGCGCCAGCGTGACGGCCGTCCGCTGTCACCTGGTGAAGCCCGAGCAGATCTTGCCGAACATTCTCTGCCCCGTCCGCTCGGCAGATAACTCTGAAAGCATGTGCAAGATGGCCTGCGTCCCGTTTGAATGGGGAGGGGTCTCCGGCCTACTGAAAGTGACGGTCCGGGACGATGCCCCCGTGGACTGCCTCCTGGGGAATGACCTCGAGAGTTCCCCGTGGGCCACCGTCGAGAGAAGAGAGCACTTGGGGATGCTGGGCCTCCCGGACTGGGCCTGCATAACCACCCGATCCATGGCCGGCCGGGCCGCCCCCCGATCAGAAGAAACCGAATGGCCGGCACCTCCGCCCCCGGTTGCCCCCGTAGAGGACAACGGCGAGGCCGACCTCCCAGACCCGGCCCCCGAAGAAAACGCGCAACCCCAGGACCTTCCGGATCTGGCTCAGTGGCGGCAAGAAGGGGGGCCCACCCAAGAACAGTTCCGCCAGGAGCAAAAGACCTGTCCCTCCCTCGAGGGGCTTCGCCAACAAGCCAGCACCCAAGCCGCCGGGGACACCACCGGAACCCACTGGGTCTACTGGGATAACGACCTGCTCTACAGCGAGCAAAGAATCGCCGAGCTGGGGGCCAGTCGAGTTCTGGTGGTACCGCTCCGCTTCCGAGACTTTCTACTCAACCTAGCCCACGATGTCCCCCTGGCTGGGCACCTGGGCCAAGATAAAACGTACAGTCGACTGGTGACCCACTTTTTCTGGCCAAAAATGAGGAATGACGTCCTGAACCACTGCCGATCGTGCCCCACATGCCAAGCAAGCGGGAAGAGTGGCCGGAAGCTTAAGGCTCCTCTACAACCCTTCCCGGTGGTCACCACCCCGTTCGAGAGGGTGGGGATAGACATTGTGGGGCCGCTGGACCCTCGCACGGCACAAGGACACAGGTTCATCTTGGTACTAGTGGACCATGCCACCCGCTATCCCGAGGCGGTGCCCCTACGGACCGTGACCGCTCCAGTGGTTGGCCGGGCCCTGATGGGGATCTTCTCCCGGGTAGGCTTCCCCCGAGAAGTCGTCAGCGACCGAGGTACGAACTTCATATCGAAGTACATGAAGTCCCTCTGGCAACAATGCGGGGTCACATACAGATTCACGACCCCCTATCACCCCCAAGGAAACGGACTAGTGGAGCGGTTCAACCGCACTCTCAAAGGGATGATTGGGGGATTGGAAGAGCCTCTCCGTCGCCAGTGGGATGTACTGCTCCCGTGCCTCCTCTTCGCCTACCGAGAAGTACCCCAGAAGTCCCTCGGCTTTAGCCCCTTTGAACTCCTATACGGACACCCTGTGCGAGGGCCCCTCAGCCTCGTGAAGGAGGGCTGGGAGTTGGCCCCCCTAACGACCCCTCCAGACGTCTTCAAATACCTCCTGGCCCTACGAAACCAGACCCGGCGCTTCAGGGAGATGGCCAAGGCGAACCTCGAGGCCAGTCAGGAGGACATGAAAAGGTGGTATGATCACAATGCCTCCTCCGTTGAGTTCGAGCCTGGGCAGCAAGTATGGGTGATGTCCCCCACCGAACCATGTGCCCTGCAAGACAAGTGGACGGGGCCCTTCAAAGTGGTCGAGCGTAAAAGCCCCGTCACTTACCTCATCGACATGGGGTCCACCCGGAACCCCCTGCGGGTCCTCCACACCAACCGGCTCAAACCACACTTTGTGCGCTCAGAACTAAGCCTCCTGATGGCGACCGACAGTGGTACAGAAGAAGACTCCGAGCCCCTCCCGGATCTCTTAAAGACTCAGGAGAAGGACGGCTCCGTGGATGGGGTCCGGCTCTCCGACGCCCTCACTTCGGAGCAACGCCAGGACTGCCGGGACCTCCTGCTGCAGTTCGCTGCCCTGTTCTCACTCACCCCCGGGGTCACCCCTTGGTGTTTGCACGACGTAGACACCGGGGACAGTCCCCCTGTCCGGCACCGGGCCTACCGCGTACCAGATCGGGTACGGACCTGCATACAGGAGGAAGTGGCCAAGATGCTCACGATCGGGGTCATCGAGCCCTCGGACAGTCCCTGGGCCAGTCCGGTTGTATTAGTTCCCAAGGCCGCTGCCCCCGGCACCGCCCCTGAACTGAGATTCTGCGTCGACTACCGGGGCTTGAACGCTGTCACCCGGACCGACGCTCATCCCATCCCCCGAGCAGACGAGCTGATCGACCGGCTGGGGGCCGCCCGCTACCTTAGTATCTTCGACCTGACGGCGGGCTACTGGCAGATCGGCCTCACACCCAGGGCTCAAGAACGGTCAGCCTTCTCCACCCCCGATGGCCACTATCAATTTAAGGTCATGCCCTTTGGCATGAAGAATGCCCCCGCCACATTCCAACGTCTTGTGAACCAGGTCTTGGCAGGGCTCGAAGAATTCAGCGCTGCCTACCTGGACGATATCGCTGTATACAGCCGCCACTGGTCCGACCACCTCCGTCACCTCCAAGAGGTCCTCCAAGCCCTCCAGCGGGCCGGCCTCACCATTAAAGCCGGCAAGTGCCAAATTGGCCAAGGGTCTGTGACCTACCTGGGGCACCAAGTGGGAAGCGGGCTGGTGGCCCCACTACAACTTAAGATTGCTGCCATCCAGTCCTGGCAGCCCCCCGTCACCCAGACCGAGGTCCGAGCCTTCTTAGGGCTCACCGGCTACTACCGGCGGTTCGTGAAGGACTACGGCAGCATCGTGGGGCCCCTCACGGGACTCACATCCAAGAATCAACCGAAGCGGGTCCACTGGACTCCTGATTGTCAAGCGGCCTTCGAAGAGCTGAAGGCCGCCCTGTGCACCGCCCCGGTGCTCCAGGCCCCCGATTACAGTCGGGAATTTGTAGTACAGACCGACGCCTCCGACCACGGCATCGGGGCCGTCCTCTCTCAGCTGAACCCCGAAGGTCATGACCAGCCGGTGGCCTTCATCAGTCGACGTCTCCTGGCCCGAGAACAGCGTTGGAGCACAATCGAGAGGGAGGCATTTGCAGTAGTGTGGGCCCTCAAAAAGCTCCGGCCCTATCTCTTCGGTACCCACTTCCGGGTACAAACCGACCATCGACCCCTGCAATGGCTGATGCAGATGCGGGGGGAGAACCCAAAACTCTTGCGCTGGTCCATTTCCCTGCAGGGAATGGACTTCACTGTGGAGCACCGGCCAGGCCAAGACCACGCCAACGCGGACGGCCTGTCCCGCTTTTTCCGCCTCGACGAAGAGAGTCCCCAAGGAGATGGGTGACTCTCCCCGCCTTCAGCTGGGGGGGACGCATGTTGGACAGGCCACACAGAGGGCTGGCTCCCCCCCCGCACGACAGGGCCCGAGCTCCGGCCCACCCAGCATACCCCCGTGACAAGCCCCTGTACTCCGTCTCCCGACGGACCCTCTGCCCTCGGACCCCTACTCATCACGGGGTCCAGCCCCACCGGCTTCCCCGGCCAGGTCAAGCCGCCATCTTGGGCCCTGCACCACGCGGCCGCGTGGCCTCACCTCGACCCTAACCCCGGGCCTGGCCGGCCCCGACATCCCGGCACCACCATCCACCCAGGAGGTGAGCGGACCACTTGGCAGGTCAATGGGAGAACGAAGCGTCAAGAGCTCTTCCCCCGCCAGGTGCCGATCGCCTCCAGCAGCCCCCAGGCGCTGGCTCCACCCCCTGCTGGGTGTCTGGACACCTTCATCCCGGACCCTCCGACCTCCAAGTGCGAGGGTCCGGACATCAAAGGGCACCAGCCCTATAACTAAGACAGCTCCGGAGCAGGAAGGCAGTTGTATCCTGGAGTCGAGAGACACCGAGTGAACTCAACCCTGACGGTCTACTGGCGCTGCCGTAGCCCGCTCTTGTGAACCATCGTCCTGCCTGCTGGCACTGCCGCGGCCTTCTGCAACCTTCATCTTCCTGGGACCTGCTGGCGCTGCCGCGGCCCGTTGTACCGACCATCCTCACCGGGACCTGCTGGCGCTGCCGCGGCCCTCTGCAACCTTCATCTTCCTGGGACCTGCTGGCGCTGCCGCGGCCCGTTGTAACGACCATCCTCCCCGGGACCTGCTGGCGCTGCCGCGGCCCTCTGCAGCCTTCATCTTCCTGGGACCTGCTGGCGCTGCCGCGGCCCGTTGTATCGACCATCCGCACCGGGACCTGCTGGCGCTGCCGCGGCCCATACCACCTAACCACCAAGCTCGAGGATTGTGAGCTCATCACCATCTCATCCGAATTACCTGATTGGTAAATAGACTGTCCCGCTACCCCCTTCCCTACCTTACGAGACTCTAATCGAGGGGACCCCTGAGTCCAGACCTCCTTGTACCCTTTTACCGTACCTTAAATAAGTGTCGATAAAGATCACTGAACCTTATCCGTGTGTGATATCTGTCTGTGGGGGGGGAAGTTACTTGTCTGTACGATCGCTGGAGACGGCTCTCCCCGGAGACCTCTCCTCCTGACCCCGGCCGACCCTCCCGGTCCGTCTACCTTTTCTAACAGGAGGGGTGGTTGCCTATCACTCCCAGCAGTGCCCAGACATAGGAGGGGTGGGTGCAGAGTCCCCCAGCAGTGCCCATACATAGGAGGGGTGGGTGCAGAGTCCCCCCAGCAGTGCCCAGACATAGGAGGGGTGGGTGCAGAGTCCTCCCAGCAGTGCCCAGACATATGAGGGGTGGGTGCCTATCACTCCCAGCAGTGCCCATACATAGGAGGGGTGGGTGCAGAGTCCTCCCAGCAGTGCCCAGAAATATGAGGGGTGGGTGCCTATCACTCCCAGCAGTGCCCAGACATAGGAGGGGTGGGTGCAGAGTCCCCCCAACAGTGCCCATACATAGGAGGGGTGGGTGCAGAGTCCTCCCAGCAGTGCCCTGACATAGGAGGGGTGGGGGTGGGTGCAGAGTGCCCCCAGCAGTGCCCACACATAGGAGGGGTGGGTGCAGAGTCCTCCCAGCAGTGCCCAGACATATGAGGTGTGGGTGCCTATCACTCCCAGCTGTGCCCACACATAGGAGGGGTGGGTGCAGAGTCCTCCCAGCAGTGCCCACACATAGGAGGGGTGGGTGCAGAGTCCCCCCAGCAGTGCCCAGACACAGGAGGGGTGGGGGCCTATCACTCCCAGCAGTGGCCAGACATATGAGGGGTGGGTGCCTATCACTCCCAGCAGTGCCCAGACATATGAGGGGTGGGTGCAGAGTCCCCCCAGCAGTGCCCAGACATATGAGGGGTGGGTGCCTATCATGCCCAGCAGTGCCCACACATAGGAGGGGTGGGTGCAGAGTCCTCCCAGCAGTGCCCAGACATAGGAGGGGTGGGTGCCTATCACTCCCAGCAGTGCCCAGACATAGGAGGGGTGGGTGCAGAGTCCCCCAGCAGTGCCCACACATAGGAGGGGTGGGTGCAGAGTCCTCCCAGCAGTGCCCAGACATAGGAGGGGTGGGTGCCTATCACTCCCAGCAGTGCCCAGACATAGGAGGGGTGGGTGCAGAGTCCCCCCAGCAGTGCCCAGACATAGGAGGGGTGGATGCAGAGTCCCCCCAGCAGTGCCCCGACACAGGAGGGGTGGGTGCCTATCACTCCTAGCAGTGCCCAGACATATGAGGGGTGGGTGCAGGTTCCCCCCAGCAGTACCCAGACATATGAGGGGTGGGTGCCTATCACTCCCAGCAGTGCCCACACATAGGAGGGGTGCGTGCAGAGTCCATCCAGCAGTGCCCAGACATATGAGGGGTGGGTGCCTATCACTCCCACCAGTGCCCAGATATAGGAGGGGTGGGTGCAGAGTCCCCCCAGCAGTGCCCACACATAGGAGGGGTGGGTGCAGAGTCCCCCCAGCAGTGCCGAGACATAGGAGGGGTGGGTGCAGAGTCCCCCCAGCAGTGCCCAGACATAGGAGGGGTGGGTGCCTATCACTCCCAGCAGTGCCCAGACACAGGAGGGGTGGGTGCCTATCACTCCCAGCAGTGCCCAGACATATGAGGGGTGGGTGCAGAGTCCCCCCAGCAGTGCCCAGACATATGAGGGGTGGGTGCCTGTCACTCCCAGCAGTGCCCACACATAGGAGGGGTGGGTGCAGAGTCCTCCCAGCAGTGCCCAGACATAGGAGGGGTGGGTGCAGAGTCCCCCCAGCAGTGCCCAGACATAGGATGAGTGGGTGCAGAGTCCCCCCAGCAGTGCCCAGACACAGGAGGGGTGGGTGCCTATCACTCCCAGCAGTGCCCAGACATTTGAGGGGTGGGTGCAGAGTCCCCCCAGCAGTGCCCAGACATATGAGGGGTGGGTGCCCATCACTCCCAGCAGTGCCCACACATAGGAGGGGTGGGTGCAGAGTCCTCCCAGCAGTGCCCACACATAGGAGGGGTGGGTGCCTATCACTCCCAGCAGTGCCCAGACATAGGAGGGGTGGGTGCAGAGTCCCCCCAGCAGTGCCCAGACATAGGAGGGGTGGGTGCAGAGTCCCCCCAGCAGTGCCCCGACACAGGAGGGGTGGGTGCCTATCACTCCTAGCAGTGCCCAGACATATGAGGGGTGGGTGCAGGTTCCCCCCAGCAGTGCCCAGACATATGAGGGGTGGGTGCCTATCACTCCCAGCAGTGCCCACACATAGGAGGGGTGGGTGCAGAGTCCTCCCAGCAGTGCCCAGACATATGAGGGGTGGGTGCCTATCACTCCCAGCAGTGCCCAGATATAGGAGGGGTGGGTGCAGAGTCCCCCCAGCAGTGCCCACACATAGGAGGGGTGGGTGCAGAGTCCCCCCAGCAGTGCCGAGAAATAGGAGGGGTGGGTGCAGAGTCCCCCCAGCAGTGCCCAGACATAGGAGGGGTGGGTGCCTATCACTCCCAGCAGTGCCCAGACATATGAGGGGTGGGTGCAGAGTCCCCCCAGCAGTGCCCAGACATATGAGGGGTGGGTGCCTGTCACTCCCAGCAGTGCCCACACATAGGAGGGGTGGGTGCAGAGTCCTCCCAGCAGTGCCCAGACATAGGAGGGGTGGGTGCCTATCACTCCCAGCAGTGCCCAGACACAGGAGGGGTGGGTGCCTATCACTCCTAGCAGTGCCCAGACATATGAGGGGTGGGTGCAGTGTCCCCCCAGCAGTGCCCAGACATATGAGGGGTGGGTGCCTATCACTCCCAGCAGTACCCAGACATAGGTGGGGTGGGTGCAGAGTCCTCCCAGCAGTGCCCACACATAGGAGGGGTGGGTGCAGAGTCCCCCCAACAGTGCCCATACATAGGAGGGGTGGGTGCAGAGTCCTCCCAGCAGTGCCCTGACATAGGAGGGGTGGGGGTGGGTGCAGAGTGCCCCCAGCAGTGCCCACACTTAGGAGGGGTGGGTGCAGAGTCCTCCCAGCAGTGCCCAGACATATGAGGTGTGGGTGCCTATCACTCCCAGCTGTACCCACACATAGGAGGGGTGGGTGCAGAGTCCTCCCAGCAGTGCCCACACATAGGAGGGGTGGGTGCAGAGTCCCCCCAGCAGTGCCCAGACACAGGAGGGGTGGGTGCCTATCACTCCCAGCAGTGGCCAGACATATGAGGGGTGGGTGCCTATCACTCCCAGCAGTGCCCAGACATATGAGGGGTGGGTGCAGAGTCCCCCCAGCAGTGCCCAGACATATGAGGGGTGGGTGCCTATCATGCCCAGCAGTGCCCACACATAGGAGGGGTGGGTGCAGAGTCCTCCCAGCAGTGCCCAGACATAGGAGGGGTGGGTGCCTATCACTCCCAGCAGTGCCCAGACATAGGAGGGGTGGGTGCAGAGTCCCCCAGCAGTGCCCACACATAGGAGGGGTGGGTGCAGAGTCCTCCCAGCAGTGCCCAGACATAGGAGGGGTGGGTGCCTATCACTCCCAGCAGTGCCCAGACATAGGAGGGGTGGGTTCAGAGTCCCCCCAGCAGTGCCCAGACATAGGAGGGGTGGATGCAGAGTCCCCCCAGCAGTGCCCCGACACAGGAGGGGTGGGTGCCTATCACTCCTAGCAGTGCCCAGACATATGAGGGGTGGGTGCAGGTTCCCCCCAGCAGTACCCAGACATATGAGGGGTGGGTGCCTATCACTCCCAGCAGTGCCCACACATAGGAGGGGTGGGTGCAGAGTCCTCCCAGCAGTGCCCAGACATATGAGGGGTGGGTGCCTATCACTCCCACCAGTGCCCAGATATAGGAGGGGTGGGTGCAGAGTCCCCCCAGCAGTGCCCACACATAGGAGGGGTGGGTGCAGAGTCCCCCCAGCAGTGCCGAGACATAGGAGGGGTGGGTGCAGAGTCCCCCCAGCAGTGCCCAGACATAGGAGGGGTGGGTGCCTATCACTCCCAGCAGTGCCCAGACACAGGAGGGGTGGGTGCCTATCACTCCCAGCAGTGCCCAGACATATGAGGGGTGGGTGCAGAGTCCCCCCAGCAGTGCCCAGACATATGAGGGGTGGGTGCCTATCACTCCCAGCAGTGCCCACACATAGGAGGGGTGGGTGCAGAGTCATCCCAGCAGTGCCCAGACATAGGAGGGGTGGGTGCCTATCACTCCCAGCAGTGCCCAGACATAGGAAGGGTGGGTGCAGAGTCCCCCCAGCAGTGCCCAGACATAGGATGGGTGGGTGCAGAGTCCCCCCAGCAGTGCCCAGACACAGGAGGGGTGGGTGCCTATCACTCCCAGCAGTGTCCAGACATATGAGGGGTGGTTGCAGTGTCCCCCCAGCAGTGCCCAGACATATGAGGGGTGGGTGCCTATCACTCCCAGCAGTGCCCACACATAGGAGGGGTGGGTGCAGAGTCCTCCCAGCAGTGCCCACACATAGGAGGGGTGTGTGCCTATCACTCCTAGCAGTGCCCAGACATAGGAGGGGTGGGTGCAGAGTCCCCCCAGCAGTGCCCAGACATAGGAGGGGTGGTTGCCTATCACTCCCAGCAGTGCCCAGACATAGGAGGGGTGGGTGCAGAGTCCCCCCAGCAGTGCCCATACATAGGAGGGGTGGGTGCAGAGTCCCCCCAGCAGTGCCCAGACATAGGAGGGGTGGGTGCAGAGTCCTCCCAGCAGTGCCCAGACATATGAGGGGTGGGTGCCTATCACTCCCAGCAGTGCCCAGACATAGGAGGGGTGGGTGCAGAGTCCTCCCAGCAGTGCCCAGACGTATGAGGGGTGGGTGCCTATCACTCCCAGCAGTGCCCAGACATAGGAGGGGTGGGTGCAGAGTCCCCCCAACAGTGCCCATACATAGGAGGGGTGGGTGCAGAGTCCTCCCAGCAGTGCCCAGACATAGGAGGGGTGGGGGTGGGTGCAGAGTGCCCCCAGCAGTGCCCACACATATGAGGGGTGGGTGCAGAGTCCTCCCAGCAGTGCCCAGACATATGAGGTGTGGGTGCCTATCACTCCCAGCTGTGCCCACACATAGGAGGGGTGAGTGCAGAGTCCTCCCAGCAGTGCCCACACATAGGAGGGGTGGGTGCAGAGTCCCCCCAGCAGTGCCCAGACACAGGAGGGGTGGGTGCCTATCACTCCCAGCAGTGGCCAGACATATGAGGGGTGGGTGCCTATCACTCCCAGCAGTGCCCAGACATATGAGGGGTGGGTGCAGAGTCCCCCCAGCAGTGCCCAGACATATGAGGGGTGGGTGCCTATCATGCCCAGCAGTGCCCACACATAGGAGGGGTGGGTGCAGAGTCCTCCCAGCAGTGCCCAGACATAGGAGGGGTGGGTGCCTATCACTCCCAGCAGTGCCCAGACATAGGAGGGGTGGGTGCAGAGTCCCCCAGCAGTGCCCACACATAGGAGGGGTGGTTGCCTATCACTCCTAGCAGTGCCCAGACATATGAGGGGTGGGTGCAGGTTCCCCCCAGCAGTGCCCAGACATATGAGGGGTGGGTGCCTATCACTCCCAGCAGTGCCCACACATAGGAGGGGTGGGTGCAGAGTCCTCCCAGCAGTGCCCAGACATATGAGGGGTGGGTGCCTATCACTCCCAGCAGTGCCCAGATATAGGAGGGGTGGGTGCAGAGTCCCCCCAGCAGTGCCCACACATAGGAGGGGTGGGTGCAGAGTCCCCCCAGCAGTGCCGAGACATTGGAGGGGTGGGTGCAGAGTCCCCCCAGCAGTACCCAGACATAGGAGGGGTGGGTGCCTATCACTCCCAGCAGTGCCCAGACACAGGAGGGGTGGGTGCCTATCACTCCCAGCAGTGCCCAGACATATGAGGGGTGGGTGCAGAGTCCCCCCAGCAGTGCCCAGACATATGAGGGGTGGGGGCCTGTCACTCCCAGCAGTGCCCACACATAGGAGGGGTGGGTGCAGAGTCCTCCCAGCAGTGCCCAGACATAGGAGGGGTGGGTGCAGAGTCCCCCCAGCAGTGCCCAGACATAGGATGAGTGGGTGCAGAGTCCCCCCAGCAGTGCCCAGACACAGGAGGGGTGGGTGCCTATCACTCCCAGCACTGCCCAGACATATGAGGGGTGGGTGCAGAGTCCCCCCAGCAGTGCCCAGACATATGAGGGGTGGGTGCCCATCACTCCCAGCAGTGCCCACACATAGGAGGGGTGGGTGCAGAGTCCTCCCAGCAGTGCCCACACATAGGAGGGGTGGGTGCCTATCACTCCCAGCAGTGCCTAGACATAGGAGGGGTGGGTGCAGAGTCCCCCCAGCAGTGCCCAGACATAGGAGGGGTGGGTGCAGAGTCCCCCCAGCAGTGCCCCGACACAGGAGGGGTGGGTGCCTATCACTCCTAGCAGTGCCCAGACATATGAGGGGTGGGTGCAGGTTCCCCCCAGCAGTGCCCAGACATATGAGGGGTGGGTGCCTATCACTCCCAGCAGTGCCCACACATAGGAGGGGTGGGTGCAGAGTCCTCCCAGCAGTGCCCAGACATATGAGGGGTGGGTGCCTATCACTCCCAGCAGTGCCCAGATATAGGAGGGGTGGGTGCAGAGTCCTCCCAGCAGTGTCCACACATAGTAGGGGTGGGTGCAGAGTCCCCCCAGCAGTGCCGAGACATAGGAGGGGTGGGTGCAGAGTCCCTCCAGCAGTGCCCAGACATAGGAGGGGTGGGTGCCTATCACTCCCAGCAGTGCCCAGACACAGGAGGGGTGGGTGCCTATCACTCCCAGCAGTGCCCAGACATATGAGGGGTGGGTGCAGAGTCCCCCCAGCAGTGCCCAGACATATGAGGGATGGGTGCCTGTCACTCCCAGCAGTGCCCACACATAGGAGGGGTGGGTGCAGAGTCCTCTCAGCAGTGCCCAGACATAGGAGGGGTGGGTGCCTATCACTCCCAGCAGTGCTCAGACATAGGAGGGGTGGGTCCAGAGTCCCCCCAGCAGTGCCCAGACATAGGATGAGTGGGTGCGGAGTCCCCCCAGCAGTGCCCAGACACAGGAGGGGCGGGTGCCTATCACACCCAGCAGTGCCCAGACATATGAGGGGTGGGTGCAGAGTCCCCCCAGCAGTGCCCAGACATATGAGGGGTGGGTGCCCATCACTCCCAGCAGTGCCCACACATAGGAGAGGTGGGTGCAGAGTCCTCCCAGCAGTGCCCACACATAGGAGGGGTGGGTGCCTATCACTCCCAGCAGTGCCCAGACATAGGAGGGGTGGGTGCAGAGTCCCCCCAGCAGTGCCCAGACATAGGAGGGGTGGGTGCAGAGTCCCCCCAGCAGTGCCCAGACTTAGGAGGGGTGGGTGCCTATCACTCCCAGCAGTGCCCAGACATATGAGGGGTGGGTGCCTATCACTCCCAGCAGTGCCCAGACACAGGAGGGGTGGGTGCCTATCACTCCCAGCAGTGCCCAGACATATGAGGGGTGGGTGCAGAGTCCCCCCAGCAGTGCCCAGACTTAGGAGGGGTGGGTGCCTATCACTCCCAGCAGTGCCCAGACATAGGAGGGGTGGGTGCCTATCACTCCCAGCAGTGCCCAGACACAGGAGGGGTGGGTGCCTATCACTCCCGGCAGTGCCCAGACATATGAGGGGTGGGTGCAGAGTCCCCCCAGCAGTGCCCAGACATATGAGGGGTGGGTGCCTATCACCCCCAGCAGTGCCCACACATAGGAGGGGTGGGTGCAGATTCCTCCCAGCAGTGCCCAGACACAGGAGGGGTGGGTGCCTATCACTCCCAGCAGTGCCCAGACATATGAGGGGTGGTTGCAGTGTCCCCAAAGCAGTGCCCAGACATATGAGGGGTGGGTGCCTATCACTCCCAGCAGTGCCCACACATAGGACGGGTGGGTGCAGAGTCCTCCCAGCAGTGCCCACACATAGGAGGGGTGTGTGCCTATCACTCCTAGCAGTGCCCAGACATAGGAGGGGTGGGTGCAGAGTCCCCCCAGCAGTGCCCAGACATAGGAGGGGTGGTTGCCTATCACTCCCAGCAGTGCCCAGACATAGGAGGGGTGGGTGCAGAGTCCCCCCAGCAGTGCCCATACATAGGAGGGGTGGGTGCAGAGTCCCCCCAGCAGTGCCCAGACATAGGAGGGGTGGGTGCAGAGTCCTCCCAGCAGTGCCCAGACATATGAGGGGTGGGTGCCTATCACTCCCAGCAGTGCCCATACATAGGAGGGGTGGGTGCAGAGTCCTCCCAGCAGTGCCCAGAAATATGAGGGGTGGGTGCCTATCACTCCCAGCAGTGCCCAGACATAGGAGGGGTGGGTGCAGAGTCCCCCCAACAGTGCCCATACATAGGAGGGGTGGGTGCAGAGTCCTCCCAGCAGTGCCCTGACATAGGAGGGGTGGGGGTGGGTGCAGAGTGCCCCCAGCAGTGCCCACACATAGGAGGGGTGGGTGCAGAGTCCTCCCAGCAGTGCCCAGACATAAGAGGTGTGGGTGCCTATCACTCCCAGCTGTGCCCACACATAGGAGGGGTGGGTGCAGAGTCCTCCCAGCAGTGCCCACACATAGGAGGGGTGAGTGCAGAGTCCCCCCAGCAGTGCCCAGACACAGGAGGGGTGGGTGCCTATCACTCCCAGCAGTGCCCAGATATATGAGGGGTGGGTGCAGAGTCCCCCCAGCAGTGCCCAGACATATGGGGGGTGGGTGCCTATCATGCCCAGCAGTGCCCACACATAGGAGGGGTGGGTGCAGAGTCCTCCCAGCAGTGCCCAGACATAGGAGGGGTGGGTGCCTATCACTCCCAGCAGTGCCCAGACATAGGAGGGGTGGGTGCAGAGTCCCCCAGCAGTGCCCACACATAGGAGGGGTGGGTGCAGAGTCCTCCCAGCAGTGCCCAGACATAGGAGGGGTGGGTGCCTATCACTCCCAGCAGTGCCCAGACATAGGAGGGGTGGGTGCAGAGTCCCCCCCAGCAGTGCCCAGACATAGGAGGGGTGGATGCAGAGTCCCCCCAGCAGTGCCCCGACACAGGAGGGGTGGGTGCCTATCACTCCTAGCA
Organism: Triturus cristatus; assembly: GCF_964204655.1. Lineage (NCBI taxonomy): Eukaryota > Metazoa > Chordata > Amphibia > Caudata > Salamandridae > Triturus > Triturus cristatus. The sequence goes on from NC_140590.1 coordinate 1,708,834,393, forward strand.
GTGCCCAGACATATGAGGGGTGGGTGCAGGTTCCCCCCAGCAGTACCCAGACATATGAGGGGTGGGTGCCTATCACTCCCAGCAGTGCCCACACATAGGAGGGGTGCGTGCAGAGTCCTCCCAGCAGTGCCCAGACATATGAGGGGTGGGTGCCTATCACTCCCACCAGTGCCCAGATATAGGAGGGGTGGGTGCAGAGTCCCCTCAGCAGTGCCCACACATAGGAGGGGTGGGTGCAGAGTCCCCCCAGCAGTGCCGAGACATAGGAGGGGTGGGTGCAGAGTCCCCCCAGCAGTGCCCAGACATAGGAGGGGTGGGTGCCTATCACTCCCAGCAGTGCCCAGACACAGGAGGGGTGGGTGCCTATCACTCCCAGCAGTGCCCAGACATATGAGGGGTGGGTGCAGAGTCCCCCCAGCAGTGCCCAGACATATGAGGGGTGGGTGCCTGTCACTCCCAGCAGTGCCCACACATAGGAGGGGTGGGTGCAGAGTCCTCCCAGCAGTGCCCAGACATAGGAGGGGTGGGTGCAGAGTCCCCCCAGCAGTGCCCAGACATAGGATGAGTGGGTGCAGAGTCCCCCCAGCAGTGCCCAGACACAGGAGGGGTGGGTGCCTATCACTCCCAGCAGTGCCCAGACATTTGAGGGGTGGGTGCAGAGTCCCCCCAGCAGTGCCCAGACATATGAGGGGTGGGTGCCCATCACTCCCAGCAGTGCCCACACATAGGAGGGGTGGGTGCAGAGTCCTCCCAGCAGTGCCCACACATAGGAGGGGTGGGTGCCTATCACTCCCAGCAGTGCCCAGACATAGGAGGGGTGGGTGCAGAGTCCCCCCAGCAGTGCCCAGACATAGGAGGGGTGGGTGCAGAGTCCCCCCAGCAGTGCCCCAACACAGGAGGGGTGGGTGCCTATCACTCCTAGCAGTGCCCAGACATATGAGGGGTGGGTGCAGGTTCCCCCCAGCAGTGCCCAGACATATGAGGGGTGGGTGCCTATCACTCCCAGCAGTGCCCACACATAGGAGGGGTGGGTGCAGAGTCCTCCCAGCAGTGCCCAGACATATGAGGGGTGGGTGCCTATCACTCCCAGCAGTGCCCAGATATAGGAGGGGTGGGTGCAGAGTCCCCCCAGCAGTGCCCACACATAGGAGGGGTGGGTGCAGAGTCCCCCCAGCAGTGCCGAGAAATAGGAGGGGTGGGTGCAGAGTCCCCCCAGCAGTGCCCAGACATAGGAGGGGTGGGTGCCTATCACTCCCAGCAGTGCCCAGACATATGAGGGGTGGGTGCAGAGTCCCCCCAGCAGTGCCCAGACATATGAGGGGTGGGTGCCTGTCACTCCCAGCAGTGCCCACACATAGGAGGGGTGGGTGCAGAGTCCTCCCAGCAGTGCCCAGACATAGGAGGGGTGGGTGCCTATCACTCCCAGCAGTGCCCAGACACAGGAGGGGTGGGTGCCTATCACTCCTAGCAGTGCCCAGACATATGAGGGGTGGGTGCAGCGTCCCCCCAGCAGTGCCCAGACATATGAGGGGTGGGTGCCTATCACTCCCAGCAGTGCCCAGACATAGGTGGGGTGGGTGCAGAGTCCTCCCAGCAGTGCCCACACATAGGAGGGGTGGGTGCAGAGTCCCCCCAACAGTGCCCATACATAGGAGGGGTGGGTGCAGAGTCCTCCCAGCAGTGCCCTGACATAGGAGGGGTGGGGGTGGGTGCAGAGTGCCCCCAGCAGTGCCCACACATAGGAGGGGTGGGTGCAGAGTCCTCCCAGCAGTGCCCAGACATATGAGGTGTGGGTGCCTATCACTCCCAGCTGTGCCCACACATAGGAGGGGTGGGTGCAGAGTCCTCCCAGCAGTGCCCACACATAGGAGGAGTGGGTGCAGAGTCCCCCCAGCAGTGCCCAGACACAGGAGGGGTGGGTGCCTATCACTCCCAGCAGTGGCCAGACATATGAGGGGTGGGTGCCTATCACTCCCAGCAGTGCCCAGACATATGAGGGGTGGGTGCAGAGTCCCCCCAGCAGTGCCCAGACATATGAGGGGTGGGTGCCTATCATGCCCAGCAGTGCCCACACATAGGAGGGGTGGGTGCAGAGTCCTCCCAGCAGTGCCCAGACATAGGAGGGGTGGGTGCCTATCACTCCCAGCAGTGCCCAGACATAGGAGGGGTGGGTGCAGAGTCCCCCAGCAGTGCCCACACATAGGAGGGGTGGGTGCAGAGTCCTCCCAGCAGTGCCCAGACATAGGAGGGGTGGGTGCCTATCACTCCCAGCAGTGCCCAGACATAGGAGGGGTGGGTGCAGAGTCCCCCCAGCAGTGCCCAGACATAGGAAGGGTGGATGCAGAGTCCCCCCAGCAGTGCCCCGACACAGGAGGGGTGGGTGCCTATCACTCCTAGCAGTGCCCAGACATATGAGGCGTGGGTGCAGGTTCCCCCCAGCAGTACCCAGACATATGAGGGGTGGGTGCCTATCACTCCCAGCAGTGCCCACACATAGGAGGGGTGGGTGCAGAGTCCTCCCAGCAGTGCCCAGACATATGAGGGGTGGGTGCCTATCACTCCCACCAGTGCCCAGATATAGGAGGGGTGGGTGCAGAGTCCCCCCAGCAGTGCCCACACATAGGAGGGGTGGGTGCAGAGTCCCCCCAGCAGTGCCGAGACATAGGAGGGGTGGGTGCAGAGTCCCCCCAGCAGTGCCCAGACATAGGAGGGGTGGGTGCCTATCACTCCCAGCAGTGCCCAGACACAGGAGGGGTGGGTGCCTATCACTCCCAGCAGTGCCCAGACATATGAGGGGTGGGTGCAGAGTCCCCCCAGCAGTGCCCAGACATATGAGGGGTGGGTGCCTGTCACTCCCAGCAGTGCCCACACATAGGAGGGGTGGGTGCAGAGTCCTCCCAGCAGTGCCCAGACATAGGAGGGGTGGGTGCAGAGTCCCCCCAGCAGTGCCCAGACATAGGATGAGTGGGCGCAGAGTCCCCCCAGCAGTGCCCAGACACCGGAGGGGTGGGTGCCTATCACTCCCAGCAGTGCCCAGACATTTGAGGGGTGGGTGCAGAGTCCCCCCAGCAGTGCCCAGACATATGAGGGGTGGGTGCCCATCACTCCCAGCAGTGCCCACACATAGGAGGGGTGGGTGCAGAGTCCTCCCAGCAGTGCCCACACATAGGAGGGGTGGGTGCCTATCACTCCCAGCAGTGCCCAGACATAGGAGGGGTGGGTGCAGAGTCCCCCCAGCAGTGCCCAGACATAGGAGGGGTGGGTGCAGAGTCCCCCCAGCAGTGCCCCGACACAGGAGGGGTGGGTGCCTATCACTCCTAGCAGTGCCCAGACATATGAGGGGTGGGTGCAGGTTCCCCCCAGCAGTGCCCAGACATATGAGGGGTGGGTGCCTATCACTCCCAGCAGTGCCCACACATAGGAGGGGTGGGTGCAGAGTCCTCCCAGCAGTGCCCAAACATATGAGGGGTGGGTGCCTATCACTCCCAGCAGTGCCCAGATATAGGAGGGGTGGGTGCAGAGTCCCCCCAGCAGTGCCCACACATAGGAGGGGTGGGTGCAGAGTCCCCCCAGCAGTGCCGAGAAATAGGAGGGGTGGGTGTAGAGTCCCCCCAGCAGTGCCCAGACATAGGAGGGGTGGGTGCCTATCACTCCCAGCAGTGCCCAGACATAGGAGGGGTGGGTGCAGAGTCCCCCCAGCAGTGCCCACACATAGGAGGGGTGGGTGCAGAGTCCCCCCAGCAGTGCCGAGAAATAGGAGGGGTGGGTGCAGAGTCCCCCCAGCAGTGCCCAGACATAGGAGGGGTGGGTGCCTGTCACTCCCAGCAGTGCCCACACATAGGAGGGGTGGGTGCAGAGTCCTCCCAGCAGTGCCCAGACATAGGAGGGGTGGGTGCCTATCACTCCCAGCAGTGCCCAGACACAGGAGGGGTGGGTGCCTATCACTCCCAGCAGTGCCCAGACATATGAGGGGTGGGTGCAGAGTCCCCCCCAGCAGTGCCCAGACATATGAGGGGTGGGTGCCTGTCACTCCCAGCAGTGCCCACACATAGGAGGGGTGGGTGCAGAGTCCTCCCAGCAGTGCCCAGACATAGGAGGGGTGGGTGCCTATCACTCCCAGCAGTTCCCAGACATAGAAGGGGTGGGTGCAGAGTCCCCCCCAGCAGTGCCCAGACATATGAGGGGTGGGTGCCTATCACTCCCAGCAGTGCCCACACATAGGAGGGGTGGGTGCAGAGTCCTCCCAGCAGTGCCCAGACATATGAGGGGTGGGTGCCTATCACTCCCAGCAGTGCCCAGATATAGGAGGGGTGGGTGCAGAGTCCCCCCAGCAGTGCCCACACATAGGAGGGGTGGGTGCAGAGTCCCCCTAGCAGTGCCCACACATAGGAGGGGTGGGTGCAGAGTCCCCCCAGCAGTGCCCAGACATAGGAGGGGTGGGTGCCTATCACTCCCAGCAGTGCCCAGACACAGGAGGGGTGGGTGCCTATCACTCCCAGCAGTGCCCAGACATATGAGGGGTGGGTGCAGAGTCCCCCCAGCAGTGCCCAGACATATGAGGGGTGGGTGCCTGTCACTCCCAGCAGTGCCCACACATAGGAGGGGTGGGTGCAGAGTCCTCCCAGCAGTGCCCAGACATAGGAGGGGTGGGTGCAGAGTCCCCCCAGCAGTGCCCAGACATATGAGGGGTGGGTGCCTATCACTCCCAGCAGTGCCCACACATAGGAGGGGTGGGTGCAGAGTCCTCCCAGCAGTGCCCAGACATATGAGGGGTGGGTGCCTATCACTCCCAGCAGTGCCCAGATATAGGAGGGGTGGGTGCAGAGTCCCCCCAGCAGTGCCCACACATAGGAGGGGTGGGTGCAGAGTCCCCCCAGCAGTGCCCACACATAGGAGGGGTGGGTGCAGAGTCCCCCCAGCAGTGCCCAGACATAGGAGGGGTGGGTGCCTATCACTCCCAGCAGTGCCCAGACACAGGAGGGGTGGGTGCCTATCACTCCCAGCAGTGCCCAGACATATGAGGGGTGGGTGCAGAGTCCCCCCAGCAGTGCCCAGACATATGAGGGGTGGGTGCCTGTCACTCCCAGCAGTGCCCACACATAGGAGGGGTGGGTGCAGAGTCCTCCCAGCAGTGCCCAGACATAGGAGGGGTGGGTGCAGAGTCCCCCCAGCAGTGCCCAGATATAGGATGAGTGGGTGCAGAGTCCCCCCAGCAGTGCCCAGACACAGGAGGGGTGGGTGCCTATCACTCCCAGCAGTGCCCAGACATATGAGGGGTGGGTGCAGAGTCCCCCCAGCAGTGCCCAGACATATGAGGGGTGGGTGCCCATCACTCCCAGCAGTGCCCACACATAGGAGGGGTGGGTGCAGAGTCCTCCCAGCAGTGCCCACACATAGGAGGGGTGGGTGCCTATCACTCCCAGCAGTGCCCAGACATAGGAGGGGTGGGTGCAGAGTCCCCCCAGCAGTGCCCAGACATAGGAGGGGTGGGTGCAGAGTCCCCCCAGCAGTGCCCAGACATAGGAGGGGTGGGTGCAGAGTCCCCCCAGCAGTGCCCCGACACAGGAGGGGTGGGTGCCTATCACTCCTAGCAGTGCCCAGACATATGAGGGGTGGGTGCAGGTTCCCCCCAGCAGTGCCCAGACATATGAGGGGTGGGTGCCTATCACTCCCAGCAGTGCCCACACATAGGAGGGGTGGGTGCAGAGTCCTCCCAGCAGTGCCCAGACATATGAGGGGTGGGTGCCTATCACTCCCAGCAGTGCCCAGATATAGGAGGGGTGGGTGCAGAGTCCCCCCAGCAGTGCCCACACATAGGAGGGGTGGGTGCAGAGTCCCCCCAGCAGTGCCGAGACATAGGAGGGGTGGGTGCAGAGTCCCCCCAGCAGTGCCCAGACATAGGAGGGGTGGGTGCCTATCACTCCCAGCAGTGCCCAGACACAGGAGGGGTGGGTGCCTATCACTCCCAGCAGTGCCCAGACATATGAGGGGTGGGTGCAGAGTCCCCCCAGCAGTGCCCAGACATATGAGGGGTGGGTGCCTGTCACTCCCAGCAGTGCCCACACATAGGAGGGGTGGGTGCAGAGTCCTCCCAGCAGTGCCCAGACATAGGAGGGGTGGGTGCCTATCACTCCCAGCAGTGCCCAGACATAGGAGGGGTGGGTGCAGAGTCCCCCCAGCAGTGCCCAGACATAGGATGAGTGGGTGCAGAGTCCCCCCAGCAGTGCCCAGACACAGGAGGGGTGGGTGCCTATCACTCCCAGCAGTGCCCAGACATATGAGGGGTGGGTGCCCATCACTCCCAGCAATGCCCACACATAGGAGAGGTGGGTGCAGAGTCCTCCCAGCAGTGCCCACACATAGGAGGGGTGGGTGCCTATCACTCCCAGCAGTGCCCAGACATAGGAGGGGTGGGTGCAGAGTCCCCCCAGCAGTGCCCAGACATAGGAGGGGTGGGTGCAGAGTCCCCACAGCAGTGCCCAGACTTAGGAGGGGTGGGTGCCTATCACTCCCAGCAGTGCCCAGACATAGGAGGGGTGGGTGCAGAGTCCCCCCAGCAGTGCCCAGACATAGGAGGGGTGGGTGCAGAGTCCTCCCAGCAGTGCCCAGACATATGAGGGGTTGGTGCCTATCACTCCCAGCAGTGCCCAGACATAGGAGGGGTGGGTGCAGAGTCCCCCCAGCAGTGCCCACACATAGGAGGGGTGGGTGCAGAGTCCTCCCAGCAGTGCCCAGACATAGGAGGGGTGGGTGCAGAGTCCTCCCAGCAGTGCCCAGACATAGGAGGGGTGGGTGCATATCACTCCCAGCAGTGGATCGAGACATGTTGGTGTACACTATCCTACAATTATCTGACCTCCATGGGTGCATGAAGGCATACACAAAGTGTGACTATATTGAGAGTGGCATGCCAACACATCACAGACAGCAGTGTCCTACTCCCATGAGGCAGGATGTCCATCCCCCACTGCATGACACGCCACATGTGGCTGTGATTACAAATGGCACATGCATACCCACCCCTGTCGCTGGCAGCACTATACACACACAGAGACAATGCAACAAGACTGCATACACATGTGCCTCCCAACTAAACTAAGAGACCCAAAGGGAACACACACTGACACGCATATGCCAGGACTGATAGGAATGTACAGGTGCTGGGGCAGCCAACAAGTTGTTGCCTCCCATGGGAAGAAAAGGCTGGAGTACCCACAGATACAATGCCCACAATTGTCAGTCAGGTGCCCAAATACCCTGCAGAACACGTAACACATGTGTGCGAGGCTGGGAGTACACACATGCATAGTGCGTAAAAGGGAACATGTCCACATGAAGTCATGGCAATATATTCCATACACAAGTACAGTGACCACCAAGGATGCCACAAACGATGCAGGTGGAGACATTGCTGAGCATGCATGGCCAAAGTAGAAGGGATCCGTCACACACCCAGGAAATGTAGACACAGCTCAGCACAACCATTGGGAAACACCCTGCAGGGAAGATGTCAGGGTCCACAGAGGAAGGTACACACCTTGGGACAATGTCACCATACAGTGAGAGATTACATGACCAAAGAATATTAGCAGATACCTTGTGATGGCACACAGATACCCGGGTCCACCCCATGAGCAGCACAATACAACATTTCCCAGACACCTAACACATTATCACCACCCCAAATCATGGAGCAGCACCACCAACAGCAAGACCAGAAAAGCAGTAGTGTGCAAATGATAAACAAAATGCTTTATCCAGACAAAAAATATATAGCAAAAGAAATGTCCACTATATACAGGGCCCATAGGCCAGGCCATGTGCCAAGCCCTGGGGGGGGGACACTTTGGGCCGCGTCTCCCCTAGCTTGCCTGCACAGTTCAACCTCCATATCATCCACAGAAGGGGGGGCATCATGTGGGGGGGAAGGACCAGGCACCGCATGGACAGGAGGGGCAAGGGTAGGTGTTGTGGGTGCAGGGACAGACGACTCCACCACAGGGGGTGGGGCAGCGCCAAAGGTGGTGGTTAGCAGGGCGCTGCACACAGTGGCAAGGTCTTCCAGCGTCTCCCCTGCACCCGAAGGAACCACAGGCCCCAAGGAGGGGGGGTCGGAGGGATGGGTTGCAGCACCACTGGGGGAGGGTGTGGACGGGGGGGGGACCCAACTACCCTGGGTGGGTACTGACTCCACAGCTTGCGGGGTGGTGCCACACTGGGGCTGAGGGACACACTGCCCATGAAGGACTCCTTATCAGACAGTTGCCCAGGAGAGCTAAGGGGAGTGGTTTTGGAGGAAGGGGGTTCTGAGGACTGCGGACTCCCACTGTGGCTGCGTGGCTGCTGTTTGCCCCCCGACCCAGTGGCTGTGCCTACTTCCCCCTGTGTGTGCATGACAGGAGGTGTGCGCTTCGCCTTCCCTGGTGGTGTGCTGCCTGTGTCTGGTGGGGTGCGTGCATGGGGACGTCTGGGTGTGCGTGGGACAGGCATGGGAGTGGGAAGTGTGGATGGGGCAGGGGTAGGGGGGGACGGAGCGCTGCAGGAGGCCCACTGCTGCAGTCAGTGACGAGTCTATGGACCTCAGCAACATGCGTTGGTCAGACATCGCTGCTGACATGCCCTCCATGTACGACACCATCTGTGTCAGCAGTCTGGTGTGGCCATGGAGGACATTAAGCTGCGATGTCTGACCAACCTACAACTGCGGCAGAATGTCCACAGACTCGGCATTGACGGCAGCAGGGGGGGGCAGGGGCAGGGGGTGCGGTGCCTGGCACGAAGGAGACTTGTCGTCGCCTAGCACGGACGGAAGGGACCCGAGCAAGTGGGAGGCCGGTGATGGGAATGGAGGGGGCGGCGAGAGATGGAGTGCTGCTTTCAGCTGTGGGAGCAGCCACCGCCCCCTCTGGGAGCTCAGCCTGTGACCCGTCTGCGTCATAGTCGGTGGTGAGACTGGACAGGTCCTCCGCCTCACTGCCCTTGGCCTCCGTGCCACTCGCTGTGCCACACACGCCAGCACTGGTGGCACCGCTGCTGGACCCCTCCTCAAGGTCCATGCCAGTGTCTCCCTCAGTTTCCCCCGATGATGCTGTGGGCAAGGTGAAGAGACAGGAAATAATCAGACACCTGTATACATATGACACATGAGTCCAAACTACATAGGTCACTGTGCATAGCATGAAAAGCAACATGAGTAACATCTACAATACTACGCACATACGTAGGCCCTGCACAGTTGGTTGACCCACCATGCCACTGAGAAACGATGGAGAGCATGACACAACAGCAAATTACTTGATATCAAATTTGACAGAGGAGCAAGTGTCTGGGGACAGTTGAGCACAGCATCTGGACCACACACCGTTGCCAAAAAGGGGATGAGCAGGAACCGTGTCTTTTAACTTTTGGCACATGGTGCTTAGTAAATACATAGAACCATGCCCAACAGGAGTGGGTGACTGCATATTGAGTGTCTGTTCAGACAATCATCACACACAGGCCAGACCTGGCAAGGAGACATACGGTTTGGACATGTAGGCCTTGCCCGCACAAACCCCCCCCTACCTGAGACAATGTGATTGAGACAGAGGAAGTACTTACACCTCTTACTCGGGGATTGTAAAAATGCCCTACAACAGATCCTGATTGTACACAAACTACCCCTCGTGCGACTGACCACACATATGATTGACAAACAACCATCATCATATAGTTGTACCAAGACACACAGGCAGTGGCCACTGTGAGTATGCACAAGGCAAATTGGGTCACCCTGTGAAGTGGACACATGTAGCACACTTAAGGTAAATACAAATTAGGCCAGGGTACAATGGCACAGAGCCCAACCTATGCTGAAGACACAGAGAATGTACACATTGTTCGGATGACACACATGATACCTAGGAAAAGGTGGCCCAGGGGACTGTAGTGGCCACACACCTCCATGGTCCTGTATGGTTATGACTGCAACAGAAGCGACCGTCCCTGCACTATGCATATCTCACACTCATGCACATCATGTCTGAGGGAACAACATTGGTCATGCATGCTGTAAGGCAGTACACTTCTAAGACACACTCCTATGTCGGGACTCAGCATCAGTGCAAACTAACGTGGACCCCACAATGACTGAACTGGCCAGGGCACAGGAAAGGCCCCAACACATGTAACACACCACCCCCACACATGATGCTGCAAGCATTGGGCACTTGGATTTACTGCCAGCCTAGATAACCTTGTGCAAGAGTGACTACCCACAGACCAGGGAACACATGTCAAGGAGGGTAAGGGAGGGAGAACTGCACCGGTTGACTATGGGGAACAGGCTATGCACTGCACATATAAACCCTGCCAGTGTATCCATGCGACTGCGCACTTCAAAAAACTGGTGACACACAACAAACACACATGTACCTACCCCCTTCCTGCTGCCGCTTCTCCTGTAAGCGCCTATCAGTCAGGGAACACCACCGCCAGCACACGCTTCATGATGTGGGTCAGGCGCCGGCGCCCACGGTTCTTCTTCCCTTCCTGTCACACCTGGACACAATGCCAGAAGTTACAGTCACAAAAAAGGGGCACAGTCTAAGCTAGCGGAGTCAGCACTCACCTGCTCCCCTGGTCTCCCATACAGGCTGGGGTACTGTGGGAGGATGACGTCCAGCAACGCCACATTCTCCTCCAGGGTGAACGGCTGGGCCCTCTCCACAGACCTGGACATGGTGCCAGAGGAATCACGAGCAGCAGCAGTGTTGTGGAATGGAAGGTTGTGCAGGCAAGTGCCCTCTCATGGGACCTGGCTGCCTTATATTAGCCTTGCTGGCCTGTTTCATTTACAGGAGTACAGAGTGATTGGTCAATCTCATTTGCATCCTACGTTTTCTTCAATCCCTTTAAACCTACCCCAGTGAGGGCCTTTGCATGGTTTAAAAATTGAGCAAGATGTCAAGTCAACAACCACTTTGCATCTTCCATCTTGGGGGGAAGGAAGTTCTGGTTTTGAGCGCCATTTTAGTCAGCGCTCTAGCGCTCCGGCGGCCAGGACTGAAGCCTACTTAAATCCCAAGCACAGGTGGGTCAACCTGAATAAGGTACCCCCGGGTGCTGGAAGCGCTGCTCGTTACCTGTGCGCGCTGCTATTGCATAGCTTTTGCTGTGGTGTATTTTTAAACTCATTCCCTCATTTTCTTATTTGTGTTGGACTTCATTAGTATTTTGCCCTGTTTTTAACTTCTGGCATTGTGTGCTTGAGCTGTCTCCCCAATTGGGCATTCTTGCACTGTAATCGTTGTACTCACCGCTTTTAGAGCGGGTCCTTGGCCGGTAGAGTCCGACATTGCCGCCACCTTGGGGGGAAGGAAGTTCCGGTTTTGAGCGCCATTTTAGTCAGCGCTCTAGCGCTCCGGCAGCCAGGACTGAAGCCTACTTAAACTAATCATGGATACGCGCAGCGGTTGAGCGCAGCGGGAGCGCTGTATGTGCGCCAGAGGTAAGCCCGTTTGCGCCCGTTCGCGCACGGTCGGGCGTAGGGCTTGGACCCTCTGCTCCAGTAGACATGTCGCCTCTTGTCTATTCACATCAGTGTCTATTATCATTAAAGGGTGTCTTACCCTCGGTCTGTTACCATTCGTTAGACCTAGCCCGTGGCCAATCCATGTGTAATTATTGTGCCTTTGGTGCTACAAAGAGCGATAAGATTAGAAGCCCACTTGAAGTGGACTTGAAAATGGCTTTAATGAATTGCCGCTCATTGCCAAAGCATGCTGTCGAAATCTCCCTTCTACTTCATGACAAGACTCTGGATATATTGCTTCTTACGGAAACTTGGTTGGGACCTACCTCAGACCCTGATATTGTCCAGTCGTTGCCCTCTGGGTATTTGATTCAGCATAAGGACAGTGCCATAAAGGCGGGGGGAGGGGGCGCCATTATTTATAAGGATCATATAGCCTGTTGCTTATTCGAGCTCTCAATTTCGGACAGTGAAAGTGTACATTTTGCAATTTCAATCTCTCCAGCTACCTCTTTTTCAGGTTTTCTGATTTATCGTCCTCCGGGCCCTTTGGGGCAATTTCAGGAAAATGTGGTTGAAACGGTAATGGATGTAGCCACTACTGTTTCTAATTTCATGGTGCTGGGGGATCTTAATCTCCATTTTAATAAATCGTCGGATTTTGCTGCCTCAGAAGTTATAAAAGATCTGGAGAGTTATGACCTAAGCCAAAAGGTACAACACCCCACTCACTCGAAGGGCAACCTCTTGGACCCCATTTTCTGTAACATTCCCGGTCTTACCATTGATGCTCCTGTCCCGGTCCCCTGGTCAGATCATATGGTAGTTCCTTTTAGTTGGAAGGTGCTTCGGCCTAATCCAACTCCAATTCCTCATAGAGGGCTGGCTAGGCATTGGTCCAAGCTTGAGCTCTCTAAATGGGTAAACATTCTGAAGAACACTGAACCCTCAGTCCACTCGGATGTGGATAGAGCCAATAAGGATTTTAACCAGTGGATAGAACGGTCCTTGGATAGCCTGGTGCCAAAAAAAACAACAACACTTAAGAAAGCCTTCACCAAACATCCGTGGTTTAATCGGGAGTTAAGAGCTGTAAAAGGGAAGAGAGGCAATGGATGAAAGAGTTTAGTGGTGAAAAGAAAAGGAGATACAGAGCGGCTCTAAAGAAATATAGGTCCGCTCTGATCACCACTAAATCTGCTTTTTTCGCTAGTAAAATTGAGTCCTCCGCTAATGCCCCTAGGGAGATATTTAGAATAGTAAAGTCTTTGATGAAAGTTCCTGACCCGCTGCCTGCTTCGGATGAAGCAGGTAGTCGATGTGAATAACTGGCGATTTTCTTCAGCACTAAAATTCAAAAGATCATCGATACACTTCCCCCAATATCTCCAATTGACCTTCAATTTTCATCTTTCACCCAGGATCAATTGGAACATCCTAGGCTCTCCTCTTTCTCTCCTCTTAGGGAGGATCTTCTGCCCCCCTTGTTGAATGCTATAAAGAGTGGGTCCCCGCTCGATCCTGCCCCAATGAATATTTTAAACGCAGCTTTGCCTACTATTAGCAAATTGATTGCGAACGTGGTTAATGCTTCAATGGAGTCAGCTGTGGTGCCTAGAGAATGGAAGATAGCGATGGTCAGGGCCTTGTTGAAGAAACCCAGTTTGGATCCAGGGGACTTTTCCAACTACCGCCCCATCTCCCTGTTACCGGGGATCAGTAAATTGACTGAGAAATGTGTCAATATACAATTAGCCTCCTTTTTGGAACTAAATAATCTGCTTCATCCATCGCAAACTGGGTTTAGGAAAGGACAGGGAACGGAAACGGCCTTGCTGAGGGTGGTGGAGGAGGCCAGGAGGATTCTGGACGCTGGTGGCAGCGCGGCCATTATCCTCCTGGACCTCAGCGCCGCCTTCGACACGGTTAACCATCATATTCTTATCTCCCGTCTCAGTAACATGGGAATCACGGGCAAGGCTCTTAAGTGGCTGGAATCCTTCCTTGGGGATAGATTCTTTAGGGTCTTTGAGGATGATCATTGTTCCTGCCTGGTTCCGTTGCAGTGTGGGGTGCCGCAGGGGTCTTCCCTTAGCCCCACACTGTTCAATGTGTATATGGCTCCCTTGGCGGAGATAGTGGCTCCTTTTGGGGTCCAGTTGGTAAGCTACGCTGACGATACCCAGCTGGTGTTTTCCCTGAATCAGACTGCACATTCCCCGCTGATGTTGTGGAATTGTTTGGAAGCTGTTGCGAGCTGGATAGATCAGTCCCACCTCAGATTGAACGGTGGAAAGACAGAGTTGCTGTTGTTGGGACGACAGGCTAGATTTGATAATGCGACTTTCTGGCCTTCTTGCATGGGCCCGGGCCCTATCCCTAAACCGGAAATCAAAAGCCTTGGGTTTTGGCTTGACTAACGTTTAGAACTCAGGCTAGAAAAACTGCTGCTATCTGCTTTGGGCTTCTGAAATCCATGCGAAAAATTCTCCCACAATTGCCGGAAAAGGCTAGAAAAATCTTAATACAATCTTTGATTTTATCTAGGATAGACTATGGGAATGCCATCTATTTAGGAGCCCCGGCCTCCACGACTAAACGACTTCAAGTCGTCCAGAATTCGGCGGCAAGGCTTCTAATGGGCATTAGCCATCGTACATCAGCTAGACCCGCATTAAAAACCCTTCACTGGCTTCCGGTGAAAGAGCGGGTCCTTTTTAAATCATTGTGTATGGCACATAAAATCTTCCATGGGAAAGGACCCCCATTTTAGAAAACTTGGTAATGCCCTACAAGTCTTTTCTAAATCTTCGCTCCAATGATCAGAATCTGGCAGTGGTCCCTCGGATCAATAGATCCCGTTCTGGTGGCCGTCTCTTTTTACTAAATGCATCCAAACTGTGGAATTCTCTTCCTCTGGTTTTTCACCAAGAGCCCAGCCTATTTGTGTTTCGGCAGAAATTAAAAACATGGCTCTTTCCGAGAAAATAGAGTCTTCTTCAGGCTAACTAATGGTCTTTCCATTATCCCTGGGTTACCTTTTTTGAGCGCTGGGATGCTTTCGAGTAGCCATGCGCTATATAAGAGTCTTTCAATTTCAATTTCAATTTGCAACAAAGTATATTGTATCCAACCGACTTTTGCTGGCCACCTGAAGAAAAAATTAGAACTTGAAACTCAGTCTCCATGACAACCATCATGCATTTAGGCCCTTATACTTGTCCCTCATGTGTCCCCTATGTAATTTCACTATACACACACAGGTACAGTGCATTCCATGCCCCTAGGGCACCACCACTCCAGTGATACGGTCCGTATCACTATGGTTGTGTTGCCGTAGGCGCACGCCATAGCGATACGGACCGTACACGCGTATGTAGGGTCCGTATCACTATGGTAGGTAGGCGTACGCCATAGGGATACGGTCCGTACACACACATGTACGGTCCATATCACTATGGTTGTGTTGCCGTAGGCGTACGCCACAGTGATACGGACCCTACCCACGTGTGTACGGTCTGTATCACTATGGCGTAAGCCTACGGCTACCTACCATAGTGATACAGACCCTACATACGCGTGTACGGTCCGTATCACTATGGCGTATGCCTACGGCTACCTACCATAGTGATACGGACCCTACACACGCGTGTACGGTCCATATCACTATGGCGTACGCCTACGGCTACCTACCATAGTGATACGGAACCTACACACGCGTGTACGGTCTGTATCACTATGGCGTACGCCTACGGATACCTACCATAGTGATACGAACCCTGCATACGCGTGTATGGTCCGTATCACTATGGCGTACGCCTACGGCAACACTAGCATAGTGATACGGTCCGTACATACGCGTGTACGGTCCGTATCACTATGGTTGTGTTGCCACAGGCGTACGCTATGGTGATACGGACCGTACACGCGTATGTAGGGTCCGTATCACTATGGTAGGTAGCCGTAGGCATACGCCATAGTGATACGGACCGTACACGCGTGTGTAGGGTCCGTATCACTATGGTAGGTAGCCGTCGGCGTACGCCATAGTGATACGGACCGTACACGCGTGTGTAGGGTCCGAATCACTATGGTAGGTAGCCGTAAGCGTACGCCATAGGGATACGGACCCTACACACGCCCTCAGAGCGTGTGTACAGTGCGTTTCACACCTTACACTGCTGACAGGCGGCACACAGAAAGGAATTGAGCTGTCAAACTTGGCCAAGGCTGGACATCAAGGCATTGTCAGTGCAGTCCTACATGTCTCGTGCCTAGGTGTGTCAGGCTGTGATGTGGCACATATCTCCTCATGTTTGAACCCAATAGATGTGTGATGAGCCGTGTACACATGTCATGTGTCAGGGTGCACTATGTGCCACACATCCCCTTCACACCTTTGACAGATGTGCATGTAGTACAGACTTGTCGAGCAATGCGTCACTGGCATGGCACAGTCACCAACACCCGCAACTGTCCCCTGATGCCAGGTACACGGATAATTACACCTGACATGTGACTACCGGCGTGGCACGATGTGACTATGTCATGTGTGTGTCATGTGTCCCCATTAGCATGATGTTGGTGTTCCGTTTAATGCATCTGCAGTTGCTGCATCCAACATGTGTCTGTGTGTAGATGGCCATGGCACACTATTATGCTCACCAGGCCACATGTGGAATCCGACGTAACGTGTGTATGTATACATCGAACATGGACTTGCGAGACAAGGACATATCTGCGTACTGTCAATGTATGTGTGATCAGTCTTGTCATGTACCCCTTCATGGCAAGCTGTGTGGTCTGTCCTTTTCTCAAGGACATGTGACCTGTGCCTCTAGTGTTCCGCAACCTGTCTGTATGAGAAATATCCTTCTTCTGCACATATGTGGATGTCTGTCACTCCTGTAATGCGTCTGCCTGTTCACTTACACTGGCCCACACCTAGTTTCGTGCCATGTCATGTTGAGCTTGAGAATCAACATTCGTAGCTGGCCCTTGGTAGGAGTGTCACCTGCCTGGCATATGTGTCCAGGATATATTGCACAGACCTGACTCTGCATGTAGCACATGTGTATTGGCTGTAGAACATGTGCTCAGTACATTGACATTGTTGTTGTACTGTACTCACTCTTCGTTATCCCTTCCAAATTACTGCAGGGCTCCGCCTCTCCCCCGACCAATGCCAGACTTGGCTGCCCTGAGGGAACGTGACTGTATACGCCGCTACCGCTTCTCCCAACCGTTGATTGAGAACTTGACCGCAAGGCTGGCACCACACTTCCAACCGCTACACAGGTATCCTACTGCACTGACACCCAAGATGAAGGTGATGGCAGCCGTACATTTCTTTGCCACGGGTACGTTTCAAAATACCATAGCTCATGTTGGTGGTATATCCCAGACCATGTTCAGCCGTGTCCTGCATGATTTTTTAGAGGCCATGTTGGTTCACCTGGATGAGTTCATTCATTTCCCAACTCGTGAGCAGTTGACAGGTGTCAAGGGTGAGTTCTATGCCCTGGGAGGGATGCCCCATGTCATTGGGTCTATTGATGGGACACATGTGGCTTTGGTACCACCACAGGCACAGGAGGTAGCCTATAGGAACCGTAAACATTACCACTCCATTAATGCCCTTGTGGTGTGTCTTGCTAACATGGTGATTTCCCATGTCTGTGCTCGTTTTCCATGGTCAGCACACGATGCATACATCATGAGGCGTAGCAGGGTGCCTGAAATGATGCTGCAGCTGCGCAACGAACGGGCATGTCTTTTGGGTGGGTATACCCTGTTAGTCCTGTATTTTAGCGTCATCTTAATGTCTTACTTCTTCTCCTGACACACTTCTGTCCATGATGTTTCCATGTAGGGGACTCTGGCTATCCCAACATGCCATGGCTGATCACGCCTCTCTGCAACCCCAGAACGCCTGCCGATCACCGCTACAACAACGCCCATGGGCAGACCAGGCGAGTGATAGAGAGGACTTTTGGACTCCTGAAGAGCCGTTTCCGGTGCCTCCACAAGACCGGCGGGTCCCTTCCATATGCACCGGTGAAGGTCTGCAAAATCGTCCTCGTGTGCTGCATGCTGCACAACATGGCAGTGGAGAAAGCTGTGCCACTCATGCTGGATCCGGATGACCAGGAACATCCACCCGTCGAGGATGTAGGGCTTGGTGACGAGGCAAGTGATGTGGAGGAGGAGGAGGAAGAGGACATCCGGAGTGGGCTCATACGCAACTTCTTTGCTTAGTGGTGAGTTACAGGGTCTGAGTGTGCACGCATTGAGGCTTGTGTGGCATGTGTTGCAATATGTGGGTCCATCTGCATGTATTCTAAGTGAGTCAGAGGTGTGTTTGGATGTGTCACTCGAGTGATGGTGTAATAAAATAATGTTTTTCCTGAGACACTATTTTGAACTAGCATGTTGACTACCTTATACGTGTTCAGTACATGGCCATGCATGTGGATGTGCTTGTTTTGGCTGACTTCTTGTGTGTCTCTCATCCCCAGGTATTTGCGCATGCTGTCTGCTGGTGGCATCGTTGTGCTCCTGCTATTCCTCATGAATACAGCAACATGTGCAGAATCAGCATTACATGCACGGACATGTTAAAACATCTCCTTAGGGTAAGGGATGCAGCACGGCTTTTTGGATGTGGTATTTGTTTAGAACGTGTGTGCACTGCTCCTGTTCATGTTTGGTTACTTTACATACATGTAGAATCACCATGGGCCACTTGACATGGAGCTGGATTCACATGAATTGATGGTCACAATTGGTGACAGTCATCTGTAATGGGATTGTGGATTGTGATGAAGGCATCAATGTGTGTAACATTGCCCTCGGAAACATACGGGATGCACCGGGTTGACATTGTGTGGGACATCCCCATTAGAGGCTCAATGGTGAATAGCAGCCTCTCCGTGAGCAGCAGGGGGTGTTTTGCTCAAAGCCGTCACTTGTGTGCCAGTTCTATGGATTTCCAGCATCTGTGGTGCAAAGGGGGGTGCCAGTGTAGGTCCCACATGTTCATCCACATGACCTGTGCATCTGTTAATCTAGATGCATTAGCCTACCGGCGTACATGACTAATAAAGGTGTCCCTCAGCCTCCAAGGTGCCTCATCTCTGTCAATGCAGGTCTCTTTCCACTGTGCATGCGGCATGTCTGGCATAGTTGTCACATATTGTGCATATGAGCCTATGTGTAGAGTAGCAAGATGCAATCTGTTTGTAAGGGATTAGCATCTGTATTGTGCATGATGTCCATGGCTGTGTAGGTATTTTGCCATCTCAATCCCTAAAACGCCCACTTTGCTGATTGTGCATCCATTGTCTGTGTGTGTTCCATG
Source organism: Triturus cristatus (assembly GCF_964204655.1). Lineage (NCBI taxonomy): Eukaryota > Metazoa > Chordata > Amphibia > Caudata > Salamandridae > Triturus > Triturus cristatus. The sequence goes on from NC_140590.1 coordinate 1,708,853,265, forward strand.
TTGAACCAGACACTTCTTCCTTGACATACACCTTTTGCAGTGGTCCTTTTTGACATCCTTGTCTTTGTGTGCAACTTGTGGCATGGTTTTCCCAACATGGCGCCTGCTGCTGCAGGCCCGCAGCAAGGGCACACAGAGTTGCTATATTTGGCCTCACACACACGCCTCTAAGATGCACCCCCCCTTCCTCCCTCCACCCTTTTATTTGGGTGTAATCAGCTTGTGTGTGACACTGTTGCCGTGGCAAAGGCTGGGCCGTCTGCACATGCTACATGCACATTGCACGTGCCTCATGTCCTTGCACGTGCCACATCACGCTACACTATGATGTTGAGGCCACCCACCAAGCAATGTCCATCCAATACATCTGTTGCATGCACTCAGGCATGCACTGATCGCCCACACGACACCTTAGCACAATGAGTGTGCAACTCCAACTGCCTACACAGCGCTGGCACGCCTTCCAGGGCCTGTCACACCAACCAGGTCATGTGCCTCATACTCCCCACCGGGTCTGTACCCCGACAAGGCCATGTTAGTGGTACTCCAGGCCTCTGCATGTAGTATGATGTTGTTGTGGGACACATGGCACAGGTATCATGTCTCAGCGTGTCAGTCTACAATGTGTCCAGGATCCCCCTCTGCACCATGACATGCGCACTGCATCTCATCATCATCTGGTGTCCCATTGACAGGCAGGTGCTCCTCACCCTCCCCAAAGACGCAGTCCTTGCCAGTTCTCATATTGAATAATGCATGGTATCCATTGGCAGATGGCTGAACATCAGCCACCTGATGCTGGACTTATACAGGACTGAGGTGTTCATCTGCGAATTGTCCCCTTCCGGTGGCTCAACTGCTTGTGTTCCACCCGCAAGGGCCCTGCACAGGCACACGGTGTCCACGCACACGAGCTGGTGTGCATCATGGATTGCTTGCTCACATGTGCTATGCTGATCACCAGCATCTGTCCCTCAGGCTACAGCACACCCTGCATTTTGCACAAGATCCACAGTTCGATCCACCTCAAGGCAAGACAGACCATCCCCCAGGTCCACTACAACATCCGTTTCAAATCCTACCCTGCCCTCTACAGACAAGTACATTCCAACTCCCATGATACTTGTCCACATCCAGGGTGCATCTATACAGCTCTGCTTCAACATCCGGCGACCCAGCCACATCACCATCCAACAGAGATAGCTGCAATGGATCAGTGTCAACTGCAGGATGGCCTTCACAATCCACACCCACACTCAGGATGCAGCCCTCGACCACGACCCCAACACAACCTTGTGACACTGTCATCCAAGACCCCGTTGTGCCATCTCCATGCATCCAACCTTGGCATGGCCACCATTCTCCACATCCACCTAACTCCAGCATGCAGGACATGTTTCTCCCACCTGGCTACACATACCTGGGACTCCCACCCAGCCCACACCACATGATCCCTGTCCTCTGCGCATGACTGTTGCTCTTCAATATAGGTCTGTCCGCACAGTTGTGCAGGCACCCCCTCAGCTGTTTGAGGCCATCACGGGTGAGTATGGTGCTCCCTGTCTGTATTGGATGATACATTGTGACCCATGTGTGTCCTGTGCCAGACTCAGACCTCAGGGTATGGATGGTTGGAGTTACTTCAAAACACAGGCATGGTTTGACATTACAAGTCCAACACACACATGTCATGGAATAATGCAAAATGACGGCATCATCTAGTGATTGTGATGAATTTTATTAGTGGTGGGGTACGTGTTTGGGGGATGAAAAGAGGTGCTCGTCGGGTGTCTAGAATCCAAAGTTCACAGGGGGAGTTGGTATCCTTGCCATTGGAAGTCATCAGAGTCCATGCCACAGTCTTTGTCAACATTGGTCAGACTGTGACCAGCAAGTCCATGTGGCAGAGAATGTCATTGGATGTGGTGCTGCTGTTGCGCCAGAGGGCCAGGCCAGGTGACCTGGGAGATGATGATGGTCCGCTGTCTCTCACGGTCTTTTGCGTGGATGACCCACCTTCCTCCGGGGACCCTCAGAAGCAGGCCGTGACGATGTCTGTGATGCTCCGTCGGACGATTCCTCCTCCTCCTGATCCCTCCCTGTGGCTGGTGGTGATGTTTGCCTGGTGGCACAGGGAGGGTTGCCCATGTTTTCGGCAATCCGACGGAGTGAACGGCTGATGTCCGTTTGCACCGCCACAAGCTCAGCCAGTCTTGCCTCCATCCGTCCTTGGTGTTGTCGTTGAATGGCATGTTGCTCGGTCTGCAGGGTCTTCATCTCCTCTAGGGTCCCCTTGATGTCTGTGAGGGTGGACACAACCTGGCTCATGCCCCTGGTGTCACGCCGGTATGTGTCCAGGATGTTGCATACGTGGGGCATACCGGTTTCCTCAGCTGGCTGGTCAGGTTCACGCCTCCGCCGTCCTCCACTCCCACCACCCCTGCCCACTTGAGCCTGGCCTGCCGTTGTGGGCACATTGGGTCTCCGGGACCCCTGAGGGATGGCATTTGCGGGGTCGCCTGCCTCCTCCTGGGTGCCCAGAGTACCTTGTCCCTCCTGGTCCGACTGGCTGCGTTGTTGGGGGCGAGCAGGGCTCCTGGGTGTCTCCTGGGATGTGGAAGGAATGGGGGTGGTGGTTGGCACAGTTGTACCTGACGCAGGTGCTGCAGGGGCTGGGGCACCAGAGGGGCCCGGTTGGTCGGGGTAATCCATGGAATGGTGAGAGTCGTCGCTGCCGGTGGGATCATCGTCACGCAGAGCCTGGTCCTGTGATTCTTCCCCCCAGTGTTGGGGGGAGATCGATGACGTTGCCCTGTGTGTGAGAGAGAGACAATGTTAATGGTGTTTCATGCGACATCCATGTTTCATACATATTCAAGTTGGCACAGTTCCTCAGGGTAGTTGGAGATATCTGTCATTGCTCTCACAGTCACTTGTGGATGGGTATGTTGCAGGGGACAGATTGATATGTACTCCTGGTTATTTGGCCAGTCTGTTGTTTGTTGGGATGCCTATTTGGCTCTGGATTGGTCTTGTTGTGTCACATGTCCATTGTGGGAGTGGCATTTTCCATTGGGTGTTTGCTTGTGTAGGAGGGGGGGGGTGTGACCGGGCATGCTGTTGGGTGTGGTGTGATTTGTCATTGGGTCTACCAGGTGATGTGTCTATCCCCTCATGGTGCATGCTGGCATGACAGTGTATGTGAGTTCCTGTGGTAGGTAGGTGGCATGTGGAGTTGGGGTTTAAGTGTACAGTGGTCACAGGAGTGCCTTGTACTGTCTACAGCAGGGCCAAGTGTCATCTACCTTGTCTGTACTTGGAAAGTCCCTGTGCATTGAGCATGGTGCATGGGTATGTCCCTTGGCCACAGCTGTCAACACTTTTCCTATGTGTGAAACAGTCTTTGTTGATGCATAATTTTGGGACGCAGTTAGCAGTGTAGCCAGCGGGCGTAGCGAGTGTTGCAGAACCGTCTTACGTGTTGCACTGTACGTCGGCAAATGGTGCTTTTTCATATCTATTGGAGAATGCAGGTAGGTAACTTAGGCATTTGTGACTGGGTTCTAGCAGACACAGTGAGTGGGTATACTGGGTGTAAGGTTAGGATTGTGCCTGCAGCAGGGATCTACTCGTGCACAGATTGACACATGGCCCAGTGATTTCCAACAGACAAAGTGGTGTTTCACGCACTACCAAAACTTGGCAACATGCACACAGTCCACCTGCTGACGAGCGTGCATGCCCACAACACTCAAGGGTGATTTGGTCTCCCTCTGTCTCCCGCTCTCTCCCTCCCTGTGTCACCCTCCTCCCTCTGTCTGTCTCCCTCTGTGGCCCTCTGTCTCCCTCTGTCTCCCTCCCTCTGTCTCCCTCTCCCTCCATCTGTCTGTCACCCTCTGTCACCTCAGCCCAGCTTCCTGGGCACACACACTTTGCTGGTCTTTCAATGGCCATTGGCTTGTTCATGTGGCTTTGTTTGGGATCTCCCGGCCCCCATTGGTCAGAGTGTCTGAGTCTGCGCTGCCTCTTCATTAGCTGCTGTCATGTGCAAATTGGGCCTTCATACCGATGTCATCCTGTGACGCGCCCACCATTTTCAGGCGACACAGTACTGTGTTGGGACACACTGTTTGTATAGCTGTGCCCTAGGCCATATGGGCTGAGGGCATTGGTGTCTGCTTCTGAGTTGCACACTGTGTTTTGTGGGGCCCACCCTCCCAGCATTGCGGACATCCTGTCTTGTGTTGGTGTTTTGTGTGGCCTGTGACTTGGCATGGCCTTGCTTGGTGCATGGGGCATGGAGCCGTTAGTGGCATGTGCATGTATTTTTTAGTGTGGTTGTGTCCGGTGATGGCTTTGGGGTGGTTGCGTGCATTATTGGGAGTTGGGTTGTGGATGCGGTTCCCCCCATGTGACGTGAGTTGTTTGTGTATTCACCAGGCTTGGCAACTCCTTCTACTCCGTGTACTCCCACCGGCGGCAGCGTGGCCATCACCTTCTCCTCCCAGGGATGGTAGTGTACCGGTCTGCGGGGCAGCCCACCTCCAGTGATGTTCCCCTGGTCATGTTCGTCTGTCATTTTGCGGCGGACCGTCCTCCGCAGATCGTACCACCTGGCTTGGCATTCCTGCCTGGTCCTTCGGATGGGCGCAACAGCATTCACCCGATTGACGATCCTCTGCCACATGGTTGATTTCTCCGCTATGCTGGTCTGTTTGACCAACGTTCCAAAGAGCTGTAGCTCGACTCTGATGATTTCTTCGACAAGGATGTCCAGCTCCTCCCTTGTGAACTTTGGATTCTTGTTTTTGGGCATGGTGTGGGGTGTGGGTGTGGATGGTTGTGGGTGTGTGGGTGTGGTTGTGAAGGTGTGTGTGTGGATGTGATGAGGGGGTGTTTGTGAAGGTGGTTGTGTGAAGGTGTGCAAGTGTAAGGTGCAGTCAAGGTTCAGGTATGGTGCAGTGGGTTGTTTGTGGGGTCTGTCAGCAGTGGGTCTGTTGCAAAGGCTCATGGTTTGTGTGTGTGGGCCCTTTTTATTGGTCCATTGGTGGGTGTGGCTGTGTTTGAATTTTGGGTGGGTGTGTAATAAGTGGTGGTTGTGGTTTGGGCCTCTGTTTACCTGTTTGGCTGTTGCAGGTCAGTGTAGTGAATGTATTTGGGCTTGTTGGACGTGTTTTGTGGTGTTGTGCGTTTCGACTGGACTCTCCTTGTGGTGTTTAGCAGTGTCCTGGTTCAGTACGAGTGTTTTTCGCGTCTGTAAGGTGCGTACATCGGCCATGTTGTTGTACGGTGCTCACATTTGCTATGGCTTGGTGCGACTCGTACATGCACGATGCTGGGTGCGGGTGTTGGTGTAGGGGCCTGGGGTAGGGTGCGTACAGGCACGGGCAGGGTGTAGGGGCCTGGGGGTACATGCCGTACATATGGGTACCGGGGGTACGGCACGTACATAGGGGGGGTGTGGGGGTCCGGCACGTACATACGGGGGTGTGGGGGTACGGTGCGTACATATGGGGGCTGGGGGTACGTCGCGTACATACGGTGTTGGGCTGGGGGTACGGCGCCTACATACGGGGGTGCTGGGGATACGGCGCGTACATGCGGGGTCTGGGGATGCGTCGCGTACATGCGGGGGCTGGGAGTACGGCGCGTACATACGGTGTTGGGCTGGGGGTACGGAGCGTACATACGCGGGCTGGGGGTACGTCGCGTACATACATGGGTGTTGGGGATTTGTCGCGTACATACGGGGGCTGGGGGTACGTCACGTAGATGGGGGCTGGGGGCACGGCGCGTACATACGGGGGTTTTGGGGATATGTCGTGTACATACGGGGGATGGGGGTTCGGCGCATACTTCGGGGGGGGCTGGGGATACAGCGCATACATACGGGGGCCGGGGGTTTGGCGTGTACTTCGGGGGGGCTGGGGATACAGCGCGTACACACGGGGGCTGGGGGTTCGGCGCGTACTAGGGGGGCTGGGGATATGGCGCGTACATACGGGGGGCTGGGGGTATGGCGCGTGCATACGGGGGGCTGAGGGTACACCGCGTACATGCGGACGAGGGTGTTCGGCACGTATGCGGGCACATATTTATTCGTGTACATGAGTGCTATAGCGTTCGCTCCGTACGGTGTTTTCTCCATACGGTTGTACAATCGGACGGACGGGACGGATCGTACTTGCGCGGTCGGACTTCATTTTTACGAATTGTACGTAAAAATGTACGGGGACGTGTCGGACAATTTTTCCGACCCGAGGATGTGTCGGGAAATTTTCCCAATGCGATTTGTCTGTATTTTTTCACATACGAATCGTACTTGCCAGTTTGTACGGGACTTGTACAATTCGTACATAAAAAATACGGATACGATTCGTACGGGGAATATTTTTAACGGATCGGAATCGGCACCTAAATATTTTCATTGTTAATTACTAAAAATTCAGTAAGTTCATTTTTTGCATCCATCCTCTGGGACAGGATGTAAGGGAAATAGGGGTTTTGGCTGGGGGAGATTATTGCTACCCAGGTATTAAGTTTAATACTCGGGTAGTATTATAGTACCTGTCCATTAAAATCCCTGGGTATTAATAATAAAATCTAAAAACATATCTGAAAAGACAGCGAAAATTTCAGATATAATTACAGGATTTAAAAAAAATTACACCCTAATGTCAGAGGCAAAAATATATTATACATACAGTCAATTGGAAGAACATAAAACAACAGACCTTCAACTATTTTTATTACATCCCCATAGCGAGCATCTACTCAAAATGACTGACATTCCGAGAAGAAACATCTAAATGAACATTTTTACACAAGACAAAATGAATATACATTCAGTCATGGTATGAATCACGCGAAAAAACAGTTTCCAAAACATATTTTCTTTTAAATTCTCGTTTACCCCCAAAAAATGTATGAAAGAAGCAGTCCACCATTTTGTGCTCATCGGTAAACTGACTTCCATATTGACCACACAGAGAAGAAGTAGCAGGAAAAGTTTGCTGACTTTCCAGTTGAACACTGCCTTCTATAGAGCTTCCAAATAATTACACCTAAATCTCAAGTACCTATAATATATATTTTTACTTATTTACAGCATTTACTGAATTTGAATAGCAGCCCCAAAACTGCAGCTGATATTCGACACTGTCTGCCACCGCACCCTAGTGAAGCGCCTCAGCAACGTCGGAATCCAGGAGAAGGCACTGGAATGGATCATCTCCTTCCTCGACGGAAGGACACAGAGAGTCCGCCTACCACCGTACAAGTCAGAGGCCACCGAAGTCATCTGCGGCGTCCCCCAAGGATCCTCACTCAGCCCCACCCTCTTCAACGTCTACATGAGCCCCCTTGCGGCCATCGCACGCCAACACAACCTCAACATCATCTCCTACGCTGATGACACCCAGCTGATCCTCTCCCTGACCAACGACCCCGCCGCCGCCAGAGCCAACCTCCACGAAGGGATGAAAGACGTAGCCAAGTGGATGATGACCAGCCGCCTGAAACTGAACTCAGACAAGACGGAAGTCCTCATCCTGGGCTCCTCGCCCTCCGCCTGGGACGACTCCTGGTGGCCCCCCGCCCTGGGCACCGCACCCAAACCGACAGACCACGCACGAAACCTGGGCTTCATCCTGGACTCCTCCCTCTCCATGACCAGACAAGTCAACGCCGTCTCCTCGTCCTGTTTCAACATCCTGCGCATGCTACGGAAGATCTTCCGGTGGATCCCCACCGAGACCAGGAAGACGGTCACCCAGGCCCTTGTCACCAGCCGACTGGACTACGGCAACGCCCTCTACGCCGGAACCACCGCCAAGCTCCAGAAGAGACTCCAGCGGGTACAGAACGCCTCAGCCAGACTCATCCTCGACATCCCCCGAAGCAGCCACATCTCCGGACATCTGAGAGACCTGCACTGGCTCCCCGTCAACAAGAGAATCACCTTCCGTCTCCTCACCCACGCACACAAAGCCCTACACGACCAAGGCCCGAGCTACCTCAACAACCGCCTCAACTTCTACGCTCCCAAACGCCATCTCCGATCAACCAGCCACGCTCTCGCTGCCGTCCCCCGCATCCGAAGAGCGACAACAGGAGGAAGGTCCTTCTCCTACCTGGCCGCCAAGACCTGGAACTGCCTCCCTCCCGACCTGCGCCTGACCCAAGACCACCTCCCCTTCAGGAAGAAGCTCAAGACCTGGCTGTTCGAGCAGTAGCGGCTCCCCCCCCCCCCCCCCCCCAAGCGCCTTGAGACCCTCCGGGTGAGTAGTGCGCTTTATAAATGGCTTTGATTGATTGATTGATACTATTCCAATTCTGACAGGTGCTTGCCTCAGGGAAAGCGTTGGATGGTGGTGGGAGCAAATATACTATTCCTACTCTGACATGTGCTTGCCACAGAGAAAGTGTTGGATGGAGGTGGGGGCAAAATTACTCTTCCTACTCCAAGTGTTTGCCTTAGGGAAAGTGTTGGATGGTGGTAGGGGCAAATTTACTATTCAAACTCCAACAGGGGCTTGCCTCAGGGAAAGTGTTGGATGGAGGTGGGGCAAATGTACTATTCCTACTCAGACCTGTGCTTGCCACAGAGAAAGTGCTAGATGGAGGTGGGGGCAAAATTAATTTTCCTACTCCGACAAGTGCTTGCCTCAATGAAAGTGTTCGATGGTGTAGGGGCAAATTTACTGTTACAAACCTGATAGTTGCTTGCCTCAGGGAAAGTTTTGGATGGTGGTGGGGGCAAAATTACTATTCCTGCTCTGACAGGTGCTTGCCTCAGGGAAAGTGTTGGATGGTGGTGGGTGCTAAGTTACTATTTCCTACTCCGACGGGTGCTTGCCTCAGGGAAAGTGATGGATGGTGGTGGGAGCAAACTTACTATTCCTACTCAGACCTGTGCTTGTCACAGAGAAAGTGCCGGTTGGAGGTGGGGGAAAATTAATTGTAATTAAATAAAAAATTAAAACAGTAAGTTTCACATTTTCATTTCTGCACTTTGTCAAGCATGCAATGAACCATTTTGTTTTCTTTACAATTCTCAACAGATAAAATCATATAAACCAACCAGAGTAGAGTAACACATACACAACCACAATAATCCAAACAAGCCCTTCAACACTGAAGAAGCCAAATTATACAAGGTAAAAATGAACTAAAACCACCATTTTTGTTTTACAGGTTTCAAGTAAAGAAGCCTTTTTTAAAAAAAATGTATCATTGCAATAAAAATTTGAGCCTCCCAAACAAAAGCTCCAAGCACCGCCTAAAGAACAACTGAAAGAAAAATTTGGGGAAAAATCATCATCTACACTAGGACCTTCCAACCACACAACAGAAAAACCTAAAAAAGGTAACCTTTTTCATTCTGTGACTGTCAAGTCTATCCAAAACTAACCTTTTTTTAATTGAAAGATATCAAAGCAGCAAACCATTCCAAACCAACATTATCAAGCCAATGCAATTAAATCCTGGTACAATGTTGTTGGAAAAGATGTTAAATAATTAATGTAAACTAACTTTTCACTTGCAGGCCAAAAGTTTTTAAAAGCAACCACACACAAAATAACTACAACATTTCTTTTCTCTTTTTCTTCTTTCCACAGAGGATGGCAGCAAGTAAACAAGACAAATATTGTCAATTAAGCAGGGAAAATACACTGTAAGTTACAGTGGCTATGTTTATTGTAAGGAGAGATGAACTGAACCCAGGGGTCATTGGAGGTGTGTGCATTATTACTCATCCCATTGAACAGGCAGAGCGGTTACCCTTGGTGACACTGTTAAAAGGACCACCGAGCCTAACCACTCTGCCTCTGCAATGGAGATAGAGGTAAGAGAAAATATAAATTAAAAGAAAGCCCTGGCATCCACCTCCAATGAATCCTCTGGCTCAGTTTTGAGGGAGGTATCACAAAATATTCCTACACATGTAGCAATGTGTATGCCTAAAATTCCCAATCTAGGCAGCATTATTCAGCATAAAAAACAGGCAAGTAACCCCTATGTGTAACTCCCCAAACCTTCTCTATATTAACATTCCTCCTGAGCTTACTGTAACTGTTACTAATGAAACCTTTCTTTTGCATGACAACAAAAACCCTCAAACGAATTCTAGTTTTTAGCTCAACTCATAATCTTGTTAAGTTAGAGATTAGTGATATTTGGATGATGGATGGGACATTTAAATCCACATCCCACCCATTCACCCAAATATACACTATTCACACCTACATTAATCATACAGTTGTTCCCTTAGTATACAGTTTGCTCCCTGATAAACAAACCTCAACATACAATGAATTTTTGTCAGTCTTAAAAGCTAAAACCATGAACAAAAGTCCTAGAAAAGTGTTAATTGGCTTTGAATTACCTATGATTAACAAAATTACCAAAATGTAAATGGATACCCAAATTCAAGGATGTTTTTTCCCTTTTCACAAGCTTATTGGCGAAAAAATTTAAAACATCCTTATTTGAGGATTACATATCAGACAGTAAACTTCAATTTGAATTGAAGAAACTAACAGCATTTTGCTTTGTTCCTCCTGACAGTGTAGATGCATTTTACACATCTATTACTGAATCTGTCTACTTTACTGTAAACAAGGACAAATTGGCACCCCTTCTAAATTACTTTGAAGACCAATGGATTGGCCATCTAAGCAGTTCAGGTGACAGGAGGAAGCCATGTTTCCATATGAAGTGGTGGAACTGCTACTCGACCTGCTTAGAGGGTGGAGCAAACACAAATAATTCCATAGAGGTATGGCACAATTCCTTCAACAAATGTATTTGAAAAACCAATCCTAACTGCTATCATTTTTGGGAAACTTTTGAAGAAGTAGAAAAGTTTCCAAGAAATTAGAACTGTGCAATCAATAACTGGTAGTTTGAACCCACGAATTTCTTAAAGAACAAAAGAAATGTATAAGTGACTATTGGGTGCAATTGAACAATTTTCGTTGATGGTGGCTTCATAGTACCTAGATGATAATGCACACATCCTACATTTCTAATCTACACTAACTCTAAAACCACCTTACTTGCCTATTTTGACAATAAATTTCCCTAATTCAACTGTAATTTCTCTTAAAATCTTACAATTATGAATTAAAAGTCGGGTTTCTTACCTTCAGTAGTCTTTGTTTTTCATCTCTTGGACTTGCGTACAATCCCACATTCACCAAGAGTCTTGAGCAGTCCTTTAATCCATAGGAATTAATCCATAATCTGTGATGTAAAACCAGAGTTAAACTAACCAAAATGGACACAGATTGGCAAATCCATTTTTTACAGCAAACATTGTGCTGAAAATTATACTGTGCTCACCTACAAAAAAACATCCCCCTCAAAAAAAAGTCACCAAAATGAATACTAGTTTGGCAAAAAACACAACAAGAAATCCATTGTTGCAATCCTCTCTTGATCGAATTCAAGTTAAAAGAACACAAAAGGTAAAAATGTAATCGCAACAAAAAAATCCAGCAATGAAATCCTTTCTCGACCAAAATCCAGCATAAATCCCAAAAAACAAATATCCATGTTTTAAAAATGTTCCAAAAAGTATTTCTGCAATCCATGAAGTCTTTGTCCATGTTCCTTTGTCCTATCTGAAAAAACGCAACGACGAAATACCTTAATTTAAAAAAACTCTCTGCATCAAAAAAATGTCAAAAAATATTGTTTCCATAACACTATTGTTTAGTAGAAAACACAATCATTCTTTTAAAATAATTCAACGGGGAGGGGAGGGGAGGGGGAGGGTTGGTGGGAGGGGGGTCTAGGGGGGTTTGGGTTAGGGGTGCGGGGAGAATAGGATAGCGGCTGACGGGCCTGGCAAGCATCTCTTCGACTTCCCACCCGATTGTTAGCGGTGGGAGCGAGCCGTGTTTATCCTGCCCCCGCTGGGGCCAGGGAGAGTGTAACTGCCTGTTGCCATACTTTCCTTTGTTGAAAACCTTAATAAAAGATTTAAATCTAAAATAATTCTATTAAACAAAAAGTGTTACGAAAGCAATCAACCCGATGTGGGCCTACAACTGCTACTTGTTTAGGAAAACATTTTTAAGTTAAAACATACAAAAATATCCAAATTCAACTTCCCTAGTTCTTACTACCTACCTCCTCTCTCCTTACAATAAACTATGCCACCCTTAATCTTTTTTTAATTATTTAAATTTGCCTTACCTCGGACGCAGCTCTTCCTTGCTTCTGATCCCGACTGCGATGATCCTCACAATGACGAAACTTAGGTACAACCAGCAACGTCAAAAGGAAAAAAGGACAATTTCTCTCATTTACTTCTATGTGAAACCGTGGGAAAACCTACAAAGAACCTAAAAGAAAGTAAAAATTCTATGTTACAATACATTTTAAAATCTATATTTATGTAAAAAAAGTGTTTTTAAAACATTATTTGATTATATTGTATAACTGTAATATATATTGTTTAAATATAATAAAATGACCTACAATACTGTTAATGTGTCAATTGATTGTTTTGTTAACTATTACATTTTTTATTACTTAAAATTATGTTTTTAATCATTTTATATATCTATTTATGCAAACTAAAGTTGTACATATATGCATTAATTAATTTTTTTTAATGCATGTATATACTTTTATTTATTTGAATAATTAAAATTTATTTAACAATTTTACAATGAAATAAACTATAAATGAAGTAATAAATAATACTCAAGCATTAAACTTAATACCTGATTATTAATGCACTCCCCCACCCTAATCCCCTGTTTCCTATGCATCCCGTCCCAGAGGATAAGTGCCAATTCCTTGATAATAATTTAAAATAAAATGTATTTAAAATATTTATATCACTAAAAATAAATATGAATTATTTCTCTAGTACTAAAATGAATACATTAGTTATTAATACACTCCCCCACCCAAAATCCCTCTTTCCCTTGCATCCCATCCCAGAGGATAGGAGCAAAAGCCTTTTTCATTAATTTAAATATACTTACCTTTTAAAATTATCTAACAGTAAAACTAAATATCTCATAATTCTCAAGTATTAAAATTAATACCTGAGTATAAATGCAGCCCCCCACCCAAGATCCCTGTTTCTCATGCATCCCGTCCCAGAGGATAAGTGCCAAAGCTTTTTTTATTAATTTATTAAAACAATATTTTTAAAATATACTATCGCTCATGAAAATATCAATGAATTCGCAGGTATTAAAATGAATTCCTGAGTATTAATCCATTCCGCACCCAAAAACCCCTGTTTCCAAAGCATCCGTCCCAGGGTAGAGGTGCCTAAGAATTTTTTATAAATTAAAAACATATATATTTTGTAGATTTCCTATCACTATAACTAAATATCAATTACCTCTACGTCCCTCGTCCTTCGTCCTCGACCCAGTCATCACTAATGAGGTATTTCACATGACAGGAAACAAAACAGGAAACGCTTTTAGGCTCCACCCACCCTCCCGTCAGGGGCTATAAGAACCTAACCAACCAAAAGCACAACCTGTTTTGTTTCCTGTCAGTGGACCTGACGGGGACGCTGGGGCAGGTGCTGGGCACTTACCTGCTTCGTGATGGTGTTGTTCTGTGGTGTCCTCCTCTGCTGGGCTTTGGGGGCGCTACTGGACCTTCGTGGTACTTCTTTGAGTCGGGCTGTTGGGCTTCCTGGACTCTACAGGCTCCTGGCTGCTGGTCCTGCTGGGCTGTACTGGCTTCTTGAGTTCCTGTTCCTGCTGCTCCTGTAGTTCGGAATCGCGTCGTACGTGAGTATTCCCCTGCCTTGGCCTGGCCTCTTGTTGTGGGTTTTGGGGCTCTGGCTGTGGGGCGCATATGTTTGCCCCTGGTGGAGCGCCCGGGTTGCGGTTCCGGGTGCTCCCTGCTGTTCTCTCGGAGCGCTCGGGTGGCTCCGAGTGCTCTGCTTCTGCGTGGATGGGTTTCATCCGGTTTTCCAGTAGCGGAGCGCCCGGTTTGGGGTCCGGGTGCTCAGTGTACAATTTAATTGGGGCTCTCGGGTTCTCCGAGAGCTCCTGGCCTTGGTGGCAGGCGGGGCCTTCGTGGTGGAGCGCCTGGTTTACGGATCTGGGCGCTCCGTCTATTTTTGGTATTGCCGCCTTCTGGGAGGAGCGCCCGGGGCGGGGTCCGGGTGCTCCGTTTCCTGATTAACCTTGGAGCACTCGGGTTGGGGGCCGAGTGCTCCTTCTTTCTTCCGCGGTAGTCGCGGCGCCCGGGTGGGCTCCGGTGGCGCTGCTGATGATTAACCTTGGAGCACTCGGGTTGGGGATTGAGTGCTCCTTCTTTCTTCCACGGTAGTTGCGGCGCCCGTGTGGGCTCCGATTGCGCTGCTGATTATACTCTGCCATTGGTGGCCGCGCGCTGCCTGGTTTTCAGTGACCTGTCCTGGCCACGCCCCCTTTTGCCTCGCTTTCAGGAATCTGCTGGCTGATTGGGGGTGAGGTTTTTCACGGTTCTTTTTCTTTCATAAGGAGGTGGGTTGTTATTTCTCTGCTACTCTGCTCCATGCTGGGCTTGCTGAGTTGTTTTTGCTGATCCTTTGCTCACTGCTGCTTTTTGATGGGGAAGCATCATAGAAAGCAGATTCATATGTCTCCTGTGTCCTCTTCCTCTTCGCTTCCGGACAGTGGGGATCCTGCACCCGCAGGGAAGCGCCCCAAGTTAGATGAAGACAGATTGAAGCGTCTGATCTTGGAGACTTTGTCTGACCTGAAGTCCTCCAAGAGGTCTGCTGGGTGTCGTTCTGGTGGGGGTGTGGCCCTTTATTCTGACATTTCCTCTTCTGGATCCTCTGATGATGCTGCCTTGGGTGTGGTGGATCTGAAAGGAAAGTATATCTCCAGGGAACTGTTGCCGGACTTGCTTTCTCATGTATGTGAGAACATGGGGTTTCCGGATGACGCTGTGGCCAGTACTTCCTCGGATGCTGTTCTGCCGCAGTTTCGGAAGCCTGTTGCTACTTCGCTTCCTATTCATCCATTTGTGATGGATGTACTCTTGAATGAGTGGAAGGACCCGGATCATATTATGTTGCCGCGCTTCATGTCGAAGCTTTACCCTTTTCAGGACATGGAGGAGTCTTTTCCTGAATCTGTGCACGTGGACTCCATTGTCGCTAGTTTGGTTGGTCGTCCTTCCATGGCTGATGATAACATTCTTCGCGATGGAGTGGATAAGAAGATTGACTCTGCTTTACGCAAATCCTATGCTGGTTCTCACCTTGCCATCCGTTCTGGTATCTATGGTGCTTATGTCGCTCAATCTCTCTTGACTGATTTTAAGACTTTGTTTTCAACTATGCAGGAGGGTGGCTGCTGTCCGGATTTGCTGGAATCAATGGAGCGGCAGGCTGAATTCCTTTCGGATATTGCTTTCGATTCTGTGCGTGCTTCTGCGCTGTCTTGTGGTTCCTCTATCGCTGCTCGTCGGAATCTGTTGTTGAAGGGTTGGAATACTGATGCCGCCCAGAGGTCCATGGCTTTGCGTTTGCCCTTTACCGGCCCTCGTCTCTTTGGGGATGCTCTTGAAGATAGGCTGCATAAGGTGTTCAAGGAGCGCAAACATTCTTTTTCATTCTGGAGGCAGCTTTCCCGTAAGGATTTTTCCTTTTCTCAGGCAAAGACCTTTTGCCAGCCTTCCAGGTTTCAGCAGTCCTCCTATAAAGGTTCTAGAGGTGCTGGACGCGGTTTCCCTTGGAAATTCCAGAAGAAGCCTCCACGTGATGCTGGACCTGGGCCACAGCGTTTCTGACTATGCCTCTCCGGTCGTGGGTCCCGCTGGAGTGGCGCCCGCGGTTGCTGGGAGATTGTGGTTGTTCCTTCCAGCTTGGCGTCTGTCGACCTCCGATCAGTGGGTGCTGGATGTCCTCGACCGGGGGTATCGGATCGAGTTCCTGTCCCGTCCTCCTCCCTCGGGCGTGGTGCGGACTCCGACTCCCTTGTGCCGATCCCGTTGCCAGTCCTTGTTGGACGGTGTTCAGGCTCTATTTCTGAAGAAAGCGATTGTTCCCGTTCCCCGGTTGGAGTGGGGTCTGGGGACCTATTCGATTGTTTTCCTGGTTCCGAAAGTCACAGGAGGGTTTTGGATTGTCATCAATCTCCGGAGTCTGAACCTGTGTGTGAGGAAGATCCCATTCAAGATGGAGACTTTGCAGCGAGTGGTTCCTCTGAGTCAGGCCGGCTGGGTGTTTGCTACTCTGGATCTCCAGGACTTACCTCACTTGTCTCCATTACTTACCTTACAATGCATTGTAATGGCATGTGTTGTAACGGCACATGTGTGTAATGGCATGCAGCGTAATGTCAACTGCATTGTAATAGTTGCGTTGTAAAAGCATTACAATGTAATGCCTGTGTTGTAATGGACGTTTCTCGTAATTTCACCATTCTATACATTGTAGATATCACCATTCAACTTTCAATGTTTCAATGGAGAAATGCATCCTTCTGCAACTCAACCAACATATAGAGGAATTCTACATCCAGTACACCTTCCAGTCAGGACTCAGGAATAGCTGTAGCACAGAAACTGCTTTGCTCAATATCTCAAATAATATTTGCAGATCCCTGGAAGAAGGTGGTGCATGCCTCCTAATCCTACTTGACTTATCAGCAGCTTTTGATACTGTACGTCACCCAGCATTAATCTAGACACTCAAGAACTGCAGTGGTGTCAATGGCACGGTCCTTAGTTTGTTCACATCATACCTGCTGTCCTGCAACATCGCTTACAACAAATAAGAATCAACAATTGTTTCTCAAAACCAACACTAGTTCCTCATGGTGTACCCCAATGCTGAATTCTCTCCCCATCCCTTTTCAATCCCTTTAAATATCACCTATATGCCGATGACACTCAGCGTTACTACAATATTAAATCAGCAAGTGATATCAGACATCTGAAAGAAACATTGATCAAGATTTAAACTTGGCTTAACACCAACCACTTAAATTTGAACCCCAACAAAACTGAACTACTACTTTTCTCCCTGAAAAACAAGCCTCTACCAATACAAGATGGCTTCACCAACCTGGATGCTTTAAACTGTTCTCTTACACTATCCAACTCTGTAAAGTCCTTGGGCTTAACTCTGGACAAAAACGTTTTAGATTTCCTATCACTATAACTAAATATTAAATAATTCTCAAGTATTAAAATTAATACCTGAGTATTAATACAATCCCCCACTCAAAACCCTGTTTGCGGTACATCCCGTATCAGGGAATACGTGCAAAGCACATTCAATTTATTTTTAATTAATATATTATATTTTAGATATTTTTTACTTTAAAAAAATATAACAACTAATCTAATGTATTGATAATAGTAAAAAGTAACACTATTAATACACTACCCACCAAAAACCTATTCTTTTCATTTAATTTTTGGGATATATACATTTTCTAAAAAATAGAAACTAGTAAACTAAATATTAATTAATTCACAACAATTAAATTTAAAACCTGGGGATGTTTGCCATGCCCTTTTAATTACATTATTTGATATATATGAATTTTATAGAAAAAAGACAAAATGTAAAACAATTATCAAAAATAAAAACTAACCTCACTTGCCTCCATTACTCACCTTACAATGCATTGTAATGGCATGCGTTGCTATGGCATGTGTTGTAACGGCACATGTTTGTAATGGCATGTAATGTAATGTCACCCGCATTGTAATAGTTGCGTTGTAATGCCTGTGTTGTAATGGATGTTTCCCGTAATTGTACCATTCTATACATTGTAGCTATCACCATTCAACTTTCAATGTTTCAATGGAGAAATGCGTCCTTCTACAACTCAACCAACATATAGAGGAATTCTACCTCCAGTACACCTTCCAGTCAGGACTCAGGAATAGCTGTAGCACAGAAACTGCTTTGCTCAATATCTCAGATAATATTTGCAGATCCCTGGAATAAGGTTATGCATGCCTCCTAATCCTACTTGATTTATCAGCAGCTTTTGATACTGTAAGTCACTCAGCATTAATCGACACACTCAAGAACTGTAGTGATATCAATGGCACGGTCCTTAGTTGGTTCACATCGTACCTGTGGTCCTGCAACATCGATAACAACAAATAAGAATTAACAATTGTTTCTCAAAACCAACACTAGTTCCTCATGGTGTACCCCAAGGCTCAATTCTCTCCCCATCCCTTTTCAATCCCTTCATGGCGCCCCTTACTTTTATCCTGAAGCAAAAAGTCTTCAAATATCACCTATATGCCGATGACACTCAACTTTACCACAATATCAAATATCAAATCATGAGTGACAATATACATCTGAAAGAAACATTAATCAAGATTCTAACTTGGCTTAACACCAACCACTTAAAGTTGAACCCCAACAAAACTGAACTACTACTGTTCTCCCTAAAAAACAACCCTCAACCCACACAAGATTGCCTCACGATCCTGGACGTTCTAAACTGTTCTCTTACACTATCCAACTCTGTAAAGTCCTTGGGCTTCACTCTGGACAGAAACTTTTTATATTTCCTATCACTATAACTAAATATCAATTAATTCTCAAGTGTTAAAATTAATGCCTGAATATTAATACACTTCCCCACTCAAAACCCCTGTTTGCGATACATCCTGTATCAGGGGAATGCATGCAAAGTACATTCAATTTATTTTTAATAAATATATTATATTTTAGATATATTTAACTTAAAAAAAATATATCAACTAATCTAATATGTTGATAATAGTCAAAAATAACACTATTAATACACTACCCCACCCAAAACCTATTCTTTTAATTTAACTTTTGGGATATAGAATTTTACTAAAAAATAGAAACTAGTAAACTAAATATTAATTAATTCACAACAATAAAGGGGTCGATTCCGATCCGGGTCGGACAGCTCTCCGAGAGCTGTTCGTAGCCTTACCTTGCGACCGACCCGTACCCGGAGCCGGTTCGTCCTGTTCATGAAGTACGATGTGCATAACTGCCAAAAATCCGACCGACACGTAGGCTGTGATTCAAGATTCATTCTCCGTTCGAGCCGTACCTCCGAATTCCAAACGAGTCACCCAGAAGCAGCATCCATAGCAGATTCCGGCCAGACAAGTACGATGTGTGCTTCCTACGCGCCGGACGGGTCGCCATGTGCGGCACGTCACAGCATCTGTAAAAGAAGCATATCAGGTACGATTCGCGCCACAACACAATCCACAGCTACGAGACAGACCAGCTTGCAATGGGTACAAGACGGAGCAACAAGCAGCGTGTATGAGACGAACACATCATGAATCCCATCGAGCAGGTCATACCAGTACTCTACATCTATGACCTCCTAGGGGACCTCAACTTCCACCTGGAGAACAACAAGGACTGCAACACCACCACCCTGCTGGACAACCTCGTCAACCTCGGACTCAAGCAACTGGTGAACACCCCCACCCACTACGCCGGCCACACGCTTGACCCCGTCTTCTCCTCCAGCAAGCACAGCTCCTTCAGCCACTCTACCGGATTTCATTGGATTGACCACAGCTGCGTCCACTTCAGCTTCAGAAAAACCACGACCCACCACCACCCGCAACAGGTTCCTCGCCGGAGCTGAAGCAAGATCACCGCCGAGCAGCTCACCACCTCCCTCAGCCGGAACCCTCCCACCAGCACAACGGACCCTAACGAAGCAGCCAGCAGCCTCACACAGTGGCTGACCGCCTGCGCCGACGACCTCGCACCACTGAAGAACCCTCCCAGCAGACCCGGCAGCAAGAAAGCCCCCTGGTTCACCGACGAACTCAAGGACTCCAAGAAGAACTGCCGCACCCTCGAGAAAGCCTGGCGCCACAACCAGACCACAGACAACATGACCGCCCTCAAGCACGCCACCCGCAGCCACCACCAGCTGAGCCGCACCACCAAGAAGACAGCATACAAAGAAAGACTGGACAACAACGCCCACAACAGCAAGGAACTATTCAGCATCATCAAACATCTCTCCAACCCAAGCGCCGGAAACGACATCACTCCTTCACAAGACCTCTGCGACACTCTCGCCTCGTTCTTCCATCGCAAGATCGCCGACATACACAACAGCTTCGGCGCACCAACCACGCACCCAACCGCCGGACCAATGCCCCCCACCACCACCCTCCACGCCTGGACCCCGGTCAGCACCGAAGACACCACCCGCACGATGAACACCATCCACTCCGGATCACCTGCCGACCCCTGCCCCCACCACGTCTTCAACAAGGCCGACTCCATCATCGCACCCCAACTACGGGACATCATCAACACCTCCTTCCACACCACCACCTTCCTGGAGAGCTGGAAGCACGCCGAGCTCAGCGCCCTCCTGAAGAAACCAACAGCGGACCCCACCGACCTCAAGAACTTCCGCCCCAGCTCGCTCCTCCCTTTTCCTGCCAAAGTCATCGAGAAGACCGTCAACAGACAGCTCGCCGCCTTCCTCAAGACGAACGGATCCCTCGACCCCTCGCAGTCCGGTTTTCGAGCCAACCACAGCACCGAGACGGCACTGATCGCAACCACCGATGAAATCAGATCCCTGCTTGACAACGGGGAAACAGCGGCCCTCATCCTCCTGGACCTCTCTGCAGCGTTCGACACTGTCTGCCACCGCACCCTAGTACAGCGCCTCAGCAACATCGGGATCCAAGAGAAGGCACTGAAGTGGATCATCTCGTTTCTCGCCGGAAGAACTCAGAGAGTCCGCCTCCCCCCATTCAGATCCGAGGCCACCGAAGTCATCTGCGGCGTACCACAAGGATCATCCCTTCGCCCAACCCTCTTCAACGTCTACATGAGCCCCCTCGCAGCCATCGCACGCCAACACAACCTCAACATCATCTCCTACACCGACGACACCCAGCTGATCCTCTCCCTCACCAACGACCCCGCCACCGCCAGAACCAGCCTCCAGGAAGGGATGAAAGACGTCGCCGAGTGGATGAAGAACAGCCACCTGAAACTGAACTCAGACAAGACAGAAGTCCTCATCCTGGGATCATCGCCCTCCGCCTGGGATGACTCCTGGTGGCCCCCTGCCCTGGGCGCCACTCCCAAGCCAACGGACCATGCACGCAACCTGGGTTTCATCCTGGACTCCTCCCTCTCGATGACCAGACAAGTCAACGCCGTCTCATCATCATGCTTCAACACCCTACACATGCTCCGTAAGATCTTCCGATGGATCCCCACCGAAACCAGGAAGACGGTCACCCAGGCACTCGTCACCAGCCGACTGGACTACGGAAACACCCTCTATGCCGGAACCACAGCCAAACTTCAGAAAAGACTCCAACGCATCCAGAACGCCTCCGCACGACTTGTCCTGGACATCCCCCGACACAGGCACTTCTCCGGCCACCTGAGACACCTGCACTAGCTCCCCGTCAGCAAGAGGATCATGTTCAGAGTCCTCACCCACGCACACAAGGCTCTCCATGACCTGGGCCCCAAGTACCTCAACAGCCGCCTGACCTTCTACATGCCCACCCGCCAGCTACGATCGACCAGCCTCACCCTCGCCGCCGTACCACGCATCTGCAGAGCCACCACCGGGGGAAGATCTTTCTCCCACCTGGCAGCCAAGACCTGGAACTCCCTCCCCATCCACCTTCGGCTGACCAAGGACCATCTCTCCTTCAGGAAGTAACTCAAGACCTGGCTTTTCGAGCAGTAACGGACCCCTCTCCCCCAGCGCCTTGAGACCCTCCGGGTGAGTAGCACTCTATACAAATGCTATGATTGATTGATTGATTGATTGATTGATCAGGAACCGACGTGGACGGCGCAGACGGAAAGTCAGACACCCACCATACAAACAAATGACATATACCCGCAAACTGTCACACACACACACAGGGGATCCATATCCTGGCCACTGACAATAGGCCACCATAGGGGTTGTATGGCCAGCACCACTACCACCCCCACACATAGGGCTCTTGTTGACCATCATCACTGCCACCCCCACCCATAGGGGACCTGCTGCCCATCACTCCTGCCACCCCCACTCATAGGGCTTATGTTGCCCAGCATTACTGCCACCCCCACTCATAGGGCTTATGTTGCCCATCACTCCTGCCACCCCTACCCATAGGGTTTATGTTGCCCATCATTACTGCCACCCCCACCCATAGGTGTTCATGTTGCCCATCACTCCTGCCACCCCCACCCATAGGGTTTCATGTTGCCCATCACTCCTGCCACCCCCACTCATAGGGCTTATGTTGAACAGCACTATTGCCACCCCCACTCATAGGGCTTATGTTGCCCATCACTACTGCCACCCCCACCCTTGGGGGACCTGTTGACCATCACTACTGACACCCCCACCCATAGGGCTCATGTTGCCCATCACTCCTGCCACCCCCACCCATAGGGGACCTGTTGCCCATCACTCCTGCCACCCCCACCCATAGGGAACCTGTTGCCCAGCACTCCTGCCACCCCAACTCATAGGGCTTATGTTGCCCATCACTCCTGCCACCCCCAACCATAGGGGACCTATTGCCCAGCACTAATGCCACCCCCTCCCACAGGGGACCTGTTGCCCATCACTACTGCCACCCCCACCCATAGTGACTATGTTGCCCATCACTCCTGCCACCCCCACCCATAGGGGTTCATGTTGCCCATCACTCCTGCCACCCCCACCCATAGGGGACCTTTTGTCCAGCACTAATGCCACCCCCACCCATAGGGGACCTGTTGCTCATCACTACTGCCACCCCCACCCATAGCGACTATGTTGCCCATCACTCCTGCCACCCCCACCCATAGGGGTTCATGTTGCCCATCGCTCCTGCCACCCCCATCCATAGGGCTTATGTTGCCCATCACAACTGCCACCCCCACTCATAGGGCTTATGTTGCCCAGCACTACTGCCACCCCCACTCATAGGGCATATGTTGCCCACCACTATTGCCACCTCCACCCATTGGGGACCTGTTGCCCATCACTAATGCCACCCCCACCCATAGGTGACCTGTTGCCAAGCACTACTGCCACCCCCACTCATAGGGCTTATGTTGCCCATCACTCCTGCCACCCCCACCCATAGATCTTCATGTTGCCCATCACTCCTGCCACCCCCACCCATAGGGGACCTGTTGCTCACCACTAATGACATGCCCACCCATAGGGGACCTGTTGCCCAGCACTACTGCCACCCCAACCTATAGGGACAATGTTGCCCATCACTCCTGCCACCCCCACCCATAGGGACTATATTGCCCATCACTCCTGCCACCCCCACCCATAGGGGTTCATTTTGCCCATCACTCCTTCCACCCCCACCCATAGGGCTTATGTTGCCCATCACAACTGCACCCCCACTCATAGGGCTTATGTTGCCCAGCACTTCTGCCACTCCCACTCATAGGGCTTATGTTGCCCACCACTACTGCCGCCCCCACCCATAGGGGACCTGTTGCCCAGCACTAATGCCACCCCCACCAATAGGGGACCTGTTGCCCATCACTCCTGCCACCCCCACCCATAGGGGACCTGTTACCCATCACTCCTGCCACCCCCACCCATAGGGGACCTGTTGCCCAGCACTAATGCCACCCCACCCATAGGGGACCTGTTACCAAGCACTACTGCCACCCCCACTCATAGGGCTTATGTTGCCCATCATTCCTGACACCCCCACCCATAGGTGACCTGTTGGCCAGCACTAATGCCACCCCCACCCATAGGGGACCTGTTGCCCATGACTACTGCCACCCATAGGGACTATGTTGCCCATCACTCCTGCCAACCCCACCCATAGGGGACCTGTTGCCCAACACTAATGCCGCCCCCACCCTTAGGGGACCTGTTGCCCAGCACTAATGCCACCCCACCCATAGGGGACCTGTTGCCAAGCACTACTGCCACCCCACCCATAGGGACTATGTTGCCCATCACTCCTGCCACCCCCACCCATTGAGGACCTGTTGCCCAGCATTAATGCCACCCCCACCCATAGGATGTGTGATGCGCTACACATCCATCATACACCAACATTAGGTAAATCAGCAAAATACATCCCCCTAACATCATGACAACAGTGTGTAGTCTGTGACAAATTCCCACAACAGTGATCATGACTTCGAACATACAATGTAACTACCATCACATGTGTGACAAAAAACTGGCCTACACAAGGTGTTAGACCCGGCCCTCGTAACATAGCCAGACCTGACCCCTGCACCTCACACCAGCCCCGAGCCCACGGCCTAGCCGATCCTTCCCACCAGAACACACACCCCCGACTCAGGCTTCCCCGTCCGTGGCCTTCCCCCTTTGGCCACACCGGGCCCGCGTGCCCACTTCATGCACCAAGATGGCCGCCCGGCCCCAGCGCGACCCTCGCCTATAGGCGCCACTCCGGCTGGAGGACATCGCGCTCCCCTTGGGATGAGAAGGGGGGAGCAGTTTCCATCACACCTCTGCGCTTCCCTGGGAAGGTGGGTTTCGATCAACCCACCGGCCTCCCCGAGGGCTGGCTCCACGCCTGCTGGGTGTCTGGGACTCCTCCCGACCCGGCCCTGAAAGGATCAAAGGACAATGGCAGGAAACCCCCTGCCTGCACAGACTCCGGACATCAAAGAGGAGTCGCCCTATAACAAGGGGTGCTCTGGGACTGTCCGGCAGATTCGCCTTGGAAACACCTGAGCCCTGCTGAGTGACTCGCGGCTCCCTGAAGATCGTAAGACCTCCGAACTTGTGCTTGAGCCCTGCTGAGTGACTCGCGGCTCCCTGAAGATCGTAAGACCTCCGAACTTGTGCTTGAGCCCTGCTGAGTGACTCGCGGCTCCCTGAAGATCGTAAGAACTCCGAACTTGTGCTGGAGCCCTGCTGAGTGACTCGCGGCTCCCTGAAGATCGTAAGACCTCCGAACTTGTCCTCGAGCCTGCTGAGTGACTCGCAGCTCCCACAGACTCTCTTGGTCCCGCCGGACCCCACGACGACAAGCGTAACCCCCAGCTCGAGGATTGTGAGCTGTGCGCCGGGTACGCTCCTGCATTTGAGTCCTATTCCCAAAGACTGTCCCGCTACCTCCTAACCCCCCTCCAAGAGTTTGTGAGCCCGCGCTCTACTTGTATATATTTTGCCTTGCTGATCATAAAGATCCTACCACTCTGATCTGATAAAGATTTGCTCTTAAGACCTCCTCGTGTGGTGTCTCTCTGTCGTGTGGTGCCGAGTATACGATCCTAGATACGAGGTTCCTCCCCTGAGGAGTCTCCCGCCAGTGCCCGGCTACGATACCTCGAGGGTGGGTCTCAGGGCAGTCAGGGCCCCCTCCGGGCCCCTCTGAGGTCGCCTTCTAACATTGGTGGCAAGCGACGGGATTCGGGCCCATAATCTAGAGATCGTACCGGGAACGGCTGACGCACTACCGACAAAGATGGCAGAAGGAAACGCCGTGGTTCTCATAGAAAACGACACCAGTACCGTGTTCCAGGTGGAACAGCTGGAAGAGTACACTCACAAAGAACTAAAGCAATTCTGTAAGGAACTCAAAATCGCAACCACTGGTCTCAACACCAAAGAAGATATGCAAAAGGCACTGAAAGCTTGGGTGGATTCTGGAGCCTCCCGCCCAGAAGGAGCGGGGGAGCCCTACGACGAAGCTGGACCCTCCCAAGGAGAACGCAGCAGCAACCAGGTGCGAGGCTTCGTACCAGACGGGGGCATATCCCCGGAGGAACTCGCAGACAGAGAAAAAAGTCGCCATCACGAGCTCGAATTAGCCAAGCTCAAAATTGAGGACGAGTTGAAATTAGCCGAGAAAAAGCTAGCAGTAGAACAGATGCGAGTACAAGGAGAACTAGAAGAGAAGAAACTCCAACGAGAACACGAGGGAAGGAGACTTCAACTGGAACATGAACGCAGCTTGAAGGAAATAGAACTGAAAGCAAGAAGCGAAGAAGCGCGGCCCCCGGAGAACCGGGAGATGGCCGCCCCGGCGGAGCAGAAGGTCCACATCCCCAAGGATGTGGTCAAAGAATATTACAAAAATGATGACATTCAGCAGTGGTTCCGGGCCTACGAGGTCGCCATGACCTCCCATCGGGTCCCGCAGAAGGATTGGGGGGCTGGGTTGTGGGGACGATTCCTGAGCGAAGGGAGAGACACCCTGCTCGACCTACCCACCTCCATGCAGACCTCCTATGACCACATGAAAACGGCCCTCCTCACAAGGTACGGCCTCACCCCGGAGATGTACCGCCAGCGGTTCCGGGACTGCAGGAAGATCCCGGGTACCACCTGGGTGGAATATGTGAATTTCTTCAGCCGCGCCTTCGATGGGTGGATCAAGGGCAGCAAGGTAACCACCCTGGAAGAACTAACAGACCTTATGTTGTGGGAACACCTGGCTGCGAACTGCTTTGTGGAACTACGCCAGCATCTGCTCGACAGCAAGCTCACGGACCCAAGAAAGCTGGCTGTCGAGGCGGATCGCTGGACCAACACCCGGGTCTCCCGGGGCCCTGTAGGAGAATACCCCCGAGCCAGTCAGGGACCACCCCGCCAGAGAGGGGGGGGAAACCAGGGAGGGCAGAGAGAGTCCCAGGCTAGTCCCCCGAAGTCCCAACTTCCACCTTTCCCGGCACCCCCACCAGCTGTATCCGGCCCCCCCCGGGACGGGGGCACCGGGTGACCATCACTTGTTTCCGTTGCCAGAAGCCCGGGCATTACGCCAACGACCCTGAATGCCCCCTGCCCTACGCACCACCCAGGCAGCACCCCCCGCTAGACAGATAGCCAATGTAGCACTGGTGGAGGAGGTTGAGGAGGCCGAGGAGTGGGAACCAGCCGCTATGGCCCTAGTATCCTTAGGAGATAGAGAGATGGTCCCTGGGAGCATCCTGCCCTCTAACACAAAGAAATATGGGCAGCTCGTAACGATCAATGGCCACCAAGTAGAAGCCCTCCATGACACTGGGGCCAGCATCACCGGTGTCCTCAGCCATTTAGTCCACGAAGACCAGGTCCTCCCTAACGCATTTTGCCCTGTCATTTCAGCCGACAACACAGAAAGCATATGTAAGGTAGCCCTGGTGCCCTTTGAGTGGGGAGGGGTGGTCGGTAAACTGAAGGTCGCAGTGAGAACCTCCCAGCCCGTCAACTGTCTCCTGGGGAACGACCTGGAAAGTTCCCCCTGGAGACAAGTCGAGCGCAAGACCCACCTAGGGATGATGGGCCTCCCTGAGTGGGTGTGCGCCACCACTCGATCCATGGCGGCACGACTGACCCCCCTGAGGGAAGTCGACGACGCCCCGACCCCTGAGGATAGGATGGCCCCGGCCGAGGGTCCCCACATCCCCCCACCAGAAGAGTCGATCGCCAGTGACGAACCCCCGCCTTCCGACTCCACCCAAGTCACCAAGTTAGGCGATCTGCCCGAATTAGCCCAGTGGCGCCACGAGGGGGGCCCCTCCCGAGAGGAGTTCTGCCGAGAGCAGGCTACCTGTCCCTCCCTGGTCGGGCCCCGGCAACAGGCAGAGGCCCAGGCCGCAGGCGACCAGACGGGGACGCACCGGGTGTATTGGGAGAATGACCTTTTGTACAGCGAACAGAAGTCGGTGGAGCTAGGGTCCGGCCGGGTGCTGGTGGTACCCCTACGCTTCCGAAACCTCCTCCTGGGCTTGGCCCACGACGTTCCCCTCGCAGGCCACTTGGGCCAGGACAAAACATACAGTCGCCTCGTGACTCACTTCTACTGGCCCAGAATGAAAGCAGATGTGGAAGCCCACTGCAAGTCCTGTCCGACGTGCCAGGCCAGTGGGAAGAGCGGAGGGAAGCGCAAGGCTCCCCTCCAACCCTTCCCTGTCGTCAGTACCCCTTTTGAGCGGGTCGGGATTGACATTGTAGGACCTCTGGACCCCCCAACTTCCCAAGGGCACCGGTTCATCCTCGTCCTGGTGGACCATGCCACCCGTTACCCCGAGGCCATCCCCCTGCGCACCGTCACAGCCCCCGTGGTGGGCCGGGCGTTGATGGGGATCTTCTCCCGCATGGGTTTTCCCCGCGAGGTCGTGAGCGATCGCGGTACCAACTTTATCTCCCGATACATGAGGTCCTTATGGCAACAGTGCGGGGTGTCCTATAAGTTCACCACCCCGTACCACCCCCAAGGAAACGGCCTGGTAGAGCGGTTTTACCGGACTCTGAAAGGGATGATCGCGGGCCTGGAAGAGCCCCTCCGGCGTAAGTGGGACATCCTGCTCCCCTGCCTCCTATTCGCATACCGAGAAGTTCCCCAGAAATCCTTGGGTTTCAGCCCCTTTGAGTTACTCTACGGGCACCCCGTCAGGGGGCCCCTCAGCCTGGTCAAGGAAGAGTGGGAGGCGGCGCCCCGAGGCCCCCCCCGAGATGTGTTCCGTTACGTCCTGACCCTCCGAAATCAGACTAGGAGGTTCCGAGAGATGGCAGAAGCCAACCTGGAGGCGAGTCAGGAGGAGATGAAGCACTGGTACGACCAGAACGCTGCGCTGGTCGAGTTTAAGCCGGGCCAGCAGGTATGGGTCATGGCCCCCGTGAAACCCTGCGCTCTCCAGGATAAATGGACCGGGCCCTTCAAAGTAGTGGAGCGGAAGAGCCCGGTCACGTACTTGGTAGACGTCCAGTCACCCCGGGACCCCCTCCGGGTCCTCCACGTGAACCGCCTCAAGCCCCACTTTGTGCGGACGGAGCTGAGCCTCCTACTGGCCACTGATGACGGGTCCGAAGAAGAGTCAGATCCTCTCCCTGATCTTCTGTGCACCAAAGAGAAGAAGGGCTCCATAGAGGGAGTGAACCTCTCCCCGTCTCTCACTCCCCAGCAACGTGAGGATTGCCGCCAGCTCCTAGGGCAGTTCCCGGACCTCTTCTCCCTGGTCCCCAAGGTCACTGACTGGTGTGTCCATGATGTGGATACCGGGGACAGCCCGCCAGTGAGACACCGAGCCTACCGAGTCCCTGATCGGGTCCGGTCCTGTATCCAAGCCGAAGTCTTGAAAATGTTGACCCTAGGCGTGATCGAACCCTCAGACAGCCCCTGGGCCAGCCCCGTGGTCCTGGTCCCAAAAGCAGCTGCCCCCGGTGTCGCCCCAGAACTCCGCTTCTGCGTGGACTACCGGGGACTCAATGAAGTCACCCGAGCCGATGCCCACCCAATTCCCCGAGCCGACGAGCTCATTGACCGGCTCAGGGCTGCTCGGTTCCTCAGCACCTTCGATCTCACCTGCGGCTACTGGCAAATTGCGCTCACAGAGGGAGCCAAGGAGCGGTCCGCCTTCTCCACCCCGGATGGGCACTATCGCTTTCGCGTGATGCCCTTCGGGATGAAAAATGCCCCGGCCACCTTCCAGCGACTGGTAAATAGAGTCCTGGCCGGGCTGGAAAAATTCAGCGCTGCATATCTCGACGATATTGCAGTTTTTAGTTCCGAATGGAGTGAGCACCTCCAGCACCTCCGGTGGGTGCTAACAGCCCTACGCCAGGCAGGCCTCACCGTGAAAGCCAGCAAATGCCAGATTGGGCAAGGTTCGGTAACCTACCTGGGGCACCAGGTCGGAAGCGGGCAGGTCGCCCCTCTACAGCCCAAAATCGACGCCATCCTAGCCTGGGAACCCCCCACTACCCAAACAGAGATCTGAGCCTTTCTGGGCCTCACGGGCTACTACCGGAGATTCATCCGGAATTACGGCAGCCTGGTCGGTCCCCTCACGGGACTCACGTCCAAGAAGCAGCCCAAGAAGGTGCAGTGGTCCCCTGCCTGCCAAGAGGCGTTCAATGCCCCTGAAAGCGGCCATGTGTACGGCCCCCGTCCTCCAGGCCCCCGACTACTCCAAAGAGTTTGTGGTACAAACGGATGCCTCCGAGCATGGCATCGGGGCAGTCCTCTCCCAGGTAAATGACCAGGGCCTAGACCAGCCCGTAGCCTTCCTCAGCCGAAGGCTGTTGCCCAGGGAACAGAGATGGAGTACCATCGAGCGCGAGGCGTTCGCCGTAGTCTGGGCCCTCAAGAAACTACGCCCTTACCTGTTCGGCACCCATTTCAGGGTCCAAACCGACCATCGTCCCTTGCGATGGCTCATGCAGATGCGAGGAGAAAACCCCAAGCTTCTGCGGTGGTCAATCTCCCTCCAGGGGATGGATTTCACCGTGGAACATCGCCCTGGTACGGACCACGCCAACGCCCATGGCCTCTCCAGGTTCTTCCGCCTCAGCGAAGAGAACCCCCAAGAAGATGGGTAGTTCTCTCCGGCTTTCAGCTGCGGGGGACGCGTGTTAGACCCGGCCCTCGTAACATAGCCAGACCTGACCCCTGCACCTCACACCAGCCCCGAACCCACGGCCTAGCCGATCCTTCCCACCAGAACACACACCCCCGACCCGGGCTTCCCCATCCGTGGCCTTCCCCCTTTGGCCACACCGGGCCCGCGTGCCCACTTCATGCACCAAGATGGCCGCCCGGCCCCAGCGCGACCCTGGCCTATAGGCGCCACTCCGGCTGGAGGACATCGCGCTCCCCTTGGGATGAGAAGGGGGGGAGCAGTTTCCATCACACCTCTGCGCTTCCCTGGAAAGGTGGGTTTCGATCGACCCACCGGCCTCCCCGAGGGCTGGCTCCACGCCTGCTGGGTGTCTGGGACTCCTCCCGACCCGGCCCTGAAAGGATCAAGGGACAATGGCAGGAAACCCCCAACAAGCGACCCCCAGGTGACAAGACCCCTGCCTGCACAGACTCCGGACATCAAAGAGGAGTCGCCCTATAACAAGGGGTGCTCTGGGACTGTCCGGCAGATTCGCCTTGGAAACACCTGAGCCCTGCTGAGTGACTCGCGGCTCCCTTAAGATCGTAAGACCTCCGAACTTGTGCTTGAGCCCTGCTGAGTGACTCGCGGCTCCCTGAAGATCGTAAGACCTCCGAACTTGTGCTTGAGCCCTGCTGAGTGACTCGCGGCTCCCTGAAGATCGTAAGAACTCCGAACTTGTGCTTGAGCCCTGCTGAGTGACTCGCGGCTCCCTGAAGATCGTAAGACCTCCGAACTTGTCCTCGAGCCTGCTGAGTGACTCGCAGCTCCCACAGACTCTCTTGGTCCCGCCGGACCCCATGACGACAAGTGTAACGCCCAGCTCGAGGATTGTGAGCTGTGCGCCGGGTACGCTCCTGCATTTGAGTCCTATTCCCAAAGACTGTCCCGCTACCTCCTAACCCCCCTCCAAGACTTTGTGAGCCCGCGCTCTACTTGTATATATTTTGCCTTGCTGATCATAAAGATCCTACCACTCCGATCTGATAAAGATTTGCTCTTAAGACCTCCTCGTGTGGTGTCTCTCTGTCGTGTGGTGCCGAGTGTACGATCCTAGATACGAGGTTCCTCCCCTGAGGAGTCTCCCGCCAGTGCCCGGCTACGATACCTCGAGGGTGGGTCTCAGGGCAGTCAGGGCCCCCTCCGGGCCCCTCTGAGGTCGCCTTCTAACACAAGGCAAGCATCACTAGCACTGTGGCAATGTAAAAATAACACCCCCTCACTGTGTAGAACAAAAATTAAGTATGTGCTCCCAAATTGCAGCAGATGTTGAGCATTGTGGTGATGGGGTCCAAAACCCCCCTCATCACAGTGGCCAAAAGGTAAGTGTCATCATGGACAAAGCTGCAAATGCCAAACAGCATGTATGATTTCTGGTACCAACACAAGAAACACTTTTGGGCCAAAGTAGTGGTTGTGTCAATACCCACAGAGATGTGGTGAGGTTAACAGTGCTGTGACAACCTAACATACTCTCGGCCATGTGCAGACAAGCACCACCCATGGGGGCTGACAATGCATACAGTGTACAATGACACAAAAGCAGAAGTGACCATCACAAAGCATACACACAGCTCGAAAATAGACACACTAATCAAAACAACCTGTGTAGACTGTAGGTGTCAGGTCACAAACTCCCATTCCATGCCAGCAGTGGCACCTGACAACCAGGATGAATGTGTACAATGATGTGATATGACTCACAGGGATAGTAGGGTAAATCACAAAACAACTTCCAGACAATGGCCCACAACAGCAACACCAATGCACTGGTGCAGATGCACTAACACAAACAGGCAACCTCACACTGCACATCTGATACAACATGTGTGTGTGTGTCTCAGTATCCCCAGACAACTACACAACACATGAGGGTGGCAGAACCACAGTGGGACAGATGTGGACACAGTGCCATACTAAAGTAACTCATCAATGGGCCCCCCTTAGTGGACAATCAGGCATTGTGAGATGAGAGGGAGCACAACAGACACATGTGACACAAGCTGGAATGAACAGCAACTAACACAGCAAGAGACAGACACACAACAGCACTACCCCCAGGGACCAGACATTGGGGTGACACAAGCATGCATGACACCTCCACTGTGCTGACAAAAGTAGATGTCGCACAAACTGGGAAACCCAGACATGTGTCCTGTGCCACAAACGCACATCCCATCTACACAAACACAAATAACTCAGCATGGCCCGTCATCCATGGACAAACGAGAGCTAGGGGCCCACCCATTCAAACATTTATGTCAGTCCACCCAAAACACCACATACCCTGAACTACACCAATGTGCATCTGTGAAGCCCACATGGACAGGTGACATTGCACATGCACCCATGACAAACACAGTAATGTCGGGAGGAACCAAGGTACACAGACACATCACCCAAGGACAGTTTACAACCCTGGTGAATGACAGACATACTGTACTGTATGCGGTACATTGCCATGACTTCCAAGCTCACGTAACCTCCCGAATACCTGCCACAGTCCCAGGACAATGCAGAAGCCAAGGAGAACCACAAGGCACACATGCTGACACCTGCAAACATTGCAGCCCTGAACCAGACAAGGGGGAGCAGTCACACACACATACACATGTCTCAATCACTGAAAGGTACCACCTAGGGACAAATACATGATATTGCGAACAAACAAGTGCCTCGGGGACTCCTGACTGTGTCTCATCTGCGTCTGACAACATCATCACCACTCAGAACTGAGAAATCCCAATGATGAAACACAAATTAACAGTAGTGTGTCATGCACCCACACATCTGGTAGCCCATGGCAAAGTTGTGTGATGAACACAGTACCACTCAGCAAGCATCAACAACAGGAACATATCAAGGGAACACTTACTGTGTATGAAAAGGGATGTGGACATGCCCACACAACACACGACATGGGCCCTGGCAATGTCATGGAACAACACCCTTACTTGAGGGGACTCAACTCCTGTGGAAGCTCAGGTGTGCCAAACATAGCCCCAGCAGGTCTCAGTCATGTCAGCAGAACACTTGGTCAGTCAGCCATCAGTTACCACACAATGAAGGCTCTGGTCACAACAGCCTGGGCACGGCAGTGTCCCTTAAGTCATCTGCACATACTCAACACATATGTCCAGCAAGTTGCACAGAGGACCCAGTTGCTACTACACCAATGATGCCCACACTTACATATCCAGTGGAGATGCACCCACAGTCAGGGAAAAAGACAAATTGGACAATGGGAAGCACATCATATGTGCATGTGTTCAAGCCACAGATGTGATCATGCTACTGAAATCTTTACAGAGTGTCCACTAATTGCTAATTATGACACACCCATTTAGCTGCAAAGGATGATATGGATAACGATCATATTAGGATACACATTTCATGGATCACATGGAGTACCTCACTTCAACACCTCAGTATTCAACATTTGAAATACAGCATTACAACTGCCAGTGAATGCTAAACATCATCAACATAATGTACTGCTAAATCAAATTCACAAGGATAAAGAAAAAAGCTTTATTCAGCAGATAAAAAATTAAAACTCCGTTCAAACCAAAGGCCAATGGCCAGTCCATTATCAAATGACAAGAAGTGAACTTGAGTGACAAATGTCACACGTTGCTTGCCTGCACTACTGAGGACAGGGGACATCCCCTCGGCGGGGCATACATGGGGGCAGGCCAGGCACTGCAGGGATAGGATCAAGGCGCAGCAGAAGGAGGCAGTGAAGGGGTGGTGGATGCAGGAGAGTCACTGGCAACTGCAGTGGAGCTGACTGAAGTAGTGGGTGCAGTCACAACTGTGGGGCACAAGTCAGATGGGGTGGGTGCCGGCACAACTGCAGTGAGCAGGTTAGATGGAGTGGATTGGGTCCCCACTGCAGTGCCCAAGTCAGACGGGGTGGTTGTGGACTCCACTGCAGTGCCTACCTCAATGGGAGCAGAATGGGGTTCAAGTGAGGTCGGCAGGACAGAGGGGGGGACACGGTCCCCACTTCAGTGGCATTAACTGTCTGACCGGGGGTGGAAGAGCAAGTGGTAGGGGGGAGGGCCTCAGCATTTTGGGGATGGTGTATCTGTG
The DNA here is from genome assembly GCF_964204655.1 of Triturus cristatus. Lineage (NCBI taxonomy): Eukaryota > Metazoa > Chordata > Amphibia > Caudata > Salamandridae > Triturus > Triturus cristatus. The sequence continues at coordinate 1,708,887,682 of NC_140590.1, forward strand.
GGTGGGGCAACCTGGGGCAGGGTGTGGCTGGGGAACCTGTGGAGTGGTGGCCTGGGGGATGGAGGATGGAGACTTTGTCATGGAGCTGCAGAGTGGGGGTGGGGTCTTGCTCTTTCGGCTCTGGGGGGACTTGCGGGTGGGGGCCTCAGTCTGACTGTACCTGGGGGAGGGTGTCCATGTGTGAGGGGCAATCCCCTCTGTGTGTGGGGACTTCCTCTTCCCCTTGTAATCTGGATATGCTAGGTCAGTGGGGAAGAGGCCAAGGTCACAGAGGAAGAGCTTCTTGGGAGATGGGATTGTAGGTGAGGCAAGGGAAGGGGTCTTGGAGGGAGAGGTATCTGAGGACTGCGGAGTGGTTGTGGATGACTGTGTGTGTGTTTGCAAACCATCCCCTGTGATTGTGGTATCAGTCCCCTGAGGTTGCTTGTGTGTATGTCTAGACCTTGGCTTGGGTGTTTGTGTGTTGCCCATGACTGTGGGCTTGGGTGAATATGCTGGTGTGTGTGTGCTTGGGACGAGTTGGATGCTAGGAATAGTGGGTGGTGCAGGGGTAGGAGGGGTGCAGGACTGTTGGTGGAGGGACACTGCTGCCATCAGGGAGGAGGCCACAGACTGATTGTTCCTCTGGAGGGCAGACATGTCCGATGTAATGCCCTCCATGAACGACACCAGTTGTGTCAACAGACTGGTGTGTGCATGGAGGTTACTCAGCATTGATGTCTGCCCTACATGGATCTTCTAAGCAAGTCCACAGACTCCTCACTCAGGGCAGCAGGGGACACAGGGCCAGGGGGTGCAGTGCCTGGCATGAAGGAGACATGCTCCCGTACACGGGAGCCTCCACGGACCTCTGGGATGGGAGCTGGTGGGAGGGTGGTGGTGATCATGGTGGTGGTGGGGGCAGTGGCGGGGACAGCCTCACTAGCTGGGGTTTGGTGGCTGCTGACACCCGCCTCTGAGCTGCTGTGGCCCTCAGCTGGGGTACATTCTGCTGAGGACTCCTCGGTGTGGCTCCACTCGCCCTCCGTGCCACTGGGTCCCTCTGACTCATCGCCTTCTGTCCCAGTCAGGCTCTGTGGCTCCTCCTGGTCCGTGGAGCTGTACCCTCCTGTGGCCTTGGATGTATCTGGATGGAATTAGGAGACAAAGAGAACAACATCAGTCACCTGCACTGACTGCACACACCACAGTGAGTACAACACATCACAGGGCAAGCCCTGGCACCATCAGCTGCACACTGCTTAAAGAGCTCACACCGTTTAGAATAAGCCAATTGTCAGTTTCACCATCAACCATGGCACTCATACCCCACCTGGACTTGCACCCATATGTCTGTTGCATGTTGGATGCTAATACCCCAATGTGCCAACATATACCACCCACACTTTTTTTTGGACATGCAAGTTAACATGTAGGAGTATGTCACTATACACACATCACATCTCTTGCCACTCAGAAAGTATAGGTGTCAGGACGAAGGGATGGCCAGAGTCTCATTTCACATGCTTGTGATGCATGCCAGCATCACACATTATGATGTTCTCATGTCCTGATAGTCAATGCCACAATGGGGTGCATGGAGCACACTTGAATACAATTCAGGATCACTCATAGCAAGTTAAATGCCATGGCACTGGCATGCCTGGAAAGTCAGTCAACACTGTCTCCTGTCACAGGGGCAGGGCATTCAGACAACAACAGTATGCACTGTGTCACAATCATAGCTCAGGGGTAAAGCAAACTCTGCAGCTGACAAGTACACTTGCCCATCCCTGCAAACAACATATCCCGGACCCAGAAGACCACACATCATACAAATCAGACATATGAGTCTCTGCGAACACAACTCCCTGTACATTAGCACATCACAGTCTGCTGTGCATGTAACCCAGCTGCCTGAAGTGCACAGTTGCATACACCATTGTGCACTGCCAAATGATCACACACCTATGTCACACAGGTCTTGTCTCTCATAGTCACATCTCAGCTGTCATGCTGACCCTCAAACTCATGAACACCCCAGTTGTACGTAACAGAAAGCCACACCACAATGACACAGAGGCAGACATCTGAAGGCACATATCACTGAGCACAACCTGTAAATTGATACACAGGAGTGGGATTACAGAGTGTTTATGTAGTATCCTCAGGTCATGTTAATATGTTCCTTTCATTCTGTACCTAGCTGCTCAGCCAGTGTCAGTGTTCCGCGTAGAATGTTAGTGTGGGTGGAATGTTTGGATGCCTGTGTGGGACGGAGACAGTTGGGAGGATGGGCTGAGCAGCTAGGATGCTGCTCCTGGTGGGGCCTATTGTGAGGCCTATTGTGGAGCCTGATCTGGGCCTGTTCTGGGTTTACTACTTCTACACCTAAGATCTTAATACACTTCATCTACTCCTACCTGGCCTCGTCTACAGCGTCTACTTGTACCTCCTGCACACATGGGGGCACACCACTACATTTATGGCGACGATCTGGAGCTCATCTCACGCAAAAAGTAGCCTGATGACAACTAAGAATGAGGAGTGGAGCAAGATTACGTGTAGAAAAGAACCTATGTCAAGTAAAATGAGAAAAAAAGAAACAAGCATCAAGAAATTTAAAGAAAAGGAAAGAAACCTGTTTAGCGATGCAGCTGAAGTCAAAGAAATATGTCAAGCATGTCTGTATGCCCCACCAGTGTCCATTACACCGGACAGCCCAGCCCAGGCATGCTGTGTCTTCATCTCATCGTCTGAAAATACAGTTACAAGCCAGTCTACATCTGGAAAACAAATTATGCCACAAAAACGTCTATTGTGCTACAACCAAGGAATTTTGAGCAACTAGTAACAAGGTAATCTGTGGCTGTTCATGACTTTGCCCACCAGTGCGGGGTTGAAATGTTCTCTTTGGCAAAAGGAATCCAGTTTTAAATTTGTGGCTGTGCTGAAGCTATAGTCTTTAATATCCCATGGGTTCTGAAAGTGTGTTCCACAGTTTCGTACGTGTGGACTTGTTATGTAAATCTTCGGGTGCTACTTTGTGCCCTAATCAGTTGTTATGGGATTTTCAGTGACTGGTACAGTGTCATCTTGGTGGATGTGAGAAAATACTTACTTTCAAGTTATAAGGAAATGAGTGAAATACGGAGAGTTTTATGGAAGCGAGCGATGTACTGTAAGGAAATGTGTCTTCATGTTGACTCTTTAACCCCTTCGATGCTCATGACGGAACGGTTCCGTCATGAGCATCGGTTGCGCTGTGCGGATGACGGAACCGTTCCGTCATGGCCCCGCCCGCGCTCGAACCCTTCAGCACAGCGCGGGAATCCGCGCCGCGCTGAAGGGGTTAAACCATCTGGGTGAAAAAAGTTCATTTTCTATACAAGTCAAAAGGTTGTCAAGTATTCTCTCTGCATGGCTGGTGAGAAAATACAGTTGCGCTTATTTTAAAAATTCAAATGTGGCTCGTGCACCGCACCTGGTCTGTGAGTCGCGTGAAGACTCCCAGACCTCGAGGAATTTCCATACCACTCATCATCCACTCCACTACATCGAAGTCGTCTTTACGTCTTGTCTAAGCAGCGGAGTCAAGTCCTTTCCTCTATTCATCAAGTAGGTGGCTCACCCCAACAATTAAGTTTATTGTTCGCTATCTGGAGTCTTTTTTAGAACGGCTCAACGACAGTGTGTGTACTTCTCTTTTTAGACTCAGAATTCCAACTTACCTGTCTAGGAGCACCCACCAAAGATACTTTTTGACTCGCTGACCCCAGGTAGATCTATCCCATTTTTTGTGGCTTATGTTATACAGTATCCGTTTAAAACATGCTCTACAACCAAACCAAAATCTCCTCCCATACTTGCTCTTAGATCCATTAACTCCTTTAGAGGACGAGCTTCATTCTATTGCTACTCACGTCCCCTGCAAGAAATTCTGAACTTGTCCTACTGAACCTGAGGACATTTTCCCTGTGTTTATTGGTGAGCATGTATCTGTACCTTATTTTTGAGTTATCTTTTTTCGTTTAGGAATAGGAAAGTTATTAGCAACCCTTATTTACTCTTTGGCACCTGTCATAAACTGTCTTCTTATTGTTTTTTTTACAAACCCCACCTTTTATGTTTTATCTTTCATTCTTTTCATTTATCTGTTCGATGTGTGCAACGTTTTAATATAAATCATGTATCCGGTTCTCAACCACTCAATTGCCTAGACCAGTGCCCATTCAATTTGATGATTGATATGTCTTAGTGCCTAAAATGTTAGATACTTAAATGTAACAATTTAGAATTTGTATACTATGTTTATATTTTGTGTCTATTACCTGATAGGTCCCATGGAAATCGCATCTGAATAATTTCAGCCCTGAAGAAGGTGTTACCCCAGGAAAGGGGGTGTCACACCGAAACGCGCGTCGGCGTCTTGAACTGAATAGTTCTTCACACAGATTTATTAAGACCCTACAATCTTTAAAAAATAATCCCTTGTTTTTTCCATTCTTCTTTCCATATTTGGATATTTTTGATTGTATAATATTCATGTTCAATTTACTATTTGTGTGTTTTCACGCCTTATAAGACTAACCTACCATGTTAGGCCTCTAAATTGTTCATTTTTTTACCCTTTAGGATGTATGTTTTATATGTGATTATGGTGTGATTGAGTATGAATGAGAGTCCTGAACAATTTTATATCTTAGGTTTTCCATGGGCATCATTGATTTGTAGGACCATTTTGTCCTTTGTTCGTTAAATTGTCTTTGCAATATTAATTTGCGCACTTATAAAGTAAGTTTCTTTCAATTAATTTGAAAATTAAAAAAAAGGATAAACATCTTTATTTGTTTTGCATCATGATTTATGCATGGTCTAGATAGAGTGGTTCTTCTCTTTTCAAAAATTGACTTAGATGCAACAGTTAAAAGATTATAGGTATAGCAGACCGTTTTGTATTTACTTGTGATTTATCCCCTGCTGCTCTACCTCTATTGTCTTAGGGGTTCCCCTTTTGTAGTCATTTGGGTGTCAGTCCCAAACAATGTTTTTTTTCACGTGGGTTTTAGTCCCATAGTGTCCCTCACATGAGGGGTGGCGTATTGGTTTGTCGCCACAGTCTTCTCACGTGAGAAGTACTTCCTTGGGTGTTGTTCTACCCATAGGTTTTTTACCCGTAGGATTCTACCCTGGGTATCATATTCATTTGTTGTATGTGAGCTCTTATTTCACTTCTTAAATTTTTAAGGGAAGGGAATGGTGTTAGTGTGTTGATCTATGCTTGCATCTTTCTTTTCTCCTTAGTGTGTCTGTTTTCCCTCTCGTGATGTATTTCTTCATGCATCCCTGGGTTTATGGACTCTTCATATCTTTTGTACATTTCTGTATTTATTTGTTTGCTTATTAGTTTGGGTTTATTTTAGGTTTTATTAATTTTCAGTGGAAAGGAAGAGGATGTGTAGTATCCTCAGGTCATGTTAATATGTTCCTTTCATTCTGTACCTAGCTGCTCAGCCAGTGTCAGTGTTCCACGTAGAATGTTAATGTGGGTGGAATGTTTGGATGCCTGTGTGGGACGGAGACAGTTGGGAAGATGGGCTGAGCAGCTAGGATGCTGCTCCTGGTGGGGCCTATTGTGAGGCCTATTGTGGAGCCTGATCTGGGCCTGTTCTGGGTTTACTACTTCTACACCTAAGATCTTAATACACTTCATCTACTCCTACCTGGCCTCGTCTACAGCGTCTACTTGTACCTCCTGCACACATGGGGACAGACCACTACAGTTTATAAATGCCCTTGAGTAGGCATGACTGCCCAGGTCTACGTGAAACAGTGTTTTGCCCTGGACAGAAGTCAGGTGGCTAAGCAAGTGTGGCACACTTGATATACATACTCCTGATGCACACAAATTGGAGTCCCCTGCTGCATGGGTTTGTTTGAAATACCCCAGCCACATGTGGCGAGTCAGACCAGCAATTGGAACACAGCTCAAGGGCACACACAGATCACAATCAGATCTCAGGCATTGGGTAAACAATTGACCCACCCATGAAACACACAACAGAGTCACGGGAACAGATGCTGTCCGGAAGCTGAAGCATAGCTGACTGCAGGGACACAGTGCCCTAGTGACACAAGCAACAGACTGTAGGGGCCACACCTGTGGATCAGATGAGGAGGGTGCATCACAAAATTGAGGCACATAAGTATTGGACTACAATACCTACGTAATGTGGAAGTGTGACCAAGCCAAAAGACTGCAATTAGCACGTCAGACATAGTACACAGATTAGGCATGGACTTACCCCCTCCTTGAAGATGTGTGCCCTTCAGCTGCCTATCCAGGTCCGGGAAGACCACTGCCAGTATTCCGGAGCATGTGGGGGGTCAGGGTCCGGTGTCTGCCCCCCCTGCGAGGAGGCGACAGCTTCGCTGGACCCTTGCGATCCTCCGGGTCCAGCCCCAAAGGTCCTGCCACCTCTTCTGGCAGTTGCGGATCCTGCGCTTGTAGACCCCCACCTAACGGACTACCCGGGTGATGGTCAACCATATGTCCTGCTTCTGGTGGACATCAATCTGTGAGGATGACAACGTTAAAAGTCCATTAACACACATGCCCCATATTTGTGCTGCACACATTTGGATATACATGTCATCATCACAAAGGGAAATGAGTGACACAGGTAGTGCACCCATGGAAAAGGACAAATGCCCTGCATGCCTGACATGTTAACAATGCCTGGGAAGTTTAAGCTTGCACAAATGCACTTTAGCTGCAGAACACCTGTTCATTACATGTACCTACACACTTTGGGGGATGAAAGTACTCTGTGAGTATGCTTGCCACTGGTGTACACACTGCTAGTATTGCTAGTCAGACAACATGCATAATTAGGAAGGCAGTGGACTGCACACTCACCTGCTCCCCTGGTTTCCCATACAGCTTGCTGTACTGTGGAAGGAGCCTGTCCAGCAGGGCCTGGTTCTCCTCCTCAGTGAAGGCTGGGGCCCTCTCCAGAGTATGTGCCATAGCAGGAGCCAGAGGGTGCAGAGACAGCAGCAGTGGTAGCAGGGATGTGGTCCAGTAACATGTAGTGCAGGCAAGTGAGCACCCTGGGGGACAGCCAGCCTTGTATCTGTGCTGCAGAGGCAGACTCTGTGCCATGTATCCCCAGTGATAGGTCTAACACGGTTGCTTCTATGAATCTGGCCAATCCATGGAAATGTATGACTCGTACACGTCTTCCGCATCATTCAAATCTTCACCTTCATAAAACCCTGGGAATTGCAACATTGTTGTAGGCATCTAACTGAATTTCCAGCGCACAACTCTTACAAGTTTTGAATCTGCATCCATCTCCATGACAGTCCAGAGCCAATGGGTGCGCCCTGCTCGGTCAACTGACTTTACAACGCGTATTTTGAAAATACGCATGCACCCGTCTCCATACGATTCAATGGCCAAGGTGTACGCCTGTCTCGGACCATGCCTGCCCGACGCGCATACATGATAGACACCCACGTCGGACCTCACTGCAGTCAATGGCAAAGCGTACACATGGCTCGGTCATGAACCATGCAATGCGTACGCATTGTCACCCGCGTCGGACCTCATTGCAGTCAATGGCAAAGCGTAAGCACGGCTCGGTCATAAACCGTGCAATGCGTACGCATTGTCACCCGCTTCGGACCTCATTTTAGTCAATGGCAAAGCTTACGCACGGCTCGGTCATGAACCGTGCAATGCGTATGCATTGTCACCCGCGTCGGACCTCATTGGTGTGACTATTTGACGGCTTAAACAATTACTTGTCAGGGACACATGTGCACACCTACTACACTACAGCATTGGCCACACAGTGTCCATTGGCATATAAGGCTGCATTCCCTGTGTGTTGGGGGGGCAACATTTTGTTTGTTGGGTGGCCCTTTTGTTCAGCCACTCCCAGGCTGTGCATGTTTTCATGGGGGCAGAATCCTTTGTGTGTCATGCACATTACCACTGTGATGTGCAACTGTACAGTTATGGGCATGAGTCATGGATACAGTTGCAGGTTGGATATGTTTTGGACGGATGTATGTCGTTACAACGCACACTTTTACAACGCATGCACTTACAACGCATTTTTTACAATGCAAAATCCATTACAACGCATTCCATTATATAGCATGACACTACAACGCATTTTTAAAAACTACCTTTACAACGCATTCCATTACAACGCATACTACCTTTACAACGCATACCATTACAATGCATAATATTAAATTGCATTTAAGGTAAGTATTAGATAGTATAGGGGCAAAAATTACTTTTCTAACTCCAGGGGGTGCAACAGTAGGGTAAGTGTTGGATAGTATAGGGGTAAAAATTACTATTCTAACTCCAGGGGGTGCAACAGTAGGGTAAGTGTTGGATAGTATAGGGGTAAAAATTACTATTCTAACTCCAGGGGGTGCAACAGTAGGGTAAGTGTTGGATAGTATAGGGGTAAAAATTACTATTCCAACTCCAGGGGGTGCAACAGTAGGGTAAGTATTGGATAGTATAGGGGTAAAAATTACTATTCTAACTCCAGGGGGTGCAACAGTAGGGTAAGTGTTGGATAGTATAGGGGTAAAAATTACTATTCTAACTCCAGGGGGTGCAACAGTAGGGTAAGTGTTGGATAGTATAGGGGTAAAAATTACTATTCTAACTCCAGGGGGTGCAACAGTAGGGTAAGTGTTGGATAGTATAGGGGTACAAATTACTATTCTAACTCCAGGGGGTGCAACAGTAGGGTAAGTGTTGGATAGTATAGGGGTAAAAATTACTATTCTAACTCCAGGGGGTGCAACAGTAGGGTAAGTGTTGGATAGTATAGGGGTAAAAATTACTATTCTAACTCCAGGGGGTGTAACAGTAGGGTAAGTGTTGGATAGTGTAGTGTAATATTATGCGTTGTAATGGTATGCGTTGTAAAGGTAGTATGCGTTGTAATGGAATGCGTTGTAAAGGTAGTTTTTAAAAATGCGTTGTAGTGTCATGCTATGTAATGGAATGCGTTGTAATGGATTTTGCGTTGAAAAAAATGCGTTGTAAGTGTAGTGCGTTGTAAAAGTTGCGTTGTAAAGGTTGTTCCCCGTTTTGGACATGTCATGTCACGACTATCACTCACCTGAACTCCTGAACCTTCTCTTGAGAGATGAACGAGCCCTATTCCCCTCAAGAACCGGTCCAACAACCGAACTCAATTAATTCAGCTGTGTGAAAAGGTTCCCAAAGGGAAAGGGGAAGTGGAATGACAAAGAGACAAGAGAAAACTTGAGTGCACGTCGCTGCCTTGCACTTCTTATGGCGCCTTTTCTGACTGGCTTAACTTCTTATGACTTTCTTCAGTCTGGCAACATATAGTCATGCAAATCTACAATATAACAAATGGTAATAGTTAGACAATTATTATGTGCCAACATGCAAACCTAATCACAACTCTTCTAACAGCAGGTTTACCTAGTGCATTATTAAAACAGCAGCTATAGTAATACTCTCTTTTCTGTACAAGTTCTTCTTGCCCTGTAAAGAAATATAATACATTAACTCTTGAACACAATGTCCTTGGAAATAGGTTGGTAGTTTGAAGTCCAAATGTTCCGATGATTACCTTTGTTTTGTGGTAATTGCTTCTTACCACTTGACTTGTTTACCAAAGTAATTCTGTAATCCTTGTATTGCTAAGTCTTTAAAGTTCCAACTAAATTATCAAGTCTTTTACTGTTTTCAAAGTCCTTTGCATTGAACAAACATGAATGTTTCTTTAAAAATATGACTCGCCGGTGCGTCGTTGCTTTGACTGTTGTTTTTATTTTCACTTATCTGAAACTCTTCTGTTCTTGCAGAGATTGAGATGTGAAGCGTGTTCTTCCATAGAACGAGTGCACAACCTCATGGACTGGAACGTAGGAGAAAAACAGAAGCCAAGTCTCGCTTCGAAAATATTCAAGAAGTTGTCCGGGGGAAGACGCGATCAGCAGGAGTGCAGGTAAGGAAGTCTAACGATGAGACTAAGCATTAGGGTGCTTGCGAGAGCGATTTAAATACCTTTGAGATCCGTGTGAGGAAGATTCCAGTTCAGGCACGTGTAAATGCAGAAAGCAGACCTGAAAGTTCGCGTGAGCCACGTGAGCCTGTTTCCAGCTTGTCTCGTGTACAGTTTTATGATGCCATCTGTCTTCCTATGCACATGACAAGGAACTCGTGTTTATGCCTATGGTTTTTTGAACGGTACATGTGACAAGGAACTCGTGTTTATGCCAAAGTTATGATACATACATTCAAAGTGCAATGATTAACTTTACGATTGGCTTTTCTGATAAATAATTTAAAGAATACAAATAGGCATGATTATTCTTTGCAATTAAGAATACAATTAGACATGATTATACATGGCACAGGTTAAGAACATTTAACGTGGCAAAATTAAGAACATTTGGCTTGATTGAGCTTCTGTGTAACCGTGACAGTTCTCCCCCGCAAAGGCCGCCCTATGGGTTTTGGTTTACTTGGATAGCGGGTGTGAAAAAGTCTCGTTAGTCTTGGGGCATTAACATGAGATGCCAGTTCCCAGGACCGTTCTGCTGCATCGTAACCTTTCCAGTCAATCAAATAATACAACTTATTATGTATTCTTTTAGCATCTAAAATCTGTTTAACTTCGTATTCCAGGTGATCATTCACAATGATAGGGGGAGGAGGATTATCTTTTCGGGTTCCCTGCTGATAGGGTTTCAGTAAGGAAACATGGAAGACTGGATGTATAGAATATTCTGGAGGTAATGAAAGCCTAATTGACACTGGATTAAGGACGTCTTGAATTGGGAAAGGTCCAATAAAACAGGGCTGTAATTTCCTAGGACCTTCTAATCGGATATTCCGAGTAGATAACCAAACCAAATCACCAATGTTATACAAGGGTTCTGGACTTCTATGTCTATCTGCTTTTTTCTTTTGAAAGGCCTCACTCTTTGCTAAATGATGCCTTATTTTTTCTTGGAATAACTGCAGCTGTTTAATTCTTTCGGAAACAGCTGGTAATTCTTTTTGATCATCCGATAGTACCTGTACAGTAATATTACGAGGATGATAACCAGTCATAAAATAGAAAGGAAAGCAGCCCATAGAAGAATGTTCATTATTATTATACACAAATTCTGCCAAAGGTAATGCTTTGTCCCATTGGGAAGTGAACGTGGCTAAAAAACATCGTAATGATTGTTCTAATATCTGGTTAACTCTTTCTGTTTGGCCATCGGTTTGTGGGTGGAAGGCCGATGATAAAGCCACTTCAATTTCTAATTTTGTACATAAGTGTTTCCAGAATTTTGACACAAATTGCGGGCCCCTATCAGAAATAATTTTACTTGGCAATCCATGTAATTTTACTACATTGTGAACAAAAATATCACAAAACTCAGTAGCAGAAGGTATTTTCAATAAGGGAATAAAATGACCCATTTTTGATAATAAATCTACTACCACAAGAATTGTAGTAAAACCATTTGAGAGAGGTAAATCAGTAATAAAATCGACACTAATAGTGTGCCAAGGGACTGGTGGAATTGGTAACGGTTGTAAGTAACCAACCGGGGCAGTGTGTTGAGATTTATTACGCGAACAAATGGGACATTTTTTAACATAATCTTGGACATCCTTTCTCAAAGTATCCTACCAAAAGGTTCTTGAACACAATTCTACAGTCTTATGAATGCCAGGATGACCAGTAAGGGTGGTATCATGATGCCACATCATTATTATTTGTCTCAATTCTTCTGAAGGAATGTATAACCTTTTTTTATAGAAAAACAATCCATTAGAAATTGAACAGTGTTTTTTAAATACCCATGACACCGAATCAATTTGTTTTGACTCATCCTTCACTTTCTGCAAAAAGGAATCAGATTGAGTAACAGCTACAATTCTGTTCAATTTCAATTTCAAAACTTTATTCGACAGCATGTCATAAAAGCAAGTAACATCCTAACAAGTGCTATAAATACTACAAGATAAAAATACTATAAAAACTCATTAAACCATGATGCTGGCGAATTACAGAAGTTGTAAAAGAAGAATAAAAGTATCACTACTAATTAATAAAAACAGTTCAAAAAAGAAGCAAAATATCAATATTAAATTTAATCATACATAATTTGTGTCAAAAATTCGTTGGCCAACTTCTAAAGATTTTAAGGTGCGGGAACGAATTATCCATGCCCACCCTAAAAATTTTGCAACAGCAATAGCCATACAAGGGGTACAATCAGATTCAAGTATTCTTAGGGCCTCCATATACCTGCGTGTCCCCAAATTTAAACACACTGGTTTTAACCACCTGTGGCGTGGACTAGTATACAAGGGACATACAAACAACAGATGGCCTATATCCTCAATCAGGTCTCTACAGTGATGACATTTATTATCCTGGGAGGAGGACCATCTTTGAGTAAATGCTTTTACAGGAAGGGACCCAATTCTAAACTGGAAATACAGTTTTCTATTGGTGACCCTTTCTATAATGTCCCAGTAAGTCTCGCAAAAGGGAATAGATTTAATTTCAAGGAAGCGGCCCGTTAGCTTGGCATTTTGGCCAGAGCTAAAGACAGACATCAGGGTCATATCCCAATACATTTTTTTAAGAATGGACTTAGATGGGAAACTTGAGCCATCCAAGTCATTCCATAAATGTTCTAATCCCAGTTTTGTTAGCAAATCCCTGATTTCCTTAAGCCATAGGATAGAATGAAAGCAATCCGCCCTAATTATATCCTTCAGGGCAATGGCATAATGGACTAATTCAGGGGTTGTCATGATTCGTCGCCAATATAGGAGTGGGCGCAACCGTGCTAAATCCTCTATGTTTTTCCTGCCTAGGTCATATGCAAGCGGAACCATTGGGGTACTTTGAGGAACTCCAACTAGGCAGCGTAAAAACTTGTTTTCTGCCAATCTTAATTGGTTCAAGTTGGCAAAACCCCAAAGTTCCGAGCCATACAAGGAAGCACTAATGACTTTCATATTGTAAATTTCTAGGGCAGGGATAATAGGCTTAATCAAGGAAGATTTGTGTTTAGAAGCGATTTCACCTGCCAGCTGATGAAATTTTAGGGCAGTCATGTCAATGTGATTTTTCCAGCTCATGTTGCTCTGGAGGGATATTCCTAAATATGTAAATGCCTCAACTTGTTCCAACGGGATGCCATCAAAATTAATTACACCTCTAAAACTTTTCCGCTGATTTAAAGACATAAACTTAGTTTTGGAGGTATTTATCTCAAGACCACGTGATTGACAAAAATCTCCAAACATGTTTAATGCCTTCTGAAGCCCACTTGGTGTTCGCGAAACTATCAACGTGTTGTCCGCGAACATGAGGACTGGTACGCGAGCCCCTGCCAATACTGGGGCATCCGTAGGGGAACGACTGAGATGATCTACAATACCATTGATATACAAGGAGAACAACGTGGGTGCCAAGACACACCCCTGTCGGACACCACGCTCGACAGGGAATGGGTCTGTCACCTCCCCCTGAGTCCCCCATCTAATGCGTGCATAATTGTTCTCATGGAAGCGGACGAGCAACGTTAATAGTTCCGGGGCCATCCCTGCTTCAGCGAGAACCCTCCAAAGTTTTGGACGGGGCACTAAATCGAAAGCTGATTTCAGGTCTATGAAGACCGCATAGAGGGTCCCATTGGTCAATTTACATTCCTCCAGTAAAGTGCTAAGAAATAAAAGACCTGGTCAACAGAACTGGTACAAGGACGAAAGCCAGCATGATACGGGGATAGAATGTCGTTATCTTCAACCCATGATTGCAATTTATTTTGCACTAATCGACCTATAAGTTTTTGGGCTGAGTCTATAAGACTAATAGGTCTATAGTTGTTAGGCAGTGATTTATCACCCTTTTTAAAAACCGGAATTATTTCCGCACCTTTCCATGAGGGGGGGATAGGCGCACCCATAGCCACAGAATTAGCTAGCCATTGAAAATAGTGACACCAAGATAATCTATCAGTTAAGAACACATCTGCTGGTATGCCATCCATTCCCAGGGCTCGACCCCCCGTTACACAATCTAATGCTAGATTAACATCTTTAATCGAAAACAACTGCATTTGATAATAAACGGTGGGGGGGAGTGAGTACTCTCTCTCAGATAAATTGGAAGCGTGTTGTGGTCTGAAGAAGTCGACCCATTGATATTTGGCAACATTATTTTGGGGCGATGGAGCAATCCCACCTCTATCCCACTTAACTATAGCCCAAAATTGTTTTTGATCTTTGGTCAAACAAGCAAGTTTCAGGTCGTTCCAATGCTCCTCATCCCACTGTTTCTTAGCCACTAACTGTGTGTGCCTATATACCTTCCTAGCATTTCTCACTCCTTCAATGTTCCTGGATCTAAGTTCTACACTCAGATTATGACGGGCAACTTTACAAACTTTATTGTACCAACCCGCCTCGGGCAGCTTTATTTTATTAACCTTTTCTGTCTTAATGGTTTTCATAAAGAACCCTGGGGGCCCGATTCACAGAACTAACTTAAGACAAAATCCTAAACTTACTACCATTTTAGTATTCACAGAAGGCACTTACTCATTTTGGTATTCACAGAAGACACTTACTCATTTCGGTATTCACAGAAGTTAGTAGTTCTAACTTTAGGACTCCTAAATGCCTTCTGTGAATACCGAAAGTCTCAAAATTTGGATTTTTCTCAGTTTAGGAGTCCTAAAGTTAGGACTCCTAACTTTACTACTACTAAACGGAGAAAAATCCTAATTTTAAGGCTTTCTGTATTCATAGAAGGCATTTAGGAGTCCTAAAGTTAGGAGTCCTAACTTTACTACTACTAAATTCAGAAAAATCCTAATTTTAAGGCTTTCGGTATTCACAGAAGGCATTTAGGAGTCCTAAAGTTAGGAGTCCTAACTATACTACTACTAAACTGAGAAAAATCCTAATTTTAAGGCTTTCTGTATTCACAGAAGGCATTTAGGAGTCCTAAAGTTAGGAGTCCTAACTTTACTACTACTAAATTCAGAAAAATCCTAATTTTAAGACTTTCGGTATTCACAGAAGGCATTTAGGAGTCCTAAAGTTAGGAGTCCTAACTATACTACTACTAAACTGAGAAAAATCCTAATTTTAAGGCTTTCGGTATTCACAGAAGGCATTTAGGAGTCCTAAAGTTAGGAGTCCTAACTTCTGTGAATACCGAAATGAGTAAGTGCCTTCTGTGAATACCAAAATGAGTAAGTGCCTTCTGTGAATACCAAAATGGTAGTAAGTTTAGGATTTTGTCTTAAGTTAGTTCTGTGAATCGGGCCCTTGGAGTTTAATGAAAAAGAGGGTGTGAGCCTCAAGCATAATTTGGGAGAAGTTTTGGTTTGCAGAGTGGATATTTAATTTGGCCACTTCCTCGATCACCACTTTTTTGAGGTCCTCCAGCTTCTCTGGCTTTTCAATAAATCTGCCCCACTTAACGTGGCGCATATTGTTCGATACGACAATATCCAGAGTGGATTTCTCCTCACCCAATTTAAGTTCTCTAAGCCCATTAGGAGCTATGAATTTCATACAGAGGGGATTATGATCACTTTCCACCCTGGAAGGTATTATCATATCGATCAGCCTATGCCAATCTCTAATATCCAGTAGAAAATAATCTATACGACTAGAGGACCTGCCATTATCAAATGTACTTGCTCCCAGGCGATCAGACGTAGTACGCCCATTTACTGCTCTAAGCCCTCTCTCTAGACATAGGACTTTAAGTTGGATGGCTACTGCTGACCATCTCTTAACTGCGGGAATGTCCAATTGAGGGACACCCCACCTGCTGTCCTCAGCAGTGAGAAATTGGTCCTCAGGTCCAAGTGGCTCAAATGTTGTGTTGAAATCTCCTCCCACAATTATAGACCACTTAGATGGAAGTGCTATAAGCTGTTGGTCAAGGGCGGAGATGACGTCAGATAGAGATCCTCCAACCGTCCCTCTAGCGTAAATGTTAAAAACTGCCAGTCCTTGGCCGGTAGGCCATGTAATATTCACCGCCACAAAATCATTTGATGGAAAGCTCTGTTGTTTGATTTTACAACATAATGATTGGCGGATCCAAATTATTAAACACCCTGATGGTCGGCCTTTAGATTTTTTAATAGCGGGAATTTGGAAGTTAAGAAACCCCTGCCGATGGACTGGGGCCAATGACCAAGATTCCTGGAATAGGATGATATCAAACTGGTCAATAAAGCTACACCATTCAGTGGACTGTAGCCTATTGCCAATTCCTGCAAGGTTCCAGGAAAGAAAGGTCAACCCCAACTCAACTACTAGAGAGCTAAAAGGCTCTTTTACTGTTAATGAGCCTTGGGTCCCCCCTGCAGTCTTATTCTCATGGTCAACGTCATTACAAGATCTACTGGATAGCTCTGTCAATAGTACCTTAGATCCTAAATTATCACATTTTAAAGGGCATGAGTCTGTCGGCTTATCCAGATCAATTATCACAGATTGTTTCTCGATTAAGTTTGATGCTCCCCTCCTTTCTAGTAGGGGGGTAGAAATGGTGTTTGATACAACTGATCTCTGCGTCATAAGGGCACTTAGGCTATCAGACTTGTTTTTGTTCTTATTCTCTAATCTTTTATCCCTATCAAGTCAATCGCAATCTTTAAGATCTGACAAGACCCCAAACCTATTTTCCAGGCTGATGTTCCAATTGCTATTTGAGTCACACCTACCCCCTTTATAAGGTCCGCCTTAGCCTTGGTCTCGCTACATTGGTTTTACTGCCTCTCATACAATAAAAATATTCTAGGGTTAGTGGAACAATAGCAGTGTACCTTCGTTGAGGGGGAAATATATTGGCCAGGACATTGGGGAGAACACCTGGATGTGAGAAGTTAAGAACAATACAGTCTCCCACATATCTTTTCGGATTGGGCCCTAGCCATGGTACTCTTCTAGCCATGATGATTTCCCCAGCTAATTGTTGTTCACCCCCTGGGGACATCCTCATGTTATTTGTCAACCAATGCAGTGATTTACTAATCAGCGAAGATGTAGATTCCGCTTTACCAGGCAACAAAATAGGTACATTAGCGAGAACTAGTACAAGTGGAGAGGCCTCAACAAAACATTGAAATTGGTCTCTCTCTTTATGTGGAGCAATGGATCTAAGTTGGGGACCTTCATTAGCTATGATCTGAGTGTTCTTATCTATTATAGATTGTGAGGAAGGAGGATATGTTGCCCTTTTTCCTACAGCCCTTTCTCCACCTCTAGAGGGCACTATGTTTGGTGCGGATCTAGTTATCACCGGGGTTGAGGTACTACCCAACTCTTCCACTGACTTATTTATAAGAGCACTAAGTCTTGATACCTCTGCCGTGAGCAGATCAATTTTGGCCACCAGTGGTGTAACAATACACTTGATCTTAGAATCGATTATACTAGCTATTTTTATGGATAGCTCATTCTCGGACTCTTTACTCTCATGTAGCCCATTGACTTCTTCCTTATTCAGGCTCAAAGGTGCAGGGGTAGGTTTTTTCGACTTAAACGAGGCCCACTACATTTGGGATGGGGTTTTCTACATGCTCTAACTGCTCTAGACCTGCGAGGGGGGGCAGGGGACGTGGATTTCACTATTTCAGTATCTAGGGCAACATCTGGGTCAAGGATTGATTGTGTATTAATGACAGAGGATACACTATGTTCTAATGTTTTGCTAACTAGGACCTCTATATCTGCGACAATACTGCTATTTGCCGGTAGTGGGGAATTCGACAAGGATTCTGACAGAGGACCCGTCATTGGGGTGATAGAAGAGCAACTCAATCCCAATGACGCCCTCCTGTCATTATTGATTTTACTTACAATCTGCACCAAATAGTTGTTTATAGTGTTCAGTGCAGAGCCAGCTTTTGTTTAGACATGCTACAGAAATGATGTTACAGTGCCTTACAATTAATCACTGGTCAATAATCCCAACAGTGAGTAATAAAAAAAAAAAAAAATCAAAGTAACAACAAATGGTCACCTATACTATGAAATATTGCACAACTAGGTGCTATTGACAAAAAATTATTATTTTTTTTAATTTTTTTTATAAGAGGCCACCAGTACCTTTGAGTCCACAGCTTAGATAAACAGAAGCTCTACTGGCGATGAAAGAGAGGTAGCCCGTCCCGTCCTCACATGTCCTCGGACGGCCACAGACGGCCCGCCCTTTGCCCGGGCTTAGCCCGGCTGGTCCCGCGCGTGTCCCGCGACGCGGAGGGAGTCTGCGGCTTATGAGCGCCTCCGGGCGCGAAAGCGAGATTGTTTGGGGCGGGGCCACTGCAGGGGCTTCTGGGGGCTGTGGTCCCCTGCCTCTGTTACCACGAGGACCGCAGCAGCCACCCCAGCAGGAAGCGGTAACAAACACCTCGGGCGCCGTGCAATCAAGCGTCCCCCTCCAGGATCCAGGTAAAGTTAAATGAGCACAGTATCATGCAAATTGAGGCTCCCACTCCTCTGTTCCTTGGAAGGATATTTTGAACCTCTTTTTTGGACTCTTGAAAGTCATTCTCATGCAAACGAGAGAGGGTATCTGATAACAATTGCTTTTGCCCTGGTCGGTAGGTGATTAAAAAATCAAACTCACTAAAAAAAAGCAACCATCTCATTTGCCTAGGTGTTAATGCCTTGATAGACGTGAAAAATTGTAAATTTTTATGATCAGTAAAAATTGTAACCGTGTGTTTAGCTCCCAAAAGATGATGTCTCCACTCAGCAAAAACATCCTTTATGGCCAACAATTCTCGCTCAGCAATTGTGTAGTTTTGTTCCGCTGGCAATAATTTTCGTGAAAAATAAGCTAAAGGATGAAGGTGTCCAGTGTTTGGGTTCTTTTGCATTAATACCCCTCCTACTGCAGTTTGAGAGGCATCAGCTTCAACGAAAAAAGGTTGATCAGGATCTGGATGACTTAATACAGGAGCTGAGGTAAAAGCTCTTTTTAATTCAAGAAAGGCTTCATTAGCTTTTTGGGACCACTGCAAGATTTGTCCCTTTTTCAGTAATTGTGTAATGGGAGATACAATCCTTGAAAAATGAGCTATAAACCTCCGATAAAAGTTAGCAAAACCTAACACCTTTTGAACTTCTTTTACTGAGGCTGGAATTGGCCAATTAGTGATGGCTTCTACTTTTTTCAGATCCATTTCTTTACCTTTAGGTGAAAGTACATAGCCTAGGAAATCTACCAAATGGGCATGAAACACATATTTCTCTAATTTAGCAAACAAAGAGTGTTCTCTTAGTCTTTGTAGGACAGTCCTAACATGTTCTTCTTCACTCTTAGAAAAAATCAAAATATCATCGATATAGACGATGACAAAAACATCTAAAAGATCGTGAAAAACTTCATTGATGAAATACTGGAATGCCGCTGGGGCATTGCATAACCCAAACGGCATGACAGTATATTCATAGAGGCCGAACTTAGTACGGAATGCGGTTTTCCACTCATCACCCTTGTGCATTCGAATCAGGTGATAAGCGCCACGTAAGTCAAGTTTGGTGTAAATTGAGGAACCCTTGACCTGATCCAATAATACAGGAATCAATGGCAATGTTTATCGATTTTTAATGGTGGCCTTCTTGATGCTTCTATAATCTATGCAAGCCCTCAAATCTCCTGATTTTTTGGCCATGAAAAAGAGAGGAGAGGAGACCGAGGAGGAAGAATGTTGAATAAAACCTTTTTCTAAAAGGTCATCAAGGTAGTCTTTCAAATACTTGTTCTCTGGTTCAGTGAGAGCATAGATACGACTGCACGGAAGAGGCATTCCTGGAATTAGGTCTATCCTGCAGTCATATACTCTGTGAGGGGGGAGCTGCGTTGCTTGGACAGGATCGAACACATCTGCATAGTCTTGGTATATGCTCGGTAAACTACGCTCAGGACTAAATGTGGAAGCACAATGTAAGGGAAAAATGGGGTCTTTAGCTTCTAGATAGCAATGTGTCCTACAGAACATGGAATCAAGACTTAATGTTCTCTTAACCCAATCAATCTTGGGATTGTGTTTCTCTAGCCAAGGAATGCCAAGAATTATTCCAAAAGCTGGAGTGTCAAATAAATCAAAAATTACCTGTTCAGTGTGTCCATTTTCGCTAACAATAGTTAGAGGCACAGTATGTGACCGAATAAGACCAGAAGATAAGGCCGAGCCATCGACGGCTGTGACAGGCTCAGGTACTTCTTTACTTATATTGGAAATATTCAATTTTTTAGCCAGGTTTATATAAAAAAAATTCCCAGTAGCTCCAGAATCTACAAGAACTGGTAAAACATGTCTTTGTTGTGCCACTGTATTCAGGACATTCCTAGAGATCTCTGTTTTTGATTCGCTCAAAGAAACAATCTCTTCTTTCTTTGAGGAATTTAGTTTTCCGATTCGTTTTGATCAGCCAGAGCAATGTCTTTCTTTCTCTTGGGTTTTATTGTGCATTCTCTGGCGAAATGTCCGCCCTTGCCACAATACAGGCATAACTTTTCTTTTCTTCGTCTATCTTTTTCTTCAGGAGTAAGTGGCCCTCTGATTCCCCCTATTTGCATAGGTTCTGGATCTCCTGCCTTGTCATCCTTTTCTTTATCTTTTCTTTCAGTCCTTGAAAACAGGGGTCTATTATCTATTTTAAGTCTAAAATCTGTTCTGGGTTTTTCTCCCTTTCTCTCGTTTAACCGATGATCTAATTTGACCACCAAGTCAACAAAGTCTCCGTACTCAATTGGTAAATCAACTATATGAGCCAGTGAGTCTTTGAATTCCTCTCTTAACCCACGGTAAAACAACGAGGTACGCTTTTCCTCGGGCCAACGGGTCTCTGAAAGCAGTCTATTAAAGGTGGTAATGTAACTAAGTAAATCTTTAGAACCCTGACGAAGGTTAAGTAATTCATTATCACTCGTCTGAACAAACACATGACGAGCAAAAAGTCGAGTCATGGCGTCCTTGAAAGCATCATAGTTTTGTAAGAGAGGACTGTTTGAGTCTACCAAGGGAATAGCCCAATCTGCTGCTACACCACCTAGATAAGAGATAATAAACGCAGTTTTGGTGGAATCTGAATTAAAAATCTGAAGTTTGCAAAGAAAATGCAATTGACGTTGATTAATGAAAGCTGCACATCGCGTGGAATCTCCTGAAAAACGTTCTGGGTTGACTAGAGGGACCGGTGTTGGAGTGACTACAGTAACTTGAACATTAGAATCAGTATTGTGTGCCACTGGATTAACTGAGGCAAAGGTAGTATTCCCAAACTTTGATGGGGATATTACCGGACGTTTTTCAGGACCCTTTGGATCTCTCCATTGCATAAAACCTTGTTTTGTCTTCACTAATTCTTCCCTAAGTGCATCATTTTCCTGTTTCAAATGCTGCATTTCTATTTGTAAATTCTTAACTAATGCAGATAAATCTGAAGTATTGTCTGCCACATCCATTTCGTTGATCTCTCACAGAAGTGGTGGCTTACTCTTCTGTCACGACTATCACTCACCTGAACTCCTGAACCTTCTCTTGAGAGATGAACGAGCCCTATTCCCCTCAAGAACCGGTCCAACAACCAAACTCAATTAATTCAGCTGTGTGAAAAGGTTCCCAAAGGGAAAGGGGAAGTGGAATGACAAAGAGACAAGAGAAAACTTGAGTGCACGTCGCTGCCTTGCACTTCTTATGGCGCCTTTTCTGACTGGCTTAACTTCTTATGACTTTCTTCAGTCTGGCAACATATAGTCATGCAAATCTACAATATAACAAATGGTAATAGTTAGACAATTATTATGTGCCAACATGCAAACCTAATCACAACTCTTCTAACAGCAGGTTTACCTAGTGCATTATTAAAACAGCAGCTATAGTAATACTCTCTTTTCTGTACAAGTTCTTCTTGCCCTGTAAAGAAATATAATACATTAACTCTTGAACACAATGTCCTTGGAAATAGGTTGGTAGTTTGAAGTCCAAATGTTCCGATGATTACCTTTGTTTTGTGGTAATTGCTTCTTACCACTTGACTTGTTTACCAAAGTAATTCTGTAATCCTTGTATTGCTAAGTCTTTAAAGTTCCAACTAAATTATCAAGTCTTTTACTGTTTTCAAAGTCCTTTGCATTGAACAAACATGAATGTTTCTTTAAAAATATGACTCACCGGTGCGTCCTTGCTTTGACTGTTGTATTTATTTTTACTTATCTGAAACTCTTCTGTTCTTGCAGAGATCGAGATGTGAAGCGTGTTCTTCCATAGAACGAGAGCGCCACCTCATGGACTGGAACGTGTAGTGTCGCGGTCTAGTTGACGCGCGCACTACGTGAAGACGGCGATGTGCGTAGCGGCCGTTTGGATGCTACTGCGCATGCGCGACAGAGCGCGCGAGTTAGAGACGGCGATCGGAGCGTGTTGCCCGGCGCTCTCTCAGCAAGATAGATAAAAGTGTAATAAAGGTTCCTACAACCTCCTGAACGCTTCCTGAGAGTCATTGGGGAAGGGCTACTGCTAGCCAGGCACCCAGCAACATTACAGTGGCGACGAGACTGGGATCCTGAGAACCCTACGTGCAATAGGAGGAAGGTGCCCCCCCAACCTGCATCAGAGAAGAGGTCCACCAGGAGGGACACCACCCCACGCGGTAAGAAGACCGGAGGGGTAAAGGACAGACACCTACACACCGGGAGAGCGCGGCAGAGGCAGATAAACGCCGGGCAGTGGCACGTGGGCAGTGAAGGAGCCAGCCACGAGGTAGAGGATATCGCAGGCGGACAGCGGAACCACAGAGGAGACCCTGGCGGAGTCGGGGGACGACGGAGCAGCCAGCTCGAACGCAGTCCCAGGTACCCGAAGCAGGGGAGCGGGGACAGACGCACCAGGTAGTCCAAGGAAGCTGGTGGAAGCCAAAATGAGTGCACAGTCATCGACCCTGACGACGCCGATTCCGTTCCTACCACGCCCGGGAGAACCCATAATGAAGTGGGAAGACTGGAGGGAGTACTTCAAAAACTACCTGGAAGCGCTAGAAGATGAGAACGAGGAGGCGTTCTCTAGTGCCAGGAGGAAGAGGATACTTCTACACAACCTGGGACCAGAAGGAATACGGGTGTTTCAAAACCTCACACCGACCACCAGACAGGTAGGGGACACAGACGTGTTCACCCACGCCATAGAAGACTTAGACAACCACTACCGGCCAGCGGTGTGCACCTCCATCGACCGCTATAACTTCCAGCAGAGAAAGCAAGAAGCGGGGGAATCCGTAGATGACTACGTAGCGGCACTGCGGAAACTGGCGATGACGTGCAAATATGGCGGACTGCAGGATGAATTCATCAAGGACCAGATCGTCATGCACACGACAAGCAAGTCAGTACAGGACAAACTATGGGCGAATGGAGATGCGACGCTGAACGAGGTGATCGCCATAGTGAAAAGAGCGGAACTAACAAAACGCTGTGCGGACGCGGCCAAGAGAGAACCGGCCCCCAGACTCACGGTCAACAAGGTGGACGACGCGGACCATCAGACACGTGGGAAACCAACGACGGGGGAGTACAGAGGAGCGACCAAAGGGAAATCAAGACCCGGACAGACATGGAAACAAGAAAAAGGCGAGGCCATGAGATGCTACAGGTGCGGGAGCTCGAGCCATGCTGCGCACGACAAACGGTGCCCCGCATTCAGAGCCAAGTGTGCGTTCTGCGGCCTGGTAGGTCACTACGAAAAAGTATGCCGAAGGAAAGGGAGACAGCAGGCGGTGAAGTTCGTGGCACAGGACGAGGGGGAAGAAGTAGAAGGCCATGAAGAAGACGAAGAAGTCCTGTGTATAGAAGACCAGGTACTGGGCATAGAGGGGAGAAGAACGCGCAAACCCCAGTGCGACATGATTATTGGAGGAATACACATCACCATCGTGGCGGATTCAGGATCTCCATACACGATCGTCCAACGTTCAGTATGGAATGAGAGGTTCAGACCCACGTGGGGCGCGCAACTAGAACCCCCCGACATTCGACCCGTCACCTACACAGGGGATCCTATCCCGATGGTAGGGTTCAAGACACTGAAGTTCCAGTTCAAGGAGCGGAGTGCGCTCTGCAAGCTGTACGTCGCGGAGAAGGGACCGTCAGTCCTGGGCTGGATGGACCAAGGAGAGTTGGGCGTACAGCTGAACCCAGGAGGGGACACCCAGGTGATGGTGACTCTGGACGGAGAGGAGTCGACGGCAGAAAAATGGCGGAGCGGGCACCCGAAGGTTTTCGGCGGGAAGATCGGGAAACTAGAGAAGTTCTCCCACAAAATCGTCCTTAAAGAAAACGCCCGGCCGGTAGCGCACAAAGTACGGAACATCCCGATTGCGGTGAAGGAGGCGGTGCAACAGGAACTCCTCCGACTGGAAGAAGGGGGATCATTGAGCCCATCGACAGTGCGGAGTGGTTGGCGCCTCTGGTGGTGGCCATGAAACCGTCAGGCAAGGTGCGCCTCTGCGTGGACCTCAGGGAGTTGAACAAGTGCATAGTGGTCGAAAGGTTCCCCTTGCCACGCATAGAGGAAATGTTGGCCCGCACGAAAGGAGTGAAATGGTTCTCCACCATTGACTTGCAATCGGCATACCACCAGGTAGCGCTACATCCGACAAGCAAAAAACTGACGTCGTTCATCACGCCGTTCGGCTGCTACCAATTCTGCCGCATGCCCTTTGGTCTCGCCTCGGCAGCGGCGGTGTTCCAGAAGCTAATGGCCCGCCTGTTCAAGGACATTGAGGGAGTGCAATACTTCCAGGACGACATCCTCGTGATGGGGACAGAGCTGGAGGACCATGACAGGAAGCTATCAGCAGTATTGAAGATCCTGGAAGAGAAAGGCCTAACGGCAGAGTGGGAGAAATGTCACTTCGGGATGACGTCAGTCACCTACCTGGGGCACGAGATAGGTGCGCAAGGAATAACGCCGAAGAGAGGGAACGTGAAGGCCATCTGCGAAGCACCACCGCCCACCTCCAAGGAAGAAGTACGGTCATTTCTAGGGATGGCGGAGTACTATAGTAAGTTCGTCCACCACATTGCCACAAAAACCCACCACATGAGGCAACTCACGAGAGACAAGACAACGTTCATCTGGACCGAGGAGACGCAGGAGGAGTTCGACACAGTGAAGCAGGAAATCAGCGGAGCGATCCCGTTGCAAGGATTCGATCCCCAGGGGCGGTCAATATTGATGACAGACGCGAGTGAAAAGGGGCTTGGAGCGGTGCTCATGCAGGAAAGACCGGAAGGCGGAACGGAGACGATCAGCTTCGCGTCCAGGACGCTGACGGCGTCGGAACAAAAGTTCAGTGTGATCGAGAAAGAGATGCTGGCGGTAGTGTGGGCTATGGCGAAGTACCGTCAGTTCTTGTGGGGCACCAGATTCCAAGTGAAGACGGATCACAAGCCTCTCGTGAAGGTATTGACATCGGACGGCCATGCCGGCGCCACACCCCGGATTGCGAAAATGACACTGAAACTCCTGGAGTACAGGTACGACGTGGAGTATATCCCGGGCTCCAGAAACAAGATAGCGGACTACCTCAGCAGGGCATCCACGATGGACAGTGCCTCCAATGACAGGGAGGACGACGATGAGATGGTGGCCCTGACGGACGACCCGGAAAAAGCCATCAGCAGGCAGGAATGGAAAGACGCGTATGAGGCGGATGGTGATATGGATGACATCAAGGCGTATATCGTACGAGGATGGCCAGAAAGGAGAAGACAAAGACCAAAAATCCGGCAGTTCTACGAGGTCAGAGAAGAGCTGTCGGTGGGGAACGACGGAGTGTTCGTCTACAGAGGTGACAGGGTGGTACCACCGGAGAACATCGTACCGACCCTGCTAACCATACTACACGAAGGCCACCTGGGAATCGTGAAGACAAAGGCCAGGACTAAACAAACATACTGGTGGCCAGGGATGGACACGCATGTAGAGAGGCACGTGAGAGACTGTGTGCAGTGCCTGGGGGCGGACAAGACACTTAAACCTATGAGACCACCCTTAGGGAAATTCACGAATCCCAGCAACCCATGGGAAGAGGTGGCAGTGGACATACTGGGGCCAATACTGGACGACCAGGGGATCTCCAAATACCTATGTGTACTAGTTGATAAGTACTCGAAATGGCCAGAAGTACACATCAACGAGATCATGGACACGGACGGGATACTACGCTTCCTCAAGGCGGTGTTCCTCCGGGAAGGCATACCCAGGGGCATTATCAGCGACAATGGCCCCCAGTTCATCTCCGACAAGTGGGTCACATTCGCGAGCAGGAATGGCATAATACTCAGACACACCTCGATATACCACCCGTCCAGCAATGGACAAGTAGAGAGGTTTAACAGGGTGCTGATGGGCTCCATACAGGCGTCCATCACGAGAGGCAAAGACTGGGAGAAAGAAGTGCAAAGCACGATATGGGCGTACCGTATCACCCCCACCGGTAGGGGATACAGTCCCTTCCAGATCTTACGTGGAAGGCAACCCTTCACCAGAGACAATGTGGCGTGGCAGGAGAAGACCATCACCAGCAAATGGTCTCCAGCAGTGGTGCAACACAACCTACAGAAGGCACAACGCATCTATACAGAACACTACAACCGCCACAAGAGGACAAAAGAGATGGCGTTGGAAAAAGGGGAGTGGGTCAGAGTGAAGCTAGCAGTCCTAAAGCGAAAGGGAGAAAGCAAGTACTCCCCACCCCTCAGAGTAGAAGAAGTGTATGACCGGGCAGCGTTGCTCAGCGACGGAAACGTGTGGTCACATGAGCGCATGGCCAAATGCAATAAGATCTTACAGTGGCCCCGAGAGTACACGGAAGGGGAAACCCCGACGGAAGGGCCGATGAGAGACACAGACTCATCCGAGGGAGGCCACGGAGAGAACATGACCGGAGAGCAAGAGAGAGAGAGAGACATCCCAGGGGGAGGATCCTTGGTGGAAACCACTCGAGAAGATGGCGAGGTAAAAGAGAGAGAGGGCCAGGGCACTCCGAAAGGTACCGACGGAGGCCCGGTCGCAGAGGGAAGCCGAGAAGGACATTCCACTCCGGTAAGACACACCCGGGGGGGAAGAGCAGTGGTGAAGCCATCCAAGTTCAGAGACTTTGTAATGGACTGACCACCCGGTCTGGGACATTGTGTTGTGGGTATGAAAAGGGGGAGATATGTAGTGTCGCGGTCTAGTTGACGCGCGCACTACGTGAAGACGGCGATGTGCGTAGCGGCCGTTTGGACGCTACTGCGCATGCGCGACAGAGCGCGCGAGTTAGAGACGGCGATCGGAGCGTGTTGCCCGGCGCTCTCTCAGCAAGATAGATAAAAGTGTAATAAAGGTTCTTACAACCTCCTGAACGCTTCCTGAGAGTCATTGGGGAAGGGCTACTGCTAGCCAGGCACCCAGCAACATTACAGAACGTAGGAGAAAAACAGAAGGCAAGTCTCGCTTCGAAATTATTCAAGAAGTTGTCCGGGGGAAGACGCGATCAGCAGGAGTGCAGGTAAGGAAGTCTAACGATGAGACTAAGCATTAGGGTGCTTGCGAGAGCGATTTAAATACCTTTGAGATCCGTGTGAGGAAGATTCCAGTTCAGGCACGTGTAAATGCAGAAAGCAGACCTGAAAGTTCGCGTGAGCCACGTGAGTCTGTTTCCAGCTTGTCTCGTGTACAGTTTAATGATGCCATCTCTCTTCCTATGCACATGACAAGGAACTCGTGTTTATGCCTATGGTTTTTTGAACGGTACATGTGACAAGGAACTCGTGTTTATGCCAAAGTTATGATACATACATTCAACGTGCAATGATTAACTTTACGATTGGCTTTTCTGATAAATAATTTAAAGAATACAAATAGGCATGATTATTCTTTGCAATTAAGAATACAATTAGACATGATTATACATGGAACAGGTTAAGAACAATTAACGTGGCACAAATTAAGAACATTTGGCTTTATTGAGCTTCTGTGTAACCGTGACATGTCACATACACCCTGAGTCCTGGGGGTGATGGCATGTATGTCACAGTGAGATCTGTAGCCACAATTCTGATGTACACCCACAGTCTATGTGCATGTTGTGTCTCAGATGTGGCTGATCAAATGTGCCCAATGGGAGACAGTCTCCACATCCATGTGGTATGTGCAGCAACCTTGTTGTTGTGTTTGTGTCTGAGAGACATAAATGTAGGGCCTGCAGAGACAACAGTGGCCACTACCTGTGGGACTCACGCTTGCCTTGTGGCGTGTACGCGATATGCCATGTCATGCCAGTGTCGATGTGGCAATACAGCGACCCTGGGTATCTGCATGGCAAAGATCTGTGATGCCTGGGAGACATCAGGCCTCACTTGTCGCTGTGGTGTGTGTTTGTAACGTCACAGCAGTACATAGGTAGGGTGACACAGCCCAATGATTTGCCATGGCACTACATGGGACTCATGTGGACATGTGGCCTTGAGATGTGAGGTGATGGCCATGTAGGTGACATATGTGTCCATGCCCAACAGCACACACCTCAGTACATTGTGTATTGTCATGATGTATCATGTGATATTTTGCTTGGTCATGGCCACATGGGTGGATGAACTGACAATCTTCCTTTATGCATCCCTGTAATGCAGGGCAACAGCTGTCCATAGATCATTCCCAGACCTTGCGACCATGCAGGAACACGACTACATCGAACGGTGCCGCTTCACCAGGCCAGTGATTGAGGAGTTGGCGGAGCAGTTGGCGCTACATCTGCTACCTGACTGGACATACCCTACAGCACTGACCCCAGAGGTGAAGGTGATGGCAACCCTGCACTTCTTTGCTACTTGTTGGACCCGGCCTCGTGGCGTGGTCCTTACCCCTTTGGATTGTGCCCGTTCCACGCCCCGGCCTTCACGGGCCACCCTTCCGAGTGGCACAGAGACCCCTCATCCCGAGCCGCACGCGGTCGCCTACCCCTCGGAGCTCCGCCATCTTTGTGGCCTCCACGTGACTCGGGGCACCAGCCTCCGTGACCCCGCTCAACCCGGCCTCGGCCCCAGTGAAGCCCCGACATCGAGGCACAAAGAACTGGCCAGGGGGTACCACATGAACACTTCACCGCCCCCGGCGGAGGACAGTATCGATGGGACCCCCAACCATCCTCCCACACCTAGGGGTGATCGACCTACAACTCTCTTGGGCCTGGCGCCTCTCCTGCTGGGCGTCTGGCCGCACCCAACTCGGCCTCTCCGCCCCCCCCGGGCGCTAGGGTCCGGACATCAAAGGGCACCAGACCTATATCTGGGGCGACCTCGCAACCGACCACCAGTTGTATCCAGGAGTCGAGAGCCCTGCTGAGTGAATCGCGGCTGACCCTACGGAAGAACTATTGCTTGAAGAACTACCACGAGCCCTGCAGACTGCGTCGCAGCTCCATCTTGTTGAGACCTTGGAAACCCCCCGGAACATCGGGGCCCTGCTGACGCTGTCGCGGCCCAACCAAGCTGAAAACCTCCCTCGGAGCCCTACTGACGTCGTCGCGGCTCGAGCTGTACAGAAACCATCTTGAGAGCCCTGCTGACGCCGTCGCGGCTCGACCACCCCGAGATTCGGAGGCCCGCCAGCTGAGGATCAGAACTGGGCCCCAGGTACCCTCGTACCGAGCTGCTGCGAAAGACTGTCCCGCTACCTTTTCCGCTATTGAGACATTGAGACTTTCGTGGATCCCCGATCCTTCCCCTGTAAATATTGGAACTATAAATCCTCGCATATTGATAAAGAATTGCCTATCTTGATAACCATCCTCGAGTCCTGTGTGGTGGTGTTACTGGGCCCGTACTATACAGGAGAAGGACCTCTCCTAGGAGGCTTCTCAGCGGCGCTCGGCTACTTCATGCAGCGTGGGGGCCCCTCTGGGTGGTCTAGCGTACCCCCCGAGGACCGCCTTCCAACATTTGGTGGCCAGCGACGGGATCCGAGCCGAACGCAGAACGTACGAGCAAGTAACCCACTCGCTACCCATCCAGACAAACGGAAAACATGAGCAATCAAGAAAACACCGTGAGCACGGAATTCCAGCCAGAACGGCTAGAGGAATATACGCACAAAGAGCTGAAACAATTCTGCAAGGCCAAGGGCATTGCAACTACCAGCCTGGGTACCAAGGAAGAGATGCAGAAAGCCCTGAGGACCTGGCTAGAAGCCGAGGCAGGTTCCCCCCAGAGTGAAGGGCCCCTGCCCCTGAATGCAGCTGCACCGACCCCGGCAACCGGAGGGAGAAACAGCCTGGAGACCGGCCTCTCCGCAGAGGAAATACGAGAACGGGAGAGGGTCCGGACCCACGAACTAGAGCTCGCCCGACTACGGCTGGACGGCGAACTCCAGCTGGCTGAAAAAAAAATGGCCATAGAGCAGCTACGGCTACAGGAAGAAATAGAGGAGAAAAGGCGGCACCGGGAATTGGAAGAGAAAAGACTGACCCTTGAGCACGAGCGGGGTCTCAAGGAGCTCGAGCTAAAAGCCCAGAAGGGGGCGACCGGCACCCCCAGCAATAGAGACGCTCTACCGCCCGCCGAAACCAAAGT
Organism: Triturus cristatus; assembly: GCF_964204655.1. Taxonomy (NCBI): domain Eukaryota; kingdom Metazoa; phylum Chordata; class Amphibia; order Caudata; family Salamandridae; genus Triturus; species Triturus cristatus. Next base: position 1,708,918,350 of record NC_140590.1, read on the forward strand.
ACATATCCCCAAAGATGTCGTCAAGGAATACTATAAAAATGATGACATCCAACAGTGGTTCAAGGCGTACGAGGTGGCCATGACCTCCCATCGGGGTGCCCCGAAAGGACTGGGGTGCCGGCCTGTGGGGTCGGTTCCTTAGCGAAGGCAGAGACACCCTGCTCCAGCTACACGAAGACGTGATGACCTCCTACGACCACATGAAGGAGGCCCTGCTCACCCGCTACGGACTAACAGCGGAAATGTACCGCCAGCGGTTCAGAGACTGCAGAAAAATCCCCGGTACCACGTGGGTGGAGTATGTGGACTTCTTCAGCCGGGCCCTCGAAGGATGGATCAAGGGTAGCAAGGTCACCACCTACGGTCAGCTGGTCGACCTCATCATTTGGGAACACCTCTCCAACAATTGCTTCGTGGAGCTAAGACAACATCTCCTCGACAGCAAACTGACCGAGCCACGAAAACTAGCCGCGGAGGCCGATCGATGGGTCAACACCCGAGTCTCCCGGAACCCGATGGGGGAATACCAGACCAACCCCACCGGGCCACCCCGCCAGCGCGGCGGAGGAGGAGGGTCGAATCGGAACCGGGACATCCCCGTCGGGCCTCCCCGGAGCCCGCCTCGAAGGCCGCCCCAGCAACACCTCTCCCCGAGCCTAGCACGGCGGGGAGCGGCACCAGCCAGAGCCGGACCCCGGCCGCCAATAACATGCTACGGCTGTCAGCAAATTGGACACTATGCCAGCGACCCGGCCTACCCCTGAACCGAAGAAGTGGAGCCGGCGGGCCCCCGCCCCGACAGCTGGCAGCTGCCGCCCTGGGGGAAGGAGAAGAGGAGGAATAACCCCTCGACAGAGGGACCACTGAGTGGGAGCCCGCGGCCATGTCCCTGGTCTGCCTGGGCAGCCGAGAAATGGTGCCCCGCACACCCATCCCGAGCAACACCCAGAAATACCAGCAGTGGGTCACCATCAATGGGCGGCAAACCAAAGCCCTCCGCGACACCGGAGCCAGTGTCACCGCTGTCCGCTGCCACTTGGTGACCCCCGAACAAATCCTACCCAACGTGCTGTGACCCGTCCGAACTGCCGACAACTGCGAGAGCCTGTGCCAGATGGCCATGGTCCCCTTCGAATGGGGAGGGGTGACGGGCCTGCTAAAAGTGACTGTCCGCGACGACGCTCCAGTGGACTGTCTCCTGGGGAACGACCTGGAGAGTTCCCCCTGGGCTCACGTGGAGCGGCGAGAACACCTCCGGATGTTGGGACTATCCGAATGGGCCTGCGCCACCACCAGATCCATGGCCGCCCAGGCCCCCCGCTCGACTACGGCCTCCGACTCCGCCGAGGCCACGGGGCTCGCACCACCCCCCGCCTCCAGCGAGGGAGAGGCGGACGCCGACACCGAACCATCCCCCGACAAGATCGCCTCGCTCGAAGCCATCCCCGAACTTGCCCAATGGCGCCCCGACAGGGGCCCCACCCGAGAGCAGTTCCAGCAGGAACAGAAGATCTGCCCCTCTCTCGAGGGGGTCCGCCAGCAGGCGTCCGCGCAGGCCAGCGGTGACCAGACCGGTACGCACTGGGTCTATTGGGCTGAGGGCCTGCTGTATAGTGAACAAAAGATTGCCGAACTAGGGCCAGTCGCGTGCTCATGGTCCCCCTCCGATTCAGGGAGTTTCTCCTCAACCTGGCCCATGATGTACCTCTCGCCGGACACCTGGGGCAGGACAAGACCTACAGCCGCCTGGTGAGCCACTTCTACTGGCCCCGGATGCGGAGGGACGTGGACCACCACTGCCGGTCCTGCCAGACCTGCCAAGCCAGCGGGAAGGCGGGGGGTCGGGTCAAGGCCTCCCTCCAGCCCTTTCCCGCAGTCAGCACCCCGTTCGAGCGGGTCGGGATAGACATTGTCGGGCCCCTGGACCCCCGGACCCCCCTGGGCCACCGCTTCATCCTGGTCCTCGTGGACCACGCCACCAGGTACCCTGAGGCTGTCCCGCTGAGAACAGTGACGGCCCCTGTGGTGGGCCGGGCCTTAATGGGGATCTTCTCGAGAGTAGGATTTCCCCGCGAAGTGGTGAGCGACCGGGGCACCAATTTTATCTCCAAATACATGCGGTCCCTGTGGCAGCAGTGCAGGGTCACGTACAAATTCACCACCCCCTATCATCCGCAGGGGAATGGACTGGTTGAGCGCTTCAACCGAACTCTGAAAGGGATGATTCAGGGCCTGGAAGAACCCCTACGGCGAAGATGGGATGTCCTGCTGCCGTGCCTCCTGTTCGCCTATCGGGAGGTCCCGCAGACGTCCTTGGGGTTCAGCCCGTTTGAACTATTGTATGGGCATCGGTCCGCGGACCCCTCAGCCTGGTCAAGGAAGGTTGGGAGACGAAGCTCCAAGATGCCCCGCCTGACATCTACCGCTACCTTCTGACCCTGCGAAACCAGACACGCAAGTTCCGAGCCCTGGCTGAGGCCAACCTCGAGGCCAGCCAAGAGGACATGAAGCGATGGTATGATCGGAACGCCTCCACCATCGAGTTTGAGCCAGGCCAGCAGGTCTGGGTCATGGCCCCGGTTGACCCTTGTGCCCTCCAGGACAAGTGGACCGGGCCATTCAAAGTGGTGGAAAAGAAGAGCCCCGTCACCTACCTAGTCAACCTAGAGTCCCCCCGGAACGCCCTCCGTGTCCTGCATGCTAACAGGCTCAAGCCCCACTTTGCCTGGACCGAACTAGGCCTGCTACTGGCGACCGACGAGGGGGGCGAGGACGACTCGGAGCCCCTACCCGACCTCCTGCGGACTAGTGCCCACGACGGGTCCATCGAGGGCGTCCAACTCGCCCCCTCCCTGACACCGGACCAGCGCAACGACTGTCAACAACTGCTGCAGGCCTTCGCAACCCTCTTCTCCCTCACTCCAGGGGTGACCCACTGGTGCGTCCACGACGTCGACACCGGGGACAGTCCCCCCGTGCGACACCGAGCCTTCCGAGTACCCGACAGGGTGCAGGCCTGCATCCAGGCTGAAGTAACAAAGATGTTGGCCCTAGGGGTCATCGAGCCCTCCGACAGCCCCTGGGCCAGCCCTGTCGTCCTGGTACCGAAAGCCGCCGCACCAGGCCATCCCCCGGAACTACGATTCTGTGTAGACTACCGGGCCCTGAACGCCGTGACCAAGACAGACGCCCATCCTCTACCCCGGGCCGACGAGCTCATCGACCGCCTAGGGTTCGCCCGCTACCTAAGCACTCTGGACCTCACCGCCGGGTACTGGCAGATCAAGCTCACCCCCGGCGCCCAAGAAAGATCCGCCTTTTCCACCCCTGATGGGCATTACCACTTTCGGGTGATGCCCTTCGGCATGAAGAACGCCCCGGCCACCTTCCAGAGACTAGTAAACAAGGTTTTGGCCGGGCTCGAGGCCTTTAGTGCGGCCTATCTGGACGACATTGCCGTGTACAGCAACCACTGGGCTGAGCACCTGGGACACCTCAAGGCGGTCCTGGCCGCCCTCCAAGGGGCAGGACTCACAATCAAGGCCAGCAAGTGCCAGGTAGGCCAAGGATCGGTGACCTATCTGGGCCATCAAGTGGGGAGCGGGCAGGTGGCCCCCCTCCAGCCGAAAGTCGAGGCCATCCTGGCCTGGGAGCCCCCCACTACTCAGACAGCCGTCCGGGCCTTCCTGGGCCTCACCGGGTACTACCGGCGGTTCATCCGGGACTATGGGAGCATTGTTGGCCCCCTCACAGAGCTCACGTCCAAGAAACAGCCCAAGAAGGTGCACTGGACACCCCGCTGCCAAGCGGCCTTCGAAACCCTCAAAACAGCGATGTGCACTGCCCCTGTGCTGCAGGCCCCTGACTACCATAAGGAGTTCATGGTACAGACGGACGCCTCCGAGTATGGGATCGGGGCCCTCCTATCACAGGCCGATGAAAAGGGGCTCGACCGATCAGTGGCCTTCATCAGCCGACGGCTGCTGCCCCGGGAGCAGCGATGGAGCACCATCGAGCGTGAGGCCTTCGCTATAGTGTGGGCCCTTAAAAAACTCCGGCCCTATCTCTTCGGTACCCACTTCCGGGTTCAAACCGACCACCGGCCCTTGCGGTGGTTAATGCAAATGAGGGGCGAGAACCCCAAGCTGCTGCGGTGGTCCATCTCGCTGCAAGGATTGGACTTTTCTGTTGAACACCGGCCCGGCAATGACCACGCCAACGCCGACGGCCTGTCCCGCTTCTTCCGCCTTAACGAGGAGAATCCCCAAGGAGATGGGTGACTCTCCATGCCTTCGGCTGGGGGGGACGCCTGTTGGATCCGGCCTCGTGGCGTGGTCCTTACCCCTTTGGATTGTGCCCGTTCCACGCCCCGGCCTTCACGGACCACCCTTCCGAGCGGCACAGAGACCCCTCATCCCGAGCCGCACGCGGTCGCCTACCCCTCGGGGCTCCGCCATCTTTGTGGCCTCCACGTGACTCGGGGCACCAGCCTACGTGACCCCACTCAACCCGGCCTCGGCCCCAGTGAAGCCCCGACATCGAGGCACCAAGAACTGGCCAGGGGGTACCACATGAACACTTCACCGCCCCCGGCGGAGGACAGTATCGATGGGACCCCCAACCGTCCTCCCACACCTAGGGGTGATCGACCTACAACTCTCTTGGGCCTGGCGCCTCTCCTGCTGGGCGTCTGGCCGCTCCCAACTCGGCCTCTCCGCCCCCCCGGGCGCTAGGGTCCGGACATCAAAGGGCACCAGACCTATATCTGGGGCGACCTCGCAACCGACCACCAGTTGTATCCAGGAGTCGAGAGCCCTGCTGAGTGAATCGCGGCTGACCCTACGGAAGAACTCTTGCTTGAAGAACTACCACGAGCCCTGCAGACTGCGTCGCAGCTCCATCTTGTTGAGACCTTGGAAACCCCCCGGAACATCGGGGCCCTGCTGACGCTGTCGCGGCCCAACCAAGCTGAAAACCTCCCTCGGAGCCCTGCTGACGTCGTCGCGGCTCGAGCTGTACAGAAACCATCTTGAGAGCCCTGCTGATGCCGTCGCGGCTCGACCACCCCGAGATTCGAAGGCCCGCCAGCTGAGGATCAGAACTGGGCCCCAGGTACCCTCGTACCGAGCTGCTGCGAAAGACTGTCCCGCTACCTTTTTCCCTATTGAGACATTGAGACTTTCGTGGATCCCCGATCCTTCCCCTGTAAATATTGGAACTATAAATCCTCGCATATTGATAAAGAATTGCCTATCTTGATAACCATCCTCGAGTCCTGTGTGGTGGTGTTACTGGGCCCGTACTATACAGGAGAAGGACCTCTCCTAGGAGGCTTCTCAGCGGCGCTCGGCTACTTCGTGCAGCGTGGGGGCCCCTCTGGGTGGTCTAGCGTACCCCCCGAGGACCGCCTTCCAACACTACTGGTACCTTCCAGTACACTGTGGCTACTGCTGGTGGTATGTCGCAAACAATGTTCAGTCGTGTGCTATGCGATGTCTTGGAGGGGTGGTTGCATTTCCTTGACCTGTACATCAAGTTTCCGAGTCCAGGTCAACTCACTGACATCAAGGATGCTTTTTATACACTGGGGAGGATGCCGAACGTCATCGGATCTATTGATGGTACCCATGTGGCCCTGGTACCACCACGGGCACATGAGCAGGCATACTGGAACAGGAAGCACTATCAATCCATCAATGCTCTGGTGGTATGTCTTGCAGACATGTGTATCACACATGTGTGTGCACGTTTCCCCGGTTCTGCACACAATGCCTACATCATGCAGAGTAGTCGCATTGCCATGCTGATGTCACAGATGCCAGACCAGCATGCCTGACTTGTTTGTGTGTACTGACTGCTTACCATTGTGTGTGTTTGGCAAAGGTGTATTCCACCCTCTTTCAGAACTAGTTGCTGATGCCCCTCCGCAATCCCATGACACCAGCCGAGCTGCGCTACAATGAGGCACATGGTCGGAGCAGGAGGGTGATTGAGCGGACTTTTGGTCTCCTGAAGAGCCGCTTCTGCTGCCTGGACAAGACCGGAGGGGCCCTCCCAAATGACCCTGCAAAGGTGTGCAAAACGATCCTTGTATGCTGCATGCTACACAACCTGGCAGTGCGGAAGAAGTTACCTCTAATCCAGGATGACGCTGACCTACCTCTGCCACCTGTGGAGGATCCAGGCCTGGGCCACGATGCCAGTGATGATGATCATGAGGGTGACGTCCACACACAGCTCATCAACAACTTCTTCACCTGAATGTGAGTTCACAGGGTTGTAATGTCAATGTATTGAGTTAGCCTGAGATGTGCTGAGGCTGCTCTGTTGCTGTTTGAGTATGCATGTGTGCTTCTTGACTGTATGCATGCAGTGATGTGTCCTTTCAGGTGGTCTGTACTCCACAATAGTGTGAAACTGCTAACTTTTTTCTGTGTAGGTTTCTTTTGACATGTTTTGTGCATGTGTATTGCATTTCCCTCCTGTTCTGCTGTGCTTTTGACTTTGTCTTGTGTATGTCCTTCACAGGGCACTTTGCCTGTTGTTTGGTCAACACTGACCCCCAACACCCAGAATCCAACACCAGTGTGGAAGTTGTCAATTCCCATCAACTGATGTACCACACATCCCTGGACTTCAATTCTCCGACACTTTGTGACCGTGTGTCCACTGTCATGTAGACTTACCTTACAACTATTGTGGAATAAACACGTTGCTGATGTGTAATGAACCTGTGCTATCCCTCGTTATGTGCATTGTCTGTCTTCCCACATCTGACTGACATCTGCTAACCTCACCTGTGGACTTGTTACCACTGACTGGGGTTGGTGTTGTGTCTGTGCATGCCAATGTGTTTCAGGTCAACATCATTGTGTGGGATGAGTAACATGACCATGGTGAGTATGTGTTGTGGTGCGTCTCCCTCAAATGTATACCAAAAAAAGGGTTTTATGAACAGGAAGACAATGGCGCACAAACCAAATATACGCAATAGTATTACCAATGCAAAATAGGTAAATAGTACGGTGCTAGCAGGGAGGGGAAGGCCCTAAAACCCCTCAATCAGTATGGGAGAAACCCACACTTGAACGCATAAGAACAGTCCTGTGCACTCATACAATCATCAATTGCACAAGGTATGTGTGTCTTCGGTATGACATGAAGATACTGCAGCGTGGCAATCTTTATGTTTCCTTTAATAGGTCATCAGGCAAGAACACAAACAGCCAGCTGACACGTGTTTCGTCAGAGAAAATGTCAAACTCTGACTCTTCAGGGCTAAAGAACAGGAAGTCATCCAAAACAGGAAAGATATACTAATGGTACGTCAAATCAAGAAACGAATAATTGCTCAATCAGCCTTGTAAGAATAAAGACTGGGCATATGGCTATAAACAAAGTCCTCAGAAAAAAGGGGATGTTAATCCAGGTAAGTAACACCAGTACAAAACACGAACAACACGGATCCTTCCAATAGTTATCAATACATGTTCCAAAACCACAGGGTTCTTTGCATCACTTGGAGACACGTGTGTGTGTCACCACAAACATCGTTCCGACACGGGTACGCGTCCTGGCGCCTCTGACTCCAAACGGTAGTGTAAAACCCCTCCTGTGTCTGGGCACTGCTGGGAGGACTCTGCACCCACCCCTCCTATGTGTGGGCACTGCTGGGAGGAATCTGCACCCACCCCTCCTGTGTCTGGGCACTGCTGGGAGGACTCTGCACCCACCCCTCCTATGTCTGGGCACTGCTGGGAGGACTCTGCACCCACCCCTCCTATGTCTGGGCACTGCTGGGGGGACTCTGCACCCACCCCTCCTATGTCTGGGCACTGATGTGAGTGATAGGCACCCACCCCTTCTATGTCTGGGCACTGATGTGAGTGATAGGCACACACCCCTCCTATGTCTGAGCACTGATGTGAGTGATAGGCACACACCCCTCCTATGTCTGGGCACTGATGTGAGTGATAGGCTGTTGGACCCGGCCGCGTGGCGTGGTCCTTAACCCCCTGGATTGTGCCCGTTCCCCACCCCGGCCTTCACGGGCCACCTGTCTGAACTGCACCAAGGCCCTTCACCCGGAGCTGCACGTGGTCGCATACTCCTCGTGGCTCCGCCATCTTGTTGGCATCCACGTCACACCGTGCACCCCCGCTCAACCCGGCCTCGACCCCAGCGAAGCCCCGACATCGAGGCACCACGAACTAGCCAGGGGGTGCCGCCGGAACCATTCATCGCCCCCGGCGGAGGACAGTATCGATGGGACCCCCAACTGTCCTCCCCTCTCGAGGTGTGATCGCCCTACAACTCCCATGGGCCTGGCGCCTCTCCTGCTGGGCGTCTGGCCACCTCCACCCGGCCACTCCGCCCCCTCGGGCGCATAGGTCCGGACATCAAAGGGCTCCAGACCTATATCTGGGGCGACCCCACCACAGCTCGGCAGTTGTATCCCGGAGTCGAGAGCCCTGCTGATTGAATCGCGGCTGACCCTACGGAGAAGAACTCTTGTCGGAACCATCACGAGCACTGCTGACTGCGTCGCGGCTCCTTCTTGTGAACCCTTTCTGAACCACCTGGAACATCGGAGCCCTGCTGACGCCGTCGCGGCCCAACCTCGCTGAAACCTTCCTAGGAGCCCTGCTGACGACGTCGCGGCTCGAGCTGAGCAGAAACCATCTTGAGAGCCCTGCTGATTTGATCGCGGCTCTCCACGAACTGTACGCCAGAGCCCTGCTGACGCCGTCGCGGCTCGACCCATCCGAGATCCGGAGGTCCTCCAGCTTGAGGATAAGAACTGGGCCCCAGGTACCCTCGTACCGCATTCCTGCCAAAGACTGTCCCGCTACCCCGACCCTTCCAAAGAGACACTGAGACTTTTGGTGGATCCCTCGATCCCTTCGTGTAAATATTGACCTCGTAACCTTTTTATTGCTGATAAAGAATTGCTTGTCACAAGACAACCTCCTTGAGTCCTGTGTGGTGGTGTTACTGTGCTAGTACGTGATAGGAGAAGGATCTCTCAGGAGACTTCTCGGCAGCGCTCGGCTACTTCGTGCAGTGTGAGGGCCCCCCCCTTGGTGGTCGTACCGACTCCTCGGTGTGAGAAGTTGGCCTGATGTATGATGTCACTAGTTCTAGTGTACACCTTATATCAGTCCAAATACCCTTATGGTGATTGGTTGTAAAGTCAACCTTATAGACCAGCTATCCTAGTGGTAGCATGGACAAGAGCAGTCTTAGGCTAAACTCTGAATGGCATGTGAAGCCAGCTGTGATACCATATATAATCCCTTGAATACCAAATGAAAGGACACCACAACAGGTATATATATAAAATAAAGTGTATTTATTCTAAGCAAACCCTCAGCACTCTTTATGAGTTTAGAGGTAAGTACAACACAGTCTTATTAATGCATACAGTAAGTCACACAGGTAAGTAATACAGTTAGGCCCTAGGGGCCACGCAAACCATATACTAAGTAAGTGGTATAAGAACCACTGTCACGGAAATAGAATAGGCCTAGGCCTAGGGAATCGCTGGGGCTACACTACACTAGCGTTAGTTAGGAAGTGGGAGGCCCACGGGATTCGTGTGCAGAGTGGAAACACTCACGCGTAATGCGTAAAAGTCAATAGCAATGTTACAGTTTAGAAATAGATAGATTTAGGACACTTCCGGAGTAGCTAGGAAGTGGAGACTTGAAAACTAGACACTAGGATAGTCACTATCCTGATGAGCACCGGAGTACCCAAGTTACCTAGCCCACAGGCTGCGGGTGCATAGGGGTGAAGATGCGTCGTTTTCGTCGTCGACTCCTATGGATGCCTGAAGAAAGATGCTGACAGGCAGTCAGTGAAGAGTGTCCGGTGGATCCCAAGGCTGGGATCAAGAAGAGAAGAAACCTGCAAGCAGAGGGGACAGAGTCAAGGTCACTAGCCAGTGACCACGTGGAACCAGGAAGGAACCAGGCGATGTCGTGAAGAGTTGCAGGTGAAGGTGAAGCTTGTCGCTGCAGCTAGGAGGACCAGGAAGCGTCGAGGACGACCAGGACCAGGAGGCGAGCTGTCCCACGAAGGCTCTTGCTGTCGGCGGCGTCGAAGTTGGACTAGGACTCACCAAGCCTTGGCAAGCGGAACCCACGAAGAACAAGGGACTTGCTTCTGGTGCAGACCAGGAAAGTCTGGGGTGCTTCTTCTTTGCAGAGAAGCGGGAGCCAGTCTGGAGGAGCCAAACCAGCGCAGAAGATTTCAGGGAGCGTCGTCACAAAGGCCACTAGCCAGCGGGCAAGCAACCGGACAGACGCGGCAAGCAGGAAAATGCTGAAGGGCCCCACGCAGGACTCGTGGAGTGTGGGGGGCTGGTCTTCGGTGCAGATGGTGCTTGGGGTTGGGGCTTCTCAATCCCCAGTGCACAACTTCGAGGGTACCTCAGAAGCTGCGCTGTAAGCTACTAGCCACTTTTCCCAGGTAGCCGGTCCCACGTCGCTCGTCGCCTCCACGGATCTCAGCTCTGCTGCAGATGTGGATGAGGGTCGGAGAAGTCTGGAAATCAAGGCTCTGGTCGGGCTCTGCAGTCGGTTCCTCGTCGAACGTTTCACAAAGCAAAGGGTAGTCACTTGATGGTGCCTGTTTGCACAGGGTAGCCACTCCTTGGCTACAAGGGAGATTCTTCAGTCTTCTTCTTTCGTCGAATGTCGAAGGTCCAGAGTTTCTGTTCAGTTTTGCAGGTTCAGGATAATCTCAAGTCTTGAGGCCCAACTCCCACTCTTATACTAATCTGGGGGGCTGGGATACCTGCTAGGTCACGCCTTATGGGTGGGACCTGGGAGGGGGTGGTTACACCCACTTCCCTTTGTCCAGTTTCGCGCCAGAGCTGGGGCTGGAGTGCCCCAGCGCCGGTTTGAACTGGACTATGCAAGGAACACCTTGTGTGCCCCAGGCATGTCTCATTCCTTTCAGCCCACCCTGCCCCAATACACTAAAGGCTGTCTGGGGAGGTGCTAGCACCTCCCCAAGCAGGAAACCTATTGTCCAGGCCTCCCTGGCTGGGATCACTCCCAGCTGCAGGAGGTCAGACTTGTGTCGTGGCAGCAGCATCCATTTTGTGATGCTGAGGCTTTGGTCAGAGGCTAACAGTTGAAGTATGATTTTAACATGTCTTTCCCTCTAGAAGGGGGGAGTAATATTCTCATGTCCAGAAATGGCATGGGGGTATTATTCCCGAGTGTTAGACACCTTACACGACATGTTTTGATAAAGCCAAACCATAGTTACCATAACCGTCTAAGATTATAAGGCACTTTAAGAGTATATGGTAGGCTATATCATAGAACAGCTATAAGGACATGGTTCCGAAAGCTGCAGACAGGCTCAGCTCATGCTAGAGCACCATCTCACATGTTACCAAGCACTCTGCCTCCAGGATTGTCAAGGCCTGCCATAGGAGTGACTGATAGGTACACATGTGTCTATATGTAAGTCAGGTATAGGAATACTACACCTGAGCAAGGGGTGATTACACGACCTTGCCCCAGCTGAGTGATCAGCCAGTTGTGTCAAAATGGAAGGCCAGGCCAGGGGTGGCACAATACATGCTGCAGCCCCTGGTAGGCCTAGGGTACACCTATGCCCTGGGTACCTAGGGTACACTGTACAGGGGCCAATAAGGTGATCCTATCCAAATGGGTTATGCACCTAAAGTACATAGTATTAATTTAGAGAGAGAACAGCAGGGCTGTGGGTCTGATTAGCAGGCCCACAGCCACATCTAAGTCGAAAACCAGTAAAGCAAAAGCAAAAAGTGGGGGTGAACATAGAAAGCAGACCCTACTCTCCTACACAACCCCCCCCCCAAACTTAGGGACATTAAACTAACCTTGACCAGTTGAGTCTTCATGTTCTAAGTGGAAATATCTGGAGAGTCCATCTGCATTGGCATGGTCAGTCCCAGGTCTATGTTCCACTGTGAAGTCCATCCCCTGTAGGGAAATGGACCACCTAAGAAGTTTGGGATTTTCACCCTTCATCTGATTTAGCCACAAGAGGGGCTTATGGTCTGTCTGAATCTTGAAGTGAGTGCCAAACAAGTATGGCCTCAGCTTCTTCAGGGCCCAAACCACAGCAAAGGCCTCCCTCTCAATAGCTGACCAACGTTTCTCTCTAGGGGTCAGCCTTCTACTTATAAAAGCAATGGGCTGGTCTTGACCATCTACATTCAGTTGTGAAAGAACAGCTCCCACACCTAACTCAGAAGCATCTGTCTGGACAATGAACTCTTTGGAGTAGTCTGGACTTTTCAGAATAGGTGCACTGCACATGGCCTGCTTCAGGTCATCAAATGCTTTTTGACAGCTTACTGTCCACTGAACTTTCTTTGGCATCTTCTTGGAGGTCAAGTCATTAAGTGGTGTCACTATGGACCCATAGTTCTTAACAAACTTTCTGTAGTACCCAGACAGGCCCAAGAAAGCTCTGACCTGAGTCTGGGTAGTTGGAGGAGCCCAGTCCTTTATGGTCTGGATCTTGCTCTCCAGTGGTTGAACCTGACCCCCACCAACTAGGTGGCCCAGGTATACAACCTTGCTCTGCCCTCTCTGGCACTTAGTGGCCTTGATAGTGAGGCCTGCCTTTTGCAGGGCCTCTAAAACATTCCTCAGGTGGACGAGGTGATCCTCCCAGGTGGAGCTAAAGACAGCAATATCATCAAGATAAGCTGCACAATAATCATCCAACCCAGTAAGGACTTGATTCACCAGCCTTTGGAAAGTGGCAGGTGCATTCTTCAAACCAAAGGGCATTACCACAAATTGATAATGTCCTCCTGGGGTCGAGAAAGCAGTTTTGGCCTTTGCACTCTCAGCTAGTCTGATTTGCCAGTAGCCTGCTGTAAGGTCAAATGTGCTCAAAAACTTAGCAGCTGCCAGTCTGTCAATGAGCTCATCTGCCCTAGGTATTGGGTGGGCATCTGTCCTAGTGACAGCATTGAGACCTCTGTAATCCACGCAAAACCTCATCTCTCTCTTGCCATCTTGGGTGTGAGGTTTTGGCACAAGGACTACAGGACTAGCCCAAGGGCTCTCTGAAGGTTCAATGACTCCCAGCTCCAACATCTTTTGTACCTCAACTTTTATGCAGTCCCTGACATGGTCAGGTTGCCTGTAGATTTTACTCTTCACAGGCAGACTGTCACCAGTGTCCACCTCATGGGTGCACCAGTTTGTCTGACTTGGGGTCAGAGAGAACATATGTCTGTAGGATTGCAGAACTTGTCTGCAGTCCTGTTGCTGATGGACAGTGAGGCTGTCAGAAAAGACCACACCATCAACTGAGCCATCATCAGGGTTCTGAGTCAACAGGTCTGGGAGAGGGTCACTCTCTTCCTCCTGCCCCTCATCTGTAGCCATGAGTAGCCCCATGTCTGCCCTGTCAACATATGCTTTCAATCTGTTGACATGAAGCACCCTGTGGGGGCTTCTGGGAGTCCCAAGGTCCACCAAGTAGGTGACTTCTCCCTTTTTCTCAACAATAGTGTGGGGTCCAGACCATTTGTCTTGGAGTGCTGCTGGGGCCACTGGCTCCAACACCCACACTTTCTGTCCTGGCTGGTAAACAGTCAGTACAGCCTTTTGGTCATGCCAAGCTTTTTGGAGTTCTTGGCTTGCCTCAAGGTTTTTAGAAGCCTTCTTCATATACTCTGCCATCCTGGAGCGGAGACCAAGTACATAATCCACTATGTCTAGTTTGGGTTGTCTGAGAGGTCTCTCCCATCCTTCCTTCACCAAACACAGGGGTCCTCTTACAGGATGCCCAAACAAAAGCTCAAAAGGGCTGTAGCCAACCCCCTTTTGTGGGACCTCTCTGTAAGCAAACAGAAGGCAGGGTAAAAGGATGTCCCATCTTCGCCTAAGCTTGTCTGGTAATCCTTTTATCATTCCCTTTAGGGTCTTGTTGAATCTCTCAACAAGCCCATTGCACTGTGGGTGATAGGGTGTGGTGAACTTATAGTTAACACCACACTCCTTCCACATTGCAGTCAAGTATCCTGACATAAAGTTGGCACCTCTGTCAGAAATGACCTCCTTTGGAAAGCCCACTCTGGAGAATACTCCAAGCAGGGCCCTTGCCACAACAGGAGCTGTTGTGGTCCTCAGGGCAATTGCTTCTGGGTACCTGGTGGCATGGTCCACTATCACCAGTATGAATCTGTGCCCAGATGCTGTTTGTGGGTCCATTGGTCCTACAATATCTATGCCCACTCTTTCAAAGGGGACCCCCACCACAGGTAGTGGTATGAGGGGGGCCTTTGTGGTGCCACCTGATTTGCCACTGGCTTGGCAGGTGACACAGGAGCGACAAAACTCCTTAGTATCTTCTGACATATGGGGCCAGTGAAAGTGAGGGACAAGCCTGTCCCAAGTCTTGTTCTGGCCTAAATGTCCTGCAAGGGGAATATCATGGGCCAAGGTTAGAAGGAAGCCTCTGAACTTCAGTGGTATGACCAACCTCCTGGATGCACCAGGCTTGGGGTCTCTAGCCTCTGAGTACAGTAGCCCTTCATCCCAATACACTCTATGGGTACCTTGAGCATTCCCTGCAGCCTCAGCAGCAGCCAGCTGTCTGAGGGGTTCAAGAGAGGGGCAGTCTAATTGAGCCTGCCTCAGATCTGCCCTTGAAGGTCCCCCTGTCCCAAGAAACTCAACCTGATCAGGTTCAAGTTCTTCTAGGACAGTTCCTTCAGGGCTCTCAGAATCAACCTCCTGGGAGGGCTGATCCACCACCTGAGGCAGGGGGGAAGGCACAGCCTTAACCCTACTGCTCTTTCTCTTGGATTGTGACTGGTCCATAGTTTCAGGATCCAGCACGTGTTCAGTGTTGCACTTTTTGGCCTGTGACCTGGTCACAGCAAGGACATGTGCATCTATCCCCAGCATTTCTGCATGGGTCCTATACTCCACTTCAGACCAAACTGAAGTTTCAAGATCATTGCCCAGTAAACACTCTACAGGAAGGTCTGAACTAACAACAACTTTCTTGAGGCCAGTTACCCCTCCCCAGGAGAAGTTAACAATAGCCACACTATGGGAGGTAGTGGCATTGCTAGCGTTGGTCACTAGGTAATTCTCACCTAGTATGATCTGTCCAGGGTCCACAAAAGCAGGTGTCACCATTGTGACACTAGCCCCAGTGTCCCTGTAGGCCTGAGCCATTCTTTGGTTGATAAAAGGTGTCTGTCTGTACTTGCCCAGGTTACTGGGGCCTACAGTAGAGGACAAAGCTAAGTCCCCATCACAGATCAGGACAGCCTGAGTAGGTACTCTGACTAGGCCAGAATCCTCCTCAGTTCCCAGGGTTAACCCTACTACACCCTTTTGCTGGGAACCACCACTTACAGCTGAACTAGGGGGTACAGTTGCCTTAGGGGCAATGGTGGCTGGGGGCTTATCCTTTTTGGTGCACTCACTAAACCAATGTGAGGTAGACTTACAATAGTTGCACCATGGTTTCTTTTGGCCATCTTTCTTCTTATCCTTTTTGGAACCACCCTCCCCCTGAGCCTTTTGGGGGCCTGGTGAAGACTTCTGGTCTTTTTGTTTCTGCTCATTACCCTTCTGGTCTGCCTTTTTCTGATCACCGCCCTGGTTCTGGTTTTTCTGCTTAACTCTAGTCCTGACCCATCTATCTGCCTTCTTTCCCAATTCTTGGGGAGAAGTCAGATCAGAATCAATCAGGTGTTGATGCAATAGCTGGTTTTGACAGTTGTTAAGTATTTGTTCTCTCATGATCAAATTATACA
Source organism: Triturus cristatus (assembly GCF_964204655.1). Taxonomy (NCBI): domain Eukaryota; kingdom Metazoa; phylum Chordata; class Amphibia; order Caudata; family Salamandridae; genus Triturus; species Triturus cristatus. The sequence continues at coordinate 1,708,934,149 of NC_140590.1, forward strand.
ATCCTGTATAGTCCTTAACCTTACTTCCCAATAGCCAGCCTTCCAGAGCCTTAGTGGCACAATCTACAAAGTCAGTCCAGTCCTGAGTCTGTGTCTTCTGGGTATCCCTGAACAACAACCTGTATTGTTCAGTGGTTAGGCCAAACCCATCAATCAGAGCACTCTTCAGGACAGTGTAATTATCTGCATCCTCATCACTAACTGTGAGGAGCTTGTCTCTTCCTTTCTCAGAGAAGGAGAGCCACAAGATAGCTGCCCACTGACTTTGGGGTACCTGCTGTACTTTGCAAGCTCTCTCCAAAGCAGTTATCCATTTGTGGATGTCATCCCCACACTTGTAGGGAGGGACAATCTTGCTCAGGTTTCTATTGTCATAGTGCCTGTCTCTATCTCTAGGAATGTTGCTGCCACCAGTGGGTTCTAACCCACTTAACTTTTGTTCTCTAGCCAGAGCAAGCTTTTCTTTGGCAAGGGCAAGTTCTTCCCTCTGAATCCTCAGATTAGCCTCCCTCATTCTGGCTGCATGCTCCTTTCTCTCAGGTGAAGTCATTCCCCTGTGAGAGGAAGCATTAGAGATGTTAGAGACATGGGAGTGGATGGATTCCCTTGAAGGGGATCTGTCCCTCCTGTTTCTCTGTGAATGTCTACTTGTGGGTCTGTATGGGGGGATCCCATGCAAACTCCCATGTAAACTTAAGTTAGCCTGGCTAAGTCTCCTTACTTGGCTCTGGCTGTCTACCTCCCCATCTGAAGCCCCATCTGACTCCTCTGTGGTGGGTAGACCCTCCTCTGTGCCTAGGGCACCTTCCTGTGATGCCCTCTGAGCATCATACTCCTCTAGGAGTTGTCTTAACTGAAGGAGGGTAGGGTTTGCACCCTGTTTTATTCCTCTGGAGGTACACAATTGTCTCATCTCCTGGAATGTTAAGGTATCATACCTAGAGGGGGTCTTCTGCAGACCTGCCCCTCCTGAGAGAGCATCTACTTGATCTCCTCCCAGAGGCATGATCTAGTGAGGGTGTGGTGTGTGCACCTACCTACACTAGTTGTATCTACTAAACCTTTCTAGTAGTTGTAGTCAGGGTGTGTTATTCCCTTCAACCTACAACTACAAAGTCCAGTAGGACTTAAGTATAATAATCTATGTAATATGTACCTAGACAATATCTGTGTGATCTTTCAATTTAGTATCTCAAGATTACAATGGTATTACAACAGCAAGCTCAGATCCCAACCGCTGCTCACCAATGTGAGAAGTTGGCCTGATGTATGATGTCACTAGTTCTAGTGTACACCTTATATCAGTCCAAATACCCTTATGGTGATTGGTTGTAAAGTCAACCTTATAGACCAGCTATCCTAGTGGTAGCATGGACAAGAGCAGTCTTAGGCTAAACTCTGAATGGCATGTGAAGCCAGCTGTGATACCATATATAATCCCTTGAATACCAAATGAAAGGACACCACAACAGGTATATATATAAAATAAAGTGTATTTATTCTAAGCAAACCCTCAGCACTCTTTATGAGTTTAGAGGTAAGTACAACACAGTCTTATTAATGCATACAGTAAGTCACACAGGTAAGTAATACAGTTAGGCCCTAGGGGCCACGCAAACCATATACTAAGTAAGTGGTATAAGAACCACTGTCACGGAAATAGAATAGGCCTAGGCCTAGGGAATCGCTGGGGCTACACTACACTAGCGTTAGTTAGGAAGTGGGAGGCCCACGGGATTCGTGTGCAGAGTGGAAACACTCACGCGTAATGCGTAAAAGTCAATAGCAATGTTACAGTTTAGAAATAGATAGATTTAGGACACTTCCGGAGTAGCTAGGAAGTGGAGACTTGAAAACTAGACACTAGGATAGTCACTATCCTGATGAGCACCGGAGTACCCAAGTTACCTAGCCCACAGGCTGCGGGTGCATAGGGGTGAAGATGCGTCGTTTTCGTCGTCGACTCCTATGGATGCCTGAAGAAAGATGCTGACAGGCAGTCAGTGAAGAGTGTCCGGTGGATCCCAAGGCTGGGATCAAGAAGAGAAGAAACCTGCAAGCAGAGGGGACAGAGTCAAGGTCACTAGCCAGTGACCACGTGGAACCAGGAAGGAACCAGGCGATGTCGTGAAGAGTTGCAGGTGAAGGTGAAGCTTGTCGCTGCAGCCAGGAGGACCAGGAAGCGTCGAGGACGACCAGGACCAGGAGGCGAGCTGTCCCACGAAGGCTCTTGCTGTCGGCGGCGTCGAAGTTGGACTAGGACTCACCAAGCCTTGGCAAGCGGAACCCACGAAGAACAAGGGACTTGCTTCTGGTGCAGACCAGGAAAGTCTGGGGTGCTTCTTCTTTGCAGAGAAGCGGGAGCCAGTCTGGAGGAGCCAAACCAGCGCAGAAGATTTCAGGGAGCGTCGTCACAAAGGCCACTAGCCAGCGGGCAAGCAACCGGACAGACGCGGCAAGCAGGAAAATGCTGAAGGGCCCCACGCAGGACTCGTGGAGTGTGGGGGGCTGGTCTTCGGTGCAGATGGTGCTTGGGGTTGGGGCTTTTCAATCCCCGGTGCACAACTTCGAGGGTACCTCAGAAGCTGCGCTGTAAGCTACTAGCCACTTTTCCCAGGTAGCCGGTCCCACGTCGCTCGTCGCCTCCACGGATCTCAGCTCTGCTGCAGATGTGGATGAGGGTCGGAGAAGTCTGGAAATCAAGGCTCTGGTCGGGCTCTGCAGTCGGTTCCTCGTCGAACGTTTCACAAAGCAAAGGGTAGTCACTTGATGGTGCCTGTTTGCACAGGGTAGCCACTCCTTGGCTACAAGGGAGATTCTTCAGTCTTCTTCTTTCGTCGAATGTCGAAGGTCCAGAGTTTCTGTTCAGTTTTGCAGGTTCAGGATAATCTCAAGTCTTGAGGCCCAACTCCCACTCTTATACTAATCTGGGGGGCTGGGATACCTGCTAGGTCACGCCTTATGGGTGGGACCTGGGAGGGGGTGGTTACACCCACTTCCCTTTGTCCAGTTTCGCGCCAGAGCTGGGGCTGGAGTGCCCCAGCGCCGGTTTGAACTGGACTATGCAAGGAACACCTTGTGTGCCCCAGGCATGTCTCATTCCTTTCAGCCCACCCTGCCCCAATACACTAAAGGCTGTCTGGGGAGGTGCTAGCACCTCCCCAAGCAGGAAACCTATTGTCCAGGCCTCCCTGGCTGGGATCACTCCCAGCTGCAGGAGGTCAGACTTGTGTCGTGGCAGCAGCATCCATTTTGTGATGCTGAGGCTTTGGTCAGAGGCTAACAGTTGAAGTATGATTTTAACATGTCTTTCCCTCTAGAAGGGGGGAGTAATATTCTCATGTCCAGAAATGGCATGGGGGTATTATTCCCGAGTGTTAGACACCTTACACGACATGTTTTGATAAAGCCAAACCATAGTTACCATAACCGTCTAAGATTATAAGGCACTTTAAGAGTATATGGTAGGCTATATCATAGAACAGCTATAAGGACATGGTTCCGAAAGCTGCAGACAGGCTCAGCTCATGCTAGAGCACCATCTCACATGTTACCAAGCACTCTGCCTCCAGGATTGTCAAGGCCTGCCATAGGAGTGACTGATAGGTACACATGTGTCTATATGTAAGTCAGGTATAGGAATACTACACCTGAGCAAGGGGTGATTACACGACCTTGCCCCAGCTGAGTGATCAGCCAGTTGTGTCAAAATGGAAGGCCAGGCCAGGGGTGGCACAATACATGCTGCAGCCCCTGGTAGGCCTAGGGTACACCTATGCCCTGGGTACCTAGGGTACACTGTACAGGGGCCAATAAGGTAATCCTATCCAAATGGGTTATGCACCTAAAGTACATAGTATTAATTTAGAGAGAGAACAGCAGGGCTGTGGGTCTGATTAGCAGGCCCACAGCCACATCTAAGTCGAAAACCAGTAAAGCAAAAGCAAAAAGTGGGGGTGAACATAGAAAGCAGACCCTACTCTCCTACACACGGGGTCCGCCTTCCAACATTTGGTGGCCAGCGACGGGATCCGAGCCGAACGCAGTACGTACCAGCCAGTACCCACTAGCTACCCATCCAAACGAACAGCATCATGAGCAGCCAGGAAAACAGCGCGACAATGGAATTCCAGCCCGAACGGCTGGAAGAATATACGCACAAAGAATTAAAACAGTTCTGCAAAGACAAAGGCATTGCAACCACCAGCCTAGGTACCAAAGAGGAGATGCAGAAAGCTCTGAGGGCATGGTTGGAGGCCGGGGCAGGCCCCTCCCAGGAAGAAGGCCCCTTGCCCCTGACTGAGACCACAGCAACCGCACGGACTCCGGCAACCGGAGGAAGAAAGAGCCTAGAAACCGGCCTCTCCGAAGAAGAAATACGAGAGCGGGAAAAGGTCCGGAGCCACGAGCTAGAGCTCGCCCGACTGCGGCTGGACGGCGAACTCCAGCTGGCAGAAAAGAAACTGGCCCTAGAGCAGCTGCGCCTTCAAGAAGAGATAGAGGAGAAGAGACGACACCGGGAGTTGGAGGAAAAGAAACTAACTCTTGAGCACGAGCGCAGTCTCAAGGAGCTCGAGATCAAGGCCAAGAACGGAGGGACCGACACCCCCAGTACTAGAGACACTCTACCGCCTTCCGAGGCCAAGGTACATATCCCGAAAGAGGTCGTCAAGGAGTATTACAAGAATGACGACATCCAACAATGGTTCAAGGCCTACGAGGTGGCCATGACCTCTCATCGGGTGCCCCGAAAAGACTGGGGCGCGGGCCTGTGGGGGCGGTTCCTGAGTGAGGGGCGGGACACGCTGCTCCAGCTACCGGAGGAGGTGATGACCTCCTACGATCACATGAAGGAGGCCCTGCTCACCCGCTACGGGCTAACAGCGGAAATGTACCGCCAGCGGTTCAGAGACTGCAAGAAAATCCCGGGTACCACGTGGGTGGAGTATGTGGACTTTTTCAGTCGGGCCCTAGAAGGGTGGATCAAAGGGAGCAAAGTAACCACCTACGGGCAGCTGGTCGACCTCATCGTGTGGGAACACCTTTCCAACAATTGCTTCGTGGAACTGAGACAGCACCTCCTCGACAGCAAAATGACCGACCCGCGAAAACTTGCCGTCGAGGCCGATCGATGGGTCAACTCCCGGGTCCCCCGGAACTCAATGGGGGAGTACCAGAGGAACCCCAACGGACCCCCCCGCCAGCGTGGTGGGGGGGGAGGGCCGAACAGGAACCGAGACCCTCCCGCCGGGGCCCCCAGGAGCCCCCCTCGAGGGCCACCGCAGCCACATCTCTCCCCGAGCCTAGCCCGAAGGGTGGGCCCGGCCCGACCCGGACCACGGCCACCCGTGACCTGCTACGGCTGCCAACAAACCGGACACTTTGCCAGCGATCCGGCCTGCCCCCTGAACCGAAGAAACGGGGCCGGCGGGCCCCCGCCCCGGCAGCTGACAGCCGCCGCCTTGGGGGGAGGAGAAGAGGAAGAGGAGGCCCTCGACCGAGAGAACACTGAGTGGGAGCCGGCAGCCATGTCCCTGGTCTGCCTGGGTAGCCGAGAGATGGTACCCTGCACCCCCATCCCAACCAACACCCAGAAGTACCGGCAGCAGGTCACGGTCAATGGACAACGGGCCGAAGCCCTTCGTGACACAGGCGCCAGTATCACCGCTGTCCGCTGCCACCTGGTGACCCCTGAACAGATTCTACCGAATGTGCTGTGCCCCGTACGGACGGCCGACAACAGTGAAAGCCTATGCCAGATGGCCCTGGTCCCCTTCGAGTGGGGAGGGGTGACGGGCCTGCTGAAGGTGACAGTGCGCGACGACGCCCCGGTCGACTGCCTCCTGGGGAACGACTTGGAAAGTTCCCCCTGGGCTCAAGTAGAGCGACGAGAGCACCTCCGAATGTTGGGACTGGCTGATTGGGCCTGCGCCATCACCCGGTCCATGACCACCCAGGCCCCCCGCTCATCCTCGACCTCCGGGACCGCCCCACCCGAGGGGCTCACACCCCCTCCCACCAGCAGCGAGGAGGAGGCGGACACCGACCCTGGACCCAGCAAATCCTCCCCCGAAGAGATGGCTTCTCCAAACGCCCTCCCAGAGCTGACACAATGGGGACACGAAGGGGGCCCCACCCGAGAGCAGTTCCAGCAAGAACAACAGTCCTGTCCCTCTCTCGAAGGGGTCCGACAACAGGCGACCGCACAAGCCAACGGTGACCAGACCGGCACCCACTGGGTCTACTGGGCCGAGGGCCTGTTGTACAGTGAACAGAAAGTAGCAGAACTCGGGGCCAGCCGCGTGTTGGTGGTCCCCCTCCGCTTCCGGGAGTTCCTTCTCAACCTGGCCCATGATGTGCCCCTCGCCGGACACTTGGGGCAAGACAAAACGTACAGTCGTCTGGTGACCCACTTCTACTGGCCCCGGATGCGGAGAGATGTGGACAACCACTGCCGGTCCTGCCAGACCTGCCAAGCCAGCGGAAAGACGGGGGGTCGGGTCAAGGCCCCCCTCCAGCCCTTTCCAGCCGTCAACACCCCGTTCGAACGGGTCGGAATCGATATTGTGGGACCCCTGGACCCCCAAACCGCCCTGGGCCACCGCTTCATCCTGGTCCTCGTGGACCACGCCACCAGGTACCCGGAGGCGGTCCCGCTAAGAACTATAACGGCCCCTGTGGTCGGCCGGGCCTTGATGGGGATCTTCTCCCGAGTGGGATTCCCCAGCGAAGTGGTGAGCGACCGCGGCACGAACTTTATCTCCAGGTACATGCGGTCCCTGTGGCAACAGTGCGGGGTCACATACAAGTTCACGACCCCCTATCACCCTCAGGGGAACGGACTGGTTGAGCGGTTCAACCGAACATTAAAAGGGATGATCCAGGGCCTGGAAGAACCCCTCAGGCGGAAATGGGATGTCCTGCTGCCCTGCCTCCTGTTTGCCTATCGGGAGGTCCCGCAGAAGTCCCTGGGGTTCAGCCCGTTTGAACTATTGTATGGACACCCGGTCCGCGGACCGCTCAGCCTGGTCAAGGAGGGCTGGGAGATGAAGCCCCGAGGCGCCCCTCCTGACGTCTACCGATACCTCCTGACCCTCCGAAACCAGACCCGCAGGTTCCGAGCCATGGCCGAAGCCAACCTCGAGGCCAGCCAGGAGGACATGAAGCGGTGGTACGATCGCAACACCTCTACTATAGAATTCGAGCCAGGTCAGAAAGTATGGGTCATGGCCCCGGTCGAACCCGGCGCCCTCCAGGACAAGTGGACCGGACCCTTCAAGGTGGTGGAGAATAAAAGTCCCGTCACCTACCTGGTCGATCTGGAGTCCCCCCGGAACCCCCTCCGGGTCCTACATGCTAACAGGCTAAAACCCCACTTCGCCCGGACCGAACTGAGCCTGCTGCTGGCGACTGACGAAGGGGGCGAGGACGATTCCGAGCCCTTGCCCGACCTCTTGCAATCCGACATTCACGATGGATCAATCGAAGGGGTCCAACTCGCCTCGTCCCTGACCCCGGAACAGCGCAACGACTGCCAGCAATTACTGCGGGACTACGCAGCCCTCTTCTCTCTCACCCCGGGGGTGACCCACTGGTGCGTCCACGACGTCGACACCGGGGAGAGCCCCCCCATACGACACAGAGCCTACCGGGTGCCTGACCGAGTGCGGGCCTGCATCCAGGCCGAAGTAGCGAAGATGCTGGCCCTGGGGGTCATCGAGCCGTCCGACAGCCCGTGGGCCAGCCCTGTCGTCCTGGTGCCCAAGGCCGCAGCTCCCGGTCACCCCCCAGAGTTGCGATTCTGCGTGGACTACCAAGCCCTGAATGCAGTAACCAAGACAGACGCACACCCGATACCCCGGGCCGACGAACTCATCGACCGCCTAGGGGCCGCTCGCTACTTGAGCACGCTGGACCTCACCGCCGGGTACTGGCAAATCCAGCTCACCCCCGGCGCCCAAGAAAGATCCGCCTTTTCGACCCCAGATGGGCATTACCACTTTCGGGTGATGCCCTTCGGAATGAAGAACGCCCCGGCCACCTTCCAAAGACTGGTGAACAAGGTGTTGGCCGGGCTTGAGGCCTTCAGCGCGGCCTACTTAGATGACATTGCCGTGTACAGCAACCACTGGGCCGAGCACCTCCTCCACCTGAAGGCCGTCCTGGCCGCCCTCCAGCGGGCCGGACTCACGATCAAGGCCAGCAAATGTCAAATAGGCCACGGATCCGTGACCTACCTGGGCCATCAAGTGGGGAGCGGGCAGGTGGCCCCCCTCCAAGCGAAGATAGATGCCATCCAGACCTGGGAACCCCCCACTACCCAGACCGCTGTCCGGGCCTTCCTGGGCCTCACCGGATACTACCGGCGGTTTATCCGGGACTATGGGAGCATTGTTGGCCCCCTCACAGAGTTAACGTCCAAAAAGCAGCCCAAGAAGGTACACTGGACACCCCGCTGCCAAACAGCCTTCGACACCCTAAAGACAGCCATGTGTACTGCTCCGGTGCTGCAGGCCCCGGACTACCAGAAGGAGTTCGTGGTACAGACGGACGCCTCTGAGTATGGGATCGGGGCCGTCCTATCCCAAGCCGACGAAAAGGGGCTCGACCGACCAGTGGCCTTCATCAGCCGACGACTACTGCCCCGAGAGCAACGCTGGAGCACTATTGAGCGTGAGGCCTTCGCTGTGGTGTGGGCCCTCAAGAAGCTCCGGCCCTACCTCTTTGGCACCCACTTCCGGGTCCAGACCGACCACCGGCCCTTGCAATGGTTAATGCAAATGCGGGGCGAGAACCCCAAGCTGCTGCGGTGGTCCATCTCGCTACAAGGGATGGACTTTGACGTCGAGCACCGGCCCGGCAATGACCACGCCAACGCCGACGGCCTGTCCCGCTTCTTCCGCCTTGACGAGGAGAATCCCCAAGGAGATGGGTGACTCTCCATGCCTTCGGCTGGGTGGGACGCCTGTTGGACCCGGCCGCGTGGCGTGGTCCTTAACCCCCTGGATTGTGCCCGTTCCCCACCCCGGCCTTCACGGGCCACCTGTCTGAACTGCACCAAGGCCCTTCACCCGGAGCTGCACGTGGTCGCATACTCCTCGTGGCTCCGCCATCTTGTTGGCATCCACGTCACACCGTGCACCCCCGCTCAACCCGGCCTCGACCCCAGCGAAGCCCCGACATCGAGGCACCACGAACTAGCCAGGGGGTGCCGCCGGAACCATTCATCGCCCCCGGCGGAGGACAGTATCGATGGGACCCCCAACTGTCCTCCCCTCTCGAGGTGTGATCGCCCTACAACTCCCATGGGCCTGGCGCCTCTCCTGCTGGGCGTCTGGCCACCTCCACCCGGCCACTCCGCCCCCTCGGGCGCATAGGTCCGGACATCAAAGGGCTCCAGACCTATATCTGGGGCGACCCCACCACAGCTCGGCAGTTGTATCCCGGAGTCGAGAGCCCTGCTGATTGAATCGCGGCTGACCCTACGGAGAAGAACTCTTGTCGGAACCATCACGAGCCCTGCTGACTGCGTCGCGGCTCCTTCTTGTGAACCCTTTCTGAACCACCTGGAACATCGGAGCCCTGCTGACGCCGTCGCGGCCCAACCTCGCTGAAACCTTCCTAGGAGCCCTGCTGACGACGTCGCGGCTCGAGCTGAGCAGAAACCATCTTGAGAGCCCTGCTGATTTGATCGCGGCTCTCCACGAACTGTACGCCAGAGCCCTGCTGACGCCGTCGCGGCTCGACCCATCCGAGATCCGGAGGTCCTCCAGCTTGAGGATAAGAACTGGGCCCCAGGTACCCTCGTACCGCATTCCTGCCAAAGACTGTCCCGCTACCCCGACCCTTCCAAAGAGACACTGAGACTTTTGGTGGATCCCTCGATCCCTTCGTGTAAATATTGACCTCGTAACCTTTTTATTGCTGATAAAGAATTGCTTGTCACAAGACAACCTCCTTGAGTCCTGTGTGGTGGTGTTACTGTGCTAGTACGTGATAGGAGAAGGATCTCTCAGGAGACTTCTCGGCAGCGCTCGGCTACTTCGTGCAGTGTGAGGGCCCCCCCCTTGGTGGTCGTACCGACTCCTCGGGGTCCGCCTTCCAACATAGGCACACACCCCTCCTATATCTGGACACTGCTGGGAGGACTCTGCACCCACCCCTCCTATATCTGGGCACTGCTGGGAGGACTCTGCACCCACCCCTCCTATGTCTGGGCACTGCTGGGAGGACTCTGCACCCACCCCTCCTATGTGTGGGCACTGCTGGGGGGACTCTGCACCCACCCCTCCTATGTCTGGGCACTGCTGGGAGGACTCTGCACCCACCCCTCCTATGTCTGGGCACTGCTGGGAGGACTCTGCACCCACCCCTCCTATGTGTGGGCACTGTTGGGGGACTCTGCAACCACCCCTCCTATGTGTGGGCACTGCTGGGAGTGATAGGCACCCACCCCTCATATGTCTGGGCACTGCTGGGGGGACTCTGCACCCACCCCTCATATGTCTGGGCACTGCTGGGAGTGATAGGCACCCACCCCTCCTGTGTCTGGGCACTGCTGGGGGGACTCTGCATCCACCCCTCCTATGTCTGGCCACTGATGGGGGGACTCTGCACTCACCCCTCCTATGTCTGGGCACTGCTGGGAGTGATAGGCACCCCCCCTCCTATGTCTGGGCACTGCTGGGGGGACTCTGCATCCACCCCTCCTATGTGTGGGCACTGCTGGGAGGACTCTGCACCCACCCCTCCCATGTCTGGGCACTGCTGGGAGTGGTATGCACCAACCCCTCCTATGTCTGGGCACTGCTGGGGGGACTCTGCACCCACCCCTCCTATGTCTGGGCTCTGCTGGGGGGACTCTGCACCTACCCCTCCTATGTCTGGGCACTGCTGGGAGTGATAGGCACCCACCACTCCTATGTCTGGGCACTGCTGGGAGGACTCTGCACCCACCCCTCCTATGTGTGGGCACTGCTGGGAGTGATGGGCACCCACCCCTCATATGTCTGGGCACTGCTGGGGGGACTCTGCACCCACCCCTCATATGTCTGGGCACTGGTGGGAGTGATAGGCACCCACCCCTCCTATGTCTGGGCACTGCTGGGAATGATAGGCACCCACCCCTCCCATGTCTGGGCACTGCTGGGGGGACTCTGCACCCACCCCTCCTATGTCTGGGCACTGCTGGGAGGACTCTGCACCCACCCCTACTATATCTGGGCACTGCTGGGAGGACTCTGCACCCACCCCTCCTATGTCGGGGCACTGCTGGGAGGACTCTGCACCCACCCCTCCTATGTCTGGGCACTGCTGGGAGGACTCTGCACCCACCCCTCCTATGTCTGGGCACTGCTGGGGGGACTCTGCACCCACCCCTCCTATGTCTTCCCATCTATGTTCCATGCATACACGGGTGGGGGTTCGCTCCATTCATACACGGGTGCAAGTACGCTTCGTACATACATGGGTGTGGGTATGCTGCGAACATAAACTGGTGGGGTGGGGTGGGGGTATGCTCCATATATACACTGGTGGGGTGGGGGTACGCTCCGCACATACACTGATGGGGTGGGGGTACGCTCCATACATACACTGGTGGGGTGGGGGTACGCTCCGTACATACACTGGTGGGGTGGGGGCACGCTCCATACATACACTGGTGGGGTGGGGGTACGCTCCATACATACACGGGTGGGGGTACGCTTCGAACATACACTGGTGGGGTGGGGGTAAGCTCCATACATACACTGGTGGGGTGGGGGTATGCTCCATACATACACTGGTGGGGTGGGGGTATGCTCCGTACATACACGGGTGGGGGTACGCTTCGAACATACACTGGTGGGGTGGGGGTACGCTTCGAACATACACTGGTGGGGTGGGGGTACGCTCCATACATACACTGGTGGGATGGGGGTACGCTCCATACATACACTGGTGGGGTGGGGGTACGCTCCATGCATACACTGGTGGGGTGGGGGTATGCTCTGTACATACACTGGTGGGGGTACGCTTCAAACATGCACTGGTGGGGTGGGGGTACGCTCCATATATACACTGGTGGGGTGGGGGTATGCTCCGTACATACACTGGTGGGGTGGGGGTACGCTCCATACATACACGGGTGGGGGTACGCTTCGAACATACACTGGTGGGGTGGGGGTATGCTCCATACATACACTGGTGGGGTGGGGGTATGCTCCATACATACACTGGTGGGGTGGGGGTACGCTCCGTACACACACTGGTGGGGTGGGGGTACGCTCCATACATACACGGGTGGGGGTACGCTTCGAACATACACTGGTGTTGTGGGGGTACGCTCCATACATACACTGGTGGGGTGGGGGTATGCTCCGTACATACACGGGTGGGGGTATGCTTCGAACATACACTGGTGGGGTGGGGGTACGCTCCATACACACACTGGTGGGGTGGGGGTACGCTCCATACATACACTGGTGGGGTGGGGGTACGCTCCATACATACACTGGTGGGGTGGGGGTATGCTCCGTAGATACCTGTACCCACGTTCTGCAGGCCTGGGTACGGTGCGGACCACCAATGTTGGTGTGCCGTAGCGGTACGTACCGTACCCAGGCTTTCAGAGCGTGGGTACAAGTCGTACCACGCGTACCCCTACATTACCCCAACATTGCTGGTACGGGCCGTGCCCAGGCCTTTCGCACGTGGGTACGGGTCGTACCGTACTCACGCTCTTAAGGCATGGGTACGGTACATACCAGTATTGTGGTGTGCCGGTTCACATCGTCACCCACTTCCGTTGTGGCAGACGCTGGCGTTGCTTAACACGCCCCCACCCCCTCGCAGTGACCAGGCCCTGGAGGTCAGGTATGTCCAGGGCATGTATGATGTGTGACTTGGGTGGGGGTTATGTGTCCTGCCCCTGCCCCCCCCCCTTTGCCCCAGGGTGTTGTTCTGACCTTCTGCGTCGTCTGCGTCGGTACCTGTAGAGCAGGTCCACTGCTATGAGGGCCGGGTTGACACGTAGGTTGGGGTCCATGTCTGTCTGTCGCGTACAGGTGCTCCTTGTGCGCGTTGTCCAGATTTCCCGGCAGTTTTTGGCTCTCGGGAAATATAATCCGTGCGGGGTGACGCCGGTACGAATCGTACTTCCTGGTTCATGAACCGCGGCCTGGATGCGTCCCGACGTCACGTCGGCGCTTTCCCGAATGGCATTGGTATGTTTATTTTCGTCGGTCGGTGTTTTGTACGATTCGTACGGAAATGGTGTTTCCATACGAACCGTACTTGCATATTTGTACGGTGGTTTCAACCGGGTACGAGTCGGACGGAGAAAATGCTCCGTCCGACGGTTCGTACCCGGTTTCTCCAGGATCGGAATTGGCACCAAAATCTTTTTCTTTTCAGACTCAACTAATAAACAAAACCATCCACCAAAGTAAAAGCATCAAGCAACATCTTGTCTAAAATATTTTAACCATTTTTCTCTCCCAATAAAGTTTTTATAAAATAACATTTCATCAAAATTAGAAATGCAACAAATCTAAAACAATATAACTTCAAAAAGCATTAACATTAAACTGTTTAATACATTGCAGAAATTGTACTGTATATATTTTCTACTAAGCAGGTAAACACAGAGGGCCCGATTCACAGAACAAACTTAAGACTAAATCCTAAACTTAGTACCATTCTGGTATTCACAGAATGCACCTAGTACTCCTGGTATTCACAGAATGAACTTACTACTTTTGCTATTCACAGAATTAACTTACTACTTTTGCTATTCACAGAATGGATTTACGACTACTAAACTTACGTCCGCAACCGGGCCGGAATTTCCGCACCCGGAGCGGAAAGTCCGCTTACGGACCGGAAGTTCCGCCCACTGGCCGGAAAGTCCGCCAACGGGGCGGAAGTTCCGATTTCGGGCCGGAAGTTCAGATTTGGGGAAAGACTACGTTAACTGTGGCCATTGATCATGTGAGCCAAGGGTGAACACCTGTCCAAGTCCCTACCATCCCCCACCATGCATCAGCTGACACACTCCAGCCAATCCTAGCTCGGCAGCATGTATAACTGCAGAGCAGACACACACCAACCCTTACAACATGTCACTGAATGTGTTTGTTGCACTGCCCCTTGCCATGCGGCAAAACAACTTGAGGAGGAGGAGGAGGAGGAGAGCGAGAGCAGAGAGGATCTTCAGACAGAGGATCAACTTATTTGGAATGTTCAGTCAAGATGTAAGGGCCAGGTACCGTTTCCCTCCAGAAATCCTCTTCGATATGGTATGTGAGTGGGAGCAGGAACTTGACTCCGTGACCTGCTGCTCACATGCAATACCAGCATACCTCAAGATCCTATCTGCGATCCATTTCTTTGCCACTGGCTCATTCCAAAGGGTCTCCAGTGACCATGTGGGCATATCCCAGGCGAGCCAGTCGCAGTGCCTGCATCAGGTACTGCGATGCATCACTGCAAGATCCCACAACCACATCCAAATGCCACCGACACTGGCCCTGAGACAAAGGGCAGCACGAGATTACTTTCTCATTGCACAATTTCCACGTGTGCTGGGTGCAATTGACTGTACCCATGTGGCCCTTCAGCCACCCCGCCACATTGCACACATCTTCTGCAACAGACACAGATGGCATTCCATCAACGTACAAGCTGTCTGTGATGCCAGTGGGAGGTTCATTGATGTGCATGCAGTGTTCCCCGGCAGTACCCATGACAGCTTCATATTCCGCATGTCACCTCTTGCCCGGCGGATGGCTGCGGGCGAATTTGGCAACATGTGGCTACTGGGTAAGTACCAAGCGTTAGAAAGGAGGAATATGTGTTTTTGAAATGTCTGAATGCCCCCCAACATTAACCATTATACCATAAGAATCATAAAGCTAGATACAGGGCCCAACAGATAATGCATGTAATACAGTATAGATCATGTCCTGTGCAATTCAAAGAGGGAAATGTAACCAACTGCCCTTTCCCCTCTCCTCAGGTGACGCTGGGTATGCACTCACCCCACATCTGCTCACCCCTTACAGGCGTGCAGACACTGTACCACAGCGTAGGTACAATAGGGCACACATACGGACTCGAGCCATCATAGAGCGCACTTTTGGTCTGTTGAAGTCGCAATTCAGATGTCTCGACCGTACAGGGGGGGTGCTGCAGTACTCCCCAGAAGTAGTGTGCAAGATCATTTTAGCCTGTTGTGCCTTGCACAACATTGCCTTAACGCATGGCTTACAGATACCGCTGGAACCTCGGCTAGCTATGAATCTGGGAAACCGGGCCATGGCACATAACCGAGGTCAGGGCATGCAAGTCCGTGAGCAGCTCATTGCCACGTTTTTCACATGAGCAACCTTTAGTGGAATGGACTAAATGTGGATTGCTGTCTGTTGCCAATGATGAAACTTGGATATACACGACTGTGTCAATACATTCCTTCCTGAGGCAACTTTGCAAGCCACACTAACTGCATGTTAATCACAGCACTTGACAGTAGTCAAAAGGTTGAGCCTGCTTCAGCACGTGTGCCCATGTCAGCGATCAGTGTAGTGGATGTCCCTAAAGAATCTATTGACGCAGATGGAAGATGATACATGTACTGAGAGACCTTGCCGGACCTCATGAGGATGGGTCACTTAATCAGAAAAGGCCATAACCATAGCATTGTCGGCCCTGTGCCATCAACAGATGTGACTCCCCCACAAATGATGCGCCCACGATGTGAGTGATGTAATGGGTCAATCAGACACCATGTGGCAGATTAATGTGGGACTTGCGCCCCTTTTACACCGCCGCTGCGTCACTTTTGTGACGCAGCGGCGGTGCAAAGCAAGCGCCATGCTGCGGGGTATGTACTATATGACGCATCTGGGAGATGCGTCACGTTGTAAAGGCCTGCGCCACATGTAGGCGTTCTTGCGCAGGGAAGGGGCCTTCCGGCGCAGGAACGCCTCCTAAAAGTGGCTGGGCGAAATCTACTATATTTCACTCATTCACTTTTAAGGCCATGCTGCGTCAAAACCCTGCGCCTGCTTGAAGCAGGCGTAAGGATTGACGCAGCATCATAGGGATAGGGCACCCCCGAGCATTGCAGGAGCTGCGTCGCGCTAGCGACGCTACTCCAGCAATGCGGCGCCTTTCCGACGGGGGATGCTTCACGCATCTGCACATCCAAGCACCACGGTGCACCGCATTGTCAATGCGGCGCATCTGTGTTGGCGCATGGGTGGGCAGATGCATCGCAACTCTTCTGACGCAGCTCTGCAGATTAGCTGAGATGCGCCAGAAGTCGTAAATCTGCCCCATGTGTCTGTGATATATCCACACTTCTCCAACCCAATGTTCCGTAACACATCACACAACTCTGCTAATGAGCACCTAATATGGACTACATGTACCATAATGCAAAGCAGGAGAAACTGAAACTGAAACTGCAGAAATGTCTTGAAATGGTCTCTTCCCCCTCTTGTCACATTTTAATAATTCTCACATGCACTGTCTTTTCTTTTTTATCCACAACTGAACAGCAGGATGGCAGTAGATTCGATTCCTGATTGTGGATGGATCTGGATGAATACAAAATGGCTGACAACTATTTCCTGTGATGTATTTCCTGCCTCCCACTCCCTGTATGGAATTATATGTTCCGGGTCATTTTCGGAGTTTACGGCCAAAAAGCGGAAGCTCCGATCACGGAGCGTACGGCCCGTGTGCGGACCCTCCGCTCCGGAACCGGAAACTGTGCTTACGGGCCGTAAACTCCGAAAATGACCCGGAACACATATTTTCATTCAGGAAATGTTTTACAGGAAGTGGGAGGCAGGAAATACATCACAGGAAATAGTTTGCAGCCATTTTGTGTTCATTCTGAGTCATCCTCTATCACAGATCAGATCCTCTGACATCCTGCTGCTCTCATCCTTCTTATTATCCCCATAATGGCTGAGGGTTACGAAGAGAAGGCACCCCCTTTCACTGAAAGTGAGTTAAACATCTTGTCTCAGGGGGTGCTGGCCAAATTTCCTCAGCTATATGGGGGCCCTGAACACCAGCTGAGCAATGCAGCCCGGGCCAGGCTGTGGGACAACATCACCGAGCGCTGCAGTGCAGTGGGAGTCCACACCAGGAGTGCGAGGGCATGCCGCAAGCGCTGGGAGGACCTAAAACAGTGGGCCCGGCACAAGGCTGAGGAGCTGGTGGGCCAGTCTTCCCAGCACCATGTGCATTGTCCTCGCCTATCCCCACTGTACAGGAGGGTCCTGCGAGTAGCTTGGCCGACCCTCCATGCTCAGCTGGAGGAGCATGAGCAGCAGGGACATGGTAAGTGCATCATATGCTAAATGTGTCTGGGAGTATGATGTGAGTGAAACAGTGCTGTACCATTGTGTGTCCGATGCCTCCATTCACAGATTCCATGTCCATGCAGCAGTCACCAAGCTTAAAAAGGCACACTGTGGCATATGGACTGTACAGGGCAGAGTGCATTTTGGGAGTTGGAGTTTCGTCATGACAACTGGCTAAATGAGCCATAATTGTGCATTTATACTGAAATCTGCTCTTCCCGCACCACTACAATTGGCACTAGGAAATCATGTGTGCATTGGACGAGCAATGGTACAGACACTGTCCAGTGTGCGCATGGCAGGCCAAAGGGTATTGGATGCTATGACTTGTATTGCATTTGTAGAGTTTGGGTTCCAATTGTGACAAAACATCATGTGCCATGGAGTCAAGACGGACTTTGACATCCTTGCATCACTCTTAAGCGCTTCTAAATTTGCAAGGGGTGTCCACTGACAGACGTATCAGCCTCAGTGGCCTGTTTGACATTTCACATGTACAGGTAGCTGTCACTCAATTCCCCCAGTGTTCAGCGGTGTACTGCATTACCATATCAGTCACCAAAGCCAATATGTGCCACTGGATTGTCAGAACATGTGTGGGGACAGCCAAAGGCTAGACTCACAATTTAGCTACAGAAATAGCCCAGAGCCTCAGTGGATGTGTGACCCACATTCGCCACTTGTCGTGTCCCATACAATTCTACAAAGCAGATGACACTTGTCCAGACCTTAAATAGCTGCGACTCCCTATGAATGGCCAAAATCTGAGATTCTGGACTTCATGTTCTCCATTGATGGACTGCTTTTGGAACCTGCACATGTAGCTGTGGCAGGCCACACAGATCACCAGAATGCCAGGTTGAGGGTTGGCCAATACAGTTGTGTAAGCCACACACATCCACGTGAGATGGCCATGTCAGACTCAATCCAGTAAATGACGGTGAACATACACGTAATGTCAGCTCATAGACACTGACAACTATTGAGTGTGATCAGAGGAAAATAAGTCTGAGCTTGGCTCCTCTATGAATGTGTCTCGTCCTGCATGACACAAACATAACATTTGGATTTTGCTTACATTTCAGCAGGCACAGCTGGCGAAACCGAAGGGCAGCAGGACCAGGTCCGGAGCGCGAGGCCACCAGTGCGGCGGCGGCTACACCCTCTTTCCACCAGCGAGAAAGAGGAGGATGAGGAGGGACCCTCAACATCACGAGGCAAGGGGATTGCGCCCACCCGGACACCCTGATGCTGGTGCCACATCCCGGGTGTTATATTTTTATCAAGCACAATAGTGAGGGCCGACTCAGTGCTGTATTCCCTCCGGAATCCATGCTGGGAGAAGTCCAAACAGCCCGAGCCTTCCACAAAGGCAGCGAGAGGCTTGTTTAGATGTGCCTCAAGCATCTTCGCAGGGGCTGGGAGCAGTGAGATCGGACGGAAGTTTTTTAGGACCTCCGGATCAAGGGAAGCCTTCTTTAACAAGGGTTTCACTACTGCACTCTTCCACTCCAAGGGGAAGACACCATCCCTCATAACTAGATTCATGATTTCTAGTAGAGGCGGTAGGAGGGTTTCCCTACACTGCTTAATAATCTTCAGAGGGCAGACATCTAGGGGGGAGCCAGATTTGGTTTTATTAAGCAGGATCTCCAGATCTTGTAAGACCAGCGGGGGAAAAGAGTCCTGGGTGCTCACAAGGGAGATGTCTGGGGTGGTCATATTCATCTCAACCAGAGCAGGGGGCCCACTGATCGAGGCTCTTTGTGCCTCAAGAGCCAGGTAGATATCCTGTATTTTGGTATGAAAAAAGGAAGCGATATTATCACATAGATCTTGCGAGGGTACAACAGAGTCAGGCGTTTGTAGGTTGACTAAGGAGTCAACGATTCTGAAGAGCTCCTTCGGCGAGGAGAGCGAAGTTGTCATGGCCACAAAGTAATCTTGTTTGGCCTGCACAATCTCAGTCTTGTATTTCCTGACCAGGAGTTTATGAGCTTCCTTATTCTTGAGGTCCCAACTTGAATGCCAGAGCCTCTCCATCCTCCTCACTTCTTGCCTGAGGAGTCTGAGGGATTCCGAATACCATGGGGCAGAGGGTCTCTTCCTGGCTCGACGCCGGGTCTGTAATGGGGCCAATTCATTCAGGGCCTCAGTGATAACCTGTTCAAAATGACCAACCGCGGTCTGAACACTATCCATGCCCGTAGTAGAAAGGCTGACAACCCATGGCGAGAGGGAGTCATTACTGATATTCCTAAAATTTCTGCCAGTTCCCACTGTGTGTTTCCCTATTTTACTTCCATCCATCCGAGGGCATTCCAAAAGGAATGGGACCGCAAGGTGATCGGACCAGGACAGATGTACCGGATCCTTGACGGTCAGATGATGGTCATTAGAGAAAATACCATAGAGAGTGTGGCCTGCACGATGGGTAGCCCCGCGGACTCGCTGCGTGAGTCCACAGGACGCCAGAGCATCAATAAGACACGAGGTATCTGATAAGTCAAGCCGTTCTAAATGATAATTAAAATCACCTAGAATGGAGAAGTTTTCTCGACCAAAGTAGGGTTCCAAAAACTGGAGGAAGTTATGCATGAAATCGGTCCTCGGGCCAGGAGGTCGATACAGCAGAATTCCGTTGAAAAAAGAGCATTGCCCTTCCTTTACCGTAAAGTAGAAAGCCTGAACGCTATCCGGAAAATCGGGTATAGGTACTGTGTGGCATTGCAGGTGGTCTTTATAAAGGATAGCTATCCCCCCTTCCACTCGTCCCTGTCTGTCCAGTCTGGCCAGGCAGTACCCTTCCGGGACCGCTTCAGTCAGATCAGGACCAGATGAGTCTTTAGCCCACGTTTCAGTGATAAACACTAGGGCAGGCTTTCTATCCAAGACCATCTCCCTAAACATTACCTTATTTTTGACCAGGGAGCAGGCATTGATCAGGATGCCTTCTACTCCCACTGTCCTGGGTCTAATGACGGCAGGGTGCCTGTCCCTGAAGATCGTAAGACCTCCGAACTCGTGCTTGAGCCCTGCTGAGTGACTCGCAGCTCCCACAGACTCTCCTGGTCCCGCCGGACCCCACGACGACAAGCGTATCCCCCAGCTCGAGGATTGTGAGCTGTGCGCCGGGTACGCTCCTGCATCTGATCCATATCCCCAAAGACTGTCCCGCTACCTCCTAACCCCCCTCCAAGACTTTGTGAGCCCGCGCTCCACTTGTATATATTTGCCTTGCTGATCATAAAGATCCTACAACTCCGTTCTGATAAAGATTTATTCTTAAGAGCTCTCGGTGTGGTGTCTCTCTGTCGTGTGGTGCCGAGTGTACGATCCTAGATACGAGATTCCTCCCCTGAGGAGTCTCCCGCCAGTGCCCGGCTACGATACCTCGAGGGTTGGTCTCAGGACAGTCAGGGCCCCTCCGGGCCCCTCTGAGGTCGCCTTCTAACATTGGTGGCAAGCGACGGGATTCGGGCCCATAATCTAGAGATCGTACCGTGAACGGCTGACGCACTACCGACAAAGATGGCAGAAGGAAACGCCGTGGTTCTCACAGAAAACGACACCAGTGCCGTGTTCCAGGCGGAACAGCTGGAAGAGTACACACACAAAGAACTGAAACAATTCTGTAAGGAACTCAAAATCGCTACCACTGGTCTCAACACCAAAGAAGATATGCAAAAGGCACTGAAAGCTTGGGTGGATTCTGGAGCCTCCCGCCCAGAAGGAGCGGTAGAGCCCCACGACGAAGCTGGACCCTCCCAAGGAGAACGCAGCAGCAACCAGGTGCGAAGCTTTGTACCAGACGGGGGCCTATCCCCGGAGGAACTCGCAGACAGGGAAAGAAGTCGCCATCACGAACTCGAATTAGCCAAACTCAAAATTGAGGGCGAGTTGAAATTAGCCGAGAAAAAGCTAGCGGTGGAACAGATGCGAGTGCAGGGAGAACTAGAAGAGAAGAAACTCCAACGGGAACACGAAGGAAGGAGACTTCAACTGGAACATGAACGCAGCTTGAAGGAAATGGAGCTGAAAGCAAAAAGCGAAGAAGCGCGGCCCCCGGGGAACCGAGAGGTGGCCTCCCCGGCGGAGCAGAAGGTCCACATCCCCAAGGATGTGGTCAAAGAATATTACAAAAACGATGACATTCAACAGTGGTTCCGGGCCTACGAGGTCGCCATGACCTCCCATCGGGTCCCACAGAAGGATTGGGGGGGCCAGGTTGTGGGGACGATTCCTGAGCGAAGGGAGAGACACCCTGCTCGACCTACCAACCTCCATGCAGGCCTCCTATGACCACATGAAAGCGGCCCTCCTCACAAGGTACGGCCTCACCCCGGAGATGTACCGCCAGCGGTTCCGGGACTGCAGGAAGATCCCGGGTACCACCTGGGTGGAGTATGTGAATTTCTTCAGCCGCGCCTTCGATGGGTGGATCAAGGGCAGCAAGGTAACCACCCTGAAAGAACTAACAGACCTTATGTTGTGGGAACACCTGGCTGCGAACTGCTTTGTGGAACTGCGCCAGCATCTGCTCGACAGCAAGCTCACGGATCCGAGAAAGCTGGCCGTCGAGGCGGATCGCTGGACCAACACCCGGGTCTCCCGGGGCCCTGTAGGAGAGTACCCCCGAGCCAGTCAGGGACCACCCCGCCAGAGAGGGGGGGAAACCAGGGAGGGCCGAGAGAGTCCCAGTCTAGTCCCCCGAAGTCCCAACCTCCGCCTTTCCCGACACCGCCACCAGCTGTATCCGGCCCCCCCCTGAGACGGGGGCACCGAGTGACCATCACTTGTTTCCGTTGTCAGAAGCCCGGGCATTACGCCAACGACCCTGAATGCCCCATGGCCCCACGCACCACCCAGGCAGCACCCCCCGCTAGACAGATAGCCAATGTAGCACTGGGGGAGGAGGTTGAGGAGACCGAAGAGTGGGAACCCGCAGCCATGGCCCTAGTATCCTTAGGAGATAGAGAAATGGTCCCTGGAAGCCTCCTGCCCTCCAACACGAAGAAATATGGGCAGCTCGTAACGATCAATGGCCACCAAGTAGAAGCCCTCCGTGACACCGGGGCCAGCATCACCGGTGTCCTCAGTCATTTAGTCCATGAAGACCAGGTCCTCCCCAATGTCTTTTGCCCAGTCATTTCCGCTGACAACACGGAAAGTCTATGTGGGATAGCCCTGGTGCCTTTTGACTTTTGAGTGGGGAGGGGTGGTCAGTAAACTGAAAGTCGCAGTGAGAACCTCCCAGCCAGTCGACTGTCATCTGGGGAACGACCTGGAAAGTTCCCCCTGGAAACAAGTCGAGCGCAAGACCCACCTCGGGATGATGGGCCTCCCTGAGTGGGTGTGCACCACCACCCGATCCATGGCGGCCCGACTGACCCCCCTGAGGGAAGTCGACGACGCCCCGACCACTGAAGATAGGATGGTCCCCGCCGAGGGTCCCCATATCCCCCCACAAGAAGGGTCGGTCGCCAGTGACGAACCCCCGCCTTCCGACTCCGCCCAGGTCACCGAGTTAGGCGATCTGCCCGAATTGGCCCAGTGGCGCCATGAGGGGGGCCCCTCCCGAGAGGAGTTCTGCCGAGAGCAGGCTACCTGTCCTTCCCTGGTCGGGCCCCGGCAACAGGCAGAGGTCCAGGCCACAGGCGACCAGACTGGGACGCACCGGGTTTATTGGGAGAATGACCTTTTGTACAGCGAGCAGAAGTTGGTGGAGCTAGGATCCGGCCGGGTGCTGGTGGTACCCCTACGCTTCCGAAACCTCCTCCTGGGCTTGGCCCACGACGTTCCCCTCGCAGGCCACTTGGGCCAGGACAAAACCTACAGTCGCCTCGTGACTCACTTTTACTGGCCCAGAATGAAAGCAGATGTAGAAGCCCACTGCAAGACCTGTCCCACGTGCCAGGCCAGTGGGAAGAGCGGAGGAAAGCGCAAGGCTCCCCTCCAACCCTTCCCTGTCGTCAGTACCCCTTTTGAGCGGGTTGGGATCGACATCGTGGGGCCTCTGGACCCCCCAACCTCCCAAGGGCACCGTTTTATCCTCGTCCTGGTGGATCATGCCACCCGATACCCTGAAGCCATCCCCCTGCGCACCGTCACAGCCCCCGTGGTGGGCCGGGCGTTGATGGGAATCTTCTCCCGCATGGGTTTTCCCCGCGAGGTCGTGAGCGATCGCGGTACCAACTTCATCTCCCGATACATGAAGTCCTTATGGCAACAATGCGGGGTGTCCTATAAATTCACCACCCCGTACCACCCCCAAGGAAACGGCCTGGTAGAGCGGTTTAACCGGACTCTGAAGGGGATGATCGCGGGCTTGGAAGAGCCCCTCCGGCGTAAGTGGGACGTCCTGCTCCCCTGCCTCCTATTCGCCTACCGAGAAGTTCCACAGAAATCCTTGGGGTTCAGCCCATTTGAGTTACTCTACGGACACCCCGTCAGGGGGCCCCTCAGCCTGGTCAAGGAAGGGTGGGAGGCGGCGCCCCGAGGCCCCCCCCGAGATGTGTTCCGTTACGTCCTGACCCTCCGAAACCAGAATAGGAAGTTCCGAGAGATGGCCGAGGCCAACCTGGAGGCGAGCCAGGAGGAGATGAAGCGCTGGTACGACCAGAACGCCACTCTGGTCGAGTTTCAGCCGGGCCAGCAGGTATGGGTCATGGCCCCCGTGAAACCCTGCGCCCTCCAGGATAAATGGACCGGGCCCTTCAAAGTGGTTGAGCGGAAGAGCCAGGTCACGTACTTGGTGGACGTCCAGTCACCCCGGGACCCCCTCCGGGTCCTCCACGTGAACCGCCTCAAGCCCCACTTTGTGCGGACGGAGCTGAGCCTCCTACTGTCCACTGATGACGGGTCCGAGGAGGAGTCGGATCCTCTCCCTGATCTCCTGTGCACCAAAGAGAAGGACGGCTCTGTGGAGGGAGTGCACCTCTCCCCATCCCTCACTTCCCAGCAACGTGAGGATTGCCGCCAGCTCCTAGGGCAGTTTTCCGACCTCTTCTCCCTAGTCCCCAAAGTCACCGACTGGTGTGTCCATGACGTGGATACCGGAGACAGCCCACCGGTGAGACACCGAGCCTACCGAGTCCCTGATCGGGTCCGGTCCTGTATTCAAGCCGAGGTCTCGAAGATGTTGACCCTAGGAGTGATCGAACCCTCAGACAGCCCCTGGGCCAGCCCCGTGGTCCTGGTCCCAAAAGCAGCTGCCCCCGGTGTCGCCCCAGAACTCCGCTTCTGCGTGGACTACCGGGGACTCAATGAAGTCACCCGAGCCGATGCCCACCCCATTCCCCGAGCCGACGAGCTCATTGACCGGCTCGGGGCTGCTCGGTTCCTCAGCACCTTCGATCTCACCTGCGGCTACTGGCAAATTGCGCTCACAGAAGGAGCCAAGGAGCGGTCCGCCTTCTCCACCCCGGATGGGCACTATCGCTTTCGCGTGATGCCCTTCGGGATGATAAATGCCCCGGCCACCTTCCAGCGACTGGTAAACAAAGTCCTGGCCGAGCTGGAAAAATTCAGTGCTGCATATCTCGACGATATCGCAGTTTTTAGCTCTGAATGAAGTGAGCACCTCCAGCACCTCCGGAGGGTGCTAACCGCCCTGCACCAGGCAGGCCTCACCGTGAAAGCCAGCAAGTGCCAGATTGGGCAAGGTTCGGTAACCTACCTGGGGCACCAGGTCGGAAGCGGGCAGGTCGCCCCTCTACAGCCCAAAATCGACGCCATCCTAGCCTGGGAACCCCCCACTACCCAAACGGAGGTCCGAGCCTTTCTGGGCCTCACAGGCTACTACCGGAGATTCATCCGGAATTACGGCAGCCTGGTCGGTCCCCTCACGGGACTCACGTCCAAGAAACAGCCCAAGAAAGTGCAGTGGCCCCCTGCCTGCCAAGAGGCGTTCGATGCCCTGAAAGCGGCCATGTGCACTGCCCCCGTCCTTCAGGCTCCCGACTACTCCAAGGAGTTTGTGGTACAAACTGATGCCTCCGAGCATGGCATCGGGGCAGTCCTCTCCCAGGTGAATGACCAAGGCCTAGACCAGCCCGTAGCCTTCCTCAGCCGAAGGCTGTTGCCCAGAGAACAGAGATGGAGTACCATCGAGCGCGAGGCGTTCGCCGTAGTCTGGGCCCTCAAGAAGTTACGCTCGTACCTGTTCGGCACCCATTTCAAGGTCCAAACCGACCATCGCCCCTTGCGATGGCTCATGCAGATGCGAGGAGAAAACCCCAAGCTACTGCGGTGGTCAATCTCCCTCCAGGGGATGGATTTCACCGTGGAACATCGCCCTGGTACGGACCACGCCAACGCCGATGGCCTCTCCCGGTTCTTCCGCCTCAGCGAAGAGAACCCCCAAGAGGATGAGTAGTTCTCTCCGGCTTTCAGCTGGGGGGGACGCGTGTTAGACCCGGCCCTCGTAACATAGCCATACCTGACCCCTGCACCTCACACAAGCCCCCGAGCCCACGGCCTAGCCGATCCTTCCCACCAGAACACACACACCCGACCCGGACTTCCCCGTCCGTGGCCTTCCTCCTTTCGGCCACACCGGGCCCGCGTGCCCACTTCATGCACCAAGATGGCCGCCCGGCCCCAGCGCGACCCTGGCTTAGAGGCGCTACTCCGGCTGGAGGACGTCGCGCTCCCCTGGGGATGAGAGAAGGAGGAGCAGTTTCTATCACACCTCTGCGCTTCCCTGGGAAGGTGGGTTTCGATCGACCCGCCGGCCTCCCCGAGGGCTGGCTCCACGCCTGCTGGGTGTCTGGGACTCCTCCCGACCCGGCCCTGAAAGGATCAAGGGACAATGGCAGGAAACCTCGACAAGCGACCCCCAGGTGACAAGACCCCTGCCTGCACAGACTCCGGACATCAAAGAGGAGTCGCCCTATAACAAGGGGTGCTCTGGAACTGTCCGGCAGATTCGCCTTGGAAACACCTGAGCCCTGCTGAGTGACTCACGGCTCCCTGAAGATCGTAAGACCTCCGAACTTGTGCTTGAGCCCTGCTGAGTGACTCGCGGCTCCCTGAAGATCGTAAGACCTCCGAACTTGTGCTTGAGCCCTGCTGAGTGACTCGCGGCTCCCTGAAGATCGTAAGACCTCCGAACTCGTGCTTGAGCCCTGCTGAGTGACTCGCGGCTCCCTGAAGATTGTAAGACCTCCGAACTCGTGCTTGAGCCCTGCTGAGTGACTCGCGGCTCCCACAGACTCTCCTGGTCCCGCCGGACCCCACGACGACAAGCGTATCCCTCAACTCGAGGATTGTGAGCTGTGCGCCGGGTACGCTCCTGCATCTGATCCATATCCCCAAAGACTGTCCCGCTACCTCCTAACCTCCCTCCAAGACTTTGTGAGCCCGCGCTCCACTTGTATATATTTGCCTTGCTGATCATAAAGATCCTACAACTCCGATCTGATAAAGATTTATTCTTAAGAGCTCTCGGTGTGGTGTCTCTCTGTCGTGTGGTGCCGAGTGTACGATCCTAGATACGAGATTCCTCCCCTGAGGAGTCTCCCGCCAGTGCCCGGCTACGATACCTCGAGGGTTGGTCTCAGGACAGTCAGGGCCCCTCCGGGCCCCTCTGAGGTCGCCTTCTAACACTGCCGACATCACAGCTTGGAGGATCAGGGGATTCTCCCCTCTGATTCCCCGTCGGCCCGCACTGGTCATAGGCCTGTCATCCTCGTCCTCAGCATCCCCTGGAACAGAGGTTGCAAACGTATTAGGGTTTGACCTGGTATAACATGTGGTGCAACACAAGGGTGTGTATTAACTGTACTTTGCATAAACAGATGAGGATCATGTGACCTGTGTAGGGTAGCACCACAAGTGACAGCTCACACCATAGCAATGAGGTGTTACACAGAGATGCACATGATACAGGCAAACTCACCAGCTCCAGACACAACTTTCTGTCCCTTGGTGTTCCCCCCTAGTGTCACCTGCTGGACCGGTCTCCTCACAGCTTTTGTAGGCACAGCTGTCCCTGACCCAGCAGCTGTAGAGGGAAGTGACAACATTCTCAATGATCTGCATCACTAATTGACAGACAGGCACATGACTCTCCTGATTAGTATTTCACTTTGGAAACAACAACTGCTGATTACATGCAGAGGGAAATCTTGATCTCTCTGTCATGGCTTCGGAGTCTAAGCCAGTGACACACCTCATGCCAGAATTACCTGAAGGACAGGTGCGCGAATGTTTCAACGCTGCAGCCAGGCTGTCTTGCAGTCCCCGGGATGGTGCACGGTGCTGTGGCGTCATCCTGTCAGCAGCTGTGATGAGACATACAGGTCTATATTTTTCTACCACAGATGGTAGCTCTGAGCCAACATGTCATTCTCAATGACCATTTGTGGTTAATCCACAACAATGTGGAGCATGTTTATCTCCTGGACTTTACTTTTGGGCACCTGCTCACATGCAGCAGTTGCCAGCCGTTTCCTCCACACAGCACTGACATCAATAAGATGACACATCAACAGACACACCTCATGCTAGATTTACCTGTAGGACAGGTGTGCGAAGGTTGAACTGCTGCAGCCAGGATGTCATTCAGTCCCCGGGATGGTGCACGGTGCTGTGGCGTCATCCTGTCAGCAGCTGTGATGAAACATACAGGTCTATATTTTTCTACCACAGATGGTAGCTCTGAGCCAACATGTCATTCTCAATGACCATTTGTGGGTAATCCACAACAATGTGGAGCATGTTTATCTCCTGGACTTTACTTTTGGGCACCTGCTCACATGCAGCAGTTGCCAGCCGTTTCCTCCACACAGCACTGACATCAATAAGATGACACATCAACAGACAGACCTCATGCTAGATTTACCTGTAGGACAGGTGTGCGAAGGTTGAACTGCTGCAGCCAGGATGTCATTCAGTCCCCGGGATGGTGCACGGTGCTGTGGCCTCATCCTGTCAGCAGCTGTGATGAGACATACAGGTCTATATTTTTCTACCACAGATGGTAGCTCTGAGCCAACATGTCATTCTCAATGACCATTTGTGGGTAATCCCCAACAATGTGGAGCATGTTTATCTCCTGGACTTTACTTTTGGGCACATGCTCACATGCAGCAGTTGCCAGCCGTTTCCTCCACACAGCACTGACATCAATAAGATGACACATCAACAGACACACCTCATGCTAGATTTACCTGTAGGACAGGTGCGCGAAGGTTGAACTGCTGCAGCCAGGATGTCATGCAGTCCCCGGGATGGTGCACGGTGCTGTGGCGTCATCCTGTCAGCAGCTGTGATGAGACATACAGGTCTATATTTTTCTACCACAGATGGTAGCTCTGAGCCAACATGTCATTCTCAATGACCATTTGTGGGTAATCCACAACAATGTGGAGCATGTTTATCTCCTGGACTTTACTTTTGGGCACCTGCTCACATGCAGCAGTTGCCAGCCGTTTCCTCCACACAGCAGTGACATCAATAAGATGACACATCAACAGACACACATGTATGAGAAGGTTACTGGTAGGAAGGGATGAATGACCCGGACTCCTCCCCATTACACTGCTTTCACCTTTGCCATTAAGACTTACATATTTCTAGAGTCTAATGTTGTCTGTTGACAAGTCAGAAAGGGTTTCATGTGTGAAATATGCAATAGTCAGGGACATGATGTTGCTTACTTGTGCTTCCCCACGCATGTAGTCACACATTTATGTATGAGAGAAAACAGATGTCTTATGTCCATCCTTTGAGTGTCCTCTCTTTGCACACTCAATTTCCAATATCATGGTACAACTTAGCTGTCGATGATTGGTGTCTTGTACAGCAGACATCCAAACCTCATATGTCAAACACTCACCTATACATGTGAATACGGTAGGAGAGGAGGCAAGCAGAATGCAACATTTGGTTATGATCTCACATTGCGGATAGGCTGAGAAGCTTTGATGCTTTCCGCCTGCACTGGATTAGCATGTTGCTCTTCAGCCAAGTCATTTTGCATGTGTGACTGCATGATGATTCACCTTAGCAGCCCCTACATCCATCTCAAAGGTACACAACTGGCATCAGTGTTGGCCTCAGCCATGCTATTTTCATCATGGTGTTTCCGATCTTTGAATTGCAAGCGGGTTGTGTTTTGGTCACTTCATATGACTCATGGTACTATTGCATGTCCATTCTGCACTCACTTGGCATACATTTTGTGTCATCCTTTCATTAGCCACCAGGGTCTGATCTTGCATGTGTTCAAATGCTATATGTGAGCATATTGTGATGCAGGACAACAGTGTTGTAAAACACATACAACATACGGCGGACGTGAAAGGCACATTTAATGAGCATTCATCCTGATATATTCTTGGGTTTACTTCCCTTGGCCCAGCACCAGAACAGTGTGTGGGCCCTGACCAGATGTCACAGCCAACCTTATAGCAGAAGTCAGTGTGTGTCTTTGATTCTGGGATGACCTCGTTGTACCTACAATGATAAGTGTGTTTTGCTACTTTACATTCCTGCAGCCACATGTGATGCACTAGATTTCTGGCACAAAGGATGAGCACCAGCAGTTGTGGGCACCAGCGTTGCTGACGTGTGTTATACGTAATATCATGATTGCTCCCACATAACTGCAAATGGGCCCACTACCTGGATGCAACCTATGTCACAATGACATGTCTACGGATCATGATGTGAGGTCCACTATCGTGTTTTGTTGATGGACAACAAAAGAGCCAGCCAATGTAAGTGGTACATGACCAGCTGTGTGGACTGGGCATTTGATCTATATTGGAAACATTCAAAGTTGGACAGTGTGTGCATTGTCAATACTAATGATCCAGGGATCTCACTTCTTGTTCATCATTGCCATATTTGTACAAATTTGATTCATTGATTACGTCTATAGACACCATTGCAACATAGTGGGGACACCCTTTTGAGTAGTTGTGGCACTCGATCACAGGATTGGATTCCCAGGTCTGGGGCTCTTGCTGAACAACATGTCATGTTCCACAATTACGTAGTTTGATGAGCCAAGGCATTTAATATATTGTCTTTAGCTGTTCACAATTATACTTTGCTAAAGGTGGATGTCCATTGACAACCCCAATAGTAATGCAGCAATTTTTTCATCTCTGGTTGACTTTCATATGTGGGCACTATATGTCCCTCAGTCACTCCTGACAATTTATGCATTTTGACCATCTCCTGTCCACTTTGACTTACCAGTCGGTGAGGGTGGTATGCCTGTCACTGTACGGTGGCAATTCCTCCCAGTAGTTGCAGGGACCTCTGCTGCGGCAGTTGTCTGTGCTCTACCTGAATGTGTCAATGGGTGAGAAGAGAGAAAACTAAACAAAAGGGAAATGTGCTTGTGGAACTTTTCTGTGATTTCCCCATTTCTTCTGCATGCTAACAGTGTTGTGCAGTACCGGCGCAGACTGGGCAGGTAGGAGCAGTGGTGCGTTGGGGATGTAATGGCGTGGCAGGGTGGGAAATGTACAACAGAATAGGTGTATGACTTTTTTGGTGTGATGATTCTCTCACCTTCTGCTTTGTGCTTTAAGCTGGCACGGGGTGATTAACTTCTTTGATATTTAGTGGCAGGTTTACACGCCCCTTGTAATACATTGACACCGCAGTTGCGTCACTTCTGTGACACAGCGGTGGGGTAATACAGGTGACACATTTAGAGTTATTCACAACGTTATGCATCTATGGGGATGCGTCACGTTGTGCAGTCCTGCGCAACATTAAACATGCATCAGCTGTGATGTAGGCAGGGTGTGCGTTTCTTTGGTTATGCCTCGTACAAGTGATGCAGTGTAATCGACGGCATTTCACGTAGTTACTTCTCATAGGGTGGTGCTATGCAGACTTACGCCTGCTTGACGCACATGTAATGAGTGGGCCAGAACGTTAGGTGTAGGCGGTCCATGGACATAGTTGGTGTTGCGTCACACTTGCGACACTACTTCAGCCGAGCACCCCCCCTAATGCCATCTATTGTGACACACATCTGTCTATCCCAGCGCCACAGTGCACCGCATTGTTAATGTGACGCATCCGCAGTTGCACAAGAGTTGTATTGCGTGTGGCATTGTTACTGGTGCATCTCTGCTGATATTTGTCAATTGCTACTTAGCGGGCTGGTGTATTACTGCAACAGTACAGTGCCCATGTTTTCTAAACTGGGGAAGGGATTTGCCATTTCCATCGCTAAGGATTGTGGGACTTGTGGTGCTACATACAGAGGGTGACACATGAGTCTCTGACTGACTATGATTTTTATATACACTTTGGACTACTTCCTTATTCACAATGACAGTGCAACACAGACAATCTTTTCATGCACTTTTTCTTTTCCTCCCACTTACCTGGTACCACGTAGCGGACGTCACTAACAGGCAGCCCATGGATCAAGTGGGGGTGTATCGTGGTCAGGATATCCTCCTCCAGTGGGGTGAGGCGGAGGCGGGGTCCAGAGTATGCGGCAGGGAGGATCCGATGTAATTCAATCCGGGAGTATTTCTCCTTTACCCTGAGCCGCTCATCCTGCCACTTTTTTTTTATGTCCTGGACTGTGCGCCTGTCCTCCCCCAATGCTGTGACAGCAGTGGATACTTGCTGCCACAGGGCTGCTTTCTGTGTCCCACTGGTGCAGTAGGGTGGGAGTCCATAGAGGCGTTTGTGGTGCCTGACTATGAACTCCACAAGCATGGTGGTCTCCTCTGCTGTGAAATTCCGCTTCCTTTTCAGTTGCTCCGTTGTTCTCAGCCGGTGTCAGCTTGCAAAGACAAACTCTCTGTGGCCAAACCTGTTCATTCACTGTGTGCTGCTTTTAAATGTTTTTGGCTGCTGGTCAATTAGTGTTAATTGGCTTCAGCTGGATCATGGTGGGGGATGGTAGGCACTAGCAACATGATGGCAAACAGGAGCTCTTGGCTGGGATTGGCTGAAGTGTGTCAGCTGATGCATGGTGGGGGATGGTAGGGACTTGGACAGGTGTTTACCCTTGGCTCAAATGATCAATGGCCACAGTTAATGTAGTCTTTCCCCAAATCTGACCTTCCGGCCCGAAATCGGAACTTCCGCCCCATTGGCGGACTTTCCGGCCGGTGGGCGGAACTTCCGGCCCTTGGGCGGAACTTCCGGCCCGTAAGTGGACTTTCCGCTCCGGGTGCGGAAATTACAGCCCGGGTGCGGAAATTCCAGCCCGGGTGCGGACGTAAGTTTAGTAGTCGTAAATCCATTCTGTGAATAGCAGAAGTAGTAAGTTCATTCTGTGAATAGCAAAAGTAGTAAGTTCATTCTGTGAATACCAGAAGTACTAGGTGCATTCTGTGAATACCAGAATGGTACTAAGTTTAGGATTTAGTCTTAAGTTTGTTCTGTGAATCGGGCCCAAAAAATGAAAAATAAATTAACTTTTTTTTTCTTTGTTTCTTTTTCAATCCATAACAGAAAATGATTTAAAATCAAGACAAATATATAACATCCAGCCGGGAAAACCGTTTACTCAATCATAGTGGCTATGTTTATTGTAAGCATAGACTAACTGAACACAGGTGTCATTGGAGGTGTGTTCAATACTACTCAACCCATTGCACAGGCAGAGAGGTTACACTTGGTGACTCTGTTTTAAGAACCACAGAACATAACCAGTCTGCCTCTGCAATGGATATTGAGGTAAGAGAAATAATAAATGAAATTAAAGATATTGCATCAACCTCCAACACATTCCACCACACATTGCAAGTAGTATGCCAACAATTCCTAATCTGAGAAGAATTGTTCAATGTAAAAAACAGGCAAGTAACCCACAAAGAATAACACCCCAAACCTATTCTGACATAATCATTCCACATGAACTCTCTGTAACTGTTACAAATGAACCATTTCTTTTGCATGACAACAAAAACCCTCAAAAGAGAATTCTAATCTTTGGCACACCCCATAATCTAGCAAGGTTGGAGAACAGTGATATTTGGATGATGTATGGGACGTTTAAAAGCACGCCTCATCCATTCACCTAAATATACACTATTCATGCATATATTCATAATACAGTAGTTCCCTTAGTTTACAGTTTACTTTCTGATAAATAATCCTCAACATTCACCAAATTATTGTCAATGATAAAAGCTAAAACATCAAACAAAAGTCCAAGAAAAGGACTAATCGACTTTGAATTACCTATGATTAATACTATTTCCAAATTGTACACGGATACTCAAATTCAAGGATGTTTTTTTCACTTTTCACAGGCATATTGGTGACAAATTATAAAAACATCCTTAATTGAGGATGATATATCAGATAGCAAACTTCAATTTGAACTAAAAAAAACTAACAGCCCTTTGCTTTGTTCCTCCTGACAGTGTAGACGAGTACTACACTTAAATTACAGAATCAGAATACTTACCTCAAACGAAGATAAATTGGCACCTATTCTAAATTATTTTGAAGACACATGGATTGGCTATCTAAGCAGGGTGGGTCCCAGCAGGAAGCCAGGTTTCAATGAGGAGTGGTGGAACTGAAACACAACCTGCTTAGAGGGAAGAGCAAAAACAAACAATGTCATAGAGGGATGGCACAACTCGTTCAATAAATCAATTGGCAAACCTCATCCTAATTTCTAAAATATTTTGGGAAATTTTGAGGATGGAGCAAAGTTTCCAAGAAATGAGAATGTTGCAATCATTAACAGGTAGTCTGAACCCACGTATTTCTAAAAGAACAAAGGAAATGTATGAAAGACTATTGGGTACAATTCAACAGTTTGGGGCAGATTCCAATCCGGGTCGGAAAGCACTCCGGCCGAGCCGGATCCGGAGTGTTTTCCAACCAAGCCGGAGTCTTACAGTCCGACCGAACGAGTACGATGCGGCCATATGCTGCCGGACTGGGTTCGGTCGGACTCCCATAGAAGTCAATGGGAGCCGGTCGTACGACGCGTACATGGGCTCAAATTGACTGAATGGGTATGTCGCGGACAAGAGCGCCCCCTACAGTGGGTATGCGTCGGTGCCATACGCACCGTACATGCCTGTGTTGGGAAGACCCATGGGTCTCCCCCTGTGTCTGAGTCATAGGGCTGCGGGTGACAGGGGGACTGACGTGGACCCCCAAAGGCAACCACCCAGACGATTTGCGAGCCAGGCATTCCGACTCGCACAGGCTGTCCAACGCGTGCATCGGTCGTGAATCGCATCCATTGCACGCCATGGTTAGCTTACGACCGAGATGTATGGAGCGGTTCAGACCCGGAAACGACTCGGTCGGTCAATTTCTGGTGGCTCGCATCGTACTTGCTCGCTCGTACAGCTGTACAAGTCGGCCAGAAAACACGCGTACGGCTCGTAGTTTTTCCGGCCGGATCGCGTTCGGTGTCCTTCCGACCCGGATCGGAATCGGCCCCTTTATGTTGATGTTGGCTTCAGGCAACCTTGATAATCTTGCACACATCCTCCATTTCTAACCTACAGTATCTTCTTACTTGCCTGTTTTGCCCTAAAAAAATAACACTCATTCGCTTGGTTTTAAGAAAAAAAAAATAATAATGAAAGTTGAGTCTCCTTACCTTCAGATGTCGTCTTTTTTTCAACTCTTGGACTTATGTTCCATCCATTTTTTCACCAAGAGTCCTTTGTATTTTTTAAATCCATTACCAATAATCCTCATTCCTTTTGGTAAATCCTAACCCGATTTTTAATGTGCACATTTTTTTATAATAAAAAATCTAAAAAGGTGTTAGTTTTCTGTAAAAAACGCAACAAAATCCAATGATGTAATCCAATCTATTTAGAAAACAAGTCCATTTCAATTTCAAGTTCCACAGTCCATCGCAATAAATCTGTTCCCAACAATTTTTATTCGCACATCCAAAATCCAAAAAACAAATAAAAGTGGATGTAAAAATATAGGATCTTCTATTTTACAAATTGGAAATCATTTTCTTTAAAATCATAATAAAGGGGGAGGAGCTTAGCGCATGATCAAGATGGCCGCGTGAGCCTAGAGCTCCCGAGACCCCCGCTCCCTCCGGCAGCTATCCTGTCTACTATCCTGCTTTTGATGCCCGGAATATTGGAGGGGAGCTGTTGCTGAGGCGAGAGCCGCTGTCCGGATCGAAATCGTCCACCGGAGACCGAAGTTGTACTGCCTGGAAGTTTGTGGCCTACTCCCCGCACGGTGCCCGGGACTTGCGTTGGCACAGTGCCCGTGCACTAATTGAACAACAGCGGCCGGGCTAGGGAAGAGTCGGCGGAGGGAGGGTGTTCTCACTTTCACTTTCACTTTCGCCTTCCAGTCTCCACAGCGCCCGGGACGGGGCGTGCGTATTGCCAGCCACTGGTCGCATGGTTGATTACTCTGTATGGGCAAGGAGATTGTCTACACGGCAGATTGCGATGTCGACCAAATCGGACGCCGACAAACAGAAGCCCAAGAGTACCAGGCGGGGCAGCTACACCCAGACTAACATCATGGACCGTTATGCCCATCAGAAGGGGTCTCCGGGCGGATCGGGCCCGACACTGGAGGCCTCGAAGGACGCGACACCTCCCTCCACAGAACTAACTCTGCAAGATATCATGGGGGCCATCGAAGGGATGAAGTCCTCGATTGGGCAACAATTTGAGACCCTGGCACATAAAGTGGATGCCATATCGATTGACCTCAATCTGGTTCGGGCAGATCTGGGGAAAACTAATGAGCGGGTTCAGTCCTTGGATCTCAAGACTGCCGGCCTCCTGGGCGACGTCTCCGGCCTTCAGCAGGAAGTCCGTACCCTGCGGACGGCAAATGATCACTTTGCCCGACGGTTGGAAGAGTTCGAAGGCCGTGCAAGGCGCAATAACGTGCGCATCATTGGGGTCCCGGAAAATTCGGAGGAGCAGTCGGTGGACCTGTTCGTGGAGGACCTTGTGGTGAACCATCTGGCGCCCAAAGGCCTCAGTAAGTTCTTTGCTGTCGAACGGGCCCATAGAGTCCCTGGCGGGAGGCCCAAGGTGGGGGCCCCTCCGAGGCCGATTGTCGCCAGGATTTTTAACTTCAGGGACCGAGATGCCATTCTGCAAGCATCGCGGGTGGCCGGCCTGCTGCCATTCCAGAACACTACTGTAAGTTTCTATCCGGACTTTACCCAGATGGTGCAGAAGCAACGGCAAGGCTTCCTGGCGGTCAAGAGAAGACTACGTGAGATGGGACTAAAATATGCCATGCTCTTCCCGGCCAGGCTGCGGGTGGTGTTCGAAGAGCGGACTTTCTTTTTTGATTCACCCGACATGGTCGGAGACTGGCTGGACACATTGCCCCAAGGACGGACTGGCGTGGAACGCTCCGGTGGCGCGGACGGTGGTGGGGATGAACACTGAGCCAGGACTTAAGTACTGGGACTCCGGTTCCTCCGGGAGGTTGATAATCCGGGGGGTAGCGGGGGCAGTATGGGAGCTTTTTACTCCTCTGGGGTTCTTTTCGTAGATTAGTCATTATAAGGGGCGACAGGCACACTGCAAGTTGGGGGGCACTTTAGAGCTTACGCAGGGGTGCAGGGTGGGGGGTGGATGGGGGTTGTTGTTGGGGTTGTTGTTGTTTTCTGTTATGCAAGGCGTAAAGATGCAAGCTTCTGTGACTCGGGTCTGGTTCCACGCGGGGGGTGGTGGTCTCCTTACATGTTGGGATGGGGGGTAGGGGCCTAAAAATACTCAGTTGGAATGTAAATGGCTTGGGGGATCGTATTAAGCGTGGGATCGTCCTGCAATTTCTGAAGCGATGTACCCCTGATATTGTCTTATTGCAAGAGACGCACTTGATTGGTAACACGTGCTATGCACTCAATCGTAAAGGCTATAAATTTGTTGCACATTCCGGGTTTTCCTCGGGTTCTAGAGGGGCGGGAATACTAGTCAGGTCCTCTCTGCCATTCGAGGTTGACTCCACTACCGTTGACGATAGGGGACGCTTTGCGGCAGTTGCGGGGCGGTGGGAGGGCAGGACCCTGGTCCTGGTGTCGGTTTATGTCCCCCCTGCACTGCAGCCCTCTACACTAGCGGACTTAGAGAGGACATTGTTGGATCTCCCAGAGGGAATGTTGGTGGTGGGTGGCGACTTCAATGCGGTCGGCTCTGGCCTGCTCGACAGACACCCGCAGAGGAGTTCGGGGGGGCTCAGAAGTGGCTTCCTGATTTTATAGATACCCTTGGGCTGGTTGATTGTTGGAGACTGTTGCATCCCACACAACGACAATATACTTTCCACTCAGGGGCGCATGGCAGTCTCTCCAGAATTGATTATGTCCTTACCCTAGCTGCACACGCCTCCTTTGTCTCTGAGGCCAGGCACATGGCACGTGGTATTTCCGACCATTCTCCGGTGTGGATCTGTATGGATGTTGGCAGAGGAGTGGGTGGTAGGGTGGCCCCAATTAACCCGTGGTATTTCAGGGACCCTGCGACTCGTAGTGCGGTACTGAAGGCGGTCGATCGTTACTTTCAAGAAAACCTCGGCTCGGTCACGTCGGCGGTGTCCTTGTGGGAAGCGTTCAAAACAGTGATTAGGGGTGAGGCCCTCTCCTTGATAACAGCGGCCAAGCGTCGGAGAGACGCGGAGGTCGCCCAGCTTGAGGCGGAGATCGCGGATCTAGAGTTGGCTCTGGAGGTGGAGGCCTCGGCGGAGGCGCTGCACAAGTTGAGCCTTAAACAATCGGAGTACAGGGCCCTCGTGACGGATGCGGCCAAAGCCCTGAGTAGGGAACAGCGGGGCCGTCTGTACGACGTCGGGGACAAGGCCGGGAAATTGATCGCGTGGCTGGATAAAAAGGAGCGGGTCAATCGTGTTGTGCCGGACCTTGTGACGGAGGATGGCGTCATGGTCACGGAGCCGGATGGCATAGTCCAGTGCTTTGCGGATTACTTCCACACGGTCTATACCTCCGTGTCTGACAGGCCAGTGGAGGATTCATGTGAGCTCCTGCGCGATCTTGCCCTGCCTTGCCTCTCCGACATAGACAGAGACGATCTTGATGGCGACATCACAGTTGACGAGATCGCGGGGGCTATCCGTTCTTTGCGTCCGGGCAAGGCCTCGGGCCCGAATGGCCTGCCAATTGAGCTTTACAAACTCCGACCGGACAAGATCGCTCCGCATTTGCGGGCCATGTTTGTGGAGGCGCGGGAGATGGGCTGCCTCCCACTTGATCAGCGCTTGGCAACGATCGTGGTCATCCATAAAGATGGCAAGCCCAGGAACCGGTGCAGCTCATACAGGCCGATCTCGCTCCTTAATGCTGAGCCGAAGATCCTCGCCAAAATCCTCGCAAACCGGCTGGTCCGGGTGGTCGGGGATCTGATCCACCCTGACCAATCAGGCTTCATCCCGCATCGTAACACCGCGTTGAATCTTAGGCGCATCCACGGAGTGATTGCACGGGTGGGGACGATGCGGGAGCCGGCCATGGTGGCAGCGCTCGACGCAACGATGGCATTCGACACGGTGGAGTGGGCATACCTGTGGCCTACGCTTGCGAAATTCGGCTTCGGGCCCGGCTTTGTGGGCTGGGTAAGGCTATTATACGAAGGACCTCTCGCCAAAGTCGCAGTTAACGGTAGGGCGTCCCGTCCCTTCGACCTGGGGAGGGGTACCAGGCAGGGTTGTCCTCTATCGCCGCTGTTGTTCGCTCTCGCCCTTGAGCCGCTGGCGGCCTGGATACGATGGCACCCAGATGTGAGGGGGATTCGATGGTCCCCTGATCACGAAGACCGCATTTCCCTCTATGCCGACGATATTCTGCTCTATCTCACTTCACCCCGGAAGTCCCTTATAGTTGTCTGCGACATATTGACTTCCTTCGGGAGGAACTCGGGGCTAACCATTAATTGGGGTAAGTCATATCTGTATGCCCTGTGTGGGGACGTCCCGGTTCCCCCGCGGAATTGCCCGATCCAGATCGCCCGGGAGGGTTTCCTGTATCTTGGGATTTATATCTCTGCCGACCCAACGGTACGGTATGAGAGGAACCTGCTCCCTCCGTTGGCGCGCCTGCGGCGGGACGTGGCGGGCTGGCGGCGGCTGCCGCTTTCCCTCCTTGGCCGTGCGTTGCTATTCAAAATGATGTCTCTTCCCCGTTTTCTCTATGCCCTGCAGAACACCCAGGAGCTGGTTCCGGCCAGCTACTTTCGGGAGGTTGAGAGTCTGCAGCGTTCGCTGCTGTGGGACGGCCGCCCGCGTATAGCGATAGCAAAATTAACTCTCCCTTGGTACGACGGGGGTATCGCGCTTCCCGACATCCGAAGATACTATTGGGCCTCCCAACTGAGCGCGATCAATCATGGAGTCTACGGTCCGGCGCTTGGCCCTGGCTTTGCTATGGACCGGTGGTTGCTGCGAGGTGGTGGCTATTATAGAGCACTTTATTCGAGGCCACCGGCTGGGTCCCTCACGGGGCCGACCGGGGTGGCGGTGCACGTGTGGAAGACAGTCACGAACTCCCTGGGATGGAAGGATAGGCTCACCCTCGCCACTCCGTTGTATGACTCGGACATGTTGGGGAAACTCTGGCACTCTAAGGGATTCGACAAATGGGATCTGATTGGGATCTCCAGGGTGGGGGACATGCTGACCAAGGGGCGGATTAAGTCGTTTGACGAGCTGCGGTCGGAATACGCGCTTGAGGGCACGGAATACTTCCGGTATGCGCAGGTGCGCCACGCGCTGCAGTCGGTCCTCGTTGAGGGGGAAAAGGTGCCTGAGTCCTCTCCATTGGAGGACCGGATCCTGGACGGCCATATGCCGGAGAGCACAATCTCCCTAATTTACAAAAAGCTTGTGAACGTTCGGACCGATCTCCTCCTGGGGGTGCGGGACCAGTGGACTAGAGACGGCCTTGAGCTGGACGATGAGGATTGGCAGTACGCGGTCTCCTCTCCTAAGGAGGTCGCAATCCCCGCCAGGCTGCGGCTGGTCCAGCTTAAGATACTTCACAGAGTCTATGTCACTGGGCCCCGATTGGTCCATATGGGTTTCTCCGAGGATGGGCTGTGTAAGAGGGGCTGTGGGATGCTGGGCACCTTTCTGCACATTATATGGGAGTGTGGTGTGATTGCAGAACTATGGAAGCGGATTCATGTTGTGATGCAGGAGGTCACGGGTATTGTATTGCACCCGGAGGCGCGGCGCTGTCTTTTGAATGTGTGGGGTCCTACAGACTACGACGCGGTGCAGACTCAATGGGTGACCCTAGGTAATATGGTGGCTAAGCGAGATATTGCAAGATTGTGGGGATCCCCTAGCCCGCCCACCCTGGATGCGTGGAAGGACAACATGGACTGGTGCATGTTCCGGGAGAAAACGGTGTATAGTGCGCGGGGGAGGCCCAAGAAATGGCATAAGGTGTGGGGAGGTTGGAACCAGTATAGGGGGTACATATGTTTGCCTCCGGCCACTGAACCACTAGAGGAGCAACTTTCCCCCTAGCCTCGCTTCCGACTTGGGTCTTTCTGACACACCTCCGTTAGAATGTTAGTGCCTCTGCTTCTCTCTCCTCCTCTCAATCGGTGGCTTGATCTGATGTTGGAAATGGGGCCGCCCCCTCGCTGGGAACTGACGCGAACTTATGATGTATATTGCCTTGCTTGTTGTGTTCATTTTTAAAATCGGAACCTTTGTTTTATCCTGCATGAGACCTGTAGATGACTGCACGTGTCGATTGACGAGCTGCCGAACCTCCGGGTTGTCGGCTGAATAGCAGTGTATCTGAATTATACGAATAAAGGTTTTTAAAAAAAATAAAATAAAAAAATAAAAATCATAAT
Organism: Triturus cristatus; assembly: GCF_964204655.1. Lineage (NCBI taxonomy): Eukaryota > Metazoa > Chordata > Amphibia > Caudata > Salamandridae > Triturus > Triturus cristatus. The sequence goes on from NC_140590.1 coordinate 1,708,975,304, forward strand.
AAAAATACATCTACCTTTTGAAACACTTTTGTAGTTAAAATGTTTAACGTATATTTTTTTAATAACTTTATTAAACAAAAATTGTTTAGAAAAAATGAGACCCGACGAGGGCCTACTACTGCAACCTGTAATGGAGTGAAATAGATCTTTAACACACAACAGTAGTACCTAAAACACATTTACTACATCTATCTACCTCCCTCCTCTCTCCTTACAATAAACATTACGCTAACACAATGGGGCCCATTAGGATGTAGGGCGGATCGCCACCGCCCGCATGGCGGTGGTGATCCGCCCTACATCCTTACCCACCCGCCACCCATTTCCCCTTACCATTTTAGTATGACGGGGGACCGCGGCCGATGGGAAGACCGTTGTGGGCCCCCAGGATGTTGGGGGGTTTGGGGGCACATGGGCAGTGCCTGCCACGTTGTGCATGCATATGCACAACATGCACTTTTGGCATTGCGGCTGGTGCTGCTGTAAGCACCGCCCGCTGCAATGTGAAAAATGTCTGATGCGCCCGCCAGGGTTGTGGGCGCCACCTAATATCCCCCACAGGACCGCTGCACATATGGCAGGCGGTCCCGTTTTCCATCAGGATGGCGGGCGGGCAAAGTCCGCCCACCATCCTCATGATGCCCTATGTATTTTAATAATTTTAATATGTCTTACCTTGATGGAGCTCTCCCTTGCATCTAATCTGTAGCACGACGATCCTCGAAAGGATGAAAGTTACGTTTACCCGGCAACGTCATGTCTTTCTGAAAAAATGAAAAAAGGACATTTTCACCCATTGACTTCAATGGAAAAGCATGGGAAATGTTTCAAACAATGTGCATGATAAAATACATAATTATTTTTGTACATTATTTAAGTATTTTAACTATTTTTTGAATATTTTATTTGTATAATATAACAATATTCAAAATGTTAATAACAATGTGTTATTAATTAATTACGTCTTGTATTTCTTTCTTCATGTTATATGATATTAATTTAGTATAAACAGTAGACAATATTTTTTTAATTATTTACACAATAATCTCTCTTTTTTATTTTTATATTATCGAATACCTCTTTAAGGTGCCGATTCCGATCCTGTATTTTTTTTTCCCGTACGACTCGTATCCGTATTTTTTTACGTACGAGTCGTACAAGTGCCCTACAACCGGGGAAGTACGATTCGTACGTTAAAAATTATTACGAATTGCGTCGGGAAAATGTTACGAGAGGGATCCGGACAGTTTTACGTGCAATTCGTAAAACAGAAGTCCGAGCACGCAAGTACGATCCCTACCGACCGTCCAAATATTCAACCGCATGGAAAAGGCCCCTTAACGCTGTACTACTCATGTACACGGGTAAACTTGTGCCCGCATACGAGTCGCACAGCCCCCTCCCCCCGCATATGTCAGCACCGTACCCCCGTATGTCAGCACCATACCCCCATGTCCGCACTGTACCCCAGCCCTGTACCTGTACGCACCGTACCCCAACACCATACCCCAGATCCGTACCTGTACGCACCGTACCCCAGGCCCGTACCCCAGCCCCGTACCTGTACGCACCGTACCCCAGGCCTGTACCCCAGCCCCCTACCTGTACGCACCATACCCCAGGCCCGTACCCCAGCCCCCTACCTGTACGCACCGTACCCGAGGCCCGTACACCAGCCCTGTACCTGTACGTACCGTACCCCAGGCCTGTACCCCAGCCCCGTACCTGTATGCACCACACCCCAGGCCCGTACCCCAGCCCCGTACCTGTACGCACATTATTTTGAAGACACATGGATTGGCTATCTAAGCAGGGTCAGTCTCAGCAGGAAGCCAGGTTTCAATGAGGAGTGGTGGAACTGAAACACAACCTGCTTAGAGGGAAGAGCAAAAACAAACAATGTCATAGAGGGATGGCACAACTCTTTCAATAAATCAATTGGCAAACCTCATCCTAATTTCTATAATATTTTAGGAAATTTTGAGGATGGAGCAAAGTTTCCAAGAAATGAGAATGTTGCAATCATTAACAGGTAGTCTGAACCCACGTATTTCTAAAAGAACAAAGGAAATGTATGAAAGACTATTGGGTACAATTCAACAGTTTGGGGCAGATTCCGATCCGGGTCGGAAAGCACTCCGGCCGAGCCGGATCCGGAGTGTTTTCCAACCAAGCCGGAGTCCTACAGTCCGACCGAGCGAGTACGATGCGGCCATATGCTGCCGGACTGGGTTCGGTCGGACTCCCATAGAAGTCAATGGGAGCCGGTCGTACGACGCGTACATGGGCTCCCATTGACTGAATGGGTATGTCGCGGACAAGAGCACCCCCTACAGTGGGTATGCATCGGTGCCATCCGCACCGTACATGCCTGTGTTGGGGAGACCCATGAGTCTCCCCCTGTGTCTGAGTCATAGGGCTGCGGGTGACAGGGGGTCTGACGTGGACCCCCAAAGGCAACCACCTAGACGATTTGCGAGCCAGGCATTCCGACTCGCACAGGCTGTCCAACGCGTGCATCGGTCGTGAATCGCATCCATTGCACGCCGTGGTTAGCTTACGACCGAGACGTACGGAGCGGTTCGGACCCGGAAACGACTCGGTCGGTCAATTTCTGGTGGCTCGCATCGTACTTGCTCGCTCGTACAGCTGTACAAGTCGGCCAGAAAACACACGTACGGCTCATAGTTTTTCCGGCCGGATCGCGTTCGGTGTCCTTCCGACCCGGATCGGAATCGGCCCCTTTATGTTGATGTTGGCTTCAGGCAACCTTGATAATCTTGCACACATCCTCCATTTCTAACCTACAGTATCTTCTTACTTGCCTGTTTTGCCCTAAAAAAATAACACTAATTCGCTTGGTTTTAAGAAAAAAAAAAATAATAATGAAAGTTGAGTCTCCTTACCTTCAGATGTCGTCTTTTTTTCAACTCTTGGACTTATGTTCCATCCATTTTTTCACCAAGAGTCCTTTGTCTTTTTTAAATCCATTACCAATAATCCTCATTCCTTTTGGTAAATCCTAACCCGATTTTTAATGTGCACATTTTTTTATAATAAAAAATCTAAAAAGGTGTTAGTTTTCTGTAAAAAACGCAACAAAATCCAATGATGCAATCCAATCTATTTCGAAAACAAGTCCATTTCAATTTCAAGTTCCACAGTCCATCACAATAAATCTGTTCCCAAAAATTTTAATTCGCACATCCAAAATCCCAAAAACAAATAAAAGTGGATGTAAAAATATAGGATCTTCTATTTCACAAATTGGAAATCTTTTTCTTTAAAATCATAATAAAAATACATCTACCTTTTGAAACACTTTTGTAGTTAAAATGTTTAACGTATATTTTTTTAATAACTTTATTAAACAAAAATTGTTTAGAAAAAATGAGACCCGACGAGGGCCTACTACTGCAACCTGTAATGGAGTGAAATAGATCTTTAACACACAACAAAAGTACCTAAAACACATTTACTACAGCTATCTACCTCCCTCCTCTCTCCTTACAATAAACATTACGCTAACACTATGGGGCCCATTAGGATGTAGGGCGGATCGCCACCGCCCGCATGGCGGTGGTGATCCGCCCTACATCCTTACCCGCCCGCCACCCATTTCCCCCCACCATTTTAGTATGACGGGGGACCGCGGCCGATGGGAAGACCGTTGTGGGCCCCCAGGATGTTGGGGGGTTTGGGGGCACATGGGCAGTGCCTGCCACGTTGTGCATGCATATGCACAACATGCACTTTTGGCATTGCGGCTGGTGCTGCTGTAAGCACCGCCCGCCGCAATGTGAAAAATGTCTGATGCGCCCGCCAGGGTGGCGGGCGCATCCTAATATCCCCCACAGGACCGCTGCACATATGGCAGGCGGTCCCGTTTTCCGTCAGGATGGAGGCGGGCAAAGTCCGCCCACCATCCTAATGATGCCCTATGTATTTTAATAATTTTATTATGTCTTACCTTGATGGAGCTCTCCCTTGCATCTAATCTGTAGCACGACGATCCTCGAAAGGATGAAAGTTACGTTTACCCGGCAACGTCATGTCTTTCTGAAAAAATGAAAAAAGGACATTTTCACCCATTGACTTCAATGGAAAAGCATGGGAAATGTTTCAAACAATGTGCATGATAAATTACATAATTATTTTTGTACATTATTTAAGTATTTTAACTATTTTTTGAATATTTTATTTGTATAATATAACAATATTCAAAATGTTAATAACAATGTGTTATTAATTAATTTTGTCTTGTATTTCTTTCTTCATGTTATATTATATTAATTTAGTATAAACAGTAGACAATATTTTTTTAATTATTTACACAATAATCTCTCTTTTTTATTTTTATATTATCGAATACCTCTTTAAGGTGCCGATTCTGATCCTGTATTTTTTATTCCCGTACGACTCGTATCCGTATTTTTTTACGTACGAGTCGTACAAGTGCCCTACAACCGGCGAAGTACGATTCGTACGTTAAAAATTATTACGAATTGCGTCGGGAAATGTTACGAGAGGGATCCGGACAGTTTTACGTGCAATTCGTAAAACAGAAGTCCGAGCTCGCAAGTACAATTCCTACGGGCCGTCCAAATATTCAACCGCATGGAAAAGGCCCCGTACGGAGCGAACGCTGTACCACTCATGTACACGGGTAAACTTGTGCCCGCATACGAGTCGCACAGCCCCCTCCCCCCGCATATGTCAGCACCGTACCCCCGTATGTCAGCACCGTACCCCCATGACCGCACTGTACCCCAGCCCTGTACCTGTACGCACCGTACCCCAACACCGTACCCCAGCCCCGTACCTGTACGCACCGTACCCCAGGCCCGTACCCCAGCCCCGTACCTGTATGCACCATACCCCAGGCCTGTACCCCAGCCCCCTACCTGTACGCACCATACCCCAGGCCTGCACCCCAGCCCCCTACCTGTACGCACCGTACCCGAGGCCCATACACCAGCCCTGTACCTGTACGCACCGTACCCCAGGCCTGTACCCCAGCCCCGTACCTGTATGCACCATACCCCAGGCCCGTACCCCAGCCCCGTACCTGTACGCACCGTACCCCAGGCCCGTACCCCAGCCCCGTACCTGTACGCACCATACCCGAGGCCTGTACCACAGCCCCCTACCTGTACGCACCTTACCCCAGGCCCATACCTGTGCGCACCGTACCCCAGCACCCTCACCCAGCATCGCGTATGTACGGACCTAACAACAACATTGCAGATAGAGCACGGTTCCCCAACATCGCGTATGTACGCACCTTACCTACGCGAAAAAGACTCGTACTGAACCAGGACACTGTAAAATAGCACAAGGAGGCTCAATGCGACTCGCACAACACCACAAAACACGTCTACATGAGAAAATACAGCTCAATGACTGACCTGGCACACCCAAACAGGCAAACAGAGGCCCAAACCCACAACCACCTCTTATAACACACCCAGCAAAATTTCAAACACAGCCACACCCAAAAATGGACAAATAAAAATGGCCCACACACACAAACCATGAGCCTTTGCAAGAGACCCACTGCTGCCAGATCCCACAGACAAACAACTACACCTTACTTACACCTTAACTACACCTAAACTTACACACCTTCACACAACCTCCTTCACAAAGACCCCCTCTTCACATTCATACCCACACCGTCACATTCACACCCACACACCCACAACCATCCACACCCCCACCCCACACCATGCCCATAGACAAGAATCCAAAGTTCACAAGGGCTCCTCTGGACATCCTTGTCAACGAAGTCATCAGAGTCGAGCCACAGCTCTTTGGAACATTGGTCAGAGAGACCAGCATAGCTGAAAAATCAGCCATGTGGCAGAGGATCGTCGATCTGGTGAATGCTGTTGTGCCCATCAGAAGGACCAGGCATGAATGCCAAGCCAGGTGGTACGATCTGCAGAGGGCAGTCAAGCACAAAATGAACGAGGAATACGCCCAGAGTAACATCACTGGAGGTGGGCTGCCCCGCAGACCGGTACATTACCATCCCTGGGAGGAGAAGGTGATGGCCGTGCTTCCCCCGGTGGGAGTACACAGTCGAAGGAGTCGCAGAGCCTGGTGAGTACACAAACAACTGACGTAACATGGGGGGAACGGCATCCACACCCCAACTACAACAAATGCATGCAACTACCCCCAAGCCCTCACCGGACACAACCACACTCAAAAACCACGCACATGCCACTAACATGTCCATGCCCCATTCACAAAGCAAGGTCATGCCATGTCCCAGGCTACACGAAACACAAACCCAAGACTGGATGTCCGTGATGTTAGGAGGGTGGGGCTCACAAAACACATTGTGTAACTCAGAAGCAGACACCAATGCCCTCAGCCCATATGGCCTAGGTAAATACCCATGCACCATTCTCAATGCACAGGGACTGGCCAAGTACTGACAAGGTAGCTGACACTTGGCCCTGCTGTAGGCAGCACAAGGCCCTCCTGTGATGACTGTACACTCAAACACCAACTCCACAAGCTCAGATACCTAGCACAGGAACTCACACTCACTGTCATGCCAGCATGCACCATGAGGGGACAGACACATCACCTGGGAGACCCAATGCCAACTCACACTACACCCATACAGCAGGCGTGGTCACACCACCCCTTCCCCCCTTACACAAGCACACACCCCCGGGGCAGGCAACGGATTTACCCACTCTCACAATGGACATGTGACACAACAAGACCAATCCATAGCCAAATAAGCATCCTAGGCAAAATTCGACAGGTCAAACACTCAGGAGAACACATCAATCTGTCCCCCGCAACATACCCATCCACAAGTGTACATTGAGAGGAATGCTAGGCATATCCAACTACCTGGAGAAACTGTGGCAACTTGAATATGTATGAAACATGGATGTTGCATGAAACAGCATTAACATTGTCTCTCTCTCACACACAGGGCAACGTCATGATCGCCCCCCAACACTGGGGGGGAAGAATCACAGTCCCAGGCTCGGCGTGAAGATGATCCCACTGGCAGCGACGACTCTCACCACTCCGTGGATGACCCCAACCAACCTGGCCCCTCTGGTGCCCAAGCCCCTGCACCACCTGCTTCAGGTACATCTGTGCCAACCACCACCCCCATTCCTGTCACATCCCAGGAAACACCCAGGAGCCCTGCTCGCACTGAACAACAGAGCCAGTCTGACCAGGAGGGACAAGGTTCTCCGGGCACCCAGGAGGAGGCAGATAACCCCGCAAATGTCATCCCTCAGGGGTCCCGTAGACCCGATGTGCCCACAACAGCAGGCCAGGCTCATGTGGGCAGGGGTGGTGGGATTGGAGGCAGGCGGAGGCGCGAACCTGAGCAGCCAGCTGAGGGAACCGGTATGTCACACATACGCCACATCCTGGACACATACCGGCGTGACACCAGGGGCATCAGCCAGGTAGTGGCGAGCCTCACAGATATCAAGGGGACCCTCGATGAGATGAAGAACCTGCAGGCCAAGCAACATGCCAGTCAACAACAACACCAAGGATGGATGGAGGCAAGACTGGCTGAGCTCCTGGCGGTGCAAACGGACATGAGCCGTTCAACCGGTCGGATCGCCGACAACATGAGCAACCCTCCCTGTGCCCCCAGGCAAAGACCACCACCAGCCACAGGGAGGGAGGAAGAGGAGGATTCGTCCGACGGAGCATCACAAACATCGTCAAGGCCTGTGTTGGACCCGGCCTCGTAGAATGGCCCTCCGTGCCCCCGCACCACCGAAACCTGGTACCTGCAGCCCAAGCACCCGGCCCAGCCGAACCTCCCCACCAGGACACATGCACCGACCCGGACGTCCCCGTCCATGGCCTCTCTCCTTTCGGCCACCCCGGGCCCGCGTGCCCACTTCATGCACCAAGATGGCCGCCCGGCCCCAGCGCGACCCGGGCCTAGAGGCGCCACTCCGGCTGGAGGACATCACGCTTCCAGGGGATGAGAGAGGGAGGAGCAGTTTCTATCGCACCTCTGAACTCCCCCGGATGATGGGTTTCGATCGGCCCTCCGGCCTCCCCGAGGGCTGGCTCCGTGCCTGCTGGGTGTCTGGGACTCCTCCCGACCCGGCCCTGAAAGGATCAAAAGACTATAGCAGGAAATCCCGACAAGCGACCCCCAGGTGACAAGACCCCTGCCTGCATAGACTCCGGACATCAAAGAGGGGTCGACCTATAACAAGGGGTGCTCTGGGTCTATCCGGCAGATTCGACGCTGGAACAACGAGAGCCTGCCGACGTGGTTGCGGCTCCTGGAACTTGGACCCACCTGAGCCCTGCTGAGTGACTCGCGGCTCCCTGAAGATCGTAAGACCTCCGAACTTGTACCTGAGCCCTGCTGAGTGACTCGCGCCTCCCTGAAGATCGTAAGACCTCCGAACTTGTACCTGAGCCCTGCTGAGTGACTCGCGGCTCCCTGAAGATCGTAAGACCTCCGAACTTGTACCTGAGCCCTGCTGAGTGACTCGCGGCTCCCTGAAGATCGTAAGACCTCCGAACTTGTACCTGAGCCCTGCTGAGTGACTCGCGGCTCCCTGAAGATCGTAAGACCTCCGAACTTGTACCTGAGCCCGCTGAGTGACTCGCGGCTCCAACCGACTCTCACGGTCCCGCCGGACCCCGACTACAACATCGTATCCCCCAGCTCGAGGATTGTGAGCTGTGCGCCGGATACGTCCCTGCTTGAACCTTTACCAGAGACTGTCCCGCTACCCCCTACCCCTTCCGAGACTCTTGAGCCCGTGCTCACCTTGTACATATTTGCAGTGATAACCTACTTGATAAAGATTGTTTTCTCAGAATACCCGGTGTGGTCACTCTGTGTCGTGTGGTGCCAGAAGTACGATCCTAGATACGAGATTCCTCCCCCTGGGGAGTCTCCCGCCAGTGCCCGGCTACGATACCTTGAGGGTGGGTCTCAGGGTAGTCAGGACCCCTTCCCGGCTCCTCTGAGGTCGCCGTCTAACATTGGTGGCAAGCGACGGGATTCGGGCCCATCACCTAGAGATCGTACCGTGAACAACGGAAGCACTACCGACAAAGATGGCAGAAGGAAGCGCCGTGAGCCCCGCAGAAACCAGCGCCAACAGGGTGTTCCAGGTGGAGCAGCTAGAAGAATACACACAAAAAGAGCTAAAGCAATTTTGCAAAGAACTTAAAATCGCTACCACTGGTCTCAACACTAAAGAGGATTTGCAGAAAGCACTGAAAACTTGGGTGGAGACCGGGGCCGCCCGCCCGGAGGGCACGGGGGAGCGCCCCGACAAAGCCGAACCCCCCCAAAGGGAAAGCAGTAGCAATCAGGTGCGAGGCATCGTACCAGACGGGGGCCTATCCCCGGAAGAGCTCGCGGACAGAGAGAGAAGCCGCAATCATGAACTCGAGTTAGCCAAACTCAAAATCGAGGGCGAATTGAAGTTAGCGGAAAAAAAGCTAGCAGTAGAGCAAATGCGTGTACAAGGCGAACTAGAAGAAAAGAAGCTCCAACAGGAGCACGAAGGAAGGAAGCTCCAACTAGAGCACGAACGCAGCTTGAAAGAAATCGAGCTCAAGGCCAGAAGCGAGGAAGGAAGGCCCCCGGGAAACCGAGAGACGGCCTCCCCAGCGGAACAGAAGGTCCACATCCCCAAGGATGTGGTCAAGGAATATTATAAAAACGATGACATTCAGCAATGGTTCAGGGCCTACGAGGTCGCCATGACCTCCCATCGGATCCCGCAGAAGGACTGGGGGGCAGGGTTGTGGGGGCGGTTTCTGAGCAAAGGAAGGGACACCCTGCTCGACCTACCCCTCTCCCTGCAGACCTCCTACAGCCACATGAAAGAGGCTCTACTCACAAGATACGGCCTCATCCCAGAAATGTACCGTCAGCGATTCCGGGACTGCAGGAAGATCCCGGGCACCACCTGGGTGGAGTATGTAAACTTTTTCAGTCGGGCCTTCGATGGGTGGATCAAGGGCAGCAAAGTCACCACCCTTGCCGAACTCACTGACCTCATGTTGTGGGAACATCTGGCTGCGAACTGCTTCATAGAACTACGTCAGCATCTGCTTGACAGCAAGCTCACAGATCCCCGGAAGCTGGCTGTGGAGGCCGACCGCTGGACCAACACCCGGGTCTCCCCCCGAGCCGGTCAGGGACCACCCCGCCAGAGAGGGGGAGGGAACCAGGGAGGGCCGAGAGAGTCCCAGCCTAGCCCCCCGAAGACACAACCTCCACCTTTCCCGGCGCCCCCCCACCGGTGACAGGGCCCCCTGGGAGACGGGGACACCGGGTGACCGTCACATGTTTCCGTTGCCAGAAACCCGGGCACTACGCCAATGACCCAGAGTGCCCCATGGCCACCCAAGTCTCCCCTACCACCCCTGCGAGACAGATAGCCAACGTAGCTCTGGGGGAGGAGGTTGAGGAAGCAGAGGAGTGGGAACCCGCAGCGATGGCCCTAGTATCCCTGGGAGATAGAGAGATGATCCCTGGTAGCCTCCTACCCTCCAACACACAGAAATACGGGCAGCTCGTCAAGATCAATGGCCACCAGGTAGAGGCCCTGCGGGACACCGGGGCCAGTATCACCGGTGTCCTCAGGCACCTAGTCCCCGAGGAGCAGATCCTCCCCAACGTCTTTTGCCCCGTAATATCCGCAGACAATAGAGAAAGTATGTGTCAGGTAGCCCTGGTGCCGTTTGAGTGGGGAGGGGTGATAGGTAAACTCAAGGTGGCCGTAAGAACCTCCCAGCCGGTCGACTGCCTCTTAGGGAACGACCTGGAGAGTTCTCCCTGGAAGCACGTCGAGCGCAAGGCCCACCTAGGAATGATGGGACTCCCCGAGTGGGTGTGCGCCACCACCCGATCTATGTCAGCCCGACTCACTCCCCGGAGAGAAGTCGAGAACACCCCGATCGAAGAGACCAGTACAGTCCCCGCCGAGGGTCCTCCCGTCCCCCCATCAGAAGGGCCCGTCGCCCGCGACGAACCCACACCATCCGACCCCGCCCCGGTCCCCGAGTTGGGAGACCTACCCGAGTTGGCCCATTGGCGCCACGAGGGCAGGCCCACTCGGGAAGAGTTTTGCCGGGAGCAAGCCACTTGTCCTTCCCTGGTCGGGCTGCGGCGCCAGGCCGAGGGCCAAGCCGCAGGTGACCAGACCGGGACACACCGAATCTATTGGGAAAATAACATCTTGTACAGTGAGCAGAAGTCGGTGGAGCTGGGATCCGGACGGGTACTGGTGGTACCCCTCAGCTTCCGAGATTTCCTCCTGGGCTTAGCCCACGACGTCCCCCTCGCCGGCCACCTGGGTCAGGACAAGACCTACAGCCGTCTCGTGACCCATTTTTACTGGCCTAGAATGCGAGCAGCGGTAGAAGCCCACTGCAAGTCCTGCCCAACGTGCCAGGCTAGTGGGAAGAGTGGGGGGAAGTGCAAGGCTCCCCTCCAACCCTTCCCGGTCGTCAGTACCCCTTTTGAACGAGTCGGAATCGACATCGTGGGACCACTGGACCCCCCCACCTCCCAAGGCCACCGTTTCATCTTGGTCCTCGTGGACCACGCCACCCGCTATCCTGAGGCTATTCCCCTACGCACCATTACGGCCCCCGTGGTGGGCCGGGCCCTGATGGGGATCTTTTCCAGGGTGGGTTTTCCCCGCGAGGTCGTGAGCGATCGCAGCACTAATTTTATCTCGAAGTATATGACGTCCCTGTGGCAACAATGTGGGGTGTCCTATAAGTTCACCACCCCGTACCATCCCCAAGGGAACGGCCTAGTAGAAAGGTTTAATAGGACTTTGAAAGGGATGATCGCTGGCCTAGAAGAGCCCCTCCGGCGTAAGTGGGACGTCCTGCTCCCCTGCCTCTTGTTCGCTTACCGGGAGGTCCCCCAGAAGTCCTTAGGGTTCAGCCCGTTTGAATTACTCTATGGACACCCCGTCCGAGGTCCCCTCAGTTTGGTTAAGGAAGGGTGGGAGGCAGCACCCCAGACCACCCCCCGAGATGTGTTCCAATACGTCCTGGCCCTCCGGAACCAGACCAGAAAGTTCCGAGAACTGGCCGAGGCCAACCTGGAGGCAAGTCAAGAAGAGATGAAGCGCTGGTACGACCAGAATGCCACTCTGGTCGAGTTCCAGCCGGGCCAGCAGGTGTGGGTCATGGCCCCCGTGAAGCCTGGCGCCCTCCAGGACCGATGGACTGGGCCCTACAAAGTGGTTGAGCGGAAGAGTGAAGTCACATACTTGGTGGACGTCCAGTCGCCTCGGGATCCCCTCCGGGTCCTGCACGTGAACCGCCTTAAGCCTCACTTCCATCGGACAGAACTGAGCCTCCTGCTGGCCACCGATGACGGGGCCGAAGATGAGTCGGATCCCCTCCCGGACCTCCTGTGTGTCAAGGAGCAGGATGGCTCCGTAGAAGGAGTGAACCTCTCCCCAGCCCTCACTGCCCAGCAACAAGCGGACTGCCGCCAGCTCCTAAGGCAATTTTCCGACCTCTTCTCCCTGACCCCCCGGGTCACCAACTGGTGTGTTCATGACGTGGACACCGGGGACAGCCCGCTGGTGAGACACCGAGCCTACCGGGTTCCTGACCGGGTCCGGTCCTGCATTCTAGCGGAGGTCTCGAAGATGTTGACCCTGGGGGTGATCGAGCCCTCTGACAGTCCCTGGGCCAGCCCCGTGGTCCTGGTCCCGAAGGCAGCGGCCCCCGGTGTCGCCCCCGAGCTCCGATTCTGCGTGGACTACCGGGGGCTCAATGACGTTACCCGAGCCGATGCCCACCCCATTCCACGAGCCGACGAACTCATTGACCGACTAGGGGCAGCCCGGTACCTCAGCACATTCGACCTCACCTGCGGCTACTGGCAGATTGCGCTCACCGAAGGGGCCAAGGAGCGGTCCACTTTCTCCACCCCCGATGGGCACTACCGCTTCCGCGTAATGCCCTTCGGGATGAAAAATGCCCCGGCCACTTTCCAGCGACTGGTGAATAGGGTCCTGGCCGGGCTAGAACAGTTCTGCGCGGCATATCTGGACGACATCGCTGTCTTCAGTTCAGAGTGGAGTGAGCACCTCCAGCACCTCCGGAGGGTGCTAACCGCCCTGCGCCAGGCAGGCCTCACAGTAAAAGCCAGCAAGTGCCAGATCGGGCAAGGATCCGTGGTCTACCTGGGGCACCAGGTCGGGAGCGGCCAGGTCGCCCCTCTACAGCCAAAGATCGACGCCATCCTGGCCTGGGAACCACCCATCACCCAAACGGAGGTCCGAGCCTTTCTGGGACTCACGGGTTACTACCGAAGATTCATTCAGGGGTATGGCAGCCTTGTCGGCCCTCTCACAGAACTCACGTCTAAAAGACAGCCAAAGAAAGTGCAGTGGACGGCTGCCTGCCAGGAAGCTTTCGATGCCCTAAAAAAGGCCATGTGTGCTGCCCCCGTCCTCCAGGCTCCCGACTACGCTAAGGAGTTCATAGTCCAGACCGATGCCTCCGAGCATGGCATTGGGGCCGTCCTATCACAAGTGAATGACCAAGGCCTAGACCAGCCCGTCGCCTTCCTCAGTCGGCGGCTGTTGCCCCGAGAACAGAGATGGAGCACCACAGAGCGCGAAGACTTCGCCGTGGTCTGGGCACTCAAAAAGCTACGACCCTACCTGTTCGACACCCATTTCAGAGTCCAAACTGACCATCGGCCCTTGCGATGGCTCATGCAGATGCGAGGAGAAAACTCCAAGCTACTGCGGTGGTCAATCTCCCTCCAGGGGATGGATTTCGCCGGAGAACACAGCCCTGGTACGGACCACGCCAATGCTGACGGCCTCTCCCGGTTCTTCCGCCTCAGCGAAGAGAACCCCCCAAGCTGATGGGCAGTTCTCTCCGGCTTTCAGCTGGGGGGGACGCGTGTTGGACCCGGCCTCGTAGAATGGCCCTCCGTGCCCCCGCACCACCGAAACCTGGTACCTGCAGCCCAAGCACCCGGCCCAGCCGAACCTCCCCACCAGGACACACGCACCGACCCGGACGTCCCCGTCCATGGCCTCTCTCCTTTCGGCCACCCCGGGCCCGCGTGCCCACTTCATGCACCAAGATGGCCGCCCGGCCCCAGCGCGACCCGGGCCTAGAGGCGCCACTCCGGCTGGAGGACATCACGCTTCCAGGGGATGAGAGAGGGAGGAGCAGTTTCTATCGCACCTCTGAACTCCCCCGGGACGATGGGTTTCGATCGGCCCTCCGGCCTCCCCGAGGGCTGGCTCCATGCCTGCTGGGTGTCTGGGACTCCTCCCGACCCGGCCCTGAAAGGATCAAAAGACTATAGCAGGAAATCCCGACAAGCGACCCCCAGGTGACAAGACCCCTGCCTGCACAGACTCCGGACATCAAAGAGGGGTCGACCTATAACAAGGGGTGCTCTGGGTCTATCCGGCAGATTCGACGCTGGAACAACAAGAGCCTGCCGACGTGGTCGCGGCTCCAGGAACTTGGACCCACCTGAGCCCTGCTGAGTGACTCGCGGCTCCCTGAAGATCGTAAGACCTCCGAACTTGTACCTGAGCCCTGCTGAGTGACTCGCGGCTCCCTGAAGATCGTAAGACCTCCGAACTTGTACCTGAGCCCTGCTGAGTGACTCGCGGCTCCCTGAAGATCGTAAGACCTCCAAACTTGTACATGAGCCCTGCTGAGTGACTCGCGGCTCCCTGAAGATCGTAAGACCTCCGAACTTGTACCTGAGCCCTGCTGAGTGACTCGCGGCTCCCTGAAGATCGTAAGACCTCCGAACTTGTACCTGAGCCCGCTGAGTGACTCGCGGCTCCAACCAACTCTCACGGTCCCGCCGGACCCCGACTACAACATCGTATCCCCCAGCTCGAGGATTGTGAGCTGTGCGCCGGATACGTCCCTGCTTGAACCTTTACCAGAGACTGTCCCGCTACCCCCTACCCCTTCCGAGACTCTTGAGCCTGTGCTCACCTTGTACATATTTGCAGTGATAACCTACTTGATAAAGATTGTTTTCTCAGAATACCCGGTGTGGTCACTCTGTGTCGTGTGGTGCCAGAAGTACGATCCTAGATACGAGATTCCTCCCCCTGGGGAGTCTCCCGCCAGTGCCCGGCTACGATACCTTGAGGGTGGGTCTCAGGGTAGTCAGGACCCTTCCCGGCTCCTCTGAGGTCGCCGTCTAACAGCCTGCATCTGAGGGTCCCCCGAGGAAGGTGGGTCGTCCACGGAAAAGACCGTGAGAGGCAGCAGACCATCCACATCTCCCAGGTCACCTGGCCTGGCACCTGGCCCTCTGGCGCAACAGCAGCACCTCATCCAATGACATTCTCTGCCACATGGACTTGCTGGTCACAGTCTGTACAATGATTACCAACACTGTGGTCTGGACTCTGATGACTTCCAATGCAAAGTATCCCATCTCCCCCTGTGAACTTTGGATTCTATGGACACTGTATAGCACCTATTTGTCAACACTAAACACGCCCCCCACCGAGAATAAATCTTAATGTCTCTACCTATATGTTGCAGTCATTTAGCATGAGTACACAACCTACGTGTGGGGAAATGTCAAACTATGCCTGAGTGTTGAACTAACTCCAGCCATCCATACCCTGGGAGCTGAGTCTGGTACAGGACACACATGGGTCACAATGTATCATCCAAAACAGACATGGAGCACAATACTCACCCGTGATGGCCTCATGCTGCTGAGGGGGGGCTTCCAATCCTGTGCAGACAGACCAATTGGGAAGAGGATCATTAATGCGTAGAGGTTATGTGGATGTTGCCGGGGAGGGAGTAGCAGGGATGTTTTGCCAGGTGGGGGAACCATGTCCTGCATGCTGGAGTACGGTGGATGTGAAGAATGGTGGCCAAGGCAAGGTTGGATGCACGGAGATGGCCCAGCGGGGTCTCGGATGACAGACATACAAGGTTGGTTTGGGGTCTGGGGTTGTGGCCTGCCTCATGAGTGTTGGCGGGGAGTGTGAAGGTCATCCGGCAACACACAGTGATCCATTGCAGCTATCTCTGGTGGACGGTTATGTGGCTGGGGTGCAGGATGTTGAAGCAGAGGTGTGCAGATGCCCCCTGGATGTGGACAAGTTTCCCGTAAGTTTGGATGTACTTGCTCCGTAGAGGGAAGGGCAGTATTTGACACGGATGTTGTCGTGCACCTGGGGGATGGTCTGTCTGTCCGTGGAGTGGATCTATCTGTGGATCATGTGCATAATGCTGAGGGAGTTGCAGCCTGAGGTACAGATGCTGGAGATTAGCATGGCAAATGTGAGCCGGCAATACATGATGCACACCATCTTGTGTGCGTGGCCACAGAGTGCTTGTGCAGGGCTCTTGCAGGTGGGACACAACCAGTTGACCCAGCTGTAAGGGGACAATCCTCAGATTATTACCTCAGTCCTGTACAAGTCCAGCCTCATGTGGCTGATGAACAGCCATTCATCAATGGATCTCATGCATTCTTGAATATTGGAACTGGCAATGTCGGCGTCTTTGGTGAGGGTGAGTAGCACCTGGCTGTCAATGGCATACGAGCTGATGAGGAGTTGCTGTACGCATGTCATGGTGGAGAGGGTGTTCCTGGACACATAGAAGACTGACACGCTCAGAGATTATACCTGGGCCATGTACCAGATGACGACACCATACTACATGCTGAAGGCTTGAGTCCCACTCCCATGTCCTTGCTAGGGTACAGTGCCGGTGGGGAGTAGGAGGGACATGACCTGGTTGGTGTGACAGGGCCTGGAAGGCGTGGCAGTGCTGTGTAGGCAGTTGGAGTTGCACACCCATCATGTAAAGGTGTTGTGTGTGTGCTTAGGGTATGCCTGAGAGCAGGCGGCAGATTTGCGGATGGACATTGCTTGGAGGGTGGCTGCAACATCAGACTGTAGTGTTATGTGGGTCATGCAAGGACATGAGGGTCATGCAATGTGCACGTTGCATGCGCTGATGGTCCAGGCTTTGTCACCGTGTGGCCGCAACAGTGGCACAGACAAGATGATGACAGCCAAAAGAATGGGTGGAGGGAGGAAGGGAGGAGCATCTTTGATGCATGTGTGTTGCCGAATCCAGCAACTTTCTGTGCCCTTGCTGCTGGGGCCGCAGCAGCAGGCGGCATGTCCTGGAAACTATGCCACAAGTTGCACACAAAGACAAAGATGTCAGAAAGGACAACTGCAACAGGCGAATGTACATGAAGGAGTGTCCGGTTTTACATGGCACACCCAGAGACAATGGATGCACAATCACCAAAGATGACTGACACAGGATCATGAAACAGAAGGCCGAGCTGCGCACAGGAGACACACCCTCAGCAGGTGTTGAGGGCCCGTTGTGGGGACCAACATGCCCAAATACATACACAAACATGGACTTCATGCACAATAGAGATTCGAATCCATGATTAACTGCATGCATGTTGCTAAACTACACATAGATTCATATGCACAATCTTTGACATCTATGCCAGAGATGCCGCATGCAAAGTGGCAAGAGACCTGCATTGACTGAGATGAGGCACCTTGGAGGGTGAGGAACACCTTTATTTCTCAGCCTCACATCTCGGGACATGCATGAATATGAACAGACTCACAGGTCTTTTGCCTGAACATGTTGGACCTACACTGGGCACCCCTTCACACCACAGAGGCTGTAAATCCATTGAACTGGCACACAAGTGAAGTGGGTGAGCCAAACACCCCCTGCTGCACACGGAGAGGCTGCAATTCCCCATTGAGCCTGTTATGGGGATGTCCCACACTATGTCCACCCGTAGCATCCCGGATGTTTCAGAGGGAAGTTTTACACACATTGATGCCTTCATCAGAATCCACATTCCCATTACAGATGACTGTCACGAAGTGTGACTATCAAGTCATGGGAGTCATGCTACATGTCATGTGCCCCATGGTGAGTCGACATGTATGCATAGTGACACAACATGCACAGGAGCAGTGCCCACACATTCAAAACACCTACCACACCCAAAAGGCCTTGCAGAAATCCTTACCCAAACTGACTACTCACCTTGTCAGTGCATGGAACGCTGATTCAGCACACGTTGCAATACTCATGAGCAATAGCAGGAGGCCAACGATGACATGAGTAGACAGCATGCGCAACTACCTGGGGCTGACAGACACACAAGAAGGCAGCAAAAACATTGTCATCCGCATGCATGGTCATTTACCCTATAGGAATAAGTGTGTCACCATGCTACTTTTAAATTGAGTGTCTCAGCTAAAATGCATGGAATGACATCATCACTCGAGTGACACATCCGAACACACCTCTAAGTCACTTAGCATACAGTCAGCTGGACACACACATGCCACACAAGGCTCCAAACGTGCACACTCAGACACAGGGACTCACCATTATGAGAAGAAGTTGCGGATGAGCTGACTCCGGATGTCCTCCTCCTCCTCCTCCTCCTCCTCCTCACTTGCCTCGTGACCAAGCCCTTCATCCTCCATGGGTGGATGTTCCTGCTCATCCGGATCCAGGATGAGTGGCACAGCTCTCTCCACTGCCATGTTGTGCAGCATGCAGCACACGAGGAATATTTTGCAGACCTTCACCGGTGCATATGGGAGGGACCCGCCTGTCTTGTGGAGGCACCGGAATCGGCTCTTCAGGAGGCCAAACATCCTCTCAATCACTCGCCTTGTCTGCCCATGCGCGTTGTTGTAAGGGTGATCTGCAGCTGTTCTGGGGTTGCGGAGAGGCGTCATCAGCCATGGCATGTTGGGATAGCCAGAGTCCCCTACATGGAAACATCATGTGAAGAAGTGGGTCAGGAGATGCCGTAAGATACAAAGATAGCACTAAACACAGGACAAACAGAGTATACCCACCAACAAGACATGCTTGGGCGTTGTGCAGCTGCAGCATAATTTCTGGCACCCTGCTACGCCTCATGATGTAGGCATCGTGTGCTAACCCTGGAAAACGTGCACATACATGGGAAATCAGCATGTTAGGTAGACACACCACAAGGGCATTAATAGAGTGATAATGTTTACGGTTGCGAAAGGCTACCTCCTGTGCCTGTGGTGGTACCAAAGCCACATGTGTCCCATCAATGGACCCAATGACATGGGGCATCCCTCCCAGGGCATAGAACTCACCCTTGACACCTGTCAACTGCTCACGAGTCGGAAAATGGATGAATTCATCCAGGTGCTCCAACATGGCTTCTAAAACATCATGCAGGACACGGCTGAACATGGTCTGTGACATGCCACCAACATCAGCTATGGTGAATTGAAACGTACCCGTGGCAAAAAAATTTAGGGCTGCCATCACCTTCATCTTGGGGGTCAGCGCAGTAGGATACCTGTGTCGCGGTTGGAGGTGTGGTTCCAGCTTCGCGGTCAAGTTCTCAATCAACTGTTGCGAGAAGCGGTAGCGTCTGATGCAGTCACGTTCCCTCATGGCACCCAAGTCTGGCATTGGTCGGGGTAGAGGCGGTGCCCTGCAGAAATGTGGAAGGAATAACGAAGAGTGAGTACATAACAACATCTATGTCAATGAACTGAGCACATGCTCCGCTGCAACTACACATCTGCTAAATTCAGAGTATGATCTGTGCAATACATCCAGGACACGTATGCCAGCCAGGTGATACTCCTACGAAGAGGCAACTACACCCGTTGATTGTCAAGTTCTACATTACATGCCCTGAAACTAGCTGTGGGCCAGTGTAAGTGAACAGCCAGGCACATCACAGGATTGACATACATCCACATATCTACATTCCAAGGATGACATCTCATACAGACAGCTGGCGGCCAGCTAGGCGCACAGGTCACATGTCATCATAAATTTACAGATCACACACATTGCAATGAAGGGGTACACGTGATTAACGAAAACACAGACATGGAGAAAACGCAGATATTTCCTCATGTAAAAAATATCATGTTCAGAGCATCCAGACACACGTAACATGTGAAGCCACATGTGGCATGGTGTGCGTATATTTGTGTGGCATGCCCATATACACACAGACACATGTTGGATGCAGCAACATCAGATGCAGTTAACAGAACACCAACAGCAAGCTCATGGGAACACATGACACGCACATTACATAGTCACATCGGGGCACGCTGGTAGTTAGATGTCAGGTGTTAGTGTCCCTGTCCCTGGCATCAAGGGACAGTTGTGGGTGTTGGTGACTGTGCCATACCAGTGATGCAGTGCTTGACACGTTTGTACTACATGCACACATGTGCAAAGTGAGAACGGGAAGTGTGCCACATAGTGCCCCATCACACATGACATGTGGACACAGGTCATCACACATCTATTGTGCTAACACATGATGAGACATGTGCCATATCACTGCCTGACACACCTAGGCCCTGCACATGAAGGACTGCACTGACAATGACTTGATGTACAGCCTTGTGCAAGTCTGAGACCTCCATTGGTTTCGAGTGCGCCTCCTATCACCAGTGTAAGCTGTGAAACGCACCGTACACCCGCTCTGAGGGCGTGTGTACGGTCGTATCACTATATTGGGGTTGGCGTAGGAATACGCGTGTGTGTACGGACCGTACACACGTATGTGTACGACCAGTGGGTACACGTAGGTGTACGACCAGTGTGTACGCGTGTGTGTACGGACCGTACACACGTACGTGTACGACCAGTGTGTATGCGTGTGTGTATGACCAGTGTGTGCGCGTGTGTGTACGGACCGTACACACATACGTGTAGACACTGGTCGTACACGTATGTGTACACACTGGTCGTACACACACGCGTACACACTGGTCGTACACACACGCGTACACACTGGTCGTACACGTATGTGTGTACAGTCCGTACACACATGCGTACACACTGGTCGTACATGTACGTGTAAACACTGGTCGTACACGTACGTGTGTACGGTCTGTACACACACGCGTTCACACTGGTCGTACACGTACACGTATGTGTTGACACTGGTCGTACACGTACGTGTACACACTGGTCGTACACGCATGTGTACACACTGGTCGTACACACATGCGTACACACTGGTCATACATTTATGTGTACTACTGTAGTACATGTACATGTACGACCAGTGCGTACACGTACGCGTCAAATGCACTGTGCAACTGATGCCGTAGGGGTACGTGTGAAACGCACCGTACCTGTGTGTGGATTAGAAAATGACATATGGGGGACAAGTATTCGGGCCTAAATGCATGCTGGTTGTCATGGATACCGAGTTCCCAGTTACAAATTTTCCATCAGGTGGGCTGCAAGAGTCGGTTGACCACTAAATACAATGTTGCAAAGTGGTTGTTGACTTGACATGATGCTCAGATTTTCAAACCATCCAAAGTCCCTCACTGGTGTATGTTTAAAGGGATTGGACGAAACGTAGGATGCAAATGAGCCTGACCAATCACTTGGTACTCCTGTAAATGAAACTGCACAGCAAGGCAGATATAAGTCAGGCAGGACCCATGAGAGGGCACTTGCCTGCACAACCTTTCATTCCACACCACTGCTGCTGTCTGTGCTTCCTCTGGAACCATGTCAAGGTCTGTGGAGAGGGCCCAGCCATTCACCCATGAGGAGAATGAGGCGTTGCTGGACGTCATCCTCCCACAGTACCCCAGCCTGTATGGGAGACCAGGGGAGCAGGTGAGTGCTGACTCCACTACCTTTGACTGTGGCCCTTGTTTGTGACTGTCACTCCTGGCATTGTGTCCAGGTGTGACAGACATGCAATGTTGTTTAGAGTGGGTCCCAGGGGTGGGATTTACTTATGTCTCTCATGCAGAGCATGATGTAGTTCATGTGTGCCCTCCTCACTTGCATTGTGCTTACTCTGACATTCACTGCATAGTGCATGGCACATTCAGCAAGGCTAATCCTTTTGGCAATTTTTGTTCTATAGTCCTGAGGTGATTCAGTGGTCCCCCTCGTGTGACAGGTGACTGTACCCACAGATGTGTGTGAGTTGAGTGGAGCTGTGTTGAGACTGTCCAAATGATGTGTACGCCCCCTGGACATTGATGTGTGTGAATGTTCCTTGTCATGTGGGTGAGGGTCTATGTGGAGTGTTGCACCACAGCTGCATGGAGGAGGCAACAGCTCTACCCATCTGATGTGAGAAGTAAGCCGTGCTGTGCGTCTGACTTGCTGAGCTAGCCCCACACCTGTGACACCCCAAGATTCATAAAGATCTACAGAAACCCCCTGGGCGTCCGATTGTTTCTGGGTGTGGTTCCATTCTTGAGCCACTAGGCCATTATGTCAATCATTTCATTAAGGACTTTGTTCCTTTGACTGACTGTTATATTCGTGACAGTATGTTTATGATTAACCTAATTGAGAACCACCCCTATGACCCCAAACTTAATATTCTGTGCACTTTGGATGTAGAATCCCTCTACACCAATATACCACAAAGAGACTCATTATTGGTGATGGAAAACGTTCTAGATCAAAGATCGCGGCCTCACACTGTACCAACTTACTTTATATTACAACTATTAGAAGTCTGCCTTACCAGGAATTTTTTCATGTTTGAAGACCACTTCTATCAACAAGTTAAAGGCACATCCATGGGTGCAATTTTTGCCCCAAATCTGGCCATACTATACATGGATGCATTGGAGATGAACTCTATCCTTACCACTACCAATCCTTTTTCATCATGTATCTGTAAGTGGAAGAGATATATCGACGATATCTTTATGATATGGCAGGCTAATGAAAGTCTACTCACCTCGTTCCTCCACTGGCTTAATAACAATTGCGGTGGTCTTAAATTTACACTGACTCACCAAAGGGAATCCATCCCCTTTCTTGATCTCACAATCAAGCACTCCGATGGCCACCTTATCACAGGTTTATTCCGCAAACCTACAGAAAGGAATACCCTGCTGAGTTACAAGAGCAGTCACCCCCGTGCTTTAAAAGACTCTCTTCCCTTCTCGCAGTTCCTGAGAATTCGCAGAAATTGTTCCCTAAAAGAGGACTATTTCTTTGAAGCCAAAATACTTTCTGATAAACTATCCACAAGAGGCTATCCTAAAAGACTAATTCGAAACTCCATGAAACGTGCGTGGTACTGCCCACGTGAAACCCTTCTTGAACCCAAACCAAAATCTGAAACAAACAGACTGGTCTGTGTCACCACCTTTTCCACAGTCTCTAATAATATACGTAAAAGTATCCTCAAGAACTGGTCAATCTTGAATGCTGGCAATCTCCATCTGGAACGCCCGCTGTTCGCATTCAAGAAAAACAAAAATATTAGGGACCACCTTGTTCGCGCAGCCCTGCCTACTACCACCAACAAAACTATCTCCACCACTCTGAATGATATCTGGTCCTTACCACCATTGAAAGGTCATGCTAAATGTGGTAGCTGTGTGGTATGTTCATTAACCATAGAGTGCAAATTTTTTGCTTTTGGCAACATTAGGCATGAACTAAAAACATTCACCAATTGTAACTCTACAAATGTTATTTATGCAATCTTTTGCCCTTGTAATAAAATTTACATTGGCCAGACTACCCAAAAGATTCGTCTACGCATCTCCCAGCATCGAAGCAGAATTAGATGCAGAATCCTGACAGCGCCATTGGTTGAGCATTTCCAGGAGAAAAAACACTCCGAAGATGAAATTCGATGGACCATCATCTCTGCTGTCAAATTGCCCCCACGAGGAGGGGATATGATAAAGACACTTAACAGAGAAGAATTAAAATGGATTTTGAAGACTGACAGTTTCAATTCTGGATTGAACAGACATGAGGATTGGTCTATAAGTATCTGAACTGTTTACACGTCTCCACTAAGTGCCCTGAAAACTCTTGCTTAAAAGTTTTAATTAATAATCCAAAGCTACTTGTCTCATGGTTTGTGGTTTAATTCTCTAAACTCCAAATATTTGTAATTACACCCTTCTGTCACACATTCACCCACTCCAAGATGGCAACCGTCCTCTTGTCCTTGGTCCCTTTTCTCTTATCACTCCCCTGCTGAGGCTACCCAATCAGCAACTCTCCTTGTAATTATCACATGCACGTTCCACCCCAACGACAGCAGCCGTATTATCGGAACTTGCTTCACGCACTGCCGGACCTCGACATTCACTCTTGCACGGTGAGTTTATCGCGCCCCTCTCCCTTACGTAATTCCCTCCCTTGCTTTCCCTCGCTAACCCCCATGTTCCCTCCTGCAGCGCATTGCCGCGGTTTACCGTGAGCCCCAGGACTCTCTGGATCCGCTCTCATGTCCTTTGCCTCACTACGAGCTGGAGTAATTATCTAAATTCCCGGTGAGTAACTCCGTTTGCCTAAAACCTCCGGGCTCCCTCACCCCTATAATTTTTTCCCCCCGTTAATTAGCTCCTTTTCTCCCGCAGTGCCTTGCCACGCATTACCCGGTTTACTACGCGATGTATTCCAACCGCCCGTGATGCCTCAGCTCCTCACCTCTCTGTGACTTGGATCAAGTTCACCGCACCATCTTCTTGCCCTATCCCGGTATGTCCACCCCCGTATTCCGATACTGCCTCCCGTTGCATGCTACCCCCGTCGCTGCGGTCTTCATAGCTCACTATCATGTGCCTTGTTATTCTCTCGCATTGTTCGGACATTCACTAAGGTCCCTTATCTAAGGTAATCTTATTCACCTTGTTCACTCGCATGATCTTCACATTGGAATCAGCGCCAATTCTTCGCCGGCACCCTCCGAATTGTCGTAGCCGCAATTATTCCTTCATTATGGTTTTCACTCACCTTCACTTTTGCTCCACTATGAAGTTAACTCTGTTCCTTGACACAGGAGAATTACAGTATGCCTAGTCAGATTTTTTGTCTCTACTTTCTTGTAAATACCTTTGACTTTCTTGTAAATAATTTTTGTATAGTAAATTCCTATTGCAATTTATCATGTATATTTATCACGTTTCCCCATTTTTCCTCTCCTCCTCTCTTCTTCCCCTTTTCAACTAAGTTACTCAGGTTTATTGTACAGGCATTATTTATGTTGTCCTGATGATGATCCTTATACTGCGTTAATAGGATCGAAACGCCGTCGACACCAGTACACACCCTATATGTCTTTAATGATAATATGTTCTATACATAAGGTTGTTTTTTGTATTGTTTGTTAAAGTTCATCCGCGATTTCTTGCCCAATTGTAACAAACAACTCTTTGCCTGAACCTTTTTTGTTATGTATGTTTTTTTTTCCTATTTAAATGTACGGGTCACAGGCTTGTGTCCAACTTTGAGAATTTGTTCTGTATACTGCCGCTTAATTACTATATCAGTAAAAACCTATGACCACTGTCCGGCTGGACAAGTCTATGAAAATAAGCACTGATCGGGTCCTTATTTATCCCCTTCCCTATCTTACCTGCTCCTAGGGACCCTTGTTGTTTATATTTACCCCAGAGGCAAGTGGCACATGTGCAGAGTGAGGTTTGTAGCCGCTGTTGCCTATGGCAGGTGATTGATCTGTGCCTGTATGTGTCTGTGTACTCTGCTGAGGTTGCGTCAGTGGCCGGGGCATGTGACTGCTTTGAGGTGCTGTCCATCAGCCTGGTGTTGCTTTGGACGCACAATGTGTGCCATGATCAGGGAGTGCGTCGCACCCCTCATGCCACCTGTGTACTTTCAATGCCATGTAGTGCATTGGGGCTTCCACAGAGGCAAATGTCCCTATGACAAAGGTGCTATTGGTTGGCACCATCCTATGCCCTGTTCAACATATCAAAGATGTTCAAATGTGTGTCTCTGTGACATGGAGCAGGTGTAGTGATGTTGTCTCACTTTGTCATCCTCACAGGTAACTGCCTACCAGAAGGGGGAGATGTGGAAGCGGGCCGTCAGGGCCGTGAGATCTGTGGAGGGTCGCAGTCGGCGCCTGGCACAAGTGAGGAAACGCTGACAGGACATCAGGTGCTGGACCAGGAGGATCACCCGGGTCCTGCTGGAGGACTCACCACCACGCCCCCATGGCGGGCACCGACGCCGGACCCACCAGATGAAGTGTATCCTGGCGGTGGTCTTCCCTGACATGGATAGGTGGTTACAGGAGGGACAGCAGCAAGGAGGGGGTAGGTACATGTGTGTTTGTTGTGTGTCACCAGATCTTGGAAGTGCTCAGTTGCATGGATACACTGTCAGGGTTCATATGTGCAGTGCATATCCTGTTGCCCAAAGTCAACCGGTGCTGTTCTTCCTCCCTTCCCCTCCTTGACATGTGTTCCCTGGTCTGTGTGCAATCACTATTGCACATGGTTATCTAGGCTGCCAGGTAATCCAAGTGTACACTGCTTTCTGCATCATGTGTGGGGGTGGTCTGTGACATGTGTTGGTACCTTGCCTGTGCCCTGTCCTGTTCAGTCAGTTGGGGGTCCATGTATCTTGGCACTGATGCTGAGTCTCAACCTAGGAGTGTGAGGTTTCAAATGAACAGACTTGCAGCACACATGAACGATGTTGTGGCATCAGACATGATGTACATGAGTGGGAGATATGCATAGTGCCGGGACGGTTGCTCATGTTACAGTCAGATCATTCCAGGACCATGGAGCAGTGTGCCCACTACAGTCCCCTGAGACACCCTTGCCTCATAATCATGTGTGTCATCCAACACTGTGCCCATTTTCTGTGTGCTCAGCATAGGTTGGCCTCTGTGGCATTGTTCCCTGGCCTCATTAGTATTTATGTAAAATGTGCTACATGTGTCCACTGTACAGGCTGAGCCCATTTTGCTTGTGCATCCTCACACTGGCCAGTGCCTGTGTGTCTATTCACAAATATCTGTTGATGGTTGTTTGTCACAAATATGTGTTGCCAGCCTCACGAGGTGACGTGGAGTACATTTGGGAATTCTTGCTGCACATTTTTGTAAACCCTGATTAAGAGTTGTCACTTCGTGATCTGTCTCAATTAAATTGTCTCAGGTATGGTGGGTTTGTGCGGGCAAGGACTACATGTCCAAACCTTATGTCTCCTTGCAAGGTCTGACCTGTGTGTGATAATTGACAGGACAGACACTCAACGTACAGTGACCCAGTCATGTTGTGCAGGGTTCAATGTTTGTGCCTTGCAGCATGTTTCAAGAGTTAAAATACATAGTTCCTGCTCATCCATTTTTGTCACCAGTGTGTGGTTGAGATGCTACGTAGTTTGGTCTGTGTGTGCTGACATCTGTGTGGACATTCTTGGTTCCCATGAGGGTGTCTCCTCAGTGCAGGTGCTCCTTATTCCGACACAATTGCAGGCCCATTATCTAATGCATTGTCCTGTATTTGGACATGTGTGCCACTCCACATGACAGGCAGTGGGTCAGATGTGTTTCCAACTGTGTCATCATGGTACGGATGGCCATGTGACAGGTGGCATGATTCAAGTTGTTAGTCAAGAAGTGTTGTACCTTGGCACTCACTACACCTGTCAACATGTCCCAATTTTAGCAATGCTTTACTTTTCTGTTTTGTTGTGCAGGACAATAATGTGCCTGCATGACAGATGTGTTCCAAGGAAGTGCATAAGAAACCACCCCAACACTTTCCGGGGACACGCTGGCACATTTAAAAGAAAGGCACAGTTCGAATGACACTTGTTTTGAGATTATGCATAGACATGTTCCCACAGTGTGGTTGCATTTGGGAAATTCCATGGTTGTTGCTGATTACAACTTACGAGTGTCAAGTCATCCAGACCACCGTTGTGCCATGTATATGTACTTACTGATACCCCATCTATTCTTAACAGTGGCTTTTGTGATTTAGGCTGGCAGCTCATACAATGACTGTGGAAATGTAGTTTAGTGTGCACCTCCATGTGTGACTTCTTTAACAGGCACATGTGTGTTCTGTTCACAAAGTGGCACATTCACACATTCTAAACATGTAGATTGTGTCAATTGTTGTGATTCTCAATGGATCACAATGTATTTCTTTTGGGTTTCCAATGTACTCACAGGTCTCTGAGGGTGGGGACACCTTCAGCATTGGTGTCTGTTATTTGGCCTTGGGTGCACCAATACTGTTTAGTTCACAGTGAACAAGAGGTGGCATGCCTTCATAGTCTTGCTGTGCTCAACTGTTCCCAGAGACTGGCTTCTCAGTATAATTCGATATCAAGTTATTTGCATTTGTGTCCTAATTTTCATTGTTACCAAGTGGCATGGTGGGTCAACCAACTGGGGAGTGCAGGGCTTCCATATGTGCGGAGAATTCTAGATGTTACTCATGATGCATTTCCTGATGTGCACTGTGACCTATTTTGTTTGGACTCATGTGTCAGATGTATACAGGTGACTGATAATTTTCTGTTTCTTCACCTTGCCCACAGCATCATCGGAGGACACCGAGGGAGACACCTGCATGGTGCCGGAGGAGGAATCCAGCACCGGTGCCACCACTGCTGGCGAGTCTGCGGAAGCAAGTGGCACGGAGGGCTTGGGGAGTCAGGGGGAGGACCTGTCTAGTACCAACACCGACTACGACGCTGACGGGTCTGAATCTGAACTCCCTGAGGTGGTGGAGGCTGCTACAACAGCTGGGCGCAGCACTACATCTGTCACCGCCGACTCCATTCCCATCACCGCCCTCCCAGTTGCTCCGGTCTCTTCTGTCCGTGCAGGGCACCACCATGTCTCCTTCATGCCAGGCACCGCTCCCCCTGCCCCTGTCCCCCCTGCTGCCCTCACTGCAGAGTCTGTGGACATTCAGCGGCAGTTGCAGGTTGGCCAGACATCGATGCTGAATATCCTCCATGGCCACACCAGACTGTTGACACAGATGGTGTGGTACATGGAGGGCATGTCATCAGCGATGTCTGACCAACGGATGTTGCTGAGGTCCATGGACTCTTCACTGACGGCAGCAGTGAGTCTCCTGCAGTGCCTCGTTCCCCCCTATCCCTGCACCATCCACACTTCCCACTCCCATGCCTGTCCCAAGCACATCCAGACATTCCCAAGCAAGCACCCCACCAGACACAGGCAGCAAACCAACACGGAAGGGCAAGCGCACACCCCCTCGCACGGACACTCAGGGGGAGAAAGGCATACCCACTGGGTCTGGGGGACACAGGCATACACACAGCCACAGTCCGAGTCCGCATGCCTCACCACCCAGTCCCTCCCATCGCACTCCCCTAGGCTCCCCTACCCCACAATCAGAGAAGGAGAGCTACTTGGCTGTGCTGGGCCTCAGCTCCACTGGCTCACCAGCCTGCAAACGGGCAAGGCACTCCACGGGTAGGGGAGTTGAGTCCCCCCTGTCTACTCCCTCCCCCAGTAGTGCTGCACCCCATCCCTCCGACCCCCCCCTCCTTGGGGCCTGGGGTTTCTTCGGGTGCAGGGGAGACGCTGGGCGACCTGGCAGTAGTGTGCAGTGCCGTGCTCGAATCCAGCTTTGGCGCTGCCCCACCCCCTGTGGTGGAGTCGTCCGTCCCTGCACCCACCACACCTACCCTTACCCCCCTGTCCCTGTGGTGCCTGATCCTTCCCCACATGATGCCCCCCCACCAGTGGACGAACCTGAGACAAGCTAGGGGAGACATGTGCCCCAGTGTCCCCCCCAAGGACTTCTGATATGGACTGGCCATGTGCCTTTGTAAATAGTGTCCCTTTATGATTTTGTTTTTAATGCTGAATAAAGCATTTTCTTTTCACTTTCAACACTATTGCTTTTCAGGTATTGATGTGGGTGCTGATGCTCACGGAGTTGGGGTTGTGTTAATGTGTTATGTTTCAGGGTAATGTTGTGGTCTGCTGCTTATGGGGTGGACCATGGTATCTGCGTGCCATCACAAGGTCTCTGCTAAGAATCTTTAGTCGTGTGTGCTATTTGTGTTTGGAGACATTGTCCCAAGAAGTGTTCCTTCCTCTGTGCCACCTGACATCTTCCCTGCACGGAGTTGCCCAATTGTTGTGCTGACCTGTGTCTACACTTCCTTTGTTGGTGACGGATCCCTTCAACTATGGCCATGCCTGCTCATCAATGTCTCCGGCTGCATCGTCTGTGCCATCCTTGCTAGTCACTGTACTTGTGTATTGAGTATGTTGCCATGCCTTGATGGAGAAATTGTCCCTTTTCCGCACACTGCATGTGTGTAATCCCAGCCTAGCACACATATGGTACTTGTTCTGCAGGGTATTTGGGCACCTGACTCCCAATTGTGGCCATTGTATCTGTGGGAACACCACCCTATTCCGGCCATGAGAGACAACATCTTGGTGGCTGTCCCAGCACCTGTACATCCCTATCAGTCTGGGATGTGCGTGACAGTGTGTGTGTTCCCCTTGGCTTTCTTTGTTTATTGGGCATAGACATGACTATAATGTCTTGTGGCATGGTCTCTGTGTGTGCATTGTGCTGCATCAGCCAGGGGTGGGTCTGCATGTGTCATTTGTCCGCACACCCACATGTGGTGTGTCATGCAGTGGGGGAAAGACATCCATCCTCATGGGAGTGAGACACTGCTGTCTGTGATGTGTTGTTATGGCACTATCAACATAGTCCATTTTGAGGGATGCGTACATACACCCATGGAGTTGTGGCCATCTGATTATGATGCACCCACCCCTCACATGTCTCTGTCCACTGCTGGTATTCCTCTGCACCCACCCCCATGTCTCTGTCCACTGCTGGGAGTTGTCTGCACACACCCCTCACATGTCTCTGTCCACTGCTGGTATTCCTCTGCACCCACCCCCATGTCTCTGTCCACTGCTGGGAGTCCGGGGCACACACCCCTCACATGTCTCTGTCCACTGCTGGTATTCCTCTGCACCCACCCCCATGTCTCTGTCCACTGCTGGGAGTCCTGGGCACACACCCCTGACATGTCTCTGTCCACTGCTGGTATTCTTCTGCACCCACCCCCATGTCTCTGTCCACTGCTGGGAGTCCTGGGCACACACCCCTCACATGTCTCTGTCCACTGCTGGGAGTGAGAGGCACCCACCCCCATGTCTCTGTCCACTGCTGGGAGTCCTCTGCAGCCATCCACCCACCCACCCGCCACCTTGGTGCAGTACACTGCTGTCCTGTGCATACACACACACCAATATACTGCTTATATGCTGCACCAGGCCCTAAACCAACATTTGTGGTGTGTGTACGCCTTGTATCCATTATGTACTGGTGCCCTAGGGGTACGGGTGATGCGGTCTGTACCCCCGCATTCATAGGGTGTGTACGGTCCGTACCACGCGTACCCTTACATCACCACTACAATGGTGGTACGGGCCATACCCACGCCCTCAGAGCGTGGGTACGGCTCGTACCACGCCTACCCCTACGTCACCACTATAATGGTGGTACCACCATTTTAGTGGTGACGTAGGGGTACGTGTGGTATGGACCGTACCCACGCTTTGAGGGCGTGGGTACGGCCCGTACCACCATTGTAGTGGTGATGTAGGTGTACGCGCCGTACCCATGCCCTCAGAGCATGGGTACGGCCCGTGCCACCATTGTAGTGGTGATGTAGGGGTATGTGCCATACCCACGCCCTCAGAGCGTGGGTATGGCCCGTACCACCATTGTAGTGGTGATGTAGGTGTATGCGCCATACCCACGCCCACAGAGCATGGGCACGGCCCGTACCACCATTGTAGTGGTGATGTAGGGGTACGTGCCATACCCACGCCCTCAAAGCGTGGGTACGGTCCATACCACCATTGTAGTGGTGACAGGTACGCGTACGCAGGTATTAGTGGACACGCCCCCGAAGTGACTAGACCCTGGAGGTAATGTATGGACAGTATATGGTACTTGAATAACTTAGGTTGAGGTTATGTTTCCTGCCCCTCGCCCCCCTCTTTGCCCCTGGGTGTTGTACTGACCTTCTGCGGCGTGCGTGGCGGTTTCGGTGCACCAGGTCGTAGGCTAGGAGGGCCGGGATGACATGTAGGATGGGATCCATGGCTGTCCGTCGCGTACCGCTGTTCCTTCTTCGCGTCGTCCTCAATTTCCCGGTAGTTTTTGGCTGCCGTAAAAAATGATCCGTGCGGAGTGAAGTAGGCACGAATCGTACTTGCTGGTCCGTAGAACGCTGCCTGACTCCGTCCGGACGTCACGTACGCGATGTCCCGGATCGGAATTGTGGGTATTTTTTCGCCGCACATACTTTTGTACGAATCGTACGGAAATGGTATTTCTGTACGATTCGTACTTGCGGCTTTGTAAGGTGGATTTCCCGGGTACGAGTCGTATGGAGAATACGCTCCGTACGACCATTCGTACGCGGGTTTTACAGGATCGGAATCGGCACCTAAGTGTTAAATTCCTAATTTTAATGTAACTTTTGATATTAATTCCTTACCAATTTATAATTCACATTAACAGTACAAACTTCTCAAATTTTCAGAATAATTTTCATAGAAATATATACTCTACTATTAATTTTATTATCTGAGTATTATATTAAAATTCAACTAACAATATATTTTTAATCCTCCAATTAATAGTCGGAAGTTTGAAAACATATTTGTTAAAACAAGCACTAGTTTTAATTTAAATACATATATATTTTATTTAGGTGCCGATTCCGATCCTGTAAAAACCGGGTACGATTCGTCGTACGGAGCGTATTCTCCATACGACTCGTACCCGGCCAACCCTCTGTACAATCCAGCAAGTACGATTCGTACAGAAATACAATTTCCGTACGAATCGCACAAAACTACGTACGGCTAAAAAATCACTAAGATTCCGATCCGGGACGGCGCGTACGTGATGTCCGTACGGAGTCAGGCAGCGTTTTACGGACCAGCAAATACGAATCGTGCCTACGTCACTCCGCACGGCTTATTTTTTACGGCAGCCAAAAACTCCTGGGAAATCGAGAACGACGTGAATACGGAGCCCTGGTACGCGATGGACAGCCATGGATCTCATCCTACGTGTCATCCCGGCCCTCTTAGCCTACGACCTGTTGCAAAGAGCCCGACGCAGGCGCCACAGAAGGTCAGAATAATACCCAGAGGCAAAGGGGGGGCGAGGGGCAGGAAACCTAACCCATACCCAAATTAAAAAATAATATATTCAGGAGATACATTACCTCCAGGGTCTGGTCACTTCGGGGGGCATGTTCAACAATCCCTGTGTCCCGCAACAACGGAAGTGGACGTGGAGGCGTACCCCAACGGCAACAGTAGATTATTGACATGCACCGTACTCACACATCCATAGCGTGGGTACGGTCTGTACCACTATAGTAGTGTTGCCGTAGGAGTATGCGTGGTACGGACCGTACACATGCTCTCAGAGCGGTTGCACGGTCCGTATCACGTGAACCCCTATGTCATCAGTACAATAGTGATACGCACCGTACCCACACATCCATAGCGTGGGTACGGTCCGTACCACTATAGTAGTGGTGCCATAGGAGTACGCATGGTATGGACCATACACACGCTCTCAGAACGTTTGTACGGTCTGTATCACACGTACCCCTATGGCAACACTACAATAGTGATACGCACCATACCCACACATCCATAGCGTGGGTACGGTCCGTATCACTATAGTAGTGGTGACGTCGGAGTACGTGTGGTACGGACCGTACACATGCTATCAGAGCGGGTGTATGGTCCGTATCACTATAGTAGTGGTGCCATAGGAGTACGCGTGGTACGTGCAGTACACACGCTCTCAGAGCGTGTGTACGGTCCGTAGCACGCGTACTCCTACGGCACCACTACAATTGTGATACAGACCGTACATACGCTCTCAGAGCATTTGTACGGCACGTACCACTATTGGATTAGGGCCTTAGGGGTACGCGTGGTACGGTCCGTACAAACCCTCTGAATGTGGGGGTAAGGTCCATATCACACGTACCCTTATGGCATCAGTAAACTTGTGATACAAGGTGTACACACGACACGAATGGTGTTGTATGGCCTGGTGCAGCATATCAGCATTATATTGGTGTGTGTGGAGGCCAAGGAGAGCAGTGTACAGCATCAAGGGGGTAGGTGCGGAGGACTCCCAGCAGTGGACAGACATATGAGGGGGCGCTGCAGAGGACTCCCAGCAGTGGACAGACTTATTTGGGTGGGTGCAGAGGACTCCCAGCAGTGGACAGACATATGAGGGGTGGGTGCAGAGGACTCCCAGAAGTGGACAGACATATGAGGGGTGGCTGCAGAGGACTCCCAGCAATGAACAGACATATGTGGGTGGGTGCAGAGGGCTTCCAGCAGTGGACAGACATATGAGGGGTGGGTGCAGAGGTCTCCCAGCAGTGGACAGACATATGAGGGGTGGCTGCAGAGGACTCCCAGCAGTGGACAGACATATGTGGGTGGGTGCAGAGGACTCCCAGCAGTGGACAGACATATGAGGGGTGGCTGCAGAGGACTCCCAGCAGTGGACAGACATATGAGGGGTGGCTGCAGAGGACTCCCAGCAGTGGACAGACATATGTGGGTGGGTGCAGAGGACTCCCAGCAGTGGACAGACATATGAGGGGTGGGTGCAGAGGACTCCCAGCAGTGGACAGAGATATGAGGGGTGGGTGCAGAGGACTTCCAGCAGTGGACATAGACATTGGGGTGTGCACATCATTAGCATATGCCAACGACTCCATGGGTGTATGTACGCATCCCTGAGTTTTGACTATGATGATAGTGCCATAACAACACATCACTGACAGCAGTGTCCCACTCCCAGGAGGATGGCTGTCTTTCCCCCACTGCATGACACACCACATGTGGGTGTGAGGACAAATGACACATGCATACCCACCCCGGGCGGATGCAGCACAATACACACACTGAGATCATGCCACAAGACTGTATAATCATCTCACTGCCTACTAAAGTAAGAGAGACAAAGGGAACACACATTGTCAAGCACATTCCTGGAATGATAGGAATGGACTGATGCTGTGCCAGCCACCAAGATGTAGTCTCTCATGGAAGGAATAGGGTGGAGTTTCCACAGATACAATGCCCACAATTGTGAGTCATGTGCCCAAATACCTTGCAGAACAAGTACCATATGTGTGCTATGCCGGGATTACACACATGCATAGTGCTGAAAAGCGAGGATTCCTCATTGAAGGCATTTCAACATACTCAATACACAAGTACAGTGAATATCAAGGATGGCACAGACGATGCAGCCGGAGACATTGAGGAGCAGGCATGGCCATAGTTGAAGGGATCCGTCACCAACAAAGGAAATGTAGACACAGCTCAGCACAACAATTGTGCAACTCTTTGCAGGGAAGATGTCAGGTGCCACAGAGGAAGGAACACACCTTGGTACAATGTCTCAAAACCATATTAACACACACTAACAATGCTTCTAGGCAGAGACATTGTGATGGCACGCAGATACCATTGTCAACCTCAACACCATCAGACTCGAACATGTCTCAGAACAATAACACATTACCACCACAACTCCTGGAGCATCAACACCAACATCAATACCTGAAATGCAATAGTGTTCAAAGGAAAAATAAAATGCTTTATTCAGCATTAAACATAAATATTTCGAAAGACTATTTACAAAGGCACATGGCCAGTCCAAGTCATAAGTCCTTGGGGGGACACTGGGGCACATGTCTCCCCTAGCTTGCCTGCACACTGGAACCCTCAGGTTCGTCGACCGGGGGGTGGGGCATCATGTGGGGATGGACCAGGCACTGCAGGGACAGCAGGGGGAAGGATAGGTGGGGTGGGTGCAGGGGTGGACATGGCCACCACAGGGGGGAGGCAGCGCCAATGGTAGTGGTTAGCTTGCCGCTGCATACTGTGGCCAGGGCATCCAGAGTAACCCCTGCACCTGAAGAAACAACAGGGACAACAGAGGGGGGTGCAGAGATGGGGTGCAGTGCTCCTCGGGGAGGGGGTGGACATGGGGGTGGACTCAACTCCCCTGCCCGTGGACTTCCTGGACCACTTGCAGGGTGGTGTCACAGTGGGGGCAGGGGAGCCAAGGGGAGTGCTGGTGGAGGGACTGGATTGTGAGACATGCGTACTCAGACTGTGGCTGCGTGTCTGGCTTTGTTCCCCAGACCCAGTGGGTGTGCCTATCTCCCCCTGAGTGTGCTTGCCCTTTCTTGTTGGTGTGCTGGCTGTGTCTGGTGTGGTGTGTGCGTGAGAAGGTCTGTGTGTGCATGGGACAGGTATGGGAGAGGGAAGTGTGGATGGGGCTGGGGTAGGGGGGGACGAAGCGCTGCAGGAGAGACACTGCTGCCATCAGTGAAGAGTCCATGGACTGCAGAAAATGGCGTTGGTCAGACATCGTTGCTGACATGCCCTCCATGAACGACACCATCTGGGTCAGCAGTGTGGTGTGGCCATGGCGGACATGCAGCATCGATGCCTGCCCAACCTGCAACTGCTGCTGTATGTCCACAGACTCAGCCCTGAGGGCAGCAGGGGTGACAGTGGCAGGGGGTGCGGTGCCTGGACCGAAGGAGACAGAAGGGACCGAAGCAACTGGGAGGGCGCTGATGGGAACGGAGGAGGCGGGACCAGATGTTGGGCTGCTGGAAGGTGTTGTATCAGCCTCCGCCCCCTCGATGATGTCAGCCTCAGACCCGTCTGCGTCATAGTTGTTGTCGGCACCAGACAGGTCCTCTGGCTGACTTCCTTCGCCCACCGTGCCACTGGCTCCTGATGACTCGCCAGCACTGGTGGCACTGGTGCTGGGTCCCTCCTCAAGGTCCGTGCATGTGTCTCCCTCGGTTTCCGTAGATGATGCTGTGGGCAAGACGAAGATACAGAAAAACATCAGTCACCTGTATACATCTGACACATGAGTACCAAAACAATAGGTCACAGTGCATATCAGGCAATGCTTCATGAGTAACAGATAGATTACTCCGCACATATGTAAGGCCTGTACTCCCCAGTTGGTAGACCCACCATGCCACTTGGACACAAGGAAAAATCAGACACACCAGTCCAAAAATAGACTGAGAAATATACTGAGAAGCTAGTGATTGTGAACAGGTGAGCCCAGCAATACAATGAGGTCATGCCACCTCTTGTTTACCCTGAAAGAAACAGGAGTGGTGCACCCAAGGCAAACTAACACACCTCAATACTAAAGGTGTCCCCACACTCAGAGCCTTGTAAGTAATTTGGAACAGTAACCCAAAAAACTTAAGTCCCTTTGGAATAACAATACTTCACACAATCGACGTATTAATAATGTGTGAATGTGCCCTTTTGTGAACAGAACACACATGTGCCTGTATAAAAGATGTCTCCAAAGGAGGTGCACACAAAACTACATTTACCCAGTCATTGAAGAAGCTGGCAGCCTTATCTACAGGACCCACTGTCCAAAATAAATGGTGTTGCAGAAAGTACATATACATGGCCACACAAGGTCTGGATGACTTGACAATCATAAGTTGGTATCAACAACAAAGCACTTACCCAAATTCCACAACACTCTGGGAACATGTATATGTATAATCTGCAAAACAGTCTTATGAGAACAGTGGCTTCTTTTAAAAGTGCCAGCGTGTTCCATGAAAGTGTAAAGGTGGTTTGTTGTGCACTTCCTTGGGAGACATCTGTCATGCATGCACATTATTGTTCTTCACACAAAAACATCAAACTAAAGCATTTAAAACTGGAAGACTTGTTGACAAGTGTAGTGAGTGCCAAGGTACAATACCTTTTGACTAACAACTTTAATTATGCCAGTTGTCACATGGCCATCCGTTCCCTGATGACACAGTTGGCAACACATCTGACCCACTGCCTGTCATGTGGAGTGGCACACATGTCCAAACACAGGACAATGCATAAGCTGATGGGCCTACAATTGTGTCGTAAAAAGGCACACCTGCACTGAGGAGACACCCTCATGGCAAGCCAGAATGTCCACACAGATGTCAGCACACAAAGACAAAACTACGTAGCATCTGGAACACACACTGGTGCAAAAAATGTATCAGCAGGAATCATGTATTTAAACTATTGACACATGCTGCAACGCACAAACATTAAACCCTGCACAACATGCCTGGGTCACTGCACGTTGAGTCTCTGTCAAGCCAATTAAGCACACAGGTCAGACCTGGCAAGGAGACATAAGGTTTGGCCATGTAGGCCTCGCCCGCACAAACCCCCCATACCTGAGACAATGTGATTGAGACAGATCAAGAAGTGACACCTCTAAATCAGTGTTTTCTAAAATGTGCGGCAATATTTTCCAAATGTACTCCACATCACCTCGTGAGGCTGCCAACACATATATGTGACAAACAACCATCAACAGATAGTTGTGAATAGACACACAGGCACTGCCCAGTGTGCGTATGCACAAGCCAAATGGGGTCTCCCTCTCCAGTGGACACATGTAGCACACTTTGGATAAATACAAATGAGGCCAGGGAACAATGCCACAGAGGCAAACCAATGCTGAACACACAGAGAATGGGCACAGTGTTGGATTACACACATGATTACGAGGCAAGGGTGTCTCAGGGGACTGTAGTGGGCACACTGCTATTTGTGTCTGGAATTATCTGACTGTAACATGAGCAACCGTCCTGGCACCATGCATATCTCCCACTTATGCACATCATGTCTGAGGCCACAACATCGGTCATGCATGCTGCAAGTGTGTTCATTTGAAACCTCACACTCCTATGGTGAGACTCATCATCAGTGCCAACAAATATGGACCCCAAAGTGAGTGAAGAGGACAGGGCACAGGCAAGATACCAACACATGTCACAGACCACCCTCCCACATGATGCAGAAACCAATGTGCACTTGGATTAACTGGCAGCCTAAGATGCCCATGTGCAATAGTGATTACACACAGACCAGGGGACACATGTCAAGGAGGGGAAGGGATGAATAAGAGCACCGTTTGACTTTGGGGAACAGAATATGCACTGCATATATAAACCCTGGCAGTGTATCCAGGCGACAGAGCACTTCCAAAAGCTGGTGACACACAACACAACAAACACACATGTACCTACCCCCTCCTTGCTGCTGTCTCTCCTGGAACTGCCTATCCAGGTCAGGGAAGACCACTGCCAGGACACGCTTCATGTGGGGGGTCAGGTGTTGGCGCCCGCCATGTGGGCGAGGAGGTGATAGGTCCAGCTGGACCCGGGGGATCCGCCGGGTCCAGCGCCAGATATCCTGCCAGCGTTTGCGGACTTGGGCTAGGCGCCGACTGCGATCCCCCACAGTCCTCACGACCCTGACAATCCTCCTCCAGATCCTCCCCTTCTCGTAGGCAGTTACCTGTGAGGATGACAAAGTGAGACAACATCACTACACATGCTACATGGCACAGAGACACACATTTGTACATCTTTGATATGTTGGACAGGGCATAGGATGCTGCCAAGGAATTGATTCTTTCTCATATGTCCATTGGCCTCTGTGGAATCCCCAATGCACTACATGGCATTGAAAGTACACAGGTGGCAGGAGCGGTGCGACACACTCCCTGATCATGGCACACACTGTGCATCACATGCAACACCAGGCTGATGGACAGCACCTCTAAGCAGTTACATGCCCTAGGCCACTGACGCAACCTCAGCAGAGTAAACAGACACACACAGGCACAGATCAATCACCTGCCATTGGCAACAGCGGACACAAACATCACTCTGCAAATGTGCCACTTGCCTGTGCGGTATCACAGGTGTCGGGCTAGCTCAGCAAGTCAGACACATAGCACGGCTTACTTCTCACAGCAGATGGGCAGAGCTGTTGCCTCTTCCATGCAGCTGTGGTGCAACACTTCACATAGACACTCACCCACATGACAAGGAACCTTCACACACATCAATGTCCAGGAGGGCGTACACATCACTTGGACACTCTCACCACAGCCCCACTCAACTCACACACATCTGTGGGTACAGTCACCTGTCACACCGGGAGGACCACTGAATCACCTCAGGACAATAGACAAATAAAGCACCAAAGGATTTGCCAGGCTGAATGTGTCATGCACTTTGCAGTGAATGTCACAGTAAGCACAATGCAAGTGAGGAGTGCACACATGAACTACATCATGCTCAGCATGAGAGACATAAGCCTTTTCCCCACTCTAAACAACATTGCATGTCTGTCACACCTGGACACAATGCCAGAAGTGACAGTCACAAAAAAGGTGCACAGTCAAAGTGAGTCAGCACTCACCTGTTCCCCATGTCTCCCACACAGGCTGGGTTACTGTGGGAGGAGCACATCCAGCAGGGCCCCAATTTCCTCCTGGGTGAATGGCTGTGCCCTCTCCACAGTCCTTGACATGGTGCCAGAGGAATCACAGACAGCAGCAGTGCGGTTGACAGGAAAGTTGTGCAGGCAAGTGCCCTCTCATGGGTTCTGCCTGACTTATATCTGTCTTGCTGGGGGTTTTCATTTACAGGAGTACAGAGTGATTGGTCAGACTCATTTGCATCCTACGTGTCCTCCAATCCCTTTAAACATACACCAATGACACGATTTTGCAGGGTTCAAAATTTGAGCATCAGAGCAAGGCAAACACCACTTTGCAACATTGTAATTTTTTGCCCAACTGACTTTTCCAGACCACATGATATGCATATTGCAACTGAAATCTCGGTATCCATGACAACCAGCATGCATTTTGGGCCTAATACTTGTCCACTATGTATTTTTAGAGACAAAAACACAAGTACGGTGCGTTTCACACGTACCCGTACACGTACGACACCACTCCAATAGTAATACGGACCGTACACATGTTCTCAGAGCGTGTGTATGGTCCGTATCACTGTATTAGTGGTGCTGTAGGAGTACGCGTGTGTGTACGGACTGTACACACATCGTGGGTACGGTCCGTATCACTATAGGAGGGTTGTCATAGGAGTACACGTGTGTGTACGGCACCACTCCTATAGTGATACAGACCGTACACATGTCGTGTGTACGGTCCGTACACACACACGTACTCCTACGGCAACCCTCCTATAGTGATACGGACCATACACACATCGTGTGTATGGTCCGTACAAACGCGCTTGCTCCTACGGCAACCCTCCTATAGTGATACGGACCGTACACACGTCGTGTGTACGGTCCGTACACACATGCTTACTCCTACAGCAACACTCCTATAGTGATACGGACCGTACACATGACGTGTGTATGTTCCGTACACACATGCGTACTCCTATGGCACCACTCCTATAGTGATACGGACCGTACACACGTCGTGGGTCCGGTCCGTATCACTATAGGAGTGGTGCTGTAGGTGTACGCGCGTGTGTACGGACTGTACACAAGTCGTGTGTACGGTCCGTATCACTATAGGAGGGTTGCCGTAGGAGTACGCCTGTGTGTGTACGGTCCATACACACGTCGTGTGTACGGTCCGTATCACTATAGGAGTGGTGCCGTAGGAGTACGCGTGTGTGTACGCTCCGTACACACATGCGTACTCCTACCGCAACCCTCCTATAGTGATACGGACCATGCACACGCTCTGAGAGCGTGTGTACGGTGCGTTTCACAAACTTACACTGGTGATATGAGGCGCACACGAAAGGAATGGAGGTCGCAGACTCGCACAAGGCTGTACATCAAGTCATTGTCATTGCAGACTTTCGTGTGCAGGGCCTATGTGTGTCAGGCAGTGAAATTGCACTTGTCTCCTCATGTAGTTGCACAATTGTTGTGTGATGACCTGTGTACACATGTCATGTGTGATGGGGCACTATGTGGCACACTTCCCCTTCACACTTTGCACGTGTGCCTGTAGTCCAAACATGTCAAGCACTGCATCACTGGCATGGCACAGTCACCACCACCCGCAACTGTCCCCTGATGCTATGGACAGGGACACTAGCAACTGACATTTAATGATCAGCGTGCCCCGATGTGACTATGTCATGTGTATGTCATGTGTTCTCATGCGCTTGCTGTACTGTCAACTACATCTGCTGTTGCTGCATCCAACATGTGTCTGTGTGGAGATGGGCATGGCACACATCTGCGTACACCATGCCACATGTGGATTCCCACATAAGCAGGGTCTGTATGCATCGGACATGACATTTTCACATGAGGACATATCTGCGTCGTCTCAATGTCTGTTGTTTCTGTTTTCACATGTACCCCTTCATTGCAATGTGTTTGATCTGTACATTTGACATTACATGTGACCTGTGTGTCTAGCTTGCCCTCAGCTGTCTGTATGAGATGACATCCTTTAAATGCAGCTATGTGGATGTATGTCACTCCTGTGATGTCTCTGGCTGTTCACTCAGACTGGCCCCCAGGTGTTTTCAGGGCATGTCATGTAGACTTGCCAATCAACGGATGTATCTTGCTTTTTTTCTGAGTTTCCCCAAGCTGGCAAACGTGTCCTGGATGTATTGCACAGACCAGACTCTGTTTTCATCTGATGTGTAGTAGCAGTTTTGCATGTGCTATGTTCATTGACATTGATGATGTCATGATCTAAATCTTCCTTATTCAATTCCATTTTCTGCAGGGCACCGCCTGTCCCAAGACCAATGCCAGACTTGGGTGCCATGAGGGAACGTGACTGCATCCGACGTTACCGATTCACACAACAGTTGATTGAGGACTTGACCGCCAAGCTGGCACCACACCTCCATCCGCGACACAGGTATCCTACTGCGCTGACCCCCAAGATGAAGGTGATTACAGCCCTACATTTTTTTGCCACCGGGACGTTTCAATTCACCATAGCTGATGTGGGTGGCATGTCCCAGACAATGTTCAGCCGTGTCCTGCGTGATGTTTTGGCAGCCATGTTGGAGCACCTTGATGAATTCATCCATTTCCCTACTCCTGAGGAGTTGACAGGAGTCAAGGGTGATTTCTATGCCCTGGGAGGGATGCCCCATGTCATTGGGTCCATTGATGGGACACATGTAGCTTTGGTACCACCACAGGCACAGGAGGTAGCCTATCGCAACCGTAAACATTACCACTCTATTAATGCCCTTGTGGTGTGTCTTGTTAACATGCTGATTTCCCATGTCTGTGCACGGTTTCCAGGGTCAGCACACAATTCCTACATCATGAGGCATAGCAGGGTGCCAGAAATGATGCTGCGGCTGCACAACGAACGAGCATGTCTTGTTGGTGGGTATACTCTGTTTGGCCTGTGTGTTGCGTTATCTTTGGCTCTTACGACATCTCCTGACCCACTTCTTTACATGATGTTTCCATGTAGGTGACTCTGGATATCCCAACATGCCATGGCTGATGACACCTCTCCGCAACCCAAGATCAGCTGCAGATCACCGCTACAACAAAGCACACGGGCAGACAAGGCGAGTGATTGAGAGGACGTTTGGCCTCCTGAAGAGCTGATTCCCTTGCCTTCACAAGACAGGCGGGTCCCTCCCATATGCACCGGTGAAGGTCTGCAATATCTTCCTCGTGTGCTGCATGCTGCACAACATGGCAGTGGAGAAGGCAGTGCCAGTCATCCTGGATCCAGATGAGCAGGAACATCCACCCGTGGAGGATGAAGGGCTTGGTCAGGAGGCAAGTGACGAGGAGGAGGATATACGGAGTCAGCTCATGCGCAACTTCTTCTCATAATGGTGAGTCACTGGGTCTGAGGGTGCACGCTTGTATCCTTGGGTGGCAAGTGTTGCAATGTGTGTGTCCAGCTGACTGTATGCTAAGTGACTTAGAGGTGTGTTCAGATGTGTCACTCGAGTGAGCATGTCATTCCACACATTTTCACAGATACACTTTCTTTTAAATTAGCATGGGGTCAACATTGTTCATGTTTAGTAACTGACCATGTATGCGTCGAAAAATCTTTGCACTCACTTCTTGTGTGTCTGTCATTCCCAGGTACTTGTGCATGTTGTCTGCTCATGTCATCGTTGTCCTCCTGCTATTCTTCATGAGTATTGCAACGTGTGGTGAATCAGCCTTCCATGCACGGGCACGTGGAAATGTAATTTTGAGTAAGGATTGAAGCAAGGCTTTTTTTGGGTGGTACGTGTTTGGAATGTGTGGGGACTGCTCCTGTGCATGTTGTGTTCACATGCATACATGTAGACTCACCATGGGGCGCATGACATTTTGCATGACTCTCATGAATTGATAGTCACCCTTCCTGACAGTCATTTGTAATGGGTTTTGGATTCAGGTGAAGG
This sequence comes from Triturus cristatus, assembly GCF_964204655.1. Classification (NCBI taxonomy): domain Eukaryota; kingdom Metazoa; phylum Chordata; class Amphibia; order Caudata; family Salamandridae; genus Triturus; species Triturus cristatus. Next base: position 1,709,019,485 of record NC_140590.1, read on the forward strand.
CATCAATGTGTGTAAAAATGCCCTCTGAAACACACAGGATGCTACGGGTGGACATAGTGTGGGACATCCCCATAAGAGGCTCAATGGTGATTTTCAGCCTCTCCGTGTGCAGCAGGAGGTGTTTTGCTCATCCCCTTAACTTGTGTGCCAGTTCATTTGGATTTACAACATCCGTGTTGTGAAGGGGGTGTCCAGCGTAGGTCCCACATGTTCAGTCAATTGACCTCTGTGAGTCTGTTCACATAGATGCTTTTGCCTTAGTGTGAGTTTGAGTAATAAAGGTGTTCATCACACTCATAAGTGCCTCATCTCTGTCAATGCAGGTATCTTGCCACTTTGCATGCGTCAGCTCTGGCATAGTTGTCAAAGATTTTGCCTAGGAGTGTATGTGTAGTTCGTCAACATGCATGCAGTTCTTCATGGATAATGATCTCTATTGTGCTTGAGGTCCATGTGTGTGTATGTTTTTGGGCAGGTTGTTCACCCCAACGGGCCACCCACGCTTGCTGAGGGTGTGTCTCCTGTGCGCAGCTCGGCCTTCTGTTTCCTGATCCTGTGTCAGTCATCTTTGGTGATTGTTCATCCATTTTCTCTGGGTGAGCCATGACTAACCTGACACTCCTTCCTTTACGTACGCCTGTAGCAATTTTTGTCCTTTATGACCTCCCTGTCTTTGTGTGCTACTTTTGGCCTAGTTTCCAGTACATGGCACCTGCTGCTGCGGGCCCAGCAGAAAGGGACCACCAAAAAACAGGATTCTGCAACCCACACGCCTCCAAGATGCTCTTCCCTTCCTCCCTCAACCCATTCATTAGGCTTTCATTAGCTTGTCTGTGCCACTGCTGCCGCCACGCGGTGCCAAAGACAGGACCGTCAGCGCATGCAACGTGCACATTGCACGACCCTCATGTCCTTGCATGACCCAAATCACACAACAGTCTCATGTTGCAGCCACCCCCTAAGCAATGTCCAACCAAAAATAAACCGCATGCTCTCAGGCATACCCTAAGCGCACACACGACACCTTCGCATGCTGAGTGTGCAACTCCAACTGCCTACACAGCGCTGCCTCACCTTCCAGGCCCTGCCACAACAACCAGGTCATGTCCCTCCTAATCCACGCCGGCTCCGTCCAACAGCACGCCATTGGACTCTGTTACCTCCTCAACACAACAGGACCACATATCACATTCATGACAGTGACGTGGATAAAAGCATCCGCAGCACACAACTTCTTCATTGATGGTGTGCATCCTGGACTCTATGCTCACACTTGCCATGCAACTCAGCAGCATCTGTACCTCAGGCTGCAACACCCTCCGCATGATGCACATTTCCCACAGATAGATCCACTCCAAGGCAAGACAGACCGTCCCCCAGGTCCACGACACCAGCTGTGTCAACTACAGCCCCGCACCCTACAGAGCAAGTACAGCCAAACTCCCGGCAAACTTTTTCCACATCCAGGGTGCATCTGCACACCTCAGCTTCAACATCCCGTGCACCAGCCACATCAACGTCCACCTGAGATAGCTGCAAGGGATCACTGTGTGCTGCAGGATGTCCTTCACACTCCTCACATACACTCAGGAGGCAGTCAACAACCCCAGACCACAAAATCAACCTTGGACGTCGGTCTTCCAAGACCCCGTTGGGCCAACTCTATGCATCCAAACTTGGCCTGGCCACCATTCTTCACATCCACCAAACTCCAGCATGAAGGCGATGGGTCTCCCACCTGGCCAAACATACCAGGGACTCCCTCCCCGGGAACCTCCACATGAGCCATGACCTCTGGCCCTTCATCATCCTCTTCCTAATTGGTCTGTCCACACAGTATTGCAAGCCCCCCCTCAGCAGCTTGAGGCCATCACAGGTGAATATTGTGCTCCCAGTCTGTATTGGATGATACATTGTGACCCATGTGTGTCCTGGACCGGACTCAGATCTCAGGGTATGGATGGCTGGAGTTAGTTCAACACTCAGGCATAGTTTGACATTACCCCACACGTATGTTGTGGACTCATGCAAAATGACTGCAACATCAAATTAAAAATATTTTGTTTTATTCTCGGTGGGGGGCGTGTTTTGTTGGAAAAAATAGGTGCTATACAGTGTGCCTAGAATCCAAAGTTCAGAGGGGGAGATGGGATCCTTGGTATTTGAAGTCATCAGAGTCCAGAACACAGTGTTTGTCATCATTGGTCAGACTGTGACCAGCAAGTCCATGTGGCAGAGAATGTCAGTGAGTGAGGTGATGCTGTTGCGCATGAAGGCCAGGTGCCAGGCCAGGTGGCCTGGAGATGTGGATGGCCCACTGCCTCTCACGGTCTTTTCCGTGGATGACCCACCTTCCTCGGGGGACCCTCAGATGCAGGCCTTGACGATGCTTGGGATGCTCCGTCAGATGAATCCTCCTCCTCCTCCCTCCCTGTGGCTGGTAGTGGTCTTCGCCTGGTGGCACAGGGAGGGTTGCCCATGTTGTCGCCGATCCGACAGAGTGAACGGCTTATGTCCATTTGCACCACCAGGAGCTCAGCCAGTCTTGCCTCCATCCATCCTTGGTGTTGTTGTTGACTGGCGTGTTGCTCGGCCTGCTGATTTTTCATCTCTGTGAGGGTCTCCACTACCTGACTGATGGCCCTGGTGTCACTCCGGTATGCCTCCATGATGTTGCGTACGTGTGACATACCGGTCCCTTCAGCTGGCTGGTCAGGTTCTCGCCTCCGCCTGCCTCCACTCCCACCACCACTGCCCACACGAGCCTGGCCTGCCGTTGTGGGCACATAGGGTCCACGTGACCCCTGAGGGATGGCAGTTGCAATGTTGTCTGCCTCCTCCTGGGTGCATGGCGAACCTTGTCCCACCAGGTCAGACTGGCTCAGTTGTTCAGTGCGGGCAGGGCTCCTGGGTGTCTCCTGGGATGTGGCAGGAATGGGGGTGGTGGTTGGCACAGATGTACCTGACGCAGGTGCTGCAGGGGCTTGGACACCAGAGGGTCCAGGTGTGTTGCGGTCATCCACGGACTGTGGAGAGGCGTTACTGCCGGTGGGATCAGATTCCTCCCGAGCCTGGGACTGTGATTCTTTCCCCCCCATTGTTGGGGGGAGATTCATGACGTTGCCCTCTGTGTGAGAAAGAGACAATGTTAATGCTGTTTCATGCGACATCCATGTTTCATACATATTCAAGTTGGCACAGTTCCTCCAGGTAGTTGTATGTGCCTAGCATTCCCCTCAATGTTCACTTGTGGATGGGTATGTTGCAGGAGAACTACTGAAATGTTTGACTGAGTGTTTAACATGTAGAATTTAGGCTTGGATGCATCTTCGGCTATGGATTGATATTTTTGTGTCCCATGTCCATTGTGAGAGTGGGTAAATCCATTTTTTGGCATGGGGTGTGTGCTTGTGTAAGGGGTGTGTGTGACAGGGCCTGCTGGTGGGTGTAGTGTGATTTGGCATTGGTTCTCCAAGGTGATGTATCTGTCCCCTCATGGAGCATGCTGCCATGACAGTTAGTGTGAGTTCCTGTCCTAGATATTTGAGCTCCCCTCACCGCCACGCAGCCCCATGTGTGATCGGATCCGCTGCCTATACCCGTGTCAGCTGCATGCATCCCGGCTGTGTGCTGTGTTGCCTGATTACCTCCGTTTTGGCCGCTTTTGCCTCTGCTTGATTGTAATTTTGTTGTACCCCTAATCCCTTTTACATTCTGTACCCCTGTGCTCTTACCCTTTATTTTTCCCATTGTGCCCCCTTTTCTTCTGTTATCCCCCTCCCTCCGTGACCCTCTCCGTTTTCTCCCGCTGCTTTCTCACGCCGCTGAGCCCCTGTGGCCCCGCCACCTTCACTCCCATTGTCCGCCCCGCTCCCACCTTCCCGCTGCTCCTCCCTCCCTCGGCCCCTCATATGGAGGCTGCGCAGCGGGCGCACGCAGTGGTTACGCCGGCGGCACGCCAAAGGCGTGCATAAGGCTAGCCCGTCTGCGCCCATCCGCACCTGGACCGTGCACAGGGCCAGAACCCCTGGCCCACACCGAAACCAGAGAACTCGACTGAGATACGACTCTGCCGCCCTCAATGCGGTCAACACTGGACGAGAACCAGCCTGCTACCGAGCCGCCCCAAAGTGCACCCACAGACCCTTCACCTGTCAGGCCTGCAAATTCACCTGCCTACTAACCTGCCCCCCGCCCGCAGAACCAAATAACAACCACCTCAAGAACGTCCTTCTCAACACCCGCTCCGTCCACAAGCGCGCTGTTGAACTCTGGGACATCCTTCATAGGACCGCACCAGACGTCGCCTTCCTCACGGAAACCTGGATGAACGCCTCCTCAGCCCCGACATCGCCATAGCCATCCTGGATGGCTACAAGATCACCCGGAAGGACCGCACAAACAAAACTGGTGGAGGAATCGCCATCATCTACAGGAACACCATCAGCATCACGACCAGCACCGAAGATACTCTCTCCAAGGCCGAACACCTACACTTCCAGATCCACACCGACCCCCAGACCACCCTCAGAGGAACACTCATCTACAGACACCCGTGCCGGCACACAAAATTCATCACAACCATCCCCGACTTTATCATCCTGCACGCCCTGGTATTACCAGAATACATCCTCCTAGGGTACATAAACTTCTACTTTGAAACAAACGATAGCAACACCACCACCCTGCTGGACAACCTCGCCAACCTCGGACTCAAGCAACTGGTAGACACGCCCACCCACCGCGCTGGCCACACGCTCGACCCCATCTTCGCCACCAGCAACCACGTCTACATCAGCCACTCCACCATACTACACTGGACCAACCACAGCTGCATTCATTTCAACTTCAAGAAGACCACATCCCACCACCACACGCAACAGATCCGCCGCAGATGCTGGAGCAAAGTCACCACAGACCAACTAACCACATCACTGATCAAGAACCCACCTGTCAACACCCCTGACTTCAAAAACGCAGCACACAATCTCGCACAGTGGATCACCAACTGCGCCGACGACCTCGCTCAACTCAAAAAACCCCCAGACAAGACCGGCAACAGAAAGACCTCGTGTTTCACAGACGCCCTCAAAGTTGCAAAGAAAACCTGCATAACCCTCAAAAATACCTGGCGCCACGAACGGACATCAGAAAACATGACAGCCCTCAAGAGCGCCACCAGCGACTACCACCAGATGATCCGCACCACCAAAAGGACATCATTCAAAGAACGGCTGGACATCAACAGCAAGGAACTCTTCAGCATCATCAAAGACCTCTCCAACCCCAGCACCAGCACCAGCAACAACGACATCACACCATCACAAGACCTCTGCAACTCCCTCACCACGTTCTTCCACCGCAAGATCATAGAGATACATGACAGCTTCGGACCCCAGACTCCGCTTCCAGCTGCCAAACCTACGACCGCCACCACCACCCCCAGCGCATGGACACCCATCAGCACTGAAGACACCACCCACGTAATGAACACCATCCACTCTGGCTCCCACTTCGACCCATGCCCTCATCATATCTTCAACAAAGCCAACACCACCATCGCACCCCACCTACGCAACGTCATAAACAGCTCCTTCACGTCAGCCAACTTCCCTGAGAGCTGGAAACACACAGAGATCAACGGCCTACTGAAGAAAACCACAGCGGACCCCAAAGACCTCAAGAACTTCCGCCCCATCTCCCTCCTCCCCTTCCCGGCTAAAGTCATCGAGAAAACCGTCAAGAAACAGCTGACTACATTTATCGAAGCAAACAACTGGCTCTACCCATCCCAGTCCATTTTTCAAGCCAACCACAGCACCGAGACCGCCCTCATCGCAGCCCCCGATGACATCAGGACCCTGATGGACAACGGAGAAACAAACACTCTGATCCTCCTGGACCTCTCGGCAGCCTTTGATACCGTCTGCCAACGCACCCTAATAACTCGCCTCTACAATACTCTGATCCAAGGAAAGGCCCTGCACTGGATCACCTCGTTCCTCTCCGACAGAACCCACAGAGAACGACTCACCCCCTTCCTCTCCGCGGCCACCGAGATCATCTGCGGTGTACTCCAAGGCTCCTCGCTCAGCCCAACCCTCTTCAATATCTACATGAGCCCCCTCGGCACCATCGCACGCAAACACAACATCAACATCATCTCTTACGCCGATGACGGCCAGCTGATACTCTCCCTCACCAAAGACCCAGACAACCCCGAAAGCAACCTCCATGAAGGAATGAAAGATGTCGCTGAATGGATGAAGCACAGCCGTCTGAAGCTCAACTCAGACAAAAGGGAGGTCTTAATCCTCGGACAATCCCCATCCGCCTGGGACGACTCCTGGTGGCCCACAGCACTGGGCACCGCACCTACACCCACGGACCACGCACACAACCTGGGATTCATCCTGGACTCCTCCCTCACAATGACCAAGCAAGTCAACGCCGTCTCGTCCGCATGCTTCAACACCCTGCGCATGCTCCAAAAGATCTTCCGGTGGATCCCCACCAAAACCAAAAAGACTGTCACCCAAGCCCTCATCACCAGCTGTCTGGACTACGGGAACGCCCTATACGCAGGAACCACAGCCAAAATCCTGAAACGTCTCCGGCGCATACAGGACGCCTCCGCACGACTCATCCTCGACATCCCTCGCCAAAGCCACATATCTGACCACCTGAGGGACCTACACTGGCTCCCCGTCAACAAGAGGAACACGTTCAGCCTGCTCACCCATGCACACAAGGCACTCCACAACATGGGCCCAGAATACCTCAACAACCGCCTCTCGTTCCACACCCCCACCGGCCAGCCCGGCTCCGCCAGCCTCGCCCTCACCAGCGTCCCACGGATTCAGAGAACCACCACCGGAGGAAGATCTTTCTCCTACCTGGCAGCCAAGACATGGAACTCCCTCCCCGCACACCTACGACAGACCCAGGACCATCTCACTTTCAGGAGACACCTCAAGACCTGGGTTTTCAAGCAGTAGCAGCACCCCCCCTCCCCTCAACGCCTTGAGACCCTCACGGGTGAGTAGCGTGCTCTATAAATATTCTTGATTTGATTTTATTTGAGCTTGTGGTGTTGGTGTTTATGTTTGCAGTGGTCACAGGAGGGCCTTGTGCTGCCTACAGCAGGGCCAAGTGTCAGCTACCTTGTCAGTACTTAGCCAGTCCCTGTGCATTGAGCATGCTGCATGGGTATGCACCTGGGCCATATGGGCTGAGGGCAATGGTGTCTGATTCTGAGTTGAACAATGTGTTTTGTGAGCACCCCCCTCCCATCATCCCGGACATCCAGTCTTGTGTTTGTGGTTCGTGTAGCCTGGGACATGGCATGGCCTTGCGTTGTGAATGGGGCATACACATGTTGCTGGCATGAGCGTTGTTTTTGAGTGTGGTTGTGTCCGGTGAGGGCTTGTGTGTAGTTGGGTGCATTTGTGGTAGTTGGGGTGTGGATGCCATTCCCCCCATGTTACGTAAGTTGTTTGTGTACTCACAAGGCTCGGCAACTCCTTCGACTCCGTGTACTCCCACCGGCGGAAGCAGGGCCATCACCGTCTCCTCCCAGGGATGGTAATGTACCGGTCTGCGGGGCAGCCCACCTCCAGTGATGTTGCCCTGGGCGTAGTCCTCATTCATTTTGCGCTTGACTGCCCTCCGCAGATCATACCACCGGCTTGGCATTCATTCCTGGTCCTTCTTATGGGTGCAACAGCATTCACCCGATCGACGATCCTCTGCCACAGGCATGTTTTTTTGGCTATGCTGGTCTGTCTGACCAATGTTCCGAAGAGCTGTGGCTCGACTCTGATGACTTCGTTGACAAGGATGTCCAGCTCCTCCCTTGTGAACTTTGGATTCTTGTCTGTGGGCATGGTGTGGGGTGAGGGTGTGGATGGTTGTGGGTGTGTGGGTGTGAATGTGAAGGTGTGTGTGTGAATGTGAAGAGGGGGTATGTGTGAAGGAGTTTGTGTGAAGGTGTATATGTTAAGGTGTATGGGTGCAGTAGTTGTTGTGTGGTCTGTAGCGTCAGTGAGTCTGTTGCAAAGGCTCATGGTTTGTATGTGAGGGCCCTTTTTATTGGTTCATTTGTGGGTCGGCCTGAGTTTGAAATTTTGGTGGGTGTGTAATAAGAGGTGGTTGTGATTTTGGGCCTCTGTTTGCCTGTTTGGATGTGCCAGGACAGTCATTTTGATGTTTTTTGTAGTGGAGACGTGTTTTGTGGTGTTGTGCGATTCGAATTGAGCCTCCTTGTGCTGTTTTACAGTGTCCGGGTTCAGTACGAGTCGTTTTCGCGTATGTAAGGTGCATACATACGCGATGCTGGGGGACGGGGCTGGGGTACAGTGCGTACATGTACGACGGGCCTGGGTGACGGGGCTGGGGTACGGTGCGTACAAGTACAGGCCTGGGGTACGGTGCGTACAAGTACGGGGCTGGGGTACGGTGCTGGGGTACGGTGCATCCAAGTACGGGGCTCGGGGACGGTGCTGGTGTACGGTGCATACAAGTACGGTGCTGGGGTACGGTGCTGTGTTACGGTGCATACAAGTACGGGGCTAGGGGACGGTGCTGCGGTACGGTGCATACAAGTACAGGGCTGGGGGACGGTGCTGGGTTATGGTGCGTACAATTACGGGGCTGGGGTACGGTGCTGGGGTACGGTGCATACAAGTACGGGCCTGGGGTACGGTGCTGGGGTACGGTGCGTCCAAGTACGGGGCTGGGGTACGGTGCGGACATGGGGGGGTACGGTGCTGACATAGGGGGGGGTACGGTGCTGACATACGGGCGGACATACACGGGGCGGGGGGGGCTGTACGACTCGTATCCCGGGCACAGGTTTACCCGGGATACGGGTGGTACGGAGTTCGCTACAGACGGGCCTTTTTACATACACTTGTGTATTGGGACTGGCGGTACGGATCGTACTTGTGCGGTCGGACTTCAGTTTTACGATTTGTACGTAAAACTGTCCGGGGACGTCTCGGGGAATTTTACCGATACGATTCGTATGTATTTTTCACGTACGAATCGTACTTCACCGGTGGGACGGTCCTTGTATGATTCGTACGTAAAAAAATACGGATACAAGGAATTTTTTTTACAGGATTGGAATCGGCACCTTAATCTCCACAAAAATATTTACTAATGTATTTTTATTAATATAAAACACTACCTCATGATAATAATAATATATATCAATGCTTTATTAAAATATTTACTTACAACTACTCTAGTACTTATTTTAATACCTTAGTACTAAACAATCAATTATTTCTATTTTCAGTTTTTTATTATTCATCTCTTCTCCCTGATAATATTAATATATCACATTATATTATTCTTTTTCAAATTTTTTAAAAATACTGTAGTATTTCTTTTGAAACATGAGTTATTTAAAAAATGTGCACAATAATAAAGTAATATTATACAATTTTATTTAATCAGTCTCCCTTTTATATACTTATAAATTAATTTCTAAATTTTATTTAAAAAAATACTTTAATATTTAATTCCTGTTTTAAAATAAACAATAGCCACTTTTATTTATCTTCTTTAATATTGTAATCACATATTATAATTACTTTAGTTTTAAATGTAATGCCTGAGTATTAAAATAAACAATAACAACATTTTTAACATATTAAATAATTAAAACACATATTAAAATGTATTTAATAATAAATTGAATAACTGAGTATCACAATAAATAATAATCACCTTTTTTAAACATATTAAATAATGACAACACATATTACAATTTATTTAGTATTAAATATAATAACTAAGGGGTCGATTCCGATCCGGGTCGGACAGCTCTCCAAGAGCTGTTCGTAGCCTTACCTTGTGACCAACACGTACCCGTAGCCGGTCCGTACTGTTGATGAAGTACGATGCACATAACTGCCAAAAATATGACCGACACGTAGGCTGTGATTCAAGCTTCATTCTCCGTCCGAGCCGTACCTCAGAAAGCCGAACCGAGTCGCCCGGAAGTAGTATCCATAGCACTTTCCGCCCTGACAAGTACGATGCGTACTTCCTACGTGCTGGACGGGTCACCACGTACGGCACGTCACAGCATCCGGAAAAGAAGCATATCAGCTACGATTCACGTCACAACTCAATCCACGGCTATGAGACGGACCAGCTTGCAACTGGTACGAGACGGAGCACCAAGCAGCGTGTACGAGACGAACACATCATGAATCCCATCGCGCAGGTCATACCAGTACTCTACATCTATGACCGGATCAGGAACAGATACGGACGGCGCAGACGGTAGGTCAGACACCCACCACACAAACAAACGACATGTACCCACCAACTGTCACACACAAATAGGGGATCCATATTCTGGCCACTAGCAACAGGCCACCATAGGGGTTGCATGGCCAGCACCACTACCACCCCCACTCATAGGGTTTATGTTGCCCATCACTACTGCCACCCTCACCCATAGGGGACCTGTTGCCCAGCACACCTGCCATCCCCACCCATAGGCTTAAGTTGCCCAGCACTACTGCCACCCCACCCATAGGGGACCTGTTTCCCAGCACTCCTGCCACACCCACAGGGCTATATTGCCCAGCACTACTGCCCCCCCACCCGTAGGGGACCTGTTGCCCATCACTCCTGCCACCCCCACCCTTAGGACTTATGTTGCCCAGCACTACTGCCACCCCCACCCATAGGGGACCTGTTGCCCAGCACTCCTGCCACCCCCACCCATAGGGGACCTGTTGCCCAGTACTACTGCCACCCCCACCCATAGGGCTTATGTTGCCCATCACCCCTGCCACCCCTACCCATAGGGGACCTGTTGCCCATCACCCCTGCCACCCCCACTCATAGGGCTAATGTTGCCCAGCACTACTGCCACCCCCACTCATAGGGCTTATGTTGCCCATCACCCTTGCCAGCCCCACTCACAGGGAACCTGTTGCCCATCACCCCTGCCACCCCCAACTCATAGGGGACCTGTTGATCATCACCCCTGCCACCCCCACTCATAGGGCTTCTGTTGCCCATCACTACTGCCACCCCCACCCATAGGGGACCTGTTGCCCATCACTACTTCCACCCCCACCCATAGGATGGGTGATGCGCCACACATCCATCATACTCCAACATTAGGTATGTCAGGAAAATACATCCCCCTATCATCATGACAACAGTGTGTAGTCTGTGACAAATGTCCACAACAGTGATTATGACTTTGAACATACAATGTAACTACCAGAACATGTGTGACCAAAAAATGAGTGTGGCCTACACAAGGCAAGCATCACAATAGCACAGTGTCAATGTAAAAAGAACACCCCCTCACTGTGTAGAACAAAAGTTAAGTGTGGGGTTCCAAACTGCAGCAAATGTCGAGCATTGTGGTGATGGGGTCTAAACCACAGTGACCAAAAGGTAAGTGTCATCATGGTCAAAGCTGCAAATGCCAAATAGCATGTATGATTCCTGGTCCCAACAGATGAAACACTTTTGGGGCAAACTAGTGGTTGTGTCCCATACCCACAGACATGTGGTGAGGCTAACAGTGCTGTGAAAACATAACATACTCTTGGCCATGTGCAGACAAGCACCACCCATAGGGGCTGACAATGCATACAGTGTACAATGACACAATAGCAGAAGTGACCATCACAAAGCAAACACACATCTCGAAAATAGACACACAAATAAAAACAGCCTGTATAGACTGTAGGTGTCAGGTCACAAACTCCCATTCCATGCCAGCAATGGCACCTAACACCCAGGATGAATGTGCAGAATGATGTGATATGATTCACAGGGACAGCAGGGTATATCACAAAAACGGCATCCAGACAATGGCCCACAACAGCAATACCAATGCACTGGTGCAGATTCACAAACACAAACAGGCAACCTCACACTGCACATCTGACACAACATGTGTGGATGTGTGTCTCAGTATCCCCAGGCAACTACACACCACATGAGGGGGGCTGAACCACAGTGACACAGATGTGGACGCAGTGCCATACAAAAGTAAACCATCATTGGGACCCCCTTAGTGGGCAATCAGGCATTGTGAGATGAGAGGGAGTACAACAGACACATGTGACACAAGCTGGAATGAACACATACTAACAAAGCAAGAGACTGACACACAACAGCACTACCCCCAGGGACCAGACATTGGGATGACACAAGCATGCATGACAACTCCACTGTGATGACAAAGGTAGATGTCGTACAAACTATGAAAACCAGACATGTGTCCTGTGCCACAAACGTACATCACATCTACACAAACACAAATCACTCAGCATGGCCCGTCATCCATGGACAAATGGGAGCTTGGGGCCCATCCATGCAAACTTTTACATCAGTCCACCCTCAATACCACACACCCTGAACTGCAACAATGTGCATCTGTGATGCCCACATGGACAGGTGACATTGCACATGCACCCATGACAAACACAGTACTGTTGGGAGGAACTGTTGGGAGGAACTAAGGTGCACAGACTCATCACGCAAGGACAGTTTACAACCCTGGTGAATGATAGACATACTGCACAGTATGCGGTACATGGCCATGATGTCAAAGCTCACGTAACCTTCAGAATACCTGCCACAGTCCAAGGACAATGCAGAAGCCAAGGCGAACCACAAGGCACACATGCTGACACATGCAAACATTGCAGCCCTGAACCGGACAAGTGGGAGCAGTCACACACCCATACACATGTCTCAATCACTGAAAGGTATCACCTAGGGACAACTACATGATATTGTGAACAAACAAGTGCCTTGGGGACCCCTGACTGTGTCCCATCAGCGTCTGACAACATCATCAGCACTCAGAACTGACAAATCCCATCGATGAAACACCAATTAACAGTAGTGTGTCATGCACCCACACATCTGCTAGCCCATGGCAAAGTTGTGGGATGAACACAGTAGCACTCAGCAAGCATAAAAACAGGAACATATCAAGGAAACACTGCCTGCGTATGAAAAGGGATGTGGACACACACACGCATTCTCACACAACACACACCATGGGCCCAGGCTATGTCACGGAACAACACACTTACTTGAGGGGACCCAACTCCTGTGGAAGTCCAGCTGTGCCAAACATAGTCACAGCACGTCTCACTCATGTCAGCAGAACACTTGGTCAGTCAGCCATCAGTTACCACATAATGAAGGCTCTGGTCACAACAGCCTGGGTACGGGAGTGTCCCTTAAGTCATCTGCACATACTCAACACATATGTACAGCAAGTTGCACAGAGGACCCAGTTGCTCCTACAACAATGATGCCCACACCTGTAGGTCCAGTGGTGATGCACCCAAAGTCAGGGAAACAGACAAATTGGACAATGGGAAGCACATCGTATGTGCATGGGTGCAAGCCACAGATGTGACAAATGCAAAAGAAATGTTCACAGAGATGTCCACAAATTGTTGATCATGACACACCCAGTTATCTGCAAAGGATGACATGGACACCGACCAGAATAGGATACATATCTCATGGACCACATGGAGTACCTTACATCAACACCTCAGTATTCAACATGGGAAACCAAGCATTACAGGTGTAAGGGCATGCTAAACCTCATCAACCTAATGTACAGCTAAATCAAGTTCACAAGGATAAAGAAAAAAGCTTTATTCAGCAGATGAAAATTTAAACGTCCATTCAAAACAAAGGCCAATGGCCAGTCCATTATCAAATGACAACGAGTGAACTTGAGAGTAACTGTCACACGTTGCTTGCCTGCACTGGTAAGGACAGGGGACATCCCCTCGGAGGGGCATACATGGGGGCAGGCCAGGCACCGCAGGAACAGGGCGCAGCAGAAGGAGGCAGTGAAGGGGTGGTGGATGCAGGAGAGTCACTTGCAACTGCAGTGGAGCTGACTGAAGTGGTGTGTCCACTCACAACTGTGGGGCACAAGTCAGATGGGGTGGGTGCCGGCACAACTTCAGTGGGCAGGTCAGATGGAGTGGATAGGGTCCCCACTGCAGTGCCCAAGTCAGATGGGGTGGTCGTGGACTCCACTGCAGTGCCTAACTCCATGTGGGCGGAATGGGGTGCAGGTGAGGTCAGCAGGACAGAGGGGGACACACGGTCCCCACATCAGTGGCACTAACCGTCTGACCGGGTGTGGAGGAGCAGGTGGTGGGGGGAGGGCCTCAGCATTTTAGGGATGGCGTATCTGTGGGTGGGGGAACCCGGGGTAGGGTGTGGTGGGGGAACCTCTGGAATGGTGGCCTGGGGGATGGAGGACGGAGACTTCGTCTTGGAGCTTCGTGGTGGAGGTGGGGTCTTGCTCTTCTGGCTCCGTGGAGACTTGTGGGTGGGGGCCTCAGCCTGACTGCACCTGGGGGAGGGTGTCCGGGTGTGAGGGCCACTCCCCTCTGTGTGTGGGGACTTCCTCTTCCCCTTGTAATCTGGATCTGCTGGGTCGGTGGGAAAAAGGCCAAGGTCACAGAGGAAGAGCTTCTGGGGATATGGGGTTGCAGGTGAGGCAAGGAAAGGGGGCTGGGAGGAAGAGGTTTCGGAGGACTGCAGAGTGGTTGTGGATGACTGTGTGTGTGTCTGCAAACCATCCCCTGTAAGTGTGGTATCAGTCCCCTGCGCTTGCATGTGTGCACGTCTAGACCTTGGTCTAGGTGTTTGTGTGCTGCCTGTGTCTGTGGCTTTGTGAGAATGTGGAGGTGTGTGTGTTCTTGGGACAGGTAGGCTGCTAGGAATTGTGGGTGGTGCAGGGGTAGGAGGGGTGCGGGACTGTTGGAGGATGGACACTGCTGCCGTCAGGGAGGAGGCCACAGACTGATTGGTCCTCTGTAGGGCATACATGCCCGATGAAATGCCCTTCATGAATGACACCAGTTGCGTCAACAGACTGGTGTGTGCATGGAGGACACTCAGCATTGATGTCTGCCCTACATGGATGTGTCTAAGTAAGTCCACAGACTCCTCACTCAGGGCAGCAGGGGACACAGGGGCAGGGGGTGCGGTGCCTGGCACAAAGGAGACATGCTCCCAAACACAGGAGCCTCCACGGACCTCTGAGATGGGAGCCGATGGGAGGGTGGTGATGGTGGTGGTGGGGGCGGTGGCAGGGACAGCCTCACTAGCTGAGGTTTGGTGGCTGCTGACACCCGCCTCCACAAGGCAGTCCTCCTCCGAGCTGCTGTGGCCCTCAGCTGGGGTGGATGGTGCTGAGGACTCCTCGGTGTGGCTCCACTCGCCCTCCGTGCCACTGGGTCCCCACCGACTCCTCTCCTTCTGTCCCTGTCAGGCTCGGTGGCTCATCCTGGTCCATGGAGCTGTCCCCTCCTGTGGCCGTGGATGTATCTGGATAGAAATAGGAAGAAAGCGAACAACATCAGTCACCTGCACTGACTGCACACACCACAGTGAGTACATCACATTACAGGGCAAGGCCTGGCATCATCAGCTGAACACTGCTCAAAGTGCCAACACTGTTTAGAATAAGCCAATTGTCATTCTCACCATCAACCATGGCACACATATCCCTCCTTAACTTGCACCCATATGTCTGTTGCATGTTGGATGCTAATACCCCATTGTGCCAACATGCACCACCCACACATTTGTTGGACATGCAAGTGAACATGTAGGAGTATGTCACTATACATACAGCACATCTCTTGCCACTGACTCAGTACAGGTGTCCGGATGAAGGGATGGGCAGAGACTCATTTCACATGCTTGTGATGCATGCCAGCAACACACACTATGATGCTCTCATGTCCTGATAGTCAATGCCACACTGGGGTGCATGCAGGATCACTCTTGGCAAGTTAAATGCCATGTCACTGGCATGCCTGGAAAGTCAGTCAACAGTGTCTCCTGTCACAGGGGCAGGGCATCCAGACAACAACAGTATGCACTGTGTCACAATCATAGCTCAGGGCCAAAGCAAACTCTGCAGATGACAAGTGCACTTGCCCATCCCCTGCAAACAACATATCCAGGACCCAGAAGACCTCACATCATGCAAATCAGACATATGAGTCTCTTCGAACACAACTCCCTATACATTAGCACATCACAGTCTGCTGTGCATGTAACCCAGCTGCCTGAAGTGCACAGTTGCATACACCACTGTGCGCTGATCACACACCTATATGTCACACAGGTCTTGTCTCTCACAGTCACATGTCAGATGTCCTGCTGACCCTCAAAATCATGAACACCCCAGTTGTACGTAGCAGTCAGCCACACCATAATGACACAGAGCCAGACACCTGAAAGCACATGTCACTAAGCACAACCTGTAAGTTGATACACAGGAGGTGGGATAACAGAGTGTTTCTAAATGCCCTTGAGTAGGCATGACTGCCTAGGTCTACGTGAAACAGTGTTTGGCCCTGGACAGTAGTCAGGTGGCTAAGCAAGTGTGACATACTTTATATGCATACTCCTGCGGCCCACAAATTGGAGTCCCCTGCTGCAGGGTTTTGTTTGAAATACCCCAGCCACATGTGGCGAGTCAGACCAGCAATTGGAACACATATCAAGGGCACACACAGATCTCATATCAGATCCCAGGCATTGGGTAAACAATTGAACCACCCATTAAACACACAACAGAGTCACGGGAACAGATGCTGTCCGGAAGCTGAAGCATAGCTGACTGCAGGGACACAGTGCCCTAGTGACACAAGCAACAGACTGTAGGGGCCACACCTGTGGAACAGATGAGGAGGGTGCATCACACAATTGAGGGACCTGAGTATTGGACTACAAGAACTACGTAATGTGGAAGTGTGACCAGGCCAAAAGACTGCAATCAGCATGTCAGACATAGTACACAGATTAGGCATGGACTTACCCCCTCCTTGCTGCTGTCTGGCCTTCAGCTGCCTGACCAGGTCTGGGAAGACCACCGCCAGTATCCGGAGCATGTGGGGGGGTCAGGGTCCAGTGTCCGCCCCTCCTGCGAGGAGGTGACAGCTTCAGCTGGACACTTGCGATCCTCCGGGTCCAGCCCCGAAGGTCCTGTCACCTCTTCTGGGAGTTGTGGATCCGGCGCTTGTAGACCCCCACCGAACGCACTGCCCGGGCGATGGTCAGCTATATCTCCTGCTTCCGGTGGGCATCAACCAGTGAGGATAACAAAGTTAAGAGTATATTAACACACATGCCCCATATTTGTGCTGCACACATTTGGATATACATGTCATCATCACAAAGGAAAATGAGTTACATAGGTAGTGCAATCATGGAAATGGACAAATGCCCTGCATGTCTGACATGTTAACAATGCCTGGGAAGTTGAAGCTTGCACAAATGCACTTTAGCAGCAGAACACCTGTTCATTACATGTACCTACACACTTTGAGGGATGAGAGTACTCAGTGAGAATGCTTGCCACTGGTGTACACACTGCTAGTACTGCTAGTCAGACAACATGCATAATTAGGAAGGCAGTGGACTGCACACTCATCTGCTCCCCTGGTTTCCCATACAGCTTGCTGTACTGTGGAAGGAGCCCGTCCAGGAGGGCCTGGTTCTCCTCCTTAGTGAAGGCTGGGGCCCTCTCTAGAGTACGTGCCATAACAGGAGCCAGAGGATGCAGAGACAGCAGCAGTGGTAGCAGGGATATGGTCCAGTAGCATGTAGTGCAGGCAATTGAGCTCCCTGGGGGCCATCCAGCCTTATATCTGTGCTGCAGAGGCAGACTCTGTGCCATGTGTCCCCAGTGATAGGTCCAACATGGTTGCATTCTATGAATCTGGCCAATCAATGGAAATGTACGACTCATTCACGTCTTCCGCATCGTTCAAATCTTCACCTTCATAAAACCCTAGGAAGTGCAACATTGTTGTAGGCATCCAACTGAATTTCAAGCGAACAACTTGTACAAGTTTTGAATCCTCATCCGTCTCCATGACAGTCCAGAGCCAATGGGTGCGCCCGGCTCGGTCAACTGACTGCACAACCCGTATTTTGAAAATACACATGCACCCATCTCCATATGATTCATGGGCCAAGGCATACGCCTGTCTCGGACCATGCCTGCCCGACGCGCATGCATGATAATCACTCGCGTCGGACCTCATTGCAGTCAATGACAAAGCGTAGGCATGGTTCGGTAACGAACCGTGCAATGCGTACAGATTGTCACCCGCGTCGGACCTCATTGTAGTCATTGACAAAGCGTAGGCACGGCTCGGTCATGAACTGTGCAATGTGTACGCATTGTCACCCGCGTCGGACCTCATTCCAGTCAATGACAAAGCGTGCACATGGCTCGGTCATGAACCGTGCAATGCGTACGTATTTTCACCCGCGTCGAACCTCTTTGCAGTCAATGACAAAGCGTACACACGGCTCGGTCATGAACCGTGCAATGCATACGCATTGTCACCCGCGTCGGACCTCTTTGCAGTCAATGACAAAGCTTACGCACGGCTCGGTCATGAACCGTGCAATGCGTACGCATTGTCACCCGCGTCGGACTTCATTGCAGTCAATGACAAAGCGTACGCACGGCTCAGTCGTGTACTGTGCTATGCGTACGCATTGTCACCCGTGTCGGACCTCATTGGTGTGACTATTTGACAGCTTTAACACACAATTACTTGCCAGGGAAACATGTGCACACCTACCACACTACAGCATTGGCCACGCAGTGTCCCATGGCATGTAAGGCTGCATTCCCTGTGTGTTGGGGGGCAAGATTTGGTTTGTTGTGTGGCACTTTTGTTCAGCCACTCCCAGGCTGTGCACGTGTTCATGGGGGCATAATCCTTTGTGTGTTGTGCACATTACCACTGTGATGTGCAACTGTACAGTGATGTGCATGAGTCACAGATACAGTTGCAGGTTGGATATGTTTAGGACATGTCACATACAACCTGAGTCCTGGTGGTGATGGCATGTACATCACAGTGAGATCTGTAGCCACAATTCTGATGTGCACCCACAGTCTGTGTGCATGTTGTGTCTCAGATGTGGATGATCAAATGTGCCCAAATGTGCCCAATGGGAGACAGTCTCCACATCCATGTGGTATGTGCAGCAACCTTGATGGTGTGTGTGTGTCTAAGAGACGTACATGTAGGGCCTGCAGAGACAACAGTGGCCACTATCTGTGGGACACACGCTTGCATTGTGGCATGTACGCAACACGCCATGTCATGCCAGTGTCAATGTGGCAATACAGGGACCCTGGGTATCTGCATGGCAAAGATCTGTGATGCCTGTAAGACATCAGGCCTCACTTGTCACTGTGGTGTGTGTTTGTAATGTCACAGCAGTACATAGGTAAGGTAGGGTGACACTGCCCAATGATTGGCCATTGCACTACATGGGACCTATGTGGACATGTGGAATTGAGATGTGAGATGATGGTCATGTAGGTGACATATGTGTCCATGCCCAACAGCACACACCTCAGTACATTGTGTAATGTCATGATGTATCATGTGATATTGAACCTGGTCATGGCCACATGGGTGGATGAACCGACAATCTTCCTTTGTTCATCTCTGTTCTGCAGGGCACCAGCTGTCCATCAACTGTTCCCAGACCTTGAAACCATGCAGGAACGCGACTGCATCCGACGGTACCGCTTCACCAGGCCACTGATTGTGGAGTTGGCGGATCAGTTGGTGCCACATCTTCTACCTGGCCGGACATACCCTACAGCACTGACCCCAGAGGTGAAGGTAATGGCAGCCCTGCACTTCTTTGCTACTGGTACCTTCCAATACACTGTGGCTACAGCAGGTGGTATGTCGCAAACTATGTTTAATCATGTGCTACGCGATGTCTTGGAGGGGATGTTACATTTCCTTGACCTGTACATCAAGTTCCCTATCCCAGCTGAACTCCCTGAAATAAAGGATGCCTTTTATACACTGGGGAGGATGCCGAACGCCATCGGATCTATTGATGGGACACATGTGGCCCTGATACCACCACAGGCACATGATCAGGCATACCGGAACAGGAAACATTTCCACTCGATCAATGCTCTGGTGGTATATCTTGCAGACATGTGTATCACACATGTGTGTGCACTGTTCCCTGGTTCTGTGTCCCTGATGTCTACATAATAAGGAGTAGTCGCATTGCAACGCTGATGTCACAGATGCCAGATCAGCATGCCTGGCTTGTCGGTGCATACTGACTGTTTACCATTGTGTGTGTTTGTCAATGTTGTATTCCGCACTCCTACAAAACTCTGCTAATTGTTCATTTTTTTGTGTTTAGGTGACTCCAGATACCCCAACATGCCGTGGTTGCTGACACTCTTCAGGAACCCTGTGACACCAGCCGAGATGCGCTACAATGAGGCACATTGTCAGAGCAGGAGGGTGATTGAGCGGACATTAGGCCTCCTGAAAAGCCGCTTTCGCTGCCTGGACAAGACCAGAGGGGCCCTCCCATATGAGCCTGCAAAGGTGTGCAAAATTATCCTTGTATGCTGCATGCTACACAACATGGCAGTGCGGAAGAAAGTGCCTCTCATCCAGGATGACGATGACCAACATCCGCCACCTGTGGAGGATCCCGGCCTGGGCCACGATGCCAGTGATGATGAGGATGAGGGTGACGTCCGCTCACAGCTCATCAACAACTTCTTCACCTGAATGGGAGTTTCCAGGGTTGTAATGTCAATGTATGGAGTTAGCCTGGAATGTGTTGTGGCTGCTCTGTTTCTGTCTGAGTGTGTCTGTGTGCCACATGACTGGATGCGTGCAATCCAACACCAGTGTGGGAGTAGTCAATTGCCATCAAGTGATGTGCCACAAACCCCTGGACCTCAATTCTCAGACACTCTGTGACCAGGTGTCCACCGTAACGTACAATTGCCTTGCAACTATTTTAGAATAAACATGTTGCTGATGTGTAATGAACCTGAGCTATGCTTTGTTAGGTGTGTTGTCTGTCTTCCCACATCTGAGTGACATTTGCTTACCTCACCTGTGGACTTGTTACCACTGACTGTGGATAGGTGCTGTGTCTGTGCATACCAATGTGTTTCAGGTCGACATCATTGTGTGGGATGAGTAACATGGCCATGGTGAGTATGTGTTGTGTTGCCATGAATCACCTTACGTTGGTCACATTGTTGTAGTATTTGGCTTGCACTATGTTATTTAGCAGATCGACATCTCCATGACACATGACAAGTTGGACTCACTAGAGAGGCAAGTATGGCGTACTGGTGAGTTTATTTTCAAACATGTGTGAGGAAAGTGCACAGGATGGTGGGTGCTGTACATTGGGTTTTGAATCCAAAGTTCACATTAGAGTTGGAAGTGCTGGTCGATGAAATGTCATCTGCTACATTGGACCAACATGAACGCTCCATGTCATGTGGGTGAGTTGTGTGCAATTGGACAAGGTGAATGGGTTGCGCACATAGAACATTGTCCAGAACAGGTTTAGAGGCCCTGGGGGATGTGCTGTGACATCTGCCTCTCACATGTCCTTCTTCGGATGACCCCTCTTCTTCTTGGGGGCGGATCCTCACAGGCAGGCCTCTGCGGTGCAGGGGACTGTCCGCCAGAGTCCTCCTCCCTCCCTGTGGCACTGGCAGATGGTGTTGCAGCAGATGTTGTTGCCACACAGGGAGGACATGTTTGTACTGATCTGGCGGAGGCATTGGAGTATGTTCCGATGCACCGCAGTAAGGGCATCCCACTTTGCCTCCATGCGGGCATGGTGGGCAGCCTGCTCCTGTTGTATGTCCTTGAGATTCCCCACTACCTGACCAAATCCTGCTGGTGCTATCCTGGTTCGCATCTTTGATGCGTGCCAGTTGGGGGTCATCATGCAGTCCAGACCCCTCTGCAAGGCGTGCCCTCTGCCTCCCACCCCTCCCAGCACCCCTATCCACACGGACAGGACCAGCGGCGGCCCGCACAGGTGACACTGGAACCCCCTGGGTGGTGTTGCTGGTGGTGTTGGCTGTAGCTTCCGGGGAGTCCTGTGTCCCTGTGCTGTGGGTGTTCAGTAGCCTTAGTCTGTCCGTGTTGGCGGGGGTACCCTGTCGGTTTCAAGATGATGGAGGCGTGGGTACAGGGGATGCAGATGTTGATGCTGCTGGTGCTGCATGATGACAAACACCGGAGTGGCCAGGTTGGTCGTCGTCATCCGAAGGTCAAGAGTCAAACCAGACAGCTCAGTGTCCACCAGAGTCTGGGACTGGGAATCCTCTTCATTTGGTGCTGTGTCCCCAGCACCACCTGTGTTTGGAAGAGACACACAATGTAAGTTAGGTTTCTACAGGCATCAATGGTTCACATACATGACATTTTCTACTGTACGTCCGGATGCCTGCCTCTACACGCTTTGTTCCTGGTTGTCACGGACAGAGATTGATATTGTTGTTGCACATTGCCCAGCCAACATGAAGCATTTTAATGTGCATGTCGAAGTGTGTGCATGCCCAGCTCATGGATAAATTTGCCTGTACATGACCAGTGCTACTCAAGGGCCATCACGTTGCTGACACAGGTGTGTCATCCCTGTACACATGTGAGCTTTATCAAGGACATACGTGTTATTCCACTGGGGATATTTTGTACTATTGGGGCGTATGTGGTAGCAGAGTTTGCTAGTCTTTGTGTGCTACATTGGTGTATTGGTACGACATGGCCACAGTCCGGTATGGATGTGATCTCTTTGGAGGAAGTGTTTTCTTCCAGTGTTCCTAGTTCCCATCTTATTTCATACAAGTGATCAAGTCACCATCGTTAATGAGTCTGGTGTTGAGTTTTGTACGTGCATATGTGATTTGACTTGTCAATGTTTCACATGTTGACATGGATTGGGCAAGGTAGCACTCTGGCTTTTCAATGTTCATGACAGTGAGGGCCGGTGGTGTGTCTGTTGTAGTTTGGCTGCTGTGAGTAGCATGTCTACTCCAATGCTGTCCATGTTTGACCTTGTGTATACAGTGTCTATGTCAGTGAGTGGTGTGTTGTGTGAAGGATGCCTATGTTTCAGCACGATGTAGGAGTGAAATGCAGCTCACAACAGCACCGAGTGTGAATGAGACCATGCTATGGTGTCAACTATATTGGTGTGTTCATTCCATTCACTGTCAGATGTCCTCTGTCAATGATGTATATGTGAGTTCCTGTGTGTTTTGTGCAATGTACCATATATATGGTACTCCACATTTGTCATCTGCAAGACACACCTCCCCTGCCCGGCCAGGGGGCACCCCTGGACACTGCAGCCCCAGACAATGATTTTGAACATATAGTTGCAATGGCTGTGTGTGCGACTAGGTTTTGTTTGGCCAGTGCATATGTGTGATTGTCAGTCACATCAGTTCTCAGGCGCAGTGTCAGACATCTTGTCAGTCCCTTCCCACTCCCTGTGAGGTGAGCATGGTTCAGTGTGAGCTTGCTGGGCAATGTGGGTGGGTGGGGATTGTCTGTGACTGCAACTCCAATCATGTTCTTGGCTATAACTCCCTTCCCAGCATGCCCATACTTCCTCCCTCTTGACTCTGCTTCCCTGTGAGGGGGTGTGACAGCAATGGCAAGAGGGCTGACTGTGAAGTCCTGGTGTTTGTTGTTGCCCAGTTCCCCATTGTAGGCTACCACGGATGCCATTCATCGTCCTGTCGAGACTCTATTCAGCTCGCATCATCAAACGGACAGCCATTGCTGCTGCCGCCCGCCCTCCGCTCCAGACGCGGATTGACCTTTTCCCTATTGAGCCAAAAACACCCAAGCTCAGTTTCAAATTGAAGTAGCCATCGCAGCTGCCACCCACTTCCCGCACCTCACGCGGACGATCGCGTATGACCCCTCGATCGGAACATACTCTAAGGTGTTCCTACGGCATTTTATTTATACCAGGCAATTTTTTCTTAATTTTGAGTCCTGGTGAGGATCCCACTGTACTAGGAGCTAGGGATCGAAACGTCGACTTTCTAGAACAGTACCACATTGTATCCACTGTGAAAATGTATTGTGGTTTCTGTTGGTCTGAGCTTACTTAAGTCGATTATTTTATTGTAAGCCCCCATGTTTGCTCCCAAAGCCTTCTGCCTGCCATTTCTTTCTACTTTTATCTGACTTTCTTTTCCTTTGGTGAAAACTTGGTACAGGATTGTGCTGTTGTTTCATCACTCTTCACTATCCTATTTTCAAACTTTGTGAAATTCAAGAATAAATGTTCCTTTGTCCGGCTGGACACAGGAGGAATACACATAGGTCTCATTGAAGTCTATGCTGAAACAAGTTACCTTA
This sequence comes from Triturus cristatus, assembly GCF_964204655.1. NCBI lineage: Eukaryota > Metazoa > Chordata > Amphibia > Caudata > Salamandridae > Triturus > Triturus cristatus. The sequence continues at coordinate 1,709,043,748 of NC_140590.1, forward strand.
ATTTAGATTATGCAAAGGACCATTGTTCTTAAAATAGTTGCCCAGTTCCCAGCATGGCCTTGTGCTCCCCACACCCCACAACAGAGCCCAGTGTCAGACATCTTTACAGTCCCTTCCCACTCCCTGTGAGGCGAGCATGGTTCAGTGTGAGCTTGCTGGGCCATGTGGGTGGGTGGGGATTGTCTGTTACTGCAACTCCCATCATGCTCCTGGCTACACCCCCCTTCCCAGTATACCCATACTTCCTCCCTCTTGACTGTGCTTCCCTGTGAGGGAGTGTGACAGTAATGGCAAGATGGCTGACTGTGAAATCCTGGTGTTTGTTTGGCTACAAGTCCAAAGAGAGCACCTGTGCTTCACACAGCAGCACCCAGTATGGGGTATCTTTTGCTGATATTTCACTGAGGTGTGGGTCAATGCATTCTACCCGGTGAGTTGTGTGGAGTTTGTGTTGGGGGGGTCTCCACATGCTGGTAAGTACGGTCAGAGCTGTCAGTCCTCCTTCCCACCCGGCCAGACATCCCACCATGAAACGTGCTTCCATTGGAGGGCGTGCAAGTTGTCTTTCAGGATGTCAGTCAGTGGTGTCCTGCTTCTGATTTGCACACAACCCCTACCAGGGCCTTGTGCTCCCTACAGCAGGACACAGTGTCAGACATCTTGTCAGTCATTTTCCACTCCCTGTGATGTGGGCATGTTTCAGAGAGGTCTTGGTGGGCCAATTTTGAGGGGGAGCATTATCTTTGACTACAAACCCCATTATGCTTTTGGATACACTCACTTCACCTGCGTACCCACTATTCCTTCCTGTCAGTCAGCTGCACTGTGAGGTAGTGTGTTTGTGTTGGCAAACTGTCTGACAGTGTTTATTTGGCTTTGTGCCACTAGCTTGTTCTATTTGTTGTTAGGTTTGTACATGTCATGAAACAGTTCCAAGTCACTATGAGATAGCAAGTATTGTGTTTATCTGACTAGCATACACATCTTGGGATGATTATCTATTGGTTACTGTGGCTTTGCTTGCGGTGCATGGTTTCACTGTACTCTTGCCACACAATATTGAGTATGTTGTTTGTGTACTCACCAGGCTCTGGTATGTCTGTTAGACCATGGGCGCTCTCTGGTGGTAGGATGTCCCGCACCTTCTCCTCCCAGGTCCTGAAGTAGACTGGTTTGGCAGGAGGGCAACCGCCGGTGCGCTGACTCAAGGCATGATCTTTCTCGATGAGTTTCTTGACCCTCCTGCGCACGTCATAGCACCTGTTCTGGATATCGTCCTTTGTGCGCAACGTTGGTGCTTGTGCGTTCACCTTGTCCACAATCCTCGCCCACATCTTTGTTTTCTGTGACATGGGGGTCCTTTGGACCAATATACCAAACAAATGTGGCTCTACTCTGATGATCTCGTCTACCAGCACTTCTAACTCACTATCTGTGAACTTTGGATTCTTCTTGGGGGCATGGTGATGGGTGGTGGTGGTGAGTGATGTGTGTGTGAGGGTGCAAGTGAGGGTGGGTTAGTGTTGGTTTAGCTAGCTGTACGTGTGAGTGCTTTTGGTGTGGTACTGATAGTGCGGAAGTTGTGTGATGGGTGAGTTGTGAGTGTGTCTGTGATTGCTGTGTGATGGTGTTTGCTGCTGGCTGTGTCTCCTATTTGCAAAAGATCATGGTAGTGATTAATGTCCTTTATATAGGTGGAGTTGTGGGTGTGGTCTTTGTCCCAGGTTTTTTTTAATGATAATTATTGGCTTTTTCATTGCTTGTCCTTTTTTTGTCTTTTCTCCTTTGGGTTTTCTAGGCATGAAGGAGACGTTCTTCTGACCGAGACGGTGGCTGATGTTGGCTCGTGCGGGCTTCTCCGCCTCGTTCACGCTGACTATCTTCTGTGTTTCATACGCGTCGGTCGCGGAGATCTCTATTACTTGTGGGACTGGTTTTCCGTGCGTGTCGGTCATGCGGCTTGGGCTCCGTGCGCATCGGTCTGGGTTTACACGCATTGCATCGTACTGCGCGGGTCGGACATCACGGGTACGTGTCGGTCGGGTTCATTCCGGGTTTGTGTCGGTCGGTGAAACTCACGTGGGTTTTCTAGCCGGGTCACTATTTTCCCTACGGCTCGGTCGTACGGCTTGTATTCCGTACGTGTCAGTTGTAATTCACACGTGTTGCATCGTACTGCACGGGTCGTACGGCGCTGGTCCTTGTCGGTCTTCGGTCCAGGTTTGTGTCGATCGGTACGTTTTGCGGCCGGAATCGGAATCGACCCATAAATATTAAAATAAACAATAACCACCTTTTTTAAACATATTAAATATTTAAAACACATATAATAAATATAAAATAATATACATTAAAAGACCTGAATATTACTTGCCAATGCGTTGGAATAGCATGCGTTGTAATAGTAGACATTGTAATGGCTTGAATTGTACTGGTATATGCGCTGTAATGGCATGCTTTGTAATGGTTGCATTGTAAAGGCATTGCATTGTAATGCCTGCATTGTAATGGATGTCTTCCGAATTCTTTGAATAGTTTCTAGATATGTTTGATTTGGAGACTGCAGTGGTATAATAAAGAGAAATGTAGCCTAGTGCTTAAGATCGTTTTCATTGTTACGAGCTTTATAAGTGTCTTTGAACACCATGTGCAAACTGGTGGATGCTCTATAAACAACAGGATGGGGACTTTTTAACTGAAATGTCAATGTTATTTTGAATTTTAAATAAATATATCATTCCGGTCCATGATGGGGAGATGTTTGCGATGTTAGAAATAAAGTTACAAAGCAGCATTTATATGTGTGTGCAAGGGGTAGTGGAGTGCGCTATGTAAACTTGCAAGCAGAGTTAGATGTTGTGTACTACTTTATGAATATGTGTGTGTGTGTGTGTGTGTGTGTGTGTGTGACTATGTCGGTGTGCCTGTGTTCGTGAGTGTGTGCTACTGGACATCTCCTCTACATGACATGTGGTTGAAATAAAGTGTAGCAAAACCAAGGGGGGTGATGGACAGAGTCTTGAACATTGCAAACACTCACCCCCAGTCAACTAATCTGGGTTTAATCCATTATTATTCTTTAGCTCACTCCGCCACCATGGCCATATGCAAATCAGTCTGACCCTGTGCCTCATGGGAACAGTCCAGCCCGAACTGCCAAGCCATGTCTTCCCTGGACCGGAAACAAGCATCCTGGGGCCAGTTTCGGGTTCATAACCCTCATCAGCCAGGCTATCTTGAATCCCATGGCAAAGTGAGCAAGGGACCCACGTCTGGGCATACCATGCCAACTTAAGGCGAACAGGTCTTGGGGCAATTGTATTACGATGTAGGCACTGCAAAGAAGAACATAAAACAATGAACTCTAGCACGAATAAAAACTCGGCCCCGATGAAAGTGCCCTGCACATCATAGCACACGCCATTCCCAATGAGGGAAAGGGGCTGCAGATCCAGAAGTCAGGAACAGGTTGAAGACTGACTTGAGATTCAGCAGGGCCCTCATACACAGAGCATAAACAGATAAAAAGGCATTGAAAAGTCAAGGATGCTGGTAGAAGGGGTATACCTTAAATAATCAAAGAGTAGGTCAGGAGGAGATACAGCAATAAAAACAGGCCTTTAAATTTGGTTTCATTATGTTGCAGTTTCTGTGAATTCAAACATATAGCTCAAATGTCAGCCAAAGTTTTCTGACAAATTTCTGCTTATTCTTTGAGCCTGGAGATTTATTTTTTTGTTATTGAGTAGAAGCATAGAACAATCACGAAAAATAAAAAAATCAATTAATTATATTTTTCTTTATAATAAATAGACTTCATCATTAAAACACAGGGATCAGTTATTGCTTTGATGGTATATTCCTATGCCTTTTTTTTAAAACAGAGTAAAGTGGAATATGTCGGGAATACCTTTAAAAAAGATCCTCTTGCATTAAAAAGACATATCATTTTAGGACAGTAACATCGATTTCATGTGCCTCTCCAAGACCTTGATAAACTGCATTGTACCAGTATAAATAATGGCTAATCAGCCGTCATCAGCCAGGCTAGCTTGAATCCAGTGGTAAAGTGAGCAAGGGACCCATGTCTGGGCATACCCTGCCAACTTTGGGCGAACAAAGCAAAACCAAAGGGGATGATGGACGGAGTGTTGAACATTGGAAACACTCACTCCCAGTCAACTGATCTGGGTTTAATCCATCATCATTCTTTAGCTCACTCTGCCACCCCAGTTTAGATGTGGACATGGCCATATGCAAATCAGTCTGACCCTGTGCCTCATGGGAACAGTCCAGCCCGAACTGCCAACCCATGTCTTTCCTGGACCGGAAACAAGCATCCTGGGACTGGTTTCGGGTTCATAACCCTCATCAGCCAGGCTATCTTGAATCCCATGGCAAAGTGAGCAAGGGACCCACGTCTGGGCATACCATGCCAACTTAGGGCGAACAAAGGAAAACCAAAGAGGATGAGGGGCCCGCAAAGAAAAAACCAGATGCCTTTCCATGACGGAGTCTCTGCCACGGAACGGCACTTCTCCGCCATTATAGTGATATGGATGGCGGTGCCTACTAGGCACCGCCACCATATTGCTGTGCTTTTCCGCCCGATAGGCAATCGGGTGGATTGTCTACTGGCGGAAAACTGGCGGACAGTCTTACTGTCCGCCGGGGTTCCCCTGCCATCATAATGTGGCATTGGGGAAAAGTTATGCGGGTGGTGACTTTTGGCGGGCGGATCGCCACCGCCATACAGGCAGTGGCGATCCGCCCGCTATACTAATCACCCCCAAAATGTTGACAAAACACTAACACTCACTGGATGATCTCATTAGTGATGTTATCAGTGATGTCATTTGAGATATCATCATTGATGTCATCGTGCTATCTCTTACCATGTCATGAGTACTGGAATAGCTGTTGTCATAAGCAGTGCATTGCGGGGGCATATGTTACAGTTAGTTAAGGTAAATATAACTGCTGAATTCCTATGATTTTATGTATGTAAAATCTGAACCTAATTGTAGCATTCATGTAACCTTAGTTTTTTTAGTGAAAAAAAATTATATATATATCTATAGGAGCAGGAGCATCTGTTATCTGAACATATTTTATTCCTATTATTTGAGAAAAATGCTCTAGCTTAATCATTTTGGCCATTTCTTATGCAATAATTATCACCAAAATCCTGGTATTTCCCCTCTCGGAAGATAGCGGTTATCAGTTGATTTACGCTATGGAAATAAAAATCCCTGTGCGGAGAGCCTATCCCCTTTAGATAAAGGAGGACTAGAACTACACATATTGAAGCCTAATACAGACTAAATGAGGATAGAGATATATTTGGATATTACCGTCTGAGATTTATTGATATACAGCGAAGTGCACTTCTAGAAAATATATACTAGGATTTTTGTGACAATTTACAACCCTGATGAAGTACTCAAGGAAGAAACGACTTTGCAGGGTTTTTCATTTGTCTGTATCTACATAAGAATAGAAATAAATCAAGAAATTTACATTGAGATCACGTGACTCCTGTGTATTACTAGTGATTACTCTTGTTGATTTTGGTTGGACTTGTTATACACATTGTTGGTATAATCTATTATGTTTTGGGATTGTTGATGATGGAAATAGTGCAAACAAAATGATGAAATTTTTATGATATAGTATTTTTCTCAACTAATAAGAATAACATATTTCCAGATAACAGGCGCTACTGCTCTATCTTTGTAAACAAGTCTTTCTATGTGGTAATTCATGGGAAGTAGGATCACAAACAGTTGAGCATTTAGATTACATTATTGATTTTATATATATTTAAATACTAGTATGACTGCCTCCTAGCCTTACTGATATATATATTCACTGAAAAAAACATAGGTTTCAGGCCTGATATAGTTAGGAATTAGCATTTAAAAAACCTTAGAAATTCACTGAAAAAACAATAGGTTTTAGGGGTGTTATAGTTAGGTGGACATTTCACTCGAACAAAACCATTGAAATTCCTCCGATAGAGTTAGTTGTACTAACTACATCTCGCGCGCCCGCAATTCACTTCTGATGATGTCACATATTACATCATTCATGACATGGTCAGTGACATCACTGATGACATCTCAAATGACATCACTGATGACATCACTGATGACATCATCCAGTGAATGTGGTTTGGTTCGTTATTTAAATATGTATTAGATATCTATAGCAATTTGCATTGAAGAATGAGTGGATATATAAATATAAATATCTGGACTAAATATATTGGATAGTGACTAACCTGTGTGAATATCTGTATCACTTTGTAAGTTGTTGTGTAAACTGCTGCACCAGTTGGTTAACAGCTATGTGAAAGTATATATTATTGATTGATTAGTTAACTGAGTATTTGTATGGGAGAGTGAATGTGTGTGTGGTTCGGTAGGGGGGGTGTGACTGGCCAAAGATGTGTGAAAAGTTGATTCAGTAGGTATATGAAGTTAAAACTACATGTTATAACAGTTGTTTGGGTGAGTGAATATCTTTATGGGTGTGGTGATGAGCCAATACATGTCTCAATGGTACATGTCCAACAAACTAGGAAAATAAAAGCCAGTGTATGTGTCAGTTGTTGTATATAAATAAATATATATATGACTCAGTGATTGTATGAGTGACTGTATGGATAACTGTATACTTGTAATAGTGTTTTTATAACACACTAAGTATGATTTATTATCTATATGAATAGATGAAGTGGTGTTTTTATAAGTGTATAGGTAAGTAAAAGTAAGTATGATCCATTGTTTGTATAAGTGAGTAGGATGACTTCATAAGTGATTAGGATGTGTGCTGGTGTGTAATGTCGATATAGGTGTATAAGTGATAGTGTTCTAATGATCATTGACAGCATGTACGAGTGAATCTATAGGTAAGTGATTAGATGTGTGTATAGATCTAGGAATCACTGAGTGGGTGTTTAGAAACTTGTATTGGTGTGTCAATGGTTTTAAATCTGGCAGTCTGTATTTTACAGTGAGTGATGAAAGGTTATACTAGTGTATGATGAGGTGTATCTGATTGTCACGTGGATGATGCCATCAGTGATGTCATCAGTGATGTCATTTGAGATGTCATCAGTGATGTCACTGACCATGTCATGAATGATGTAATATGTTACATCATCTGCAGTGGATTGCGGGCGCGCGAGATGTAGTTAGTACAACTAACTATATCGGAGGAGTTTCAATGGTTTTGTTCGAGTGAAATGTCCAGCTAACTATAACACCCCTAAAACCTATTGTTTTTTCAGTGAATTTCTAAGGTTTTTTAAATGCTAATTCCTAACTATATCAGGCCTGAAAACTATGGTTTTTCAGTGAATTTCAAAGGTTTTTTAAATGCTAATTCCTAACTATATCGTGCTGAAACCTATGGTTATTTCAGTGAATTTCAAAGGTTTTGTAAATGACAATTTTTAATGTATTAATTGTTATACTGAGTTTTTTTTATACTGATTTACTAAATTTTTTAACCCCTTCAGTGCCACGCCCTTTCCCCCTTCTGTGCCGGGCATTGTATTAGTGGGTGGGGTTCATGACGAGATAGTCTCGTCATGGGCACAGCGCAACCGTGCTCCATGACGAGACTATCTCGTCATGGGCACAGAAGAGGTTAAACTATTAATTTTTAGATATTTTTTTTTAATTACATTATAATTACATTGTACATTACAATACAAAATATACTTTTTCAGAATGAATTACTTTAGTTTAAATACTTGGCAAATAGGCAACAGACTTTCAAGTACAGTAGTTACAGTTGATGCAATGGGCAACACAATTTCAAACACAAAGCAACATGGAGCTCAATGTGAATTTCTAGTTAAATGCAATTAGTTACTTTATGGATTACTTTTCTAACCACAGGACTGGATCCTAGACTCAGTCCTTGGACATCTCCTGTAAACAGTTGAGTAAAAGCGTTTTGGTTACAGTAGTAATTTTTAAAGAATATTATTGTATTTTAAAAGTTGACACTTAGAACATTTTTCACATAGAATCACCAGTGTTATCCTATGGCAGAAAATTCACTTAGCAGGTAAGTAGTGTTATCGTTACTTTTTCTTACTCAGTGGTGGATCCTGGATCCAGCACTGGCCAACCTCCTGTAAACAGTTGAAAGAATGTGTTTAAGTCATACAGATGATTTTTTAGGAATATTTTTAGTTTGTGAAAATAGACACTAAGAAACTTTTCTGCTGAAAACCACACAATGGATTCCTATGGAAGGAAATACAAGTTACTGGTAAGTACGCTTAGAATTACTTTTCAGGGTCAGTGCTGGGCTAAAAGATGCAGCACTGGGTTCTCTCCTGATAACAGGTGAGTAAATCGGAATTCGTAGTTCGGCTGATTTTAGAGGAATATTTGTACGTTTCAAAATTGGACACAACATTTTCTGGTGAAAACCACACAATGGATTCCTTTGGAAGGAAATACAAGTTACTGGTAAGTACGCTTAGAATTACTTTTCAGAGTCAGTGCGGGGCTAAAAGATGCAGCCCTGGGTTCTCTCCTGATTACAGGCGAGTAAATCGGAATTCGTAGTTCGGCTGATTTTAGAGGAATATTTGTACGTTTCAAAAATGGACAAAATTTTCTGCTGAAACCACACAATGGATTCCTATGGAAGTAAATACAAGTTACTGGTAAGTATGCTTAGTATTTCTTTTCAGGGTTAGTGCTGGGCTAAAAGAAGCAGCACTGGGTTCTCTCCTGATTAAAGTTGAGCAAATCGGAATTCGTAGTTCGGATGATTTTAGACAAATATTTGTACGTTTCATAAATGGACACAGAAAATGTTCTGCTGAAAACCACACAATGGATTCCTATGGAAGGAAATACAAGTTACTGGTAAGTATGTTTAGAATTACTTTTCAGGGTCAGTGCTGGGCCAAAAGATGCAGCACTGGGTTCTCTCCTGATAACAGGTGAGTAAATCGGAATTCGTAGTTTGGCTTATTTTAGATGAATATTTGTACGTTTCAAAATTGGACTTAGAAACTTTTCTGGTGAAAACCACACAATGGATTCCTATGGAAGGGAATACAAGGTACTGGTAAGTACGCTTAGAATTACTTTTCAGAGTCAGTGCTGGGCTAAAAGATGCAGCCCTGGGTTCTCTCCTGATAACAGGTGAGTAAATCAGAATTCGTAATTCGGCTGATTTTAGAGGAATATTTGTACAATGGTGAAGGAAGGGGGCGGGGCCTGAGGTGACTTGTGCAAACACGCCCTGTGGCGCGTTTTAAGTTGGTGAATTAATTCCTCTTCAATCCTGAGGTACCCTGGGGGCCAACTAGCCCACCAGGTACCTCCAGTATGCGCCAGGGAGCTGCATTGCAGAGCAGTGTTCAGAGGCCACGCCCCTTTTTACAACTGGTGGGCTAGTTGGTCCCCAGGGACCCTCAGGATTGAAGAGGAATTAATTCCCCAACTTAAAACGCGCCACAGGGCGTGTCTGCAAACATCTCACTACAGGCCCCACCCCCTACCTTCACCACTGTGTAAACGCACCCTGTGGGGTGTTTTAAGTTGGGGGATTAAGTCCCCTTGAATCCTGAGGTCCCCTGGCAGCAAACTAGCCCACCAGGTACCTCCAGTACGCGCCAGGGAGCTGCGTTGCAGAGAGGTGTTCAGAGGCCACACCACTTTTTACAACACTCTGCAACGCAGCTCCGTGGCGCTTAGTGGAGGTACCGGGTGGGCTAGTTGTCCCCTAGGGGACCTCTGGGTTGAAGAGGAATGAATTCCCCAACTTAAAACGCGCCACAGGGCGTGTTTGCACAGTATCACCTCAGGCCCCGCCCCCTACCTTCACCACTGTGCAAACGCACCCCGTGGTGTGTTTCAAGTTGGGAGATTAAGTCCCCTTGAATCCTGAGGTCTCCTGGCGGCCAACTAGCCCACCAGGTATCTCCGGTAAGTGCCACGGAGCTGCGTTGCAGAGAGGTGTAAAAAGGGGCGTGGCCTCATTACATCTCTCTGCAACGCAGCCCCCTGGTGCATACTGGAGGTTCCTGGTGGGCTAGTTGGCCCACAGGGACCCCCATTATTCAAGGGGAATTAGATCCCCCTCTGCAAACGCGCCAGGGGGAGAGTTTGCAGAGTGGTGTAAGGAGGGGGTGTGGCCTCTGGCCCGATCCCGGTCTTTTTTTTTTTTTTAGAAGGGGTGCTGTGTAGCCCCCCTTCTTTTTCTAATTTATTGGCCCTGGGGACCGCATCCCCCAGGGTCTGCCCCCAATTTTTTTTTTTTAAATAAAAAATACAAAAATCAGGAAGGGGGCCGCGTGGCCCCCCTACCGAGGCCATATTTTGCCACGGGGACCCCATCCCCCGGGGCATGGTCTTTTTTTTTTTGTATTTTGGAGGGGGGCTGCCTTGCCCCCCTCCTGTGGCCCATTTTGGCCCCGGGGACCCCATCCCCCGGGCCGTTTTTTTTTAAAAATTATTTTTTACATTTTTAGGAGGGGGGCCACTACTGGCCCCGGGGACCCCATCCCCCGGAGCCTGGCCACCTCGTTGGTGACCGTGGGGGGTCCCCAATCCCCCCACGGCCCCGTCGGCTCCCCGCCTCCTCCGGGAGCCGGCATTGCTTTTCCACATGGGGAGCAGCTAACATGCTGCTCCCCATGTGGAAAAGCAATCTGCTTTGCTTCATTGAAGCGAGAGCAGGTTTCCCTGCTCTCGCTTCAATGAAGTAAATCAGTTTGCAATGGCAGGGTGGGAGCCACGAGGCTCCTGCCCTGCCATTGCAAACAGCAGTTTCCCGGGGGTGGGCACCCCGGGACACTGCAGTAGCCGGCCCTGGGGGGTGGCGGTCTCCAGGGCCATCATTGGGCACGGCCCCCCCTCATAATTTAAAGCCCCGGGGGGTGGTGGTCCCCGGGGCTTGGGGGTCCGTAACGGACCCTCTATTTTAAATAATTAGTGTCCCGGGGAGGTGGTGGTCCCCGGGGTGTGTGGGGGGGCTCAAGACCCCCCCACTCATGTATATTAAAGCCCCGGGGGTGGCGGTCACCGGGGCTGGGGGGCCCCTCTGGGCCTCCCATAATAATATAATTTTTCCCCCGGGACTTGGCCCCCCCGGGGGCTAAATAAAAACGAAGCGCATCCCGCGATTTAAAAAAAATAATAATCATTTTTTGGGCCTTGGGGGTCCTTGTGGGACCCCCTGAGCAGGCTTCGGGGGTCAGGGTGTTTCTACCCTGCCCCCTTGTCGCGTTTTGCACCTTTTTTTCGGTTTCCTTGTGCCTCGGTTCTACCGAGGCACAAGATGGCTGCCAACACTTCCTGATTCAGAGCGTTGGCAGCCAATTAGCACTCAGCTTGTGCACAGCAGGGTGCACGCTGGGTGCGGGGAGGGTGCGCGGATCCTCAAAGGCCATAGATATATCTATCTTTTTAACTCTATTTTTCTCAGGAACTACTGAACGGATTTACACCATTTAAGCAAAAGGCACGAGTCTGAACTGAGGACTACCTCTACCTCAAATTTGGTGTAATTCCGTTCAGCAGTTCGGGCTGTAGCTGCGTCAACAGGTCCTATGGGAAAATGCATGGGGAAAGCGCATTTTGGGACCCCCTCTTTTCTCAGCCCCCGCTTGACGAATCACCGTGAAATTTTCAGGATAGGAGCGGACCGGAGCTGGCCAAAAGTTTCGTCAATCGCCGCCAACGTTATTCCAAATAGAATGTTGCGGATTTGCTCTGGAAAATAGGTGACCACCAGTAGGTAGATATAGTTACATGGTTACATTGAACTACACCTAACTGGCACATTTAATTTAATTTAATATAAGTCCCTATTAAATGGAACTACAGGTATTTAGGGCCTTTAAATTAAATGCTACTAGTAGTCATGGAGCCTGGAGACCTGGGTTGTGCTACCCACTTAAGTAGCCTTTTAACACATCTCAGGCCTGACTCTGTAGCCTGAAGTGCTGTTTTAAACTGCCATGTTAGCCCTGGCATCTTTGGCATGGTTTCCCCAAGACTTTTGCCAACAGGCCTCCTGTTGAGTTCGGACTCTGAGCCCTTTACCACTGCTATCCAGTGCTAAAGTGTATGTGCTATCTACTTTAAACATAGTAACATTATCCTATCCAACAACTGACATATTTAATTTACCTATAAGTCCCGAGTAAAGTGCACAGCAGGTGCCCAAGGCCTGTGAAATAAATGATCCTAGAGTAACCGCATCACTGATAGTGCCACCCACTTCAATAGCCCTTTAAACATGTCTCAGGCTTGCCATTGCAGAGCATGTGTGCGCAGTTTTAGATTGTATATCAACCTGGCACATTAAAACTCTTGCCAGGTATATTTAAAAGGTAGGGCATGCACTTTTAAGTTTTGCAAAACACTTACATTTGTTTTTTTACTCCTGCAAAGCCTATCTCTCCCACAGGTTAACATTGGAATTACCTTATTACATTTTAGAAGTGTAATTTCAATTTGGGGAAAAAATGGGGCCCCCAGATGTGGTGTCTCTGGGATCACAATTGAGAAAAACTTATGGTGAAACTGGATTCTGAAAATGCCACTTTGGGAAAATTGGTTATTTTCTTACTGTAATCATTTGGTGCCTTCTGCCTGTCTCTGAATACATGTCTTTTGTGGGTGACGGCTGGCTTTGTACATACCCTGCAGACTGTCATGCACAAAGGAGCTAGGTGTTATGGATTGGCCGTCCACATTTTGATGGGTCATCCTCTGCCAGATGCGGGAGAGGAACTGACACTTACACCTGAATGGGCTATGCCCTGACCCCACACAAGGAGCTGCAGACCCCCAGTAGTGAGTCTGGAGCCATGGTATTATAGTCAGGGACTTTCTGCACTTCAAATAATCTCTTTGAAGTCTCCCCCACTTCAAAGGCACACCTTTGTTTAAGTACTGGACCTCTGACACCACCAACTGAATACATTTCTGGACCTGTGGACATTCTGCTAGAAAGGAGGACTGCTGTGCTGCTGAAAGGACTGTCCCACTGCTGGCCTCTGCTGGAATAGAGCTCTGCTGTACTGACCTGCTGCCTGCTGCCCTCCTCGCCTGGGAGTGAGAAGGAGGAGACCTGCATCTCTTCAACCCAGAACGAAAGTGGCTATAATGGTTTGCCTTCTGTTTGAAGTCTCAGGGATATCAAAGACTACAAATCATCCATCTACAGCACCTAGACTCAGCAATCTGAAAGTTTTCCCCTGCCAAGTGGTGCCAATCAAATCCTGGGCCCTTGGAAGTAGGTATAAAGTGTTGTACCTACCAAAATCCATGCATCCCTGCTGTTGCACCGCTCTGAGCTGGCACATCTCTTTTGAATGTGACGCATCCCAATTGCTGTGAGAATCAAGTACATGGCGTTGGCACGGCACATCACCTGCAGTTTTGACTCATGTCCGACTTGCGCGGCATGGAACCAACGCATTCCCAACATCCAAGGCATCAGCAATGACACATCGCTTCCTCTGCTTCACACATCGGATCTTCACCGACCATGCAAACAAAGTACTTTGAGGTGGGACGAGGTTGGTCCCTGCAAACCATGCTCAATCACAGTCGGCCTAAATGTTTGGATGTGATCTGGTCTAGGGCGACTAAATAGCCCTGTTGGCACTTTATGCATTTAATCACTACAAAATCATAAATTTTTTGAAAATTCATAAATTGATTTCTTTTTATTGGATTTTTTGTATTTTGGTCTTGTTTTGTTCATGAACATATGCACTATCTTTCTAACTTGGTGTGGAGTCTGTTTATGACGTTTTCAGGGTGCTACTGTTTAAAGCATTACACAAAAACTTTACTCATTGCTCCTAAGTTAAGCCTGACTGCTCTGTGCCAAGCTACCAGAGGGTAAGCATAGGTTAATTTAGGGAGTGTTGTTGACTTAGGATTGTGGTTCCTGGGTGCTAGTTACTGCAAACCAGAAATCCAATTTCTGACATGTCATTTTTGAACTGCCAAAATAAGCATTTTGCCAGGCCTAAAAATTCCTTCTTAATACTTATAAATCACCCCTAAGATAGGTACTAAATGCCTCTAGGTCAGGGTGCATTTCATTTAAAATGTAAGACATGTGTACTTAAGTTTTACATGTCCTCGCAGTGAAAAACTCCTGAGGTTATGCTTCATTGTTTAAAGGCCTATTTCTCCAATTGACTAACACTGGGTACATTTATTTCGTTTAATAAGTGATAACTTTAGACTGAAAGCAGATAGAGATTTAGGGCCTGATACACACTGGTAAACTTACACTTTTGTGTAAGTTTGCGAATGTTTTGTAGACACAAAGGGATTACAAGTTGTATCTTTACAAGTGCGGAGTCCTCAACATATGAAGAGAGAAGAGTCTATTTTTTTTTATGTTTGGAGACTCTCCATTCATAATGATACTATTCATAAATCCCTTTGTGAATGCCAAACAATCATAAACTTACACAAAAGTGTCCGCATACTTTTGTGAATCAGGCCCATGGTGTTTACACTCAAATGAATTGTATTTAACAATAACCTTTAATGGTAAAGTCAGATTTTAGATTACAATTTGAATAACGCTACTTTTAGAACCTGTGCACTTTCCTGTCCAAAGGTTTTTAAGGCTTACGATGTGTTTCCAGCTGTTTGGATTGGTTAATGGCTCCCCTTTTAAGAATGTGTATTGGGCCCAGACAGTGAAATATAGATCCTTGGTCTGGACAAGAAGAGCCATCCTGCCAGGATGGTTGGGGCCGGTGCTGTGCCCTGCTACCTTGCACTGAAAAAGTGCGTGCCTTCAGCACACACAAAGGACAGTGAGATCTGTCGTTACACACAAAGGACAGTGAGATCTGTCGTTTGTCACCCCACATTTCTTGGAGCTTGACAGGCAAAGGGAAGAACTTTAAAGGGGGTAAATATAGGGGATCCCCACGTCAAAGGCTAGCACCAGGTACACATGTTAGACCTCCTGGCACTCATCAGTACACTCCTGTACCTGTGGGCACTCAATAGGAAGGACTGCCTTCTTTCCCAGAGGACTGCCCTTCTGTTTCCAGAGGATTTGTCTGCTGCTTAAGGCCTGTCTTGTTCCCCAGAAACCAGCGCTACTCTTTGAGAAAGAAGACTGGAACTGCTCCCTTCACCCCAGGCTAACCTGAACTCCTGTTCTGAGCTACAGGGGCATAACAAGCTCCAGAGGCTTCTTTGAAACTGCCCAGCTGGCCTGCTGAAATTGGACCTTCCTAGACCTGCAACTGGACATGTCTGATCCCTGATGGCCTCTGCTAGAGTGAGTTCCTGATCACCAAGCGGTGCGTCCCCAAGTCCTGCACCCGTCTTAACAAAAAAGAAAAATCCTGAAGTTTGGGGTTTTTAGTGACTGCAAACGAACCAATTGCACCATGACTCTGCTGCCTGCGATGACCGCCAATGTGAAACTCCAGGGAACCCGACTCTTCGCGCTGCAGCGATGTTAGGCAATGCAAGATCTGGACTCTGTGCTACAGCAATGAAAGCCTGCTGTGACCACCAACATGAAGCTCTAGGCCCTGTGCCCCACCCCACAATGCACATGGTAAAAAACATCTTACTATACATTACAAACACAATAGAAATTCAAAGAAAATAAATCAAAGGTTAAATCGGCATTATAGTTCAGAGTTGAAATATTTTGTTACATTTTTTTAAACATTGAAATTCAATAAAAAAATCAAAGATTGAAAAAACGTTCTCGTTATTTGAAATTGTCAGTTAAAACGTACTATTTAATTTAAGGTAACAACCAAAACTCGAAAGGAAATATATTGCACGCCCTTGCCATGCACTGCTAAATTCCTCAGGTTACATCACTTCACTCATCAATGTGTACTTATGGGTAGGACCGAGTTATCATAGGAAATTGATTTTTTGGTCGCTGATAACTTTGGTTCTGTTTCATGAATCTTCAAGAAACTTTCCAGATAAAAGCCATCCACCTCATCTCCTTCCTTGAAAGTATTGGGCGATCAGTCAAACGGGGATGAGAAATAAGGAGATCTCAATATGAAATTTCCCCAGGCGATTTCCCCAGGAATTAGTTGAGAGCGCTACAGTTAAAATGGCTGAACAGAATTGCACCAAATTTGGCAGAACGCTTGATCTTTAACCAGAAAACATTTTTATATTTGATGTAAATCTGTTAGGTAATTATTGAGAAATTAAGGTTTGGTTTTATATGAGTCCTGTGGGAGTCTCGCAGGACCACAGCTTAAAATTATGGAGTGATTGATTGGCAGAGTGTTATTTTGTATTACCATCGACCATATTGTAAGAATCTCTCCCCAGTGATGCAGGAGCGCTGCACTGATGGTTTGGCTGAAAAATAAAAATTAATGTGTGGCTATCATTAAAAAACGAAATAAATGAAAAAAATAAAGTACAGGGGGGCAGGGTAGGGGTATGCTCACCCCTGGAACTTGTGGGTGAGTCATAGAGGGACTCCCCCGAGGGCCAATTTAAAAGAAAAATGAATTTTGTGTCACTGTAACCCAATGAAACTCCGGCGGCAGCAATTGGAGTTTCCTTATTCTAGCAGGAGTACCGTAAGATGGAAAAGAATAAAAATAAAAATGAATGGAGTCTATGTTCCTTGGAGGAGGCCAAGCCCTACAGCCAACTTAATGCCACGCATGGCAGATGGCCGTAGAGGCGGAAGGGGGTCAGCCATCAGGAGCATATTTGATGCAGGGGTTGGCGGTGGCCGGGCATTTGTGACTAACCACACGCAATGCATAGCCAAAAGAGGTTGTGCACAGGGCCTGCTTGCCCTTAGCCCAAACCCACCCACGCACAGCTTTCAGCCTCTTGTGTGGGGTGTTCTCTCAAAATTAATACACATTGCAATTGCTTTCAAATGAGGAACTAAGGGAGGGGATATTTTGTGACTGGAGGAGGCAAAGATCTATGAAACATTTGTACAATAATCAGTTAAAAAATAGGAGAAATGCCTCTCAGATCTATTTAAATAAAAGTGATGTCATTCAGGTAGAACAACCCGCTCACTGTGCCACAAATGTAAGCCGTGTTTGCTTTTCACCTGCTACACTCTCAGTCATGTTTGTTTGTTCTGGGTGTTCACCACTTGACAGAAATGAAGAATGAAGATATTCAGTATCCTTCACAGAGGGACCACATCCTTGAAGATGTCAGCTTTGAAAAATGATTTATCTCAGACTTAGACCATCAGATTTCCAATTAATTCCAACTAACTAGAGCAAACAACCTTTTTCAAACAGGTCTTGGGGCAATTGTATTACGATGTGGGCAGAAGAACATAAAACAATGAACTCTAGCACGAATAAAGAAAATGTGGTGAATGAGTTGAGCAACAACTCGCCCCGATGAAAGTGCCCTGCACATCATAGCACACT
Organism: Triturus cristatus; assembly: GCF_964204655.1. Lineage (NCBI taxonomy): Eukaryota > Metazoa > Chordata > Amphibia > Caudata > Salamandridae > Triturus > Triturus cristatus. Next base: position 1,709,061,179 of record NC_140590.1, read on the forward strand.
CCATTCCCAATGAGGGAAAGGGGCTGCAGATCCAGAAGCCAGGAACAGGTTGAAGACTGACTTGAGATTCAGCAGGGCCAGCATACACAGAGCATAAACAGATAAAAAGGCATTGAAAAGTCAAGGACGCTGGTAGAAGGGGTATACCTTAAATAACCAAAGAGTAGGTCAGGAGGAGATACAGCAATAAAAACAGGCCTTTAAATTTGGTTTCATTATGTTGCAGTTTCTGTGAATTCAAAATATAGGTCAAATGTCAGCCAAGGTTTTCTGACAAATTTCTGCTTATTCTTTGAGCCTGGAGATTTATTTATTGTTTTGTTATTGAGTAGAAGCATAGAACAATCATGAAAAATAAAAAATCCATTATAATAAATAGACTTCATCATTAAAACACAGGGATCAGTTATTGCTTTGATGCTATAGTCCTATGCCTTTCTTAAACACAGAGGGGCTCATTTATGTGTTCTTGCGTCACTTTTCCGCCGCCGGTGCGTCACTTTTTGTGACGCACCAGCGGCGTAAAAATTGGTCCTCGTTGCACCTTATTTACAAAGTGACGCATCTAAGTAGATGCGTCAGTTTGTAAACCCCTGCGCTACATTATACCTGCGTCAGGTATAATGTATGCAGGGTGGGCGTTACAACGTAAGTAAGCATCGTAGAAGTGACGCAGTGAAATCTATGAGATTTCACTGCGCCACTTCTAGGGTGTAAATGCGTCAATATCTTACGCCTGCCTCACAGCAGGCGTAAGACTGACACAGGCCCTTTCACATGGGGCTTGCCCAATGTGAAAGGACACATTGCTGGAGTTGCGTCACTTTTGGGACACACTCCAGCAATGCGTCATTTTTGCGCCTACAGATACGTCAGAAACACTGACTTATCTGTAACGCCTTGTGACATGATGCGTCATACTGTAAATATGACGCATCCATCATGTCGCAAGGAGAGTGCACTGAGAAGTGACGCATCGCTGCTTTCACGCAGCGATGCGTCATTTCTCATAAATGAGGCCCAGAGTAACGTGCAATATGTCGGGAATACCTTTAAAAAAGATCCTCTTGCATTAAAAAGACATATCATTCTAGGACAGTAACATCGATTTAATGTGCCTCTCCAAGACCTAGATAAAGTGCCTTGTACCAGTATAAATAAATAATAAACAATACATATTTCATATATTTTATAGATGCAACCAGCCAAGGTTCAACAAAGTGCTTTAATTCATCTTCCTAACAACCAATGATTTTCCATTATCATCTGGGCTCTGATATAATTGACTATGATTTACACTTTGTCCCTATTCTACTCTCTCAATATATTTCCAAACCCCAACAAACCTATTAATCGCTTCAACCTTTTTTGCATAAACCTATTCAAATGGCTTAGTTCAAATCATTGTATTAAACCATTCTAAATAAGTAGGTACTCTAGTTGTCCACCAGTTCTGCAGAATCAAGGATTGTGCTATTGAAGAGGCAATCACAATAAATATTCCTCCCCCCTTTACTTTTGGTCAAGTTTGTCTTTGTTTTGACAAGGCAAATAGTGCCACAGGAGCCTCCTGGTCAACTCTTATCTGTAAGGCAATAATAACAGCGTCCAATATTTTTTTCTGAAAACTGGGACAGCATTGGGCAGGTGAAGAATGTATAGAGCCCATCTCCTCCTCCCACTTGCTGCAGGGAAAGCATGTAACATCTGATTTAGGATTCATTCTACATTCTATGGAGGGTTTTAGGAGTATAATATGCCATCCAGCATGACAAAACTGACATTTGATTGAAGTTGGCAGCTCTTAAGGCATTGTTACCAAGTTGTGAGATTGTCTGCCACTCGGCCTAAGAGAAAGAACATTGCGTTGTCTCAGTAATTTTATCCTCAAAATTCTTTATTAGGTGGCATCCCTCTTGACTTCACAGAAATCTGTACTGGTTACCCACACCTCTTAGGGGTGCCTGTGCTGGACGCGAGACACTATTTTCTCACTAGATGCGTAATCTGTAGATATCCCCAAAAATAGAGCATGCAGCATTCTTCCCACCTAGCTTGAAGTTCCTGCCAAGTAAAACATCTCCCTGCCACCAAAAAGTGACCCATCTCTCTAAAGTTGTTTGCATTATAGAACCATAGATCGCTACACTGAATATGCAATCCCCAACTTTACATTCCCTGAGCAGCAAATTTTCATATCCTGCAGACTCAGCATTTACAGAATATACTGACTAAAGTCTCATACTATACTCTTGTAGTGTTTTATATCGAGTTTTTTCAGGAGTTTAGCTGTCTTTATAAAGGTTGGGATCTGAGATCCAGCTTCCTTCACCACCTTATCCAAAAATAAGTTATCTAAGTACCCCTTAAAATCAATTATATGAACCAATATGTCTATAAGCGAAACTTCATATTATTTACATATCTTGGGTAATGCCAATCCCCCCTGATTATTTTTCAATTACAGCACTGAATATTTTACCCTGGGTGCCTTCCAGACGAACTGTGGAAAAAGTGCTTCTAACTCTTTAAAATATATTGTATTGATTCTTATTGGGACATTTGTGAATAAAGAAATTAATGAAGGTAAGATTGAACTTTTTATAAGAATAAGTCAGCCAATGGTTCTTTAAAATATATTGTACTGATACGTATCGGGACATTTGTGACTAAAAAAATTTAATAAAGGTAAGATTTAAATTTTTATAAGAGAAACTCAGCCAATGAGAGTTAGAGGGAGAAGTGTCCATCTATCTAATAAAGCTCAAATTATTTTTAGCATTGCCTCATAATTCAATTAATAAAGCTCTACATTGAAATTAGTTACGTTGACACCTAGGTATATGGTCAGCAAACTGGTAAGAGCTTGCTTTTGAAGAATACTGGGGAGGCTACTGCAAGAGGTATTAAACATCAATATTTCTGTTTTGTTGTGAATAATTTCATACCCTCCAATTGATTGAAACTGCACAAACACTGCCAACATTGTTCTTACATTCTGCTCAGCCAGCCTAAGATATAAAATAATATAGTCCGCAAACAGTTTTAGTTTGGATATGCCTTCTATTGGTGCTTCTATACCCATATTTGCCCTCATCCTGACTGCCGATGGTTCAATTTAAAAGGAAAATAGCATGGGCGACAAGGGACAACCCTGCCAAGTTCCCCGATTTATATCTGCCATTCATCTAAGTTGGAGGTTACAAAAACCTTGGCCTGTGCTCCTTGATATACATTGCATAGCATATCAGTAATTAGAATAGAAAACCCCACCCTCTTAAGACCGTAGAAAGGGGTGTCCAAATTCACAAGCTCATATGCTTTCCCAGCATCTCGGGTATCTGATAGGTGTTAAAATAAATCTAATGCATGAAAAATCCTGTATTTGACGACATTTACCTTCCTGCCACAAAACCTATTCAATCTTTATGAATAACCTTCTGGGCAGCTGGAGTAATTTGATTTCCCAAGATTTTCATAAAAGACTTTATAATCAGTCTTTATCAGACTGATTGGTCTATATGAGTTTAGGTCACTGGGATTCTTTCCCTTTTAAACAAAGCTGGCAATGTTGCATTCCTTAACAATTGATGATACCTCTCATCCTGTTTTCACAAAATTCAAAATCTCTACTAAGAAAGGTGTTAACTCTTCTTGAAATGCTTTATAGAGCTCTGATGGAAGCCTGTTGTTACCACAGGCCTTTCCGGTGGGCATTAAGGCTAGAGCCTGCTGGATTTCTAGTGCTGTAAGAACAACCACTAATCCCTTCATCTGGAAACTTTACAGCTGCGGTAAGTTGGTGTATTGAAATTATTGATGTATTGCTTCCTTAAAAGCTGTATAATTAGTTGCGTATAACTTGTTATAGTGGTCAAGAAAACTTTAACACCATTTCCTTTTGGGAGATCAAAACCTCCATCCCCGGTTTCAGCAGTTTAGTAATTAACGTGGCTTCCTGCTCCACCTAGGTTGACCAAGACAAGAATGTACCTAAAATTTTCAACGTAGCTTAGAATCGTCAACAGGAAAATACAATAGCCAGTATAAAGTGATTCCAATATTACAAATACTTATCTTCTTTTCTTCTAAGGAAAGGTGATATCCAAAAGTTCATCTTACATCCAATAAAATATCAAGCTCTCTTGAAGCAATTAGATAAAAATATGAGGTGCGTAATCGGATCATAATATATAAGAAAGAAATAATAAAGCATGTACCATACATTCATATCTCATTTCTAGTGGTAAAAGGCATAAGGTAAGTTTTCCGTTAAGTGTGTACAAGGTTCGAAATACATAGGAGAAAGATAGTAAAACATATAGCATGCATGCATAACTCAATTTTGATAATAAGGTGCATAAGATAAATTTGTCGTCTTGTCTTCTGAGAACAAACCTTGCCCAGAATTTGTAAGATTCTTAAACCCCATAGAGAACCCGGTTTTTCATCAAGCATTTGAATAAAATAGGATGTGTAAATAATTCCACATTCATATTGGAGATGTATATTTAAAGATTTAACAGAACAAGCATAGTTAATTTCAGGTAGTAAAACGCATGAGTTAATCATAGCTAATTCATATATTATCATTAACCAATTGCTAGAACAGTTCAATTCCTGTTCTGTCATATTCTGTTTAGTTTTACTAGAGAACCCACCCTTTTGGCATAGATAGTTTCCTGCTTAAAAACTCTTTGCATTTTAGTCAGCCATTGGGAGATTGTCAGGATCATCTTATATTTCAAATTGGCTAAGTATAGTGATCTAGCTACTGGGGTTGCAATAAAAATAAATTGGCGTTGGTCAAGGGTTAGCTCCTCGCCTATATCAGCTCCGCAAAAGAGAGTGGCTAAAGGATTGGGGGAAAAGTTAATTGCCAATTGTTTTCCTATTTCTATAAAGACACTCTGGTAGAAATTCATTAAGTGGCTGCATGTGAACCCCATGTGCAGCCAATCCCCAGCAGCATGTCCATATCTTAAGCATCGAGATTGACAGCGGAAATGAATATGTGGAGTTTGTCAGGGATATAATAGATCGTCCATTCACAAACCCATGTCATCCTCCTTAAATTAGCAGCACTTTCTGCATTGCAGCTCATTTTTTTATAACCCTGCCACTGCTGAATATTAAAGCAGCAGCCTGTGGAAGTACCAACTCTCTCAAGAGGATCTAAAATCACCTGCTTGTTCTACACAGATTTAAATAATCTGTACCATTTGCCCAGCCCTTTCGTTCTTAATACAAAGTGGACCTTCCCAAGAAATATACCATCGTTGTTTTCTGTACTGGTTAAACCCGAGTCAGTGCAGAGCTGAAAACCAGCAACCGATTAATATTAATTTTAAGATTTAGGATTTCTTGCCAAGATAGAAAGAGACCATTGAATCCCAAAAGGAATACATTCCTCTACTTTCATCAGGGGATAAATCTAAGGGATGCCAAATACATTGTCCTATTTCTGAATAAATGCAGTTGAAAAAGGATTTGGGGACCTTGATCATTATATTAGAAAATAAGAATAAAAATAATGTAAGAATATTCATCTTAATAAGAGCAACTCATCGCATGATTGTTAGGGGTAGATTCTTCCATTGTTTAAACAAATTGCGCATTTTATTAAATGTGGGAATATAATCAAGCCTATATAAATCCTTGAGTTGAGTGGTCACAAAAATCCCCAGATACCTTATGAAACTAATTGTACAGTAGTGAACCTGCATTGCAGAAGGCAGTATATCGAAGGAGCAGTTAAAAAGTAGCGCCTCTTATTTAGAATGATTTATTTTGTATTCCTCAATCTCTGCAAAATCTCTTATTTTAGAAATGGCTCTCACTATGTTATGTTTATCTGCTGCTAGATAAAGAGCTATAACGTCTGCAATTAGCTTGAGTTTGGCAGACCCAGGGACAGAGGAAACAATTTGTGCACCCGTTGGTGAAATATTTACAAACTATTGATCTCCTCTAGTGCAAAGAATTTCCTTAACACTGACCAGCCGCAGGTCTGCCATAGCTTGGTCCCCCGGAGAACTTATCTTCGTCTGCAAGGCAGTATCAACCGCTAGTTGGAGTTCAACTATTCATGCCCCCGAGTTTTAGATTGTGCAGCCATAAAGGCCATCATCTGATCGCACATTCTTGCCTTGAAAGCTCAACAAATGGAAAAAAGTGTTGCGGTGTCGTTATTCACCTGAAATAACTCTTTAATCCATTTTTTTGTATTTGTCAACCATTCCTGGATAGAGAGGAGACGATCGTTCTGCCACCTTGACCTTCCTCTTCATCAAGCTTCTATTTCTATCTTCAAACTAATCACTGACTGGGTCCTAAAATAAATTTGCCCATATTTTGGAATCAAGACACCTAAGGGAATGAGAGAGAAAAAAAATAGTGTATGCAAGAGGCGGACTGGATTTGTCAAGAGTAACAAGTGTATTGTGGCATTTCCCGGTATGCCCTATGCCATGGGTCAATCAATTGATGGTCTTCTGTCATTACATCCAATACTTTTTTGAATTATATAAATTATAGGACCCACCGCTCCTCTCGCCAGTTCGTTAATCTTAATGATAGATTTAGGATCATCTGGATTTGGAGTGTAGTATTTCACAAAATTGAATAAATTGCCATTTATCCTTGCTTTAATCCAAATCCATCTATCATGTGGGTCCCTCTGAACCCTTATGATCTCCCAGTCTATGTAGTAGTAGTAGTATAAGCTTTATTCGATATAAAAAATCAATACAGTTTCGAATAAAAAGAGAGACATATTTACAAAGTTATTTTAAAAAACAATTAAACCATAACCTGAAGCAGTTTATACAATACAGTTTCCAATACATGTTTTGTTCTAATTTTGTTTTAAAAACCATAAAAATATAAAACTAAAAGTATTGGCTAAAACCCTATGTAAAAAGAGAGACCCGGATTTGTTACCAGCAAATAAATGGACTCTAGTCACAATTCGTGTCTGGACTAATAAAGCAATTTGTCTTCCTTGCCAAAATCTTGCTTCTTATTGACCAGGCACAACCCAGAAATTTGGCCACCCCGCATATCAGAGTGAGTGATGAAGTATCTGTGCATAGGATGCGGTGTGCATCGCGATGACTTATTGGTCCCAGTGATTGGCAAACCGGCTTTAGTCACCTGTTTCTGGCAAGCCGATATGCCGGGCAGGCGAACAAGAGATGTGCAATAGTCTCATTGTGGTAAGCACAACCCGGACAGGGTATAAGTGTCGTGTTTGACCCTTTCCAACCTGCAACTAGACTGTTGGTAGGGAGTGTCCCAAATCTCATCTTCATATATAGTGCCCTATCTCTGGGGGTCTGGATAAAATCCAAATAAGGTTCCATTATGCAGGTGGTTTTGTGCTGGAAGAATCCCTCAGTCAATTTCCCCAATCTGGGACTTTGAATGACCTGTGTCTGCACCCATTCCCAGTACATTTTTTTAAAAACCTGCTTTGTTGGTGGGGTCTGACTACACCATGCCTCTTTTAGTCCGATGGCGGTTAAAAGTTTCCGAAGATCCGTTAGCCATTTGATCTTACTCCCAGTGTCGGCTACTAACAATTCATCGAGAGCTGCCGCATAATTGGACAATTCGACAGTCCTTCTGATACGGGCCCAAAAAAGAAGAGGGCGCAGGCGTGCTATATCTTGGTTAGAGTGCCTACCTAGGTCAAAGAATAAAGGCTTCAGAGGCATCGAGGTAGGTAGGGAAGGCATGCCTCTCATGAACTTATTTTCAGATATTGGCAAGTTCACCAACATTCTGAAAGCCCCAGAGCTCAGATCCGTACAGGGCCGACGAGAGCGCTTTGCCAGCGTAGACAGCAATCACAGGGGCCACTGGCCTGCTCCCAGAAAGGCGCTGTTCTCTCAGAATAGCACCAGAGATCCTCTTATGATTTAAAAGCATCTTGGCAAGGTGGAGACCCCATTTCATGTCCTTTGCAATGCGAATCCCCAGGTAATCAAAACCCTCCACATTATCCAACGGGACATCATCCAGGGTGAGATGGTTTTTAAAACGATTGGACGGGTTGATGCTCATAATCTTAGTTTTAGTGGTGTTGATTGTCAGCCCATGCAAATCACAGAAGATGCCAAACCTATTCAAAAGCCTCTGGAGTCCCCTCTGTGATTTTGAGATCAGGAGAGTATCATCTGCGAACAGGAGGGTCGGAGTCTTCTCCCCAGCCAGGGAAGGAGCGTCTGCCGGCTCCTGTCGCAGGAAATCAACCACCCCGTTGATATATAAGGAGAACAGGGTGGGTGCCAGCACACATCCCTGGCGGACACCCCTGTTCACAGCGATTCTCTCGGTCAATTGCCCTTGGGACCCCTATCTTATTTTAGCATAGTTGCCATTGTGCAAACGCTGTATGATATCAAGGACCGGGGGGGGGATACCTAATTGTTGTAAAATGTGCCAAAGTTTCCCCCGTGGTACCAGATCAAAAGCGGTCTTCAAATCTTTAAAGGCCAGATACAGACTGCCTTTCCCCAGAAGTACTGTCTTCCAATAGATCATGAAGAATCTGAAGGCCTGGTCGATTGTTCCCACCTTATTCCTAAAGCCCGCTTGGAAGTGGGACAGAATGCTGTTATCTTCCATCCAAGTTCCAATCCTGGCCAGTAGGACCCTGCCAACCACTTTCTGTATCACATCGATTAAACTAATCGGTCGGTAGTTGGCAGGGTCCTCCCTGTTCCCCTTTTTGAAAATAGGGACCACCTCGGCACCTTTCCAAGATTCTGGTACAGGTGATCCCCTCGCTTTTAAGTTCAGCGTCAGTAGGATGAAGAATGCCCAAGTCTCAGGATAATGCAGGAGCAAGTCTCCAGGGAGTCCGTCTGGGCCCGCCGCCTTGCCTGGGGCTCTCTATTTATTGCTGTCACCACCTCAGCTAATTCAAAGGGATCTAGATGTTGGGCGGGAGCACCAGTGGTAAGAAGAGAAACAGCATCTGGGGAAAGGGGATAATTATCGTCAGCAGAGTACAACTTGGAAAAATGTTCCAGCCATTGATTAGGAGTTACATGGTTAGAGATTGGAGAAGAGGTACTCCTAGCCCTTTTGTTGATAAGATCCCAAAAACCTTTTGAATCTTTCTCTTTAGATGCTTGTTTTAGATCTTGCCAATGGTTCTCGTCCCAGATTTTCTTAGCCTCCCTCTGAGCCCCAGAATATTCCTTCCTTGCTTTGGTGACTGCCAGGGGATCTTTTTTCCTGACTTCCTGTATAAGAGCCGTCCTTTTTTCCTTGCATTTTGAGGAATACCAGGGGTTATCAGCCTTTGCCTGTATGCCTCTAGTGCCTACTTTACCTACAACAATAAAAAAGGCACTCAGTTTAGTAATCAATTCTAGGTAAGTCAGGTGGAAATTTGATTGAGCCTGGACTGATTTGGAGAGGTTTGTGAATTTGCTAATCTCAGCATCTAAAATGCCCTTAATGCTTTCCATTTTATGTTCCTGGTTGGCAACTTTCAGCCATTTGAGGCATCTGCATCAATTAGTGGGGATTACTTCTCTAGTGGACAGAAGCAGTCGAGTACTTGCCTCAGCACCAGATGCCTGCCAAACATTGTTTAATTCTAAACATAAGGGGTTATGATCACTATCTGTGGAAGGTTTAACTTCCATGTCTAGCAGATCTCGCCATAGCCTAACATCCATAAGGATGTAATCGATCCTGGACAGAGAGCAAATCCTGTTAAAAGTGTGGGCCCCGTGTAAGTCAGAGGTTGATCTCCCGTTTACCGCTCTGAGATTAAATTCCTGTGGGAGTGCATTTAATTGGATCACCCTCTGGGACCACTTCCTAATGGGGGGTAACGCAAGGGCAGGTATATCCCATTTAGTATCTTCTTCAGCAGTGCCAAGAAAATCCTCCTCACCAAGCGGTTCGAAAGTGCAATTTAAGTCACCCCCTATGATGATATGCGAAGTAGGGGGAATACCGGAAAGCATACTTTCCAGAGCTGAAAGAGTTGTGGAGCCCGGAGCACCCTTAGAGCCCCTGACATAGATATTAAAAAGATCCAATGTGGGTCTGTTAGGAGCTCCATGTACTGTTAAGTGCAAGATATCGTATGAGATGCAATTATGGGTGGAAATTGACCAGTTCAGGGAAGTACTAACCTATATATGGAGACCCCCAGATAGGCGTCCCTTGCTTGAACTAATAGCCGGGCAGAAATAGGTGGAATATCCTGACTTGTGTAGGGGTTTTAAACTCCATGTTTCCTGGAATAGACAGATCTCATATTTTCCGACTCGGGCATTCCATTCGGGGAGTGCTAGCTTCTTCTCTAGTCCCGCTATATTCCAGGAAAGAATGTGGAGTGTGGGCTTATTTAATGTGTCTGATAACCCTGAGTCTACTGAGATGTCGTATGATATCAGGTTACTATAGATTGCCTTGCTCTCACAGAAGTCTAGAGAAGAGGGGGCAACTGGGGCAATGTGATCACTAGCGCAGGTTAATGGAGGAACCACTCTGTAACCAATGCTTGTTACTAATGTCAGTCAATCCACCCTGTTCAAGCCTGATTCCCCCCTAGTTTCCCCTGACGTCAGATGGATTTTCACCCCCATTGGAGCCCAAAGGGGTGTGCGCCTGATTTGTATAGACGAGGGCTCAGGGGAGGAAGTGCGGAATTCCAAGGCCACTAAGTTCTCACCCAGAGTAGCGTCTGCTAGTTCCAACTCGATGCAGTCAAGCGGGGAGTTATGGTCCGATAACCTCTTTACACTGATGATGTCCTCCCTAATGATGGATCTGCAGCCCCTAACCTGGCGCAACCAGTGTATAACCTTATTGCGAAGTGATTCACCGCCTTCAAACCCCTGATTAAGGGGGAGTTTGGGGACTTTAACCATGTCTACTGTTTTCCTATTGTTTGGCACCGTATCTGGGCGATGTGGTCCGGATGTCTGGATGTTATTGGTCGAGGCATGCTGCTCAATAGGTAAGTGGCCTTGAGAAACCCTGGAATTAACCCCCCTAAAATTTTCAGTGATGCGAAGGGGCCTACTTAAACTTAATTTTTCCGCATAACTTCTCTTGGGATTAGAGAGAGGAGGCAGGGAGGGCGGGACGATTTCATAATTAGACAGTCCTCGAGGTCCCCTAGCAGATGCCATATCAGAGGAATCAGTCTGGGGTCTGGCAACAGAGATGGCCACAGAAGCAGAAGTAACTTTGGGCTGCAAAATTTGGGGAGGCAGGGGGGGGGTTAGCCTAACAATTAGAGACTCAATAATCTTTCTAAGTGAGACTACTTCCCCCTGAAGAATTTCAACTTTCTCCATGAGACCCTCAAGAGATACTTTACAAATACAGGGAATCAGAGGGACCACGGCCTCGACAAGATCGGACCTTCTCCTAGATGGACTAACTACTGTCTCCACTACGGAGTCCAGCGCTAAGAATCGATTGGAACATGGGATGGATTGCAGGAACTCGTCATTGATTTTCTCAGGGCCGGAGCCCCCTGTCACAAGAAGTTTGGACCGGGGTGCGGGGGAGTCCAGTGCGGATGTAAACCTCGTGTCTCCCAGTCTATCCCTCCCCCAAAGTAGATTGCACCTTATAGCCATCACCGCAGAAGCAACAAATTCCTTGAAATAATATTTAGGAATAAAACGCTTTGGGAGTATTTGTCTTTAAATGAGTTCCTTCGAGTAACAGCATTTGAGGTGAAAAAGAGGTTAATCATCTAATTAGGCTGCCATACTTTTGCTTATTAGATACTCCATTAACAATAATCGATATTATACATATTTCAAGACCAACCCTCCCAAAACTCTGCTTTAAGTCCAAGCCTCATAAACAGAAAAGTTCCCGACATTATATTTAATCTATGGTTCTGCTCTTTTTTAAAAAGCGTGCTCCCACCTACCAAAACCCTCCCTCACCTCCCCTCCCACCCCAGGGAGAAGGGAAATTACCCACAATACCCATCTCCAACCTCTCTTGGTGGGCGCCTGGGTGAGTGCCCTTTCTGAGTGTCATGTTGGTGCACCCCGAGTGAACTGCTCATCTCCACATCCCTCTGATATTAATAATACTAGATTTCTCCCATCTTTTGTGCCAATCAAGTCCTGGGCCCTTGGAAGTAGGTATAAAGTGCTGTACCTACCAAAATCAATGCATTCCTGTTGTTGCGCTGCTCTGAGCTGGCACATCTCTTTTGAATACGACGCATCCCAATTGCTGCGAGGATCAAGTACAGGTCGTAGGAACGGCACATCACCTACAATTTTGAGTCATGTCCGACTTGCACGGCAAGGATCCGACGCATCGCCAACAAGGGATCCGCGATGATGCATCCTTTCCTCTACTCCACACATCGGATCTTCACCAACAACGCAAACAAGGTACTTTGCGGTGGGAAGAGGTTGGTGCCTGCAAACGATGCTCCATCACAGTTGGCCTAAATGTTTGGATTTGACCTAGTTTAGAGCAACTAGATAACCCCTTTTGGCGCTTTATGATTTAATTAAAACAAAATAGTTAATTATTAGAAAATTCATATCATCTTTTGGTCTTGTTTTGTTCATGAACACATACGCTTTTTTTCTAACTTGGTGTGGAATCTTTTTATGGTGTTTTCACTGTGCTACTTTTTGAAGCATTGCACAAAAACTTTACACATTGCCTCATAAATTGAGCCTGACTGCTCTGTGTCAAGCTGCCAGATGGTAAGCATAGGTTAATTTAGGGTGTGTTGTTGACTTAGGATTGTGGTTCCTGGGTGCATGTCACTGCCAACCAGAAACCCAATTTCTGACAGTTCATTTTTGAACTGCCAAAATGAACATTTTGCCAGGCCTAAAACTTCCTAGTTAATACTTATAACTCACCCCTAATTTAGGTACTAATTGCCTCTACGGCAGGATGCATTTGATTTAAATTGTGAGCCGTGTGTGCTTATTTTCACATGTCCTCGCAGTGAAAGACTCCTGAGGTTATGTTTCACTGCTCAACCCCTTCGCTGCTAGTCCTATCCCACCCTGTGCTAAGCCTTTTTTTTGGCTATTTGGGGTAGTTCACGCTTAGGCTCCTAAAACATTTTAACCACATAAGGTATACACGCCAAATTTGCGTCCTTTTTTTCCAACATCATGGGGATTCTAAAGGTACCCAGGGTTTGTGGATTCCCCTGAAGGGGACCCAGAAATTAGCCAAAATACAGCAAATATATTTTGGGCGGGGAAAATGGGAAAAAAGGGCTACAGATGAAAGCGTCTGTTTTGTTCCCTGCAAATGGTATAAAAAAAGGGGTTGTGGTGCTGAAATCACTATCGTCCCAGCTTTCAGGGACAAGCAGACTTTTGTCTGAAAATCAACATTTTTCACACAGTTTTGGCAAATTTCTAGGACATAGCCTATTTTTGCTTTTTTTTGTGGTTTCAACCTCCTTCCAGTTAATGGTAGAAATGGGTATGAAAGCAATAATGGATCATGGAAAGCTATACATTTTAGAAACGTAGACTAAATTCTGAATTTAGCAAGGGGTCATTTGTGTAGATCCTTCAAGGTTTCTTTATAGAAACTAACAGTTAAATATAGGAAAAATTGAAAATTAGATGACAAAAAAAGCCTTTTGTGTCACTGTTTTCAACTGTAACTTTTTCTAGTTATGACAACTGTTTGAAAGCAATATAACGTTACATCCGCTGGACAATTCTGGTTGTGGGGATATATAGGACTTGTAAGTTCACCAAGAACCTGACGAACCCAGAGCCAATAACTGAGCAGCGACTTGCAATGATTTTTTATTATATACCGGGTATATAGTAATTATTCTAGGAAAATGTATACATGGAAAAATCGGTTTGAAAGACACCTATGTATTTCTGAAATGCGAACAAAATATAGAGTTTAGAAACAGCACATTTCCGAAATTGGGAATATCCATACTAGCATGAGAATTATAGAACATTTTTCAAAATGACTTCTTTTCTACACATTGTCTTTCATTTGGAAGGCAGAAATGCATCAAAAGTCAATAGGTAATAACAGTTACACTACAATTTTGTATTCCCCTAAGTCTCCCGATAAAAATAGTATCTCACTTGTGTGGGTAAGCCTAGTGCCCATGACAGGAAACAGCTCAAAACATAACGTGGACATACCACATTTTCATAATGAAAAATTACCCCTTTTTTGCAAAGTGCCTAGCAGTAGTTTTTAACCTTAGTTCTCCCGACACCTAGGGAAACCTAGCAAACCTATACATTTTTGAAAACCAGACACCCAGGGGAACCCAGGATGGGGTGACTTAACTGGCTATATCCAGGTTCTGTTACCTAGAATCCCTTGCAAAGCTAAATAATTGACAAAAAAACCCATTTTCCTCACATTTCTGTGGTGCAAAGTTCTGGAATCTGTGTGTATCCACAAAATTCCACCCACCCCGCATTCCCCTAAGTCTTCCAAGAAAAATGGTACCTCACTTGTGTGGGTAGGCCTAGTGCCCGCTACAGGAAGCGGCCCAAAACGCAAGGTTGACACACCACATTTTCACAGTGAAACATTACCCTTTTTTTGCAAAGTGCCTAGCTCTAATTTTTGGACCCTAGCTCTGCCGGCACCTAGGGAAACCTAGCAAAACTGCACATTTTTTAAAACTAGACATCCAGGGGAAACCAGGATGGGGTGACTGGACTGGCTCTCACCAGGTTCTGTTACCCAGAATCCCTTGCAAACCTACAAAATTGTCAAAAAAACAAATTTTCCTCATATTTCTGTGGTGGAAAGTTTTGGAATCAGCGTGGATCCACAGAATTCAACCCACCCCGCATTCCTCAAAGTCTTCCAAGAAACATGGTACCTCCTTGTGTGGGTAGGCCTAGTTCCCGTGACAGGAAACGGGCCATAACCAAAGGTGGACACACCACATTTTCACAGTGAAAAATGACCCTTTTTTTCAAGGTGCTTAGCTGTAGTTTTTGAACGCTAGCTCTGCTGGCCCCTAGGGAAACCTAGCAAACCTATACATTTTTGAAAACTAGACACCCAGGGAAATCTAGGATGGGGTGAATTGACTGGCTCCCCCCAGGTTCTGCTACCCAGAATCCCTTGCAAACATAAAAAAGTGTCAAAAAAACATATTTTCCTCATATTTCTGTGGTGCAAAGTTCTGGAATCTGTGTGGATCCACAAAATTCCACCTACTGCGCATTCCCCAGTGTTTTTCTAGAAAAATGGTACCTCACTTGTGTGGGTAGGCCTAGTGCTGCAACAGGAAAGGCCCAAAACACAAGTTGGACTCACCACATTTTCACAGTGAAAAATGACCCTTTTTTTTCTAAGTACCTCGCTGTCGTTTTTTAACCCTATCTCCGCCGGCACCTAGGGAAACCTAGCAAACCTATACATTAAAACTAGACACCCAGGGGAACACAGGATGGGGTGACTTGACTGGCTCTCACCAGGTTCTGTTACCCAGAATCCCTTGCAAACCAAACATATTGTCAAAAACAAAAGAATCCTCATATTTCTGTGGTGGAAAGTTCTGGAATCTGCGTGGATCCACAAAATTCCACACACCTCGCGTTCCGCAAAGTCTTCTTAGAAAAATGGTACCTCACTTGTGTGGGCAGGCCTAGTGCCTGCGACACGAAACGGCCCAAAACGCAAGGTGGGCACACCACATTTTCACAGTTAAAAAATGACCCTTTTTTTGCAAAGTGCCTAGCGGTAGTTTTTGAACACTAGCCCTGCCGGCACCTACGGAAACCTACCAAACCCATACATTTCTGAACACTAGACACCGGGGGTATTCCAGGGAGGTATGGCTTGTGTGGATCCCCCAACGTTTTCTTACCCAAAACTCCTGCAAACCTCAAATTTAGCTGAAAAAATCACTTTTTCCACACATTGTTGTGTGGGAAAGTTGTGGCATCACCGGGCTGACACAAATTTCCTACCACCCAGTGTTCCTCCGGGTCTCCCGATAAAAATGGTGCCTCACTCGTGTGAGAGGCCCAAGTACACGTGACAGACAAGGGCCCAAAACATATGGAGGTGACATCAAAATTGCCTATCACAAAACAACCTGGTTTTGCAAGGGGCGTCACCTGGGTTTTTGGCCCCGTGCTCGGCAGCCAGCTGGGGAAACCTACCAAACCCACACATTTTTAAAAACTAGACACCTGGGGGATTCCAGGGAGGTATGGCTTGCGTGGATCCCCCAACGTTGTCTTACCCAGAATCCCCTGCAAACCTCAAATTTAGTTTAAAAAATTACTTTTTCCACACATTTTTGTGTGGGAAAGTTGTGGCATCACCAAGCTGACACAAATTAACAACCACCCAAAGTTCCTCCGGGTCACCCAATAAAAATGGTGCCTCACTCGTGTGCGAGGCCCAAGTACCCAGGACAGGCAAGGGCCCAAAACCTACTGAGGCAACATCAAAATTGCCTATCACAAATCAACCTGGTTTTGCAAGGGGGGTCACCTGGGATTTTGGCCCCGTACTCGTGGCCAGCTGGGGAAACCTATCAAACCCACACATTTCTGTAAACTAGACACGTGGGGGATTCCAGGGAGGTGTGGCTTGCGTGTATCCCCCAAAGTTGTCTTACCCAGAATCCCCTGCAAACCTCAAATATTTAAAAAATAATCACTTTTTCCACACATTTTTGTTTTGGAAAATTGTGGCATCAACGGGCTGACAAAAATTTCCTACCACCCAGTGTTCCCCCAGGTCTCCCGATAAAAATGGTGCCTCAGTCGTGTGGGAGGCCCAAGTACCCGCGACAGGCAAGGGTCCAAAACGTATTGAGGAGACATCAAAATTGCTCATCACAAAACAACCTGGTTTTGCAAGGGGGGTCAGCTGAGGTTTTGGAGGGGATTCTGGGTAAGACAACGTTGGGGGATCCACGCAAGCCATACCTCCCTGGAATCCCCTGGGTGACTAGTTTTTAGAAATGGGTGGGTTTGGTAGGTTTCCCCAGCTGGCCGTGAGCACGGGGCCAAAAATCCAGGTGACCCCCCTTCCAAAACCAGGTTGTTTTGTGATAGGCAATTTTGATGTCGCCTCAGTAGGTTTTGGACCCTTGCCTGTCCTGGGTACTTGGCCCTCCCACACGAGTGGGGCACCATTTTTATCGGGAGACCCGCGGGAATGCTGGGTGGTAGGCAATTTGTATCAGCCCAGTGATGCCACAACTTTCCCACACAAAAATGTGTGGAAAAAGTGATTTTTTCAGCTAAATTTGAGGTTTACAGGGGATTCTGGGTAAGAAAACATTGAGGGATGCACGCAAGCCATACCTCCCTGGAATTCCCCAGGTGTCTAGTTTTCAGAAATGTGTGGGTTTGGTAGGTTTCCCTAGCTGGCCGCCGAGCACGGGGCCAAAAACCCAGGTAACCCACCTTGCAAAACCAGGTTGTTTTGCGATAGGCAATTTTGATGTCGCCACAGTAGGTTTTGGGCCCTTGCCTGTCACGTGTCCTTGACCCACCCACGCAAGTGAGGTACCATTTCTATTGGGATGATTGGAAAGAGGTAGGGGTAGGAAATTTGTTGTTTCTTTCTGCAGCGTGAACATTTTGGCACAATAATGCAAGGAAAATGTGACAGACACATTTTGAGGTTTGCAGGACATTGTGGGTAAGATAACCTGTTGGGATCCACAAGAGAGCCATCACCATGTACTCCCATGGGTGTTTAGTGTATGACAATATCTACAGTTAGTAGGTAATTCTTAGATGGAATGTACACCTTGGCAGAGAGACTTAAAAAACAAAGATTACTGCACAGCCATCTATTCCTCAAGCACACACACATACTGGTTGGATGTGGCACGAGGGCGAGTGATGGTTCAGTATATACAATTTTATTAACAAGAGATTTCACAAAAATGTTATGCACTGTCAATAATTGAAAGGACAACAAAACAAATTAGTGACTCGCAGCTCGTGAGCTGTAAACCCACGTCAAGGCCCCAACCGATTTACAGGCCATTCACACACCTTTCATACTTGATCCACACAAGAACATTCACACCACCAGGCATGAAACCAACACATTATAACATTCACAAAAAGGGACAAGGTACACCATGCTTGAGAAAGACAGAAAAGACAAATATTTCTGCAGAACCACCTATTCTTCAAGCACACAAACATACTGGTTGGATTTGGCACGAGGGTGATGATTCAGTATATACAGTTGTATTAACCAGAGATTTCACAAAAATGAAATCCACTGTTAATAATTGAAAGGACGAGAAACTGAACCATTGACTCACAGCTCGTGAGGTTAAAGCCACAACAAGGCACCAACCGCTTTACAGGCCATTCATGCACCTTTCATACGTGTGACACATACAGAACCATTCCCACCACCAGCCGCTGGCCCAGCACATTACAACACTCACACCAGCAGACAGCGCCATTCAAGGACCCATCACTTTCACACCCCCACATTCCTGACACAGCAACCACACTATCTCACGGATTGCGTGGAGTGGCGTTTAGCTAGCAGTGTGTGTAGTGGCCAGCAGCAAGTCACTACTCACACACCACCAGCCAAAAACCTGTCCATGCACTCCACCAGCCAAGCGCCAGTCCATGCACACCGCCAGCCAAGCTCCAATCCATGCACACCACCAGCCAAGTGCCAATCCATGCACACCGCCAGTCAAGCACTAGTCCACTAACTGCCAGCCAAGCACCAGTCCATGCACACCACCAGCCAAGCACCAATCCACGCACACCGCCAGCCAAGCGCCAATCCAAGCACACCACCTGCCAAGCGCCAGTACACCCACACCACCAGCCAAGCGCCAGTCCATGCACACCATCCAAATTTGTTTTTAAACAAGAAAGAAAACACAAACCAATTGCAGCTAGATACAAAACTATAACTACAAAAACAACAGCAGTAACTAAAGACATCATTCTATTGCCAAAAGTTAAACTGACCAACTATATGAAACCATACAGACCAGGCAGTACACTATTAGACTCACGGTTGTTCCCAAAATCTCTTTTGAGTGTGACACAATCTGAAACATGTGGGCACATACAGCCCAGGATTAGAAGGACAATCGGCACAGTGCATACGACTCTCCTTCCGCACACCTCTTCACAAGCAGACTCTACATCTCTTACAGGGATTATTTTTTTTGGGGGTGGGAGGAATTAAATTAGGAAAGTGGCGATCTTTCAATCTAGCCACATCCAACTCTAGGAGCACTTGCCTGTTCCACAACAACAAGGCTGCCTATCACAGACTCCTGAAACTGAACAAAAGTCATCTTTGGCACAGGAGAACACTCCTTGTACACACCAAAAGCATTGAAAGTTGCTAAATTGAAGAGATGGATGGCCAACTTCTTATACCAAATGTAAGCCTTACGAATAGCATGGAAGGTTCCAACCTCTGATCTACTCTATCGACACCACCCATGTGCTTATTGTACTTTACAATGCACACAGGTTTGCGTACTTCAGCAGCCTGACCCCAAACAGTCACAGGTGAAGTACTCTCATCATTAATGGTAGTCATCATGTACACATCCCTCCTGTCCACAAATTCCACAGCTAGCAGTTCCTCACTATGCAAGGCACTGCACTGTCCCCTCTGAAACTTTTTGCAAACAAGCTCTTTTGGGTAACCTTTACGGTTAGAGCGGATTGTGCCACAAGCAAAAGTGTCCACTTTGAACAATTACTTAAACAATTGCACAGATGTGTAGAAGTTATCAAGGTGCAAATGGTGGCCTCTGTTAAACAGTCCTCTAGCAAGATCCCACACATTTTTCTCAAAAACTCCAAAAGTGAACGGACAACCAGGGGGGTCAATAGTGGAATCCCTACTAGTGAACACCCAGAAATTATAGACCTACTGTCCTACTCTCATACAACATATTCATATTAATTCCATAAAGTGGCCTCTTGCTAGGAATGTACTGCCTAAAAGCCAAACGGCCCTTGAACAGGACCAAAGACTCATCAAGAGATATTTCTTTACCTGGAATATAGATCTCTGAAAATTGATCTACAAAGTGATCAAGAACAGGCCGAATCTTAAAAAGACGGTCACAGTCAGGGTTATCTTGTGGCAACGCCAAAGCATTATTAACAAAATGCAGCATCCGAAGCAAAAGTAAATACCGATCACAACTCATAATTGTAGGAAATATAGCCGTTGCCATCAAGGGACTGGTAGACCAATATGAAGCCAGGGATGGCTTCCTTATCAAGCCCATCAAAGAAGTCAAACCCAAAAATGTATTCATCTCATCCAGATTTGTGGGAGTGCACCGGGTAGCTCTAGAGCGGGTTCTAAGTCTGGCACTGTTGTCCCTCAAAAACTGTTCAGCATACAAATTAGTCTGCTCAACGATCTCACCCAAAATACATCATCCATGAACAACGGAAAAAACTGTAAAGGCAAAAAAAATCACAATCCACTCTACACCCTGCATCACCACTAAAGGCAGGCAGCACCGGCTGCACGATGTTTGGATCAACCCAATGTCCAGCACTTCCAGTAGGAAGCCCAGCAGCCTCAAGCTGCAATCCAGATGCCTCTTGCACCATCAGAACATCAGTGTCCTTCTCTAAAACAGGCACTTCATCCGCACTGAGAGTAGCTTCATCCACACAGAGAGTAGCTTCATCATCCGATGATTTCATGTGGAGAGAAAACTCGCTGCCTGAATCTTCCCCTTCCTCCTCTCCCTCAGACGCACTACCAGTCTCATAATCCTGCTCAGAAGAAAATTCAAGAAGCATACCAACCACCTTCTGAGCAGTAATTCTACGGCTAGCCATAACGCTTACTAATAAAGGTAACTTGTCAAACAAGTCAACAACAACAAACCCTTTGTAAAAAAAGAAATAAACAAAATGTAGCTTTATCACAAAGACCTATATACTCCAACACTATACCACTCACTTGCCAGAAGCAGCTAGACCCACCACCACCTGCTATGCGCAGACACAGTAAGCACCAACACTATCCCACTAAAAAAGAAAAAAAAAGAAAATTATGCATAAGACAACGCAAAACACATCGCAAATAATTTAATGCATAAAACACTAATTAAATATGCTGTTATTATGACACCAGTTACAAAAAATTCATCCATGCATGACAATAATACTCATTTGGAGTAAATACAACAAAAATGTTTTTCCTACCAAAGAAATGCAAATACGCAAAACTGCAAAACAACCACTGCCGAAACCGCAAACAGGAATCGAAAGCTTTACACTAGAATTAAAAGGAGAAAAAAAACGATTACAATCACGTATGCAAATAATGCACCAGTCCACACACAATCCACCAGCCAAGCTAAGGGGTAGGTGGGCCTAACAGTATAAATAAAATATTCACCCCCGTAAAAGGGGAGCACCCCTTGCCCAAGAGGCCACTCCCCAACACCAACATTTTAAAAACCCTGGTGTCTAGTGGCTTCTGCCCTGGGCATAAAAACATACTGCTGATCTGCCACCCAAGGAGGGCAGAAATGGCCCCAATCATTGTCTCATAAAGGGGAGCGACCCTTGCCCAAGGGGCCCGCTCCCCAACATAACAAAAAATATCCCTGGTGGCCTAGTGGCCATATAAAAAAAGAAACCTGATGATCTGCCCCCCAGGGGGGCAGAAAACGGACAAATTAATGCTCCCCAAAGCAGAGCGACCCTTGCCCAAGGGGCCACTCCCCACAAATGAATCCCTGGTGGTCTAGTGGGCTACTAAATAAAAAGATGGTGAGTTCTGCCCCTCTGGGGGGAACAGACAGCCAAAAACATTACCCACAAGGGGTAGCAGCCCTTGACCAAGGGGCCACTCTCCACAAATTAATCCCTGGTGGTCTAGTGGGCAACTATATAAACCAAGCATTGGCATAGCCAATAGGTCTCGCCTTTGGGACCTTATAAGTGTTTTATCCATGCAACAGTTGCATAACTAAATACTTATAAGGTCCGAAAAGCGAGACCTATTGGCTATGCCAATGCTTGTTTTTTTAAACGGTCGTGACATACAAACACCAGCCATGTCGATACAATACTGGCCAGGAAGCAACACTATGCCGTATTAACTTCTATGTTGTCTATATTAAGTAGCTTCCATATACAATGTGGGAACACGACTACCTTGTGGACAGTTGTAGTAACAAAGAGCAACAAGGAAGCTATCGACTTCAGGAATGTGAAAGAAAGCTCTCATATCTCGAAAGCTGATGACCCATGATGAGAGAGGAAAGCCATATGGCGCCTCTGCTCGTAAGCGCGTGCCTGCGCACATGTACGCAAGCTCTAGGCCACAGTGTAGCACTTTGAAAAGGCCATTACTAAAAGTCTAGCACAACGCATGTGCTGCTCTAGGCTCGACCTAAAAATGGTGAGATCGGCCCCCCTAGGGGGATGCAGACAGCCAAAAACATTGCCCCCAAGGGAGAGTGACCCTTGACCAAGGGGCCACTCCCCACAAAATAATCCCTGGTGGTCTACTTGGCCACTAAATAGATAAATATGGCGAGATCTGCCCCCCAGGGGGCAGACAGCCAAAAACAATGCCCCCAAGGGGAGCAACCCTTGCCCAAGGGGCCACCCCCCATAAATGTATCCCTGGTGGTCTAGTGGGCCACTTTAATTGAAAAATAATGGCTCGATCTGCCCCCTAGGGGGGCAGACACAGGCAAAATATATTGCCCCCCGTGGGTGGGCACTAGGATGGCCGGGAGCCGTCCCACGCATACCCCATCAGTGACGTTGGACGGCTCCTGGCCGTCCAACGCACAGAAAGGTTTAAAGGCCTATCTCTCCAATTGACTAACACTGGGTACATTTATTACATTTAATAAGTGATAACTTTAGACTGAAAGCAGATAGAGATTTAGGGCCTGATTCACGAGGTAAACTTACACTTTTCTGTAAGTTTGCAAATGTTTTGTAGACACAAAGGGATTACAAGTTGTATCTTTACAAGTGCTCACACATATAAAGAGAGAAGAGTCTATTTTATTTATGTTCAGAGACTCTCCATTCATGATGATACTACTCATAAATACCTTTGTGAATGCCAAACAATCATAAGTGTAAGTTTATGATTGTTTGGCATTCACAAAGGTATTTATGAGTAGTATTTATGAGTAGTATCTGTTTACTTTTGTGAATCAGGCATATGGTGTTTATATTCAAAGGAATTGTATTTAACAATAACCTTTAATGGTAAAGTCAGATTTTAGATTGCAATTTTGAAAATGCCACTTTCAGAACCTCTGCATTTTCCTGCCCATATGATTCTAAGGGCTAATATGTGTTTCCAGCTGTTTGGAATGGTTAATGGCTTCTCTATTAAGAATGTGTATTAAGCCCAGACAGTGAACAATTGGTCCTATGTTAAACATCAATATTTCTGTTTTGTTGTGATTCATTTTATAGCCTTCAATTGATTGAAACCACAAACTCTGCCAACATTGTTCTTATATTCTGCTCAGCCAACCTTAGATGTAAAATTGTATAGTCCGCAAACAGTTTTAGTTTGGACATGCCTTCCCTTGGTGCTTCTATACCCATATTTGCCCTGATCCTGACTGCCAATGTTTCAATAAAAAAAGAAAATAGTCTGTGCGACAAGGGACAACCCTGCCAAGTTCCCCGATTTATATCTACAATCCATTCAAGTTAGAGGTTACAAAAACCTTGGCCTGTGCTCCTTGATATACATTGTGTAGCATATCAGTAATTAGACTAGAAAACCTCAGCCTCTTATGACCATAGAGAGGGGCGTCCCATTACACAAGGTCCAATTCTTTTTCAGCATCTCGGGAATCTGATTGGTGTTAAAAAAAATCTGATGAAATTTGCCGTCCTGCCACAAAACCTATCTGATCTTTTTGAATAACTTTCCGGGAAGCTGGAGTAATTAGATTTGCCCAGATTTTCATTAAGACTTTATAATCAGTCTTTATCATGCTGATAGGTCTATATTAGTTTATGTCACTGGGATTATTTCCCTTTTTAACAAAGCTGACAATGTTGGATTCTTTAAAAATTGATGATACCTCTCATCCTGTTTTCACAAAATTAAAAATCTCTACTAAGAAAGGTATTACCTCTCCTTGAAATGCTTTATAGAGCCCTGATGGAAGCCTGTTGTTCCCACAGGCCTTTCCAGTGGGCAGTGAGGCTAGAGCCTGCTGGATTTCTAGTGCTGTAATATCAACCATTAATCCCTTCGCCTGAAAACTTGACAGCTGCGGGAAATTGCTGTCTTGAAAATACTGATGTATTGCTTCCTTCAAAGCTGTATATTTAGTTGTGTTTAACTTGTTATAGTGGTCAAGAAAACATTAACACCATTTCCTTTTGGGAGATCAAAATCCCCATTCCCCGTTTCTGCAGTTCAGTAATTAATGTGGCTTCTTGCTTCACCTAGGTTGGCCAAGCCAAGAATGTACCTACAATCTGGCTTTCTATGTAAACCTGTTTTTTTTTCAATGTAGCTTAGAATAGTCAACAGGAAAATATAATAGCCAGTATAAAGTGATTCCAATATTACAAATACTTGTTTCTGCTAAGAAAAGGTGATATCCAAAAGTTCATCTTACAACCAATCAAAAATCAAGTTCTCTTGAAGCATTTAGATAAAAATATGAAGTGCGTACAGGATTCATAATACATAGGAAAGAAATAATAAAGCATGTACGATACAGTCATATCTCATTTCTAGTGATAAAAGGCATAAGATAAGTTGTATGTAGAAGGTTCGATATACTTAAGAGAAAGATAGTAAAACATATAACATGCATGCATAACTCAATTTCGATAATGAAGTTTGTGAGATATATTTTTTGTCTTTTCTTTAGAGAACAAACCTTGCCCAGGATTTGTTAGGTTCTTAAATCCCATAGAGAACCCTGTTTTTCATCAAGCATTGAATAAAATAGGATGTGTAAATAATTCCATGTTCATATTGGAGTTGGCTATTTAAAGATTTAACAGTTCAAACACAGTTAATGTCAGGTAGTAAAATACATGAGTTATTCATGGCTAATTCATACATTATCAATAACCAGTTGCTAGAACAGTTCAATTCCAGTTCTGCCATATTCTGTTTAGTTTAACTAGAGAACTCACCCTTTTGGCATAGATAGTTTCCCGCTTAAAAACTCTTTGCATTTTAGTCAGCCATTGGGAGATTGTCGGGATATTCTTACATTTCCAAATGGCTACTGGGGTTGCAATAAAAATAAATTGGCGTTGGCCAAGGGTTGGCTCTTCGCTCTGCAAAAAGGAGCCCCTAAAGGATTGGGGGAAAAGTTAATTGCCAATTTTTTTCTTATTTATATAAAGACACTCTGTCAGAAATTCATTAATTGGGGCTGCAGGTGAACCCCACATGTAGCCAATCCCCAGTAGCATGTCTATATCTAAAGCATCTAGGGGGAAAGAATATGTGGAGTTTGTCAGGGATATAATAGATCGTCCACTCACAAACCCATGTCATCCTCCTTAAATTAGCGGCACTTACCGCATTGCAGCTCATATTATTATAAACCTGCCACTGCTGAAGATTAAAGTAGCAGCCCATGGAAGTACCAACTCTCTCAAGATTATCTAAAATCATTTGCTTGTTTTCCACACATTTAAATAATCTATACCAATTGCCCAGCCCTTTAAATCTTAATACAAAGTGGGCCCTCCCAAGAAATATACGATCGCTGTTTTCTGTGCTGGTTAAACCCAAACAAAACTGCTTAATCCGTGCATAGCTGAAAACCAGGAACCAATTAATATTAATTTTAAGATTTAGGATTCTCTGCCAAGATAGAAAGGGACCACTGAAGCCCCAAAGGTATGCATTCCTCTAATTTCATCCGGGGATAAAGCTAAGGGATTCCATGCGCTTCCGAAATTCTTTAAAAATGAGATATAATAACTCTAGGAATCTTATAGCGTGACTTTTTTGGCAGTTTATTAATACGTAGAAAAGGGGCAAGACCAATCTCAGATTCCTTAATCATTAAGGTAAGAAAAAAAATGGACTTCAGACATATCCCTGAATAATTATAGTTCAGCCAATTAATAAGCAAGGCTTGATAGTATAACCATTGCAGAAGGCAGTTTCTCAAAGAAGCAGCTAAAAAGTATCGCCTCTTATTAAGAATGATTTATTTTGTATTCCCCGATCTCTGTAAAATCTCTTATTTCAGAAAAGGCTCTCACTATGTCATGTTTATCTGCTTCTAGATGAAGAGCCATATCGTCTGCAAATATCTTGAGTTTGGCAGACCCAGGGACAGAGGAAACTATTTGTGCACCCGTTGGTGAAATATCTACAAACTATTGATCTCCTCTATTGCAAAGAATTTCCTCAATTCTCGTTTAGCACTGGCCAATTGCAGGTCTTCCACAGCTCGGTCCCCCGGAGAACTTATCTTCGTCTGCAAGGCAGTATCAACCGCTAGTTGAAGTTCGACTGTTCATGCCCCCGAGTTCTAGATTGTACAGCCATAAAGCCTTGAAAGCTCAACAAACGGAATAAAGTGTTGTGGTGCCCTTATACACATGAAAGAACTGTTTAATCCATTTTTTTGTATTTGTCAGCCATTCCTGGATAGAGAGAAGGAGACTGTCCTTCGGCCACATGAACCTTCCTCTTCATCTAGCTTCTATTTCTATCTTCTCACTAATCACTGAATGATCCTAAAATAAATTTGCACAGATTTTGGAATCAAGACACCTAAGGGAACGAGAGATAAAAAAATAGTCTATGCAAGAGGCAGACTGGAATTGTCAGGAGTAACAAGTGTATTGTGGCATTTCCGGGTAGGCCCTACAGCATGGGTCAATCAATTGATGGTCTTGTGTCATTACATCCAATACTTTTTGAATTTTATAAATTATAGGACCCACCGCTCCATTAGCCAGTTTGTGAATCCTATTAATAGATTTAGGATCACCTGGAATTAGAGCATAGTAATTCACAAAATTGAATAAATTGCCATTTAGCCTTGCTTTAATAAAAAATCCATCTATCATGTGTGTCCCTCTGGACCCGTATGATCTCCCAGTCTATCCCTCACCCAAAGTAGATTGCCCCTTATAGCCATCACTGCAGAAGCAACAGATTCCTTGAAATATTATTTAGGAATAAAAAGCTTTGCAGTATTTGTCTTTAAATGAGTTTCTTTGAGAAACAAAATTTGTGGTGAAAAAGAGGTTGTTCATCTAATAAGGCTGCCATACGTTTGCTTATTAGATCCTCATTTAACATTAACCAATATTATACGTATTTCAAGACCAATCCCCCCCAAAACATTGCCTTAAGTTGACGCATCATAAACAGAAAAGTTCCCGACATTACATTTCACCTATGGTTCTGCTCTTTTTAATAAGCATGCTCCCAACCACCAACACCCTCCCTAAACTTCCCTTCCACCCCAAACAGAAGGGAATCACCCAAATATCCATCTCCAACCTCTCTTGGTGGTCGCCTGGGTGAATGCCCTCTCTGGGTGCCATGTTGGTGCACCCCCAGTAAACTGCTTATCTCCACATCCCTCTGATATTAATAATACTCGATTTCTCTCATCTTTTCCCTCTCTATGTAGAAATTATTTGCAACAGTTCTTGAGCTTCCTCCAAAGTTGTGAACATTTGAAATTTCCCTTTTACTAAAACCCTGAATTTAGATTGTTGCCCGATTGCTGTGTGTGCGCCCTGGACCTTGAATAAGTACAAGAGCTTAACAAATACCCTTTTGTGGCATGCTGATGCTGTGGACATATCAGAGAAGATTCAACAACAAGCTCCTTCATCAGTAGAAAATAGTTTTCTCTGGATGGCTCTACAAAGAATCTGCTCTTTGATACGATATTCTGCAAAGTTCACCAAAATTGACAAGGAACATTTTGAATTTGGATATGGGTGAGCCGGTCCTCCACCTTCTTTTCCTCCCAATATGTCCTCCAAGGTGATAATTATTCACAAACACTTCTTCCGCGGCACAACAGAGCAGAAGAGAAGCCCCCGTCCCCCGGGCCTACACCAGAGTCCTCCCGGGGGTTTACCCCAGGTAGCCTGAACAAAAGAATGACCAGTTTCAAATCGGCCACGGTCGCCATCAATAACTTTTTCCAATGTTAAATGATGGTGTGCCAGTGCCTTCCATCGTACCCCCGCAGCACCGTGTCTCAACATTCCTGGTGGCTCAAGCAGCAGCATCGCGGGATTCCGTTTGCCCGGAAATGGAAATCGTGCCACAGTGAGTTGTTGGACGGAGGGGTGGGCAACTCACTCAGCAGCAGTGCATGTAGAATTGCCTGCCCGACTTGAACCTGGAGATTATTGTGTATTTACCCTTTCACTAACCGAAATGTGATGGAAATTTGTAATGCTCTGGTTTCCAAAATTTATCAATTGTGCGCTACATATGTTTAGAAGTAAAACTGCCTGTCAGGTGCATATGTAGTAATGATTGCAAGAGACTATTTGAATGGAAAATGTGCTCCCAGTAAATGGCAATGTGATACCACAGCCTGCTATAATTCTAGAATGAGAACCGGCCACTCCAAAGTGCACCACTGGGCACATACCCTCACCTTCTACTTCCCCGCTACATGGGTCTGGCTCATTTGCTACACTTGTTCTGTGGAACGCTTGAATTTTTCACTACTCTTGAGATGTTGGTGATGCAACATTGATGACAGCACCCCCAGAGTAAAAATTGTTCCAGGACCATTGCAAAAACTCAATCTGTTGGAAACAACACACAGCAGATACACTGCAACTTCATACCAATGCAAACGTAGGCAAGAGACATTGAACAGTTTTGTAGTAACAACAGAAGTAGAGGGTAGGAGCACCAGAAGGAGGGCTATCCTTTTCAGAGAAAACTGCAGGCAATTTATCCATGTCTATGGACTAAGGAATGTGTTGACAAAGTCTGCGCTATTCAAATACCACATGCATACATACAGACTTAAGGATTTAGGCTATATACATACTTTTAAAATTGCAGAACTCTCTCGCTTTGTTTAAAAAATTATTTAAAAATCATTAGAACAGCTATTAAATAAGTTTACAGTGACTGCTGCTTGTATTTGATGTTTTAAATATATGCTTCAAAAGTGGGATATATTTTATTTTATTTTTTACCAATCTTGATATACAAGCCTTGATTGTAGAATAGTTGCCAGGTGACAACCCAAGGCATCAGACCCAATTCCAGGAGTGCATGTAATACAACAGCAACGCTGAGTGGTGGTTGGCTTGCAATAAAAGTATTTATGTTGGTTTTGTGCTGCTGTTCTTTTCTTTGTGTACAACATCTCAATGCTGCAGCTATAGCTGCTTCCTCAGACTACTTCCTATACCCAGGACATTGCAGCCCAGTGCCTAATTTGAGCCGGTGGTTTCCAGTGCTCTCAACCAGCACACAATGGTCAACAGCAGCATTATGGCCTTGTTTAGGATGACGGTTGGAAAACCATTCCGACCGCCGTGGTAGCGAAAATAAACCATCTTCTTTTACTGCAGCAAAACTGGCGGTCAGATTAGGATCAACCACCAGAACAATCCAACAGCGGCGGACCGATGCCACAAATGACTGCTGGTAGCGTCCAGAGCAGGTGAATATCTGTCCCCGGCGGTCAGATTTTCTGCGGAAAGACCCAAAATCTCTGCACGGCCAGCGGATTGACCGCAAATCAAATTAGTATACGATTGCGGTGACAGCGGAACAATCCACTGTTTCCGACCACTGCGATCGCAACCAGTGTTGAATGGGAGAGCCGGCAGAAGGGCTGTTGTATTCCAACCGCCGCGGTCGCTCCAGGACAGTAATGGCGGCCGACAAAAAAACACACCACAAGGCCACCAAGTGTGGGCATGAACCTGGCTCTGCCTCAAAAAACACCTAACACAGCCCAATGACACATCCCCATGGCAACTAAAAGAAAACAAATCCCAGGTCAACCCACACAACACCCCTAACAGGAAGACTCCATTAGCCCCTTCCCTAACCAGAATCCTTTGCAATCTTAATACTCCACTACTGGAGGGCCAAACCCCACAGCACAAAGGAGAGGCAAATCACCACACATCTCACCAGCACAAAAACATGCACACACCACACACATCACCACTTTCAAAACTGCACTTTCCACACATCTGCACACCATGTCACAGAAGAAAATGCCCAAATTCACTGACAATGAGTTGTTAGTGATGGTAGAGGAGGTAATCAGAGTAGAACCACATGTGTTTGGAAGCCTGGTCCAACAGACACCACAAGCCAGAAAAAATCAAACATGGGAAAGGATTGTCAACAAAGTCAATGCAGTAGGGACCGTCCCCCGCTCCAAGAAGGGGATCAGGAAGCGGTGGAATGACCTCAAGAGCGAGGTGAAAGAGAGGAACAACAAGAACATTAAGCTGGCTCAAGTGACTGGCGGTGGCCCTCCCATTCCACCACAAACATTCACTGAATGGGAGGAGAAAGTGCTTGCCACACTGCATCCAGAGAGCCTCACAGGAATACAGGGAGTGGAGGCTGGTAAGTGGAGGCTGGTAATTACCAACAAATGCCTACCATTACACTGCTATGTACTGTCTTGCACAACTACAAAGACATACCTCCTAGGCCCAAATGCACTCATGTACACCACACTCTCCCCAACACATGTCTCGCAGATCCAACATTTACTCCATAAGATTCACCCCAAAGGTAGCTAGCAATATTTCCATGGGCGCATGTGTACAGGTAGCCAGCACTACAACTCCCACCAGGCGCCCTAGTCCCAAAGCTGAGCAGGATGTAACACTCCACCCCACACCCACAACCATGTGTCAGCCATTGCATTGCCCCATCTAACTAACAGGTAGGTAGCCATCTTAACAGAGAGGGGGGTTTGCTCACATCAAACCAACAAGTAGGTAGCCATCTCATCAGGGAGGAGGGTTTGCTCACACAAACTTACAGGTAGGTTGCCATCTTAACATGAAGGGGGGTTTGCTCACATCAAATTGACAGGTAGTTAGCCATCTTAACATGGAGGGGTGTTTGTGGGTTGGAAGACTGCACTACAACTCCCACCGGGCCCCCTTGTCCCACAGCTCAGCAGGATGGAGTACTCCACCCCACACCGACAACCATGTGTCAGCCCTTGCGTTGCCCTCATCAAACTAACATGCAGGTAGCCATCTTAACAGGGAGGGGTGTTTGTGGGTAGGACGCCTGCACTACAACTTCCACCAGGCCCCCTGTCCCAAAGTTTAGCTGGATCGAGAAACAACCATGGGTCAGCCATTGTATTGCCCTCATCAAACTAACAGGTAGGTAGCCATCTTAACAGGGATGCGGGTTTGTGGGTGGGAAGCCTGAACTACAACTCTCAACAGGCCCACTTGTCCCAAAGCTCAGCAGGATAGAGCATACCCCCCCAGCCAGAAGCATGTGTCAGCGATTGCATTGCTCACCTTCATCTAACAGGTAGGTAGCCATCTTATGCTCTTTTGTCCCACTCCTGAGCAGGATGGAACACTTCCCCATCCAAGAGCCATGTGGAGCCTATTCCCTTCCTCTGCTCCACTTCACAGGGAGGCAGCCATCTTAACAGGGAGGATGTTTGTGGATGGGAGGCCTGCACTACTACTCCCACCAGGCGCCCGTCCTAAAGCCCAGCAGGATGGAACATTCCCCACACCCACAACGATGTGGCACGCATTGCATTGCTCACCTCCACCTAACAGGTATGTAGCCATCTTATGCTCTCTTGTCCCACCCCTGAGCAGGATGGAACACTCCCCCATCCAAGAGCTTATTCCCTTTCTCTGCTCCACTTCAGTCAGAGGGAGGCAGCCATCTTAACAGGGAGGGGTGTTTGTGAGTGGGAAACCTGTACTACAACTCCCACCAGGCCCCCGTCCCAAATCCCAGCAGGATGGAACTCTCCCCACACCCACAACTATGTGGCAGCCATTGCATTACTCGCCTCTACCTAACAGGTATGTAGCCATCTTATCGTCCCTTGTCCCACCCCTGAGCAGGATAGAACACTCCCCCATCCAAGAACCTATTCCCTTCCTCTGCTCCACTTCACAGGGAGGCAGCCATCTTAACAGGGAGGGGTGTTTGTGGGTGGGAAGCCTGCACTATAACCCCCACCAGGCCCCCTGTCCCAAAACCCAGCAGGATGGAGCACTCTCCACACTCAAAACCATGTGGCAGCAATTCACCTCAACTGTGTCCCCAAACATATAGGTAGACAGTGTATGCACCCTGCCATTCCTCTAAAAATGCATTGATCCATATGACCCCACCAGCCCTCACACGTCATCCAACTTGGCATAGATCCAATAGCCACTTCCAGTGTGCAGACAGCTAAGCGTATGTAACTATCACAGAAATTAAAGTTTGAACCACAAAGTCACATGTTGTAGAAATTCAGGGCACAATCATGTACAGTACTGAATGCCATGTGTAAGTGCCATGGGAGCAGAACATCAAGGCCCATAAGAACACAAAACATGCATGGTCAGTTGTTAAAAGAAAGTAAAGTACATGATATGACAGGTATGCATAGGATTACAATAGAAAGTCCTTGATCAGGTGTAACGTCTTCCATGCAGAGTAAACAAAAAGACGCCTCACACAAAGTTATCATGCTGCTAGTCGTTAGGTGTCGACATGTCCTTGTAATCACACAATCTATAGGTGGAGCATGGTATCTATTGACATGTCACACCAGGGACAAGTAATGTATGTACCTCCACATAATGTCATGATGCTCAGCACTGTGCAGCCAAACTAAGTGACATCAATGTACACTGTGTGGTGTATCACATGTAACATCCAAACATCTAACACCAAGCCTGTGGGGTGCACTTCAATGAACATTTCACCTCTGTCCAACAGCAGATCAACAATTGACTGCAGAAGAAGAGAACACAGACCTGCAGAGCCAGTCTCCCCCCCGGAATATGGACCCTTGGTTGCAGACATCTTCAGTTTCTCAGATGCGGAGAACAAACCTGGCCCATCCGGACTGTCAGGGCGCACCACGTCCCAGTCCCCTACTATTCCCACCACCACCACCTCAGCAACAACAACCGCACTGGCCCCTGCTGCAATGACCAGTGTGGCCTCAACAACCACCACCACCACCAGTGCTGCCTGCAACAGTCTCCCTGCCTCAGAGGATACAAACACCACCCAACAATCGGAGGAGGACAGGGAGAGTCTGCGCGTGCGTCGAGTGGCAACGACACAGGTCTGGGACAGCAGGGCAGGTGGGAGGGCAACTGGGGGACAATATCGACAGGACACTGGTGCCGAAGCCTTGGCCTACATCGCCCGAGTCCTTGGGGCATATGAACAAACCCAGGGATATGTGAGCCAGGTTCTGGAAGAAGTGTGTGAGCTCTGCCTGCTGCTAAGGTCCATGGACAATCGTATGGGTCTCATGGGCCAGCTAGTCGGTGTTCTGAGGGACAGTCATGCAGCCCAAAGGACAGCTCAACCTCCCTCCTGTGCCACGCAGGAGGTTACTCCTATCACCTCAGCTGCGGCCACAGAGAGGGGTGAGATGGAACAGGATGACTCCTCAGACACCGCTGAGCCCACAGCAGAGCCCCCCCGGAATACACAAAAGGGGCGATCCGAGAAAACCTACGGGAGGATCATGTGGCAAAGCACCAGCCACACGCAAGTCAAAGAGCCAGCCATGATGGCACCTCTCTTCACCTTGACATTGACTTTTTTGACTATCCCTACCCACATTGCCAAGTTGATGGCAGGTGTCTGTTGGACTGTGTCACCACATCAATGTGGTGACTACTCTATTGTCTCGTCTACCATCACTGACAACTCATTGATTCCCTTTACACCATTTTCTTAAACCCACTTGTCTGTCACAAACAATCGTTGTAAATAAATACTCTTTACACACCTCTGTCTTTGTGTCAGATCCATGTTTATCACAGGATGTGCAATGTTGACTCTGATTCCAATGTATCTGAAGCTCGGATTGTGACGAGGCATTGAGACGCCTAAGGGACTTAGAAAGACACGAGAGCTCTGCTTCGCCCTGGCGTGTGTGCGTAGCGCTGCCTGCTACGCCTACTTCGTAAACTGCGAAGCAGACAGCGCTACGTACACTTCGTGGGCGAAGCGGAGTACTACGCCCGGGGTTAGTTGAGACATCCCACCTGCGTTGGACATTGTGTACTGGAATGAACCAGTTGCAAAGAAATGCAGGGCTGCCATTACCTTACATGTTGGTGTCAAAGCAGTTGGATATCAATCAATCAATCAGGCAATCAATCAATCAATCAATCAATCAATCGATCAATCAATCAATCAATCAATCCATTTGTAGAGCGGGCTACTCACCCGTGAGGGTCTCAAGGCACTAGAGAGGGTGGGGGACGAGCAGCTACTGATCGAACAGTCAGGTCTTGAGGAGTCTCCTGAAGGTCAGTAGGTCCTGGGTCTGCCGCAGGTGGATGGGGAGGGTGTTCCATGTCTTGGTGGCGAGGTGGGAGAAAGATCTACTGCTGGTGGTCGTTCGGCAGTTGCATGGGACGGTGGCAAGGGCGTGGTCAGTGGAGTGAAGCTGGCAGTTCGGGGTGTAGAAGGTGAGTCGTTCGTTGAGGTATGCTGGTCTGGCGTTGTGGAGTGCTTTGTGAGTGTGGGTGAGGAGCTTGAAGGTGATCATCTTGTTGACCGGGAGCCAGTGCAGGTCTCTTAGGTGGGCGGTGATGTGGCTGTGGCTAGGGATTCCGAGGATGAGGCGTGCGGAGGCGAT
Source organism: Triturus cristatus (assembly GCF_964204655.1). NCBI lineage: Eukaryota > Metazoa > Chordata > Amphibia > Caudata > Salamandridae > Triturus > Triturus cristatus. The sequence goes on from NC_140590.1 coordinate 1,709,095,995, forward strand.
TTGTATGCGTTGAAGTCTTTCCTGGAGTTTGGCCGTGGTTCCCGCGCACAGGGCGTTGCCGTAGTCAAGCCTGCTGCTGAAGAGGGCGTGAGTGACCATCCTTTTGGTTTCAGTGGGGATCCATCTGTAGATCTTTGGGAGCATGCGGAGGGTGTTGAAGCAGGAGGAGGAGACAGCGTTGACTTGCTGGGTCATGGAGAGCATTAAGTCCAGGATGAACCCCAGGTTGCGTGCGTGGTTGGTTGGTTTCGGGGCAGCTCCCAGCAAGGCCGGCCACCAGGAGTCATCCCATGTGGAGGGGGTGGAGCCGAGGATGAGGACCGCCGTCTTGTCAGAGTTCAGTTTCAGATGGTTGGTCTTCATCCACTCTGCGACGGACTTCATTCCCTCGTGGAGGTTGGATTTGGCAGTGGTAGGGTCCTTGGTGAGGGAGAGGGTCAGCTGGGTGTCATTGGCTTACGAGATGATGTTGAGGTGGTGCAATCGGACGATGTTGGAGAGTGGTGCCATGTAGATGTTGAAAAGGGTCGGGCTGAGGGATGATCCTTACGGTACACCGCAGGTGATCTTGGTGACTTCTGATCGGAAAGGAGGTGGTCGACTCTCTGGGTTCTGCCGGTGAGGAAGGAGGTGATCCAGTTCAGGGTTTTGTCATGGATTCCTATGTCATGGAGGCGTGTGCGCAGGGTGTGGTGGCAGACGGTGTCAAAGGCGGCCGAGAGGTCCAGGAGGATGAGGGCCGTGGTTTCACCGTTGTCTAGCAGGGCCCTTATGTCATTGGTGGAGGCAATGAGGGTGGTTTTGGTGCTGTGATTGCTGCAGAAACAGGATTGGAAGGAGTCCAGGATGTTGTTCTCCTCGAGGAAGTGGGTCAGTTGCTGGTTGGCGGTTTTGTCAATGACTTTCACTGGGAACGGGAGCTGGAAGATGGGTCGAAAGTTCTTGAGGTCCTTTGGGTCCACTTTGGGTTTCTTGAGTAGGGCGTTGATTTCGGCGTGTTTCCAGCTCTCCGGGAAGGTAGCGGTCTCGAAGGAGCTGTTGATGATCTTCCGGAGTTGGGGTGCAATGATGGGGCTTGATTTGTTGAAGATGTGGTGGGGCAGGGGTCGGAGGGTGTTCCTGATTTTGACAGTGTCTTCGTCGTTGACGTTGTTCGAGGAGAGCAGGGGGTCGGTGTGTTTGGTGTGGGTTGGGTCGGGGGTGTTGGCATCTGTCATCGGTGTCTGGGTGTCAAAGCTGTCGTGGATGTCTGCGATCTTGCGGTGGAAGAAGGTGGCCAGGGAGTTGCATAGTTCTTGCGACGGCGGGATGTCATTGGAGCTGGAGCTGGGGATGGCGAGTTCTTTCATGATGTTGAAGAGCTCTTTGCTGTTGTGTGTGTTGTTGTCGATGCCTTCCTTGAAGGAGGTCCTTTTGGCAGATTGAATGAGTTTGTGGGGCTTGCGTCTGGCATTCTTGAGGGCTGCGTGGTTGTCTGGTGTCTGGTCGTGGCGCCACTGCTCCTCGAGTCTTCGGCAGTTTTGCTTGGAAGTTTGGAGGTCGGTGTTCAACCAGATGGCTCTCATATCGGTGCGCCTGTTACAGGGTTTCCTGATCGGGGCGAGGGTGTTGGCGCAGTCGTTGATCCATTAGTCTGAAGTTGTGGGCTGCTGCGTTGGTGACAGTGGGCTCGGATGGAGGGTCTCAGGCGAGGGTGGTGATAAGCTGGTCTTTGGTGACTTTGTTCCAGCTGTGGTGTGGGATTTGTTGCAGTCTCGAAGGAGAAGTGGATGCAGTGGAGGTCGGTCCAGTGGAGTTCGGTGGTGTGGCTTAAAAATATCCATCCAAAAGTGCCAGCAATATATGGCCTACCAAAAGTCCATAAAGACCTTCTAAATCCTCCTATGAGACCTACTGTTTCAAGCATTGACTCTCTGACTGAACCACTAAGTATATATGTGGATAAATTTCTCCAACCACTGGTTGTGCGTCAGACAGCCTATATCAAAGATACTACTGCCAGGATAAACAAAGTTGAGAGATTAGCATATATTATGGATAACCAACGGCTGGTGACCTTGGACATAGAGGCCCTCTATACTAACATACCTCAGGATGATACTATCAATATGTTGGAGGGCCTCTTGACCAATGGTACCGGCGATTTATGCTCACATTCTTCATTTTTGGTTGAATCTGTTGAAATCATTTTGAAGAATAATATATTTTTATTCAAAGACAGTTATTACAGACAGATCAAAGGGACCAGCATGGGAGCCACATGTGCTCCTAGTCTGGCCTGCCTGTATGTGGCAGCTTTTGAAGACAAACATATTTTTAACCCTGCAGCCCCATTCTATGAGAACATTACATGCTGGTCCCGTTACATCGATTATGTTTTTTTCATGTGGGAAGGAACAAAAGAGCATCTTATAGAATCTATAGATTGATTAAATTTAGGAGATATGAACCTAAAATTTTCCTCAAGTATAAATAAGGAGAGCTGTGATTTTTTAGATATTAAAATCAAGCATAACGCTGGCACACTGTCCGTAGAGCTCTATACGAAACCCACGGACCGGAACACAATGCTTCACTATCACAGCAACCATCCCATCAGTCAAAAAAAATATATACCTTTTGGTCAGTATCTCAGAATCAGACGGAATTGCATCAATATCTCAGAATCAGACGGAATTGCACGGACATGAGAGATTTCAACCGACATGCCGATGTTTTGACCAAATAACTTCAAGATAGGGGATATCCCAAGAAGCTCACTAAGCAAGCTTAAAAAAAAGCGCGAAATATTACGATAGAGAATCCCTCTTCAAACTGAAATTACAAAAAGTAGGAGAACAGAATCCTCCATTAGTTTTCGTTACTAATTTCAGTAATGTAAGCAATAAGGTCAAGAATATCATAAATAGAAATTGGCAATTACTGAACGATAAAAACAATGTAGGATTATCTAAACCTATGTTCAGTTTCAGACGAAACCGTACTATCCGTAACAGATTGGTACACACATACAGAGAGGAGATAGGATGTAAACAACATAGCATCAATAATGCACCTCTTCCAGTCGGCAATTTTGCCTGCAGTACCTGTAAAAACTGTGACAATATGATCAAGGGTAATGTGATCCATTATAATGGAATGACTCATAAGATCAAGAGTTTCAATAATTGTAAAACTAAAAATTTGATTTACTTGATTGTCTGTCCTTGTAATAAAGGTTACATCGGAGAAACGTCCAGAGAAATAAGAACTAGGATAACTGAACACAAATCAGCAATTAGGACAGGAAAAAGAACAGCTCCATTAGTGGAACACTGGCTCACCCACAATCAAAAAATAGAGGATTTATAATGGTGTGGTGTAGAAATCATTCAATCCAGCACACGAGGGGGCGACCTTGTATGCAAAAGGAAAAAACGCAAACAATTTTATATGTCTCGCTTTAATACATGCAAAAATGGCCTTAATAACAAAGAGGAGTGGGAGAGACTCATATAAGAACCTCATAAGAATATTGTAATGTTTTTTCAAACTTAAACATTCATCTGGAAATCCATGATATTAGACCTAGATAAGAACCCCACAATGTACTTTTAAATGTAATCATTATATGGCGCTGTATCTCTATGTAATGGCCAGTAGATTGTTATTACCTGTTACTGTTATTTTTTATCATGACCATCTAACTAAAAGATACCAAGTATGCATAAGGAATATTTTGTTATGATTTATATGGTGGGATAAACTTCTCCTAGGTATATCTTGATTATATTTTTCATAAAGCTCATTTTTTTCAAGATGTATGCGAGGGACATTTCAAGATGGACGCTATAGGTATATTAATCTGGTAGGCATAAATATAAATATAACATATAATATACTATCACCATATTAATCAATAATTTATGGTGATCGGTCTTTTTGGTACTTTTTTCTAATCCTATGCTAATACCAAATTTTATAACGAGATGATTGTTATTCCATCTCAGTGTACAATGTTTATTGAATACACGAGCGTGCATTTCCGGACACTACAAGATGGCCGCTATAGAATTACGATTTGAGTAATTACGTCAGAATGTTATTTTTATTTGAGTGTTTTTATTTTAGTGTTTTTGTGACAGTGGTAAATGATTTGCACAACAAAAAGTTCATTTTAATAATATCTGTGATATCAATAGGAATTTATTTTAAAGACGAACATAATTCGATTACGCATACCATATCCGGTCTTAGTTCTCCGGATTTGTATATAAAGACATTGACCGGGAAGCTATCCTTGAGAGATTGAGCTCAAGAGAGAGATTTTGATGAGGGATTTGATCATGCTCAGTCATTTTGATGCTCATTTGATTGAGAGGCAGCTCATTTGATTGACATTTGCTCAGCTCGAGAGGACGGACACAGCTGTGACCATGATCGGATGTTCCTTGTGCTTCCTGCGATGATGACCGGACGTTCCTGGGAGGCCATTTTGATCCTTTGCCGGCGCCCAGACGATCGGACCTTTCTTACATCGGTGGATCGGATCCTCTGTATCAGCTGTGCCCCCCGGTGGTGATCCCTGCATCAGCTACGCTCCTGGCTTCCTTCCAGCAGCAGAGAAGGCCTGAGGACTGACCCCCATGATTCCTGCCTAGCAGCCAGCAAGCAAGTCGACCTGGTAAGCGCCATTTTCTATCCTTTGTGATAGATGGGCCCTGCTTCCCTGCGTTATTTACCTTTTTTGCCAATTATTGCTTGATTGCTTGCTTAAACGTGCGCTGCTTGATTTTATAATCTGATTACAGTGTATTATTGATGCGCTCCGCCTGAACGATTTTACATTCAGATTGCATTTTATCCTTTATGTACTCTGCTTGATTAATTAATTTTGTATGGAGATTCATCATATATGCGCTCCGCCTGATTGATTTTATATTGATTGCATTTTATCACGTATGCGCACTGCTTGATTTTGCATTCAGATTGTATTTTATCCTTTATGTACTCTGCTTGATTAATTAATTTTGTACTGAGATTTATCATATATGCGCTCCGCCTGATTGATTTTACATTGATTGCATTTTAGCACGTATGCGCTCTGCTTGATTGATTTTGCATTCAGATTGCATTTTATCCTTTATATGCTCTGCTTGATTAATTAATTTTGTACTGAGATTCTTCACTTGCGCGCCCTGCTTGATTGCTTGATTCTTTTGCGCTCCGACTTTCGGGGGGAGACTCGTGCTTCGCTCCGCCCTCTCTCCCACTCCTCTGAGGTGCTGGGCCTGCGCCTGCCTGGCTTGACCGGGGCCAGGCTGCGCACCGCAGTGGAGAGGGACTGAGAGTCCATACCCTGTGCGGCTGAACCCCAAAGCTCGGCCTTCGTTCTCTGGCTCGCCTAGCCACCCAAGGCGCTCCACTGCACCCCCACCAAGCAGCACCAACCATGGAGTCAGACGTCACGGCTCAACCCAGCAACGCCGAAGAAGACGACATGGAATGGAAGACCAAGGCAAAGAGAGGACGTGAGTCGGGCCCGAACTCACCAGAAAAGGCATCAAAACTTCCCCGCGCACCCCCTGCAAACAACGCAATTCCAACCTCAAACCGCTACCTGGTTCTCCAAAGTACCCAGGACAATGACGCCCATCCCCAGGACAACACGGCATCTGAACCCGGGACCTCTTCAGGCCCCACAAAGCGACTACGGATCCCTCCCATCATCCTGAAGAACTTGGCCACCCACAAGGACCTCGTGGAGCTACTGGACGAACACTGCATCTCCCCCTTCACAATCAAGCCCCGGCAGGACCACGCCAAGATCATGCTCACCACACCGGACGACTACAGGAGCGTGACCAGCATGCTTACAGACCAGAAAATGGAGTACCACACCTTCTCACTGACCACTGCAAAAGCTCAGCGCTTTGTAATACGCGGGCTCCCAGCAAACGCATCCCTTGGGCACATCACTGAGGACTTATCGGAACTTGGACTTCCAGTCAAAAATATAACGCAGATCGTCTCTCCAGCGGACAAGAACAAGAAGTTTCCCCTCTTTGTGGTAACCCTGTCGGCAAGCAAGGATGGGAAGCCAGCAGACCTCTCATCAGTCACACGGCTCTGCAGTTGCAGTGTCACCACAGAAGCACCTAGAGGGAAACGAGGACCGGTCATGTGCTACAACTGCCAGCGCTTGGGGCACACCTCTGCTCTCTGCCTCCAGAAGCCAAAGTGCGTACGCTGTGGAGGCGAGCACACCTCTAACCAATGCACTAGGAACCGCGAAACCGAACCAGCAATATGTGCTAACTGCACAGGACCCCACCCAGCAAGCTACCGCGGCTGCCCCTACCTGCAGAAGGCAAAGAAGGATGGACCGCGCAAACCACCCCAACCACAAAAGACTTCCCCACACTCAACTGCAACAGACCAGGGACAAAGGAAGAGTTACAAACCCGCATTGGCACACAGGATCCCAACTGGCAATCCAACCAACAGCCATAGCGACGCGCGTGTGGATGGAAGAACATACGCAGAAGTAACAGGACCCAAACAGAACAGCCCACCACCACCACCAACGCCACCACCAACGCCAACACCACCACCACCAACTGCCCCAGCACCATCCTGTGACATAGGCTCAGCCATCAACTGGCAGGAACTCATCACGAAGATGGCGAAAACAGTCGCAGACATGAACATCCACCCTTTGGTGACAATGGTGGCGAATCTCATCACTGGACTTTTCCACGGTGAAGAAAACACACACAATGGCAGCAAAATCTAAAGGAAACTCCCTCTTCTTGATGTGGAATGCTAACAGCATTCAGAAGAAAACTGCAGAACTCCTGCACCTGATGGAAACCATGGATGTGAGCATAGCGCATATCTCCGAGACCCATCTCCAAGGAAGCCAGAAGCTCAACTTAGCAAACCACAGGGTGTACCGCACAGATCGCATCACCAGTGGGGAGCATTGATGCAACTGGCATACAGATCCAGACATCTACAGGCCCCCTATGGCTGATTGCCGCCGACTCACCCCCAGGCAAGCTAAGCCCAAAGGACTTGGATGCTTTATTGGACCCCCGCATCCCAACATTAATTGGCGGAGACCTAAATGCCAAGCACCAGTGCTGGAACTCTCGCGTGGCAAACAGCAAAGGACACGCTCTACTTGCCCACTCAAAGAAGGAGGACTTTGTAGTGGCTGGCCCAACTCAACCAACACACTATTCAGGCTCTGCACTGCATAAACCGGACGTTCTGGACATCGTCGTCATGAAGAATCTCTCCCAGTCTATGGAGTTGGAATCCCTAACTGCACTGACGTCCGACCACAACCCAGTGTTGATCACAGTTGGCGACGTGCTTGAAGACCAGCAACAGGGCACCAGACACAACTACAAGAAGGCAGACTGGAGCCTATACAAGAGAAGCCTGGAGGAGACCCTGGCCCCTGGCCCCCTACGCTGCATTGAAGACATTGACCAGGCAGTTCACCACTTCACAGCTGCAGTCCACACTGCCATTGAGCGCAGCGTTCCCAAGCAGAAACTCCAACGCTGCTCTATCTATGACCTCCCGAAGGGCATCAAGCAGTCGATTGCTGACAAAAACAGAGCCCGGAGAGAGTGGCAAAGGAATCGCACCCCCGACCTGCTGAAGAAATACAACAAGCTGACAAGACAGCTGAAGATGCAAATAAGCCAACATAGAGGTGAAAAGTGGGAAGCAGCTACGGCTAACTTAAAGGACTCGGACAACTCTCTCTGGAAAATGACCCGACGCTTGACTGGGAAGAAGGAACCAAACCCACCGATACAAGGGAAGACTCACCTGGCATGCAGCAACTGGGACAAGGCTGAGGTCTTTGCTGACACATTGGAGGCATCCTTCAGGCCTAACCAGGCTAGCAAACTGGCAGCAGAAGTTGAGCAAGAGGTCGCTAAGCACCACCGGGAGCATACACCAGAAACCGAAGCTGCAAACATTGAGGAATGCTCCACAGGCGAGTTATCGGCCCTGGTAAAGACACTAAAAATGGCAAGGCACCAGGAAAGGACAGAAAACTCAACCAAGCCATCAAGATGCTCCCAGACGCTGCAGTGGATCACCTTGCTGAGATATTCAACGCCTGCATGCAGCACCAGTATTTCCCTAATGCCTGGAAAGAAGCAAGAGTCATCGTATTCCCCAAGGCTGGGAAACCACTACGAGATCCTGCAAATTACCGCCCTATAAGTCTGCTATCTGGCCTATCAAAGCTCTTCGTAAAAGTTATCCTTGGCCGCCTTGTGGACTTTGTGACAAGCGAAAACCTCCTCGCCAAAGAACAGTTTGGGTTCCGGAAAGACCACTCGACAAATCACCAACTCCTCAGAGTTGTGGACATCATCAGCCATGGATTCAACATCAACAAGTCCACTGGAGTAGTCTTTCTGGATGTAGCCAAAGCATTCGACCGAGTATGGCATGAGGGACTGCTTTGCAAACTTATCAAACTCAAGTTTCCAAGCTATCTGATTAAACTGCTGTCTAGCTACCTGTCAAAACGGACCTTTCACGTGGCGGTACGAGACGAATGCTCAACGCCACATCCAATCCTTGCTGGAGTGCCCCAGGGATCAATCCTAGGACCATTCCTCTTTAACATATTCACAAACGACATCCCCACGGACCTAAAAAAGACTGATCTGGCTCTTTACGCCGATGATGCAGCAGTCATCTCCCAATCCTTCAGCGAACAGGAAGTGGCTAAGAACCTTGAGGCATCACTCAGCAGACTCTCCGAATGGTACAGCGACTGGCAGATCACCCTGAAAACTAGCAAAACCACAGCAACACTATTCACCAGGAAGCTGAACAGAAAACACCCAGCGATCCTCCTCAATGGGGATGAGATCAAATGGGAAAACAGCAGCTCCTACCTGGGGGTGACTCTGGACTCTAAACTCACATGGAGAAACCACATAGAGAAGACCTGCCAGAAAGCAGCAACAAAACTGTCTGCACTATACCCACTCCTGAAGACCAAGTCGATGCCCTTGCAGAGCAAGGTGCGAGTAATCACCGCAATAATTCGGCCAACCATGACGTACGCTGCACCAGTTTGGAGTGGCTGCCGCCCGCAGCTTCGGAAAGACCTGCAGAGACTACAGAGCAGGGCCTTACGGATTGCAGCAGGTGCTCCACTCTTCACAAGAACAGCAGACCTCCACAGAGACCTAGGCGTTGAGATGTTGGACGACCATCTCCGCAAACCCAACAGGACATTCTACAAAGGACTGGATCAAAAAGACAACCCACTGATCAGGAAACTTGCAGACATTTCTACAAACCCATTTGACCGCTACCCGAGGCCCATCAAAGCGCTAAACTTGTGAAACTGAAACAGCTACACAGCATCCAAAAACCCATCACTGCCTGAGGGCAAATTGCCCTGGCAGGTACCCAAAACTCATCACTGTCAGAAGGCAACCGCCGTGGCAGCCATCAAAAGCTCATCACCGCCAGAAGACATTTGGCAGACGAATACAAGACTCTGCGACTAAACTTGCTGACACTTCCGCAAACCATATTGACCGCAACCTGCGGCCTTTCACAGCGCTGACCTTGTGATCCAACCTCAACTGTGACAAAGCGTCACACATCAATAAGACAACCGAAACAGCGACTAAAAAACTCAAAATGAATGTGGAGTAATGAGGCTATCGCCTCGGTATCCAAAAGCTCACTGCTGTCAGATGGAATCTGACAGGCGAAAACAAGACACACTAACTCAGCTATCCTTGAGACTACTTCCGGGAAATTCGTCAGAGCAGGGAGGCCGGTGGCAAATAGACAGGTATGTTTTGCTTAGCGAGCAGACACAGTATTTTTTCCGAGCCCGAGTAGAACATAACTTTAATTTTAAATTGAGCAGAGTATAGACACACACTGCCTCTTGTATTAGTAACAACTATTGTTACGCTTCGGCCATAGCCGACCTGCAGTGAGATACTAACGGTTGGTAAAGTTTTTTCGACTCCATTTCTATCAGGCATAATAATGCTCAGAGTACGTTTATACTAAAGTATCCCGATAAAACGCTACACGTGACGGGTATGATATTACTAGACCGTGCATTTCTTAAAATATACTGTAAAGAAAGTTGAAACGTTTACATACATCACTTTACAATCCAGTAATCGACATATATAAAGATATATTTTATCGTCTTTCAGATCCAAAGCCTTGTACCATTATCAGTACACGAACCAATCAGAACCTCTTAAATCAATCAACAATGAGGCAAGGATTATAATACCTGTTTCTGACAGTTACTTCATACAAATAGGTAAGCCCACTATTAGTATATTTCTCATTTTTAAACTTAGTTTGTTTGTTAGTATTACTATTGATTAATAAACCGTTTTTCTATCATAGAATTTCTCATGTAAAGAAATCTACATCAATAAAATCGTCCAACTTTAAATATAACACGGTGGCTCTAACGGATATATATGAAAAGGATCTATACAGTCATAGGTACAAGAACCTTCCTTAACTTAGTTGTCGGATATATTATCACCATATGAATTGTATGTACCAATGAGAATAAAGATAAATATATTGAATGTTGTTTTTATATTTAGAGACTCTGACAGTGAGGCTCTAGCGGTGGTGAGATATCTTTCCTCCATAGATTACGTAATTGAATAAACATAATCTACTACGATATTAAGGTACGAAAAAAGCATTGGCAATAGAAAATTGGGAAATGTAGCAAATATACTCAACTGTAGTTTTCTTGAGTTAGGGAACCTATCGTATACAAAGAGTGAGATATGTAGGCTCTTTTATCTGTTCCTAGGTTCTTAAAAACACTGTTTTTTAATGATTAACAGTCTTAGAATAAGGAAACTTGTGGTGTTATTGATATGACATAAACACTATAGCAATACAGATGGCCAAAAGTGAATTGATATATTAAATATATGTGCCAGCCAGTAAGAAATGTGATGGCAAAATATAAACCACAGCGTATATCGCCTTTGAGGTTACACAGTACATGCTAGGTTTCTAATCTAATATTTTTTATGTCTAGATTTTTTTGAACATTTTACGTCCTGAAGAAGGTGAAAATATCGAATAAACACCGAAACGCTGCGTCCACTTTTAATGTTTTTAATGTTTTTTATATATGATTAGATTGTAACCTATTGTGGGAGGTAGACCATAAATAATATATGACCGAATGTACAATGTAATATTGTTTTTTCTGTAATAAATTGCCTTTTTATATCTTTACATTTGAATTGAATAGCATTTGTGTGAAACTATATGCTGTACTGTGTTTGTGTAGAGAATAGATAGCAAAAGTTTTATAGATAGAGGCACTCACTGAGGTAAATAACTTTAGTATTACTTACCATCTGTATTAAACATCTGGCCTAGATAAAGGTAGTTTTTTTTCCTCTCATACATTATGATATAGGGACTCTCTGTTTTTTGGTTTATTAACATACCCTGTCCCTGTATAACACATAGGGGTGCCTCCCTTTCTTGTTTAACTTAACCATCCAGGTTTCGGTCAGGAAGGCGACGTCCTGGGAGGATGATTTGAGAAGGTCCCAGAGTTCGACGGCGTGCTGGTGGACTGAGCGGGTGTTGAGTAGTATGCATCTGAGATGGTTGTGGCCTGCTTTGGTGGGATGGGCAGGATGTGCAGGTGTGTGCTGGCTGGTGTAGCTGCAGTTTCGGCAGGTGAAGGGTCTGTGGGTGAGCTTCGGGGTAGCCTGGAAGCAGGTGGGGGATTGGCCAGCGTTGAATGCGTGGATTGTGTTGGCGTCGTAGCGGCATCGGTTGTTGTGGTGCTCACGGGGCCAGGGGGTCTGGTGTTGGGCACGGTCCAGGCACGGATGAATGCAGATGGGCTTGCCTTAGGCGCGCCTTCGGCACGCAAGCAGCGTGACCGCACAGCGGTCGCCATAAGTAGGGGGGGCAGAGGTCGGGAGGCAGGAGCGGGGCTGAGTAGGGGGCGGGGCCACAGGGTCCGCAGTGGCAGGAAAAAAGGGGCAGTTGCGAAGGGAAAAATATTAAACAGTAGCGAGGGGAAAATTAATTAAATGAAACAGAAGGAAAACTCAGTTCAGATGGGGCAGCAGAAGGATTGAACAGAGAGTGCGGGAGCGGGAGATGACGGATGACACACAGGCGACCTGAGGCGCTGGGACGGGCTACTGGCTCGAACCCTGCTCAGCTGAAGGTCTCTGTGATGTGCTGGGTTGGTGATCAGTAAGGCGGAGCTGCTGGGGAGGGTGCTGGCCTTGGCCCAGAGGTCAAGGTTTCACATATGTTCGCATATGTTCTGCGAGGCTTCAGATGGGGCTCCAACTGAGCAGATGGGTATTGGAGTGTGTTAGAAGGCGACCTCAGAGGGGCCCGGAGGGGGCCCTGACTGCCCTGAGACCCACCCTCAAGGTATCGTAGCCGGGAACTGGTGAGGGATTCCTCCGGGAGGAATCTCGTATCTAAGATCGCACACTCGGCACCACACGACAGAGGGACACCACACAAGGAGTTCTTACGAGCAAATCTTTATCAAGTTAGAGTAGTAGGATCTTTATGATCAGCACGGCAAATATGTACAAGCAGAGCGTGGGCTCTCAGAGTCTTTGGAGGGGGGTAGCAGGACAGTCTTTGGGGGTATGGATCAAATGCAGGAGCGTCGCACAGCTCACAATCCTCGAGCTGGGGGGTACACTTGTCGTCGTGGGGTCCGGCGGGACCAAGAGAGTCTGCAGGAGCCGCGAGTCACTCAGCTGGGCTCAGATACCAGTGCGGTGGTCTTACGATCTTCGAGGAGCCGCGAGTCACTCAGCAGGGCTCAGGTGTTCCAAGGCGAATCTGCCGGACGGTCCCCGAGCGCCCCTTGTTATAGGGCGACCCCTCTTTGATGTCCGGAGTCTGTGCAGGCAGGGGTCTTGTCACCCGGGGGGTTGCTTGTTGGGGTTTCCTGCTATTGTCTTTTGATCCTTACAGTGCCGGGTCGGGAGGAGTCCCAGACACCCAGCAGGCGTGGAGCCAGCCCTCGGGGAGGCCGGCAGGTCGATCGAAACCCACCGCTCCAGGGAAGCGCAGAGGTGTGATAGAAACTGCTCCTCCCTCTCTCATCCCAAGGGGAGCGCGATGGGCTCCAGCCGGAGTGGCGCCTCTAGGCCAGGGTCACGCTGGGGCCGGGCAGCCATCTTGGTGCATGAAGTGGGCACGCGGGCCCGGTGTGGCCGAAGGGAGGGAGGCCATGGACGGGGATGTCCGGGTTGGGTGCGTGTGAGTTCTGGAGGGGAGGATCGGCTAGGCCGTGGGTTTGGGAGCTGTGTGAGGTGCAGGGGTCGGGTCTAGCTATGGTGCGATGGCCGGGTCTAACATGCGTCCCCCCCAGCTGAAAGCCGGAGAGAACTACCCATCTTCTTGGGGGTTCTCTTCGCTGAGGCGGAAGAACCGGGAGAGGCCATCGGCGTTGGTGTGGTCATTCCCAGGGCGATGTTCGACGGTGAAATCCATCCCCTGGAGGGAGATTGACCACTGCAGTAGCTTGGGGTTTTCTCCTCGCATCTGTCGGTTTGGACCTTGAAATGGGTGCCGAACAGGTAAGGGCGTAGTTTTTTCAGGGCCCAGACTACGGCGAATGCCTCTCGCTCGATGGTGCTCCATCTTTGTTCCCTGGGCAATAGCCTTCGGCTGAGGAAGGCCACGGGCTGGTCTAGACCTTGGTCATTCACTTGGGAGAGGACGGCCCCGATGCCGTGCTCGGAGGCATCAGTCTGTACCACGAACTCCTTAGAGTAGTCGGGAGCCTGGAGGACGGGGGCAGTACACATGGCCGCTTTCAGGGCCTCGAACGCCTCTTGGCAGGCAGGGGACCAGTGCACCTTCTTGGGCTGTTTTTTGGACGTGAGTCCCGTGAGGGGACCGACCAGGCTGCCGTAATTCCTGATGAATCTCCGGTAATAGCCCGTGAGGCCCAGGAAGTCCCGAACCTCCGTTTGGGTAGTGGGTGGTTCCCAGGCTAGGATGGCGTCGATTTTGGGCTGTAGGGGGGCGACCTGGCCGCTTCTGACCTGGTGTCCCAGGTAGGTTACTGAACCTTGCCCAATCTGGCACTTGCTGGCTTTCACGGTGAGGCCTGCCTGGCGCAGGGCGGTCAGTACCCTCCGAAGGTGCTGGAGGTGTTCACTCCACTCAGAACTAAAAACTGCGATATCGTCGAGATATGCAGCACTGAATTTTTCCAGCCCGGCCAAGACTCTATTTACCAGTCGCTGAAAGGTGGCCGGGGCATTTTTCATCCCGAACGGCATCACGCGAAAGCGATAGTGCCCATCCGGGGTGGAGAAGGCGGACCGCTCCTTGGCTCCTTCTGTGAGCGCAATTTGCCAGTAGCCACAGGTGAGATCGAAGGTACTGAGGAATCGAGCCGCCCGAGCCGGTCAATGAGCTCGTCGGCTCGGGGAATGGGGTGGGCATCGGTTCGGGTGACCTCATTGAGTCCCCGGTAGTCCACGCAGAAGCGGAGTTCTGGCGCGACCCCGGGGGCGGCTGCTTTGGGGACCAGGACCACGGGGCTGGGCCAGTGGCTATTTGAGGGCTCGATGACGCCTAGAGTCAACATCTTCGAGACTTCGGCCTGGATACAGGACCGGACCCGATCAGGGACTCGGTAGGCCCGGTGTCTCACTGGCGGACTGTCCCCGGTATCCACGTCATGGACACACCAGTCGGTGACCCTAGGGACCAGGGAGAAGAGGTCCGAAAACTGCCCTAGGAGCTGGCGGCAATCTTCCTGTTGCTGGGGAGTGAGAGACGGGGAGAGGTTCACTCCTTCTACGGAGCCGTCCTTCTCTTTGGTACACAGGAGATCAGGGAGGGGATCCGACTCCTCATCGGCCCCGTCATCGGTGGCCAGCAGCAGACTCAGCTCTGTCCGCACAAAGTGGGGCTTGAGGCGGTTCACGTGAAGGGGGACTGGACGTCCACTAAGTACGTGACCTGGCTCTTCCGCTCAACCACTTTGAAGGGCCCTGTCCATTTGTCCTGGAGGGCGCAGGGTTTCACTGGGGCCATGACCCATACCAGCTGGCCCGGCTGAAATTCGACCAGAGTGGCGTTCTGGTCGTACCAGCGCTTCATCTCTTCCTGACTCGCCTCCAGGTTGGCCTCGGCCATCTCTCGGAACCTTCGAGTCTGATTTCGGAGGGTCAGGACATACCGGAACACATCTCGGGGGGGGGCCTCGAGTGGCCGCCTCCCAGCCTTCCTTGACCAGGCTGAGGGGCCCCCTGACGGGGTGCCCGTAGAGTAACTCAAAGGGGCTGAACCCCAAGGACTTCTGGGGGACTTCGCGGTAGGCGAATAGGAGGCAGGGGAGCAGGATGTCCCACTTACGCAGGAGGGGCTCTTCCAGGCCCGCGATCATCCCCTTCAGAGTCCGGTTAAACCGCTCTACCAGGCCGTTTCCCTGGGGGTGGTATGGGGGTGGTATGGGGTGGTGAATTTATAGGACACCCCGCATTGTTGCCATAAAGACTTCATGTATCGGGATATAAAGTTGGTACCGCGATCGCTCACGACCTCGCGGGGGAAACCCATGCGGGAGAAGATTCCCATCAACGCCCGGCCCACCACGGGGGCCGTGACGGTGCGCAGGGGGATGGCCTCAGGGTAACGGGTGGCATGGTCCACCAGGACGAGGATGAACCGGTGCCCTTGGGAAGTTGGGGGGTCCAGGGGCCCTACAATGTCGATCCCGACCCGCTCAAAAGGGGTACTGACGACAGGGAAGGGTTGGAGGGGAGCCTTGCTCTTCCCTCCGCTCTTCCCACTGGCCTGGCACGTGGGACAGGACTTGCAGTGGGCTCCTACCTCGGCTCTCATCCGGGGCCAGTAAAAGTGGGTCACGAGGCGACTGTACGTTTTGTCCTGGCCCAAGTGGCCTGCGAGGGGGACATCGTGGGCCAAGCCCAGGAGGAGGTTTCGAAATCGTAGGGGTACCACCAGCACTCGGCCGGACCCTAGCTCCACCGACTTCTGTTCACTGTACAGGAGGTCATTCTCCCAGTACATCCGGTGGGTCCCCGTCTGGTCGCCCGCGGCCTGGGCCTCTGCCTGCTGCCGGGGCCCGTCCAGGGAGGGACAGGAAGCCTGCTCTCGGCAGAACTCTTCTCGGGAGGGGCCCCCCTCGTGGCGCCACTGGGCTAATTCGGGCAGATCGCCGAACTCGGTGACTGGGGTGGAGTCGGAAGGCGGGGGTTCGTCACTGGCGATCGACCCCTCTGGTGGGGTAATGGGGGGACCCTCTACTGGGACCATCCTATCTTCAGGGGTCGGGGGGCCTTCGACTTCCCTCAGGGGGGTCAGTCGGGCCGCCATGGATCGATTGGTGGCGCACACCCACTCAGGGAGGCCCATCATCCCTAGATGGGTCTTGCGCTCAACCTGTCTCCAGGGGGAACTTTCCAGGTCGTTCCCCAGGAGACAGTCGACGGGCTGGGAGGTTCTCACTGCGACCTTCAGTTTACCGACCACCCCTCCCCACTCAAAGGGCACCAGGGCTACTTTACATAGGCTTTCTGTATTGTCGGCTGAGATGACAGGGCAAAAGACGTTGGGGAGGACCTGGTCTTCGTGTACTAAATGGCTAAGGACCCCTGTGATGCTGGCCCCGGTGTCACGGAGGGCTTCTACTTGGTGGCCATTGATCGTTACGAGCTGCCCATATTTCTTTGTGTTAGGGGGTAGGAGGCTCCCAGGGACCATCTCTCTATCTCCTAAGGATACTAGTGCCATAGCGGCGGGTTCCCACTCCTCGGCCTCCTCAACCTCCTCCCCCAGGGCTACATTGGCGATCTGTCTAGCCGGGGGTGCTGCCTGGGTGGTGTGTGGGGCCATGGGGCATTCAGGGTCGTTGGCGTAATGCCCGGGTTTCAGGCAACGGAAACAAGTGACGTTTACCCGGTGCCCCCGTCTAAGGGGGGGGGCGGATACAGCAGGTGGGGGTGCCGGGAAGGGTGGAGATTGGGACTTCGGGGGACTAGCTTGGGACTCTCTCTGCCCTCCCTGGTTTCCCCCCCCTCTCTGGCGGGGTGGTCCCTGACTGGCTCGGGGGTACTCTCCTACAGGGCCCCGGGAGACCCGGGTGTTGGTCCAGCGGTCCGCCTTGACAGCCAGCTTTCTCGGGTCCGTGAGCTTGCTGTCGAGCAGATGTTGGCGTAGTTCTACAAAGCAGTTGGCCGCCAGGTGTTCCCACAACATAAGGTCGGTTAGTTCTTCTAGGGTGGATACCTTGCTGCCCTTAATCCAACCATCGAAGGCGCGGCTGAAGAAATGCACATATTCCACCCAGGTGGTACCCGGGATCTTCCGGCAGTCCCGGAACCGCTGGCGGTACATCTCCGGGGTGAGGCCGTACCTTGTGAGGAGGGCCGCTTTCATGTGTTCATAGGACGTTTGCATGGAGGTGGGTAGGTCGAGCAGGGTGTCTCTCCCTTCGCTCAGGAACCGACCCCATAACCCAGCCCCCCAATCCTTCTGTGGGACCCGATGGGAGGCCATGGCGACCTCGTAGGCCCTAAACCACTGCTGAATGTCATCATTTTTATAATATTCTTTGACCACATCCTTGGGGATGTGGACCTTCTGTTCCGTCGGGGCGGCTGCCTCCCGGTTCCCCGGGGGCCGCGCTTCTTCGCTCCTGGCTTTCAGTTCTATTTCCTTTAGGCTGCGTTCATGCTCCAGTTGAAGTTTCTTTCCCTCGTGTTCTCGTTGGAGTTTCTTCTCCTCCAGCTCTCCTTGTACTCGCAACTGTTCTACTGCTAGCTTTTTCTCTGCTAATTTCAGCTCGCCCTCAATTTTGAGTTTCGCTAATTCGAGCTCGTGGTGGCGACTTTTTTCTCTATCTGCGAGTTCCTCCGGGGATAGGCCCCAGTCGGGTATGAAGCTTCGCACCTGGTTGTTGCTGCGTTCTCCTTGGGATGGTCCAGCTTCGTCGCGGGTTTCCCCCGCTCCTTCTGGCCGGGAGGCCCCTGAATCCACCCAAGCTTTCAGTGCCTTTTGCATGTCTTCTTTGGTGTTGAGACCAGTGGTAGCGATTCGGAGTTCCTTACAGAATTGTTTTAGTTCTTTGTGAGTGTACTCTTCCAGCTGTTCCACCTGGAACACGGCACAGGCGTCGTCTTCTACGAGAACCACAGCGTTTCCTTCTGCCATCTTTGTCGGTAGTGCGTCAGCCATTCACGGTGCGATCTCTTAGATTATGGGCCCAAATCCCGACGCTTGCCACCAATGTTAGAAGGTGACCTCAGAGGGGCCCGGAGGGGGCCCTGACTGCCCTGAGACCCACCCTCAAGGTATCGTAGCCGGGCACTGGTGAGGGATTCCTCCGGGAGGAATCTCGTATCTAAGATCGCACACTCGGCACCACACGACAGAGGGACACCACACAAGGAGTTCTTACGAGCAAATCTTTATCAAGTTAGAGTAGTAGGATCTTTATGATCAGCACGGCAAATATGTACAAGCAGAGCGTGGGCTCTCAGAGTCTTTGGAGGGGGGTAGCGGGACAGTCTTTGGGGGTATGGATCAAATGCAGGAGCGTACCCGGCGCACAGCTCACAATCCTCGAGCTGGGGGGTACACCTGTCGTCGTGGGGTCCGGCGGGACCAAGAGAGTCTGCAGGAGCCGCGAGTCACTCAGCTGGGCTCAGATACCAGTGCGGTGGTCTTACGATCTTCGAGGAGCCGCGAGTCACTCAGCAGGGCTCAAGCACAAGTTCGGAGGTCTTACGATCTTCAGGGAGCCGCGAGTCACTCAGCAGGGCTCAAGCACAAGTTCGGAGGTCTTACGATCTTCAGGGAGCCGCGAGTCACTCAGCAGGGCTCAAGCACAAGTTCGGAGGTCTTACGATCTTCAGGGAGCCGCGAGTCACTCAGCAGGGCTCAGGTGTTCCAAGGCGAATCTGCCGGACGGTCCCCGAGCGCCCCTTGTTATAGGGCGACCCCTCTTTGATGTCCGGAGTCTGTGCAGGCAGGGGTCTTGTCACCCGGGGGGTTGCTTGTTGGGGTTTCCTGCTATTGTCTTTTGATCCTTCCAGTGCCGGGTCGGGAGGAGTCCCAGACACCCAGCAGGCGTGGAGCCAGCCCTCGGGGAGGCCGGCAGGTCGATCGAAACCCACCGCTCCAGGGAAGCGCAGAGGTGTGATAGAAACTGCTCCTCCCTCTCTCATCCCAAGGGGAGCGCGATGTGCTCCAGCCGGAGTGGCGCCTCTAGGCCAGGGTCGCGCTGGGGCCGGGCAGCCATCTTGGTGCATGAAGTGGGCACGCGGGCCCGGTGTGGCCGAAGGGAGGGAGGCCATGGATGGGGATGTCCGGGTTGGGTGCGTGTGAGTTCTGGTGGGGAGGATCGGCTAGGCCGTGGGTTTGGGGGCTGTGTGAGGTGCAGGGGTCGGGTCTAGCTATGGTGCGATGGCCGGGTCTAACAGAGTGTAGGTCGTTCCAAATGGAATTTATGTATGATGTCCTCATCCTCATGTCCGCAAGCAATGTGAATGGACGAAGCACATTTGGTCGCCTCCTAAGTAAGTTGAAAGGGGACACATGTCAATTCAATCCCCCTATGAGGTGTGTCAACCAAATTACATTTTGACTGACACATCGCCAACAATGACTGGCCAGAAACAACTGTTTCCAGCACAATTCACATATAGAGACACCTTGATCCAAAGTAGTTGTAAACGTGTCCAGTATGTACATAGTGAGTACCCCCAAAACAGATTCAGACTATGTGAATGCCAAATGGTACATACCAACATCCTGTGTCACCAGCCCTGAGAGTAGTCGACACAGCACATGTGTGAAACAGCAACACTGCTGGCTTCTACGTAGCTGCTGTACCTGCCACACCTTCTTGCGTGATTTTGACAGGGCACCCATTACCAACACAATGAGCACAGTGTTTGCATAAATATCAAGTAAGGACATGAGTCCAGCAATCTACACTGTGAAATAGGCACATTACGGAGTAAGTCCATCATGACTGTGGGTTGCTTAGCCATCTCACACTTTGAGATGTGTACATATTTGAGAGTCACTCACACAACAGATCTGTGTACATGTGCAACAACATCATAAGTCACATGTGAGGGAGTACATGCCAATGCATGTAATCCTGTGCACTGACATGGCATGTGTAGGCATCAGTGAGTTAAATGTCACAGTAGCAATAGATTACACTATCTGGTGGCATGATTCATAGTAAGTGTCTACTGTTCAATGCTGAGAAGTGGCCATTGCCATTGCCACAGAATGATGTGTCCATAGGTAACGCAAACGTGCACTACCACCACAATCACGGCCATTGGCATCACTTGAAAGCTGCCAAATCATGATAGCAACCGCCTGGCCCCTGCGGTGTGTCACCGTCAATGCCCATGCCCCTACAGACAATGGGAACTGCTATCACAGTAGTGAAATACACATTTTAGAATCACGGTAGGCATGCGCCCCTATCGCATGCCCGTCATTGGATGCAAATGTAAGATGCACGATTGTGGTAGCGACCGCCTGGGCCCCGCAATGTGACACCTCCAATGCTCATGCCCTTACAGCCAATGGTAACCGCAATCGCGGTAGAGAAATGCACTTTTGAAAATCGCGGTAGGTGTGGCCTGCTACCGCGGGCCGGTCATTGGTCACATTTGAAAAAGATGACCTGGAACACCAGCTGAGTACCACTGAAAGAACTCCAGGGGGCTATATATGTATGGGAGAGAGCCACACATTTCCACTGCATCCAGACACTTCTAACTGACACTCTTCACCACCAACTGCTGGTGTTCCTGTCTCCTGGACCCAGTGATGGCGAGAACTGAAAACATCAGGGTCCATCCCTCCCCCACAGTATGGGAGGCTATTTGGTGCTCCTGATGTCATGGTAAGTGTTTCAGAGTGAAAGTAGGAGCGTGCAAAGAGTGCACACATGAAGTTGATGTGCTGCAGTATGTGCCTGAGAGTGTGGGTTTGTGTGATACACTGCCTAGCATGCTGACTTCAGGTAAATGGGTTTTGTAGCCTAATTTACACAGATCCCTGGCTGCATTTCAGGATGGGAGGGACATGCAGTGTTTTTGCAGCCATACAGCGACACTGCTGGTTTGGAAAGTGGAAGTCACTGTGCTAATGGATGTCTGAGTCCATGAGGTTTTCACATGCTCATTTGTGACATTACAAATGTGTTTCGTCCAGAGGGTACTGAAGGAAGTGTGTTTGCCTTTTATATTGCCACCATGTATATGTAAGCATTATGCACAAGAGTGAAATGTCTTAGGGTGACACTCTTGGTGGAAATTCCCATATGACACAGCAGATTGTTGTACTTCTGTAACATCCTCCTTCCATTCTTTTCATTACTGACTCGCATGTGCAGGCACTGTTTGCCCTCTCATCTTGAACATGCATGAGACTGTTCAGATGGCCCATTGTGAGCCCCCCTGGCCTGCACAGTTACTACCCAATTTGACAGGGACCCGTCAATGAATGGACTGAGTGAGACATATGTGTTGCCTGCCACCCTATTCATCAGTGAGCTATCTTAGGCCTGTGGATAGCACAAGACAGACCTTGTGAGAAGG
Organism: Triturus cristatus; assembly: GCF_964204655.1. Classification (NCBI taxonomy): domain Eukaryota; kingdom Metazoa; phylum Chordata; class Amphibia; order Caudata; family Salamandridae; genus Triturus; species Triturus cristatus. The sequence continues at coordinate 1,709,117,651 of NC_140590.1, forward strand.
GTGTGACAATGTAAGATCATGTCCCTAAATGTGACCTTCATCATACAGTGAGCCATTCACAGGCCAAGGACATTCATGGGTGTGCAGTGTTGGTCACAGTGAGTGTGCCCCAACACATCATTTCCAATGTAATGTATGTCTTGCTCCCTCACATACTGCATTACAGATGAGGGCCTTCTTCACATTGCTTTCTGTGCTGGCATTCTGCATGGTTATGAGATGGCCAGGGACTGTGTCCATCCTCATACCTGCACGCATTTATATACGATTATCTGATGCTAATGTACTATGTGTCATGCTGAATGGCTTCTGCTAAACATATCTGAATAGCTGTGCTGCGTTTGTGCATGCTCCTGTACTGAGACACAGTGGTACATAACCCAGTGTCACTGAAATTTCCTCCTCTTGTCTCCCATACCTGCAGCTTAAAGTCCACCAGCATAAGGCCTTATGGAGGGCAATTGCACGCAAGGTGCGGGCTCTGGCTGTCTCCACCAATGGCACACACACAGTCACAGGAAGTGGGATGACATCTGCCGGCTGAGCAAAAACGTGGCAGAGATGACGCTAGGGCTGCTCCCTCAGACTCAAAGGTTGGCGCGCAGGAGCATGACACCACTAAAGGCCTGCATCTTGGCAGTGACACAGCCAGAGCTGGATGGACATTTGAGGGCCCATCAGCAGCAAGTTGGGGGTGAGTATTCTGAGAAGGGTGGCTTTGGGTGTGAGTGACTGCATGTATGTTTCTAGTGTGATACAATGGCTTGTAAGTGGCCTCTGTGTTGAGTGCAGCTGTTATGCATTTACGCTACATGTACTTTCCCATGTCTGTAATGTAATGGCCCTTGACATTGCATGCTGAGATGTGGCCTTATGGCATCGGCTGTATTAGGGGAGTCATGGACATCACCGGGCAGTGAACAGCAGTGTGCCTCATCTTAGTGGGCTTTTGTCGATGTGTGCAGTGCCTGACTTTGAAATTGTGAGAACTACACATCTGACACCAATGTGCAACAGTAGTTGTGCTTCAAAACACAACATGGTGGACATCGGTAGGTCATGGCCATAGTACAAGGACATTCTGGTGTCAGTATCTGTGTTGTCCCCTTAAAGTGACTCCGTATGTGACCGTGACTACATGTTGAGATGTACACCTATCTCACCTACAGGCACGTAGGTATGCTTACTGGAATCTGTATATATGGTTACATGGATGCACGGGCATGCTATTTGGCTGTGTGAATGTCACATGGTTCATTAATGACAAGTATGCATGTTACCATACATCTTCTGAGTTTAACATTAAGGTTGCACATACAGACTGCACAGGGTGGTGTGCAACATGGGGGTGTCATAATCTAGTTTTGTGCTCTGCTTGCATATGATGTTTGTGAGTATGGCACTATACTGAACCTACGTCTCTGTCTATTGCAGCATCTACCGAGGGCACAGAAGGACAGGGGAAAGACACCAGTGTTGAGGGATCTTGCACGACTGCTAAACATGAGCTCACTGACACTGATGTGACCAGCGCCTCGGAGGGGGACAGGAGTGTCCTTGAAGAATCACTTCCAGAAACAGCAACCTCAACGTCATCTGACGCCAGCGGTGACTCCTCAATGTTGGCGGGCACAGGGACTGGGAAATCTGCCTCTTCTTCCACCACACATTGTCCAGTGCCTACCCTCCCGGCTACTAGCACTAGTGCTGCGTGTGCCCGCAGCAGTAAGAAGGGTAGAGTGTCCTTTCCCCAGGCATGGCTGCGCCTGTCTCCCCCGCTGCCCTCAATGTGGAGGCGGTGGACCTTTTGTGCCAGCTGTGTGTGGGTGAGACTACTCTCCTGAATGCCTTCCAGGATCATGGCAAGAAGTTGGCACAGGTAGTTGTTTTCATGGAGGGGATTCATTCTGACATGGGTGGGCTACAAGGAACTGTCCAGTCTTTGTCCTCCACAGCAACAGCAGCCATTCAGCTGTCAGAGGCTCAGAGTCCAGCTCCAGTCCCTCCAGCAACCACCCTGCCAGTGGCAACATCTGACGAGAGTGACTACACACATAGCCCTCAGGCTCAAAGTACTCAACACACAGCACACAACAGCAGCACTCCAAGCAGGCCAGAGTGCAGACACTATCCCCGAAACAAAAAATGGGCACACAAAAGAGCAAAGGCAAAAGCCCTTCAGGTGACACTCAGGGGCATCAGGCCAAGAAGCAGGCCTCAGGCTCACATGCATCCAAATCAGCCCCATACAAGGACACTCCCATCCCCAAACCTGCTCCCAAAGACAAACAAACAGTTGCCGTGCCTGCTATGCAGGTTGTGCCTGCAAAGAGTCTGCAGAAACAGCTCTCTAAGGCAGATTCATCCACGACCTCAACTCCCACCCACACTCCTGTGAAGCTGGGACAGGAGGGAAAGGTGGGGGTTCACCTGGTCAACAGGGGATGGAGGGGAAAAGGCAAGGCCAGGCCAAGCTTACCACCAGATCCAGCAAATCTCCACAGGGAGGGCTACCACCTGCACCTAATGCACCTTTGGTGGCTAGTGAGGCTGTTGTGCCCGCTTCACTTCCCACTCCTACCAAGAAAATTCTTACCTATTGAATCCTTAAGAAGTGGAGAGGCAGCCATCCACATTCACCCTCACACACTGTGTCTCACGGCAGCATGTTCCCGCCTCCCTGTGCCACCATGCCACCTGGTCCAAGCAGCCCTTCGGCTTACAAAGCCACTCATGCCTCTACCTCAGATGGTCCTCTCTCTCCCAGGTCCAGTCCTCCAACTGCGTTGACAATTAGCTACCTCCCAGTTCAACAGACAACCAAGTCTGAGGCAAAGCCCCCCTCCCAAACCCATCTCTCCCAAAGTGGTGCCTGGACTGCCCATTTGTATTTCCCGAGCTGTGGTGATTCCCATGGCAGTGTACGATGTTACCCATTCCCTGTGCAGGTTCTCATGCACACATGTACATACTTTGAACTATGGACTGGTCAATGGCCTTGCTGTTTCTCACTTTGGATGCCCATTCCCTGTGCAGGTTCGTATGCCCACATGTACATACTTTGAACTATGGACTGGCCAATGGCCTTGCTGTTTGTCACTTTGGATGCCCGTTCCCTGTGCATGTTCTCATGCACACATGAATATACTTTGAACTATGGACCGGCCAATGGCCTTGCTGTTTGTCACTTTGGATACCCGTTCCCTGTGCAGGTTCCCATGCACACATGTACATACTTTGAACTATGGACTGGACAATGGCCTTGCTGTTTGTCAATTTGGATGCCCATTCCCTGTGCAGGTTCTCATGCACACATGTACATACTTTGAACTATGGACTGGCTAATGGCCTTGCTGTTTTCTACTTTTGACGCCTCTCTGGGTGATATGTAATGAAGACAGTTACTCCTGTTGTCTGCTTAGTCAGTGTTCTTGCTAAATAAAATGTTTTCTGTATGGGTATGGTTGCGTGTGACAAATGCTCTGTATGCTACTTTAACATTGCTAATTGATTGTTTTACTTTTACAGAGTTTGGCAGAGGTGAAAGGCACTTTAGTTCTTCTTGTTTGTGATGATCTACTGTTATCCTACTCATCATATGGTCATGTTTGCTAAATTGTACACATCTCATGTTATGATGCAATACCACAACACAGGTGACTTCTATCCACAGGATTACTTGAGTGGTGGCCAGGGTCCATCATATCTATGTGAACTTACTTGATAGTTGTACAGCAGTGTTGATGTGTGGTCATCTTATGTCTTCCTAGTCACATGGGTAAAATTGAATGTGTGCACTTGAGTAGTCATACAGTGTGAAGGGCTTTCATTGTCAGTAGTGTTGATGTGTGCGTGCCACTGCAATGCCAACTACACACATGTATGGCCCAGGTAATAAGTGCCTGTTTGTTTACATTGTCAGACATGTGCTTCAGATTGTGGGCACATGTAGGAGCTGTAGGTTGAGCACTGTGCAGTGTGTCGGTGTGTCCGTGCACTCCTGGGGGACACCTACTAGTTGTTGCTGCCTGTTGAGAGTATGCAGAGTGTGTGACTGCAAAGTCTGTGTTGTGTTTTGTTGATGAGCCATGTGTCTTGTTAATGTTTGTGCTCAGTGTGCAGACCTGCTCAGCCACACTGACATAATTTGTGAGTTTTCTCATGCATTGCTGTCACTTGACCCATATTTGGCTACAGTATGGTATGTGGTATATGGAGTCATGCCATCCCCTATAGGTGCTTCGGATGCATACACATTGTGAGTGACTCCTCTATGTGTTTGTGCACAGTACACTCCTCACCTGTCCACTACTGACGTACACACCACTTCAATATCATGTCTTCCATCCCATGGCTTGCCAGTGTGTGAGCCTCGCCACCACTTCATTTGTTACACTATGCTTTGTGATGCTGAACTGTGTACAGGACCAATGTGCTACTCAGGACAGTTTCCCAATTAGTTATGTGTTATTTTCTTTTAATGATGTGCTGTCATGGTTAGTCATGTGCAGTGTATTTGTTTGGGCAGTACAGTCCTCTAGTCTGGTTCTGTGCCCCTGGGTTTCCCTTAGTTGTGCATCTGTGGGTGTTGGGTAAACAGTATGTGTGTTTGCTGAGGTACTGCTACCCTTCCTGAGTGTGATTTTCTCTGTGTGCTGTGATGATTTGTGTTGTGGGAGTTCATAGTGTGGCACTCAGATCTGTTGTGCTACTGAGTTGGTTGGTGTTCACACACTGCTTGGTGTGCATGCAGTGTTGTCAGTGTATGTTGCCTTGTACTTGCTTGGTTGCTTGGTGTGCATCTCCCTAATGTCCAGCTGAGTTTGCAATGTGATGGATTGGTATGTGCATCTGTTGTGTTTTTGTTGTGGATGTATGCAGTGTTTGGCCTCTGATGGCTATTTGTACTGACAGCTGGTATGTGTGTGTGATTTTCTATTTACATGACGTTGTGTGTGAGTAGTTGTTGCTGTGTGATACATTCAGATGTGTGCTGCAGGTGTAGTGTGCATTACTTGTGTGTCTGTCACATGAAGCAAGGTGCATTCTTGTTACTGGGCCTGTTTTGAGTGCACATTGGTGGTTTTTCCTCCTATATTTGACATGTCACTTGTCAGGATTGTTCATGTGCATGCTTGTCGTACATTATGGCACCTTGTTCACTTTATGAGTGGTGTGTTGTCTCTGTCTGTGTTAGCTTATTGTCCCATTGATCCCTGTTAGTGTTCATGATTGATTTTTGAGGATGCACTTCTTATTTGTGTTGAGGTATGGTGTCTGTGCATTTGTCCTGAGTGACAATGTTGTGCACTCCTGTTCTGTCTAGGGTCACATTGCCTTTCCACTGTTTGGATGCTCATATGTTGGCTTGCTGTACTTCTGTGGATGCTGTTTGTGAGCTTTGTGTTTGGCTATTGTTTCTGTGTCTGCATTGGTTCAGGCATCCCTGAGTGTGAGTGTGATTTTTGTGGCTGCACCACAGGGCACGTGATTGGTTGTCAGTGAACTCACAGGACACTATTTTGACCATTATGTGTGTTTTTCACAGGTGTTGAGTGTTGCAGGTGTGAGGTGGGTAGAGGATGGGTATGTGTGGAGGTCCTACTTGTGTTTAACAGTCAAGGTGTGTGGAAATGGGCCTTGTGTGTTGTACTGATTACATATACATGTCAAGTAAGTTGAGACAGATGTGTGGCTGGTCACTGTATGACTTCAGACAATTCCTATTATTCCTGTGCCTATGCATGGCTTGCCTTGATGTATCCCTGAGTTGTTGCACAGAGGTCACTGTGGTTTACTTTCACTCACTGTGCCACCCAGGTCTGATTTGATGGCCTGAGGGTAGTGTGATATGTTCCTTCTCTTGCACGTGATGTACAGATGCTATGTGGCTTGCGCCATGGTTTTGCCAGCACTGTCCACTTCCCTTTTGGCTGGCCCATTTCTTGTCCTCCACTGCTGCTGCCCTATGGTATGAGTATGTGTCTGGTTGTCAGTGTTGGGTGTTGTGTGTGACTTGACAGACAGTGTGAACAGTTCAGTGGGTGTTCATAGGCAGTGTGAGTCTTCATTTTGTGATCATACTCAGTTTGCTTCACATGAGTCGGATGTAGGTGTGAGGAAGAGGATTGTCCAGCCCCTGAGCTTCTGTGCAGAGTGTTCCTCTTCACCCACACCTTCCAAGTCAGGCTCCCTTGTCCTTTGGTGTGTGAGGTGCAAGGTCTGGCTACACCTGGCAGGTTAATTGTGCAGGTGGCGCACAGGAGGAGCACACATCATGTTCCCAAATGGATGTGGGACGCGTAGTGTGGAAAGGGTGGAGGTGGATCCCTGTAAATCTTTGCGGACTGCCCAAGCCTGGCGCCGGCCCTGCCTACTACATTGTTTGCAGATCTTCCCGCGTCTTCACAGCTGCGGTGACGTAACCGGGAGATTGCAGTACATTCGCAGTTGATGGGTGACCTGGATGCAGAGGGGTGATTTTTTGACAGGTAGGACATGTGTGGGTACACTGGGGGATATGTTCCTGTCCCCACCAGAGTGTCTGATGTGGACAGGAACCGTATGTCAGCACAGGAGTTCTGTGTTGTGGTTGTGTGCGGAGTTGTGCTTTTACATACCTGCGGCGTTGTCTGCGATGGAGCATTACTTGCTGGTAGTGAATGAGGTACAGCAGCGGAATGGCTTAAAGAGCTGGATTCATTGCGGTCAGGGCAGGGTGGAGGGGACCGGGAGTCTGGTTTCGCTCTCCGCTGTTGTGCTTCCGCCGTCTCTGGATTGGGTGGATTCTCCCCTGCGGTATGATGGGCTGTTTGCGGCATCGTGATTTGTATGGTGGACGGGACGTCATTCCGCACTGCGGTGGGTCTCTATTGGCTCCCTCTGCAGCGATGGCGGGTGCAAATTTCTGGTAGTTCATGTCACTCCTCAGCGGACGGAAAATAGGCTATGTTTTCCCATTGTAATATGGTGGGTGTGAGGAACAATACTGGAGTGCGAAAAATGACATTTTCCGCCACCGCCAGCACTGCGAATGTGCCTCCGTCCACCATCCTAATGAGCCCCTTTGACAGTCTGCCAAATGGTGGCACCGTTTGTTATTTACAGATGAGCACCACAACAGTTGTTTATTAATTTAATATACATTTCAATTGCTAAAATCTGCTGTCTAAGCCATTCTTGTAGCTTTGGGGGCCTGCAATAGTTTGAATTGTCACATTTGTCGGAGTGTGTGGGTTAGTAGTTGAGTAGGTACTGTCATTGGCAGCACTGGTAGGGAGAAAGGGTGGGACAAGCTACAGTCGCCTCCGACAAGGGCTCCGGCACTAATGCTCTTTCAAATTAAACACTGTTGCTGACCACCATTAAACATAAGAAGAACAAGCCAGCTTGACGACCATTTTGGTGCTTGTGTACTAAGAAAGGCAGTAGCCATAAATTAAAATTAAAGTGAAACAGATTTTTATAAACATGCAGATATAGTGGAACATGTTTTTCAAATTACTTTTAAATTACATTTCAAGCCCCCTTTAAATGTAATTTAAAAGTAATGTAGCTTTTCTTCATCATATGCCATTAACTGTTTCCTTCAGCTTAATCTCCATATTATTTTGTTACTTAATGAAAAGATTCACTCTTAATTTATTCTACATATTTTTAGAAAACATTTTCCTTTGGGAGAGGCACTCAGAGGAGTATGTATGCATGCTCAATGGATTCCCATAACCCCAGGATATTTACATAGCATTTTTTGAAGGTTGAGGAGGAAGCAGAGAATCGATATAATAAGGTAGCGAGAATTTGAAAGGTGCTTTGGGAAGATTTACAAACAAGGCACTATAGATGGTATACTTCAGTTATGATTGGAATAAAAACGTCTGTCTAGTTATAATTACACAGTTCATAGGCCAACACCCTGCATCTAGACATATTGATCACATTTGCATCAAAATGCTTATTTTAGCAAGAAATTGGGTAGGATCTTGTTATTTAGCTTTGGAATTCCCTGATGATGTACCATGTGAATAGGTTGAATGAAATGAGTGAAATCAATTACAAAAAAGTGAAACGTGGAGTGGGTTGTCTATTTTGGATGTATATTATGTATTGAGCCCCCTATTGATCTGGATTTGAATGATGATAAGATTGGAAAGTAGTCCCCTTTGATAGAATCTTTGGCTACTAATAAAGTAAAGGATTTAACTAAAATTAATGAAGAAATGGTTGCCATTCATGCAGTGGTGCTTGAGAATAGCCCTGCTTTAGACATGCTTTTGGGAAAAAAGTGGTGTGTTTGTTGTGTAACTAAGGTTCAGCAGTGCTGTATATTTGTGCCAGGTAATTTTATGAACATTAAAGGTAGATTGATAATAAACCATTTGTGTGAAGTTCATTCTTTGGGAGAAACAGATGTGTGGTAGACATGTTGAACGGTTCAGAGAAACTGTTAAAGATTTCGAAAAAATGGGTGAATGGATTAGTGAGATTGGTGGTGGTTTACTAAAAATACCACTTACTGTATTTACTAGATTTTCTTCTAACCACAATGGGCATAACATTAATATTTAAGCTTTTGGAAGTTTTTAGCTTGAAAGGATTTATTTTTGATAATTAGGAAATAATGTCTAATGTAGATGGCAATTAGTTAGCAAGACTAGGTCTTAAAAATCTTGCATTGATGTCTATTTGTGTTTACCGAAAGTAATGTGTAATTCAATCATGAGTTTCTCTATGTGCTTTTCCCTTTCAGAAAATAAGCATAGCAGAAGGTTCCATTATGGTCTTGTTAATTTAGCAAATCCTACTTGTATTCATTTGTGTTCTTCTTGAGGAAGCAATGTTCAGGACGTTCATGTCTTTGTAACTTTCAAGACCTTTTACATGAGTCTTTTCTAGGAACCATTCATTAGTTTAACTGTCTATTACATTTGTACATCACACAAACATCAGGTCAATTCCTTCATTTTCTATGCACACCTTATTCAACAATATGCAAATAGTAGATGTTACTAAATGTATTGGATGTATTGTAAAGTGTTAAGATAATGATTGGTTTATTCGAATTATACATTGCTAGTTCATCTCTATTTCAGCATCTCACATCATGGAATACGGTGTGGCTTCTTTGTCTAAATTCCTACAAAAGATGATGTTTTTGGAAGATGTGTCAGAGCTTTTGTAACATTATTTTGGAGGCAGGCTCTATGTAAGTGTCTTGCTCAACTTTATGCTGACGTTCTTGCATTATTTTAACTTACTGTTGAGAAACCCCTCATTAGCTTGCTTTCTGTAATAATCTAAAATTTGGGAAAACCTTTATGCTTTTGATTTTAAATATTGTCTGTTTCTTTTGAAAGTACTACTACTCAACCCTCTTATCACCTTCGGTGCTCATGACGGAATGGTTCCGCCATGAGCACTAGTGATTGTGTGCTCATAATGGAGCCATTCCGTCATGTGCAAATGAGCACTAAATCCCTCTGCTGCAAACAGCAGAGGGATTTCTTTTTTTTTTACCTCAAGATGTGGGGAGCTTCCCCATAACTTACGAGGCTTTTTAACATTTTTTAATGTAACGGTGATCTCACGTATGGCGCGCTTACATCATTACATTGAAAATGAAACTGAAACTTAGTTTCAGTTTGATGGTTTCGGTGCTCTTGGGGCTATTTCCGGCCTCGAGTGCTGAAACACACGTGAGAGGTATCGATGGAAAGGAGAGAATCTCAGGGGGGAAAAGGCCTAGAAGTGAAGGTTAATTATTTTAAATAGTGTTGACAACACCATGGAGGGAAATGCATAATAACAGGTACCGATTGAGGCAGGAGTGCCAAATATGATGCAAACAATTGGGTAGGTAAGAGGAGGGAGGAGCCAGCTCGCAGAAAGAAAGAAACTTGTTGTGTGAAACTAACTATCCCAAGTGGTTAGATGACTAATGAGTTCAACTAAGGTAGTAGTGTCTGAGTCATCCTGGGAGCGGGACATGTAAACAAAACAACCAACAATCTTCAACAGGTGCCTGGTCCACCTGAAAGCAGCACATGTTCATGAAACAATGCATTCCACTTTCTATTGTACTTCAGGTTTCCTTACGGGATTACACCTCTGCCACTGCTTCTGCAAGTTCTCAAAAAAGCCAGGAAGGACTGGGCTTAGCTCATCTAACAGCCCCAGGTAGGGATCAGAGAGTTGGTATTTCAAGTTGCTAAGTCAGTGCATCTTTCCTCCGCTCCACCTGAACACATGTAGGCCTATCGCAAAAGCACACTGGCAGCTACACAAAAAAGGCACAAACCACATGGTCAAACAACAACAGTAAGCAAGGAGCCATGTTCACAACAAATAACACATGTAGGCCTATGGCAAAAGCACATTGGCTGGCTATACATATTGGCACAGACCACATGGTCAAACAACAAAAGCAAGCAAGGAGGCATGGCCACAACGAAGAACACATGAAGGCCTATGGACATACACTGTAAAAAATTAACCCTGTCAATATGGCATGAAGAACAAAGAAAAATAGTTGCCTATGACAAGCCCACCCACTGGCAGACAAAGGAGGCATGGTAACAATGAAGAAAACACTACCATTAATTCAGCAATGCCAAATATTGAAATTAACTTAGCTACAAGCTTTTCACAACAACACATATCCTCCAAAGTCATCAAATATTACCCACCTATATCGTTTTTGCAGAAATAAATGTGAAATACCCAATAAAAACACATTGTAATGTAATCCAGTGCAATTACTACACTAAATGATGTCCTAAACACCATGTACCACAGGAACAGTTCCTTCATGCACCCATGGCTAGCACTAGCTGGATGGCTCGTTGGCAGAATAGGCCACATGGTAAAATAAATGAATATATTGCAAATTTATTAACAAACATGGAGAAAATTTACTGAACTGTCCAACATTTTTCCTTCACAAAAGATTAAAATTAAATGCAAGAAACACCCGTATGCAACAGTTTTTGAACTTAGGTGTGATATCACAAAAAGAAAGTCCTTACATCCAATAGTATATATGCAGCTGATAAATAGAGTGATCCTTTTAGCTCTAACTCCAAATTCCCAGTAGGAACAAAGCACTGGCAGGAGCCTGCTGGACAGGAGGTTGGAGTCTCTAGGACACTTCATCTTGTTGACAAATAAAGTAAAATCCAAAAAGTATTTTTGTGCTAAAAAACGACTTGAACGGTCAATTGGAGTAGAATATCAGCTCGAAAGCACGTTTGAGGGAAGTTAGCTGCCTCTTGAAAAGACAATCGGCTCGAGGTGCAGCTGTTTGTTGTTTGTGCTAGCTTGCATCATGAAACAGAGGCTGTTGCAGCCGAAAGCCACACTAGCATATATTGTGCTCGATCGCTAGTGGCCGGAAAGTCTTGAGCCGCTCACCAGAATGCTCCAAAACAAGTCATGCATGCGCTAATAGAAAAAAAAATCCCACTAAGCGCTGGATGTTTGAATTTAGTGATAACTCCACACTACACCCGGTATTCCTGAATTCTGCAAACTCAATGAGCGGAGTGAATTTTTCCACCCATTTCTATTAATGTCCTCCTCTCTCCACATTTGCTTTCTCAGTCACCAGTACCATCCCCCTCCTATCACACCTAAACGTTTCACACCTTTAGTTATGGTTTACCATGATCCTATTCCTAAAGCTTATCTTATATACAAAATATTAATGTCACATGTTATTGTTAGAACTAAAAAATCTCTCTTGAATTATTATGGGAAGCTGAATTTTACATAAAAAATTCAATACCTCTAAAGCTGGTCATATTAAGTAGTGTCTCTTTTTTAATTTACAATGGAGCTATTATTACTCCAGAATGTATTTCTAAATTTGACTCATCTACTTCCTCATTATGTTGGTGTTGTTCCAAATGTAATGATACTTGTATACATTTGTTATATTATTGTTCTCATGTTGCTAAGTCCTGGAACTCAATTTGGTCTAAATATTTAATGATTTCTAAATGTAATATACTGCTAAACTCCAAAATATTTTCTTAGTCTCTTTATCTCCTAGCTTTGATAATGTATCTCTAAAAACTTTTTTGTTTGATCTTTTTATTGCACTCGTTTTCAAAGTTATATGCTTCTAAATCATGTGAATTAACATGGTGGAACTTTCTATGTGATGAACACAGAATACATACTGTTTGTGAGAAGCTGGCTTGGTATATGGTGTACACTTATGAAGGTGGGCACCTTGCACCAATGAGGACAACCATTATGGTGATGTTAGTGGTCTTAGGCAACCTTAGAAAGCTCTCTAAATGGTAGTTGTGGAGAGCAGCCTTCAAGCTCAGTCCAGAAGTGGTGTTAAGCAGCTTGTTTTACCAGAACATAATCTTGTGGGTATAGATTAGGTGAAAAAGAACCTCACAGTGTATTTATGAAAATATGTATTTTTTATAAGACACTCACTAATACATACATATATCTCCTAGTTGGAGATCTATACAATGCACCCAGTACCTTTCAATAGAAACAGGTAAGTAGCACATAATACACAGTGGTCACCAGGGGGAGACCAAACCATATACTAAAATAGTGCTATGCCAACCACGAATTGAGTCAAGACTATGCCCAGAAGGCGTAGAAGTGCTGGGGAACCAAGGAACCACCCAAGGTAAGTAACCAGGAGCCCCTTGGAGACCATGTGCAGAGTTGAAACACAACCGCGGGATCAATGCAAGTCAGTGGGTAAGTTGTGGTTGCAATTTTAAAGAAGAAGGACCCTTCCCAGTGGACCCTGACGAAACCCCATGGAAGACAGAAGGTTGGAGATCCATCCCACCCGTGGATACCCTAGGAACCAGGATAGATACACCAGGGAAGGAGGGTGCATAGGTGTGAAGTTGTGTCGGAAATCACCATCAAACCCAATGGAGGACTTCAGGAAGATGCCGCTGCTGGAGAAGGTGGAACCCAAGGGTGAATTCAAGTTAAGAAGTACCTGCAAGCAGAGGGGACAGAGTCTATGCCTCTCAGCAGTGACCAGGAGGCACGGAAGATGAATGCCCATAGATGTTGAGTGCTGCAGGAGAGATGACTATGACCTTAGAGCTACAGCTGTGAGGACCAGGCGATGTTGTGGAAGTCCAGGAGCTGTTCTCAAGCTGTCCCACATCGGATCTCGAGAGTTGAGGGGCCAGTGCCCATCGGGAGCCCCAACAATCCTTGGCAAAAGCAAACAAAGTGGAAAGCGAAGAAGGTGCAGTGTTGGGACCAGCAAGGTCAAGGTGACTCACCACAAGCAGGGAGTCAGGGCAGGCCCCGAGCAATCAGGAGAACCCAAAGAATTCAAAGGTGACCCTCAAGAGAACCCTCAGGCCGAAGGCACTGGAGTTGCAAGAGGATCTTTAGCCGCTCAAGAAAGATGCAGGCCCACGGTGCAAATGATGAGGTGAGGATGAAGATCTTGGTGGCTGAAGATGCCCGAGGTTGGGGCTACTTGTATCCCGAAGATCTTGGTGGAAGTAAGTATCCCTGGGCGTAGTTCGCATAGTCGCGCTACGCGAAGCTGCGCGAAGCTACACGAAGTTGTTTCCTGCTCTACGTGAACTACGCGAGCATGCGTAGTTGCTTGTCGCGCCTGTTCGCGATGCGTTTTTCTTGTTCGGGAATGCGTTGTGCTTGTTCGGGACGCTGTTTGCGTGCTCAGGTATAGTACCTCACGAACTTGCCCATGCGGTCGCCTATGGGAGCAGCCATCTTGTTTTTCAATTGTTCTGCCCATTCGCGATGCCTTATTTCCTGTTCCGGGTCGCGTATAGCGTGTTCGCGATGCACATTTCATGTTCGGGAACGCTTTTTACTTGTTCGCGACGGTTTTTGCATGCTTGTGGGAAAATATTGCGCAAAATTACCCACGCAGTCGCGATGGCGTGGTCATCTTGTTTTTCACTCTATGATCTGGTTCTGGGCCTGCTTTTCTATCCTCCCTCAATCTTTGCAATCCTTAGTTTTTTACACAGTTTTTCAGATTTTTTATTATCTATCTCTCTCTGTCCCTAAGTCTATATTTTACATTGTATTTCTACTTTTACTGTGTTTTTTTACTTTTCTACTGTTTTATATTACTTCCTTCTATAAGCTCCTACTTCTTCCCCTAACTTTATTTTTTCCTTCTAACTTTTCTTTTCTGCCTCCCACACACCCCAGAACCATGGTATAGGGTAGCAGCAGCACTAGTGGCTCCAAGGGCAAGGCGCCTGCACCCAAGAGCCGCCTGCCTTGCCGGAGACTGCGCCCTGCAGGGGTGCAGGCCCGGCAGCTTTTTCGCAAGGCGGAGGTGGCCACCCTTGTTTTTTTTGTGTAGCGCCACCTCCCCTTGACCTTGGCAGCAGGCGGCAGGCCATGCTCCGGGTACCCTACCCAGGAGCATCACCGCTGGTGGGCGAAGGTGCGCCGGGCAGTGTTTCGCTGCTCAGGGGTCCGGCGCACCCATAACCAGCTGGCTCACCGGTGGTCAGACATCCTGGACCGGGAGCAGGACCAGTTGGACCTGCTAGGTGTCGAGATCTTGGGGCTTGGTGAGTAGCTAATATATAGTAGTATAAGTATTGTGCATAATTTTTTTACGAATAACAAGAATACTGCTGCTTACATTGCAGGTAAATTACGTTTCAAAATCTTCTGTGATTGTAGGACACAGGTGCTCGGAGCTACTCTTACTTGTTTGCAACTTTGTGCTTGTTAGGTAATGCTATTGCTGGATTGATTCTCTAGTCCTTCCTTTGTTCTTCTGTTAAATAGTGGTGGATGGATTGATACAAGGTTTAGTTAGTAATAGTTGATCATTTTTTAGCGGTCTGCGTGACGCATCCTCTGTCACTGAGTGCTGCCTACCCCAGTCCTTAATAGAACCTTTTGTAGTTTGTTTAGTGAGTGATAAGCTTAGCAGTGTCAGTCAGTAGCAGAACATCAGACGCAACCAAACAACAATTTGGTGTATGCACAAATGTATGCATGTGCATGTGTCCTCCATCTCATGTACGCATTTTTGAGGGCTAAAAAAAATGGCAATGCAGACTTAGTGAACAATTGGCTAGGGGTGGGCGGAATTTGCGGAATTAACCTTCGCAAATTATCGCGAGAATGTTTAAAATTATCGCAAACAAGCAGAAATATCGCAAAGATGCGGAAGTTTTTTTCCGGCATGTTCGCGAGATTTTCTGCATGGTTGCGGGTCGCCAACTTACCCATGTGGTTGCTTGCGGGCGCGGCCATCTTGTTTTGAGTTGTTCTCGCGGTGCATGATCGCGAGAAGAAAGACGTGATCGCGCGACGCATGACGTCACTGCGGGCGCGAACTGTCGCGAGACAGCGCAAATGGCTAAAAACAATACAACATCTCATGGAGAACGCGACCGGATCAAGAAAACTTGTCGGCGAACGCAGGGATTCAGGTAAGGCGATCGCGCGCGCGCGAGAATGTATCATTTTACAGCGCGAGCAAGAAACAAATTATCGCCAAGCTGCGGAAACCGGAATTTTTGACATTTTCGCGCTCTCCGCGGAACGCAAAAATGTCAAATTATCGCAATTTCCGCGAACGGAACGAAATTTTTGCCCAGGCCTACAATTGGCCCGTTTGGAATAGGTGGGCTAGGTCAGGTGGTACTTAGGCTTAGTTAGTATTCTGGAATCAGAATGGGACACTAGATTAGTGTTCATAAATAAGTAGACGGTCTGTGAATCCCGCAAGCCAGTAGTCGATCTGATTAGATAGTTCAATTTTATTGCAATTGTTGTTTCCTAAAATGTTTTTTGAGCGTTTTTTAAAATAATTTTTTTGTTTCACATTCACAGCAATCATTAATGTTCGTCTCTCTCTTTATTATATCTTACATGAGCAGCACCCAGGGGCAAGAAGACAGGGTCCGAGTCGGCGGGACAACCAGAGGACCGCTCCTCTAACGAGGGCACTGCTGCTGGCCCCAGTAAGTCCTCTATTGGTTAATATTAACAATTATATTTCCCTAACTTTTACTGCACCTTATTTTTTCTGAACTATTAATTCTGGTTCCCCTTCCTAATTCTATTTTTTTCAAAAGCTTCTTTGATCTTCTTGACTATCTGTTTCTAAATTCTGGTTATCCCTGCCTCTCTAAGTGCCTCTGCTATGACTCTCTGTACTACTACTATTAGTCTGTCTGCAGCTAAGCTTGCCCAGTTGGCCACTCTTTATTTAAGGTTTTGAATGAAACTCAGATTGACCAATAGCTCTAGCCACTGAGTCCAGTCCTTTGGGTTGTCCTCTTCTAGTCTTCTTAATCTTGAGGCTTTGACAATTCCCACCAACAAAATGCCCAACCAGATATTTGACTATTTTTGATAGGATATAGTACATACTACTACTGTTGTGGGGATTCTGCACAGCCACATACAGAACTATGCACAAGAAAATAGGATGTTGGTGATGGGAGGTTGGACCTTCCTCACACCTCAGTCAGAACCCACAATCCCCTGACCGACTAGCTATAGTGTCTCATTAGGTCCCCGAACCCCCACCCGAAGATACCCAATGATTACACAACTCAGAACATAACACCCTTTCACTCACTCACTTGTGTAAGTTTACCACCACACCAAATACGACAGAGTCTATGTATAAGTTCAAAAGGTTTATTTTCAACTAACAAGCTCTGTACGTTTTCTATAAAATTCAGTGTACTACAGCCAGCTCCAACACCAAAATGCATAAGCTTAAAACAATAAACATCGGTACAAGTGCATGATAGAACTAGAAGACAAAAAAATCAGTGTGAATATTGGGAGACCCCTCACCGTAGAACGTAGAAGTACTGGTTACATGCATCATAAGCTCTGCAAATCTCTGGTTCGTAGAAGGGAATCTTCCGCCTATTATGAGAAAAATGGTGCTCGTTAGATAGTATAATGCAAGCATTTCTCAGTCATGCCAAAAATTGTAACATGTACATGTTATGGCTAAGCAATACGGACTAACCGAACTCCATAACAAAGTGGCTTGTTTTTCGACCTCTTGTAACGCAACGCTCAGACAGTAGCTGTATGAGCTCATGTGGGCTCAAAGGCATCTTCTGCACAACAAGCTGCGAGGTAACATGTTCAAAAAGACATGAAGCTAAAGTGGTTGCATGTCACTCTCAGGCTAACTTTGCAAAGAGTAGAGTAGATTATAATGACCCTAGGGACCATAACACTACTAGTCTCTACTGACTCTACTCTAGTACCCGATTTGGACTAGTGAGGTGTGGGGTATATGTATGTATTAACTATTTTTTTAATCTTGCTAGTGAAAACGAATATATAGGGGTAGGTGTACAGGCATCTAAAAATGTGTAATGTTTTTTTGAGGCTTACTACCGACCACCAGTGCCAGTGGGGCCGGCGGTGATGGTGATGCGGCCATTCCAGAGGGGGCAGGAGATGCGGCAGTGGCACCTGCAGGAGCTACTACAAGGGGTGAGCCAGCAGCAGTGACGGGCGGGGGTAAGTTATATTCCTTACTTATTGACATTACAATAGCAGGAAGGGTGTACTGTATACTCACTGTACTGTTGAGACTCAGTAAGTATGAAGTTGTAGTGAACATTAGACAGCAGTTGAAGAAGATACCCTTTACTTAGCAATGGCATTAGCAATAGCATTAGCAGCGTGAGTTGAGTAACCAGTGGCCTCTTCTATCTGACTCCAACTCAGCTGTGAAAGTTTTATGGAGAAGACTAAAAGTCAGATCAGATGACCTTGATGGATGTGTTGAACAAAAAGGGAAAGAAGGGTGGAAGGAGGAAGGACGGGCGAGATGTAATACGACTGGCAGAGAAGAATATGTTGGAATCAGCATGCATAGGTGGCTGATAGGAATTAGATGCATGAGTTGTTGAAGGATGGGTGTAAGGTGAAAGAAGATGTCTGCCTGGGTGGGCGACACAGTATGGGTGGATGCTGGATAGCAAAAATCATCAGCGGTGTTTGGGTCAAAGTCAAAGCCAAGGCAAGCAAGGAAGGAGTGGACGCATGGGTGGTTGTTGGTGAAACAAACTAATGTTTGTTGAGAGATTAAGAAGAATGATAGACATTTATTTTGAATGGATGGATGTCTGGATGTATTCATCATAGACAGCATAGGTGGAGACTGTCACTGGATGCAGAGTCTTAGTATGAAGAGAATGTAATATAAACCGCGCCAGAGTAGCAAAGCCGAGGGTAATATAATAACTTGTATATTCAGAATACAGTTGACCCACATTAGTTTGCATGCATATCATGTATATATATATATTGTGTATTGTGCCTTCCTCCGACTCCGAGTACCACTCTCTACCTATGTTAATTTATTTTCGACTGTGTCAGCCAGCCTGCAAAGGGTGGCCTATCTGTTGGTTACACAATCAATCAAAACAAAGTACCTTATGCAGTAGCGATCGGTGGTGGGAGTGCTGCCAGGCGGTGATGTGGGGAGGTAGAGGGGCAGGGTGGGGGGTAGTAAACTATGGATTACGACCAAATACAGGTAAAGTAAACATAAAAATTAATAAAAACAAATTTCATTGTGCGCACTGCACCGCCAAATGCGATGTAGTGCGCGTAAAGAAATTAGTTTTATTTATTTATATGTTTACTTACCTGTAACCAGCCGTAATCCATAGTTTACTACCCCCCTCCCACCACCAACCGCTACTGACCTTATGTCGTCGTCCCATATATAAGCAATGATCATTGGATCAGATATATAATCTGCCTTTTTGTAGTAGCCATGGCAGGGTGAAAGTGAAATTGAGCAATTGCCCTCATGTAACAGAGAGAGTATGGCCAGTGCCACCCGTAATAGAAAAATACGAGCTTCCTCACCTGCAGACAGTAGTAATAAATTAAACTAACGTGAGTCGGTGTCATGGCTCATATGTTTGTCTTGGGTGCAAGCTTAGCTGACTGTGCTGGCATGCCGGCCACAACATGTAATTTTGCTGAACTAAAGCTAAAGCAAAATTTTATGTTACTGTTTTGTTAGGAGTATTGGTTACAATATTCTTTTTCTTTCTTGATATAGATCCTCCTTCCCAAGAAAAAACAACACGGAAGGAGTTGGCAGCCAGGGCCCGGTGCTGGAAACTGGAGGCCATCTGCGAAGTGTACCGGCGGCTGGTGGCTCAGGCGGAGGAGGCGGCTGCAGCTGCAGCCTCCTCCAATGCCCCGGGCCCAAGCCAGGCCCCGCCTCCAGAGGTACGGCCCCGCAGACAGGCTGCCGCCCGCTGCCGCTCTTCTTTAGCATCGAGCACTGCTGTCCCCCACCCTGGATGCAACTGTAGGGCATTTTGCCACCAGATGCTTCTCCGGATGGCACGCCTAGAGAAGCGGGTCAAGATCCTCGTGGATAAACACTGCAAAGCCTGCTGAATTTAGGACCACGTTGGATTGCCCCTTTTTTATTCCTTTTGTTGGTGGGTGGGAATTGGGCGTTGGGGTTTATGGACATTGTTTGGACTTTTTCGTTTTGGACATTGGTTGGGGTTAGGGAGAGGGGTGGGTCAGGTCAGGTCACAGTGGGATAGTTTGTTTTTGTTAGGGTAGTAAATTATATTTATACTTAAACATACAATGTTAATGTTTTGTAGGGGTAATACTGTTTTATGAATTTATGTCACATGGTTTCCTTGCTGCTGCAGGGCCGCAGCCAGTGTTTGATTTAAAATATCTGCCGATTTTGTAACACGCAAACAGATAGATGCAGTAGCCCTCACTGAGTTATTTGTCCTACTAGTACTGTCAGTCTCTCCCCCTAGTCCATTATACCTCCCACCAAACTTATCTTACCTGTGATTGATGATGATTAAGTTCGGCACAGCGTTGGCTGCATGGTTTCCCAAGAGAATGGAGAAGATGTCATTGTTGTGTTTACCTTTTATGCCACTTCATGAAACGCAGTTATTCCATCAATCATCTCCGATCCAACTGACTGACTGCGTACAAAGATAGTATGGTCATCATCATGGTGTGGTACGTGTTGCCCAACTCCAACTCAGTCTGTCGTGACTCCAATTAAGTCCTATTCCATATTAAAAAATTGCAACGGATATTGGCCTGCACCTGCAGTATTAGTAGGAGTACAATTTGGTTATTAAACAACAAGAAGGGAAAAATTGACTGGGACTTTAGTCACTTTTACTTTGTAGATTAACTAGTAGAGTTCGACTTCATGCACAACTTCAACACAACAAACAACAGCAATCGCTCAGAGTCAGCAAGCATCCAGTGCATGCCATCATTACCTGTCTTGCTCTTCTCTTTGGCTGTCAGATCAGATGCCTAGATTTGACAGGTGTGTGTTTTTTTTAACGAGGCAGTGGCCTCATTATTATTCCACATTTATTTTGTGTGTTGTTAATCGCTGTTTCAGTTTTCTTCTTATTCATCTGTGGCACTTTGTCGCAGTTGAAGTTGGTTCACATGGTCAGCGCTATGGTGGGCCACAGCCTGGGTAGTGGTCATTGGTAAATTGAGTTTGCAGAAATGTCAGCAAGTTTCTTTGAAGAGTCTTGTCTTTCTCTGCCAAGTACCTTCTGTCCTGACAGTGATGAGCTTTGGATGCCTGCTGAGCCTATAGCCTTCTGACAGTGATGAGTTTACTTTTGGATGCCTGCCCAAGTTCTGACAGTGAAGAGTTGTGGATGCCTGCAGAGGCGGTAGCCTTCGGACAGTGATGAGTTTCGACTCATAAACAAAACGGAGGATAGCTATAGTCACGTTTCACTTCTTATGGAGGGACTGTTAGAGGCAACGTTTCTTGTACTATTCTCCATCCAATGTCTGGCTTGATGGAAATGTATTTAGGGTGAGTCAGGAAGATGGAGCAGGACTCTGAGGAGTGGAGAGTTAAATGCACAAACGTGCAACTCCAATAGAAAAATAAAAAGAGAAGACGTGAGAAAATTCGATTTTCGATCGTGATCGAATCGACCCGCCATTTTGTGCTCCGCCGCCATTTTGTGTTGCCCTCACTCAGGCATCACGGCGAACATAGTCTTTTCTGCTTTTTCTGCAGCTTCGTGTCGAAATAAGCCTTCTGCCTCTATTTACAAAGCTGATGTTAGCACTGGCCGAGTATACTAATCCCCGTCTGGTTTTTCTAATCCCTGTCTCAACTATCTGTTGGTTCACACTATTCTCTTCTGACTTTATCTTATCGTCTGGCCTTCACTGTCTTCTGCTCGTATTCTCTCGTTTCACAACTGTCCTCCAAAACACATAAACGTATCTCATCACCTGCGAGTCGACCACGAACCTGTTAATGAATTAGTTATTGGGGAGGGGTGACAAACACAGTTGGAGGAGAGGCTCTTCGAGTTACCCGATACTTTGTTTTCAAATCTTTCCTATTGGATCTGTTCTGTTTTCCAACCTTTCCTATTGGTTCTTTCTATATGTTTTAGGTGTGTTCTTGGTTAATGTATATTTCACATATGACCTATATAAGATTGTGAGCCACGGAGTGAAGTGGCAGTGTCCTGAGAACATACCGTGTGTACTTCTAGGACAACTGTACTAGCTGCAGCTAATAAAATCTGATCTTTACGCCGACGGAGTGTCCCCGTGTCTCTGTGTAGCTGAGCAGGAGAACCTAGGAGATTAAGGCGTACCCTGCGCCGCCAGACCCAAAAGATTCTGGTTCTTCAACTGGCGCCCAACGTGGGGCGGCTTCAGAGGTAGTGGTCCTGCCTGAAGGTTGTGAGGAACCCTGCAAGAAAATTCAAGAGGAATCACGAGCCACATTAAGCGACCCCTGTATGTTGAAAGTGGTCCGAAGGTCTTTTGCAGTGCGGTTAATCCTTCCTGATGGCTACTGACGACTGCTGCACTGACTGCCGCCCTGCCTTGGCCCTCTTTCGATGATGTATGGTAAGGCGAGACGATAGACGGGGCCTCTGTTGGCGTAAGAAGACATCCTTAGTTAAGTATTTGGTGGGTCGCACCCACAATTTTGGTCCTTCGTTTTCTTGGTTCCCTACTTCCTCTGGTCCTTAGATTTGACTATTGCAATAGCCAAAGCCGAGGGTAAGTGCATTTGTGCTGCGTAAACTGAGTTTGCCCCCTTGATGTTTGTGAACAGTCCGGTGAAATCACGAGATGCCTGGTCTGACTAAGTTTGGAAAAATGTGTTGCCTTGGTTGTAATGGGGATTCCCGGCTTGAGGACTCTTGTCTGATTCCTTCGGTTGGAACTCCCACTTATGAGCTCTATTCTAAACATGGTGTTGGCCCCATCACCTTTAATGAGGTATGGATCTGATACACGAAGAATGATGGTGTTTTAAAATGGCCAGAAAATTGTAGTTTTGAGCCTGACATACTAGATAATTTGGAAGCAGTTTTATTCAAAAGAAAAGCCCGTCCGGCAATGTTTGACTCTTTCCGCCTTTGGCGTAAGGAAGCCAAACAGAAGAAAATTAAGCAAGAAAAACGAGATAAGAAAGCACAGGGTATAACCATTATACAGGCTGCTCAACAGTTTAAAAATGATGAAGTCGATAATGCGATGGAAATTTCAGAGAGACAGCATCGTATGACAATAGATAAATGCTACCCGATGTTGCCAGTTTCCCCCTCTGATAAAAGAAAGGATTTAGAAGAGGATTCCCTGATGTCTCACCTATTGAGATTGCCTCCGCCCTATGCACAAGGTGCTAATACACCCCAGTTGTTACAGCCTGTTCAGCCACCAGTTGCGCCTCCGCCTGCTCCGGCTCTTCCACATTTGCCCCCTCAAGTATTGCCACCTTTGCCGGCTTTGCCTTCGACTCCTTTGCCTTCGTCTTCTTTGCCTTCTGCTCCTCCGGTAATTACCGATTTCTCTTCCGTTAATTCGCCTAATACTTTGTCCCCTATTCTTATGTCCAATTCTCCATCTATGCTTAAACGACTCACAGATACAGTTTCTGGTCTTTTATCTCCTTTCTTTGAGGCATTAAATGTGTCTCCGGCATTTTCTCGAAGACAGTCTCGTAGTCAGTTCCCAGATTCCGAAGAATAAGAAATGTTGGACTCTCTTGCTCGTAAATGGATTGAAAAGGGTCCTCGGTATAGTGTACCTGATATTATGCCTACCTTCTCACAGTGGAATGCGCCTACACAGAGATATGTTTTTAATGCTATGTGCGATACTCTTATTAAAGGATGGGAGGATATGAACTTGGGTTCGGTTCCCCAGGGTCTGTTGGACATTCAAGCTGATTTTGATAAAGGTCTCATTTTGGGTTCTAAGGTTGAGGACGCTGTAAAGACACTTGTTTCCTTTAGAACCTTATTTTCCTCACAGACTTTTCTAGATTCCGATCCTTCATTTAGGTTGACACTGAAAAATTATCCAATGAGAGAGGTTCCTCCGGTATGGAGAGACGAGGTTCCAGCAGCAGGTAACGTTCCACTTATTCCTGCTCACTTCCAGCGAATATGGGTACATGTCCCCTGGAAAAGATCTGAAGTTTTAGCCCTTAAACAGTCTCTACCGGATCCTCGTAAGAATCCTGCAGGTTATTATAAAGAATTGTCGCAAACTGTTGAAGCCTGCATCATGAATTTGGCAGATATTGACATGTTGATGGGGAATGTAGTTCTGCAAGCGTTATGGGCTAGGATTCGTAAAGAAAATCATGCCCAAGTATTAGGTGGAAATTGGGATGCTATCATTGCCGCAGATAGAAACCAAGTGGGTGGTGCGAAGCCTGATGCTTTGATTTCAGAACTCCCTGGTAGGATTATTACCTTAATGAAAACGATGATGCCTGCCTTAAGAGTTAACTGGGATAAACTAGCCGCCTGTAAGCAGAAGAAAGATGAGAGTGTCTCTGATTTCTTTACTCGTTTCGAGGAGACATTCATTGATCACAGTGGTCAGGACATGACTACAGAGGGTGGACAGCGGTTATTTGTGGATAAGTTCGTATTTAATTTGCTTCCCGAGCTGTCACATAAATTGAAAGACTCCGAAAGTTCATGGGCTGTTTCTTCTTCAGCCCAGATATTGGCTACTGCTCAATATTATGAAAATAGAGATAAAGAAGAAAGAGATAAACAAGAGAAAAAGACTAAAGAATTAAAAACTAAGGTTCTCTTGCAACAGGCTTATCCACCTCGTTATGCTCAGCCTCAGTTTCAACAGCCTCCACAGTTTCAGAGGGTGTATCAAAAGCCTGAGCCATATATTCCGCGACCTTTGTTAGGTCCTAATCAATGTGCCTATTGTAGAGAGGAAGGTCACTTCAAGAATAGTTGTCCGGTTTTATTGCAGCGCAATAGGACACCAGCTGCTTCACGAGGTCGTGCTGGCCTCCAGTCAGCAAACAGAGGTAGAGGTCGAGGTATGTTGACTCAAGAACAGCGTTCTCCTCCTCCTTCTAATTCCGTGAATTACTTTGATCAGCAAAACGTTCGGTCTACACAATATTACAATGAGGATTATTACATTGAAGACGGGAATGAAAGTCTTCATGCTAACTAGGACAGCCATGGACAAAGTAAGGGAGTTGTGTCGATTCCAGTAGATCAAAATGGACCTTATTTTAAAGTCACTACAATGGGTGTTTCAAAGCCATTTCTTTTAGATACTGGTGCGATGAGAAGTTCTATCATTCATTCTAAACTCCCTGGGGCACCTTTGTCTGGCTTAACAAATGTATCTGTAGGATTTCCTGGCGCCCCTGTTCGTAATCTGGTTTCTTGCCCTTTGCCCATTTCAATTGGCCCTTATGATTTGGAAGCTCCGCTTCTTTTGACGAATGGTTGCGGTGAGAATCTGTTGGGTTTGGACTTATTGAAAAGAATGCATGCTACGATATATTGTTCTCCTTCTGGTATACATCTTACTTTAGGTCAGAAATTATTTTTTCCAATGTATTTGTCTAAAGATCAGTTTCCACCTGAATTGCTTTCTCTTCCGGCAACGCTTTGGGCCACGGGTCCGAACGATGTGGGCTGTCTTGAGATTCCACCTTATGTTGTTACTCTCAAGCCTAATGTTGAATTGCCTCGTATTCCACAGTATAGAATTTTCACTGAAGGTGAAAAAGCGCTTTTGGAAATCATTCATGATTTGATTCACAAGGGTGTGGTTGAAGAAACGAGAGGAAACATATGCAATAGTCCTATTCTTCCTGTTCTTAAATGCACTGATCCTTCTCAGCCTCCTGTATATCGTTTCGTAATTGATCTTCGGGAGGTAAACAAAATTGTTGTACCACAATTTCCTGTTGTCCCGGATATCACTGCTCTGTTGACAATGATACCTTCCACAGCGACTTGGTTTTCTGTTATCGATCTAAAAAATGCCTTCTTTAGTATTCTCATTGCAGAAGAAAGTAGAGATATTTTTGGCTTCTCTCTTGGAGGCCGAAGCTTCCGGTTCAAGCGCGCACCTCAGGGCTATTGTGAAAGTCCCTCTATTTACAGCCAAGCTTTAAAATGTCATCTTGATACTTTTCATTTGCCATCTGGTGCTGTTCTTATACAGTACATGGACGACTTGTTGATCGCTGTTGATTCAGAAGATATTTGCAAAAACGTGACTGTTGCATTGTTACGCCATTTGTTTAATCTGAATCATAAGGTTTCACCTTCCAAACTACAATATGTTCATCGAGAGGGTACCTACTTGGGTCATCTCCTATCAAAGGAGGGACGACGGTTAACCCCAGAACGTATCCAAGCGATTGCGCAAATGTCTGTGCCATCCACACAAAGGGAGGTCCGTGCCTTCATGGGCATTACCTCCTATTGTAGACAGTGGATCCCTAACTTCTCCCTGTTGGCCAAACCTCTATTGACACTTACCTTGAAAGATACACCTCAGCCCCTTCCATGGACTGACGAATGTCAGAAGAGTTTCACTGACTTGCGTGCTGCGCTATGTTCTGCTCCTGTATTGGGTACTCCCGATTACAGTAAGCCATTCACGCTATCTGTTCATGAAAAAGAAGGTTGTGCTTTGTCAGTTTTAACGCAGCGTTTTGGAGACAAACAGCGACCATGTGCATATGTTTCAGCTACGTTAGATCCGGTAGCTAAAGCATTACCAAGTTGCCTTAAAGCAACAGCAGCAGCAGCAATTTCTATTCGACAGTCTGCTGGAGTAGTGTTAGACAACACACTTATTGTTATGGTGCCGCATGTAGTGGATACCTTACTAAACCGAATGAAAACACAGCATCTTACGAGTGCGCGTTTGTCTGGATATGAGTTGACACTTTTGGCTAGTCATGTGCACATAAAACGATGTAAGACTTTAAATCCAGCTACTTTGTTGCCTCTTCCAGTAAATAAAACGATGAAATACAACATGATTGTTTCCTCCGTACTGAGGAAGAGACAAAAGGAAGAATTGACTTGAAAGATACGCCACTAGAAAATCCAGATGGAATTCTATGGGTGGATGGTTCTTGCTTTAAGCTTCCTAATGGAGATACAGTTTCAGCTTATGCTGTTACTACTTTACATACAGTTGTGGAAACATCCCGTATCAGACACAATTCAGCTCAAGCAGCAGAACTGATAGCTTTAACAAGAGCATGTGTGTTGTCAAAAGGAAAGAGAGTGAATGTGTATACTGACAGTCAGTATGCGTTTGGTGTGGCGTTCAATTTTGGGCGTCTTTGGAAAGAGAGGGGATTTCTTACTTCACATGGCACTAAAATACAACATGGTCAGTTGGTGACTGATCTTCTCGAGTCACTTTCTTTACCTGCCCAGATTGCAATTGTGAAGTGTAGTGCACACAAGAAGATTACAGATGATGTTGGTCGAGGGAATGCGTTTGCAGATGAGGTAGCGAAAAAGACAGCGAGAGATGCTACAAGTCGAATGTATGTTGCGGGTCCTGCGAATTGGGTTAGAGAGAGAGGAATGTATGAGGATACAGTAGAAAGTGTAAGGTCGATTCAGGAAGAGGCTACAGAGAAAGAATTGAGCAAGTGGAAAGAAAGTACAGGAATGTTAGATGAGACGGGATGTTGGGTGGAATTATCTGAGCACCAACATTGGCTGTTACCAGACGCCTATGTACTCCCAGTAGTTACTATGGCGCATGGTCCAGCCCACTTAAGTGCGAAAGGTATATGCAAGCTTCTGGCTCCAGTGTGGCAAAATGAAGGAATCCCAAAGTGTGCAGACAATGTAGTGAAACATTGTATTGTTTGTTTGATGTACAATCCAGGAAAGGGAACCCCAACTCCAGCGGGTCACTTTGCTCCTCCGACATATCCATTTGAGGTGTTGCAGATCGATTACATTCATATGGAGCGATGCAATACCCTCAAATATGTTCTGGTGGTAGTATGCGCCTTCTTTAGATGGATAGAAGCATACCCTCTAAAAGACAATACAGCCTTATCCACAGCCAAAGTTCTACTAAAAGAATTCTTTCCCAGGTTTGGTTTGCCGCGCATTGTCTGGAGTGACAATGGAAGCGAATTTGTGGGCCAAGTCATGCAAAAAGTTTGTGCGGTTCTTGGTATCAAGCAAAAGTTTCATGCAGCAAACCATCCACAATCAGCGGGTTTAGTAGAATGCTACAATGGAACTTTGAAGCTAAAACTAGCGAAAGTGCAGGCTAGTACAGGATTTAATTGGCCCGATGCTTTACCATTGGCTCTTCTATCCACCAGAACTGCGGTACACTCTCGTTTGGGACTTAGCCCTTACGAAGTGGTGTTTGGACGCCCAGCTAATATATGGGGAGTCCCTCGCCCTAAGAAATACTCAGACTTGTCATATCCAATGTTGATTGATTACTTGCATGAACTTACAACTAAATTGCGTGTTCTCCATCAACAGGTTCAGAGTGCTTTGCCGGAGGCCTCCACAGACCTAGGTCATTCCATTCGACCAGGAGACTGGGTCTGCATAAAAAACTTCCAAAGGACGAAAAATTTGTAGCCCAGGTGGAGGGAGCCTCGGTTGGTTCTCCTCACCACGAAAACAGCAGTAAAAGTCGAAGGAAAGAAAAACTGGATTCACGGCGTGCATTGTAAGAAAGTGCCTTTGCCCCTACCCTTTGATCAATGGATGCGTAAGGGCATTAATGACTCTGAGAGCGAAAGGGTTCCACGATTCATACCTTTCAGTGACGCACGCCTGAATGGAACATTGTCTGAGAAAGAGGACGACGATATTCTTCAGGAAGCGATAGCACCACATCGTCGCTTGAATATGACAAATCCGAGAACATTGTTTCGAGACCAAACTGTACCTGACAAAGAACACTATAACCTAAGACCTTGACCAAAGAACACTTAAAATATTCTCTCTCCTATGTAGTATTCTATCCCGGTTGCAAGGTCACGGTAGGAGTCTTGATTGTGACCTGAGTAGTGGCAATAGGCCTGCAGGACTTGCAGTGTCATAGGACGGCAGATAATCATAATTAAGTGATTGAGGAAGATTGCCGTGAGCATCCATTAGAAAGATGGAAACTACATTAGGCAAAAGAGAGAAAAAGGATACAATGAAGAAAGAATTCTGTAAATTAATGTACAATCGTTTTAGTGTAACCTTGTGTATCATTATATTATTTTGTATTCTTTTGGCGAGTATAAGTTGGATTATATACGCTCTGCAGCAAAAAGTTGTCTCTCCTTCTACCTCTTTGTCTTTTTCTACTGTCTCTCCACATCTATTCCATACCCTTCCTCAACATGAACTCATTAGAAGAACCTAGTATTACAACAATTCATTTGTCCAGTTATTACATCAACACCAATTAGTAATCAATACAACTGACTGTTGGGTGTGTGGACTTATGCCACATACCACAGAGAAAGGAATGCCGTATGTAGTTCTTCCGTTTTCTTATGAGGGTTCCGCTTGGGCTTATTTTGTTATCTTCTCCAATGCCTACCAAAGCAAATTCAGACGACCCGTTAGTTCATATATTGGTGGTCCGGATTTCAGTCATAGTTCACTGATAAAGGGAATGCTAGCTATGGCTAAAATCATGGAAAATAGTAAGATTTCCGTTGACGAAAGAAAAGCGTAAACCAACTGGAACGTCACCCATTATGTCACTAGCCTTAGTGATAAGGTTAAACAAGGGAAATCTCCACCGAATTGGACTATTCCTCATCAGGGAAATTTCTGTCTGAAAATTAATGGTCCGTCTGCTGACACCGTACAAAAAGACAACTGTTCCCACACATACGTCTACTCCTCTCAGAACTCGCCTCCTCTAGTACTATCCCAAGGCACGTATTTTATCTGCCACGATAGGGCTTACACGTGGTTGTCAACTGGTTTTTCTGGTACCTGTTATATAGCTTTCCTTCTTCCCCCTACATACACCGCTTCTGCAAATCATCATCGAAACAGATATGGCAGAGGGATTATTGACTCTAAAGACACAGCAGGACAGGAGGGAGGAGATTTCCTCAAAGGAATTCTTCCTTTTTGGGGTCCGATGGCCAACAGCAGAAATATAAGGCAACTGGTTCGTGTCGTAGAAACCACTATAGACATCACTGTAGGAGCCTTAAGTAATATCACGGCAGAACTACAGGCAGACCGTTTTATGACGTTACAAAACCGAGTTGCTTTAGACTTTGTTCTTGCGGATCGTGGTGGAGTGTGCAAATTGATCGGGTCAAGTTGCTGTATTTTCATACCTGATGACGCTCCGACAGTATACCAAGCTATCTCTAAGTTACATATAATCTCAGAGTCTATTCATCAGGACAAAGGAGATTGGTCATTATTGGAGTGGTTTTGGGGACTACTGTTCAAATGGGGTTGGAAGGTATTGACATTCCTTGGAGTAGTTTTGACCATCATTTTCTCTTGTTGCCTTTGTATGCACTGTGGTCCCGCCGTCTGCGACCTGTGTGCTACTATGTGCATCCCTAAACCCAAACCACAATTAACAGAGAATATTAGAATGATGTTACAGCAACAGCTCGATGACCTCATGGCCATCGACATTGACTCAGATTAACGTGAGTCTATGTATCTTGCCTGATTTCTGGCAAAAGGAGGGTCTGAGAAAATTCGATTTTCGATCGTGATCGAATCGACCTGCCATTTTGTGCTCCGCCGCCATTGTGTGTTGCCCTCACTCAGGCATCATGGCGAACATAGTCTTTTCTGCTTTTTCTGCAGCTTCGTGTCGAAATAAGCCTTCTGCCTCTATTTACAAAGCTGATGTTAGCACTGGCCGAGTACACTAATCCCCGTCTGGTTTTTTTAATCCCTGTCTCAACTATCTGTTGGTTCACACTATTCTCTTCTGACTTTATCTTATCGTCTGGCCTTCACTGTCTTCTGCTCGTATTCTCTCGTTTCACAACTGTCCTCCAAAACACATAAACGTATCTCATCACCTGCGAGTCGACCACGAACCTGTTAATGAATTAGTTATTGGGGAGGGGTGACAAACACAGTTGGAGGAGAGGCTCTTCGAGTTACCCGATACTTTGTTTTCAAACCTTTCCTATTGGTTTTGTTCTGTTTTCCAACCTTTCCTATTGGTTCTTTCTATATGTTTTAGGTGTGTTCTTGGTTAATGTATATTTCACATATGACCTATATAAGATTGTGCGCCACGGAGTGAAGTGGCAGTCTCCTGAGAACATACCGAGTGTACTTCTAGGACAACTGTACTAGCTGCAGCTAATAAAATCTGATCTTTTACGCAGACGGAGTGTCCCCGTGTCTCTGTGTAGCTGAGCAGGAGAACCTAGGAGATTAAGGTGTACCCTGCGCCGCCAGACCCAAAAGATTCTGGTTCTTCAGACGGTGGTGATGGATTTGTTGTGATTTGATTTGAACCAGAAAAAGACAGATAGACACACAAATAAAGGAAGGTAACAATTTGAAAGCCTAGTTGTCAGGGAAGAGGAGCTCGTCCTCAGACCCTGGTGGTTCGGACAGAAGAAGGTCATGTAACCTTACGTCATCGAAGTCGCTCTCCTCTTCCTGCTGTGATTCACGTAATTTGTACTCTTGTGGTATAAAGTGTTGATTCATTTTGATCATGGTTAACCTCTCTACTCTTTTGCGCGAGAGACTGGTCCTTTTCAAAGATACAATGGCACCAGCAGCACTGAAAACACGCTCAGAAGAGACACTTGCGACAGTGAAACCAGATACTTTTTGCCAGCCTGCTGAGCACTGTCCATTGGCTTCTTTTCCCATACCGATACACCAATGGGTTTCGATCCATGAAGACCTCCTTTGGGTCATCCAGATAGGCCTAGACCATCCACTCAATGTTCAGGGGTGCTCCGATGTGCTCGGCCTCTTTTGTCTTTGCATCAGCACTGGGCTTACCATACCCCTGCCGTAGAAACCAATCAGTTGCCGATTGTAGTGTGGATTATCCTGTTCTTGCTGTTGTTGATGTTATTGGTAGTGTTGGTGTCGGTGCCTGCTGGGAGGCAAATGCACTACCCTCAGGCTCTGAATTAGAACTTGACTCTGGAATCTGCCCTGTAGTACTTGTCCCAGAATGGGGCGGGGGGCCTCTAATTAAGCCGTTCGCTTTCAAAGTTAATGGCTTGCTCAGCTATCAAAGTTTTGTACTTAGCAACATCCACTTCTGAAAAAGTAATTACTGCCTTACTGTTCAGAAATACTTTGTACCGTGGATCCAAAATTGTGGCAGTAATGTAATGTGGATGTGACACAATGTTATTTTGAATCCTTGTATTTTCCGATAAGCGAACGGCTAAGGAGTCCGCCAAATAATTTGCGTCTTGTTTGTCATCCACACCTGCGTACATTTCAGACACCTCCTTCAGCTGTTGCTCTAGCATGTGCAACAATGGAATAGCTTGGCCCATAGTACAGTCCTCCCTGCTGACTTCACGTGTGAAGACCTCAAAAGGAAGTAGCATCTCTGTCAGGCATTTAATGAGGTCCCATTGGCACATCTCAACGGTCATGCCTCTCACAGTAGGATCCCCTAATCTTTCCATGACATAAGCATTGAGTGGTATGTACTGCTCAAACAGACAATCAAGCATGTAATAAGTTGAGTTCCAATGTGGTGTCACCTCCTGGATGAGGGCTTTGACTGGCATTTTATGCTCACGTTGAATGACCCTCAGCTGCTTCCGGGCTTTAAAAGAATGGCTGAAATGTGTGCATATTCTTCTGCAGGTGGCAAGTAAGTTGCTGACTTTGTATTCATTTTTCAGAAAGTCTTGAACAACAATGTTACTGCAGTGTGCTGAACACAGGACCCTGAAATAGCAACCACCTTTCATGGCCCTAACCACATTACTGCCATTGTCCGTTGCTACAAAACCAATGTTAAGCCCTCTTGGGCGCAGCCACTCAAAGACCTTGCTGTTAAACTCATCCAAAATGTTTGCAGCAGTATGAGATTTCTCCATGGCAAACATGGCTACTGTTGCATGTTTGCGAGTGGCATGAAAATTCTCAGCAGCATCAACATCAGTAGATATCTGTTCTCTAACCCTCACAAAAGAGATCCAGTGTGCAGTGATACACATGTAATCAGTGGCTTGGCAACTGGTTCACATGTCTGTTGTCAGGTGGATACTCTGAACAGCACACTGCTTCAAGGATTTTCCAAGCAATTCCAGCACGTCATAATGTAGTGCTGGAACAGCAACTCCGGCAAAATAGTAGCGGCTGGGAACCTGCCATTTTGGGCAGATAGCTGTCACAAATTCCAGAAAACCTGTCCCTTCAACAAAAGAAAAAGGGAGAAGGCCCAGTGCTAACATTTTAGCCAGCTATTGGGTGGTTGCGTTCATACTGCCCCTCACCCCTAAACATGCTTTTTTCATTGCAGTACTCCTTGCTGTCTCAGGCTGACTCTTACTCTTGTGCCACTGAGATGTTGCTGAAGATGCGGGCGATGATAACACTGCACTGCTGGGGACAGGGCTACTTTGTGTACCACTACCAGAGAGAATGTCTCCCTGTCCTTCCTCTCCCACCGTCATCGGATCTTCTTCTTCTACTCGTTTACCCCCACCAACACCAATGGTTGCAGTTTTTATGCCGCGAAGGTGGTCCTCTCAGTTGATGAAGTGTTGTTTTTTTCAGATGGGTTATTTGGCCTCCAGTACCATAGTTTGTACCAAGCTTACCCCAACTAACAGAGGTATTACAAATGGAGCATATAGCAATGTTCTCCTCCTTTTCACTAACCGTAAAGAAGTCCCAAACTGGGGAGCTTAACTTTTGCCTCCTGCCGGAGGTGCCACTTCCAGTGCCGGATGAACTGGAGGGTGTGTGTTGAATTTGACTCTGTGCTGTACCACTACCTACTTCTACCGAGGTGGTGGTTGTGCTGGATGTAGGTCGCTGCCGGGCCTTTGCTAATGCAAATATGAAAGCTGTAGGTCGTGTTGGTGTTACCTGTGTTGGAGGTATGCATGCTACATCCCTCGCAGCGATTTTGGATAGGGTAATAATGTTGGTCTCCATCTACTCAGGGCCGGGAGTGATGTTCGTGATGACTGTCTCATCATCATCATCCTGCTGTTCTACATCAACCTCCATAAGTGTAAGGCTTTCTGGAACCTTCTTTTTCCGTAGCCTAGTCTTGGGACGTATCTCCCTCTCAGACTCACTTTGTGGCTTCCAAGTGGCATCTAGATCATCAGAAGGGGGGCTTGGCGAAGAACTTGATGGACTAACCCTCCTTTTCCTTGCTGAGTATTTGGAAGACAATGGATCTTCTGAACGAGGGGCTTCCTCTTCTTCTTCCTCTGCATGAGGCTCAATTTCTTGAACTGCCCCTACTTCGGGAGTAACAACAACTACTATTGCGGGCGGTGGTTGCGACTGTTGTTGTTGACCACTTGTCTCCTGTGTTTCCTCCTGCGTTGATTGGGTACTACTTTGAGATAGCGATAAGTTTAGCTCAGCATCACTGGTTTCCACCATTAGGCTGGCTACCTCTTCCACACTCATGTGCTTGGGCCTGGGTGGGTGGGTTGGGCCCACTGATGCAGAGGTCCTGCCCCCAGCTTGCCCCCCAGACACCGCTGCTGCAGGCGTCGTTTTTGGTTTCCCAAAAAAGGTTTTGGGTGGCACACCAGACTCAAGTGACACTTCCTTCTTCTGTTCCTTCTTCTCAATAGCAACTCTCTTGGTACTGAAGGACCTGGTACCTGCTTTCTTTGGGGCCATATTCTTCAGATGTCAGCTGCACTCAGTTGCACAAGTTGCAGAGATGTCAGGTTAGGTCACTGACACGACACATCGTTTACAGCAGCGGGACGTCTGTCTGGCAGCACAACGGGCGATGATGACACACCTCCTACTCAGTCTTTTGTGCACCTAAAAGAAAAAAAGCCAGAAGAACATCAGTCAAAAGATAGCACAATCAAACTAATATAATATATAACTTCTTAGTGTGTGGTGGTCACAATTATTACATTTTAGTAACTCAGTGAACAACAACAGTGTAGCCATTTATGAGACTTTAACAACAAGGCCAGGGCTTTCCTAGTGTACTGTGTACACTCAGGAAGAATAAGAATAGCAAAGAACAAAAAAAACAAAAACAAAAATATAGTGGAGCCTGTTTGGCCTAAATTTGTGCATCACGTGGGATGGATGCAGCATCAGGGAGCTGCAGCTGGCAATGGGGATGGATTTGGAAGCAGTAAGACAAGAGGAACAATGGAAAGACAAGCAGGCCTATGTGGCAGAAACAGCACACTACTACCACAAAATGGCCCCCAGCCACATGGTCACTCACAGGCACAAGGCACGGCAAACAATGAACTCAAGCAGGCCTATATGGCCAGACAAAGGATGCCTGATAAACAACACAGCTTTAATGCAAAAATGAAAATCCACATGGCTAAAAACAGGTTGCTCGATCTAGGCCCAGCAGCAGGAGGGCAGAATCGTGTCTCTGCTTGACAGCAGCCATGTTGTGCTGTCCTGGTCTAGAAGACTGCTACTGGGAACACTGAGGGCCTCTGGGAGAAGCTTTACAGTGCATGGAATCATACCTCCCACACCGTTAACCGTGTGGGGGTATGATTCAAACATGTTTGATACTAAACATGATAGGATTCGTTACAGCAAGATTCGAGATGGTCATCGTGCAATGGCGTGGTTCCCCTCTATATGTTATAGGCTGTCTCACCTACAACCCGGGAGACAGGACTCCTTAGGCTGTAGGGGTGTCCTGCTAATGCATGGGAACCCTCACACTAAGAACCAAGCACCCTGCCTTCAGGATTGATAAGGCCTGCTATAGGGGTGACTTGTATATTTTAAGTGCAGTGACCCTAGATATAGGAAGCCTATATCTTTCGTAAGTGGTGCTAGCCTCAGCTTACACAGGCTGCAATGGCAGGCCTGTAGTTACAAATTGAGTGATCTCCCGTGAATGTAATGATAAATGCTTCAGCCAGTATCCAATCTGGGATGCACTAACGTACTTAACATACCAATTTAGGGGAGAAAGCACAGGGACTGGGGTCCAGATTAGCAGGATCCCAGTCAAACTAGTCAGAAACAGCATTAGATCAAGCAAAAAGAGGGGGTAACCATAAAAGCAGATCCTACTTTCCTACACTATTTTTTCACTAACGTTACATCAGAAGTTTAAATCTGAATTATATTGGTTACATTTTACTACAGTTCTTTCCTGGCACTCATCATTACCTAATTCACTTGTACTTTCTTCTTTTCTTCTGCTTGCTTCTCTCTCACCTGCTTCTCAGTGTTCCCTCTCTTACTTTCTCTTTCCTTCTATCTTTTATTTTCTTTTTTTATAAAATTAAAAAGCATTTTTTATTACATATGTTTCTCTCCTATAATTGCAATACTTTTAACTTATAAATCTCTTTTTTCAAAAACATTTATTTTTGAAATGTAGCAAAAACAGCCATAAGATTTTGTTTGTTGCAAATGCTAAATACATTGGAAGGAAATTCATATCAAACATTCATTAAAGAAAAAACAATTAACAGAAAAGAGGAAAACCCCCAGAAAAACAGACATTTGATACAATTGTCCAACACCAAAAAAAAAAAATACCTACATTTTTAAGAATCATAAATCCATTACCCCTTGAAACGTGGTTCTGAAATGCAGCAGTTCCCTACAGGTTCTTTATAATCATCCCAGTTTCGTCATATTCTGGAAAACCTTCATTATTGCCACTGCTCTAAGCGCATAAATGTTTTGTTCTGTTCTAACTTTGCATTTTTGCGATTCACAGTTCTTGTGTGGTAACAATATAAGTTTTTCAGTTTGTCAGAATAAGTGATCTGACCACTGGAGTAGAGATATGAAAAAGTTGACGCTGGCCAATGAACATTGCAAGTTATTGGGATGCAATGCTGCATAAAGTTCCTTTAATTTTGTTTTCAAATTCCAACTCACCTTCTTTGAAATATCGTCCCAAAATTGTGTCAGCCGAGTACAAGTGAATGGACAATTACCCTCCTCATATTTGCACCTCAAACGGGCTGATGATGCTGAAGAATACATCTCGTAGATCATGGCTTGAGTACAATAAAGCATCCATCTCCTAAAAAAAGCTATTCTCTTGAAATTAGGGGCACGTATAGCTTTCAAGGTTAGCAAATTATGAACCCTCCCTGAAAAAGGGCAGTTTTCCCCCAAAATTCATTGGATAATTATGAATGAGGCTGCCTGGGGCTGTGTATTCCTATGTGCTTTAGACAAAGGCCTGGATAGGCATTTCCTGAGCTCCACATGTTTTAAATTCATTGTAGAAGTGCTGCTGGGGCATAGCACAAGCATGTCAGCATGCAAATCTTGCCAAAGAGCATTCTTTAAAAACAATGGACGTTTATCATGAGAGAGTGCATACCATCATTTCCAAGAAGATTGAATTCATCCCATTTGCCAGATCCGAACCTTCCTTTTTGATACATATAAGTCACCCTAAGTGGACCCTGGACAGCCCAAGGGCAGGGTGCAGTGTATTTAAAAGGTAGGACATACTGTACTTGTCCAGGCAGTGAAAAAAACGTACATTTTTTTCACTTCTGCAAGTCCTATCTCTACCATAGGTTAACATGGGAATTACCGTATTACAGTATGGTGAAGATGGATTTTAAATTACAATTCTAAAAATTCTATTTTTAGAAAGTTGGTTCTTCTCTTACTGTAATCATTTAGAGCCTTCTGCCTGTGTTTGAATACATGTCTAGGGTGGGTGACAGGTGTCTTTTTGCATTCCCCCTAGACTGCCACACACAAAAAGAGCTAAGTGTGACTAATGGGCCATCCACATCCTGATGGTTCCTCCTGACTAGGATGGGAGAGAGGAGCTGATACTTATACCTGAATGGGCTATGTCATGTTCCCATACAAAGGGATGCATATATCACTTTAGTGAGTCTGCAGCTAGGGTAGGAAGGTCAGGGACTGTGTGCATTTCAAAGTATCTCTTTGAAGTCTCCCCCACTTTGAAGGCACAACTCGGTAGAAGTACTGGACCTTTGATTCCACCAACACTTTACCCTTCTGAACCTGTGTATGTTTTGTAAGGAAGAAGGGCTGCTGTACTGCTGAAAGGACTGTCATGCTGCTGGATTCTGATGGATTCCTACTCTACTGGACTGACCTGCTTCCTGCTGCCCTTATGGCCTGGGAGTCAGAAGGATGAGACCTGCATCTCTTTAACAAAGAACCAAAGCCACTCGAAGGGATTGCTGGCTTGCCTTCTGTTTGAAGTCTCAAGGATATCAAAAACTTCAAATCAAACATCAACAGCACGTGGACTACACCATCTAAGATTTTTTCCTGGACAAGTGGTGCCAATCCAGTCCTGGGCCCTTGGAAGTGAACCAAAAGTGCTGTACCTACCAAAATATATGTATTGCTGTTGTTGCACCGCTTGGAGCTGGTACATCTCCTTCGACAACAATGCATCGCAGCTTTTTTGGGGATCAAGTACGGCGCAGCGCATCACCAACAATTTTGAAGCATGTCTGTTTTGTGCGGCTCAGAACCGATGAATCGCCTACATCCATGGGGTTGACAATAAAGCATCACCCCCTCTGCTCCACACATCGGATATTCTTTGACCACGAGCACAAGCTACTCTTTGGCTGGTCAAGTTTGGTCCTTGTATGCAACCCCACAGTAGGCATGAACGTTTGGACTTGACCTGTTCTAGCTCGACCAGATAGCTCATGTTCGTGCTTTATGTTTTCAAGCACTACAAAAGAGTTCATTCTTTAAAAATTCATATTTTGACTTGAACTTATTGGATTTGTTTTTGCTTTCATCTTGTTTTGTTCATATACATATAAGCTGTTTTCCTAACTTGGTATGGAGTCTCTTTGTGGTGTTTTCACTGTGCTATTATTTGAATTGTTGCACCACTCTTCACACATTGTCTCTCAAGTTAAGCCTGACTGCTCTGTGCCAAATTACCAGAGGGTGAGCACAAGGTTAATTTAGGGTGTGCTGTTGACTTATGCTGACTAGGATTGTAATTCCTGCTTGGACAGGGTGCATACCACTGCCAACCAGAAACCCAAAGCCTCATTTATGGGTTTTTTGCCATAGAGCATTGGAGCAAGCCTTGCTGCTGTGCTGCCCTAGGTCAAAAGAAAAGGGCAGGAATGCAACATATCTATTAGATATTATTAACATATCTATTACTATCCTTTTCCCCTGCACCGGCGCACAATGGGCTGCAGTGCGCCAACGCAAGCACCTTTGCGCAGTGGAGCAAGGTTGCCTGAGTTGCGGGGTATGATTATTTTGGTGCAGGAAGGGAAACCTTCCTTCACAAAAAGATTTACAAGAGGCTTTTGCCTTTTTCTATGCGTGCTGCAGAATGCGGCACATACAGAAAGAGGGAAAACAAGGAGAAATAAAGATATTTCGCCTCTTTGTGCCTCCCTTACACCTGGGGAGGTGTAATTTTTTGGTGCTGCCTCCGACATACAATTTCTCATAAATCTGGGGTAGTGTCAAAAAGCCTTGAATGTTGCTGGGAACTTCCCCAGCAACACCCATGAAATGCCTCTTTTTTACGCAGTTTTCTGTGTGAAAGGGGCACATATTAATAAGGCCTTGGAAAGCCATGTAACGTGGCATTACGTGGCCTTATAAATAAGTACAGGGCACAATACGCCATCCTAACATAAAAAAAGTGATGATCCAGAGGTGCAATAGTGCCCTTAGGGCCTCAAAAATGAGGCCCCCAAATTCTAACACGCCATTTTTCAATTGCCAAAATAAACCTTTTGCCAGGCCTCAAACTTCCTTTCTGATACTTATGTTACCCCTAAGATAGGCCATAAATGATTTTAGGGCAGGATGCATTCTATTTAGGATATGTCTGCTTAAGTTTTATATTTCCTTGCAGGGATAAACCCCTAAAGTAATTTTTAACTGTTTCAAGCCTATCTCTCCGATTGACTAACACTGAGTACATTTTTACGTTTAATAAGTGATAACTTGGGACGGAAAGCAGATAGAAATGTAGGGCCTGGTTCCCAAAGGCAAACTTACACTTTTGATTAAGTTTACAAATGTTTTGTTTACATAAAGGGATTTACGAGTTGCATCTTTACCTCGCATATAAAAATATAGGACACTCTTATCTTTCGTGTACGGAGACTCTGCACTCATAAAGATACTGTTCGTAAATCCCTTTGTGAATACCAAACAATCATAAACTTATAAAAAACTGCAAGTTTACTCTTGTGAATCAGCCCCACGGTGTTCACACTCAAATGAATTGTATTTAACAGTTATCGTTAATGGCAAAGTCAGATTTTAGATTAGAATTTTGAAAATACCACATTTAGAACCTTTGCATTTTCCTGGCCAAAGGTTTCTAATGCCTTCTATGAGTTTCCAGCTGGATTTGTTAATGGCTCTCCTGTTAAGAATGTGTCTTGGATCAGGACAATTACCAACAGGGCCTAGTTGTGGGCAATATGAGCCATCCTGCCAAGATGGATGAAGGAGGTGCTGTGCCCTAACCCCTTGCACTTCAAGGTGCTTGCCTCCAGCACACACAAAGGACCCAGAAACCAGTCTTTTGTTACCCCTCACTTCTTAGAGCCTTGACAGGGAAATGTAATACATTTCCAGGGAATTTATAGTAGGGGATCCCCCACTATAAAGGCTGGCACCAGGTATATATATTGGACCTCCTGGCACTCGTTGGTACACTTCTGGACCTGTGGGCACTACATAGGAAGGATTGCCTTCTTCTCCAGAGGACTGTCCTACTGCTTTTAGAGGTCTGCTCTGCTGCTTGAGACCTGGCTTGTTCCACAGAGTACTTCCCCGCTGTTTGAAAGCCACCCTGCTCTTTGAGAAGGAAGACTTGACCTGCTCCCTTCACCCCTAACCTGGCCTCCTGTTTTAAGATGCAAGGACACCAGAAGCTCCAGAGAACTCTTTGTAACTGCCCAGCTGGCCTGCTGGAATATGACCTTCCTGAACATGCATCTGGACCTGCCTGATCCCTGATGGCCTCTGCTAAAGTGAGTTCCTGATCCTCAAGAGGTGTCCCCCCAGACCCTTGTTTGGCATCAGAGTGTACTCCTCTTAACCAAAAAAACAAAAAACTGAAGTTTGGGGTTCTTAGTGACTGCGAACAAACCTGTTGCACCGTGACTCTGCTGCTTGCGATGACTGCCAATGTGAAACACTGGGCAAGCTGACTCTTCAACTTGTAGATTAGTCCTAGAGGGACTCCCCCTCAGGCCAAATACAAAGAAAAATACACTTGGTGTGACCGTAATCCAATGGGACTCTGGCGGGAGCCAAGTGGCTACCTTGCTCTAGTGAGAGTCCCGTAAGATTGTAAAGCAACAAAATGAAAATTTGTGGAGTTGGTGTTCCTTGGAGGAGGCCAGGCTCTACAGCCAACTCCATGCCATGCATGACAGATGGCCGTAGGAAGTGGCAGAGGTTAGCCATCCATAGCATGTTTGGCACAGACCTTGAAGGGGTTGGGCACAGGCCCTGTTTGGACTTAGCCCAAACCCACCCACGCATGGCTTTTAGTCTCTTGTGCAGGGTGTTCTCTCAAAATTAATACACATTGCAATTGCTTTTAAATGAGGAAACAGAAAGAACTAGGGGAGGAAAGATTTTGTTTCTGGAAGAGGCAAATATCTATAATAAAAGGTGCACAATAATCAGTGAAAAAAAAGAGGAGAAATACCTCTCAGATCTATTTAAATAAAAGTGATGCCACTCAGGTACAACGACCCGTTCACTACACCACAAATGTAAGCCGTGTTTGCTTTTCATCTGCTACACACTCAGTCATGTTTGTTTGTTCTGGGTGTTTACCACTTGACTGGAATGAAGAATGAAGATATTCAGTATCCTTCACTGAGGGACCACATCCTTGAAGATATCAGTTTTCAAAAATGATCTATCTCCGACATGGACCATCAGACTTCTTATTAATTCCAACTAACTAGAGCAAATAACCTTTTCCAAATACAAGAGAGGTCTTGGGGCGATTGTATAAAGATCTGAAAACAGCACAGAAGAACATCAAACAATGAAACCCTATCATGAATAAAGAAAATAGGGTGACTGAGGTGAGCAACAACTCCGCTCTGAAGAAAGTGTCCTGCACATCAAGGCACACTCCAGGTCCAACGAGGAAAAGGGGCTGCAGATCCAGAAGTCAGGAACAGGTTGTAGACTGACTTGAGATTCAGCAGGGCCAGCATACACAGATCATAAACAGATAAAAAGGCATCAAAAAGTCAAGGATGCTGGTAGAAGGGGTATACATTAAATAACCGAAGAATAGGTCAGGAGGAGAAACAGCAATAAAAACAGGCCTTTTCTCTCCCCCACTATATCACTTGGCGGATTTTTGAACTGTGTTTATATATTTTTTCACACAGCGGCCCACGGTAGGGTGAACCTTAGCGCGTTCATACCACCGGGGCCCCCACACTTCCACTCTGGTCCTGATGAAAGCCTGTCGAACACACATAAAGGCAGAAACATGTTGACCGCCATGGAGTGAACCCGGTCTGTTGTTTTTTGACCCTCACTCCTTTTTAATTTTTAATTTTTTCCAATTAGCAAAACTATTAAATTATTTTTTTGACTCAATTGGGAATTTTAAATTCACTGTCACCTCACACAATCCCGCTCCGCAGTAACCTGGCGTTGCAGCACACTGGGATGGCATTCGGCCATACCCAGTGGAGCCCGATGATGAAGCATGTCACCAACCAGGCTGGTGAGTGAGGGCTTTCATACATAACGTGTATTACCTCCTTAGATCTGTGTTCCTCCCTATAACATATTGGGCAGGTACCGATTCTGGAGACCCATGCCTTTTGGATGGTAAGTGCCTTGTTGACACTACACTGACTTCGTTGACTTGTAAGGTTACATCTAGCCATAATGGGCATAGAGTTAATATTTGGGTGTTAAGAAGTTATTTGCTTGAAAGGATGTTTCTTTACTAATTAGAAAAAAATGACTAATGTAGATGTCATTTAGTTAGCATGACTAGGTCTTAAACAGCTTGCATTGATGCTTTTTCATGTTTGCAGAACAAATATGCAATTTTATCTGTTTCAGAAAAAAAGCAAAATAGAAGGTTCCTTCATGGTCTTGTTAATTTAGCAAGACATTACTGTATTCATTTGTGTTCTTCTTGAGGAAGCAATGTTCAGGATGTTCCTGTCTTTGTAACATTAAAGGTCCTTTGTATGAGTCTAGGGTCCATTCATTAGTTGAATGGTCTTTTGCATTTGAACATCATACAAACATAAGGTAATTTCCTTCATTTTCTATGCACACCTAATTAAACAGTATACAAATAATAAGTATTCCAAAATGTATTTGATGTGTCATATGTATTAAAATAATAACTGGTTTACTGTAACATTGCTAGTTCACCCCTTTTTTGTCATTTCACACCACTGAATATGTGTGGCTTCTGTGTTTAAATCCCTATAAAAGATGATGTTTTAGAAGATGTGTCAGAGCTTTTTGAACACTCTTTTGGAGGCAGAATCTAGGTAAGCCTTCAGGCTTAACTATATTTGGTTCTGGCTGCCAACTTGAAAGCAGACTTACGCTGACCCATCTTTATGCTCACTTTCTTGTATAATTATGACTTACTATTGAGAAAGGTGTTGCTAATTCCCTATGTAACTTGCTTTCTGTAATCTACATTTTGAATAAACCAGTATGCTATTGACTTTAAAGCTTGTCTGTGTCTATTGAAAGTCCTACGACTTAACTGTCTTAATGATTTTAAATGGAGTGTTGACAACACTGGGGGGGCCAATTCCGATCCGGGTCGGAAGGGCACCAAACCCGATCCAGCCGGAAAACTACAAGCCGTACGCGTGTTTTCCGGCGACTCATACAGCTGTATGAGCGAGCCAGTACGATGCGAGCTACATGAAATTCACCGACCGAGTCATTTCCGGGTCTGAACTGCTCCGTGCGTCTCAGTCGTAAGCTAACCGTGGCGTGCAATGGATGCGATTAATAACCGAGCCAGTACGATGCACGTGTCGAACAGCCTGTGCGAGCAGGAGTGTCCGGCTCGCAAATGTTCCCGGAGTTGGACTTCTGGGGTCCGCGTCGGACCCCCCGACACCTGCAGACGTACGACTCGCACACAGGGGGAGACCTATGGGTCTCCCCAACACAGGCATGTACGGTGCAGATGGCACCGACGCGCACCCACTGTAGGGGGTGCACTTGTTCGAGATGTACCCATTCATTCAATGGGAGCGCATTTGCGCGTCGTACAACTGGCTCCCGTTGACTTCTATGGGAGTCCGACCGAACCGAGTCCGACAGCATACGTGCGCATCGTACTCGGTCGGACTGTAGGGGACCGGCTCGGTCGGAAAACACTCCGGATCCGACTCGGTCGTAGTGCTTTCCGACCCGGATCAGAATCAGCCCCATGTAGGGAAATGCATTATAACAGATATCGATTCAGGCAGGACTGCCAAATATGATGCAGAGAGAAATAAACTTGTTGTGTGAAACCATAACTGTCACAAGTGGTTAGTTTACTAATGAGTTCAACTGAAGTGGAATTATCTGAGTTAGCCTGGGAGCAAGAAATGTAAGGCAAACAATCTTCAAAAGGTGTCCTCCACCACTGAAAGCAGCACATTTATACAAAACAATGCATTCCACCTATTGTTGTACTCCAGCTTTCCTTATGGGATTCCTCCTCTGCTACTGCTTCCCTGAGTTCTGAAGAAAGTAAGGAGGGACTGGGTTCAGCTCATCCTGACAGCACAAAATAAGGATCAGAGAGTTGGTATTCCAAATTGTTAAGTCAGTGCATCTAACACATCAGTGCAACTCCACAATCTACACAGCCGTCTGTGGAAATTGAGCAGAACAAGCTGAGAACTGTCTGCCCTATAGTATCTGGTTATGGCTCTATAAATGAACCACTGGGTAGATATTTTGAAGAATGTTTTCAGGGCATTGTGCAGAGCATGAAATCAAACCTATGGGATCTCACAGACTTTTTAAGTCGAATCTCAGGTTTAGAATTGCCTTTCATGGATGAGTTTTGGCTATGAGCAAAATATGTCAATTCCAACTCTGAGAGCATGAATCTGTGAATGGGTATCATTATAAACGGTCAAATCAGAGCTAAGAAAGTGTTTCCAATCAAACTATTAAATTGTGCTCTGTATCACAGTTGTTTCAATTGGAGTGACACCATCATTCTGCTAACTAATGCAACATCTTTAAGTTTTTTTAATCCCCAAGTTATGCTAACCTATTTATGGCAAAATCTGAAGAAGAATACATTTACATGGATATAAGATGAGAGATGGTTTCATCATCTATTTAAGATGCATAGATGACATTCTTATAATATGACAACGATTTATGAAATATTAGTTGATAATAATATTGAACTCAATAAGAACAGTTCTAACATCAAATTCTTTCACAACAACAATATCACACA
Organism: Triturus cristatus; assembly: GCF_964204655.1. Lineage (NCBI taxonomy): Eukaryota > Metazoa > Chordata > Amphibia > Caudata > Salamandridae > Triturus > Triturus cristatus. Next base: position 1,709,162,594 of record NC_140590.1, read on the forward strand.
GATTGCCTTTGTGGATGTTCAAATGATTAAGCTGAAACTACAGTTTTCCATAAATCAGCTGATAACACGTTACACTTTCAGAGTTTTCATGCAAACTCTCCATACTTTCAGTTCACATGTCTCAAGACAATCACCTTTGACAAACAGAAGCTCAATGAAATAGAAACCAATTTGCCACCAGATTTAAGGATGGTGGTTACCCACAAAAATATGTTGAGAATATTTGCACAAAAAACATCGAAGTACTTCTGAAGAAGTCTGCACCAAATGCAAATGTTTGTTTCTAAACTTTCCATAACTAGTATGGTGATTAACATGATCATCAACAAAAGATGTACATTTTAAAGATTGAAAAAAGATTTTGTTGACTTAAACCAAGGAATGGACTTTGATTGTGTTTCAATGCTCCAAGCACATTAACCCTTTTGGTGCTTGTGTCGGCTAATGGGCGACGCAAGCACTACCTCCCTGGTGTGGTGCACGTCCAATGGCCGACACCAGGGAGGGCCCGATTTTAATACTCTGGTACAAAGCGTCGGAGGTTGTTGTTGTTTTATTCCCCCCTGGGGGGTACACGGACGGCTTTCATCCCCAGCTTTCCTGGAGGCCTCGTTTGAAAGGGGAGAGTCTCCCCTTTCAAACAAGGCCTTGTTGAAAGGGTGTCCTGTCCGTGGATCGAGGCGGTGCTGCGATCCATGGCCAGTAAACCCCACTAGATACCAGGGATGTCTTTGGGGCGGTCGGTCCTTGTGGGAATGGGCGAACCACCCCCTCCAGGGGCATGTTATTTTAATATGCAACTTTGGCTTTCCCTGGGAGGGGCGCGATTGCCCCCCCAAAATGTAAAAAATAAAGTTTTTGTAAAAAAAAAAATGCCAGCAAAATTGGCTGAGGGTCGGTCCTCCTGCTCAGTGGCTGACCCCACAATCAACCCCCAGGGAAGCCATGTCTATGAAAAAGATAGAGAAAGAGAGATCTATCTTACCTACTGGCAGTCACCAGTAGGTATTCATAGTTAGAACCCAGTTTCCATAGGAAAAGCATTTTTTGATTCGCCAATAACTTTAGCGCCGTTTGACAAATCTTCGCAAAATTTTCAAACCAATTGGGCGCCCTGGTCAGCTCCTGTCTTGAATGTTTCAGGGTGATTCGTCAAGCAGGGGCTGAGAAAAAAGGGGTCCCAAAATGTGTTTTCCCCGTGTTAATTTCCATAGGAAACTTTAGACACGGCTACAGCCCGAACTACTGAATGGAATTACACCAAATTTGACAAAAAGGTAGCTCTTGGTTCAGAAAGTACCCTTTTTTTAAATGGTGTAAATCCGTTCAGTAGTTTCTAAGTAATTCAAAAATAAAATATATCGATATCTGGGCAGAGCCTAACCACACATCTTATCGTGAGATACAATTGGCTGTCAGCACCGGAATGTAAATGCTGGCAGTCATCTTGGGACCAATATACATGAGAGCACCCAATTGAAATGCATTGTAGTGAATAGAAGATTTTGAGGGTCACTAAAAGGAGAACTATAAAGAGTGATAACAGACTTTAGTTACATTAGAATTCATTTGTAGATGGTACCATACTAATTTTAGGAATTGTAGTGTGTTCTAAGTTGATTTTACCCTGTGAAAAACCTTCTGCTGGAATATCATGAATCATGTTTGAGAGAAAACTATTTTCTCATGCTTGTCCCATAGAGGTTTGAAAGGTGCTCCAGAAGCTAAAATGAGAGCATATTTTCTGTAATTTCACATTATCTTTCTCTGTCATGTGAGAATGAAGTCTGACATTCTTAGTAAAACATGTACATCCACCAAGGGCAGAGACTGTCAGTTGACTCCTTTGTGTTCAACTGCAGCTTTCCAGAGTGTTCTAAAGCACAACTAGAGTACTAAAAGCCTTACTTATGACAAAAGTATGGCACACCTGAAGTCATCTTGATTGGAATAAACTGGTAACACTTAAAACATTTAATTTAAAAAGGAACAAAATGATGGGTTTCATTTTGTCATAGAAATTATGTTAGTGCTCTAAAATTAGGACGTTTCAAGTTTGATCTCAAATATCTTCCTGTTATATTTCAACAGGATCAGCCTGTCAGTTGATTCCTGTGTGTTCTACTGCAGGTTCCCAGAGTGTTCAAAAGAACAACTAGAGCGCTAACAGTCTTACTTAAGACAAAATTATGGCACACCTGAAGCCATCTTGATTGCAATAAACTGGTAACACTTAAAACATTTAATTTAAAAAGAAACAAAATCAGGGGGTTCATTTTGTCATAGAAAATATGGTTAGTGCTGCAGAAAGAAAAATAAGTGCATGTTTTAAGTGAGATCTCAAATCCTCTTCTATTTCATTAGAAAAGTCTGACATGCAGCCTGAAACAATCACTTTCCTTACCAGCAGTAGATTTCTAGTTAACTCCGTGGTGAGCAGTAGCTTTACTACAGTGATCTTATGAGTAACAAGAGTGCTAACATTCTGAATTTATGGCAAATGTGTGACACATCTGAATGCCTTCTTGATGGAAACAAAGTAAAAAACTGAAAGCATTTCCTACTGAGGAGACTTCAGTAAATGAGGAAATTAGGAAATTTCATAAAAAATAAGTCTCCCAAGACGGCCACCAGAGAAAAAAAGAGCCCAAATGTAGCACAAATATCACCCAGATGTAGCCCACATATAGCCCAATGACAGAAGTGTGCAAACCACTCTTTATTTTTTGTTTTTTTGCAGTTTTATATAGTGCAGACTGGTCAGGTATTGGAGTGTTGCATCTTACTTGGACCCCTTATTGCGTATTTTGCACGAAGTACATGAGACTGATCTTGCGAAACATTGACCTTTACTATTCTGATAACCTGAAGGTGCTCTGAACCGGGCTTTGAAACTCCCGTTTTTACCTACTGGTTTTAATTAATTCTCACTGTATTGTATTAAGAAAGAGGATTTACTGTTTTTATGTACACTTTTATGATCTATGTTTCTAAATCATATCGGATAAAGTTTAATGAATTTAATTGAAGTCTCCCAAGATGCTCACCAGAGAAAAAGGAGCCCAAAGAATAACAAATATCACCCAGATGTAGCCCATGTATAGCCCAATGACAGAAGTGTGGAAACCACTTTTTATCCTTTGTTTTTTTGCCGTTTTATATAGTGCAGGCTGGTCAGATATTGGAGTGATTTACATGAGCATTGGTTACATCATACAAGGACAAACTTATTTTAGCAGCAGGCATGGGGATATTAAGTGATTTGACCAGAATGTCGAGCTGAAGCAGAAACTCCAACTTTGTTCCCAAGTTGCAAAGTCTGCAGCTCTGGAAGTAACACCACATTCTCTCCCCTAAGCGTAACATTTAATCAAGTAGTCAACTGGATACAAAAACATAAAGATAACAAATAATTTAAAAGTGCTTTGTTGCTATTTGAGAACTCAGAAAATATGTCCTTATTTTAGTTTTTTAGAGCACTAACCATAATTTCTATGCAAATAAGACCCTCTCATTTCTATAATTTCTACAGGCAATGCTTTAGGTATTACAGGTTTGATTACATCAAGATGACATCAGGAGTCCCACACTTTTGTAATAAATATAGAATGTTACCAATCTAGTTGTTCATTAGGATACTGTTGGGAGGCAGAGGTCAGGGGCACGGATTCGGAAAATTGAAGGCAGGTAGGAGGGTGCAGAGGCAACAATTTGACCACACTGGGCAGGCAGGAAGGGCAGTGGCAGCACAACATGGAGGGCAGTGAAAAGGGGGCATGGACAACAAATCAACAATGCAGAACAGGCAAGAGAGGCAGTGACAAAATAATAGACCAATGAGGGCAGAAGGAAAAGGCAGTGGTAGTGCAACCATACATGCCAACAGAGACGATTCAGGAAGGAAATGCCCAATGTTTTTAAGCTCTAAAGGGCTTTATGTTATCTCTCTCTTGTCTACAATCTCCTCTTATTCTCTGCAAGTCAATGGGAAAAATCAATTTGGCAGTTGTTTTTCAAAATCTCCCTCTTACCAAGTTCAAAATGTTAGCAAGTATGGTACATTGGATCATGGAAGGCAGGACGAATTAGGGTGGAGACATGGACTCAGATAACAGGACAGGAAGGACATGGACAGGTTCACCTAACTGACCTTACAGGGCAGGCATCAGGGTTTGCAGCAGCAAAAAACACCACACAGGTCATGCAGGACGGCAATGCAGCACAACAAACGATGGAAAGAAATAGGGAGGGAACAGGACCATGCATATGGACAACAGAGAACAGAGGGGAAAGAGGCAATGGCATACACACAGACCATGGAGGGAAGGTGGGAGGGGGTCAGGGGCAACTAGCTGACCACACAAGGAAGGTGGGAGGGGCCATGCAGCACAGAAGAACATGCATGGCAAGCAAGAGGGTTAGTGGCAGCACAATTTGGCCATGATAGGCAAGAAGCAGGGTGTGGGGGCATGCACAAAGCATCATGGAGGTTAGAAGGGAGGGTTAGGAGCTGGGCACAGACAAGAGAGTTCAGGGGACGGAGCCTCACAACAGACCATGCAGGGCAGGCAGGAGGAGCAGTTGCAGCACAACCGACTAGGGAGGGCAGAAGGATTGTGTAAAATGCACCATGGAGGACAGGAGGAAAGGGAAAGGGGCATGGAACGTGGACAGGAAGAGTGGAGGTGGCAGGGAGAGGTTACAGTGATCTGAAAATGCTAGGCAGGTGGGAGGGGAGTGGCAGCACAACAGAAAACTCAGAGTAGATAGGAGGGGCAGGTACATGGAACATGGTGGGCGAAAAGGATGGATCAGGGGCATTCATACAGGCTGGAGAGTAGGGGCAGCAAGCTCAGCACAGAGGTTAAGCAGGAGATCAATGATGGGCAGGAGGAGTGGACTGGGACATCATGCTAAATGGAGGGCAGTGGCAGCACATCAGACCATGTATGACAGGAGGGAGGAGGCTAGTGCATGGATTCAGACAACAGAGGATAGTAGAAAGTGGATGGGGCAGCAGACTAACTGTTCAAAGAAGGTGGGAAGGCCAATGGCAGAACACCGACCACACAGGGCTGTAATGAGGGAGCAGGGGCATGGACTTGGACAATGGATGGCAAGGAGGAGGGGAGGTAGGAGCAGCACGCTTGGGTCGCGGACAGCACAATGCCAGGCCAGGCCCTGCTTCCAACCCCCCACCATCCATTGTGATAGGCATCTTACTTAACTTTTTTTTAAAACTAGAAATTGACTGAAAAAGAAATATTACAGGGACATTATAGTTAAACTCTGGTTTCACTCGCACAAAACCACTGAAATTCAGCAGTTACAGTTCCCTGAGCTAACTATAACTTATGCCCCGGCAATGCACTGCTTATTACCTCAGACATTACATCATTCATGACATGGTCAGTGACATCACTCAAGACTTCACTCACGACATCTCAAATGAGCTGTAAATGGAATAGAACTGTAATCACTAGAACTTTATTTAGGGATAGTGTGTATATATTAACACCCCTTTTTATTTATTTTCTTTCGTGTAAGAACCTCTATAATATGCAACATGCCCAGATCAAAATGGCCAAGAGCCTTTCACTTTAAAGTAATGTGTAATCCATTGTTTAAGTTGATGTTTGCAATTGTAAGTATGTTTATTAGGAACAAGTCACGTTGACAAACATACAGGTACGGCAGTCACGGGGCAAGATATGCTGAAATTACATTGTGTGCATATTAACACTTGTTTTCTTTTCATTATTGTAGGAATTCTTGAATTTTTGAAACGTGGCCAGGCAATATGGCTGACAGCTTTTTGGCTTAATGTAATATTTAGTCCTTTGTTAATGTTGGCAACTGGAGCCATTTCTACATTTAAATAAGGAAGCTACAATGATGTCTTATATTATGATCAAGGTTCGGACTAGCCAAAATGCGTGGATCGCGTCCTTTGTAGATCAAATACTTCCAAACTACAACCTGAGTGCTGATTCCTTCCTTCTAAGAGTGAGATGAGATTAAATGTATACATATATATATATATATATATTCTGTGAAAAAACATAGGTTTCAGGTACGTTATAGTTAGAAATTAGCATTTAAAAAAAATTGAAATTCACTGAAAAAACCATAGGTTTCAGGCTCGTTATAGTTAGAAATTAGCATTTAAAAAAACCTTAGAAATTCACTGAAAAAAACCATATGTTTCAGGGACGGTATAGTTAGTTGGACATTTCACTCGTACAAAACCAGAGAAAATTTCCTGTTATAGTTAGGTGAGCTAACTATAACTCGCACCCCCGCAATGCACTGCTGATGACGTCACATATTACATCATTCATGACATGGTCAGTGACATCACTGATGACATCACTGAATACATCTCAAATAACATCACTGATGACATCATCCACGTCAAAATCTCATGCACCTCCTCACACTCTAATATAACCTTTGATACACCCACTGTAAAATACAGACTACCATTTTTGAAACCATCGACACACCAAAACCAGTTACTACATACGCACTCACTGATTCCTAGGTCTACACACACATCCACTCATTCACCCATACAACACTCACACATACAGTCACTCATCAATAAAACACTATCATATGCACTCATACACCTATACAGACACTCACACATTACCGCTCATCCATGGAGTTACTCACACACCTAGTCAGTCATGCAAAGAATCAATCACACTCCCATTTCCTCACCTATACAGTTATACACAAACCACCTCACTTATTCAAACATATACTAACACATACTTACTCTCTTATACAATCACTGATATAAGTACTCACCCATCCACACAGGCACTCTCACAATCACTGACTCTCACGTATAGTCATTTATATACTCCAACTCTCATATACACTGCCTTTTACATATGTAGTTACTTGGACATTTACCACTGAGACATCCAATCTCTCACTAACACACCCATACACACAATCACCCGCCCATATAGCTGTTTCCACATGCACTCTTGAACCCATACACCCAGTGAATCAACTACTCACACATCTATGCACAGTCACACTCCTACCACCCACCCACCCACACACTCAGTCTCCCATACAAATACTCAGGCAACCAATCAATAACCCATATAGACACTCATGTAGCTACTGACCAACACATGCTGCAGCTTACACAACAACAGACATACTGATACACATATTACAGACAGTTTAGTCACTAACCCATACATTCAGTAAGACACATTTAATCACTCACTTATACAGTCAGTCACGCACCTACTAAATTCTCCATCCACACTTACATACACCTTGGCATATATATAACACATATTTAAACTTTACAGAAACACACAGTCACTGGATGATGTCATCAGTGATGCATTTTGAGATGTCACTGACCATGTCATGAATGATGTAATATGTGACGTTATCAGCAGCGCATTGCGGGGGCGCGGGTTATAGTTAGCTGAACTAACTATAACGGGGGCATTTCTATGGTTTTGTAGGAGTGAACTGTACAACTAACTATAACGTCTCTGAAAAATGTTTTTTTCAGTGAATATATATATATATATATATATATTCACTGAAAAAACCATAGGTTTCAGGGGTGTTATAGTTAGCTGGACTTTTCACTTGTACAAAACCATTGAAATTCCCCCGTTATAGTTAGTTCAGCTAACTATAACTCACGCGCCCTCAATGCACTGCTGATGACGTCACATATTACATCACTCATGACATGGTCAGTGACATCACTCATGACATCACTGATGACATCTCAAATGACATCACTGATGACATCACTGATGACATCATCCAGTGAATGTCTGTTTTTCTGAAAATTAAATATGTTTTATATATGTATATCTCAAGGTCAATGGAAGAATAAATGGGTATATAAGTGTCTAAATGGATGATTTGTTTTTGAAAAATTGATTGTGTAACTGACTGATTAAGTGTATCATAGTGAATACATGGCTTAGTGAGTAATGTTTAAATAAGGAAATATCTGTATCAGTCTCTCACTTTGTGTATAAGTGGCTGCATGGGTTGGTGAGTAGCTACATGGGTGTCTATATAGGTTATTAGTTGTTTTTTTTGAGTATCAGTCTGAGTGTCTGCATGGTTCGGTGGGGGGTATTACGTAGTGCATAGGTGCATGAATAAGTGACTCACTGTTTGTATGTGTTGAAGACAGCATGTGTGCAGGACTGTATGGGTGGATGAGTGTGTGTATGGGTGTGTTAGTGAGTGAATGACTGTCTCAATAGTGTCTTTATGAGTAACTACATATGTTTTAAACTAGTATATGTGACTATTGGTGTATATAAGTGAGTATATGTGAGAGTGAGAGATTGAAAGAGTTCCTGTATGAATAAGTATGTGTTTCTATAAGTGATTGTTTAAAAGACTAAGTATGTGTAAGTTTCCGTAGAAGTAAGTGTGGTGGTGTGTGTATAACTGTATATGCAAGTAAATGTATGTTTGATTCTTTATTAGCATGAGTGACTATATGTGTGAGTAACTCTATGGATGAGTGGCATTGTGTAACAGGATATATAGGTGTATGAGTACATATGATGAGTGAGTACATGGATGAGTGACTGTATAGGACTGTTGGTGAATGAGTGGATGTGTATGTGGATCTTAGAATTACTGAAGAGGTTGTTGTAACTGGTATTGGTATGTCCATTGTTTTGAATATTTTAGTCTCGATTTTTGAATGTGTGTATCAAAGGTTATATTAGGGTGAGAGGAGGTCTGCCACTCTATCACAAGGATGATATCATCAGTGATGTCATTTGAGATCTCATCAGTGATGTCATGAGTGATGTCACTGACCATGTCATGAGTGATGTAATATGTGACGTCATCAGCAGTGCATTGCGGGCACGCGAGTTATAGTTAGCTGAACTAACTATAACGGGGGAATTTCAATGGTTTTGTACAAGTGAAAAGTCCAGCTAACTATAACACCCCTGAAACCTATGGTTTTTTCAGTGAATTTCTGAGGTTTTTTAAATGCTAATTCCTAACTATAACGTGCCTGAAACCTATGTTTTTTTCTGTGAATTTCAAAGGTTTTTTAAATGCTAATTTCTAACTATGCCTACAGAGATAGGACATGTGAAGAAAGAAGAAAAAATGCACAGAAAGAAAAAAAAGAAATGCAGAAAGAAGCAACAGAAGTCCTCAAAGACGAAGAAAAGTGCAGGAAGAAGGATAACGTGCAGAAAGAACAAAAAGAAGAGCAGAAAGAATCCTTGTTGCAAAATCATCCTGTACCCTCAACTTTTTCAGACGGATACTGGTGGTAACGGAGTCTGACTAACCAGTCCTAGAGCCAGTGCTATGTTAAAAGACACTTAGAATACAGTGAAAACACATACATACACTAGGGAACATTATGCTTTGGGGTCCCCCTGTGATTAGCATGACCTCCTCTGTAAGCCCCTAGTATATAATAGGGCAGGGGGATTAAAACTACCTCTTAAAACAGGCCACAGGGCGTTTTTGCGCACGTTAACTCAGGCCCCGTCCCCTCCCTTCACCACTGTGTAAACACACCCTGTGTCCGTTTTTAGTTGGGAGATTAAGTTCATTTGAATCCTGAGGGTCCCTAGGGTCCAATTAGTCCACTAGGTACCTCCAGTAAGTGCCACAGAGCTGCGTTGCAGAAAGGGGTAAAAAGTGGCACAGCCTGGACGACCTCTCTGCAATGCAGCTCAGTGGCTCTTACTGGAAGCACTTGGTGGGCTAGTTAGCCTCCAGGGGCCCTCGGTATTGAAGGGAAATTATATCCCCAATTTAAAACGTGCCATAGTGCGTGTTTGCACACGTCACCTCAGGCCCCGTCCCCTCCCTTCACCACTGTGTAAACGCGCCCTGTGGCTGTTCTAAGTTGAGAGATTAAGTCCCCTTGAATCCTAAGGGTCCCTAGGGTCAAACTAGACCACTAGGTACCTCCAGTAAGCTCCACAGAGCTGCGTTGCAGAGAGGTGTAAAAAGGGGCTTGGCCTCAGAACACCTGTCTGCAGCGCAGCTCCCTGGTGCATACTGGAGATGCCTGTTGGGCTAGTTGGCCCTCAGGGACCCTCAGTATTGAAGAGGAATTAATTCCCCAACTTACAACTCGCCAGGGGGCGCGTTTGCAGAGTGCTGCAAGGAGGGGGCGTGGCCTACAGCACGATGCCAGTCTTTTATTGATTTTAATTTTTTAAGAAGGGGGGCTGTGTGGTTCCCCTTCTTATTCTAATTTATTGGCCCTGATGACCCTATCCCCCAGGGCCTGTCTCCTAATTATATTTTTTTGACCCCAATCCCCAGGGCCGGCCACTGTTTTTTATTATTTTTAAAAAATATATATTTATAGACACACCTAGGACATGCTGGACAAACCGTACGTACCTATCACCATGACGATTTGAGTGATATTCATTAAAAGGCGACTATGCATACAATGAATCCACGTGGAATGTATTTACACCACTAGTGAAGCTCTGACATGTCTGATGCCCTACCGTGCCTAATCTCGGTAGACACCCTTGTCGTTTATTTATACAAACATGGGTAGCTATTGACGGGCACATTTAATACACATGCACACCAAGCCATTCAAAGGGGATTCAACAAAAATTAGACCAAAACTATGTAAGAAACCCCCCTCACGGTTAATATAACACACATCCACTGCCGGATGTGTAATACTTTTTATTTTACTCTCTGGAAAGGGGACGAACATCACTTGAGAGTCAGTGTGCTCCTGGCAGAGCCCAATGCTGTATTACACCCACCATTGCCTGCCGAGTGCCACACACCTCTGTGTTGTATTCCACCAGCTAGTGCATATGCTATGACACTCTCTAGCCCATGTGCACTGTAACACCACCCCGTGAATATGTCATGCCACACTTGTCTTCGCACGGGTTATATTGCCCCATCTAACGTGCCTTCCTCGATGCCTATGTTATAACGCACAGTGCTATGCCATACATATTACAATCTGGGATCCATATCTTTGTCACAGTGCATATGCAACGTTACACTCCCCAGCACATATTTTATATTACAACTTTAGAAACTAGTTAGGTTACACAACACTGCCCTGTGCATATTACACTCCAAGGCGCACATCGCATAGCACGCGCTAGTGCCTGTGCTATCTCGCGCTCTCCAATGAATCTGTCATTGCACACAATGTATTGCATATTATATTTCACGCCCGGTTCATCTTATATCACACTTTTTGGTGCATAGTTTATACCATACACTATATCTAGTTTTCATTTTCAATCGTGCTCTCAGGACTATGTTCTATATAACACTGTGTTCACCTACCCTTTTCACGGGCATTACATTTTGCGATAGGGGGTGGAGGGTCAGGGGGTGTTTCTGCCAAGTGAGCCCGGAGTCACAGTCACAAACGTCCTCTTCTTCCTGAATAAAAGTGAGATTATGCTGCATACTTGTTCATATTTTAAGTAGTTCGCACAGACACACGTTTTAAAAACAAAAAAGTTCCTAATACCCGCCTTCTCTGAACAGTTAGCTTGCTGCCCCATCCCCCTCCTCCCTATCCTCTGTTGTGTGAATCCATGGACTAGCCTCCTCCCTCCTGCCATGCATGGTCTGATGTGCTGCCACTGCCCTCAATTTAGTATGATGTACCAGTCCCCTCCTCCTGCCCTCCATTGCCCAATTCTATGCCCCATCATTGACCTCCTGCTTAAACTCTGTGCTTAGCTTGCTGCCCCTATTCTCCTCCCCCCTGCCCTCCGATGTCTTTGTGCATGCCACTGCTCCATCCTTTTTGCCCATCATGTTCCATGGACCTGCCACTCCTATCTACTCTGAGTGTTCTGTTGAGCTGCCACTCCCCTCCCACCTGCCTAGCATTGTCAGATGACTGTAACCTGTCCCTGCCACCTCCACCCTGCCTGTCCACATGCCATGCCCCTATCCTCTTCCTCCTGTCCTACATGGTCCATTGTACTGCCACACCCTTCTGCCCTCCCTGGTCTGTTGTACTGCAACTGCTCCTCCTGCCTGCCCCGTGCGGTCTGTTGTGAGGCCCCTTCCCCTGAACTTTCTTGTCTGTGCACAGGTCCTGACCCTCCCTTCTATCCTCCATCGTCCTTTGTGCATGCCCCTGCACCCTCCTTCTTGCCCATCATAGCCATTGTGCTGCCACTAACCCTCCCACTTGCCATGCATGGTCTTCTGTGTTGCCATGGCCCCTCCCACCTTCCCTCTGTGGTCAGTTAGCTGCCCCTGACCCCCTCCCACCTATGGTCTGTGTCAAATTTTCAAATTTAAGTTTATTATGTTTTGGCTCTCAAAGAGGGCCACATAAAATAAAGACACAATTATACAACAATACTTACAATAAAATCACAGACAAACAGTTGAGAAGAAGATACATCATATACACTGGTCAGACAATTGACAGATATTTCTCTATATTTCATTCAATAAATATTTAAAAAACCTTTAAAAAAGTTAAAAACTTTAAAACAGAACATTTCATTTGGAGGACAGTAAAGTGCATGAAAAAAAGTGTTTACATTTAAAATTCCTAATTGTAAACAAATAGGTTTCAACCATTTATAACGCAATGGGCGTAAAGCAGGACAGATAAACAGAACGTGATTACGATCCTGTACAGCATTATGACAAAGATTACATATAGGAGATACACCAAACCATTTAGCTAAAAGTTGATTTAGTGGAAGCAAATCTTGTCTTAATAGGTACCATAACCTACGGACTCTGTGGGGGATATTCCAAGTGAGGTATTGTTGTGGCAGCTTTAATGTATATGTGTTTAAAAGAAGTTGCCTTTTCGATTTTCCTTGTTGGGCAATCATATCCAATTTATAACTGAGCTCCCAAGATGCATTTTTTAATTTAGACTTTAGTTCAGAGGGAGTAAGTAGGAACAGAGTACTTACATCCAACTCTAACAGAATTACTGCTTCTCTAAAGTTTTTTACTAACAGGGAAAACTCATTGAAATTGCCCAGAAGCTCATTTTTTATGGCTTCCCGTAAGGAATCCTTTTTACCTCTAGCTATGCAAGTTACCCACCTTACCAGAGCTATCAGCCCCTGTACCCAACAACTTCGGAGTCCGAACTCCAATCTACATGAGGATACAGAACAAGCTGTATTAATGGAAGTAATTCTTCTTAATATCTTTCCTTCCATTCTATGTAAAAATCCCCAGTGTTTTAACTCTACTAATTCTAACCCATACAATAAAGTTGCAGGGATCTTTGCCCTAAATACCTCCATAAATAGTGTAAGGTGTCTCTTCCCTGTAGCCTTGTACAAGGAGCATAATCCCATACCATGGGCTAATGCTTTACGCAAGTTATGATCTGTATGGAGTTTCTCACTTAAGTTTGCCGAGATTATTTTACCCAAAAAGGTGTAGGTTTTTACCACCTCTAACTTATGTCCGCCTATGGCCCATCCATAATTTACAGACCTACATTTTTTCTTTCCAAAAATACACATGATTTTACTTTTCGAAGCATTAATCTTCATGAAATTTGCTTCTGCAAATTGATTTAATGCACATAAGCGGTTAGACAAGCCCTTCGGAGTTAAATCTAATATGAGGATATCATCTGCATACATTAAAATTGATACAGGAGATCCTCCAATTATCGGGGCTATCCCACCGCACACTGAAATGGAAGAAGGAAGGTCTGCCGTATAGAGAGAAAACAATATAGGGGCCAATATGCACCCTTGTTTCAGCCCATTTGTGGTAAATTTAAATTACCTAGACTTAATTTATGCGGTAAAATACAATACGAATAACTCAGTAAAAATAAGAGGCAGAATCCGTGGTATTCGAGGGTATAATAGGGAATTTATTCCTTACAAAGGAATGATGATGATGGTTCGAACCAGGCAATCGAGTTCCGTCACCACGAAGGTTCAGGAAGGGATCAGCAATACATTATTGACAGGTTATAATATATATAGTAATGCATTACAGTAAAGACAGATGCAGGAGGCGTAACAGCTGATAAGAATACACATACGTAATAAAAAAGGCGTTACAATAGGCGTGCATAGAGGCGTATACGAAAAACGTCATTATGATGATGACACAAGTGGGTAGATCCATAAGAGAATCCTGCAAAGTCAGCAGAAATACATGGCAGAGATGCGCGCACAGCCGCATGACGTGTGATTTACGTGTGACTAGAGGGTGAAGGGAACTTGACATTTAGCCCTACATGAGGAGACAGAAGTCTGGGATGTCAGGACAACCTAATCCTAAATCATATCTAATATCTTGTGTTTAAGGAACTATATTATCTGGAAGGAAAGGTCTTCTCGGACAAAGCCTATTTTATACTGACTGCTAGTACGTGTACAAGCGTCTAAGTGTCTACATGAGATGCGAGGGGGCATGGGCCTACCATGGTAACGAAAGTCATGAATTACTTGAACGGAGACAGTAAGGCCGGGCCCTTGGCTCTGCAGCTGGAGGGATGTTTACCTAAGCTACTAGACAGGAATGTATTTCTTGAGGAGCGGAGCAGATAACTTGAAGGCTGAATACAGTTTTGGCAGGCAACAGGCCGGGCTAGGCACCGTTAGCCGCGCAGGAAGTAAGACAAAGTTCATGGATACAGATGCAGGTCCAGGCTGGAGCATTCAGAGGCAGAAGCAGGAAAAGCTCGATGGCAGAATTCAGGGCCTACCTTGCCAGAACTGGAAAACGTGTAAAGTATACCCTATAAAGACGGTGGCAAGGCATACTTAGGAGCGGAATATCTGACCCATTCATGGCAGATCTGAAAGAGGACATATTAACGTTGGACACAATTGTATTTGCGTCTTCATAGCTTGAAGTGGAGCGAACATACATGTACTTGTAGCATGTACATGGAGCCGTTGGGGTCTAGATAGGGGACACAATTGACCATAAAAATTCATATTTCCTCATTCCCTCCTTGTCCCCTACGGGCCCTTCATGAAATATCGATCTTCAGGAATCCATCAATCTGTTCATTTGCTCTTCTTTCTTCTTCCGTGATTTCGAATGAAAACTTGAACGTGGAATACACGATGTGGCACACAGGCCGCAAATCGCTGGTCCACATTGTAGACACAGGCAGCAACTGAATACTATGAGAAGGCCAATACCTAGGAAGGATAGGACTTTCCATCCCCAGGCTGACAGCACGCTCCAGAACCAACCGGACCATGTCCAGGTCCCTGGATTCTGATGTATCTGGTTTGCAATCTTGTGAAGACGAGTTATGGCTTTATATACGGATGGCGCGTTTTCTGGGATGAAAACACAGCAACTTGATCCGATGACCCTACAAGCTCCGCCCCTATCTGCTAGGATGACGTCAAGGACAAGACGATTTTGGAGAACAACAATCCGCATCGCAGACTGCTCCTCTGTTAAGTTGCCTAGGGCAGAGGTAGTTTCATTCACTACTGCTTCAAGGGTTCTGGTTAATCTACGTATCAGTTTACTGTTTGAGACAACACCTATGTAAGGAAAGAGACCTTTATTGAAGTCTGTATATTGTTCCCATGCTGTTTCAGTGTAGTCAACAATCGGGATATCTCTCTGGGGTCTATGGTGTACTAGATTGGTATTTCTATGATAATCAGGAGGGGCTAGGAAAACAGGTGGCAGAAGGAATGCAATGTAACAGGTACCATCCCAATCTAGAGGTAGGCGTATATATGCGGTGTGACCACATATGAAGTAGGAGTGACGGGAAGCTCTAAATGTAGACTTGCCTTTATCACTGAATTCGATCACAGTAGTACATTTACTATGACCCAGGTGTACTGAACCATTCTTTCTTACACAGAATTCACCTTTGACTGGTAATACGGACATAGCAGGCAAGACT
Organism: Triturus cristatus; assembly: GCF_964204655.1. Lineage (NCBI taxonomy): Eukaryota > Metazoa > Chordata > Amphibia > Caudata > Salamandridae > Triturus > Triturus cristatus. Next base: position 1,709,178,492 of record NC_140590.1, read on the forward strand.
AGTGTAGCTTCAGATTCAACATTCAGAATCATGAGGTTAAGTGTAAAATTACCTAATCCATATACTTCATTTTCTAGGTCAGTTCCTGTTCTTTTGGGAAGTCCCTCCTTGTTAGGATAACAGGCTTTAAGCAAAACTAAGTTCAGGTTTCCCCATACCCAGTTGCTCTGGTAAACTACAGTGTTGGAATCTAAAGAGTTAATCAAACTAAACCATGCTCCACAGGAACCATTGTGTGTAAACGGGTACGGAAAGAGAGGCAGAACTCCTTTGTACTTCTGATAGGGAGGGAGTCGGCCACATATCCAACAATTTGTAGCGTTGCTGGTCTGATGGGAATGATGTAACATACTAATGAATGTGTTGTTGCGCAGCGCAAATCTATAGGACAACTCATGTGGAGGTAATTCACTAAAAGAATGTTCGGCTGTAACATTGTAAGCACGCTTGAAAATAGGATAGTACATGTGCAACAGTATACTTGCAGCAATAATAAAAAGACTTAGAAAAAACATAATCGACAATGTCACTATACAGTGACTATGAAGTGATTTACAGTATGCATGTTTCTTGAGCTGTTTCTGTCTATTTCTCTCTCTAATTCGGTCTAGAGGATACATGTCAAAGACTTAATTCAACCGATTCACCTTGGAGAGGACTTAAACAATCGAATTGTCTGACTTGCTAGATCTTAGTTTCAGTTTATAGTTTTGAGATTCGGTCTTTTCAACCAGGGGGAGTTTTGAATCAGTCTCTAGAAGGGGGCAGGGCTGAGAGTTCAGATCGGATGGTAGTCCATGAAATTTCTTGATATGACTCGAGTGTAACCAACCCTTGCGACCCTCGACCTTCACTGCTGTCCTCGTCGTTAGAAGAACCAGCTTTGGTTGTTGCCAGCGGGGCTCCAACGGGCTCCTCCTGTCGAAGTTTCGTATAAAAACTAGGTCTCCAGGAACCACTTCATGGGGCTTTACCTCGGTGTTGTCGGGAAAGGCTGCAGCTACCTGCGAACGGCAAGATTGGAGTGCAGACATCAAGGAAGCAAGGTAATCTGTCAGCATATTACAATCAACATCAGTTATTTTACGAGGTATAGGCGTCCCCCACATATTTGGTGGCCTACCGAAGACCACCTCGTACGGGGATAGCCCTGTGCGAGAATGTGCTACCATTCTCATGTAAAATAGTGCAACTGGTAAGGCTACTATCCAGTCGACGCCTTTCTCTCTACATATTTTAGAAAGTCGTATTTTCAGGGTCTGATTATGACGTTCCACGAGACCTGCTGCCTCGGGATGTCGGACACAGTGGAATTTCCATTGATAGCCTAACAAGAGTGAAATGTGTTTCATTAGCTCGGGTGAGAACGGCTGGCCATTATCTGAGTACACGATACGGGGCAAACCATACCGTGGGAAGAATTCACGAACTAATTGTTTGGCAGTAGTCGGGGCAGTGTAATCTGAGACGGGATACGCCTCTGTCCAACGGGAAAGAGCGCATACAACTACGAGGACATATTTGAATCCTCGACATCGTTCCATCTGGATATAATCCATTTGGAGGTCTTCAAAAGGATGATCGGGAGGTTGAAATCCACCCTGCTCTACATGTACGCCTTTATTTGGATTGAACTGACAACAAATCATACAAGTTCGGACTTTCTGTTTGGCTGCAGCTCGTAAGTGTTTGTTGAACCAAATGTGTTGAATACTGTCTAACATAGCTTTTTCTCCTAGATGTGCTGGACTATGTATTGTGTTAATGATAACTTGAACCATTGAGTCGGGGAGAAACCATATAGATTTTCCCTTCGTCATCCATCCCTGATCTGTTTGGATCCCTCCTAATTCAGTCCATTTCTTTATTTCCTCTGGTGTAGCATGTGTCTGTATGTCAATTACATCAATGGCGGGATCCTTAACTGTCATGCAGTGTGTCGGCGTCGGAACTATTGTCTTTGTCAAGTCAGTTACATGAGTCCTATTCTGTGCTGTTTGCTTAGCTGTTCGGTCTGCTAGGTCGTTACCCTGGGAAATAATATCGGTGACTTTTGTATGGGCTTTACACTTCATGATAGATATTGAAGTAGGTAGATGTATTGCATTTAACAGAGCTTGAATGAGGGGACCGTGTTGAATGTTGGCACCGTGAGAAGTCAAATAACCTCTCTCTCGCCAAAGGACTCCGAAGTCGTGTACAACTCCGAATGCATAACGTGAATCTGTGTATATGTTAACTTTTCTATTCTTGGCTTGAATACAGGCTTGTGTCAGAGCAATAAGCTCTGCTGCTTGAGCTGATAATGTGTCAATACAATTCGTTTCAATGATTTCGGTGTCTGTCGTGACTGCATAGGCGGCCACTAACTCTCCTGTACTTGTTCTCATACATGAACCATCTACATAAAGTGTCAGGTCTGGGTCTGGTAATGGGACGTCTGTCAAGTCTTGTCTGGGTTTCGTCGTAATAGTAATGACTTCAATACAATCATGTGCCAGTGGGTCTGTTCCACTTAATGGCAAAAGTGTGGCAGGATTTAATGTACTACAACGTCTGATTTCTATGTGTGGCTGAAACAATGTGAGTTCGTAACCTGTCAGTCGTGCTATAGTCAAGTGTTGTGTCTGTGTCCGGTTCAAGAGAACCTCTACTGCGTGTGGTACCTGTACTGTCAATTGATGTCCTAATACTATGGAATCGCTTTGTCTGATCGCTAGAGCTGTCGCTGCAACTGATTTCAGACACGCAGGAAGAGCTTGAGCTACGGGATCTAATGTGCTAGAAAAGTAAGCACATGGCTTGTGTGATCCTGCTTGTTCCTGAGTGAGTACTGACAAAGCAGTACCTTCACGTTCTGTAACAAAGAGTGTAAAAGGCTTACTGTAACATGGTGTCGCTAAAACAGGTGCTTGGCATAAAGCTTTCTTTAAGTCTTCAAATGCTTGTGTATGTTCTGAAGTCCAAGGGAGGACAGTCGATGTCGCTGCCTCCTGGGTTGTCAACTGAATGAGTGGTTTTGCTAGAAATGCATATTGGGGAATCCACTGCCTGCAGTACGAAGTGAGGCCTATAAAGGCCCGTACCTCCTTTTGTGTCTTGGGTTGTGACATGTTTACAATTAACTGGATGCGGTCAGGTGTGAGCTGTCTCCCCCATTTGGACAGCAAGTGCCCTAGGTACACAACTTGCTGGGCACAGAATTGCAGCTTCGAAGGGGACACCTTGTGCCCCTTGTCGGCTAGAAAATGTAAAACCGTCAGTGATGCTTTTTCACATTCGGGTTCGCTTCGGGCGGTGATCAGCAGATCATCGACATACTGAAGCAGTGCAGTGTTAACGGGCATGTGGATACTGTCAAGTTGTCTTTTCAGTGCTTGGCTGTAGATGCTAGGACTTTCTGTAAATCCTTGAGGTGCGCGTGCGAATTTAAAACTTCGTCCATTTAAACTGAATCCAAACAAATATTGGCTTTCCGGATCAATTGGGACGCTGAAGAAGGCGTTCTTGAGGTCAATTACAGTAAAGAACGTTGCCTCCGAATCAATAGCTGTCAGTAATGAAGAGATATCCGGGACCACGGGATATTGTGGTACAATGCATTTGTTCAATTCGCGCAGATCAATAACTAATCGATATACTGGGGGTGCTTTTGGATCAGTTCGTTTAAGAATCGGAATGATCGGAGAATTACATACATTGGAGTCGGTTTCTACAACCACTCCTTGTGCAATGAGCTCGTCAATGATTTGCAGTAAAGCCACTACAGCATCTGGAGGTAATTTGTATTGTCGCATTCGTGGTAATACCACTCCTGCTTTGAGTGTGACTCGATATGGTGTAATGTGCATACAACCTACATCAGTGGGACCTTGTGCCCATAAATGTGCAGGTAGATTCTGTAACCGGTGATCCATGTCTCTTGACACGTAGTGACCTTTAAAGTCACGCAAAAATAGTCGTACTCCGTCCGGAGAACAACATATTATAGCTCCTAGAGCTTTCAATGTTTTTATACCTAACAAGTTTTCTGGGCAAGATTTTGTAAGCAATAGATCTGTAGTCCGTGTTAATGGACCGACTGTGAATGCAAGCGGTTGCGATACTTCGTTAATAGTAGGCTTTCCTGAGAAACCAAGGGAAATATTTTGTGAGCCTGAGAGGGGTGCCCCTGGGACTTCATCGTGACTTATAGTTGTTCTGCTTGCCCCTGTATCAAGTAGAAACTTTCTGTCTTTCCCTAATACTTGACTCTGTAGATAGGGACCCTCTTGATCTACAGGAACCTCAATAAGGGGTAAGCCAACTTCCCTCTCTAGGCTATTTCATGTGTATCGCTGATACTCTGGATAGTCATTTTGTGCATACTGGTACATCTGTTGTGTCGTGTTTTGTGTTGCAGCAATAGGCTGTGGCTGTGGCTGTGGTACCACTACGGTCTGTTGTGGAACCGGCATAGGCTGTACATGTTGAGGTGCTTGTTGTTGGATCTGATCCTGTCTAGGCGGACGTGGTCTCTCCTTGGTTTTACCCGTGGAGATATTATGTTTCAGGACTGCACAGTCATTTATATAATGACCTGGCTGTTTACAATAGTTGCATGTCCCTTTAACGGGAACCGCTGAATTACTGGACTGTGTCGCACCCTTTTTATGACCGTCAGCTGGAACTGACTGAGCGACGAGCATTTTCATTTTCGTGTCTTTCATACGTCTTTGTTCGTGTTCTTGTTCTTCTCTAATTCTATTCTGGTGATACTGTAACATTTGTAACATTTGCGAAGGAGTGTTAGCTTGCCAAGTGCTCTCAACTTTCAATACTCTGTTTTTAACCTGTGGCAGGGAATTCTCGACTAGTTTTGTTACAAAAAGATGTGGATATGACTCGCTACTTGCTTTCAGGCCGCTATTAATACCAAAACATTTTTCAAATCGGGAATAAAAATCACTAGTGTCTTCATCGGGTTTCTGTTTACAAGCTGAGATTGCTCCCCAATCTTCCTTTTTCGTAGTTAATAAACGTGGCAATACTTGTACTAATAATCCTGGTAATGCTTTAGTTTTGTCCCCAAGCCCTACGCCTGCAGTTCGGTTATTTTCTTCTGTTTCTAATGCGGTCCAATCAATCTTTTGGTCTCCCACTTCCCATTCTTTTTCTTTGAGTTTCTCGTAAATACCGGCAGGCAATAATACTTTCAATATTTTCATAATGTCGGGATAGGTATAGTCACCCATGAGTAACATGTCCTTTAGTTCACGGTGAAAACCTGCTGGATCTTTGTCATGGCTGGGCACTAATTTTTTCATTTCCAATAGTTCTATTTTAGTTATGGGCGTGTACACAAACACGCGTCTAAACGTATTGTCATCATTTCTAACTGGGTGTACTTCGCGTAAGGGATTCTGTCTGTCTATGTAATACGTTTTTCTCTCCATGGAAGGAGCTGGATCATGTTCCGGACACAAAAAGGCACTATATCTATGTCGGTATTCTAGAATTACTTTAATTAGATCGGTACCTAGACCTCTCCATTTATTCATGAGTAGTTCTATCAATATATCAGGTAGGGGACCAGGATCGGAGTGTTGGCCTTTATATAATATAAGGAGATGTTGTATCATGTATATACTAGCTAAACGCTGTTCGTCTGGGGCGAGATTCAGAAACGTGTGTGCTAGCGCTTCATCACTGTATTTTTCAGAGCTGTCAGCCCATTGTACTGCTGACCTGGCTAATACTTGTTCATCCATAGAATCGAGCACATGGTACCCCCTTCGTTCTCGAAGTAATTTATCAGTAGCCTGGAATAAGTGTTCAGGGGTCCTTGGATTTGAGATAACTGTTTGAAAAATTCTGTTACATTCTGGACATATCGGACGTATTGTTTTATTAAAGGATCTTCCTTTTCCTACATAAGCTATCATTTGTTTAGCTGGTAATTCAAATTGTCCTGTGTTCATTTCTGACTGTTCCTCCTCCTCTTCCTCTGATTCAGTTTTATCTGCTTCTACTCTTCTTTCATGTATTCGTTCTACTTCTTTTCTGATCCTTCGGCACATGACTTCTATACACTTCTGTTTATCATGTCTCCCGTCTGTTATATTCTGACCCCATTTGGTAAGTACTTGCATTTCCTCCGAATCTACCTCAGGCCTATCTCTGTTTCTGATCAAGCAGTTTATGAAAAAGCGTAACAATAATTTTTGCATGTCTACTTTCTGGTATTCCATGGCCTCGGCAATACTTTCAGGACCTTGCCCTGTTTGGACAAAGCGATATATTTTGTCTAGATGTTCAACCATTCCTGGTAACGTCATTAAATAGTTTGTAGCTCGTCGTAAACGTACTGAAGATAGCAACATTCTGTCGTGTTTTCCTGGCACTGGATCATATCTACAATCTGTAAGAGGCTCATTTAATATATTGTCATTAGCTCTTTGGGGTGTACGTTGGTATGCTAAATCCCTATAAGTCAATCTAGTTGTTGGCGGTGGCGTGGAAAAACCTCCTGTCGCACCTCCTGAGGTGCCAAGTCCAAAAGGATTTGTTGGGTGTAGGGTAGAGAGTGTGGGTGCAGGAAGGACTGTAGAAACAGATGGAATGTTTAAAACGTGGGTAGGAGTTTGTTGCTGCGGAGGTGGGTGCAGCTGATTCTGGGATTGAGCGTCGTTAACAGGTGGTGTGCGTGGCTGCGCACCATTAGCATATTCGGGGGCTGCATCATCTAAATAGGAAGAAAGGAAAATGTCTTTTGCGGTCTTGGGATGTACTTTAATCGGGAGTAATGGAGGTGGCAGATCCTTTGGTACCTCCAAGGTGGCCTTAGGCAAACCCTCGGCCAGAAGAGGATACATACCATTCATAAGAGTGTTTCGTTGTCTGTCTACTTGTTCTGTTTTTACTCGGATACCTTAGTTAATTAATATGTTTTCTCGGGCCTTTTCTGAATTTTCCCTACTTTTCTCTTCCTTTCTGAGCGCTTTCTCTGTGCGCCTATGCGATTTTTTACGCCATAGTTCAATGGCATCTTTCTGTGACTGTCTGGCTTTCTTTTTCCATAATGCTTCTTCTACTCTCATGATGCAATCTGCATCCCATGTTCCAGCAGCGGGCCATCTCTGACTCTCTGCTAAATCCTTGGTGTAGTCCACCCATAGATCAAGATATAATACGGCATCTAGGCCATGTTTATGGTACATAAAGTACCCTGGGGTGTCCCTAGGTGGGATGGGAACAGCTTCCTCGAGTATCCCTTTTCTAGTTTTTATCTGTCTTAATTTTGAAAATAACGGCATCTTGAACCTTGCTACTTAATTCTTACTCGGTTTTGAACACAATAATTACAATAAACACACAATAATGGAGATCAAACAATCACTCATACCACGACATTTAAAACATATCAAAACATTTAGAACGAACAATAATAATTAGAATAAAACTAGTTAACTGCATAATACTAAATATACTGTATGTACTGCTAAACAGCACAGATACACTGCTAAAACAGTGCAGACCAGGTCTGTGTACCCAGACCCGTCTTGACCGGCACAAACTAATGTGCACGTCTAGATGCGTCCCCAGCAACGGTACTCACCGGGAAGCACGGAACGGAAGGCCTCGGAAGTCTGGACTGGACTAGACCAAACTGGACTGGACTCGACTCGTGACTTAGATACTTCGGAACTTCGGAATCTGGTGGGCCTCTGTATACCTCGGATCTTGCTCTCTCAGCTAGGCTCTGGTCGGGATTCTCCGCACTCCTCACCGCCTCGTCTGGGTGTTGATCGCAGCCTCAGTCGCCCCCGTTGGCCTGAGGGAGATACAGGAAATCCTGCAGGTACGCGTAATTGTCCGTCCGGCTGTGGCAGGAGACCGGGTCTGCAACGCACCTCCGGCGCGTGGGGTGTGAGAGGTGTCCCTGTTCGGGCGCCAATTATGTAGTAAATTTAAATTACCTAGACTTAATTTATGCGGTAAAATACAATACGAATAACTCAGTAAAAATAAGAGGCAGAATCCGTGGTATTCGAGGGTATAATAGGGAATTTATTCCTTACAAAGGAATGATGATGATGGTTCGAACCAGGCAATCGAGTTCCGTCACCACGAAGGTTCAGGAAGGGATCAGCAATACATTATTGACAGGTTATAATATATATAGTAATGCATTACAGTAAAGACAGATGCAGGAGGCGTAACAGCTGATAAGAATACACATACGTAATAAAAAAGGCGTTACAATAGGCGTGCATAGAGGCGTATACGAAAAACGTCATTATGATGATGACACAAGTGGGTGGATCCATAAGAGAATCCTGCAAAGTCAGCAGAAATACATGGCAGAGATGCGCGCACAGCCGCATGACGTGTGATTTACGTGTGACTAGAGGGTGAAGGGAACTTGACATTTAGCCCTACATGAGGAGACAGAAGTCTGGGATGTCAGGACAACCTAATCCTAAATCATATCTAATATCTTGTGTTTAAGGAACTATATTATCTGGAAGGAAAGGTCTTCTCGGACAAAGCCTATTTTATACTGACTGCTAGTACGTGTACAAGCGTCTAAGTGTCTACATGAGATGCGAGGGGGCATGGGCCTACCATGGTAACGAAAGTCATGAATTACTTGAACGGAGACAGTAAGGCCGGGCCCTTGGCTCTGCAGCTGGAGGGATGTTTACCTAAGCTACTAGACAGGAATGTATTTCTTGAGGAGCGGAGCAGATAACTTGAAGGCTGAATACAGTTTTGGCAGGCAACAGGCCGGGCTAGGCACCGTTATTCGCGCAGGAAGTAAGACAAAGTTCATGGATACAGATGCAGGTCCAGGCTGGAGCATTCAGAGGCAGAAGCAGGAAAAGCTCGATGGCAGAATTCAGAGCCTACCTTGCCAGAGCTGGAAAACGTGAAAAGTATACCATATAAAGACGGTGGCAAGGCATACTTAGGAGCGGAATATCTGACCCATTCATGGCAGATCTGAAAGAGGACATATTAATGTTGGACACAATTGTATTTGCGTCTTCATAGCTTGAAGTGGAGGGAACATACATGTACTTGTAGCATGTACATGGAGCCATTGGGGTCTAGATAGGGGACACAATTGACCATAAAAATTCATATTTCCTCACATTAGGTGAGGGAATAGATTGAGACAAACCTCTTTCTCCACCTTGTAATACCTTACACCACGTGTTCGAGTGAAGGGCTTTTACAAGTTCGAGTAAATATAACGGCATCCCTAGAATAGCAAGTTTTCTCCACAGGGTTGGTCGGTCGACCTTATCAAACGCTGTGGAGAAATCAATGAATGCCGCAAATATTCCACCACCGCGAACACGTACATATTTATCGACAATCACCTGTAATGCTGTTAAGTTATCAAGTGTACCATGCTCTTTACGGAATCCAGTTTGTTCCAAAGGTAGGATGTCATTCGCTTCCATCCATTCAGAGATTAAAATCAAAAGACATTTTGCAAAAATTTTCCCTATCGAATCTAAACGAGCAATTAAACGATAGTTCCCAGGGCTATCCCTCTCTCCTTTTTTGAATATCGGGATTAATATACTTCCCCTCCAAGAATTAGGGACTGATCTCTGTAAAAAGCATGCACGGAATACTGGAAGGAGAATCCTACTCCAGGATATAACGTCTTGCTTTATTATAGACATGGGCAGCTCATCCGGGCCCATAGCTCCGGACGCACTCATACTCTTTATCACCGAAGCGATCGTTTTCTCAGATGGGAGCTCTATATTAGGCTGACTATTTAGGGCTGAATCCCAGCTGTCCCCCTCTACATTATTAGAAGCATACAAACTGGATATACATGATATCCAGACATTTTCAGCAATAGAGATAGGGATAGGGGAAGTTCTTACCCCACATCCTTTCCCTATTAGGGTCCAGAATTCTCTAGATTTATTAAAGGCCGATGCCTCTCTTAACCTGATCCAGAGAGAATCTTCTTTTTCTCTTTTTAATTTGATTCTAAGTCTAGCTCTCCTTCTTCTTAATAAGGCTATCTTATACTCATTTTCCTTAGTTCTACTAATGAACTGTTGCCTTACGAATTTATTTATTTCCTTATTTAGGGGTAATAATAAACTAGGAGGGAGATATGGCTTTTTAGGTTTACTTAATTTCCTAGCTCTCATGGTAAGGGTTTCCTTAAGAGTTTCAAAACATGAAAATTCCCTACCCTGCCAATCATCTAGTTCAAGTAAGGTTTGGGCGAGAATATTTTGTACATCTTTCATAGTGGAAGGGTCCCAGAAACACCTTCCAGACTTGCAATGAATAGAAACACCTTTATTAATTATAGACCATGATTCAGTATCTGGGGTTTGTATTGAAACTATTATATTAATCACATTATGATCGCTCAAACAAGATTGAGAGACCACCATGTCCTGAACATAAGAAAATGAATCATAATCCGTAATTACATAGTCCAAGATAGATTCACCCCTAAAGGAATTATGTGTAAACTTAGCCGGAGTGTCAGAGGGCATCCTACCATTTACAATTAACCCCTCTACATAGCTAAGTTCTTCAAGTAATATCTTTCCTCTTTTGTTAGTTTTCATTTTACTAGGAAAGATTGCTTGGGGTATATTGTATGCTTCTTCCTTAAAATTACTTCTAAACATGTCTATACTCGAAGTGGACACTTTACTATTTAGGTCACCCATAAGTAAAATATATGGGGGGTGATCGAGCTCTAGTAGTTGTTTGACATAAGAAAACATTCGCTTCAGAACGGTATTAAAAATCTCTTCAGGTGGTATATATGCATTAAGAATTACAAGAGAGTATTTGTGCTCCCCCCCTGGTGGAAACGTCTGATGTAGCCTTGTCCCCCTGATCCTTGATGGTTCCTTACTTATCTGGCACATCTGAGTATAGATTTGTATTCCCGTCTCTCCCCCCCCCCCTACCTCTTTGTTTCCCTGCTTTTTGACTGCCATCGGGTGGTCGGATATGGACGTACCCCTGCTGTGGCCCGACGCCCATCTTATGTTTTCTTGCCTCGCTTTTGTTTTAAGTTGTTATTTATGTTAAAAGGGTGTATCCTGATTTCCTCTATGTGCAGTCTGCTCTTCTGAAGGGTGCGGAGCCCCGGTGGGCCAGTCATTGTGATTGTACTGTGTGACCTTTTACCTACTAGCGGCCGGCCCTGGTGGTTGTAGGCCCGTGCTTGTAACCTTCTTTCTGCACAATAAAAAATGTTTCAAAAAAAAAAAAAAAAGAATTACAAGAGAGGACCGTCTACCTGTGGACACTAGATTATTAATAGTAATTGATTGAAAAAGATTACTAGTGTCCTTATAATGGGAAAATTGCCATTGTAATGTGTTTGATAAAAAACAGGCTATTCCTCCTTTCGCGTGCCCTTTTTTTGAGGGTGTGGCAGGGGCCTCAAATACAAAATAATTTTTCCCCCCATAAAGAGAATCTTTGCACCATGTTTCCTGAATACATAGCACATCTGCATTCAGAGAGAACAGATAATCAAACTTCTGGGGACAATTATGTAATCCTGCAGCTTTCCAGGATATAATTTTTAATTGACTGTTAAAGATGTAAAAGCGGTCTTAAGTTGTTCGATGTGTTACTGGATAAAACTCCAGGAAGCCAATTCCAGTGTTGATTATCTTCTGTCATGGAAATAAGTAGATTTTCAGGGGGAGAAGGTACCTGAGAGACCATACGCTTTCCTCTAGAAACCCGTATCTTTAGATCTTTATTTTGAATGGTTGGGTCTTCTTGCCCAAATCCCAGCTCAGAAGCTCCTTTTCTAAAGAGCATATGATTTCCATTATTAATAAAGGGCAGCACATCAATCCCTCTACGTTGAAATGATTCCGCTTGTTGGAGGACAAGATTCGCAATTATTTTTGAACAAAATTTTACCCTTACGCGCGGACCATTATCAAACCCCATTATTGAAACCAAATCAATGTCGCTTGACAAAATAAGTTTTAAACATTCAATGTAATTGAAGGAATTCAGCAACCATGATCTGTTCATATTAAGGTCTAAATCGAATAAGGGGAGAAAATCCAGTAACAAAGTATCCACACATGGGTTGGAAGTTTTTAGTGTTACAGTAGATGAATTAGTGGTCACGTGCGCTAAAGGCCAAAAAGTAGATGCCGATGGGTTAAGTGCTATTTTTTCAATAGGCATATTACTTGTAACTTCATCCCTTGGTTCAAGAGGTTCTATCCCACCAGCCTCAGAACAAAGGGGTCCTCCATCCAAAGTGCTGACACCAGGGGGGCCTTCAGCTAAAGGATCGGTGAGGCCACCAGCAACCTCTATAGATGAAGTCTCCTGTATTAAACTATCTGAAGTTTCTATTACATCAGTTACTTCTGTATTTACATGCTTTTGAAAAATAATTTTCCTCTGTCTTTTCTTCTTATGTTTGCGAACTGGTTTCCTATTTTTCCCTTTAATCTTTCTGCTTTTTTCTATTACTGTCCCAGTAGTCACCACAGTACCTTCAGGTTCTTTTTTATCCTGGATAAAAATAGGAAAAAATTCGCTTCCAGCGGTTGGGTTAACCACTGACGATTGTTCTTCCTTCAAAATCGGTTCTAATTCTTTCCTCAAAGATGCAGAGATTGTTAGAGAAGAGGTTGAGGGCTCATGAATATCTACTTTTAATACCAACCCCGCAGAAACATTTTTTCTTAATGCAATGTTACTATCAATAACGTTCTGGACAACAGATTCGATAGGAAAAATAGACCTGTTCACAGCATTTTTGGCAGTTAATACTTTCAATATTTCAGTAACTGAATCCATAATACAGTCAGTGCTCCCAACGAATTTATTCAATAAACCTAATATGGAGGTCAGCAGATGCTCAAGTGCTATCAGAGAATCAGAAATTGGTTTTTCATTTTTTATATATTCAGGTGCAGTAAGAGAGCAGATACCTGATAGGTTAAGTTGAGGAGATTTCAAATCGCTCTGCAGTGAAAAAATATCATTAGATGTCATAGAGGGGGTGCTACTATATAGCCGTAATCCTGAAGGCGTTGCTCCGTTTAAGGAAATACAAGGATCAGGCTGTTTCACAACCCTCTCACCCATATAGCGACCACACAATTCTAGATCAATACTAGACGGAATAGAGATTTCTTTTATATCCTCCACCTTCTCTTCTGTGACCTTAGGAGTATTATACTGAAAACCTTTCAAATCTGCCTTCAGTAAGACTGAATTATCTCCTTTAAGAGGACATGCTAGGATGTCTACATCTTTAGTCAGGAGTAAGGTGGGAGAAACTTTTTCCGTAGCTGACCTAGAGTTAGTGTCGAAGGCTGCTTCTAACTGCGGTTCCGTCGTAGTTATTGTCTCATTGTCAGTAGTGACTGGAACTTCCATATGTTTATTCTCTGGATTTTCCCATAATTTAAACAACTGCATCTGTCCCTTCAATTGTAGACTATGTTCAAAATTATTCCTCAGGGGGTTGGACCTAGTTTTAATACATGATCTCCCCCCTAAGACTCTTCCAGAGCGTAGTTTTTTGTCTGTCATTTTGTATCAAATAAAAAGATAAAAACAAGAACTAATACACAATAAATTAACCAATGATATGCTAAGACTCAACAGTCAATGTATAGTTTATATATGCGACCAGTCAATAGTTGTATAGTTGTATCACCCTCACCGTTTTATCGCCTTCAATAGCTGTGGAGAATGTACATGCGGTGATCAGCAATATGGAAATAATGGGGCCCTGCCCGGCCAACCTCGGCCACAGAGGGCCCGCCCTTTGCCCGGGCTTAGCCCGGCGTCCGCCCGCGCGCGTCCCGCGACGCGGGAGGTGTGCTTGTTTTTATGGGACCTCCGGGCGCGTGATTAGCGTCACCTGCTCCTGGGGCTGGGGATTCTGGGGGCTGAAGTTTTTCTCCTCTCGGCGGCCGTGTAGTCAGCAAAGCGGCGGCGGGAGAAATAAGAGCCAGCAGCAACCACAGGACAAGCAGGGAGAGCAGGTAACTATCTGCAGGGTTCCAATTTTCGTAATCAGCTCAGGGCAACACCCGCTCCCCCGGAGGTGTGCTTGTTTTTATGGGACCTCCGGGCGCGTGATTAGCGTCACCTGCTCCTGGGGCTGGGGATTCTGGGGGCTGAAGTTTTTCTCCTCTCGGCGGCCGCGTAGTCAGCAAAGCGGCGGCGGGAGAAATAAGAGCCAGCAGCAACCACAGGACAAGCAGGGAGAGCAGGTAACTATCTGCAGGGTTCCAATTTTCGTAATCAGCTCAGGGCAACACCCGCTCCCCCGGAGGTGTGCTTGTTTTTATGGGACCTCCGGGCGCGTGATTAGCGTAACCTGCTCCTGGGGCTGGGGATTCTGGGGGCTGAAGTTTTTCTCCTCTCGGCGGCCGCGTAGTCAGCAAAGCGGCGGCGGGAGAAATAAGAGCCAGCAGCAACCACAGGACAAGCAGGGAGAGCAGGTAACTATCTGTAGGGTTCCAATTTTCGTAATCAGCTCAGGGCAACACCCGCTCCCCCGGAGGTGTGCTTGTTTTTATGGGACCTCCGGGCGCGTGATTAGCGTCACCTGCTCCTGGGGCTGGGGATTCTGGGGGCTGAAGTTTTTCTCCTCTCGGCGGCCGCGTAGTCAGTAAAGCGGCGGCGGGAGAAATAAGAGCCAGCAGCAACCACAGGACAAGCAGGGAGAGCAGGTAACTATCTGCAGGGTTCCAATTTTCGTAATCAGCTCAGGGCAACACCTGGTCTGTGTGTATGCCATCACAGTCTCACTGTTGCTCTTCATGGTGTGTCTTGCTTCTAGTGCCCATCCTGCCTGACCTCCATGGTTATCTTGCTGCTCCTGCCCTGCCCCCTTGCCCCCAGCCCTCTGTTTACATGTGCAGACCCCTACTCCCTCCCTCCTGGCTTGTCTGTTCCATTGTAATGCCCCTGATCCGTCCCTCCTGCCCTTTATGGTCTGTTATGCTGCAGCTTTCTCTCCTGTCTGTCCATTATGGTCAGCTAGCTACCATTGCCTCTTGCCCCTCTGTTCTCTGTTGTCCATGTGCATGGTCCTGTCCCCTCCCTCTTGCTTTCTATGGATTGTTGTGCTGCACTCCCGTCCCGCATGCCCTGTGTGGTGTATTGTGCTGCTGCAAACCCTGATGCCTGCCCTGCAGGGTCAGTTTGGTGCACCTCTCCATGTCCCTCCTGTCCTCTGTTATCCAAGTCCATGTCCCTACCCCATTTCCTTCCATGATCCAATCTACCATACTTGCGAACATTTTGAACTTGGTAAGAGGGAGATTTTGAAAAAAAACTGGGGAATTGATTTTCCCCTCTGAGTTACATCGAAAAAGAGGAGATTGTAGATTGTACCCTCCTACCTGCCTTCAATTTTCAGAGTCTGTGCCCCTGGCCTCTGCCTCTCAACAATATCCTAATGAACAACTAGATTGCTAACATTCTATATTTATTACAAAAGTGTGGAACACCTGACGTCATCTTGATGTAATCAAAACTGTAATACCTAGAGCATTTCCTTTAGAAATTACATATATGAGAGGGTCTTATTGGCATCAAAATTATGGTTAGTGCTCTAAAAGACTAAAATAAGGACATATTTTCTGAGTTTTCAAATAGCGACAAAGCACTTTTAAATTATTTGTTATCTTTATGTTTTTTTATCCAGTTGACCACTTGATTAAATTTGCACTTAGGGGAGAGGATGTGGTGTTACTTCCAGAACTGCAGACTTTGCAACTGGGGAACCAGGTTGGTGTTTCTGCTTCAGCTCGACATTCTGTGATTCTGGTCAAATCACTTAGTCTCCCCATGTCTACAACCAAAATCAATTTGTTATTGTGTGATGTAACCAATGCTCATGTAAAGCACTCCAATACCTGACAAGTCTGCACTATATAACACTGCAAAAACAGAAAATAATAAGTGTTTTGCACACTTCTGTCATTGGGCTATATTTGGGCTACATCTGGGTGATTTTGGGCTACATTTGGGCTCTTTTGTCTCCGGTGGCCATCTTGGGAGATTTATTTGTTATGAAGTTTCCTAATTTCCTCATGTACTGCAGTCTCCTCAGTAGGAAATGCTTTCAGTTTTTTACTTTGATTCCATCATGAAGGTATTCAGATATGTCACACATTTGCCATAAATTCTGAAAGTTAGCACTCTAGTTGCTCATTAGATCACTGTAGTAAAACTACTGTTCACCATGGAAGTCTGCTTCTGGTATTAAAAGTGCATGTTTCAGTCTGCATGTCAGAATTTTTTTATGAAATAGAAGAGGATTTCAGAAGTCAAAATGTGCCCTCATTTTCTTTCTTCAGCATTAATCATAATTTCTATGGCAAAATGAACCCCCTCATTGTGTTCCTTTTTAAATTAAATGTTTCAAGTGTTACCAGTCTATTCCAATCAAGATGGCTTCAGGTGTGCCATACTTTTGTCATAATGAAGACAGTAAGCGCTCTAGTTGTTTTTAAGAAGACTCTGGGACATTCTGTCATTGGGCTATACTTGAGCTACATCTGGGTGATATTTGGGCTACATTTGGGCTCTTTTGTCTCTGGTGGCCATCTTGGGAGACTTATTTGTTATGAAGTTTCCTAATTTCCTCATTTACTGCAGTCTCCTCAGTAGGAAATACTTTCAGTTTTTTACTTTGATTCCATCAAGAAGGCATTCAGATGTGTCACACATTTGCCATAAATTCAGAATGTTAGCACTCTTTTTGCTCATTAGATCACTGTAGTAAAGCTACTGCTCACCAGGGAAAACTGCTGCTGGTATTGAAAGTGCATGTTTCAGTCTGCATGTCAGAATTTTTTTATGAAATAAAAGAGGATTTCAGAAGTCAAAATGTGCTCTAGTTTTTCTTTCTGCAGCACTAATCATACTTGTTATGGAAAAATGAACCCCCTCATTTTGTTCCTTTTTAAATTAAATGTTTTAAGAGTTATCACTTTAATCCAAGCAAGATGGCTTCAGGTGTGCCATACGTTTATCATAAGTAGGACTGTTAGCGCTCTAGTTGTTCTTTGGAACACTCTGGGAAGCTGCAGTAGAACACAAATGAATCAACTGACAGTCTCTGCCCTTGTTGGATGTACATGTTTTACTGAGAATGTCAGACTTCATTCTCAAATGACTGAGAAAGATAATGTGAATTTTCAGAAAATAAGCTCTCAGTTTAGCTTATAGATCACCTTCCAAACCTCTGTGGGAAAAGCATGAGAAAATATTTTTCTCTCAATCATGATATCCCAGCAGAAGGCTTTTTCACATGGTGAAATCACCTTAGAACATACCACAATTCCTAAAATGAGTATGGTACCATCAATAAATGATTTATAATGTAACTAAAGTCTTAAAACCTTCTATTAACTGCAATGCTTTTTAATGAGGTGCTATCATGTATATTGGTCCCAAGATGGCTGCCAACACTTCTTGGATGAAGTGCTGACAGCCAATGAGATCTCAGGATGAGATGTGTGGTTAGGCTCCGCCCACATATATATATGATTTTACTTTTGATTTTCTCAGGAACTACTGAACAGATTGACACCAGACCTGCAAAAGGCACTTCCCGGAGCTGAGGACTACCTCTCTGCCAAATTTCAAGTAATTCTGTTCAGCCGTTCGGGCTGTACATTGGACTAAAGGTCCCTATGGAAAATTGCATGGGGAAAATGCGTTTTGGGACCCCCCCTTTTTTCTCAGCCCCCGCTTGACAAATCCCCCCGAGACTTTCAGGGTAGGAGCGGAGCAGAGCGCCCCACCTATTTTGAAAATTTCGCGAGGATTCGTCAACCGGCGCCAAAGTTATTCCAAATAGAATGTTGCGGATTTCCTATGGAAACACGGTCCTAACTATAACTATCTACTGGCGACCGCCAGTAGATAATATACCTCTCTTGCTCCTTTCTGCACTTCTCCTGCCTCTTTCTGCACCTATCTTGCCTCTTTCTGCACCTCTCTTGATAGGTTTGTGATCACAAAATAACTTAGTACACAAGGCCCCAAATGTTCATAGGTGTGATTTATTATCCATGATTCATTATGTACTGATTTAATTCTGCCACGCCAAAGTCATATACATTTTGCTGTTTTGTCTTCTGGGTCATTCCCTTAGATAGAATGTTTGCCTGCTCCACTTCCAGTAACTTTGACTTTGCTGATCTATATAAAAACACCTACAAAGAGAAGCATGAGAAGGACAATCACAGCGGCCACAGTAAAACAAAAACAGAGATAAATGGAATCCTTACCTCAGCAATATTGGGATGCATAAATATTGTCAAGAATATTGTGATGTCAAAAATATCATGGACTGGAATATCGAAGGCAAGAATATAATTTTAAGTGTTGTTTTTGATATCAATGTAAAAAAACTATAGTTTTCTATAACATCACTGTGTATAACATCTCTTTACTGGATTATTTATCACATTTTCTGTAGTATTATATTAGTGTTGTATGTTAATTTGAGCATTAACAGTTTTAATTTATTTTTTACAATCAGCAAAAGTTTGAAATAACTTTTAAATTATTATTTATAATGATGTATTAAATAGTATATACGTTAATATGTTCTAGGAGTGGGGTGTTGATTTTCTAGGGGAAAAGGGTGGGTAGATGTTTAAAATATGTGTATAATGATTTGGTTTTACATTTATATTTGTTTAATACATTAAAAAATAAAAAAGTAGATTTAAACAAAATAACTTTAGTTTTTTTTTTAAATATATTAATTGTAGGTATTTTGTTTTACAAATAAAATGTTTACATTAAAATGTGTATTTATTAATTTATAATTCATTGTATATCCTTAATGTTTTCTAAATTTTGTATAACATTTTCAATTGAATTTTACATAGTATAATTAAATATATGCTTTTGCTGTAGAAATATAAAATATCATATTCATTATTATTAACCAATATATATATATGTGTGTGTGTGTGCGTGTGTGTATATATATATATTATTTTGTCAATACACAATACATTGTATTATAGTTTGTAATGATTAAGTTATTACTTGATAAATTTTGTATTTAGGTATGTTGTAAAATAATAATTTTATTTTAAATGTAATTTATTGTGTAGCACGGATTTTGGTAAAATACTTAATTTCTTTTTATAAATTAAGATAATGTCTTTTTTTATAATTGTTTAGAAAAGATTTGTTAGTATTGTACCAATTTAGGTAATTTGTGAAAATGTTAAATTATTCATGCGTGTAATACACCAGTGATTCTAATATAGTATTATAATTATTAATTGTATTTGTGAATATATCATTTATTATGAATGTATGTAGTAATTTTATTAGTTTACATTAATGTGTTATGCGATGTAGTAGAAATATTTATCATTAGATTTGAATGGTTATTAAGTATATATTTAATTTAAAAATATATCTTTTTTTTAATGAGCATGCTCCAACAATTTTTTGTATAACTTATATTACAAAAGATTAGATAGGAGTGACAAAAGTAAGTTTACCCCTTTACTCTCAAACATTTTTTTAAATGGCATAGATGGGAGTACAAAATATACAATTCCCTATTAACTCCTAAAAAATACCCTAAGTGTATATGGAATTCCTGTATTAACCTACTTTTCCCGTAAACAATTCATCATCTACTTCATTCAATGTTAGTAAAAAATGTTCTTTAGCCTTCCAAAGTAAAATCTGACCCACAATCTCCCGTTCAAAGTTCTGGTCTATTCACAGCGCCTTCTGGACTCCATCACAGATCTTTAAACTGGATCTATCCACATCTAATACTTATTGGAACTGTGGAAAAACTGTTGACTCCAACTAATATTTTTCGAATGTAAATTTATCGCTCTGTTGTGGTCTAAAATTCAAAAGCTGATCTGGGAATTTTTTTTACATATCAGTCACCTTGTCCCCCTCCACAGCTATTCTCGGTGTATCTGCTTTCTCCCCCCTCCCCTCCCAATACCCAATCTGATGTTAATTGATCTGATGCTTGCCTCGGGTGTTAAACTGATCCTTTCCAAATGGAAACAATCTCACAAGTTCCCTTATTAAACTTTATGGGATTGTCTCTGTTTCACAAGAGGGTCAGATAATATTGGCCTAGGTGCAGCTAGTGATAATCACTCACCTCTGGTCTTCCATTGGGCTGTTTCTTCAAAAGAAAGATACACCATGATATGTATTTTATTCCCTCTACTTTCGGTTTCATTTCTACCATACTGTTTACTCCATCTTTACATGCTCTCCAGTTATCTCTCTACTCAGCATTCTTTCATGTCTTTTATTTTCTTTACTTTTATGAACACCTCCATAGCTAATAGTCTACTACTTAGTTTTCTCACCATACTTTCTTACACTTCTCACTTTATTTGGCTCTCTCTTGCGTTTACCTCCTCGGTGTCTTTTGCAGCTTTTTTTTCCTATTCTCTCCAATCCTTTCTCCCTGCCTCCCCCTTGTTTTACATGTATTTCATGCATAATTTCATCTATTTGCACATTTCGGCGTCCTTCTTGCATGATGTTGTCTAACAAGTTATTGACCAAATCTTCTATATTGCTGAGGACAGAACCATTACTGTTATTATTGTTTTTGTGCTATTATTCAATATAGATATTTGCATTGATGAATAGTGGAGTATGAACAGTAACTGTCGCCCCTTTTTGTATCCATCACCTTCCCCTAAATGATTTTGAGTACAGTGGGCAAAGTAAATTTTATCATCTTATTGTCCAATACATTCTCTTAAATTGTTTAGATCGGAGTCAGAATCATAAATGTTACTCCATCGCCTTCCCCTACATGGCATAGAGTGGAGTGGGAATAGTGAATGTTCCATGTTTGGTGTCCAACGCATTACTCTATATGGCTTAGCTTGGAGTGGGAGTATTATAGGGCCGATTCCGATTTCGGTCGGAAGGGCACCGAATCTGGTTCGACCGTAGCGGATCCGATTCTGATGCTTCTTTTCCAACCGATCCGTACATGGGTCCGGACGACGAAGTACGATGCGAAGATGCGTGAATTCTCCGACCGACTCGTTCCCGGCTCCGACCCGATCCATCCGACTCGGTCGCATGCAAACCTACGTGCGCAATGGAGACGATTCTCACCCGAACGAGTATGATGCTCGAATCGGACAGCTCGACCGGGTTGGAGTGTCCGGCTCGCAAATGCTCCCGGAGTCGGACTCCTGGGGTCTCCCCCGACACCTGCAGCCTCACGACTCGCACACAGGGGGAGACCCATGGGTCTCCCCCACACAGGCATGTACGGCGCGGATGGCACAGATGCATACCCACTGTAGGGGGCACACTTGTTCGAGACGTACCCATTCAGTCAATGGGAGCGCATGTACGCGTCATACACTGGCTCCCATTGATTTCTATGGGAGTCTGACCGAACTGAGTCCAACAGCATACGCGCGCATCGTACTTGCTCGGTCGGACTGTAGGGGTCCGGCTCGATCAGAAAACACTTCGGATCCAACTCGGTAGGAGTGCTTTCCGACCCGGATCAGAATCGGCCCCTAAATGTTACATGTTTAGTGCCAAACACCTTCCCCTAATTGCTTAGATTGGAGTGTGAAAAGTGTTTCCTCTCTAGTGTCTAGCTTCTTCCCCTCAACAGTTTTGATTGGAGTCGGGACAGTAAATGTCAACTCTTTAGTGTCCGTGAAACACACAAAAGGTGATGGGAGGAATTCTGGCAATTTGTCTAACCAATGTCAATCGTACCGGTTAGCATACCAACCCTTTGTTGTTCTGTTCTCCATGCCATATCAATTTGGACCCAGCAATTTGTAAATCAGGCATGACCCTGCTCTTCATGGGCACAGTCCAGCCTGAACTACGAGGCCAGGTTCTCCCTGACCCAGACACAAACAACCCAGGGCAGGTTTTGCCCAAATTATGGGCTCATAAGCCTGCTGTAACTTGGTTCCAGTGACACAGTGAGCACTGGGCCTCTGTCTGAGCATCTCAATGCTACTTAGGGCTGGACACAAAACACACAAAAGGTTATGGGAGAAATGCTTGCAATTTGTCTAATCACTGGCAATCGGTCGAGGTAGCATCCCAACCCTTCCTTTAGATTGGAAGTGGGAATAGTAGTATCACCCCTTTTGTGTATAACGCCTTCCCCTAAAGGGTGTAGATTGGGGTGTGATTCGTAAACATTACCCCTTTATTGTCCGACGCCTTCCCCTAAATATTTTAGATGGGAGAGGGAATAGTAAATGTTACCCCAAAAGTGTCCAACACCTTTCCCTAAATGGTTTAGATTGGAGTGAGAATATCAGTAAATAGTATATAACGTTATTGTGTAAGAATGACAGAAAAGGGCATACAATAGATGGTGAAAAATCCTGTAAGCATTAGGCAGTTGACAATATATCATAGTAATTTCATTCACAAAAATCTAAAAGAAATCCCACTGCCAGACGAGTCAACTCATGATTAAAAATACAGCCAAGTGGTAAAGTGCAGCCATCCAGTAAAGTGTAATATTCATGGTGAGTGTGTAGATGAATACCCAGCCAAAGGGCCATCAGTTTAATTTAAGAACCTTTCTCTCTTCCTTTACTTCTTGGGTTTGTGCGATGGTTGTAGTGTTTTTGTTAGTAATTATGATCCCCACGATAAAATGGACTTGATATGCCCCTTTGGCCAAAAGCTTGGTAAGCTAGAGTTTTGACATGTTTTATGCTCCTAAGCAGAAACCTTATGGCTACTCAAGTACTGCGATCATAGCCATAAGAGGCCTGAACTTGCTAATCTGTCCCCTCCTATAACAGCTAGCCTGCATTGCAAGTATTGTCTCTGATCTCAGCCCCACTGCGAGTGAATGAGGACACCGCTAGACATTGTACATGGGTCTCTGTCTAAGGGGTGGGAATGATATGAAGTAATATTATGGGGGAAGATGCGAACAATGATATTGTGACCTGTTCCTGTGTATCCATTATAAATGCCAAAAAAATGAAGTTATAAAAAAAGAACCACAACTAAAACACTTTTGTAAAATGTGTCCCTAAGTGATGTTTAGGGGCTCAATGCTGCTGAAGTGCAGGTGTTTCTAGTTGTGGAGGTCATGGCTGGTTTGAAACCATAGGTGACATGCTTTCAATGTACAAAAATCTTCATTTCCTATTGCAAGCAAACAACTAACAACTATGTGACAAAACATTAGACAGTGTAATAGCATTGCTGGTTGAAGCAAGACTTTTGTCAGGAACCTTGGGTCTCACAGCTGACATTGGCTAATGATCTAGTTACTCTCCAAGCCACATATACGTATGAAGAAACCTGTTTGGGAATTAGTTCAGAATCTCTGTGCATGCATAAATTCAAAGTATCCTTACATGTCTCATGCCGTAAGCTGGGAAAAGCAGACATAGACAATCTCTTCTGGCCTTCAGGAAAAGAAACAAAAAATGAATTTCAGATTGAATCCCCCTGAACTCGCATCTGCAGGTGGGTGAACTACTGCCTCCTTTTCTCCAAGCACTAGTATGAAGTTTCACAGGCTGTCACGGTCCCAATGATTCCTCTCCTCAGGATAACGCCAATGCTATGTGTGGGTCCTCCGCCCATCCGTCCCCTGTCCGGTGTACCTGTAATACCCTCGGACGAGAAGATAGGTGGGTGAGGGAAGGAAGGGAAGGAACAGCGGGGAGAGAGACCTGGAAGAGACAAGAAGACGGATTAGCCACAGGCTCCTCTCTACCTCCCCGACACCACCCAAAACTAGTCCTTCCCCCTACCTGGAGTTCCTTCTTTCCTACTACGGAAGATGGGCTAGGGTCCTCTCGTGGACGCTGGAGGGGTCTCTGGTGCTGATGAGTCCAATTAGGACGCTCTCTACTAGTCCCTGTTCCATTACCTCACGGGGGGGACGAAGAGTGAGAGGGTCCTACTCCCCCATAGAAGTCCGCTCGGAATGTTGCTGTTGCGGGTGGTTTTAATGCGCTCTCCTCACTCGCCCTCCTCGTTACTTCACGGGGAGGCGAAGGGAAAGGGCTCGGAGCTGCCAGAGGTATCAGGCGCTGCCAATCACGGCCGGGAAATCCTTGGGCGGAGGAGCGCCGGGAGATCAGAAAGTGCTGGTGGCGCTGCCACTCACGCCTGGGAAATCCTTGGGCGGAGGAGCGCCGGGAGGTCAGAAAGTGCGGGTGGTGCTGCCACTCACGCCTGGGAAATCCTTGGGCGGAGGAGCGCCGGGAGGTCTGTAGGTGCGGGTGGCGCTGCCACTCACGCCCGGGAAATCCTGGGGCGGAGGAGCGCCGGGAGGTCTGGAGGTGTGGGTGGCGCCAGGGGTATCCCCGGGCAGAGGAGCGCTGGGAGAACCGGCCCCGCAGCTGGTCCGGGCCAAAGGGAACAGTACGGGCCAGGGAGAGCCCCACCGGTTCCGGCGGCGCGGAGTGAGAAACCGCGGCGCGCTTACCTCCTTGGGATCGTCGTGTAGTCTGCTACCGTGAGATCCTCGCCGGGTCACAGGCGGATCGGAGAGTCAGGATGGAGGACGTTGCGGGGGTCTGCTCGGAGCTGTTGGTCTTCGCAAGCTTGGACGGGAATCATTGGCCCCGCCTTCCAGGTTGCCGCGCCTTTTATGAGCGCCCGTGGTGACGTGATGTTTACTTCCGACGGGTGGCCGCGGGGACTGCTGGGATTAGGAGTCCTCTACTCTCGGAACCGCACCGTCGGCCCTCGGATCATGACACAGGCAGAGTGCCTAATATAAATCTGATGTATAGAGATCTTTTCAGGGCAGGGTAGAGGATATCCAAATATGTTTCAATCTTAGGAATGGGTTTAAGGATCTGGAGCTGGTCTTCCCTTTTGCCATTCAAATGGTTAAAGTTGCAATGGCATAACTTCTCCATTACCATCTGCCGGATTTCTGAGGTCATCCTTTCTGGTTTTAAAACGTGCGATCAGGACAGCCAATGTCTATTGAAGAGTTTGCCATATGATTATACCAAAGTAGTTTTACTAGCTTGGCCTACAACCAGACTTCCCACACAGTAACCAAAAAATTATTCAACTCCAATTGTGTCCATATTCTTGTCCAGTATTAGAGAGCGTGCAGCACTACATGCTGTTCAATAGAATTAAAGCAAAACTCATACCTCAATACCCCAGTTGGGTCCCAGGGCCAAGGAGGAGTATTTGATGCAGAAAAGTATTCTCTGCCCTTGCCAAACCCTTGAACTTCTAATAGCCCCTTAGCTCTGCTCTGTAGAGCCCTGCATCAATGCATTGTGCTCGATATATATGCCTCAGGGGTGGGTCCTGACTTTTTGCAAAACTGAGCACTTCACTGGCATACTGGCTCTGGGTGGCCTCACTTTTTAATAAGAGGACCAACCAAGCCAGCTTTTCATCAAATCTCACTCCAAGATAGTCACAGTGTTCCATATTATTTAGAGGAGGTATTAATCAGTAAATTGTTTGTGTCTCAATAACCTTCAAATGCCTTAAGGAGTTTGCGCGTGGTGCACAGGAGCACTGCATCATCAGCAAAAAGCAAGATTGCCATTCTTTGTCCCCCACAAACTGTCACATTGAGGTTTAAGGCCTTCAGGTAGCTGTTGACATCATTGATACCATCCCCTGGAACAAGATGCATTATAGACAGAAGCTAGAACAGGTACCCAAGATGTAAGGTCTGATCGAAGTATGCTCACTGATTTCCCATCTGGGCTAGGAGACTTGTTTTGCTTTTGGCTGAGGATTGCTAGTCGCACTTCACCTTCAGTGAATTTATTACCCAGTGGAACACTTCCTGTTGGCTCAATTATAGGAGGACATAGATATTTCTCCCAGCTGTCTTACTCTTTTGCCAAACTGCCACTTCTCACTGCGCTCTTCAAAGTGATGGACGTTTCGTGGCTGGAGATGCAGTACAAAGATGACCAGTACTTAAACCATGCGTCAGATGAGATGTTGGTTTCCAAGTTTTTTTATGCGCCTTGTGATCCCTATCTAACTCGCTAACTTACTCCCACAAAGGGCTGGTATTCTTGCTTCTTGGTGCTTCCATAAGTGCCTCCCAATATTTTATGTGCAAATTACTTTTTTTTTAATTTAAAGAGATTACACTCTGAGGTTTCTTGCCTTGTTTTCAGTGCGATGGAAAGATTTTGTTTTACCTTACTGCACTTCATGTAGACCCATTCAGTATGCATATGATTGGTATTCTCTAACTTCTTGTATCCTGAAGCAAACGGCTGAGTACTTTTCCACTGAGATAGTTTAACTAGAATTTTGAACCTTGGAATTACCTACGGGTTGTGAGGATCTCTTTACTCCAGATAGTCTTTAGTTTTGTGTTGATGGAGATGGAAGGCTCAATCGAGTCCAGTGCAAGTCCTATTAGACTGCCATCAGGCTATGAACTTCCTATTTGTTGTTAGCCTTTCCCTTCATATTGACAATCAATGTGGGTAGAAGAAGGCTCTCAATTCTTTGTTCTATCTCAAGCTCATCGACCAGCTGCAATGCTTCCAGGTTAACTAATATGTAATCTATTAAACTCACACGCCTCCCAGATCAAAATTTATAATCCGCAGGTGAATCCAATGGAATAGAGTCATTTTGGGGGCATAAAACGTTTTTGAGCATGAAGCATGAAAGGGCGGCTCCTCTCCTTGAAATATGAATTGACAAGGTTGATGGATAACTGGGGCTGCAGACTATGGTATTACATACAACATGTAAGGTGAACATTGTGACATCAAGTTCAGTGTTAGGTGTAGTGGTGACATACAATTTTGACAAAAGTTGCCAACGTATTTCACCAGAACAAAATACTGCTTGTGAAATTCTGACTTTAACCCGAACAAAAAGTAAACTCTCATTATAACTAGCTCTCATGGGCCACGAGGCATAAGTGTCAATTGAATAATATTTCAGATTTTGGAAAATAGATGTTTGACGGTAGTTATGACGGGTGGATACTGAAATATTTAACCTGCCTCTGGGTCTCGCTTTTGCTGACATTATGGCTTTTGTGGTGTATGAAGATGAACCATCCAGGATAATATTGTCCAAAACCCAGGTCTCCAGAAAGCAGCAGATTGTTTTTGATACCACAAATGCAATCCAGTCCTCGACATCTAGTTTTTGTTTTAAGCTGTCAATATGCATGTTTACCATGTTTACCTCAGTCTCAGTGCCTGAAAGGATGATACAGAACAAACGTTGGAGGTACTGCAAGAATTTAATCTGTGGACTTTGACAATCCCCTTTGTATGGTCTTAAGAGGTATTGAGTTCCTGCTGGCAAATCTTTGGCCATCACCTGGGCTCTAAACATTTATGCTTGCTCTGAGAAGTTGCACATTGATTCTCAGGCTGCTTAAATCATTCAAAAGCCCTGACTAGATGAGCCCAAGGCTGATACATTGCCAACATTTGTTGGGTGTTCTTCATGCTGGTGGCCTGCTGCCTGGGTATGCACAGTTTTGGATACCGTTGGTTATGGTTCAGGTAAGCCCTTGCGCACTAATATATGCCAGGTAGTTAGAGTACTGCTATTACCAGAATCATATCTTCTGTGAGCTAATTTACCCACCATGTTGTTATGCTTCCCCTTTTTCCATGGGCATTTGGATGTTAAAGCTAATTCCCAGCAACTCTTCGGAGGAGACATTTTGTAATCCATGAAAGGAATTTAGGGCTCTTAGTACTAACATCTATTACATTTAAGCAAGATGTCATGGTGTCCCTGGGATCGGTAGGTCTCTGTGAATAATACAATTTCGGGTTAATTTCCAGCAGAGAAAAGAGAAAATATCACGTCATTAGGGTCAAACACCTTCCCCTGAATGGCTTTGATTGGAGTGGGAATAGTACATTTTACCAGTTCACTGTCCAAAGTCCTTCCCTGCATGGCGTAGGTTGGAGTGAGAATTGTAAGGGGCAGATTTACAAGCCCCTTGCGCCACTTTTGCATCACTTTTCTCATGTCAAAAATGACGCAAAAGTGGCGCAAGGGGCTTGTAGATCTGCCCCTAAATGTTTAGTAACCAACACCATACCCTAAATGGCTAAGACTGGAGTGGGAATAGTAAATGCCACTAGTATTCAATTCCGTTCCCTAAATGGTTTCCCTTGTGAATAGTTCTATATTTTTCACAACATGTTACAATATTTTTTCAAATATGATTCATTAAAATTTTTTCAACTATATACATTTGTAGAACATAATAATATTATATATAATACTATATTATTTCATTTTCTGTTTTTATAGTATTATTTATTGCATAGTTCGCATAACTAATGTTTATTTTTATTTAACATTTACTGACATGTTTAAATTTTTACTCATTTTTGAATGTTTTTTAATAACCTGCATTTAAAGTCTCGTCACTTTCTATAGGAACATAACACTTTGGGGCCGATTCCGATCCGGGTTGGAAGTGCACCAAACGCGATCTGGCCAGAAAAACTACGAGCCGTATGCGTGATTCCGGCCGACTCGTACAGCTGTACGAGAGAGCAAGTACGATGCGGGCTACGTGAAATTCACCGACCGAGTCGTTTTCGGGTCTGAACCGCTCCGTACATCTCGGTCGGAACCTAACCGTGGCGTGCAATGGATGCGATTTACGACCGAGCCAGTAGGATACACGCGTCGGACAGCCTGTGCGAGCCGGAGTGTCCGGCTTGCAAAACGTCTGGGCGGTTGCTTTTGGGGGTCCGCGTTGGACCCCCTGACACCCACAGCCCTACGACTCGGACACAGAGGTAGACCCATGGGTCTCCACAACACAGGCATATACGGTGCGGATGGCACCGACGCGTACCCACTGTAGGGGGCGCACTTGTCTGCTACATACCCATTCAGTCAATGGGAGCCCATGTACGTGTCATACGACCGGCTCCCATTGACTTCTATAGGAGTCCGACCGAACCGAGTCCGGCAGCATACGGCCGCATCGTACTCGCTCGGTCGGACTGCAGGCCTCTGGCTCGGTCGGAAAACACTCCGGATCCGGCTCGGGCGGAGTGCTTTCCGACCCGGATCGGAATCAGACCCTTTTTGTTTTTATTTAGCTGCCATTCGTTTTACGTATAACTCTTCTTTTGTAGGGTTTTGTGTCATTTTTTGGCTTTTTCTAGGAGTGAGTTACGGGAAGATACTGCTGTTCTTCAGATATATTATGACCTTTTTTGAGGTTTTCTATTGGGTTTTGGGAGTAGGGTAAATGTAGGTAGATTAGAACTAGCTAATGGTAGTTATAGTGTTGGGTTTTAGGATTTTATTCGTACTTTGTGTTAATTAGTTTATCAATCTTTTGTGTTTGGCCTGGTTAGAGTTTTTTACAAGTGTTTTGTTACTTTATATAATGATATGTTATGTGTTTTTTATACTTTTATTATAATAACTATGGTATATTTGAAAATAGTGCTTGCTGTTTGTGGGCATTGCATGAGTTTTGTACAGTTATCCTATAAACAAGTTGTTTTTGCCTTTTTATATTAAAGGAAATTAATTTGGTTTTTAGCAAACTGATATTTTTATTTTTTATTTTCTTACATTTTTCAGGTTTCCTGGACCATTTATTTTACAATGGTTTGGGTTTTGTAATGGTTCTTTATGA
This sequence comes from Triturus cristatus, assembly GCF_964204655.1. Lineage (NCBI taxonomy): Eukaryota > Metazoa > Chordata > Amphibia > Caudata > Salamandridae > Triturus > Triturus cristatus. The sequence goes on from NC_140590.1 coordinate 1,709,208,136, forward strand.
TTTTGGAGTGCTTTGTTGGATTTAATTTGGACCTGTTTCATTTTTGAATTTTTTTATTCAATTTAATCATTTTTGGTGGATTAACTTTTGACTACATGATTATGGACGAAGATCTACCGCTACAGATTAGTAATTTTTATTTAGGTAAATTTGTGTGGGTGTGAAATGTTACATTTTCATGTATGTATATTTGATGTAATTGTAATGTGTTATTTTATTTTTTATGTGTTGCATTCACTTGGTTCCATTTGATTTTATTTGAAATATTGTGTTGTTTGGTTGATGATTTGCTCATTTTTATGTAATTAAAAAAACATATTTTTATGTATTAATCTTTTTTCTATTTTGCTTGCTTGTTGTTTTGATTAATGTGTAAAAATAATTTGTTTAATATTTTGTTAAAATATTTTACTTAAACAAAGTGCATCCTTGCTAAGGTTTATTGGTTAGCGTTAGTGAGGTATTTTATAGTAAGGGTTTGCTATTGATACTAAGGGTCTGATTTCGAGTTTTGGTGATGCGGGTGGCATGCCATCACCAGGCTCCTGCACTGCCAAGACTTGCCGCTGCCCGCCCACCAGATTACAAGTATTTTTGTTCTTTGGCGGACGGGCGGGGTGGCATTCCCACGGTGGTGCTGTTTAAAGGCTCACAGTGAGCTTTAAACTGCACCGCAGCGTGACCTCCAGTGCACGTTCCTGCATCGAACTGGGGGGTACAAAACCCCACGGGGCACAGCATATGCATGTACTTCCATGCACAGGGGCAAGAGGGAAGAACCTCCATTAAACCATGGGAAAACTTCACAATAAGGAGCTTTAGAGGGAAAAATACAACAGGCCGCCCTCCACTCATCAATCATCAATACACTAAAGGCCTGGCTATTAAAGAGAGTCAATAATTTTTCAATCTTAGGACAGGCTTCTGACGTGGGGATTTCTACCTCCAGCCAATCTCTGGCCACATGTCCAGTTTACTCCAGTCCCAGAGCCTCCAATTTGAAACGTCTTAAAAAATAAACTGCAGTCAGTCAATCCGCAAATATATATCCTCCCCCACACAACCTGTATATGCAGAGCATGTGAATAGCTCATCCTCCCACCTGTTTACATTTTTTAAAGATTTACAGCATGCTAAATTTAAAACGTTATCCACTTTTCAGAAATGTACAGCATTCCAGGTTACCACATGAATTTGACAACTCATTTCACCCCACAAACGTCAAGTAGAAATAAACCACAAAAACAGGAAATATGGACTGCAACATAGTAAATTGCAAAAACTGTGGTAAAAAATAGGTTTTTTTCAACTCCGCTGTTCCTGAAAGCTGGGAAGAGTGTGATCTCAGCACAGCAAACCTTTTGATGTGCCATTTTTAGAAAAGCAGACCACTTTGTTACATTGAACTTATTCTCAGTTTAAAACCAATGCCCTCCTAACATCTTGTTACCCATAGGCTATTTTCTCCTTTCCCTCCAACAGAATCCACAAACTCTGGGAACTTTCAGAATGCCCAACATCTAGGACACAATTTTTCCTGGATACCTGTTGTAGAATTTTTTTTTATGAAGAATTAAGTCCGAAGTGCCCAAAAACAAAATGAAAGGGGATTAGAGGAAGTGCAATAGTACTTAAGAGGATAAAGCAGGTCTGTTGGCAGTTTTTTTTACAAGCACGCTTTTGCAAAGGGTGTGAAAAACTTTACAAACAAGTAAATTCTGAAATTAGAATTCTGCTGCATTTTGAGTGATAATCAATTTAGAGGCATCCCTTCCATTCAAAGGTCACTCAAGACACTGGGCAGGGGATGGGTTAGCTGAGAAAATGTTTGTTGTGACATATTCTCTACTCAGACTTTTCTTCTGTCAGACATTTTCTACATGAAGCAGTCCTTTTCAGCTTTAGAATTACGAGAATTTTGCACTGGCATAATTTCAGGCATTTTGCATAATTCCGGTAACATAAAATTGCATTAATTATGGAAGCATAACTGAAATTTTGCACAGACCTAGCTGTTACAAAACATGAGGACCATCTTTATGACAGTATTTTAGATTCATTAAATGCCCAAAACGCTCTGCCAGGCACAGAATAATTTCTTGGGGGAGGAGGAGTGGTAATTAGGAATTATTGTCATACAAGACTCCAAGAGGTAGACCTCCCATCTTGATCTGATGAAGTGCTGGGTTTTAATCTGTGTAGAGTGCTATCAGCCCAGGGATATGTCACAGACATATTACTCCGGAGATCCCTTTGAGTAAGTCAAAAAAATATAATTGTAATTCAGGCAAAAGAGGTCAAACATGTAGCCAAGATGGTGATGAAACAGATAATCATGGCTTGTACTCTTAGCTTACTTCTCATTGTCACCCTATGCTGCCAGGCCTCCCCACAGTATCTATACCTCAAGAACCTCTCTCTCTGGGAGATCGCTCTCCTAATCTTCATTAATCTACCCTGCAAACTCCTTCCACTTCACTCCAGAGTGAGGCTTCTCTTCAAGACTTTGTGTGTTCCTTTCTTGCACCCTCCTTTGGCCAGCCCATACAGTGCTTAGAGGCAACATAGACATAGCATTCATCAAAGAATGGATGCCCTCTAAGAATAAGATCACTACTAAATGATCATTGGGCAGGTCTGAGAGACCCCAAAGACTCCTTTATGTTCGAATGATTTCGCTCTACATTGCCACTTCACAAATTATTTCGGTAAGCCCCTCCACCTTTCAATGACATTTAAAAAGGGGAATTAATAGAGTATGGGGTTTAGGGAAGAATGATAATTCTCTTGTTTTACAAGGGCACTTCTTAAGTTGTAGGTATCAAACTTTCGTAGACGTTATATCTGCCATTCCCATTAACTCCTCATTAATGCAAATGGTCTTTAACACTGTCAAGATCAGCGTGACCCACCACTCTGGCAGTTGAGGTGTGAAAGTTGTCCACGTGGGCAGATGAACTAGGTAACTGCTCATGCATAACTCTGACATGGTCTTTAGAAGCCTCTTCTATCTTTAGCAGAAACGCAAAAAATACATGGTAAGTGAATACAATGGCATTATAGAGACAACAGGGCTGACGGGTACAGTGAGAGAAAATGTGAAATTAAAAACATGGGAGAAAAAGGAAAGAGAAAGGTGGCGAGGGAGAGAAATAAATAAATAGATATGATCAGGCATAATAAAGTAAGGTGGGACAAAAAAAGAAAGAAGAAAAAGTGGAAGCTAAGAAGAAAGAAAGATAGAAAGACAGGAACATAAAGGAAATAAGGAATAATGAAAGGACAGAAGAAATAAGGACAGAGAGGATGAACAAACAAAGTAGAATGAATGAAACAGAATGACAAAAAAAGAAAGAAAAGACAAAATCAGAAAGGGATAAATAAAAAGGAAGAAAACAACAGAGGGCAGAAGAAAATGCAGAAGGGAAAAAAGAAGAAAATCCGTAAGTATAAATAAAAAAGAAACAGAGAAGAAAGAAAAACACAAAGAAAGATAAGGAAAAATGAGAATGACAGTGAAACAAAAAGAAAGTCAGAAAATGGATACATTGTAACAAAGACAAAAATTAACTAGAAATAATGAAAGTAATAGATTTAAGAAATAGTAGAAGAGAGAAATGGTAGGAAAAAGAAATGAAGAAATCAAATGAACTAGAAAGAAAAAAGAAAATAACAGAAGGCACACTTATAGTACCAGGGAAAAAAGGTTGGCGACAGGATAAAGAAAAAAAGAAAGAGAAGTGAGAAGAGATAGTAAATAAGGATAGAAAGAAAAGGATGTGATGAACAGAAAGAAGGAAAAAATTAAAAGAAAAGAAGGATTTGAAGGCTAGGAAGAAAACAGAAGGAGAGAACAATAGAGATGAAAAGGGGAAATAAGTATTAGAAAAAAGAAATAGCAATAGAACTTAGAAAAGGAAAACAGTGGTTGAAAACATTCCTAAAGAAATAAGAATTTAACATTAAAAAAAAATTAAAGTAGACACAAAGGTAGACAAATGAATTGATTCACAAGTTTTAAGAAGGACAGAGAGAGAGGTAAGAGAAAAATATAGTGATCTAGGTGAAAGTGAAACTGAAAAAATTAAGTTTGAGAAACTGAAGAAAAGAGGCAATCAAGTGAGAGACAAGCAGTGGTGAGAAGGGAATGAGACGACCGAGGTGACACTGACTCAGGCAAAAATTGTGGTGGGTGTTTTAGGCACCATGGTGGCCCTCGCATATGGTGAGCCCGGGCCATACTGTGACTAGTTTTCTCATTAATACGCCCCTTTTTACATTTTATGGATATTGTTGGCATTACGATAGCCATAGCATAAGTTACCCCTCCTTGTCATCATGTGGGTTTTACAAATACTTTACAAGTGCTTGCACACTGTTTTAGCACATTGCGGTCTTTCTTGGCACTGAAATATTGTGGCCCTCACTGGGATATATCAGGCTTTGGAGTCGTTAAGATGTTTGTATTGTTCATTCTTAACATAATGAGAGTAACTTTAGTATTATTGTGGTTTTTGTTGTAGGCCACTTAAGAAATAATGCTTTGGTTCTTGGCATACAATAAAAACCCCGGCTTCCTATGTATTTCCTAACTTAGGTGGGCTTTTATGAAGTGGGTGGTTTTCCCATGCAACAAACAAAGTGTAGAAAGGAATTATTGAATTAAACTAAGCCTCTAGCGAGTTCTCTGATCCCCAATTCAGACAATTGTTTTTGACCACTAAGGTCCAGTTTGCTTGTTTTCTCATTCAGAAAGGACCAGGCCTGGCAGGTTGGGCTAGACTTTCCTATCGGAGGAAGGCCAAGACTGCTATTCATATGGCTGTTCCTGTCTGAGGTAGCATAATATGTCATGCTAAAATCATTTATAACAGGCATAATTCCGCATGGGCAATAGACATGTGTCTGTTTAGTAGAGCCACATGAAGCTTATTAATCAGTAAAATATCCAAAGCCTAATGGATGATTCACATTCTGAGTTGAAAACAAATTATCCGTGAAAGCTAACTTCAGTTCTGAAAACGTCAAGAGAATTCCATAGCCTCAAAATTTCAAAAAAGAACAGCCACCTATTCTTTTCTTAACAATGTGATAGTTTGAAGATGTCAGTTCCTGTGGGAAATCTTCTTTTGATTACAAGAATTCCTGATAAACTCAGAACAATTATTATGTAAGGGCTTCTGTATCATATATCATATTTTAAACTACAAATTCTGAGGAATAAAGTTGATAGACCAAAGGCTTTAAGTAGGTGCTACGCTGGTTTCCAATAAAAAATTTTTACAGCTGTGTTTTTTGATGAATTTAAGCAGTTGGAACAGATGTGTTGGACAATACAGATAGAAAACATTTGTAAAATCCAAGCGGAATACAAAACTCTTCCTGCAGTGTGCTCACAGTCTAAATAAAGTAAAGGAAGATGGTGGTGAAAAACAATAGACTATATTGCAGGCCAGATTTACTGCATGGAATGAAGATTATTTCAAGCAATCCCCTGTCACTTATATTTTTCTAAATATAACACCCTATGTGTGAAGGGAAGGTCCAGATTAGGGTCCTATGCTCACTGTGCCATTGGACTCCACTGGCGCATTACTTGAGAGGCCCAACTAGGCTAAAGCCAGTTTTGGGTTGCTTGTTGTCCTAATTAGAGGAGACCGGGCATGGCAGTTTGATCAGTTGTAATTATATTGGAGCAGAAACTAGACTTTGCTTTTGACTGGTTCCTTTCAGAGGTGGCATAAAAGGGGAAAAAATTGACTGTATTGTAAACGAGCAGAATTCGGCACCTTAAGTTATGCAATTGGCTTATTCTTGTATGGGTGAGTGACATCCCTCCCTAAACACCTCTCTGACCCTCCATAAACCCTCTGACTCCTCCCTAATCCCATTTACTTTATCAGTAAGAATTCCCCTTTTCCCACCCACTCCCCTCTGTCTCTCTCACATTTACTGTGAAAATCTATACTTACGCACTCGTAGCAGAGAACTCTGTAGAAATAACTATAGGCAAAACCTATATTTGGCAGTATGTTTTTAGACGTTTCATAGCAATACAAAATGCTTTAAAAAGTACAGTTTGAGAAAAAGGCCTGTAGTTTTTTTTTTCACTAATTCAGGTATGACTAGAAGCAAGAAATGTATCCAAAGCCATTTAAACACTGAAAATAAAAGCAACAAACTAGCACTGCATACATTAAATTATCCAAATCTTTTTCGATAGCTGAGATCAGGCTCTTTCGTGCTTGGCAGTCACAGTTTCAGAGGCCTTTTCAGAATTTATATATATGGGTAGGTGATAAATTGTTAATGACTGCATTGTTATTCCATTAACCTAAGAATTAGGTAGAACATCAAGTGTTTCCTGCAGAGATTATTCTTCTCCACAGGTGAGGGTAGACATCTACACCCCAAGAATATTTTGGAAAATTCTAAAAGAGGTCAAGCTGTGAATGTTAGCACTAACCCTGGGCGTAGTTCGCGAAGTAGCACTACGCAAAGCTACGCAAAGTGCACTTGGCACTACGCAAGCTACACGTAGCAATTTGCGAACTGCGTAGTACCCTGTTCGCACTGTGCAAGATGTCGTTTTCAATGATTGCACAGTGCGGACAAACAACCGGCACTGTGCAATCATTGAAAACGGCATCTTGCACAGTGCGAGCTGTAGTTTTCTGCCGCTCGAGTAGATTTTTACTCGAGCGGCAGCTTTCTCAACGCGGACTGGTAGTTTCTCATCGCGAGCGGTCGTGAGCATATGCGACCACTCGCAATGAGAAACCTGACCTCCTCGCGTTGAGAATCTCGCCGGGAGGTTTATTTTCCACGCTCGGGATCGCCAACTTGATGTTGCTAATCGCGAACGAGGAAAAAGTCTCGCCGGGTTGTCATTTTGCTTGCTCGCGGTCGGCAACTTGACATTGAGGACCGCGAGCAAGCAAAAAATGACCGCTGCACTATGCAACACTACGCTACGCGTGTTCGCACTGTGCTGCGTGCAATTTGCGTGGTGCGAAGTAGCGCAAACTACGCGAGCGTAGCGTAGCGCATTGCCCAGGCTTAGTTAGCACACAATTTTCAGACTACATTAGCTGAAGCCATAGATTTTCAGGCAGTTTGTCAATTATGCAAATGGTGTGCCAGACAAGTATAATTCCACTTTAGGGCATTGCATGGGGACATTCCACCCCCACTAGTAACTATCATAAAATCTGGCATGAAAAATAAGACTTTTTCATTCCATTTTTCTTAAAATGTGGCTATAAAACTACTTGCAATATCAAATGATTTGAGAACCCAGTTCCATAAGTCCTTTTATAATATTTCAGGATATGTCTTCTATCTATCTTCAATTCGTTTTTCCACCTATTTTCCTTCCTCTTTCAAACACATTTTTCAATCTTCAACTATGATTGACAATCTGGACGAACATTCAAAAGTTACTCACTTCTCAATCTCTCAATTAACAGTTGGACTATACCTCAAGTCAGACACACCTCATAGGCATGGGCATTGGAGCTAGAGCTCAGGTTATAGGATCCTTACAGGGTACACAGATCGTAAAGACTTTGATCAAACATCAGTACCAATGATAATATCTTAAAAAGCTTTATCAATATACATAATGGATGGCTTCCCCATGAAATTTGAAATAACTATAAAAACAAGTGTTCTCGGGCAATGTAGAAACAGTATTGAAAAAAGTATTGCCTATATTGTATCCATTATTGCTGAAATATAGGCTTTATCAATTTCATGAAATTCAACAGTTGTGTGCCTGAGTATCAGTTTAATATTCTCTAGAAAACATATATTGTTCCCAATTGTCAGAATGCAGTTTATTCTCTCAATACCTGTGTTGCATATGTAGTACGTTGATGTGTTTGGCCTCCAATCAGCAGCTTGTGATTACCTCCAAGCACTCACTTGTACTATATACTCTATGTGGGAATACTCTGACTCACATGCATATGTATCACTTTGGCAACAAAGGGTTGACCATCATTTACTTTTGAAATAAACAAATAGTACAGTCACTGTTATCATTTTGCATGCTATGCTAGCTGTGACAGTAAACATCCAAACGTAATATGCAGAGCATTCTTGGACTTGTAGGATATAGACCTGACTGAACTGCCAGGCCACATCCCCTATCAATGGAAACCGACCCAACCCAAGACTGGCTTTGGCCTATTTAGGCTTTACCAGTAGGGTGCTGTTTGAGTCTCATGGCACAGTTAGCATGGGACCCATGTCTGGACATGATCATCACACTTCAAGTGTTATACTGTGAAAAAGTAGCAGGGAGATTGCTTGAATTATTCTCAGCACTTACAATTTCTCTGGGCCGCAATACAGTTTATGTTTTTTTGCCCACTATCTTTCCTACTATCGTTAGACTGTAAGAAAACTACAGTTAGAGCTTTAGATCGTGCCTGGGATGCACAAAGGTCTTTAGATCTATTCTTCCCAATTATTTTCTGCAAAAGCTCCTGCACATTAAAAAAGAAAACCTCTACACCCTTTTACTTTGGGGTACAGTCTGGCTGAAGGAGGAGTTAAAGTTAATTAGGCTAATTATCTGTGACAGTTTGAGTCTGGATAACAGGCAACATATTCCATGGCTGTATTAAATCATGTCCAATTTTAAAGATCTTGGGAGACCAGAGATCTTTTTTGATCATGGTCATATCATTAAAGAACATCTTCATGAAGTAAGCTTTTTCCCTCTGGGTGACAACAGAGCGTGAGGTCTCTGCTTTAACCAAGGAGTCAATGTGGCAGTATATTATGGTGAAGACAGTAAGAGGTATTGTACCCTACCTTCATCTGGAGATGTCGAACTACCATTGCCGGCTCTTGACTTACTTTACACTAGGTGTTTTTTATCAGCTGATGTATACAAATTGGGTTTTTGTATAAAAAATTTCATTTACCCTTTTGTATGTGGGATAACACCTCAGTTTGTAACACTGCATTTTGCTCTTATTTTCCCCAGATCTAATTCTCTTCACTTTAAATTTATAATGCCTCTTATTGTCGTTTGTGAATTTTAGACAGGTCAGACCCGCATTTCTATACTTGCAGCTTTTACCTTCACATAAAATCTGTTTTCACGTGACATGGTTTTTAGCAGGAGTTCGGAGCTCGAGACATTAATACACGTTAGCTTGAGGTATCGTTTCTCGCCTATGAATTACTATTCTTTTCAAGAGTATATTATGTTACGGTGCTATCTTCCTCTGGGTTATCTTTGATGTATTTTTTTGGGTTGCTCATAAATTGTTTATGATCCGCACACTTTTATGATTTTCATTTAAAAATCGAATAACGTTTATATGATGATGATGATGAAAAGCATGCTATAAGGCCTTTCATAATAATTTTCCCAACTTTCTAAGCAATCATCTTCAAAAATGTATTCCCATTAGAATGTTAACTTTTTCTTCAAACTATATCATTTTTAAGAAACATACTTTTAGGAAACTTTGCAGCAATCCTATAGAATTCTCTTCTTGGTATTTCCTAATATGAGTTTTCTTCCCAATTATTTCATACAAAGAAATTACGACAGCACGCATGGTAATTTGTAACATTAGATGCCCAGGTTCTGAGGGACACAGGGCAACCCCATTGTTTTTGTTGGTAATTTGGAAGTGAGTCATGACTTTCCTCAGTAGCAATCTGTCTGCCTGGAGAAATAACGTGGCCATACTGAATGCCTACAGTTCACTCATGTAATGAACTGACAAAGACAGTATGTGGCATTTCTTTGGGTAGAGGACCCTTCCATACTGCTGAGACAAGAGGTCCTCCCGAAGTGGAGGCCTGATCAGAGGACAGCTGTTCATGCCCAGGATGGTGTGGGTATCACACTCTCTTGGTGCAAGTCAGGGCCTCCAGAATGACTTGGACCTGTTTATTCAGAACACGGGACAGGGGAGGTAGAGTCAGGAAGGTGTAGAGGAGTTGCTTCTTCTATTCCAGCTGAAATATGCCTCCTAACGAGTATTCTTGCAGATTCTGCAATGTGTAAAATACTAGAAACATTTCATTCTCAACAGAGATGTAAAGATTTAGGGCCTGATTTATATTTTAGAAGAAGGGTTACTCCATTAAAACGGTGACAGATATTCGTTCATTGAAATATAAATCCTATTATATCCTGTGGGATTTATATTTCGTCAGACTGAATATCCGTCACTGTTGTGACGGAGTATTCCACCTGCTAAGATCTTAATTAGGCTGTTAGTCAGTGTTGCTCCTACTGCCGCTAGACACCCTGTCTCTTCATAGTATGGAGAGAGGCCACCTCTGATCTGCCAGACAACGTCCACTTAGCTTGAGTATCTTTAATTCATGGGCACTGCCATGTTGATTGATGGCAAACAGGATGATGCCTTAGTAACAAAGCCTCCTAATGCTGTTAAAGTTCATGTCATTCGTCACAGTTTCTACTATGTCTTGCTTGTCGCTTTTTGCAAATAAAAGTAATTCTACGATGGTAGCATTGAGCTTCTTTTAGTTTCTTGATCTTCATATTTGAATGAGGTGGAGGCAGCGTTTGAGGCATTGGATGTCAGCGGCAGAGGAAACTTTCAAGTAGAGCAATGTATCATCTGCATATTGGGGACTTTTGAGTTTTTATGTTTTTTCCTTTAAGTCGAGTCCCCAAGGGCGTCCATGTAGGGGGTGAAGATGACAGGGGTCAGTATAAAACTGTTGGGGACTCCATAGGTTAAAGTGAATTGCCCAGGTGAGCAAAATGGAACTTGATTGGAAAGGTAGTAGGAATATCAGTGAAGCACATTGCCAGAGCATGAGGCAAGGGACATCTGCATCTGTGGTCATGAGATCATTATCTAAGATGTCTAAGATAGTGGTCTGTGTGCTGCGGAATGATCTGATGCCTGACGGGTACTTATGCACGACATGGTTAGCACTGAAGTGAGCTTAGATATTTGTGTATACTCTTTTTTTCAGGTCTTTATTGATGAAGGGTAGGTGACTGATGGACGGTAGTTGATGAGGTCATCATCATTGTCTACAGTAGATTGCTTTTGAAGAGTGGGAGAATCTGGACTGTCATAAAAGCTTCTGGAAAAATGCCTTTAGCAAGGGAGGCAATGATATTGGTATGCAGGGGGGAGAGAGCTTTCCCAGAGAGAGTGCATGGTTCACATTTTTGCATATCTGTGCTCACATTACAATCGTATTTTTCAAAACTTCTTTGTACTTCTCATTGAGGTGCCCTGAATGCAAAGAGTCTACCCAGACATGAGTCTGTTTCTCTCTGCACAATAGGTTTCAAGCTGCAGATCGTTGATGATTTCCAATAGGTTGAAAACAGCTTGTCGTCCTACTAAGGAGAGACAGGGTTTAGGAGTTCTGTCCCAGTGGTTCCTATTTAGGCCGGGGTAATGTTGGTTTGAAAATGGTTGGTCCCTGTTGGTAATGGCACATTGGATAAAAAAGCAATGAATTAAAATGCAGCCCAGAGGAATTAAGATTTTAAGTCAAATATTCCCCTATAACATTACTTGGTTTTCAGCAGTCGTTGTTGGTGTCCCTACCTTATCTTGCTAGCAGTTATTGCTTTTATTTTTGTTCACTATGTTGTGGCATCTATGAATGCTCCTGTAGTCTCTGCTGTGGTAGTAGATGTTGTTGGTGCCACTGTCTATGACCATAGTGGCACCTGTAGTCTTTGCTGTGGTTTTGGCTGTGGTCATTTGTTTTGTCCCAGTCACAGGGATCGCTGCCTTCACTACTGGGGTACCTGCTACAGTTACCACTGTGGTATAAACTGTTGCGACTTTTTTGCTGCTTTCTGTGCTTTTTGCTGCTTTCTGTGCTTTTTGCTATTGTTGCAGCTGGTGTTGGTATTGTGGTTGTGATTCCAGCTGTTGTTTATACTTTAGTCCATCCTTTTGTAGAAGCTGGATTGCCTTGAACCCAGACCTTCAGTGACATTTCATCATGGTCATTGTGGAGACACCCTCTTATTTTCACCCCACAAATAGTTTCTTGCTGTTCTCAATAGTTTAAAAGATGCTTTTTAATAGATAAATGTACAATAAGGCAGCATTAAAAGTTGCTCATCGTAAGTCACACTCTTTTCCTTACCCAGAAGTTATGATGCACAGCCCTCTCGGTCAAGCATGCATCACTCAGTGTTTCCAAGGCTTTCAAGCTCACACGTTAAAGGATTGTGAGATCATCATCTCGGCAAAGTCATTGCCTTATCTTTTAAGTTCCACTACTGATGACATGGGGGAAAAGTTACCTCAGATCCTTTAAAGCTGATGTCCTGGTGCACCTGTAGCTTCATGTTAATTAGGGACTGGAGCCAGAACACACAACTCTTTCAAAATTTGTCACTGGGTGGAGTAGGGTTGAGAAGTTTGACTGACCTCACCCTAACCCCACTGCACCGTGTAACAAGTTGTGAAAGGGTGAGAATGCACGTTTGAGGGTTTCAATACTCAGCTTCCAGCACTGCACAGCACTTAGAGTGTGTGAAAACTGCAGTGTGGAGCTCAGCATGGCAGCTGCGCTTTATGTTCAATGTCCCTACATTATTGGTTGAATGAGCCTCGAGCAGGAGAAAAATCAAGTACATCTATTCATTTTAAAGTAAAAGTGAGAAGTGAGTAGGCAACCCCATATCAATCCCCTACTGAGCCTAGACCGGACAGTCAGAAGATGGGCACTTCACTGAGACCAAGATCATGATGTACAGGCGCAGACTCTACCCTTTCTGTGTAGTTTAAAGGATTGACAGGATTGCCTTGTGCTGAATGCAATGTTTTATTTGCATTATACTGTATTTGTAATCATGTAGCACTTACCACCCCTGTTTAGCATAGTTGGGCATGTCCACTTACTTCTAGAAAATTAATGATTTAAATTTAAGTGCTATGCTCACACTTTACTAGCCAGTACTACTGCTCAGCTGAAGAAGTTGTTGCTGTTGTGGCAGCTGTAGTTTCTGCTATGGTTATGGATGTTGTGGCTGCTATGGTTCATGCCATTGTGACAGCTGCTGTTATAGGTGATGTCCCTGTTGGACAACTGTGGTTCCTGGACCACGTACCTTTCTTTATGGCAGTTGTTATTGCCGCTGTTGTTCCTGGTGCCGTGACAGACAAGGGTGTTGCTGTAGTCACCACTGTGGTTATTGTTGTGGTTGTTGTAACAGTGTCTGGTGTGGTGGAACTTGTAATCAATTATGTAGTTGTATTTGTGGTTTCTGCTGTTGTCTTTCTAATGGTGGCAGTTATGGTAGCTACTGTGGTCCCTAATCAAAGCTTTGTTTGATACAGTCATCATTGCTGTGGTCTGTGCTATTGCAGGTGTTGTTTCAGGCCCGATAGTGTCTGTAGTTGTAGCTATTGTGGCTTGTGCTGTAGTTCTGCTTGTTGTGGCTGGGTTTTATGTATGCTGGCTGATGTTTATGTTGCTATGGCAATAGCTTGTATTGATGCTGTTGTCCTTGCTGTGATTACAGCTGTGGTTACTCCTCCAATTCCTGCCAGACGGATTCAACTTTGATCACATCAATGATACCTGCAGATTGTGATTTCTGCTTACTTGCAGGTGTCATTGCTGCTGTGACATTGATTGTAACTTTTGTTGTGGGACTGCAGTGGAAGCTATTGTCATTACTTTGGGGCCAGCTGTTGCTTCTACTCTTGCCCCTGCAATGGTTATTGTTTCTTGTTCCTGTCTTGCTGGAGGCTGTTGTTACTGTTGTTCGCCCCTTCATGGTGGTAGCTATTGTCACTGCTGTGGTCCCTGTTGTGTTCATAGTGGTTGATGCTGCTGTTGTGCTTGTATCTGTTGTCTCTGAAGTGGTGGACTGTGAGAATGCTGCTGGTGTTCTTGACGTGGTTGCTGATGCTGCAGCAGCTATAACAACAGCTATTGTTGCTGCCGTTGGCCCCACTATGGTTTTAGTTGTGTTTGCTGCTGTGGTCCCTGACACAGTCCCTGGTATGATGGCATCTATGGCTGTTGCTGTAAATGCAGCTGGGATTCAAGTTATTGTCTAGATCATGGCTGTAGCTTGGGTCATTACTGGGTTCTGTGCTAAAGTTATAGCTGTGTTTGAAGCTTTTGCTGCTACGCTGGTTGTGGCTATAGTTGCCACTGCTGTAATTAGTGCTGTGGCTCCTCTTGTTGTGGCTGAAGCTATTGTAACTGTCTTTTTTTGCCATTTTCGAATCTGTGTTGATGGTTGTAGTTTGATGTTTTTGTCCCTGCTGTGGTTCCAGGTATTGTCACTGCACTGATTTCTGCTGCTGGAGCTGGATTTGTCTCTCCACGCAGTGATTGTAGCTGGTGTTGGTCCTTTGTCATCTGTTGTGGCTGCTGTGGTTACTACTGTTGTTTCTGCGGTTCCTGCTGTTGTGGCAGCTGCTTTTGCTGACACTTTGGTGATACCTATGGTTAGTGCTGTTGTGTCTGCCTTGCAGGCAGTTGTCACGTCACTAGGATGGTGGTAGCTGTGGTTGCTGCTTTGATGCCTGCTGGGCTTCCAGCTGTTGCTGCTGCTCTAGTCTTGTTTGTACTGGAGTCTGCTCTGTGTTGATTATGTTATCTCTGACTGATGGCAATTCTGGTTGCTTTTGTTGTCCCTCTGTTGAAGCACCTGTCATTGCTGCCACTCTGACAGCAGTTATTGCTGCTGTCGTCCCTCTTCAGGTAATAGACTTGGTTGCCACTGTGATCACTGCTGTGGATGCATGTTGATATAACAGGGAGAGCAGAGGCCAGTTTTTGGGTTAGAGACGCTCTGCAATCCAATCACGATTCGTGACTACAATTCTAACCACCTCAACAAAATATTAACTCAGTGTAAAATGTATAACTGTACCAATGAACACTTTATTTTCTGTACTTTCCTTTTTTGCTATAGTATGATTCTTGGCAAACATATAAGTTTATCTTTAGCAAGAGCTAAAAAAGGGTTAAGACCTTGTCTTTCCACATTTCCTCCTCACTTGATCTGGCTATCAGCTCACCACTACTGGCAGACCTTTCAGGCATGTACAGCAACAATTCTGATGCAATAACACACCTACTTTCAGATTACTTCAAAAATTCACCTTTCCCCTGGATTGCTTGTACCTTAATTGTCCAAATGTAATTTTTAAAGAGGATCCATGCTAGTTTGAAAGAGTTCTTACAATCACATAATTTTTCCAACTGACCCTTTTTTTCCCTGATGATACCTTGAGGTGCCTTACCATGCATTTGGAATATATATGGACAGTGCGTGACAGTCTGAATCACATTTTCACATAAGGGACTTGAAGCTAGGGGTTTCAAAGGAAAGGATAAGCCATAGAGGAAGTGAGCAATTAAGTGAAGGTTGAGAGAGGGAGTAAGTAAGTTAGTAAATGAGGAAGTTAATAACTTGGGGAGTGTGTGAGAGAATGAGCTAAGAAAAGAGCATTGGATCGAGAAATGTTATGCATCAGCGAACAGCAGGGGGCAAACAGCGTCTGACACTGTTGAACTATTTAACTGGAGCTATGGGGGCAATTGAACAGCAAATCATATCTGTCGAAGAAGCCATGAACCCGAAAAATCTAGCTAGTCTTCCCAGCCAAACTATCACAAAGGCAATTCAGCCTGTTAATACCCCAGAAGTGGAAACATCTAATAGTAAAACCACAGCAAATGGGTGTATTTTGAATGTATCAGACTATATTTCAATGAGCGATCAGGAGAGCGAATCCTAACCACCAACAAAACGCTCCAGAATCCCAGATGCTATAAATGGAACAATTGACGTGCCGCAGTCAGAGCTAAGGGTAACTTCTTCCAAACCTCGAAAAAGGGCATAACAAGTCCAAAAGAAAGATAAAATTCAACCCCCACCCAGGCAAGGTATTAAGGAAAAACCTATGTCGACCATCAAAGGGAGGCCACAAAACCATTACTTCAAGTTAACAGCAAAATTGTAGACTATGGACACAAAGAATGCCTATTACTCACCAATTAGATCCGTCGTATTTAGAACCTTCTAGGCAAGTACACATCCAGAATTTACCCTTAGAATCATCTAACCAGGATAGTATTGGAGAAATTGGGGAAGTTAATCGTCCATCTCTCTATCCTGACATTAAGATAGTTCCAACGGGTATTCCATATACTCATCTGCCCACAGATAAATCTAAACTTTTAATGGCGAATCATAATAGTCTGCGAGGGCCATCCCTAGAATCTATAACTGTGACCACGGCAAGGTCAACCTCTATCCAGAAAGGTCAAGTGCCAGATATGACCATTCTGGACCTCCCCCGAGCAGTAACACCATATACGGTGGTGCTTGCTAATGTCCCCAGGTTGCCGATAGGAGGGAAAGAGTCCTGGTATACATAGTGGAACAATTCTTTATTTTGGCTGGGAACCAAGACGGGGTTAACCCAAAAACTTTTTGCTGAGTTTAAAATGGCTAGACAAGTGGGCTGGATAGGGAGAAGACGTAAGACCCTCTTTGGAGACTGTGTGGTTTTATCCTTTAAAACCACACAGCTCGTATACTCCCTCCTATCAAGAGCAGTTAACGACTTCATCACAGAGCGAGGCATTAACTTAGTTCCACTGGGATATTTTTAGCAGCCTAACATTGCAAACAACTGTGAGAATTTGGCCAGTAGGCCCTCCTTAGTAAATCATGTTTCTGATTATAACATCCTCATATACAACCGTTTTGGCATCTTGCCAAGCCTGGACACAGTAGACTGACTGTGCCAAGAGGATCTTGGGCTGGCCTTGAGGGAGGAAATTGGGCTAAACCACACTCACTCATCGCCTAAAGTTAACTTACTTAGTAGCCCAGTCACAAGTCAGTTTTTTAATACTCAGTCAGTATATACTCTAGAGGAAATAGAAACCCCACTGGAGACTGGAGTTTAAGAGATAGTGAGTGACCACTCTTTACCCACAATACAATCTATTGACCCGACCCCACCCCACGTGAGTGAAAATATGGAACCAATTAAATCATGCAAGAGAAAGGGTACCTGTCAGGTTTTATTCTGGAATGTGGCAGGTCTAAAATCCAAGGTGACCAATCAGATATGGGTGGATTTCATTGGGAATTTTGTTATAATTAGCTTACAAGAAACATGGGTTGTTGAGCCGATACACATCAGTGGTTATAAAACATTCCACACGGCAGCAATTCCTTCTCCTCATGGGAGAGCTAAGGGAGGACTCTGTATATATGTTTCAAACCATATAAATGTAAGAAGGATTGTTTCGAAAGTTGTAAATAGCCACTTCCAGTCCTTCATGATAGAGGTTGATAAATCATTCAGTATCGCCTTGATAAGTTTATACAATAAAACTCCCCATGACAGGCAGGAGGGGGTGCTTAAGAAATTAAATCACTGATTACAATCAGCCCAGACCACCCCGGCAAGAGAGCTAGTTACCATCTGGGGTGGAGATTTCAATTCAACTTTATGTCCACATGTGGAAAAGGATGTTTGTGGGATTCACATAGAGGAGGATTCAGGTTTAACACACTTCCCTCATACGCCATTTGGGGAACTATTAAATTAACTTATTTTTACAGCGGACCTGGAATTTGCAAACAAGCTATGTTCACCTTCTATTCCATTTCTCCCTGCTTTTAACGGTCGAGGCACATTTTCAACGATCGATTTTATTCTAATTTCAAATAGACATTCTAATAGAATTCAAGACTTTCGTACACATTCAATTTCTCTGAGCAACCATTTCCCCCTGAGTATAAGTTTAACAGTAACCAGCAATACGATAAATACAAGAGATAGTCAAGCACATATTGTGGACAGAATAACTTTGAGTAGGTTAAACGGGTATGCACTCAAATGGGGAAAAGTGGATCCCACCGCCTTTACTAAAAAGGTTGTGGTACACTGTATGGACGCAATACAGACCTGCCTTGCAGAGTCTACTCCCTACAGTGAGGTTATAAAAAGATTTAGTATAATTTCTGATTACATTAAAAAAGCTCTTTTTGTGAAAGTAAATTAAAAAACCCTAGAGAAAAAAGGATGGTTTGATTCTAAGCGTTCTAAGTGTTACTCAAAACTAAAATCAGTTCTAGATAACTCGAGATGAAATTTAAAAGGCCAGAAAGGAATATCGGTCTGCACTGATGGAGCGTAAAAATGCACTAAAAGAGGAGGCCTGGCAAGCCCTACATTCAGCTGCAGAAACTAGAGATTCTTCCGCTTTCTGGAAAGTGGTTAACTCATCGTTCTTGGCCAATAAAGATTTAGCCAAGTTGGAGATAGCTATTAAAGAGTTAGAATGGGTCGACCACTTTGTTAAGCTTTATAGTAATCCAGTTGGCGATACAGCCAAAAATACTGAAGTAACTGATGTATTAGAGCAAGTGCTAGCCAGGCCTGATTTGCATTTTGACCTGGTAGAAGTTAACCAAGCAATTGAGTCGAGTACAGGAGGGAAAGCCCCTGGCCCCGACGGTATCCCTGTGGATCTTTTTAAATCTAATATTCCATTATGAGACCCGTTCCTAACTCAAGTCATTGATGCAAGTTGCTCAATCTTTTTTCCAGCATCCTGAGCAGAGTCGACAGTGGTACCAATCTTTCAAAAAGGGGATAGAGAAAACCCGACGTGCTATAGGCCAATCACTTTATTGGACTCTACTGTCAAAATTGTGGGTAGAATTATCTTAAATAGATTACAAGATTGGGCTAATAAACATTCTATTATAAGTGACCTACAATACAGCTTTCGTAAAGGAATGGGCACGGTAGAACAGGGACTCAATCTATCAATATTGTTAGGCAAATATACAAAGGCCAAAAGGGGAAAGTTATTTTTAGCATTTGTTGACTTAATAGCAGCTTTTGACTGTGTTATACATAAGAAGCTTTGGAATATTTTAGAGGGATTGGAGGTGGATAAATCACTTTTATCATTTTTAAAGCAGCTCTATTCAGGGACAAAGGCAAGAGTCCGTTATGGGGTAGGGGGAATGCACAAAGCTATTTGATATTTAGAGAGGCGCGAGGCAAGGATGCGTACTGGCTCCCTTCCTCTTAACTTTGTATATAAATAGCTTAGGGCAGGTACTACAGGAGGGATGCCAGGACCTACCACTGGTGGGCAAGCACCCTATACCCGCATTAATGTATGCGGATGATGCGGTCCTTATGGCCCGCACTCCACTGGGCCTCCAACGGGTAGTCTCTGGCTTTGCCGATTTTATGACAAATCTGGGTCTTTCTGTTAAAATGACCAAAACTTTTATTATGAAATGTCCGGCAGGAAGTAGTAAGTGTAGTGATTTTTATATTGATTGAAAAAAGATTGTATGTGTAAAAACTTTTTCTTATTTAGGGATTTTAGTGGATCGGGGGGAAAATATATAAGGCTAATTGTGTCCCAATCGCCACATATGGTGCCTGCGTTTGGGGGCACGCCAACATTAAATCCCTGCAGACCATCGAGAATTATTTTCTTAGGTTTTTGCCGGCCGTCCCCCTAAGTACTTCCACACTTATCTGCCACACTGAATTAGGTTTGTCTTTTTTGGAGGACATTAAAAAAATGCAGCTGGTAGTACTTTGGCACGAGATCTGGACCACGGCGGAAACATTGCTTAATCGCCAAATCATGATAGATAGCTGTGGGCTAGACGGCGCTATGCACATTAAGTGGCTAAACTACATAAAACATTTTACATACAGTCTTGGCCACCCTGAATACTTCTCTGAACCAAACTCCTTGTACACCATAGATTTAAAAAAAAAATCTTAAAAACAACTGTTTCCGCCTGCTTAAAGCAAGAAGAAACAGATCTAGTCTGACTAAACCTACTGTCCAGGCGCATTTTCTCATTTTGACGTCAACCAGTATTCAGCCTTATCTGAGGATTGTTACAGGAGGCTACGATAGATTCTTGCTAGTGCGCTTCAGATTAAACATAATCCATAGATCAACCAGTTTCCCCGAGTTAAATGATTGGTCCAGATCTATGAGTAACTGCTCGTGTGACGATGTGTCCCTTCAGTCAACATTGCACATATTATTTTTTTGCAATTTTTTTTAATGGCCATCGTAAGAGATGGATTCTCCCTCCTCTAAGGTCCCTCGGGCTTAGACAATGTAGGTCAGCATTATTGAACCTACAATTGCTAGAGAACACGTTTGTCATTACTTCTATTTTGCAGTTTTTAAAAAATGTTTTTAATTGTAGAAAATCCATATTGTTATGAAATCATTTTATGGGCGAACATGTAATTATTCGATTTTCCTGATTACAATGACATTTATGATTGCATAAATTTCTCAGATGTGATTTATTAATATTTCGGAATGAAATGTAATGTATACATTTACCTATTTTATGTGCTTTTATGATTATTTTAAAGTAATCGAATGAAGCTTGATTTGATTTGATTTGATTTGATTTGATTTGATTTGTATGAATTAGTGAATGCCTGGCTGTTTTAGCACACTTGTCTATGCAAATTTGCAGTACAACAATAGAAATGCAACTGGAATATTAAGGACTCTCCACGATTACACTGAAGTATTCAGATCTTTGTGGTCCCAGTGCTGTCACACCAAAGTTTCTGCAAACCAGAAATCAAATACATTTTACAAGTGTTTAATATCAGGTATATTTATAAGTACCTACTTTAAATCATTGAGAATGTACAACACCAAAATTCAGATATAACAAAGCACAGAAAAAGTAAAGCATTTAAAGATGATTAGGGTTATGTTTAGGTGAAATGTTTAAGTTTAGGATTAGAGTGTAAAGTTATGTTTAGAATCAGCAATAGACAGTAGAGCTTTGATGCTGTTTTTGTAGATGCAAATGTAATGACATTCTGTGGAAGTAATGACTATTTAGATGTGTGTCTATTTTATTGAGGAGCGCGTGCACATCACAAGGAGGGAGAGAGCAACACGTGTTCATACACATGCAGTCATTTTAAACATCATGTGCTTCTTTGAGTGATATCTTTGCATCCTGTTTGCTTTTCACATGCCCTATGCCTAGAGTGGAGCCTGCTGACATCATCAGTAAAAGCCTCATAAGACCAGGCTCCTGACATGGTGAACGTGGCCAGTCTCAAACCACTCAGCAGAGGTTTTTTATTTCTATGACAGGCTATTGGATTGAATACGTTTTTGACAATTAAAAAAATTATCTTCCTTTGTTATACACTGCGCAATCCTACCTTTGTAGTCTTCCCTTTTAGTACTTAACCACTGCCTGGTATTTCTTTTAAGTGTCTGTTTGTGCTTCGCTTTTACTATGCTGAATACTTTATGCCAGGTTCTTTCAACTTCTTTGCAGAGTTTTTTTTCCTGTTTCAAAGTATAATTAAACCATGGCCCAGGGATCCTATCTCTACGCGGTTTTTGTCCTAATAAAGGTGCCAGATTTTCCACAGCGGTGCAAACCCAGTTATCCTGAGCATCTGACTTAATCAGACCCTGGGGACGTTGCAATGTATCTCACAGTGTACTGAGCAAGGTGTTCTGGGTCAAGGGTGTTTTGGGTCATCTTGGCATATTGCCTAACTCGACTAGGAAAAAGGGGAGCTGCAGAGCTCAAGAGTGAAGGACTGGGACAACTAAAATGAACTAGGAACCAAGAGGGGTTGGTTAACATCTCTCAAGGCATGTCTGGGCCAGGGACTGATAACACTGCGTAAGAGGGACTGAGAACTATTTCTTGGAACATAGCAGGTCTTGCAGGTAAATTTGATAATGAGGACTGGCGGCAATATATGGCCCATTTCCATATAATTTGCCTGCAAGAAACCTGGGTAACGGACAACACCCACTTTCACATTGCTGGATATAAATGCTTTTTTATCCCAGCACAAAAAAACACCTCAGGCAGGGCCAAGGGAGGATTGTCCATGTATGTAGACATACAAATACAAGGTAAATGGTCCAGTGTGGACTGGTTCGCATGGAACATCCAGGCCCTGAGGTTCAGGAACAAAGGTTTAAGGCTCGTGTTGTTTAACGTGTATAAAACTGGTTCTCCAGGAAATGACACTCCCATCCTGAGGGAACTAGATGCCAGATTGAGCCAAGAACTTGCACCCGCTAACGGTGCCCCGGCTCCATCGACACTAGTAGTGGGTGATTTGAACTGCCACTTATGCCCCCTGTTGTTTCCGATTAATGTGAACTGGTCACAATGCCCAGTGAAAAAAGGTCCCCATTTTAGCCACTCATTAAGTGGTATAGAACTGGGAAAGCTCCTCCAATCTCATGATCTGGAACACACGGTTGATATGATCCCACTGGGGCTAGATGGCACACTCCCCCCCACTTTTAAAGGGAGAGGGTGATATAGATTATATTCTTGCTTCTAGATGTTTAAAGAACCGGATCACTGAAGTAAGAATTGAGTGGAGCCCCTTCAGTGACCACAATCCCTTGGTCATGGAGTTTTTGTACCTGGCGAAACAAAAGAACAGTCCAGTTGGGGGCATCTCCGAAAGAGTGACGGACCAAGGTAGAAGACTTAGGTGGGCGAAATTAGACGGGGAAAGATTTTACCGGTCCTTAATGGAAAAAGGTAAATCACTCATTGATGAGTGTTTAGATCTCTCTGTCGCAGGGGCTCGTTTAATAAACGCATTTGGCCAAATAACTTGCCTGGTGGAAGGGCTATTGTGGACCATGGCTCCAAAGAAAACCAACCCTAACTCGCCGAGATGGTTTGACGGGGACTGCACACGAGCCTTGAGGGAGTTAAAAAAAGCCCATAGCAGTAAACCTAGGGACCCAGTAAAAGTCAACATATGTAGATTAAAATATAGGAAGGAGCAAAAAAGAAGGAAAGCAGTACTGCAGGGGGAAGCGTGGGCGGCCTTGAGGGAGGCCTCCGAAAAAAGGGATATTACAGAATTTTGGAGACTAATAAACAACCCTTGTTTCCAAGATAAAAACGCCCCTGAGGTCGCCACAAATATCCTGCCGGAACAGTGGACAGCCCACTTTGAGGGCCTGTATAACCATGGGGAGGAAGATAGGACAGAGGAGATGGGGGTGGTTACGCAGGGACAGGCACTGGGGTTCTCCCTAGAAGAAATTGTCTTGGGCATTGAGGGACTCACTAAAAATAAAGCCCCGGGCCCAGATGGGACCCCTCCGGATCTTTTTTTGAGTAATGTGGAGTTATGGGCCCCCATTTTAAGTAGAGTAATAAATGCGGCCATTATGGTCGGTCTGCCCCGGTCTTGGTCGCTAGCTATTATAGTACCTATTTTTAAAAAGGGCAACAGAGATAACCCCCAATGTTATCGCCCAATCTCTCTGATAGACGTTACAGCTAAAATCCTAGGAAGAGTAATCCTGAATCGCCTGACAGAATGGGCGGATGATAATAATATCATCTCAGACGCTCAGTACGGCTTTCGGACCGGCAGGTCTACCAGTGACCAATGCTTGAACCTCTACATGCTGGTTGCAAAGTATATTAAAACCAGCAATGAAGCCATTTACCTGGGGTTCATGGACTTGGCCGCTGCATTCGACCATGTTAACAGGAACAAGCTTTGGGCGATGATGAATCACCTGGGAATTGACCCAGGTATAATCTGTACGCTGAGGGAACTGCATAGAGAGGCCTCTGCCAGAGTACGTTACAATAAGAAAGGGGGGTTGACTGATCCTTTCAGTTGCACTAGCGGTGTGAGGCAGGGTTGCATATAAGCCCCTTTCCTATTTTCGTTATACATTAACAATCTAGAACAGTCCCTGACCAACTTAAAAACTGATTGCCCAAGGGTGGGGACACGCAACATCCCGGTGCTGTTGTACGCACACGATGCGGTTCTCTTGGCGCGAACCCCCAAAAGCTTACAGATCCTAATTGATGGGTTTGTTAAATTCATGGACGTGTTAGATCTGTCTGTCAATTTAAAAAAATCTTATGTAATGACAGCAGGTCATAAACCACGGACTAGCTTCCCATATAGAATTGGAAATCAAACACTAGAAAGGGTGCAATCTTTCTCGTACTTAGGCGTGCTCTTTGACGAGTCATTGAAATTTTCCCCTCTGGTACAGGAAAGGTGTGGCAAATTGGTGACATCAACTGGGGCTATTGCAGGCTACGGGAGGAGAGTTGGCCGTTGGTGCCCGGAACAAACTATGAACCTTTATGGCTCAATGTGTTGTCCCAAAGCCATGTACGGCTCAGAAGTGTGGGGTTTTATAAATCTCGATTCACTGCAAAGGGAGGAAAATACATTTTTTCGTTCAATACTGAAAGTCCCTAATTGCACACCAGCCGTCATAAGTCACAGAGAATTAGGAAGACCCTACCTAGAGGATTTGATTAAATTTAGACCAATTCTGGCCTGGCTCAAAATTTGGACAAACCCGGAAGCTGCACTGAGTAGGCAGATCCTACAAGACTGCCTTGGCAGAGACAAATGCCTGAATATCCCATGGCTTAACTATGTCAAAACTAGCTTGGAAAATATGGGTTGCAAGGAGTTTTACTTAAACCCTTCAGTGATCATTTCACAGGATAAGCTTAATCTCAAGAGAATTTTCCTGGACTTAAGAGCATCTGTCAGAACCACAATGGAAGGGGCCAAACCATCAGTGAGTGCTTACAGCAGGCTTGAAACCACTGAAGGGATGGAACCGTATCTTTGTGTTATGTATAATGCTCAAGAAAGCCTTCCTTTTGTACTCTTATGTCCTTTATATGCAATACCAAGACGAAGATTTTTAAAGGAAATTTTAAAAAAGGCTAGGTTTACTCGAGCTAAAGAGGCACTGACTTTTCTACAAAGGGCTAGTGACCCGCTAACACTGTGTTCTGTTATTAGTTTCTTGAAATTTGCACTAAGATTAAGGGTATCCAGAGGTCAGTACCATTCTTGAATCCTGCAGGTTCCCCCACCCGCTATTTTGATTAAGCCACCAAGGTGGATTCATTGTGAATAATGAATAATTTTTATGTATATAGATTCAGTCAATGTTCTTGCATAATCATTTAATACTATTTTAATTGTAAATATGTGTGCTCTTTTATGATGGTTTTTAACCACCGAATAAAGAATTATTGAATTGAATTGAATTGAATTAGGTAGTGATCCCTCTGTTATAGTGGAAGAAGGTTTGACATTAGTAATCTTTTATTAGAAAAAATTAAAATGAACATTCATCTTCCCTTGTGAATGGGTTTAGTGACACATTGGGATAGATCCACGGGCCACATAATATAATTTAAAGTAACCATCTCCTTATCTGAGGGGCAGTCCCAATGAATGTTGAAGTCCCCGAAAATGATGTAAATTTGTATCCATTTCACACGACAAATAAAACATACTAAACTGAATACAAAAACACTTACTGGGTGCCCGCGCATGTACAGTTTTCACTGAGAACACGATAAAGAGGAGGAGGGCTGCCCGGGGACGCCGCAGCTAATGTAAGGTTCTTTTTATTTATTTTAAAGGTGTTTTTGAAAAGTTGTATTAATTGTAAATAGGGTGGGTGGGAGGTGGGGGCTGGCTAGATCCGCTCCGCCGCGGAGTGTGCGGAGATTTGCCTACTCCGCGTTCTCCGTGGCCAGCGGAGATTGCAAATCTCCGCACACTCCGCGGGCCGAGCGGAGCTCTCTGCCCACGGTTACTTCTCACACAGGTCAGCAATGTGTCTCCATGCGACTGGCCAGACTTCTTCACCAGGTACGGGTGATCGCCGAGCCTCAATGTCTACTGCCATGGCTCATCCACTCCACAGCTCCTCCGCATCCAACTCCAGGCTCCAGACGCAGGTCCAGCGAGGCATCCAGGTTCTAGACGCAGGTCCAGAGATGCATCCAGGCTCCCGATGCAGGTCCAGTGAGGCATTCAGGCTCCATACGCAGGTCCAGCAACACATCCAGGCTCCAGACGCAGGTCCAGTGAGGCATCCAGGCTCCAGATGCAGGTCCAGTGAGGCATTCAGGCTCCAGATGCAGATCCAGCGAGGCATCCAGGCTCCAGACGCAGATCCAGCAACTCATCCAGGCTCAAGACGCAGGTCCAGTGAGATATCCAGGCTCTCATCCTGGTCATCCTGGATGTTGGGTGGCTTGAGGGGGTTGTTGATGTGTGCTGCACTTTGCCCTGGCCACTCTATTCTGCATTTCATTGTTTTTTTGCCTATTTTCTATTGGACTTCGGCTGATAGGCAATCTTTCCATTACAGGCAAAAAAAAATCAGGTTGGGCTGACTAATGTGCTTTTTTTTGCCGCTAATGGGCCTTTCATTGGTTTTCACCCGCTAACGCCGAAATTCCTACCACCATCACGATAAAGTTAGTGGCAGTTTTCAACGCTGATCCCTGAAGCTATTGCCATGTAGCAAATTCTTGTACATACATCACTAACAAGGTGATAGTTTTCAGCCGTACACAGCGGTAAGAAAACTGCCACAAACTAGCGTTAGCGGTAGTTTTCACCAGTCCTTGTACATATGCCCCAATATTTTAGTCTAGACCAGTTGGTATTAGCCTAGTATTGTCCAAATGTTAGCACTAAGATAATGTTGTTCTAGCCTTCTTTCGAAGGAGCTTTTAGCCCTCCATCTACAGCCACAGTTTACCAGCTTACCTTGTCCTCTGGAAAGGTGTGTGGAAGTGTCAGTGGACTGCTGAATGCAACATGGTTCGATCCTCTACTGGAAAAATGGAGAAGCAATCTTTCCAGCACTATCTTCTACTCAAGGAAGAGAAAACAGAAGAGGAAAATAACCTGGTATTAAAACAAATATTAGTGAGAATTGAGGCTTGGCATGTGAAAGTAATGAGTGAAATTCTAGCTTGAAAGTGATTCCCCTTATACCCCCTTCTCTGACTTACTTTCAGTTCCCGAGAATGACACGTATTATATTTTCAAAGGGATGAATGGTCATCTGATGCCCCATGCATTGCCTGCCTCTTACTGCAAAATCACTTAGATTGAAAGTGAAATGCTATGTGTTTGTCACAAGTCAGTTTCCCACCATCTGAATCTAGGCCAGGGGTATCCTGGCTTTTCATGTGAGAAATATGCCCCTCCACAACCTAATTGTGCCAAGGACCACTCACAATCCTGGTCCTTTATGGTAGTGCACACGCTGCACTAAGGACATCTACACCCCATTCAAATTATAATTACTCATCCAAGCTTTCGAAGATTTTTAGAACTCTGTCCAGTAACTTCCTCATTTCCACTGTCTTAAACCACAACTTAGACATCTCAACAGTGAGAACATAAACATTGTTATAGCTATGCCACCTGCTCAAGAATTGGATCACGAAAAGCGCACTGATACCAGGATATTTTGCACTAGCGCTGACTTATTTTGCAGTGGCATTTAGACAGTTGCTAGTGCAAAAACTAAATGTGCAGTAACTTATCTGTGCAGAAAAAACATTTTGTGACAATCAAATCAAATGTCAGTTCAAGCCCAACATCAGTGAATGAATGCTCAGCTCTACCTACACTTTCCTGCTGGCCCAACTACTCATCTTTGCTTTCCGGTCCACTAACTCTCTCTCTGCTCACCAACCATAATAAGGGTTGTAAGGAGATTCTATACATATTCTCCATGAAGTGCCAGGGACCCATGTGACAAGTAGCTTATGCAGTTATGAGCCCCTCAGCCAGTGCTGGCTTTTAAGTCACATCTATGAAATGTAAATATCATGGGCCTGAGGGCCCTTGAGACCGATTGAAATTGCATGCAAAGGAATTAATTATTTCTGTCCCATGTTAAGGGGTGTTCAAGGATGCATCCTGTACCCAGCGGCCTGCAAACAATGCAACTCTTTTGAATAAACTGTCACAGAAGTTATTTGTTCAGTCAAGCCTTTTTTCAGAGAAAGGCAATCAAACACTTTTATCATTCAGTTGTGTTCTATTTCTTCAGTGGATTGCTCAGTTTACCATATTTGTATCACACTTTGTGAGAAGGTTAGCAGGAGCCCCAGGGCAGTCATGACTTACTGAACCCTGATTCTACTAAATGATTTTTTACCTTTTACCTTTTGAGTCAATAGTTTCTGCAACAAGTCTTGCAAAAGCACAAACAACTCCAGCCACTACAGCCAGCATCGCCATAGCAACAGCACCAGCAGGATCACAGTAGCTACTATCACAGGAATAACAGCAATGGCAACAGCTTTAAACACAACAATGACAACAGCTGTCACTTCGGCAAAACTAACTGAAGCAACTGTTGGCATGCTAGGGAGAATCAAAGTGGCCAAAACAAAACAAAAAAGATTATTAGTGCAACTCTTAGCTCTGCCACCACTTACTACTTGGGCTGAATTCCAATGCAATACTTTTTTTGCAGATTGTGCCACTATAGGGAGAGTCCAAACATTTGTAAATCAATAATATTCCGCATTGAATAGGAACCACGTGGCCTGCATTGATAAGCTGTATTATCTCCTAATTGGAACAAATGCGTCCTAGCCCTGTTTCCTCATTGATTTAGAGCTCCAGTCCTGTGACACAGTGAGCAATGGATCCATGCCTCAATATGCAATTAACACTGAGGGTGCCCCAAATAGAAAAGCAAACAAGCACTATCAAACACAATGGGTCTGGTTTCAATACATACTATATTTAAAGACAGATATTTACAAATGTGCACTGACTATTTTTGTCTCACTTCAATGGGGTTCTCTATCCATGTCTCCAAAATATTTGTGCACTACTTTTCATTCCACAAGCTCACAGCACTACACAGCAGGATGCAAAATGACATGGCAGAAATAAGGTGTACTTGTGCATGCCTGTGTTTGCATGAATTAGCTTACTAAACTTTTTAGTGCAGGGGATGAGACGTTCATGTCCCCCCACTACCCGTATATGCAGAGCATGTGAATAGCTCGTTACTATAATTGTCTTTGGATTTCAATTATTGTTATATTTTTGAAAACCATTAACGATCTATCAAATTATCCCCTACTACATTTTAAACATATTCCACTTTTCAGAAATGTACAGCTTTCCAGGTTCAGACATGAGTTTCACACCTCATTTCACCCATAAACTTCAAGTACAAAAAACTACAAAAACAGGAAATATGGACTGCAACGTGGTAGATTGCTAAAACTGTGGTGAAGAATTGATTTTTTCAACTCTGCTGTTCCTGAAAGATGGGAAGAGCGTGCTTATAGCACAGCAAACCTTTTGAAGACGCCATTTTTAGATAAGAAGACCACTTTGTTACATTGCACTTATTCCCATTTCGAAACCAATCTCCTCCAAATATATTGTACCCTTTGGCTATTTTCTCCTTTCCCTCCAGGGGAATCCACAAACTCTGGGAACTTTCAGAATGCACAGCAACCAAGACACCTATCTTTCCTGGATACCGTTAGTGGAAAAAGTGTTATGAAGACTTCAGCGCGAAGTGCTCCAAATCTAAAAAAAAAAATAAGGGGATTGTAGGAAGTGCAACAGTACTAAAAGGGTTAAAGCAGGTCTGTTGGCAGTGATTTTTTACAAGCACCCTTTTACAAAGGGCGTGACACACTTTACAAACAAGTACATTCTGAAATTATAATTTTGCTGCATTTCCAGTGAAATTCAATTTAGAGGCATCCCTTCCTTTTGAAGGTCACTCAAGACACTGGGCAGGGGGAGGGTTTTCTGTCTGTCAGACATTTTCTGCATGAAGCAGTCCTTGTCAGCTTTAGAATTATGAGAATTTTGCACTGGCATCATTTCAGGCATTTTGCATAATTTCGGTAACATAGATTTGCATTAGTTATGGAAGCATAACTGAAATTGTGCACAGACCTAGCTGTTACAAAAAATAATGACCATCCTCATGAGAGTATTTTAGATTCGTACAATGCCCAAAAAGCTCTTCCAGGCACAGAACAATTTCTTGGGGGAAGAGGAAGTGTGGTAATTAGGAATTATTGTCATACAATACTCCAAGAGGTAGTCATCACATCTTGAGCTGATCAAGTGCTGGGTTTTAATCTGTGCGGAGGGCTATCAGCCCAGGGATATGTCAAAGACATATTACTCCAGAGATCCCTTTGAGTAAGTCAAAGATTTATAACTGTAATTCAGACAAAAGAGGTCAAACGTGTACCCAAGATGGCAATGAAACAGATAATCATGGCTTGTACTCTTAGCTTACTTCTTATTGCCACCATATGCTGCCAGGCCTCCTCACAGTGTCTATACCTCAAGAACCTCTCTCTCTGGGAGATCTCTATCCTAATCTTCATTCATCTACCCTGCAAACTCCTTCCACTTCACTCCAGAGTGAGGCTTCTCTTCAAGACTTTGTGTGTTCCTTTCTTGCACCCTCCTTTGGCAATCCATCACAATCCTAGTCAGTTACGTTTTTGCATCCTAGAAGAAGTCCCGATACTGCCAGGAAGAGATAATCAACAACATCTTTTACGCAGAGAAATTTTCTGGATAAATTACTTATGCACACTACAACCGAAAGGAATGAACGAACGTTTGGAATTAGGATGCTTCCTATGAATATACCTGGTCACAACATCCTTTTCACTGATTAACCTTTTTACATTAATGTTGCATTTTACTGTAAGAAATACATTTCATGTGTATCACAGTCATGAACGATGTAATTGTTAACCAGGATTATCACAAATCGTCTTATTACTGAACCAACATTGTTAGAATCGAATTGTCACTTCTCTTTGTTACTTTACAGGTTATCTTTATTTTATGTCATACACCATCATGCATAAGAAATTTTGATATCACTGATAATCACGTTTTTCATTAGTGCCATCACACACAAAACAACACGTTATTAGTCTCACTGGCGTTATTACACATTTACCTAGCGCGTTTATAGTGAACACATGTAAGCAGCAGTACATCAGCTCGAAACCACAGTATTTCTTCTATATCTATGAACACCTGACCTTAACGTCAGTGTCAATAACAATCCCAGGGATATCGGTGGGATTACACTTCCGCCTTCACCTTCGTCACACGCACACGCGAGCGAATTCCAAGGTAAGAGACTCGCGGCTCACTATAGCGAGTTACGTACTTTAGCCATCACTACCGATAAAGTTAACTCATTTATACCTCGGTTCGTCCGTAGGATAAACTTTTAAATGATTGTGAAAAGCAATTTGGCGGAACATGAACTTCACCGTATTCACAGGAGGAAGGCCATCAGCCAGGTACCTTCATTTCACCCCTCTTTATTTACGAGAGCACTTCATAATCACTTATCACATCACCTTAAATCCGACCGTAACACGCCTTCAATTATTCTTTAAAGCCACGCTTCCTTCAAATCTGAGCTCCGCAATAGAAGCTAGAAAACACGAACACAATAGTTTTCCTTTTATGTATATCGTTGAAACCCGCCAGTAAATATGGCGCTTGTTCACAAACACAGTCCAATGCATTACTAAGCGTGCACTTTGCACATACTCCTTCGCGGCACAGCAGCTGCATAGACGACTGGCAAAGTGATAACTCCCATCGTTAACTTACACTCAGACAGAGGCCACATTGATAATGTTAATAGAAATTCAAAACAGTCTGCTTGTTCACGTTTATTCTGTTTTCCGCTAGTGAAAATTTTTTGACATACCCACAAACGACTTAAAGTATTTAAAGTATTTAGAGATTTCATGTTACCCTTGTACTTTCAGATAAAAGTCCCCTGAAGAAGGGCAACGCCCGAAATGCATTGGGCATACTTCGATACTATGAAATGAATAGTATGAAACAAATCTAAATCAATGTAAATATTGTATATGAGAATACCATCATGAAAACAATCAAATAAAAAAGATTAAGAACATATTGAACGACTTTGAAGAAAACTTTATTGAAATTTTCCTGCGAGTGCAAGGTTGGGGACGTTACTCCTTAGGGAAATAGCGCATCGCCAACAACTGGATGTGAGTCATTGCACTTGTCACGACACATGGTTGCATGTTGTGGATGTGGTCACCAGTCCAGATACGTTAGAGGGTATGACTACATTGGCCAGGACTCATGTACCAGGCGCGGACAACCAACGCGGGTTGGCACTGACTTGTGTTGGTGAGGGACTCCTCCGAGATGGACATGGGCACTTTCCTACGTTCCTCATTCGGACATGCTGCTGCATTCGTGTGCATGTCATGGCACTTCTCTAGTCCATACTGACTCGCACTTATTGATAAAGTTTCCACACTTTTACTTGTCTCCAACTGTGTTGAGTCTTGATTTGCATGCCAATGTGTGTCACGGACTCTCTGGCTCCCTGCCATACATGCATTGCTACCCCATCTGGACTGTGTGTTTGTACATTTGCAATATCATGTCCCTGTTTCGTGCTTTGCCAGATGCGTAAGGCCTTTTACCGGCCACAGGCGGGTGCACTTGTGTCCTGTGTTTGGTTGTGCACAAGTTGGTTTTTGTACCACTTTGTGTTGGGTATTGGTGTGCTCAGCTTCCTGTGTGTGTGTGCTGCATTGTGTGTGAGATGTCCCTTCAGCTCTGATTTGGCTCACCCTTCTCCCTTTCAGGCGGTGTTGTGTTTACTTTGGTGCCTGTTCAGTGGTGTGACATTGCCTGGTTGGTGTTGCTGCTGGTGGGTATGGTTTGTCTGCTGTTGTGCTGTGCTTAGTTGTGCATGTGTGCCATTTTGCCCATCTCCCCCTGTCCCCCAGTCCCTGCTGGTTCCTCTCCCTGTTGCTGTTGTGTCTGTTGTTTGGTGGATTTTGCGGTCCCCGAGCCCTGCCACCATCTCCGGACTGATGTAGTGGACCCCATTTCCTCCATGTCATCCAGCTCCTGGTGTGGCGCTGGACTCCCACCACCGGTCTGCATTGCTGCCTTCTTGTTGTTGGCGTGCTTCTGCTTGTTTGTGCCTTTCGCATCATTGCTGGAGTTCTGGTTTTGTGCTATTGACCTCCTCCGCTCTCAGGATGCATTCACCTTGTCCACGTTGGGCTGCCATGTACAATGTGTTGTTGCCAATGGGTTTGGTGGCGTTGTCTGCTGGCATGGGTTGCCTCCATTAGGGTTGTCTGTTGTTTTCTGTTTGGTCTGCCTTACTTTTTCAGGCTTTGGTTGTGCTTATTCCCGCCTGCCGTGTATTTCGCGGTCCGGGCGATGCTTATCTCTGCTTTCCTCCTCGCAGATGGGCTCATCGTGAGTTTTTTGGTGTTGTGGTTTGTGTTTTTATCTCCTTCGGGTGGTTGTATAGCGGACATTGGCCACTATCGCATGCAACCTCCGTGTTGTGAATTCCATGTTGACACTGGGTTCTTTTCCCGCGATGGGCTGTGATATTGAAAGTTGCTTTCCGCTACTCTTGCGGTAGTTATCACACGTTCTTGTGAATATACCCCCTAGAGCATCAATGGCCATAGAACGACCACACACCTACTGTGAAAGAATAGCACATAGTGGCACAGATAGCCAGAGCACATAGTAGGCTTGTATCTGATATGCATCTGATTAGACCAACAGTTTTGCCACTCACTGTCTTTGTTAGAACAGATTACCAATTGCTTTATTTACCTTCCTGCTTTATCACATTTGATTGAAAATGCACCATTTGTCCACATTTGTACGCTCGTTCGCCGCAGTGCAGTACACCAATTATTTTACGCCTTATCACTTTCAAATGTCATCAGCTGCCACTGGAAATCATATTGATCAATAGTAAATACCAAGTTTTTCAACATGCAACACGATTCTTGCAAAAACATTTCATGCTGTATCAGACAAGGCAACTGGATAATAATTCAAGAGGCCAGACATGTTGCCTTCTTTTTATATAAAACAGGATGATATGACTTTCTTTACAGGAGGCAGGAATCCAATAAAAAATAAAAATTGGCCAGCAGATTTGCCAACAAGAAAAGGAGCAGACTTCATGAACAGCATCCAGCAGGACCGCGCACTTGAGAACCATTCATATATATTATTTGAACTATTTTAATTGTAACTAAATCCGAATGGACACAGTAAATAATTACAACTACATAAGTGAAAGAAAGTATTTGACTCTCGACATAGAAGGGAAAGCACAACCTTCCTGTGTATTCATTTTTCAGCCTAGGTTTGTTGCAATATTAGTGCATAACACAACAATAAACCAACAACCAAGCAAATGACATTTCGCTAGAGCGGCATGAACAGAGTCCCGCCATCTTGCGTCAAGATTCTCTTTTTCTTGCTAGTTCGATTTCTTGAATTGAATTCTTTCCTAAACATTTTCTTGCATTAAGAATATTTGAACAGTAGAGGAAAAGAGAGCAAGCATTAATCTCATAAAATCTGATAAAATGTCACTTTCCACCGATTTGAATCATTCAAATTAGTATTGGTGACTGCAACCATTCTGTCATCTCCTGGGGGGGTTCTATCAAAGGCATCTTTTATTCAGTTAGAGGCACTATAAGTGCAAAGTAACAAGAAAGAGACAGTTACATGATTAACTTCAATTGACATTAATGACTATAATCACACCGCCCAGATACTGGATACACTATAAGGGTTTTTTGCTGTAAAAGGACATGCTTACTGGCTTTGTCAGGCTGGCACCACATTAGTAAAAGTAAAAATAGACCACGTAAAATGAGAACAAACCACTGAATTCAGTGTGGATGGTACTATCATTCATTGCTAATAACGTTTTGTAGATTGAACAAAATGTGTGCATGGGTCTTTCTTTTGTCGGGTCGCCGATGCAGCTCTTGGACAACTCAACAGGGATCCCCCAAGCTCCAGAGTGAATATGCAACAGCATAGGTTCATAAAGTGGTTGAAAATCAATGGGAACCCCTTTCCTGGGGCATAACTGAAACCACCTGGGAAACTTTTAGAAGCTTCATTTGCGGGACACCTGCGCTACCCACAGATCCTTACAACACTGTTTGGAGTCAATGCTACTTGTGCCTTTCCTGGGGCACCACAAGTCAAAGTCTTAACAGGGGCAATCCTAGCCACACGTGTCAATAATAGATGGATAGCCTTGCCGTTTAGGTCATTGGGGTCTTTTGCCATATCTGTTTAAACGCCAGTCCTGTGCTCACTATGAGCACCTGGTGCTAACACTGTTAGGGCCACGGGGAGCCACAAATCCTTCAAGGCCCCTGCCTGCATGTGCACGCGGGACAACCCTCCTGTGTGCCACATAGGATTCAGCTCTTTTGCCTGTTTTCCCACCCAGTTGGGAGCAGGCATGTCTGTGGTATATTTCGCTGTGTGAACCATAATGCTGAGTGCCCCTGCCCCCCGGACAGGGGCACAGTGGGGAGGAGATGTGGCCAGCCCAACAAGCACCAGCCCTCTTGTCTGCATTTCCCCTGAGACCCAACAGTTGCGTCGGTCCATTGGAGATGGAATCCTTAGGGCTAAAAGGATAGGCCCCCATGCACCCTCCTCCCCCAGTCAATGAATTTGAAAGAAGTTGCCCTGACCCCAGTGGGAATGACCTCTTTGGGGGAATTTTTCCAAGTTGCTGTTAAGTGCTGCATGCTTCATTTCCAGCTGGTCTCCTGAGGAACTGAGCTTGTGGGGTTGTTTACTTGGGCCCGTAGGTCCGATAGGCTTCCTTCTGATGTCATCTTGATCCTGGTGATTAGCTCTAACCTAAAGGCTAAAGGCTCTGCTGCTGGACCAGTCTTCTGTCTGGGCTCCTGCCACCTGTCGTCACCCAGAGGCTTTCTCAAAAGCCCCTCCTTAGTGCACCAGAAGAGTACCCTTCAGACTCCCAAGGCCCCATGGCGTTGGACATCTTGCAGGGTGCCTGTGTGTCAGCAGCGTATTCAGAGACCCCTTATCCTCGGATGTGGGTTAATCAGCCGAAGGATCAGTCTGCAAAAGATTCGGTGTAACCCTTCCGGTTCTCCCCAAGCAGGTTCTTCCCTCTAATGCCCCTCAGAGAGTATAAGGAGGGCAATTCCACCAGCCCTATACAAACACTCCCAGTCTCTGAGTGCCAGTTGGTGTCAAAGTATTTCAGTTCATCTTTGCAGTGGAGTCAGGTGGCTTCTCCATCAAGCTTAGGATTCCTCCAGCATTAACTCTCCTAGGTCCACTTGTTTCTTGAACTCTGATGTGTCTCTCCCTTGTTCAAAAGTTCTCAATGGCGGGCACCTATGGCCAATCCTAGGGTGCTACGTCATCACTCCACCCCTGCCCCAACTTTCCCGCACTGCATTCTGGGACATTTGAACATGCACCTTCAACTGGTCTTTGGAAGGATAGCTTCAGACCTCCCCCCAATTTATACAACTGCCTGATCCATTTCCTCCAAAAAACCCAAGGGTAGTACCTCTTGTGTTTGAATGCAGAGGTTTGACCTTCCCCCTTTGTTTCTGTGGGCTTGGATTGATTGAGGACAGGTTCAGCGTGGACAGCTAATTAACTGTGCAGATTTCCTCCCCCCTCCCTTTCCCAGAAACTGAATCAAGCACTGTTAAATACATTTACTGTGTGCAGATGCCTTTGGTCATCTTGCTGGTCAGCAGAGTAAATTGGCCCAGTAGGTGGGTGACAAAGACATGTAAAGGATGGTAATATGCTTATGAGCTAAGCTAGGGAAATATGACTGTTCCTCAACGCCATAAGGGGTGTAGTTGTCACAAAAGTGACAGTGGATCTGCACTCGGGGTACATGTTTATCCTAAGATTCATACTTGACCAGTATCTCTTGGCCTGAGCATGGTGAAAGTTTGCAGTGGCTCATATTTCCCCATATGGTATAATACGGTGAGTAAACATCCTTTTCAGTAAAGCACTAAAGACCTATATACACAATGAACTCTCACTCAAATTGTAAGGCCTAAACCAGGTAAGCACCAATCTCTGAAGGGTCTCTTTTGTGACAAAATACCTGTGTGCACATACCGGGTTGAGCTAAATGGTAGTCTCATTTACTCAGCCTGCACACATCGGCACATGTGTGTGCTCACATGTTTGTTTGTAACCGGCCCAGAACATCTTACCCTAGCAGTGACCTTAACTAAAAAGGCAGATACTGGTGGTTTGCACACTGAGTTCATTTCAACAGAATTTACAGTGAGTGAGATTTAGTTGGTGAGCAGAAAAAGTCCAACAATAGGTAGCTAGGAAGAGCAATATCCAGGGGCATTAAATAGGTGGAACCCATGTACAACACCATCCCTTAGCTTCTTAAGGTTGAGAGGTTAGAGGCACTAAACAAGGTGGTATCATATCAACAAAGCTCCCTTGGCCAAGCCTTTATCTGCCAAAATTATCCTCAATCTTGCACCGTCATTGAATGTCACATATGCTAGAAAGTTCTAAAGAGACTGCAGAGCAGACCTACATTTGTGGGGTGGAGGAGTTCTCAGAGGCTGCAGACAAATCCAGAGAGTGGCCCATTGACAGCGCTCACCGACACTGACTTCCTGCGGACGCCTTGGACTGGGCGCAGAGGCCCTCCCACGGGGGGCGCTGTGTCAGAACTGGAGGAACAGCTACATGCTGATCCAGAGACCACTACAGCGAAGGGAGCAACCAAGAAATTAACCCCCATCCACTTTGAACTGAAGCTTTTATGGCACCAAGCAAGCAAAGTAAATCATCATGATCCTTCCCAGAAGAGCTTGATGTCTCTTCCATCCAAGCATCTATCCATTCACCTTTCAATATTCCATCCATCAACTGATATCCACTGTTTCACCTTTACATTCTGTCATCCATTCAATTTTTCATCCATCATTGAGTCTATCACCATTCCATCCATCCGCCCATACATCCGCTCAATCATATCCAAACCTATCTATCCATCTTGAAACCTATCCATCATACCTATCAATTAATCCATCCTTTCATTTATCCATTCCTCTTTCATCCATCTATTCATTCATCCATTCAATGATCCATCCATCATTTCACTCATCCATCCACTCTTTAACTCAATCCATCCATCCACCCTTTCCGTTAGCGTCCATCCTTTCACTTGTCCACTCATCCTTCTATCCATTCATCTATACATACATAAATGTACCCTTTTAATAATCTATCCATCTTTTCAATCACTCATTCCTCCACCCATTCACTCACCTGCCCATCCATTCACCCTTTCACTCATCCATCCATCCACCCTTCCATCCAGCTATTTATCTACCTTTCCTTTCACTCATCCATCTATTCTTTCACTCATCCACCCTTACAACCATCCATTCTTTCGCTCATCCATCCACCCACCTTCACTGCATCCATTCATCTGTTTCACTCCATCCATCCATCAACTCATCCACCCATTTACCTTTTCACTCACCCATCTTTTTACTCACTCATCCACCCACCCTTTCACTCATCCATCCATTCATTCACCCTTTCACTCATCCATACATCCTTTCTCCCTTTCACTCATCCATCCTTACTCCATCCTTCACACATCCATCCTTACATTTATTCTTGCACTCAATCATTCATGCATCTATCCATCCACCCTTTCACTCACTCATCATCCCACCCTTTAACATTAATTACGAGACTTTGTCTGGTCAACTGCTGAAAGAAGAAACCCATCAAGGACCCCACCTCTGCTGTAGCTGCCAAATAGAGGGGTTGATCGTGACCCTTCTACCAGTACATGTAAAACTTAGTAGTACATGCCCAAC
This sequence comes from Triturus cristatus, assembly GCF_964204655.1. NCBI lineage: Eukaryota > Metazoa > Chordata > Amphibia > Caudata > Salamandridae > Triturus > Triturus cristatus. The sequence continues at coordinate 1,709,246,765 of NC_140590.1, forward strand.
TTTTTAAATGCAGTGCACCTTGTCCTCTGGGCTGTCCAGTGCCTACCCAGGGTTGACTTTTATGTATTAAGATGGAAGGTTTGGGCCTGGCAAATGGTTTATTATTACGGGTCAAAATTAAGTTTAAAACTGCACACACAGGCTCTGCAATAGTAGGCCGAGGCATGTTTAAAGTGTTAAGGGAATGGCACTATCAGTGCTGCAGGCCCACCTGTAGCATTTATTTTACAGGTCCAGGGGACAGGTAGGGGCAATTCACCAGAGACTTACAAGTAACGTAATTATGCCAGTTCGTTCTAAGCCACTTTTACCATATTTTAGACTGCAAGCACGTTAGCACTGGCTAGCAGTGGTTAAGTGCAGAGAGTCCTAAGGCCAACAACACAAATTCATCAATAATAGGAGGAGAAAGGCAAAATGTTTAGAGAATACCCTGCAGAAAGGGCCAAGTCCAACAAGATCCTTGGAGAACTTGAGTAAAACATACAGGTTAGGCCTGGGGCAATTTTTACTCTATAATGCACTGACCCGCATGGTGAAGCAGATGTGGGATACACTGCAGGACATGCCTTTCCACGAAGGTGTTGACCCTGCTAATGACACACCGTCATTGCAGAAGGGATAGTACATATTTATACAGACCATTGCTACAGCAGTCATACACTAACTCCAGGCTCCTAAAAAATGGTGGGAAATCAGAGTGGGACACGAAATACCAGCCACCACATGGGGTAGATGCTTGTGCACTGAGAAAACAATCTCTACTAATGCAAGATTAATGTGCATGCGATTTAACTTTATTTGTTACATGTGGTTAACTCCAAAGAGCCAAGGACACGTATGTTCAGGTGCCTCTACCACAGGCGCTGGGGACATTGAAAAGGTGGCAGACTTTTACCACATTGTGTGTGGCAGTGTCTGGCAATATCAGACTTTTGGTGGGAGGTGCTTAGGAGTGTGGCAGAAATAATCAGTAGTCTCCTTCCTCATGAGTCATTGCAGTGTTTTTTTAGATGTGATATCCATTACAAAAAAAGAACAAACATTTGAAACAATTTCTGCGGTTGGCTATATTTCTGGGAAAATGACACATAGCCTAGGCAGGGAAATTATCTACACCCCATCAATGTCAGCCTGGCGAAGTGATCTGATAATAAAAAAAGTCCCTATGCAAAAACAGCTACCAAATCGAGCATTCGGGGTGATGGCATAGAAGGTGGAGACCCAATAATTAGAGTTTCATTCTTGAAAAAGCTAAAGGCTGAATCAGACAAACGTGCACCATATTGTTCATTTACATGGGATCTCAGAATGACCATATCATGTAGTCTGGTCGCATTGTGAGTCTCTATCATTATCTTTATAAGCAGGGATGGAGGCCTACATGGGACAGCAGACCTCTGTCACTGTATTTGAATTACCTATGGGGAAATTCTTTTTTTTTTAAAGCTGTTGTCTATACAGTGACCAGCGCTAATTACACAGAAAAGGGGTTTCCTTTGGGGAGCACATCAAGGATAGCAAGCAGTAGTTTGTTGGACCACTGACTGCTACCCAAGAGGCAGCTAACACAATTCACATAGGAGATGCAGATTCCTGAGGAAAGCTTCCCTTTCAAAAATTAGATAACATACGGTCAATGTTTGCGACTGCAATCATGGTCACCAACCACAGATAAATCCCTTCTGGAAAAGCAAAATGGAGGGAGATGCTTCTTTGACACCCTGGTTCTCACATCGTCCTAATTGCAATTTGCAAATATTCTTAGATATCCTTTTTTAGAGTTAGAAAGAGTTTTCCAAATAATAATAGGGCTTTTGTAAATAATAAAAAGGTGGGATACCCAGGCCTGGGTGGAGTTCTGCTACGCGGTACGCCGCAAAGTGCAGAAAATACTCTGCCGTGCCACGCGGAGCTCTGCAAGCAGTGGAGTGCATTGGATAAATGCTGCTCATGGTGATTTTCAGTGCCAGGTACTTATCTGCACTGTGCAATCATCGTGAACAGCACCATGCACAGCGCAAGGGGGCGCTGCTTCCTTTCTGCCGCTTGGGTAGATTTTTACTCGAACGGCAGCTTTCACTCCGCAAATGCACAGTTTCTCAATGCGAGCTGTCACGAGCATACGCGACCACTCGCAATAAGAAATCTGTCTGACTGCATTGAGAAATCTCACTGGGAGGTTGATTTTTCAGGCTCATGCTCACCAACTTGATGTTGACAATGGTGAATGAGGAAAAATCTCGATGGGAGGAGGATTTTCCTCGCTCTCGCTCGCAAACTTCACTTTGATGAACATGAGTAAGGGAAAAAACTCTGCTCCACTATGAGGAGTTCACCACCCAGACTTAGTTATACCTCTACAATCTCTGCTGTTATTCACATTTTATGTTTGTGACTGCAGAATAACTTATTACACGAGGCTCCAAGTGTTCATAGGTGTGACCTTTTATCCATTATTCATGTACTGATTTAATTCTGCCTCGCCAAGTTCATATTTACTTTGCTGAATTGTCCTCGGGATCATTTACCTAGATGGAATTGTTGCCTGCTCCACCTTGAGTAATATTGACTTTCCTATCTATATAAAAGCACCTACGAGAAGACTGGTGATTTACACACAGACTGATGCTGATGATCTGATTGTAGATACACCAGTCTGTAATCAGGAGATTACTAAAGTAACCATCAATGCAGACAATATATTTTGCTAATAATTGTAAGCTTATTCTATACCATAAACATTCAAACAAGGCCAAAGAGGGCCAGATGCATTCAAATTACCTACAAAAATACATTTACATTCAATAAATCAAAATGGAAATTATTTACATAACAAATTGTTCTTCTAATCCATGACACAGATTGTGCCCTTTTACACCTGCATTGGACACCCCAGTTGTATGCACTGAGGCCAACACAATCAGTTTGGAGCCGGACATATTGACAATCTCTGCCCACTACTCAGGTTGTTACAGAATGCAATTCTTAAGTACCCTTTCCCGGGCTGTGAAGACCCTCATCCTTCTGCCCTTTACCTCTACCCCCCCCCTCCCAAACCCCCTTGCTTTCCTTCTAGCAGCTCTACATTGGCAAACAATGCTTGGTGAAGTTTTCAGATTTCTTGGGCCAAGAGGCATCAGCGGAGCAGATACACGCATCAGAAGTAAAGTGGATAGAGGTGCAAATCTGAATCCTGTAGAAGACAAGGGTCCAATCCAGGTCCAGATTCTCACAGATATCGAGCATATCCTCATAAAACCACATAAGAAAATGTTTAATAATTGTACCTAAATGAAAAACATTTACTTTGTGGTTGCTCTGGAAATCTGGAATTAATACAGCATTCCTGGACCATTAGTTCACGTCCCCGGTTTGGAAGAGTGAATGAGTAGGCATGGGCAAAGTTAATAGGTACCTCTATTTATGGAAGTGCTTCTTCATTGATAGTTGAGTTTGAGTATGTTTGTGTTTATAGATGTGAGAATGTTGGATGAGGCTTAAATGGATGGAGGAGTGGATGATCAACTGAGAGCAGAGGTCAATGAATCATGAACACTCTGTCATGCATTCATCCTACCACCCTTCCATGCACACTCCTTGTCCATCCATAAACTCATCTTTTCAGGCAGCCATCAATCCATGAACTCAGTAATCCATTAAAGCATCCAACTCCCAATCACCATTGCCCCAAAATTACCACTTACCCCTAAGCTGGACCGTCCCCATATCGTATGGCCTCCTCCATCAACCACATCTGGGCCCTAACATCACCCAAGTCTGGGTGCAACATGTCTTGAGCTCCAGGGACCTGGGAGCAACAATCGCCTAGACAAGGCCCAGTAAACAATTGACCATTGTTTATTTTATTTAGTCATTTATGAATTTATGGAGCATATGGTTACCCAGAAAGGTGTCCTGGACTGGCATCGTTAAGCAAGCACAATGATCATGGGCTCAGAGGATTAAAGGTAGAGAATTCCAGTGTACGGTCACCAGGATGGAGACGGCGTGGCGCACATAAGCTGCAAAACTGAGAATTCTCTAGCAGACGGTAGAGGAAGAAAGAGGAGAATAAGTGAGACTATAATATATCATTAGGTCCCGCAGGTTCTGCCTTGCCTTAGATCACAAAGCATGTGAGGAGTCCCATCTTGAAGTTGACATCTCACTCTGGCACTGTTTTGATAAGTAGAATCACGGCTGGACTTCAAAATCCAGATCCTGTGACAGTCCCACTTCCCACATGTTTGCCAGAGGTTCTGAGAGTCTTGCAAGAAAATGTCAGCCATTTTCGATTAGATTTTATCCAAACAACACCCAGGACTGGCATCACTGCCTGTCTTTAGGTAACTTAGCTGTGAACATTTTTGTAAGACTACGGTTAGGCTACCTGAATGCAGTGTACTTCTCGAAGAGTTTTGAACGCAGGAATGGACACTTGGGGGCAAATTTACAAGCCCCTTGCGACACATTTACGCCGCTGTTGCACCACTTCTGTGACGCAATGAGGAAATATGAATTTTGTGATCAGTTATGTCCCCTATCGTAGACCCCAACGGCTCCATGTACATGCTATACGTACATGTATGTTCCCTCCTGCTCCAGTTTTGAAGACGCAAATATATGTGCGTCCACCGTCAACATGTCCTCTTTCAGATCCACCATGAATGGGTCAGATATTCCTTTCCTAAGTATGAAAGGCCACCGACTTTATGTGGTTCACTTTCCACATTTTACAGATTCAGGCGAGTAGGCCCGAATTCTGTCATCAAGCCTTTTCCTGCCTTCTGCCTCTGAAAGCTCCAGTCTGAGCCTGCATCTGTGACCATGAACTTTGTCTTATTCCTTGCGCGGCTAACGGTGCCTGATCCAGCCCGTCGCCTGCCAAAAACTGTATTTCACCTTCAAGATTATCTCCTCCGCCCCTCATCCGATGCATTCCTGTCTAGTAGTTTAGGTAAACATTCCTCCAGCTACCGTGCAAAGGGCCAGGCCTCGCTGTCCTCATGCAAGTAATTCATAGCCCTGTTACCATGGAATATTCCTACCCCCTCGCATCTAGTGTAGACACTTAGACGCTTGTACATGCACTAACAGTCAGTATAGTCAGTATAGAATAAGATTCTATCCTAAGAGACCTCTCTTTTTGGATAACACAGTTCTTTAAACATAGGATATTAGATATGATTTGGGATTAGGTTGACATAACCCCAGACTTCTGTCTCCACATGTAGAGCTAAATGTCAAGTCTCTTTCTCCCTCTAGTTGCACGTCAATCACACGTCATGCGGCTGCGCACGCATCTCTGCCAAATATTTCTGCTGACATTGCCGGATTCTCTTATGGATCCACCCACTTATGACATCATGTATAATGACGTTTTCTAGTTACGCCTATTCTAGTTACGCATACATAGTTCATTTTGTCTTATCAGTTGATACGCCTACTGCATCTGTTTCACTGTAATGCCTTTTCTATAAAAATGATTACCTGTCAATAATATATGCCCTTCCTTCCTGAACTTTCGTGGTGATGGAATAGAACGCATACAATTCGAATTGTATTCCTTTGTATAGGAATAAAGCCTTTTTAAACCTCTAATACCACGGATTCTGCCTCTCATTTTACTGAGTTATTCTTAATAGACTTTACCGCATAAAAAATAGTACCGGTAACGAAATATTTACCACATAATTGGCGCCCGAATAGGGACACTTTCTCATCTCACGCGCCGGCGGTGCGTTGCAGGCCCAGTCTCCTGCCACAGCTGAACGGACAAAAACGCGTACCCGCAGGATTTCCTGTATCTCCCTCCGGCCAAGCGGGGACGACTGAGGCTGCGATCAACACCCAGACGAGGCGGTGAGAAGTGCGAAGTATCCCGACCAGAGCCTAGCTGAGAGAGCAAGATCCGAGGTATACAGAGACCCGCCAGGTTCCGAAGTTCCGAGTCCAGTCCGGTCCAGTCCAGTTTCAGTTCCGTTCCGAGGCCTTCCGTTCCGAGCTACCCGGTGAGTACCATTACCGGGGAGGCATTTAACGTGCACATAGTCTGTGCCGGTCAAGACGGGTTTGGGTACACAAATCCGGTCTGCACTGTTTTAGCAGTGTATCTGTACTGTTTAGCAGTATATATAGTATGTTTTGCATATAAATGAATATAAATAAGTATTATCTAGTGTCAGTATTATGTCAGTAACTAGTTTTCTATTAGTTATCATTGTTCGTAAAACTGTTAAGTGTTAAATGTTTTGAAATACGTTCTATATATTGTGGTGTGAATGACTGTTCATTATTGTGTTTTTATAAAGTGTGTCCCAGTAATAAGGTTTAAAAATGCCGCTCTTCTCGAAACTAAGACAGATCAAAACTAGAAAAGGTGTACTTGAAGAAGCTGTTCCCATCCCACCGAGGGACACTCCAGGGTACTTTATGTATCATAAGCATGGCCTAGATGCCGTATTATTTCTTAATTTATGGGTGGACTACACCAAAGAATTACCAGAGAGTCAGAGATGGCCCGCAGCGGGGACCTGGGATGCAGATTGCATCATGAGAGTAGAAGAAGAATTATGGAAAAAGAAAGCCAGACAGTCACAGAAAGATGCCATTGAATTATGGCGTAAAGAATCATATAGACGTACGGAAAAAGCACTCAGACAGGAAGAGAAAGGTAGGGAGAATTCAAATAAAACCCGAGAAAATCTATTACTTGAGGAAGGTACCCGAGTAAAATCAGAACAAATAGACAGACAAAGAAACGCCCTTATGAATGGTATGTATCCACTTCTGGCCGAAGGGTTACCTAAGGCTACTCCGGAAATACCAAAAGACTTGCCACCTCCATTGTTTCCGATAAAAGCACATCCCAAGGGGCATCCTAGAACCGCAGAAGATGTTTTCCTTTCCTCTTATTTAGATGACGCAGCTCCCGAGTATGCTAATACCGCACCACATAGACCGCTTGCCGATGACGCTCATCGCCAAGATTCTCCGTCTGTACCTCCACAACAACCAGCTCTGACACACATTCCGACAAGCACATCTGTTTCTACAGCTTTTCCCGCAACGACGGTTGCTGTCTCACCTTCAACAAATCCTTTCACGTCCAGCACCCCAGACGGTGCTACAGGAGGTACGACAGACATTTTTTCTACGCCACCCAGAGGAAATAAATTTTCCCTTAGAGAATTAGCACACCAACGTACGCCCAAACTAGCAACCCCCGACATGCTCAAGGAACTTCTAGTAGATTGTAGATATGATCCTGTGCCCGGTAAACGGGACGAAATGCTGCTGTCATCATTACGTATTCGACGAGCTGCAATATATTTAACGAAGCTACCAGGAATGGCTACACATTTAGAAAATATATATCACTTTGTCCAGTCAGGACGAGGTCCTGAAAGTATTAGCAGAGCTATGGAGTACCAGAAAGCGGAGGTACAGGGACAACTGTTACGTTTCCTCATAAACTGTGTAATCAGAAATCAAGACCGGCCTGGGGTAAATCCGGAAGAAATGCAAAAACTTGTCACTTGGGGCCAGAATATATCAGAAGGGAGACATGATAAACAGTTATGTATAGTAGCTATGTACCGAAAGATCCGCAAAGAAGTAGAACGAATACACGAAGAAAGATTAGAGATAGACGCCGCTGACCTAAACAGAGAGGAGGAGGAGCAAGAATCAGACCAACTAGATACAATAGCTTATGTAGGTAGAGGAAGATCCCATAATAATACCAGAGGTTTTAACGACCCAATACGCCCAATACGTCCAGAATGTAATAGACATCTTCCAAACCCTATGCTAAACACGAAATCCCCTGAACACTTATTCCAAGCCGCTGATAAATTACTCCGAGATCGAAGGGGATACCACGTGCTTGATTCCATGGATGAACAAGAATTAGCCAGGTCAGCAGTACAATGGGCTGACAGTCCCGGCGAATACAATGATGATGTACTTGCACACACATTTCTGAATCTAGACCCATATGAACAGCGTTTAGCTAGTATATACATGATTCAACACCTCCTTATATTATATAAAAACCAACACTCCGATCCAGGATCCTTACCTGACATATTGACAGAACTACTCACAAATATATGGAGAGGGTCAGGTACTGATTTGATTAAGGAAATTCTAGAATCCCGAAATCAATATTTAAATTTCGTATGCCCAGAACACGTTCCAGTTCCCATTATGGGAAGAAAGATGTATCACATAGATAGACAGAATCCGTTACGCGAAGTGCACCCAATAAGAGGTGCCGGTGATAATTTTACACGCGTGTTTGTGTACACGCCTATAACTAAACTAGAATTATTAGAAATGAAGAAAGTAGTACCTAGTCATGACAAGGACCCAGCAGGTTTCCACCGTGAGATAAAAGACATGTTACTCATGGGAGAGTATACCTACCCCGACATTATGAAAATATTGAAAGTCCTATTACCAGCCGGTGTTTATGAGAAACTCAAAGAAAAGGAATGGGAGGTGGGAGACCAAAAGATAGATTGGACAGCATTAGAAAACGAAGAAAAGGCCCGAGCTGCAGGAGCAGGGCTTGGGGAAAAGACTACAGCACTAGCAGGATTACTAATACAGGTACTGCCACGTTTATTAACTACGAAAAAGGAAGACTGGGGTGCAAGCTCAGCCTGTAAACAAAAACCAGATGAAGACACTAGTGATTTCTATTCCCGATTTGAAAAATGTTTTAGTATAAATAGTGGCATAAAAGCCATTAGTGAGTCATATCCACATCTGTTTGTGACAAAATTAGTTGAAAATTCTCTGCTACAAGTCAAGAATAGAGTATTGAAATTCGAAAGTACCTGGCAAGGTAATACCCCATCACAGATGCTACAGATGTTACAATATCACCACAATAGAATTAGAGAAGAACAAGAACACGAACAAAGACGTATGAAAGATACAAAAATGAAAATGCTTGTTGCACAGTCAGTTCCAGCCGATAGTCATCAAAAGGGTGATTCCGCAGGTCCTGCGAAAGGGACATGCAACTATTGTAAACAACCAGGTCATTATATACACGATTGTCCAGTCCTGAAACATAATATTGCCACAGGTAGAACACATGAGAGACCACGTCCACCTAGACAGGATCAGAATCAACAGCAACTGCCTCAGCAGGCACAACCTAGGTTAGCTCCGCAACAATTAGCTCCGCAACAGGCAGCTCCACAACAGATCGTAGCACCACCACAAGCGCAGCCTGTCGCTGCAACACAAGCAACAACACAACAAATGTATCAGTACGCACAAACAGATTATCCCGATTATCAGCGATACTCATGAGATAGCCTAGAGAGGGAAGTTGGCTTACCCCTTATAGAGGTTCCTGTAGACCAAGAGGGACCTTATGTACATAGTGAACTATTAGGGGAAGACAGAATGTTTTTACTTGATACAGGGGCGAGCAGAACAACTATAAGACGCAGTGAAGTTCCAGGGGCACCCCTCTCAGGCTCACAAAATATTTCCCTTGGATTCTCAGGAAAACCTATAATAAATGACGTAACACAACCTCTTCCACTTACAGTCGGTCCATTAACACGTACTACAGATTTATTGCTTACTAAATCATGTCCAGAAAACTTGCTAGGTATAAAAACATTGAAAGCTCTAGGAGCCATAATATGTTGCTCTCCGGAAGGAGTACGACTATTTTTACGTGACTTTAAAGGTCACTACGTATCCAGAGACATGGATCATCGACTGCAGAATTTACCTACACATTTATGGGCACAAGGCCCCACTGATGTTGGTTGCATGAACATTACACCATATCGAGTCACACTAAAGACAGGAGTGGTACTACCACGAATGCGACAATACAAGTTACCACCAGATGCTGTAACGGCCTTACTGCAAATCATTGACGAGCTCATTGCACAAGGAGTGGTTGTCGAAACCGACTCCAATGTATGTAATTCCCTGATAATTCCGATTCTTAAAAGAACGGATCCAAAAGCTCCGCCTGTATATCGATTAGTTATTGATCTGCGCGAATTAAATAAATGTATTGTACCACAATACCCTGTGGTCCCAGATATCTCTTCATTACTCACAGCTATTGACTCAGAAGCAACGTTTTTCACTGTAATTGATCTCAAGAATGCTTTCTTTAGTGTCCCAATTGATCCAGAAAGTCAATATTTATTCGGTTTTAGTTTAAATGGACGAAGTTTTAAATTCACACGCGCACCTCAAGGATTTACAGAAAGCCCCAGCATCTATAGTCAAGCACTGAAACGAGAACTTGACAGTATCCACATGCCAGTTAACACTGCCTTGCTTCAATATGTCGATGATCTGCTGATCACCGCCCGAAGCGAACCTGAATGTGAAAAAGCGTCACTGACGGTTTTAAAATTTCTGGCCGACAAGGGGCACAAGGTGTCCCCTTCCAAGCTGCAATTCTGTGTCCAACGAGTTGTTTACCTTGGGCACTCGCTGTCCAAGGAGGGAAGGCAGCTTACACCCGATCGCATCCAGTTAATAGCTAACATGCCACCACCCAAGACACAAAAGGAGGTGCGGGCTTTTATAGGCCTCACTTCATACTGTAGGCAGTGGATCCCTCAATATGCATTTCTAGCAAAACCACTCATCCAGTTGACAACACAGGAGACAGCCACATCGACTGTCCTCCCTTGGACTCCAGAACATACACATGCCTTTGAAAGCTTAAAGAAAGCTTTATGTCAAGCACCTGTCCTAGCAACACCATGTTACAGTAAACAGTTTACACTCTTTGTTACAGAACGCGAAGGTACTGCTTTGTCAGTACTCACTCAGGAACAAGCAGGATCACACAAACCATGTGCTTATTTCTCTAGTACATTAGATCCAGTAGCGCAGGCACTTCCAGCGTGCCTGAAATCAGTGGCAGCAACAGCTTTAGCAATCAGACAAAGCGATGCCATAGTGTTAGGACATCAATTGACAGTACAAGTACCACACGCAGTAGAGGTTCTCTTGAACCGCACACAAACACAACACTTGACTATAGCAAGACTCACCGGTTACGAATTAACATTGTTTCAGCCACACATAGAAATCAGACGTTGTAATACGTTAAATCCTGCCACACTGTTACCAGTAGGCGGAACAGATCCATTGGCACATGATTGTGTCGAAGTCATTACTATCACGACGAAACCCAGACAAGACTTGACAGATATCCCTTTGACAGATCCAGACTTGACATTATATGTAGATGGGTCATGTATGAGAACAAGTACAGGAGAGTTAGTGGCCGCTTATGCAGTCACAACAGACACTGAAGTCATTGAAACAAATTGTATTAACACTTTGTCAGCTCAAGCAGCAGAGCTCATCGCTCTGACACAAGCCTGTATTCAAGCCACAAATAAAAAAGTCAACATATACACAGATTCACGTTATGCATTCGGAGTCGTCCATGACTTCGGCGTACTGTGGCGAGAGAGAGGTTATTTAACTTCTCACGGTGCCCACATCCAACACGGACCCCTCATTCAAGCTCTATTAGACGCCATTCATTTACCTACTGCAATATCGATTATGAAATGCAAAGCCCACACAAAAGTTACCGATATCATTTCTCAGGGTAATGACCTAGCTGACAGAACAGCTAAACAGACTGCTCAGAATCAGACTCATACAACTGACATGACAAAGACAATAGTCCTGACACCAACACATTGCATGATAGTTAAGGATCCCGCCCTTGATGTAATTGACATACAGACACATGCTACACCAGAAGAAATAAAGAAATGGACTGAATTAGGAGGGATCCAAACAGATCAAGGATGGATGACAAAGGAATAATCTATATGGTTTCTTCCCGACTCAATGGTCCAAGTCATCATTAACACAATACATAGTCCAGCGCACCTAGGAGAAAAAGCTATGCTAGACAGCATTCAACACATTTGGTTCAACAAACACTTGCGAGCCGCAGCGAAACAAAAAGTTTGTACCTGTATGATATGTTGTCAGTTTAATCCAGGTAAAAGCATCCCCGTAGAACAGGGTGGATTTCAAACTCCCGATCATGCTTTTGAAGTCCTCCAGATGGATTATATCCAGATGGAACGATGTCGAGGATTCAAATATGTTCTCGTAGTTGTCTGTGCTCTTTCCCGTTGGACAGAAGCATACCCGGTTTCAGATTACACTGCCCCGACTACTGCCAAACAGTTAGTTCGAGAATTCTTCCCACGGTACGGTTTACCACGTGTTGTCTACTCAGATAACGGCCAGCCGTTCTCATCCGAACTAATGAAACACGTTTCCCTTCTATTAGGATACCAATGGAAATTCCACTGTGTCCGACATCCCGAGGCGGCAGGTCTCGTGGAAGGCCATAATCAAACTCTGAAAATTAGATTGTCCAAAATATGTAGAGAGAAATTAGTCGATTGGATAGTAGCCTTACCAGTTGCGCTCTTTTACATGAGAATGGTAGCACATTCTCGAACAGGGCTATCCCCGTATGAGGTGATCTTCGGTAGACCACCAAATATGTGGGGGACGCCTATACCTCGTAAAATAACTGATGTTGACTGTAATATGCTGACAGATTACCTGGCTTCCTTGATGTCTGCACTACAATCTTGTCGTTCACAGGTATCCGCAGCTTTTCCCGACAATACTGAGGTGAAGCCCCATGACGTGGTTCCTGGTGACCTGGTTTTGGTCAGGAATTTCGATCGGAAGACCCAACTGGATCCGAGGTGGAAGTCACCGAAGTTGGTTTTACTTACCACAAGGACAGCTGTGAAAATCGAGGGAAGGAAAGGGTGGTTGCACTCGAGTCATATCAAGAAATTTTATGGACTACCATCCAGCGTAGAGACTCAACCCCGTATTCCCTCACAAACAGACTCAAAGCTCCCTTTGGCTGAATTAACGAAACCAGAACTGTATAAACTAAAATTGAGGTCCAGTAAGTCAGACAATTTGATTGTTTAAGTCCTCTCCAAGGTGAATCGGTTGAATTTGTCTCTGACACGTATCCTCTGGACCGGAATAGAGAAAGAAATAATCAAATGCTGCTCAAAAAGCATGCGTATTGTAAATCATTTCGTAGTCATTGTACAGTAACATTATTAATTTTGTTTTTTTTAAGTCTTCTGATCATCATTGTCAGCATCCTATTGCACATGTATTACCCTATTCCTAAGCGTGCTTATAATATAACTGCAGAACATTCTTTTAGTGAATTACCTCCACATGAATTGTCCTATAGATTTGCGCTGCGCAATAACACATTCATTAGTATGCTACATCATTCTCATCAAACCAGCAATGCCACAAATTGTTGGATATGTGGCCGACTCCCTCCCTATCAGAACTATAAGGGAGTTTTGCCCCTCTTTCCCTATCCGTTCACACACAATGGCTCCTGTGGAGCATGGTTTCGTTTGATTAATTCCCTAGATTCGAATTCCGCAGTTTTTCAAGACAAATGGGTATGGGGAAACCTGAACTTAGTTTTGCTTAAAGTCTGCTACCCTAACAAGGAGGGACTTCCCAAAAGAACAGGAACTGATCTAGAAAATGAAGTATATGGATTAGGTAATTTTACGCTTAACCTCATGATCCTGAACGTTGAATCTGAAGCTACACCAATCTTGCCCGCCATGTCAGTATTCCCAGTAAAAGGGGAACTATGTATAAGAAAGAATGGCTCCATACACATGGGCCATAGTAAATGCACCACTGTAATAAAATTCAGTGATCAAGGCAAGTCTACATTTAGAGCTTCTCGTAATTTCTACTTTATATGTGGCCAGACCGCATATATACGCCTACCTTTAGATTGGGATGGTACCTGTTACATAGCATTCCTCCTACCACCTGTTTTCCTAGCTCCTCCTGATTATTATAGAAATACCCATTTAGTACACAATAGACAGCAGAGAGATCTCCCAATTGTCGATTACACTGAAACAGCATGGGAAAAATACACAGATTTCAATAAAGGTTTCTTCCCCTATATAGGTACAGTCACTAATAGTAAGCTGATACGTAGATTAACCAGAACCCTTGAAGCAGTAGTGAATGAAACTATTTCCGCCTTAGGCAATTTAACAGAAGAGCAGTCTGCTATGCGGATTGTTGTGCTTCAAAATCGTCTTGTCCTTGACGTCATCCTGGCCGATAGGGGCGGAGCTTGTAGGGTCATCGGATCAAGTTGTTGTATTTTCATACCAGAAAATTTGCCGTCAGTATATAAAGCCATAACCCGCCTTCATAAGATTGTAAGCCAGATACACCAGAATCCAGGCACCTGGACTTGGTCCGGTTGGTTCTGGGGCGTGTTGTCAGCCTGGGGATGGAGAATGCTCTCCTTCCTAGGTATTGGCTTTCTCATACTATTCAGTTGCTGCTTATGTCTACAATGTGGGCCAGCGATTTGTGGTCTGTGTGCCACCTCGTGTATCCCACATCCAAGTTTTCGTTCGAGATCCCGGAAGAAGAAAGAAGAACAAATGATGCTATATGAACAGATCGATGGATTGATGAAGATCGATATCTCCTAAGGGTCCGAAGGGGACAAGGAGGGAATGAGGAAATATGAATTTTGTGATCAGTTATGTCCCCTATCGTAGACCCCAACGGCTCCATGTACATGCTATACGTACATGTATGTTCCCTCCTGCTCCAGTTTTGAAGACGCAAATATATGTGCGTCCACCGTCAACATGTCCTCTTTCAGATCCACCATGAATGGGTCAGATATTCCTTTCCTAAGTATGAAAGGCCACCGACTTTATGTGGTTCACTTTCCACATTTTACAGATTCAGGCGAGTAGGCCCGAATTCTGTCATCAAGCCTTTTCCTGCCTTCTGCCTCTGAAAGCTCCAGTCTGAGCCTGCATCTGTGACCATGAACTTTGTCTTATTCCTTGCGCGGCTAACGGTGCCTGATCCAGCCCGTCGCCTGCCAAAAACTGTATTTCACCTTCAAGATTATCTCCTCCGCCCCTCATCCGATGCATTCCTGTCTAGTAGTTTAGGTAAACATTCCTCCAGCTACCGTGCAAAGGGCCAGGCCTCGCTGTCCTCATGCAAGTAATTCATAGCCCTGTTACCATGGAATATTCCTACCCCCTCGCATCTAGTGTAGACACTTAGACGCTTGTACACGCACTAACAGTCAGTATAGTCAGTATAGAATAAGATTCTATCCTAAGAGACCTCTCTTTTTGGATAACACAGTTCTTTAAACATAGGATATTAGATATGATTTGGGATTAGGTTGACATAACCCCAGACTTCTGTCTCCACATGTAGAGCTAAATGTCAAGTCTCTTTCTCCCTCTAGTTGCACGTCAATCACACGTCATGCGGCTGCGCACGCATCTCTGCCAAATATTTCTGCTGACATTGCCGGATTCTCTTATGGATCCACCCACTTATGACATCATGTATAATGACGTTTTCTAGTTACGCCTATTCTAGTTACGCATACATAGTTCATTTTGTCTTATCAGTTGATACGCCTACTGCATCTGTTTCACTGTAATGCCTTTTCTATAAAAATGATTACCTGTCAATAATATATGCCCTTCCTTCCTGAACTTTCGTGGTGATGGAATAGAACGCATACAATTCGAATTGTATTCCTTTGTATAGGAATAAAGCCTTTTTAAACCTCTAATACCACGGATTCTGCCTCTCATTTTACTGAGTTATTCTTAATAGACTTTACCGCATAAAAAATAGTACCGGTAACGAAATATTTACCACAGCAGCAGCGGCGTAAACCATGCGCCATGTTGCTCCTTATTTACAACGTGACGCATCTAGGGAGATGCGTCACGTTGTAAAGCCCTGCTCTACATTAAACCGGCATCAGGTTTAATGTATGCAGGGTGGGCGTTCCATCGGAAAAGTGACGCAGTGAAATCTACAATATTTCACGGAGTCACTTTTCGACGCTGCTGCGTCAAAACCCTGCGCCTGCCTGAAGCAGGTGTAAGGCGTGACACAGCATGTTAGGTATGGGCAGCCCCTGAGTATTGCTGGAGGTGCGTCGCGCTTGCAACACAACTCAAGCAATTTGCCGCCCTTGCGGCGCATCTGTAGTGGTTCAAGGGTAGACTTGCGTGACGCATCTTACCTGGCGCATCCCTGCTGATATGCAGGGATGCACAAGTCCTTGTAAATCTGCCCTTCTGACTCCAGATGTACCAAATAACGAAAACAAAATAAAGTAGAGTCTTCGGATTGGACAAGGGAGTTTCATACAAATCCTTCAAGGAGACATTTCTACATGGGGTCAAGAAGTGTTCATTTCCCACTACCTTTGAAATCCTTTGACAAGTGTGTACACAATTTGGCATGAGTTTACATATTTCATTTTCTGTTGGTATGTTAAGGTAAACGCACAGCACCAGTCCAAAATTTCATGCAGACCAGAAAAGGGGTGTACAGTAACAGTAGGGTTAAAAAACACTTCGATTTGTTAATAATGTTGGCACTATTTGGCGGCTTTGCACAAATGTGGAGCTACAGAACTGGTTTTAAAATGTATGTGCAGCTGGTGATTGCCCCCCTGGCAGCTTGGTTGTGTGAAGCGAATCACCATTACACATGACACAAGGCTATGTGCAGCTGTGGTTAGCCTCAAAGTGGTTTTGTGCAACATTCGGCCTGTGGCCAGAACCTTAAGTTAACTCCCTCTGAAGACATCTGAAACCTGTGCAGCATAGAAAGTAGTCTGCTGCATAATGCATAGGCGATTTAATTCATACACTCACTGCTTATATCCACATGACCATCAGTAGAATACTTTTACCTTGTCATATATAAAGAAAACTTTATATGAAGTTATGTTACACCTGAATGCATTTTTAAAACAAATCCGAAATTTGCGTGAAAAAACACTGTTAAAGATCAGTTATAGTTAAAAAAAGATGACATTGGAAAATACTTGAAATTCCAAGCTTGGCAAACCACAGTTTGTCACAAATCATAGCTCAAGGCCAAAATGCAACTCTTATGACCTCACAATGTTTAGAACAATAAACAAGAAGACTTTACAGTCATTCCAAAAGTTAACTGTCTGGCAAAATGTCCTGTTTTTTAATGAGATCCTTTATGTTATTTATTAAGTTATATGTTATGCCAAGCGTGAGGTCATAAGCAGCACTTCATTCCTCTGGAAATTCCAATGTTTCCATTTTAAAGCAAGTATCCCAGCTTGTCAAATAGTAAATGAACCACTTCAGTTTTACATGTTCATGAGTAGAAAAAGGCACATTTCATTGTTTTCAACTTTGAAACAACATTTTCACTCATCTCTAGCCAATCAATCAATCAAATTGGATTTGTAGAGCGCAGATAATCAGAGCGCGGATAATCACCCATGAGGGTATCCAGGCTCTGGGTTTTTGCTGGGATCAGTCAAAGAGCTAGATATCGAGTCATTTTCTGAATTTACGTAGAGAGGATGATGTTTGGAGGTGTAGGTTGTTCCAGGTCCTGACGGTGAGGTAAGAGAAGGAGCGTCCTCTACTCTTTGGCAAATATGGGGAGTGTGAAGAGGGTGAGACAGGTTGAGTGTAGGTGTCTTGAGGCTTTGTGGAAGTTCAGGCGTTGGTTGATGTATGCTGGTCCTTGGTCATGGAGGGATTTGTAGACGTGTGTTAACATCCTGATTTGGAATCTTTTCTGAATGGGGAGCCAGTGGAGGTTCCTGAGGTACAGGGTGAAATTGGTCCATTTGGGGAGGTCAACGATGATTTTGCAGCTGGGTTCTATATCGGTTGGAGTCTCTTCAGGAGTTGGGTGGGGAGTTCTGCGTGGATTGCGATGCCGTAGTCCGTCTGGCCGGGACTAGGGTTTGAGCGACGGCCTTCCTGGTGCAGACTGGGAGCCATTTGAAGTTCTTTCGAGTATGGGGAGGATGTGGAAGCAGGCAGAGGAGACTGCATTAATCTGACATTTCATGGTGAGTTTGCTGCTCAGGTAATGCCGAGGTTGTGGGCATGGTCTGTAGGTGTGGTTCAGAGAATGGACGACCAACAGTTGTCGCTCCACGGGGAGGTGTTTTTCCAAACAATTCAGCACTTAGGTCTTGTCTATTTTGAGCTTCAGGCAGATGGTCTTTATCCAGTTGACAACGCTCATAATACAATTGTGGAAGTTGGTCCTGGTGGTGATGGGGTCGTCTAAGAGCAAGAGGATGAGCTGGGTGTCTTCTGTGTAGGTTACAGTGTTAAGGGTGTGGGTTCTGACGATGTCAGCCAGGGGTGTCATGTACATGTTGACCAGGGTGGGACTGAGTGATGAGCCTTGTGGGACTCTGCGGATGATGCCCCTGGGTTCTAAAGCGAAGCGTGGTAAGCAAATCCTTTTGGTTACTCCTGTGAGAGAGGACCTGAACCATTTTAGGACGTCTCTCAGGATCTAATGTGGCAGAGTCTTTTGAGGAGGGTGTGGTGAAATACAGATCAGAGCCGCTGTCCCTCGGTGGTCAAGGAGGGACCTGATGATGTCTGTAGTGGCAATCAGGGCTGTCTTTGTGCTGTGGTCAGCGCAGAACCCAGATTAGGAGGTGTCCAGTAGATTTTTGCTCTCCGGGCCTTCGGTGTGTTAGCAATTAATGGCCTTCTCAAGGACTCCAGGGTGTTGTAGAGTTCCTGGAAGGGAAGACGGTGTTCTCAGTGGCTGAAAGGCAAGAGAACCCTTCGATGATTTAGAAGAGTGCTTTGCTGTGGTTGGAACGGACTTCAGTGGGGTCCATCAAGGAGCATCTTTTTGTGTCTTCTAGACATTGAGGGTATATGTTGAGAGCTCACTTGAAGGTTGCTTAGCCTAGTCTGTGGGATCTTTCCTGGTGTGCCATCAATTTACTAGGCATTTGCAGTGATGAGGTGTAGCAGCCCCATGTTTGCTGCCTGCTAGGAGGCCTGGATTCTAGCCTAGGCTTCCCCACTTCATTAGGTTGAATGTACCTTTTTAAACTGCATCAGTCCATACTGTCAGTTGACCCCTCTTCCACGGAAGGGGTTTAAGCTGAGACCGATATTAAACGCTGTATGGCATTAGACTCACACATTTCTTTACAGTTGAGTACTCTTGCGAATGGCTGTGCTACTTTTGACAGAGTCTGGGTTGGACACAAACCAGCATTCCCTCTTGCTTGGATGTGGGACAAAAATGGGATTGATCACATTGGTGCAGCACTGGTATCCCGTATCACATGCTGAGTTTCTCTTTGCACTGGACCTTACCTGTTAGGAGGAGCATCACAGGTTCCACCAGTAGCGGTCAGTGCAACCTCCAGGTGTCAGGGTTGGAATGCATTCTGAAGCCTTCATACCTTCTGTTCCAGTGGTGACTGCTGCTACCATATCTGACCTTTGACCCCCAGAAGCACTGCCAAAGGGAACAGGTCTAGCATTAAGCTGCTGATGTCTGCAAACACAGGCATGCACAAAGGAGCTCAGGCTGTTTGTGCTGAATCTTTGTGCAACCGGTGTATTTCTGTGCTTGCTATGTCTACCTGTATGTGGCAATGTCAATGATATTTCTATAGCTCTTACTACCTGGATGGAGCCTTTTTTAGTGAACTCAGCGGCTGAAGGAAATAAAGACAGATGGTTGTAAATCCCTTTCTGTGGTCTGGATCAGCAGGAGGTTAGTGGCCAGTATTCGTAGCTGATGTTGTCATTTACCATTGATGTCCCAGGGATCAAGATACTATTTCATTTCAATTCACTAACTAAATGACTCCCTTGACTCTGTAAGGGAAAGACAGATATCTTTTAAGCAGACTAGGTGGCGGATTTAAAAGAAGGTGTCATGGGATGAAAAACCTAAATTCACTTAGAGACTCATGTCCCCCCAAAAAGGTGTTCTGATGACTCCATGTGCAAAAGGTGTCACCAGGACACAGAGTGACCATATGCAGGCAAAGTGTCTGATGAATGGTTCTGGAAAGTTGCCCATCATACAACCCATGTGGTCTTCTAACTTAAAGATTTAATCTTTTATTAACTTAAAATTTAAATATAAATATTTAAACTTGCATAGCACGTTCACCCTGTGGTGGGGAGAACCGACCACGTATTTGATATAATACTTGCAACAATCGCTCACCAAGATCAGGAGCTCAATCTGTGCAGCTAGTCGTGAAAGGTCTCTCACACGTCACCAGTTCCTGCTGATCCACGTTTGTCTAAACCGAACCAGTTCTGTGACATCGTCTCAGCACATTGGACAGGGTTGGTTTATTCACACTTGTGACTTTAAGAATGTATTCTGTCTGCCTGAAGAGATGTGCTTATATTTGCATTTTTAGACATTTCAAGGAATGCTTAGAAACTGAATCAATTAGAGAGTTGCTTAAAACTCAACTGGGGGCTGATTACATATGGAAAATAGTGCCCTGGAGGTCTGGGAGGGGCAGATGCCAGGCCTTATATAGTGGGTGTCTGGAAGGCATGTGAAAGGAGAGACTGAAGAGGGGACATCTGCTGGTGAGTACTGTGCATAGATGCTAGCACTCATTTTTGCGAACTAACATAGTCTGAGAGAGGGTGTAGGTGTGCGGCTTCTATCGTCATTGTGTTGGTGATGCCCAGTCACTCTGCCTTTACTGCGGCATAAACAAATCAGACACATCACATAAATGCATTTCCCACACATCCACATAAGCCTAACTTGCATGTATGCTGACGTACATAAAACTCATGCAAACATACATGCAAATACATATCTGTAAACCCACACACGTCACATATGAATCAAGTTACACAGGTACATGAGTGTGCGCACACATGTACACACATGTATACACACTGACACATACACACAATCACAGATATTGGGAGAATGATTAAACCCCCGTTTTTACTCTATTTACTCCTGTCAGGTAGGCAAATAATAATATGTAGCATGTGCCAATGTATTTACTAATAAGTGATTGTATGCACAATTATGTATATTCTATGTACTTATCACTGAGCAGTGATGAAAATGGGCCAATCAATCCATTGCTTGTCTTAAGATCTTGTGAACACTCACAAACTGGTGAGTTTGTGGACATTCACAAATTACACCCATTCTCATCCTGGATGGGGTCAGAGAATTGCTCCAGCAAAGGGTTGGAGTAAATTCTTCTCCAGGGTGGAACAGACGATGGAATGTCACCAAACCCCTGTCAGGGACATTGAAACGTAGGGAACGGGATTTATCCAAGAAGAAAATGCTTTCCCCAAGGATATAAATTACACTTTTAACATGCATTGGTAAAGCTAATAGGTCTGGCTATAAAGTGCTAACAACTGCAAACAGCATTTGTAATGTCAGTGTTTGCTTGTGTTAGTGCATTAAAACCAGGTAGACATTGAGCCGCAGATATTACAACATTTACTTTGTTGTGCACAATGACATTAGTGCATGTTGTGATACACTTTCTGAAACTAAAAACCACTTGATACAAAGTAATACACTGAACAACACAACACACTTTGATTGTTAAATACTAAGTGGCATCCTCACAGATGACACAAGGTTACACTAACATACACTGCAACACCAATACATGATGTTAATAATAATAATGATGTTGCTGATGCTGCTGTGGATAAAAAGTTGGGAGAACAGAAGAAGTGAGAGAGGGGCCAGGGACCTCCACGTCTCACTCTTGGTGCAGGTAGAGAGAAGGACAGACCAATGCCTATGGGGAACAGGTGACTGGGAGGGTGGGACCTTTAATTGTGTGTGTGCGCATACAAGTGAACACGGAAGTTGGTGTATGCCCAGTTTTGTGACACTGAAGGGTCACACCAGGTAGGCGCATGGGCAGTTTTGTGACATTGAAGGGTCAAACCAGTGTCAATGGATGTGTGTGTGTTTGTGGTTGACTATAGGTGATTGTAAAGACTGTGACTGAGTGTGGAAAAGTGTGGGTGCGACAAGTGTGAGTTGTTTTCAAATGTTAGCATGTAATCCAACTCTGAGAGTGCATATGTGGGAATTAGGTGATTGTTTGATTTGTGAATTATGAGTATGAGTAACCGAATATGGCAATGAGTGCAAGTAGAAGTATAGTTGAGTGTGCACTGAGCGAGTGACTGTGAACGCCTTCATGAAGGTGTAAGTTAACCCTTCTGTGGATGAGTTCGTGAGAGACTCAGTGAATAAGATAGTTAGTGTCAGTGAAATAAATTCATGGTATCCAAGTGTGCATATGTGAAAGTGAGTTAGATGGTCATGTTTGGGCATAATGGAAGCACTCAATCAACTTTTTACCTCACTGGGCAAAGCTTTGATGTATCCCATAAAAAAGGTGCTACAGTGTGAAATGTAGTGAGAGAAGTGTTGAAGGTTAGGAGTACGAATTCAAGTTCTGCTTAGAGGCAGTGACGTAGCAAGGATCCTATGGGCCACAATGCAATGAACAATATTAGAGCCCCAGTCTCTGAGTTTTGTATTACAGCCATTAATTGAGGTGAGTTGAGACCTAGATCCACTGCACCTGCTGCACTACTGTGTAGTAATTCACTCAACAGGATTCAATTAAAGAGTGATTTATTGATCCAAAAGACTACACAGCTGATCATCTGCCAAGTACATCCATGTCCCCAGTCAGTTGAAACAGAGTTGAATCATAACATTCCAAATTCAACAAGATGCAATGACATCACAAACCCAATGACAGCTGTATCAGAGAATGGTAAATGTTACATGAAACTTAGAGCACAGAATATAACATACTGCTAGTACACCTCTGCTTAGAGGTGGGTGTGTGGTAAGGATTCACAAATTAGTCGAGCACTTCCTATGTTTCAGCACGATTCACACAGACTAAAGCGTAATGACCTTTTGTATTATTTTGAGTTATAGGACATACAGACAAGCAGGAAACGCAGATTCCCACTTCCGACAGAGAAAGAGAGCTACACCAAGGTAAATTTATTTCACACATGTTCCCGTTCCAAATCTTAATGAAACTGAGACACATCAAAACCTGTTTATAGTGCCATTCTAGTAGAAAAAGAAACTGACAAATGTATTGTTTTCATGTTTCCTTTGTGAGCCCAGTGCATGAATTGTTTTTGCTAGAAGACAGAATCAACAAGTATTAAAATAGCACTTTCATACATTTAACATGAAACATTTATTCCCTAGGCTTCCTCTTCCTCGTCCCATTCCTTTCGTACATGAGTAATATGCCACCTTTACTGCCCCTTGTTCACCCAATCCTAAGCCTTTGTACACCTCCCAACTCCAAGGAGCTCCTCCCACAAACCCCTCTCACTCAGCTGCACGTCCAGTGTCTTTTTTGTGCCATTCCTTTCACTTTCACTGGGGATGCTGGAGACCCCTTTTGCAGTAGACAGAGTGAGGGAGAACTCTTTCTTTTAAGGTAAGGAACTATATTTTTCTTTTTAGCTGGAGCAGGCTTTTAGTGTCTCTTCACTGTGACTGGGGACATGTGGCATGTGAAAGGTGCTCCATTCCAATTTATTTCGATCCAATGTTATTGTAATTGCATTTATATAGTGCTTACTACTCCTGGCGAGGCGTTGAAGTGCTTTTTAACGAGTAGCCCTCTACTCTGGAACCCAAAAGGATTAGTGAGGTGCAGGGGCCCTTTTCTCTGCTCTTGGTAAGTGGTGCATTGCCCACTTGCTCTTTATGTGAATACGTGTGTGGTGTACCTGCCTTTGTTCCGTAGCCTCAGTCATTGCACCAGTCTGCTCTTGTATTAGCCACAGGCTGTAGCCCCCTCTTGTTCTATTAAACGCTGGCAGATAGGGCTCAAGCTGGTGCATAGAGCCGCTGTCTTTGCCCTCATGCAGGACTCACCTACTTCCATTCTCGGCCTCGAGGTAGAGAGGCTGGGAGGGGCTTTTAATTTATGGGCGGAGGATGTCTGGGTCACACTTTACATTTTATGTTTTGTTGCATAAATTAAATGTGATCTTATGTTGACTTCCTTGGAGCTCCCTTTAAAATAAAAAGGATGAGAGTTTCTTGAAAGAGGCACACAGTAGCCCATGTAGTCATGTTACTGCGTGCTATGGTTTAGGACCTCGGCACTATGTAAAGGGGATTGGATTTTGTCTGCTTGTTTTCCCTGCTGGAGTACATCAGCCAGCAGATATCTCCATGGTGTTGATCATAGGGGCAGAAGATGTAGGTCCCCTTTATTCTGTGAGAGGAAACTACAATCATGGTCAGGTCACTGACAGCTTTAACCACCAGCGGAACAAGTCCTCTCAGTTTGAGAACTGAACACTAAAGTGAATAAAAAAGACCCAATGATGATGCTTTTCACGTAGCCTATCAGGCAGAGAACCAAGATATAAAGCACTGCAGGTTTATTGTGAATGAGGGTTTTTAAACAATGAGAACCCAAAACCCTGGAAATACACAGGGCATGTGATTCATTCTCCTTTGATATTAAGTATACCTGACGGAAGTGGAATGAATCTCAGCTTCTCCCTCCCTCTCTCGATTAAAAGAAAAAGGAAAGCCTGCTGAGGTCAGCAGACCAACATGTCTGTGAATGCTTTTTAATAAACTAATCTTTGTTTTTCTGTTGAAGTACAGCCTTTATTTCATTAAAGGCAAATAGGATGTTCTTCAAAAGTGAATCAATCAGGTTTGTAGCTGTTATCATTGGCTTGTCACAATAACCAAATGAGGCCTCCCGTACTGAGCATAAGATCTCCCACAAGGCAACCACCAGGGATACAGTCATCCATTTGTACCGTAGACAAAATTACAGTTGGCAAAGCAAAACTATCTCTCCTATGAGGACCTAGCAAGGATTCTGACAGTGCAAATCTACTATACCCACGGTGTGCACCA
The DNA here is from genome assembly GCF_964204655.1 of Triturus cristatus. Lineage (NCBI taxonomy): Eukaryota > Metazoa > Chordata > Amphibia > Caudata > Salamandridae > Triturus > Triturus cristatus. The sequence goes on from NC_140590.1 coordinate 1,709,271,632, forward strand.
AAACGCATTCCTACTATAGTAATCTGTGATAATCCAGGTAACAAAATGTCTATCTGTAGGTTTTTATTCAGAGTAATAGAGATCCACCTTTAAATGCTATTGACTTTAACATATGCTTTTCACAATCAATATGTTAGGCCCACTAACTATTTTAATAAGCAATCAGACATATAGCCTTCGTCATTGGTTTATCAGCTCAAGACCTTTGTTCTGAGTGTAAACTTTCCAAAAAGCAACCATCTGGCATACAATCATAAAAATAGAATAGTATACAAAATTACAGTTGGCAAAGCAAAATCCTCTCTCTCCTAAAAATATCCGTTTCTCAATAAATATGGCAGGTCTAGTGCCTTTACATAATGTTTCGTAAGAAACAGATCAGGCCAATAGCCATGATCACTGGCTTGCACCATAATCAACTCCCCACTGCTTTGACACAAGCCAATAATTACAAAACAAGCAGTATTTTTAATGGGAGAACACACATTCAGCCCAATCGAGACCTGTACTCAGGGAAACTAACATGTTAGTGGAGGCTAAACTGCTCTCAATGTAAGACTCTGAAAGCCCTCTTTTGTTAATCCCATAAAACTAGGCGACCGTTACACTGTCATCCGACCTAAACATCTATGTACATTAGTGTATATCTGGGCTCTTAAAACTGAAATCTATGACTGCACTCCTCACACCTGTGCTGCCACTAGAGAAAACAAACACTGTAAATTATCTAGGTATCTAAGACACCTTAATGGCATTACAATGTCATATATGTGTTCCTGGCAGGCAGGAGGATAAATAGCATGTTTTTCTGGAAGCACACAACTTCTGCCCAATCAAAACATGTACTCCCAGCTAACAAGATGTGAGTGGAGCCAAAGCGACTCTTCTGTTAGGGCTTCTCCAGCTCTTTGTTTAGGTTGATCGCTTAATGTCTGATAATCTGTTGTGCTGTCAAGCTAGACCTAAAAGGGTCTCCTCTGCTACCTGGGGACCAACTGAAATGTCCAGTAGAGGAAGCAAAATGAAATAAAAGGGCTACCTCTGGAGTCGCTAAAGTCTACTGAAGGGAAAACATGAATTATAAAGCACAGTAGCTATGTTCCTTCTTTTAGAGGCAGCACACAGCTTCATCCAATCAAATCATGTACTCCTGGCTCCCAAGATGTGGGCAGAGACAAAACCCCTCTCTCCTGGTGGATCTCACACAATTGTCTGGCGATCATGAAAAGTTCAATTGGACAGCCGGGTTCCCTTTACGTCATGCTCAATTTTACCATGTGTATCGAAAAGTATTGTTGAATAGGATGCCTGGAAATCTTATGCTAAAACAGTTTTCTAGTACCAATAGTTGTCGATTCCAAAAAGCAGAAAATCTGTAACTGTTCTTATGAGTACAATTATGGCTGCAGATTTCCTAATTCTGATGAATTGAGACAATGTGTTGATGCATGTTGTATTTCTGAGATTGGCATGAAGTAAAATGGAGTCCATGAAAAGTTGCATTATAAGCACACATTCAATTTTGGGGCTGCGTAATACACAGACTCTGTGTAAGCACACATGGTTTCACTTTCACATTAACACATGCAAAGACCCTTGCATTGACACAAGCAAAGACCCACATACACAAGCACTACTCAGAAAAACAATACCACATAAACACATACAGCAAACTGGCTAAGAAATTCACAGGCCACAAAGGGCATAACAGGATTCAGACTTTGGGGGTGGAAGGCTAACACTTGAATTAGTGGATCCATCAACACGCCCATCTTCAGAATCCTTTTGAGACCAAGTCAAAATTACTTATGGGGCGTCTATTCTGGTACAACGTGAATGTCAAATAGAAAATTCTCAATCAAATACGGCAACTTACAGTAGTCTCAATGTAATAGATATTTTACCAAAGAAGTTTGGGAAGGTGAGAAACCTGAGAGTGGAAGATATTTACACTAGAGTAAATAGCTGCAAACTTCAATATTTTGTGGTCATGCCTTTGGAGGGTTACATGCATTCGATATCAAAAAAGCAAAAGAAATGAATCTGTAATGTAACTGCTGCTCATTTAAAGTTCTCCAATACATTTAGGTCGAGTTTGCAGTATGTATGTAAAAAGAAAATCAAAATAGTATTGATGAGATGTGGAGGAAAGTAGAAAAAGGGAAAAAAAAACTCTGCATTTACAAGTTTTCTAAGTTTTGAGAGATTGAGGAACAAAACAAGCATGAACTTCAGCCATCCTCTTATTTATATGTTGGTAAGAGAAATCAGGAAATGTAGACATATCTTCAAGACAACAGTTATAGTCCGGAACATCATTCCATGAAATATCAAATGTCCTCAATAAAATCTGAAAATAAAGAAAATGTAAATAATGAGCATATAATATCAAGTGGCTGCAATATCGTGACCACAATATTGAGAAGATAAGTGCATATGCTAAGTTTAGATTTACTATTCATAACTCCAAATCTATATCCCTTTACTATATAAATATCGAGAACTAAAATATTGATATTTTAGTCCTCGATATTTTGGTCACATATTCTATACTTGATTTCCTGGATCTAGTCTACACCCATGTTTACCATGCAACAAAGTGGGTGGTTTGGATCCCTCTTTTACAGCTTAGAAAATGTTCTTTCTAGGATGTACTCCAGACAAGCCTTTCTGTAGAATGAGGCATCCCACAGCAGCGTGTTCTACATCCTGGGGCACCTACAACAGATGCACAAAGTGGTGTACTGTTTCTGCACCTCATGTCGCCTGCCAAGGTAAAGGATTAACCAGGGAAAGACAACTGGGTAGGCTTAACATAGAGACTTCCTCACCTTTAACCAGAGTCTTCAGTTGCACGCTTCACACCTGCAATCCACCAATTGCCAGTACTCAGAAGACTAATCAGCAACAGCATCTTGCTATCCAAAAGGCCTTCTTGGGATAACTAAAGGAGCACTGTCTCCACACCCCTCACTTCACTGTCCCAGTCTTCCCACTCCACCTGCAGGAATATAAGCTATCCACTTCGACTGTCTGGGAATACAGTTGTCACCTTCCATTTTGTGGAAGGACAGGTCAGGGGTATTCAAAAAGCATACCACTGACCTCCACTACTCTAGTTCACTCAAACACAAAATGCAGTTGCTACATTAGTGTCACACACCAACAAGCTGGGTGTTAGCGCAAATGCTTCTAATGTTTTTGTTAAATCTGTATCATCATACTCATAATTCCACTCGCTAAAAAAACAATCATGTGGGGGAGGGATGAATGAGAATACAGGAGAGAATAACAGGGGGACGATAACCAATGCGAAAGAGGGAAGAGATTAGTGAATAGTTAAGTTAGGAAAGTAATGAAAGAGTTAAGTTGAGAGAGATTCAAAATCATGACAGGAGAAGAACAAGAAAGAGGGACAGAAGAGAGGGGAATGTTGGGTGGTCCAGAAGGGATGGTGTAAAAAGACCTCTGTGAGATGTGAGATTGCATGTGGAACAATTCATACATGTAAACTTAGACCTGAAGACCTGAAGTCTAGGTTTAGGCCTGAAGTATAAGGGCCATATGCAAAAAGGTCAACTTAGACTTCAGGTTTAAGATTGCCTTTGTGAATGGGCCCTTAGACTTCAAGTCTAAACTTAGACTTCAGGGCTAAACTTAAACCTCAGGGCTAAGTTTACCTTTGTGAATTGGGGCCAGGGTATCTTTCTGCCTTCAGAGTGACATTGTAGCTAATGTGGCTGTAAGGTGAAGGGAGACAGCCCTACCACTTTGAAGATACTGCTTCCCAAAACCACCAGTTATCAATAGTCTATGAAGTTCAACCAGGAGTGACTAGTTGCGAAAAAAAACTGAGAGGCGCAGCTTCCCCGAAACAATTAATGAAGATCTAGTGGGTCTATCGAGGTGCATCATAGGTGTAAGCAACATAAAGTAGTGTCTTTTTAAAACCACCAAGGTTATAGTTCTTATGAGGTTCATAGGGGCCAACCAGGAAGATGCAAAAGCACAACCCCCTAAGAGACACAGGTTTCAAGACCCACCAGCTAATAATCGTATATCAGGTCTACCTAGAAGCAGAGCAGCCCCCATAAACTGATAGGCAAACAGATAATTGAGGGTTATAGACACAAATCAGACACAGTAGTATGTAGGAAAGTACATAGGAAAAAATGAATATCCAAGAAGTGGATTATGGGTTATCATCAGGTGAGTGTTCTTCAGGGTCAGAGACCCTGGTCAACTGCCAAAGAATGTATCTGTTTGCTTCCATCTCCCTAGTAAACAGTGGAGATTGTGCAAGTGTGAGTTTGAGAAGGTGAGGTGGAAGGCTCCAAAGTGCAGCTTAGTCACCTGGCCTCAGGGCAGGATTAATCTAACAGGCTGAAAAGTAGCACTGATCCTGGCTGAGAACCTTCAAAACCAAATTACACATAGATATTGGCAGTGTGACATAGTTCTCGATCACAGTACAAGTTAGACACTGGTTTTATGCTCAAATTACTAGAGGACTAGAAATGTGGATGGTAACACAACCTGGGCTACCATCTTTGACAATTGTCACATGTTTAAAGTAGGTTTAGTAATTCAGCAAACTTGGTCTATTTGTGTAAATAATAAAGTGTATGGATGAAAACACTGTAAGAACATTCAGTTATATGTGAGCTAACACTCAATTGAAAGCTTGGACAAATTATTTGACAGTGCACAGTAGGTCTTTTCCCAAACAAAAGTGGAAGCAATTTTGGCATGTAATTAATGTTAGTAAATGAATACTTTCTGGTGTTGCACATCTGCATTTGATGATTTGGGTTTAACTACTGTTAAATTTCAGGAGTTTGCTTTCGAGAATTTTCCAGTGATCTTGTCCAATCCTGTCACTTCCTGATACCATTATTCTTTATGGGCTCTTTGTAATCTACACTTTTAACAAACCCTGAATCAACTGGTTTAACTGAAAAAACTTTATGTGTGAGTGTTTTAAATCATTAGGAAATTAATCTCTTAGTCCGAAAATATATTTTCTGCACAAAGGCATCAAAATATATGCCAGCATACTGCTCCGGGAATTATTGCTATGATCCTGTGTGAAAAGGCTTACTACCCTTCTATCAAAAAGGCGTTCATGAAAGAGGGTCTATGGTGGACAACATACTTGTCCTCCCATACCTTGCCCATGAAGCAGCAACACATAATTCAACGCTGCTGTTTGTTTGTTTGTTTCATCAACTACTCAGCAGAATTCGAAAGAGTTGCCCAGAACATCTTTGGTAGGGGTTATTGGGTTGGAACATTTATACAAATTGCTATGAGCAATCAGGTCCTTATAAGGCAAGACCTGAGTACGAGTTAAACTCATGGGGCAGATGGCCAATGCCAAGAATGACACTGACCGAGGTCTGAAACAGAGCTATGTGCTGGAGCCAATGCTATTCAATCTTTATACTGCGGATCTAGACCCAGCCTTAGTAGGAGCCAATCTAGTCACTCCTAAAATTGGACACTGGAGAATTCCACTCATACAGTATGCCGGTGATCTAGTACTTTTCGACCATGCAAAATCTGGTTTGCAAAAAGCACTCAATGCACTGAACATATACAATTTCAGGAATGAGCTTGTGGCTAATGGGAGCTAAATAAAAGTAGAACGTTTCTGGAGATGTCCTAAGAAGAGGCTTACCAGTTGCGGCCACTAAGTTTGGACTGTGTTCAACATTATATCTATTTAGGAGCATGGCTATGTGAAACTGGGAGGCCGGCTTTGCAGCTAAACAAAATGATAAGCAAAGTAATAATGGCAACATATGCCTTGTGAATATGAAACCTGATATTTGACATCCCCACAACTACAGCCATTGGTAGGGTGGTTCGTGCCAAACTTCTCCCCGCCCTCAACTCTGCTCAGGAAGCATTTCCCCGCATGATGGGCACTGCCCTAGAAAAGATCCAGTGCACAGCCTACAAGAAGTTATTCCACTTCCCATCTCACACAAGGAATACCTTGATAGGCTTGGACATCAAAACCTGGAAAGCTGGGCAATTCTTGCAACATTCTATATTCAGGCAACGGCTGCCCCCAACAACACCATGAAGGCCCTAATAGAAACAATTTTTACATCTACAAACAAGCCCAGGTCCAATAATCTGGTGGTATCTAAAGAATATGTACAACTTGCAGGCAAGAACTGGGACAATAATTTGATTAATTATACTTGCATTAAAACCGCAATAAAAGACAATTGTTCAATTGTTCATTAGAAGTAGACATGGAAGCTCTTCATGACTGGGCTCCTCATGAGTCAATAATGGAACCACAACTGCCCAAGTCAGCCAAGTCCCATCTCCATCAAGTAGTAGAAAAGCACATTTTCAAATATATTCTATTGGCCAGATTAGTCCTGCTTCCAATCAGAGAATTGAACCAAACTTGGAAATAACTTGATAATATCAACAGTTGTAGACAATGTAACTGGAGAAGAGAATCCTTGGCACACATAATTCTCTGCTGTCCGACATTGCAACATCCCCGCTGGCTCCTACCGAGGCCTTCTTACAGCATTGTATTCCGTCAGCCAAAGAGTCCGTCCCTCTTTTGTACACCCTGCAGTCAGTGGCAGACAAGGCCAAGTTTGGGGAAATTTGTAAAACAAGCCCGAAACTTATTAAAGAACATGAGTAGTCTACAGCCTTCACAACTTGCGATTCATCTCCGACTGTGGGTAACGTGAAATGGGCTTTACATTGAAGTAACAAACTTTGACTAACCCTGTCACTGGGTTTCCAGAAACTGCTGAACTTTGTATCTGAATGACATAGACCTCAATTTGCTACATTCAACTGGTACTTTATCCGCTTTGGTCCCCTATCAGCCATCATGACCAGCCTGATCTGGAGATGTCTTAGCCCACAAGAATACTTATGTGGCTGGCCGCACTTTGCCAGCAACTCTCTCCGAGGCACATAGCATCTTAACTATAAGGCCAGTTGTTGCAACAGATCTTGATAAATTCTGCTGCCACGGCCCACAAATTGTAGAACTTTAGTGCCTTCAGTATAGACCTGTCGCCACGTAATTGCCATTTTATCAAAAGTACCTTTTCATGCACTGCACTTTGCACGTTGGGTCTATGGGTGGTGTTATCATGCCCAGTAAGATCTTTAGCCGTACTCTCCCAGGCATGTGTAGCCTCTGTATATGACTCCTCATTAAGCCATCTGCACTTTACGAAATGAACTTTTTTAGACACTACACTTTTCATTTTTGGGTTGTGTCATTATGCCCAGTATGACCTTGAGTCGTACTCTCCTAGGCACATCAGCACCTTATTTATAAGGCCTTGAAAATTGTAGACCCAGGGTCATTTCCATATGTAACATTTTATTATATTTTCTGCAATTAAAAATCAAATACAGAAAAACAAATTCCTTCAGGCAGTGTACTTTGAACTTTAGCTTTATGGGTTGTGTCATTATGCCCAGCAAGATCCTGAGCCATCTGTGCCCTATAAAACACAAACCTTGTGCAGTTTCTGCATATGATTCTTCATTATGTAATCTGCACTTCATCTCTAGGCTCGGTATTTTGCACCTTAGCCCTATACTTCAGCTGGACACTACCTGTCAGTACACTTTACACGTTAACGTCCCGAGTCCTGTGGAATTTAGAATTACTACCATCCACACCATCATGACATGCTACATGTACGTCCTTAGTATGCACTCTCATTCTTTAATGATTTTAAGGAAAAAGGGGAAGCTGTTGTGATCCGAAATTTTTTATAAACTGCATTAAAGTTTTGTTTTATTCATATAGTGCTGTAAAATATGTTCTCATATAAGAAAGTTATTTTAGGAGGGTTTATTGCTCTGTTCTATCACACTGATATTTGTAGTTTATGTAACTCGTAATTAGTTTAAGTAATCTTATAATAATCTGAACATTGGCATCAAAAAATATACCTTCTTTCCTTTTAAGAGAGGAGCCTGTGCTGTGAGTTTTCACACAATCACTTATGATGTTTCTCCACTGACCAGCTGTTGTTTTGTATCACAGGATCAGCTACAGAAAACACATTGAAAACTTCATAGCTGATCACCATGAACACCATCACTGTCTATGAACATCCCAAGTTCCAGGGGCTCAGTAGGACCTATAAGGCAGATGTTGTGAGTCTGGTAACAGAGAGCTTCGGAGACTGCATCTCATCTGTGAAGGTGGTGGGGCAGCCATGGATAATGTACGAGCATCCAAACTATCAAGGATGGTTCATTGTCCTAGAGGAGGGAGAACATCCGGCGCTTGAAATGAATGACAAGGCATCTTCTCTGAAGATGATCACTGACGACCTGACCAATCCAAAGATCACAGTCTATGAGCATCCCAATGCCTCTGGTAGTCAATCAGTTATGACTCAAGAGACCAATCTATCGTTTGGAAACATGAATGATAAGATATCCTCCCACAAAGTCCAGAGTGGAGCATGGCTTCTGTACGAGAATCCAAATAGAGGGGGGAGGTATATTTTAGCCAGGGCTGGTGAATATCTGGCAAACTACTGTGATGTTGGTTTAAACGATCAAGTATCCCATGTGTATCCGCTGCGCCGTGGGAAACCCTCTGTCACCGCCACACTTCTATGGGACAAGAAAAAGACAGAGAGTGAAAAGAACATCCAGGCAGATCAGTATTTTTACGTCAACAACACAGACAGTGAGCAAGAGTTCACTGCTGCTTCTTGCAAAGAGTATGAAAAATACGTCTCCCACAGCTTTGAATTCAGCAATGAGTCTTCAGTCAAGGTGGGTGCCTCATTTAGCTTGCAAGGAGTGGTCAATATTGATGCAGAGGCATCCACCACCTTCTCAGTAAAGAAAGATGAGGTTCAGGCATTCACCACGAGGAAGAAGGCAGAGTTAAGTTTGCCGATGAAGGTACCACCACGCACAAAAATAACAGTCAGTTTCATGAGCAAGGAGGTGACCATCTCAGTTCCAGTGGAGCTGAAAATTTTCCAGGGGAGTAAGACGGTGACTGAATATGGCACATACCACTGTGAGTCTGGCACAGATATCTACATTGATGTGCAATCTGACACCATTAGTAAAGTGTAGTATCAGTCACACTTTCTTCTTGTTATGGGCTACGCCTAAACATTGATATGCTATTCTTTGATTGATTGGGCTTTTTTTGAATAAGGGTATATATATATATACCCTAAGCATCTCTGCTTAAAAGATCTCTGTCTGAAAACTTGTGCAAATCAAACTAATTCATACCCTAGAACCTAATTGTCAGAGCTGCACATGTGTTGTTCTGCTGTCCGCAGTACAGGAGCCAAATCCATACTCTGACTGTGTGTTACTGTTTTCTGGAGTCAAACTTCTGTCCCATAGGTTTTAGTTGATGTGCATTATGATAGATCACTGGTGCCTTGCTCAATGTTTTTGAATAAGCCAAATACTGTAAGCAAGAGCATAAGTCTCTGGGCGGGTAGGACCATCTCTAGGGTTTTCATCATCAGCAGGGCACACTTGCAGAATTTGCGCCAAATTCACAAAGAAGGGCCTAAAGCTGTGCTTGAAGATTTACACCTACATTCAAGTGTAGAATTACAACTTTCTGGAATGCCCACACTTTTCCAGGAATATGCATGGTCCAGTTGTAGGTTTTCCATTCTTAGGAAGGTCATGTGACATTCGCGGAAAGATCCCAATCCTCTGCAGAGTTACTTACCCATAGCAGAGAACTCCACAATGAGGGAATAGAAGCCCCTGTGCAAATGCACATTATTTTCTCCTTGGAAATCGTACTGGTCCTACAATCCCAGCAAAGTTCTAGCTGCTAATTCCCCATCTCACGTGGCTGATCTACAGCTCTTTCGAGGCAAGAAAGAGGAAGAAGAAGAACTTGTGAATGCCCACAAACATCACTAACCATGCCTTGTAATGCCCACTTCCCACCTTGAGTGGAATACATAGCTGCGGAGCACGCCAATAGGCTAATGCCTGCCTAGAATCACATTACGATTTCCTGGCAGGTGCAACTGAACTACATTAACCTGTGTCAATATTCATCCAATCAAATGAAGCAGGGGCATAGCAAGGTCACCGTAGGGTCCTAATGCAAGCATCAAACATGGGCCCCCTTTATGGAAAAAAACCCCTGATATTTCTGGTGCAGATAACCCTCCTGCATTCTAGCCCCAGGTGCCATTGCACCTCCTGTACCATTGGTAGCTACATTCCAGAATGGATAAACATTCAAGCGCAGCTGTACTGGATTACTGGACTTTAGATTGTTTGTCATTTTTTGCTCATTATATTACATTTTAGTTGGTATAAGTAAAATATTTCTGTACTGCTTTTAAATCTAAACAAATAACCCCCCATGAAATGAAATAAACAAAGTAAATTATTTTGCATGTGTCTGAATTAAGGATTACTTTTGTTTTTGTTTTTTTCTCCAATATGGGAAACAAGCCAATGACCAATGTTTTCATTTCCTGTATGATTATATCTGTTTCTGCTTGAGAACGAATACATCTACATTTTCAACAGTTCAAGAGTGCATTTGTGTGATCATTATTTTACATTGGAAAACTTTATTGTCACCATCACAGACTGATATATTGGATGTTTACCAAAGAGCCAGGGGTACTAAAATTGATGTCAGTTACTTTGACCTCTCTCTCCCAATGATATTGGCGGAAATTATCACATGACCAATTAACTTTGATGGCATCACAGGAAAATGCTCTATCTAACCTTTGGGCTTGATGATAATACAGGAAGTGACACCACTCTACATTAACCTCTTGAGTGCCCATGACGAGATGGTCTCGTCATGGGCCGCGGTTGCGCTGTGCCCATGATGAGACTATCTCGTCATGAACCCCGCCCGCTAATGAAAGGGCCGGCACAGGGCGGGGAAAGGGCGGGGCACTCAAGGGGTTAACAAATCGTACAATAAAAAAAAGTATAACAAGGTAACAATAACTATACCAATAGAGATAAAACTCTACACATTCTATAAGCCATATATTAACTATGGTCCCACCATGTTACGCGAAAGGTACAAAGATGATGGACTAAGGGCAAACGAATCATTGTCTAGCAGTACTGTACTACTTATTCCCAAGTACACCCTCTAATGCTCCATCTCACTTCAATCCTCATATTCCCAGACTTTGCCTCACCTGCCCAGTTATAAAGCCAGAGGAGCATTTGTGTTGGATCTGCCCTCTCTCCGAACCAGTCTGGACACTGACTACATGGGTGCAGCTCCTGGGTATAAATGTATCTGCCACAACGTGCGGCTGCCCAGCTCACACCAGGTGCCAGATCCTCTGCATCTTCTTGTAACTACCACTGGGTGACAGGAAACCACAGTGTCTAGTCTAGTAGCAGCAGGTTTAATTTAGTGATTGAATTGTTATGTTTTAATACAAACTAAGCCAGCTTGTCCAGGTGTTTATAATGGCGTGGGTTTACATTCACAAAATCTGTTTGGAATGTACAGTGCACCTTCCACTATCTGAACTGCTTCCTGTGGATTGTTTAATCACATTAGCCCATGTGATTGAGATGATGAGCCTTTACCCTAGGAGCTACTACTGTGAATAGAAGCATTGTAAATTTGTATGAATTAAAGCTTTGTACAGTTGTAGAACAAAATATTGCCTACTGAAACATTGAGCTACCAAAATATCTTGACAAATTATAACAAAAGTACACACAGAAAAATATATAAAAACAAAAACAATTAATTTGATGGCAACAAAATGGCCATCATGCAGTAGAATAGAATAAAAGAAGCTCTGGCAGAAATATTACAGATCAAAATAATTATTTGTTGAGATATCTATCACGGGATTCTTGGAATTAAAAATTGCAACAAGATATAATAAGGTATATGTGCTCAGTCTTCAATGATCACTCATTGGGGTAACAAAGTGAAAAAAGAAGGGTAAGCATGGCACACACAAAGAGCAGTGTTGGTCGATAATCATCATTTCTTATGACATTTGCACCTATAGTCAACAGCGCTTCAAAACCACAAGCAATGGTGAATCAGCATCAAGACCACAGTATGGAAGGAGTCAGAGGCACCTAGAACACCCGAGGAAATCAATAAAGGGAGAAAAATTGGGGCCAATGACTCAATAGAAAATAGAGTGCAGCCGGGTAGTCATCATTAAATGTAGGTATCATCCTAACACAAGGGCAAGTGACCTAAAGCTTCTTATAAATTCACACGCAAAAAGCATTAAACAAGAGCCTGATAGATGTGTTTAAATTATTATAAAAAGTTCCAACAGCAAAAGGGAAAAACACGACACACTGGTTGAAGAAAGGGTGATGCACCAGGATTTACTCACCGCTGTCAAAGCCCAGTTTGTTGGGGAAGTCTAGAAATAAGGGAACATGCTAAATATAATTCCCAGCAAAACATAAGAAGTAGTACATCTAAAGGTGCTAAAGGAAAAAGAACTTACCCAAACAACTGATGCAGCAGTTCGCTCAAAGTCTGGACCACAACGGTTACACTTTTCACCCATGACCAGAGGTCTCAAGACCATCATCAGTTGTGCAAGTTTTTAACCCCTTCCTCTATAGCTTCCTTCCATTTGTGGATCCCAATTGATATATTAGTGATATAGGTACAACGCTTTTCCCAATTGTAGCACAAATTCCACACTTTGGGCCTGATTACGAGTTGCTCGTAATGTTTTGACCCATGCATTAAACCCTGCTTACACATTGGTCAGAATTATGAGTTTGAAGGTATTTAACACATCCAATATTTATGCCTCATGAATTGTTACATTTCAGCAGGCGAAACCTGCTAAACTTTAAAAGGGGAAAACATACGGTAATTACTGTATCATGCAGATTTTGGTGCGTTAAACAACAAAATCATCATGTTATTCCCTATAAATTCATAATAGCTGTTATGTATCGCACCCAACAATTGAAGCATACTAGTTATTGTTATGTATTGGGGCGATAAATGAAAGATATTCTCGTAATCAGGATCTGTGTAGCTTAAATATAACACAGAGTCATTCTGGTAGATAACAGTTTGTTGATTCTCTGATGCAACTCCAGCAATGTGTCCTTTCACATGGGGCAAGCCCCATGTGAAAGGGCCTGCATCAGTCTTATGCCTGCTGTGTGGCAGGTGTAAGATATTGATGCAATGGCGTCCTAGAAGTGGCGCACTGAGTTCTCATAGATTTCAATGCGCCACTTCTACGAGGCATTTTGCGGGGCAACACCCACCCTGCATACATTATGCCTGGCGCAGGAATATTCGGTGCAGGGGTTTACAAAGTGAAGCATCTGCTTAGATGCGTCACTTTGTCAATAGGGCGTAACATTGCACATATTTTATGCTGCCTGTGCGTCACGAAAAGTGACGCACCAGCGGCATAAAAGTGAAGCAAAGCCTCATAAATAAGGCGCTTAGAATTTGGACGAGTGTTCCTTTGCACTGTCAGGGACCTAATGAAATGAAATTGTGTATTTAATAAATCGTGCAGCTACTCAGACTAGAGAGTCCTGGCGCATGACAGTGGGAGGAAAACATGCGTAAAAGACCCATCAGTTATCAAAAAGCCGGGTTTTTAAGTTCTTTCATGAAAGAGAGTAGGTCTGTGGTTAGTCTCAGAGACTCAGGGAGGCTATTCCACGATTTTGGGCCTAGAAAGCTGTGGGATCTGCCTCCAATGCGGGCACTGCATATTTTAGACATGATGGCCAGGTTGGCATTGGAAGAATTTAGGGGTCTAGCTGTTGTGTAGCGATTAACGCGCTTATTTATGTAGCCGGCTCCTAAGCCATGGAAAGCTTTAAAGAAGATGGTCATCGCTTTGAAGCCGATCCGTTCTTTTATGCGGAGAGACTTAAGAGTAGGGGTCATACTAGTTCTGGGTTTAGGTCTCAGGATGGCTCTGGCTGCCGCGTATTGTACCACTTGTAGGCGCTGGATCAGGGATTTGGGAAGACAGAGGTACAAGCTGTTGACATAGTCAAGCTTTGATGTCACCAGAGTCTGCACCACGATCTTTCTGCTCTCAAGCGGTAACAGTGGCAGGACTTTTTTTAGCATCCAGAGTATGCCAAAGCAAGTGCCATTTAGATTTTGAATTTGAAAGCACATGGAGAGTGTCTTGTCTATGACAATTCCTACGTTTTTGACTTTCTCCTTTTCAGCGGGCGGGGGCGGCAGATCTTTTGGCCACCAAGCGCTCCAGTCAGGCGTTTCTGGATTACCAAAGAAAACAACTTCAGTTTTGTCAGGATTGCACTTCAGCTGATTGATCTTAAGCCAGTTAAAAACCTTTGTGAGGCAAGACCTAGTCATTGCCCCGTCAAAGTCAGTTCCTTTTTCACACGTAAAAATCAGCTGAGTGTCATCAGCATAGGAAACAATTTTGGCGCCCTCTTCCTCTACCAGAAATGCAAGGGGGATAGATATATATTAAAAAGGGTAGGACTGAGAATGGAGCCCTGAGGGACACCTACATTCATGGCCGGAACTGGGGATGAGAAAGGGGGGAGCCAGATGTCCTGAGATCTATTTGCCAAGAAGGATGACATCCATTGTAAAGGTGGTCCCCCCACAGACCGATGTTAGCAAGTCTCTCCGGGAGCCTCTCATGTGGGACCATATCGAAGGCCGCCGACGTATCGAGCAGTATCAGAACAGTCTTGCCTCCCTGGTCCAGCTTACCCTTGAGAAATTCAGTCATTTCCAGCAGAGCGGACTCCATACTGTAGTTAGCCATAAAACCGGATTGGGACTCATGAAGGAGCTTCCCATCTTCAATGTGTTTTTGGAGGGCCTTGTTTACATGCTTCTCTAGTACTCTGGAGAGGGTCGGAAGAAGGGAGATTGGCCTGTAGTTGGCAGGGTCCGTCGGTTTGGCGTTAGCCTTTTTTATCAGTTGAAGAATCTTAGCATTCTTCCATAATTCCTGCATGTTGCCTGAGGAGAGAGAAGCATTAAAGAGCTGGTTTACTGTGGGGTTTATGGTGGGAACTAATAGGTTCAAGATATTCCCTGGACATGGGTCAGTGGGAGAGCCAGACTTAATGCTTTGGAGAGGGGTCAGTGACTCTTCAAGTTGAAACTCAGGGAAAGCTAGTAAAGATGTAGGATCCAAGAGGTGAAATTTGCTATTAGAACTAAGGTAGAAGGTCAGTTCTTCCTCTGAGATGTTAGTGAAGGCTTGTTGGATCATGGAGATCTTTTTGTGGAAGAATTCAACTATTTACTTAGACCATTCTTCAGTGAATGGCCCTTCCTTTGTGACGGCTCTCAGGGCAGTAAAGGATTTAACTATGCTAAAGATTTCCTTACTCTTATTTTGGGCATTTTCTATCTTGGTTTGAAAGAGTTTTTTCTTGGCTGCCTTCCCGAGAATGTAATGAGCTTTCAAGGTGTCTTTATACACCTTCCTATCCTCAGGTAGATAGGATTTACACCATTTCCGTTCAATTGTTCCACAATTTCTGTTGCGAGATCTAAGGGAATCGTTAAACCATGGAGCTGGTGGGGCTGACCTCTTTGAGGAGCAGCAAACAACCAGTACCACTGCATCAATGTTGGTTCGGAGCCATGAATCTATTGAGAGGGCGTCCGAGTCGGGGCAGCCAGACAGCTCCGGTGAGGAATGACCGAGGGCGTCTGCTAACATCGGGATGGATATTTTATGGAACGTCCTGTAATTAGAGACCCTCTGCCTTGTGTTAGCTCAAGGGGCTGTGGCAGAGTTGGGAATGACAAATTCTAATAGGAGGTGGTCAGAACAGATAATGGGAAGGGGTAGGCTTACTGATATGTCAAAGTTGTGAACGAATTGGTCTAGGGTACGGCCCTTCTCATGGGTGGCCAAAGAAACAGATGGAAACATGTTGCAGGCCTGCAGCGCCTCCAACAAGGAAATTGTTTGAGGGTCTTCTCCATTGTCCATATGTATATTGAAATATCCCAGAATGAGGCAGTTGTTGTATTTTAAGGCCAGGGAGGTGGTGGCTCTATTAAGCGTAGTAATAACATTTTCAATAGCACTGGGAGATCTGTGAATCAGAAATCCAGCTATGCTATGATGGGGGGATAAGGCACAGCAGAAACCTAAGCAGTCTAGTTTTTTATTGTAAATTATGGCAACACCTCCCTCCTTCCCATTCGATCGGTCCCTCCTAAGAATTTTATAACCCGTAGGGATGGCCGAGGTGATAGTAGGGTTGGAGGCTTCAGACAGCCAGGTCTCAGTGAGAAATAAAAGATCAGACTGTTAGTCTAAAAGTAGGCCATAAATGTATGGTTCATGTTTTTGTATAGAGCGACAATTTAAAAGGGTGGCCTTTAAGTCCTCTGTTTTCTTATTGTTTTTATACTTATTGTTGCGTGGGAGGATATTGGGTGCGAGTTTCCTGGGCTGGAGGAGAGTCCAGTTGCACTTATTGCATCGAAAGTCTACCTCCAACATCGGATCAGCGGCTGTACAGTGACATAATGGTAGCCGCCTAAGGCTAAGCAGTTTTTCCCTATTGCAATATAGTGGAAGAAACTCACCGGAGGGGAACTGGGCAGCATGGCCGGTGCCGAACGCCTCCGGGCGCAGACAGGCTTACCTTCGGCGCCAGCGGCGCGCCCGCTGTGCACGTCCACTTAGCGCATCCGTTTGCATCGGGAATATATAGGCTAATGCCTATGATGCAAACTGGATCGCCAACGCAGCTGAGGAAGCGGAAACTGCATAGGCATAAGTGAGGAGCCCGATAGTAGCCCCAGCCCTCCGCACAATCGGCGTATCAGCCGTGGCGGACCAGGACTGGAGGACAAGCGAGATGCGAATCGAAGCAGCTAAGGAGGTGTAGGCAAGCTGAATCAAGTAAAGTGCAAGTGCGCGTAGGTAGGAGAAATTATTCAAAAGCACAGAGTAATTCAGCCACACATATACAATTTAAAAAGTATTAAAAACGTAGTAGCAGGGCAGAAAACCCTGAATCCTACACCTGTAAGCTGCACATGTCCATTTACATCGGGAATATATAGGCTAATGCCTATGATGCAAACTGGATCGCTAGCGCAGCTGAGGAAGCGGAAACTGCGTGGGAAACAGGGGCTCAAATTAGATCATAAATTCAAAGGTGTCCTGAACAGGGGCCCCCAAAATATGTTTGGCCCAGGGCCCCCCAAATCCTTAAGATGTCCCTGATAATAGGTGTCCACCCCCACTGCAATTGGCAGGCTTGTGCAGGTATCACCAGCCTCAACAGAGATTCAGGTCCTGCATGTCTTGATCTAAGTCTTGCAGGTGAGTATGGTCTTTATATTTAGAGTGCTCTTTCTGTAACTGGGCAGTGGGCTCTGCACAGTTACTTTCTTCAAGCCCATGGCCGGCACCCACCAGATACAGCCACCCAATGAGCCAACCAAACAAGTGGCTACCAGCATGCCTGACTTGTGTCATAAATACAGAATGCTACTGTCCTAGTTATTCAAGATAACACTGTGGGAAACTGTGGTAAACTGTGGTTGATTGCTAGGGAGTTATCCGACAGACTGCTGCTTGTGTTTTACTTTGCATGTGAGAATGTTTTACTTAGAAGAATGAGGAACATATTTGAGAGCACAGACAATATGTCCTCATTTTAGCTTGCTGGGGAATTAACCATCATTTCTATGACAAAATGAACCCTCTCATTCTTGTCATTTCTAAAGGAAATGCTTTAGGTTTTACAACCTTGTTCTGGGTGGGCTCTGGTGTGACACAGATTTGTCATAAACAGAGATTGTTAGCAAAATGGTTGTCCATTTGAACACTGACGAAGCTGTAGTAGAACACTGGGGAGTTGAGAGAACAAACCACTGTACCCCAAAGGCAAACCACTCCAAAATGTACCTTAATCCGATCTCCCACATTAATCTGAATCGGAAAGGGTGTTTAAACTCAAATCCATGATGCAATGTGTCCCAGCATTAAGAAACCCGTTAAATCATCAGAATCAATAAAATGCGATTGCATAAAAAATTTCAATTTAAGAATAATTTGCGCTCACTCAGTAACTGAGTTCTAGACAAATGAAAAGTTAAAAATTAGAAAATAAGCAATACTATTTAATGTCATAAAAACTCTCAAAGGCAAAGTTATATAGAGTATGTAAAAATCCAAAAATATTCTAAGTCCCAATGTACCACAAAATAAAAAAAGGCCATCATCCAAAAGTCGTCTGGCTCAACCCAAATTCAGTTTTTTTTTGGTATAATTCTTGCATTAGAAATAAGAAATTTTGAAGAATCATAGTGGCGTGAGCAAATGTATAATTTCTTCCCCAAATCAGCTGAGCATATGAAATATTGCCGTTACCTTAACACCTAAGCATTGTCTCATTTTCTTGAATAATTATTAAGCACCCTCTATGCTAATACAATCCAGAGATGTCCGCACAAAAAAGTTACATTTACAATGTCACACTGCTTGAATGAATATATTTCATTGACGCATCAGAAGACATCATAATGTTTCCAGTTACATCTGAGTTAGAAAAGTTCACTAAGAATAGACAAATACCAGCAGTGAAAAATATTCTAATGTATGCTGGCTTAACTGTCTTTTGCAGAGCTTGTGGGGAATGGATGAGCATGAGGGGAAAGCACTAACTGAGTGACAGACATGGCTTGCATCCTAATTAAAATGACGTTTTGCACAAAATGAGGCCAAAACTAAACACATCATAGGAAATCCATTAAAAAATCAATGATATGAAATCCATCTGCGTATGTGAAATTGTGTGTGTAAATGCACATTGCACATTGTTAATGATGCTCAAAAATATATATCCATACTATTTTTGCAGAGTTAACTGACATATCGCTGCTAGTGTTGAAAGTACATGTTTCAGTCTGCATGTCAGAATGTTTTACTGACAAGAATGGGAAAGATATTAGAGAACTCATTGAAAACAAGTCCTCATTTTAGCCTTTTAGTGCTTGAACCATAATTTCTACAAACAAAAACAAAGCCCCTCATTTGGTTTATTTCTAAAAGAAATGCTTCATTTTTTAGAGCTTTGATTCCATGAAGAGGGCAATAGGTGTGCCACAGTGTTTTCATAAGTGCAGAATCTTGGCACTCGAGTTGTTTATTAGGACACTGTGGTAAAGCTGCAGTAGGACACAAGTGACAGACCACTTCTGGTGTTGGAGGTACATGTTTTACTAAGAATATTAGTCTTTATTTCCACAATAATAAGGAACATAGCGCAAACATATAGAAAATGTGCTCTAATATTAAAATTCGGAGCACCTTTCACAACAGCTATGAGAAAAAAAGCCTTCTCGTTCCCCATCCATGCACATTTTTCTCAGCTATCATTTCATTGCAAATCTTATAGTGATATTATTAGCAGAATCATAGATGTCATGAGTGATTTAATATATAGGTAATTTACAGTGCATGGCAAGGGAGCGAGTTACGTTATCTTAGGGGCACATTTTATAGTTACCAGAGATAACCCTGACTGGTAAAGTTCAGTGATTTTGTACTTTTAAACCTGAAATTGTCACTTAACTATAATGTTAATTTAACCTTTGTTTTTTGCAGTGAATTTCTAGTTTTTTTTTGTAACATAAGTAATATTTTGTTACCATCTGTAAAGTCAACCTTGGCCATTTGTGGTGGGGGTTTTGTCACAGGGCCTGGTGAGCACCCTAGAGGTAGGCAACCCCATGCCACACACTTCTTTTGGCCATGGGCAGCTTGAGATTGGCCAATGTAACATTTTATAGTTACCTTAGGGCAGGAGTTATAGTTACCAGAAACACTTATAACTGGTGAATTGTGCATTCTTTTACTGTAAGGCAGGTGCATGCCATTAAAAAATGCATGAGAAAAGGTAAAAATTAAGGAAGGAAAATAGTTTAATATAAAGCAAAAGAAAAGTAAGCCTTATCTCTGCAATGCTAAGGGAGGTTTGGACATTTTTGACAGGTTGGGCTTGCCATTGAACTTTGATGAGTTCCGGCGGCCATTTTTAAATGGGATACTGTTACAAAGCATGGCAGTTCATGGGGGTGGCCATATTTTAAGGAAAAAATGATCGTTCTGTTCACTCAGGCTCACTGATGTTAGTCAGCATTGAGAATCAGCTGTTTGTAGTGGTGTATTTTGAGTACTGTGGTTCGTTAAGTGTATATTATAATTTTGGAGAAAAAATATTAGAGTTTCCTAATGCTGGAGATGAATATTGTTGAAGAGATGAGTTTAGATAAGAAAATGCAGGCTTGCATTCACAAAGTTGTCTCAACGTTATCCCCCATTTGGGAAAAAAAGATTGATGAATGTGTGGAAAGAATGCTTCCCAAGGTAAGCATCAGGAAGCTTCAGACAAAGGAGGAAGATTTTTGAATTGTGAAGGAGGTAGAGTTGAAGGCGTCAGGTTCTGATACCAGGCGTAAGGTCACACAAAAAAGGAAGCATGTGGAAAGTAGAGCTATGGCTTAAATGGTTAAGAATTATTGGGAAGTAGCTCAGGCAAATTAGAAAAGATGAACTCATGTGCAGTTAAAGGAAAGAGTGGCTATAAAAGCCAAAAGAATTCATCACAAGGCGATAGCTTGTGATGAGACTTCATCAAGAGGAGATGTCGTAATAAGTTGTTCCTCGTAGTTTGAGGACTCGGAGGTAGAGGAGTTGGAATGAAAAAAAGGAAAAATTGATCTGACTAATAAAGAAGAGGGATTGCTTGATCCATTGGGGAAAAGTATTTTTGTCCACATTTGATACAACATCCTCAGTCCCCTCAATGGACACCTATGGAGCATGTTGTGCAATAAGTGCTATACTCGTTGATACATGAAATTTCTAAAGAGGTATGCAGTAAAATGCATTCAGAGTGTCCAAGGCCTTCCTTGGAAGACAAAATTACATATTCCCCTGAATTAGATGCACAAATGCTGGCATTCCTAAATAGGTACGGTAGAGATCCAAGAAGGGGGTTAAGGGAAGGATTAAATGGATGCCAGGGTAGGTTCCTTGATATTTTTGGACCCATAACTAAATTATTTTGACTTTTGTGAAGATTCATATGTAAATGGGTTAAAGATTAATGTAGAAGAGCTGAGGCAATGGGTGCAAAGGTCGGTTAGCCTTCTGGGCAATGCAAATGCAGCATTATGTACTGAGAGGAGAAAGAGCATACTCTCGAAGATTCATCCGAAACTTGCCGAGTTGGGAAATAAAGAGGCTGGTGTGGAGATGAATTTGTGATGGACATTGCCAAATATATTGGCTCATTTAATTTTATACAAATGTGTAAGGTTTTTGGCAGGGCTGGGAGAGCACATGTTTGGCTTACCGGCTGAGAATATGGGATCACAAGAACATCATTCTCATGAGACTTCAGACCCTCCAGTTGATATTACAAATAGGGATTTTATCCCTAGAGACAAAGAGGAAGAGGATGGTCCACAAGGGGCAAAATATGAGTAAAAGGGCAAAAGGTATGTTTGCAAAAAAGCATGTTACGTTACACAGTTAAAGTTGTGCGGCAGACTTCGCACTTTGTTGCACATTGGAAGGAGATAACATCAAATCAGTGGGTGATTCAGACAGTTTGTAAAGGAAGCAGAGCAGAGGAGTTACCCAAGACAATTAAGATAATCAGAAAAGTGGATAAAACTGGTAGATCAGGAGGTGGAAGCTGTATGAGAGAAGAGAGTAATAGAGAGATGCATGAAGAACTCAATGGGGTTTGTAAGCAATATATTTTTGGAACAAAAAGAAGGACAAAGGGATGAGACCAGTAATAAACCTAATAGATCTAAACGATTCTGTTCAGTACAATCATTTCAAGATGGAAGGAATCAATTTGAGACTGGTTCACTCACTTCTTGTTGAACTCACGGGTGGGTGCCTCTATTACGTGAGGGTGGATTACCATAAAAATACATTAAAGAGCTACTAAGGAGCAACATGGATCACTCACGGGGTGAAAAATTCCTTTCAGTCACAGCAAACACATTTCGGCAAACTGCATTTTTCAATCCCGTTATCATAAATGAAGTTGACACCATTGTGCTAGTTTTAAAAGTCATGTGAGTAGCTCCCATTGGAAGATTATAATGTGACAACTGAGAAAAGACTGTCCATCCAAGTTCAAATACTCTGTTTCTTGGCAGTCATATCAGCGTGATGTTTCTCTCATATGATCCCAATGGTAATGCCCTTTTCTATGCCTTTGTGGTTTCTGGAGCCCAAGATCCTTTGATGAGTTTAGAAGTCTCAGAAGATAATCCTGACACTTGCCATATTCTCTTGAAATCATCCACGTCATAAACTGCATCTGACCCTTCAGAAGCAATTAATCACATTCTCCTACTGGATTCACCAATAATCTCACAGAATCTGTTAGAAGCACTGGATCGTCCACCAGCAAGCTTATCACATCCGGAAACCACACTTTAGTGGGCCAAAACAGAGCTACAGGCAAAAGATCTGCCTGCTACCCTCTCACCTTCATCAATACTCTCTGAATTAATGAGAAAAAGGGAAACACATAATTGAACACCTGACTCCAAGCCTGCAAAAATGCATCGAATGCACACACCTCCGGAATTGGTTTCCAACTGCAAAAATTTGGCAGCTGTGCATTCGGTTTGCTTGTAAAACGTTCCTTTTGAAAAGGACTTAATCTCATCTCTAACACTCTGAAGACCTCCCTGTTCAACATCCAATCGCCCGAGTCCCACACATTTCTCAAAGTCCAATCTGCCACACAAATTGCTGAGCCCCAAAATATGCTGTGCCTGTATCATAATGTTCTGATTTAGGCAAAACTGCCAAAATTCTATGCCAATTCTGCCAGTGCCTTCGACCGTTTCACATATCTTATTGCTGACACATTATCCATCTTCAACAACAGGCAACACTGCACCTGTTCCTTACAAAACTCTTCACTGCAAACGATACTGCCAACAGCGATAGATAATTTATATGCATCTCCTTCTCCTGAAGTGACCATATCCCTCCTGTTGTTTTCAGACCACATCTCACTCCCCAGTCTTGAAGACTGGCATCTGATTCTATTACTATATCTGGTATTGCGCCAAGAATTTCTCTACCATTCCATTCATCCATATTCTCCTTCAAGAATTCTGAATCCTTTCTCGCATTCAAACTCAACTGAATTGTTTGGGAGTACTTCAGTCCCCTCCTGAGATGTTGAGCCTTTAATCTCTGCAGTGCAGTTCAACAAGAAAGGGTAGAATTGTGATTGCGGTGTTCATTTGTTCCTGCCTGAACCGCTGCACTTGAAGCTAAGGTAGCACTGAGTTTGTCGACAAAGGCCGTGATTTCTTAAATTTTGGGATGAACAGCCATTTGACTGACACCTGAGAAAAGTGCTACATGATGTCTTTGGGTTGCAGCTGGATGAGGGGTACATTCTTTGGATGCATTCACCATGGATGAAATTACTTGGCCCCATACAAGATAAGTGACAGCCCATTCAGGGTGCATTTATGAGGCAGAACTGTATTGATATTGCCAGCAGCGTGATAAAGAGAGAATGCTTACCTGATATTTTTAACCTAATTAAGGTGAAACAAACTACTGGTGCATTGTGACCTTTATTCTTGCTGATTTAAAAATGTGGGTATTTCCATTGGAATCATATGAGAGAAAAATCACACTGATATGGCTGCTCCCTTAGGCTGCTGCACCACGGTACCCAGTAGGGCCGTCAACTTGAGAGAAGAGGAGAGGGACAATGTGGGCAATTCCCCTTCCTCTGGAGAGGGGACAGGGTGAGGGTGATATGGATAGGAAAACAATTGCAGAATCATAGAGGGAAAGATATTGGCAAGAAATATATCGATGGAGATACCTTAAATTCAAGCAACAATTCTAGGGATGGGTCTTAAAGTCTTTATTAATACAGTTAATGTAAATGGCATATAAAATAAGCAAAACTATGGTGGACTAATAGGATGATTGACTTCATTTTCACCACAAAATATATTTCTCCAGGAAACCCATCTTAAGACAAATAACCTAAGCTCTTCATCCCTAAATGTTTTTCTCAAGCATATTTTGCTTTGGGTTGGACAACAATAAGGTGAGTAGCCATCTACTTTGGGCAAGGGATAGATTGGGAAATACCTCAAGTCCAGAGAGACCATTATGGTAGATGGATATGGATATGGGTTGCATCAATTGTAGACAATACCACAGCTATTATGAAGATTAATGACCTATCGAGAGAGGCAATGGGCCCCATAATTATAGGGGGGATTTAAAAAAAGTTCAAGACTTTGAATAAAACAAATAAACAACTGAAACCTAGGACTAACAAAGTATTAGATGTAATAAAACAAGATTATCAATTAATCGATCCATGGCGAAGTGCTTATGGGGAAATTTTGCAGCATACTTATTATTCCCGTCAATACCAGTTTGCCTCTCGCATTGATGTTTTTCTTATCTCTCACTCCCAGAACTGTCTTAACTCAGAAATATGGGCCAACTTATTTTCAGATCATTCGCTGGTTAAAATTGTAATAGAATTAGATGTAAGAAAGAGGGGAAGGTCCAGGTGGCAGATGGATCGACTCCTTTTTACAAACCAGCAATGGATGGATAGCAAAGAAAATGGCTAAAAGAGATCTTTCACGTCAACAAGGGTACAGCAATGCTCTTTTCTGTCTGGGGGCTTTTAAGGCCTCGGTGCATGGGCAAATTATGCCTTTTATGGTTCAGCAATCAAACACCAGAGGGCACATGTAGCTGAACTTCAGCTGGCAGTTAATACTGCTTTGTTGAGGAAAAGTAATTCCCTGGGGGATAAACATCTAGGTCAGGGGCATTGAAATAAAGCAAAACAGAAGTTAAGGGAATTCTTTATTATAGAAGAAATAAATGGTTCATGGTCATTCCAGCAGGGAGTTTATGAGGAAAGCGAAATGGTAGAATCAGCCGCCCTTAATCTGGAATCTTCTATAGTGTAAGCCTTAGATATAGCCCTTCCTCTTATTCAGGTACACATAAAAAATAAAGCCTCTCCATGGTTCTCTGCCTCTTTAAAAGGTCTTAAACAACAAACTCGGGCAGCCGAATGTCAGTGGAGGAAATCCAAATCTGAAGAACATCGCAGGAAATATCAACAACTTCATTTAATTTACATTAATAATATTAAATCCTCAAAAAAGGCCTACCTCACACAGCGTATCAATAACGCGGCCCATTCTAGTAAAGAATTATTTAAAATATTAAAGGAATTCACCATTCCCATGGTTGAACAATCCTCCTGCGTGCCCATTCCTAAGCTAAGAAGGGCTAAGAAGCTCCGATGGTATGTCCCTGGATGCTCTTTGCGATCTAGTTCTGGATTTTCTCTTGCCCAGCCACGTATCCGCACGGTACGTAATGGAGGTCGATCCTTCTCCTATCTTGCCCCTTTTTGGTGGAATCAACTTCCTGTGGAACTAACCTCTATAACTAACCATCTATTCTTCTGCAGAAAACTTAAGACCTGGCTTTTTGCCCTCTAACTTAGGTTGGGCCTTCAGTTGATGTTTCTTTTTTTCCTTTGTCTTTGGCTGCAAGGCGCCCTGAGACCAATTGGTGATATGCGCGCTATATACAAATATCTGACATTGACATTGACATTGAGGAAACTTTTAGTCTGGTTGAGCAAAGTGAAGCAGGAAGCTCCAGCAATTATTGAACTTCTGGAGCCAGGGACGAGGACCCTAGTGTCTGAGAAGAACATGATCGCTAAAATCTTTCTAGATCATTACAATGAGCTATATGCAACTAAATATATGGTCTCGAAATAAGAAATACTTGGATACTTTTACAATATAAACCTGCCACAGTTATCAATTACGCAGGCAAAAGAGATGGCTGCAGATATCACAGCAGCCGAAATTCAACAGGCCTAAGCCTCAATACCAGGAGGGAAGGCCTGCGGTAATGACGGCCTTCCAACAGACTTCTATAAGGTGTTTTTTGGAAGAGTTAGCACCGTTTTTGCTTGAGCTTTTTAACTATGTCAAGGTAGGAGGTGAGGTTCCATTAACTTTTGAAGAATACAACATTGTTAGTTTTGTTAAGAAGGGTAAAAATCCCAGGGGTGTCAATCCATATAGGCCAATAAGCCTGATCAATACTGACTACAAAATGTGTATGAAAATCTGGGCAAACTGATTCATTCTAGCTGCACAGAATGCGATCCATAAGGATTAGACAGGGTTTGTGGAAGGCAGGTCATTCAACACAGGAGTTTTAGTTCAAGCACATTACTTTTTTTAATATTAATCAAACACCAACGCTTTTTTTAATGATGGTCGACGCAGAGAAGGAGTTTGATCTGTTGTATTGGCATGCTCTCTTTTATGGTCTTGGAAGGATCGGGATTCCTCCGCAGATCATCAACATGCTACAGAATATTTATCAAGGGGCCCAGGCTCAGGTCTTTATAAACTCCAACCTAGCTGGTACCGTCGATATAAACTGGGGAACTCAACAGGGGTGTCCCTTATCTCCTGTATTTTTCACCTTTTTTATTGAACCTCTGGCCATTAGGATACGCGATAACTTGGAGATTAATCTCTTCCATGCTCGTGACGGCCGGGAGCCATCACGCGTCACGGTGGGTGTGTGCGCACGACAGCTCCCGGCCGTCTGAATCCTCGCCCACTAATGAAAACGCCCGCACAGCGTGGGAATTCCGCTTGCATGGAAGGGGTTAAAACACCAATAGGAGGAATGTCGAAATTAAAACTGTTTGCGGACAACATTATTTTGTATTTTAGACCTGAAAAAAAGAATTTTGAAATGATATTGAGAGAATTTGCGCAGTTTGAATTAATTGGGGGGTATAAAATCAATCATAAGAACACTGATATTTTGTTGCTTAAGGCATCTAGTGATTTGCTTCCAGAAAATCTTTCCCCTGATCCGATTCGATATTTGGGGATATATGTCACTAAGCAATATGTGGAAATTTATAAATTAAATTATGGGGCTATATTGAAAAAGAACAGTTTATTTGGAATAAGAAGGTGTCAAGGGTACATTTCCTTGTAGTCCAACTTGACAATAATTGGGTGGGGCTCGCACTACCTCAAATCCATACGTAGTATGCAGCATCCTTTTTTAGGGATGATAGTGCATGTAATTGACAGGAAGGGATTCTTGGGCAGCTTTTTTTTGGACAAGATGATTCAGGAAGCTGGGTCTCAGATTCTGGTTTTCATAAAGACAGCAAAACTTCCCAAAAAACTAGATACAAGACACTGCAGGAGTTTCTTATTTGCCTTCAGGCATTTTACTCCTTGAAGGCTCACTCTGCAGGATACAAGTACCTGAAGCTTACCGAATGTAAAAGCTTAGGCCTCCAAATCTAGATTAGACATTTGAGGTTTTAAAGAGCAGGGTCATTTTATTATTGGAGAGACAATAATCAATTGGCAGGAGGTCCAAGCTAGATGTGGAACCGGTGTAAGCTCGTCTTTTTTGGCTATCTTCAGATTATACAACTATTGAATAAGTACTGTCTTCCATCTGGCACAGGTGCCACACCTGCTATAGCCGCTCTTTTTAGAACAAAGCTTAGAGAGGTGGGAAACTGGGATCGGCTATTACGGAGCCAAGGAGAGTCCCTCTTGGTTAACAACTTTCTAGAGAGGATCAAACACGAAACGCAATGTAGCTTCTCTGATCTTGAGTGGCAAGCTATTTCGCAATAAAGCAGCAAGGCATTAAGAGGGGCACATTTTAAAAGAATGTCATTTTTATCACGCTGGATGGCATATTATACTCTCAAAACGCTCCATAAGATGCATCCAGAACAATGTTACTGCGAAAATAAGCAGCACTGAACAAGCACACTCTTTTCTTCGGCCAAACAGGTTCATTCATAGTTAATTTAATTGATGGCGTCATTCTTGATTATGTGCATCACAAGTCACCTTTCCTTTTCAAGCTGCAAGAAAATCAAAACTGTCTCTGCTAGTTTAATGAGCATATAAACTGACCAGGAGTGGCGCAATCTCGCACATCCTGAAGCTTAAATATCACCTAAACTCTCTGAGCCACCACTGATGCTGTTCATATCCCGTCTTGCTGCAAAATCTTAGAGCGACACATAAATCAACAAGTCACCGAGTGAGGAATGACCAATCTCTCGAAAATATATAAAAAGTCCCCAGTTCTCACCGCACAGCAAATGCTTAACTTGGTGCCCAGTTCCAGATCCTGAGTGAAGCCACAAGCTTAGTCAGGGCTTTAAGTGGGATGAAAAAACTGGAGGGTCTCTCAAAGGGGCGTGGCCAAATGCAATTAAGGACGTGGCTTAAAACACGGTTAAGCTAAAAATCTGTGCTTAGCATAGTGTGCTGCCCGACTTGTATTTTGCTGTTTGTGTCATTGCTTCCAGATATATGATACAACAATTAACATCATACCTACAAGTCAGGGCTATTGGCTTTGTTAATGATTTGTTGCATAAGATAAATAAGCAGAAACTATGGCTTGTATATAATATTGAAAAGCTTCCACTTAAAGCCCTGGTGAAACCACGACAATGTTGCTGCTCCTTAGTTTCAAAAAGAGAAGGGAAATCCAGAGAGAAAATTACTCTCTTTAAAGGATTTCCCTTCCCCTACAACGCTCACGTGGCGTGACATCATGCGCTAACTTCTTCACTAGTGAGAAATGAGCAGTGTGAGCACATGCACATCGATTTGCCTGCTGTCACTACAGGTCCGGGAAAAAAAACGGACCGCCTGGGTCAGAGCAGAAAACAGAGCCCGAAAGAGACCCGTTTCAAGGCCCTCTTTAAAAAACTGCCGGTGCTCAGACCCACTGAGACTCGGCCCACTTAAAGCCCTGGGCTTAATGCAGACGAGCAGAGCCGCGGCCAAGAAAGTCCTCAGACTCCCAGTGCCACGCCCACTTCACCTCCGCCAGCACCTCGTCTTCAGCTTCCCAAACCAACTCTAGGGGCTTCTCGACTTAAGGTTCCGACCTGTTGACAAAGTTGTTCGTGGTTTAAACGGCGTGCACCTGAACACTGGTGGTGCATGTACAAACACCACTGCTGGTGCCTTAAAACATCAAAACTTCGCCCTAAATCCCCCTTTAAGAAGCTGCATGCACACAGAAGCTGGAGAAGTAAATCTATTTAATAAGGCAAGTCCAATAATGTCACTCCATGACACAGAGAGATGTATTTCAGCTGTTCAACAGCCTTTCTATCTGTATCTTTGTGTCATAGACATAGAAAATATACTATGTCTAACCATAGGCAGTGATACTAAATGCTGCTCACATGATCATAGACATAGAAGTGAACAAATTGGTAGCATTAATATGTGTATAAATGCATATATTCACAAGAGGCTCTGGGATGACTCAAATCCGGAGTTATTATCGGAACAGGAGGCTCTGAATGAGCAACATTTTATTTGGAGCAAATTCAGGAAGGTGGCTTTTAATTATCAAACTGGAGTGCGATGAACTATTAATTAATAATTCATTTGAGAGCTACAGTAAAACCCACATGGGACATGATGATTTGCAGGCCCACCATTACCAAAATGCATTTCAGCTCACAGCAAGTCACAATGGGGATGGAACTATTACTCAAGTTAATCAGGTGGCTGCTTTTTCCGCCAATTTGCTCCTTAGCGAGCAGCCTGTGAGCAAGGACTGGGAAGTGCGAATCGAGTTAGGATCCTTCAAAATGTTTTAAAGTCAGTAGCTGTTTTCGTATACATATATATATATATATATATATATATTACCTACTGGCGGTCGCCAGTAGGTAGTTATAGTTAGGACCACGTTTCCATAGGAAAACCTCAACATTCTATTTTGAATAACTTTGGCGCCGGTCGACGAATCCTCGCGAATTTCTCAAAATAGGTGGGGCGCTACGCTCCGCTCCTACCCTGAAAGTCTCGGGGGGATTCGTCAAGCGGGGGCTGAGATAAAAGGGGGGTCCCAAAACGCGTTTTTCCCATGCATTTTTCCATAGGACCTTTAGAACGAGCTACAGCCCGAACGGCTGAACAGAATTACTAGAAATTTGGCAGAGAGGTAGTCCGTAGGTCAAGGAAGTGCCTTTTGTAGGTTTGGTGTAAATCAGTTCAGTTGATTTTGAGAAAATAGCCTTTAAATCAATATATATATCTGAGCCAGCTTACGGTACGCTTACCGTACGCTTACGGTAAGCGTACGGTGGCGTGCGCGAGCGCGATTCTGATTGGCTCTTAGATCTTAGTAAACATTCGAATCGGCCGAAACCAGGAAGCGGCGGCCGCCATTTTGTGTATTTCACTCTGAAAAAAAAGAGTGAAAACAAGGAAAGGGGGCAATGAGGAGAGTTACAGACCCCCTAACAATTGTAAGGGGGTCAAAGAAGGACAGAAAAGTACAAAGAAAACATTTATTGATTTTAAAAAAAATCACGGGGTACGCGTACGGTAAGCTCACGGTAAGCGTACGGTAAAAAAAATAAAAATAAATAAATGAAAATCAGATTTAAGAGTTTAGAAATTAGGGAGCTCTAAAAAGAGCTGTTGTGTTTATGGAGTCATTTTTTTAGTGGTACCTACAAGTAAGTACCGATGCAGAGTCTAAGGTTCAAGAGGAAGACTCTGTTCCCTTCATCATTGAAGTGCACACCATCTCCTCTATAAATGTCTTGCATGTCGTAACGCAAGTTGTTGTGGTAAATGGCACCCATACCATAGTCACGGAGGAAAGCAGAAACAGATTTGTTGACGTGCTTTCTTGCTTTGTCAATCTGTGGACAGAAATGATTGGACCAGTTCCATTTTTGCCTTTGGCATATGTTGGAAAACACAAAGGCAGTTTTAGGGAAAAGTGAAAACAGTTGTGCAAAGGTGTCCTTCATAAGCATTTCCAGACCTACCCCAGTCAAAGTGCCTAGGTCATTGCCACCACAGTGCACTATTATGAGGTCAGGGTGTTGGATTTGCATGAAGGATTTCACCAATGGCATCAATTGGTGCCACTTTAACCCTCTCTGACCAATCCATTTAATGTCTACATTTGGCAAAGCAAGGTCTCTCACCATATCTGTTTTCTCTGCAAACTTTTCACTCCAGAAGACATAGCTGTGCCCTACAATCCACACTGTGAACATCTTCAAAGGAGAACTGGATGCACTCAGGAGGTGTCTTTCAGTAGAATGGCAATATGAAAAGAAAGACAGTTTGGAAATGGAGGCATACATATTTTTTACAAAACAAAAAGAACTGATTGGCTGTTTCATACCATTCTAGAAAAAAAACTAGGCTGTATGTGAAAATTAATAGAAGCATGTTTTGTATTGGTACAAAAAAATGTGTAACCAAAGAACAGTACTATGGATTTGCAGTTAGGTTTGAAAAGTCAAGCACTCTTGCTCTGTGGAATTGAAACATTGTGTGTCGAACTTCTGACCTAACTGCACACAGCAGTGTTCCATGAGCTGTTGCTATGGTAGCAGGCAGAAGTCAAGTTGGGGGAAGGGTACTAGGCAGAAGTCAAGTTGGGGGCAGGGTACTTTTGGAAAAGGGTTGGTTTTCAACCAATAGAAATGTGTCATTACATTTGAAAAAAAGGGGGAAGCACTGAGATTTGAAACTTACATGTATATGTGTGGAAAAATAGAGGGAAAGTTTGCCATTATCTGGTTCTGCTGAGAGGAGAGAGGTGTACAGAACAGAGATCCTGGCTCTGATAATCTGCTGTTTGAGTGACACATTTCTTTCACAACTAACTAATTTTAAAGGTGAGTTTACAGTTTGAGAGGGGATGTATGTGGTAACTTAAGAAATGAATAATAGAAATGGGAATTGTTTTTGTTGTAGTTACACATGGTGGATTCATAATGTGTCAGTCTGTAAAAGAGATTTTCACTTGGCCCGAAAAAAAAAGAGCAGTAAGTGTGCTTTCAAATTGGCAAAGAAATTTCGTTTTGGCACTAATGTGAAAACATGACTCTGTGTGCATAGAAGAATTATAGGCAGAAATGTATTGCGTCTTGCTCTGGTGATTTCACAGTTGCAGTAGATGGAAAAGAGGAGCGAATATTTGGGGGAAGAAGCAGAGGTTTAGCACACACCCATGTGCTTGCCATGTATAGTCATGCACAGTAATTAGAAGCGAGTGGGGTTTTCAGGTTTAAGTCTGTAATGCAAATACATTCAGCATCACTAAGGCTGGTTGCCCCTGCTGGAGTGTAGGCAGTCACAGAGAATACACACGGTGGTGGTCTGAAAAAAAAACAGCTTGGACATGTGCATTTAAATAAATTTAAAAAAAAGGTTTCAGAATGTGTCAGTCTGTAAAAGTGATTTCAAAGTGTAAAAAGAGATTTTCACTTGCCCCCGAAAAAAAAAGAGCAGTAAGTGTGCTTTCAAATTGGCAAAGAAATTTCGTTTTGGGACTAATGTGAAAACATGACTCTGTGTGCATAGAAGAATTATAGGCAGAAATGTATTGCGTCTTGCTCTGGTGATTTCACAGTTGCAGTAGATGGAAAAGAGGAGCGAATTTTTGGGGGAAGAAGCAGAGGTTTAGCACACACCCATGTGCTTGCCATGTATAGTCATGCACAGTAATTAGAAGCGAGTGGGGTTTTCAGGTTTAAGTCTGTAATGCAAATACATTCAGCATCACTAAGGCTGGTTGCCCCTGCTGGAGTGTAGGCAGTCACAGAGAATACACACGGTGGTGGTCTGAAAAAAAAACAGCTTGGACATGTGCATTTAAATAAATTTAAAAAAAAGGTTTCAGAATGTGTCAGTCTGTAAAAGTGATTTCAAAGTGTAAAAAGAGATTTTCACTTGGCCCGAAAAAAAAAGAGCAGTAAGTGTGCTTTCAAATTGGCAAAGAAATTTCGTTTTGGCACTAATGTGAAAACATGACTCTGTGTGCATAGAAGAATTATAGGCAGAAATGTATTGCGTCTTGCTCTGGTGATTTCACAGTTGCAGTAGATGGAAAAGAGGAGCGAATTTTTGGGGGAAGAAGCAGAGGTTTAGCACACACCCATGTGCTTGCCATGTATAGTCATGCACAGTAATTAGAAGCGAGTGGGGTTTTCAGGTTTAAGTCTGTAATGCAAATACATTCAGCATCACTAAGGCTGGTTGCCCCTGCTGGAGTGTAGGCAGTCACAGAGAATGCACACGGTGGTGGTCTGAAAAAAAAACTGCTTGGACATGTGCATTTAAATAAATTTAAAAAAAAAGGTTTCAGAATGTGTCAGTCTGTAAAAGTGATTTCAAATTGAAAAAAGAGATATACACTTGCCCCCGAAAAAAAAAGAGCAGTAAGTGTGCTTTCAAATTGGCAAAGAAATTTCGTTTTGGCACTAATGTGAAAACATGACTCTGTGTGCATAGAAGAATTATAGGCAGAAATGTATTGCGTCTTGCTCTGGTGATTTCACAGTTGCAGTAGATGGAAAAGAGGAGCGAATTTTTGGGGGAAGAAGCAGAGGTTTAGCACACACCCATGTGCTTGCCATGTATAGTCATGCACAGTAATTAGAAGCGAGTGGGGTTTTCAGGTTTAAGTCTGTAATGCAAATACATTCAGCATCACTAAGGCTGGTTGCCCCTGCTGGAGTGTAGGCAGTCACAGAGAATACACACGGTGGTGGTCTGAAAAAAAAACAGCTTGGACATGTGCATTTAAATAAATTTAAAAAAAAGGTTTCAGAATGTGTCAGTCTGTAAAAGTGATTTCAAAGTGTAAAAAGAGATTTTCACTTGGCCCGAAAAAAAAAGAGCAGTAAGTGTGCTTTCAAATTGGCAAAGAAATTTCGTTTTGGCACTAATGTGAAAACATGACTCTGTGTGCATAGAAGAATTATAGGCAGAAATGTATTGCGTCTTGCTCTGGTGATTTCACAGTTGCAGTAGATGGAAAAGAGGAGCGAATTTTTGGGGGAAGAAGCAGAGGTTTAGCACACACCCATGTGCTTGCCATGTATAGTCATGCACAGTAATTAGAAGCGAGTGGGGTTTTCAGGTTTAAGTCTGTAATGCAAAAACATTCAGCATCACTAAGGCTGGTTGCCCCTGCTGGAGTGTAGGCAGTCACAGAGAATACACACGGTGGTGGTCTGAAAAAAAAACAGCTTGGACATGTGCATTTAAATAAATTTAAAAAAAAAGGTTTCAGAATGTGTCAGTCTGTAAAAGTGATTTCAAAGTGTAAAAAGAGATTTTCACTTGGCCCGAAAAAAAAAGAGCAGTAAGTGTGCTTTCAAATTGGCAAAGAAATTTCGTTTTGGCACTAATGTGAAAACATGACTGTGTGTGCATAGAAGAATTATAGGCAGAAATGTATTGCGTCTTGCTCTGGTGATTTCACAGTTGCAGTAGATGGAAAAGAGGAGCGAATTTTTGGGGGAAGAAGCAGAGGTTTAGCACACACCCATGTGCTTGCCATGTATAGTCATGCACAGTAATTAGAAGCGAGTGGGGTTTTCAGGTTTAAGTCTGTAATGCAAATACATTCAGCATCACTAAGGCTGGTTGCCCCTGCTGGAGTGTAGGCAGTCACAGAGAATACACACGGTGGTGGTCTGAAAAAAAAACAGCTTGGACATGTGCATTTAAATAAATTTAAAAAAAAGGTTTCAGAATGTGTCAGTCTGTAAAAGTGATTTCAAAGTGTAAAAAGAGATTTTCACTTGGCCCGAAAAAAAAAGAGCAGTAAGTGTGCTTTCAAATTGGCAAAGAAATTTCGTTTTGGCACTAATGTGAAAACATGACTCTGTGTGCATAGAAGAATTATAGGCAGAAATGTATTGCGTCTTGCTCTGGTGATTTCACAGTTGCAGTAGATGGAAAAGAGGAGCGAATTTTTGGGGGAAGAAGCAGAGGTTTAGCACACACCCATGTGCTTGCCATGTATAGTCATGCACAGTAATTAGAAGCGAGTGGGGTTTTCAGGTTTAAGTCTGTAATGCAAATACATTCAGCATCACTAAGGCTGGTTGCCCCTGCTGGAGTGTAGGCAGTCACAGAGAATACACACGGTGGTGGTCTGAAAAAAAAACAGCTTGGACATGTGCATTTAAATAAATTTAAAAAAAAAGGTTTCAGAATGTGTCAGTCTGTAAAAGTGATTTCAAAGTGTAAAAAGAGATTTTCACTTGGCCCGAAAAAAAAAGAGCAGTAAGTGTGCTTTCAAATTGGCAAAGAAATTTCGTTTTGGCACTAATGTGAAAACATGACTCTGTGTGCATAGAAGAATTATAGGCAGAAATGTATTGCGTCTTGCTCTGGTGATTTCACAGTTGCAGTAGATGGAAAAGAGGAGCGAATTTTTGGGGGAAGAAGCAGAGGTTTAGCACACACCCATGTGCTTGCCATGTATAGTCATGCACAGTAATTAGAAGCGAGTGGGGTTTTCAGGTTTAAGTCTGTAATGCAAATACATTCAGCATCACTAAGGCTGGTTGCCCCTGCTGGAGTGTAGGCAGTCACAGAGAATGCACACGGTGGTGGTCTGAAAAAAAAACTGCTT
Source organism: Triturus cristatus (assembly GCF_964204655.1). NCBI lineage: Eukaryota > Metazoa > Chordata > Amphibia > Caudata > Salamandridae > Triturus > Triturus cristatus. Next base: position 1,709,307,205 of record NC_140590.1, read on the forward strand.
GGACATGTGCATTTAAATAAATTTAAAAAAAAAGGTTTCAGAATGTGTCAGTCTGTAAAAGTGATTTCAAATTGAAAAAAGAGATATACACTTGCCCCCGAAAAAAAAAGAGCAGTAAGTGTGCTTTCAAATTGGCAAAGAAATTTCGTTTTGGCACTAATGTGAAAACATGACTCTGTGTGCATAGAAGAATTATAGGCAGAAATGTATTGCGTCTTGCTCTGGTGATTTCACAGTTGCAGTAGATGGAAAAGAGGAGCGAATTTTTGGGGGAAGAAGCAGAGGTTTAGCACACACCCATGTGCTTGCCATGTATAGTCATGCACAGTAATTAGAAGCGAGTGGGGTTTTCAGGTTTAAGTCTGTAATGCAAATACATTCAGCATCACTAAGGCTGGTTGCCCCTGCTGGAGTGTAGGCAGTCACAGAGAATACACACGGTGGTGGTCTGAAAAAAAAACAGCTTGGACATGTGCATTTAAATAAATTTAAAAAAAAAGGTTTCAGAATGTGTCAGTCTGTAAAAGTGATTTCAAAGTGTAAAAAGAGATTTTCACTTGGCCCGAAAAAAAAAAGAGCAGTAAGTGTGCTTTCAAATTGGCAAAGAAATTTCGTTTTGGCACTAATGTGAAAACATGACTCTGTGTGCATAGAAGAATTATAGGCAGAAATGTATTGCGTCTTGCTCTGGTGATTTCACAGTTGCAGTAGATGGAAAAGAGGAGCGAATTTTTGGGGGAAGAAGCAGAGGTTTAGCACACACCCATGTGCTTGCCATGTATAGTCATGCACAGTAATTAGAAGCGAGTGGGGTTTTCAGGTTTAAGTCTGTAATGCAAATACATTCAGCATCACTAAGGCTGGTTGCCCCTGCTGGAGTGTAGGCAGTCACAGAGAATACACACGGTGGTGGTCTGAAAAAAAAACAGCTTGGTTTCATAATGTGACAGTTTGTTATACAGATTTTCACTTGCCCAAAAAAAAAGAGGAGTTTGTGTGCATTCAAATTGGCAAAGAAATTTCGTTTTGTGACTATTGTGAAAAGAAATGTAGTAATATATTTAAATACAATAAAGAATTTTTTTTTTAGTTTTTTTGCAGGTATTGCTGAAGAACAGTGAACAAAATTTAAGATGCCTACAAAATCTCGAGTTCAAAAAACGCTAAAAAAAAAACTATATTTGAGGACAACTGGAGGACCAAAGTTAGTAGAAGATGCTGATGTTGGGAAAAAGAAAAAATCTTCTGGTAAGCAAAAAAGACAATTCCTAAACAAAATATTGAAAACAAACAAAAATGTACAAAATGTCTGTTCTCGGAAAAATGTAACAAAACCTACAGAACAGCAAAAAATTGAGGATTTAGTTAATGCAAATATACCTTCTGCAATTGAAAAGTTTAACATAAACAGAAAAACAGCATTTAAAGAGATACGTAGAAAAATGTTTCAGAGAAGAGTTATGTCCAATTTGATAAAGGATATAAAGAAATATAAGCAAAAGGCTAAATATTATAAGAGAAAAAAAGAAATTGAAGCCATTGCAGCAAAGGCATTAGAATTAAAAAGGAAACTATTCATATTAATTTTGAATAGGATGCGTACATTAGATAAAATGGTTAATGTACTGAAATCACAAAGCAAAAGCAAAAGAGTAGTGAACAGAACAAATTTTTGTAAAGTGTTTTTAGGAAAGTGGATGCATAGCTCAAGTAGTGAACCTTTTTTTAATGAAGAGAGCTATTTTCAAAGTAATAGTTTGCTGCATGCAGTTGACACCAGAGGTCGTTCATACGAAGTAAAAAATGGTTGCATAATGGAGAAGGAGATAATGGTTCCAAGAGATGAGGTACAAGTGATGGCAGATGAGGCAATGGGGAGACGTCCTAAAGCCCCAGTGTACACTTGGAATTGTAGTAGTATTTGCACTGTGCGTCAGGAATCTATTGACAGATTTCGAGAGTTTCTAAGAGAATATAGTAAAAAAAGTGTAAAACAAAAGATTAAGGTGCTTCAAAGTCTGGATCCATGCAGAGTGAGAGAGAATACTGGTTTGCAGGGTCATTCTCTTGCTTGTCTATCTAGAAAAGTGTGCAATAGTGTTTTCCATCATTTTAGGATGCTGGCTGTTCATCATACTGAAATGAGAAAGTTTGTGAGACGGTTGTATTTTGCCAAAAGTCCAGCAATAAAGTTAAATGAATTGAATAGGGCTCTGTTCCGAGGAACGGTATCAGATGTAGAGAAGGTTGTTGATGAAATTCAGTTTTGTTACTTTGGTCCTGAACAAAACAGTGCAGAGAAGGACACAGTAAATGAGGCAGAAGTGGAAGAGAATGTAGAACCTTGTGTAAGTAAGACATTTAATGATCACATAACAAAATTTGCAATAGTCTCTAATGAAAGACCAAATGTTACTTGTATTTGTTGCCGCAGAACTCATTATAGAAAACAAACTAGGAATGTTGATCTCTACAGAAAGAGTGAAAATGAAGATAATTATAAGTGGATGGATTTTGCAACATATATATTTCTTGAAAATTGTTTTGAATTGGGTGAAGATCAGCGTATTTGTAAATACTGCTACAACAAGTTAGAGGAAAATAGAATGCCGACCAGAGCTGTACATAATAATTTAGAATTGGATGCTATTCCTGCTGAACTTTCTGAATTAAATACATATGAGTCTATACTCATTCAATGTGTTCATCCGTTCCAGACCATAGTACGTATGGAGCCCAAAACTGGTAAATTACCTCCTTCAGATTTAGTGAGAGGTTTAAAAGGTAGAGTGGTGTATTTGCCCTTGGATTTGAAAAAAAATATGGAAACTATTGATGCGGATACTTTGGAAACTGAACCATTAATTATTCTGGTTAATGGTGTACCTACAAAGAATAAGAAGATTTGGCAGGAGCTGGTAGATGTGCGGAAAGTACAAAGAGCAAATTTGTATTTGAAAAAAAATAACAAATGGTATGAATCAATTTATATAGTAGAAGAAGAAGAAGAAGAAGATTTACAAGGAGATACAGAAACACCAAGTGGACAAATTGAAAAAGTGGACAAGTCAAAGGAAGAAGAAATTTATGAACATTTTAGCATACATCCTCTCCATTCGAAAGAAGTTATGGGAGACAATATTGATCTCTTTCAGATGAAGAAAGCAAAAGGAAATCCCGTGAGTGTATGGGAGGAGAGCTTGGAAGCTCGATGTTTTCCCCAGCTGTTTCCTAAAGGAAAAGGAGGACGATACGATGAACGTCCGGAACAGATTCCAGCTTCTGAGTATCGGACTACAAGACTATATGCTGAAGATCCCAGATTTCGACAAAGTATCCCTTATTTGTTCCATCTTTTATTTGAAAGCGACTTGTCTGCACTGTCTTATGCAGTAAATCACATTTTAAAAAGTGGAGTACATTTACAAAATGTGTCTGCTAAGGATTTTATGGAGAAAGTGCAGCACCGAGATGATCATTTGGAAACACAACTGATCAATCTGATGGCTTGTCAGCGTGGGACAAATGAATATTGGTACCGACGCCATGGTGAACTAAAATGCATGTTACGCAATTTAGGAACACCAACATGGTTCCTTACCCTAAGCTGCGCCGAGTACGCTTGGGATGATTTACTGGATTTTCTACGAGAGGCCAATTCAAACATTGAAAACATCGAATACAAGACAGCAGGAGAACTGTGCTCATTGGATCCGGTTAATGTTTGCAGATATTTCAATCATAGATTTGAGGCTATGATGTCCTTCATCTGCAATAAAAAAAATCCACCCCTTGGAGAAGTAGTGGATTTCTTTTGGAGAAAAGAGTACCAGGCAAGAGGTGCTCCTCATATTCATATGCTGCTGTGGATCAAGGATGCCCCAAAGTTTGGAACAGATACTGATGAAGCAGTGTTATCTTACATTGAAGAATATGCAACATGTGCTATACCTAAAAGCACAGAAGAGTACAAGTTAAAGGAGCAAGTTCTACGTTTCCAAAGTCATCGGTGTGGAAAATACTGTCGACGGAAATACAAGAGCAAAGAAAAATACTACACTAAATGTCGATTTGGATTTCCTAGACCTGTTCTTACAAATGGAAGAGTCAACAGTTTTATGTCAGCTGTGAGACATACTATCACAAGAAAATCACCTAAGAATACCTACAACCTTAAAAGAAAAGAAGAATCAAAAAATATAAATGACTACAACCCAGTCATTTTATCCATGTGGAACGCTAACATGGATATACAGTATGTTGCTGACAATTCCATTGCTGTTGCTCGATATGTAACGTCTTACATTACGAAATCAGAAAAAACAGAATTGAAGGAAATGTGGGAAGAGATTTCTCACAAGAAGACTGTCAGTAAGAAGCTGTACAGTTTCAGTTTGAAGATGTTATCGCATCGAGAAATTGGATCCTACGAATGTTCAGATAGATTATCTTCTGCAAGTCTCTACTCGAAGTCAAGAAGAATAATTTGGGCAAGTTTAGGCCTTGCAGCAATGAGAAATCGGGTACTGAAATCTGTTGGAGAAATTGAATATTTGGCACAGTTCGAACCTGAAAGTACAGATATATTGAAAACAAACATGTTGGACACATATTATCCCAAGAGAAGTCATCATCTGGAGAACATGTGTCTCTATGAAGTGCTGCAGAACTACATTTATTCACGGAAAGCTGCAGAAGACATCAATAATGGAAAATATAAAGTCGTTGGTGAAGAAGGATGTTTGGTGAAGCAAACCAAAGGAAGTTTGATAAATCACCGGAAGCTGAGTTGCGACACTACCGACAAGAAAGAATTTTACTACTTGGCTCTTTTACAGTTGTTTAAACCATGGCGTTCAGAGGATGAACTACTGGGAGAATTCCAGAGCTATGAAGATTCTTTTAATGCTTGCAAAGACAGCATACAATGCAGTACATTCTCAACTTATCTGCAAATGTTAAATGAAGAAATTGAACAGGAAACTACAATTGCAGCAGAAATTGCTAGAGACAGTTCTCAGGACAGCCAAAGTTCAGGAACATACAGTCAAGATCCCCTAGGACAACCAATCGTTGAAAATGAAGCATCAATAGCCATGAATGAAGTGGAAACGGCTATGAATCAAGCTCAAGAAGCATTTATAGACTTAGAAAATTTGGAAAGACAACTGAATCAAGAGCAGCAACAAATTTATGAAGAGATCAAAAACAAAATTGATCACGGATTTCTACATGAAAAAAAAGAGTGCTCATGCACATCATTTCATCCAATCAGGATGTATGTAAGCGGACAAGCTGGCACTGGAAAAAGTTTCCTAATTAAAGTCATCAGAAGCTACCTAAAGCAAAAAACAGATTCTACTTTGTCTTGTGTGGTTACTGCTCCAACTGGGTTAGCAGCATATAACATAAAAGGAATCACCTTACATCGTTTGCTAATGTTACCAGTGGAGCATGAGAACAAAATACAATTCAACAAGCTAACTGGAGAAGCATGCTTGGAAGTTTCAAGAGTATTGAAGAAGATGCAAGTTCTCATTATTGATGAGGTGAGCATGGTATCAAACTTAATGCTTGCCTTTGTGCATTTAAGAATGCAGCAAATTTTGAAGACAGACTATGACGTGTTATTTGGTGGAAAACACGTCATCGTTTTTGGGGATCTTTTGCAACTTACTCCGGTTAAAGGACAACCAGTGTTTAATACTGTGACACATGAAGACACGAAGAAGTCATTGGGAAGCATCGGTAATACAAATATTTGGTCCTTCTTTGAGTACAAGGAACTTACAACTAATATGAGGCAAGCAAACGATGAAGAATATGGAAGTATTCTGAAAGATATCAGGATTGGACTACTCACAGAAGCTGGCAAAAAAGCATTACAGACTCGGCTGCTACATAATTTATTTCCAAAGGAAGAAATAGTTGCAGAGAAGATATACAAGAACATTGCAGAAAACAAAAGTGTCATCTGCTTAATGCCAACTCTACGTGAATGCTCAATATTCAATGAGGAGCTTTTGAAATTGGAAAAGGAAGAGATCATGAAATTGGAAGCAGTGGACAAAATTGAGGATGGAAGAATTACTGTCACAGTAACAGGCAAACTGAAAAATAAATTGGACTCACTAGAGAAGAACATCTCCAAAACAGCAGGATTAGAAAAAAATCTATATGTTTGCATGAACTGTAGAGTGTTTTTAAGGAGAAATTTGGATGTTGAAAAAGGCTTAGTAAATGGAGCGATGGGAAGAGTTGTGGGTTTTATTAATTATCAGAAAAAAGATGGAATTGAATGGTTAAAAATAAAATTTGATCAGATAGAGGAAGTTAAAGACATTTGTCGTTGTTCAGTTCGTTTCATGCTTGTGAAAGACTTATATGTACGTAGGAAGCAGTTTCCGTTTTCTCTAGCATATGCTGTAACTATTCACAAGTCTCAAGGATTGACTGTAGATTGTGCATTTGTGAACATTGGATCTAGTGTGTTCAAAGAAGGTATGGCATATGTTGCTTTGTCACGAGTCAAAACATTATCAGGTTTATTCATGATAGACTTCGATGACTCAAAAGTTAGTGCTGATACAAACTGTGTAAAGGAGTATAATAGATTAAGAAGAAGCTATGCTCCTCATTTAGGTCAGTATCCTGTGTTGGAGAAACGTGTAGTTTCTCGTAAAAGGAGAAATGAGAATATCTGTAATGAAGATGTAGAGAAGAGGAAAAAAAAGAGGAGTGATGTAATTGCAAGCAAAAAGAATAAGGAAAATGAAGAACAGGTTGTAGGATGTCATTTTGAAAATAGCTCTGGTGTCAACTGCTACGCAAATGTAGTGCTGAATGTTGCTTTTTATCTGGAAAGTTTGCAAGAGCAGATAATAATAAATCAGGGAAAAAGATTCTGTTCAGAGCTCAGTCTCCTTTTTCAAAAGCTGAGTAAAGATAAAACTCAAATAGAAAGTGCTACTGATATTAGAAAACTTTTAGATGTATGTTCAGGACGAACACAGTTTTCTCAAAATGAACAGCAAGATGCTCACGAATTTTTGATGTATTTTCTTCAGGTAGTGGAAGAAGAAGGAGTTCCCATTGACATTTTTTTTGGTCTCTCTTATAAATGGGAACATAGTTGTGATAATTGTTATAATATAAGTGGTTCTATTGTTGATAATGAAAGGTTTATTTATTTGACATTGCCAGAGAGTAAAACAGTCACTTTTGCAAACTTAGTTAAAGATGCTAATCATAGCATGAAATGTGGTGAGTGTAATTCTGACATGTTATCAACATTAATTTTAAGGGAATACGGACAGTATGTAATTTTAATGATGCAACGATGTAGAGCTGATGGATCAAAATTGGATACTTTAATAAAGAAGTTTACAGGACAGCAATTATCAATTTCAGGAAAAACTTTTGTAACTGTTGCAATAATTTTCCATGATGGACCTACTGTTACTTCTGGACATTACACAGTTTATCTAAAATGTGAAAAAGGATGGACACTGTGTAATGATTCCCAATTGATTTTCAAACAACGTTTGCCTTTTGATTTAGCAAATTCCTATCTAATCTTCCTGAAACCTAAATTTTAGAGAGACTTGGCAAGATCTGGACAAAATAATTTTACCATTTTACAGGATTACCATTGCAATTTTGTAGAAAAAAGATTTTTAAAATTATCATTTGGCCTAAAGGAAAGATAACCAATTGTAATGTGGACTTTTTAAATTTTTAATGCAATTTTGAAAAACCAATAATTTAGAGATTATCGGTAACTTCTGCACATTTTAAATTTTGGAATGTTATTGGACTGCCACTGGAAATTTTTTCAAAAATAATTTCAAAAATTACTATTTGGCCATGTGGAAAAGTAAGCAATTCTATTGTGGACTAAATAAATTATTCGAAAAATTTTCGTGAACCAAAATGTTACAGAGAATCGGTGAGATCTGGACAGATTAAACTTTAGAATTTTAATGGTTTTCCCTTGGAAATTTATTCCAGGGAAAGAATAAAAAATACTATTTGGCCTAAAGGAAATAAAATCAGATGTATTTTGGAGTTATTTGAGATATATTATTGTGAATGTACTTCTGAAACAAAAATATCAGACGGTATTTTAAAGAAAAAAGTATTGTTTTTAGATGACATTTTTTAAGAATAATATGCATTTCTGTAATGATAAGTTTAAGTGAGAAGAGATTCTGGGCTTTTTTAATACAATCTTTGAGATTGTTATTTTTTTTGCCCGCTGTAAAATGATGAATGCAATTGCTTTCACAATTTATAGTGAAATGCAATATATTCTGAAAACAGCAAAAATAAGGCAAAAATATTTTTTGGGAAAAAATGTAAATATGTGTACTGTATTATAAAATGTTTTAAAAATATTAATACTTTTTTCTTTTTTTTCAGATCGATATAGAAAATTTTCGTAAACTACAACCATTTTAAAAACTATTTTTTAAAAAAACAAATGAATAAATATTTTTTTCAGTGAGTATGGTAAGTCAATAGTAATAATTGTAGTCTTTCAAGGACCTTGTAATGTGAAAAATGATTTTTAGTGTTTTTTTTAAAAAATAAAAAAAAGGTACGCTTACCGTACGCGTACGGTAAAAAAAAAAAAAAAAGTTTTTTAAAAAAAATGTAAAAAAAAGATGAAAGATAAGGTTGGCTCTTAAAAGAACCGTTGTGTTCATGCAGGGACAGAGGAAAGGAACCATGGGAAAATCATTCAAAGCTACAAATGTGCTGATCTATTTTGTTATTCACTAGGGAAACACTGGTCTCCCTATAACAAATTAGAGCTTTACAAAATGTGCAATGAATATCAACCTTCCGAAATCGAGGGTTCATTTCCAGAGGGCCAGCAAAAGGAGATTCTCCCCCCACAGATGAAGGGCTCACCTGACCTGCAGAAGAAGGAGTAAGCCCTGCAGGTGATGGTCCAGGCTGAGCTGCTGTGGATGTACTGGCTCGTCTTTCTGAAGAGTTACCTCCAAAAAGATGACCATGTGTCCTTCTGTGTACATCCTGGAGGTGTCTCTTCATGGTGTGATTCCCAAAGGAATACTTCCTGTTAGGATTACCTCTAGAAAGTACACGCTGACACAGCTTGCAAGTAACTAAGGGTGCATTCACCTTTTGCTGGCCTTCTGGAAAAGTAAAATAATCCCAAACATAAGAAGGTTTTACTTTCCTCGCTCTCTGCCTCAAGACAGTGCTGCTGGTGCTAGCCTCACTCTCAGAAGAGCTCTGCTGTTCTGCCATCGTATCCCAAAGACAAACCAGCTCCTTCTCCCAAGGGATCACAAGCAGAAATGAGGGGAATGGGTGTGGTGTAGGAGAGTTCTAGAACTGAAAGTAGTTTCAACCAATCAAAAGTTGTGTTTCAAGATCACATGACCTACCGTACGCTTACGGTACGCTTACGGTGCGCTTACGGCAAAAAGTACGCGTGCGCGTAAAAAAGACACGCGCTTGCGCACATGCGCATAACAGTCATTTCCCGGCACTTCCGCGTAACGTGCGCGTGTTGCGTAAGCGCGCACGCGTCCCGCGCGCAGTACGCGCGGCTACGCAAAGTGCGTAACTATACGCAAGCAGCGTAGATAGATTACGGACGTTGCGTAAACCGTACGCTTACCGTGAGCTTACGGTACGCGTACTATAAAAAAAAAAAAAAAAAAATCTGGAAATAAATTTTACATGTTTATTTTAAAAAAATATATATAAAAAAAATATTTAAGGATTTTAAAAATTAAAGCATAGTCTTTATAAAAGATAAGAAAATTAAAATAAAAATATGTTTGAAAAAAATGAAGAATATAAAAAAAAAATAGCATTTAAAAAACCTTGCAAATTCACTGAAAAAACCATGGGTTTCACACACGTTATAGTTAGGAATTAGCATTTAAAAAACCTTGCAAATTCACTGAAAAAACCATGGGTTTCACACACGTTATAGTTAGGAATTAGCATTTAAAAAACCTTAGAAATTCACTGAAAAAACCATAGGTTTCACACACGTTATAGTTAGGAATTAGCATTTAAAAAACCTTAGAAATTCAGTGAAAAAACCATAGGTTTCACACATGTTATAGTTAGCTGGACATTTTACTCGTAAAAAACCAATGAAATTGCCCCGTTATAGTTAGTTCAGCTAACTATAACTCGCGCGCCCGCAATGCACTGCTGATGACGTCACATATTACATCACTCATGACATGGTCAGTGACATCACTCATGACATCACTGATGACATCTCAAATGACATCACTGATGACATCACTGATGACATCATCTAGTGAATGTGTGTTATTCTGAAAATTAAATATGTTTTATATATGTATATCTCATGGTCGATGGAAGAATAAATGGGTATATAAGTGTCTAAATGGATGATTTGTTTTTGAAAAATTGATTGTGTAACTGACTGATTAAGTGTATCATAGTGAATACATGGCTTAGTGAATAATGTTTAAATATGTAAATATCTGTATCAGTCTCTCACTTTGTGTATAAGTGGCTGCATGGGTTGGTGAGTAGCTACATGGGTGCCTATTTAGGTTATTAGTTGTTTTTTTGAGTATCAGTCTGAGTGTCTGCATGGTTCGGTGGGGGGTATTACGTAGTGCATCGGTGCATGAATGAGTGACTCACTGTTTGTATGTGTTGAACACAGCATGTGTGCAGGACTGTATGGGTGGATGAGTGTGTGTATGGGTGTGTTAGTGAGTGAATGACTGTCTCAATAGTGTCTTCAGGAGTAACTACATACGTTTTAAACTAGTATATGTGACTATTGGTGTATATATGTGAGTATATGTGAAAGTGAGAGATTGAAAGAGTTCCTGTATGAATAAGTATGTGTTTCTATAAGTGATTGTTTAAAAGACTAAGTATGTGTAAGTTTCCGTAGAAGTAAGTGTGGTGGTGTGTGTATAACTGTATATGCAAGTAAATGTATGTTTGATTCTTTATTAGCATGAGTGACTATGTGTGTGAGTAACTCTATGGATGAGTGGCATTGTGTAACAGGATGTATAGATGTATGAGTACATATGATGAGTGAGTACATGTATGAGTGACTGTATAGGACTGTTGGTGAATGAGTGGATGTGTATGTGGATCTTAGAATTACTGAAGAGGTTGTTGTAACTGGTATTGGTATGTCCATTGTTTTGAAATTTTTAGTCTCTATTTTTGAATGTGTGTATCAAAGCTTATATTAAGGTGAGAGGAGGTCTGCCACTCTATCACAAGGATGATGTCATCAGTGATGTCATCAGTGATGTCATTTGAGATGTCATCAGTGATGTCATGAGTGATGTCACTGACCATGTCATGAGTGATGTAATATGTGACGTCATCAGCAGTGCATTGCGGGCGCGCGAGTTATAGTTAGCTGAACTAACTATAACGGGGCAATTTCATTGGTTTTTTACGAGTAAAATGTCCAGCTAACTATAACATGTGTGAAACCTATGGTTTTTTCACCGAATTTCTAAGGTTTTTTAAATGCTAATTCCTAACTATAACGTGTGTGAAACCTATGGTTTTTTCAGTGAATATATATATATATATATATATATATATATATATATATATTATCAGGGGTGTTATAGTTAGCTGGACTTTTCACTTGTACAAAACCATTGAAATTCCCCCGTTATAGTTAGTTCAGCTAACTATAACTCGCGCGCCCGCAATGCACTGCTGATGACGTCACATATCACATCATCCATGACATGGTCAGTGACATCACTCATGACATCACTGATGATATCTCAAATGACATCACTGATGACATCACTGATGACATCATGCAGTGAATGTGTGTTTTTCTGAAAATTAAATATGTTTTATATATGTATATCTCAAGGTCGATGGAAGAATAAATGGGTATGTAAGTGTCTAAATGGATGATTTGTTTCTGAAAAATTGATTGTGTAACTGACTGATTAAGTGTATCATAGTGAATACATGGCTTAGTGAGTAATGTTTAAATATGTAAATATCTGTATCAGTCTCTCACTTTGTGTATAAGTGGCTGCATGGGTTGGTGAGTAGCTACATGGGTGTCTATATAGGTTATTAGTTGGTTTTTTGAGTATCAGTCTGAGTGTCTGCATGGTTCGGTGGGGGGTATTACGTAGTGCATTGGTGCATGAATGAGTGACTCACTGTTTGTATGTGTTGAAGACAGCATGTGTGCAGGACTGTATGGGTGGATGAGTGTGTGTATGGGTGTGTTAGTGAGTGAATGACTGCCTCAATAGTGTCTTTATGAGTAACTACATATGTTTTAAACTAGTATATGTGACTATTGGTGTATATAAGTGAGTATATGTGAGAGTGAGAGATTGAAAGAGTTCCTGTATGAATAAGTATGTGTTTCTATAAGTGATTGTTTAAAAGACCAAGTATGTGTAAGTTTCCGTAGAAGTAAGTGTGATGGTGTGTGTATAACTGTATATGCAAGTAAATGTATGTTTGATTCTTTATTAGCATGAGTAACTGTGTGTGAGTAAATCTATGGATGAGTGGCATTGTGTAACAGGATGTATAGGTGTATGAGTACATATGATGAGTGAGTACATGTATGAGTGACTGTATAGGACTGTTGGTGAATGAGTGGATGTGTGTGTGGATCTTAGAATTACTGAAGAGGTTGTTGTAACTGGTACTGGTATGTCCATTGTTTTGAAAATGTTAGTCTCTATTTTTGAATGTGTGTATCAAAGGTTATATTAGGGTGAGAGGAGGTCTGCCACTCTATCACAAGGAAGATGTCATCAGTGATGTCATGAGTGATGTCACTGACCATGTCATGAGTGATGTAATATGTGACGTCATCAGCAGTGCATTGCGGGCGCGCGAGTTATAGTTAGCTGAACTAACTATAACGGGGGAATTTCAATGGTTTTGTACAAGTGAAAAGTCCAGCTAACTATAACACCCCTGAAACCTATGGTTTTTCAGTGAATTTCTGAGGTTTTTTAAATGCTAATTCCTAACTATAACGTGCCTGAAACCTATGTTTTTTTCTGTGAATTTCAAAGGTTTTTTAAATGCTAATTTCTAACTATGCCTACAGAGATAGGACATGTGAAGAAAGAAGAAAAAATGCACAGAAAGAAAAAAAAGAAGCGCAGAAAGAAGCAACAGAAGTCCTCAAAGACGAAGAAAAGTGCATGAAGAAGGATAACGTGCAGAAAGAACAAAAAGAAGAGCAGAAAGAAGCCTTGTTGCAAAATCATCCTGTACCCTCAACTTTTTCAGACGGATACTGGTGGTAACTGAGTCTGACTAACCAGTCCTAGAGCCAGTGCTATGTTAAAAGACACTTAGAATACAGTGAAAACACCTACATACACTAGGGAACATTATGCGTTGGGGTCCCCCTGTGATTAGCATGACCTCCTCTAGTATATAATAGGGCAGGGGGATTAAAACTACCTCTTAAAACAGGCCACAGGGCATTTTTGCACACGTTAACTCAGGCCCCGTCCCCTCCCTTCACCACTGTGTAAACACGCCCTGTGTTCGTTTTTAGTTGGGAGATTAAGTTAATTTGAATCCTGAGGGTCCCTAGGCTCCAACTAGCCCACTAGGTACCTCCAGTAAGTGCCACAGAGCTGCGTTGCAGAGAGGTGTAAAAAGTGGCACGGCCTGGACCACCTCTCTGCAATGCAGCTCAGTGGCGCTTACTGGAAGCACTTGGTGGGCTAGTTAGCCCCCAGGGGCCCTCAGTATTGAAGGGAAATTATATCCCCAATTTAAAACGTGCCATAGTGCGTGTTTGCACACGTCACCTCAGGCCTCATCCCCTCCCTTCACCACTGTGTAAACGCGCCCTGTGGCTGTTCTAAGTTGAGAGATTAAGTCCCCTTGAATCCTAAGGGTCCCTAGGGTCAAACTAGACCACTAGGTACCTCCAGTAAGTGCCACAGAGCTGCGTTGCAGAGAGGTGTAAAAAGGGGCTTGGCCTCAGAACACCTGTCTTCAGCGCAGCTCCCTGGCGCATACTGGAGATGCCTGTTGGGCTAGTTGGCCCTCAGGGACCCTCAGTATTGAAGAGGAATTAATTCCCCAACTTACAATTCGCCAGGGGGCGCGTTTGCAGAGTGCTGCAAGGAGGGGGCGTGGCCTCCGGCACGATGCCAGTCTTTTATTTATTTTAATTTTTTAAGAAGGGGGGCTGTGTGGTTCCCCTTCTTATTCTAATTTATTGGCCCTGATGACCCCATCCCCCAGGGCCTGTCTCCTAATTATATTTTTTTGACCCCAATCCCCAGGGCCGGCCACTGTTTTTTATTATTTTAAAAAAATATATATTTATAGACACACCTAGGACATGCTGGAGAAACCGTGCGTACCTATCACCATGACGATTTGCGTGATTAAAAGGCGACTATGCTGTGGAAATGTGGATTTTCCTGATCAGTTATGTCCCCTATCTTGGACCCCAACGGTTCTATATGCATGTTACAAGTACATGTATGTTCCCTCCAGTTCCAGTTTCTAAGACGCAAACATATGTGTGTCTTCCGTCGACATGTTCTCTGTCAGATCCGCCATCAATGGGCTGGATATTCGATTCCTAAGTATGAAAGGCCACCGACTTTATATGGCTAAGTTACTCCATTTTTACAGTTCAGGCAAGTAGGCCCGATTCTGTCCTCAAAGCCTTTCCCTGCTCTCTGTCTCTGACAGCTTCAGCTTGAGCTCGCATCTGTATCCATGAACTTTGTCCTACTCCCTGTGCAGCTAACAATGTCTGCCTCGGCCAGTTTTCGCCTGCCTGCCAAGAAGTTGTATTTCACCTTCGAATTATCTATTTTGCTCTTCAGCCGATGCATTCCTGTCAAGTGATTTAGGTAAACATTTCCTTTAGCTCACAAGCAAGAACTCAGCCTTTCCGTCCTCCTGCAAGTGATTCATAGCCCTGCTGCCATGGAAAGTTTTCTATCCCTCGCATCTCATATAGACACTTAGACGTTTGTGCACGCACACAGTCAGTATAGACTAGATTCTGTCCGAGAGTCCTTCCTTGTGGATAACATAGTTCTTTAAACATAGGATGTTAGATATGATTTGGGATTAGGTTGACTTGACCCCCCAGACTTCTCGTCTCCACATGTAGAGCTAAATGTCAAGTCCCCTTCACCCCTAGTTGCACGTCTATCACACGTCATGCTGCTGCGCGCGCATCTATGCCAAGTATTATCTTATAGATCCACCTATGTCTGATAATCCTAACCAATCATGTTTCTTTTATTCCTTATTACGCCTAGTTTCGATTACGTACCTGTCATGTCACTCTTCTTATCAAATGTTACGCCTTCTACATTCATTTCATTGTAATGTACTTATTATAAAAGTGCATGTCTGTCAATAAAGTATTGTACTTCACTTCCTGAACCCTCGTGGTGACGGAACCTGAAGGCCGCGACTCGAGTCGGCCATTTTGAATGGAATAAAGCCCATTTAGAAAACCTCTTATACCACGGATTCTGCCTCTTGTTATTTTGAGCTATTTTTCTTTATTTTAAGATTCCGTATGAAATTCAGTACGGTAAAGAAGATTTTATTTACCACATAATGGCGCCCGAACAGGGACACTTTCTCATCTCACGCGCCGGCGGTGCGTTGCAGGCCCGGTCTCCTGCCACAGCTGGACGGACCATAAACGCGTACCAGCAGGATTTCCTGTAAGCTCCCTCCGGTCAAGCGGGGGCGACTGAGGCTGCGATCAACCCAGACGAGGCGGTGAGAAGTGCGAAGTATCCCGACCAGAGCCTAGCTGAGAGAGCAAGATCCGAGGTATACAGAGGCCCACCAGGTCTTTCGAAATCCCGATGTCCAGAGGGTCCGCTGTCCGCAGTTATCGAGTCCTGTCCATTCTCTGAGGCCTTCCGTTTCAAGGAGCTACTCGGTGAGTACCATCGCCGGGGAGGCGTGTTGACGCGCACATAGGTTGTGCCGGTCAAGACGGATTTGGGTACACAAATCCGGTCTGCACTGTTTAGCAGTGTATATGTACTGTTTAGCAGTATATCAAGTATTCCGAAGAATTCAGTTATTGTCAAGAATTCAGCGTGGTGATTAGTTAGGCAGACTGTCATCATTGTCGATCATTGTTACAATGTTTAATGTTTAATGTTTAAAGTGTTCAAAATATTGTAGTATGAATGACTGTTCATTGTTCACTGTTCATTTATTGTGTTTTTCGTATTAAGAAAATTCAAGAGTAAGTATCAGATCAGTTGTAAATATGCCGCTCTTCTCGAAGTTAAGACAGATTACTACCAGAAAAGGGGTGCTTGAAGAAGCAGTTCCTATTCCTCCTAGGGACACTCCAGGGCATTTTATGTACCATAAACATGGCTTAGATGCCATATTATTTCTTGATCTATGGGTAGATTATACCAAGGGATTGCCGGAAAGTCAAAGGTGGCCCGTAGCGGGAACCTGGGATGCAGAATGCATCATGAAAGTGGAGGAAGAGTTATGGAAAAGAAAGGTCAGACAGTCACAGAAAGACGCTGTTGAGTTATGGCGTAAAGAATCTCATAGACGAACAGAAAAAGCACGTAGACAAGAAGAGAGGAGTAAAGAAAGTTCAAATAAAGTTCAAGAAAATCTATTAATTAAGGAAGGTATCCGAGTGAAATCAGAACAAGTGAATAGACAAAGAAATGCTCTTATGAATGGTATGTATCCCCTTCTAGCCGAAGGACTACCTAAAACTGTTACAGAAATACCAAAAGACTTGCCACCCCCATTATTTCCAATTAAGGTACATCCAAAGGGGCTTCCCAGAACCGCAGAAGATGTTTTTCTTTCCTCATATCTAGATGACGCAGCTCCCGAGTATGCTAACGCCACACCACATAGACCGTCTGGCGGAGGGGTTCAACGTCAGGATCAGGTATCTGTCCCCGTGCAACAGCAAGTCCCGACACAAGCTTCGGCAAGCACATCTGTTTCCGCATCTGTCTCCGCAGTCGACTCTACAGGGGTATCGACACCCATAGTTGCTGTGTCACGTTCAACGAACCCATTCACACCCGACGCCCCAGATGGGGCCACGGGAGGGGCTAGCAATACCTTCACACCACCTAGAATAAATAAACTTGTCTTTCAAGAGTCAGCACATTCACGTACACCTAAATTCGTAAGTGAACGTACGCTTAAGGAACTTCTTGTAAATTGTAGATATGACCCGGTGGTTGGTAAAGAGGACGAAATGGTCCTGGCATCATTACGTATCAGGCGAGCCGCAGAGTATTTAGCGAGGTTACCAGGGATGACTACGCATCTGGATAACATATATCATTTTGTTCAAACAGGACGAGATCCAGGATGTATTAACAGAGCTATGGAATTCCAGAAAGTAGAGATACAGGGGGAACTGTTACGTTTCCTCATAAACTGTGTAATCAGAAATCAAGATCGTTCGGGGGTAGACCCGAATGCAATGCTTATTTTTACAAGATGGAGTCAGAATATATCAGAAGGGAGACACGATAAGCAAAATTGTATAATAGCCATGTGCCGAAAAATACGTAAAGAAATAGAGCGTATTCATGAAGAAAGATTGGGAACAGACGAGTTTGAGCAAGATGAAGTGTCCGAATCAGGGAATTCCGCAAGACAGTCAGAGACCATAGCCTATGTAGGCAGAGGAAGATCCTGTGAAAATACTAGATGTTTTTCTGATCCTATACACTCTGTATGTCCAAATAATAGCAGAACGTATCCGACGCCTGTAATAAATCTGAAATCTCCTGAACATTCGTTTCAAGCCGCAGATAAGATACTACGAGAACGAAGGGGTTACCACCTCCTCGATTCCATGGATGAGCAAGAATTAGCCAGATCAGCCGTTCACTGGATTGACAGTCCTGAAAAATACGGTGATGAGACCGTAGCACACACGTTTTTTTATCTCAGTACAGATGAACAACGCTTAGCTGGAATCTATATGATTCAGCAACTCCTCATATTATATAAGAGCCAACATGCTGACCCCGGTCCTTTACCTGATATATTAACGGAACTACTCACGAACAGATGGAGAGGTTCTAGTAACAAGCTAATTAAAGAGATATTAGTGTCACGTAAACAGTATGTCCTTTTTGTAAATCCACATTCCCTCTCCCTGCCCCGCAGAGAAAGAGCACCGTACTATATGGATAGACAAAATCCTTTACGAGAAGTGCACCCAATAAAAGGCGAAGACAATGAGTTTCACCGTGTATTTGTTTACACACCCATATCAAAAATGGAATTATTAGAAATGAAGAAAGTAGTACCTAGTCACGACAAGGACCCAGCGGGTTTCCACCGAGAAATTAAAGACATGTTACTGATGGGAGAGTACACCTTTCCTGATATTATGACGATATTAAAGGTGCTTTTGCCTGCTGGCATTTATGAAAAACTGAAAGAAAAAGAGTGGGAAGTAGGAGACCAAAAGATAGACTGGACAGCATTAGCAGAGGAAGAAAGGGGCCGAACTGCAGGTTCGGGGCTCGGGGATAAAGTTAAACTGTTACCAGGTTTACTAGTACAGGTACTGCCACGTTTATTAACTACAAAAAAGGAAGATTGGGGTGCAATCACAGCCTGCAAACAAAAGCAAGATGAAGACACAAGCGATTATTATGCTCGATTTGAAAAATGTTTTGGTATAAATAGTGGTATAAAAGCAAGTAGTGACTCATATCCACATTTATTTGTGACAAAATTGGTGGAAAATGCATTGCCTCCAGTGAAGAATAGAATATTGAAATTCGAGAGTACCTGGCAAAGTAACACTCCGTCGCAAATGCTACAAATGTTACAGTATCATCACAATAGAATTAGGGATGAACAAGAACATGAGCATAGACGCATGAAGGATACAAAAATGAAAATGCTAGTTTCTCAGACAGTACCAGCAGATGGTCACAAAAAGGGTGTGACACATTCTGGTGATTCTGCAGTTCCTGTAAAAGGAACCTGCAATTACTGTAAACAACTAGGCCATTATGTACATGATTGTCCAGTCCTGAAACGTAATATAGCTACAGGTATTGCAAAAGAGAGACCACGATTAGTTAGACAAGATCAGAATGAACAAGGACCTATGCAGCATGGACAGTCCATGCCAGTTCAGCAACAGGCAATGCCAGCCTCACAGCAACCCATACAGTTTGTGCCAGCTGCACCACCGTTGCCTGCTACTGCCACACAAACAACGACACGACAAATGTATCAGACTGCACAGTATGAATACCCTGAATATCAGCATTACGCATGAACCAGCCTAGAGAGGGAAGTTGACTTACCGCTCATCGAGATTCCTGTAGATCAAGAAGGACCTTATGTACATAGTGAATTATTAGGTCAAAATAGAAAATTCTTACTCGATACAGGGGCAAGTCGAACAACAATAAAACGTAGTGAAGTTCCAGGGGCACCCCTCTCAGGCTCTCAAAATGTTTCCCTTGGTTTTTCAGGAAAACCTATTGTTAATGAAGTATCACAGCCTCTACCACTTACGATAGGACCTTTGACACGAACTACAGATTTATTGCTTACTAAATCATGCCCAGAAAATCTGTTAGGAATTAAAACTCTGAAAGCACTAGGAGCCATAATATGTTGTTCTCCAGAAGGAGTAAGGTTGTTTTTACGTGATTTTAAAGGTCACTATGTGTCTAGAGACATGGATCCCCGACTACAGACTTTACCAGTACATCTATGGGCACAAGGCCCTACGGATGTTGGCTGCATGAACATTACACCCTATCGAGTTACATTGAAAGCAGGAGTGGTACTACCACGAATGCGACAATACAAGTTACCGCATGATGCTGTAGTGGCTTTGCTGAAAATAATTGATGAGCTGATTGCCCAGGGAGTAGTTATAGAAACAGACTCCAATATATGTAATTCACCGATAATTCCGATTCTTAAACGAACTGACCCTACTGCCCCACCAGTATACCGATTGGTCATTGATTTGCGTGAACTAAACAAATGCATTGTACCACAATTCCCTGTGGTCCCTGATATATCATCATTGTTGACAGCAATTGATTCCGAAGCAACATTCTTTACTGTAATCGATCTCAAGAATGCCTTCTTTAGCGTCCCAATAGATTCGGAAAGCCAATACTTGTTCGGATTCAGTTTAAATGGGCGCAGCTTTAAATTCTCACGCGCTCCCCAAGGATTCACAGAAAGCCCCAGCATCTACAGCCAAGCACTGAAACGAGAACTTGACAGTATCCACATGCCAGTCAATACTGCACTGCTTCAATATGTCGATGATCTACTGATCACCGCAAGAAGCGAGTCAGAATGTGAAAAGGCTTCTCTGACAGTTTTACATTTTCTAGCCGACAAGGGGCACAAGGTGTCTCCTTCTAAGCTGCAATTCTGTGTCCAGCGAGTTATTTATCTTGGTCACTCGCTGTCCAAGGAGGGAAGGCAGCTTACACCAGATCGCATCCAGTTAATTGCTAACATGTCAATACCCCAGACACAAAAGGAGGTGCGGGCTTTCATAGGCCTCACTTCATATTGTAGGCAGTGGATCCCTCAGTACGCATTTCTAGCAAAACCACTCATCCAGTTAACCACACAGGAGGCAGCCACATCGACTGTTCTCCCTTGGACTCAGGAACATACACAAGCTTTTGAAAGCCTAAAGGAAGCTTTATGTCAAGCACCTGTTTTAGCAACGCCATGTTATAGCAAACATTTTACCCATTGACAGTACAAGTACCACATGCAGTAGAGGTTCTTGTGAACCGAACACAAACACAACACTTGACCATAGCAAGACTTACCGGTTATGAACTGACATTGTTTCAACCACACATAGAGATCCGACGGTGTAATACATTGAATCCTGCTACACTATTACCTGTAATTGGAACAAACCCACTAGCTCATGATTGTGTTGAAATCATTGAAATAAAGACGAAACCTAGACAAGACTTGACAGACGTTCCATTGTTAGATCCAGACCTGACGTTGTATGTAGACGGATCGTGCATGAGAGCAAGTACAGGAGACTTAGTGGCCGCGTATGCAGTCACAACAGACACTGAAGTTATTGAAACAAATTGTATAGATACTTTGTCAGCCCAAGCAGCAGAACTTATTGCTCTAACACAAGCCTGTATTCAAGCCACAAATAAGAAAGTTAATGTATACACTGACTCACGTTATGCATTCGGAGTTGTACACGACTTCGGCGTGCTGTGGCGAGAGAGAGGTTATTTAACCTCCCATGGTGCCCACATTCAGCACGGACCCCTCATTCATGCTTTGTTAGACGCAATACATCTACCCACTGCTATATCGATTATGAAATGTAAAGCACACACGAAGGTTACTGATACCATTTCTCAAGGCAATGATTTAGCTGACAAAACAGCTAAACAGACTGCTCAGAATCGCACATTAGACATGACAAAGCCAATAGTTCAGACACCAACACAGTGTATGACAATTAAGGACCCCGCACTTGACGTAATTGACATACAGACACATGCCACAGCAGAAGAAATAAAGAAGTGGACTGAACTAGGAGGGATCCAGACAGATCAAGGATGGATGACGAAGGAGAAATCTGTATGGTTTCTCCCTGATTCCATGGTTCAAGCCATTATAGCTACAGTTCACAGTCCAGCACATTTAGGAGAGAAGGCTATGCTAGACAGCATTCAGCACATTTGGTTCAATAAACATTTACGAGCAGCAGCTAAACAAAAAGTTCGTACCTGTATGATATGTTGTCAGTTTAATCCAGGAAAGAGTGTTCCCGTAGAGCAGGGTGGATTTCAGCCTCCTGACCATCCTTTTGAAGTCCTCCAGATGGATTATATTCAGATGGAACGTTGTCGAGGATTCAAATATGTTCTCGTAGTTGTCTGCGCTCTCTCCCGTTGGACAGAGGCGTATCCCGTATCAGATTACACTGCCCCGACTACTGCCAAGCAGCTAATTAGAGAATTCTTCCCACGGTACGGTTTACCACGTGTTGTATATTCAGATAACGGTCAGCCTTTCTCATCCGAATTAATGAAACATGTCTCACTCTTGTTGGGATATCAGTGGAAATTCCACTGTGTCCGACACCCCGAGGCAGCAGGTCTCGTGGAACGACATAATCAACTTTTAAAAATCAGATTGTCTAAAATATGTCAGGAAAAGGGTGTGGACTGGATAGTAGCCTTACCAGTTGCGCTATTTTACATGAGGATGGTAGCACACTCTCGAACAGGGCTATCGCCTTATGAGGTGATCTTTGGTAGGCCACCGAATATGTGGGGGACGCCTATACCCCGTAAAATAACTGATGTTGACTGTAATATGCTGACAGATTACCTGGCTTCCTTGATGTCTGCACTACAATCTTGTCGTTCACAGGTAGTCGCAGCTTTTCCTGACAACACCGAGGTGAAACCTCATGACGTAATTCCCGGCGATTATGTTCTCGTCAGGAATTTTGATCGGAAAACCCAACTGGAGCCAAGGTGGAGGCTTCCTAAGTTGGTCCTGCTGACGACCAGAACAGCTGTGAAGATCGAAGGGAGGAAAGGCTGGGTGCATTCCAGCCATATAAAAAAATTTCATGGACTTCCTCCTGACACAAACAGTACTCCCCGTGTGTCTTCCCCCATTGACTCAAAGCTACCTTTGGCTGAGGCCAGTAGCACCGAACTCTATAAACAGAAACTCAGGTCCAGATCTAAACTGTCGGACGATTTGATTGTTTAAGTCCTCTCCAAGGTGAAGCGGTTGAATCTGTCCCGACATGTATCCCTTAGGTCTGAATCATGTAGAGTCCAGAATCATAATGAAACGACATGCTTATTGTAAATCACTGCGTAGCCACTGTATTGTGACTTTATTAATTTTGTTTTTCTTGAGTTTTTTAATAGTTACTGCAAGTATATTGTTGCATATGTATTATCCTGTTTCTAAACGTGCTTTCAATATAACTGGAGAACATTCTTTTAGAGACCTACCGCCACATGAGTTGTCCTATAGACTTGCGCTGCGCAATAACACATTCATTAGTATGTTACATCATTTCCATCAGACTAGTAATGCCACCAATTGTTGGGTGTGTGGCCGACTTCCTCCCTATCAGAATAACAAAGGAGTTCTGCCTTTCTTTCCACATCCGTTCACACACAATGGCTCCTGTGGAGCATGGTTTAGTTTATTAAATTCCATAGACCCAGACACAGCAGTTTATCAACAACATTGGATATGGGGAAATCTGAATCTAGTTTTATTCAAAGTCTGTCACCCTAATAAGGAGGGTCACCCCAGTAGAACAGGAACTGATTTAGAAAATGAAGTGTATAAATTAGGTAATTTTACGCCTAATCTTATGATTTTGAATGTCAAATCCGAAGTTGAACTAATTCTGCCCACTATGTCAGTATTTCCAGTTAAGGGTGAATTATGTGTGAGAAAAGTTGGTTCCATACATATGGGCCATAGTAAATGTGTTACTACAGTAGAATATAGTGATCAAGGTAAATCTTCATTTAGAGCTTCTCGCCATTCTTACTTCATATGTGGCCAGACGGCATATATGCGTCTGCCTCTAGATTGGGATGGTACCTGTTACATAGCATTCCTTTTGCCACCTGTTTTCCTAGCTCCCCCTGATTATTATCGAAATGTTCATTTAGTACACAATAGAGAGCGAAGAGATCTCCCAGTTGTCGATTATACTGAGACAGCATGGGACAAATATGTAGATTTCAATAAAGGTATCTTTCCCTATATAGGTACTATATCAAATAGTAAGCTGATACGCAGACTCACCAAGACTCTTGAAGCTGTAGTAAACGAGACTATAGCCGCCCTAGGCAATCTGACAGAGGAACAATCAGCGATGAGAATTGTTGTTCTCCAGAATCGTCTTGTCCTTGACGTCATCCTGGCCGATAGGGGCGGAGCTTGCAGGGTCATCGGATCCAGCTGCTGCATATTCATACCAGAAAATTCGCCATCTGTATATAAAGCTATAACACGCCTTCATAAGATTGTAAGCCAGATACACGAGAATCCAGGCACTTGGACGTGGTCCGGGTGGTTTTGGAGTGTGATATCAGCCTGGGGATGGAGAGTTCTATCCTTCCTAGGTATTGGCCTTCTCATACTATTCAGTTGCTGTCTATGTCTACAATGTGGACCAGCGATTTGTGGTCTGTGTGCCACATCGTGTATTCCACCACCAAGGTCTCGTTCAGAATGCCGGAAGAAGAAGGAAGAAGAAATGATGCTCCATGAGCAAATCGATGGAATGATGAAGATTGATGTCTCTTGAAGGGCAAGAAGGGGACAAGGAGGGAATGTGGAAATGTGGATTTTCCTGATCAGTTATGTCCCCTATCTTGGACCCCAACGGTTCTATATGCATGTTACAAGTACATGTATGTTCCCTCCAGTTCCAGTTTCTAAGACGCAAACATATGTGTGTCTTCCGTCGACATGTTCTCTGTCAGATCCGCCATCAATGGGCTGGATATTCGATTCCTAAGTATGAAAGGCCACCGACTTTATATGGCTAAGTTACTCCATTTTTACAGTTCAGGCAAGTAGGCCCGATTCTGTCCTCAAAGCCTTTCCCTGCTCTCTGTCTCTGACAGCTTCAGCTTGAGCTCGCATCTGTATCCATGAACTTTGTCCTACTCCCTGTGCAGCTAACAATGTCTGCCTCGGCCAGTTTTCGCCTGCCTGCCAAGAAGTTGTATTTCACCTTCGAATTATCTATTTTGCTCTTCAGCCGATGCATTCCTGTCAAGTGATTTAGGTAAACATTTCCTTTAGCTCACAAGCAAGAACTCAGCCTTTCCGTCCTCCTGCAAGTGATTCATAGCCCTGCTGCCATGGAAAGTTTTCTATCCCTCGCATCTCATATAGACACTTAGACGTTTGTGCACGCACACAGTCAGTATAGACTAGATTCTGTCCGAGAGTCCTTCCTTGTGGATAACATAGTTCTTTAAACATAGGATGTTAGATATGATTTGGGATTAGGTTGACTTGACCCCCCAGACTTCTCGTCTCCACATGTAGAGCTAAATGTCAAGTCCCCTTCACCCCTAGTTGCACGTCTATCACACGTCATGCTGCTGCGCGCGCATCTATGCCAAGTATTATCTTATAGATCCACCTATGTCTGATAATCCTAACCAATCATGTTTCTTTTATTCCTTATTACGCCTAGTTTCGATTACGTACCTGTCATGTCACTCTTCTTATCAAATGTTACGCCTTCTACATTCATTTCATTGTAATGTACTTATTATAAAAGTGCATGTCTGTCAATAAAGTATTGTACTTCACTTCCTGAACCCTCGTGGTGACGGAACCTGAAGGCCGCGACTCGAGTCGGCCATTTTGAATGGAATAAAGCCCATTTAGAAAACCTCTTATACCACGGATTCTGCCTCTTGTTATTTTGAGCTATTTTTCTTTATTTTAAGATTCCGTATGAAATTCAGTACGGTAAAGAAGATTTTATTTACCACAATGCATACAATGAATCCACGTGGAATGTATTTACACCACTAGTGAAACTCTGACATGTCTGATGCCCTACCGTGCCTAATCCCGGTAGACACCCTTGTCGTTTATTTATACAAACATGGGTAGCTATTGACGGGCACATTTAATACACATGCACACCAAGACATTCAAAGGGGATTCGACAAAAATTCGACCAAAACTATGCAAGAAACCCCCCTCACGGTTAATAAAACACACATCCACTGCCGGATGTGTAATGCTTTTTATTTTACTCTCTGGAAAGGGGACGAACATCACTTGAGAGTCACAGCGCGCTCCTGGCAGAGCCCAATGATGTGTTACACCCACCATTGCCTGCTGAGTGCCACACACCTCTGTGTTGTATTCCACTAGCTAGTGCATATGCTATGACACTCTCTAGCCCATGTGCACTGTAACACCACCCCGTGAATATGTCATGCCACACTTGTCTTCGCACGGGTTATATTGCCCCATCTAACGTGCCTTCCTCGATGCCTATGTTATAACGCACAGTGCTATGCCATTCATATTACAATCTGGGATCCATATCTTTGTCACAGTGCATATGCAACGTTACACTCCCCAGCACATATTTTATAATACAACTTTAGAGACTAGTTAGGTTACACAACACTGCCCTGTGCATATTATACTCCAAGGCGCATATCGCATAGCACGCGCTAGTGCCTGTGCTATCTCGCGCTCTCCAATGAATCTGTAATTGCGCACAATGTATTGCATATTATATTTCACGCCGGTTTATCTTATATCACACTTTTTGGTGCATAGTTTATACCATACACTATATCTAGTTTTCATTTTCAATCGTGCTCTCAGGACTATGTTCTATATAACACTGTGTTCACCTACCCTTTTCACAGGCATTACATTTTGCGATAGGGGGTGGAGGGTCAGGGGGTGTTTCTGCCAAGTGAGCCCGGAGTCACAGTCACAAACGTCCTCTTCTTCCTGAATAAAAGTGAGATTATGCTGCATACTTGTTCATATTTTAAGTAGTTCGCACAGACACAAGTTTTAAAAACAATAAAGTTCCTAATACCCGCCTTCTCTGAACAGTTAGCTTGCTGCCCCATCTCCCTCCTCCCTATCCTCTGTTGTGTGAATCCGTGGACTAGCCTCCTCCCTCCTGCCATGCATGGTCTGATGTGCTGCCACTGCCCTCAATTTAGTATGATGTACCAGTCCACTCCTCCTGCCCTCCATTGCCCAATTCTATGCCCCATCATTGACCTCCTGCTTAAACTCTGTGCTTAACTTGCTGCCCCTATTCTCCTTCCCCCTGCCCTCCGATGTCTTTGTGCATGCCCCTGCTCCATCCTTTTTGCCCACCATGTTCCATGGACCTGCCACTCCTATCTACTCTGAGTGTTCTGTTGAGCTGCCACTCCCCTCCCACCTGCCTAGCATTGTCAGGTGACTGTAACCTGTCCCTGCCACCTCCACCCTGCCTGTCCACATGCCATGCCCCTATCCTCTTCCTCCTGTCCTACATGGTCCATTGTACTGCCACACCCTTCTGCCCTCCCTGGTCTGTTGTGCTGCAACTGCTCCTCCTGCCTGCCCCGTGCGGTCTGTTGTGAGGACCCTTCCCCTGAACTTTCTTGTCTGTGCACAGGTCCTGACCCTCCCTTCTATCCTCCATCGTCCTTTGTGCATGCCCCTGCACCCTCCTTCTTGCCCATCATAGCCATTGTGCTGCCACTAACCCTCCCACTTGCTATGCATGGTCTTCTGTGCTGCCATGGCCCCTCCCACCTTCCCTGTGTGGTCAGTTAGCTGCCCCTGACCCCCTCCCACCTTCCTTCCATGGTCTGTGTGTATGCCATCACAGTCTCAGTGTTGCTCTTCATGGTGTGTCTTGCTTCTAGTGCCCATCCTGCCTGACCTCCATGGCTATCTTGCTGCTCCTGCCCTGCCCCCTTGCCCCCAGCCCTCTGTTTACATGTGCAGACCCCTACTCCCTCCCTCCTGGCTTGTCTGTTCCATTGTTATGCCCCTGATCCGTCCCTCCTGCCCTTTATGGTCTGTTATGCTGCAGCTTTCTCTCCTGTCTGTCCATTATGGTCAGCTAGCTACCCTTGCCTCTTGCCCCTCTGTTCTCTGTTGTCCATGTGCATGGTCCTGTCCCCTCCCTCTTGCTTTCTATGGATTTTTGTGCTGCACTCCCGTCCTGCATGCCCTGTGTGGTGTATTGTGCTGCTGCAAACCCTGATGCCTGCCCTGCAGGGTCAGTTTGGTGCACCTCTCCATGTCCCTCCTGTCCTCTGTTATCCAAGTCCATGTCCCTACCCCATTTCCTTCCATGATCCAATGTACCATACTTGCGAACATTTTGAACTTGGTAAGAGGGAGATTTTGAAAAAAAACTGGGGTATTGATTTTCCCCTTTGAGTTACATTGAAAAAGAGGAGATTGTAGACAGGAGACAGATCAAATAAAGCCCATTTGAGCTTAAAAACATTGGACGTTTCCTGGCTGAATCGGGTCTGTTGGCATGTATGGTTGTACTACCATTGCCTCTTCCTTCTGCCCACAATGGTCTATTACATTGCCACAGCCTCTCTTGCAAGTCCTGTATTGTTGGTTTGTTGCCCCTGCCCCCCTTTCCACTGCCCTTCATAGTCTGTTGTGCTGCCACGGCCCTTCCTGCCTGCTCAGTGTGGCTAAATTGTTGCCTTTGCACCCTCCTACCTGCCTTCAATTTTCAGAGTCCGTGCCCCTGGCCTCTGCCTCTCAACAGTATCCTAATGAACAACTAGATTGCTAACATTCTATATTTATTACAAAAGTGTGGAACTCCGGACGTCATCTTGATGTAATCAAAACTGTAATACCTAGAGCATTTCCTTTAGAAATTACATATATGAGAGGGTCTTATTGGCATCAAAATTATGGTTAGTGCTCTAAAAGACTAAAATAAGGACATATTTTCTGAGTTTTCAAATAGCGACAAAGCACTTTTAAATTATTTGTTATCTTTATGTTTTTTTATCCAGTTGACCACTTGATTAAATGTTGCACTTAGGGGAGAAGATGTGGTGTTACTTCCAGAACTGCAGACTTTGCAACTGGGAAACCAGGTTGGAGTTTCTGCTTCAGCTCGACATTCTGTGATTCTGGTCAAATCACTTAGTCTCCCCATGTCTACAACCAAAATGAATTTGTTCTTGTGTGATGTAACCAATGCTCATGTAAAGCACCCCAATACCTGACAAGTCTGCACTATATAACACTGCAAAAACACAAAATAATATGTGTTTTGCACACTTCTGTCATTGGGCTATATTTAGGCTACATCTGGGTGATTTTGGGCTACATTTGGGCTCTTTTGTCTCCGGTGGCCATCTTGGGAGATTTATTTGTTTTGAAGTTTCCTAATTTCCTCATGTACTGCAGTCTCCTCAGTAGGAAATGCTTTCAGTTTTTTACTTTGATTCCATCATGAAGGTATTCAGATATGTCACACATTTGCCATAAATTCTGAATGTTAGCACTCTATTTGCTCATTAGATCACTGTAGTAAAACTACTGTTCACCATGGAAGTCTGCTCCTGGTATTAAAAGTGCATGTTTCAGTCTGCATGTCAGAATTTTTTAATGAAATAGAAGAGGATTTGAGAAGTCACTCAAAATGTGCCCTAATTTTCTTTCTTCAGCATTAATCATAATTTCTATGGCAAAATGAACCCCCTCATTGTGTTCCTTTTTAAATTAAATGTTTTAAGTGTTACCAGTTTATTCCAATCAAGATGGCTTCAGGTGTGCCATACTTTTGTCATAATGAAGACAGTAAGCGCTCTAGTTGTTTTTAAGAACACTCTGGGACATTCTGTCATTGGGCTATACTTGGGCTACATCTGGGTGATATTTGGGCTACATTTGGGCTCTTTTGTGTCTGGTGGCCATCTTGGGAGACTTATTTGTTATGAAGTTTCCTAATTTCCTCATTTATTGCAGTCTCCTCAGTAGGAAATACTTTCAGTTTTTTACTTTGATTCCATCAAGAAGGCATTCAGATGTGTCACACATTTGTCATAAATTCAGAATGTTAGCACTATTTTTGCTCATTAAATCACTGTAGTAAAGCTACTGCTCACCAGGGAAAACTGCTGCTGGTATTGAAAGTGCATGTTTCAGTCTGCATGTCAGAATGTTTTAATGAAATAGAAGAGGATTTGAGAAGTCACTCAAAATGTGCCCTCATTTTTCTTTCTGCAGCACTAATCATACTTTTTATGGAAAAATTAACCCCTTCATTTCGTTCCTTTCTAAATTAAATGTTTTAAGAGTTACCACTTTAATCCAAGCAAGATGGCTTCAGGTGTGCCATATGTTTATCATAAGTAGGACTGTTAGCGCTCTAGTTGTTCTTTGGAACACTCTGGGAAGCTGCAGTAGAACACAAAGGAATCAACTGACAGTCTCTGCCCTTGTTGGATATACATGTTTTACTGAGAATGTCAGACTTCATTCTCACATGACTGAGAAAGATAATGTGCTCTCAGTTTAGCTTATAGATCACCTTCCAAACCTCTGTGGGAAAAGCATGAGAAAATATTTTTCTCTCAATCATGATATCCCAGCAGAAGGCTTTTTCACATGGTGAAATCACCTTAGAACATACCACAATTCCTAAAATGAGTATGGTACCATCAACAAATGATTTACAATGTAACTAAAGTCTTAAAACCATCTATTAACTGCAATGCTTTTTAATGAGGTGCTATCATGTATATTGGTCCCAAGATGGCTGCCAACACTTCTTGGATGAAGTGCTGACAGCCAATCAGATCTCAGGATGAGATGTGTGGTTAGGCTCCGCCCACATATATATATGATTTTACTTTTGATTTTCTCAGGAACTACTGAACAGATTGACACCAGACCTGCAAAAGGCACTTCCCTGACCTGAGGACTACCTCTCTGCCAAATTTCAAGTAATTCTGTTCAGCCGTTCGGGCTGTACCTTGGACTAAAGGTCCCTATGGAAAATTGCATGGGGAAAATGCGTTTTGGGACCCCCCTTTTTTCTCAGCCCCCGCTTGACGAATCACCCCGAGACTTTCAGGGTAGGAGCGGAGCGGAGCGCCCCACCTATTTTGAAAATGTCGCGAGGATTCGTCAACCGGCGCCAAAGTTATTTCAAATAGAATGTTGCGGATTTCCTATGGAAACACGGTCCTAACTATAACTATCTACTGGCGCCCGCCAGTAGATAGGTATAGTTAGGACCTATTTTCCATAGGAAATCCGCAACATTCTAGTTGGAATAACTTTGGTGCCGATTGACGAATCGTCGCAAAATTTTCAAAACTTTTGGCCAGCTCCGGTCCGCTCCTATCCTGAAAGTCTCGGGATGATTCGTGTAGCGGGGGCTGAGAAAAAAGGGGGGTCCCAAAACGTGTTTTCCCCATGTAATTTCCCATAGGACCTTTAGCCACAGCTACAGCCCGAACTGCTGAACAGAATTACACCAAATGTGGCAAAGAGGTAGTCCTTAGTTCAGACTCGTGCCTTTTGCTTAAATGGTGTAAATCCGTTCAGTAGTTCCTGAGAAAATGACATTTAAAAGTACATATATATCTATGGCCTCGGAGTGTCCTCATAGCCTAAGTGCACCCTGCCGTGCATGAGCTGTATTCTAAATGGCTGTCAACACTCAAAATCAGGAAGTGTTGGCACCCATCTTGTGCCTTGGTAGAACCGAGGCACAAGAAATCAGCAAAAGAAACACGAAAAACGCAAAAAGGGGCAGGGTAGAAACACCCTGACCCCCTAGGCCTGCTCCGGGGGACCCACAGGGACCCCCAGGGCCAAAAAAACAATTTTTTTACAAAAAAAATCGGTGAGATATGCGCACCCAGCGTGAATTTTGGACGCAAATAAAAAAAAATGAAGCTCGAGCCCCCGTGCTTCTTTGGTAATTGGCCCTCGGGGGGCCAAATCCCGGGGGCAATAGTTATGTAAAGAGTGGTCCAGAGGGGCCCCCCAGCCCCGGGGACCACCACCCCCTGGGGCTTTATTTAATTATGTGCGGGGGGCTCTCAAGCCCACCAGCCCTGGGGACTGCCACCCCCTGGGGCTTATTTCACTTGTGTGGTAGGGCTCTCAGGCCCCCCCAACCCGGGGACCGCCACCCTCTGGGGCTTCTTAATATTCATAGGGGGGGCTCTCAGGCCCCCCCAGCCCCGGGGACCGCCACCCCCCGGGCTTCAAGTTCTTTGTTGGGGGAGCTCTCAGGCTCCCCAGCTCCGGGGACTGCCACCCCCAGGGGCTTAAAAAAATGAATGGCAGGGGTCTCGTGGCCCCCCCGCGGCCCCGGGGACTGCCACCCCCCGGGGCTTTGAAACAGCCCTTGATGGCCCTGGGGACCGCCACCCCCAGGTACGGCTCCTGCAGTGTCCTGGGGTGCCCACCCCCGGGACACTGCGGTTTGCAATGTCTCGCGGCTCCCACTGTTGGGGGAGCTCTCAGGCGGCCCAGTTCCGGGGACTGCCACCCCCAGGGGCTTAAAAAAATGAATGGCGGGGGGCTCGTGGCCCCCCCACGGCCCCAGGGACTGCCACCCCCCGGGGCTTTATTTTTTAAAAATATACCCTGTGTGGGGGGGCTCAAGCCCCCCCACACGCCCCGGGGACGGCCACATCCCCGAGGCTCTAAATATGTAAATTGGGGGGTCTGTGATGACCCCCCTGCCCTGGAGACCACCACCCCCCGGGGATTTGAAACAGCCCTTGATGGCCCTGGGGACCGCCACCCCCAGGGCCGGCTCCTGCAGTGTCCTGGGGTGCCCACCCCCGGGACACTGCCGTTTGCAATGTCTCGCGGCTCCCACCCTGTCATTGCAAACTGCTTTGCTATTTGGAAGAGAGAGCAGAAAACCTGCTCTCTCTTCCAAATAGCAAAGCAGATTGCTTTTCCACATGGGGAGCAGCATGTTAGCTGCTCCCCATGTAGAAAAGCAATGCCGGCTCCAGCTGGATGCAGGGAGCCGGCTGGGACCGTGGGGGGATTGGGGACCCCCCCACGGTCCCCAACGGAGTGGGCCAGCCCCGGGGGATGGGGTCCCCGGGGCTATTAGTGGCCACATGAGGGGGGCAAGGTAGCCCCCCTCCAAATATATATATTTTTTAAAAAAGGCCCATGCCCAGGGGGATGGGGTCCCGGGGCAAATTATGGCCTCAGGAGAGGGGCCACGCGGCCCCGTTCCCAATGATTTATTATTAAAAAAATAATTGGGGGCAGGCCCTGGGGGATGGGGTCCCCAGGGCCCAAAATTTCGAAAAAGAAGGGACCCCCTTCTTAAATTTTTTTTTTTTTTTTTAAAAAAGGGATCTTGGATGGAGGCAGAGACAGGTGTTCAGAGGCCACGTCCCTTTTTACACCTCTCTGGAACACAGCTCTGTGGCGCTTACTGGAGGTGCCTAGTGGGCTAGTTTGACCCCTAGGGACCCTTAGGGTTGAAGGGGACTTAATCTCTCAACTTAGAACGGTGACAGGGCGCGTTTACACAGTGGTGAAGGGAGGGGACAGGGCCTGGCGTGATGTGTGCAAACACGCCCTGTGGTGCGTTTTAAGTTGGGGAAAAAATTCCACTTCAAACCTGAGGGACCATGGGGGCCAAGTAGCCCACCAGGATCTTCCAGGAAGCGCCAATACGCTGCGTTGCAGAGAGGTGGTGCAGGCCGTGCCCCTTTTTACATCTCTCTGCTATGCAGCTCTGTGGCGCTTACTGGATGTACTACGAATTCGATTTACTCACCTGTTATCAGGAGAGACCTCAGTGCTGCATCTTTGAGCCCAGTACTGACCCTGAAAAGTAATTCTAACCATACTTACCAGTAACTTGAATTTCCTTACATAGGCTAACATTGACTGGTGTCACTTGGAAAATTGTTCAAAGTGTGAAGTATTGGAACTTTTAAATATTTGCCTAAAATCATCCGAACAACTGTTGTAAATTGGCAGCGATTGGATTAGCATTAGCGGAATCCATCTTGTATTTAGAGGCTATCTTGTCCATTTTGTGGAATCCATTTTGTATTTCTGGCAACCACTTTGTTTGCCATGTGCTGCCACGTGCTCACCATGTGCTTTGTCCTCCCTCAGTGTTGACTGCTCTTGTAATCTGCCTAGAAACGAACTATATTTAGCATCTTCCAGCTTTGCACATGCCCAGTGAGTTTTCAGCTGTCCTTGCAGCTGTTAGTAGTATGTAACTGTCAGGATGTGTTTACTAGCATTGGCAAACTGTTAACTCCTCCTACTTGTCAACTGTGCATTTCTATATGACCTTATATGTACATAAAACCTTCTCCTGTACTTGTACCGCCCTCTTTTAAGCCCCTGTGTGGGTATAAAAGGACCATGCTCCTTCTGTTTGGTGTGCTACTTCATTCAATACCGAAGGGTGCTGTGTGAATGGAGTTCCACCTCATGAGGTTTATTAAACTTTGTATTTTCTATTCCAGTTTCTGTGCCAACTTCTTCCTATTGGTCTGAGGACTCTGTGCAGAGAAGGGCGAACCCCTTGCACTGGTAGGCCTAGCTGAGGTCCACTTCTACAAATTGGCGCCCGACAAGTGGGGCTCATCGGCGACTCGGATACCCAAAGGATTGGTCGCGACGAAGGATTGGAATCTCGCTCTGGATGCGATGGCTGCCCGATGAGACCCGAGTCTTGGCAACCACGGCGTTTTTCCTTTCTTTGTGATCTGACCATCCAGGTGGTGCCGATCCTCGACTGAGATCTCTTCTGTTGATTCGCCATGCAGTGACCATTTGGTCGATTTTAGAACTTGGCAGTTGGAACCTGGACACCAAGTGATTGGTAAGTGTCATTCTGCGGCGCTTGCTGTTGGTTTTTATGCCTGGGATTGGTAAGGTAGTTTAGTAACACTTACTGCGGCTTTTGTATTTTGTAATTTGTGTTGGCCAACTTAGATTTCTATGTGATTCATATATAAAGTGCAATTTATAGAGGCAGGTAATGAGGAGAATTTTCTCTATCTGAATTGATTTGAACGGCACATCGTACTAAAGGTACCTTAAGTGCTACTTTGATTATAATACTGCATATTCTGCAATATTTTTGGCATGCCTGTTTTTAGCACACTTCGTAGGATGTGTTGCTTTTGTAGTGGTACCAATTTGAGACTCGATGAAGTACAACCGGCCCCCCCGGAGGGGACGCCTAATAGGGATATGTATATTAAGCATGGTCTTTCTTCTATAATGTACAGCACATTATGGAATAAATACACTCGTAAGGATCCTGAGTTGCGCTGGCCTATGCATGGGGCATTTGATTTACGAAAGATTGAGTATGTGGAACAATGTATGTTTAAGCGAAAGACTAGGCAAGATATGTTTGACAGTGTACGAATGTGGGAGAAAGAAGTGCGTGAAGGAATGAAGCGTGAGCAAGCCTTGATTGAAAAAGAACAGCGAAAGAAAATTTATGCGAAAGCATTAGAGCTGAAAAACAAATAAATAAAAGAGTTAAAAGAGAGAGAAGATAGGGAGCTCAATTTACAGGTAACTGGCCAATACGCTGTTCGGCGGCCCCTTTATCCTATACTTAATAAACCACAAGATGATTTCTTATTATTAGATCGTCCTCCACCTCCATATACTGTTCCTTGTGCCCCTCATGAGTCAGATGAGGACTCCTGTTCGGAGGAACACAAGGCACGAGAAACTCGTTCTATGTTGACCGCTGAGCGTGCGTCCCAGCTTAGATCTGCTGCTCATAAAGCAGTTCGTAGCATTGCCCCCGCCTCTGAACTTCTAGATAGTATGAAAGGGTGGAAGGAAAGGGAGCAGCTGTATTTTACTGAGGTGTTTAACGCAGAGGTCCTTGAGCTGTTTAGGAAATGTTCTGAGGAGTTAGAGCCCGACGATGTAGCAGTTAATTGTAAGCAAATGTGTGATGATCTTTTTGTTTTCCCCCAGGTCAATGATACAATCAGGCGTTTGGTTAAACTGCATGTTGATGCAGTACGTTTGCGAGAGGAGAAAAAGGCTGCAGACGTAGCTGCACACACATCTCAGACCGGCATGGCACAAGCCTCTATCTCCGGAACAGATAAGACTATGATAGTTCATGCGAAACCTATGCGGAAGGCCGCGCCTTTGTATGTTCCTCCTAAAGGACAGGGTACAAGTGATGATAAGGCTTCTATCGATGCTAAGGGTTATTTTATTTATAATTGGGTTTACACTCCTTGGAATAGGACGGATGTCATGGCACTTAAAACTGCATTGCCTGATCTGCGGAAAAATCCAGCTGCTTTTTATGAGGAAGTTGAGGGTGCTATTAGCTTTTGTACTATGACTTTGCCTGATATTGATTTATTTTTCTAATTGATATTACCACCTGATATGTGGAGAACTGTTCGTAAAATTGATGATCGTGCAGCTTTCGGGGCGTTATGGAAAGACTTAGAACAAATGAATGTAGAAAGGGAACCCGCACAGAAGCCATGTCAGTTAATTTTAGATCTTCCCCCAGCTATATTAGTTAAGTTAAAAACGATTATTGCCCCTAAAAAGATAGATTGGACTGAGTTAGCGTCTTGTAAGCAAAAGGCAGATGAATCGGTCTCTGTTTTGTTTACATGTTTTGAAGATGCATTCCACGATTTTAGTGGCCAGTTATTGACAGATGACACGGGCAGAAATCTCTTTGTTGATAAATATGTCGCTAACCTGTTGCCAGGAATAGCTAGTCGCCTAAAAGCCAGTGAGAGTTCATGGACTACCTCTTCTCCGGTTTTTCTCTTGACTATTGCTCAGTATTATGAACACCAGGCATTAGAAGCAAAGGTTAATGAGGATAAAAAGACTAAAGAATTAAAAACAAAGGTTATGTTGGCTCAGGCTTATGGTCCGCCTTTTAGAGGAAGTGATAGAGGTGGACGTGGATCTTATGGTTCGCCTTTCCCTTCTTATACTCGTTCGAATTTGTCTGTTGACCAGTGCGCATACTGTAAGAAATTTGGGCATTGGGCTTCCGATTGTCCAGCACTGCGTGCTCAGCAGTGTCCACGTGGTCGGGGACAAATGAGAAATCGTTCAGGATATTCAGGGCCTAGAGGAATCACAGGTGATCGTGCTAGGTTTGATGCTAATATATGTGGGCAGGATGGGTTTAA
This sequence comes from Triturus cristatus, assembly GCF_964204655.1. Taxonomy (NCBI): domain Eukaryota; kingdom Metazoa; phylum Chordata; class Amphibia; order Caudata; family Salamandridae; genus Triturus; species Triturus cristatus. The sequence continues at coordinate 1,709,343,975 of NC_140590.1, forward strand.
CACTTTTGATAGAAGGAACCAATATCAAATGTCCGACTATGTGCCGTCTGATTCTCAAGATTCTGCTTATGCATAGGATTGCCTAGGATGGGGTAAGGCATCAGTTGAAGTTCCAGTAGATCAGAGGGGTCCCTATGTTACAGCAAATGTTTTGGGTTCTACTGATCAGTTTCTGGTTGATACAGGAGCTACTCATAGCACCTTGTCTAAACAATTGGTTCCAAGGGCTCCCCTGTCTGGCTTAACCATTACATCGATTGGCTTCGATGGAACCCCTTCCCTTAGCCCACTGTCACAACCACTTGCATTCCATGTGGATACCTTTACTGCTCCATGTCCATTTTTGCTTTCCCCGACTACACCAGACAATATTGTGGGTCTTGATATGCTCAAGTATTTCAGGGCTACGATACGATGTTCTCTAGAAGGTGTACGTGTTATCTTGAATGACAACCATCCTGTGAAGGAGAGAGCTTGTCTTGTTAAAGAGGATATTGCATTAGCTTCACTCCCTAGTAATTTGTGGGCTACTTCAGACACTGATGTAGGGCAAATGGTTATTCCACCAGTACATATTAGTGTCAAGGAGGGTGCTGTGCTGCCAATACAAAATTCCACAGGAAGGTGAAGAAGCACTCATATGTATTGTCCATGATCTCATTGAAGTGGGGGTTGTTGAGGAAGTTCCTTATAATGTTTGTAACAGTCCGATTCATCCTATTCTGAAAAAAGATACTGACACTAGGATTTACCGATTCATTATAGATTTGCGAGAAGTTAACAAGATTGTAGTACCACAATACCACGTGGTTTCTGACATAACGACACTTCTTACTTTGGTTCCTCCGACAGCAACTACATTCTCTGTGATAGACTTGAAGAATGCTTTCTTTTCGATCCCTATCCATCCTGATAGCCGATATTTGTTCGGTTTCACTTTGAATAATCGATCGTATAGATTTTGTAGAGTTCCTCAAGGCTATACTGAGAGTCCTAGTATTTACAGTCAAGCATTAAAACAACAACTTGATTCTTTCATTTTGCCTGAAGGTGTGGCTCTCATACAGTATGTCGATGACATCTTGTTGGCAGCCGATACCCCTGAACAGTGTGAAAAATGTACTTTGCCCTTGCTTTCTTTTCTTGCTTCCCATCATCACAAAGTGTCACGAAAGAAATTGCAATATTGTGGACCGAAGGTAACCTACTTAGGTCACCTTCTGTCTAAGGTGCACTCACACCAGATCGCATTCAAGCTATTTTAGACACACCAGTGCCCTGTACTCAGAAAGATGTCCGTGCATTCATTGGTCTTACTTCTTTTTGTAGGCAATGGATATTAGGGTTTTCACACATTGTAAAACCCTTGCTAGCACTTTTGACTAAAGATACTCCAATGCCCCTCCCATGGACAGATGAATGTGAGACTGCTTTCTGACAGTTACGACAAGCTCTTTGTTCAGCACCAGTGTTAGGTACTCCAGATTATACGAAGCCTTTTACACTCTATGTACATGAGAAAGATGGATGCGCATTGTCAGTTTCAGTGCAGACACACGGTGACAAACAGCGTCCCTGTGCATATTTTTCAGCAGTACTTGATCCTGGTGCTCGTGTGTTACCTGGATGCTTCCGTTCAGTTGCAGCAAAAGCTGTGTCAATACGTCAGAGTGAAGGGATAGTTTTGTCACATAAGCTGTTGGTGCTAGTACCCCATGCGGTTGATGCTCTTTTAAATCAGACGAAGACGCAGCATTTAACTAGTGCTCGTCTGACAGGATACCAATTGACATTGTTGGCCCCTCACATTACACTAAAGAGATGTGCGATACTAAACCCAGCCACTTTGTTGCCATACCCGGTGACTCAGTCACAGGAGTCTCATGATTGTATATTCCTTACTGAGGAACAGACAAAGGGTTGTGTCGATTTGCAAGACACGCCCCTTTCAAGTGTTGATGGGGAACTATGGGTTGATGGGTCCTGTTTGAAGTTACCAGACGGTACAACGTCAGCTGCATATGCAATTACAACACTTCAGACTGTAGTTGAGACAGCTCGTATTCCACAGAAGTCAGCTCAGGCAGCTTAGCTAATAGCTTTATCACAAGCATGTGAACTTAGTACTGACTTATCTGTGAACATTTATACAGATAGCCGCTATGCTTTCGGAGTGGCTCATGATTTTGGGCTACACTGGAAGGAGAGGGGTTTTCTTACATCCCACGGGATGCAAATAATGCATGGAGAATTAGTACATAATCTCTTGACTGCTTTAACATACCCGAAGTGAATAGCAATTGTTAAATGTAGCGCACATAAGAAAATAATTGATAAGATAGGACAAGGCAATGCTTTTGCAGATCAAACAGCCCGTGAAACTGCCATGCAGCGAAGCACCACGTCTTTGTAACTAGTGAAGTAACAGGGTGAACGCTGGCATGATACCAGACAGGAAGTGCTAGATATGCAGAGATCTGCTTCTGCAGAAGAAATTGAGCAATGGTCTAAGGAGGGAACATTGGACGATGAGGGCTGTTGGAGGAATAAAGAGATGAGCAAGTGGAGATTTCCTACAGCCTATTTACATGGCACATGGGCCGGCACATGTTGGAGCCTCCTCGATCACAAAATTGCTCACGCAAGTTTGGAAGCATCCAGAAATTGCCGGCACAGCTAAAAAGATGGTGCAGTCTTGTCTGATTTGTCTTCAGCATAATCCTGGTAAAGGGACACAAACTCCTACAGGAGGGTTTGCTACGCCAACCGCACCTTTTGAAGTTTTGCAAATGGATTACATCCAGCTTGAGCGCTGTAACAACTTAAAGTATGTTTTGGTAGTGGTATGTGCCTTCAGTAAATGGATAGAGGTATACCCTACAAAGGACAATACAGCTCTCACTACAGCAAAGGTGCTTTTGAAGGAATTCTTCTCTAGATTTGGTGTTTGTAAACTTTTATGGAGTGATAACGGACCCCATTTTATTGGGCAAGTTGTCGAATATGTCCTGAAGGGATTAGGAATAAAGCAGAAATTCCATGCTGTTTCCATCCACAATCAGCAGGGCTAGTGGAAAGGTATAACGCCACACTTAAATTGAAACTGGCGAAAATACTGGCTTCCACATCCTTGAATTGGCCAGACGCCTTACCTTTGGCACTGTTGTCCATTAGATCAGTGCCACATTCGCGATCTGGTCTTACACCATATGAGGTGGTGTTTGGAAGGCCTATGAACATTTGGGTAATTCCTAAACCACGTCCCATACATGATGTGCCATGTGTATTGATGAGTGACTACCTATCACAATTGACTGACAGTTTGATTTCTATTCATAAACAGGTTCGAGAAGCTCTTCCTGATAGGTCTGCAGGTGAAGGCCATGGACTTCGACCTGGAGACCAGATGATGATCCGATCATTCCAGAGGTCGAGCAGCTTGGAACCGAGGTGGCGTGGCCCAGAGCAGGTGCTCCTTTCAACAAGAACTGCGGTCCGAGTGATGAACAGGAGGAACTGGGTGCACTCCACCTACTGCAAAAAAGTGCCGTCTACCTTTGTGGATCCTGCTGCCTTGATCGACCATTGGGACATCCTGGATACAGAGAGAGGCCAAGCCATATCACCTGACAAACCTGAGGAAGTCTTCCCGGACCACACGATTCCTGGAGTATCCCGATACCAACTGAGACCTCGGAAAGAGCCTGCATCGTCGAAATAGACTGGTTGAGCAACTGCCCTGGGTTAGTGAAACGGAATTCCGATGTGGCAAGGGGGGGATCAGTCCTGTATAGTGTAGCGACACCCGGTGAAGAAACCAACGGCTGCCCAGGGATAAGAGCTCCAACGATTGTTTTCAACGACAAGCTGATCATGTCCACAATGAAATCAACTGTTGCTAAGAGAAAGATCATTTGTGCTATAGGGTTTGTTGTTGCTATGGTGGCTGTAGCAGTAATAACCTGGTTCGTTGAGAAAGTGGCTCCTGCTCGAGAGCTTTTGATCGCCACTACTCCAGTATCAGTTGAACACCACTACTTTAGGCTTCCCTACCATGAGCAGAAGCATCGACAATCTTATTTAAATAATACCTTTATCCAGATGTTGCATCATACTCATAATGCCACAAATACTACCAACTGTTGGGTGTGTGGGATGATACCTGCACATCAAAAGAAAGGAGGAAAACCTTTTATTCCTCTTCCCTTTTCTCATAATGGTTCTTGTCAAGCTTGGTATGCTCTTTTGTTTGCATCTGGAAGACGTACAGTAGGCGGGCTTCTTTTTTGCCTTAATAAATTATGCTACCAAGATAAAGATGGTTATCCTCAAGCCAAAGGGACCAAATGGGAATGGGATGAGTATCAACCGGACAATATTTCAACACCATATGTCTTCACAAATATGAGAACTTTTACCAGTAATGAACAATTTGTGATTTCTGTTACTAGAGCTAAAGCAGATCTATGTGTAAGCATTATTGGGAGAATTCCAGTGGGGAAAAGCGAATGTACTGTAATTCTGACTATTGAAGGTATAAATAACAGTAGTTTTATAGCCTCTCATAATACCTACTTTATCTGTGGTAGCCACGGATATTATCAACTACCTGCTGGGTGGTCAGGTGTGTGCTATGTGTCCTTTCTATTGACCCCAGTGTTTCTGGCACCTGCATCATACCACTGGGACCTTAAATTATTCAACGATATCTCTAGAAATAGATATAAAAGGACAATATGTGCTGACGAAGTAGACCAAACTGATACCACTCTGCAACAATATGTCGATTTTAATTTAGGTTTGTTCTTCTTTGTGGGTGCTGTATTAAACAGTAGGAAAATAAGACGATTGACTAGAGTTGTGGAAGCTGTTACCAATCAGACAGCTATGGCACTTGGGAACATTATGGAGGAGCTGCAAATTGCAAGGATTGTAGCTCTCCAGAACCAAATGGTTCTAGATGTGGTTCTGGCTGATCGAGGTGGTGCATGTCGCATCATCGGTAGCAGCTGTTGCGTATTCATACCGGATCACTCACCTTCAGTATATGACACAATATCAAAACTGCATAAAATTGCTGCAGAAATTCATCCAGAGACTGGTACTTGGACTTTTGCTGCATGGTTTTAGACTCTTGTTTCTGCTTGGGGCTGGGAGCTCCTGACTATCCTGTGTGTAATGATTACGATACTTTTTACATGGTGTGTATGTATCCAATGTGGTCCAATGCTTTGCTCCATTTGCATCTCTGTCTGTATACCTGTCAAAAGGAATGTTGCAGAAACAAAGGCCCAACAAATGTTGAATAAAGAGGTGGCCGAAATATTGCTAATAGATGTACGGGATGCATATTTAGATTACCCCAGAGGAACGAATGTCTTCAGCTAATGCTAAAAGGGTCGTCTGTTGTAAATTGGCAGCGATTGGATTAGCATTAGCGGAATCCATCTTGTATTTAGAGGCTATCTTGTCCATTTTGTGGAATCCATTTTGTATTTCTGGCAACCATTTTGTTTGCCATGTGCTGCCACGTGCTCACCATGTGTTTTGTCCTCCCTCAGTGTTGACTGCTCTTGTAATCTGCCTAGAAACCAACTATATTTAGCATCTTCCACCTTTGCACATGCCCAGTGAGTTTTCAGCTGTCCTTGCAGCTGTTAGTAGTATGTAACTGTCAGGATGTGTTTACTAGCATTGGCAAACTGTTAACTCCTCCTACTTGTCGACTGTGCATTTCTATATGACCTCATATGTACATAAAACCTTCTCCTGTACTTGTACCGCCCTCATTTAAGCCCCTGTGTGGGTATAAAAGGACCATGCTCCTTCTGTTTGGTGTGCTACTTCATTCAATACCGAAGGGTGCTGTTTGAATGTAGTTCCACCTCATGAGGTTTATTAAACTTTGTATTTTCTATTCCAGTTTCTATGCCAACTTCTTCCTATTGGTCTGAGGACTCTGTGCAGAGAAGGGCGAACCCCTTGCACTGGTAGGCTTAGCTGAGGTCCACTTCTACACAACGAATTCCGATTTACTCACCTGTTATCAGGAGAGAACCCAGTGCTGCATCTTTTAGCCCAGCACTGATCCTGAAAAGTAATTCTAACCGTACTTATCAGTAACTTGTATTTCCTTCCATAGGAATCCATTGTCTGGTTTTCACCTGAAAAGTTTCTGTCTATTTTCACAAACAAAAAATATTCCTAAAAAATCGCCTGTATGATTTAAACGCATTCTTTCAACTGTTTACTGGAGATGCACCAGTGCTGGATCCAGGATCCACCACTGAGTAAGAAAAAGTAACTATAACACTACTTACCTGCTAAGTGAATTTCCTCCCATAGGATAACATTGGTGATTCTATGTGAAAAAGTTTCAAAGTGTCAACTTTTAAAATACAATAATATTCCTTAAAAATCACTAGTGTAACCAAAACGCTTTTACTCAACTGTTTACAGGAAATGTCCCGGAACTGAATCTAGGATCCAGTCCTGTGGTTAGAAAAGTAATTCTTAAAGTAACTAATTCCATTTAACTAGAAATTCACATTGAGCTCAATGTTGCATTGTGTCTGAAATTGTGTTGCACATTGCAACAACTGTAACTACTGTACTTAAAAGTCTATTGCCTATTTGCAAAGTATTTAAACTAAAGTAATTATAATGTATAATGTAATTTAAATAAAAAATTATCTAAAAATAAATAGTTTAAACAAATGTAGTAAATCAGTATAAAAAAAAATAAATATAACAATTAATACATTTAAAAATTGTCATTTACAAAACCTTTGAAATTCACTGAAAAAACATAGGTTTCAGACATGTTATAGTTAGAAATTAGCATTTAAAAAACCTTTGAAATTCACTGAAAAAAACATAGGTTTCAGACATGTTATAGTTAGGAATTAGCATTTAAAAAACCTTAGAAATTCACTGAAAAAAACATAGGTTTCAGGGGTGTTATAGTTAGCAGGACATTTCACTTGTACAAAACCATTGAAATTCCTCCGTTAGAGTTAGTTCTACTAACTATAACTCATTCGCCCGCAATCCACTGCTGATGATGTCACATATTACATCATTCATGACATGGTCAGTGACATCACTGATGACATCACTGATGACATCACTGATGACATCTCAAATGACATCACTGATTACATCATGCACGTGACAATGTGATACACCTCATCATACACTAGTATAACCTTTCAACACTCATTATAAAATATGGAGTAGCATATTTGAAACCATTGACACACCAATACAAGTTTCTAAAAACCCACTCAGTGATTCCTACATCTACACGCACATCCAAGCACTTACCTATAGATTCACTCATACATGCTAACAAAGATCAATAAACATTATTAAATATACTTATACACCTAGACCAACATTACACACCAGCACACATCCTATTCACTTATGCAGTCATCCTACTCGCTTATGCAAACAATTGATCATACTTACATTTACTAAGCTACACATTTATACAAACACCACTTCATTTATTCATATAGATAGTAATTCATACTTAGTGTGTTATAAAATCACTATTACAAGTATACAGTTTTCGATAGTCACTCATACAATGACTGAGTGTTAAGTATACTTATTTATAAACAACAACTGTCACATACACTGCCTTTTATATTTCTACTTTGTTAGACATGTATCATTGAGAAATATATTTACTAATAACCACACCCATAAAGAGATTCACTCACCCAAACAAGTGTTTCCACGTGCAGTCTTAACTCATATACCTACTAAATCAACTATTTATACATCTTTGGACAGTCACACACCTCCCATCCAACCACACACACATTCACTATCCTATACAAATAGTCACTTAAATAATTAATACTAATATAGACTTTACATAGCTAGTAACTAACTTATGTAGTAGTTTACACAACAAGAGATAAAGTGAAACAGATATTCACACAGTTTAATCACTATCCCATATATTTAGTGAGACACTTTAAATTAGTCAGTTACCATAACCATAAGGGAGGAATTTCAATGGTTTTGTACGAGTGAAATGTCCTAATAACTATAAACCCCCTGAAACCCATGGTTTTTCAGTGAATATATATATATATATATATATACATATATATATCACGCTCAATTCCAAAAGGAAACACGCTGTACTCGCGGGGCCACTTCCAAAACATTTATTCGCAAGGGCACGTTTCTGTGTTTAGCCTTCTTCCAGCTTGCATATGAATACAACAGCAGTATTGTGGCAATATTTAAAACTGGTGAAGTCATTTCTTTGGATGCAGCCTGTAAAGGGAGAAAGAGGAGTGTTATATCTCGGACAAATGTCCTTTCACATCCAGCTCATACAGGGATTATAAAGTCCAATGGTAACTTTTTGGGTGCACAGAATCTTTGTAATCTCGTCTGCATGACACATAAAAACATTATACCGCTACATGGGCACACTTCCCAAAAGTTCACAGTCCATATAATTCTGTGCTGGCAAATACCTGCAGTCCTCCCTGTCCAAGCCACCAGTTTCATACATATACTCATTATTCTAAATACCTTGTTACGCTGCTTTGATGACCCTTATGGAGGGCCCCTCATCAAACCACAGGGTTTCAGAGCACTTAGCGTGGGGGCCGGTCAGATGGCCGTGTCTCCCCCAGTTTGTATAACTGTTGACACTCGGTGGTGGTGCCCAAATTCTGTCGGGGCAGTGCAAATGCCTTTAAATAACACTCTGCTCCACTTTCCACCTTAGGCGTCTGTTGCAGTCTTCCTGACGGGTGCATCCGTACATGGAGGTGGATCCATATCAAACATCACGCTCAATTCCAAAAGGAAACACACTGCACTCGCGGGCCACTTCCAAAATATTTATTTGCAAGGACGTGTTTCGGGCGTTTGGCTTTCTTCCAGCTTGCATATGAATACAACAGCACTATCGTGGCAGTCTTTAAAACAGGTAAAGTCATTTAATTGGATGCAGCCTGTAAAGGGAGAAAGAGGACTGATATATCTCAGACAAAAGTCCTTTCACGTCAAGCTCATACAGGGATTATAAAGTCCAATGGTAAATTTTTGGGGGCACAGAATCTTTGTACTCTCGTCTGCATGACACATATAATATTATGCTGCTACATGGGCACACTTCCTAAAAGTCTACAGTCCATATCATCCTGTGCTGGCAAATACCTGCAGTTCTCCCTGTCCAAGCCGCCAGTTTGATACATATACTCATTATTCCAAATACCTTGTTATGCTGCATTGATGACTCTTATGGAGGGTCCCTCATCGAGCCACAGGGTTTCGGAGCACTTAGCGCAGGAGCCAGTCAGATGGCTGTGTCTCCCCCAGTTTGATTAACTGTTGACACTCGTCAGCAGTGGTGCCTAAATTCCGTTGTGGCGGTGCAAATGCCTTTCAATAACACTCTGCTCCACTTTTCACCTTAGGCGTTTGTTGCGCTCTTCCTGATGGGTGCACCCGTATATGGAGGTGGATCCATGTCAAACATCACGCTCAGTTCTAAAAGGAAACACTGCACTTGCGGGGCCACTTCCAAAATATTTATTTGCAAGGACACGTTTCTGTGTTTAGCCTTCTTCCATCTTGCATATGAATACAACAGCAGAGTGTTACTGAAAGGCGTTTACACCGCCACAATGGAATATGGGCACCACCGCCGATGATTGTCAATCAATTCCTGCACAATTTGTAATGAAGCTCACTCACCTGCCTGTGGTATTTTATACTATGGGATGCAAGGCAAATACGCATTGTCTTTAAATCAGATCGAAACTGGCGGTATTTGTAACAATCCCACATCTGTGTCACCTGTCGCCCGAAGAGTTGGAGACACATCTTTAAACTCTGCAGGAAAAGATGCATCTTTGGGCAGACACTGCATACCACACACAATATCTGGACCCATCATCCTGTAAACACCTGCTGTAGAGCAATAAATAGTACTATGCAATTTCTTCAACAAGTCTAAACCCATCAAATTTTCACCACAATCAGCAAGAATGGCAAATCCACAGTGAAAGGACCAGTAGTCAACGCAAGAGGTTTGGAAATGGGGCTTACAACTGGTACACCAGAAAAACCTACCGAAACATTATTATGGTCAGATAGAGCTGCCCCAGGGACCAAGGAATGAGAAATAGAACTGTTTGTCGCACCTGTATCCACCAAAAACTCCTTAGCCGAACCATGCACATCCGCACTAAAGTACGGACCACGTTGATCTACAGGTATCAGAACTGGTCCCTCACTCTGACCCAGGCTGTCCTAGCTGTAAGACATTTCAGTCACTTCATCCGTATCATAATCATCATAATAATACTGTCCTCCCCGGGGGTCATAAAAATAGTTCTGATCGGAACGACCCTGCGAGGTCACAGCATTCTGAACCCTGTCCAGACCACCTGCTCCTCGACTTCGTCCACGAGAACCCCGTCCACACGGGACTGCCACCTTCTGCAAAAGCACTGGACACTCGCTACCCCAGTGTCCCTCCTCTTTACAATATGAGCACTGATGTTCCCTAAACACGTGGTATTTTGCAGCCTGCTAGTGCATGGAAGCTGTTGCCTTCCACGCACTAGCAGGCTTTGTTTATTGCTTTGTGATTGACTTGCGGGAAGTTAATAAAATAGTGATTCCCCAGTTTCTGGTGGTCCCTGTCATTATGCCTCTTTTGACAATGATTCCTTCTTCTGCTACATACTTTCCTATTATCGACTTGAAAAACGCATTCTTCAGTATCCCCATTCATCCTGACAGCAGGTATGTGTTTGGGTTCACTCTAGCTGGTAGAAGTTTTAGATTCTGTCGCGCTCCTCAAGGCTATACAGAGAGTCAGAGTATCTACAGTCAGGCATTAAAAGGTCAACTGGATTCCTTATCGCTCCCTACAGGTAATGTATTGCTTCAGGATGTCGATGACTGGTCATCACCTCGGATACGGAACAAGGTTGCAGAGATAGTACGGTTAAATTGTTGCTACATTTAGCTCACATGGCCATTAAGTATCGATTTCCAAATGTCAGTAATGTCGACAGGAGGTCACCAACTTAGGTGACCTACTGTCGAAGGAGGGTATGAGATTGACCTCTGAGCGCATTAGTGCAATTGTTAAAATGCCCATTCCACAATCTCAAAAAGATGAGCCCCTTTTTTTATTGGCATTACTTCCTACTGTCACCAGTGCATCAGGCCCTGCCTAGTACGCCTGAATGTCAGCAGTCTTTTGAGCAATTAAAAAGTGCGCTTTGTTCAGCGCCCGTGCTTGGCACGCCTAATTACAGCAAGCCATTTGTATTATATGTCCATGAGACGGCTGATTGTGCAATCTCTGTTTTAACACAGAGATTTGGAGATAAGCAATGGCTGTGTGCTCATTTCTCTGCTGTGCTTGACCCTGTCGCACGAGCCCTCCTGAGCTGTCTAAGAGTAGTCATGGCTGTGGCTATCACTATCAGACAATCGGCTGGACTCGCACTTGACACTGACCTCACAGTTATGGTACCCCAAGCTGTGGATACACTTTTGAATAAGACAAAGACAAAGCACCTCACCAGTGCAAGTCTGACAGGTTATGAGCTAACGCTCTTCGCTAAACACATTACGATCAGACGATGTGCCACTCTTAAGCCAGCCACGTTACTACCCCTCCCTTCTGATAATGATGAGATTACATGATTGTATCTTCCAGACGGAGGAAGAGATGAAAGGACAGGTAGACCTGACTGGTATTCCCTTATCTGACCCTCAGGGGGAACTATATGTTGATGGCTCGTGTTTTTTAAATTGCCAGATGGCACTACAACTGCCACGTACGTTATTCCTATGCTGCGTACGGTAGTTGAGACATCACGGGTTCCCTATCAGCCTTAATACGAGCCTGTGAATTGAGTGAGGGACTAGTTGTCAATATTTATACTGACAGTCAGTACGCATTACTTTGGTGGCTCTAGGCAGAGAGAGGGTTCCTTACTTCCCATGGAACAAAAATCCAGCACGGTCACCTTATCTATAGGCTTTTGTCTGCTTTGACACTCCCTAAGAAACAATAGTAAAGTGCAGCACCCATAGGATAGTTACTGATGATGTGGGTCAAGGGGATGCATTTGCAGACCAGACAGCTAAGGAAACAGCCCAAACTAAGATGAAACTAATTTTCGTAGAAGGTCCCGCTACGTGGGTGCCTGAGGTCACAATGTTCAAGAATACACTTGAGAATGTGAAGGAGATTCAGATTGAGGCCACAGTGGAGGAATTAGCATTGTGGCAAGAAAGTAAAGCACAATTGAATAATGAGGGATGTTGTATTGACAAGTTAAGAAAGCAAAGATGGATGTTGCCAGATGCATATGTTCTTCCTGTAGTTACAACGGCTCATGGCTTAGCTCATATCAATGCTAAGGGTATTTGCAAGTTGTTATACCCCATAGAGGGAAATGACAGATTATCTGTGCCAGTTAACTGAAAATTTGCGTTCTATTCACCAACAGGTCCGGGCCGCTCTCCCAGATATACCGAGGGGCCCGGGCATAACATCCCGCCTGGCGATTGGGTTTTGGTGCACAATTTTCAGCTGAAGAAGAGCTTGGAGCCCCACTGTTAGGGAACTGAACAGGTCCTTCTGCACACCCACACCGCGTGAAGGTCACTGGCCAAAAGAACTGGATTCATGGCACTCACTGCAAATGAGTGCACCTACCTTTACCCTATGGCCAATGGGTCGCTGACAGAGTTGGGGATAGTGAGTATGAAAAGGTGCCACAGTTCATCCCCTTCAGTGAAGGAAAATTAAAGTGGACCCAAACAGATGCAGAGAATTACGACGTGCAAAATGCAGTGGTCTCTCTGGAAATTCAGGCCATAAAGGAATAGGTATTTGTTGATCCCTCTGTGCCTGGAGTCACCAGGTGTAATTTGTGCCTTCGGCTGAGGAATAGTGCGCCAAAGGAGATGTTAGATTAGTTAGGGATGGACTTTGGAAGTTAGGGTGTACTTTGCTATAGTACCAACGCTGTTAGTTCAGGGTGTTGTCAGATTGATGCACTGTTCAGACATTGGACTGGATAAGTCGAACATGTTCCCTTGGAGGGGTACAGTATCCTGTGCGACGTGGGATTCATTGTGAGCTAGGACGGAGCAGCTCCACCGCCGGTGCTCAGGAGCGCCAACGTTGGTGAACAATAGGAGCCTGTACACGTGAGGCTCAGACGGACACTGGGTACAATTGCCTTTGCTATAAGTTTTATTTGCATTCCCTTTCTTGCTTCATAATGAATCCGTTTGGTCGGCCTATTGGTGAGGAGGAACAGCCATTTGCACCACCACATCTAGCGCGTGGTTGGTCCACAAAGAGTAAAATAGTTTTCATATTGATAGTTGTGATTGTATTAATAACTGCATTTGGAATATCTTGGTTTCTGGAGAAAAAGTATCCTGTACATTCCTTGGTTGGTACAACTGCCATCGTCAGACAACACAGGCTCAGCATTGTATCTTATGCCGACGACACCCAGCTCATCCTCTCCCTCACGAAGAACCCCGAAGACACCAGACTTTGTTTCCAGGAAGGAAAGAGAGACGTAGCCGCCTGGATGAAAAGCAGCTGCCTGAAGCTCAACTCGGAGAAGAACGAGGTCCTCATCCTCTTACCCTCCACCTCTGCCTGGGACAACACATGGTGGCCCTCCGCCCTTGGGAGTCCGCCCACCCCCGACAGACCATGCACGGAACATCTGCATCATCCTCGATTCCTCCCTCACCATGACCCGCTAGATCAACTCCATCGCCTCCACCAGCTTCAACTGCCTTCGGATTCTCTGCAATACCTTCAAATGGATACCCCCAGAATGCAGAAAAACTGTCACCCACGTACTCATAACCAGCAGATTGGACTATGGCAACGCCCTCTACACCGGAATCAACTGAACTCTCCTACACAGGCTACAGACCATCCAGAATGCCGCAGCCAGACTCGTCCTCAGAACCCCACGGCACGAACACATGACTCAACATCTACGTAACCTCCACTGGCTCCCCGTCGAGAAGAAAGTGACCTTCAAACTGCTCACCCACTCCTACAAATCCCTCCACAACATCTGACCCAAATACCTCAATGAGAGAGTCTCCTTCCACGTACCCAAGAGGAACCTTTGCTCTGCAGACCTCACCCTCGCAGAGACCCCCCGCCTCCGCAGAACCAGAGCAGAAGGAAGAGCTTTCTCCTACATCGCAGCCGAAGCCTGGAACGAGATCCCAGTGAACATCGGATGCTCCCCCACCCTCCAAACCTTCAGGAAGAACCTCAAGACCTGGCTCTTCGACTGAACTGGAGCTGCACCCCCCACCCAGCACCTTGTGACCCTCATGGGTGAAAAGCATGCTTTATAAACCCCTTGATTGATTGATTGATTGAACTACCACTTCCCCTGAGCACATTTTTGTTATGTTGGTCCCTCACAAAGAAGAGCATAAAAAGTCTTACACAGATAATGTATTTATGCAAATGTTGCATCATACCCATGATATCTCCAATACAACAAATTGTTGGGTTTGTGGATTGCTCCCCTCAAACTTGTTGTCCATGCCATTGTCATATGTCGGTAGCTATGAAGGTTGGTTTGAATTGTTCGTTATGGTGTGCTACCATTTCTAGCACTCTACTCAGGTTATAACACCTTCTGATTCTCGCACTGTGGGAGAGTATATAATTTTTCATCATGGATTTACTCCCATAGGACAGGCAGGACAAGAGACATCTGGTACTTTGTCCCCAAAATCATGGATGAGCAAATATGAAAAAGTGAAGAATGTGGCATGGCTTTGAATGGAAATGGCTGATTTTCAAAGGTTCAACACCTCTGAATATTTTCAATCTTTCCAAGATCGTAATATGACTAAGGACCAACTGATACCACTGTCCGTGGTCAACACAACAGCTAGTTCTTGTGTCCAGGGGACAGGGGAGGGAAAGGTAAAGTAAATGCAATTTCACCTACAGACTGAAACGATTAATAGTCCGCCCTTGATACTATCCCCTACTGTCTATTTTGTCTGTGGATCCAAAGCTCATATCTGGCTTGTGAGGGGATGGACAGGCAGATGTTACCTCTCTTTCCTTCTTACCCCTGTGTATGTTGCCCCATCCAATTATCATAAAGATCATCAGCTGCAGTGTAGGAGTACATACTTGCCCCAAGTCAGAAGGGTTGTGGACAGAGAGGATATAGATCAGACAGATATCACCGCACAACAGTTTGGGGATGCTGTAAAGAGTCTTCTACGTTTTTGGGGCCCCATCGCTAATAGCCTTCAACTACGTCGCTAACAAGAGTTGTGGAAGGGGTTATTAATACAACAGCTGGAATACTGACAAATATCGCTGCTGAGCTACAGGCTATGAAATTAGTCACCTTACAGAACATATTGATAGCCCACCGAAACGCGTCAATGCTGTGAATAAGGAAACCTCATCAAGTCTGAGGGGACAATTATACTGATTTGAATTACTTTAGATAAGGACTGTAGCAATCAGTAATTGATCTATACCTAAACTGATGAAAGGTTTCCTGAATGATAGGAATCATCATTTTCTCACTTTTTTCCTTTGCTGTTGTGTTCCCAATTGTGTGTACTTTTTTGACTGATATAGATTGTAGGATGCTGTACATTAATGAATAGTATTATTTCTAAATGTCAGTTTTGATGAAATATATGAATATATGTACTGTGTTTTAAATAACCCTGTGAATAAATTGATGTTTTTTATGTATTTTAACTACATTTCTTCTCTGTTCATTGTTCCTCATCTACCTGGTGCATAAAGGCTGTGTGTGCTCAAGTGAATTGGTGTGTATGAGAATTACCCGAAGGAGATTTTCTTTTAAGACTTTGATCGAGGATCCAGACGCAGGACCAGCGAGGCATTCAGCCTCCAGGCACAGGACCAGCGAGGCATCCAGGCTCCAGGCACGCAGGACCAGCGGGGTCTCCGGGCTCCAGGGACTGTCCACGCATTCAAGGTTTTGGATGCTATGGAGTTGCAAAGAATGCGCGATGAGAAGTGATGCATCATTGATGTTGCACAGCAATGCACCTCTTTTCATGGATGTAGCCCTGCATTCCCTCTTCCCCTGGGACATCCTGGATGTTGAGGGGCTTGAGGGGGTTGTTCATTTGTGCTGCACTGGGCTTGGCTGCTCTAGTTTTCAGCGGTACACAGCAGTAAGAAAACTGATGCTAACTAGCATTAGCGGTAGTTGTCACCAGTCCTTGTCCATATCCCCCTTGGTTTCTTGTTGTCGTTGTTGTTCTGCAGATGCTCGTTTGGAAAAAAGTCGTCCGGGGCCTCCCAAAGGCACTCCGAACTTTGATATGTATGTGAAACATGGCCTTGGCCCTATTATGTTTAGAACACTATGGCACAAATTTACGAGGGACAAAGCCGAGTTGCAGTGGCCGTTGACTGGCCACTGATATAGCCACAGAGTGACTGATACACTCAATCACACATCCATAGAGCCATTCACATACCCATTTACTCTTCTTTACTTTCACTTACATTGTCATTCACATACTCATAAGGCACTGTCATACCCACTCACACAGCTGTATAGCAATTCATATACTTAGCACTAAACTATCAGTTACAGATGTACTTATAAACCCATGCATCTAGTAAGACACTCAGTCATCCACCTAAACAGTCACTCACATACCCATTTACAAAACCATATAGAAACTAACACACGTGGTCAGAAAGTGACAGAGGCTCTTACACATACATTCACACACCGACACTTATTCAGTTACTACTAATAGAATCAGTTGCACCCACAGTTACACGCCCTAACACTCACTAATACAGCCAATTACCAATCTATAAAACCATGTTCATACCTATTTAGACACTCATACTCAGACACTTAAGTATCCTGCTGCACACTGATATAACCACTTACGTAGATAGTCATTTGCTTGCAGTGTGCAATCCAAAAGTATGTAATCTGAAGTTAAATGCATTCTATATTTGCTTTTCAGGTATCTACTTGTGTTGAAAGAATAATGGAATATGGGAGGAAGAGGTGAAGAAAAAAAATAAGACCTATCTTCTTGACAGCATCCATTTAAGTGGACAACAGATGATGTATTTAGTTCCACTGGCAAATGACGTTTGGCACAATGAATCACCATCTCTTCCAGTTTTGGTGATACAGTGAGAATGGTAAGTATCTGGCCAAGTGGTATCAGTCAAACAGATGGTCCGCCTGCTGATGATGATGCACCACGTTCCGTCTTTCTTATCATCTTCTGATACATTTTTGTATCATGGTTTTTAGGTGATTTGAAATGTATGGTGTGCCTTGGGAATACTTCAGCATATATCTCAAGTTTTATTGCTGCATATATTGATTTAGAAGCGGTAAGTGTTCTTGTTTGTCCTGCTCTTTACATTGTTTTCTATATTCAGCAGAAGATATCTTAATTTTTATACTCTCTTCTTTTAGAGGAAAGGGAATTATACAATAGAGCTGTGCTGCAAAGCCTGCCTCCAGAGAGATTTGACTCAACTGACTTAGGGTAGGGTTGGAAATTAAGCAGTTATAGTTAGCTGGGCTAACAATAGCTTACGCCCCCACAACACACTGCTTAGGAGCTCCCAAATTGCATCACTCATAACATGGTCAGTGACATTACTGATGACATCACAAACAACAGTACTGATAATCACTAGAAAACATTATCCAGCAAAATGAACTTCAATATACTTAAGAAAATATAATTTATATTTTTAAAAAGTTCAGAAGCAGATGCGGGTGGGAGCATGGCTTGTGCACCATTCAAGATGGCTGGGATCTGTGAGTACCGGCCCTTTGCAGAGCTTTCTTCACCTAAAATAGCTGTTTCCTTCATGCGAGGACCTATTTGGGGCATTCCTTTGGACTCCAGTTAGTTCCTGCATCACCACAAACATTTTGCTGTCCTTCTTCATGCCTGATTCCTACCATATTGCGATGGCAGTGATCTCTAGTGATCAATGAGAATCTGCCATTTTCTCAGCAGACCAGTACTGTTTATTTTTGTGACATTCTTGACATTTCTTTGCCCTTCGGGGCTCTAAATACAAGTTTTAGCTTCTATGACTACTGCAATTTTGTTACTATCATCTCTCTCTCTACAATTTCGCAAGTGTAAATTTTCTCACCATTTTCTTTTTCTTTACCTCATAAAATGCCTAACCTATTTTGCCAGGAACTCTGCAAATTGCATTTCAACACTGATAGAATACTTTCCTGCATTTTGAATGTTGTGGATCATCATTGTCATCTAAAGGCTATACTTAAAAGAGGATTTTATCACTAGTTGATATTTTGTCTGTCTATTCACTTACGTTTTCTGCCTTAATTTATACGTGAATGATTATTTCATTACATGGGCAGAACAAAATCCTTTCAAAGGATTCCTCATCATACTGCATATCACGTTAACATTGCCAGAGATGTCATTGTTAATGGTAAGGCCACCTCCTCTTGCACAAAACCAGGGCCGGACTGGCTACCGGGCTTTTTGTCATGCTGCCGAGCTGGGGGCCGGTGTCACTGAGGTGGGGGCTAATTTAGTTGATGGAGACCTGTGTGTGCTTCGAAATAAACAAAGCAAAACAATTTTTGTTCATCAAACGCAGGTCCCCATCAACGAAATCAGCCCCCAGCTCGGCAGCATGCCAAAATGCCCGGTAGCCAGTCCGGCCCTGCACAAAACCTAGGAGGGGGAAGAATGATCCTCCATCACCTATCATGTCTTCCCATAATCCAGTTTTGGATACCTTCCTTGATGACGAAAGGGACCTGCAACTCTTTATCTGTGGCACTAATAAAAAACTTCAACAAATTGAAGATTGCTGGATTATTGTGGAGAGAAAAATTGACAAAATGGAGCAACGTGTTAGTTTTCTTCATGATGTGAAAGATTACTTTCCACAAGCAGAAAATCTTAAAACTCAGACTACAAATGAAACAATTTGAAAACAGGAATCGTAATGACAATCTTTGCCTGTAAATAACTTCAGAAGTTTTTAGGGGTCCTTATCTACTTGAGATCCTGAAGAAATTTCTCTTGACACTTCTTGGGCCTCCTACTGTTTCTCCTCTTAACATTCAACAAGCTCACCGTCTATCCAAAATTCAAGTTATGCTCCTTAACCCCAAGGAATCATCATGCTATTTCTTGAATTTACAGACCTCCTACGCATCTTGATGGCTGCTAAAGAAAAGTATCATCTTTTTGGACTGGCCGCAATATATTTATTTCTCAAGACATCTCCATTGCAAAAGTGCCAGACAAAAGGAGTTCCTTGCTTTGCTACCTCAAATGAGACAGCTTAACATTTGCTACAGCATCCTTCCAACCTGCTTATGCAAGATTACTCATGAGAGCGCCTTAAGATCCTTTGATGATCCTGTCAAATTAAAAATGTTTCTTCAGACTAGTACTTCTCATGCTATGGAAACTGCTCTTAAGATAGTGAGTTGTTTTAAGTGTTGGAAAAGCAGTATTGTTGAAGGGCAAAGTTTTTAGGCCCTTAACTACAGATGTGTAGATTGAGCCTTTCTGTTTCCTAGGAGATTGTGAATTGAGGAGAAGTTTCTAGCCCCCTGCCCAGCAAGCTTTGTCTGAGGTCGTAAGCACCTTAATTAGGATGTTATTGTATGCTACATGTGTGCACTGATTCGTGGCTGTATCTGGTGTTTCTTTTGGATTAGTGTTGGACTTGGCCCTTTTTACAGGGTCATCCCTGAACTTTTTGCCTCCCTCCTGTATTTTTTCTGACCTGTTGTTGTCTGCTTTATGTCTCTGGGCACTTTACCACTGCTGATCGGTGCTAAACTGCGTATAATCTACCCATTGTAAATTGATGTGTGGATAAGTGATTCCATGATTGGCTGGTTTGGTTTACCTGTCTGACCCTAGTACAGTGCACCAGGAGTGCCCAGGGCTGGTAAACCAAATGCTGCTGGTGGGCTTGCAGCACTGGTTGTGCCGCCCACAGAAGCAGCCTGTTAAAGTGTGTCTAAGGCTTGCCATTGCAGAGCCTGTGTGCAGTCTGGTACTGCCATGCTGACTGGGCAAGTGCACCCACTTGCCAGTCCCTAAACCTTCCATTGTCTGCATATTAGTCACCCCTATGGTAGGCCCAAGGGCAGGGTGCATTGTAAGTATAAGGTAGGACAATCCCTGATGTGTTTGGCATGTCCTAATAGTGAATTACAGCCATTTTAGTTTTTGCAAGGCTACCTGTTCCCCATAGGTCAGAATGGGCAGTTTGATTATTAAATCTTATAATCGTAACTGAGTCAGGGAACTAGCTAAAAATTCGAGTTTTGTATGCCTGAACTCAGAATGATGAAAATGCATCTTTAAGTGAAGTTGGTTTTAACATTCTGTGTTTGAAAATACCACTTTTAGAAAGTAGGTATTTTCTTGTCTAACCATCCAAGCCTGCCTCTGCTAGGTTGTGTATTCCTTGTCCGGAGTTTGAGTGACAGGGGCTGGGGGATTCCAGGAGACAGGGTGAGTCAGCACAGGGCTGAATAGAGAGATTTGCATGCAGATGGGTGGGAGGAGTTCACCCTGGGACCTGAATAGGGCTGTGCCTTCCCAGCACAATGCTGGCGCCACCTCCTGTGGTGCGTCTGATGTCCCTGCACTGTGAAAGGAAAGAAGGAGTCATGTAAACAGAGTGCTCCAGGACTGACCAGAACTGGTTTGGACTAGGCAAAGGCCTCTCTACCTTCAGAGAACAAAGAGAAACTGTGTATAAAAAGGGGAACCCATACCCCAGAACTTTAGATCACTTTGGGAAACAAGAAGAAACCTTTGCTGAGGAGAGGAACCAGAGAGACTGAGGAGAGACTATCCCTAAGCTTGAGGGATTGGCCTGCAGTGGTTGCCTGACTGCCAAAGAGAGGAGAAAGGAACTCTGTGTGCACTTTTAATCAACTTGTGAAGGATCTCCAAGAGCTTGAGAAAAGAGCTTGCCTCCTGCTGAAGTCTCAGGGACAACAGACTTCACCAAGCAGCTCCCCAAGAGTTCTCTGAAAGTGCCTGCAGTTGTGCTGGGCTTTCAATCAATCAAACATTTGTAGAGCGTACTACATACCCGTGAGGGTCTCAAGGCGCTGGGAGGGAGGAGGGGGCGCTACTAATCGAACAGCCAGGTCTTGAGTAGCCTCCTGAAGGTCAGCAGGTCTTGGGTCTGTCGTAGGCTCAGTGGAAGGGTGTTCCAGGTCTTGGCGAGGTGGGAGAAGGATCTCCTGCCAGTGGTTGTTCTTCGGATGCGCGGGATGGTGGCGAGTGTGAGGTCGGCAGAGCGGAGCTCGAGGTTGGGGATGTAGAAGGAGAGTCGTCTGTTGAGGTAGGCTGGGCCGTTCTTGTGGAGTGCCTTGTGTGCGTGGATGAGGAGCTTGAAGGATATCCTCTTGTTGGGAGCCAGTGCAGGTTTCTCAGGTGGGGGGTGATGTGGCCGTGGTGTGGTACTTCAAGGATCAGTCGTGACGAGGCATTTTAGATGCGTTGCAGTCATTTGATGAGCTTGGTCGGGGCTCCCGCGTAGAGAGCATTTCCGTAGTCGAGTCTGCTGCTTGTATCTGTCGGGATCCACCTGTAGATCTTGCGGAACAAGCAGAGTGTGTTGAAGCAGGAGGAGGAGACGGAGTTGACTTGCTTGGTCATGGAGAGCATTGAGTGGAGGATGATTCCCAGGTTGTGTGTGTGGTCGGTGTGTGTCGGGGCTGCCCCCAGTGCCGTCGGCCACCAGGAGTTGTCCCAGGCTGAAGGGTTGGAGCCGAGGATGAGGACCTCCGTTTTATCCGTGTTCAGCTTCAGTCGGCTGATCTTCATCCAGTCGGCGACGGCCTTCATTCCTTTGTGGAGGTTGGCTTTGGCGGTGTTGGGTTCCTTGGTGAGGGAGAGGATCAGTTGAGTGTCGTCGGCGTAGGAGATTATGTTGAGGTCGTGCTGTCGGGCGACGTGTGTGAGCGGGGCCGTTTAAATGTTGAACAGTGTCGGGCTGAGGGAAGATCCCTGGGGTACGCCGCAGATGATCTCGGAGGCTTTGGATCGGAATGGAAGAGGCAGACGCACCGGGTTCTGCCGGAGAGGAAGGAGGTGGTCCATTCCAGAGCCTTGTCTCAGATCCCTACAGCGGGGAGGCGTGCACGTAGTGTGCGGTGGCAGACGGTGTCGAAGGCGGCGGAGAGGTCCAGGATGAAGGCTACGTTCTCACCATTGTCCAGCAGGGTCCTGATGTCATCGGTGGCGGCGATGAGGGCGGTCTCGGTGCTGTGGTTGCTGCGGAACCCTGACTGGGAGGGGTCCAGGATTCTGTTTTCTTCGAGGTATAGGGTTAGCTGTCTGTTGATGATCTTCTCGATGACCTTGGCCGGGAACGGGAGCAGAAAGATGGGCCGGAAGTTTTTGAGGTCTCTAGGGTCTGCCTTGGGTTTTTTGAGTAGGGAGTTGATCTCGGCGTGTTTCAAGCTCTCTGGGAAGGTTGCGGTCTCGAGGTAGAGATTGATGACATTGCGCAGGTGGGGTGCGATGGAGCTGCTGGCTTTGTTGAAGATGTGGTGCGGGAATGGGTCTGACGGGGAGCCGGAGTGGATTGTGCTCATGGTCTTGATGGTGTCATCGATGCTCACGCTGGCCCAGGCTTGCAGGTGGTCGTGGTCCATGGCGTTCGGAGAGTCTGTTGTGTTGCTGTCTGTTGGGCCTGTCTGGGTGGTGAATCTGTCGTGGATGTCTGCTATCTTGTGGTGGAAAAAAGTGGCGAGGGAGTCGCAGAGGGCTTGCAACGGTGGGATGTTGTTGGTGTTGGGGAGTTCCTTCACGATATTGAAGAGCTCTTTGCTATTGTGTGCATTGTTGTCGAGACGGTCTTTGAAGGAGGTCCTCTTGGAAGTCCTGATGAGGGGATGGTGGTTGTGGGTGGCATCCTTGTGGGCTGCGTGGCTGTCCGGAATCTGTTCGCTGTGCCATTTGTTCTCTAGTTTCCAGCAGGCTGCGTGTCGCAAGGAGCTGGAATCGCGACTCATGAGCAAGAAGCATGATGCCGAACTGCCGCTGTCGCTTCACAACAGGAAAGCACCTCGCATCACCGGAGAAGAGGATCGACGTCGCATCAGACGCTGCCGCATCACAGAGAAGCATGTCGCAGGGTCTGTCGTGGCTCAGAAGAATCATTGAGTCATCGCAGGGCCGTCAAAGCGCCTCGCATCGCCGGAGAAGAGGATCGACATCGCATCAGATGCCGCCGCATCACCGGGAAGCGTGTCGCAGGGCCCGACGCGGCTCAGAAGAATCGTTGAGTCACCGCAGGGCCGTCGCATTGTTTCCGAAGCGCCTCGCATCACCGGAGAAGAGGATCGACATTGCATCAGATGCCGCCGCATCACCGGGAACCTTATCGCAGGGCCTGTCACAGCTCAGACGTATCGTTGAGTCGCCGTACGGCCGTCGGGCGTGCATGCATTGTGTCGCATCAAGAAGAAGACGCCATCTTTGTCGCATTGTACCGGATCTTCATCGCATCACGGCATTGCGGGCTGCAGCATCGCCACAGAAGCGCAGTAAGAAACCGACGCATCACCTCCCCTCACAGAGAAGAACCGACGCATCCTCTACGCAGCAGTAGGGACCCGACGCATCACCGTTCTTGCGTGTAAGGAACCGACGCATCACCTTCCCTACAACACTTTCATTGTATAGTGTTATGCATCTTAAGGTACATTGAACTCAAAGTGTCGCATTTTACATCCTAAGAGAACTAAGCTAATTCTACTATTTTTAAAGTACAGTATTGTGGATTTTTGTTGTTTGTGGTCATGTGATAAGTCTATATAAAGAATACTTATTTTTTATATAAAACCTGTGTGGTGTCCATCTGTAGTGTTGTCACTGGGTTACTGTATGTGTTCACAAATGCTTTACACACTGCCTCTGAGATAAGCCTGTTTGCTCGTGCCAACCTACCAAGGGGGTGAGCGGGGGTTATTTTAGGAGTGTACCCCCTTACCCTGACTAGATGCAAGGGCCCCTATTTAGACAAAGGTACCTACCTCTGCCAACTAGAGACCCCCAATCTAACAATTAGGGTGTGTGTTCTCATTGGTTGAGTATTTGAGGGTACTGATTGGTTCCAGGGCCAGTGATTCTATTGATGTTGGGCTTAAGGTTAGTGATCTGATTGGTGGAAAGGTTTGGGGTTTCTGATTGGTTCCTGGGGCTAGGCTTTCTATTGGACACAGGGCTTAGGGTTTCCTGCATAAATGGCTGCTGGGGCCAGGGTTGGTACTAGGGCTGGTGCTAAGCTTTCTATTGAACAAAGGGCTTAGGGTTTTGTGCCTGATTGGCTGCTGGGACTAAGGCTGTGCTTGGCTAAAAGGGGCTGCTTTCCTATTGGTTCTAAGCTTAGGGTTGGTGTTGTGATTGGTTAGGGCTAGGTTACTTATTGGCTAAAGGGGTCACCTGATTACTAGGGCTATTTAAGCTTAGGGCGTCTCAGCTTGGGCATCGAGGTTAAGGGCAGAGAGGACAAAGGCAATTGCCTGGTTGAGCCTGTTCAAGACTGGTCAGGACTAGGGCTGGTAATGCTGTCCAATTTTACATGCACCATCACCAACCCTACCCCATCCACACTCAGAGTAACACACTCTCTGCTCTAATTACTCCTAACAGACCCTTTTTTGTTACTAACAGACCTATACTCAGCCTTCCATCATTTCTCCAACCAAGACCCTCCTCTTCTTTCTACAACAATAACACAACTGCACAACACTTAGACTCCACTGCACCACACATATTACCTCTTGCAGCAATCAAATCTAAGACAAACCGTCTTATTTCATCCCCTTCTTACACACAACATACACTCTACTCACAAACACATCAACTCCCCATATAACAAAACTATAAAAATAAATCCATCTCATAAAAAAACACATCAGCACCTCATTTCACTACTCCTAAAAAACAAAACATAACACGCACACCAGCACAAAAAATATCTCTTACAAGCAACACCTCATTCTACTTTCCAGCACAAGCTACAAACATACATCCATCTTTCAGACTACTCAAATGAATAAACTCCTATGCAAATCTTTCTTCCCCCACCCATAATACATACACAGCAACTCTCTTGTAACGGCCTCTGATCCATTGGACCGTTTAGAACCTTACTACATGACCCAAATGCTGCACCACCACCCCTAACTCATACACCTTCTACCCTAAACAGACACATACAAAATAAGCAACATGCCACTCCTCACAACATTGCTTCACCATGTGTACTGCACAACAAGGTTACCCTACAAAAACAACACAGCTCACCAACTCACTCTCAACCACCATCTCTACCACCTACACAAACCCAGTCAGTCAGTCAAAATCACTTTATTCAGTTAACTTTAAAATCATAAAACAATGCTACATAAAAAGATAGGAGAACCATTAAAAAGATATGCCTACAAGGGATTCTTTTTTCTGCTTATTCTCATGTTTTTTAGAAATCGTTTGTAGTAAGCTCTGAGTCGTAGCTTACATTGAATTATTTAAAAAGATGAATTACTTATTTTAACATACACAGATCTATGAAGAACAGTAAAGGAACAAAACACAGACAGGTGTAAACTTCTTTAAACAAATTTATGTTGAAACAATATATTTTAAAGGGTACACAAATATTGCACATATAGACACACAAGATTTATACATTTTCTGTTGTCACTCGTATCTCATTGTCACTTGTGTGGTCACCCATTCCATAAAATTATATACATAATGAAATTGTAACTAATCATACAGAAAACAATTCCTATGGCGAAAACTCACATAGAACATGGGTGCAATTGTCGATGTTACAGTGTATGTGGTGAAGGCATCTGCTAGACCATCTTCAGAATGGTAGCTCCATGTGTTGAATGACCCTAATTTAAACAAAATAATCCAATAAATTGCACATCAATTGAAGATATGGATGAAAGAGAAGATATACACCCATGAAATAAAAGAAAAAATTGTGTGTCAACTCCAGAGTGAATTAAGACTGGACAAGAAACCATACAATGATAGAGCTGATAGTTGCCTGGAGAGAGTGAGATATTTAGAAGAACATGTGAAGAAAAATTTCACCCAGATATGAGTTTCAAAAGTAAGTTACTGCAACTTACTATGAAAGCTACACAGGGGACTACAATAATTTGTTATTGGATGTGGTCTGGTCCGTTGAGTTAATTTCAAGTGTCAAAAACAGAACTATTAAATAGCTGGAAAGGATAAAACTATCAACAAATACGTCTCTATTTAAGAAAGCAGTCGGTCTATCTAGAAGTTAGAAATCTCCATGTGCGTTCAAACAAAATAATTCTTATTGATGGGACTAAGTAATAATGCTCAATATTTAGCTGGTACCAAGTTAAACAAACATAATCCGAAAACAACGTTTACAGATTTATGCAGGAGACAAATATTTAACTTTTTCCGCATCATGAGGGTAGCTGTGGAGTGCTGTATTACACGCTGGTGATAAAGATCTTAATCAATAAAGCTAGGTCTACACAAGGTTTGAAAACAATGTTTGAAGGTTCAATAATGATTCAGGAACCAAAATATAGATAACATTTTCCACATCATTAAGGCAGCTATAATATGCTCTGGTTGTAGAGAGCTAAAACAATAATACAAAGTCAACACGTGGCTTACCAAGGGTTCAAAAACCACATGGGGGAAAATGCTCCTTCAGTGGTCCACCGATATATGTTTTTTAAAAACATGATTTGTCACTGCATTGTTAAATAAAAAAGGGGGGACAACAAGGCCATATTGTTTTACGAATTAACCACTAATAGTGAATAATTATCACTTATCGTCCAGCAACAGCATTGATGGCATACTTACATTATTTGGGAACGGGCACTGCTCCGTAAATTGATCAGCTGCACACAGTGTCAGCATCACTGAGACCCCGGATGTATAGAGATACTTCCAGAGTCACCTGACTGATTATGAACTAAAGGACTCAGTTTATAAAAACGTGGTGGCCATATTGGAAATTTATCGTCCATATATGCCAAAAGGAGACAAAACTCTGTGATGAAACCTAAAATGGCACACATGGTAACAGGCGAGGGGATACCTAATCATATGTGAGGTAAAAATCACAATTCTTAGGAGCCTCTATGTCATGGCATCTAAAGAGGATGGTGCTGTCTGAGATATTACCTCAAATTTAGACAACTAAAGCTGGAAAAAGAGCTTGTCCTGAAAAGGTAGATAGGATAGTAAAAAGCCAGCTTGAATAATGATGCCCAAAAGACGTTAGTGTGCAAATGTCATGGATGTGCAAAGTTTCATGTAAGGCAAACCAAAGAGGTCCAATAATCACAATGGAGGTTTTCCCCAAGGTTACATCATGGTGTTACAAATTCGCCATCAATCATGAAAACGGGCAACAACACCCCAATTGCTATCGTAAAGGGAACATATAGAATGAGGGATGTTATAGTTGGTTCCACATTCACGCTTCATGTACAAATTGTGTAGTCGGCAAAATATTGGAAATCTTAAGAATACAGCACTTCAAGATATGGCATTAAAATTACTGCATTACACAACAGATTGTATATTCCATCGTTATTGGAAGGTTAATCTGAGCACACAGATCATATGTATAAAATTACAGTTAGTACAGGCATGTATACATGTAAAGATAGATACTTAGCAATTTGTACAGAGTGATCTATGACCATGTTACTTTCTGTGACTTACCTTATGTGAAAAAGATCAGTAATATTACACCATACATATCAGAGTGTGCCACTCTACCACTGAGTTCAGAGCTTTAGCTATATTGTCAGTGGGACAGATCCAGCGGTTTTCTTCAAGCGTCAACACCTGTTCTACATTAGGTTTCCTTTTACATGGTTTGCCCCCTTAAATAGCCAACCATGCCATGTCTCTTTCTGAATGTTTGAAATTGGTATAATTTTCAACAAGGGGGGCATTTTCCACCTTGCAGCGGATTTACAACTAGTGTTGAAGAATTAGTTTCTTGACAAGTTGGGTGGCCTTACCTATGGAGTGTAAGCCGCATTATGCAATAGACAACATTACTGGTGTTGCAGTAGGAAATATGTTTCATCTTGACCTACACTCCGTTTATCTGAAAGGTCTTGGTGGTCTGGGTAGTACCACATGCTGCACACATGTTGCACTTAAAATGTCTAACCACAGCCGACAATTGCACCATATTGTGTACTGTGCTGGTGTTAGGTGGTTCATAGGCATGTACTAAATGATCTTTAAGGTTGGAGCCTCTCTGAAAAGAGAACATGGGTTTTTCTTTAAGTTCTGGTAGACTTCTGAAAAGTGTCTATTGTTTATTAATTAATTTCTTGATTTTATTGGAGTGAGTCCCAAAAGTTGACACATATACCAATTGTGGCCGGTTAGACCATTTCCTGACTTCAAGCAAGACCTCAAGGTTGTTATACCAGGCCCGTTTTAAAGATCTTTTTTGAGTAATCTTGCTGAGTAGCCTCGCGCTTTGAGTTTTTCTTTGGTTTTTTTTGCTTCAAAGAAGTAATCTTCTTTGTGGGTACAGTTTCTGTATAAATGCAGAAACTGTCCAAATGGTAATTCATCTTTGAGGGCCTGCGGATGATGGCTGTGTTCTTCTAGCGGTGGGATTGGTATACAAGGTTGTGTACAGTAGATTGTTTTCGTCTACATTTATGGTGATGTCAAGGAAATTCATACAGTTTTGGTCAAACTCCATTTTGAATTTAAGATTAGGATTAAGGTAATTAAGCCATTCGTGGAAACTCTTTAGGTGGTCTATACTTCCCCTCTATATTAAAAACACATCATCAATATATCTCAGGCATCGGATCATGTTAGGAGAAAATTGATTTGATGCATTGTTAATATGTTGATTCTTAAAAGTTGAGACATAGATATTTGCCATGTCTGGGGCATAGACTACACCCATTGCCTCTCCTCTAAGTTGTTGATAAAAGGTGTTTTCAAATAGGATTTTTTTTTCACATAGTGAGATCCTAATGTATTTAAGTATGAAAGATGTAGGAACATTATGTGGCTTGGGTCTTCCCTCCAAAAGTTCATATAAGATTATCAAGATCTCATTCTGTGGTATGTTTGTATAAAGGCTCTCTATATCCATAGAAAACAAAAGCTCATGGGTGGAGTCAAAAGGGTGATTTTCTATTATGTTAATCACCGCCTCTGATATAGGACAGTAGTTCTGTTGTAAAAGGGCGAATAAAGAAATCAGCATATTAGGCTAAGGGTTTAAGTACCGAGTTACAGCCCAAAACGATAGGTCATCTGGGAGGCGTGGTGACATTTTTATAGACCTCTGGTAAGATGTAGATTACTGGTACCGTAGGTGTTTTAATAATGAGAAAAGAGGCCTCCTTCTCGCTAAGCCAACCTCCATCGAAACCTTGGCGACTCAAGGTTGAAATTATCTTGACCAATTTATCAGTGTGATTGCTTGTCAATTTCTTAACATGATCCTGTATTGCAAGTTGTTTCAGCAGTTCAGATCTATAGGCCATCTTGTCCCAAAGAACTATACCTCCACCCGTGTCTAATAGTTTTATGACAGTGTCAGAAAGGGTTTGTAAGTTCTGTAACACTTTCTGCTTGTCCCTGGAAAAATTATATTGGACAAAGTGTGTTTTTTAAATAAATTATCAACCTCTATAAGAATGGCATTCTCAAATGTCAGGACTTCTTTCGAAATCATCATATTTGCTGGGAAGAAGGTGGAGGGACCCTGTGGTGCCAGTCTGGGGTATGGATGTGTTGGAAGTAAAGAATTTTCTTAGTCTGATTGTTCGAAAGAAGCTATAGAGTTCCGGTTTCGTTTGGAAAAAGTCATTTCTATACATTGGAAAAAACAAGAGACCAGCAGAAATAACGGAGACCTCTGGATCTGACAGTGTGTGTTTAGAGATGTTAAATATTGGGATGGTTTGTGGATGTTCTACCAGTCGTAATATTGATTCCTCATTTGCCTTAAACCCAGGGTTTATTGGTTGTGAAACCGTCCTCGTTTCACAACTCATTGTCTCCTCGGAGGCCTGAGCCCCTTCGGTCCTGTCCTAAAAAAGTATTTCGTGAGGTGGATGGGTGTTGATCGTTATGTTGTCTGAATTGTATACGAGAACGTTGTTCTCTTATAGGAAGGTTGGTTTGGACCTTAGGGAAGGTAAAAGTCCTTATTGAAGTAGAGATAGGTTCTTTCCTAGCTGCATCTTTTTATAACTTTCTGTAGTTTCTTAGATTTTTCTATGAGTATTAAACTCTTCAAAGTCCTTAATTGTCAATGCGATCTTATCTAAAAGAAGCTTAGTGTTTGCAATACTAGAGTCTGTACAAATTCTTTTCTCCAAAGTCTCTAATTCCTTAGTCAGTAGTTTTATATGTTTCAAGGCTGTCTCAATGCTCAGCACCATCCAAGTGTGAGAACACTTATTGGCAGAGTAGCAAAAGACAATTTTAAAATCTTCGTCTTCAGTAAAGATTATTAGGATATTCCTTATTTATGCTCCTGTTGGAATAATATTGGCATTGAGATAGTCCATGGGAACCTTAGCATGTAGTTCTGTTCTCATAAACTTTTTCTTTAAGCTTTCCAGTGGGTTAAGTCAGATTCATAGGGTAGTTGTGTTACAGGGTCTCTGTTTCCCAAGAGGGAAGTGCCACTTGCTATTTGAAGAATTTACTCATCTGTGTAGGACAGCTTTTTGGCCACAGACATGGATAATGGCGAGGCCTGGAATTATAGGTAATGAAAATCACTTACAATAATAACCCGTTCAAGGAAGTGACCAACAACAGACAGACACCTGTGCAATACTACTAAAAACGGGGGAGAGTTGGGTACCCAATAACACTTGGAAGCTTGGGTAATTAGTATCTCAACAGGTAAGGGTGCCTACAAGGGTTCTTTCTTCTGCTTATTCTCATGGTTTTTAGAAATAATTTATAGTAAGCTCTTGGTAGTAGTTTACATTGAATTATTCCAAAACATTAATTACTTATTTTAACATAAACACATCTATGAAGAACTGTAACAAAACACAGAAACAATATATTTTGAAGGGTACACAAAATCCTGCACATATAGACACACAGTGACCAAGATTTTAAGTTTTCTGTTGTTACTCTTATCTCATTGTAACTTGTGTGCTCACCTGTTCCATAAAATTATATACATTACAAATTTGTAACTAATCATACAGAAAACAATTCCTAGGGGTTCGAAAACCACACGGGGGAAACGCTCCTCCAGCGGTCCACTGATATGTTTTTTTTTTTTAAAAATGAACTGTCACTGCATTACTAAATGAAAAAGGAGGGAACAACAAGGCCATATAAGTTTTAGGAATTAACCGCTACTAGTGATTATAAATGTCATCACAAGGGGTCTACATATTTCTTTTAAATCATGATCTTATGTACCAAAATCCTCAAAATAAAATCATCAGCCATCATTACTGTATAAGAACCAACTACTTTAGAAACAACTAAAACGCTAGCAATATTAAAACATTCCCATGGGTTATTTCACATATGTAAATATAATATTGCAGGGCTAGCCTGCATAAATCCTTCCTTTTCCAATATTGGTATTAAAAAACATTTGTGAATATGATAATATTGGACGCAAAACATTATAAAGTGCAAAGTGTTCTGGGTGGAGAAATTATCACAAGTGCAAGGGCCGATCAAAATGCATTCTTACCCTGCTGGGCGAGGAACACAATACCGAACAGTTACACGATTACTGTCATCATACAGCTAATAAAAACACTAAGAGCACCCCTGCTACAGCCCAAAAAATACTACTTGCGCTTCCACAAAACAAAGTCACACTATCGCCAAAGCAAGTTATTTGCTGTCTACTAATAAATGCTCGCTGCCTCTCTAAAAACAAATATCACATATATGACCTTCTCACTGACACAAAATCTGCCATTCTATTCATAACTGTTGGAAGATGATATGGCTCCAGTCCTGCATGAAGTCATTCCTCTAGGCTATCAAACTATCACCCCAAATCGTATAAGCAAAAGAGGAGGTTGACTAGCTTTTGTGTTCAGGCAAACATTACAGATCTCTAAAGCTGAAAACATCACTATATAGGATTGTACCAGATGCATTCCTCCACCATCTTCCTCCTGTATTTTCATGCTCCTTTACAGACCTCCACCTAGCAATGCGTCATTTCCAGACACGTTTCTAGACACTGTTTCAACCCTGATAACACCACACTCCAACCAATGCATTTTGGTGACCTCAACATTTGGTTTTATAAACCCAATTTGCCACATTCAAAAACAATCATTGCTGGCCTAGATGCACTGAACCTGCCACAGATGGCCCACAAACACACGCACATGCTAGATGTTGTTTTAGCTAATACAGAACTAGTTACCTTTCAAACAATGACTCCGGTCACATGGTCAAACTACCATTTCCTTGCTTTCCAACATAAAACAACACAAAGCGATGCACCTAAAACCATCTCATGTGCATCCACCCATTGACCATGAAACAAACTCAGTTTAGAACACTTAGAAACACAACTAACATCCAGTACAGATCTAGGCACAATAAATTCTGTTAAAAAAACTATATGAGTGTCTACAGGAAGCTTTTGATATCCTATTACCGCTGCAACGACACAATAGAGTAAAAGAAAACAGGCACCTTGGAGAATAACAGACATAAAAGAGATGAAACAACAGACTAGTAAGCTGCAACATGCCTGGCTCAAAACAACCAGCAATCAAGACAAACCTTGCCTAAGAGACTATAGAAGCCATCTATCAAAAAAGCTAAGAAATGGTACTATTCAGATAGAATTCAAAATGCTAAATGTGAAAAGAAAGAATTCTTCAAAATTCTTAATGCATTTCATAAACCGAATGACCTATAAGAGCTGATTTCATTAAATAAGATTTCACTGACAAAATGGAAAATCATTGCACAGCCATAGCAGACACGTTGGACTCATATTTAAAACAAAGAAAAAACACCAACAGCGACCCTTTTCCAAAACAACAATCCAAGAATATTCTAACCAAGCCTCTCTGTTCCTTCCAACAAATTTCACACAATTAAGTTATGAACTTGGTCAAAGAAAGCTGGCCTGCTGGCAGCCCTTCTGACCCCTGTCCACTGCAAACTTCCAAAAGAATTCTTCTAACAACCTCTGCTGCCATATGTGGGAGGGCGGGCCGGATAAACAGACGCGGAGGCTGAATATTGTGAGCCAGTGGATAGGTCTTTATTGGTATGGCAGTTGATATGGCCGGTGGATCATATATCAGGGACTCTTGATGCGGTCTTAGGACCTCTTCTGCTTCTTTCTCTTCTCGACGGTCTCCACCTCCGGTTGCTTGCTCTGGGCTGGTCGGGATGGATTCCCCAGGGAGGCTCATGAGAGGGATAGAGAAAAAACGAAAGGCCGTCAGGGAGCTTGTCCTATCTGGACTACGATAAGAAAGATAGATCCGGCACCGCACCCGTGCGTTTAGGGGATGGCACTGTACCTAGGGTTTAGGGTGGGGTAAGGAATTCAAAGACCCGATCACCAACCTCGTCGCAGGCCCTCGGGAAGGGGGGGGTTTGTAGCTTTAGAGAATAGTGAGGAAGGGAGAAGAGAGACGTTCTATACTGCAGCACTGTACCACCACCACAATACACTACACCCTGTGTTCCTGTAACCACCCTCCTCCCCGTTACCCCTGTCTACCACCCGTTTCCCCGTAGTTAGCCACTCACCGGCCCCGCCGCAACTTCCTGGTTGCGGCCGCTCTCCAGCCTCCTCCTGTGGGGTCCACCAGTCCTCGCACCACGCTTCGTCCGGGACCTCCGCTGCTTCCTCCTCTTCTGTACTCTGTCGCGTCGCGCTTACTCCTCGCTGCTCCGGCTCCCCGTTCCCCTGTTCCACGCTCTCCGCTTCGCTTCTTTCTCCTTCAGGTTCCCGCTCCACCTTCGCTGCTTCCTCCGTCTCCCATCTCTCTCCGGCACAAGTGCGCCCGTCTTCTGTAGTAGTCCTTCTTTTCTCCTGCAGTAAAGAAGGACATCCGGGTTTAGTCCCTCCCCCTTCCGGGTCACTCCTGTCGGCGCCAGGACCTGCTCGAATCTGAGGGTCACGGGGCGGGGCCAGCCTCCGTAATGGTGTTGGCCAATCGGGTGAGTTCTCGTGGACGGTTTCCCCGGGCTGAGTCCACAGGTAGGATCGGGGAAGGGGCGTTGGCATGGCAATGTCCGCGGGCCTCTCACATCCCTTTTCCCTTGCTGTCTTGCTAGTGGGGGTGTCACAGGGATAGCGGGAAAGGAAGTCCACGTTGGTTTGGTCTGTACCTTTCCTATGCAGGGTGTGGAATCTATACGGTTGTAAGGACAGAAACCACCGTAATTTTCTTTCATTGTGTCCTTTATTTCGGGCGAGCCATTCCAAGGGGGCATGGTCAGTAAAAAGGGTGAATTCCTGTCCCTCGAGATAGTATTTCAGGGAGTCAATAGCCCACTTGATGGCTAGGGCTTCTTTTTCGATTACGGCGTAGTTCCGTTCCCGGGGGTATAGTTTCCTGCTAAGGTACAAGATGGGTTTTTCTTCCCCTTGGTCGTTCTTTTGGGATAACACAGCCCCCACACCCTGATCCGATGCATCAGTCTGGAGTATAAATGGCAAGGAAAAGTCAGGACTGGCTAACACCGTGTCTGCTGTCAGGGAGGATTTTAAGGCGTGAAAGGACTGTACTACCTCAGGGCTGGGATCCCTCAGTCTGGCTTCGGTTTTCACGGACTTTCGCAGTAGGTCGGTGAGAGGGGCGGCTATGTGGGAGAATCGAGGTATAAACCTCCTGTAGTAACCTAGTAACCCCAGGAATGCTCTAAGTGCTTTTGTGGAAAGTGGGAATAGTATCTGGGATATGGCTGCCAGTTTTTTATCTTGGGGCCTGATCATACCTTCGCCTAGTAAGTAGTCGAGATATTGCACTGTTTGGGCAGCTAAGTGGCTTTTCGCCGGATTGATTTTAAACCCATGTTTCCCCAAGGTTTGGACCACTTCATATAGATGGGACAGATGCTGCTCCCAGGTTTCGCTGTACACTATGATGTCATCAATATATGCCCCGGCATATCCTTCGTGGGGGCGTAGGATGAGATTCATAGCCCGCTGAAATGTAGCGGGAGCTCCATGTAAACCAAAAGCTAACATAACAAATTGATATAGGCCATCAGGGGTGGAAAATGCTGTTTTCTCTCGGTCTTGTTTGCGCAGGGGGATTTGCCAGTACCCTTTGCACAAATCAAGGGTACTGACATACTTAGCTCTTCCTATCCTCTCCACCATTTCATCTACCCGGGGTAAGGGGTAGGTATCGAACTCCGACACCTTATTGACTTCCCTAAAGTCAATGCAGAAACGCACCGAACCATCAGGTTTCGGTACGAGCACAATAGGTGAGTTCCACTCGCTCACCGAGGGTTCTATGACCCCCATTTGCAACATTTGGTGAACTTCACTGCGTATGACCTGTCGGCGGGCCTCGGGGATACGATAAGGTCTTAGGCGTACTACCTTCCCGGGGATGGTTTTGAGGGCATGTTCCACCACAGAGGTCTTTCCCGGAGTGTTGGAAAATACGTCTTGTAACGGTAGTAGGGATTTTATCAGCACAGTTGCGTTGTCGCCCGGCACCTCCCTGTCTATACACTGGCAGTATAAAGGGGTTTGGGTTTCTTTTAGGGAGGTTAAGACAGGAAGGGGTCCCTCCCACTTCTTTAATAGATTTACGTGATACACCTGGGATGTACCTCTCTGTTTATCCAACTCGAGTTTATAGGTAACAGGGGTCACTTTCTCTAAAATCACATAGGGTCCCTGCCACTGACCCAACAGCTTGTGGTCAGAAGAAGTCATCATCAGGAGTACAGAATCCCCTACATCGAAGGATCTATCCTTTGTTTTTTTGTTGTATTGGGATCTTTGCGCCATTTGGGCTTTCTCCATGTTATTTCGAACGATAGTACGGATCTGCCCTAGATGGGTTTTCAATTTAGTGGCGTAGTCAATCAGGGGTGTACTACTGTTAGGTTCGGTTTCCCAGGCCTCACGGGCCATGTCTAATAGGGATCGGGGTTGGTGTCCGTATAATAATTCAAAGGGGGAGAACCCCGTGCTTTTTTGGGTTTGGCAGCGGATGGCATACAAGGTGGGGGTAACAGATCCTCCCACCGCTTGGTTTCAAGGTCGAGGAGTTTTTTTAGGGTGGTTTTCAGAGTGGCATTGCAACGCTCCACCAACCCATCCGTTTGGGGGTGGTATGCTGCTGTTCTTATTTGCTTGATCCCTAACTGGGTACACACCTGTTTCATGACTTTTGACATAAACGGGGTTCCTTGATCCGTAAGGACCTCTTTTGGGAATCCCACCCGGGAAAACACTGTAATCATGGCTTTTGCTATGGCCGTGGCGTTTGGGTGTCGTAGTGCTATGGCCTCTGGGAACCGCGTCGCGTAATCGACGAGAACCAGCACATACCGACACCCGCTTCGGGAGGGTGAGAGGGGACCAATGATGTCCATACCCACTCGACAGAACGGTTCATCGAGAATGGGCAGGGGTTGTAAGGGAGCTCGGCTATTTTTTTGACATACCGGGCACTCCCGACAATACATCTTTACTTTCTTGTAAATCCCTGGCCAGTAGAACTGTCGGGTTATTAACTGCTCCGTTTTTTCCTCCCCGAAATGCCCCCCTTAATAGATGATTGTGCGCCAAATAGAGGACTTTATCTTGGAAAAGAGAAGGGACCAATAACTGGGGGTTGCTGTTGGGGTCTGCCTTCCGATAAAGAAGCCCATTTCTGACAAAGAAATAAGGACATACGTGCAATGGATCTTCCTGTGTCAGGGCTTTACTCCAGGCTTCCTGCAGTACCGGGTCTTCCTGTTGGGCGGTATGGAACTGGCGATTATGTTCCCACGGATTTTCTATTGGGGTCGCTGGGAGTGCGCATATGGTTTTCCCTTTTTCCTTTCTTTTTTGGTTTCGGGATCTCCGGGGTTTGGATGGGGGCCACTCGTGATTTTCCTCTTGTGCAAAAGGGGCCGTGTTCAACCATTCCTTGTCAGACAGCGGGGCTTCCTGGAGTAAAGCGGGCAAATGAGGATAGTCATTCCCTAAGATGATCTGTTCTGGGAGGCGCTGAATGAGGCCCACTTTCAACGCTGACCCCGGATCTGTGGAGGTTTGAACCCGGACATGGGTTGTGGGATAAGTTTTAGTGTCTCCATGGACGCATTGGATGTTCACAGTTCCTTCCACCAGTCCGATTCGGGTTCCTAAATCCTGGGGCCGTATCACGCTCTGTCGACATCCAGTATCCGCAAGGGCCGTCATCCGTTGTCCGTTGACAGCCACTTCACAGCGATAAGGAGGGATCGTAGTCTTCGGGGGAAGGCAATAGAAGTTCCTGGTCATGCCAATTTCCATTGGTTCCTCTTTCTGTGGGCAAAATCGAGCTATGTGACCCAGCCCTCCACATCCATAACACTGGGGCAGGGGTTCGTACCACCGGGAGTCCAGGGGGCCTGAAGATAGGGGGTCCGGGGATGATTGTGACGGGGTCTGGTTTTCGGTTGAGTATGGGTCGGGGAGGTCGATGGGCCTCACTTGAGCCAGGTTTCCAGTTTGTCTCTTCCCGTCCTTTTTGCACTTCCTGTGCTCTGTTATAGGCACTGGCGATATCAACAGCAATATCCAGGGTAAGGTGTGCATGCTGCCTTACCCACCTTTGTATTGGGGGATGGAGGGAGGTCAGATTTTGTTCCAAGTAGACCTTGGCCATAATCTCCTCTTTCGTGGCGGTAGTGGGCTTTAACCAAGGATCAGCCATGTCTCTCACACGGAAATATAGGGCTCTAGGGGTTTCTTGGGGTCCTTCCTTTATCTGGCGTAGCTTCATCCTATAGCACTCGTCGTCCACTCCTAAACGTTCCATGATGCATTGCTTGATTTCTGCATATGGGGTTGTACCCAGGATGTTAGCGGCTTGGTAGGAGGCCTGTAGTTCTCCCGACAGGAGAGGTCCCAGTTATTGTCCCCACTTGTCTGCTAGCCAGGCGGCGGCCAAAGTCATTCGTTCAAAGTTATTAAAGAAATATTCAGGATCCTCCCCGGCTACGTATTTTTGCAATATCACCGACGGGGGGGTACTCGGACCTCTTTGCTGTCCCAAAACGTCTGCAATCTTCCCCATAGCCGTGTCATGGGTCTGGCCTTGGTCAGTGAGGGCCTGTTGCAACTTTCCCCGGTCTTCTTCTACAATGGTGAGGAATTTCTCCATGGCCTTCCCCAGGCTTTCTTGGTTCTCCGCCATTCGAGCGAGTACAGCCTCCATGTCTCCGGCGGATCCCACTTCTGACACATACTATAAGAAGAATCATTTACAATTCCTTAAGTACCGGGATATTTCCAGAAGAACTGAAAGAGTCATACATACAGCCATTACTGAAGAAAACAAACATAGACCAGCTGAACCCTGACAACTACAGACCGATTACAAATGGACCCTTCCTGGGTAAAATAATAGAAAGAGCAACATTCACCCAGATGTCACAATTTATTGAAGATAATGCCATATTTTCAGACTTCCAAACGGTATTCCACCAGGGAAGAGGCACAGAATCTGCCCTCCTTGCCATCTGGGCTGATTTTAAGAACACATTTGATCGCAACAGGGTTGCTGCACTACTTTATAAGACCTCTCTGTTGCCTTTTACACAGTTGACCATGACACTCTGATACAAAGTCTCAACGAAGCCGGCATTGAGGGGTTTGCTCTAGACTGGATCACATTATACATTCACAAAAAACTAATGTCATCCATACTGCTTTTCTCATCCAAACCATACTTCACAAAAGCAATGGTACTTCAAGGCTCTATCATCTTGCCCATACTTTTCAACATCTACATGAACTCATTACTGACACTTATCAATCAATTTCACCTCATGTGCTATACCTATGCAGATGACACACAAATCCTCCTTCAACTGGAATGCCCCAAAGACTTTTGAAACTCACCAATTTTCTGTTGTCTCAGAGCCTTGGATCAATGGATGACGTGGATCCATCTCAAATTGAATGCTTCCAAAACTGGATTACTCACGTGCGCTGATTGGAACAATTATGATGAACTCGCCGCCTGGCCTGATGAACTGGGAATACCGCCTAAAGTATCAAAAAAAGTAAAGAAACCTCGGAATGACCATAGGCTCCAAGCTATCAATGAATGCCCAAGTGGACAAACTAGCAAGATCAAACTTTGTTACTATAAAAAATCTGCAACTAATCTTTCCCCATCTGGGATTTCCACACATGGTCCATCTCTCTAATTCTGTCCAATCTCAATTATGCCAATAGCCTCAACCACGGATCACCTTTAACGGCTATGAAAAGACTACAACGGATTTGGAACTCGGCTGTGAGACTACTCTTATATATAAAGCTGCTAGACCACATCTCCTCTGCCTTGAAAGCGCTGCATGGTTACCGGTCATCTGAAATATCCATCTTCAAGCTGCTTTTTATTACCCACAAAGAGATACATGGACCAGGACCGCTCTTCAGCAGGAATAAAATCACCTTATATTCATCAAAGGAACATCCGCCCTAGAGTGGCACCTTACCTCAAAATCCCAGTGTACAAGAAAAACACCATTGGTGGCACATCTTTCTCTGCACACGCAGCTAAACTATGGAACTCTTTACCCCCCAATATAAGATCTATGGATAACCACTTTATCTTCAGACAACTACTCTCTTACCCACTTAACCACCATATATAAACAGAAATATTCAGCATATCCCTCTTTATATATACACATTTATTTGGACTATAGATATGTACCTATATATGTGTATAGCTTTGTAGAAACACGTATAATGTGGTGTTTTTAAAAAATATAAATATTTGTTCGTTCTGCTCAACAAATGTAAATATTATGGATAGTTACATTATTCTATGTTTTACCATGTATATAAGTGACTTCATAAATAAGTAAATCCTTTATCATAACTATTTATCTACAATTGCTTCACCATTAAAATAAAAAAATTAAAAAAATTAAAAAAAATAAAAATACATGAATTTAAAATACATCAACACTTGAAAGCTGGAGTTTAGTAAATGCATCTTTAATCTACATATACTTCCTTCCTTATGCATATATATACACCTTCCATGTACTTATGTATCTATATATTTATTACTTTTCTTCTACTTCAGCATATCCAATGCACTTCCCTATTCCTCTAACCTACAAAAAGATTCGTAGAGTAGGGTCCTAGGGAAGTTTAAA
Source organism: Triturus cristatus (assembly GCF_964204655.1). NCBI lineage: Eukaryota > Metazoa > Chordata > Amphibia > Caudata > Salamandridae > Triturus > Triturus cristatus. The sequence continues at coordinate 1,709,384,475 of NC_140590.1, forward strand.
GACCTGCAAAGGATTAACAGCCTCATGCATCAACCCAAAATCCAGTCGGTAAAATACCGATTCGGTAATAGCTCCCGGTATTAAGTAAAAAATACCCAATCCCAATGCATCAACCCAAAAGCAGAAATCGCTATTTAAGGAATCCTTAAATAGCGATTCTTTAAATAGGGATTCCTTAAATACCGATTCCTTAAATAGCGATTGCATTTAAGGAATCCCAAAGTGAGATTCCTTAAATGCAATGCATCAAAGTTAAAAAATTAGCGATTTCGCTAATAGGGGGAGCAAATTACCATGAAGATGAACTGCATTGTAATTTGCAAAAACTTTGAAAAATGCACTTTTGTGCATTTTTCAAAGTTTCATGTTGTGCACACACATGCCCTTAGAGCATGTGTGTGTGCAACATATGTGCACATATCATTTTCAGGGGTGCAACAGGGTGTCCTTTTGACACCCTGGCACCCTTGAAAGTGCTCCCGCTATTAGCGATTCGGTAATACCGAATCGCTAATACAGACTGGCTTTACATTCATTCCTATGGGCCTCCAAGCCCATAGGAATGAATGGGTAGGTATTCCTTATTACCGATTCGGTATTACCGATTCGGTAATAAGGAATATTAAGGAATCGCTATTTGAATAGCGATTCCTACATGCATAGCTTTTGCTATTCCTTATTAGCGATTCCTTATTTTTCGCTAATAAGGAATCGCAAATGGCATTGTTGATGCATAGGCCCCTATATCCCTAATAATTAAAGACAAAACAGTATGAAATCTTTGGGTCTAAACTGCAAGATAGTTGTGAAAAGTGTGTTGTGAACAATTACTAAAAGGTAGCTGATTGGATCAACACAGAACCATTGGCTATCACCCACAGAACTAACTGTGGGCAGATCCCTTTACAGGACGAAGTCCCTTCATCATATGGGATTCTCCTCTCAAAGGAAAACCTAGTTCCTTTGAGGACTACAATCCCCTCTCTGAGAGGGAGGAGATGAGGGATGTTTTGAGTGTTTGTTCTAATAGGATATTCTAAATCCACATATGAAGAGAAATAGTGTGAGTGAGGACGCAGCGAAAAAGAAGAATTAATGTGAGAAAAGTGAAAACTAAAACTAAAAACCTAATGAGCATAAAAAATATAATATATTCTGATACGCCCACTGCCAGGATTAAGATCAGAGCACCAGCGGTATGGATTTAAACTGCTTTAGTGTGGTGGAAAATAATGGTCAACATGTTTCAGCCTCAAAAGACCAGTTGTGGGCAGGGCTTTTGTCAGGACCTTTAATGATGCTGCTGCTTGAGTGTGAGTGATTAAACGAAAAAGGATACAGAAGACAGACGCATTATTGAATTTGTCTGTTCCATAAGGAACTGTTACCTAAAGTAAAGAGAAAAGCCAACAGTCAAATATAAACATTCATTTGGATTTTTAACACAGTGGCTACATTAGTGATTCTGCGGAAATAAAGAAAAGAAAATGATGCTTCCTTACCCGCAACTGCTGGGTAAAAGACCTCACCTCAACCTGGCGACAGCTCAGGAAGGGGGCACAGCTCTGAAGTAGACGGTGCATGTATCATTATTACACCATGTGCTATCATAAAAGTCCAGGGGTTTTATAACCTATTTAAAGAACTAAGATAGACATGCAACCTGGAGCATCATTAAATATCAGGGAACCCAAATGGAGATTGAAATTCTTAGGGAGACCAGCAAACAGAAGCAATGTTGGTAAGAGGGCTCATTTGGCAGAGCCCTAAGAGCTACCCCTTGGTTTACAAATATACAGTCTTATACAAGGGAAAGTCTCTCACTTCATGTCTAAAAAGGATTAGAAAATATATACATGGCCTCTAAACATAGCTCCCAAACCCACAAAGACGAAGTTTAAAAAAAGGGTGCAGGAACAAATGGAGAACTGGTGCCAGATTAAAGGCAATATCAGAAAAAGCGCCTTTCTGTCGGTACTCCAAGTCTGACTGAGCCTGTGACCGGAAGTGAGTGTCTGTGGTGTAGCCGCTTGCTTTTATGTTGTCAAAAAATCAGGTAAACGAGCCTCAGGTCGAACGGAGATTCGTCATCATGAAACCATAGCGCATGCGTCGTTATAGAGATACTATACAGAGGTGCATGTGCGCCCATTGCAAAATAGCGTTTAATTCCTCAATAAACTCCTCAAAACTTAAGAGGATAAATTAAGAAATGAAATGGAAAACTTCAATTCAGAAGATGTGTGGCTTTCCTTCTTCATTATATTATGAATATGCAACCGCAAAGTATATATAATAGCGGGAGCATAATAGTTCGGAAGATGAGGAGCAGCGCATGCGCAACATATAACAAGCATCTTGGGAAATATAGGCACCAAGCAAGACAACACGTTTACGATACATCGATAAAGAAAAAAAGGGGGAAATAAATAGCTATAGCCCTGCGGTGTTGATGTTCTGTAGAGAACATAAGTATTTTGTGAGAACCAAGGACTCGTAGAATTATTCTTCCAAATGTATGTATGACTCATCATGCGTCTACCGGTTGTATGAACCGAGGACTCGTAGAATTATTCTTGCAAATGTATGGCAAGGCACAAGGTTCAAACACAACAACATGAGCCTCTTTTGTATTCACATCGACAGTTATAGAACGCCAAATATTCCAGGCAGATTGTACCATATCAGCTCACAAAATTCCGGTGTCTAAGAAGGGCATTTACAAAGTGCTCATAGTTGTTTTAAAAAACCGCAAAACCTCACAATCTCAGGCACAACAAGACATACCGCAAGACTGTCACATCTGATTAGAACAATACAGAGTAGAGTAGTACTGATCCATTTCACCTAACCTGTAGATGTTATATAGTCTTCATAGGATAAAAATATAGCCTCTCGCTGACCAAAACAGTACAAATAGTGCCAGGTCATATAGAACAAAAAAAAATCTGATCCTACAGAGCCACCCACGGAATCTCATCATTCAGGCCTGTGCTGTCACTATTAAGTTTGTGCACCCACTTTTGTTTTTTTCTGAACAGGTAAGTAGAAATATCAGTAATATGTTTTGGAACAAATGGTCTCTCTAACACTGTCCATTTCAGATCTTGCGGAGAGTGGTGGGCTGAAAGAAAGTGACCTTCTTACACCTAATGGTGCTCTTGTGTTCTAAAATGCGGGTTTTTACACGACGTGTGGGCATGCCCACATACCGGAGTGTGCAGGGACAGGTGATTAAATAAATCAGAATGTTATTATTACAATTCCTATGACTTGCTAAAACCCAAGGTCTTAGCGTACCAATATCAATCTCAGTTGTGTGTGTTGTGTGTGGACAAGCCACACAAGTACCACAAGGGAAATTTCCTTTAAAAGCAGGTAAACCCCATAAAGTATCATGTTGTGTCTTATGTGCCCCGCATGGGCGTGTATGCACTAATCAATCTTTAATATCAGTGCTACGTCTGAAGGCAAAAAGTGGGCATGGAAGTGGTGTTGTACCAATATCGAGAATCTTCCAATTAGAAAGAATACTTTTCTTGATTTTGTTCGAAAAGCTGAAAAATGTATTCACGCATGTCAATCTGTTGGATGCCTCTTTTGGGTCACTGGGCTCTACAAGTGCTGCCCTGTTATTATTAGCTGCACATTTCATGGACCTCTTAACAAGTTTCCTTGGATAATGTCTGGCTTCCAGTTAGACTGACAAGTTCTTTGCATGATCCTGGTATTTGGTAGTTGATGAACAGTTTCTCCTGATGCGTAAAAATTGCCCACACAGCAAATTGTCCCGTAGGGCTTTAGGGTGAAAGCTGTCATATGACAAGATAGAGTTCCTGGCCATAGGTTTTCTATATAGCTCAGAACTCAGTCCCCCATCTGAGGGAAAAATCTTGACATCCAAGAATGGTAAACTTGTCTTGCTGGACTCACAGGTATACTTCAGGTCTACTATGATCCCCAGGACAACCGTTTCTAAACTCTTCCCTCCTCTACTCCTCCTTGCATCATCTCATACCTCTTTTACTATTCAGATCTCCAAATCATGCCTTTCCAAACCCTTACCTCTGACTCTTTCCCCTCCCCCACCCCTTTACTCATACCAAACCCCTACAAATGCAATGAACTAAAACAAAGATTCTAGTCTGTTTCCTCTCCTATCCCTCCTTCCTTCTTCTATCCCTCCACTATTACTTTTCCATCCAAAAAACAGAAAAACATGTTCGCCACTAACATTTATTTCATATTTCCCTATACTTACTCCCTTCCACCTCCCCTTTTCTTATCACAAACCCCCTCCTACAGCTATAAATTCCCTCCAAAAACTCAAGACCCTTACCTCTTTTATCCCTCCACTGTTCCTTTTCAATTCAAATTACAGACTACCATGTCTACCACTCAAATTAATTGCATATTTACCTATACTAATTCCCACTAATCCTGGTTGGGTTCCGAAATAGCGCACTACTCATCGAAAAGGGCTTCAAAACCTCATCAGGGAAAGCAAGCGCTATTTATCAATGCACATTTTGTTTCCCTTTTCTATCCCTCCACTATCCCTCTCAATCCAAACAGCTGACTAACATATCCACCACTCAAATTACTTTTATATTTCACTATACTAATTCACCACTAATACTTTATGGGTTCCGGAGTAGCATGCTACTCATCAGGGGTAGTAAGAGCTATGTAAATGCAATTACAATACAATACAACACCTACATTTATCTTTTTTCGGCTGTTGTCGACACATCACACACTACTTTTCATGACTTCTCTTTTCAGTTCTAGATTTTTATCCTTGATAATAATTCTAAATTTGTAAAGCGCAAACTTATCACCTCTAAGGCTATCCAGGCGCTGGAGGACTATCGGGGATATTAAGTGAGTTATTGCCCAGAGTCACATGATATTGAGCTGAGCTGCCGCGTCGTCTAGGATCAAACCAGAGTCAAACGCTCTGGCCACTGCGTCACACCTCCCCCTCCTGCCTCTTGTACTTTTTTCTATCTCCCTTCTCCTTTATGTTGTGTTTTCTTTTCACATCTATTCTGTGAGTGACTATATGTCACTCAGTGTTATTATGTTACTCCATTCATGCCCTATGCTGTTTTTAATAAATGGTGTCATTTTGCCTCCTCTGTTTTTGCAGCGTATCACTCATGTTCCTGTACCCTTATCCTCATGTATCCAATATGTTTAATGCTGACTCATGGAATGTCTGTGGACTTAGGCATCTGGGTAAGAGACAAAGGTACTTTATTATTTGTCTAAGCTTACCCCCAAAATTGCCTATTTAACAGGAAACTCACTGTAATAATATGGAGTCGGTTAAATTAAAACAACAATTGGTTTTCCAAATTTGTTTCTCTTCAGATACAAATCACAAAGGTGGTGTGGCTATTCTCTGTCATAAAATATTGAAAGTGCAAATTATATCTACAGAATGTGATACTAATGGTCAAAGGGAATTGGTTAATGCCAGTATTCATAATAAATATATCTCCTTGTTTGATATTTATGGCTCACTCAAACCTTATCCTGATTTTTGGGATAATATTAAAGTAAAACTTGCTTATATTTGTAATTCCAAAGTCATTATGGCAGATGACTTCAACCAATGGTTAGATCCCTCTATATATAGAAAGTCTAAATGCAAATGTAACCCCGACAAATCTCACAAGGAATTCTAATTGGCAATTGCATCTCAACCATTATTTGATGTTTGGAAAAGTTGCAATACTGATATGTCTAAATTTACTTTTTTTCTACAATGTACATCATACAATGTCCAGAATTGATACTATTTTAGTTACAAAAACCTTACTCCCTTCTATTTAAGCATCTAAAATAGGCTCCATTTTCATTTCCGATCATGACCAGTACTGTCTCCTTTGATTTATCTCATACTGACTTCAAAACTGGCAGATGGAGATTTAAACTCACTATTAATATGAAATACACATTTTATAACTGAAACTACTTCTCTTATTCAAGAATTTCAATTAATTGGAATGCTTACAAAGTCTCATACAGAGCTTTTACTATAGCTTATTTTGCCAAAAGGAAAATAAAGTTACATTCTCAAAATCTAGCCTTACTTAAAAGAAATTAAAACACTGGAACATCCTTACTTTGCTTCTGAATCTACCTCTATGTTACATGACTTGCTCAAAGCCAAATCTATTCTCAACAAATTTGCAACCTTTGCTGCTTGAACATGCTTCAAAATAAAGATGTAAAATGATATCTAACTATTTTAAAATATAAACAGAATGTAAAACTATAGGCCCCATTTTAAATTGATCTACTAAACCACTTAGATCTTTAATTCTGATATTTCCAACACCTTACAATCGTTTTACAAAACATTATATGCAGAAGATACCACCCAATCCTAACCTACTAAACAATTTTTTCCACCTTCTCTTTCACCTATAGTTGAGGAATTAGAAGCTGACATTACACTCTAAGAGATTTTGCACACAATCAAATCCCTGAAAAGAGCTAAGGTACCTAGTCCAGATGGATTCTTCATTGAACACATTTCCTCCCTTTCTACATTTTTTGCTCCCAAATTATTAGAGCTTTTTAACTCCTTCCTTTTGAAATTCGAAGGCTAGTAGCTCCATCTAAGAAGCCTTTATTGTCATAATCCCCAAACCAGATCAATACATTATACTCTACTAAAACAAAAGTCCATTTGATTGATCAATTATAATTGCAAAATTTTTGCCAAAATCCTAGCATTCTGCCTTGATATCGTTGTACCCCTTCTTGTTAAATCTGATCAATCTGGTTTCATTAAGGGCAAACTTACTTCAAACAATGCCAGTATGTTTTCTAACATTCTTTCCCAAACTGGAAAAGCCATTTTAAATTTGAGGAATTGTCTCTACATGCTGAAAAAAACTTTTCACTGCATTAATTGGCAATTTTTGTTCATCACTTTACAATGGTTTGTCTTTGGCCTGAAATATAACTCATTTTAAAATTATCGCACTCCGATCCTCCTGCTAGTGTTTTTTTAATGGTTGTTGTTCATCCTATTTTACTTTGACAGAGGTACTAGGCAAGGTTCCTGGTAGACCTGGCACCATTGGCGTGGGTCTCCCTTCCATTTTTTGCCTTTACCTCCTGTGTTTTTGCTGTATGTTGGTCTCCATTTTTGCTGGTCTAGATGCTTTGGGCACTTTGCCACTGCTGTTCAGTGCCAAAGTGCAAGTTGTAAAGTATTGTTATGAATTAGTGATTCCATGATTGGCTTATTTGATTTACTTCCAGGCGCTAGTAGAGTGCACTGTGTGTGCCCAGGGCCTGTACATTAAATGCTGCTGGTGGGCTTGCAGCACTGGCTGTGCCACCCACAGTAGCAGCTTGTAAAATGTGACTCAGGACTGCCATTGCAGAGCCTGTTTGCAGTCCGGGACTGCCATGTCAACTTGGCAAGCGCACACCCTTGCGTGTCCCTAAACCTTCTCTTTTCTACATATTAGTCACCCCTAAGGAAGGACCAAGGTACCCCGTGGGCAGGGTGCAATGTAAGTGAAAGGTAGGACATGCCCTGATGTGCAGGGCATATCCTGATTCTGAAATACTGCCACTTTTGTTTTTCACTATTGGAAGGCTATCTGTTTCTGTAGGCCAGAATGGGGAGTTTGTTTTATAACATCTGTTTAAATATCTGACCCTGGGAACAACATAGTAAAATAAAGTTTAGGATGCCTGAGCTCAGAATGTTAAGATGCATCTTTTAGTGAGGGTATTCTTCATAATAGCTTATTATTTGATTAATTAACATCTTACAATATATAAACAGTAATTCCTATTATAAAATCCAATTTATAAAAGGTTAGAGAAAAAAATTAAAACGTGACACAACATACTACTCTTTTATCTTAAAACAATATGTAGGACTTAAAGTGCACTGTACTAATTGCATAATATATTCATCCTACGTTACGTTCTATTTGTTTTTTTGGTAGTCTAACTTAGCTCTCAATTGCATTAAAAACTTTACGAAAGCTGAGGTTAACATTATATCACCAGTATGAAGACATCTCATCAAGGCTTGTCTGCAACTCCTTATTCCTTGAGCATTAAAATGTCTCTTAAGGATAAAAATTCTTTCAAATTTCAGGTTCGGACATACACAGAGGAGGTGCGTCATGTTCTCTACTCCGTGTTTACATAAGCTGCAGGCCATCAGTTCCTCTGTTCTCAGCCATGGCATTAGATGACATGAAACCAGAAATACTCCAAAACTGGCTTTTATAAATATTTGCTTATGCTTTACGGACCACAGGATTTCAAGATACGGTTGAATTTTCACCTTGGTATAACCATTCATTAGAGGCCATGCATGTTTTCTTTGACCAGAAGTGATAAATATTTTGTATAATTGATGGCTTTTTTAAATGAATTTATGGTTATTGTCGTTTCCCATACCGAGTTCGCTGTTATTCGTCTATTGAAGCGTGTAGATATTTCCACGCCTGTGTTTTCCAGTTTGTATTTATTTCTTGCCAGAGTAATTTAGACATTTAATTTACAGTATCCATTTTTATTCTCTTCCAGACTTTCATAAATTAGCCTTTTTGAGCTAGAAGCTGATTACTTAGGGTGATTTTGATATTCTGTGTTTGAAAATACCACTTTTAGAAAGTAGGTATTTTCTTGCCTAACCATCCAGTGCGCCTCTGCTAGGGTTGTGAATTACATGTCTGGCTGACAGGGGCTGGAGAATGGCAGTGGCTCCCAAAGTCTGATCAGTCAGGGCTGGGCTGAATAGACCTGGGTTGCATTTAGAGTAGGGGGAAGATTTCCTTTTCACCTGAATGGGCCTGGTCTACCTTCAGCAATGCTGTCTCCACCTCCTGCCAGGATAATGCACCGGTGATGACCAAACTGGTTTTGGCTAGGTACTGACACACTCTGCCTTCAGAGAACAAATGATATTGGTGTATAGAAAGGGGGGCCCAGACCCCAGACTTTTAGATCACTTCTGGGAAATCAAGAGGAAACCTTTGACAAGGAGAAGAGCCGGCTACGCTGAGGAGGAATACTGCCGCTGCACTGTTTGCTGTCTGGGGTTGGCCTGCAGTGGTTGCTTGCTGCCGAGGAAAGGAGAAAAAAGACTTTGCTGTTTGTTATATCACCTGCATGAATAAAAGATCTCCAAGGGCTTGAAACCGAGCTTGCCTCCTGTTCCGAAGTCTCAGGGACACAAAGACTTCATCCCTTCTGTCTCTCTGCATCTGGAACTGCTGTTTAAGCTGCTACAGAAGGAAACTACAACACCAAAGCCGGGGTCACCGCTCGTGAAGAGCACAACTCACCATCCTGACTCGCACCCCTGCCCCTACTTGATCGAAGCCGGTGCTTCATCTACGCGAAGCTGATCCTCGACATGGGTGACTCCTGAATACATCGACATTGCACCATCGTAAGGAACCGCCGCCTCGCCGCCATTCATAATGTCACCTCCCTGACACAGTAAGGAATCAACGTCTCCCCTGCGCTGTAGTAAGGAACTGATGCATCACCTCCCCTGGGGTGGTAAGGAACCAACGCCGCAGGTGCCAACGAAGCATCACCTCCCCAACGCTGTCCACTGTATTTGCTTTCATCAATTCCAAGGTACTGTTCTTTGGGGGTCTGCTTGACTCCAGGCCAACACAGCGCACCTTGCGATTGGCACCATTCTTTCGGATTTTCATCAGTCATGACATCGTAATACCTCCAGGTGGAGTTATTTGTTGCTAGAGACTTTATTTGAGTGAATAACCTATTTTTGAGGATAATTTTGATACTGTATTGTGGATTTTTGTTGTTTGGTCTTGTTTTGGTTTAGTTGAAGACTACTTATTTTTCTAAACTGGTGTGGTGTCCTTTTTTAGTATTTCTACTGTATTACTGTATGTCTTCACAGATGCTTTACACACTGCCTCTGAGATAAGCCTGTCTGCTCGTGCTAAGCTACCAAGGGGGTAAGCAGGGGTTATTTTACGAGTGTATCCCCCTTATCCTGACTAGAAGCAAGGGCCTCTACTTGGACAAAGGTACCTACCTCTGCCAACTAGAGACCCCCATCTCTAACAGTGCCTAGAGGTTAAGATGATGTTTTAATCTACATGTCCAATCCTTTGACCTCTCTGGACTCTTTCATATAAATTAGTACATTATACTCTAGTATTTCTGAATATAAACTTAATTTCTCCAAAATTGAAATGGTACCATTGAACTCCTTTATTATCAATATGGAAAATTAAATACCTTAGTGTTTGGTTTTTCCCTACTATATCTAACACACTTAACCTTGCAACATTAAAATCCATAATAACCACATTGCTTTCAATTTGGTCTCCTCTGCATTTATCATGGTGGGGTAGACCTGATATTATCACAATGTTAATTGTACCATATCTGCTTCATACAATCTCTATGTTGCCTTTTAAGATTCCTAATTATTACTTTGCACAAATTTAGACTATTTGTGCCTAATTTCTATGAAATAATAAACATCCACGTATTGCCCTCTCTAATCTTAAATGGCCAATAAATTAAAGGAGCGTACGATTTCCTGATTTTAAGCTTTATCCCTCCTTTTTTTTCAATCGACAATTTTATGCTCTGATTACCGATTTCCAAGATTCACCCACACCACAATGGATTACATTTGAGCGATCATTACTGAAAGATGCAATTTATGTGTCTAACTTCACTTTTATATCCAATAACCCCATTTTAAAATGTTCTCATCACCTACTATATGTTATTATTCTCTGCTATTTTTGATTTTTAACAATGCCTTTTGTCTTCTTTAATTTGGTCCAATAAATGTCTTAAATTTCATCATAAATCTTATTATTTTAAACATTGGAAGGAGAAGGTATAAGGCTTGTTCAACAATTTGTGAAAGACAACTTTAGTGTACCCTTTCCACAATTAAAATTACAATATCACCTACCTAATTCCTTTTTAAAGGAGTATGACTTAATTTCTAGGGGTGGGCGGAACTTGCATAGTTCTAATCTGTGTAATTACACAGTGTCCTAAAAAATCAGCAGGATTACTCCATGAGCGGGCGGAAGTGCTCGTCAGCACTAGTTTTTTAACATCGGGGAGTGCAATGCACACTCTGCTCTGCAGACCAGTGGCCATTTTGTGTAAACTGCTTTCCTGTTCTGTCCATGTGCTGGGCCTGGATTTTAAATCTAATTACATTGTTGCATCCTCTCCTGATCCCACTCATCTACCGCTCATTCACCTTTACTTTGATAATGTGTGACTTTGTGTTTGTATAGTTTACGTCTTTGTCTTTTTTTTCTGTTTCTGTGACTTTTAATAATTTTTTTGAGGCTTTCCCTTTACTTCCTTAGTTCTTCCTTTCATCTTCTGAGTTCCTTCCTTTTCCTGTTCTACCAAGGGGTGGAGCCCGCACTATTGTTTCTGAGGTGGATGTGGCCTCAATAGGTTTTTTGTGCAGCGCCATCTGCCCTCCATGCTGGCAGCAGGCAGGGAGTCTAGGAGTGGGCACACCCTGTTGTAGCATCAACTGGTTTTGAGGAGGGTGACCAGTGTTTGCCCCTGCACACTGGGGCCAGTGTACCCAGCAGCAGTTGATGCACTGCTGGGCAGACATACTGGACTCGGAGCAGGACCTGCTTGATTTGCTGGGTGTCAAATTTACGGATCTCAGTGCATATTTATTTGTTGTGGTGTGTTCTGCAATGCTACTATTTTGTTTCAAACAGCATTCTCTAATCATACTCGTCAGCGCTTGCTTATGCTAATTATTTGAGAACCTATGCAGACTCCTCCGTCCTGTCACTAAGATAGTGGTATTAGTTAGTAATGTCAGTGAGTTAGCATTCTCTGGTCCTTTCTTTATGTACCTCATTCAGTCACAAGCAATTGCCCAAAGATATATAGTATGAGCATCTATGTATCAAAAAAAGGGAGACTGAGTTGGCCCATCAAAGTGGGTTGAGAATGAGTTGAGTAACACACAATATTCATGGCAATGCATTATTGGTTCCAAATGCAGTTTAGGTTTTGGAAGTGTGGAATATGCCTTAGGTTTAGGAAATGGGGAATAGATCAACTTGATATTAGTACTATAGGAGATCTGATTTAGAAAAGAACAATGGGCCTGATTCACAAAAGTAATCTGAGACAAAATCCTAACTTTACGACTTTTGGTATTCACAAAGGGCATTTAGGAGTAGTAAAGTTGGGATTTTGTCTCAGTTAAACTTAAGTTTTGGACTTAAGTTTAACTTAAGACCAATACCTTGGTTTAACTAGGACAAAGTTTTGGTATTAAGTATAAGTTTTGGTCTTAAGTTTAATTTAAGACCAAAACTTAACTTAAGACCAAAACGTAAGTTTAACTGAGAAAGTGTTTTGGTCTTAAGTTTAAGTTTGGTCTTAAGTATAACTTAAGACCAAAACTCAAGTTGAACTAAGACAAAATCCTAACTTTAATACCAAAAGTCACAAAGTTTGGATTTTGTCTCACGTTACTTTAGTTAATCGGGCCCAGTGTTACTGCATATTCCTTTGCCTTTCCAAATATTTTTTGGGCGATTAACTGTACCACTAACCTGTTTTTGTATCTTCTTTATTCCTTACATCAGCACCCATGCAAAAAGAGTGCTTTGGAGGCAGTTCAGGGAGTCTGGGGTGCCACAACCAGTGCCAGGGTTGGCCGATCTGCCAGCCTAAGGAAGCCCTCCTGATAGTATTAATATTATTCCCTAACTTTTACCTCTGCTCATTTAGAATATTGTTTCCTTTTTTTTTCTTTTACTGTGACTGTCTCCTTTTTTTCAAATCCTCTTCAATCTATCTAGTGGTTGTTAAACTCTTTTAATCTCTGCATTATCTGAGTTTTTTTCTATATTTAATTTGTCTGCAGCTGACTTCCTGCTGTCTGTAGTAGTCTGTAGCTTTTTCTGCTTTGTTAGTAAACTTGCCCTCTCCCCTTATATCTCTTGTGGACTGGCACTGTGAGTCTAATAGAACAGATTGTAGGACTGGTACCCCACTGTGAAGATTGCATGCCTGAGTATGCAATTCTATGCATGTTTTGTTAAGAAGGCTTTCTTTTCCTTGCTTAAGCTCAAACAGTAAAAAGAGAGAGTGGCCATGGTCATGGTAGTCTTCCCCTCCAATGTTGTGTTGTATGCATTTTCATTCATTTATACAGTAGAATACCAGCAGTTTTGTTGACAGTGCAGCATGTCTGGAAAATAGTATGAGGGTGGTCCCATTGCATTTGCCAACCAAGACCATATGCCCTTCATTAACCAACTATTCAACCCCTTCATTGTGCTTTAGCTCTGCTCCTCCACTATGAAAATATTTGGATGGCTTGACTATCTGGCTGTTCTAACATTGTCAACCAACAAAATGGCACAAAATTAAATTTCAGACAGAAGATAGTGTTACTCGAACTGCAGTGATGTATTGTGGTTGTATTCCATTTTAAAAACAATAATAAGGGGAGGGGTATATGGCATCTAAAATGCATAATGTTTTTTCTAGCCGCACAGACCACGAGTGCTGGGGCCAGTGGCAGTGCCAGTAGTGGTGTAGACGCAACTGCGGTTAGAGGGGGAGTCCCAGCAGATGCAGGGACAGGCAGTGGAAGTCACATTGTTTGCTTATTGACAATTATGGCTACAGTGGGGGTTGAGTCCTTCATGGTCTCTTTTATCTGCAATTCATGAGAAAAAAGCTCATAATTAAAGCAGTAAATGATGGGTTGGTGGAAAATGGAAAGAAAGATGGAAGGTTAAAAGAAAAGATGGGTGAAATGGTATATGAGTGAAATGATTCATGGGTAGGCAAAATGATGCGTAGGTGGGTTAAAGGATGCATAGGTGGATAAATGGATGGATGGTTGAAAGGGGATACTATGATAGGTGAATGGATAGATAGATGGATGTCTGGCTGAAGGAATTGATATGGTGAAAGACTTGAGAGAATCTAAAGCTTAAATGGTGGTCATCAAAGGGTGGATAATACTAGAACAATCAAAGGATGAATGTATAATTGCTAGACTGTAGAAACAAGGGCACTCTTGTGGAGAGGGCCGTGCTCACCTACTTCGCCATCTTGGTTTCATCAAAGTGCTGATGCAAAGTGGGGAGCGTTTTATTTCTCTGTCTAATTCCTTCACTCACTGCATTTGCTAAGCGAGGCAGATATATATCCCACCCATCATCATTCATCGCCTCCCTGCCCTGGCATTTCATCAGCAATAACCTAACTGAAGCATGGTTCAATTCGTCACTGCAGTGTTAGCTCTGCATTATGTGTCTATTTCAGCTGATGTGGCATTTACAAAGTTTACATTGCATTGCAAACTGAAAACAGGGTGTGTTTCTCTTCCCTTCCTTTGCCCACTCAGTCACCCCCTAATACTTCACTCCTTTATTATTTCCTAAGTTCTATCCCAGGGTATGAAAGAAAATTGAAAAATCCATTCTTGGCAAGTGCTACATTTTACTGGCCAAGTTATCATTTATATTTGATGACTTCCACAATGGATTTACAGCAAGCCTGTTCATGCCTTTCCCTTTCGACATTCGCCAACTATAGTGACTGACTAAGCCAAAGATTAGGCAGAGGGCACGGGATGATGACACCTCACTATTCTATAGCAAAACCTCTACCTACTCAGCCTAATGCCTCTATATTACCCTGCAGTAGATTAAGTGAACGTTCCTCTCATTACTGCCAAGCAAATGTATTTGTTGGAAATAATTAGTGGTGGAGGGCGAGGTCAGGGATTACGGTGGGACTAATGCCTGATTTTGCATCTTGGGGAAGGGATACTCTGTGACGAATGTGCCAAATACAATCTATATCTCGTTCCTTTCCCTGTACTGCGGTGCATCATTTCTCCCCAGCTGCAGACTGCAGAGAGAAGCAAAGTACTTGATGTGCTAGGCAGCATCCCTCCATTAATTTAGCACAACAAGAATTCTTGTACTCCATAGTGAACAATGTCTTACTCATTAATGAGAGCACATTTATTCTTAATTTTCCACATTAAGAGTTTGCTTAATTTTTCACTAGAAAATCCTTTTAAAAAATTGTTCTTCTAATCTGGCGATGAGTTATTCTGTCTTAATTTCTTTCAGCAAGTCAGTGGTTTTGCCTTTGTATATTAGGCAATGCAGGTAAAAAAATGGCCCTCTGAGTGTAACTAAGTAATCACATCAAATTCCAATGGCCCTAGGGGACCAGCAATGTACTGCTAGTGTGCCACTATATAATTTTAAATAAGTGCTTTGAACAGAGCATTGTTTACACTTTATTTTTTCTCTTTTTTTCTTTTTTGATATTGCTCACCCTGCTGGTCGAACACTCACACTGTAGGAGATAGTAGATCAGCTGCAATGGCAAAGGCTGGAGGCAATCAGTGTTGAATTCCAGTGGCTGGTGGTCCTGAAGAAAGAGGATAATTGAGCAGCTGAGTTATATATCAAAACGTTCTGTCATCTACGTTTGAAAAATACAAATTATGGAGGAGTGAAAAGAAATGCAGGCTGCGTATGCTGAGACAGGCTGTATGGAGTGATAAGTGCCTGGATACCCAAGCAATGTCATCCCATTGACCACTTGAGACTGAACAGGAGCAGTATTAATAAGACTGAACAGTAGCAGAAACACCTGGGTTACTAGGAGAATGCAAATGGAGGGCAAAAAGAACGGGTGTTTGTTTGTTTGTGGTCACTCAAAGGCTTGAAAATGGTTGGTGCACTGCCAAAGTTGGGGTATCAGGAGGGAACATTTGAGGGGAAATGAGATGGGGGTAATGTTTGCTTAGAAAAGGAGACAAAGGCACAGAGGAATACAGATTCTGGACCTGGATGAGGGTCAAAAAGTCCATGCTAAAGTTTACTGTACAACCCTGACCACATCTGGTACAGACTGGTCCCCTATGTAGTTAGTGAATCAACATAGTTCTAAAAAATGATGATTGTTAAAAGAACAATGATACTCTATTCACAAACTGTGTGGTACGTCTACATTCTACTCAAAATGTCCATCTTTGGTGCCTTGCTGATCCGCTCCTTTAAGGTAAGCAGGAGTGTTATGGGGTTTTCACCTTTCATGCAGGAGAAGAAGAGGCCTGCAGGAGAAGACGAGGCATGCAGATTGCAAAACAGAAATTATATTGTAGAGCCAAGCTTCCTGAGTAGTGCACCAACAGCCAAGACTCAGAGATAGAGCAAGAGCATAGACTGTTGCAATCATTGATGGCAGATTCATTAATTGAGAAGTGAGAGCAATTTACAATCGAAAACAGACAAGTAGCTACATGTACCAGGCTGATCAATCTCACAGTCATCATCATAACATTTATCTGAGTGTGTGCATGGTGTGATGATGTGGCATCACAAGTTTGTTTCCAGTTACATGCAACAAGCCATCCCGACCACAACCAAAAAGAGGAGTTTCACATTTGAGCCAGCACACACACTTAGCAGCATTTCCCAAATCAATGCACCTTTCTCCAGTCCACAGAGCTGAGTAAGCCTCAGAGTCGAGTAGGCCTCAGAGTCATCATTATATTGGGTTCCCTTTGTAGTCAATACACTTGATACCTTCTTTCTTCTGGCTGTTGCGATACTCCGACATTGAGTTCTTCCATCCTCCTCCTGACCCCCAGTAACAAATCAGTCTGACTCCATCCCGAGACCTGTAGTGCACTGCTGTTGAAGAACAAGAAGAGAGAAACATAATTTTTATATTTTGTGTAGATTTGTATTTGTCAACTAAAGTGACTAATCTGGTCTCTGAAGAACCAGAAAAAAGGAGTGGACTCTGCAAGTAAGGGCCAATGACGTTCAAGAAAAATTATCACCCATTGGGTCCCTAACATTGCAAATCCTCAAAATCAGGTCTGCAAATTATTAGTTGAATACCCTCCCTCACTATCTGCCACCATGCAAATCATCAATCATCATGCAAAATTCCTTAATAATATATCACTCATTGGTGCAATAGTTAGTTACCTGTTCCAATCCCAGCATGGTGGTACGTAGTAGGTACACAAATCTATCTTCTCTTTGATGCAAGGAAAATATTGAAATTTGCCTGTCTTGTAAATCAAATTCTCTTTACTGGGGCAGCCCTGGTAGAGGGTAATAAAAGAAAAATATGCATGGGGGAAGCAGGCATTGTTTCCAATGTCCTTGAAGGGAATGGCGAAGATACTTTCCTACATAGTGGTCCAACTCGAATCCAGGCATATATGTGCCTAAAATTGGTGGGGCTGCATAAGTCAGACACAAACATTATGTTCCTCTAGCTATATCTATTTTCTCTTTTTACAAAGCAGTTCAGCAATAAATAATTAAAATGTTCTGTGGTGGCCTACTCTCATTCAACAAAGTCAAGTTTATCTTTAAAGGTGCACTGTACACATGCTCGTCAGGCACACTGGCTACTGGACAAGTCAGACACGTTTTATTGCCAGCCTGCTGAGCTGTGGCCATTGGTGCATCTTCTCATACCAATACACTGATGAGGTTTGATCCACATATACTACTCTTGGGTCATCCAGATATCACTTGCTCAACCTCCTTTGCCTTTGCCTATGCACAGGTCTTAAGATATGCATGTTGTAACCAATCCAATGCACATTTTGGTTGATTGTTGTATTCCTGTTGTTGTTGCAGCCAGTGTTATTCTACTGGTGTTGACTGCGGTGAGGCAACAGGACTGCCCTCTCTGGAAGTTGAAGGCGGCACCCCACAACGTATGCCAGGGGTGGGACTCTAATTTCCTGCCATTCTTCTTCCAGATCTCTAGCTTGCTGAACAATCCAGGTCTTGTATTCTGAAATATCCACAAAAAAAGGAATGAAAGTGGGCAGTATTTTTTTGTACCATGGATCAAGTATTGTGGCACAGATGCACTCTTTGGATAACACAATGTCTCTCTGCAGCCTTGAATTATCAGCCAAACAAAAGATTAAGCTCTGAACCAAAGTATGTGCATTTTTGTTTACACCTACAAAGCTTTCTCCCACAATTTTCTACTGGTTCTGTAGCTGATGCAACAAGGAAATTGCTTGGCCCATCGTACAGTCCTCCTTTCGGACTTCCCCTGTGAAAATCTCAAAAGATCAGGCATATGACTATGCCCCATTTTTCCATCACAATGGACATGTTTTTCACAGATGTGCCGCCTCCTCTTTGACTGACATACTCATTGATTGATTTGTACTGCACAAAGAGACGTTGCAACTCTTAATAGGTTGAGGGCCAATGCGTTAGTATTTCCTGAATGAGGATTTTAACTGCTACCCTATTTTCAAGCTGAATGATCCTCAGCTGCTTCCACGGTTTAAAAGAATGGCTGTAATGAGTGCAGATTATTCTAGAGGTAGTCAGTAAGTTGCTGACTATGTCTTCTGTTTTTTAGAAAGTCCTGCACAATGAGGTTTATGCAATGCGCTGAACACAGGACCTTAAAAAAGCCACCATCTGCCATGGCCTTAATTATATTTCTGCAATTGTCCGTTGCAACAAATAAAAATCTGATACCTCTGGGTCGCAGCCATTTAAACAACTTGCTGTTTATGATGATTGTTGAAGTATGGGATTTCTCCATGACAAAGATGGCTACAATTGCAGTCCGGTGAATGCCCTTAAAACCTTCTTCAGTGCCAAGACCTAGAGATACCTGTTGACTAACCCCCACAAAAGAGATCCAGTGTGTAATGATACACATTTAATCAGTGGCTTGAAAACTGGTCCACATGTCTGTCGTCTGGTAGCTAGTGTGAACAACACTCTGCTTCAAAGTGTGTCCAACCGATTGCAGCTCATTCCAATGAAGCACCGGAAAAGCAAGTCTGGCAAAATAGGTCCGGCTGGGAAGATTCCATTTCAGGCAGATGGCCACCACAAGTTCTAAAAACCCCACTCCTTCCACTAAAGAAAAAGGGAGGAGATCCAGCACTAACATTTTATCCAGCTACCCATTGTACAAACATGCCATTTGGTTGCTTTCGTAGGGCCCCCCCAACCTAAAACTTTTCATAATAGTAGCCTGGAGTTTTTTTCTTTTGTGTTATCACTGATGCAGATGACTTTCAGAGATATTAACAACAAAAAGCCACGGGTCTCCTACTAAATGAGCATACACAGACAAGTGAACAGCGCAAACCAACAAGCTAGAACAGGAGAAAAAAGTCCTCATTAAGAGGACGGAATCCCATCACCCACCGAGGTGGCATGCTTCATCATTTGGGATCTCCTCTTGGCTGCAACCTGGTGCAGCCAAGGAGCTACAACTCCTTGCTAGGGTAAAGGAGGAGCTCACAGATGTTTTAATGTCATCCTAGGGTAAGATCTCCTAAATTTGATGGAACATGAAGCAATGAAGTGGAACTATGTGATGCAGTGTATATGATGTAAGAAATCTAAAATTGGCTACCAGGATACATACAAATTTATTAAATATCTCATGGTGTCAAAGGTTAAAAAGTTGTATACGCGTGATCCGAATAGATGTGTGATCGCGTGGGTAGAGTATTGCTGAAGGGGTCTACGTGTTTCAGCCACTGGTGATCATAAATTGATCATGGCTTTCTTCAGGACTAAAAAGGTTTACTACTGCAAATTTACGTGAGTGCTAATGTCACACAATACCAAGAAAAAGGAATTATTAAGAATGATACAACCTACGTATACCTGTGTAGTGCGTGTAGTAAGAACTACAGGGATACGTGGAGAACACCAGTATTAAATCGGGGGACCACCAACCGCTCCTGGTAACAACTCACGGCGTGAGGAAACACTTTCTCCGTCGCTACCCCGGGCTCCTACACATCCAGGTTTTGATCTTTTTGTTCATAAACATATACGCTACTCTTCTGACTTGGTGTGGAGTCTTTTTGTGGTGTTTTCAATTTTGCTACTGTTTGAAGTGTTCCACAAAGACTTTACACATTGCCTCTCAAGCTAAGCCTGACTGCTCATTGCGAAGCTACCAGAGGGTGAGCACAGATTAATTTAGGATGCGCTGTTGAATTACACTGACTAGGATTGTGGTTCATGGGAAACAACCTTTACAACGCAGTCATTACATTGCACTACATTTACAACACAGTCATTACAACGCAACATCCTTTACATCGCATGTCATTACAACACAGCTATTGCATCGCATGTCACTACAACGCATGCCATTACAACGCATGTCACTACAACGCAGGTATTACATCGCATGTCATTACAATGCATACCATTACCACGCATAGTACCCCTACACTATCCAACACTTACTCTACTGTTGCACTGACTGGAGTTAGAATAGTAATTTTTACCCCTACACTATCAATCACTTACCTTAAATGCAATGTAATGGTATGCGTTGTAATGGCATGCGTTGTAATGGTATAATGCGATGTAATGGAATGAGTTGTAAATGTAGTTTCTAAAAATGCGTTGTAATGGCATGTGATGTAAAATAATGCATTTTAATGGATGTTGGGATGTAAAAACTGCATTGTAAAGGCATGCGTTGTAAATGTTTGCTTTGTAATGTCATACATTCGCGGTTCATAGGAGTTATGATAGCCAATCAGAAACCCAATTTTTAACATGCCATTTTTGACCTAGCAAAATAAACCTTTAGCCAGGCCTAAAACTTCTTTGTAAATATTTATTAGTCACCCCTAAGATAGGCACTAAATGCTCCTAGGGCAGGATGCATTGTATTTAATATGTAGGACACGTGTGCTTAGGTTTTACATTTCCTTGTATTGAAAAACTTCTAAAGTCATGTTTCTCAGTTTCAAGGCCTACCTCTCCAATTGACTAACACTGGGTAAATGTACTACATTTAAATAAGTATCAACTTAAGACTGAAAGCAGATAGAGATTTAGGGCCTGATTCACAAAGGTAAACTTAACGTTTTGTGTACGAATGTTTGGTATTCATCAAGAGATTTGCAAGTTGTATCCTTACAATTGCGGAGTCCTCACACATAGAAAGATGAGAAACTCTTATCTTTTATGTGCGGAGACTCTGCAATCTTAATTATACTACTTGTAAATCACTTTGTGAATACGAGAAAAACATAACCTTACACAAAAGTGTCTGTTTACTTTTGAGTGTTTACACTCAAATAAATTGTATTTAACAATTACCTTTAACCACTTCAGCGTGGCGCGGATTACCGCGCTGTGCTGAAGGTTCTATTGCGCGGGCGGGGCTATAACGGAGTGGTTCCGTCATACGCACAGCGCAACCGATGCGCATGACGGAACCGCTCCGTCATGCGCATCGAAGGGGTTAAGTCAGATTTTAGATTACAATTTTAAAAATGCCACTTTTAGAACCTTTGCATTTTCCTTCTCAAATGTTTGTAAGGCCTTCTATATGTTTCCAGCTGTTTTGATATGTTAATGGCTTCCCTATTAGGAATGCGTATTGGGCCCAGACAGAGAACAATAGGACTGTGTGCACAAGATGAGCCACCCTGCCAGGAAGGATAGGGCGGCACTGTGCCCTGCCTCCATGCACTTCAAGGTGCTTGCCTCCAGCACACGTAAAAAAGACCCTGACACCAGTCTTTTTTCATCCCACACTTCTTGAAGCCTCGACACGGAAAGGGAACAACTTTACAGGGACTGTATATATAGGGAATACCCCACTTCAAATGCTAGCACCAGGTATAAATATTGGACCTCCTGGCACTCGTCCGTACATTCCTGGACCTGTGGGCACTACATAGGAAGGACTGCCTTCTTTCCCAGAGGACTGCCCATCTGATTCCAAAGGACTGCTCTGCTGGTTAAGGCCTGCCTTGTTCCCCAGAGGACTGCACTGCTGCTTGAAACCCGCTTTGCTCTCTGAGAAGGAAGTCTGGGCCTGCTCCCTTCAACCCATGCTAATCTGACCTCCTATTCTGAGATACAGGGGCACAGCAAGCTCCAGATGCCTCTGTGAAACTGTGCAGCTGGCCTACTGGAATTGGACCTTCAAGGACCTGCATATGGACCTGCCTGAGCCCTGATGGCCTCTGCTAAAGTGAGTTCCTGATCCCCAAGAGGGGTCTCCCCAGATCCTAGACCCATGTCTGCCATCAGAGTGCACGCCTCTTAACAAAATTGAGAAATCCTGAAGTTTGGGGGTTTTGGTGACTGAAAACGGACCTGTTGCATTGAGACTCTGCTGCCTGCAATGACCGCCATTGCGAAACTTCGGGTAACCTGACTCTTTGCGCTACAGCGAATGGGCAACAATATTAGGCAATGCAAGATCTGGACTCTGCACTACAGCAACGAAAGCCTGCTGTGACCACCAATGCGAAGCTCTAGGCCCTGCATCCAACCCCGCACTGCACATCGTGAAGGACCTCTTACTCTACATTACAAATACCATAGAAATCAAATAAACAAATCAACGGTTCTATCTGGGTTATAGTTAGGTGTTAAAATAATGTGTTACTTTACATTTTTTTAAACACTGAAATTCAATAAAAAAACAATGATTGAAATTATGGGTTAAAACATACTATTTTAACAATTAAAAAGAACAGTGCTACAGCCAAAATGGCAAACGGAATAGCACCAAATTTGGCAGAAAGCTAGTTATTTACCCAGAAAGCATGTGTTTTTGTATTTTGTTTAAATGTTTTAAGTAATTATTGAGAACTTGAGGTTCACAATTCCTAGACATCGGAACTGTTAGGTTTATATGCGTCCTGTGGGAGTCTTGCAGGACCATAGTGTCAAATAATGGAGTGATATGATTGGCTGAGGTTTTTTTATTTTTATTACAGTCAGCCATTGTGTAGGAATCTCTCCTCAGTTCCTCAGGAGCACATGCACTGATCATTTGGGTGAAAATGAAGAGAAATGTTCCGGCCAACATTACAAAATGAAATAAATTTAAAAAATAAAGTACAATGGGGCATGGTAGGGGAATGCGCATCCTTCGTACTTGCGGGTAATTCCTAGAGTGACTCAACGCTAGGGCCAAACTAAACGAAAAATGAATTTTGTGTGATTGCAATCCAATGGGTTGACAGGGTAGGTAATGCAGCTTCTTTACACAACTAACAGTCCCTTAAGATGGGAAATCAATAAAATAAAAATGTGTGGCATCTGTCTTACTTGGTTGCCGCCAGACCCCACAGCCAACTCCACACCATGTATGGTAGAAGTCCGTAATAGGTGGCAGAGGGTCAGCCACTATTTGTGTGTGTTTGACACAGGGATTGCTGGAAGGCCAGAGTTTGTGACTAACCACACACCATGCATGGCCAAAGGCGGGTGGGCTGAGGGCTGTCTGGCCCATAGTCAAAACCCACCCAAGCACAGCTTTCAGCCTCTTGTGTAGGGTGTTCTCTCAAAATTAACACACATTGCAATCGCTTTCAAATGAGGAAATAGAAAGAACTAGGGGAGGGGATATTTTGTGATGGGAAGAGGCAAAGGTCTGTAACAAATGTGTACAATAATCAGTTAACCGGACCCCGGGGCCCAGGAGACATCAGAAAACCCCGTGACATGTTAGCAAAATTTAGCTCCTTCAAAACCAAAGAACGAATCCTCCAGAAGGCACGGACAATGGACAAGGTCACCTTCCAAAACGCAGAATGTGCACTTTAACAAGATGTGGCCCAAGCCTCATTAGCCAGATGCCAACAATTCCGACCAATCACGACGACCCTGAGAGACCGACAGGTGCGATACCCTTGGCCTTACTCTTTTGACCTGGCCTTTACCTGGGACAACAAAAGCTGCCACTGTACTTCTTTAGACGAGATGGCAGCTGTCCTGGGCATCGAGGTGCCTGCCTCAATGCACGAGACATCAGACAGATGTCCGGAGAAGAAGTGGGGACCAAAGAAGGAAGGAGGAGGCCCCTGGCTTCAATAGCGAAGGTCTGGCAAAACCCCGGAGGGTTGTCAACTCTAATCCGCTGTGACACTCAGT
The DNA here is from genome assembly GCF_964204655.1 of Triturus cristatus. Classification (NCBI taxonomy): domain Eukaryota; kingdom Metazoa; phylum Chordata; class Amphibia; order Caudata; family Salamandridae; genus Triturus; species Triturus cristatus. The sequence goes on from NC_140590.1 coordinate 1,709,408,456, forward strand.
CAGGCCTGATCCGGCACTTCTGCTACGGCGGAAAGAGGCTCGTCTACATTCCGCCGACCATTCTATGCAATAATCTGCCAACCTACTGACTACCACTGATTACTAAACTGACGAGACACTCAATGGGCCACGGCAATGGAATTTGGTCCACCCCAGTTGTTGCTCGCAACGAGTTCCTCCTCTGTGACCAAGGATCTTCGAGAGCAAGATGTTGAACTAAGTTGGACTTGATTCACTTTTTTCTATTTTTCTTTTGTTGTTTTTTTTCTGCTTTTAGGTGTCATGGTCTTTTTTTCTAGCTACTACCCACACTTTGGAGCTAAAGCGACGATGTCAACGGGGCAGGAGCATGCCGCGCGGGGCGGGAGAGAGGAGAAATGAGCCTAGCCGTCCAGGTACCGATGTCAAATGACAGGTTTCAATTGCTTATTGTGGAATGTTAAGGGGCTGAACTCTCCCAACAAGTGGCAATGGATATGGAAATTCCCCTGAGACCACCAGGTCACAATTGCTGCCCTCCAGGAGATACATCTTCCCCACAAAGACGATCACCGCTTGAAACATAAGGCATTCCCCCAAATCTTTCGTTCCTCGGCACATACTAAACACAATGGGGTGGTGCTTCTCTTTCACTTCTCTACCCCATTCCGGCACCAGGCCACTCGCACTGATAAGGAAGGGAGATATGTGATAGTCAAGGGGGAGCTACGGGGCAGGACCTACACCTTTGCAACATTCTATGCGCCCAACTCAGGCCAGCATGGCTTCCTTAACGCTTTTCTATCCACCTTAGGAGGTTTCGCCAGTGGCGATATAATACTACTGGGAGATTTTAACTTAATCTGGGACCCATCTCTAGATACCACACATAGTCATAGGGCAGTCTTCAGCCAATTGCTTCAGGCGACAATACGGGGCCTGGGTCTAATAGACGCCTTGAGGACCGCGCATCCCATGACACATGACTACTCCTATTTTTCCCACTCACACAGGACCTACTCTCACATAGACCACGTCTTTCTGAGCTAGTCCCTCCTCTCAAAGGTGTTGGGAACACAGTTTCATCCGATATGCTTCTTGGACCATGCGCCCTTGGAGCTGACCTTGGATTGGCCCACTCCCTGTTCCAAATACTCTTTCCCAATTATTTGACTAGAGATAGACTCCTCTGAGATGAGCTCTGACAGGCAATCACAGGTTATTTCGAACTCAACGATCCAGGCCATATCTCATTAGCCAACAGTTGGGACTCCTTCAAGGCAGTCATCAGGGGTAAGTGTATAGAACTAGGTGCTGCGCTCAATTGACAATGCGTAGGAGAGCGCCTTCTCCTAGAGAGCGAACTTCACTCCGTTGAAGAGGACCATAAAACTTCCCCCTCGGTACAAACTGTCTACAAGGTGACCCAAGCTAGGGGGAAACCCAAGCAATATACACGAACGGGGCTGAAAAGACACTTTTGTGCCTACAGGCACGTGGCTATGAGGGGGTAGCAAAGTAGGGGAGCTCCTGTCGCGCCAATTGCGGATCACACAAGAGAAGAACTATATTCAAAGTGTGGATGATGGAGGGGGGCCCTGCACCAGCATGGAGCTGACAAAGCCAACGCCTTTTGAGCATTCTATTGCGAGCTATACACAGCGGATCAACCCAATCTGCGAGCACAAGACCAATACCTCGAAGTTCTTACCCTACCTCAGGTACCCGCCTCTACCAATGACGTGCTAAACAGCCCCAAATCTGCTGAGGAGGTCCAGAAAGCGATCGACTCACTCAAGTTCCGAAAGGCCCCCGGTCCGGATTGCATGAATGCCCACTTCTACCGCACCTTTGCGCCTGACCTCGTGCCCCGTCTAGCGACACTTTTTAACCATATTACCTCCACGCAACAAGTGACCCCTTCCATGGGAGAAGCCCTAATCTCCGTCATCCCCAAACAGGGGAAAGACCCCGCCCAATGTGCCTCGTATAGGCCGATAGCGCTTCTCAACCTGGTTCAGGCCGACCAAGCGGGCTTCATGAAGGAATAGTACACCTTATTGAAAAAGCGCAATGGAAAGCAATTCCCACAGTCCTTCTCGCACTGGACGCAGAGAAGGCCTTCGACTGGGTGGAATGGGTCTTCCTAACCCGCACTCTGCATTGTTTTGGCTTTGAGGAACCTTTTATTTGAATGATCAAAGCAAACTACCATGCGCCGCGCTCCATGGTTCTGGTGAACGGGGTGGACTCTGCGCCTTTTGCCCTCACCCGAGGCACGCGTCAGGGCTGCCCTCTTCTATTTGCGCTAAGCATCGAACCTTTTGCTAAGCGCATCCGCTCCAACCCAGACATGAGGGGTGTGCCATTTGGCACGGATAAGCACAAGATTGCTCTATTTGCTGACGATGTGCTCCTTCCCGCCACGAGCCCACAAACATCCCTACCGGCGATCCAGTCGGAGCTGGTCCTCTATGAGAAGGCCTCGGGGTTTAAGATTAACCTATTGAAATCCTATCTCTTGAACCTCAAAGTACCGAAAGCGGCTATGCACGCGATAGAACCTGCGTCCCCCTTCCGAGGAGTGCAGAAAGATATCACCTACTTATATATAAAGCTCACTCCCAAGTTGAAACACCTGTATAGTGCAAACTTCCCCCCACTGCTGCGACAACTCCAGGCAGACTTTGCTAGATGGAGGACGGCCTACCTTTCCTGGATGGGGCGCATCAACGCTGTAAAAATGAATGTCCTGCCATGGTTATTATACCTCTTCCAGGGCCTTCTGATCCCGGTGGATAGGACACTCTGTTCCACGATAAAATCAATGGTCACAAAGTTCATCTGGCAGGGGAAGCAGGCTTGGCTTTCCAACAGCATGCTGAACAGGTCGAGAGAGGAGAAGGGTTTGGCTCTATCAGACTTTTGGGGCTACAATAGGGCTGCCCAACTGAGGGTGATTACTGGGTGGTCGCTGCTGGGAGTCCGACAAGCATTGGCTCCACATAGACTGACAAATCACAGGGAGAACAATTTGGGATCTCCTGTGGAAAAACAAACAACATCGCCCACAAAATGCCTATATAAGCACACCCACTGTGACCACCCTGAGGGTATGAGATGAAGTAAACAGATCCACCCCGTTACCTCCTTCCCCTCTCCATACATACCCATACACTTCAACCCTGAGTTCCCCGAGCATTACGTGAAGGCCCATTTGACGCCTGGCGGGAGGGGGGCTGCCTTATGCTTCCCATCTTTTCAAAATTGGGAGATTGCTCTCCTTCCCGGAATGCGCTAAGGAATTCAAACTCCAGCGGTCCGCAGAATTCTGATATCAGCAACTTAAACACTGCACTCTGCAGCCACAGGAACATCTGGCCGCTACCCGGAAGCAGCTTCCCATTGAAACCTTTAGCAGTCGGGAGCCTCCTCAATGGGCACTATCTCCGTTCTCTACTCACTCCTCCGCTCAACGTGGTCCGCAAACACCCCGCAACATCAACTCCTGTGGGACACAATACTGGATACCCCACCAATGAAAAAGCAATGGGCCTCAGTCTACAAATACATTGGTCTATGCACCACAGAGAGGCACACTACAAAATTGTGTACGATTTTTACCTCCACCCACAACGGCTACACACCATATTCCCTAATAGCTCAGACAGGTACTGGAGGGGTTGTGGGCAACTGGGAAATGTTAGATGTTATGCTTAGATATGCTTGTTTATTTAAGCTGAGCATTCTGTTATGTTGTCATGGGAATACTCTGTGGGTGAATTCTACACAGTGTCAGTTGGGACCTCTCTCTGACTATGAGAGGAGCGGTGGCTCGTTATTCCCACAATAAAGCATACAAGACAACCTGCAAGTGTCTTGTTCATTTCACGTGCATTAGAAGTTTACAACATAATTTTTGGCGACGAGTGGGCGAGCCATTGCAGCAGTGAAGTTATTCACAGATCTGATCAAGCCGGTCATGTTAATGAAGATGTCACAAGAAAGAAGATGACGATTTGGAGTTTGGCCACTTTAATACAGAGAAGAAGATAGAAGCTTATCCTCTTCGCTGCTAAAGGAAAAGCGCAAAAGAAAAACGTTCTACCTTAGTCAGAAGCATTTGAAGGTTTCTTCCGGCTTGTTGGGTTTTTGCGCTGCCCAGAAAAGGAAAGATCCTCAAGATGTGGCTTTGCTGGTGAGGAGATATGGAGTGGTGACAAAGCTGTTCCTGCTCATGTTCAGGCGGTGTTGGTACGCTGATCTGGCTGGCTGCGTGGTGCGTATTTTACTGCAGCAGGAGTTGTTTCCCCGTTGAGACCCGCTGGGGAATGAAGAACGCTAGTGGTCATATTGGCGTAGGCTCGTGAAATCAGCCTATCACGTCAGCAAGAGTCATCAGTCTAACGCAGCTATGATCGGTGTCAGCACGTTGGTGATGCGTGTGTGAAGTGAGACGATCAGCGTCGGCAAGTGACATCACTCCAACGCAGTTATGAGGAGCGTCAGCACGTTGTTGATACGTGTGTGAGGAGAAAATTAACACTGTCAGCAGCAGTATACGGAAGTTGGGGCTTTCGTATTGCATTCAGAAGTGGGGAAGTCTGTTCAGTGGCAAACGTACTGGTGCGTGTCTGGAAGTCACCAGGTCCAATTGTTCCCTGTCTTCATGGCGGTAGTGTTTTTTTAAATTCTTCTTCGTGATCGAGGGAACTCTGACATTGCTGCGATTAACCTGGTTAATTTTTTTTTTATGCTTGTTGTGTGACATTTCTGGTTTATATCTAATTTTTCTTTGCTCTGTTCCAACGTCAAGCCCAACTTATTATTTGTTTCATATGTTGAGCAACGTTACATGAGGAAATTGTATGGCGATGTATTTTGTTTTTGGGGTTTACTGATATGGTCAGTTCTGTTATAGGATTGCCTAGCATATAGATTTGTATTAGTACTTTCATCATGCAAGCTGTAAATCCGCCTCCTCCATTTCTGGAGAGACCTGGTACACTTCCTATACAGTGAAAGGAAAAAGTTTTTGCTTTTAAATTCTCTTGGTTTTGAAGGAAGGGAAGTTTACAAGCATCTTCCTGTTTTGGTATTAGCTGATGGCGAAGTTGTTGATGAATACCAAGAAGCCATAAAAAAGTTAGTGTTAAAATGTGATGTTCAACCCAGTTTGGTAGTATTAAGGCACACATTTTTTAAGCGAGCACAGTTGCAGAGTGAGAATGTTGACACATATCTCAGTGCTTTACGAAAATTGTGTGCGGAGTGTGATTTTGGTGAATATAGAGACCAATTAGTCAGAGATAAATTTATTGCACTTTGTCTTGATAGACAGATTCAACAAAAATTACTCACTATGGGCAATCCTAGCCTTGAGGAAATAATAAGAGTGGCTAAGAGTATAGAGTTGGTGCAAAATTCAATTAAGGAGCTAAATATGGCTTCTAGTTCAAAAGAATCTGTCAATGCAGTAGTGTCTACGAGTGCCGATGGCAATTCCTCTAGAAAAGCCAAAACCATGGAGAAGGGGTTTTTTAAAAAAAACAACATGTGTTACAGGTGTGGGTATTATACACATGGCAAGGACAACAGAATTTGTCCGGGGAGGAATGCAAAGTGTCATAAGTGTGGCAGAATGGGGCATTTGGCGAAGGTGTGCCTGTCCAATATGCTTAAGAATGAAAAAGTGAATAGTGTGGTCAAAGATGAGCGACTGAATGAGAATGACATTGTACAAGAGTTTCAAGATATGATTGTCACGGTCACTGAGGAGGGTATTGTTTCTGGTGATCCAGCAAATTGTGTTGATCCCTATGTGGATATAAAAGTGGGTGAAGTTACTTTGAAGTTGTTGGTGGATTCGGGAGCACGTATCACTATGATTACGTATGAACTCTTTAGAGAATCTTGGGGTGAGAGACCGCTTTTTCCACCAGATAGAGCTCCTGTTTCCTATGAAGGACGCAAGATAGATTTGGAAGAGTATATAGAGGATGTGCTGGAGTTTAAAGGTTGTAAAATCCAGGGTAAGATTTATGTAGCTGTTCGTGGCTTAAACATTCTAGGCTGGTACCATCAAGACCTGTTTGGGATGGTTTTGAGACTGGGAACGAGTGAACAGGTATTGGTTGTGCAAGAGGTTTCTGGTTCAGGTGGTTTGGAGAGGGAATTTCCTGGGGTGTTTTCTGATTCACTCGGAAAAATCAAAGGCTTCAAACACAGGATTAAAGTTAAGAATGATGCAGTGCCAGTCAAGCACAAGGTGAGGTCGGTACCATTCAGTCTTAGGGCAGATCTTAAGGCAGAGTTGGATAGGTTGGAAAAATCTGGAATAATAGAGCCTGTAGAATCCAGTTTGTGGCTTAGCCCATTGGTTGTCGCACGAAAGCGTAATGGGGAGATCCGCTTATGTACTGACTTGAGGAGCCTCAATAAGGAAATTTGGGTAGATGCTCACCCTCTTCCTAAAATTGGAGATTTACTAGAAGAACTTAGGGGAGCTGAATGGTTCTCGAAAATTGACCTAGCATCGGCGTATCATCAGGTTTTGTTAGATGTCGATTCTCGCCATTACACGGCTTTCAATTCTCCTTTTGGTTCGTTTCAGTTCTGTAGAATGCCTTTTGGGCTAGCTTCTGCAGCATCTGTTTTTCAAAGAGTCATGCAGTCGGTGTTGCAGGAAGTAAAAGGAGTTGTAATTTTTCAAGATGGTGCGCTGATATTCAGCAAGCATTTGGATGAACATAACAAGGTTCTTAGATCTGTTCTAAGGATTTTTGAGGAAAAAGGGTTTGTTGTCAAGAAGAACAAATGTGAATTCTGGAAGAAGGAAATAGAATTCTTAGGACACCTAGTCTCCGGTGATGGTGTGAGTCCGAGGCCTGGGTTGGTTAAAGCAGTTGTGGAGTGTCCTTGTCCCAAGAACAAAGAAGAGCTACGTTCCTTCTTGGGATTGTGTGAATTTTATTCACGTTTTATTCCTGGCTATGCCAGTAAAATGAAGGTTTTATCCAATATGCTGAGGTCTAATGTCACGTTCATGTGGGATGACCTATGTCAAGAAACTTTTGAGTTGGTCAAAGCTGAGATGACTAATGCTAAATCTCTGAGGGCTTATGATCCAACGGTACTTTGTATTATTACAGTTGATGCCAGCAATTATGGTTTGGGTGCGGTTCTTACTCAAGTCTCGGGTGAAGATGAGGTCACCATTAGTTATGCCTCCAGGCTACTAAGGGATCCCGAGGTCAATTATTCTGTGATTGAGAAGGAGTTGTTAACATGCTTTTGGGCATGTGAGAAGTTTAGAACGTATATATGGGGTAGGAAATTCCAGATTCATACGGACCACAATCCTTTGGTTTATATTTTAGGTGGTGAGCATTTAAAATATGCTACACCTCGTATTGCACGATTGACCACAAAACTGTTACAGTATGATTTTGTTACGAAACACATTCCAGGAAAACAAAATGTTAGAGCTGACATGTTGTCCAGACTCCCTCTAGGTGAGGATGATCCTTTAGATTTGGATGAGGATAAGGAGGATTGCTTTATTGCTGTGGTGGATGCAGTCGACAACAAGGCTTGCAGTGAGGTGGAATGGAGAGATGCTGTGAATGAAGATCATTGTTTGTTTAAAGTGAAAGAATTCATTGTGAAAGGTTGGCCACGAGAATAATGTGTGCACCCTGACATTCAACCCTTTTGGAAGATCTCTGAGGAGCTTTCCATTGAGGATGATGTGGTCATGAGGGATGGTAGGTGTGTGCCTCCCTTTGGGATTCGTTCCAAACTAATTGATTGTGCACACGATGGCCATCTAGGTGCAACCATGACTAAGAAACGCCTTAGGTTACATTATTGGTGGCCTTCTATGGATAGGGACATAGAAGAGAATGTTAAGCAGTGTGGTGTGTGTAGTGGTGCGGAGAGGAAACTGAGGGTTGTCACTCCTCCGCTTCAACCTATTTCATATCCCACGAAACCATGGTTGAAGGTGGGAATTGATCAAGTTGGTCCATTCAATTTTCTCCCTTATAATCTACGATTTGCATTTGTTTTAATGGACTTCCATAGTAAGTGGCCTGAAGTAAAATTTTGTGCCTCACCCACAGCTAACAACGCTATTCTTTTCCTCAAAGAGATTTTCATGAGGGAAGGATTTCCAGAGTCCATTGTTTCAGACAATGGGGTTCAATTTGTAAGTCAGGAGATGGAGAAGTTTTTAAAGGAGTCAGGTGTGAAACATTTGAAGAGCTCTGTCGGACATCCCCAAACTAATGGGTTGGTAGAGAGAACGAATAGGGTGGTGGTGGATTGCATCAAATGGGCGAAACAAAATTGTTTTGACATCGAAGGTGCGGTCAGATCTATGTTGTGGTTCTACCGCACAACTCCTCACTCACTTACAAAAATTGCACCTTGCGTTTCATTGAAAGGGAGAGTACCTATCTCTACGTTGTATCCTGCATGGTTGTTAAGGACAGTTGCTAACAAGGTTTCGTGTAGCATAGATAATGCTGCTTGGGAGTCTCGGGTGAAGGATGCACAGAAGAAGATGGCTGACAGATATAATTTGAAAAAGTCTGTTAAATTGGTTGGTTTATATCCTGGGGATCTGGTTCGGATTAAAAACACGCGGTATGTTAGAAAAGGTGGAATGAATGGTTAAGGGTGGTCATTGGTGGAACTTGAACAAAGTGGTCAAAGTTCAATCTACAAGTGATACACCTCCTGTTGTGACCAATACTTATAGGAAAACATCTTTGGTGTCTACCTACTCTGCTGGTTCTTCCAGTGTGCCACAAAACGATGTTTGTGAAAACAATGAGTCTTGTTCTGTGCCAAGGAAGTCTACGCGGGTTAAGCAACTCCTGTGGAAATTGCGTTGATTGTTTTAGCTTCAATAGGAAAAGTTTAATAATTTTATTCCCTTCAGGTTTGCATTGGGCATGTAATCTTTCTATATCTTTCTAAACCTGTACCTCTTATTTTAGGTTTACTTTTGTCCTTTTGTTTGTTTTATTTCCCTTTGGCTTTGTTTAAAATTTTATTGTAATTTGTTTTTCAAAAAGAGATATTATGTTATGCTTAGCTATGCTTGTTTATTTAAGCTGAGCATTCTGTTATGTTGTCATGGGAATACTCTGTGGGTGAATTCTACACAGTGTCAGTTGGGACCTCTCTCAGACTATGAGAGGAGCGGTGGCTCGTTATTCCTACAATAAAGCATACAAGACAACCTGCAAGTGTCTTGTTCATTTCACGTGCATTAGAAGATTACAACATTAGACATATCTGGTGGGACTGCCCGCATATTAAGCCATTTTGAAGGAGATCCTCACCCAAATTAAACAGATTCTAGGATATCCGATTTCAAACACAATAGAACACACATTACTGGGGCTCAGAGACACTAAGTTAAAGCACCAAACCCATGGCGACCGCTCGGTGGTGTGGCTCTGCCTCGGGCGGCCAAGATGGCAGTAGTTGCGGATTGGAAAAAAACGGAAGTTCCTTCCCTCACACAAGGGCACGCCAGACTATGGCGTGCATTGTCGATGGAACGAATGTCGGACATTGTGGAAGACTCCCATAAAGGGTTTGACTACATCTGGGGGCCACTGGTGGAATACCTCTCCGAGGGGCTTCCCCTATTTGCATGTGGTTCAAGACTGTGTGCCCTTCACCTCTTTTACATCTAGTGCACCCACTAACCCCTGCAAGTGCGTGTAGGGAAAGCCCAGTGCCCACACCCCATAGTACCTTTTACAGCCTTCTGATATAACATTCCCAGTGGAGATCTATTTACTATTTTTTTTTTGTTCGACCGTGACACCTTAGTTTATGTTTTTTTCATGCTCTATTGTTGTGGGGTAGTGGTAAGGGGAGACATGTCAATTGGACACTGGCAATACATGCTGGGTGCCGCTTTTTTGTTTACAAACTGTATACGATCTATTAGCCTAATGCACGATGCGGCCGATAAATTGCATAGGGGTCCTTATCCCCTACAAGTTTTTGTTTTGTAAACTTGCATATTCTGTTTTCTTCAAAACAAATAAAGAGATGTTTGTACAAAAAAAGAAGAGAAATGTCTATCAGATCTCTTTAAATAAAAGTGATGCCATTGAGGTAGAACACAAAGCCACAAATGTTAGCAGTGTTTGCTTTTCACCTGCTACACCCTCAGTCGTGTTTGTTTGTTCCGGGTGTTTACTGCTTGACAGGAATGAAGAATGGAGATAGTCAGTATCCTTCAATGAGGGACCACATATTTGAACATGACAGTTTTGAAAAATTATTTATCTCAGACTTAGACCATCAGATTTCCAATTAATTCCAACTAACTAGAGCAAACAACCTTTTCCAAACACAAGAGAGGTCTCAGACTTGAACGATCAGACTTCTAATTTATTCCAAACACCTAGCTAACAACAACTTTCATGAAATACAGAAGAGGTCTTAGGGCGATTGTATTAAGATGTGCGCACAACACAGAAGAACATACAACAATGAAACCCTATAATGAATAACGAAAATAGGGTGACTGAGATGAGCAACAACTCCAGGCCCAACAAGGAAAAGGGGCGGCAAATTCAGAAGCCAGAAACTGGTTGTAGACCGATCTGAGACTCAATAGGTCCAGCATATACAGAGACATCCATAGATAAAAAGGTACCGCAAAGTCAAGGGCGTTGGTAGAAGTGGTGTAAGAGGTGCCGTAAACCCTTAAATAACCGAAGAGTAGGCCAGGAGGAGAAAGAGCAATAAAAACAGGCCTTTAAATTAGTTTTTTTACATGTCAGTTTCTGTGAATTCAAAGACAGAGGTCAAATGTCAGCCATAGTTTTTTGACAAATTGCTGCTTATTCTTTGAACCTGGAGATTACTGTTTACTTACCCTTTCAATAACTGAAAGGTGAGAGAAATGTGTAATGCTCTGATTTCCAAAGGTTATCGTTTGTGCACTACATATGTTTAGAAGTGAAACTGCATGTCTGGTGCAAATGTAGTGACAATGTAAAGACTCAATTTGAATAGAAAATGTGTTCTCGGTAATTGGCAGTTTGATACCACACCCTGCTCTAGTCCTAGAAAGAGAACTGGCCACTCCAAAGTGCACCACTGGGCACATACCCTCCCCTTTCCACTATTGTCAGAAAAGGGCACTTGAAATGCAGCACTGGCACATACTGCACCCCTTCTACTCCCCCGCTACTTCGGCCTGGCTCATTTGCTACACTTATTCTGAGGTACACTTGGATTTGTCACTACTTCTATGGCATCAGTGATGTAACATTGATGACAATTGTTACAGCACCACTGGAGAAAACTCAATCTGTTGAAAACAATGCACAGCAGATATTCTGCAACGCCAAACCAATGAAAACACAGGCATCAAGGGACATTAAGAAGCTTTGTAGGGACAACAGAAGTGGAGGGTCGAAGCACCAGAAGGAGGGCTATCCTTTTCAGAGAAAACTACCAGCAGTTTATCCATGTTTATGGACTATAGAATGTGTTGTCTAGGTCCGCACTATTCAAATACCATGTACATACTTGCAGACTTGAGGATTTAGACCATCCACATTCTTTCATAATTGCGAATCTCCCTCGGTTTGTTTACAATCAATCATAAATCATTTAAACAGCTGTAAAATAGGTTTACAGTGACTACTGCTTGTATTTGATCTTTTAAATATATGTTTCAAGAGGGGGATAAATAGCATATATATTTTATTTACCAATCTTGGCATACTAGCCTTGATTGTAGAATAGTTGCCAGGTTGCAACCCAAGACATCAGACTCAGTTCCAGGAGTATGTGTGATCAAGCAGCAATGCTGAGAGGTGTTGACTTGCAATATTAGTATTTGTGTTGTGGCATTGTTATATGAAACATTACAGACAAGACAATATAATTTAGTGTGGATATTTAAGTTATTATCCAAATAGTTTATCAACAATAGTGTATCCATTCCAAAGTCAAACCACACCAACATGACATAAATATTTAATTTCCAATCAGCACAAACAACATACAGATAGAAATGTTTGCTTTATGTGCACCTAAGCCAGAGAGAGACATGTGGTGGGCAGTGAGCTGCAGGGGAAAATGGAACAATAATGAATGATGGTGTGTGCCTATTGCAGGCAAGGGGGTACAGGGATAAATGGAATGATCCTCCAAACTAATGCTGGTGTGTGCACCTATGGCAGGCAGCAGGTCTAAGTGAAAATGGAATAATACTTAAACAAGCATTGGAAATGCAATAGGTCTTGCAGTTGTTTGAGTTAGAGCTAGGGCATTGTAGATGTTAATGTATTTAGAATAAAATTCTTAAAGAAAATTGTACGTTTATTTACCATGAAAAAGATTTCCAAAACCGAATGAATATCATAATTAAAAACCGCTAGTGACAGTAGACAACTTACTTTGTACCTCATAGTTGCTATTATTGAGTATTGTTTAAACATAGTTGTTTTTATTAGCAAGTACATATGCTATGCATTTTGTAGATTGTAGAACACATAGGAAAAGTGCTGTTGTGGCTGCAGGTGTTGGTGCAAGTGTTGTTAGGCAGGGTACCAGGACTTCAGTTACGTGGGGTAGTTGTGTACAAGTTTCCAGAGAAGGGACTGGGTGTGAAGGCCCTTGGGCAGCTTTACATCTAGAGCTGTGGCGGTGTTGTGAGGCGTGCTATATACACCTATGTGCACAGTTACAAGTGTGCACTAGTATATGAATGTTTCTCTGCGTGAATATGTTTGTGTGCTTGTGTATGTGTACTACTGGACATCTCATTATTACAACATGAGGTTAACATAAGATGTACAGTAAAGATGTTCTGTAAAGATTTTTGTTTTTGTGCATGTGTTTCCATGTTAATCCAAATGTGAAAATCTGAATGAATTAGTATTACTGCGTGTATTTGTTTTTGTGTTTATATCGTCAAGTGTATGTATTTAGGTTTGTGTGTAGATACATATATCTATGTGTATGTGTGTGGGGGGTACCGGTTGTGTGGGTGTATATGTTGAACTTTGTGTTTGTGTGGACTTTGTAAGTGATCCTGAACTTGGGTGTGTGTTCCCCCTTAAGAGAGCATGTTGGATTCTTAAAATTTCCAAGGCAGATTCCCATCAGATGTGAGCCAAACAGATATATGTATCATATGTGCAGTGTGGCCGTGCCACACCATGGATTGGGGGCAGCAAGACTACAAACCATAATAACGCAAGCATGGTAGAGTGTACGATACACTAACAGTGCTGCCGCCACCATGGGGGACAAACAGAAAGGAAAGAATGGGGACAGGTAAGGTAACCACTGTCCAAGTCTTTTCCCTCTGCCTTTAGCCACCCTTATCCTGACTGCAACTTTCCACCTCACCCATGCTAATTGGGCAGTGGTAGCCTACTTGTTCCTTCGTGCTGCATTAGGGTTACCAACTGTTTGCTAGTAGCACATATTTTCCTCATTATTCTGATATATAATTAACCCACCCTTTACAAGGAATATCGGCATGAGGTCCAAAAGGTTCCTATAAATTATGAAGATTATCAAAACCCTCATAAACAACTTAAACACATAAAATAGCATTACATAAAAATAAACTAAGCATGATTACAATAAAATCTCACACAGGTTTACACAGGAGTAAGCAAATGCACTCAAATTAAATATATTACTAGAATGATTGCTTTATCTTGTGTTGCAGTTATAAACATGAGAATGTATTTTTTTATGGGCTTAATATATAACCAGTTGCTTTGTACACAATTAATCCCTGGAATGTTACAATGACGTCAATGTCTACAGTGTGTTCAAGAGACAGTGATTTTGTATAGAAAAGCACCCATTAGCAAGATGACCAATGTGCAGGTGATATTTGATTGTAGGTGTAATGATAGTACATTGTCTCAGAGTCACATCCTTTTTTTTTGCACCTGTCTTCATTCATGTATGATGCTAATTTCTTTCAAGTCTGACAGTTTAAAGGTGTTGTGTTCTGTTACTGAGTAAAATAAACTTGTCTGTGTAACCTGGCTAACTAATTAAATTGCTGTCTTTTTTTGGAGAAGCAGCATGACCTTCTAAGTACAGGCATCTGTTTAATAATTTATTATAAGCTCTGAAGGGCAAGACCTATTAGCTATGAAAATGCTTGTACATGTGTGAAATATGATATGCTGCAGTTAAAGTTTGAAAAAGCAAAACAATTAAAGTTATGTTTTGTAGATCCCTAGTTTTTTGTGATAAAAATAAATCCTTCTAAACCAAAATACATAGATGATGCTAGCAAGGCCTTTGTTTTTGTCATCAAAACACATTAACAAGAGGCAACCTTATAAAACAGCACATATATATATTTTTGCGCATCAGAAAATACAGGTGAATATATTTGCACAGAAGGGTGCCAATTGCGATCCTGTAAAACCCGGATACGAATGGTCGTACGGAGCGTTTTCTCCGTACGACTCGTACCCGGGAATTCCACCTTACAAACCAGCAAGTTCGATTCGTACAGAAATACGATTTCCGTACGAATCGTAAAAAACTCTGTACGGCTAAAAAATACATACAATTCTGATCCTGGACAGCGCGTCCGCACGGAGTCAGGCAGTGTTTTACGGACCAGCAAGTACGAATCGTACCTACAGCACTCCGCACGGCTATATTTTTACGGGAGCCAAAAAGTGCCGGAAAAGATAAGTACACTGCGATGCACGTCGAAAAGGAGGCCCACTACGCGGCGTACACGCCATCGCCTACATCGTACGTGTCATGTACGGTGCGTACCCCAACATTGCATATGTACGGACCGTACCCCCCCACCCGTGTATGTCCGCACCGTACCCCCACCCGCGTATGTACGGTCCGTACATACGCGAGGATTGGGGTTAGCCTGGGGTACGGTGTGTACATAAGCGGGTGGGGGGGTACGCCTGGGGTACGGTGCATACATACGTGGGTGGGGGGGTATGCCTGGGGTACGGTGCAGACATACAGGGGTGGGGGGTACGGTGCAAAAATATGGGGGTGGGGGGTACGGTGCGCACATACAGGGGGTGGGGGGTACGGTGCGGACGTACGTGTGAGGGGTGGGAGGCTGGGGGGGCCGTACGACTCTTACCCCGGGCACAAGTGTACTCGGGGTAGGGGTCGTACAAAGTTTACTCCGTATGGAGCCTTTTCCGTGTGTTTTCGAACAGGCAGTACGGATCGTACTTGCGCGCTCGAACTTCAGTTTTACGATTTGTATGTAAAGTTGTCCGGGGACGTCTCGTAGACTTTTCCCGAGGCGATTCGTATGTATTTGTCACGTACGAATCGTACTTCGCCGTTTGTACGGGACTTGTACGATTCGTACATAAAAAAATACAGATACGAGTCGTACGGTAAAGAAAAATCCAGGATCGGAATCGACCCCAAGGTGTTTTGCAAATAAAATTAATTCTTTGAGATCAAATTAGGTATTTGAATTAGAAAATTCACTGAGTTTTAGAAGTTATGAAAAATGTGTTTTAATTGCTACAGACATACATGGATGAGGAAAAGGAAGGAACGCTATTTCTCATATGGCAGTAAATCACTATGTAATAGTAGAACAAGGGCTAGCAAGAAGATTGAACTAAATTCACACTTTTTTGTATATAAAAAAGAGAAAATTATGTGCCACAAATTCTGGAGTGGCCGAACAGTTTTCAATGATTCACAATCTGCTGTGAAAGGAAAAAGACATCCTATAATAAACTGATACTGAGCTTTGTAGTTAAGATCATTATCAGTGTTGCTGTGGCATATGCAACCTTTACACTTCAATCTGTTTGAAACGCTTGAAAAGCTTTCACACCTATTTATTACATCACATGTTTTACAATGCATACCATTACAACGCAAAATTATGTTAATGCATTGAATGAACCATTACAATGCATACTAGTACAACGCATACAATTACAACGCATTGTTTTAAAATTGTATAATAAACCCCTGGGACAGGATGCAGGGAAAGTAGGGGTTTTTAGTGGTGTAGTGTATTAATACACGGATAGTTAATATTAGTACTAAATATTCAAATTGATACTCAAGTACTAAAATTAATACTAATCTTTTATTTTGATTTGAAAAATCTTATACTAACAAATGCAACAAAAAGGGGGATTTTGGGTGGGTTACTGTATTAATACACGGTATTAGTACTGAACATTAAAATTGATGCTCGAGTACTAAAATTAATATTAGTTTATTTTCTTAATCTTAGTCGCTAAAAATATACTTTTATTTTATATAATGAAAATATATTTATCACACATAAAAAAGTATAAAAAGAAAATAAATAACAATATACAATTTTTAATCGAGTATTTAAAATGTATGGCGACCTCAGAAAAATAAACATTAACACACTTTATTTTACTAAACTATCTATCATTATTTATGCAAAATATTAAACATAATAAAACGTCAATATCACAAAACTAATAAAAAAAAAAAAAAAATCCACTATTTTAAACTTCATGAAAACGAAAGTCCTACAACACTTTCAATGAAATCACCTTGACCCACAGGTCGCCAAAATGGCAGATATAACATATATTTAAAAAAATAATGAAAATTTATAAAACTAAAAAAATAATTACAGTTTTACACAGCATTAAAAAGACGACAAAAGAATATACACAAACCATATTTTATTTTCAATTAACGTACACAAGAAAAAAGAAGTATAAAAGCAGCTGTCCACCATTTTAAAAACAGTGGTTAACTCACTGCTAGCCACACTACATGCATTTTACCTGCCAGAAAATTATAGACATCAAACAATGCCAGCTACAATTCCAAGTAAGTGAAACCGATATTAAATATGATAAATTAACAAATTAATCCATGGATGATTTTAATCAAATATACCATTTTGAATAGCTTACAGCTTTTGTCTGAAAATTGTCAGCATTGCATAAAGCACAATAGAAACACAGTCATACAAAAAATATATAAAGTGAGTAAACACAACTTTATATATTTAAATATTTATCATTTTTAAGTAAAACAAACATTTATTAACAGGAAAAAATAAAATATTATACATTTTTAAACTAATAATACTACTCTAACAAGTGCTTGCCTCAGAGAAATTAATATATAGCTGTGGGTGCAAAACTACTGTTCCTACTTTGACGGGTGCTTAATTCTGGAAAATTAATGGATAGTGGCGGGAGTAAAATTACTATTCCTAATCCAAAGGGACATTACCTCAGGGAAAATGCTGGATAGTGGTGGGCCACAGTTACCAATCCTACTCCAACGGGTTCTTAACTCAGGGAAATTAATACATAGAGTAGGGGGCAAAATTACTATTCATACTCCAAATGGGGTTTGCATCAAGGAAACTGCAGGATAGGGGTGTGAATAAAATTACTATTCCTACTCCAATGAGTGCTTGCCTCAGGGAAAATGCTGGATAGTGGTGGGTGCAAAATTACTATTCCTAGTCTGAAGGGTGCTTGCCTCAGGGAAAGTGCTGGATAGTGGTGGGTTTAAAATTACTATTCCTACTCCAAAGGATGCTTACCTCAGGGAAAATGCTGGATAGTGGTGGGTATAACATTACTATTCCAATGAGCGCTTGCCTCAGGGAAAATGCTGGATAGAGGTAGGTGCAAAATTACTATTCCTAGTCTGAAGGGTGCTTGCCTCAGGGAAAGTGCTGGGTAGTGGTAGGATTAAAATTACTATTCCTACTACAAAGGGTGCTTACCTCACGGAAATTTCTGGACACTGGTGGAGATAAAATTACTAATCATACTCCAACGTGTGCTTTCCTTAGAGAAAATGCTGGATAGTGGTGGGGGGAAAATTATATTCCTACTCCGACCTGTGTTTACCTCAGGTAAAGTGTTGGATAGTGGTCTGGTTAAAATTACTATTCCTACTCCAAGGAGTGCTTGCCTCAGATAAAATAATAGATAGTGGTGGGGTTAAAATTACTATTGCTACTCCAAAGGGTGCTTGCCTCAGAAGAAGTGCAGGATAGAGTTGGGGATAAAATTACTATTCCTACACCAAAGGTGCTTGCCTCAGGGAAAGTTCTGGATAGTGATGGAGTCAAAATTACTATTCCTACTCCAAAGGGTGCTTACCTCAGGGAAAGTGCTGGATAGTGGTGGGGTTAAAATGACCATTCCTACTTCTAAAGGTGCTTGCCTCAGGGAAAGCGCGGGATAGTGGTGTGGTTAAAAGTATTATTCCTACTCCAAGGGGTGTTTAGCTCTAGGAAAATGCTGGATAGTGGTGGGTGCAAAATTAATAATTCTACTCCAACATATGTTTGCCTCTGGGAAAGTGCTGTATGTGTCTTTTTTAGGTTATACATATTTTAGAAAAATATTAATATTTATTATACACTTTAATATATCAACAGATAAAAGCATCAAAAAACTACTGTATAAAAGAATGATACAATTTCATGATAAAAGAATTAACGGATGACCTCCTGAAAATTATTTTAAAAGGTAATTTTTTTTTTAATTGAATGAAAAAACAAGTTTGCAAAATAGAATTACATCCAATTTACAATTTTAAAAGAATGTAAAGATATTTTTTCTTCCAGATTATACAACTTTAAACCTCAAAACATTTCTAAAAATCAATCATCAAAACAAGAAACATCACAAGGCAATGTTTACATCATAAAAATATGTCAATAAAGTTTTTCAACGGTAAGAAAAATTAATAAAATTTTATTTCAACAAAATGCTCTTCTACAAAAGAATAATACTTTTTAAAAGTAAATAAATATGTTAATCTTCACATAATTAACATTGCAAAAAAACACAAATGTATTTGTTCTGTAAAGACAAAAGGTAAACATTTTACAATTTTCACAAATTCCTAACAATTTTTTTTTCTACTATTTCAGACCGCAATAAAACCACAATAAAAGGTCAGCCTGGTCAAGAAGCCGACAGCCATAACCAAAACCTTTAAAAAAAAATAAGATTACAAAAACAATAAACAATAAAATTACTAAACCATGTTTCTGTCCATAATAAACTTTATAAAAAAAATATGTTAAAACACCTAAAATCTTTTTCTTTTCAGACTCAACTAATAAACAAAACCATCCACCAAAGTAAAAGCATCAAGCAACATCTTGTCTAAAGGTAAGAAACTAGAAATATTTATCAATAAAACATTTCAACCATTTTTCTCTCCCAATAAAGCTTTTATAAAATAACATTTCATCAAATTTAGAAATGCAACAAATGTAAAACAATATAACTTCAAAAAGCATTAACTTTAAACTGTGTAATACATTGCAGAAATTGTACTGTATATATTTTCTACTAAACAGGTAAACAAAAGAAATGAAAAATAAACAAACTTTTTTTTTCTTTGTTACTTTTTCAATCCATAACAGAAAATGACTTCAAATCAAGCCAAATATATAACATCCAGCCGGGAAAACCGTTTACTCAATCATAGTGGGTATGTTTATTGTAAGGATAGACTAACTGAACCCAGGTGTCATTGGAGGTGTGTTCAATACTACTCAACCCATTGCACAGGCAGAGAGGTTACACTTGGTGACTCTGTTTTAAGAACCACAGAACATAACCCGTCTGCCTCTGCAATGGATATTGAGGTAAGAGAAATAATAAATTAAATTAAAGATATTGCATCAACCTCCAACACATTCCACCACATGTTGCAAGTAGTATGCCGACAATTCCTAATCTGAGAAGAATTGTTCAATGTAAAAACAGGCAAGTAACCCACAAAGAATAACACCCCAAACCTATTCTGATATAATCATTCCACCTGAACTCTCTGTAACTGTTACAAATGAACAATTTCTTTTGCATGACAACAAAAACCCTCAAAAGAGAATTCTAATCTTTGGCACACCCCATAATTTTGTAAGGTTGGAGAACAGTGATATTTGGATGATGTATGGGACGTTTAAAAGCACTCCTCATCCAGTCACCTAAATATACACTATTCATGCATACATTCATAACACAGTAGTTCCCTTAGTTTACACTTTACTTCCTGATAAACAATCCTGAACATTCACCAAATTATTGTCAATGATAAAAGCTAAAGCATCAAACAAAAGTCCAAGAAAAGGACTAATTGACTTTGCATTACCTATGATTAATACTATTTCCAAATTGTACACAGATACCCAAATTCAAGGATGTTTTTTTCACTTTTCACAGGCATATTGGTGACAAATTATAAAAACATCCTTAATTGAGGATTATATATCAGATAGCAAACTTCAATTTGAACTAAAAAAACTAACAGCCCTTTGCTTTGTTCCTCCTGACAGTGTAGACGAGTACTACACTTAAATTACAGAATCAGAATACTTACCTCAAACGAAGATAAATTGGCACCTATTCTAAATTATTTTGAAGACACATGGATTGCCTATCTAAGCAAGGCAGGTCCCAGGATGAAGCCACGTTTCGATGCGGAGTGGTGGAACTGAAACACAACCTGCTTAGAGGGAAGAGCAAAAACAAACAATATCATAGAGGGATGGCACAACTCTTTCAATAAATCAATTGGCAAACCTCATCCTAATTTCTATAATTTCTTGGAAATTTTGAGGAAGGAGCAAAGTTTCCAAGAAATGAGAATGTTGCAATCATTAACAGGCAGTCTGAACCCACGTATTTCTAAAAGAACAAAGGAAATGTATGAAAGACTATTGGGTACAATTTAACAGTTTATGTTGATGGTGGCTTCAGGCAACCTTGATAATCTTGCACACACCCTCCATTTCTAACTTACACTATCTTCTTACTTGCCTGTTTTGCCCTAAAAAATAACACTAATTCCTTTGGTTTTAAGAAAAAAAAATAATAATGAAAGTTGGGTCTTCTTACCTTCAGATGTCATCTTTTTTTCAACTCTTGGACTTACGTTCCATCCATTTTTTCACCAAGAGACCTTTGTCTTTTTTTAATCCATTACCAATAATCCACATTCCTTTTGGTAAATCCTAACCCGATTTTTACTATTTTAATGTGCACATTTTTTTATACTAAAAGATCTGTGCATACCTAAAAAAATGCACCCCCCAAAAAAATCTTGAAAAGGTGTTGGTTTTCTGCAAAAAAAGCAACAAAATCCAATGATGCAATCCAATCTATTTCGAAAGCAAGTCCATTTCAATTTCAAGTTCCACAGTCCATCGCCATGAATCCGTTCCCAAAAATTTTAATTCGCACATCCCAAATCCCAAAAACAAATAAAAGTGGATGTAAAAATATTGGATCTTCTATTTTACAAATTGGAAATCCTTTTCTTTAAAATCATATTAAAAATACATCTACCTTTTGAAACACTTTTGTAGCTAGAATGTTTAATGTATATATTTTTTTATAACTTTATTAAACAAAAATTGTTTTGAAAAAATGAGACCTGATGAGGGCCTACTACTGCAACCTATAATGGAGTGAAATAGTTGGTTAACACACAACAAAAGTACCTAAAACACATTTACTACATCTATCTACTTCCCTCCTCTCTCCTTACAATAAACATTACACTATTACTATAGGGCCCATTAGGATGTAGGGTGGATCGCCTCCGACTACATGACAGTGGCGATCCGTCCTGCATCCTTCCCCGCCCGCCACCCATTTCCCCCCGCTATATGTATATGGCGGGGGGACCACGGCCGACGGGAAGACCGTTGTGGGCCACCAGGATGTTGGGGGGTTGGAGGGGCACATGGGGGTACCTATGTTACCCCCCTGCCTGTGCATGCACAACATGGCAGGCGCTGCACGGGGCCTGCCACGTTGTGAATGCATATGCACAACATGAAGTTTAGGTATTGCGGCTGGTGCTGCTGAAAGCACTGCCCGCCACAATGTGAAAAATGCGTGATGTGCCCGCCAGTGTGGTGGGCGCATCCTAATATCCCCACGTGACCGCCACACATATGGCGGGCGGTCCTGTTTTCCGTCAGGATGGCGGGCGGGCAAAGTCCACCCGCCATCCTAATGATGCCCTATATATTTTAATAATTTTAATATGTCTTACCTTGACGGAGCCCTCCCTTGCATCTAATCTGTAGCACAACGATCCTCGTAAAGATGAAAGTTACGTGGCAACGTCATGTCTTTCTGAAAAAATGAAAAAAGGACATTTTCACCCATTGACTTCAATGGAAAAGCATGGAACATTTTTCAAACAATGTGTTTAAAAATGTAAATGTGCTTAATAAATAACAGATTTATTTTTGCATATTATTTAAGTATTTCAACTATTTTTTGAATATTTTATTTGTATATTATAACAATATTCATAATGTTAATAAAAATGTGTTATTAATTAATTACGTCTTGTATTTCTTTATTCATGTTATGTTATATTAATTTAGTATAAACAGTAGGCAATATTTATTTAATTATTTACACAATAATCTCTCTTTTTTATTTTTTTTTATTTATAAATAGTATCTTTAATTATCGAATACCTCTTTAGGGTGCCGATTCCGATCCGGGAAAAACGTGTCTCCGTATTTTTTTACGTACGAGTCGTACAAGTCCCGTACAAACGGCGAAGTACGATTCGTACAGTAAAAATACATACGAATCATATCGGCAAAAGTCTACGAGACGTCCCCGCACAGTTTTACGTACGAGTCGTAAAACTGAAGTCCGAGCGCACAAGTCCGATCCGTACCGGCGTCCCGAATACACAAGCATATGGAAAACGTCCTGTACGGAGCAAACTTTGTACGACCCCTACCCGGGGTACACTTGGGCCCGGGGTACGAGTCATACGGCCCCCCCACCCCACCCGCGCATGTCCACGCGGTACCCCCCACCCCAGCACCCGCGTATGTACGTGCCGTACCCCCCACCCCAGCACCCCTTTATGTACGCGCCATACCCCCACCCCAACACCCATGTATGTACACGCCGTACCCCAGCACCCGCATATGTACGTGCCGTACCCCCCACCCCAGCACCCGCGTATGTACGCACCGTACCCCCCACCCCAGCACCCACGTATGTACGCACCGTACCCCCCACCCCAGCCCCGTACTCGGACGCACCGTACCCCAACACCATACCCCAGCATCGCGTATGTACGAATCGTACAACACCATTGCATATGTGATCACTGTACATCAACATAGCGTATGTACGCACCTTACATACGTGAAAATGACTCCTACTGAACCAGGACACTGTAAAACAGCACAAGGACGGCCAATTCGACTCGCACAACACCACAAGACACGTCTACAGGATAAAAAACATCTAAAAGACTGACCTGGCACATCCAAACAGGCAAACAGAGGCCCAAACTCACAACCACCTCTTATAACACACCCACCAAAAGTTCAAACCCAGTCACACCCACAAATGGACCAATAAAAAGGGCCCACACTCACAAACCATGAGCCTTTGCAACAGACCCACTGCTGACAGACATCACACACAAACAACTGCACCCATACACCTTAACTTACACACCTTCACACAACCTCCTTCACACATACCCCCTCTACACATACACACACACCTACACATTCACACCCACACACCCACAACCATCCACACCCACACCCCACACCATGCCCACAGACAAGAATCCAAAGTTCACAAGGGAGGAGCTGGACATCCTTGTCAACGAAGTCATCAGAGTCGAGCCACAGCTCTTTGGAACATTGGTCAGACAGACCAGCATAGCCGAAAAAACATGCCTGTGGCAGAGGATCGTCGATCGGGTGAATGCTGTTGCGCCCATCAGAAGGACCAGGAATGAATGCCAAGCCAGGTGGTACGAACTGCGGAGGGCAGTCAAGCGCAAAATGAACGAGGACTATGCCCAGAGTAACATCACAGGAGGTGGGCTGCCCTGCAGACCGGTACATTACCATCCCTGGGAGGAGAAGGTGATGGCCCTGCTTCTGCCGGTGGGAGTACACGGAGTTGAAGGAGTTCGAGAGCCTGGTGAGTACACAAACGACTTACGGAACACGGGGGGAATGGCATCCACACCCCAACTACAACAAATGCACTCACCTACCCCCAAGCCCTCACCGGACACAACCACACTTAAAAACAACGCTCATGCCACTAACATGAGTATGCCCCATTCACAAAGCAAGGCCATGCCATGTCCCAGCCTACACAAATCACAAACCCAAGACAGGATGTCCGGGATGCTGGGAGGGTGGGGATCACTAAACATATTGTACAACTCAGAAACAGACACCATTGCCCTCAGCCCATATGGCCCAGGTACATACCCATGCACCATGCGAAATGCACAGGGACTGGCAAAGTACTGACAAGGTACCTGACACTTGGCCCTGCTGTAGGCAGCACAAGGACCTCCTGTGACAACTGCAAACTCGAACACAAACACAACAAGCTCAGATATCTAGGACAGGAACTCACACTCACTGACATGGCAGCATGCACCATGGGGGGACAGGTACATCACCTGGGAGACCCACGGCCAAATCACACCACACCCACCAGCAGGCACCGTCAATCAATCAACAATCGACCAGGAAACTTGTAAGGCGCGCTACTTACCTGTCAGGGTCTCAAGGCGCTGAGGGGGGGGGGGGGTTCCACCACTGCTCGGAGAGCCAGGTCTTGAGGAGTCTTCTGAAGGCAAGTCGGTCTTGGGTCAGTCATAGGTGGGTTGGGAGGGTGTTCCAGGTCTTTGCGGCGAGGTAGGAGAAGGATCTGCTGCAGGTGGGCGTACGTTGGATGCGGGGGACAGCTGTGAAGGCGAGGATGCCAGAGCGGAGCTGGCGGGTGGGGGTGTAGAAGCTGAGTCTGATGTGCAGGTAGGCATTTCCGGCGGTGTGGAGTGCCTTGTGTGCGTGGGTGAGGAGCTTAAAGGTGATCCTCTTGTCAATGTGGAGCCAGTGCAGGTCACTCAGGAGGGGGGTGATGTGACTGTGGCGGGGGGCATTGACGATCAGTTGTGCAGAGGCGTTTCGGAAGCGTTGTAGCCGCCTTTGTTGTTTGGATGGAAGTCCTGCGTAGAGTGCATTGGCGTAGTCCAGTCAGCTGCTGACGAGGGCCTGTGTCACTGTTCTACTTGTTTAGGTCGGGATCCACCAGTAGATCCGGCGGAGCGTGCGTAGGGTGTCGTAGCAGGAGGAGGAGACGGCGTTAACCTGCTTGGACATGGAGAGGGAGGATGCGAGGATCAATCCTAGGTTGCGTGCGTGTTTGGTGGGTGTCGGTGAAGTCCCCTGAGCGATCGGCCATTAGGAGTCTTCCCAGGCTGAGGGTGTGGGTCTGAGGATGAGGACCTCCGTCTTGTCTGAGTTCTGTTTCAGATGGCCGCTCTGCATCCAGTCGGCGATGGCCCTCCGACCCTCGTGGATGTTGGTTTTGGTGGTGTCAGGGTCCTTGGTGAGGGAGAGGATGAGCTGGGTGTCGTCGGCGTAGGAGATGTTTTTGAGGTTGTGGTGGCGGGCCACTTGTGTGAGGGGGGCCATGAGGATGTTGAACAGCGTCGGGCTGAGGGATGATCACTCACCCCTTACACAAGCACACACCCCTGGGGCAGCCAATGGAGTCACCCACTCTCACAATGGACATGTGACACAACAAGATCAAGCCACAGCCAAATAAGCATCCAAGCCCAAATTCGACATGTCAAACACCCTGGAGAACATTTCAATCAGTCCCCTGCAACATACCCATCCACAAGTGAAGATTGATGTGAATGCTAGGCACATACAACTACTTGGAAGAACTGTGGCAACTAGAATATGTATGAAACATGGATGTCGCATTAAACAGCATTAGCATTGTCTCTCTCTCACACACAGGGTCACGGATCGCCCCCCAACAATGGGGGGAAAGTACCACAGTCCCAGCCTCGGGAGGAACCTGATCCCACCGGCAGCGACACCTCACAACATTCCGCGGATGACCCCAACCCACCTGGCCCCTCTGGTGTCCAAGCCCCTGCAGCACCTGCTTCAGGTACATCTGTGCCAACCACCACCCCCATTACTGCCACATCCCAGGAGACACCCAGGAGCCCTGCCCACACTGAACAACTGAGCCAGTCTGACCTGGAGGGACAAGGTTCGCCGGGCACCCAGGAGGAGGCAGCCAACACCGACACTGCCATCCCTCAGGGGTCCTGTAGACCCGATGTGCCCACAACGGCAGGCAAGACTCGTGTGGGCAGGGGTGGTGGGAGTGGAGGCAGGCGGAGGCGAGAACCTGACCAGACAGCTGAAGGGACCGGTATGTCAAACGTACGCAACATCATGGAGGCATACCGGCATGACACCAGGGCCATCAGTCAGGTAGTGGCGACCCTCACAGACATTAAGAATCAGCAGGCCGAGCAACACGCCAGTCAACAACAACACCAAGGACGGATGGAGGCAAGACTGGCTGAGCTCCTGGCGGTGCAAAGGGACATGATCCATTCACTCCTTCGGATCGCCAACAACATGGGCAACCCTCCCTGTGACACCAGGCGCAGACCAGCACCAGCCACAGGGAGGGAGGAGGAGGAGGAGGATTCGTCTGACGGAGCCTCCCAAACATCGTCAAGGCCTGCATCTGAGGATCCCCGGAGGAAGGTGGGTCGTCCACGGAAAAGACCGTGAGAGGCAGCGGACCATCCATATCTCCCAGGTCACCTGACCTGGCACCTGGCCTTCATGCGCAACAGCAGCACATCATTCACTGACATTCTCTGCCACATGGACTTGCTGGTCACAGTCTGACCAATGATGACCAACACTGTGGTCTGGACTCTGATGACATCAAATGTCAAGGATCCCATCTCCCCCTGTGAACTTTGGATTCTATGCACCCGGTAGAGCACCTTATTATTTCTACCAAAACACGCACCCCACCGACAATAAAACTATTTATTTTTCATGAGATGTTGCTGTCATTCTGCATTAGTCCACAACATACGTGTGTGTAAATGTCAAACTATGCCTGAGTGTTGAACCAGCTCCAGCCATCCATACCCTGGGATCTGAGTCCGGTACAGGACACACATGGGTCACAATGTATCATCCGATACAGCCTGGGATCCCAATACTCACCAGTGACGGCTTCAAGCTGTTGAGGGGGTGCTTGAAATACTGTGCGGACACACCAATCAGGAAGAGGATGATGAAGGCCTAGAGGTCATGGCTCATATGGAGGTTCCCGGGGAGGGAGTCCCAGGTATGTTTGTCCAGGCGTGAGAACCATCTCCTTCATGCTGGAGTGTTGTGGATGTGAAGAATGTTGTCCGGGCCAAGTTCGGATGCATAGAGTTGGGCCAACGGGGTCTTGGATGACAGACGTACAAGGTTGATTTTGGGATATGGGGCTGTTGACTGCCTCCTGAGTGTGTGTGAGGAGTGTGAAGGTCATCCTGCAGCACACAGTGATCCCTTGCAGCTATCTCAGGTGGACGGTGATGTTGATGGTGTGCGGGATGTTGAAGCTGAGTTATGCAGATGCACCCTGGATGTGGACAAGTTTCCTGTGAGTTTGGATGTACTTGCTCCGTAGAGGGCGGGGCAGTAGTTGACACGGCTGGTGTCGTGGACCTGGGGGATGGTCTGTCTTTCCTTGGAGTGGATCTATTTGAGGATTATGTGCATCATGCAGAGGGTGTTGCAGCATGAGGTACAGATGCTGGTGATTTGCATGGCAAATGTGAGTGACAAATCCATGATGCACACCATCTTGTGTGCGTGCCCACTGGGTGCTTGTGTAGTGCCCCTGCAGGTGGGACACAAGGAGTTGAGCCAGCTGTAAGGGGACAATCCTCAGATGATTACCTCAGTCCTGTACAAGTCCAGCCTCAGGTGGCTGATGTTCAGCCATTCATCAACGGACCTCATGCCTTCTTGAATATTGGAACTGGCAAAGGCTGCACCTTTGGTGAGGCTGAGGCACACCTGGGTGTCAATGGCATACGACATGATGTGGCGGTTGGGTGCGCATGTGACAGTGGAGAGGAGGGTCCTGGACACATTGAAGATTGACACGCTGAGAGATGATCCCTGGGCCATGTGCCAGATGACACCACTATACCACATGCTGAAGGCTTGAGTCCCACTCCCATGGCCTTGCTGGTGGAGGGAGCCTGTGTGGAGCAGGAGGGACATGTTCTGGTTGGTGTGACAGGGCCTTGAAGGTGGGGCAGCACTGTGTAGCCAGTTGGAGTTGCACACTCAGCATGCAAAGGTGTTGTGTGTGCGGTTAGGGTATGCCTGAGAGCAGGCGGTTGAGTTTTGGATAGACATTGGTTGGAGGGTGGCTACAACATCAGACTGTAGTGTGATGTGGGTCATGCAAGGACATGAGGGTCGTGCAATGTGCACGTTGCATGTGCTGACGGTCCAGCCTTTGGCACCGTGTGGCCGCAATAGTGGCACAGACAAGATGATGACAGCCAAATGAATGGGTGGAGGGAGGCAGGGAGGAGCATCTTTGAAGTGTGTTTATACAAACAAATAGAAGAGGGTGAAGGCTATATTACCGCACCTGTCAAGTGAATAGTGTCGGTATAATGTACTTTTATAGTGCAAAGAACCGAGGAGCACTCCCCTCTAAGCTCCTCAATCAGGAACAAGTCCTATCAAAATCATACATACAAAAGGGTTCAGCACTATTGATAAGAAGTCCGTTACAATTAAAGGAATGTCCAAGACGTAGAACTGTTTTTCAAAACGAATTCCTTTCTTTATTTGGTTTTTTTTCACAGGCATAGAATATCACAGCCTTGATAACATAAGATAGCCATAGCCAACGCGTTTCGTCTCCTGCATGGAGACTTCTTCAGGGCAAACAAGTGATTGATAGAATTTCCTCAGTTCAGGAATAAAAACCTTTTTTCGGATGAAGGCAAATGTGAGCCTTCATTTAACAATGTTCAATACCCAATGAAGCGCAACAATATCGTTAGTTTTTCTTTATCGCGGACTTGGATAAATTAAATCCTCCAAAGAAAGCTTCTTTCAATCTCCCGCTCCAGAATACGTAATATCTTAACGGCGTGGTACCCCTTAGTCATGTCTCAGCGGTCTCGACTGTCTGTATCTTTGAAGTGTGTGTGTTGCTGAATCCCGCTACTTTGTGGGCCCTTGCTGCAGGGGCTGCAGCAGCAGGCGCCATGCCCTGGAAAGTATGCCAAGAGTTGCACACAAAGACAAGGATGTCAGAAAGGACAACTGCAACAGGAGTATGTAAAGGAAGGAGTGTTCGGTCACCCATGGCACACCCCGAGAGAATGGATGCACAATCACCAAAAGATGACTGACACAGGATGAGGAAACAGAAGGCCGAGCTGCGCACAGGAGACACACCCTCAGCAGGTGTTGACGGCCCGTTGTGGGGACCAACATGCCCAAATACATACACAATCCATGAAGAACTGCATGCATGTTGCTAAAATACACATAGACTCATATGCACTATCTTTGACAACTATGCCAGAGATGCCGCATGCAAAGTGGCAAGAGACCTGCATTGACAGAGATGAGGCACCTTGGAGTGTGAGGAACACCTTTACTACTCAGGCTCACACTAAGGGAAATGCATCAATATGAACAGACTCACAGGTCATTTGGCTGAACATGTGGGACCTACACTGGACACCCCCTTCACAACACAGATGTTGTAAATCCACATGAACTGGCACACAAGTGAAGGAGATGGGCCAAACACCCCCTGCTGCACACGGAGAGGCTGCAATTCCCCAGTGAGCCTCCTATGGGGATGTCCCACACTATGTCCACACGTAGCATCCTGTATCTGTCTGAGTGAAGTTTTACACACATTGATGCCTTGCTCAGAATCCACAAACCATTACAGATGATTGTCACGAAGGGTGACTATCAATTCATGGGAGTCATGCTACATGTCATGTGCCCCATGGTGAGTCGACATGTATGCATGGTAACACAACATGCACAGGAGCAGTCCCCACACATTCAAAACACGTAACACCCCCAAAATGCCTTGCTGCAATCCTTACCCAAAATGTCTTTTCAACATGTCCGTGCATGGAACACTGATTCAGCACACGTTGCAATACTCACTGAGGAATATCAGGAGGCCAACGATGACACGAGCAGACAACATGCGCAAGACCCTGGGGATGACAGACACACAAGGAGACAGCGAAAATATTGTTATCCGCATGCATGGTCATTTACTCTACATGAATAATGTTGTCACCATGCTAATTCAAAATTTAGTGTCTCTGCTAAAATGTGTGTAATTACATCATCACTCGAGTGACACATCAGAACACACCTTTAAGTCACTTAGCATACAGTCAGCAGAACACACACATTGCAACACCTGCCACACAAGGCTCCAAGCGTGCACACTCAGACCCAGTGACTCACCATCATAAGAAGAAGTTGTGTATGAGCTGACTCCGGATGTCCTCCTCCTCCTCACTTGCCTCGTGCCCAAGGCCTTCATCCTCCACGGGTGGATGTTCCAGCTCATCCAGATCCAGGATGAGTGGCACTGCCTTCTCCACTGCCATGTTGTGCAGCATGCAGCACATGAGGAAGATGTTGCAGACCTTTGCCGGTGCATATGGGAGGGACCCGCCTGTCTTGTGAAGGCACCGGAATCGGCTCTTCAGGAGGCCAAACGTCCTCTCAATCACTCGCCTGGTCTGCCCGTGAGCATTATTATAACGGTGATCTGCAGCTGATCTTGGGTTGCGGAGAGGCGTCATCAGCCATGGCATGTTGGGATAGCCAGAGTCCCCTACATGGAAACATCATGTGAAGAAGTGATGCCGTAAGATACAAAGATACCGCAACACACAGGACAAACAGAGTATACCCACCAACAAGACATGCTCGTTCGTTGTGCAGACGCAGCATCATTTGTGGCACCATGCTACGCCTCATGATGTAGGCATCGTGTGCGGACCCTGGAAAACGTGCACAGACATGGGAAATCAGCATGTTAGCAAGACACACCACAAGGGCATTAATAGAGTGGTAATGTTTACGGTTGCGATAGGCTACCTCCTGCGCCTGTGGTGGTACCAAAGCCACATGTGTCCCATCAATGGACCCAATTACATGGGGCATCCCTCCCAGGGCATAGAAATCACCCTTGACACCTGTCAACTGCTCAGGAGTCAGGAAATGGATGAATTCATCCAGGTGCTCCAACATGGCTTCTAAAACATCATGCAGGACACGACTGAACATCGTCTGAGACATGCCACCGACATCAGCTATGGTGAATTGAAACGTACCGGTGGCAAAAAAATGTAGGGCTGCCATCACCTTCATCTTGGGGGTCAGCGCTGTAGGATACCTGTGTCGCGGGTGGAACTGTGGTGCCAGCCTGGCGGTCAAGTCCTCAATCAACTGTTGAGAGAATCGGTAACGTCTTATGCAGTCACGTTCCAACATGGCAGCCAAGTCTGGCATTGGTCGGGGGAGAGGCGGTGCCCTGCAGAAAATTGGACTGAATAATGAAGAGTGAGAACATAACAACAACAATGTCAATGAAGTGAGCACATGCTCAACTGCTAATACACATCTGCTTAATACAGAGTCTGGTCTGTGCAATACATCCAGGACACGTATGCCAGCCAGGTGATACTCCTATGAAAAGCCAGATACAACCGTTGATTGGCAAGTCTACATGACATGCCCTGTAACGAGCTGTGGGCCTGTGTCAGTGAACAGCCATAGACATCACATGAGTGACATACATCCACATATCTGCATTGGAAGTATGTCATCTCATACAGACAGCTGACGGCAAGCTAGACGCACAGGTCACATGGAAGGTCAAATGTACAGATCACACACATTGCGATGAAGGGGTACACGGGAAAACTGACAACACAGACATTGAGACAACGCAGATATGTCCTCATGTCAAAATCCCATGTTCAATGCATACAGACACACGTTACGTGGGATTCCACATGTGGCATGGTGTGTGTAGATGTGTGCCATGCCCATCTACACACCGTCACATGTTGGATGCAGAAACAGCAGATGCAGTTGACGGGACACCAACTGCCAGCTCATGGGAACACCTGACACACACACATGACATAGTCACATCGTGGCGCGCTGGTCGTTCTATGTCAGTTATTAGTGTCCCTGTCCCTGGCATAAGGCAACAGTTGCGGGTGGTGGTGACTGTGCCATACCAGTGATGCTCTGCTTGACACGT
The DNA here is from genome assembly GCF_964204655.1 of Triturus cristatus. Lineage (NCBI taxonomy): Eukaryota > Metazoa > Chordata > Amphibia > Caudata > Salamandridae > Triturus > Triturus cristatus. The sequence goes on from NC_140590.1 coordinate 1,709,440,660, forward strand.
TTGGACTACATGCACACATGTGCAAAGTGTGAAGGGGAAGTGTGCCACATAGTGCCACATCACACATGACATGTGTACACAGGTCATCACACATCTATTGTGCACAAACATGAGGAGACATGTGAAATATCACTGCCTGACACACCTAGGCCCTGCACATGAAGGACATAAATGACAATGACTTGATGTACAGCCTTGTGCGAGTCTGAGACCTCCATGGATTTCGTGGCACCCCCTATCACCAGTGTAAGTATGTGAAACGCACCGTACACATGCTCTGAGGGCGTGTGTATGGTCCGTATCACTATAGTAGTGTTGCTGTAGGAGCACGCGTGTTATGGGACGTACACACGTATGTGTACTGCCTTAGTACACGTACGTGTACAACTAGTGCGTACACGTATGTGTACTCCCAGTGCCTACACATACTTGTACTGAGGTAGTACACGTACATGTACTACCAGTGCCTACACATACGTGTACACGTACGCGTAGGCACTGGGAGTACACGTACGTGCAGGCACTAGTTGTACACGTACAACCTCAGTACACGTACCTGTACAACTAGTGCGTACACGTACGTGTGCTCCCAGTGCTTACGCGTATGTGTACTGAGGTAGTACACGTATGTGTACTACCAGTGCCTACATATACGTGTACATGTACGCGTAGGCACTGGGAGTACACGTAAATGTAGGCACTAGTTGTACACGTACATGTACTACCTCAGTACACGTATGCATTGGGAGTACACATACGTGTAGGCACTAGTTGTACACGTACGTGTACTACCTCAGTACACATACGTGTACAACTAGTGCCTACATGTACGTGTACTCCCAGTGCCTACGCGTACGTGTGCTGAGGTAGTACACGTACATGTACAACTAGTGCCTACACGTACGTGTACTCCCAGTGCCTACGCGTACGTGTGAAACGCACCATACCAGTGTGGGGATTTGAAATTTACATAGGGGACACATAAGGGACAAGTTTTAGGCCATAAATGCATGCTGGTTGTCATGGATACCGAGTTTTCTATTCAATTTTTTCCATCAGGTTGGCCACAAAATACATTGTTGCAAAGTGGTTGTTGACTTGACATGATGCTGCTAATTTGAACCATGCAAATGCTGTCACTGGTGTATGTTTAAAGGGATTGGAGGAAACATAGGATGCAAATCACTCTGTACTCCTGTACATGAAAGACCCCAGCAAGGCAGATATAAGTCAGGCAGAACCCATGAGAGGGCACTTGCCTGCAGAACCTTTCAGTCGACACCACTGCTGCTGTCTGTGCTTCCTCTGGCACCATGTCAAGGTCTGTGGGGAGGGCCCAGCCTTTCACACAGGAGGAAAATGAGGCTTTGCTTGATGTCATCCTCTCACAGTACCCCAGCCTGTATGGGAGACCAGGGGAGCAGGTGAGTGCTGACTCCACTAGCTTTGACTGTGCACTTTTTTGTGACTGTCACTTCTGGCATTGTGTCCAGGTGTGACAGACATGCAATGTTGTTTAGAGTGGGTCCAATGGGGGGGAATGGCTTATGTCTCCCATGCAGAGCATGATGTAGTTCATGTGTGCACTCCTCACTTGCATTGTGCTTACTGTGACATTCACTGCATAGTGCATGACACATTCAGCCTGGCTAATCCTTTGTGGCATTTTTTGGCAATTGTCCTGAGTTGATTCAGTGGTCCCCCTGGTGTGACAGGTGACTGTTCCCACAGATGTGTCTGAGTTGAGTGGAGCTGTGGTGAGAGTGTCGAAGTGATGTGTACGCCCTCTGGACATTGATGTGTGTGAATGTTCCTTGTCATGTTGGTGAGTGTCTATGTGAGTGTGGCACCAGAGCTGCATGGAGGAGGCAACAGCTCTACCCATCTGATGTGAGAAGTGGGACGTGCTGTGTGTCTGACTTGCTGAGCTAGCCCCACACCTGTCACCCCCACAAGCAAGTGGCACATGTGCAGAGTGAGGTTTGTATCCGCTGTTGCCAATGGCATGTGATTGATCTGTGCCTGTGTGTGTCTGTGTACTCTGCTGAGGTTGTGTCAGTGGCCTGGGGCATGTAACTGCTTAGATGTGCTGTCCATCAACCTGGTGTCTCTTGTGATGCACAGTGTGTGCCATGTTCATGGAGTGTGTCGCACCCCTCATGCCACCTGTGTACTTTACATGCCATGTAGTGCATTGGGGCTTCTACAGAGGCCAATGTCCAAATGAATCCTAGGCAGACACCCACCCACCCACCCGCACCCTTGGTGCAGTACACTGCTGTCCTGGCCATGAACACACCCCAATATACAGGCTATATGCTGCACCAGGCCCTAAGCCAACCTTCGTGACGTGTGTACGCCTTGTATCACAAATGTACTGGTGCCCTAGGGGTACGGGTGATGCGGTCCGTACCCCCACATTCATAGGTTGGTATGGTCCGTACCACGCGTACCCCTACATCACCACTACAATGGTGGTACGGACAGTACCCACGCCCTCAGAGCGTGGGTACGGTTCGTACCACGCGTACCCCTACATCACCACCACCATGGTGGTATGGGCCGTACCCATGCCCTCAGAGCGTGGGTACGGCCCATACCACGCGTTACCCTACATCACCACTACAATGGTGGTACGGGCCGTACCCACGCTCTCAGAGCGAGTGTATGGCCCTTACCACGCGTTACCCTACATCACCACTACAATGGTGGTACGGGCCGTACCCATGCTCTGAGGGCGTGTGTACGGCGCGTACCCCTACATCACCACTACAATGGTGGTACGGGCCGTACCCACGCTCTGTGGGCATGGGTACGGCCCGTACCACCATTGTAGGGGTGACGGGTACGCGTACACGCCTACTGCCGTTGTAACGGGACGCAGGGATTGGTGGACACGCCCCCCGAAGTGACGAGACCCTGGAGGTAATGTATGTACAGTATATGGTATTTTTAAAATTAGGTAGAGGTTATGTTTTCTGCCCCTCGCCCCCCCTTTTCCCCTGGGTGTCGTTTTCGGTGCACCAGGTCGTAGGCTAGGAGGGTCGGGATGATACGTAGGATGAGGTCCATGGCTGTCCGTCGCGTACCGGTGCTCCTTCTTCATGTCGTCCTCAATTTCCCAGGAGTTTTTGGCTGCCGTAAAAAATGAGCCGTGCGGAGTGACGTAGGCACGAATTGTACTTGCTGGTCTGTAAAACGCTGCTTGACTCCGTCCAGACGTCACGTACGCGATGTCCCGGATCAGAATTGTGGGTATTTTTTAGCCGCACGTAGTTTTTTACGAATCGTCCGGAAATTGTATTTCTGTACGATTCGTACTTGCTGGTTTGTAAGGAGGATTTCACAGGTACAAGTCGTACGGAGAATACGCTCCGTACGACCATTCGGAATCAGCACCTAGGTGTTAAATTCCTAATTTTATTGTAACTTTTGATATTAATTCCTTACCAATTTATAATTCACATTAACAGTACAATTTTCTCAATTTTTCAGTATAATTTTCATAGAAATATATACTCTACTATTAATTTTATTACCTGAGTATTATATTAAAATTCAATTAACAATATATTTTTAATCCTCCAATTAATAGTCAGAATTTTTTAAACATATTTGTTAAAACAAACACTAGTTTTAATTTTAATTCTTATATATTTTATTTAATATCCACAAATATATTTACTGATTTATTTTTATTAATATAATACACTACCTCATGATAATAATAATATATATCAATGCTTTATTAAAATATTCACTTACAAATACTCTAGTACTTATTTTAATACCTGAGTACTAAACAATCAATGATTTCTATTTTCAGTTTTTTATTATTCATCTCTTCTCCCTGATAATATTAATATATCACATTCAATTTTTCTTTTTCACATTTTTTTAAAATACTGTACTATTTCTTTTGAAAAATGAGTTATTTAAAAAATGTGCACAATAATAATTTAGTAATATTTAAAAATGTTATTTAATCATTCACCCTTTTATATACTTATAAATTAATTTCGAAATGTTACTTAAAAAATACTTTAATATTTAATTCCTATGTTTTAGAATAAACAATGGCCACCTTTATTTAACTTCTTTAATATTTTAATCACATATCAGAATTACTTTGGTTTAAATATAATGCCTGAGTATTAAAATAAACAATAACAACATTTTTAACATATTAAATAATTAAAACACATATTAAAATGTATTTAATAATACATTGAATACCTGAATATTACAATAAACAATAATAACCTTTTTTAACCATATTAAATAATGACAACAAATATTACAATTTATTTAGTATTAACTATAACTACGTATTAAAATAAACAATAACCACCTTTTTTAAACATATTAAATATTTAAAACACATATAATAAATAAAAAATAATATACATTAAAAAAACCTGAATATTACTTGCCAATGCGTTGTAATAGCATGCGTTGTAATAGTATACATTTTAATGGCTTGAATTGTAATGGTATATGCGTTGTAATGGCATGCGTTGTAATGGTTGCATTGTAAAGGCATTGCGTTGTAATGCCTGCGTTTTAATGGATGTCTCCCGAATTCTTTGAATAGTTTCTAGATATGTTTGAATTGGAGACTGCAGTGGTATAATAAAGAGAAATGTAGCCTAGTGCTTAAGATTGTTAACATTGTTACGAGCTTTATAAGTGTCTTTGAACGCCTTATGCACACTGATGGATGCTCTATAAACAACAGGATGGGGACTTTTTAATTGAAATGTCAATGTTATTTTGAATTTTAAATAAATATATAATTCCGGTCCATGATGGGGAGATGTTTGCGATGTTAGAAATAAAGTTACAAAGCAGCATTTATATGTGTGTGCAAGGGATAGTGGGGTGCGCTATGTAAACTTGCAAGCAGAGTTACATGTTGTGCACTACTTTATGAATGTGTGTGTGTGTGTAAATATGTCAGTGTGCCTGTGCTCGTGAGTGTGTGCTACTCGATATCTCCTCTACATGACATGTGGCTGAAATAAAGTGTAGCAAATCCAAAGGGGATGATGGATGGAGTCTTGAACATTGCAAACACTCACCCCCAGTCAACTGATCTGGGTTTAATCCATCATCATTCTTTAGCTCACTCCGCCACCTCAGTTCAGACATGGCTATATCAAAATCATTCTGACTCTGTGCCTCATGGGAACAGTACAGCCCGAACTACCAAGTCATGTCTTCCCTGTACTGGAAACAAGCATCCTGGGACCGGTTTCTGGCTAATCAGCAGTCATCAGCCAGGCTAGCTTGAATCCAGTGGCAAAGTGAGCAAGCTACCCATGTCTGGGCATACCCTGCCAACTTAGGGCGAACAAAGCAAAACCAAAGGGGATGATGGATGGAGTGTTGAACATTGGAAACACTCACCCCCATACAACTGATCTGGGTTTTTTCCATCATCATTCTTTAGCTCACTCCACCAGTTCAGATATGGCCATATGCAAATCAGTCTGACCCTGTGCCTCATGGGAACACGCCAGCCCGAACTGCCAAGCCATGTCTTCCCTGGACCAGAAACAAGCATCCTCGGACCGGTTTCGGGTTCATAACCCTCATCAGCCAGGCTATCTTGAATCCCGTGGCAAAGCGAGCAAGGGGCACATGTCTGGGCATAATGTGCCAACTTAGGGCGAACAAAGCAAAACCAAAGAGGATGATGGGCCTGCAAAGAAAAAACCGCATGCCTTTCCATGGCGGAAAGGCACTTCTCCGCCATTATAGTAATATGGAAGGCGGTGCCTGCGGGGCACCACCACCATATTGCTGTACTTATCCACCCGATAGGCGGATTGCCTACCGGCAGAAAACTGGCAGACGGTCTTACCCTCTGCCGGGGTCCACCCCGCCATTGTAATGTGGCGTTGGGGAAAAGTTATACGGGCAGTGACTTTTGGTGGGCGGATCGCCACCACCATACGGGCTGTGGCAATCCGCTCGCTATACTAATCACCCCCAAAATGTTGACAAAACACTAACACTCACTGGATGATGTTATTAGTGATGTTATCAGTTATGTCATTTGAGATATCATCATTGATGTCATCGTACTATCTCTTACCATGTCATGAGTAATGGAATATGTGTTGTCATAAGCAGTGCATTGCGGGGGCATATGTTATAGTTACTTAAGGTAACTATAACTGCTGAATTCCTATGGTTTTATGTGTGTAAATTCTGAACTCAATTGTAGCATTCATGTAACCTTAGTTTTTTTATTGAACAAAAAAAATAAATATAGATATTACCTACTGGCGGTCGCCAGTAGGTAGTTATAGTTAGGACCCCTTTTCCATAGGAAATCTGCAACATTCTATTTTGAATAACTTTGGCGCCGGTCGACGAATCCTCGCGAATTTCTCAAAATAGGTGGGGCGCTACGCTCCGCTCCTACCCTGAAAGTCTCGGGGGGATCCGTCAAGCGGGGGCTGAGATAAAAGGGGGGTCCCAAAACGCGTTTTTCCCATGCATTTTTCCATAGGACCTTTAGAACGAGCTACAGCCCGAACGGCTGAACAGAATTACTAGAAATTTGGCAGAGAGGTAGTCCCTAGGTCAAGGAAGTGCCTTTTGTAGGTTTGGTGTAAATCTGTTCAGTAGATTCTGAGAAAATAGCCTTTAAATCAATATATATATCTGAGCCCGCTTACGGTACGCTTACCGTACGCTTACGGTAAGCTTACGGTACGCGTACGGTGGCGTGCGCGAGCGCGATTCTGATTGGCTGTTAGATCTTAGTAAACATTCGAATCGGCCGAAACCAGGAAGCGGCGGCCGCCATTTTGTGTGTTTCACTCAGAAAAAAAAGAGTGAAAACAAGAAAAGGGGGCAATGAGGAGAGTTACAGACCCCCTTACATTTGTGAGGGGGTCAAAGAAGGACTGTAAAGTACAAAGAAAACATTTATTGATTTTAAAAAAAATCACGGGGTACGCGTACGGTAAGCTTACGGTAAGCGTACGGTAGAAAAAAAAAAAAAAAAAAAATGAAATTCAGATTTAAGTGTTTAGATATTAGGGGGCTCTAAAAAGAGCCGTTGTGTTTATGAAATGATTTTTTATTGGTACCTACAAGTAAGTACCGATGCAGAGTCTAAGGACTCGGTTCCCTTCATCATTGAAGTGCACACCATCTCCTCTATAAATGTCTTGCATGTCATAACGCAAGTTGTTGTGGTAAATGGCACCCATACCATAGTCACGGAGGAAAGCAGAAACAGATTTGTTGACGTGCTTTCTTGCTTTGTCATCGCACCGCGTGCCCACCGTGCGTGCACGGCACTAACTGCGTAAAGTGGGTGCTCACTGTGCGCGCACGGTGCGCGAAACGCACCGTGCGCGCACGTTACGAACTGCGTTAAGTGGGCGCGCACGCCACGAATGGCGTAAAGTAACTTAGCATTTAAAAAAACGTATAAATTCACTGAAAAAACCATAGGTTTCACACACGTTATAGTTAGGAATTAGCATTTAAAAACCTTGCAAATTCACTGAAAAAACCATAGGTTTCACACATGTTATAGTTAGCGGAAATTTTACTGATAAAAAACCAATGAAATTCCCCCGTTATAGTTAGTGCAGGCAACTATAACTCACGCGACCGCAATCTTCTGCTGATGACATATGTGTCTTTATGAAAAAAAAATATTTGTAATATATGTATAGCTAAAAATGTATGGAAGAAGACATGGGCAAATAAGTGTCTAAATACAGTATTAGCATCAGCAGAGGATTGCGGTCGTGTGAGTTATAGTTGCCTATAACGGGGGAATTTCATTGGTTTTTTATCAGTAAAATTTCCGCTAACTATAACATGTGTGAAACCTATGGTTTTTTCAGTGAATGTATATATATATATATAGGAGCAGGAGCATCTGTTATCGGAACATATTTTATTCCTATTATTTGAGAAAAATACTCTAGCTTAATAATTTTGGCCATTTCATATGCAATAATTATCACCAAATCCTGGTATTTCTTCTCTGGAAGATAGTGGTTGTCATTTGATTTGCGCTATGGAAATAAAAATCCCTGTGCGGAGAGCCGATCCCCTTTGGATAAATGAGGACTAGAACTACACATATTGAAGCCTAATACAGACAATATGAGGATAGAGATATATTTGGATATTACTGTCTGAGATTTATTGATATACAGCGAAGTGCACTTCTAGAGAATATATACTAGGATTTTTGTGACAATTTACAACACTGATGAAGTAGTCAAGGAAGAAACGACTTTGCAGGGTTTATCATTTGTCTGTATCTACATAAGAATAGAAATAAATCAAGAAATTTACATTGAGACCACTTGGCTCCTGTGTATTACAAGTGATTATATCAAGTTCAATTGGCCGCACACTGCTCGGCACACCAGCAAGTTGCCCCAAGGAACTGTGGTCAATGTAGTGGCGACGGCGAGTACGCCTATGCCACGGTGTGTATAAAAAAGTATGTGTCACATTAGCCATCCCTGGACACGTGTTTCGAGGTAGTTGCCTCTCGTCAGCAGGGAGCAGGTAAGTGTAAAGGGGTGCCGCGTGGACTGCCAAAAATTAAAAACAGGTAGAGTACCTCTCATGGCGCGCAGGTGTTGATCCAGGACTCGTCAGCCCGGTGGATCAAGGGAGCCGTAATATATCAAGTTCAATTGGCCGCACACTGCTCGTCACACCAGCAAGTTGCCCCAAGGAACTGTGGTCAATGTAGTGGCGAAAGCGAGTACGCCTATGCCACGGTGTGTATAAAAAAGTATGTGTCGCATTAGCCATCCCTGGACACCTGTTTCGAGGTAGTTGCCTCTCGTCAGCAGGGAGCAGGTAAGTGTAAAGGGGTGCCGCGTGGACTGCCAAAAATTAAAAACAGGTAGAGTACCTCTCATGGCCCGCAGGTGCTGATCCAGGACTCGTCAGCCCGGTGGCTTAAGGGAGCCGTAATATATCAAGTTCAATTGGCCCCACACTGCTCGTCACACCAGCAAGTTGCCCCAAGGAACTGTGGTCAATGTAGTGGCAACGGCGAGTACACCTATGCCACGGTGTGTATAAAAAAGTATGTGTCGCATTAGCCATCCCTGGACACGTGTTTCGAGGTAGTTGCCTCTCGTCAGCAGGGAGCAGGTAAGTGTAAAGGGGTGCCGCGTGGACTGCCAAAAATTAAAAACAGGTAGAGTACCTCTCATGGCACACAGGTGCTGATCCAGGACTCGTCAGCCCGGTGGCTCAAGGGAGCCATAATATATCAAGTTCAATTGGCCGCACACTGCTCGTCACACCAGCAAGTTGCCCCAAGGAACTGTGGTCAATGTAGTGGCGACGGCGAGTACGCCTATGCCACGGTGTGTATAAAAAAGTATGTGTCGCATTAGCCATCCCTGGACACGTGTTTCGAGGTAGTTGCCTCTCGTCAGCAGGGAGCAGGTAAGTGTAAAGGGGTGCCGCGTGGACTGCCAAAAATTAAAAACAGGTAGAGTACCTCTCATGGCACGCAGGTGCTGATCCAGGACTCGTCAGCCCGGTGGCTCAAGGGAGCCGTAATATATCAAGTTCAATTGGCCGCACACTGCTCATCACACCAGCAAGTTGCCCCAAGGAACTGTGGTCAATGTAGTGGCGACGGCGAGTACGCCTATGCCACGGTGTGTATAAAAAAGTATGTGTCGCATTAGCCATCCCTGGACACGTGTTTCGAGGTAGTTACCTCTCATCAGCAGGGAGCAGGTAAGTGTAAAGGGGTGCCGCGTGGACTGCCAAAAATTAAAAACAGGTAGAGTACCTCTCATGGCGCGCAGGTGCTGATCCAGGACTCGTCAGCCCGGTGGCTCAAGGGAGCTGTAATATATCAAGTTCAATTGGCCGCACACTGCTCGTCACACCAGCAAGTTGCCCCAAGGAACTGTGGTCAATGTAGTGGCGACGGCGAGTACACCTATGCCACGGTGTGTATAAAAAAGTATGTGTCGCATTAGCCATCCCTGGACACGTGTTTCGAGGTAGTTGCCTCTAGTCAGCAGGGAGCAGGTAAGTGTAAAGGGGTGCCTCGTGGAATGCCAAAAATTAAAAACAGGTAGAGTACCTCTCATGGCGCGCAGGTGCTGCTCCAGGACTCGTCAGCCCGGTGGCTCAAGGGAGCCGTAATATATCAAGTTCAATTGGCCGCACACTGCTCGTCACACCAGCAAGTTGCCCCAAGGAACTGTGGTCAATGTAGTGGCGACGGCGAGTACACCTATGCCACGGTGTGTATAAAAAAGTATGTGTCGCATTAGCCATCCCTGGACACGTGTTTCGAGGTAGTTGCCTCTCGTCAGCAGGGAGCAGGTAAGTGTAAAGGGGTGCCGCGTGGACTGCCAAAAATTTAAAACAGGTAGAGTACCTCTCATGGCGCGCAGGTGCTGATCCAGGACTCGTCAGCCCGGTGGCTCAAGGGAGCCATAATATATCAAGTTCAATTGGCCGCACACTGCTCGTCACACCATCAAGTTGCCCCAAGGAACTGTGGTCAATGTAGTGGCGACGGCGAGTACGCCTATGCCACGGTGTGTATAAAAAAGTATGTGTCGCATTAGCCATCCCTGGACACGTGTTTCGAGGTAGTTGCCTCTCGTCAGCAGGGAGCAGGTAAGTGTAAAGGGGTGCCGCGTGGACTGCCAAAAATTAAAAACAGGTAGAGTACATCTCATGGCGCGCAGGTGCTGATCCAGGACTCGTCAGCCCGGTGGCTCAAGGGAGCCGTAAGATATCAAGTTCAATTGGCCGCACACTGCTCGTCACACCAGCAAGTTGCCCCAAGGAACTGTGGTCAATGTAGTGGCGACGGCGAGTACGCCTATGCCACGGTGTGTATAAAAAAGTATGTGTCGCATTAGCCATCCCTGGACACGTGTTTCGAGGTAGTTGCCTCTCGTCAGCAGGGAGCAGGTAAGTGTAAAGGGGTGCCGCGTGGACTGCCAAAAATTAAAAACAGGTAGAGTACCTCTCATGGCGCGCAGGTGCTGATCCAGGACTCATCAGCCCGGTGGCTCAAGGGAGCCGTAATATATCAAGTTCAATTGGCCGCACACTGCTCGTCACACCAGCAAGTTGCCCCAAGTAACTGAGGTCAATGTAGTGGCGACGGCGAGTACGCCTATGCCACGGTGTGTATAAAAAAGTATGTGTCGCATTAGCCATACCTGGACACGTGTTTCGAGGTAGTTGCCTCTCGTCAGTGACGAGCAGTGTGCGGCTAATTGAACTTGATATATTACAAGTGATTACTCTTCTTGATTTTGGTTGGACTTGTTATACACATTGCTGGTATAATCTATTATGTTTTATGTTTGGACAGCCAAAGGGCAGGGTGCAGTGTATTTAAAAGGTAGGACATGCACTTTTAAGTTTTGCATGTCCTAGTAGTGAAAAAAAACACTTACATTTGTTTTTTACTCCTGCAAAGCCTATCTCTCCCACAGGTTAACACTGGAATTATCTTATTACATTTTAGAAGTGTAATTTCAATTTGGGAAAAAATGGGGCCCCCAGATGTGGTGTCTCTGGGATCACAATTGAGAAAAACTTATGGTGAAACTGGATTCTGAAAATGCTACTTACTGAAACCATTTGGTGCCTTCTGCCTGTCTCTGAATACATGTCTTTTGTGGGTGACAGCTGGCTTTGTACATACCCTCCAGACTGCGACGCACAAAGGAGCTAGGTGGTATGGATGCGCCGTCCACATTTTGATGGGTCATCCTCTGCCGGATCCGGGAGAGAAACTGACACTTACATCTGAATGGGCTATGTCCTGACCCCACACAAAGAGCTGCATACCCCCTGTAGTGAGTCTGGAGCCATGGTATTATAGTCAGGGACTTTCTGCACTTCAAATAATCTCTTTGAAGTCTCCCCCACTTCAATGGCACACCTGTGTATAAGTACTGGACCTCTGACACCACCAACTGAATACATTTCTGGACCTGTGGACATTCTGCTGGAAAGAGGGACTGCTGTGCTGCTGAAAGGACTGTCCCACTGCTGGCCTCTGCTGGAAAAGAGCTCTGCTGTACTGACCTGCTGCCTGCTGCCCTCCTCGCCTGGGAGTGAGAAGGAGGAGACCTGTATCTCTTCAACCTAGAACGAAAGTGGCTCTAATGGTTTGCCTCCTGTTTGAAGTCTCAGGGATATCAAAGACTACAAATCATCCATCTACAGCACCTAGACTCTGCCATCTGAAAGTATTTGCCTGCCAAGTGGTGCCAATCAAGTCCTGGGCCCTTGGAAGTAGGTATAAAGTGTTGTACCTACCAAAATCCATGCATCCCTGTTGTTGCACCACTCTGAGCTGGCACATCTCTTTTGAATGTGACGCATCCCAATTGCTGTGAGGATCAAGAACAGGACGTTGGCATGGCACATCACCTGCAGTTTTAACTCATGTCTGACTTGCACTGCATGGAACCGACGCATCCCCAACATCCAAGGGATCAGCAATGACGCATCGCTTCCTCTGCTTCACACATCGGATCTTCACCGACCACGCAAACAAAGTACTTTGCGGTGGGACGAGGTTGGGCCCTGCAAACCATGCTCAATCACAGTCGGCCTAAATGTTTGGATTTGATCTGGTCTAGGGCAACTAGATAGCCCCTGTTGGTACTTTATGCATTTAATCAGTACAAAATAGTAAATTTTTTGAAAATTCATAAATTGATTTCTTTTTATTGGATTTTTTTGTGTTTTGGTCTTGTTTTGTTCGTGAACATATGCACTATCTTTCTAACTTGGTGTGGAGTCTGTTTATGGAGTTTTCAGTGTGCTACTATTTACAGCATTGCACAAAAACTTTACTCATTGCCACCTAAGTTAAGCCTGACTACTCTGTGCCAAGCTACCAGAGGGTAAGCACAGGTTAATTTAGGGAGTGTTGTTGACTTAGGATTGTGGTTCCTGGGTGTATGTTACTGCAAACCAGAAATCCAATTTCTGACATGTCATTTTTGAACTGCCAAAATAAGCATTTTGCCAGGCCTATAAATTCCTTGTTAATACTTATAAATCCCCCCTACGATAGGTACTAATTGCCTCTAGGTCAGGATGCATTTGATTTAAAATGTAAGCCATGTGTGCTTAAGTTTTACATGTCCTCGCAGAGAAGAACTCCTGAGGTTATGTTTCACTGTTTAAAGGCCTATTCCTCCAATTGACTAACACATTTATTTCGTTTAATAAGTGATAACTTTAGACTGAAAGCAGATAGAAATTGAGGGCCTGATTCACACTGGTAAACTTACACTTTTGTGTAAGAGTCCTCACACATATGAAGAGAGAAGAGTCTATTTTTTTTATGTTCGGAGACTCTCCATTCATAATGATACTACTCATAAATCCCTTTGTGAATGCCAAACAATCATAAACTTACACAAAAGTGTCTGTATACTTTTGTGAATCAGGCCCATGGTGTTTACACTCAAATGAATAGTATTTAACAATAACCTTTAATGGTAAAGTCAGATTTTCGATTACAATTTGAATAACGCTACTTTTAGAACCGGTGCACTTTCCTGCCCAAAGGTTTTTAAGGCCTACGATGTGTTTCCAGCTGTTTGGATTGGTTAATGGCTCCCCTATTAAGAATGTGTATTGGGCCCAGACAGTGAAATATAGGTCCTAGGTCTGGACAAGATGAGCCATCCTGCCAGGATGGTTAGGGCCAGTGCTGTGCCCTGCTCCCTTGCACTTCAAAGTGCTTGCCTTCAGCACACACAAAGGACAGTGACACCAGTCGTTTGTCACCCCACATTTCTTAGAGCTTGGCAGGCAAAGGGAAGAACTTTAAAGGGAGTAAATATAGGGAATACCCCACTTCAAAGGCTAGCACCAGGTACAAATATTAGACCTCCTGGCACTCATCAGTACACTCCTGGACCTGTGGGCACTCAATAGGAAGGACTGCCTTCTTTCCCAGAGGACTGCGCTTCTGATTCCAGAGGATGTGTCTGCTGCTTAAGGCCTGTCTTGTTCCCCAGAAACCAGCCCTACTCTTTGAGAAAGAAGACTGAAACTGCTCCCTTCACCCCATGCTAACCTGAACTCCTGTTCTGAGCTACAGGGGCATGACAAGCTCCAGAGGCTTCTTTGAAACTGCCCAACTGACCTGCTGAAATTGGACCTTCCTAGACCTGCAACTGGACATGTCTGATCCCTGATGGCCTCTGCTAGAGTGAGTTCCTGATCACCAAGCGGTGCGTCCCCAAGTCCTGCACCCGTCTTAACAAAAAGAAAAATCCTGAAGTTTGGGGTTTTAGTGACTGCAAACTAACCAATTGCACCGTGACTCTGCTGCCTGCGATGACCGCCAACGTGAAACTCCAGGGAACCCGACTCTTCGCGCTGCAGCGATGTTAGGCAATGCAAGATCTGGACTCTGTGCTACAGCAATAAAAGCCTGCTGTGACCACCAACATGAAGCTCTAGGCCCTGTGTCCAACCCCACAAAGCAGATGGTAAAGAACATCTCACTCTACATTACAAACACAATAGAAATTCAAAGAAAATAAATCAAAGGTTAAATCGGCGTTATAGTTCAGAGTTGAAATAATATGTTACATTTTTTTAAACATTGAAATTCAATAAAAAAAACTTAAAGATTGAAAAAACGTTCTTGTTATTTGAAATTGTCAGTTAAAACCTACTATTTAAGTTAAGGTAACAACCAAAATTTGAAAGGAAATATATTGCACGCCCTTGCCATGCACTGCTAAATTCCTCAGGTTACCTCACTTCACTCATCAATGTGTACTTATGGGTAGGACCGAGTTATCATAGGAAATTGATTTTCTGGTCGCTAATAACTTTGGTTCTGTTTCATGAATCTTCAAGAAACTTTCCAGAAAAAGGCCAGCCACCTCATGTTTTCCTTGAAAGTATTGGGTGATCAGTCAAACGGGGATGAGAACTAAGGAGATCTCAAAATTGAATTTCCCCAGGCGATTTCCCCAGGGATTTGTTGAGAGTGCTACAGTTAAAATGGCTGAACAGAATTGCAACAAATTTGGCAGAAAGCTTGATCTTTAACTAGAATTTTTTATTTGATGTCAATCTGTTAAGTAATTATTGAGAAATTAAGGTTTGGTTTTATATAAGTCCTGTGGGAGTCTCGCAGGACCACAGCTTAAAATTATGGAGTGATTGATTGGTAGAGTGTTATTTTTTTATTACCATCGACCATCTTGTAAGAATCTCTCCCCAGTGATGCAGGAGCGCTGTACTGATTGTTTGGCTGAAAAATAAAAATGAATTTGTGGCCATCATTACAAAATGGAATAAATTATAAAAATAAAGTACAGGGGGGCAGGGTGGGGGTATGCTCACCCCTGGAACTTGTGGGTGAGTCATAGAGGGACTCCCCCAGGGCCAATTTAAAAGAAAAATGAATTTTGTGTCACTGTAACCCAATGAAACTCCAGCAGCAGCAATCGGAGCTTCCTTACTCTAGCAGGAGTACCGTAAGATGGAAAAGAATGAAAATAAAAATGAATGGAGTCTATGTTCCTTGGAGGAGGCCAAGCCCTACAGCCAACTTAATGCCATGCATGGCAGATGGCCGTAGAGGCGGAAGGGGGTCAGCCATCAGTAGCATATTTGATGCAGGGGTTGGCGGTGGCCGGGCTTTTGTGACTAACCACACGCAATGCATAGCCAAAAGAGGTTGGGTACAGGGCCTGCTTGCCCTTAGCCCAAACCCACCCACGCCCAGCTTTCAGCCTCTTGTGTGGGGTGTTCTCTCAAAATTAATACACATTGCAATTGCTTTCAAATGAGGAAATAGAAATAACTAAGGGAGGGGATATTTTGTGACTGGAGAAGGCAAAGATCTATGAAACATTTGTACAATAATCAGTTAAAAAATAGGAGAAATGCCTCTCAGATCTATTTAAATAAAAGTGATGCAACTCAGGTAGAACAACCCGCTCACTATGCCACAAATGTAAGCAGTGTTTGCTTTTCACCTGCTACACACTCAGTCATGTTTGTTTGTTCTGGGTGTTTACCACTTGACAGAAATGAAGAATGGAGATATTCAGTATCCTTCACTGAGGGACCCCATCCTTGAAGATGTCAGTTTTGAAAAATGATTTATCTCAGACTTAGACCATCAGATTTCCAATTAATTCCAACTAACTAGAGCAAACAACCTTTTTCAAACAGGTCTCGGGGCAATTGTATTACGATGTGGGCACTGCACAGAAGAACATAAAACAATGAACTCTAGCACGAATAAAGAAAATGTGGTGACTGAGTTGAGCAACAACTCGGCCCCGATGAAAGTGCCCTGCACATCATAGAACACTCCCTTCACAATGAGGAAAAGGGGCTGCAGATCCAGAAGTCAGGAACAGGTTGAAGACTGACTTGAGATTCAGCAGGGCCAGCATGCACTGAGCATAAACAGATTAAAAGGCATTGAAAAGTCAAGGACGCTGGTAGAAGGGGTATACCTTAAATAACCAAAGAGTAGGTCAGAAGGAGATACAGCAATAAAAACAGGCCTTTAAATGTGGTTTCATTATGTTGCAGTTTCTGTGAATTCAGAGATATAGGTCAAATGTCAGCCAAGGTTTTCTGACAAATTTCTGCTTATTCTTTGAGCCTGGAGATTTTTTTTTTTTTGTTATTGAGTAAAAGCATAGAACAATCATGAAAAATAAAAAATCCATTAATTATATTTTTCTTTATAATAAATAGACTTCATCATTAAAACACAGGGATCAGTTATTGCTTTGATGCTATATTCCTATGCCTTTCTTAAACACAGAGTAAAGTGCAATATGTCGGTAATACCTTTAAAAAAGATCCTCTTGCATTAAAAAGACATATCATTCTAGGACAGTACCATCGATTTAATGTGCCTCTCCAAGACCTAGATAAAGTGCATTGTACCAGTATAAATAAATAATAAAAAATACATTTTTCATATATTTTATAGATGCAACCCGCCAAGGTTCAATAAAGTGCTTTAATTCATCTTCCTAACAACCAATGATTTTCCATTATCATCTGGGCTCTGATATAATTGACTCTGATTTACACGTTGTCCCTATTCTACTCTCTCAATAGATTTCCAAACCCCAACAAACCTATTAATCGCTTCGACCCTTTTTGGATAAGCCTATTCAAATGGCTTAGTTCAAAGCATTTTACTATACCATTCTAAATAAGTAGATACTCTAGTTGTCCACCAGTTCTGCAGAATCAAGGATTGTGCTATTGAAGAGGCGGTCACAATAAATACTCCTCCCCCCTTTTACTTTTGGTGAAGTTTGTCTCTGTTTTGACAAGCCAAAGAGTGCCACAGGAGCCTCCTGGTCAACTCTTATCTGTAAGGCAATAATAACAGCGTCTAATATTTTATTTTTTTAAACTGGGACAGCATTGGGCAGGTGAAGAATGGATAGAGCCCATCTCCTCCTCCCACTTGCTGCAGGGAACGCATGTAACATCTGATTTAGGATACATTCTACATTCTATGGAGGGTTTTAGGAGTATAATATGCCATCCAGCATGACAAAACTGACATTTGATTGAAGTTGGCAGCTCTTAAGGCATTGTTACCAAGTTTTGAGATTGTCTGCCACTTGGCCTAAGAGAAAGAACATTGCGTTGTCTCAGTAATTTTATCCTCAAAATTCTTTATTAGGTGGCATTCCTCTTGAATTCACAGAAATACCGGTTACCCACACCTCTTAGGACGCGAGACACTATTTTCTCACTAGATGCGTAATCTGTAGATATCCCCAAAAATAGAGCATGCAGCATTCTTCCCACCTAGCTTGAAGTTCCTGCCAAGTAAAACATCTCCCTGCCACCAAAAAGTGACCCATCTCTCTAAAGTTGTTTGCATTCTAGAACCATACATCGCTACACTGAATATGCAATCCCCAACTTTACATTCCCTGAGCAGCAAATTTTCATATCCTGCAGACTCGGCATTTACAGAATATACTGACTAAAGTCTCATACTATACTCTTGTAGTGTTTTATATCGAGTTTTTTTAGGAGTTTAGCTGTCTTTATAAAGGCTGGGATCTGAGATCCAGCTTCCTTCACCACCTTATCCAAAAATAAGTTATCTAAGTACCCCTTAAAATCAATTATATGAACCAATATGTCTATAAGCGAAACTTCATATTATTTACATATCTTGGGTAATGCCAATCCCCCCTGATTATTTTTCAATTGCAGCACTGAATATTTTACCCTGGGTACCTTCCAGACGAACTGTGCAAAAAGTGCTTCTAATTCTTAAAATATTTCCTATTGATTCTTATTGAGACATTTGTGAATAAAGAAATTAATGAAGGTAAGATTGAAATTTTTATAAGAATAACTCAGCCAATGATTCTTTAAAATATATTGTATTGATATGTATCGGGACATTTGTGACAACATTTTTTAATAAAGGTAAGATTTAAATATTTATAAGAGTTAGAGGGAGAAGTGTCCATCTATCTAATAAAGCTCAGATTATTTTTAGCATTGACTCATAATTCAATTAATAAAGCTCTACATTGGAATTAGTTACGTTGACACCTAGGTATCTGGTCACGAAACTGGTAAGAGCTTGCTTTAGAAGAATACTGGGAGGCTACTGCAAAAGGTGTTCAACATCAATATTTCTGTTTTGTTGTAATTTATTTTATACCCTCCAATTGATTGAAACTGCACAAGCACTGCCAACATTGTTCTTACATTCTGCTCAGCCAGCCTAAGATATAAAATAATATAGTCCGCAAACAGTTTTAGTTTGGACATGCCTTCTATTGGTGCTTCTATACCCATATTTGCCCATATCCTGACTGCCGATGGTTCAATATAAAAGGAAAATAGTACGGGCGACAAGGGACAACCCTGCCAAGTTCCCCGATTTATATCTGCCATTCATCTAGGTTGGAGGTTACAAAAACCTTGGCCTGTGCTACTTGATATACATTGCGTAGCATATCAGTAATTAGAATAGAAAACCCCACCCTCCTAAGACCGTAGAAAGGGGTGTCCAAATTCACAAGCTCATATGCTTTCCCAGCATCTCGGGTATCTGATAGGTGTTAAAATAAATCTAATGCATGAAAAATCCTGTATTTGATGACATTTACCTTCCTGCCACAAAACCTATTCGATCTTTATGAATAACCTTCTGGGCAGCTGGAGTAATTCGATTTCCCAAGATTTTCATAAAAGACTTTATAATCAGTCTTTATCAGACTGATTGGTCTATATGAGTTTATGTCACTGGGATTCTTTCCCTTTTAAACAAAGCTGACAATGTTGCATTCCTTAACAATTGATGATACCTCTCATCCTGTTTTCACAAAATGTAAAATCTCTACTAAGAAAGGTGTTAACTCTTCTTGAAATTCTTTATAGAGCTCTGATGGAAGGCCTTTCCAGTGGGCATTAAGGCTAGAGCCTGGTGTATTACTAGTGCTGTAATAACAACCACTAATCCCTACGCCTGAAAACTTTACAGCTGCGGTAAGTTGCTGTCTTGAAAATACTGATGTATTGCTTCCTTAAAAGCTGTATAATTAATTGTGTATAACTTGTTATAGTGGTCAAGAAAACTTTAACACCATTTTCTTTTGGGAGATCAAAACCTCCATCCCCGGTTTCAGCAGTTTAGTAATTAATGTGGCTTCCTGCTCCACCTAGGTTGACCAAGACAAGAATGTACCTACAATCTGGCTTTCTATGTACTCCTGTTTTTTTTTCAACGTATCTTAGAATGGTCAACAGGAAAATACAATAGCCAGTATAAAGTGATTCCAATATTACAAATACTTATCTTCTTTTCTTCTAAGAAAAGGTGATATCCAAAAGTTCATCTTACATCCAATAAAATATCAAGCTCTCTTGAAGCAATTAGATAAAAATATGAGGTGCGTAAAGGGATCATAATATATAAGAAAGAAATATTAAAGCAGGTACCATACATTCATATTTCATTTCTAGTGGTAAAAGGGGGGAACAACCTTTACAACGCAACTTTTACAACGCACTACCATTACAACGAAACTGTTACAACGCGAGTGCATTGACAACGCAGGACATTACAACGCAAGTCTTTACATCGACTTGCACTAGATGGCGTGCTAACATTAAAAATAGTGTAGTTTACTATCCCAACACCTTCCCTACTGTTACGTGGACTGGAGTTGGAATAGTAAATTACACTTTTTTAATGTTAGCACGCCATCTATTGCAAGTCGATGTAAAGACTTGCGTTGTAATGTCCTGCGTTGTCAATGCACTTGCGTTGTAAAACTTTTGTTGTAACAGCATGCGTTGTAACAGCATGCGTTGTAACGTCATACATCCGGTAAAAGGCATAAGATAAGTTTTCCGTTAAGTGTGTACAAGGTTCGAAATACATAATAGAAAGATAGTAAAACATATAGCATACATGCATAACTCAATTTTGATAATAAGGTGCATAAGATAAATTAGTTGTCTTTTCTTCTGAGAACAAACCTTGCCCAGAATTTGTAAGATTCTTAAATCCCATAGTGAACCCGGTTTTTCATCAAGCATTTGAATAAACTAGGATGTGTAAATAATTCCATATTCATAATGGAGATGGATATTTAAAGATTTAACAGTACAAACATAGTTAATTTCAGGTAGCAAAATGCATGAGTTAATCATAGCTAATTCATACATTATCATTAACCAATTGCTAGAACAGTTCAATTCCAGTTCTGTCATAATCTATTTAGTTTTACTAGAGAACCCACCCTTTTGGCATAGATAGTTTCCCGCTTAAAAACTCTTTGCATTTTAGTCAGCCATTGGGAGATTGTCAGGATCATCTTATAATTCAAATTGGCTAAGTTTAGTGATCTAGCTACTGGGGTTGCAATAAAAATAAATTGGCGTTGGTCAAGGGTTAGCTCCTCGCCTATATCAGCTCCGCAAAAAAGAGTGGCTAAAGGATAGTGGGTAAAGTTAATTGCCAATTGTTTTCCTATTTCTATAAAGATACTCTGGCAGAAATTCATTAAGTGGCTGCATGTGAAGCCCATGTGCAGCCAATCCCCAGCAGCATGTCCATATCTTAAGCATCTAGGATTGACAGCGGAAAAGAATATGTGGAGTTTGTCAGGGATAATAGATCATCCATTTACAAAACCATGCCATCCTCCTTAAATTAGCAGCACTTTCTGCATTGCAGCTAATTTTTTTATAACCCTGCCACTGCTGAATATTAAAGCAGCAGCCCGTGGAAGTACCAACTCTCTCAAGAGGATCTAAAATCACCTGCTTGTTCTACACAGATTTAAATAATCTGTTCCAACTGCCCAACCCTTTCGTTCTTAATACAAAGTGGACCTTCCCAAGAAATATACCATCGCTGTTTTCTGTACTGGTTAAACCCGAGTCGGTGCAGAGCTGAAAACCAGCAACCGATTAATATTAATTTGAAGATTTAGGATTTCCTGCCAAGATAGAAAGAGACCATTGAATCCCCAAAGGAATACATTCCTCTACTTTCATCAGGGGATAAATCTAAGAGATGCCAAATACATTGTCCTATTTCTGAATAAATGCAGTTGAAAAAGAATTTGGGGACCTTGATCATTATATTATAAAATAAGGATAAAAATAATTTAAGAATATTCATCTTAATAAGAGCAACTCATCCCATGATTGTTAGGGGGCGATTCTTCCATTGTTTAAACAAATTGCGCATTTTATTAAATGTGGGAATATAATCAAGCCTATATAAATCCTTAAGTTGAGTGGTCACAAAAATCCCCAGATACCTTATGAAACTAATTGTAAAGTAGTGTACCTGCATTGCAGAAGGCAGTATATCTAAGGAGCAGTTAAAAAGTAGCGCCTCTTATTTAGAATGATTTATTTTGTATTCCCCAATCTCTGCAAAATCTCTTATTTTAGAAATGGCTCTTGCTATGTTATGTTTATCTGCTGCTAGACAAAGAGCTATAACGTCTGCAATTAGCTTGAGTTTGGCAGACCCAGGGACAGAGGAAACAATGTGTGCACCCGTTGGTGAAATATTTACAAACTATTGATCTCCTCTAGTGCAAAGAATTTCCTTAACACTGACCAGCCACAGGTCTGCCATAGCTTGGTCCACCGGAGAACTTATCTTCGTCTGCAAGGCAGTATCAACCACTAGTTGGAGTTTAACTATTCATGCCCCCCAAGTTTTAGATTGTGCAGCCATAAAGACCACCATCTGATCGCACATTCTTGCCTTGAAAGCTCAACAAATGGAAAAAAGTGTTGCGGTGTGGTTATTCACCTGAAATAACTCTTTAATCCATTTTATCATATTTGTCAACCATTCCTGGATAGAGATGAGACGATCCTTTATGCCACCTTGACCTTCCTCTTCGTCAAGCTTCTAATTCTATCTTCACACTAATCACTGAATGGTCCTAAAATAAATGTGCCCATATTTTGGAATCAAGACACTTAAGGGAATAAGAGATAAAAAAAATAGTCTATGCAAGAGGCAGACTGGAATTGTCAAGAGTAACAAGTGTATTGTGGCATTTCCCGGTATGCCCTACGCCATGGGTCAATCAATTGATGGTCTTCTGTCATTACATCCAATACTTTTTTGAATTTTATAAATTATAGGAACCGACGCTCCTCTAGCCAGTTCGTTAATCTTAATGATAGATTTAGGATCATCTGGATTTGGAGTGTACTAATTCACAAAATTGAATAAATTGCCATTTATCCTTGCTTTAATCCAAATCCATCTATCATGTGGGTCCCTCTGAACCCTTATGATCTTCCAGTCTATCCCTCCCCCAAAGTAGATTGCCCCTTATAGCCATCACCGCAGAAGCAGCAAATTCCTTGAAATGATATTTAGGAATAAAAAGCTTTGGAGTATTTGTCTTTAAATGAGTTCCTTCGAGTAACAGCATTTGAGGTGAAAAAGAGGTTAATCATCTAATTAGCCTGCCATACTTTTGCTTATTAGATACTCCATTAACAATAATCGATATTATACATATTTCAAGACCAACCCTCCTAAAACTCTGCTTTAAGTCCAAGCCTCATAAACAGAAAAGTTCCCAACATTATATTTCGTCCATGGTTCTGCTCTTTTTTAAAAAGCGTGCTCCCACCTACCAAAACCCTCCCTTACCTCCCCTCCCACCCCAGGGTGAAGGGAAATTACCCACAATACCCATCTCCAAACTCTCTTGGTGGGCGCCTGGGTGAACGCCCTTTCTGAGTGTCATGTTGGTGCACCCCGAGTGAACTGCTCATCTCCACATCCCCCTAATATTAATAATTCTAGATTTCTCCCATCTTTGGTGCCAATCAAGTCCTGGGCCCTTGGAAGTAGGTATAAAGTGCTGTACCTACCAAAATCAATGCATTCCTGTTGTTGCGCTGCTCTGAGCTAGCACATCTCTTTTGAATACGACGCATCCCAATTGCTGCGAGGTTCAAGTACAGGTCGTAGGAGCGGCACATCACCTACAGTTTTGAGTCATGTCCGACTTGCACGGCAAGGAACCGACGCATCGCCAACAAGGGATCTGCGATGATGCATCCTTTCCTCTACTCCACACATCGGATCTTCACCAACAACGCAAACAAGGTACTTTGCGGTGGGAAGAGGTTGGTGCCTGCAAACGATGCTCCATCACAGTTGGCCTAAATGTTTGGATTTGACCTAGTTTAGAGCAACTAGATAGCCCCTTTTGGTGCTTTATGATTTAATCACTACAAAATGGTTAATTATTAGAAAATTCATATCTTCTTTTGATTTTGTTTTGTTCATGAACACATACGCTATTTTTCTAACATGGTGTGGAGTCGTTTTATGGTGTTTTCACTGTGCTACTTTTTGAAGCATTGCACAAAAACTTTACACATTGCCTCCTAAGTTAAGCCTGACTTCTCTGTGTCAAGCTGCCAGATGGTAAGCATAGGTTAATTTAGGGTGTGTTGCTGACTTAGGATTGTGGTTCCTGGGTGCATGTCACTGCCGACCAGAAACCCAATTTCTGACATTTCATTTTTGAACTGCCAAAATGAACATTTTGCCAGGCCTAAAACTTCCTAGTTAATACTTATAACTCACCCCTAATTTAGGTACTAATGGCCTCTAGGGCAGGATGCATTTGATTTAAATTGTGAGCCGTGTGTGCTTATTTTCACATGTCCTCGCAGTGAAAAACTCCTGAGGTTATGTTTTACTGTTCAACCCCTTCGCTGATAGTCCTTACCCCCCCCCCCCCCGTGCTAAGCTTTTGTTTTGGCTATTTGGGGTAGTTCACGCTTAGGCCCCTATAACATTGTAACCATATAAGGTATACATGCCAAATTTGATTCCTTTTTTTCCAACTTCATGGGGATTCTAAAGGTACCCAGGGTTTGTTGATTCCCCTGGAGGGGACCCAGAAATTAGCCAAAATACAGCAATTTTTTTTCGGAAGGTGAAAATGGGAAAAAAGTGCTACAGATAAAAGCGTCTGCTTTTTCCCTGCAAATGGTATAAAAAAAGGGGTTGTGGTGCTGAAATCACTGTCTTCCCAGCTTTCAGGGACAAGCAGACCTTTGTCAGAAAATCAACATTTTGCACACAGTTTTGGCATTTTTCTGGGATATAGTCTATTTTTGCTTTGTTTTGTGCTTTCAACCTCCTTCCAGTTAATGGTAGAAATGGGTATGAAAGCAATAATGGACCCTGAAAAGCTATACATTTTAGAAAAGTAGACTAAATTCTGAATTTAGCAATGGTTCATTTTTGTAGATCCTTCAAGGTTTCTTTATAGAAACTAACAGTTAAATATAGGAAAAATTGAAAATTATATGACAAAAAAAATCCTTTTGTGTCACTGTTTTCACCTGTAACTTTTTCTAGTTATGACAACTGTTTGAAAGCAATATAACGTTACATCCGCTGGACAATTCTGGTTGTGGGAATATATAGGACTTGTAGGTTCACCGAGAACCTGACGAACCCAGAGCCAATAACTGAGCAGCGACTTGCAATGATTTTTTATTATATACCGGGTATATAGTAATTATTTTGGGAAAATATATACATGATAAAATCGGTATGAAAGACACCTATGTATTTCTGAAATGCGAACAAAATATAGAGTTTAGAAACAGAAGATATTTGCACATTTCCGAAATTGGGAATACCCATACTAGCATGAGAATTATAGGACATTTTTCAAAATGACTTCTTTTCAACACATTGTCTTTCATTTGGAAGGCAGAAATGCATCAAAAGTCAATAGGTAATAACAGTTGCTCTACAATTTTTGTTCCCCTAAGTCTCCCGATAAAAATGGTATCTCACTTGTGTGGGTAGGCCTAGTGCCCATGACAGGAAACGGCTCAAAACGCAACGTGGACATACCACATTTTCATAATGAAAAATGACCCCTTTTTTGCAAAGTGCCTAGCTGTAGTTTTTTAACCCTAGCTCTGCCGACACCTAGGGAAAGCTACCAAACCCACACATTTCTGAACACTAGACACCGGGGGTATTCCAGGAAGGTATGGCTTGTGTGGATCCCCTAACGTTTTCTTACCCAAAACCTCCTGCAAACCTCAAATGTAGCTGAAAAAATCACTTTTTCCACACATTGTTGTGTGGGAAAGTTGTGGTATCACCGGGCTGAAACAAATTTCCTACCACCCAGTGTTCCTCCAGGTCTCCCGATAAAAATGGTGCCTCACTCGTGTGGGAGGCCCAAGCACCCGTGGCAGGCAAGGGCCCAAAACATATGGAGGCGACATCAAAATTGCCTATCACAAAACAACCTGGTTTTGCAAGGGGCGTCACCTGGGTTTTTGGCCCCGTGCTCGGCAGCCAGCTGGGGAAACCTACCAAACCCACACATTTCTAAACACTAGACACCTGGGGGATTTCAGGGAGATATGGCTTGCGTGGATCCCCCAACGTTGTTTTACCCAGAATCCCCTGCAAACCTCAAATTTAGTTGAAAAAATAACTTTTTCCACACATTTTGTGTGGGAAAGTTGTGGCATCACCGAGCTGACACAAATTAACTACCACCCAGAGTTCCCCCGGGTCTCCCGATAAAAATGGTGCCTCACTCGTGTGCAAGGCCCAAGTACCCAGGACAGGCAAGGGCCCAAAACCTACTGAGGCAGCATCAAATTGCCTATCACAAATCAACCTGGTTTTGCAAGGGGGTCCCCTGGGATTTTGGCATCGTACTCGCGGCCAGCTCGGGAAACCTACCAAACCCACACATTTCTGTAAACTAGACACCTGCGGGATTCCAGGGAGGTATGGGTTGCGTGGATCCCCCAACGTTGTCTTACCCAGAATCACTGCAAACCTCAAATATTTCTAAAAAAAACACTTTTTCCACACATTTTTGTTTTGGAAAGTTGTGGCATCAACCAGCTGCCAAAAATTTCCTACCACCCAGTGTTCCCCCAGGTCTCCCGATAAAAATGGTGCCTCATTCGTGTGGGAGGCCCAAGTACCCGCGACAGGCAAGGGCCCAAAACGTATTGAGGAGACATCCAAATTGCCCATCACAAAACAACCTGGTTTTGCAAGGGGGAACAGCTGGGTTTTTGGCCCTGTGCTCGGCGGCCAGCTAGGGAAACCTACCAAACCCACACATTTCTGAAAACTAGGCACCTGGGGAATTCTAGGGAAGTATGGCTTGTGTGGATCCCCCAATATTTTCTTACCCAGAATACCCTGTAAATCTCAAATTTAACTGAAAAAATCACTTTTTCCACACATTTTTGTGTGGGAAAGTTGTGGCATCACCGGGCTGACACAAATTTCCTACTACCCAGCATTCCCCCGGGTCTCCCGATAAAAATGGTGCCCCATTCGTGTTGGAGGACCAAGTACCCAGGACAGGCAAGGGTCCAAAATCTACTGAGGCGACATCAAAATTGCCTAGCACTAAAAAACCTGGTTTTGGAAGGGGGGGTCACCTGGAATTTTGGCCCCGTGCTCACGGCCAGCTGGGGAAACGTACCAAACCCACACATTTCTAAAAACTAGTCACCCGGGGGATTTCAGGGAGGTATGGCTTGCGTGGATCCCCCAATGTTTTCTTACCCAGAATACCCTGCAAACCTCAAATTTAGCTGAAAAAACCCCTTTTTCCACACATTTTTGTGTCGGAAAGTTGTGGCATCACCGGGCTGAAACAAATTTCCTACCACCCAGTGTTCCTCCAGGTCTCCCGATAAAAATGGGGTCTCACTCGTGTGGGAGGCCCAAGCACCCGCGGCAGGCAAGGGCCCAAAACATATGGAGCCGACATCAAAATTGCCTATCACAAAACAACCTGGTTTTGCAAGGGGCGTCACCTGGGTTTTTGGCCCCGTGCTCGGCAGCCAGCTGGGGAAACCTACCAAACCCACACGTTTCTAAAAACTAGACACCCGGGGGATTTCAGGGAGATATGGCTTGTGTGGATCCCCCAATGTTTTCTTACCCAGAATCCCCTGCAAACCTCAAATTTAGCTGAAAAAATCCCTTTTTCCACACATTTTTGTGTGGGAAAGTTGTGGCATCACCGGGCTGAAACAAATTTCCTACCACCCAGTATTCCCCCGAGTCTCCCAATAACAATGGTGCCTCACTCGTGTGGGACGCTCAAGGACCCGTGCCAGGCAAGGGCCAGAAACATTTTGTGGTAGGCATTTTTGATGTCGCCTCAAAATGACCTGGTTTTGCAAGTGAGGTCACCTGGGATTTTCAGCTAAATTTGAGGTTTGCAGGGGATTCTTGTATCTTTACAAGTGCTCACACATATAAAGAGAGAAGAGTCTATTTTTTTTATGTTCGGAGACTCTCCATTCATGATGATCCCTTTGTGAATGCCAAACAATCATAAACTTACACAAACGTGTCCGTTTACTTTTGTGCATCAGGCCCATGGTGTTTATATTCAAATGAATTGTATTTAACAATAACCTTCAATGGTAAAATCAGATTTTAGATTATAATTTTGAAAATGCCACTTTTAGAACCTCTGCATTTTCCTGCCCATATGATTCTAAGGGCTACTATGTGTTTCCAGCTGTTTGGAATGTTAATGGCTTTCTATTAAGAATGTGTATTAAGCCCAGACAGTGAACAATAGGTCCTATGTTAAACATCAATATTTATGTTTTGTTGTGATTAATTGTATACCCTTCAATTGATTGAAACTGCACAAACTCTGCCAACATTGTTCTTATATTCTGCCCTGCCAGCCTAAGATGTACAATTGTATAGTCCACAAACAGTTTTAGTTTGGACATGACACCTATTGGTGCTTCTATACCCATATTTGCCCTGATCCTGACTGCCAATGTTTCAATAAAAAAAGAAAATAGTCTGTGCGACAAGGGACAACCCTGCCAAGTTCCCCGATTTATATCTACAATCCATTCAAGTTAGAGGTTACAAAATTCTTGGCCTGTGCTCCTTGATATACATTGTGTAGCATATCAGTAATTAGACTAGAAAACCTCAGCCTCTTATGATCATAGAAAGGGGAGTCCCATTTCACGAGGTCCAATTCTTTTTCAGCATCTCGGGTATCTGATTGGTGTTAAAAAAAATCTAATGCATGAAACATCCTGTATTTGATGAAATTTGCCATCCTGCCACAAAACCTATCTGATCTTTATGAATGACTTTCCGGGTAGCTGGAGTGATTAGATTTGCCCAGATTTTCATTAAGACTTTATAATCAGTCTTTATCATGCTGATAGGTCTAAATTAGTTTATGTCACTGGGATTCTTTCACTTTTTAACAAAGCTGACAATGTTGGATTCTTTAAAAATTGATGATACCTCTCATCCTGTTTTCACAAAATTAAAAATCTCTCCTAAGAAAGGTATTACCTCTCCTTGAAATGCTTTATAGAGCCCTGATGGAAGCCTTTTGTTCCTACACGCCTTTCCAGTGGGCATTGAGGCTAGAGCCTACTGGATTTCTAGTGCTGTAATATCAACCACTAAACCCTTCGTCTGAAAACTTGACAGCTGCGGGAAATTGCTGCCTTGAAAATACTGATGTATTGCTTCCTTCAAAGCTGTATATTTAGTTGTGTTTAACTTGTTATAGTGGTCAAGAAAACTTTAACACCATTTCCTTTTGGGAGATCAAAATCCTCATCCCCCATTTCTGCAGTTCAGTAATTAATGTGGTTTCCTGCTTCACCTAGGTTGGCCAAGCCAAGAATGTACCTACAATCTGGCTTTCTATGTAAACCTGTTTTTTTTTCAATGTAGCTTAGAATGGTCAACAGGAAAATA
Source organism: Triturus cristatus (assembly GCF_964204655.1). Taxonomy (NCBI): domain Eukaryota; kingdom Metazoa; phylum Chordata; class Amphibia; order Caudata; family Salamandridae; genus Triturus; species Triturus cristatus. The sequence continues at coordinate 1,709,469,995 of NC_140590.1, forward strand.
TAATAGCCAGTATAAAGTGATTCCAATATTACAAATACTTGTTTCTGCTAAGAAAAGGGGATATCCAAAAGTTCCTCTTACAACCAATCAAAAATCAAGTTCTATTGAAGCAATTAGATAAAAATATGAAGTGCGTATAGGATTCATAATACATAGGAAAGAAATAATAAAGCATGTACGATACAGTCATATCTCATTTCTAGTGATAAAAGGCATAAGATAAGTTAAGTGTGTAGAAGGTTCGATATACTTAAGAGAAAGATAGTAAAACATATAACATGCATGCATAACTCAATTTCAAAATAATGAAGTTCATAAGATATATTTTTTGTCTTTTCTTTAGAGAACAAATCTTGCCCGGAATTTGTTAGATTCTTAAATCCAATAGAGAACCCTGTTTTTCATCAAGCATTGAATAAAATAGGATGTGTAAATAATTCCATGTTCATATTAGAGATGGCTATTTAAAGATTTAACAGTACAAACACAGTTAATGTCAGGTAGTAAAATGCATGAGTTATTCATGGCTAAATCATACATTATCAATAACCAATTGCTAGAACAGTTTAATTCCAGTTCTGCCATATTCTGTTTAGTTTAACTAGAGAACTCACCCTTTTTGGCATAGATAGTTTCCCACTTAAAAACTCTTTGAATTTTAGTCAGCCATTGGGAGATTATCGGGATCGTCTTATATTTCCAATTGGCTAAGTTTAGTGATCTTGCTACTGGGGTTGCAATAAAAATAAATTGGTGTTGGCCGAGGGTTAGCTCTTCGCCTATATCAGCTCTGCAAAACAGAGCCCCATAAGTATTGGGGGAAAGGTTAATTGCCATTTTTTTCTTATTTATATAATGACACTCTGTCAGAAATTCATTCATTGGGGCTGCAGGTGAACCCCATTTGCAGCCAATCCCCAGTAGCATGTCTATATATATATAAACTTCTTTATTCGGTTTTTACAAATTGTAAAACCATAAAAGGTACATTTCACAGAAAAATACAAATATACAATAAAACAGAAAATCATAATAAAATAAGATTTACACAGGTCCAGAGTCAAGTGTTTTACAAAAAGCAATTCTTATGATTTCAATACCGTATTTGGGAATACATCTAACATATTTTTTACAGATTTTTCCTATGCTTTACGATACATTTTAAAAAATTAAGGACACGATAACAGACCAGTTCAGATTCTAGCAGTTGAAGACGTAACATAGCTGGACGACATTGTCTAAGTCCCCACTGCTTTAATAAGGAAAGTAGCCAAACCCTCCTATGTGAATGGTGGAATTTACAAAACAGTATTGTGTGTAGGTTTGACTGTATTGATTCCTCATCACAAGGACAAGTAGAGAGAATTGGATCCCAATTTTTTCTATCTGGGAATGCTACTAATCTGTGAAAAAGATCTAGTCTGAATCTTGTTAATAACATTCTATCATAGGTACTAATCTGTAATGTAAGATAGGGCTGAATAAAAAACATGAGCTGGGTCATATTGGCATGGAGAACCGGGGGTTTTGTCCACTCGGATGTCAGCCTCAGTGATTCTAGATGTGTCAGGGCCAGTTGTTTCAGTGATCGCTTTCATACTTCGATAATATTTTTAGGTTCAAGATAATATTTCTCCAATCCGAGATCATTGAAGAAGTTTCTGATATACCGAAGCCATTTGATTTTTGCTGATTGGTCAAGGATCATTGAATCTGCCACAATTTCCTGAGTTAAAATGTTTTTATCAGAGGTCCAAATGCGCCGCCAAAGCAATAGTGGTTGAATCTTTAGTAGATCCTCTAAATAAGGGATTCCGAGTTCTAAATGGGAAGCGTAAGTCGAAGTACTACGCGGTGTTGCTAAGAGGAATCTAAGGAAGGTGTTTTCAACCACCTGTAGGGCACTAACATCTGCGTATCCCCAGAGTCCCGCCCCATAGAGTGCAATGGCCTGACATTTGGCTATATATATTCTTAGTAATTCCACTGGGGGCCTTTTCCCCAGTCTCTGAGATAAACTCATCAAGGAAGTTATTGCTCTTTTGAGAAGATGACATCTGGCCTCTACTGCTGGTCTCCAATTAAGTTTTTCATCAATCATGATGCCCAGGTAGCAGTACTGAGTGGTTAGCTCCAGTTTTTGATCTTTAAGGTAAATATTCTTTAGGCGTTTTTTCCCGCTACCTGCTACCATGATGAATGTTTTTTTAACGTTTACTTGTAGATCCAACCCACCCATGAAATCGACATATCTGTTCAGGGATCTTTGTAGTTCTCGCGGCGTGCGTGCCAAAATGACAGCATCATCTGCATAGAGCAGGGCGGGAATCAGGCGTTGTTTTACTCGTGGTAGGTCCTGCGCCCCCTTCAACATCTCCTCCTCTAGTCCATTTGTGTACAGAGAGAAGAGGAAGGGAGCCAGGGCACATCCCTGCCTGACTCCACGCTCTACATCAAATGGTGCTGTCAACTCCCCCCTCGTGCCAAAACGGACCCTTGCTGATGCGTTTGAATACAGTTCTCTTAAAAAATCTAAAAGAGGGGGGTCCACTCCCATGTGAGCCAAGATCATCCAAAGTTTTGCGTGCGAGACGCAATCGAATGCGGCGGACAGGTCCACATAAACCATGTTGACTGTGTCCTTCTTTGCTTGGAGATATTTGCCCACTATCAAACTGAGATTAAGAGCCTGCTCTACAGTTCCGAAACCCTCCCGAAATCCAAATTGAAGATCTAAAACGATATCTCCCTCCTCAGCCCAGTTCCGGAGTCGTTCAAGCACGACTCTGCCAACAACCTTTCCCAAAGAGTCTAATAAGGAGATCGGACGGTAGCATTTCACGTCTTGACGATCACCCTTTTTGAAAATGGGGACCATAATCGATTTTGTCCAGGATTTTAACAGACCCAACTTCACTGCTGCAGTACATACTCTCGTGAGAATGGGGGACCAGAGATCTAAATTGAATTTAAAAAGATCCACTGGAACCCCATCTGGGCCTGGGGCTTTCCCACTTTTGCTCGCTTCCAAGGCCACTATAACTTCAGAAATATCGAAGTACAGGGGAATTGGATATACAACTGTTGGAAGTAGCGATTGTGTCCCTGCCGGTGTAGCTGTATTTTTAAAGATCTTAGAAAAATGGGACACCCAGATATCTTCCTCTATTACAACTTCTATCTTTGGGCTGTCTTTAACTTGTAAGTAAGGGGTTTTAACAGTTCTCCAAAAGGCGACACTGTTATTGGAGACGGCACTGGAGTGTAAATCATTCCAAAGTTTCTCTTTTAAATATTTGATTCTTTGCTTACGTGCCCATCGATATTGATGTCTCAGAGATTGGATCTGAGCCTGATCTCTATCAGTTTTATTTAACGCCTCCTTTAATTTAGTTAAAGCCATAGTACAGCTATGGTTAAACCACCCTTTAGTAGTTGGATTTGAATTGTTTGAAGTTACTGTGAGAAGTCCCTTAATTTTCTCTAATATTTGTACAAAATTATTTAGGACTTCTACGTCTGATACTCCTAAATCCAAACACTTAATTATAGTTGCATATGCCTCATTTACCAATTTTCCTGTGATTTCTTCCGGGTTCACTTTTCCCCATTTTAATGTGTAACCATTTTGCCTTCCTAGCTCAAGATTATTTTGTGCGAGGGTCTTCGCTATAACAGCAGTTGGAGATTGACAATCAGTTACATGACACTCCATCCTAAGGGCAGAATGATCACTTAAATCATTTGTCAAGACCTCAAACAGCCTGACTCGAGGCAACAGTCCTATTGATCAGAGGATATAATCTACTGTCGTTTTGTGGCCCCGGCCCACGTATGTTGGTTGCAGGGAATTTGTACCTGGACTTGGTTCATTAGCGATTACAAGTTCCAGGACTGTTAGAACATTATTCATTGCGTTCCCCCCCCTGCTATGAGAAAAGTGCATATGGGGAATATCGTTTTCATCCACAATCCCGCAACGATTTTTCCCGACATGTGGGCATGGGTGTAGATTCAAATCTCCTCCCCATAGAAGATGGGCTGCCCCTTTTCCTATCCTTAATTTGTGGATTAAGCTGTATATTTAGTTGTGTTTAACTTGTTATAGTGGTCAAGAAAACTTTAACACCATTTCCTTTTGGGAGATCAAAATCCTCATCCCCCATTTCTGCAGTTCAGTAATTAATGTGGTTTCCTGCTTCACCTAGGTTGGCCAAGCCAAGAATGTACCTACAATCTGGCTTTCTATGTAAACCTGTTTTTTTTTCAATGTAGCTTAGAATGGTCAACAGGAAAATATAATAGCCAGTATAAAGTGATTCCAATATTACAAATACTTGTTTCTGCTAAGAAAAGGGGATATCCAAAAGTTCCTCTTACAACCAATCAAAAATCAAGTTCTATTGAAGCAATTAGATAAAAATATGAAGTGCGTATAGGATTCATAATACATAGGAAAGAAATAATAAAGCATGTACGATACAGTCATATCTCATTTCTAGTGATAAAAGGCATAAGATAAGTTAAGTGTGTAGAAGGTTCGATATACTTAAGAGAAAGATAGTAAAACATATAACATGCATGCATAACTCAATTTCAAAATAATGAAGTTCATAAGATATATTTTTTGTCTTTTCTTTAGAGAACAAATCTTGCCCGGAATTTGTTAGATTCTTAAATCCAATAGAGAACCCTGTTTTTCATCAAGCATTGAATAAAATAGGATGTGTAAATAATTCCATGTTCATATTAGAGATGGCTATTTAAAGATTTAACAGTACAAACACAGTTAATGTCAGGTAGTAAAATGCATGAGTTATTCATGGCTAAATCATACATTATCAATAACCAATTGCTAGAACAGTTTAATTCCAGTTCTGACATATTCTGTTTAGTTTAACTAGAGAACTCACCCTTTTTGGCATAGATAGTTTCCCGCTTAAAAACTCTTTGAATTTTAGTCAGCCATTGGGAGATTATCGGGATCGTCTTATATTTCCAATTGGCTAAGTTTAGTGATCTTGCTACTGGGGTTGCAATAAAAATAAATTGGTGTTGGCCGAGGGTTAGCTCTTCGCCTATATCAGCTCTGCAAAACAGAGCCCCATAAGTATTGGGGGAAAGGTTAATTGCCATTTTTTTCTTATTTATATAATGACACTCTGTCAGAAATTCATTCATTGGGGCTGCAGGTGAACCCCATTTGCAGCCAATCCCCAGTAGCATGTCTATATATATATAAACTTCTTTATTCGGTTTTTACAAATTGTAAAACCATAAAAGGTACATTTCACAGAAAAATACAAATATACAATAAAACAGAAAATCATAATAAAATAAGATTTACACAGGTCCAGAGTCAAGTGTTTTACAAAAAGCAATTCTTATGATTTCAATACCGTATTTGGGAATACATCTAACATATTTTTTACAGATTTTTCCTATGCTTTACGATACATTTTAAAAAATTAAGGACACGATAACAGACCAGTTCAGATTCTAGCAGTTGAAGACGTAACATAGCTGGACGACATTGTCTAAGTCCCCACTGCTTTAATAAGGAAAGTAGCCAAACCCTCCTATCTGAATGGTGGAATTTACAAAACAGTATTGTGTGTAGGTTTGACTGTATTGATTCCTCATCACAAGGACAAGTAGAGAGAATTGGATCCCAATTTTTTCTATCTGGGAATGCTACTAATCTGTGAAAAAGATCTAGTCTGAATCTTGTTAATAACATTCTATCATAGGTACTAATCTGTAATGTAAGATAGGGCTGAATAAAAAACGTGAGCTGGGTCATATTGGCATGGAGAACCGGGGGTTTTGTCCACTCGGATGTCAGCCTCAGTGATTCTAGATGTGTCAGGGCCAGTTGTTTCAGTGATCGCTTTCATACTTCGATAATATTTTTAGGTTCAAGATAATATTTCTCCAATCCGAGATCATTGAAGAAATTTCTGATATACCGAAGCCATTTGATTTTTGCTGATTGGTCAAGGATCATTGAATCTGCCACAATTTCCTGAGTTAAAATGTTTTTATCAGAGGTCCAAATGCACCGCCAAAGCAATAGTGGTTGAATCTTTAGTAGATCCTCTAAATAAGGGATTCCGAGTTCTAAATGGGAAGCGTAAGTCGAAGTACTACGCGGTGTTGCTAAGAGGAATCTAAGGAAGGTGTTTTCAACCACCTGTAGGGCACTAACATCTGCGTATCCCCAGAGTCCCGCCCCATAGAGTGCAAGGGCCTGACATTTGGCTATATATATTCTTAGTAATTCCACTGGGGGCCTTTTCCCCAGTCTCTGAGATAAACTCATCAAGGAAGTTATTGCTCTTTTGAGAAGATGACATCTGGCCTCTACTGCTGGTCTCCAATTAAGTTTTTCATCAATCATGATGCCCAGGTAGCAGTACTGAGTGGTTAGCTCCAGTTTTTGATCTTTAAGGTAAATATTCTTTAGGCGTTTTTTCCTGCTACCTGCTACCATGATGAATGTTTTTTTAACGTTTACTTGTAGATCCAACCCACCCATGAAATCGACATATCTGTTCAGGGATCTTTGTAGTTCTCGCGGCGTGCGTGCCAAAATGACAGCATCATCTGCATAGAGCAGGGCGGGAATCAGGCGTTGTTTTACTCGTGGTAGGTCCTGCGCCCCCTTCAACATCTCCTCCTCTAGTCCATTTGTGTACAGAGAGAAGAGGAAGGGAGCCAGGGCACATCCCTGCCTGACTCCACGCTCTACATCAAATGGTGCTGTCAACTCCCCCCTCGTGCCAAAACGGACCCTTGCTGATGCGTTTGAATACAGTTCTCTTAAAAAATCTAAAAGAGGGGGGTCCACTCCCATGTGAGCCAAGATCATCCAAAGTTTTGCGTGCGAGACGCAATCGAACGCGGCGGACAGGTCCACATAAACCATGTAGACTGTGTCCTTCTTTGCTTGGAGATATTTGCCCACTATCAAACTGAGATTAAGAGCCTGCTCTACAGTTCCGAAATCCAAATTGAAGATCTGAAACGATATCTCCCTCCTCAGCCCAGTTCCGGAGTCGTTCAAGCACGACTCTGCCAACAACCTTTCCCAAAGAGTCTAATAAGGAGATCGGACGGTAGCATTTCACGTCTTGACGATCACCCTTTTTGAAAATGGGGACCATAATCGATTTTGTCCAGGATTTTAACAGACCCAACTTCACTGCTGCAGTACATACTCTCGTGAGAATGGGGGACCAGAGATCTAAATTGAATTTAAAAAGATCCACTGGAACCCCATCTGGGCCTGGGGCTTTCCCACTTTTGCTCGCTTCCAAGGCCACTATAACTTCAGAAATATCGAAGTACAGGGGAATTGGATATACAACTGTTGGAAGTAGCGATTGTGTCCCTGCCGGTGTAGCTGTATTTTTAAAGATCTTAGAAAAATGGGACACCCAGATATCTTCCTCTATTACAACTTCTATCTTTGGGCCGTCTTTAACTTGTAAGTAAGGGGTTTTAACAGTTCTCCAAAAGGCGACACTGTTATTGGAGACGGCACTGGAGTGTAAATCATTCCAAAGTTTCTCTTTTAAATATTTGATTCTTTGCTTACGTGCCCATCGATATTGATGTCTCAGAGATTGGATCTCAGCCTGATCTCTATCAGTTTTATTTAACGCCTCCTTTAATTTAGTTAAAGCCATAGTACAGCTATGGTTAAACCACCCTTTAGTAGTTGGATTTGAATTGTTTGAAGTTACTGTGAGAAGTCCCTTAATTTTCTCTAATATTTGTACAAAATTATTTAGGACTTCTACGTCTGATACGCCTAAATCCAAACACTTAATTATAGTTGCATATGCCTCATTTACCAATTTTCCTGTGATTTCTTCCGGGTTCACTTTTCCCCATTTTAATGTGTAACCATTTTGCCTTCCTAGCTCAAGATTATTTTGTGCGAGGGTCTTCGCTATAACAGCAGTTGGAGATTGACAATCAGTTACATGACACTCCATCCTAAGGGCAGAATGATCACTTAAATCATTTGTCAAGACCTCAAACAGCCTGACTCGAGGCAACAGTCCTATTGATCAGAGGATATAATCTACTGTCGTTTTGTGGCCCCGGCCCACGTATGTTGGTTGCAGGGAATTTGTACCTGGACTTGGTTCATTAGCGATTACAAGTTCCAGGTCTGTTAGAACATTATTCATTGCGTTCCCCCCCCTGCTATGAGAAAAGTGCATATGGGGAATTTCGTTTTCATCCACAATCCCGCAACGATTTTTCCCGACATGTGGGCATGGGTGTAGATTCAAATCTCCTCCCCATAGAAGATGGGCTGCCCCTTTTCCTATCCTTAATTTGTGGATTAACTTTTCCTTAATGTTAGAAAGAACAGTCAGGAGTTTGTCCTCTTCTAGGTTGTTATAAAAATTGAGCAATAGGATTGACTCTTTGTTTTTTTGCACAAGGGAGAGTAACTGGAAATTTGGATCATACACTACTACAGATACTTTCAAAAAGTTGACTGTATTTGCGATGTATGTGATCAACCCTCCCTTGGGTCTGCCTACATTAGTACCCAGGGCGGGAGTGAAAAATGTTTTATAGCCCTGAAGATGGAGCTCGGTCATGGACCATGTCTCCTGAAGACGTATGATTTTCCCCAACTCCAAGAAGGTAACAGCCGTCCCATCATCAATTTTGGAGCGGAGGCCCGCTATGTTCCAAAAGAGGATAGGTAAGGGCTGCGATTCTATATTAGTCGGGGCTTCATTTGCTATATGAGTCGTTTTTCCTTTGGGTTCTGGGTAACATATCTTGGAGTTAATGATTTCAGGGTAGGTCACAAGCTCATTGGTTAGAAAGATTGTTTTTACCTTGGGCATTGGATGACGTGTTGTTTCTGTCGACTCTAATAGTCAGTCAACTGATTCAAGGACACTGTACCTATTTGCCGTCGGAATACTGGACCAAAAATCCCTTTGGGGTGGCTCTCTGTATGCCATACGAGTGACCCAATCCTCCCGTCCTCCTCCCCAATGTTGTGGCCCGGATGAATGCCAGGGGCCGTCGTGGTCATAATGGCGGGAACCCGCTACTTGCCAATAATTAGATTGTTTCCCATGAGGTAAAGCTGTTACTTCCCAGGGGCGAGCAAAATGATTTGGGATCCCTTTATCGAGGCCGGAAGGATAGAAAAAGGAGAGTCTCCTAGTTCCTATTTCCTCGTTTACATTCGAGAATTCCCAGGAGCAAATATAGTTTACCACTCTTGGGTCCTCGAATGTGATCAGAATGCAATCTCCTGGTATAGTTTTTCTACTATTTCCCACCCATGGGGTCCTGCGTACCATCAGAATCCTACAAGTCCAATTTGCTGGTACAGGACGGTTAGTATTTAGCCAGTATTGGACCTTATTTTTCAATGACCACGTAGGTTCTGTATTTGGGTTGTCTATTTCAGGGACACCTGTCATTACAACCACGAAGGGAGTTGCTTCAGGGGGCAAATCAACAGCCAGACTAGTTTCAAGAGGCTTCCTTAAATCGCCTCTGTTGCTGTCAGGCGCCACGGTTTTTGTGGGGGCTTTATTTGGGGACAATGTTTTTGTGTTAGGCATCAGTTTTTTAGGTGCCAGGGTTATCGGGACAGAGGTTTTTTCTGTCGGGGCATTGCTCTGAGGCGAAGTTGTCACGGGATTTAGGGTAGATTCCACTACTCTGTTGATGTTTCGTACTTTAGAAGGTGGTAATTTTGGTGTTACTTTTACAGGTAAAGTTTCTGAGACTTTATTTTGTCTGTGTACTGGCTTTTGGGGGGGCATCTTAGTTCTTTCCCTACTATGGTCCCCAGGGCCTTGCTTAAGCTTCATAACATTTGTCAGGTTCGATAGCTGGTGCTCTATCTGTATTAGTCTTGATTCAAGTGGAGCGAGGGAAGATTTTAGGAGGGCTGTGAGATTGTTAATCAATTGTGAATTTTCAATCTCATTTCTTGTTTTACTAGATGGTAGATGCATAGGAACTTCCTCGCTTATTAATTCTAAAATATCATGCGTAGACTGATTTATCGCTATAGGGTCAGTTAACTGTTCTGCACTGTGAGGTACGATCTCTTCCCCACTACGCTGATCGGCAATTTCTCGAGAGCTAGAATTTTTAGAGTTATTTTTTCGTTTCCGTATGGCGCCCTCTCTCCTCCCTCTTGATTGTCTCAAATCTTCCGGTGTTAATTGAGGAATCATCTCTGGTGTCCTCTCTAAGTCTAGACTTAGCTGAAACTCAGATAGTTGAGAGGCCGATAGATCAACGTTGTTTGGCAGGCTACGCCTACCCTCGCAGGATAACCTGCGCCCAGTGGTGCTAAGAGTTTCCGGGGTTTTCGCATTCCTTAGGTTACCAATGGACGATCTCCTAGCCAAAGCTAAATCCAAAGACACCCTACCTTCTATTAAGCTGATACTTTGGTCAATAAATGTATTTGCTTTGGCTATGAAATCATTCATGGGGCCTGAAAGTTTCCCCCCACCCCCCTTCACTTTAGATTTTTTTCCTCTGGTTAATACCATATTTCCTGAATACCAGTGGAAATGGGTGAGGATTTAAGTGCACGTATTGATCGAAAATGCTCAAACTTTTAAAACATAAATATACACTAATAATATAATAAAATTACATGTAGTAATACGTACACAGTTCACAAAGAGTTAAGAGCGTTAGGGGGATGGCCCGGTCTCTTCCGTTCTCTAACGGCCTCAAACGGCCCGCTCTTTGCCCGGTCTTAGCCCCGTGCTAAGACCCGCGCGCGTCCCGCTAGCGTGTGAAGGCAAGATTATGTTCTTAAGGAAAAAGGAGACGGTGTTGGGGGAGGAGTCGGGAAGAGGACCAGGTACAGCTGATCTGCGCCACGCGCAGCACCCTGGTCCTCGCAGTCCCGAATGCGCCGGGCACTCACAGTGAACAGAGTGTCCAGGTACGCTCCCTCGCCGATCTCGGGCGAAATTCAGCAATCCGGGCAGCGTAGAACAAAAGCACCGGTTGGACTCCAAAGAAGTAGAGAGCAGAGTCTTGGTCCCTCGAGCGGCTCCCGCGCAGCGGGGGCCGCGAGACGTGGAGGCAAGTTCAAGATTTGGCAGGTAAAATCCAGATAGTCCCCAGAATGGGAGATGGTAGACTCCCAACCTTCAAAGCGAAGCCCAAGGAACAAGAGCAGCAATTCTTAATAAATATGTTGGGGGAGGAGTCGGGAAGAGGACCAGGTGCAGCTGATCTGCGCCACGCGCAGCACCCTGGTCCTCGCAGTCCCGAATGCGCCGGGCACTCACAGTGAACAGAGTGTCCAGGTACGCTCCCTCGCCGATCTCGGGCGAAATTCAGCAATCTGGGCAGCGTAGAACAAAAGCACCGGTGGGACTCCAAAGAAGTAGAGAGCAGAGTCTTGGTCCCTTGAGCGGCTCCCGCGCAGCGGGGGCCGCGAGACGTGGAGGCAAGTTCAAGATTTAGCAGGTAAAATCCAGATAGTCCCCAGAATGGGAGATGGTAGACTCCCAACCTTCAAAGCGAAGCCCAAGGAACAAGAGCAGTGATGCTTAATAAATATGTTGGGGGAGGAGTCGGGAAGAGGACCAGGTGCAGCTGATCTGCCCCACGCGCAGCAACCTGGTCCTCGCAGTCCCGAATGCGCCGGGCACTCACAGTGAACAGAGTGTCCAGGTACGCTCCCTCGCCGATCTCGGGCGAAATTCAGCAATCCGGGCAGCGTAGAACAAAAGCACCGGTGGGACTCCAAAGAAGTAGAGAGCAGAGTCTTGGTCCCTCGAGCGGCTCCCGCGCAGCGGGGGCCGCGAGACGTGGAGGCAAGTTCAAGATTTGGCAGGTAAAATCCAGATAGTCCCCAGAATGGGAGATGGTAGACTCCCAACCTTCAAAGCCTAGCCATCTCCAGCTAGCGAAGCTGCAGTACCTGGATTCAATCCCAGCTTCCCTGCTTGACCAAACTGTGTGATCCGTTCATCAAGCCTCCTTTCTCTTCATCAGCACATATACGAGAACCTTCAAATACGCGAGTTCAGGATGTGCACCTGAGTCGCAGCTTTCTTCTTCTCGGCCTCGGAGAGTGTTGTCACCTTTGTGACAAGATCCCAGGACGTGGAAAGGACCTTCCCGCTCCTCTATATCTAAAGCATCTAGGATTGACAGCGGGAAAGAATATGTGGCGATTGTCATGGATATAATAGATCGTCCATTCACAAACCCACGTCTTCCTCCTTAAATTGGCAGCACTTACTGCATTGCAGCTCATTTTTATTATAACCCTGCCACTGCTGAAGATTAAAGCAGCAGCCCATGGAAGTACCAACTCTCTTAAGATGATCTAAAATCATTTGCTTGTTTTCCACACATTTAAACAATCTATACCAATTGCCCAGCTCTTTAAATCTTAATACAAAGTGGGCCCTCCCAAGAAATATACCATCGCTGTTTTCTATTCTGGTTAAACTCGAACAAAACTGCTTAATCCGTGCATAGCTGAAAACCAGGAACCAATTAATATTAATTTTCAGATTTAGGATTCCCTGCCAAGATAGAAAGGGACCACTGAAGCCCCAAAGGTATGCATTCCTCTAATTTCATCAGGGGACAAAGCTAAAGGATTCCATGTGCTTCAGAAATTCTTTAAAAATGAGATATAATAACTCTAGGAATCTTATAGCGTGACTTTTTTGGCAATTTAGGAATACGTAGAAAAGGGGCAACACCAATCGCAGATTCCTTAATCATTAAGGTAAGAAAAAAATTGACTTCAGACATAATCCTGAATAATTATAGTTCAGCCAATTAATAAGCGAGGCTTGATAGTATAACCATTAGTCTGTTAGGGCAAAAACTCCATCTTCCACTTCTAATTGCAGCACTTGTATTTTTAATCTTGTTTTTTTTACATGCCAAATACATTGTCCTATTTATGAATAAATGCAGTTGAAAAAGAATTTGAGGACCTTGATCATTATATTAGAAAATAAGAATAAAAATAATGACTCATTCCATGAATGTTAAGGTGAGAGTCTTCCATTGTTTAAACAAATTGCGCATATTATTTAATGTGGGAATAAAATTAAGCCAATATAAATCCTTGAGTCGAGTGGTCACAAAAATACCTGCATTGCAGAAGGCAGTATATCAAAGAAGCAGTTAAAAAGTAGCGCCTCTTATTTAGAATGATTTATTTTTTATTCCCCGATCTCTGTAAAATCTCTTATGTCAGAAAAGGCTCTCACTATGTCATGTTTATCTGCTTCTAGATGAAGAGCCATATTGTCTGCAAATACCTTGAGTCTGGCAGACCCAGGGACAGAGGAAACAATTTGTGCACCCGTTGGTGAAATATCTACAAACTATTGATCTCCTCTATTGGAAAGAATTTCCTTAATTCTTGTTTAGCACTGGCCAGTTGCAGGCCTGCCACAGCACGGTCTCCCGGAGAACTTATCTTCGTCTGCGAGGCAGTATCAACCGCTAGTTGAAGTTCAACTGTTCATGCCCCCAAGTTCTAGATTGTACAGCCATAAAGCCTTGAAAGCTCAACAAATGGAATAAAGTGATGTGGTGCCCTTATACACATGAAAAAACTGTTTAATCCATTGTTTCGTATTTGTCAACCATTCCTGGATAGAGAGGAGACTATCCTTCGTCCACATGGACCTTTCTCTTCGTCTAGCTTCTATTACTATCTTCACACTAATCACTGAATGATCCTAAAATAAATTTGCACATATTTGGGAATCAAGACAAAAAATAGTCTATGCAAGAGGCAGACTGGAATTGTCAGGAGTAACAAGTGTATTGTGGCATTTCCGGGTAGGCCCTACGGCATGGTTCAATCAATTGATGTTCTTGTGTCATTACATCCAATTCTTTTTGAATTTTATAAATTATAGGACCCACTGCTCCATTAGCCAGTTTGTGAATCCTATTAATAGGTTTAGGATCACCTGGAATTAGAGCATAGTAATTCAAAAAATTAATAAATTGCCATTTATCCTTGCTTTAATAAAAAATCCATCTATCATGTGTGTCTCTCTGGACCCGTATGATCTCCCAGTCTATCCCTCGCCCAAAGTAGATTGTCCCTTATAGCCATCACTGCAGAAGCAACAGATTCCTTGAACTAATATTTAGAAATAAAAAGCTTTGGAGTATTTGTCTTTAAATGAGTTTCTTTGAGAAACAAAATTTGTGGGGAAAAAGAGGTTATTCATCTAATAAGGCTGCCATACGTTTGCTTATTAGATCCTCATTTAACATTAACCAATATTATACGTATTTCAAGACCAATCCCCCCCAAAACTTTGCATTAAGTTGAAGCATCATAAACAGAAAAGTTCCCGACATTAAATTTCACCTATGGTTCTGCTCTTTTTTAATAAGCATGCTCCCAACGACCAACACCCTCCCTCAACTCCCCTTCCACCCCAAACAGAAGGGGAATCACCCAAATACCCATCTCCAACCTCTCTTGGTGGTCGCCTGGGGAATGCCCTCTCTGGGAGCCATGTTGGTGCACCCCCAGTAAACTGCTCATCTCCACATCCCCCTGATATTAATAATACAAGATTTCTCTCATCTTTTCCCTCTCTATGTAGAAATTATTTGCAACAGTTCTTGAGCTTCCTCCAAATTTGTGAACATGTGAAATTTCCCTTGTGTGTGCACCCTGGACCTTGACTAAGTATAAGAGCTTCACAAATACCCTTTTGTGGCATGCTGATGTTGTGGACATATCAGAGAAGGTTCAACAACAAGCTCCTTCATCAGTATTCTCTGGATGGCTCTACAAAGAATCTGCTCTTTGATACGATATTCTGCAAAGTTCACCAAAATTGACAAGGAACATTTTGAATTTGGATATGGGTGAGCTGGTCCTCCACCTTCTTTTCCTCCCAATACGCCCTCAAAGGTGATAAATATTCACAAACACTTCCTCCGCGGCACAACAGAACAGAACAGAAGACCCCCATCTCCCGGGCTTACACCAGAGTCCTCCTGGGGGTTTACCTAAGGCAACCTGAACAAAAGAATGGCCAGTTTCAAATCGGCCGCGGTCGCCATCAATAACTTTTTCCAATGTTAAATGATGGTGTGCCAGTGCCTTCCATCGTGCCCCCGCTGCACCGTGTCTCAACATTCCTGGTGACTCAAGCAGCAGCATCGCCAGATTCCGTGTGCCCGGAAATGGAAATCATGCCACAGTGAGTTGTTGGACGGAGGGGTGGGCAACTCACTTAGCAGCAGTGCATGTAGAACTTGAACCTGGAGATTATTGTTTATTTACCCTTTCACGAACCGAAATGTGATGGAAATTTGTAATGCTCTGGTTTCCAAAAGTTATCAATTGTGTGCTACATATGTTTAGAAGTAAAACTGCCTGTCAGATGCATATGTAGTAATGATTGCAAGAGACTATTTGAATGGAAAATGTGCTCCCAGTAAATGGCAATGTGTTACCACAGCCTGCTATAGTTCTAGAATGAGAACCGGCCACTCCAAAGTGCACCACTGGGCACATACCCTCACCTTCCACTTCCCCGCTACATGGGTCTGGCTCATTTGCTACACTTGTTCTGTGGAACGCTTGAATTTTTCACTACTCTTGAGATGTTGGTGATGCAACATTGATGACAGCACCCCCAGAGTAAAAATTATTCCAGGACCATTGCAAAAACTCAATCTGTTGGAAGCAACACACAGCAGATACACTGCAACTTCATACCAATGCAAACGTAGGCAAGAGACATTGAACAGTTTTGTAGTAACAACAGAAGTAGAGGGTAGGAGCACCAGAAGGAGGGCTATCCTTTTCAGAGAAAACTACAGGCAATTTATCCATGCCTATGGACTAAGGAATGTGTTGACAAAGTCTGCGCTATTCAAATACCACATGCATACATACAGACTTAAGGATTAAGGCCATATACATACTTTTAAAATTGCAGAACTCTCTCGCTTTGTTTAAAAAAATATTTAAAAATCATTTAAACAGCTATTAAATAAGTTTACTGTGACTGCTGCTTCTATTTGATGTTTTAAATATATGTTTCAAAAGCGGGATATATTTTATATATTTTTTTAACAATCTTGATATACAAGCCTTGATTGTAGAATAGTTGCCAGGTGACAACCCAAGGCATCAGACCCAATTCCAGGAGTGCATGTAGTACAACAGCAACGCTGAGTGGTGTTTGGCTTGCAATAAAAGTATTTAAGTTGGTTTTGTACTGGTGTTCTTTTCTCTATGTACAACATCTCAATGCTGCAGCTATACCTGCTTCCTCAGACTACTTCCTATCCCCAGGACATTGCAACCGAGTCCTTAATTTGAGCCGGTGGTTTAAAGTGCTCTCCACCAGCACACAATGGTTAACACCAGCACTATGGCGTTGATAAGGATGACGGTCGGAAAACCATTCCGACCGCCGTGGTAGCAAAAATTAACCATCCTCTGGTACCGCAGCAAAACCGGCGGTCAGATTAGGATCAATCGCCAGAGAAATCCAACCGCTGCGGACCGATGCCACGAATGAGTAGGTGAATATCCGTCCCCGGCGGTCGGATTTTCTGCGGAAAGACCCAAAACCGTTGCACGGCCAGCAGATTGACCGCACGTCAAATTAGTATACGATTGCGGTGACAGCAGAACGATCCACTGTTTCCGACCACTCCGATCGCAGTGTTGAATGGGAGAGCCGGCAGAAGGGCTGTTGTATTCCCACCGCTTCGGTCGCTCCAGGACAGTAATGGCGGCCGACAAAAAACACACCACAAGGCCACCAAGTGTGGGCATGAACCTGGCTATGCCTCAAAAAACACCTTACACAGCCCAATTACACATCCCCATGGCAACTAAAAAAAACAAATCCCAGGTCAACCCACACAACACTCCTGACAGGAAGACTCCCATTTTGACCCACCCAAATAGCCAAGTATAAAACTAGCCCCTTCCCTGACCAGAATCCTTTGCAATACTCCACTACTGGAGGGCCCAACCCCACAGCACAAAGGAGAGGCAAATCACCACACATCTCACCAGCACAACAACACACACACACACCACACACATCACCACCTTCACAACTGCACTTTCCACACATCTGCACACCATGTCACAGACGAAAATGCCCAAATTCACTGACAATGAGTTGTTAGTGATGGTAGATGAGGTAATCAGAGTAGAACCACATGTGTTTGGCAGCCTGGTCAAACAGACACCACAAGCCAGAAAAAATCAAACATGGGAAAGGATTGTCAACAAAGTCAATGCAGTAGGGACCGTCCCCCGCTCCAAGAAGGAGATCAGGAAGTGGTGGAATGACCTCAAGAGAGAGGTGAAAGAGAGGAACAACAAGAAGATTAAGCTGGCTCAGATGACTGGCGGTGGCCCTCCCATTCCACCACAAACATTCACCGAATGGGAGGAGAAAGTGCTTGCCACACTGCATTCAGAGAGTCTCACAGGAATACCCGAGGGAGTGGAGGCTGGTAAGTACCAACAAATGCCTACCATTACACTGTTATGTACTGTCTTGCACAACTACAAAGTGACACCTCCTAGACCCAAATGCACTCATGCACCACACTCTCCCCAACACATGTCTCGCAGATCCAACATTTACTCCATAAGATTCACCCCAAAGGTAGCTAGCAATATTTCCATGGGGGCATGTGTACAGGTAGCGAGCACTACAACTCCCACCAGACGCCCTAGTCCCAAAGCTGAGCAGGATGTAACACTCCACCCCACACCCACAACCATGTGTCAGCCATTGCATTGCCCGATCTAACTAACAGGTAGGTAGCCATCTTAACAGAGAGGGGGGTTTGCTCACATCAAACCAACAAGTAGGTAGCCATCTCAGCAGGGAGGGGGGTTTGCTCACATCAAACTTACAGGTAGGTAGCCATCTTAACATGGTGGCGGGTTCGCTCACATCAAATTGACAGGTAGTTAGCCATCTTAACATGGAGGGGTGTTTGTGGGTTGGAAGACTGCACTACAACTCCCACCAGGCCCCCTTGTCCCACAGCTCAGCAGGATGGAGTATTCCACCCCACAACCATATGGCAGCCCTTGCATTGCCCTCATCAAACTAGCATGCAGGTAGCCATCTTAACAGGGAGGGGTGTTTGTGGGTGGGAAGCCTGCACTACAACTCCCACCAGGCCCCCTGTCCCAAAGCTTAGCTGGATGGAGAAACAAACATGTGTCAGCCATTGCATTGCCCTTATCAAACTAACAGGTAGGTAGCCATCTTAACAGGGATGCGGGTTTGTGGTTGGGAAGCCTGCAAAACAACTCTCAACAGGCCCACTTGTCCCAAAGCTCAGCAGGAGGGAGCACTCCCCCCCAGCCAGAAGCATGTGTCAGCCATTGCATTGCTCACCTTCACCTAACAGGTAGGTAGCCATCTTATGCTCTCTTGTCCCACTCCTGAGCAGGATGGAACACTTCCCCATCCAAGAGCCATGTGGAGCCTATTCCCTTCCTCTCCTCCACTTCACAGGGAGGCAGCCATCTTATCAGGGAGAGTGTTTGTGGATGGGAAGCCTGCACTACTACTCCCACCAGGCCCCTGTCCCAAAGCCCAGCAAGATGGAACACTCCCCACACCCACAACCATGTGGCACACATTGCATTGCTCACCTCCACCTAACATGTATGTAGCCATCTTATGCTTTCTTGTCCCACCCCTGAGCAGGATGGAACACTCCCCCATCCAAGAGCCTATTCCCTTTCTCTGTTTCACTGCAGTCAGAGGGAGGCAGCCATCTTAACAGGGATGGGTGTTTGTGAGTGGGAAGCCTGCACTGCAACTCCCACCAGGACCCTGTCCCAAAGCCCAGCAGGATGGAACACTCCCCACACCCACAACTATGTGGTAGCCATTGCATTGCTCGCCTCTACCTAACAGGTATGTAGCCATCTTTTGGTCTCTTGTCCCACCCCTGAGCAGGATGGAACACTGCCCCATCCAAGAAACCTATTCTCTTCCTCTGCTCCACTTCACAGGGAAGCAGTCATCTTAACAGGGAGGGGTGTTTGTGGGCGGGAAGCCTGCACTATAACCCCCACCAGGCCCCCTGTCCCAAAACACAGCAGGATGGAGCACTCTCCACACTCACAACCATGTGGCAGCAATTCACCTCAACTGTGTCCCCAAACAGGTAGGTAGACAGTGTATGCACCCTGCCATTCCTCTAAAAATGCATGGATCCATATGACCCCACCAGCCCTCACACGTCATCCAACTTGGCATAGATCCAATAGCCAATTCCAGTGTGCAGACAGCTAAGCGTATGTAACTATCACAGAAATTAAAGTTTGAACCACAAAGTCACATGCTGAAGAAATTCAGGGCACAATACTGCACAGTATTGAATGCCATGTGTAAGTGCCATGGGGGCAGAACATCAAGGCCCATAAGAACACAAAACATGCATGGTCAGTAGGTAAAAGAAAATAAAGTACATGATATGAAAGGTATGCATAAGATTACAATAGCAAGTTCTTGATCCGGTGTAATGTCTTCCATGCAGAGTAAACAAAAAAGACGCCTCACAACAAATTTATCTTGCTGCTAGTCGTAAGGTGTCGAAATGTCCTTGTAATCACACAATCTGTAGGTGGCGCATGGTATCTATTGACATGTCACACCAGGGACAAGTAATGTATGTACCTCCACATAATGTCATGATGCTCAGCACCGTGCAGCCAAACTAAGTGACATTAATGTAAACTGTGTGGTGCATCACATGTAACATCCAAACATCTAACACCAAGCCTGTGGGGTGCACTTCAATGACCATTTCACCTCTGTCCAACAGCAGATCAACAATTTACTGCAGAAGAAGAGAACACGGACCTGCAGAGCCAGTCTTCCCCCAGGAACATGGACCCTCGGATGCAGACACCTTCAGTTTCTCGGATGCGGAGAACAAACCTGGCCCATCCGGATTGCCAGGGCTCACCACGTCCCAGTCCCCTACTATTCTCACCACCACCACCTCACCAACAACAACCGCACTGGCCCCTGCTGCAACGACCAGTGTGGCCTCAACAACCACCACCACCACCAGTGCTGCCTGCAACACTCTCCCTGCCTCAGAGGATACCAACACCACCCAACAATCGGAGGAGTGCAGGGAGAGTCTGCGCATGCGTCAAGTGGCAATGACACAGGTCCGGGACAGCAGGGCAGGTGGGAGGGCAACTGGGTGACAATATTGACAGGACAATGGTGCCAAAGCCCTGGCCTACATCGCCCGAGTCCTTGGGGCATATGAACAAACCCAGGGACATGTGAGCCAGGTTCTGGAAGAAGTGTGTGAGCTCTGCCTACTGCTAAGGTCCATGGACAAGCATATGGACCTCATGGGCCAGCTTGTTGGTGTTCTGAGGGACAGTCATGTCAGCCCAAAGGACAGCTCAACCTCCCTCCTGTGCCACGCAGGACGTTACTCCTACCACCTCAGCTGCGGCCACAGAGAGGGGTGAGCTGGAACAGGATGACTCCTCAGGCACCGCTGAGCCCACAGCAGAGGCCCCCCGGAATACACAAAAGGGGCCGTCCGAGAAACCCTACAGGAGGATCACGTGGCAAAGCACCAGCCACACGCAAGTCAAAGAGCAAGCCATGATGGCACCACTCTTCACCTTGACATTGACTTTTTTTACTATCCTTACCCACACTGCCATGTTGATGGCAGGTGTCTTTTGGACTGTGTCACCACATCAATGTGGTGACTACTCTGTTGTCTTGTCTACCATCACTGACAACTCATTGATTCCATTTGCACCATTGTCTTAAACCCACTTGTCTGTCACAAGTATTCGTTGTAAATAAATACTCTTTGTTTACACACCTCTGCCTTTGTGTCAGATCCGTGTTTATCACAGGATGAACAATGTTGACTCTGATTCCAATGTATCTGAAGCTCGGATTGTGACAAGGCATTGAGACGCTGAAGGGACCTAGAAAGACACGAGAGAACAGCATTTACTTATCAGGCGAGGGCATCACAGACAGTACACAACACTAGCCATCAAGGCACACAACCTAGCACACATTTCAATGAGAAACAATATCAACATATACATCATGTGGCTGGTCATGACTACATTGTGCCACAAACATCAACCATCAGCACAGGGCCAACAACTGGCAGCAGTTAGTAAGCTCCCCTAGGCCTTTGTACAACCATCAAAGATAGCAGACAATGTCACTGTTGGACAATGTTACTTACACTCAAGGGAAGTAGCGGTTGATGAGCTGTTGAAGCAGGTTGACACCTTCCACCTCTCCACTATCCTCGTCACTGGACATGTGTGGGTTTGCAGGCGGGGGCATCTGCTGCTCATCATCGTCCAGGAGCAGGGGGATCTTTTCGCGCAAGACCAGGTTGTGGAGCATGCAGCATGGAACTACGATCTGACACACCTTCTGGGGAGAGTAGAGTAGTGCACCTCCGCTCTTGTCCAGACACCAGAATCTAGACTTCAGAAGACCAAAGGTATGCTCCACCATACAATGTGTCCTCCCATGGGCCTCATTGCAGTGGACTTCACCCAGGGTCCTGGGATACCTAAGTGGGCTTAGCAACCAAGGCCGGTTGGGATATGCAGAGTCACCTAGGTGTGAGATACACAGACCAATTTTGTAATATAACTGTGGCAAAGGACAGCATGTCACACATACAGCATGCTACTTGACTCTGCGTACTCACTCACAATACACTCTAGCTCCGGATGCATATTTGCCATCAGCTGTGGCATTATGCTGTTACGCAGTATGTAGGAGTCACGTGTGGATCCTGGAAATTTGGCACGGACCTGGGAGATTATCATATCTGCTTGGCATACCACTTGCACATTGATGGCATGGAAATGCTTCCTGTAGATGTGCTCATGTGCCTGTGGTGTAACCAGGCCAACATGTGTGCAGTCAATGGCACCAACAACATTGGGGATGTGAGCAAGGACATAAAATTCACCCTTCACAGCTGCCAATTCATGTCTCCTGGGAAAATGGATGTAGCTGTCCTTGTAGGTCATCATAGCAGACAGGACATCACATAGCACCATGCTGAACATTAGTTGAGACATCCCACCTGCGTTGGACATCCTGTACTGGAACGAACCAGTTGTAAAGGAATGCAGGGCTGTCATCACCTTACACGTTGGTGTCAAAGCAGTTGGATATCAATCAATCAATCAATCAATCCATCCATTTGTAGAGCGCGCTATTCACCCGTGAGGGTCTCAAGGCACTAGAGAGGGTGGGGGACGAGCAGCTACTGATCGGACAGCTAGGTCTTGAGGATTCTCCTGAAGGTCAGTAGGTCCTGGGTCTGCCACAGGTGGATGGGGAGAGTGTTCCATGTCTTGGCAGCGAGGTGGGAGAAAAATCTTCCTCCGGTGGTCGTTTGGCAGATGCGTGGGACGGTGGCAAGGGCGAGGACAGTGAAGCGAAGCTGGCGGTTCGGGGTGTAGAAGGTGAGTCGTTCATTGAGGTATGCTGGTCCGGCGTTGTGGAGTGCTTTGTGAGTGTGGGTGAGGAGCTTGAAGGTGATCCTCTTGTTGACCGGAAGCCAGTGCAGGTCTCTTAGGTGGGTGGTGATGTGGCTGTGGAAAGGGATTCCGAGGATGAAGCGTGCAGAGGTCTTTGCTGGAGTTTGGCCATGGTTCCCGCCTACAGGGCGTTGCCGTAGTCATGCCTGCTGCTGAAGAGGGCTTGAGTGACCGTCGTTCTGGTTTCAGTGGGGATCCATCTGTAGATCTTGCGGAGCATGCGGAGGGTGTTGAAGCAGGAGAGGAGACAGCGTTGACTTGCTGGGTCATAGAGAGCATTAAGTCTAGGATGAACCCCAGGTTGCATGTGTGGTTGTTTGGTTTCGGGGCAGCTCCCAGCATGGCCGCCCACCAGGAGTCGTCCCATGCGGAGGAGGAGGAGCCGAGGATGAGGACCTCTGTCTTGTCAGAGTTCAGTTTCAGACGGCTGGTCTTCATCCACTCTGCGGCGGCCTTCATTCCCTCGTGGAGGTTGGATTTGATGGTGGTAGGGTCCTTGGTGAGGGAGAAGATCAGCTGGGTGTCTTTGGCGTACGAGATGATGTTGAGGTGGTGCGATCGGTCGATGTTGGCGAGTGGTGCCATGTAGATGTTGAAAAGGGTCGAGTTGAGGGATGATCTTTAGGGTACGCCACAGGTGATCTTGGTGGCTTCGGATCCGTAAGGGGGGAGGTAGAGTCTCTGGGTTCTGCCGGTGAGGAAGGAGGTGATCCAGTTCAGGGTTTTGTCGCAGATCCCTGCGTCATGGAGGCGTGTGCGCAGGGTGTGGTAGCAGACGGTGTCGAAGGCGGCCGAGAGGTCCAGGAGGATGAGGGCCGTGGTTTCGCTGTTGTCTAGCAGGGTCCTTATATCGTCGGTGGCGGCGATGAGGGCGGTTTCGGTGCTGTGATTGCTGCGGAAACAGGATTGGAAGGAGTCCAGGATGTTGTTCTCTTCGAGGAAGTGGGTCAGTTGTCTGTTGGCGGTTTTCTCAATGACTTTCACTGGGAACGGGAGCAGGGAGATGGGTCGAAAGTTTTTGAGGTCCTTTGGGTCCGCCTTGGGTTTCTTGAGTAGGGCGTTGATTTTGGCGTGTTTCCAGCTCTCCGGGAAGGTAGCGGTCTCAAAAGAGCTGTTGATGATCTTCTGGAGTTGGGGTGCAATGATGGGGCTTGATTTGTTGAGAATGTGGTGGGGGCAGGGGTCGGAGGGAGAGCCGGAGCGGATGGTGTTCATGATTTCGATGGTGTCTTCGTCGCTGACGTTGTTCGAGGAGAGCAGGAGGTCGGTGTGTTTGTTGTGCGTTGGGTCGGGGGTGTTGGCATCTGTCATCGGTGTCTGGGTGTCAAAGCTGTCGTGGATGTCTGCGATCTTGCAGTGGAAGAAGGTGGCCAGGGAGTCGCATAGTTCTTGCGACGGCGGGTTGTCATTGGAGCTGGAGCTGGGGGTGGCGAGTTCTTTCACGATGTTGAAGAGCTCTTTGCTGTTGTGTGCATTGTTGTCGATGCCTTCCTTGAAGGAGGTCCTTTTGGCAGATCGAATGAGTTGGTGGGGCTTGCGTCTGGCATTCTTGAGGGCTGCGTGGTTGTCTGGTGTCTGGTCGTGGCGCCACTGCTCCTTGAGTCTTCGGCAGTTTTGCTTGGAAGTTTGGAGGTCGGCGTTGAACCAGATGGCTCTCTTGTCGGTGCGCCTGTTACAGTGTTCCCTGATCGGGCGAGGGTGTTGGCGCAGTCGTTGATCCATTAGTCTGAAATTGTGGGCTGCTGCGTTAGTGTCTTGGGCGAGGGTGGTGATAAGCTGGTCTTTGGTGACTTTGTTCCAGCTGCGGTGTGGGATTCGTAGCAGTTGGTTGTGCATGTTGCGTTTCTCGAAGGAGAAGTGGATGCAGTGGTGGTCGGTCCAGTGGAGTTTGGTGGTGTGGCTGAAGGTGACGTGGTTGCTGGCGGAGAATATGGGGTCAATCGTATGTCCGGCAGAGTGGGTGGGTGTCGAGACAAAGTGTTGCAGTCCGCGGTTGGTGAGGTTGTCAATCAAGGTTGTGGAGTTGCTATCGTTGGCGTCCTCAAGGTGGAAGTTCAGGTCTCCGAGGAGGATGTAGTCTGTGGAGGCGAGGGCGTGCATACTGGTGAGGTCGGAGATGGAGTCGCTGAACTGCGGTCGGGGTCCCGGTGGTCTGTAGATGAGGGTTCCTCTGAGGGTGGTGTAGTGATCGATGTGGATCAGGAAGTGTGGGTGTTTGGCCATGCTAAGGGAGTCTTCGGTGTTGGTCAAAAACCTGATGGTGTTCCTGTGGACAATGGCGATTACTCCTCCTGGTTTGTTGTTTCGGTCCCCGTGGGTGATCTTGTAGCCGTCCGGGATGGCTATGGTTGTCGGGTGTCGAGGAGATGTTCATCCAGGTTTCCGTCAGGAAGGCGACGTCTGGGCAGGATGAGTCAAGAAGGTCCCAGAGTTCGACAGCGTGCTTGTGGACTGAGCGGGTGTTGAGTAGTATGCATCTGAGATAGTTGTGGCCTGCTTTGGTGGGATGGGCAGGACGTGCAGGTGTGTGCTGGCTGGTGTAGCTGCAGTTTCGGCAGGTGAAGGGTCTGTGGGTGAGCTTCGGGGTAGCCTGGAAGCAGGTGGAGGATAGGCCGGCGTTGAATGCGTGGAGGGTGTTGGCGTCGTAGCGGCATCAGTTGTTGTGGTGCTCGCTGGGGCCAGGGGGTCTGGCGCTGGTCGCGGTCCAGGACGGATGAATTCAGACGGGCTTGCCTTAGGCGCGCCTTCGGCACGCCAGCGGCGTGACCGCACAGCGGTCACGATAAGTAGGGGGGGCAGAGGTCGGGAAGCGGGAGCGGGGCTGAGTATTGGGCAGGGCCGCAGGGTCAGCAGTGGCAGGAAAAAAGGGGCAGTAGCGAGGGGAAAAATATTAAACAGTAGCGAGGGGAAAATTAATTAAATAAAACAGAAGGAAAACACAGTTCAGCAGGGGCAGCAGAAGGATTGAACAGAGAGTGCGGGAGCGGGAGATGACGGATGGCACACAGGAGACCTGAGGCACTGGGACGGAATACTGGCTCGAACCCTGCTCGGCCGAAGGTCTCTGTGCTGTGCTGGCGTTGTGATCAGTAAGGCGGAGCTACTGGGGAGGGTGCTGGCCTTGGCCCAGAGGTCAAGGTTTCACATATGTTGGCATATATTCTGCGAGGCTTCAGATGGGGCTCCAACTGAGCAAATAGGTATTGAAGTGTAGGTCGCTCCAAATGGAATTTATGTATAATGTCCTCATCCTCCATGTCCGCAAGCAATGTGAATGGACGAAGCACATTTGGTCGCCTCCTAAGTAAGATGAAAGGGGACACATGTCAATTCAATCCCCCTATGAGGTGTGTCAACCATCTTACGTTTTGACTGACACATCGCCAACAATGACTGGCCAGAAACAACAGTTTACAGCACAATTCACATATAGAGACACCTTGATCCAAAGTAGTTGTACATGTGTCCAGTATGTACATAGTGAGTACCCCCAAAACAGATTCAGACTATGTGAATGCCAAATGGTACATACCAACATCCTGTGTCACCAGCCCTGAGAGTAGTCGACACAGCACATGTGTGAAACAGCAACACTGCTGGCTTCTACGTAGCTGCTGTACCTGCCACACCTTCTTGCGTGATTTCGACAGGGCACCCATTACCAACACAATGAGCACAGTGTGTGCATAAATATCAAGTATGGACATGAGTCCAGCAATCTACACTGTGAAATAGGCACATTATGGAGTAAGTCCATCATGACTGTGGGTTGCTTAGCCATCTCACACATTGAGATGTGTACATATTTGAGAGTCACTCACACAACAGATCTGTGTACATGTGCAACAACATCATAAGTCACATGTGAGGGAGTACATGTCAAGGCTGTAATCCTGTGCACTGACATGGCATGTGTAGGCATCAGTGAGTTAAATGTCACAATAGCAATTGATTATACTATCTGGTGGCATGATTCATAGTAAGTGTCTACTGTTCGAAGCTGAGAACTGGTCATTGCCATTGCCACAGAATGATTTGTCCATAGGTGTCGCAAACGTGCACTGCCACCGCAATCACGGCCATTGGCACCAATTGCAAGCTGCCAAATTGCGGTGGCAACCGCCTGGCTCCTGCGCTTGGTCACCGCCAATGCCCATGCCCCTACAGACAATGGTAACCGCTATCACAGTAGTGAAATACACATTTGAAAATCACGGTAGGCATGCACCCCTACCGCGGAGCCGGTCATTGGCACCAATGTAAAGCTGCAAAATCATGGTAGCGACCTCCTGGCCCCTGCGGTGTGTCACCACCAATGCCCATGCCCTTACAGCCAATGGGAACCGCAATCACGGTAGAGAAATGCACTTTTGAAAATCGCGGTAGGCGTGCTCTGCTTCCGTGCGGCCGGTCATTGGATACAATTGAAAGATGCACGATTGCGGTAGCGACTGCCTGGCCCCTGCGGTGTGTCACCGCCAATGCTCAAGCCCCTACAGACAATGGGAACGGCTATCACAGTAGTGAAATACACATTTGAAAATCACGGTAGGCATGCACCGCTACCGCGGAGCTGGCCATTGGCACCAATGTAAAGCTGCCAAATCGCGGTAGCGGCCTCCTGGCCCCTGCGGTGTGTCCCCACCAATGCCCATGCCCCTACAGACAATGGGAACCGCTATCACGGTAGAGAAATGCACTTTTGAAAATCACGGTAGGCGTGCTCTGCTACCGCATGCCGGTCATTGGATGTAATTGAAAGATGCACAATTGTGGTAGCGACTGCCTGAGCCCCGCGGTGTGACACTGCCAATACCCATGCCCTGACAGCCAATGGGAACCGCAATCGCGGTAGTGAAATACACATTTGAAAATCGCGGGCCGGTCATTGGTCACATTTGAAAAAAGATGACCTGGAACACTAATTGCAGCAGCTGAGTACCACTGAAACAACCCCAGGGGGCTATATATGTCTGGGAGAGAGCCACACATTTGCACTGCATCCAGACACTGCTAACTGACACTCTTCACCACCAACTGCTGCTGTTCCTGTCTCCTGGACCCAGTGATGGTGAGAACTGAGGACAACAGGGCCCATCCCTCCACCACAGTATGGGGGGCTATATGGTGCTCCTGATGTCATGGTAAGTGTTTCAGAGTGAAAGTAGGAGCGTGCACAGAGTACACACATGAAGTTAATCTGCTACAGTATGTGCCTGAGAGTGTGGGTTTGTGTGATACACTGCCTAGCATGCTGACTTCAGGTAAATGGGGTTTGTAGCCTAATTTACACAGATCCCTGGCTGCATTTCAGGATGGGAGGGACATGCAGTGTTTTTTGCAGCCATACAGTGACACTGCTGGTTTGGAAAGTGGAAGTCACTGTGCTAATGGATGTCTGAGTCCGTGAGGTTTTCACATGCTCATTTGTGACATTACAAAGGTGTTTTGTCCAGAGGGTACTGAAGGAAGTGTGTTTGACTTTTATATTGCCACCATGTATATGTAATCATTATGCACTAGAGTGAAATGTCTTAGGGTGACACTCTTGGTGGAAATTCCCATATGACACAGCAGATTGTTGTACTTCTGTAACATCCTCCTTCCATTCTTTTCATTACTGACACGCATGTGCAGGCACTGTTTGCCCTCTCATCTTGTACATGCATGTGACTGTTCAGATGGCCCTCATTTAACCTCAGTGTGAGCCCCCCTGGCCTGCACAGTTACTACCCAATTTGACAGGGACCCGTCAATGAATGGACAGAGTGAGACATATGTGTTGTCTGCCACCCTATTCATCAATGAGCAATCTTAGACCTGTGGATAGCACAAGACAGACCTTGGGAGAAGGGCGTGAAAATGTAAGATCATGTCCCTAAATATGACCTCCATGACACAGTGAGCCATTCACAGGCCAAACACATTGATGGATGTGTAGTGTTGGTCACAGTGAGTCTGCCCCAACACATCATTTCCAATGTAATGTATGTCTTGCTCCCTCACATACTGCATTGCAGATCAGGGCCTTCTTCACATTGCTTTCTGTGCTGGCATTCTGCATGTGTATGAGATGGCCAGGGACTGTGTACATCCTCATACCTGCACACATTTATATATGATTATCTGATGCTAATGTACTACGTGTCATGCTAAATGGCTTCTGCTAAACATATCTGAATAGCTGTGCTAAGTTTGTGCACGCTCCTGCACTGAGACACAGTGGTACATAAACCAGTGTCACTGAAATGTCCTCCTCTTGTCTCCCATACCTGCAGCTTAAAGTCCACCAGCGTAAGGCCTTATAGAGGGCAATTGCACGCAAGGTGCGGGCTCTGGGTGTCTCCACCGATGGCACACACACTGTCACAGGAAGTGGGATGACATCTGCCGGCTGAGCAAAAACGTGGCAGAGATGACGCTGGGGCTGGTCCCTCTGACTCAAAGGTTGTGCGCAGGAGCATGACACCACTAATGGCCCGCATCTTGGCAGTGACACAGCCAGAGCTGGATGGGCATTTGAGGGCCCATCAGCAGCAAGTTGGGGGTGAGTATTCTGAGAAGTGTGACTTTGGGTGTGAGTGACTGCATGTATCCCAACCCTGAGCCAGTGCGGAGCTCTGTGATGTTTCTAGTGTGATGCAATGGCTTGTAAATGGCCTCTGTGTTGAGTGCAGCTGTTATGCATTTACGCTACATGTACTTTCCCATGTCTTTAATGTAATGGCCCTTGACAATGCATGCTGAGATGTGGCCTTTTGGCATCGGCTGCATTAGGGGAGTCATGGACATCACCGGGCAGTGAACAGCAGTGTGCCTCATCTTAGTGTGCTTTTGTCAATGTGTGCAGTGCCTGACTTCGAAATTGTGAGAACTACACATCTAACACCAATGTGCAACAGTAGTTGTGCTTCAAAACACAACATGGTGGACATCGGTAGGTCATGGCATTAGTACAAGGACATTCTGGAGTCAGTATCTGTGTTGTCCAATTAAAGTGACTCCGTATGTGACTGTGACTACATGTTGAGATGTACATCTATCTCACCTACAGGCACGTAGGTATGCTTACTGGAACCTGTATGTATGGTTACATGGATGCACGGGCATGCTATTTGGCTGTGTGAACGTCACATGGTTCAATAATGACAAGTATGTATGTTACCATACATCTTCTGAGTTTGGCATTAAGGTTGCACATACAGACTGCACAGGGTGGTGTGCAACATGGTGGTATCATAATCTAGTTTTGTGCTCTGCTTGCATATGATGTTTGTGAGTATGACACTACACTGAACCTACGTCTCTGTCTATTGTAGCATCTACCGAGGGCACAGAAGGACAGGGGAAAGACACCAGTGGTGAGGGATCTTGCACGACTGCTACACATGAGCTCACTGACACTGATGTGACTAGCGCCTCGGAGGGGGACATGAGTGCCCTTGAAGAATCACGTCCAGAAACACCAACCTCAACGTCATCTGATGCCAGCGGTGACTCCTCAATGTTGGTGGGCACAGGGGGTGGGATATCTGCCTCTTCTTCCACCACACATTGTCCAGTGCCTACTCTCCGGGCAACTAGCACTAGTGCTGCCCGTGCCCACAGCAGTAAGAAGGGTAGTGTGTCCTTCCCCCAGGCACTGCTGCCCCTGTCTCCCCTGCTGCCCTCAATGTGCAGGCGGTGGACCTTTTGCGCCAGCTGTGTGTGGGTCAGACTACTCCCCTGAATGCCTTCCAGGATCATGGCAAAAAGTTGGCACAGGTAGTTGCCTTCATGGAGGGGATTCATTCTGACATGGGTGGGCTACACGGAATTGTCCAGTCTTTCTCCTCCACAGCAACAGCAGCCATTCAGCTGTCAGAGGCTCAGAGTCCAGCTCCAGTCCCTTCAGCAACCACCCTGCCAGTGGCAACATCTGACACGAGTGACTACACACACAGCCCTCAGGCTCAAAGTACTCAACACGCAGCACACAACAGCAGCACTCCAAGCAGGTCAGAGCGCAGACACTATCCCCGAAACAAAAAATGGGCACACAGGACAGCAAAGGCAAAAGCCCTTCAGGTGACACTCAGGGGCATCAGGCCAAGAAGCAGGCCTCAGGCTCACATGCATCCAAATCAGCCCCATCCACGGACACTCCCATCCCCAAACTTGCTACCAAAGACAAACAAACAGTTGCCGTGCCTGCTGTGAAGATGGTGTCTGCAAAGAGTCCTCTAAGGCAGATTCATCAGAAACAGCTCTTTAAGGCAGATTCATCCACGACCTCAACTCCCACCCACACTCCTGTGAAGCTGGGACAGGAGGGAAAGGTAGGGGGTTCACCTGGTCAACAGGGGATGGAGGGGAAAATACAAGGCTAGACCAAGCTTACCACCAGATGCAGCAAATCCCCACAGGGAGGGCCACCACCTGCACCTAATGCACCTTTGGTGGAGAGTGAGGCTGTTGTGCCCGCCTCACTTCCCACTCCTACCAAGACAATTCTTACCTATCGAATCCTTAAGAAGTGGAGCGGCAGCCCTCCACATTCACCCTCACACACTGTGCCTCATGGCAGCATGTCTCCGCCTCCCCGTGCCACCATGCCACCCGGTCCAAGCAGCCCTTCGGCTCCTAAAGCCACTCATGCCTCTACCTCAGATGGTCCTCTCTCTCCCAGGTCCAGTCCTCCAACTGCGCTGACAATCAGCTACCTTCCAGTTCAACTGACAACCAAGTCTGAGGCAAAGCCCCCCTCCCAAACCCATCTCTCCCAAAGCAGTGCCTGGACTGCCCATTTGTATTCCCCGAGCTGTGGTGATTCCCATGGCAGTGTACGATGTTACCCATTCCCTCTGCAGGTTCTCATGCACACATGGACATACTTTGAACTATGGACTGGTCAATGGCCTTGCTGTTTGTCACTTTGGATGCCCGTTCCCTGTGCATGTTCTCATGCACACAGGAACATACTTTGAATTATGGACCGGCCAATGGCATTGCTGTTTGTCACTTTGGATGCCCGTTCCCTGTGCAGGTTCTCATGCACACATGTACATACTTTGAACTATGGACTGGACAATGGCCTTGCTGTTTGTCACTTTGGATGCCCATTCCTTGTGCAGGTTATCATGCACACATGTACTCACTTTGATCTATGGACTGGCTAATGGCCTTGCTGTTTTCTACTTTTGATGCCTATCTGGGTGATATGTAATGAAGACAGTTACTCCTGTTGTCTGCTTTGTCAGTGTCCTTGCTAAATAAAATGTTTTCTGTATGGGTATGGTTGCGTCTGACAAATGCTCTGTATGGCACTTTAACATTGCTAATTGATTGTTTTGCTTTTACAGAGTTTGGCAGAGGTGAAAGGCACTTTAGTTCTTCTTGTTTGTGATGATCTACTGTTATCCTGCTCATCATATGGTCATGTTTGCTAATTTGTACACATGTCATGTTATGATGCAAAACCACAACAGAGGTGACTTCTATCCACAGGATTACTTGAGTGGTGGCCAGGGTCCATCATATCTATGTGATCTTTCTTGATGGGTGTACAGCAGTATTGATTAGGCCTGGGCAAAAATTTCGTTCCGTTCGCGGAAATTGCGATAATTTGACATTTTTGCGTTCCGCGGAGAGCGCGAAAATGTCAAAAATTCCGGTTTCCGCAGCTTGGCGATAATTTGTTTCTTGCTCGCGCTGTAAAATGATACATTCTCGCGCGCGCGCGATCGCCTTACCTGAATCCCTGCGTTCGCCGACAAGTTTTCTTGATCCGGTCGCGTTCTCCATGAGATGTTGTATTGTTTTTAGCCATTTGCGCTGTCTCGCGACAGTTCGCGCCCGCAGTGACGTCATGCGTCGCGCGATCACGTCTTTCTTCTCGCGATCATGCACCGCGAGAACAACTCAAAACAAGATGGCCGCGCCCGCAAGCAACCACATGGGTAAGTTGGCGACCCGCAACCATGCAGAAAATCTCGCGAACATGCCGGAAAAAAACTTCCGCATCTTCGCGATATTTCTGCTTGTTTGCGATAATTTTAAACATTCTCGCGATAATTTGCGAAGGTTAATTCCGCAAATTCCGCCCACCCCTAGTATTGATGTGTGGTCATCTTATTTCTTCCTAGTCACATGGGTAAAATTTAATGTGTGCACTTGAGTAGTCATACAGTGTGAAGGTCTGTTATTGTCAGTAGTGTTGATGTGTGTGTGCCCCTGCAATGCCAACTATACACATGTATGGCCCTGGTAATGAGTGCCTGTTTGTTTAAATTGTCAGACATGTGCTTCAGATTGTGGGCACATGTAGGAGTTGTAGGTTGAGCACTGTGCAGTGTGTCGTTGTGTCCTTGCACTCCTGGGGGACACCTACTAGTTGTTGCTGCCTGTTGAGAGTATGCAGAGTGTGTGACTGTAAAGTCTGTGTTGTGTTTTGTTGATCAGCGATGTGTCTTGTTAATATTTGTGCTCATTGTGCAGACCTGCTCAGCCACACTGCGATAATTTGTAATTTTTCTCATGCATTGCTGTCACTTGACCCATTTTTGGCTACAGTATGGTATGTGGTATGTGGAGTCATGCAATCCCCTATAGGTGCTTCGGATGCATACACATTGTGAGTAACTCCTCTAAGTGTTTGTGTACAGTACGCTCCCCACCTGTCCACTCTTGACGTACACACCACTTCAATATCATGTCTTCCATCCTATGGCTTGCCAGTGTGTGAGCCTCCCCACCACTTCATTTGTCACACTATGCTTTGTGATGCTGAACTGTGCACAGGACTAATGTGCCACTCAGGACAGTTTCCCAATTAGTTATGTGTTATTTTCTTCTAATGATGTGCTGTCATGGTTAGTCATGTGCAGTGCATATGTTTGGGCAGTACAGTCCTCTAGTCTGGTTCTTTGCCCCTGGGTTTCCCTTAGTTGTGCATCTGTGGGTGTTGGGTAAGCAGTTTGTGTGTTTGCTGGGGTACTGCTACCCTTCCTGAGTGTGATTTTCTCTGTGTGCTGTGATGATTTGTGTTGTGGGAGTTCATAGTGTGGCACTCAGATGTGGTGTGCTACTGATTTGGTTGGTGTTCACACACTGCTTTGTGTGCATGCAGTGTTGTCAGTGTATGTTGCCTTGTACTTGCTTGGTTGCTTGGTGTGCATCCCCCTGATGTCCAGCTGAGTTTGCAATGTGATGGATTTTGCATGACGTTGTGTGTGAGTAGTTGTTGCTGTGTGATACATTCAGATGTGTGTTGCAGGTGTAGTGTGCATTACTTGTGTGTCTGTCATATGGAGCAAGGTGCACCTTGTTACTGGGCTTGTTTTGAGTGCACATTGGTGGTTTGTCCTCCTATTTTTGACTTGTCACTTGTCAGGATTGTGCATGTGCATGCTTGTGGTACATTATGGCACCTTGTTCACTTTATGAGTGGTGTGGTGTGTCTGTCTGTGTTAGCTTATTGTCCCATTGATCCCTGTTAGTGTTCATGATTGATTTTTGAGGATGCACTTCTTGTTTGTGTTGAGGTATGGTGTCTGTGCATTGGTCCTGAGTGACGATGTTGTGCACTCCTGTTCTGTCTAGGGTCACATTGCCTTTCCACTGTTTGGATACTCATATGTTGGCTTGTTGTACTTCTGTGGATGTTGTTTGTGAGCTTTGTGTCTGGCTATTGTTTCTGTGCTTGCATTGGTTCAGGCATCCCTGAGTGTGAGTGTGATGTTTGTGGATGCACCACAGGGAGTGTGATTGGTTGTCAGTGAACTCACAGGACACCATTTTGACCATTATGTGTGTTTCTCACAGGTGTTGAGTGTTGCAGTTGTGAGGTGGGTAGAGGATGGGTATGTGTGGAGGTCCTACTTGTATTTAACAGTCAAGGAGTGTGGCAGTGGGCCATGTGTGTTGTACTGATTACATATACATGTCAAGTAAGTTGAGACAGATGTGTGGCTGGTCACTGTATGACTTCAGACAATTCCTATTATTCCTGTGCCTATGCATGGCTTGCCTTGATGTATCCCTGAATTGTTGCACAGAGGTCACTGTGGTTTACCTTCACTCACTGTGCCACCCAGGTCTGATTTGATGGCCTGAGGGTAGTGTGATATGTTCCTTCTCTGGCACGTGATGTACAAATGCTATGTGGCTTGCTCCATGGTTTTGCCAGCACTGTCCACTTCCCTTTTGGCTGGCCCATTTCTTGTCCTCCATTGCTGCTGCCCTATGGTATGAGTATGTGTCTGGTTGTCAGTGTTGGGTGCTTGTGTGTGACTTGACAGGCAGTGTGAACAGTTCAGTGGGTGTTCATAGGCAGTGTGAGTCTTCATTTTGTGATCATACTCAGTTTGCTTCACATGAGTCGGAGGTAGGTGTGAGGAGGATTGTCCAGCCCCTGAGCTTCTGTGCAGGGTGTTCCTCTTCACCCCCACCTTTCAAGTCAGGCTCCCTTGTCCTTTGGTGTGTGAGGTGCAAGGTCTGGCTACACCTGGCAGGTTAATTGTGCAGCGGGGGCACAGGAGGAGCACACAGCATGTTCCCAAATGGATGCGGGAAGCATAGTGTGGAAAGGGTGGAGGTGGAGCCTTGTAAATCTTTGCAGACTTGCCAAGCCTGGTGCCAGCCCTGCTTACTACATTGTTTGCAGATTTTTCCGAGTCTTCACCGCTGCGGTGATGTGACCGGGAGATTGTAGTAAATTCGTGGTTGATAGGTGACCTGGATACAGAGTGGTGATTTTTTGACAGGTAGGACATGTGTGGGTACACTGGGGGATATGTTCCTGTCTCCACCAGAGTGTCTGATGTGGACAGGAACCGTATGTCAGCACAGGAGTTGTGTGTTGTGGTTGTGTGCGGAGTTGTGTTTTTGCATACCTGCGGCGATGTCTGCGACGGAGCATTACTTGCTGGTAGTGGATGAGGTACAGCAGCGGAATGGCTTGAAGAGCTGGATTCATTGCGGTCAGGAACGGGTGGATGGGACCGGGAGTCTGGTTTTGCGCTCCGCTGTCGTGCTTCCGCCGTCTCTGGATTGGGTGGATTCTCCGCTGCGGTATGATGGGCTGTTTGCGGCATCGTGATTTGGCGGACGGGACGTCATTCCGCACGGCGGTGGGTCTCTATTGGCTCCCTCCGCAGCGATGGCGGGTGCAAATTTCTGGCAGTTCACGTCACTCAGCGGACGGAAAATGGGCTATGTTTTCCCATTGTAATATGGCGGGCATGAGGAACAATGCCGGAGTGCGGAAAATGACATTTTCCGCCAGCACTTCGAATGTGCCTCCGTCTACCATCCTAATGAGCCCCCTTGACAGTCTGCCACATGGTGGCACAGTTTGTTATTTACAGATGAGCACAACAACAGTTGTTTATTAATTTAATATACATTTAAATTGCTAAAATCTGCTGTCTAAGCCATTCTTGTAGCTTTGGAGGCCTGCAATAGTTTGAATTGTCACATTTGTCGGAGTGTGTGGGTTAGTAGTTGAGTAGGTACTGTCATTGGCACAAAGGGTGGGGCAAGCTACAGTCGCCTCCGACAAGGGCTCCGGCACTAATGCTTTTTCAAATTAAACACTGTTGCTGACCACCATTAAACATAAGAAGAACAAGCCACTTGACGACCATTTTGGTGCTTGTGTACTAAGAAAGGCAGTAGCCATAAAAGAAAATTAAAGTGAAACAGATTTTTATAAACATGCAGATATAATGGAACATGTTTTAACCCCTTCCACGTGCGGCAAATTCTGCCGCGATGCGAGGGGGGCGGGGCTGGGCATAGCGCCCAGGTACTCAGGACGGCTCCCGGCTGTCATGAATCACGGTGGGCGTGTGCTCATGACGGGCTGGAGCCGTCCGAACTCCGCCCACTGTTTAATTTGCCCGCACAGGTGGGGAATTTGCCGCGCGTGGGCGGAGCGGCAACAGTCGGACGGCCCTTCTGTGCTCAGGACGGCTCCCGGTCGTCATGAGCACACGACTACCGTGACTCATGACGACCGGGAGCCGTCCTGAGCACAGAAGGGGTTAAATGAAAATGTTTTTTCTTGTGCAAATTCAAGCCCCCTTTAAATGTAATTTAAAAGTAATTTAGCTTTTCTTCATCATTTGCCATTAACAGTATCCTTCAGCTTAATCTCCATATTATTTTGTTACTTAATGAAAAGATTCACTCTTAATTTATTCTACATATTTTTAGAAAACATTTTCCTTTGGGAGAGGCACTCAGAGGAGTATGTATGCTTGCTCAATGGAATCCCCATAATTCTAGGATATTTACATAGCATGTTTTGAAGGTTGGGGAGGAAGCAGAGAAGTGATATAATAAGGTAGCGAGAATTGGGAAGATTTACAAACAAGGCACTATAGATGGTATACTTCAGTTATGATTGGAATAAAAACGTCTGTCTAGTTATAATTACACAGTTCATAGGCCAACACCCTGCATTTAGACATATTAATCACATTTGCATCAAAACGCTTATTTTAACATTGGAAGAATGTCGGTAGGGTCTTGTTATTTA
The DNA here is from genome assembly GCF_964204655.1 of Triturus cristatus. Classification (NCBI taxonomy): domain Eukaryota; kingdom Metazoa; phylum Chordata; class Amphibia; order Caudata; family Salamandridae; genus Triturus; species Triturus cristatus. Next base: position 1,709,507,131 of record NC_140590.1, read on the forward strand.
GTTTTGGAATTCCCTAATGATGTACCATGTGAATAGGTTGAATGAAATGAGTGAAATCAATTACAAAAAAGTGAAATGTGGAGTGGGTGGTCTATTTTGGATGTATATTATGTATTGAGCCGCCTATTGATCTGGCTTTGAATGATGATAAGATTGGAAAGAAGTCCCCTTTGATAGAATCTTTGGCTACTAATAAAGTAAAGGATTTAACTAAAATTAATGAAGAAATGGTAGCCATTCATGCAATGGTGCTTGAGAATAGCCCTGCTTTAGACATGGTTTCGGGATAAAAGTGGTGTGTATGTTGTGTAACTAAGTTTCAGCAGTGCTGTATATTTGTGCCAGGTAATTTCATGAACATTAAAGGTAGATTGATACTAAACCATTTGTGTGAAGTTCATTCTTTGGGAGAAACAGATGTGTGGTAGACATGTTGAACTGTTCAGAGAAACTGTTAAAGATTTCGAAAAAATGGGTGAATGGATTAGTGATATTGGTGGTGATTTACTAAAAATACCACTAACTGTATTTACTAGATTTTCTTCTAACCACAATGGGCATAACATTAATATTTAAGTTTTTGGAAGTTTTTTGCTTGAAAGGATTTTTTTTTTATAAATACGAAATAATGTCTAATGTAGATGCCATTTAGTTAGCAAGACTAGGTCTTAAAAATCTTGCATTGATGTCTATTTGTGTTTGCCAAAAGTAATGTGCAATTTGATTCTGTATGACCCAGCCTTTTCCACATGCATGTGTTTCTCTATGTGATATTCCTTTTCAGAAAATAAGCATAGCAGAAAGTTCCATTATGGTCCTGTTAATTTAGCAAATCCTACCTGTATTCATTTGTGTTCTTCTTGAGGAAACAATGTTCAGGACGTTCATGTCTTTGTAACTTTCAAGACCTTTTACATGAGTCTTTTCTAGGAACCATTCATTAGTTTAACTGTCTTTTGCATTTGTACATCAGAGAAACATCAGGTCATTTCCTTAATTTTCTATGCACACCTTATTCAACAATATGCAAATAGTAGATGTTACTAAATGTATTGGATGTGTTGTAAAGTGTTAAGAAAATGATTGGTTTACTCAAATTATACATTGCTAGTTCATCTCTATTTCGGCATCTCACATCATGGAATACGGTGTGGCTTCTGTGTCTAAATCCCTACAAAAGATGATGTTTTTGGAAGATGTGTCAGAGCTTTTGTAACATTATTTTGGAGGCAGGCTCTATGTAAGTGTCTTGCTCAACTTTATGCTGACGTGCTTGCATTATTTTAACTTACTATTGAGAAAGCCCTCATTAGCTTGCTTTCTGTAATAATCTAAAATTTGGAAAACCTTTATGCTTTTGATTTTAAAGCTTGTCTGTTCTTTTGAAAGTACTACTACTCAACCCTCTTAACACCTTCGGTGCTCATGACGGAATGGTTCCGCCGCCGATGGGAATGGTTCGGTCGCCTATGGGAGCGGCCATCTTGTTTTTCAATTGTCCCGCCCGTTCACAACGCTTTTTGCATGCTCGGGGGAAAATATTGCGCGAACTTACCCACGTGGTTGCGATGGGCGCGGCCATCTTGTTTTTCACTCTATGCTATGGTTCTGGGCCTGCTTTTCTATCCTCCCTCAATCTTTGCAATCCTTAGTTTTTTACACTGTTTTTCAGATTTTTTTTATTATCTATCTCTCTGTGTCCCTAAATCTATATTTTGCATTTTATTTCTACTTTTACTGTGTTTTTTTTACTTTTCTACTGTTTCATATTACTTCCTTCTTTAAGCTCCTACTTCTTCCCCTAACTTTATTTTTTCCTTCTAACTTTTCTTTTCCGCCTCCTACACACCCCAGAACCAAGGCGAAGGGTAGCAGCAGCCCTAGCGCCTCCAAGGGCAAGGCCCCTGCGCCCAAGAGCCGCCTGCCTTGCGGCAGACTGCGCCCTTTCTTTTTTGCAAGGCAGAGGTGGCTACTCTTGGTTTTTTTGTGCAGCGCCACCTCCCCTTGACCCTGGCAGCAGGCGGCAGGCCAGGCTCTGGGTATCCTACCCAGGAGCGTCACCGCCGATGGGCGAAGGTGCGCCGGGCAGTGTTTCGCTGCTCAGGGGTCCGGCGCACCAATAACCAGCTGGCCCACTGGTGGTCAGACATCCTGGACCGGGAGCAGGACCTGTTGGACCTGCTAGGTGTTGAGGTTGTGGGGTTTGGTGAGTAGCTAATAAATAGTAGTATAAGTATTGTGTATAATTTTGTTACGAATAACAAGAATACTGCTGCTTACATTGCAGGTAAATTACGTTTCAAAATCTTCTGTGATTGTAGGACACAGGTGCTCGGCGCTACTCTTACTTGCTTGCAACTTTGCGCTCGTTAGGTAATGCTATTGCTAGAGAGACTCTCTAGTCCTTCCTTTGTCCTCCTGTTAAATAGTGGTGGATGGATTGATACTAGGTGTAGTTAGTATTAGTTGATAATTTTGTAGCGGTCTGCAAGACGCATCCTCTGTCACTGAGTGCTGCTTACCCCAGTCCTTAGTAGAACCTTTTGTAGTTTGTTTAGTGAGTGGTAAGCTTAGCAGTGTCAGTCAGTAGCAGAACATCAACCGCAACCAACCAACAATTTGGTGTATGCACAAATTTATGCAAGTGCATGTGTTCTCCATCTCATGTATGTATTTTTGAGGGCTAAAAAAATGGAAATGCAGACATAGTGAACAATTGGCCCATCTGGAATAGGTGGGCTAGGTCAGGTGGTACTTAGGCTTAGTTAGTATTCTGGAATCAGAATAGAACACTGGATTAGTATTCTTAAGTAAGTAGACGGTCCGTGAATCCCGCAAGCCAGTAGTCGATCTAATTAGATAGGTAAACTTTATTGCAATTGTTGTTTGCTAAAATGTTTTTTCAGCGTTTTTTAAAATAATGTATTTGTTTCACATTTGCAGCAATCACTATTGTTTGTTTCTTTCTTTATTATATCTTACATGAGCAGCACCCAGGGGCAAGAAGACAGGGTCCGAGTCGGCGGGACAACCAGAGGACCACTCCTCTACCGAGGGCCCTGCTGCTGGCCCCAGTAAGTCCTCCAGTGGTTAATATTAACAATTATATTTCCCTAACGTTTACTGCACCTTATTTTTTCCGAACTATTAATTCTGGTTCCACTTCCTAATTCTATTTTTTACAAAAGCTTCTTTGATCTTTTTGACTATCTGTTTCTAAATTCTAGTTATCCCTGCGTCTCTAAGTTCTAACTGCCTCTGCTATGACTCTCTGTACTACTACTATTAGTCTGTCTGTAGCTAAGCTTGCCCAGTTGACCACTCTTTACTTAAGTTTTTGAATAAAATTCAGATTGGCCAATAGCTCAAGCCACTGAGTCCAGTCCTTTGGGTTGTCCTCTTCTAGTCTTCTTAATCTTGAGCCTTTGACAATTCCCACCAACCAAATGCCCAACTAGATATTTGACTATTTTTGATAGGATATAGTACATACTACTACTGTTGTGGGGATTCTGCACAGCCACATACAGAACTATGCACAAGAAAATAGGATGTTGGTGATGGGAGGCTGGACCTTCCTCACACCTCAGTCAGAACCCACAATCCCCTGACCGACTAGCTATAGTGTCTCATTAGGTCCCTGAACCCCCACCCGAAGATACCCAATGATTATACAACCTAGAACATAACACCCTTTCGCTCACTCACTCATGTAAGTCCACCACCACACCAAATACCACAGAGTCTATGTGTAAGTTCAAAAGGTTTATTTTCAACTAACAAGCTCTGTACGTTGTTCTATAAAATTCAGTGTACTACAGCGAGCTCCAGCAGCAAAATGCTAAATATTAAAACAATAAACATTGTTACAAGTGCATGATAGAACTAGAAGACAACAAATCTGTGTGAATTCTGGGAGACCCCTCACCGTAGAACATAGAAGTACTGGTTACATGCATCAGAAGCTCTGCAAATCTCTGGTTCGTAGAAGGAAATCTTCCGCCTGTTATGAGAAAAATGGTGCGCGTTAGATAGTATACTACAAGCATTTCTCAGTCATGTAAAAAAGTGTAACATGTACATGTTATAGCTAAGCAATATGGACTAACTGAACTTCATTACAAAGTGGCTTGTTTGTGAACCTCTTGTTACGCAACGCTCAGACAGTAGCTGTATGAGCTCATGTGGGCTCAAAGGCATGTACTGCACAACAAGCTGCGAGGTAACATGCGCAAAAGACATGAAGCTAAAATGGTTGCATGTCTCAAGCTAACTTTGCAGAGTAGAGTAGACTATAATGACCCTAGGGACCATAACACTACTAGTCTCTACTGACTCTACTCTAGTACCCGATTTGGACTAGTGATGTATGTTGTATATGTATGTATTAACTTTTTTTTCAATCTTGCTAGTGAAAACGAAAAAATAGGGGGAGGTGTACAGGCATCTAAAAATGTATCTTTTTTTGAGGCTTACTACCGACCACCAGTGCCGGCGGGGCCAGCGGCGATGGTGATGCGGCCATTCTGGAGGGGGCAGAAGATGTGGCAGTGGCACCTGCAGGAGCTACTACAGGGGGTGAGCCAGCAGCAGCGGCGGGCGGTGGTAAGTTATATTCCTTACTTATTGACATTACACTAGCGGGAAGGGTGTACTGTACACTTGATAGAGATCAGGGTATCAAAAATATGCCCACTACCACAGATAGAGTAATCTCACAGTTACACGCACATACATTCATCATACGTTAGGGCCCATTTCACTAACATACGCTCAAATACTCTACCAGCAATAAACCTGTGGGAAGAAAACTCCTAAACCACCCTGCATCTATATCTAAGCGATAGGACCTGATTATAGTGGTTGTCCCTAAACATACTTTATAATCTATACAACAATAATCAAAAATGTACACAATAATTGACAAGAAAGAATATTCCACACCATGTTTAAAAGTTATATTGCTTTATCTAAATTAGTCAAAGTAAAATCAATCAGAATAAATCATTTCTCATAGTTACCTATTCTAACTAAGTGTCAGAACGGGTCAGGACCAGTCTCTCGGTAAAATCTCTCAGGACAGAGTCCTCAGCATCGAACCTCAGCAACGCGTGAAGGCGGTCAAAAGAGTGGGGAGAGCCCTCCCTAAACTAACAGTTTTTATAATAGAAAATACAATGGAAACACACATAAAGTTGGCTGAATAAACTGTATCACCGAGCAGAACGAGAAGGAAGAAATGTAGCTTTGCTACATCTGGAAATCTCCGCTCAGGAAAAGTCACAAGGCATAAACTACGGAACAGGAACCAAGGAAATAAAACATGTAACACTTTTAATCCGATTCCTCCTCGGCCATCGAGTCACAGTTCAGAGTTTCCCTCTAAGGCTCCTTTGTCCTTTGAGAAAGCCAAGGCCACTTTCACTTTTCTTGGAGTACACCCAAAGCTGCTGCCGTCCTCATGGAAAATTTCATAGAAGGACTATGGTCAGTTGTCTTCGACCTTTTTCCAGCAGGGGTCCCTCTTGCCACATCACAGAAATATTCACTCGAGGCCAGGCTCACAAATCAGCCATCATGGATTAGGCCTCCATAGGCCACAATAGACCATCTCAATTTAAAAGAAATAAAAACAACGTTAATACAACATAATGATTAAACAGTGTTAACCCCACTAATACCCTTATGTGTATGCATTTATCTAGCTTTGCGACATAAAAAAACATTAATTCTGACAGCGTTTTGTGCTCAAAATAAATAGCACACAGCAACGTTTAAACATGAAAACTTGCACGTTATTGTAAATACATGAACAGCACACTTAAGCTAACCCTCATGTAACTTTCTCTTATGTTAGGACAAACGGGTTGATTAGTGAAACATACTTGCACAAGACAAACAATTAATTGTTAATTATTAATAAAATTAATAAAACGCATAGACATGCCAGAGCTTCAAAAGCCCCAGAATTTTCTAAAAGAAAACTCTGCTCCAGCAATCCCCCCTTTGGTGATTTTATCACCAAATAAACCCCCAAAAAAAATTAGTGAAAATTTAGTCCCATCTCAGGAAATCAGAAATGTCTCTTCCCTTTAGACAACATTAAACACCAGTCACTCTTTCATCATCTCTCTTTGTCTCTAAATAAACACTCTCCCTCAATTCTTCTAGTTCATTTTCTTCTGGTTCTCTTTTTGAAAGTTTCGAATTCTTGTTTTTCTTTTCATTTTTCAATTTCTCTTTCCCTCTCCTGTTTTTACAACACACACACACCAATCTTAGTATCAGTAAAGCAACAATTATACAAGACAAAGGAAACAATATTCTACCTATAATAGTACTACCTATCTTTGCAATAAAATCCTTAACAGCTATCATTTTATTAGCTAGTTTAGTCCATAAACTCCCGGTTTCAAGTGGTACTAATTCTTCATGCAAATCAGTAATATTTTTGATATAGACCTTCAGGTCTTTACTTTCGTCAGGAATGTAAGTGCAACAATGTTGAACTTTCAAAATTCCACAAACTCCACCCTCCTTAGCCAAAAGAATATCAAGGGCAAGTCGATTTTGCATTGACATGGCACGTACGGCACTTAATTCCGTATTCACCAAAAGAAACCCTCCTGCGGTATTTGTCGATAAGCGATCAACCACTGTGGACAGTTTCCGGATCCCATAAGCATTTAAAGAAATTCCCACTGCTGGAATCAAAACCCCAAAAATGTCACCCACAATTTCAGACCAAGTTTCTCTCTTAAAACGTGTTAATAGATTAATGTCTTCTACATCTTTTACTTTATCCGTATGAAAAATCTTAGGGAAAACCAGGCCCACATAACATGTGCCATACCAATGGTCAGGCAACTTGTAATAAGCCTTGTTCCCACAAACATAGTATACTCCTGGAAAAATCGTATCTTCTCCACCTCTGAAACCCCAACCTGTCACAATGAAGTATGTATCATGGCACTCACTAGTTCCCACAAAATATGTATCATATTGGGATTTCCTTCTGGTAATGCATAGTTTACCCTTCTGCGGTGCATCTAGAGCCAAAGTTGGACTAGCCCCATTCCTCAACTCCTTTCCCATCTCAATGTCCCAAATTGTCTCACTCACTTCATATTTTCCTCCTTTCTCATGCATGTTCATTCTCCTTTCCTCAACCATATCCAGGAAAGCTTTTTCTTCTCCTTTCAAACTGCAAGTTAAATTATTCTTAAAAATGTAATCTAATGTTAGTCCTTTTTCTTCAATAAAAATCTCACCAAAGGTGTTAGCTTCTTTAGCTGGATTCAGCTCTTTGTTCATTGGCAAGTGCCCAAAAATACTATCTCTGTTAGACATCTTATAATCTATTTTCCCTAACAAATAAAAAACACTACTTAAAATACTACAAGAAATACCATATGTAGCTGGCAAATGGTGATAAGTAACACCCTCTGAGACGGATGCAGGTAATTGCATGCAGACATAGCAATCCCTTACTTCCATTGTCTTCACATATTCATATAACAGTTTAGAAAAAACATTACTAGAAAAATTATTAATTGACCTATCTTTGTGTATGTAACTACTACTTCTAATTGGGACTACTTTTTGTGAATTCTTCTCTACATTAGTCCTATTTTCTGTATCCATTCCAAATTCTACTCTAAAAGTAACTAATAAAATTAAAACACCCCATAGAAGCATTAATAATCCAGTACAACAGCAGCACATTTTGCACCACCTCTTAAAGAAGGCACATCTATCTCTATTCTCCTCTATGTTAGCCATTTTAGTTTAGCTTCTACTACTCCACTACTGTTTGAACTTCTTCAATTCTTCAGCAACTCTTCAGCTTTCAGTTTATCCAAATGATCTCCTTATTCACTTGATCCAAGTGAATCCTTCTTTCACTCAGTTTGGATACTTGTCATTTTTCACTTCAATTTCTTCAACATCAAACTGTATCAGATCTCCAACGTCGGAATCCTCAGTACTCGACTCTTCTCCAATGTCAGTCAAGAGTACTTTCAGAATTTCACCAGTATCTTCCTCAACCACTTTTCTCAAGACCACTTCCGGATTATCTCGAGTCACTGTTTCTTCTTTTCCTTCTTCAGACAGTGTCACATAAGACCATTCCGGTGATCTGTACTTTTGGTTGGGTCTTTTCACTCTTCTTATTTCTACTGGTTCTTTTGATTTCTTTGATTCTTTTCCTTCAGCTCTTGAAGTTTGACTTGATACTTCATTCACTTGTTCAGCTTTTGATGAATTTGCTCTTATTATTCTGTATCTCACCCTTTTTACTCGGTTGTTAGGCCAACGATCTCCTTTCACAACCTTTTTCGGCCTCAATTGTTTAACACTCTTTTCTCCAATCGAAGTTCTCTTTCTCAGAACTCGACCTTCTGTTTGTTTATCCTCATCATCTGTTTCAAGTGCCTCTTGTTTCCGTTTCCCAGTAGCTTTTCTTTTCTCCACAGATTCTTCCACCACTGTTTGAGACTTCCCTACTTCTGTCCCTCCTCGGGTCTCCAACACGCAATCTTCTTGCTGTCTACTTGTCCCTTCACCTAGCTCCTCATCAATGTTCCCTACACCTCCTCGGGGGTCTTCCGCAATCTGTCCCTCTCTATCTTCTTCTGACCCTGTCTCTTCAAGAATAATCTCAAGTGGTTCTTCAATCTCCTCCTCTTCTGATTCAGGAGTGGGCTCAATGTGTTTTCTCTTTTCTTTTCTTTTACTCCCACTGCTACTTGAAACTTCAGGCTCTGTAACAGAATTCGATTCTCCCTCTGATACTCGCAGTGAATCTCTTGAAGCTCTCTCTGCTTCTTTTCTCACTGATTCTGTATCTTCAGGATCTTCACCATCACTGGAATCTGACTCTTCATAATACTCTTTACCAGTTCCCTCTCTCGGGCTTGGAACTCTCAGAGTATGACTTGCATGTACCCAGTGCTTCACTCCAGCACACTTTACTGCAGTCGTTGTAGTCAGAATGACTTGTCTCGGCCTTCCCCACCTTGGAATCAAGCAATTTCTTCTTCTGTGCACCTTAATCCTTACCCAGTCACCTGGACTCAGATCATGGGCTTGCTTCTTCTCAAGTGTGGTAGCTTCTTCTCCAATCTGGTGAAACACAGAATGAACTGCGTCAGCCAGGCCTTTACAGTAATCCAAAATCATGTCATCAGTTATTGACACCAACTTATTCACAGGCACGAATGCATGGCGCATAGCACGTCCCATGATTATTTCATGCGGGCTCAAACCAGTAGTTCTATCTGGAGTAGATCTCATTGTCATCAGGACAAGAGGTAACACATCTGGCCATTTCATGCCAGTGGCTAAACACATTTTTCCAATCCTATTCTTGATTGTGCCATTGATCTGCTCAACCACACCAGAAGCCTCTGGTCGGTATGCACAATGTAACTTCTGCTGTATTTTTAATGCTTCACAAATCAAACCAATGAGTTCATTTTGAAAGTGTCCACCTCTGTCAGACTCAACTGTAACTGGAAACCCGTACCTAGGAATCAACTCCCTTAACAGTAACTTTGCCACTGTTAATCCATCATTTCTTCTAGTCGGGTAAGCTTCCACCCACCTTGAAAACAAACAGACTACCACTAGAACATACCTCAGTCTGTTCACTTGGGGCATCTCAATGAAATCAATTTGCATTCTTGTAAAAGGACCTCCTTCTCTGCCAATTGTCCCTAGACTCACCACTGTCTTTTTCCCTGCGTTGAATTGCTGACAAATTAAACATCTTTGACAGATGCTCTCCGCAATTGTCCTAAACTTTGCATTGTACCAGGTTTGCTTAAAGGACCTTACCATCGCGTCCCTCCCCAGATGTCCCTGGCCATGATACATCCTTGCCATTGACGACAAAATTGAGTTAGGCATTACTGGTCTGCCATCTCTGTAGACCCAAACATGGTCTGTTTCTCTTGGAGCACATCCTGCTTTAACCCAATCTTGCTTTTCTTCCTCTCCTGCCTCATCTTGTAACTGCTTTACTTCATCCCACGTTTCTAGGACATTAGTAAACATCACAGAAAGGAGAGACATTTCTTCCATCCTACTCCTATTAATAGATTGGTTTGTTTTAGCGCAATATTGCGCCACATCGTTGGCAAACCTGTTACCAACAGTGATAAAATCATCCCCTGAACCATGTGCGGCACATTTTACAACCGCTAACTCCTTAGGCAGCTGTATCGCCTCAAGCAATTTTCCAATCAACTCAGCATTCTTTATCGGAGTTCCACCCGATGTCAAGAAACCTCTTTGTAGCCACAGTTGGCCAAAGTCATGCACCACTCCAAATCCATACTGACTATCAGTCAACACGGTTGTTCTCATGTCTTTCCCAATCTCACAAGCTTTTGTCAATGCCACTAATTCAGCAACTTGCGCAGATTTCACTCCTTTCAATGGTGATGCTTCCATGACTTCTGAAACTTTGCACACTGCATATGCTGCACATAGCACACCATTATCATTTCTCAGGCACGATCCATCCACAAACAACACATGGTCATTCTCAGGTAAGGGAATATCCCTTATGTCTGGTCTCGGTTTTGTACAGTACTCAAGCACATCCAAACAATCATGATCATCTTCCATCTTTATACCCACATTTTCAATATCCGGCAAAAGTGTCGCTGGATTCACATTCACACATCTCTCAAGAGTCACATTTGATGCTCCCAGAATCACTTTTTCATATTTAGTCAGCCGACTATGTGACATATGCTGAGTTCTGCTTCTTGTCAAAAGAATTGCCACATTGTGAGGTACGAATACCCTTACAGGATACCCCATTATGATCCCCTCACTCTGTTCCAGGCTTCTGCATGTCGCAGCTACAGCCTTCAGACAACCTGGTAACCCCACGGCTACAGTGTCAAGTGTCGATGAGAAGTATGCAATAGGCCTTCTCAATTGCCCATGTTTCTGGATTAACACTGAAAGTGCACATCCATTTCTCTCACTGCAGTACAGTTCGAATTCTTTTTCATAGTCTGGCATACCCAAAGCTGGAGCCTCACACATTTTAGTTTTGAGCTCTTCAAATGCTGCCAGTTGTTCTGCATCCAGATCTAACGGATCTGTCATTTCACTTTTTGTCAATTTAATCAATGGCTTTGCTATCAGGGAAAAATTAATTATCCACTGACGACAATATCCCACCATACCCAGGAACATCCTCACTTCTCTCTGGGTTTTCGGAGCTTTCATTTCTTTGATTATTCTGATCCTGTCAGTAGTCACTTTTCTCAGACCTTTTTCAATATTATGTCCAAGATAATGCACCTCTTTCTTGCAAAATTGTAATTTGGCTGGAGATACTTTTAACCCTCCATCTGCCAGATGATTCAGTAAAGCTATGGTATCCATCTCACAAGCTTCACGTGTCTTTGATGCCACAAGTAGGTCATCAATATATTGTACTAGCACTGAGCTCTCAGGCATGATCAAACTTTCCAACGATTTCTTCAATAACTGATTGAATATCGAAGGACTCTCCGTATACCCCTGTGGGATACGACACCATGCTAAGATACGCTGGCCAAACCTAAATGCAAAAATCGGCTGGCTGTCATGATGCAATGGAATTGAAAAGAACGCATGACACAAATCAATCACTGTATACCACTCAGCATCATGTGGAATTTGATACAGAATCACTGATGGATTTGGCACAATGGGACAACATGCCACCACAATTTGATTAACTTTTCTCAGATCTTGCACGATCCTGAACTTGCCATTAGGCTTTTTCAGTCCCATTATCGGTGAATTACACGGACTACTCAGTAGTTCTCTCAGAACTCCCTGCTGAATCATTTTCTCAATTATAGGAGTTATCCCTTCAATTATTTCTGGTGTCATTTTGTACTGAGGAATGTTAGGATATGTAATTCCCTCTTTCACTGCAATTTTCACTGGATCTACATTATTCATCAATCCCACATCCTCTCCTGTAAAATCCCAAACTGCTCTTTTCACTGTGCCTCTCAACACTTGAGGCAAATCCTCCGGATTGAACACTGGAAATGCACCAATTAACTCATTTTCTCTATTCTCTAGAGTTATTCGGTAAAAAACATCATCATCTGGTGTCTCAAAAGCTATTCCATCTGGTGTACAAAAAATTGTACAATTCATTTTACACAATAGGTCCCTACCTAACAGGTTCACTGGACTCGTGTCACAGACAATAAATCTGTGCATGTCTGAAAATGTCCCTATCTGTACTCTTACTGGTTCAGTAAGACGTGTTCTGATCTGTGTATTGGCTACACCAACTACTTGGATTGCTTCATCCGAGAGAGGAAGATTTTTAACATCTGTTGACCTGACAGTTGATCTTGTCGCACCTGTGTCTACCAAAAAAGTAACACCTTCTTCATTTATTTTCCCATCCACAAATGGTCCTGCCTGGTCTATTTCTAGAGTTGCACCAAGTATGCACTCTTCTTCCTCTCCTCGGCACCGTCAATAATCACCCTCAGACTCACTCCCTTCACTCTTTAACAAGTACTGCTGTACTTTGTTAGTACGTCTCGGTTTGTTTACCTGCTCATCATTGAAGAATCCTGAGTCCTGATTGTACTTTTGTACCCCTCTATTCTGCGGTAAGGGCGGTTTTGGCTCTTGACTCTGCTGCTGTCTCACAACTTTCTGCTGTTGTTGCTGCTGGTTATTCCCATCATTCTGCACCTGTTGATTTAAGGATTTACCCTCATTATTCGCTAATGGTGGATTAGGACATTCAGATCTCCAATGTCCCAGTTGGCCACAGTTGTGACACGGGAACTTCTTTTTGGCTTCCTCAAGACTTCCCCTTCCTTTTCCTGCAAATCTCGGTCTATTTCCTCCATTATTTCCTGGATTATTTGCCTGTTCCACTAACTGTGTTTCCTGTCTTTCTGCAACTTTCACTTGTGCCCACATTGCTTTCTCTTTCAGCTGTCTTTGTTTTGCTTCAATTTCATCACTGAAATATTTTGCATGTCTCAGAATCTCATCTACTTTTTTACTCTGCCAATCCACTGTGTGTTCACGAATTCTCTCACCAATTTCAGGTCTAAGACCATATACAAACCTGTATACAAAATGACTCAAATCCTTGTCACCCAGGTGTTCATCTCCACTAAATTGTTTAAAAGCCAGTATCAGCCTCTCGTAAAAAGCATGAACTGATTCTTTTGCTTCCTGTTGTGTTCGATCTATCTTAACCCAATCTGTCTCTTTTGGAGGAACTTTACTCTTCAGGTATACCATCACCTGATCATACTTCCTCATCACTTCTGGATCTGGTGCCCCTGTTCTTGAATCTCTTGGATATTCCTCAGTAGGCCAACTCACAACTATTTTACACTCAGTCCACAAGTCTGCTGGAACAATTATATCAAACAGACTATTCAGGTCAACCCACAGCACTTTTGACAATTTCACAAACCTATCTACCTGCCTATACCACTCGACGGGCTTTTCTCTCAATCGAGGGAAATCATTCGTAAATGATAAAATATCCTGTCTGGTCCATGGAACATGTACATATCCTCCTCCAGGTATTTCTCTCATGGGATAATTCTCCACTGGTTTCTCCTTTTCTCTCACTGGAAATGCTGAATAAGTTGTTCTATCCTCAGATTCCTCTCTTTTCTTATACCACCTATCCTTCCACTTTTCAACATCACCCCATCTACGCAGTAATGCCACCATTTCTTTAATCTGCCCTGTTCTACCAGAAGTATTCAAATTCTCAATGTCTTTCTCAGTGAAATCCATCCTGTACGTTTTCTGCAAAGCCTTTACTCTATCAATGTCAACTCCTTGCTCATTTGCTATTGCTCTTAGTCTATCATGAGTATTTCTTGCTCTCCATGTTATGCTCTTGCACATAAACATTGTTGCGACTTAGTAAGTATGAAGTTTTAGTGAACAATAGACAGCGGTTGAAGAAGATACCCTTTACTTAGCAATGGCATTAGCAATAGCATTAGCAGCGTGAGTTGAGTAACTAAAGGCCTCTTCTATCTGACTCCTACTCAGCTGTGAATGTTTTATGGAGAAGACTAAAAGTCAGATCAGTTAACCTTAATGGATGTGTTGAACAAAAAGGGAAAGAAGGAGGAAGGACGGGCGAGCTGCATGCATAGGTGGCTGATAGGAATTAGATGCATGGGTTGTTGAAGAATGGGTGGAAGGTGAAAGAAAATGCCTGCCTGGGTGGGCGACACAGTATGGGTGGATACTGGATAGCAAGAATCATCAGTGGTGTTTGGGTCAAACTCAAAGCCAAGGCAAGCAAGGAAGGAGTGGACGCATGGGTGGTTGTTGGTGAAAGAAACTAAGGTTTGTTGAGAGATTAAGAAGAATGATAGACATTTACTTTGAATGGATGGATGCCTGGATGTATTCATCATAGACAGCATAGGTGGAGACTGTCACTGGATGCAGAGTCTTAGTTTGGAGAATGTAAAAGAAACCGCGCCAGAGAAGCAAAGCCGAGGGGAATATAATAACTTGTATTTTCAGAATACAGTTGACTCATAGTAGTTTGCAAGCACAACATATTGTGTATAGCGCCTTCCTCCGACTCCGAGGACCACTCCCTACCTATGTTAATTTATTTTCAACTGTGTCAGCCAGCTTGCAAAGGATGGCCTATCTGTTGGTCACACAATCAATCAAAACAAAATACCTTATGTAGTAGCGGTCGGTGGTGGGAGTGCTGCCAGGCGGTGTTGTGGGGAGGTAGAGGGGCAGGGTGGGGGTAGTAAACTATGGATTACGGCCAAATACAGGTAAGTAAACATAAAAATAAATAAAACAAATTTCATTGTGCGCACTGCACCGCCAAATTCTGTTAAAATCATCCAAAATGTTTGCAGCAGTATGAGATTTCTCCATGGCAAACATGGCTACAGTTGCATGTTTGCAAGTGGCATGAAAAATCTCAGCAGCGTCAACACCAGCAGATATCTGTTCTCCAACCCGCACAAAAGAGATCCAGTGTGCAGTGATGCACATGTAATCAGTGGCTTGGCAACTGGTCCACATGTCTGTTATCAGGTGGATACTCTGAACAGCACTCTGCTTCAAGGCTTTTCCAAGCAATTCCAGCACGTCGTGATGTAGTGCTGGAACAGCAACTCTGGCAAAATAGTAGCGGCTGTCACAAATTCCAGAAAACCCACCCCTTCAACAAAAGAAAAAGGGAGAAGGTCCAGTGCTAATATTTTAGCCAGCTTCGCATTGTACAAATGTGCTATTGGGTGGTTGCGTTTGTACTGCCCTCGCCCCAAAACATGCTGATAATGGTAGGCTGCATGGTTTTCCTTTCTCTTAGGCTCAACGACGCACTATTTTCTTTGCGGTACTCCTTGCTGTCTCAGGCTGACTCTTACCCTTGTGCCACTGAGATGTTGCTGAAGATGTGGGCGACGATAACACTGCACTGCTGGGGACAGGGCTACTTTGTGTACCACTACCAGAGAGAATGTCTCCCTGTCCTTCCTCTCTCACCGTCATCAGATCTTCTTCTTCTACTCGTTTATCCCCAACAACACCAATGGTTGCAGTTTTTATGCCACGAAGGGGGTCCTCCCAGTTGATCAAGTGGTGTTTTTTCAGATGGGTTATTTGGCCTACGGTACCATAGTTTGTACCAAGGTTACCCCGACTAACAGAGGTATTACAAATGGAGCATATAGCGATGTTCTCCTCCTTTTCGAGAACCGTAAAGAAGTCCCAAACTGGGGATCTTAACTTTTGCCTCCTGCCGGAGGTGCCACTTCCAATGCCGGATGAACTGGAGGGTGTGCGTTGAATTTGACTCTGTGCTGTACCACTACCTACTTCTACTGAGGTAGTGGTTGTGTTGGATGTAGGTCGCTGCCGGGCCTTTGCTAATGCAAATATGGAAGCTGTAGGTCGTGTTGGTGTTACCTGTGTTGGAGGTATGTGTGCTACATCCCTCGCAGTGATTTTGGATAGGGTAATAATTTTGGTCTCCATCTCCTCAGGGCCGGGAGTGATGTCCGTGATGACTGGCTCATCATCATCATCCTGCTGTTCTACATGAACCTCCATAAGTGTAAGGCTTTCTGGAACCTTCCTTTTCCCTAGCCGTGTCTTGGGACGTGTCTCCCTCTCAGACTCAGTTTGTGGCTTCCAAGTGGCATCTAGATCATGAGAAGGGGGGCTTGGCGAAGAACTTGATGGACTAACCCTCCTTTTCCTTGCTGGGGATTTGGAAGACAATGGATCTTCTGAACGAGTGGCTTCCTCTTCTTCTTCCTCAGCATGAGGCTCAATACCTGAACTGCCCCTTCTTCGGGAGGAACAACAACTACTGTTGCAGGCGGTGGTTGCGGCTGTTGTTGTTGACCACTTGTCTGCTGTGTTTCCTCCTGCCTTGATTGGGGACTACTTTGAGATAGCGATAAGTTTAGCTCAGGCTCAGCATCACTTGTTTCCACGATTAGGCTGGCTACCTCTTCCACACTCATGTGCTTGAACCTGGGTTGGTGGGTTGGGCCCACTGATGCGGAGGTGCTGCCCCCAGCTTGCCCCCGGACACCGCTGCTGCAGGCGTCATATTTGGTTTCCCAAAAAAGGTTTTGGACGGCACACCAGACTGAAGTGTCACTTCCTTCTTCTGTTCCTTCTTCTCAATAGCTACTCTCTTGGTACTGGAGAACCTGGTACCTGCTTTCTTTGGGGCCATCTTCTTCAGATGTCAGCTGCACTTAGTTGCACAA
Source organism: Triturus cristatus (assembly GCF_964204655.1). NCBI lineage: Eukaryota > Metazoa > Chordata > Amphibia > Caudata > Salamandridae > Triturus > Triturus cristatus. Next base: position 1,709,523,918 of record NC_140590.1, read on the forward strand.
GTTGCAGAGATGTCTGGTCAGGTCACTCACACGTCACGTCGTGTACAGCAGCAGGACGGCTGTCTGGAAGCGCAACGGGCAATGATGATATACCTCCTCCTCAGTCTTTTGTGCACCTAAAACCAAAAAAGCCAGAAGAACATAAGTCAAAAGATAGTACAATCAAACTAATATAATATATAACTTCTTAGTGTGTGGTGGTCACAATTATTACATTTTAGTAACTCAGTGAACAACAATAGTGTAGCCATTTATGAGACTTTGACAACAAGGCCAGGGCTTTCCTGGTATACTGTGTACACTCAGTAAGAATAAGAATAGCAAAGAACAAAGACTAAAATATAGTGGAGCCTGTTTGGCCTAAATTTGTGCATCACGTGGGATGGATGCATCAGGGAGCGGCAGCTGGCTATGGGGATGGATTTGGAAGCAGTAAGACAAGAGGAACAATGGAAAGACAAGCAGGCCTATGTGTCAAAAACAGCACACTACTAACTACCACCACAAAATGGCAACCAGCCACATGGTCACTCACAGGCACAAGGCATGGCAAACAATGAACCCAAGCAAGCCTATATGGCCAGACAAAGTATGCCTGATAAACAACACAGCTTTAATGCAAGGTTGGAAAGTTACACAACAACCACAACAACAACACGTACACATGCAAAAAAGGCATTTATTTAACACACCCAAAAAGTGAAATATTCCCCAGAAAAAAACCCACATTTTGCAATTCAATCCAATGCCATCCATGCCCTAAATGAAATTCAACATGCACCACAGAAACAGTTGTTTCATGCACCCATGAGTACCTCTGGGCCTACTGGGTGAAAAGGCCTAACACACACCCAAAAAGAGAACCCTCCCCAAAAAAAACCATTTTACAATTCAATCCAATGCCATCAATGCCCTAAATGATGTTCAAATTCAACAGACAACACAAAAACTGTTGTTTCCTGCACCCATGATGATTGATGATGAGTACCTCTGGGCCTACAGGCAGACTAGGCCACAAGCTTGGAGGCCTATGGCTAAAGCACAGTGGCTGGTCCCACAAAATGGCCGCTACCGCATGGCCAGGCCACCCACAACAACAAGAAAAGGAAGACAAGACAGACAATGCAGGCCTATGGCAAAAGCACAATACCTGGCTTCACAAAATGGCCACCACCCAGATGGTCAGGCCATCCAAAATAACAAGAAAGTGAAGACAAAGGACAGGACCAGGACGTTGGAGACTCAGGGGAACTTCCTTCCTCTTTTAAACTACAGCCAAATGACAAACTGAGGAGTTTTTTTAGCAAAGTGAACAAAATCATCATTTTCAGAAGGTTTTATGCTGTTCAAGAGATATTCTTCGCCAGATTGCAAATTCTGCGTGTTCGGCATCGCAATCTTTACAAAAAGTCATATATTGAGCGCGCAAAGAAGACAAAAAGTGTAAGTCTGTGCGAGCTGAACGCCTAGGGTTACCGACTGGCTGAAAAGGGTGATTTATTTAACACACACCAAAAAAAATGAAATTCCAGGCCAAAAACCACATTTTGCAATTCAATCCAATGCCAACAGACAACACAGAAACTGTTTTTATGCACCCATGATGACTACCCCTGGGTCTACTGGCAGACTAGGCCACAAGCTTGGAACTGAAGCCTATGGCAAAAGCAAGCACACTGCCTAACTCCACAAAATGCCGGCACCCACATGGCAGGCCACCCACAATAACAAGAAAGTGAAGACAGACAATGAATGCAGGCTTATTACAAAAGCAGTGCACACAGCCTGGATGGCTCCACAAAATGGCCGCTACCCACAATAACAAAAAAGTGAAGACAGACAATGAATGCAGGTCTATGGCAAAAGCACACTTCCTGGATGGCTCCACAAAATGGCTGCTAGCCACCCACAACAAAAAAAATGGAAGACAGACAATGCAAGCCTATGGCAAAAGCACACTGCCTGCCTTTACAAAATGGCCGCCACCCACATGGCCAGGCCACAACAACAACAAGCATAAGCCAAGGGGAACAAAGAAAAGACATGCGGGCCTATATGGAAAAAGCAGCACACTACTAAACTACCACCACGAAATGGCCCCAAACCACATGATCACTCACAGTCACAACAGGCCATGGAAAACAATGAATTCAAGCAGGTCTATATATGACCAGACAAAGGAGGCCTGCTAAACAACACAGCTTTAACACACAAATGCAAAAATGAAAATCAACAGGGCTAGGAAAGGTTGGAAAGTTACACAGCAAGCACACACACACATCGAACAAAGGTGAAATACACCCCAGCCACATTTAGCAATTCAATCCAATGTCATCCATGCCCTACATTATGTTTAAATTCAACAGACACCACAGAAACATGCACCAATGGGTACCTCTGGGCCTAATGGCTGAAATTTCAAAGAAAAACAACTAGGCCCCTACTGAAACTACAGGCCACCCACAACAATACATTTTAAAAACGATGAAAATCCCATACAAATGTAGGTACACACAAGCCCCAATCAAACAAACAAGTACACCAATTCTCCAACTCACTTGTAAAATCTCAAATCCAAAAGTCCTCAAATCCAATCCAATGATATGATGCAGCAGACAGACACAAAAAGTGATCCTTCCAGCTCCAAATCCAAATGAAAGTAAGCAGCACATGGACAAAGCACTAGGAGGAGCCTGCTGGACAGGAACAGGAAGTTGGAGACTCAGGGGCACTTCATTCCTCTTCAAAAAAAAGTAAAAAAAGAAAAAGTACTCCTTGCACAAAAAACTACAGCCAAATCTCAATCTGAGGAGTTCTTTTAAGCAAAATGATAATTTTCGAGAAGGTTTTATGATGCTCAAGATATAGATTGCCAGATTGTAGTTTCTGCGTGTTCGGGATCACGATTTTACCAACACTGCCGCCGGAAGTCAGATCACACGTCTGAATGACGTGTTCGCATTCGCACACTCTTGCGGGATGGTGCGGCTGGATTGCGCATCTCGTGGTGCACGCGAATGGATAAAAATCGAGTCGCCGAACGCAGAATCACGGTAAGTCGTTACTGTGCACGCGAGAACGCATTTTGAGCGCACGAAGAAGAAAAACAGCTACGCTGCATTGCAGATTGCGTAGTATTCGGTAACTAAGCGTTCCGTGAGTGGAGCGTAGTTCACCGCCCAGGGTTAGAAGTAAGCCAACAAGTCTTTCCAACTGCAAAGTGAGGTGCACAGGGGTTCGGTTCCTGCAGCTCCGACGTCGGATACTGACCTCAAACTTGGTGAGAGGACAGGGAAGGCATTGAGGGATGTGAAGAACTACCACCTGTGTTGCTGAGCCTTTTGGAGTCCAGTGGAACCCAGGTTCAGCAGACTGGTCAGCTTAGTTGCGGTGCCTGCAGATGCAGAGAAATTACTACTTTCCTTCAAGGGAGATTCGTTCAGGTATCTTGGATACCAACAGGCATGGGAAGGTTCCTGTATGGTGCACAGGCATGGACGTTGCAGACGACAAGTGGGAAGATGAGACCAGGAGCAGCATGTGTCTTCCCAGTTGGAACCTTGGTGTCCAGAGCTAACTCCAGCAAAGTCCAGAGTGCCCAGACAGTTGAAGAAGAAGTGGTGTCTGAAATTAATCTTGTCCCACGAAGAATCTAAGGACCCAACCTCAAATAAGTCCTTAAGTACCCTAAGGAAAGGGTTGGGACGTTTCAGGGTTCAATCCCATTGAAGGGGTCAGGACTCCCATTTCCTTTGTCCAGTTACATGCCAGAGTTGGAGCCAATTGCTCCCTAAGAAGGTTTGAAGTGGACAATGCAAGGGGGGCACCAATTGTGCTCTTCAAACAGACTGAGTGGCACTACAATGTGCATCCACCCTGCCCTAATACACTAAACCCAGTCTGGGAGGTGGTCACACCTGCCTGTGACAGGATACCTATTGTTCTGCCTTCCCCTGCTTGATCTTGGCCCAGCAGTAGGAGGGCCATATTGTGCTGTCCTGGTCTAGAAGACTTCTACCGGGAACACTGACGGCCTCTGGGAGAAGCTTTACAGTGCATGGAATCATACCTCCCACACCGTTTACCGTGTGGGGGTATGATTCAAACATGTTTGATACTACACATGATAGGATTCGTTACAGCCAGTTTTGAGATGGCCATCGCGTAATGACACGGTGTCCCTCAATATGTTATAGGCTGTCTCACTTACAACCCGGGAGACAGGACTCCTTAGGCTGTAGGGGTGTTCTGCTAATGCTGGGGCACCCTCACACTAGGAACCAAGCACCCTGCCTTCAGAATTGATAAGGCCTGCTATAGGGGTGACTTGTATATTTTAAGTGCAGTGACCCTAGATATAGGAAGCCTATATCTTTTGTAAGTGGTGCTAGCACCAGCTTACACAGGTTGCAATGGCAGGCCTGTAGTTACAAATTGAGTGATCTCCCATGAGTGTCATAATACATGCTTCAGCCCATGGGGAACCGCTGGTGTACCTATGCCCTGGGTACCTTAGTACCATATACTAGGGACTGATAAGTGTACACCAGTATCCAATCTGGGATGCACCTAAGTACTTACCATACCAATTTAGGGGAGAAAGCACAGGGACTGGGGTCCAGATTAGCAGGATCTCAGTCAAACTAGTCAGAAACTGCATTAGATCAAGCAAAAAGTGGGGGTAACCATAAAAGCAGATCCTACTTTCCTACACTATTTCTTCACTAACATTACATCAGAAGTTTAACTCTGAATTATATTGGTTACCTTTTACTACAGTTCTTTCCTGGCACTCATCATTACCTAATTCACTTTTACTTTCTTCTTTTCTTCTGCTTGCTTCTCTCTCACCTGCTTCTCACTGTTACCTCTCTTACTTTCTCTTTCCTTCAATCTTTTACTTTCTTTTTTTATAAAATTAAAAAGCTTTTTTTATTACATATGTTTCTTTCCTATAATTGCAATACTTTTAACCTATAAATCTCTTTTTTCAAAACATTTATTTTTGAAATGTAGCAAAAACAGCCATAAGATTTCTTTTGTAGCAAATACTTTTGAAGGAAATTCATATCAAACATTTCATTAAAGAAAAAACAATTAACAGAAAAGAGAAAAAAAACCAGAAAATCCATTACCCCTTGAAACGTGGTTCTGAAATGCAGCAGTTCCCCACAGGTTCTTTATAATCATCCCAGTTTTGTCATATTCTGGATAACCTTCATTATTGCCCCTGCTCTAAGTGCATAAAGGTTTTGTTGTGTTCTAACTCTTTGCATTATTGCGATCCACAGTTCTAGTGTGGGAACAATATCAGTTTTTCAGTTTGTCAGAATAAGTTATCTGACCACTAGAGTAGAGATATGAAAAAGTTGACGCTGGCCAATTAACTTTGCAAGTTGTTAGGATGCAATGCCGCATAAAGTTCCTTTAATTTTGTTTTCAAATTCACACTCACCTTCTTTGAAATATCATCCCAAAATTGCGTCAGCCGAGTACAAGTGAATGGAGACAATTACACTCCTCATATTTGCACCTAAAACAGGCTGATGATGCTGACAAATATTTCTCGTAGATCATGGCTTGAGTACAATAAAGCATCCATCTTCTAAAAAAAGCTATTCTCTTGAAATTAGCGGCACGTATAGCTTTCAAGGTTAGCAAATTATGAACCCTCCCTGAAAAAGGGCAGATTTTTCCCCAACATTCATTGGATAATTATGAATGAGGCTGCCTGGGCTGTGTATTCCTATGTGCTTTAGAAAAAGGCCTGGATAGGCATTTCCTGAGCTCCACATGTTTTAAATTCATTGTAGAAGTGCTGCTGGGGCATAGCACAAGCACGTCAGCATGCAAAATCTTGCCAAAGAGCATTCTTTAAAAACAATGGACTTTTATCATGAGAGAGTGCATACCATCATTTCCAAGACGATTGAATTAATCCCACTTGCCAGGTCCGAACCTTCCTTTTTGATACATATAAGTCACCCTAAGTGGACCCTGGACAGCCCAAGGGCAGGGTGCAGTGTATTTAAAAGGTAGGACATACTGTACTTGTCCAGGCAGTGAAAAAAACGTACATTTTTTTTCACTTCTGCAAGGCCTATTTCTACCACAGGTTAACATGGGAATTACCCTATTACATTATGGTGAAGATGGATTTTAAATTGCAATTCTAAAAATTCTATTTTTAGAAAGTTGGTTCTTCTCTTAGTGTAATCATTTAGAGCCTTCTGCCTGTGTCTGAATACATGTCTAGGGTGGGTGACAGGTGTCTTTTTGCATTCTTCCTAGACTGCCACACACAAAAGGAGCTAAGTGTGACTAATGGGCCATCCACATCCTGATGGCTCCTCCTGACTAGGATGGGAGAGAGGAGCTGATACTTATACCTGAATGGGCTATGTCATGTTCCCATAGAAAGGGATGCATATATCACTTTAGTGAGTCTGCAGCTAGGGTAGGAAGGTCAGGGACTTTTTGCATTTCAAAGTATCTCTTTGAAGTCTCCCCCACTTGAAAGGCACACTGGGTAGAAGTACTGGACCTTTGATTCCACCAACACTTTACCCTTCTGAACCTGTGTATATTTTGTAAGGAAGAAGGGCTGCTGTACTGCTGAAAGGACTGTCATGCTGCTGGATTCTGCTGGACTGACCTGCTTCCTGCTGCCCTTGTGGCCTGGGAGCCAGAAGGATGAGACCTGCATCTCTTTAACAAAGAACCAAAGCCACTCGAAGGGATTGCTGGCTTGCCTCCTGTTTGAAGTCTCAGGGATATCAAAAACTTCAAATCAAACATCAACAGCACGTGGACTCCACCATCTGAGAGTTTTACCCATTCAAGTGGTGCCAATCCAGTCCTGGGCCCTTGGAAGTGAACCAAAAGTGCTGTACCTACCAAAATATATGTATCGCTGTTGTTGCACTGCTTGGAGCTGGTACATCTCCTTCAACAACAGCGCATCGTAGCTTTTGTGAGGATCAAGTACGGCGCATCGCATCACCAACAATTTTGGAACATGTCTGTCTTATGCTGCTCAAAACCGATGAATCGCCTACATCCAAGGGGTTGACAATGAAGCATCACCCCCTCTGCGCCACACATCGGATCTTCTTTGACCACGAGCACAAGGTACTCTTTGGCGGGTCAAGTTTGGTCCTTGTATGCAACCCCACAGTAGGCATGAACGTTTGGACTTGAACTGTTCTAGCTCGACCAGATAGCTCATGTTCGTGATTTATGTTTTCAAGCACTACAAATAAGTTCATTCTTCAAAAATTCATATTTTGACTTGTACTTACTGGATTTGTTCTTGCTTTCATCTTGTTTTGTTCATATACATATAAGTTGTTTTCCTAACTTGGTATGGAGTCTTCTTGTGGTGGTTTCGCTGTGCTACTATTTGAATTGTATTGATTATGAACAAGGGGAAACCCTTAGGTTGGGAAGGACCTAGGGTCTTTCCCAACTATTTGAATTGTTGCATCACTCTTCACACATTGTCTCTTAAGTGAAGCCTGGCTGCTCTGTGCCAAACTACCAGAGGGTGAGCACAAGATTAATTTAGGTTGTGATGTTGACTTATCCTGACTAGGATTGTGATTCCTGCTTGGACAGGGTGCATACAACTGCCAACCAGAAACCCAATGCCTCATTTATGTTTTTTTTGCCATAGAGCAGTGGAGCAGGCCTTGCTGCTGTGCTGCTCTATGGCAAAAGAAAAGGGCAGGAATGCAACATAGCTATTAGATATTATTAACATATCTATACTATCCTTTTCCCATGCACCGACGCACAATGGGCTGCCGTGCGCCAACGCAGGCACCTTTGCGCAATGGTGCAAGGTTGCCTGCGTTGCGGGGTATGATTATTTTGGTGCAGGAAGGGAAACCTTCCTTCACAAAAACATTTATAAGAGGTTTTTTCCTTTTTCTATGTGTGCTGCAGAATGCAGCACATACAGATAGAGGGAAAACAAGGAGAAATAAAGATATTTCGCCTCTTTGTGCCTCCCTTACACCTGGGGAGGCGTAATTTTTTGGTGCCGCCTCCGACTTACAATTTCTCGTAAATCTGGGGTGGTGTCAAAAAGCCTTGGATGTTGCTGCGAACTTCCCCAGCAAAACCCATGAAATGCCTCTTTTTTACGCAGTTTTCTGTGTGAAAGGGGCACATATTAATAAGGCCTTGAAAAGCCATGTAACGTGGCATTACGTGGCCTTATAAATAAGTACAGGGCACATTGTGCCACCCTAACATAAAAAGTGACGTTCCCGAGGTGCAATAGTGCCGGTAGGACCTCAAAAATGAGGCCCCCAAATTCTAACACGCCATTTTTGAATTGCCAAAATAAACTTTTTGCCAGGCCTCAAACTTCCTTTCTAATACTTATGTTACCCCTAAGATAGGCCATAAATGATTTTAGGGCAGGATGCATTGTATTTAGGATATGTGTGCTTAAGTTTTATATTTCCTTGCAGGGATAAACCCCTAAAGTAATTTTTAACTGTTTCAAGCCTATCTCTCCGATTGACTAACACTGAGTACATTTTTACGTTTAATAAGTGATAAGTGATCAGTGATAACTTGGGACGGAAAGCAGATAGAGATGTAGGGCCTGGTTCCCAAAGCCAAACCTACACTTTTGTTTAAGTTTACAAATTTTTTGTATACATAAAGGGATTTACGAGTTGCATCTTTACCTCGCACATACAAAGATAGGACACTCTTATCTTTCGTGTACGGAGACTCTGCACTCAAAAAGATACTCTTCGTAAATCCCTGTGTGAATACCAAACAATCATAAACTTACACAAAACTGCAAGTTTACTCTTGTGAATCAGCCCCACGGTGTTCACACCCAAGTGAGTTGTATTTAACAGTTATCGTTAATTGCAAAGTCAGATGTTAGATTAGAATTTTGAAAATACCACATTTAGAACCGTTGGATTTTCCTGCCCAAAAGTTTCTAAGGCCTTCTATGAGTTTCCAGCTGGATTTGTTAATGGCTCTCCTGTTAAGAATGTGTATTGGATTAGGATAATTAACAATAGGGCCTAGTTGTGGGCAATATGAGCCATCTTGCCAAGATGGATGAAGGCGGTGCTGTGCCCCAACCCCTTGCACTTCAAGGTGCTTGCCTCCAGCACACACAAAGGACCCAGAGACCAGTCTTTTGTTACCCCTCACTTCTTAGAGCCTTGACAGGGAAATGTAATACATTTCCGGGGAATTTATAGTAGAGGATCCCCCACTTTAAAGGCTGGCACCAGGTATATATATTGGACCTCCTGGCACTCGTCGATACACTCCTGGACCTGTGGGCACTACATAGGAAGGATTGCCTTCTTCTCCAGAGGACTGTCCTACTGCTTTTAGAGGTCAGCTCTGCTGCTTGAGGCCTGGCTTGTTGCACAGAGTACGTCCCCGCTGTTTGAAAGCCACCCTGCTCTTTGAGAAGGAAGACTTGACCTGCTCCCTTCACCCCTAACCTGGCCTCCTGTTTTAAGATGCAAGGACACCAGAAGCTCCAGAGAACTCTTTGTAACTGCCCAGCTGGCCTGCTGGAATATGACCTTCCTGAACATGCATCTGGACCTGCCTGATCCCTGATGGCCTCTGCTAAAGTGAGTTCCTGATCCCCAAGAGGTGTCTCCCCAGACCCTTGTTTGGCATTGGAGTGTACTCCTCTTAACCAAAAAAACAAAAAACTGAAGTTTGGGGTTCTTAGTGACTGCGAACAAACCTGTTGCACCGTGACTCTGCTGCTTGCGATGACTGCCAATGTGAAACATAGGGCAAGCTGACTCTTCAACTTGTAGATTAGTCCTAGAGGGACTCCCCCTCAGGCCAAATACAAAGAAAAATACACTTGGTGTGACCGTAATCCAATGGGACTCTGGCGGGAGCCAAGTGGCTATCTTGTTCTAGTGAGAGTCCCGTAAGATTGTAAAGCAACAAAATGAAAATTTGTGGTCAGTGGTTCTTGGAGGAGGCCAGGCCTTACAGCCAACTCCATGCCATGCATGACAGATGGCCGTAGGAAGTGGCAGAGGTTATCCACCCATAGCATGTTTGGCACAGGGCTTGAAGGGGTTGGGCACAGGCCCTGTTTGCCTTTAGCCCAAACCCACCCACGCACGGCTTTTAGTCTCTTGTGCAGGATGTTCTCTCAAAATTAATACACATTGCAATTGCTTTTAAATGAGGAAACAGAAAGAACTAGGGGAGGAAAGATTTTGTTTCTGGAAGAGGCAAATATCTATAAAAAAAGGTGCACGATAATCAGTGAAAAAAAGAGGAGAAATACCTCTCAGATCTATTTAAATAAAAGTGATGCCACTCAGGTACAACATCCCGTTCACTACACCACACATGTAAGCCATGTTTGCTTTTCACCTGCTGCACACTCAGTCATGTTTGTTTGTTCTGGGTGTTTACCACTTGTCAGGAATGAAGAATGAATATATTCAGTATCCTTCACTGAGGGACCACATCCTTGAAGATGACAGTTTTCAAAAATGATCTATCTCCGACTTGGACCATCAAACTTCTTATTAATTCCAACTAACTAGAGCAAACAACCTTTTCCAAATACAAGAGAGGTCTTGGGGCGATTGTATAAAGATCTGAAAACAGCACAGAAGAACATCAAACAATGAAACCCTATCATGAATAAAGAAAATAGGGTGACTGAGGTGAGCAACAACTCAGCTCTGAAGAAAGTGTCCTGCACATCAAGGCACACTCCAGGTCCAACAAGGAAAAGGGGCTGCAGATCCAGAAGTCAGGAACAGGTTGTAGACTGACTTGAGATTCAGCAGGGCCAGCATACACAGAGCATAAACAGATAAAAAGGCATCAAAAAGTCAAGGATGCTGGTAGAAGGGGTATACATTAAATAACCGAAGAATAGGTCAGGAGGAGAAACAGCAATAAAAACAGGCCTTTAAATGTGGTTTTATTATGTTGCAGTTTCTGTGAATTCAAAGAAAGAGGTAAAAGGTGAGCCAAAGGATTCTGACAATTTGCTGCTTATTCTTTGAACCTGGAGATTATGGTTTACTTACCCTTTCACTGACTGAAAGGTGTGGGACATGTGTAACGCTCCAACTTCCAAAAGTTATTGTTTGTGCGCTATGTATGTTTAGAAGGAAAACTGCATTTCTGCTGCAAATGTAATGACCATTTCAAGAGGCTAATTGAATGGAAAATCTGCTCTCAGTAAATGGTAGCATGGTATAGTCAGAAAAGGGCACTTTAAAGTGCACAACAGGGCAAACACCCTCCCCTACACTTGTTCTGTGGAATGCTTGGATTTTTCACTACTCCTGTGATATCAGTGATTTAGCATTCATGAAAGCATCCCTACTGTAAAAGCTGTTCCATCACCACTGCAGAAACTCATCTGTTGAAAACAACGCTCAGCAGATACACTTCGATCTCAAACCAATGAAAGCGCAGGCTTCAAGAAACATTAAGCAGTTTTGTGGACACAACAGAAGTGGAGTCCATGTTTATGGACTAAGGAATGTGTTGACTAAATCCACACTATTCAAATACCACAAACATACATACAGACTTGACGGTTCAGACCATCTACATTCTCTTAAACTAGCAAAACTTCCTCAGTTTGTTTAAAAGAATTATTTAAAAATCATTTAAATAGCTACAAATAAGTTTAGAGTGACTGCTGCATGTATTTGATGTTTTAAATATATGTTCAAAAAGAGGGATAGATATTATATATTTATAAATATCTTGACATTCAGTCCTTGATTGTAGAATAGTTGCCAGGCGGCAACCCAAGGCATCAGACCCAGTTCAAGGAGTGCATGTAATACAGCAGCAACGCTCATAAGTGTTGACTTGTAATAATAAAATTTGTGATGGTTTTGAGCTGCATTTTGTTTTCTTTGTGTACAACATCCCGTTGCTGTTATTATAGCTGCTTCCTCAGAATTCTTCCTAAATCCAGGACATTGCAGGCCAGTGCTTAATTTGAGCTGGTGGTTTCCAGTGCTCATCACCTGCACGTAATTGTCGACACCAGCACTATGACGTCTGCCACATGTTGGTGCTGTTTCTTTAATTTTGAGATGAGCACAACAACAGTTGTTTATTAATTCAATATACATTCAAATTACTAACAACTGCTGTCTAAGTCACTCTTGCAGCTTTGGGGGCCTGCAATAGTTTATATTGTCACATTTGCAGGAGTGTGACGGTTAGTAGTTGAGTATGTACTGTCATTGGCAGAGCTGGTAGGAACAAAGGGTGGTGCAAGCTACAGTCGCCTCCTGACAAGGGCATAGTACTTATGTCTTTTACAAATGAAACACTATTGCTGACCATAAAACATAAGAACATGCCAGCTTGACGACCTTCTTGGTGATTGTGTACTGAGAACAGCAGTAGCCAAACTAGAAAATTAAAGTGAGACCGATTTGTATTAATAATATTGGAACATTTTTTGAAGAAAAATGTTTTGTCGTTTGCAAATTCGAGTCCCCTTTAAATGCAGTTTAAAAGTCTCACTGCTTTTCTTCATCATTTGCCATTCCCTTTACCTTCACCTCCATTTTATTTTGTTGTTTAAAGAAAAGATTCAATCAAAATGTATTCTACATATTTCTGAAAGAGATTTTGCTTTGAGAGAAGTACCTGGAGGAGTATGTGTGCTTGCTCCATGGAATCCATATAACCCCTGGACATTTACAAAGCATTTTTGAAGGTTAGAGAGGGAACGGAGAAGTAATATATGAGGAAGAGATAATTGTGTAACTAAGGTTACATCTAGCCATAATGGGCATAGAGTTAATATTTGGGTGTTAAGAAGTTATTTGCTTGAAAGGAGATTTCTTTACTAATTAGAAAAAAATGACTAATGTAGATGTCATTTAGTTAGCATGACTAGGTCTTAAACAGCTTGCATTGATGCTTTTTCATGTTTGCAGAACAAATATGCAATTTTATCTGTTTCAGAAAAAAAGCAAATTAGAAGGTTCCTTCATGGTCTTGTTAATTTAGCAAGACATTACTGTATTCATTTGTGTTCTTCTTAATGAAGCAATGTTCAGGGTGTTCCTGTCTTTGTAACTTTAAAGGTCACATGGTCAGTGACTGGCTGCCGCCCCCCTCCCTATGACCTCACCAACCCCCGGACACAGGAACATAAAACATGGTATCTTTGGAAGGCGAGAGGTCGCAAGACCCCCCGGCCGTATTTATTAAGTTATAAAACAATAAAATTTATGATTGCACGATAAACAGTTATACAAAAATCAGCAGGACATTAGATACATTATTGTTAACAGGTGTGAGTGACTATCCTTAACAAAAACTCTAATACAGATTGTTTCCTAACCGAGTCTAACATCCTCCTCTGCATTTTTGTATACTAACATTTCTGGGCCATATGGCAAGGTCGCTAACCGGTGTCAGGTCCTACTAGCTGCGCCTCCCCTAAAGATGTGCGCATGCGCAGCCGGGCCCGGTAATTACCCAGTCCACGCCGTGAACTTCATTTACCCACTTAAGGAGGGCCCTTACTCTGCGCCATCCGGTGACGTCATGAGTATGCGCGCGCGGGGTGGCTACCAGCCTAAGGAAAGCGTGACTCCCCAACCCGCGCCCCTTTGAAGCACCAGTTACCTTGCCCCTGAAGTTCTAGAAGGGGCGGGAACCTCCATGGGATGATGCCCTCCCCCTAGACCTTAAAATAGTTGCTCACCGGTCATGACCTTACCGCCACAGGCCAGCATTGTTTTTTTTGCTTTTTTTTTTTTTTTTTTTTTTTTAATTTTTTTTTTTAAAAAAGTTTTATTGTGCAGAGAAAAGGTTACAAGCACGGGCCTACAACCGCCAGGGCCGGCCGCTAGTAGTTAAAGTGGTCAAGCAGATCAAAAAACAATGACTGGCCCACAGGGGCTCCGCTATATCACAGTAGATCAGACTGCACATAAGGGAAATCAGGATACACACTTTTAATATAAATAACAACAAAAATAAAGAAAAACAAAAAGCAAGGCGAAACGACTTGAAATGGGCGTCGAACCACAGCCGGGGGAGTCCACACCCGACCACCCGAGGGCGGTCAATAAAAGAAGGCCTGAGAGGGAGGGGGGGGCCACGGGAGAACCAAATCTGTACTCCGAAGTATGAGATAAGCAAGGAACCCTCAAGGATCAGGGGGACGAGGCAACCCCAGACGTATCCACCAGGGCAGGCCAGCATTGTTAACCGACGATCTGGCCTCCCCCTTACCTAGACCTAAGCCAGGAGCGCGCTTACTTAGCAAATCCCTCCAACCAGGCCCAGACATTATTAGACCACAAGACGTTCGCTGCCTCAGTCAAGTGTACCCCGTCCCTCAGGTAGAACTGCTCGCCCCAGATACACCCATGTGGAATCGTCTGCAACCGGGGGGCTCGAAATAATTTGTCCAACTGTGTTTTGATCCTCCGTACCGAGTGATTCAACGCCCTGACCGAGTCCCCCCCCCGCCACTGCCACCGAGGGATAAGTTGCGACCAAACTACTGTGGAACCCGGGCAAGTCTTGGCCACCCACCCCGCAGTGGAGATGATCTCCTCAATAAGGATGCGCCTCCCCAGTTTGGCCAGATCATTCTCCCCCAGGTGAAGTATCACCACTGACGGGGGGGCGGGCTGCTGAGCTAAGATTCCCTGGAAAAAATTCCTAAACTGGCTGAGGCATAAACCCCCTCTCCCGAAGAATGCGATATCAAACCCCTTTTGCGCCGCCTTCGTCCTACGGTCTCCAGAAAGCAAAACATGTTCTGCACGCCTAACATAAGAGTGGCCCACAATCCAAATCACCAATTTCCTGTGTCCTTCGTGCTGTGCTGGTGTCGATCGTTGACGCCCGGTGGCGAGTTCCTCCCCTGCGTCACAGGTTTGAGAAACTGCAAAAACCAGAAACATACCAGGCGTGAGCACCATCCTGTCACAACATATCAATTCGTACATAATGTTTGTAACGTTCGGACGACCATCTCCCCAGCCTCTTCACATTCTCAACTGGGAGACCCCTCGCCACTGCCTCAGTTGCTGCCCCAATCCTAAATGAGTGGGTGCCGAATTCTTTTGGATCAAAACCTGCCAATCTGACAGTTAGCTCCAAGACTCGCCTAAACTGGTACCTGGTCAATGGTGTACCGTCGGCGTGACACAACAGTGCCCTCCCGCTGCCTGCAGAAGGCCTCCACATGAGAAACCGGGCAGCAAGGGTTGGCCCAGGCCCGGTGGAGCACTATGGTGTGACCCCGAGAATCCTGGTCAGTTTTTGATCTCTTAATTGTTATCCACATAGTGTCCTCACTGATCTTCGCATCGGCCCACTGTAGGCCGCCCACCTTATCAGCTTTCGACCCAGTAACTAACTCCCCAATCCTCAGAGCCCCATAGAAGGCCAGGGAAAATGCAGCCTTGAACAGAAGTACCTCCCACTCAGAGCTACATACACTGTGAAGCGCCCCCAATAAGGCTGTCAGCCGTGTCAGTCCAATGGGCCTTCTCTTATCACCCCGGTAACCCTGTAAACGGCGCCAACCCCTCAAGGCCTTGCGTACCAGAAAGGTGTTAGTGGGATCTCGCATGCCCTTAGCCTGTGCAAAGAAGGATACCGCCGCCCTATGTCTGCTCACAGCCGCCACTGAGCGCCCTTCCCTATGCATCGATTCTAGGTAAGCTGCAAAGCTGTCCTCCTGGGCCCACCTAATCTCCCATTCCTGCCCCAAGAAAGCCCGGTAAGACAAAAACGCCCCTTCGTAAGCTGTCTTGGTCCTGGGGGCTAAGCTAGCAACCACGAGGTCCTGTAATCTGGGGCACCAATCTGCCAAAGTACTGCCGGGAACTGCGCTGGCGAGGGGTCTGCTGCAGGAAGATGTTCCCTGAAAACCTGCATTTTAAAGCGAGAAAGGGAGTCAGCTGCATTGTTGAGGATGCCAGGGACATGCTTGGCTCTGAAAACCACATTCCATTTTAAGCATTGCAACACAATCTCCTTTATTAAGCGGAGTATGAATGGACAGCGTGCCCCCTGCTGGTTTATACATTCCACAACTGTCATGTTATCAGACCAGAACACCACGGATTGATTGCATAAGTGTTCCGGCCAGACCATCAATGCTACCCATATTGGGAAGAGTTCCAGGAAGCCAATATTGGCGGTCAGACCCCGTGCTCTCCAGTCTGCCGGGCCACCGCTGGGCGACCCACTTGGTCCCCAGGATGGCACCAAAGCCCGCACTCCCCGCAGCGTCTGTCCATAAACCCAATTCTGCTGATGTGGCGGGAGGACCTGACACACTACTCTGCCATTAAAATCCTCCAGGAATGCCATCCATATATGCATATCCTGGCGAACCTCAGATGACAACCTCGTGTGGTGATGTTTCTCCCGTAGCCCTTTCATAGCTTGGGCAATGGAGCGTGAGAAAGGGCGTGCCATTGGGATGACTCGCAGTGCAAAATTCAGTTGCCCCACCACTTCCTGTAGCTGTTGCAAGGTAACCTTGTCTGTGCGTAGGCATCGACGTAGGGCTGCTCTAAACCTAGACACTTTGTCCCTGGGCAACCTGATGCATCCTTCCACTGAGTCAATTTCGATACCAAGGCCAACCGTCTTCCCCGGCGCTAGCAGAACCCCAAAAGCCCGCATGAGCACGCAAAATTCCTGCAATGCCCAAGCACACTCCTGAGATCCTGCTGCACCTAAGAAAAGGAAATCGTCCAGATAATGCATAACCCGCCGGTGGCCCGTCGCCTCTCTCATGACCCATTCCAAAAATGAGCTAAACGTCTCAAAGTAGGCACATGATATGGAACAGCCCATGGGCATGCATTCATCCATGTAAAACTGGCCCTCAAAAGTGAAACCTAAGAGATGGTGGTCCAGAGGGTGGACTGGGAGGAGACGGAAAGCAGATTCTATGTCTGATTTTGCCATCATTGCCCCTGGCCCCAGCGCCCGCAATAAGTCAACTGCCTGGTCAAATGAGGCATAGTTTACACTACAAATCCCCTCATCAATAGCATCATTCAATGACGCTCCTCTAGGCGCCGACAGGTTGTGGATCAGTCTGAACTCCCCTTTCTCTTTTTTGGGTACTACCCCTAGTGGTGAACACACAAAATTGGGTACGGGCACCTTCAGGAAAGGGCCAGCTACCCTGCCCAGAGACAGTTCTTTGCTAATCTTAGCAGCCACCACTGCGGGGTTATGTTTTACTGACAATTGATTCCTGCAATGTGTGCTACCTGTGTACCCCCCTGCCAGGATCCTAAAACCTTGGGAGAAACCTTCCTGAAGCAGAGTGGCCGCTGTGTGGTTCGGGTACCTATTCAACCAAGGGATCATTGCTAAAACATCTATAGGGGAGGGGGTATCCAAACTATCTGCACTACTCTGGCTTCCCCCTCCCCCTCTGACTGTGGTTGCCCTGCTTGGACCTGCAAGATGACTCGGGGTGGGAGGGGTGACCACAGACCGAACATGCATGCCTAAATTTACAGGTGCCAGGGGCCCTTGTGCAGGAGCGCTTATTGAAATCCCAGCACACACCTATTCTCTCGGACCCCGCCCGCCTACACTTACCCGGGAGCTCACTCCCCTGGGCCGATCGAAAGGGGTGTTGGGGTCTGGCGGAGTACACCCTGACCGCACTGGTGGACTGGGGAGGGGCTGAGCTCCCTGAGAACTGCTTATGCCAAGACACAGAGTCAACCCTGTCCCATGCCAATGATGTGTCAAATTCTTTAGCTTTCCTGAAATTGACATCATACTCCTTCCAGGCATCCCCCGGGTACTGTTCACTCCACCCCACAATCCTACTCTGGTAGCAAGAGAATGGCGCCTGCACATTAGGAGGCCGTTCGGCCATGATGGTCGTGAATACTGCGAAAGCCCTAACCCAGTTGAGCAAAGTTTCCTCCACCCTAAATCTACAACACTGTGCCCTCCATTCACTCGGAAGCATCCACTCCTTCAGTGTCTTTGCATGTTCCATTTCCCTGTTATCAAGTAGCAATGAAAAAATGTAAATATATTTTCCCGCCCAGATCATTTCTTTCGTGGCCTGGCACACATGTTGTGCCAAATTCTCACTCCTGGAGGGCATTGACCCATCCCCCAAGAGAGGCAGCGCCACCTCCTTACCGTTTCCTGGCACCCGGGCCGGTTGACCACCATCTGCGTTCGGTTGGGCGGGGCTGGAACCTGTAAGTGAAGAAGATGAGGGAACCGCAGCTCTGTCAGCCGCCGCTGCAGATTTAATCCTTTCTACCAACTGTGCTGCTTCCGCAGCATGATCTGATGAAGCAGGTAACACGCCCCCTCTTTTGTAGCCAAGGCAATAAGGCCGCTATTTGAGATACCAATTCAGCAGGGACCGAGTCTGGGTTATCAGCTGGGACTACGGGCGCCCCAGGGGTCATGGCCGGTGGCAGTGGTATGGCAGGCAATGGAGTGACCGGTGGCGGCAGGCCCGGCACTGGCATCGGTACCACGGGCGGGGAAGCAGGCCCCACAGGAGGGAGCGCCGGCGGCATTGCAGGAGCCGGTGCAGCGGGCGCCGGAACTACTGGCACAGGTATAAGAGGTACCGGAACCGCGGGTGCGGGTGGAATCGAAACCGGAACTACCGGGGCTGGGGCACTGTACCTGGGTTTCTTGGCCTTAGACTTCTTTGGTGGGCTAGCGAAATCCCCCCTTGGCAAGGGTGCCTTTCGCTGCCGCGTGGGCCTGCCTGAAGGGCCTGGGGAATCAGCAAACCTTTCATTCATGAGGGCCTCTAATTCATCCACCTTCCCCAACCTCCTATTAATGCTGTTCATCTCCCGCATCATGGCCTGCATCATAACCTCCATCCTGGACCCTCCTTTACCACCCATCGATCCCGGCATGACTGAGGTGCACCGCCCTACACTCCTAGTATTCCAACACAGGTGTAAGTGCGCTTATTACCTTCACCAGATGGAGGATGTACAGGGAGCTGTAAGCACCATGCAACCGTAACCGCAACGCCCCGGCTTATCCGGTTTGTCAGGGGTGAGTAAACTCTAACGTAGACCCACCCGGCGGCTACCAGAAGCAATGTAATGCGAGCCCCCCGCTCTCCTCTTACCGTTCCAATCCTGCGTACTCCCAGCCGGAATTGACCTGCGACCACAACCGCTGTCCACCACTCTGAGCTTACCACGTGAAATTGCAGGAATGCAGTACTAACATGCCTAAAATAGAAAATGTATTAATTCCTGGGAGTGTGAAATCAGGCAATTGGCGAAAGCAGACTTGTATGAAACAAACAACGTTTGTACAAGCTCGGACCTTCTTTAACGCCCCCCCCCTACTGCCCTTGGCTGAGCTTTTACATTCAAGAGCAAGCAAAGTAGCAAACACAGTATTTAAAACAGTAGACGAGATAATCTGGCCAGAGTCAGCAGTTCGCAGCCAGTGGTGTCCCACAAAAAAAAACATTAAAAAAAAAAAAAAAAAAAGTCTCCCAGACCCTCGACAAGCCACTTTTATGTGATTCATCCTTGAATAATTCAGCCGAATATTAAAACTTTGATGGCAATGATATGACCCACTGCTGCATTGGGATATAATACTGTCAGTGCCAACCTCTCCGGAAGGATTGTGGGATGGCTATGTCCTGCACAGAGAGGTGTACTGGGGCCATATACGTTATAACCACAGTGAAGAAGAGCGGGAACCCTGGCGAAATTCCATCATGTTTGAATCTTGCTGGTGTGCCGCCTCGATGAGCATTGTCTCTATTCGAGCGCTATAGGCTATCTTATTCCAACACCCACGATTTCTCTAGAGACTGTTTGGCAGCACACATGATAGACTAGCATTAGTTAAATTATACCGTGTCCGACGCTGGCCGCCGCCCCAACCCGCTGCCTCGAAAAATACCTCTGTCCTCGTTTTAACCGATTCGAATTTGCCTCCAAAAACTCAATCGAGCCGGATTTGCTCCCGCGACCCCAGGATGTCCGCTTCCCACTACAGTTCTCCGTTCCACAATTCAGCTAACGGAGGCTCCACCACTCCGCTCCATCCGCGATCGAAAAAACGCACCTGCAAGGGGGAAAAACAGGGGAATTTTAAAAAAAAAAAAACAAGAAGCCCCGAGCCCAGGGCATGTCCGGTGTGGGGGAGCGACCAGGCAACAAGGGGGTCACCTGAGCGCTCCCCGCTTCTTTATCCCTCAGCAGCCCACCCCCTCCCCCCCGACCCGGATGTCGATTAGCGTCATCCGGGTCAAGGGAGGGTGGCAACCAATCGGTGGCAGGGCGCGCCCCAAAGGACACGCCCCACCCCCAAGAGGTCCAGGAGGTAAGGGCGGTTGCCGCACCGCCATGCGGGCGGGGGGGCCAAGAGCCCCCCCTTTTCATTTGTATGAGTCTAGGGACCATTCATTAGTTGAATGGTCTTTTGCATTTGAACATCATACAAACATCAGGTAATTTCCTTCATTTTCTATGCACACCTAATTAAACAGTATACAAATAGTAGGTATTCCAAAATGTATTTGATGTGTCATATGTATTAAAATAATAACTGGTTTACTGTAACATTGCTAGTTCACCCCTTTTTTGTCATTTCACACCACTGAATATGTGTGGCTTCTGTGTTTAAATCCCTATAAAACAGGGGTCTTCAAACTGTGGGGCGCGACCCCCAGGGGGGCCGTGGAGTGATGCAAAGGGGGTCGCGCCTTCCCAGTCACACTTCTGCCCAGGCCCAAGGGCTTCAGCCCCCCCCCCCCTTCCCCCGTCCTGTGTCTCAGCCCGGGCTGCTGCAGTGAAACTTGAGCTGCTGGGGGCTCAGCTGGGCAGTGTCTGGATTCCTATCTCCGGCACCCCCGTGTTTTTTTCACAGGTCTTTAAAGACCATTTAACATGCCTTTGTAAACTGGTTACAGAGGCTTAGGTTTTTTTGCTGGTTCCAGTACCCCCTGGGTCCCCACTGTGCCTATTCCTTACATTTGGATTTTACATTCACTGCCGTAGTGTGAGAATGCATTTCATGGAAAGGAATACAAAGTTGGCTTCCTGGGGGCGCCGTGAGTGAAAGTTTATTGTGCTTTTGAAGCACCTGCTGCAGCGTTTCTTTCCCCAGCAATTGCCAGGCCTCACATAAATGTCAAGATAACTTGTGTGATTAATTATCTTCCTGGAGAGAGATCAGAATGTTGTATAGTTGAGGTTTTGACTTGGGTGATGTTAGTGCAGAGGGTTAATATGCCTGCTGCAAAGAACGTGTACCAAGTAGATTACAGAGTGCGTATGATGTGAAGAGATTAGCAGGTTACTGCTTTCAAAAGAGACATCCTTTTGTTACTTGCAATTTATAACTTAAAGTCCTAATAGAGAATAGTGAGCTATTAACTTTCATCCTAGAACAGCATGCACACTACAAAGAATATATTATTAGACCATTGATTAATGTTGCAAAAAGGGTTAATTTGGCTAGAAATCAATTCTTATTATTAAAGGAAACTCCCATCTATGCTGTTTCTTTTTCGACTCTGAGTTTGTGCTTCTCCGCAGCAAGCACTCTTGAACTATACTGCCTACCAGTATGGATGACATGTGACTCCTATACTTTTAGTCCTTTGGCTTATGTAACATTTCCTATACACTGATTTACACACTTATGATTGTCTCTGAGTAATGTGTGTGTGATGCAAAGTGCTCGGACACCCTACACTGGTATGAGTGGCACTATATAACTAATTCAATGCATCTGAGAGTATGGGGTTATGGAGACTTGGTCACTGTTAAAGGGTGCTAGTGGGAGAATCCGTGGTGGGGGTGGTCATTGTGGGGGGCACCAACAAACATGGTCGCACAGGGCACCACCAGCACTAAAGCCGGCCCTGGGAAGTATGCACAGATAAGCGCTGAAAATACCGCTTTAGGTGATTGTTTTTTTTTGTACCGACTGGGCCACCAAAATAATCTGCTGGCAACCCTAACCAAAGGACTGGAAGTTTGTTGCAGGATCAGCACATTATTTATTTCCTTCACCCTCGATCCCCGATTAATGCCACAATAGTTTAACTTAGATCTTAAAGTCTACGCCCCGTCAATAACATGCTGAGTTACTTCATGGGTCTGGGAATGCACCCTGCATTCAGACAACTCATTCCTCATTCTCGCCCTTCATTGTCACGCTCACCCTGCACTCACAGTGATCACAATGCACTCACACTGATCACCATGCACTTGCACCATTCACCCGCTCACCTTGCACTCACAGCGATCACAATGCACTCACACTGATCACCATGCACTTGCACCATTCACCCGCTCACCTTGCACTCACAGTGATCACAATGCACTCACACTGATCACCATGCACTTGCACCATTCACCCGCTCACCCTGCACTCACAGTGATCACTCTGCTCTCAAAATGCACTTGTCCTGCTCACACTATACCTCAACCTGCAGTCACACGAGTACACTACTCATCCTGCACTCATGTGACACTTCACTCACCTGTCCCCCTCACTACTCAATATGCAACTCACTCAAACAAGCCCATCAGTAATCATACATTCATTCATCCCATTCTGAACTTGCATCCGCACCCAAAATGAGAGAGGACAGCAAGGGAGTGAGAGAATTTGATTGAAGAGGTCAGGGATGAGGAGAAATGTGAATTGCCGAAGAGAAGTGTGGACACGCAAGAAGTGAGTGTGATCCAAAGGTGAGGGCTTCTGTTAGAACAAAGGGGAGATGTGAAAGAGGAATGGGGGGACTGGAGAGGTGTAAGATACAAATAGACAAAAATTTGAATGAAGAGACGAGGTGAATGAGAAGTGCTGAGGGGCACGGGAGGTGACAGGGCCAGAGAGGCCATGAGATAAATGTGAGAGACTGTTAGAGATGAGGGCAGTGAAAGGACTGAATGGCAAGAGGTGGTTAAAGGTGAAGTGAGAGGTTGAATGGGGAGAGTTCAGAAGTTGTAAAAAGGGGTGAAAGAAAATGACCTGCAAAGTGAGAGAGGGATCCGGGGTTAGGAGAGGAGAGAGGGATGGAAGGGAGGGGGTGAAAGGAAAGCTGCATGGGTAAAAGGCTTAACTCTACACAAAACCGCCAGGGTTTTAAGGGACCCCTGCTTCTTCCGGTCAGGGCCAGGTGAGCTTCTAATGTGGCAGCACGTATTGCTGCAGAGTGGAAGGCCCTTCACAAAGGTTGACTTGAAATCTTTCTGATGATAATTGCTGTATTTTGGTTATAAATGGGTACTGATTGGGTGAAATCTTTCCTCAGCGTTACTGTGTGTAACAAATATTAAAATAATGAAGCAATGCTATCCCAAAATACGCGGCATCACATAACCTTATTTACATTTTCATCCCACGCAATTTAGTCAACAGGTTTAGACATTTTTGTCAAGAGGGGGTCCTTACGCCTCAAAATGTTGACAGGGGGGTCTCGGCATCCAAAAGTTTGAAGACCTCTGCTATAAAAGATGATGTTTTAGAAGATGTGTCAGAGCTTTTTGAACACTCTTTTGGAGGCAGAATCTATGTAAGCCTTCAGGCTTAACTATATTTGGTTCTGGCTGCCAACTTGAAAGCAGACTTACGCTGACCCATCTTTATGCTCACTTTCTTGTATAATTATGACTTACTATTGAGAAAGGTGTTGCTAATTCCCTATGTAACTTGCTTTCTGTAATCTACATTTTGAATAAACCAGTATGCTATTGACTTTAAAGCTTGTCTGTGTCTATTGAAAGTCCTACGACTTAACTGTCTTAATGATTTTAAATGGAGTGTTGACAACACTGGGGGGGCCAATTCCGATCCGGGTCGGAAGGGCACCAAACGCGATCCAGCCGGAAAACTACAAGCCGTACGCGTGTTTTCCGGCCGACTCATACAGCTGTATGAGCGAGCCAGTACGATGCGAGCTACATGAAATTCACCAACCGAGTCATTTCCGGGTCCGAACTGCTCTGTGCGTCTCAGTCGTAAGCTAACCGTGGCGTGCAATGGATGCGATTCATGACCGAGCCAGTACGATGCACGTGTCGGACAGCCTGTGCGAGCCGGAGTGTCCGGCTCACAAATGTTCCCGGAGTTGGACTTCTGGGGTCCGCGTCGGACCCCCCGACAGCCGCAGACGTACGACTCGCACACAGGGGGAGACCTATGGGTCTCCCCAACACAGGCATGTACGGTGCAGATGGCACCGATGCGCACCCACTGTAGGGGGTGCACTTGTTCGAGAGGTACCCATTCAGTCAATGGGAGCGCATTTACGCGTCGTACAACTGGCTCCCATTGACTTCTATGGGAGTCTGACCGAACCGAGTCCAACAGCATACATGCGCATCGTACTCGGTCGGACTGTAGGGGTCCGGCTCGGTCGGAAAACACTCCGGATCCGACTCGGTCGTAGTGCTTTCCGACCCGGATCAGAATCAGCCCCCATGTAGGGAAATGCATTATAACAGATATCGATTCAGGCAGGAGTGCCAGATATGATGCAGAGAGAAATAAACTTGTTGTGTGAAACCATAACTGTCACAAGTGGTTAGTTTACTAATGAGTTCAACTGAAGTGGAATTATCTGAGTTAGCCTGGGAGCAAGAAATGTAAGGCAAACAATCTTCAAAAGGTGTCCTCCACCACTGAAAGCAGCACATTTATACAAAACAATGCATTCCACCTATTGTTGTACTCCAGCTTTCCTTATGGGATTCCTCCTCTGCTACTGCTTCCCTGAGTTCTGAAGAAAGTAAGGAGGGACTGGGCTCAGCTCATCCTGACAGCACAAAATAAGGATCAGAGAGTTGGTATTCCAAATTGTTAAGTCAGTGCATCTAACACATCAGTGCAACTCCACAATCTACACAGCCGTCTGTGGAAATTGAGCAGAACAAGCTGTGAACTGTCTGCCCTATAGTATCTGGTTATGGCTCTATAAATGAACCACTGGGTAGATATTTTGAAGAATGTTTTCAGGGCATTGTGCAGAGCATGAAATCAAGCCTATGGGATCTCACAGACTTTTTAAGTCGAATCTCAGGTTTAGAATTGCCTTTCATGGATGAGTGTTGGCTATGAGCAAAATATGTCAATTCCAACTCTGAGAGCATGAATCTGTTGAATGGGTATCATTATAAACGGTCAAATCAGAGCGAAGAAAGTGTTTCTAATCAAACTATTAAATTGTTCTCTGTATCACAGTTGTTTCAATTGGAGTGACACCATCATTCTGCTAACTAATGCAACATCTTTAAGTTTTTTGAATCCCCAAGTTATGCTAACCTATTTATGGCAAAATCTGAAGAAGAATACATTTACATGGATATAAGGTGAGAGATGGTTTCATCATCTATTTAAGATGCATAGATGACATTCTTATAATATGACAACGATTTACGAAATATTAGTTGATAATATTATTGAACTCAATAAGAGCAGTTCTAACATCAAATTCTTTCACAACAACAATATCACACAGATTGCCTTTGTGGATGTTCTAATGATTAAGCTGAAACTACAGTTTTCCATAAATCAGTTGATAACACGTTACACTTTCAGAGTTTTCATGCAAACTCTCCATACTTTCAGTTCACATGTCTCAAGACAATCACTTTTGACAAACAGAAGTTCAATGAAATAGAAACCAATTTGCCACCAGATTTAAGGATAGTGGTTACCCACAAAAATATGTTGAGAATATTTGCACAAAAAACATCGAAGTACTTCTGAAGAAGTCTGCACCAAATGCAAATGTTTGTTTCTAAACTTTCCATAACTAGTATGGTGATTAACATGATCATCAACAAAAGATGTACATTTTAACGATTGAAAAAAGATTTTGTTGACTTAAACCAAGGAATGGCCTTTGATTGTGTTTCAATGCTCCATGCACATTAACCCTTTTGGTGCTTGTGTCGGCTAATGGGCGACGCAAGCACTACCTCCCTGGTGTGGTGCACGTCCAATAGCCGACACCAGGGAGGGCCCGATTTTAATACTCTGGTACAAAGCGTCGGAGGTTGTTGTTGTGTTATTCCCCCTGGGGGGTACACGGACGGCTTTCATCCCCAGCTTTCCTGGAGGCCTCGTTTGAAAGGGGAGAGTCTCCCCTTTCAAACAAGGCCTTGTTGAAAAGGTGTCCTGTCCGTGGATCAAGGCAGTGCTGCGATCCATGGCCAGTAAACCCCACTAGATACCAGGGATGTCTTTGGGGCGGTCGGCCCTTGTGGGAATGGGCGAACCACCCCCTCCAGGGGCATGTTATTTTAATATGCAACTTTGGCTTTCCCTGGGAGGGGCGCGATTGCCCCCCCAAAATGTAAAAAATAAAGTTTTTGTAAAAAAAAAATGCCAGCAAAATTGGCAGGGGGTCGGTCCTCCTGCTCAGTGGCTGACCCCACAATCAACCCCCAGGGAAGCCATGTCTATGAAAAAGATAGAGAAAGAGAGATCTATCTTACCTACTGGCAGTCACCAGTAGGTAGTTATAGTTAGAACCCAGTTTCCATAGGAAAAGCATTTTTTGATTTGCCAATAACTTTAGCGCCGTTTGACAAATCTTCGCAAATGGGGCGCCCTGGTCAGCTCCTGTCTTGAATGTTTCAGGGTGATTCGTCAAGCAGGGGCTGAGAAAAAAGGGGTCCCAAAATGTGTTTTCCCCATGTTAATTTCCATAGGAAACTTTAGACACGGCTACAGCCCGAACTACTGAATGGAATTACACCAAATTTGACAAAAAGGTAGCTCTTGGTTCAGAAAGTACCCTTTTTTTAAATGGTGTGAATCCGTTCAGTAGTTTCTAAGAAATTCAAAAATAAAATATATCGATATCTGGGCAGAGCCTAACCACACATCTTATCGTGAGATACGATTGGCTGTCAGCACCGGAATGTAAATGCTGGCAGTCATCTTGGGACCAATATACATGAGAGCACCCAATTGAAATGCATTGTAGTGAATAGAAGATTTTGAGGGTCACTAAAAGGAGAACTATAAAGGGTGATAACAGACTTTAGTTACATTAGAATTCATTTGTAGATGGTACCATACTAATTTTAGGAATTGTAGTGTGTTCTAAGGTGATTTTACCCTGTGAAAAATCTTCTGCTGGAATATCATGAATCATGTTTGAGAGAAAACTATTTTCTCATGCTTGTCCCATAGAGGTTTGAAAGGTGCTCCAGAAGCTAAAATGAGAGCATATTTTCTGTAATTTCACATTATCTTTCTCTGTCATGTGAGAATGAAGTCTGACATTCTTAGTAAAACATGTACATCCACCAAGGGCAGAGACTGTCAGTTGACTCCTTTGTGTTCTACTGCAGCTTTCCAGAGTGTTCTAAAGCACAACTAGAGCACTACAAGCCTTACTTATGACACAAGTATGGCACACCTGAAGTCATCTTGATTGGAATAAACTGGTAACACTTAAAACATTTAATTTAAAAAGGAACAAAATGATGGGTTTCATTTTGTCATGGAAATTATGTTAGTGCTGTAAAATTAGGACATGTTTAAAGTTTGATCTCAAATATCTTCCTGTTATATTTCAACAGGATCAGCCTGCCAGTTGATTCCTGTGTGTTCTACTGCAGGTTCCCAGAGTGTTCAAAAGAACAACTAGAGCGCTAACAGTCTTACTTATGACAAAATTATGGCACACCTGAAGTCATCTTGATTGCAATAAACTGGTAACACTTAAAACATTTAATTTAAAAAGAAACAAAATGAGGGGGTTCATTTTGTCATAGAAAATATGGTTAGTGCTGCAGAAAGAAAAATAAGTGCATGTTTTAAGTGAGATCTCAAATCCTCTTCTATTTCATTAGAAAAGTCTGACATGCAGCCTGAAACAATCACTTTCATTACCAACAGTAGATTTCCAGTTAACTCCCTGGTGAGCAGTAGCTTTACTACAGTGATCTTATGAGTAACAAGAGTGCTAACATTCTGAATTTATGGCAAATGTGTGACACATATGAATGCCTTCTTGATGGAAACAAAGTAAAAAACTGAAAGCATTTCCTACTGAGGAGACTTCAGTAAATGAGGAAATTAGGAAATTTCATAAAAAATAAGTCTCCCAAGACGGCCACCAGAGAAAAAAAGAGCCCAAATGTAGCACAAATATCACCCAGATGTAGCCCACATATAGCCCAATGACAGAAGTGTGCAAACCACTCTTTATTTTTTGTTTTTTTGCAGTTTTATATAGTGCAGACTGGTCAGGTATTGGAGCGTTGCATCTTACTTGGACCCCTTATTGCGTATTTTGCACAAAGTACATGAGACTGATCTTGCGAAACATTGACCTTTACTATTCTGATAACCTAAAGGTGCTCTGAACCGGGCTTTGAAACTCCCGTTTTTACCTACTGGTTTTAATTAATTCTCACTGTATTGTATTAAGAAAGAGGATTTACTGTTTTTATGTACACTTTTATGATCTATGTTTCTAAATCAGATTGGATAAAGTTTAATGAATTCAATTGAAGTCTCCCAAGATGCCCACCAGAGAAAAAGGAGCCCAAAGAATAACAAATATCACCCAGATGTAGCCCATGTATAGCCCAATGACAGAAGTGCGGAAACCACTTTTTATCCTTTGTTTTTTTGCCATTTTATATAGTGCAGGCTGGTCAGATATTGGAGTGATTTACATGAGCATTGGTTACATCATACAAGGACAAACTCATTTTAGCAGCAGGCATGGGGATATTAAGTGATTTGACCAGAGTGTCGAGCTGAAGCAGAAACTCCAACTTTGTTCCCAAGTTGCAAAGTCTGGAGCTCTGGAAGTAACACCACATTCTCTCCCCTAAGCGTAACATTTAATCAAGTAGTCAACTGGATACAAAAACATAAAGATAACAAATAATTTAAAAGTGCTTTGTTGCTATTTGAGAACTCAGAAAATATGTCCTTATTTTAGTTTTTTAGAGCACTAACCATAATTTCTATGCAAATAAGACCCTCTCATTTCTATAATTTCTACAGGCAATGCTTTAGGTATTACAGGTTTGATTACATCAAGATGATGTCAGGAGTCCCACACTTTTGTAATAAATATAGAATGTTACCAATCTAGTTGTTCATTAGGATACTGTTGGGAGGCAGAGGTCAGGGGCACGGATTCGGAAAATTGAAGGCAGGTAGGAGGGTGCAGAGGCAACAATTTGACCACACTGGGCAGGCAGGAAGGGCAGTGGCAGAACAACATGGAGGGCAGTGGAAATGGGGCATGGACAACAAATCAACAATGCAGAACAGGCAAGAGAGGCAGTGACAAAATAATAGACCAATGAGGGCAGAAGGAAAAGGCAGTGGTAGTACAACCATACATGCCAACAGAGACCATTCAGGAAGGAAATGCCCAATGTTTTAAACTGAAAAGGGCTTTATTTTATCTGTCTCTTGTCTACAATCTCCTCTTATTCTCTGCAAGTCAATGGGAAAAATCAATTTGGCAGTTGTTTTTCAAAATCTCCCTCTTACCAAGTTCAAAATGTTAGCAAGTATGGTACATTGGATCATGGAAGGCAGGACGAATTGGGGTGGTGACATGGACTCAGATAATGGGACAGGAAGGACATGGACAGGTTCACCTAACTGACCTTACAGGGCAGGCATCAGGGTTTGCAGCAGCAAAAAACACCACACAGGGCATGCGGGACGGCAATGCAGCACAACAAACGATGGAAAGAAATAGGGAGGGAACAGGACCATGCATATGGACAACAGAGAACAGAGGGGAAAGAGGCAATGGCAGCAAGCTGACCATACTGGAAAGACAGGAGAGAAAGCTGCAGCATAATGGACCATAAAGGGCAGTAGTGAGGGATCAGGGGCATGACTATGGAACAGACAAGCCAGTAGGGAGGGAATAGGGGTCTGCACATGAAAATGGAGGGCAGGGGGCAAGGGGGCAGGGCATGAGCAGCAAGCTGACCACGGAGGTCAGGCAGGATAGGCACTAGAAGCAAAACACATCATTGAGGGCAACAGTGAGACTACAATGGCATACACACAGACCATGGAGGGAAGGTGGGAGTGGGTCAGGGGCAACTAGCTGACCACACAAGGAAGG
Source organism: Triturus cristatus (assembly GCF_964204655.1). Taxonomy (NCBI): domain Eukaryota; kingdom Metazoa; phylum Chordata; class Amphibia; order Caudata; family Salamandridae; genus Triturus; species Triturus cristatus. Next base: position 1,709,554,045 of record NC_140590.1, read on the forward strand.
TGGGAGGGGCCATGGCAGCACAGAAGACCATGCATGGCAAGCAAGAGGGTTAGTGGCTGCACAATTTGGCCATGATAGGCAAGAAGGAGGGTGTGGGGGCATGCACAAAGCATCATGGAGGTTAGAAGGGAGGGTTAGGAGCTGGGCACAGACAAGAGAGTTCAGGGGACGGAGCCTCACAACAGACCATGCAGGGCAGGCAGGAGGAGCAGTTGCAGCACAACCGACCAGGGAGGGCAGAAGGATTGTGACAGTAAAATGCACCATGGAGGACAGGAGGAAAGGGAAAGGGGCATGGAACGTGGACAGGCAGGGTGGAGGTGGCAGGGAGAGGTTACAGTGATCTGAAAATGCTAGGCAGGTGGGAGGGGAGTGGCAGCACAACAGAAAACTCCGAGTAGATAGGAGGGGCAGGTACATGGAACATGGTGGGCAAAAAGGATGGATCAGGGGCATTCATACAGGCTGGAGAGTAGGGGCAGCAAGCTCAGCACAGAGGCTAAGCAGGAGATCAATGATGGGCAGGAGGAGTGGACTGGGACATCATGCTTAATGGAGGGCAGTGGCAGCACATCAGACCATGTATGACAGGAGAGAGGAGGCTAGTGCATGGATTCAGACAACAGAGGATAGTAGAAAGTGTATGGGGCAGCAGACTAACTGTTCAGAGAAGGTGGGAAGGCCAGTGGCAGAACACCGGCCACACAGGGCTGTAATGAGGGAGCAGGGGCATGGACTTGGACAATGGATGGCAAGGAGGAGGGGAGGTAGGAGCAGCAAGCTTGGGTGGCAGACAGCACAATGCCAGGCCAGGCCCTGCTTCCAATCCCCCACCATCCATTGTGATAGGCATCTTACTTAACTTTTTTTTAAAACTAGAAATTGACTGAAAAAGAAATATTACAGGGACGTTATAGTTAAACTCTGGTTTCACTCGTACAAAACCACTGAAATTCAGCAGTTACAGTTCCCTGAGCTAACTATAACTTATGCCCCAGCAATGCACTGCTTATTACCTCAGACATTACATCATTCATGACATGGTCAGTGACATCCCTCAAGACTTCACTCATGACATCTCAAATGAGCAGTAAATGAAATAGAACTGTAATCACTAGAACTTTATTTAGGGATAGTGTGTATATATTAACACCCCTTTTTATTTATTTTCTTTCGTGTAAGAACCTCTATAATATGCAACATGCCCAGATCAAAATGGCAGAGAGCCTTTCACTTTAAAGTAATGTGTAATCCATTGTTTATGTTGATGTTTGCAATCGTAAGTATGTTTATTATGAACAAGTCACGTTGACAAACATACAGGTACGGCAGCCACGGGGCAAGATATGCTGAAATTGCATTGTGTGCATATTAACACTTGTTTTCTTTTCATTATTGTATGAATTCTTGAATTTTTGAAACGTGGCCAGCAATATGCCTGACAGCTTTTTGTCTTAATGTAATATTTAGTCCTTTGTTAATGTTGGCAACTGGAGCCATTTCTACATTTAAATAAGGAAGCTACAATGATGTCTTATATTATGATCAAGGTTCGGACTAGCCGAAATGCGTGGATCGCGTCCTTTGTAGATCAAATACTTCCAAACTACAACATGAGTGCTGATTCCTTCCTTGTAAGAGTGAGATGAGATTAAATGTATACATATATATATATATATATACCTCTCTTGCTCCTTTCTGCACTTCTCCTGCCTCTTTCTGCACCTATCTTGCCTCTTTCTGCACCTCTCGTGATAGGTTTGTGATCACAAAATAACTTAGTACACAAGGCCCCAAATGTTCATAGGTGTGATTTATTATCCATGATTCATTATGTACTGATTTAATTCTGCCACGCCAAAGTCATATACATTTTGCTGTTTTGTCTTCTGGGCCATTCCCTTAGATAGAATGTTTGCCTGCTCCACTTCCAGTAACTTTGACTTTGCTGATCTATATAAAAACACCTTCAAAGAGAAGCATGAGAAGGACAATCACAGCGGCCACAGTAAAACAAAAACAGAGATAAATGGAATCCTTACCTCAGCAATATTGGGATGCATAAATATTGTCAAGAATATTGTGATGTCAAAAATATCATGGACTGGAATATCGAAGGCAAGAATATAATTTTAAGTGTTGTTTTTGATATCAATGTAAAAAAACTATAGTTTTCTATAACATCACTGTGTATAACATCTCTTTACTGGATTATTTATCACATTTTTTGTAGTATTATATTAGTGTTGTATGTTAATTTGAGCATTAACAGTTTTAATTTATTTTTTACAATCAGCAAAAGTTTGAAATAACTTTTAAATTATTATTTATAATGATGTATTAAATAGTATATACGTTAATATGTTCTAGGAGTGGGGTGTTGATTTTCTAGGGGGAAAGGGTGGGTGGATGTTTAAAATATGTGAATAATGATTTGGTTTTACATTTATATTTGTTTAATACATTAAAAAATAAAAAAGTAGATTTAAACAAAATAACTTTAGTTTTTTTTTTAAATATATTAATTGTAGGTATTTTGTTTTACAAATAAAATGTTTACATTAAAATGTGTATTTATTAATTTATAATTCATTGTATATCCCTAATGTTTTCTAAATTTTGTATAACATTTTCAATTGAATTTTACATAGTATAATTAAATGTATGCTTTAGCAGTAGAAATATAAAATATCATATTCATTATTATTAACCTATATATATATATGTGTGTGTGTGTGTGCGTGTGTGTATGTATATATATATTATTTTGTCAATACACAATACATTGTATTATAGTTTGTAATGATTAAATTATTACTTGATAAATTTTGTATTTAGGTATGTTGTAAAAAAATAATTTTATTTTAAATGTAATTTATTGTGTAGTACGGATTTTGTTAAAATACTTAATTTCTTTTTATAAATTAAGATAATTTCTTTTTTTATAATTGTTTAGAAAAGATTTGTTAGTATTGTACCAATTTAGGTAATTTGTGAAAATGTTAAATTATTCATGCGTGTAATACACCAGTGATTCTAATATAGTATTATAATTATTAATTGTATTTGTGAATATATCATTTATTATTAATGTATGTAGTAATTTTATTAGTTTACATTAAAGTGTTATGCGATGTAGTAGAAATATTTATTATTAGATTTGAATGGTTATTAAGTATATATTTAATTTAAAAATATATCTTTTTTTTTATGAACATGCTCCAACAATTTTTTGTATAACTTATATTACAAAAGATTAGATAGGAGTGACAAAAGTATGTTTACCCCTTTACTCTCAAACATTTTTTTAAATGGCATAGATGGGAGTACAAAATATACAATTCCCTATTAACTCCTAAAAAATACCCTAAGTGTATATGGAATTCCTGTATTAACCTACTTTTCCCGTAAACAATTCGTCATCTACTTCATTCAATGTTAGTAAAAAATGTTCTTTAGCCTTCCAAAGTAAAATCTGCCCCACAATCTCCCGTTCAAAGTTCTGGTCCATTCACAGCGCCTTCTGGACTCCATCACAGATCTTTAATCTGGATCTATCCACATCTAATACTTATTGGAACTGTGGAAAAACTGTTGACTCCAACTAATATTTTTCGAATGTAAATTTATCGCTCTGTTGTGGTCTAAAATTCAAAAGCTGATCTGGGAATTTTTTTACATATCAGTCACCTTGTCCCCCTCCACAGCTATTCTCGGTGTATCTGCTTTCTCCCCCCTCCCCTCCCAATACCCAATCTGATGTTAATTGATCTGATGCTTGCCTTGGGTGTTAAACTGATCCTTTCCAAATGGAAACATTCTCACAAGTTCCCTTATTAACCCCTTCGGTGCTCATGACGGAACGGTTCCGTCATGAGCCACGGTTGAGCTGTGCTCATGACGGAACCGTTCCGTCATGACCACGCCCGCGCAGGAAAAGATCAGCACAGCAGGGGAATCCGCCCAGCATGGAAGGGGTTAAACTTTATGGGATTGGCTCTGTTTCACAAGAGGGTCAGATAATACTGGCCTAGGTGCAGCTAGTGATAATCAGTCACCTCTGGTCTTCCATTGGGCTGTTTCTTCAAAAGAAAGATACACCATGATATGTATTTTATTCCCTCTACTTTCGGTTTCATTTCTACCATACTGTTTACTCCATCTTTACATGCTCTCCAGTTATCTCTCTACTCAGAATTCTTTTATGTCTTTTATGTTCTTTAATTTTATGCACACCTCCATAGCTAATAGTCTACTACTTCGTTTTCTCACCATACTTTCTTACACTTCTCACTTTATTTGGCTCTCTCTTGCGTTTACCTCCTCGGTGTCTTTTGCAGCTTTTTTTTCCTATTCTCTCCAATCCTTTCTCCCTGCCTCCCCCTTGTTTTACATGTATTTCATGCATAATTTCATCTATTTGCACATTTCGGCATCCTTCTTGCACGATGTTGTTTAACAAGTTATTGACCACATCTTCTATATTGCTGAGGACAGAACCATTACCATTGTCTGTACTTATATGCAGGTCGGACCTCCCCCCACCCTCAGCAATTTGTTTTCCAGCTTGTTGTTCTAGTGTTTTTGTGCTATTATTCAATATAGATATTTGCATTGATGAATAGTGGAGTATGAACAGTAACTGTCGCCCCTTTTTTTATCCATCACCTTCCCCTAAAAGGTTTTGAGTAGAGTGGGCAAAGTAAATTTTATCATCTTATTGTCCAATACATTCTCTTAAATTGTTTAGATCGGAGTCAGAATCATAAATGTTACTCCTTTAGTTTCCATCGCCTTCCCCTACATGGCATAGAGTGGAGTGGGAATAGTGAATGTTCCATGTTTGGTGTCCAACGCATTACTCTATATGGCTTAGCTTGGAGTGGGAGTATTATAGGGCCGATTCCGATCTCGGTCGGAAGGGCACCGAATCTGGTTCGGCCGTAGCGGATCCGATTCTGATGCTTCTTTTCCAACCGATCCGTACATGGGTCCGGACGACGAAGTACGATGCGAAGATGCGTGAATTCTCCGACCGACTCGTTCCCGGCTCCGACCCGATCCGTCCGACTCGGTCGCATGCAAACCGACGTGCGCAATGGAGACCATTCTCACCCGAACTAGTATGATGCTCGAATCGGACAGCTCGACTGGGTCGGAGCGTCCGGATCGCAAATGCTCCCGGAGTCGGACTTCTGGGGTCTCCCCCGACACCTGCAGCCTCACGACTCGCACACAGGGGGAGACCCATGGGTCTCCCCCACACAGGCATGTACGGCGCGGGTGGCACAGATGCGTACCCACTGTAGGGGGCGCACTTGTTCGAGACGTACCCATTCAGTCAATGGGAGCGCATGTACGCATCATACACTGGCTCCCATTGATTTCTATGGGAGTCTGACCGAACCGAGACCAACAGCATACGCGCACATCGTACTTGCTCGGTCGGACTGTAGGGGTCCGGCTCGATCGGAAAACACTTCGGATCCAACTCAGTCGGAATGCTTTCCGACCAGGGTCGGAATCGGCCCCTAAATGTTACATGTTTAGTGCCAAACACCTTCCCCTAATTGCTTAGATTGGAGTGTGAATAGTGTTTCCTCTCTAGTGTCTAGCTTCTTCCCCTCAACAGTTTTGATTGGAGTCGGGACAGTAAATGTCAACTCTTTAGTGTCCGTGAAACACACAAAAGGTGATGGGAGGAATTCTTGCAATTTGTCTAACCAATGTCAATCGTACCGGTTAGCATACCAACCCATTGTTGTTCTGTTCTCCATGCCATATCAATTTGGACCCAGCAATTTGTAAATCAGGCATGACCCTGCTCTTCATGGGCACAGTCCAGCCTGAACTACGAGGCCAGGTTCTCCCTGACCCAGACACAAACAACCCAGGGCAGGTTTTGCCCAAATTATTGGCTCATAAGCCTGCTGTAACTCGGTTCCAGTGATACAGTGAGCACTGGGCCTCTGTCTGAGCATCTCAATGCTACTTAGGGCTGGACACAAAACACACAAAAGGTTATGGGAGAAATGCTTGCAATTTGTCTAATCACTGGCAATCGGTCGAGGTAGCATCCCAACCCTTCCTTTAGATTGGAAGTGGGAATAGTAGTATCACCCCTTTTGCGTGTAACGCCTTCCCCTAAAGGGTGTAGATTGGGGTGTGATTCGTAAACATTACCCCTTTATTGTCCGACGCCTTCCTCTAAATATTTTAGATGGGAGAGGGAATAGTAAATGTTACCCCAAAAGTGTCCAACACCTTTCCCTAAATGGTTTAGATTGGAGTGAGAATATCAGTGAATAGTATATAACGTTATTGTGTAAGAATGACAGAAAAGGGCATACAGTAGATGATGAAAAATCCTGTAAGCATTAGGCAGTTGACAATATATCATAGTAATTTCATTCACAAAAATCTAAAAGAAATCCCACTGCCAGACGAGTCAACTCATGATTAAAAATACAGCCAAGTGGTAAAGTACAGCCATCCAGTAAGGTGTAATATTCATGGTGAGTGTGTAGATGGATACCCAGCCAAAGGGCCATCAGTTTAATTTAAGAACCTTTCTCTCTTCCTTTACTTCTTGGGTTTGTGCGATGGTTGTAGTGTTTTTGTTAGTAATTATGATCCCCACGATAAAATGGACTTGATATGCCCCTTTGGCCAAAAGCCTGGTAAGCTAGAGTTTTGACATGTTTTATGCTCCTAAGCAGAAACCTTATGGTTACTCAAGTACTGCGATCATAGCCATAAGAGGCCTGAACTTGCTAATCTGTCCCCTCCTATAACAGCTAGCCTGCATTGCAAGTATTGTCTCTGATCTCAGCCCCACTGCGAGTGAATGAGGACACCGCTAGACATTGTACATGGGTCTCTGTCTAAGGGGTAGGAATGATATGAAGTAATATTATGGGGGAAGATGCGGACAATGATATTGTGACCTGTTCCTGTGTATCCATTATAAATGCCAAAAAAAATGAAGTTATAAAAAAAGAACCACAACTAAAACACTTTTGTAAAATGTGTCCCTAAGTGATGTTTAGGGGCTCAATGCTGCTGAAGTGCAGGTGTTTCTAGTTGTGGAGGTCATAGCTGGTTTGAAACCATAGGTGACATGCTTTCAATGTACAAAAATCTTCATTTCCTATTGCAAGCAAACAACTAACAACTATGTGACAAAACATTAGACAGTGTAATAGCATTGCTGGTTGAAACAAAACTTTTGTCAGGAACCTTGGGTCTCACAGCTGACATTGGCTAATGATCTAGTTACTCTCCAAGCCACATATACGTATGAAGAAACCTGTTTGAGAATTAGTTCAGAATCTCTGTGCATGCATAAATTCAAAGTATCCTTACATGTCTCATGCCGTAAGCTGGGAAAAGCAGACATAGACAATCTCTTCTGGCCTTCAGGAAAAGAAACAAAAAATGAATTTCAGATTGAATCCCCCTGAACTCGCATCTGCAGGTGGGTGAACTACTGCCTCCTTTTCTCAAAGTACTGGTATGAGGTTTCACAGGCAGAGTGCCTAATATAAATCTGATGTATAGAGATCTTTTCAGGGCAGGGTAGAGGATATCCAAATATGTTTCAATCTTAGGAATGGGTTTAAGGATCTGGAGCTGGTCTTCCCTTTTGCCATTCAAATGGCTAAAGTTGCAATGGCATAACTTCTCCATTACCATCTGCCGGATTTCTGAGGTCATCCTTTCTGCTTTTGAAACTGCGAACAGGACAGCCAATGTCTATTGAAGAGGTTGCCATATGATTATACCAAAGTAGTTTTACTAGCTTGGCCTACAACCAGACTTCCCACACAGTACCCAAAAAATGATTCAACTCTAATTGTGTCCATATTCTCGTCCAGGATTAGAGAGCGTGCAGCACTACATGCTGTTCAATGGAATTAAAGCCAAACTCATACCTCAATACCCCAGTTGGGTCCCAGGGCCAAGGAGGAGTATTTGATGCAGAAAAGTATTCTCTGCCCTTGCCAAACCCTTGAACTTCTAATAGCCCCTTAGCTCTGCTCTGTAGAGCCCTGCATCAATGCATTGTGCTCGATATATGCCTCAGGGGTGGGTCCTGACTTTTTGCAAAACTGAGCACTTGACTGGCATACTGGCTCTGGGTGGCCTCACTTTTTAATAAGAGGACCAACCAAGCCAGCTTTTCATCAAATCTCACTCCAAGATAGTCACAGTGTTCCATATTATTTACAGGAGGTATTAATCAGTAAATTGTTTGTGTCTCAATAACCTTCAAATGCCTTAAGGAGTTTGCGTGTGGTGCACAGGAGCACTGCATCATCAGCAAAAAGCAAGATTGCCATTCTTTGTCCCCCACAAACTGTCACATTGAGGTTTAAGGCCTTCAGGTAGCTGTTGACATCATTGATACCATCCCCTGGAACAAGATGCATTATAGACAGAAGCTAGAACAGGTACCCAAGATGTAAGGTCTGATCGAAGTATGCCCACTGGTTTCCCATCTGGGCTAGGAGACTTGTTTTGCTTTTGGCTGAGGATTGCTAGTCGCACTTCACCTTCAGTGAATTTATTACCCAGTGGAACACTTCCTGTTGGCTCAATTATAGGAGGACATAGATATTTCTCCCAGCTGTCTTACTCTTTTGCCAAACTACCACTTCTCACTGCACTCTTCAAAGTGATGGACGTTTCGTGGCTGGAGATGCAGTACAAAGATGACCAGTACTTAAACCATGCGTCAGATGAGATGTTGGTTTCCAAGTTTTTTTATGCACCTTGTGATCCCTATCTAACTCGCTAACTTACTCCCACAAAGGGCTGGTATTCTTGCTTCTTGGTGCTTCCATAAGTGCCTCCCAATATTTTATGTGCAAATTACTTTTTTTTTAATTTAAAGAGATTACACTCTGAGGTTTCTTGCCTTGTTTTCAGTGTGATGGAAAGATTTTGTTTTACCTTACTGCACTTCATGTAGACCCATTCAGTATGCATATGATTGGTATTCTCTAACTGCTTGTATCCTGAAGCAAACGGCTGAGTAATTTTCCACTGAGATAGTTTAACTAGAATTTTGAACCTTGGAATTACCTACGGGTTGTGAGGATCTCTTTACTCCAGATAGTCTTTCGTTTTGTGTTGATGGAGATGGAAGGCTCAATCGAGTCCAGTGCAAGTCCTATTAGACTGCCATCAGGCTATGAACTTCCTATTTGTTGTTAGCCTTTCCCTTCATATTGACAATCAATGTGGGAAGAAGCAGGCTCTCAATTCTTTGTTCTATCTCAAGCTCATCGACCAGCTGCAATGCTTCCAGGTTAACTAATATGTAATCTATTAAGCTCACACGCCTCCCAGATCAAAATTTATAATCCGCAGGTGAATCCAATGGCATAGAGTCATTTTGGGGGCATAAAACGTTTTTGAGCATGAAGGATGAAAGGGCGGCTACTCTCCTTGAAATATGTATTTACAAGGTTGATGGATAACTGGGGCTGCAGACTATGGTATTACATACAACATGTAAGGTGAACATTGTGACATCAAGTTCAGTGTTAGGTGTAGTGGTGACATACAATTTTGACAAAAGTTGCCAACGTATTTCACCAGAACAAAATACTGCTTGTGAAATTTTGACTTTAACCCGAACAAAAAGTAAACTCTCATTATAACTAGCTCTCATAGGCCACGAGGCAGAAGTGTCAATTGAATAATATTTCAGATTTTGGAAAATAGATGTTTGACGGTAGTTATGACGGGTGGATACTGAAATATTAAACCTGCCTCTGGGTCTCGCTTTTGTTGACATTATGGCTTTTGTGGTGTATGAAGATGAACCATCCAGGATAATATTGTCCAAAACCCAGGTCTTCAGAAAGCAGCAGATTGTTTTTGATACCACAAATGCAACCCAGTCCTCGACATCTAGTTTTTGTTTTAAGCTGTCAATATGCATGTTTACCATGTTTACCTCAGTCTCAGTGCCTGAAAGGATGATACAGGACAAACGTTGGAGGTACTGCAAGAATTTAATCTGTGGACTTTGACAATTCCCTTTGTATGGTCTCAAGAGGTATTGAGTTCCTGCTGGCAAATCTTTGGCCATCACCTGGGCTCTAAACATTTATGCTTGCTCTGAGAAGTTGCACATTGATTCTCAGGCTGCTTAAATCATTCAAAAGCCCTGACTAGATGAGCCCAAGGCTGATACATTGCCAAAATTTGTTGGGTGTTCTTCATGCTGGTGGCCTGCTGCCTGGGTATGCACAGTTTTGGATACCGTTGGTTATGGTTCAGGTAAGCCCTTGCGCACTAATATATGCCAGGTAGCTTGAGTACTGCTATTACCAGAATCATATCTTCTGTGAGCTAATTTACCCAGCATGTTGTTGTGCTTCCCCTTTTTCCATGGGCATTTGGAGGTTAAAGCTAATTCCCAGCAACTCTTCGGAGGAGACATTTTGTAATCCATGAAAGGAATTTAGGACTCTTAGTACTAACATCTATTACATTTAAGCAAGATGTCATGGTGTCCCTGGGATCGGTAGGTCTCTGTGAATAATACAATTTCGGGTTAATTTCCAGCAGAGAAAAGAGAAAATATCACGTCATTAGGGTCAAACACCTTCCCCTGAATGGCTTTGATTGGAGTGGGAATAGTACATTTTACCAGTTCACTGTCCAAAGTCCTTCCCTGCATGGCGTAGGTTGGAGTGAGAATTGTAAGGGGCAGATTTACAAGCCCCTTGCGCCACTTTTGCATCACTTTTCTCATGTCAAAAATGACGCAAAAGTGGTGCAAGGGGCTTGTAGATCTGCCCCTAAATGTTTAGTAACCAACACCATACCCTAAATGGCTAAGACTGGAGTGGGAATAGTAAATGCCACTAGTATTCAATTCCGTTCCCTAAATGGTTTCCCTTGTGAATAGTTCTACATTTTTCACAACATGTTACAATATTTTTTCAAATATGATTCATTTAAATTTTTTCAACTATATACATTTGTAGAACATAATAATATTATATATAATACTATATTATTTCATTTTCTGTTTTTATAGTATTATTTATTGCATAGTTCGCATAACTAATGTTTATTTTTATTTAACATTTACTGACATGTTTAAATTTTTACTAATTTTTGAATGTTTTTTAATAACCTGCATTTAAAGTCTCGTCACTTTCTATAGGAACATAACACTTTGGGGCCGATTCCGATCCGGGTTGGAAGTGCACCAAACGCGATCCGGCCAGAAAAACTACGAGCCGTCCGCGTGTTTTCCGGCCGACTCGTACAGCCGTACGAGAGAGCAAGTATGATGCGGGCTACGTGAAATTCACCAACCGAGTCGTTTTCGGGTCTGAACCGCTCCGTACATCTCGGTCGGAACCTAACCGTGGCGTGCAATGGCTGCGATTTACGACCGAGCCAGTAGGATGCACGCGTCGGACAGCCTGTGCGAGCAGGAGTGTCCGGCTTGCAAAACGTCTGGGCGGTTGCTTTTGGGGGTCCGCGTCGGACCCCCTGACACCCACAGCCCTACGACTCGGACACAGGGGGAGACCCATGGGTCTCCACAACACAGGCATATACGGTGCGGATGGCACTGACGCGTACCCACTGTAGGGGGCTCACTTGTCCGCTACATACCCATTCAGTCAATGGGAGCCCATGCACGTGTCATACGACCGGCTCCCATTGACTTCTATAGGAGTCCGACCGAACCGAGTCCGGCAGCATAAGGCCGCATCATACTCGCTCGGTCGGACTGCAGGCCTCGGGCTCGGTCGGAAAACACTCCGGATCCGGCTCGGTCGGAGTGCTTTCCGACCCGGATCGGAATCAGCCCCTTTTTGTTTTTATTTAGCTGCCATTAGTTTTACGTATAACTCTTCTTTTGTAGGGTTTTTTGTCTTTTTTGGCTTTTTCTAGGAGTGAGTCACGGGAAGATACTGCTGTTCTTCAGATAAATTATGACCTTTTTTAAGATTTTCTATTGGGTTTTGGGAGTAGGGTAAATGTAGGTAGATTAGAACTAGCTAATGGTAGTTATAGTGTTGGGTTTTAGGATTTAATTCGTACTTTGTGTTATTTAGTTTATCAATCTTTTGTGTTTGGCCTGGTTAGAGTTTTTTACAAGTGTTTTGTTACTTTATATAATGATATGTTATGTGTTTTTTATACTTTTATTATAATAACTATGGTATATTTGAAAATAGTGTTTGCTGTTTGTGGGCATTGCATGAGTTTTGTACAGTTATCCTATAAACAAGTTGTTTTTGCCTTTTTATATTAAAGGAAATCAATTTGGTTTTTAGCAAACTGATATTTTTATTTTTGATTTTCTTACATTTTTCAGTTTTCCTGGACCATTTATTTTACAATGGTTTTGGTTTTGTAATGGTTCTTTATGATTTTGGAGTGCTTTTTTGGATTTAATTTGGACCTGTTTCATTTTTGCATTTTTTTATTCAATTTAATCATTTTTGGTGGATTAACTTTTGACTACATGATTATGGACGAAGATTTACCGCTACAGATTAGTAATTTTTATTTAGGTAAATATGTGTGGGTATGAAATGTTACATTTTCATGTATGTATATTTGATGTAATTGTAATGTGTTATTTCATTTTTTATGTGTTGCATTCACTTGGATACATTTGATTTTATTTGAAATATTGTGTTGTTTGGTTGGTGATTGGCTCATTTTTATTTAATTAAAAAACATATTTTAATGTATTAATCTTTTTTCTATTTTGCTTGCTTGTTGTTTTGATTAATGTTTAAAAATAATTTGTTTAATATTTTGTTAAAATATTTTACTTAAACAAAGTGCATCCTTGCTACGGTTTATTGGTTAGCGTTAGTGAGGTATTTTATAGTAAGGGTTTGCTATTGATACCAAGGGTCTGATTTCGAGTTTTGGTGATGCGGGTGGCATGCCATCACCATGCTCCTGCACTGCCAAGACTTGCCGCTGCCCGCCCACCAGATTACAAGTATTTTTATTCTTTGGCGGACGGGCGGGTTGGCATTCCCACGGTGGTGCTGTTTAAAGGCTCATAGTGAGCTTTAAACTGCACCGCAGCGTGACCGCCAGTGCACGTTCCTGCATGGAACTGGGGGGTACAAAACCCCACGGGGCACAGCATGTGCATGTACTTCCATGCACAGGGGCAAGAGGGGAAGAACCTCCATGACACCATGGGAAAACTTCACAATAAGGAGCTTTAGAGGGAAAAATACAACAGGCCGCCCTCCACTCATCAATCATCAATACACTAAAGGCCTGGCTATTAAAGAGAGTCAATAATTTTTCAATCATAGGACAGGCTTCTGACGTGGGGATATCTACCTCCAGCCAATCTCTGGCCACATGTCCTGTTTACTCCAGTCCCAGAGCCTCCAATTTGAAACGTCTTAAAAAATAAACTGCAGTCAGTCAATCCACAAATATATATCCTACCCCACAACATGGGAGTGAAGAATACTTACAAAAAATAAGTGAAAGAGTAAGTGGGCACCTCACGTACGCAACACCAGCTAGGCTACCGGCAGGTTCTCACGAGTATGCCCACGTATATCATCATTGGTTGCCCACTCACTGAAAAAACAGAATAGTGTCCAGTAAAGAGACATAAGAGCAGAAAGAAAGAATTAACTGTTCCTAAACAAAGAACCCAGTGATTTATAAAGACCCATGTGTTCCATACAATAAAAATTGAGATATGACTCACAGTTGGGTTGCCCTCTTTATTCGCAGTCGTGAGCTTACTCAGATTAAAAGCACTGCATATTGCTAACCTTTTCAAAGAAGGCCAACATGTTTCATTGCCATTGCTTGTGTTGTGGCAAATTCGTCAGGGCATAGGGTTCATTTATTCGCCTCACTGGACATTAAACTTTGTGATGCGGATAGGCAGGTGTGGGCTGGGATGGGATGCTGCTCCTAACAAACGCGATTGAGGTGTAACGATAAGTAACAGAAGTGCATTTCTAATAGGGGTAATTGTGACAAACACAACCCCTTGTGGTATGGTGGGGGCTGGTATGAATGTCCTCAGCCCACACCTGCCTATCCACATCGCAAAATGTATTGTCGACTGCGAATAAAGAGGGCAACCCAAATGTGAGTCTTATCTCAATTTTAATTGTATGGAACACATGGTTCTTTATAAATCACGGGGTTCTTTATTTTGGGACAGTTAATTCTTTCTTTCTGCTCTTTTGTCTCTTTACTGGACACTATTCCGTTATTTTAGTGAGTGGGTAACCGATGATGATATACGTGAGATACTGGTGAGAACCTGCCGGTAGCCTCCCTGGTGTTGCGTACGTGAGGTGCCCACTCATTCTTTCACCTATTTTTTGTAAGTGTTCTTCACTCCCATGTTGTGGGGTAGGATATATATTTGCGGATTGACTGACTGCAGTTCATTTTTTAAGACGTTTTGAATTGGAGGCTCTGGGACTGGAGTAAACAGGACATGTTGCCAGAGATTGGATGGAGGTAGATATCCCCATGTCAGAAGCCTGTCCTAAGATTGAAAAATTATTGACTCTCTTTAAAAGTCAGGCCTTTATTGTATTGGCCATGGGAAAACTCTATTACTGGATTAGACAGAAGGAGAAGAAGCAGCACTGGCAAGAACTCTATCAGGCTTTATCGCAAGCAGATTTAGGTCTGGTGGATGCTTTTTCTACTGGACTATATATTAAAGCTGCCCAGCTCTGGTTATACTTGCTAAAATAGCAATAAGGGATATCTCCACTAAGAAAGTGGCCAAAAAATATACGTCTTGGAAGCATATAAACCTAATGAAAAGGTGGGGCATAGACTAGCATTCCGTGCCAGACAACAGGCAACTTTAGGGGCAGATTAAGCAAATGCAAGACCCTGAGCTCTGACTTATCTCTGATGTAGGGCAGATATGTTCTGCCTTCCAGAGATATTATCAACAACTTTATGCTGAGGAGATTGTAGACCCTGGTGAGATGGAGTCATACTTAGATCACAATGCTCTGAAAACATTAGACAGGGAGGATTGCAAGCTTTTAGATCAACCTATTTTGGCAGGACAAATTACACTTGCAGTCTCTGGACTAGTGTCTGAAAGATCTGCAGGGACGGCCCTTATCCTGGGGGAATTTTATGAAATGTTTGTCACTAGTCTCCATAAATACATGCTTGAGGTATTTTTAGCTGCTCATAAGGGCACCCCTCCTCCAGAATCATGATTCCCTGCTAAGATAGTGGTGTTCCACAAAAAGGAAAAATTAGTGCAGGAGCTAGGGTCATATTGACCAAATGCCTTAATCAATTCTGAGACTGCAATGCAGAAAATGTAGCATCTAGTGTTCTGAAATTCTCACTTTAATTTTCCGAGACGTTTTGCCAACATACATACATAGTGGGGATTCCTGGCCATGGATCGCAGCGCTGCCGCAATCCACGGCCAGGAAACCCTTTCAGGAAGGCCTTGTTTGAAAGGGGAGACTCTCCCCTTTCAAACGAGGCCTCCCTGAAAGCTGGGGAGTCCGATTTCAGCCGGATTTCCCCATCGGAGTCTAGCGCGGCCTTACTTGCTGCTGTCCTCGGCTCCGGTGGGGAAATCAGTGACGTCAGAGCGCCTTGCGGAGCGCTGACGTCACAGATGGGCGGGAGGGTGTTGGGGGGAGACGCAGAAAGCCTTCCGTGTCTCCCCCAGGGGGAATTAAAAAAAACAATCTCCGGGGGCCCTCCTTGGTGACGGTCAATGGACGTGCGACGCACCAGGGAGGTAGTGCTTGCGTCGGCCATTGGCCGACGCAAGCACCAAAGGGGTTAATATATAATATATTTAAAAACAGATATTCACAGATGTGCACTGACTATTTGCGTCTCACCTCAATGGGGTTCTCTTTCCATGTCTCCGATATAATTATGCACTGCTTTTCATTCCACATGCTTGCAGCACTACACAGCAGGATTCAAAATGGCATGGCAGAAATAGGGTGCAGTTGTGCATGCCTGTTTTTGTATGCAATGGCTTACTAACCACTTTAGTTCAGGGGATGAGACGCTCATGTCCCCCACACAACCTGTATATGCAGAGCATGTGAATAGCTCATCCTCCCACCTGTTTACATTTTTTAAAGATTTACTATCATTGGTTTTTGATTTCAATTATTGTTATATTTTTAAAAACAATGAACGATCTACCAAATTACACCATGCTAAATTTAAAACGTTATGCACTTTTCAGAAATGTACAGCATTCCAGGTTACCACATGAATTTGACAACTCATTTCACCCCACAAACGTCAAGTAGAAATAAACCACAAAAACAGGAAATATGGACTGCAACATAGTAAATTGCAAAAACTGTGGTAAAAAATAGGTTTTTTTCAACTCCGCTGTTCCTGAAAGCTGGGAAGAGTGTGATCTCAGCACAGCAAACCTTTTGATGTGCCATTTTTAGAAAAGCAGACCACTTTGTTACATTGAACTTATTCTCATTTTAAAACCAATGCCCTCCTAACATCTTGTTACCCTTAGGCTATTTTCTCCTTTCCCTCCAACAGAATCCACAACCTCTGGGAACTTTCAGAATGCCCAACATCTAGGACACAATTTTATCCTGGATACCTTTTGTAGAATTTTTTTTTATGAAGAATTCAGTCCGAAGTGCCCAAAAACAAAATAAAACGGGATTATAGGAAGTGCAATAGTACTTAAGAGGATAAAGCAGGTCTGTTGGCAGTTTTTTTTACAAGCACGCTTTTACAAAGGGTGTGAAAAACTTTACAAACAAGTAAATTCTTAAATTAAAATTCTGCTGCATTTTGAGTGAAATTCAATTTAGAGGCATCCCTTCCATTCAAAGGTCACTCAAGACACAGGGCAGGGGATGGGTTAGCTGAGAAAATGTTTGTTGTGACATATTCTCTACTCAGACTTTTCTTCTGTCAGACATTTTCTACATGAAGCAGTCCTTTTCAGCTTTAGAATTACGAGAATTTTGCACTGGCATAATTTCAGGCATTTTGCATAATTCCGTTAACATAAAATTGCATTAATTATGGAAGCATAACTGAAATTTTGCACAGACCTAGCTGTTACAAAACATGCAGACCATCTTAATGACAGTATTTTAGATTCATAAAATGCCCAAAACGCTCTGCCAGGCACAGAATAATTTCTTGGGGGAGGAGGAGTGGTAAGTAGGAATTATTGTCATACAAGACTCCAAGAGGTAGACCTCCCATCTTGATCTGATGAAGTGCTGGGTTTTAATCTGTGTAGAGTGCTATCAGCCCAGGGATATGTCACAGACATATTACTCCGGAGATCCCTTTGAGTAAGTCAAAGAAATATAATTGTAATTCAGGCAAAAGAGGTCAAACATGTAGCCAAGATGGTGATGAAACAGATAATCATGGCTTGTACTCTTAGCTTACTTCTCATTGTCACCCTATGCTGCCAGGCCTCCTCACAGTATCTATACCTCAAGAACCTCTCTCTCTGGGAGATCGCTCTCCTAATCTTCATTCATCTACCCTGCAAACTCCTTCCACTTCACTCCAGAGTGAGGCTTCTCTTCAAGACTTTGTGTGTTCCTTTCTTGCACCCTCCTTTGGCCTGCCCATACAGTGCTTAGAGGAAAGATAGACATGGCATTCATCAAAGAATGGATGCCCTCTAAGAATAAGATTACTACTAAATGATCATTGGGCAGGTCTGAGAGACCCCAAAGACTCCTTTATGTTCGAATGATTTCGCTCTACATTGCCACTTCACAAATGATTTCGGTAAGCCCCTCCACCTTTCAATGACATTTAAAAAGGGGAATTAACAGAGTATGGGGTTTAGGAAATAATGATAATTCTCTTGTTTTACAAGGGCACTTCTTAAGTTGTAGGTATCAAACTTTCGTAGACATTATATCTTCCATTCCCAATAACTCCTCATTAAGGCAAATGGTCTTCAGCACTGTCAAGATCAGCGTGACCCACCACTCTGGCAGTTGAGGTGTGAAAGTTGTCCACGTGGGCTGATGAACTAGGTAACTGCTCATGCATAACTCTGACATGGTCTTTAGAAGCCTCTTCTATCTTTAGCAGAAACGCAAAAAATACATGGTAAGTGAATACAATGGCATTATAGAGACAACAGGGCTGACGGGTACAGTGAGAGAAAATGTGAAATTAAAAACATGGGAGAAAAAGGAAAGAGAAAGGTGGTGAGGGAGAGAAAATAAATAAATAAATATGATCAGGCATAATATATAAGGTGGGACAAAAAAAAGAAAGAAGAAAAAGTGGAAGCTAAGAAGAAAGAAAGAAAGAAAGACAGGAACATAAAGGAAATAAGGAATAATGAAAGGACAGAAGAAATAAGGACAGAGGATGAACAAACAGTAGAATGAGTGAAACAGAATGACAAAAAAAGAAAGAAAAGACAAAATCAGAAAGGGATAAATAAAAAGGAAGAAAACAAAAGAGGGCAGAAGAAAATGCAGCAGGGAAAAAAGAAGAAAATCCGTAATAATAAATAAAAAAGAAACAGAGAAGAAAGAAAAACACAAAGAAAGATAAGGAAAAATGAGAATGACAGTGAGACAAAAAGAAAGTCAGAAAATGGATACATTGTAACAAAGACAAAAATTAACTAGAAATAATGAAAGTAATAGATTTAAGAAATAGTAGAAGAGAGAAATGGTACGAAAAAGAAATGAAGAAGTCAAATGAACTAGAAAGAAAAAAGAAAATAACAGAAGGCACACTTATAGTACCAGGGAAAAAAGGTTGGCGACAGGATAAAGAAAAAAAGAAAGAGAAGTGAGAAGAGATACTAAATAAGGATAGAAAGAGAAGGATGTGATGAACAGAAAGAAGGAAACAATGAAAAGAAAAGAAGGAATTGAAGGCTAGGAAGAAAACAGACGGAGAGAACAATAGAGATGAAAAGGGGAAATAAGTATTAGAAAAAAGAAATAGCAATAGAACTTAGAAAAGGAAAACAGTGGTTGAAAACATTCCTAAAGAAATAAGAATTTAACATTAAAAAAAAATTAAAGTAGACACAAAGGTAGACAAATGAATTGATTCACAAGTGTGGCACAAAATTTAGTCCGGAATTTAAGAAGGACAGAGAGAGAGGTAAGAGAAAAATATAGTGATCTAGGTGAAAGTGAAACTGAAGAAATTAAGTTTGAGAAACAGAAGAAAAGAGGCAATCAAGTGAGAGACAAGCAGTGGTGAGAAGGCAATAAGAAGACCGAGGTGACACTGACTCAGGCAAAAATTGTGGTGGGTGTTTTAGGCACCATGGTGGCCCTCACATATGGTGAGCCCGGGCCATACTGTGACTAGTTTTCTCATTAATACGCCCCTTTTTACATATTATGGATATTGTTGGAATTACGATAGCCATAGCATAAGTTGCCCCTCCTTGTCATCATGTGGGTTTTACAAATACTTTACAAGTGCTTGCACACTGTTTTAGCACATTGCGGTCTTTCTTGGCACTGAAATATTGTGGCCCTCACTGGGATATATCAGGTTTTGGAGTCGTTAAGATTTTTGTATTGTTCATTCTTAACATAATGAGAGTAACTTTAGTATTATTGTGGTTTTTGTTGTAGGCCACTTAAGATATAGTGCTTTGGTTCTTGGCATACAATAAAAACCCCGGCTTCCCATGTATTTCTTAACTTAGGTGGGCTTTTATGAAGTGGGTGGTTTTCCCATGCAACAAACAAAGTGTAGAAAGGAATTATTGAATTAAACTAAGCCACTAGCGAGTTCTCTGATCCCCAATTAAGACAATTGTTTGTGACCACTAAGGTCCAGTTTGCTTGTTTTCTCATTCAGAAAGGACCAGGCCTGGCAGTTTGGGCTAGACTTTCCTATCGGAGGAAGGCCAGGACTGCTATTCATATGGCTGTTCCTGTCTGAGGCAGCATAATATGCCATGCTAAAATCATTTATAACAGGCATAATTCCGCATGGGCAATTGACATGTGTCTGTTTAGTAGAGCCAAATGAAGCTTATTAAGCAGTAAAATATCCAAAGCCTAATGGATGATTCACATTCTGAGTTGAAAACAAATTATCCGCGAAAGCTAACTTCAGTTCTGAAAACGTCAAGAGAATTCCACAGTCTAGCCTCAAAAGAACAGCCACCTATCATTTTCTTAACAATGTGATAGTTTGAAGATGTCAGTTCTCGTGGGAATACTTCTTTTGATTACAAGAATTCCTGATAAACTCAGAACAATGATTATGTAGGGGCTTCTGTATCATATATCGTATTTTAAACTACAAGTTCTGAGGAATAAAGTTGATGGACCAAAGGCTTTACGTAGGTGCTACGCTGGTGTCCAATAAAAAAATTTACTGCTGTGTTTTTTGATGAATTTAAGCAGTTGGAACAGATCTGTTGGATAATACAGATAGAAAACATTTGTACAATCCAAGCGGAATACAAAACTCTTACTGCAGTGTGCTCACAGTCTAAATAAAGTAAAGGAAGATGGTGGTGAAAAACAATGGACTATATTGCAGCCCAGATTTACTGCATGGAATGAAGATTACTTCAAGCAATCCCCTGTCACTTATATTTTTCTAAATATAACACCCTATGTGTGAAGGGAAGGTCCAGATAAGGGTCCTATGCTCACTGTGCCATTGGACTCCACTGGCGCATTACTTACTGAATACTGAATACCGAAGTATTTATAAAGCGCTCGAATGCCGAGGCGTCTTGGCGCTGTAGTGACAGGGAGAGCGGTGAAAGCAGATCTTAATGTGAGGAGAAAAGCCAGGTTTTCAATGCCTTTCTAAAACATTGTTTGGATTTTTGTGAGCGCAGATCAGAGGGCAGAGAGTTCCATAGTCGGGAGGCTTGGTACGAGAAGGACCTGCCACCCCATCGCATTCTTCTTATTCTTGGCTGACATATCAGATCATGATTGGCTGACCTTAACGTACGCGATGGCACATAACGAGGGAGAAGTTTGGACAAGTCGTCTGGTCCCGTGCCGTACAAGGATTTGTGGACCAGACAGAGGGCCTTAAACTGTATTCTGGCTCTAACTGGGAGCCAGTGAAGTTCCTTGATGGCTTTGGACATTGGGTGACGATAGGGTAGATTTAACAGAACCCTGGCTGCGGCGTTTTGGATTGCCTGAAGTTTATTAAGTTGTTTTTCACCTGTGCCCAAGTAGAGTGAGTTACAATAGTCCACTCGGGACATTATCAGGGCACCCATTACAGTTTTTTTAGCGTTGGAGGGATGTAGGGTAGAATTTTCCTAAGAACCTTAATGGTATAAAAGCAGGAGGAGGTGACCTGGTTAATCTGCGCTTTACAGGAGAGATCTTTCTCCACCAGGAAACCAAGATTTCTGACCTTGTCTACAGGACTAGGACAGGTGCCTGCCTCCGGAGGCCACCAAAGGTTGTTCCAGACGGACAAGTTCTGACCGAATTCGATTATCTCGGTTTTGTCCGTATTTAATTAAAAAAAGTTACAGCTCATCCAGTTTTTTACATCAAGAAGGCAGTTTTTAAAACGCTCTGCCGTGGCTTCAATGGTCTGGGATACTGACACTATAATGTGAGTGTCATCGGCGTAAGACACTAATTGTAGGCCATGAGATTGAATTAAGGCAGCTAAGGGGGTAACATATAAGTTAAATAGGGTGGGCGACAGCGCCGAGCCCTGAGGGACCCCGCCTGGGAAGGAGAATTCATCAGATTGAAAGCCTTCCCAGTGTACTTGTTGGATTCGAGAATCCATAAAGGATGTTAGCAAAGTTAGTGCAGTACAGGAAAAGCCTAGAGTTTTTAGTCTGTATAATAGAATCGAATGGTTCACGGTATCGAACGCCGCTGTAAGATCTAATAAGATCAGGGCCGTTCTAACACCCTCGTCCATTTTCCTTCGAATGTTTTCAGTTGCCATGATCAGGGCGGACTCTGTTGAATGGAAGGGGCGAAAGCCATGCTGAGAGGGGTCTAGGAGCTTGTTGTGGTCAACATACTTCATCATTTCTTGATTTATGGCTTTTTCGAGAATTTTAGCTGGCAAGGGTAGGCAGGATATTGGTCGGTAGTGCTTGAGTACCGTTGGATCTAACAAGTCCTTCTTGAGGATCGGTCGAATGCAGGCTTTTTTCCAGCAGCTGGGGAAGTCACCAGACGTGATAATATTATTTAGCAGAGGGGTCAGGACAGCTGCCACCGTCTGTGGAATCATGTGTAATATGTGTGGCGGACATGGATCTAATGGGGACCCTGACTTCATCTGTGCAATTAGGTCTGTCACCTGTATCTCCTCTAACAACGGAAAACAGGTGTAGCTGGACCCAGTCAGGGGGGCAGTCTCATTGTTATCATTAAGCAAAATTAATGCAGATGAGCTAAGATCATCGTACACAGTCTGAACCTTTTGCTGAAAAAAGGTTGCAATATTAGTCACAAGGTTCTGAAAAGGGCTGAAGACAGTGTCGCGGGGGCTCTTGGTCAAATGAGTGACAGTTTTAAATAGTTCTCTAGTGGTATTAGAGGCTGCCTGAATTTTATTTGTGAAATATGCTGATTTGGCCTGAACTATTGCTGTCTTATATTCCTGCAGGGCTTTGGTATATGCTGATTTATTTTGTGAACTATAATCCGAACGCCACAACCGCTCAAGTCGTCGACATTTCATTTTTATGTGTTTCACCTCTGCGGAATACCACAGCCCAGTTACAGATCGCCTTCTAGCTTTTTTTATTTCAACAGGCGCCAGTTGATTGACTGCCTGACTGATCCGATTTTGAAATTTGATCGCTCCCCTGTTAGTGTTGCCAGTTCCGAGAGCAGGAGGGTTATTTGTAAGTGAGTCAGCCAGAAGGACGGGTTCAAGTTTGTTCCAGGGGCGTATTTTTTCAGGAAGTGTGAGGCCTCTACGGTGATTTAACAGGTTATTCTGAGGCAGGTTAAAGAAGATGGAACTATGATCAGACCAGGGGACTGCTTGGATCGAGGTAACATTAATATGGCTATTGTTAGTGAAAATGCCATCAAGGGTATGACCCGCAGTATGGGTAGGGCTTGAAATTAGCTGAGTCATGCCAAAGCTGAGAAAATTGTCCGTTAGAGTGGCCGAATCAGGATCATTGTTTGCTTCTAAATGAAAATTAAAGTCACCCAGGATAGTGTAGGAAGAAGAGTCAGACGTGGATTCTAGAAAAGTGAGTAGTGCTCTAATAAACGGTGCTCTTAAGCCGGGGGGGCGATACACAAGCAGGCCTGTAAATATTAGACAATTATTATTTTTAATTTTAAAGCTCATGGCTTCTGCTTCTAGACCCAGTTCTGGTAGTGAGAGTACTTTTAGATGGGATTTATAAATAATCCCAATGCCACCCCCCACTGCTCCTGACCGATTGACAAATTCTACCAGGTACCCTGAGAGGCCCAAATAGGCTAAAGCCAGTTTTGGGTTGCTTGTTGTCCTAATTAGAGGAGACCGAGCATGGCAGTTTGATCAGTTGTATTTATATTGGAGCAGAAACCAGACTTTGCTTTTGACTGGTTCCTTTCAGAGGTGGCATAAAAGGGGAAAAAATTGACTGTATTGTGAACGAGCAGAATTCGGCACCTTAAGTTATGCAATTGGCTTATTCTTGTATGGGTGAGTGACATCCCTCCCTAAACACCTCTCTGACCCTCTATAAACCCTCTGACTCCTCCCTAATCCCATTTACTTTATCAGTAAGTATTCCCCTTTTCCCACCCACTCCCCTCTGTCTTTCTCACATTTACTGTGAAAATCTATACTTACACACTCGTAGCAGAGAGAAAAATAACTATAGGCAAAACCTATATTTGGCAGTATGTTTTTAGACGTTTCATAGCAATACAAAATGCTTTGAAAAGTACAGTTTGAGAAAAAGGCCTGTAGTTTTTTTTTGCACTAATTCAGGTATGACTAGAAGGAAGAAATGTATCCAAAGCCCATTTAAACACTGAAAATAAAAGCAACAAACTAGCACTGCATACATTAAATTATCCAAATCTTTTTCGATAGCTGAGATCAGGCTCTTTCGTGCTTGGCAGTCACAGTTTCAGAGGCCTTTTCAGAATTTGTGTGTGGGTAGGTGATAAATTGTTAATGACTGCATTGTTATTCCATTAACCTAAGAATTAGGTAGAACATCAAGTGTTTCCTGCAGAGATTATTCTTCTCCACAGGTGAGGGTAGACATCTACTCCCCAAGAATATTTTGGAAAATTCTAAAAGAGGTCAAGCTGTGAATGTTAGCACACACTTTTCAGACTACATTAGCTGAAGCCATAGATTTTCAGGCAGTTTGTCAATTATGCAAATGGTGTGCCAGACAAGTATAATTCCACTTTAGGGCATTGCATGGGGACATTCCACCCCCACTAGTAACTATCATAAAATCTGGCATGAAAAATAAGACTTTTTCATTCCAGTTTTCTTAAAATGTGGCTATAAAACTACCTGCAATATCAAATGATTTGAGAACCCAGTTCCATAAGTCCTTTTATAATATTTCAGGATATGTATTCTATCTATCTTCAGTTCGTTTTTCCACCTATTTTCCTTCCTCTGTCAAACACATTTTTCAATCTTCAACTATGATTGACAATCTGGACGAACATTCAAAAGTTACTCACTTCTCAATCCCTCAATTAACAGTTGGACTATACCTCAAGTCAGACACACCTCATAGGCATGGGCATTGGAGATAGAGCTCAGGTTATAGGATCCTTACAGGGTACACAGATCGTAAAGACTTTGATCAAACATCAGTACCAATGATAATATCTTAAAAAGCTTTATAAAAAATATACATAATGGATGGCTTCCCCATGAAATTTGAAATAACTATAAAAACAAGTGTTCTCTGGCAATGTAGAAACACTATTGAAAAAAGTATTGCCTATATTGTATCCATTATTGCTGAAATATAGGCTTTATCAATTTCATGAAATTCAACAGTTGTGTGCCTGAGTATCAGTTTAATATTCTCTAGAAAACATATATTGTTCCCAATTGTCAGAATGCAGTTTATTCTCTCAATACCTGTGTTGCATATGTAGTACGTTGATGTGTTTGGCCTCCAATCAGCAGCTTGTGATTACCTCCAAGCACTCACTTGTACTATATACTCTATGTGGGCAGACTCTGACTCACATGCCTATGTATCACTTTTGCAACTAATGGTTGGCCATCATTTGCTTTTGAAATAAACAAATAGTACAGTCACTGTTATCATTTTGCATGCTATGCTACCTGTGACAGTAAACATCCAAACGTAATATGCAGAGCATTCTTGGACTTGTAGGATATAGACCTGACTGAACTGCCAGGCCACATCCCCTATCAATGGAAACAGACCCAACCCAAGACTGGCTTTGGCCTATTTAAACTTTACCAGTAGGGTGCTGTTTGAGTCTCATGGCACAGTTAGCATGGGACCCATGTCTGGACATGATCATCACACTTAAAGTGTTATACTGTGAAAAAGTAGCAGGGAGATTGCTTGAATTATTGTCAGCACTTACAATTTCTCTGGGCCGCAATACAGTTCATGTTTTTTTGCCCACTATCTTTCCTACTATCGTTAGACTGTAAGAAAACTACAGTTAGAGCTTTAGATCGTGCCTGGGCTGCACAAAGGTCTTTCGGTCTATTCTTCACAATTATTTCCTGCAAAAGCTCCTGCACATTAAAAAAGAAAACCTCTACACCCTTTTACTTTGGGGTACAGTCTGGCTGAAGGAGGAGTTAAAGTTAATTAGGCTAATTATCTGTGACAGTTTGAGTCTGGATAACAGGCAACATATTCCATGGCTGTATTAAATCATGTCCAATTTTAAAGATCTTGGGAGACCAGAGATCTTTTTTGATCATGGTCACATCATTAAAGAACATCTTGCTTGGCTGAAGTAAGCTTATTCCCTCTGGGTGACAACAGAGCGTGAGGTCTCTGCGTTAACCAAGGAGTCAATGTGGCAGTATATTATGGTGAAGACAGTAAGAGGTATTGTACCCTACCTTCATCTGGAGATGTCGAACTACCATTGCCGGCTCTTGACTTACTTTAGACTGGGTGTTTTTTTATCAGCTGATGTATACAAATTGTTTTTTTTAATAAAAAATGTCATTTACCCTTTTGTATGTGGGATAACACCTCAGTTTGTAACACTGCATTTTGCTCTTATTTTCCCCAGATCTAATTCTCTTCACTTTAAATTTATAATGCCTCTTATTGTCCATTGTGAATTTTAGACAGGTCAGACCCGCATTTCTATACTTGCAGCTTTTACCTTCACATAAAATCTGTTTTCACGTGACATGGTTTTTAGCAGGAGTTCGGAGCTCGAGACATTAATACACGTTAGCTTGAGGTATCGTTTCTCGCCTATGAATCACTATACTTTTTCAAGAGTATATTATGTTACGGTGCTATCTTCCTCTGGGTTATCTTTGATGGGTTGCTCATAAATTGTTTATGATCCGCACACTTTTATGATTTTCATTTAAAAATCAAATAACGTTTATATGATGATGATGATGAAAAGCATGCTATAAGGCCTATCATAATAATTTTCCCGACTTTCTAAGCAATCATCTTCAAAAATGTATTCCCATAAGAACGTTAACTTTTTCTTCAAACTATCTCATTGTTAGAAACATACTTTTAATAAACTTTGCAGCAAGCCTATAGAATTCTCTTCTTGGTATTTTCTAATATGAGTTTTCTTCCCAATTATTTCATACAAAGAAATTACGACAGCACGCATGGTAATTTGTAACATTAGATACCCAGGTTCTGAGGGACACAGGGCAACCCCATTGTTTTTGTTGGTAATTTGGAAGTGAGTCATAACTTTCTTCAGTAGCAATCTGTCTGTCTGGAGAAATTATGTGGCCATACTGAATGCCTACAGTTCACTCATGTAATGAAATGACAAAGACAGTATGTGGCATTTCTTTGGGTAGAGGACCCTTCCATACTGCTGAGACAAGAGGTCCACCCGAAGTGGAGGCCTGATCAGAGGAGAGCTGTTCATGCCCAGGATGGTGTGGGTATCACACTCTCTTGGTGCAAGTCAGGGCCTCCAGAATGACTTGGACCTGTTTATTCTTGATAATCTTCAGAACAGGGGAGGTAGAGTCAGGAAGGTGTAGAGGAGTTGCTTTTTCTATTCCAGCTGAAATATGCCTTCTAACGAGTATTCTTGCAGATTCTGCAATGTGTAAAATACTAGAAACTTTTCATTCTCAACAGAGATGTAAAGATTTAGGGCCTGATTTATATTTTAGCAGAAGGGTTACGCCATTACAACGGTGACAGATATCTGTTCATTGAAATATAAATCCTATTATATCCTATGGGATTTATATTTCGTCAGACTGAATATCCGTCACCGTTGTGGCGGAGTATTCCACCTGCTAAGATCTTAATTAGACTGTTAGTCAGTATTGCTCCTACTGCCGGTAGACACCCTGTCTCTTCATAGTATGGAGAGAGGCCACCTTTGATCTGCCAGACAACGTCCACTTAGCTTGAGTATCTTTAATTCATGGGCCCTGCCATGTTGATGGCAAACAGGATGATGCCTTAGTAACACAGCCTCCTAATGAAAGAAGGGGGGGGGGTTAATGCTGTTAAAGTTCATGTCATTCATCACATTTTCTACTATGCCTTGCTTGTCGCTTTTTGCAAATAAAAGTAATTCTGCCATGATAGCGTTGAGCTTCTTTTAGTTTCTTGATCTTCATATTTGAATGAGGTGGAGGCAGCGTTTGAGGCATTGGATGTCAGCAGCAGAGGAAACTTTCAAGTAGAGCAATGAATCATCTGCATATTGGGGACTTTTGAGTTTTCATGTTTTTTTCTGTAAGTCGAGTCCCCAAGGGGGTCCATGTAGGGGGCGAAGATGACAGGGGTCAGTATAAATCTGTTGGGGACTCCATAGCTTAAAGTGAATTGCCCAGGTGAGCAAAGTGGAACTTGATTGGAAAGGTAGTAGGAATATCAGTGAAGCACATTGCCAGAGCATGAGGCAAGGGACATCTGCATCTGTGGTCATGAGATCATTATCTAAGATGTCTAAGATAGTGGTCTGTGTGCTGCAGAATGATCTGATGCCTGACGGGTAGTTATGCACGACATGGGTAGCACTGAAGTGAGCTTAGATATTTGTGTATTCTCTTTTTTTCAGGTTTTTAGTGATGAAGGGTAGGTGACTGATGGACGGTAGTTGATGAGGTCATCATTGTCTACAGTAGATTGCTTTTGAAGGGTGGGAGAATCTGGACTGTCATAAAAGCTTCTGGAAAAATGCCTGTAGCAAGGGAGGCAATGATATTGGGATGCAGGGGGAGAGAGCTTTCCCAGAGAGATCTTTGATGTAGAGTGAGGGAAAGACATCATCTTCACAGGAAGGAGCTTTGAGGAAGTTGAGTATGTTGGCAAGACCTGCAAGAGCTCGAGCTTCAAAGGATGGCTATTGCGGGATTTTATGAGAGAGGCAAGGTGTAAGAGAACAGAGTGCATGGTTCACATTTTTGCATACCTGTGCTCACATTACCATCGTATTTGCCAAAACTTCTTTGTTCTTCTCATTGAGGTGCCCTGAATGCAAAGAGTCTACCCAGACATGAGTCTGTTTCTCTCTGCACAATAGGTTTCAAGCTGCAGATCGTTGATGATTTCCAATAGGTTGAAAA
The DNA here is from genome assembly GCF_964204655.1 of Triturus cristatus. Taxonomy (NCBI): domain Eukaryota; kingdom Metazoa; phylum Chordata; class Amphibia; order Caudata; family Salamandridae; genus Triturus; species Triturus cristatus. The sequence goes on from NC_140590.1 coordinate 1,709,582,788, forward strand.
CAGCTTGTCGTCCTACTAAGAAGAGACAGGGTTTAGGAGTTCTGTCCCAGTGGTTCCTATTTAGGCCGGGGTAATGTTGGTTTGAAAATGGTTGGTCCCTGTTGGTAATGGCACTTTGGATAAAAAAGCAATGAATTAAAATGCAGCCCAGAGGAATTAAGATTTTAAGTCAAATATTCCCCTACAACATTACTTGGTTTTCAGCAGTCGTTGTGGGTGTCCCTACCTTATCTTGCTAGCAGCTATTGCTTTTATTTTTGTTCACTATGTTGTGGCATCTATGAATGCTCCTGTAGTCTCTGCTGTGGTAGTAGATGTTGTTGGTGCCACTGTCTATGACCATAGTGGCACCTGTAGTCTTTGCTGTGGTTTTGGCTGTGGTCATTTGTTTTGTCCCAGTCACAGTGATCACTGCATTCACTACAGGGGTACCTGCTACAGTTACCACTTTGGTATAAACTGTTGCGACTTTTTTTATCCTTTCTGTGCTTTTTGCTATTGTTGCAGCTGGTGTTGGTATTGTGGTTGTGGGTGTGATTCCAGCTGTTGTTTATACTTTAGTCCATCCTTTTGTAGAAGCTGGATTGCCTTGAACCCAGACCTTCAGTGACATTTCATCACGGTCATTGTGGAGACACCCCCTTATTTTCACCCCACAAATAGTTTCTTGCTGTTCTCAATAGTTTAAAAAATGCTTTTTAATAGATAAATGTACAATAAGGAAGCATTAAAAGTTGCTCATCGTAAGTCACACTCTTTTCCGTACCCAGAAGTTATGATGCACAGCCATCTCGGCCAAGCATGCATCACTCAGTGTTTCCAAGGCTTTCAAGCTCACACGTTAAAGGATTGTGAGATCATAATCTCGGCAAAGTCATTGCCTTGTCTTTTAAGTTCCACTACTGATGACATGGGGGAAAAGTTACCTCAGATCCTTTAAAGCTGATGTCCTGTTGCACCTGTGGCTTCATGTCAATTAGGGACTGGAGCCAGAACTCACAACTCTTTCAAAACTTGTCACTGGGTGGAGTAGGGTTGAGAAGTTTGACTGACCTCACCCTAACCCCACTGCACCGTGTAACAAGTTGTGAAAGGGTGAGGATGCACGTTTGAGGGTTTCAATACTCAGCTTCCAGCACTGCACTGCACAGCACTTAGAGTATGTGGAAACTGCAGTGTGGAGCTCAGCATGGCAGCTGCGCTTTATGTTCAATGTCCCTACATTATTTGTTGAATGAGCCTCAAGCAGGAGAAAAAACAAGTACATCTATTCATTTTAAAGTAAAAGTGAGAAGTGAGTAGGCAACCCCATGTCAATCCCCTACTGAACCTAGACCGGACAGTCAGAAGATGGGCACTTCACTGAGACCAAGATCATGATGTACAGGCGCAGACTCAACCCTTTCTGTGTGGTTTAAAGGATTGACAGCATTGCCTTGTGCTGAATTGAAAGTTTTATTTACATTATACTGTATTTGTAATCATGTAGCACTTACCACCCCTGTTTAGCATAGTTGGGCATGTCCACTTACTTCTAGAAAATTAATGATTTCAATTTAAGTGCTATGCTCACACTTTACTAGCCAGTACTACTGCTCAGCTTGAAGAAGTTGTTGCTGTTGTGGCAGCTGTAGTTTCTGCTATGGTTATGGATGTTGTGGCTGCTATGGTTCATGCCATTGTGACAGCTGATGTTATAAGCGATGTCCCTGTTGGACAACTGTGGTTCCTGGACCACGTACCTTTCTTTATGGCAGTTGTTATTGCCGCTGTTGTGCCTGGTGCCATGACAGACAAGGGTGCTGCTGTAGTCACCACTGTGGTTATTGTTGTGGTTGTTGTAACAGTGTCTGGTGTGGTGGAACTTGTAATCAATGATGTAGTTGTATTAGTGGTTTCTGCTGTTGTCTTTCTAATGGTGGCAGTTATGGTAGCTACTGTGGTCCCTAATCAAAGCTTTGTTTGACACAGTCATCATTGCTGTGGTCTGTGCTATTGCAGGTGTTGTTTCAGGCCCGGTAGTGTCTGTAGTTGTAGCTATTGTGGCTAGTGCTGTAGTTCTGCTTGTTGTGGCTGGGTTTTATGTTTGCTGGCTGATGTTTCTGTTGCTGTGGCAATAGCTTGTATTGATGCTGTTGTCCTTGCTGTGATTACAGCTGTGGTTACTCCTTCAATTCCTGCCAGACGGATTCAACTTTGATCACATCAATGATACCTGCAGATTGTAATTTCTGCTTACTTGCAGGTGTCATTGCTGTTGTGGCATTGATTGTAACTATTGTTGTGGTGACTGCAGTGGAAGCTATTGTCATTACTTTGGGGCCAGCTGTTGCTTCTACTTTTGTCCCTGCAATGGTTGTCGTTTCTTGTTCCTGTCTTGCTGCAAGCTGCCGTTACTGTTGTTAGCCCCTTCATGGTGGTAGCTATTGTCACTGCTGTGGTCCCTGTTGTGCTCATAGTGGTTGCTGCTGCTGTTGCTGTTGTGCTTGTATCTGTTGTCTCTGAAGTGGTGGACTGTGTGAATGCTGCTGTTGTTCTTGACGTGGTTGCTGATGCTGCAGCAGCTATAACAACAGCTTTTGTTGCGTCTGTTGGCCCCACTATGGTTTTAGTTGTGTGTGCTACTGTGGTCCCTGACACAGTCCCTGGTATGATGGCAGCTATAGCTGTTGCTGTAAATGCAGCTGGAATTCCAGTTATTGTCTAGATCATGGCTGTAGCTTGGGTCATTACTGGGTTCTGTGCAAAAGGTATAGCTGTGTTTGAAGCTTTTGCTGCTAAGCTGGTTGTGGTTATAGTTGCCACTGCTGTAATTAGTGCTGTGGCTCCTCTTGTTGTGGCTGAAGCTATTGTAACTGTCATTTTAGCCATTTTTGAATCAGTGTTGATAGTTGTAGTTTGATGCTCTTGTCCGTGCTGTGGTTCCAGGCATTGTCACTGCACTGATTCCTGCTGCTGGAGCTGGATTTGTCTCTCCACGCAGTGATTGTAGCTGGTGTTGGTCCTTTGTCATCTGTTGTGGCTGCTGTGGCTACTACTGCTGTTTCTGCAGTCCCTGCTGTTGTGACAGCTGCTTTTGCTGACACTTTGGTGATACCTATGGTTAGTGCTGTTGTGTCTGCCTTGCAGGCAGTTGTCACTAGGATGGTGGAAGCTGTGGTTGCTGCTTTGATGCCTGCTGGGCTTCCAGCTGTTGCTGTTGCTCTAGTCTTGTTTGTACTGGAGTCTGCTCTGTGTTGATTATGTTATCTCTGACTGATGGCAATTCTGGTTGCTTTTGTTGTCCCTGCTGTTGAAGCACCTGTCATTGCTGCCACTCTGACAGCAGTTATTGCTGTTGTCCTCCCTTCTCAGGTAATAGACTTGGTTGCCACTGTGATCACTGCTGTGGATGCACGCTGATATAACAGGGAGAGCAGAGGCCAGTTTTTGGGTTAGAGAAGCTCTGCCATCCAATCACGATTCGTGACTACAATTCTAACCACCTCAAAAAAATAATAACTCAGTGTAAAATGTATAACTGTACCAATGAACACTTTATTTTCTGTACTTTCCTTTTTTGCTATAGTATGATTCTTGGCAAACTAAGAAGTTTATCTTTAGCAAGAGCTAAAAAAGGGTTAAGACCTTGTCTTTCCACATTTCCTCCTCACTTGATCTGGCTGTTAGCTTATCACTATTGGCAGACCTTTCAGGCATGTACAGCAACAATTCTGATGCAATAACACACCTACTTTCAGATTACTTTAAAAATTCACCTTTCCCCTGGATTGCTTGTACCTTAATTGTCCAAACGTAAGTTTTAAAGAGGATCCATGCTAGTTTGAAAGAGTTCTTACAATCACATAATTTTTCCAACTGACCCTTTTTTTCCCTGATGATATCTTGAGGTGCCTTACCATGCATTTTATTTTTTTATTTTTTTTTCTTGACATTTGATACCAATAAAAAACATACAATGCCAACATGTAGTCAACTTACAGGCTGTGGCGCAACAACATTCTTCATCCATTATGAACAATACATTTGTGTAGCTGTGGATCTCAGTAATAACAGTGCAAGCGTACAGTTATAACTAGTCAACCGGGTAGGTTTGTAAGTACTGCACCAGGTATTGCCAGTAGTCTCTGGGCCGAGATCCCATCGGCAGCTCCTCCTCATAAGTTTGTAACGTTTCTTTACAATACGTCAGGTCCTGCATCCATTGCCGAATCCGGGGCGCCCTTCTACCGCCCCAGCACAGTGATACCCTTCTCTTGGCCAGGAGCAATGCAACCACACAGAATTTTCGCTTGGTCGCCCTTATCCCAGGTAGCAGTCCCAGTAAACACGTTCTAATATCACATGCAATGTTAGCGCCCACCATTTTCCCCACCATCTGCGTCACCTCCACCCAGTACCCAGCCACCTCGCTGCAATACCATGCCAAATGTGCGTAATCTGCGCCCTCCATCCCGCAGCGACAGCATCTAGAGTCTGCCCGCAGACCATATTTGTAAAGTTTTTCTGGGGTGTAGTATGTGCGATGAAGGTATTTGTAATGAATCATACGCAGGCCCCCATTAGGTGTCAGCATACTAGTAAGGGAGCAAGCAGTAGTCCACTCCTCCTCCGTCAGTGGATCTTCCAAGTCACTGCTCCAGTTACCCATTGCATTATATGTAGTGCCCGCTATGTCCTCTTGTAATGAAGTATATAGTCTCGAAACCAGGCGTCCAGCCGTGGCATTCGTTATCAGCAGTTGCAGCGTAGCCAACATCGGTGGCTCCGCAGGATGTGTCGGGTATAACGCCTTCAGCGCTCCCTGTAGTCGGTGATATGTGAATTGGAATAGCAGCGTTTGATTACTTATAAAGGTCAGTTCTGCAATTGACCTAAAAGCCCCATCTTCATAAAGATCACCCATTGTGACAAATCCCACCTGCCGAAGCAGTCCCATGCCCACCTCCTCCTGAGTAACCGATAGCTCCGGGTGATATTGTATCGGCAGTGCCGATGCACACAGTGGCAATTTACCCGCCTTCCTGCCCATAGTTTTCCAAGCCTTGTTGGTCGTGTCTATAGTATTAATATCGCGATTATGCAGTGGCGGCCCTGGTGGGTTAGAATAGCCTTCAAGGGAATTGGGTGCGCGTCGCCCTCTTCTATCGCTGCATGCGTTAAATAGGGGATTGGATGATACCAAACATGAGCATGCTGAGCCTGAGCACATAAGTAATAAAGGAAAAAGTCAGGGACCTTAAACCCCCCCTTGGAGTATGGCAGCGTGAGAGCACGCATTCCGATCCTGGCTTGTCTACCCGCCCATATTAGACGAAGAGCTAGGGTGGAAATCCTACGGAACACTTCGAGTGGGGGCTGGATCGGAATGTTATTAAATAAATACAATAATTTCGGCAGGATGACCATCTTTACCACAGCTAGGCGGTCCGCCAGGGACAGCGGCAATTAAATCCATCGCTCTACCTTATCCTCTAGTGCCCCAATTGCCCTTCCGTAGTTCGTGCGAATTACGACTTCCGGATCACGATGATACCAGATACCTAAGTATCGAACCGGGTCTGATTGCCACTCCAAGGGGTAGTCCAAAGCGCAAGGGCTCGTGGTGTCCGTGAGCGGCACGATCAGGGACTTAGACCAGTTTATTTTTAGGCCTGAGTGCTGTCCGAATCGGATATACTCCCTGAGCAAAGGGTTCAAATTAAGCTCAGGGTCGCGTACATACAGCAACATGTCGTCAGCATACAATGATATGTGCAGTGGTCTTTGTGGGAACTGCAGTGCTGAATAGTGAAGTTTTTGTCTGATCTTACAGGCTAAAGGTTCCAATGCTAACGCAAAGAGCAGAGGCGATAATGGGCATCCCTGCCTCGTCCCCCGTGCTATGCGTATTGGGTCGGAGATGTAGTTGTTGACCCTAATACAGGCAGTGGGCGCCGTGTACAATAATTGTTTCCCCTGCATGAAAATCTGAGGGAATCCCATGCGTTGCAGTATCGTTTGCAAATAGGGCCATTCAATGGAATCGAAAGCCTTTGCTGCATCAAGTAGCACAGCAGCCGCCCTGGTAGTGGGAGTTAAATAGTGTGACAATGCGAAGAGCGTCCTGGTATTATGAACTGTGGACCTGGATGGGATAAACCCCAATTGGTCTGGCAATACCAGTTTGGTCATTAGTGGCTGTAACCTCATGGCCAGAAGCTTAGCTAGTATTTTATTATCAACGTTTATTAAGGATAATGGCCGATATGATTCACAGCATTCCGGGGCTTTGTCCGGTTTCAATAGGGTTATGATCATAGCTTCTCGTAATGACGGCGGTAGCCGCTGTCGTTCATGGGCTTCACCGTACATGTCCACCAAATGTGGTACCAATTGATCTACGAATGTCTTATAGAACTCACATGTGAACCCATCCGGGCCCGGCGCTTTTCCGTTAGGGAGAGATTTAATGACTTCAGTCACTTCCTCCTCAATTATAGGTGCAGACAGGTATTCTCTCTGCGCGTCCGATAGCCACACAATCGCGACATCCGCCAGATATTCCATTACCTCTTCCGGCGTAGCCGTAGACTGTGATGCATAGAGAGCTTCATAGGTGTTCATGAACTCTGTCATAATGCCAGGCATGTCAGACCGCAGCTCGCCCCTGCCATCTCTTACCGCCCTGACTATCTGTGGCCGCCGGCCTGAGCATATTTTCGCTGCCAGACTTTTACTCGGTCTGCCACTTTCACCATAGCTCAGCGCCTATTGTCGCCTGCCAATATATTTTAGTTCGTCATCTGCATAAGTTTGATATGCCGTGAGGACAGTTCGAATTTCACCCAGAAGCTTCAATTCGCGCGTACGTTCATATTCATGTTCTAGGGCCCTTAGTTTACCCTCACGAATAGTAAGCTGCTGCCGGATATCTTTAAGGATGCCAGCGGTTGTACCTATGCAAACGCCCCGAATAGTCGCTTTAAATGCTTCCAACAGTAGGCCCTGATCTTCCGTGGTGGGGGCATTGATATCAAAATACTCCTCAATGGCTTGGGTCAAAGCCTCCTTATACCTCGGATCCAACAGTGCCCTGGCATTAAACCTCCAGCTATATGGCGGCGGTGTATAGTGCGGTATCACCAGTGACAGCAACACCGGATTGTGGTCCGATAGTGTTCTGGGGAGGTGTTTGACGGTGTCCACCCAGTGTACTATCTCCTCAGATCCCAGCCAATAGTCAATGCGTGACCAACTGCCATGTGCAGCTGAAACATGCGTTGCTTCCGTGCAGGCTGGGTTTCGGGTACGCCAGATATCCAATATCCGCCTATCTATCATGATGTCTCTCACTTTGCTCACTGCCTTTCTATGTGGCTCTTGCGTGGTACCTGATCTATCCAGTGTGTCATGTAGTGCGAGATTGAAATCACCTCCCCAAAGTACCGGCATGTCTGGGAGCTCACTAAGCATACGCCAAATTTTGTGGTAAAAATCAGGGTCATCTACATTTGGACCGTACGTATTTAGTATGGCAAGTCGCTGTCCCCGCACTGTTCCCGTGACAAGGACTGATCTCCCATTTTCATCCGTGAGCGTGGTATCTATAGTAAACTGTACTCCCCTTTTTACCAATATGATAACCCCCCTAGCGTACAAAGAGTACGAGGAACCATGTGTGGTCTCCGCCCACCGACGCCCCAACTGTGAGTCAGCCGTGGGTGCAAGGTGCGTTTCCTGCAGTAGGGCAACATCTATCTCATGTCTGTCTAGATATGCAAAGATTTGTCTAATTTTTTGGGGATTATTGAGCCCTCTGACATTCCACGTTAATAAATTCAATGGCTTAGATCGTGTCGTCATATTCGTTCCTAGTCATCTATAACCCTTTTAGATTTAGCCAGTTGAGAAGCTGCACCTATGCACCAAGACCCACACAGCCACATAGTTACATGTGTCCAAACAGTTTCATTGGATTCAGCAACGCATCTCAAACGCTCAAGCCTGTGAAAAAACAAAACCCAACCCCCTTGCATCCCCCCACCACCCACTTCAGCATCCCAACCATGCCAAAGCCATACCCCAATATCAATTAAACACATAACTCAAACTGTGTTTGGGGAGCTCCTGCGTAGGGGGTCCACCGAGAGCACACAACTCCACCCACCGAAATGGATGTGGTCAAGCTTAAGGATATATCGCAGACCCACCCCAGCCCGCAAGTCCAAGGCACCAACTGACCACGTGTCAATGCCCCTCAGATCTCTCTCTCCCATTTTGTTGCACATAGTTAACGGAGACCTTCCCACCAATCCCAAAATTTAGCACCAGTAAGAGCTGTCCGGTTTCCTGCCCTGCAGCCCATGTCCGCCAATGTCTTACATGCCTCAGAGTCTCGCATCGGCTGGGCCACCTCGGGCCTCTTCAATATCACCCCATAGTAGCAGGTATAGTCAGGTCTTACCAGCTTGTGACGTGTCATTTTCAAGGCCCAGCACACCTACGTTTCCCAGTTAGTCCTGGCCATTGTCTTGCTCCGTCTGCCTCTGCTCTTTGCGCTTGGCAAGAAATTTTTTAAGGAAGTCCTGTGCTGCTTTCGGCGTCTGTAAAATGGTAGAGCGACCCTCGTGTACTACTCTTAGCCACGCAGGATACAACATTGCGTATTCAATTTTGAGGTCTCGCAGCTTCTCCTTGACCGTGTTGAATTCTCTCCGTGCCATTTGCGCCGACATAGCGAAATCAGGGTAGAACTCCAGATTGTTTCCCTGGTAGCTGATCTTCTTTTTCTCCTGTGCCAACCTTAAGATCGTATCGCGGTCTCTATAGTTGAGAACACGGGCCAATATTGGTCGTGGCGTGGCCCCTGGTTTCGGTCGCGGGGCAAGAGATCTGTGGGCACGTTCAACCACGAACATTGTGGATAGGCTCTCCGTGCCAAAAACATTACGGAGTAGTTCCTCAACGTAGGTCTCCATGCGACCTGTGTTCGTTGATTCTGGAATCCCCGCAATGCGCACGTTATTGCGTCTGGACCTTGCTTCCAAATCCTCCGCCTTGGATTTAATAACGTCCAGCAGCCGCTCCATCTCCGTGCATTTTCTGGTCGTGCCATGTGACTCATCCTCCACCGCCGCAATGCGACTTTCCGCCTCGACCAGGCGTTCCCCGTGCTTGTCCAACTTGGCCGCCATGTTATCCACCCGCAACGTGATCGTGTCCAGCTTGCCGTTGATGTCTTGTAGGCTTCTTTGTATGGCCTGCAGAACCCCCTCCATGCCCGCCGATATCTCCGGGTCAGCGTGCGATTCAGCGCCCTGCGTCGCCGCCGTGTCTTTGAACGCTTTCTTCGCCTCAAATTGAATCTTGGTCTGCATCCTGTCCGTTTTCCCCATGTTACCTCTAAGTGAGCCCACGGCCGCCGCGGCCACCGCTTCCGCAGAATAGTCTAGCACCAGGTTCGGGGAACGCCGTTCACTGCTTCAAGCTCAGCCACCAGTTCAGCACATCACCTACGCTTGTGCCCCTGCCCTGGGCTATGTCGTGATTGCGGTCCGGCCCGCAGCAAAGTAGCCACACAGCGCACCAAACACCGCTCACCTCCTCCCGATGTGCGATCAGGCACCGCGGCCGTGGTCACACCGCGGGGACACGTCGCGAATAGCTAGGCCTCCATCGATTCACCAGCGACCATGTACCCTGAACTGCAAATCTCCACCAGTCGATGCAATGCAGCACTACGGAGCCACGCCAGGCACACCCTCGCAATCGCCCTAGGATGTCTCACCCAGCCATCCGCTCTGGCCGGGTCTCAGTCCCGGCTATCACCGTTGTCTTCCAAGAGCGAGGTGGTCAATCGCAGCCCTCCAAGAGCCCGCGGGGCTAGTGCAGAGATCCCGGGCGCTGCAGTTTCCCATGCGCTGTGTTCGTAGATGCAGGTGCAGGCAGCACGGTACTTTATTTTGTGTCACACCATGCAGCCGCCTCTCAATGGCGCTTCCTGACTCTGCCTCAGCGGACGAGCTCCCGCCGGCCAACGGCTTCTCCGCTGCATGTCTCTGGTTTCACCTCAAGGCCGCCCCGCACGCGCTCACCCACGCTTCCACGTTTTGCGCTTCCAGCGGTATTTTCGCCACCATATGGAGCGGCATCCCCGCTACACCCCCAGTGCTGTCACACGTTACCATCGATTCCCAGGGGGGTCGCGTGGTGCTCCGTCCAACTCTCGCATCTATGGCACCATTTCGCCGCCATCTCCGCTCTGGCGTTCAACGTTAGCCCCTGGGCGCCGCCATCTTGTTCGCGCCGCTGCGCTGCCCCGAGATGGAAACAAAGCTCGTTTTGTGAGGTGCTGCAGTCCTTTTAGTGCCTCTGCGCACGTACAAATCATGGCCAGGTGGTTTCGATCACCATTTCGTCCGTTTGCGGGCCGCCTCGAGTCCGCTTGAAGCACTTAATACGGCGTTTTCGGCTTGACCGGCGGAGCCGTCTCAAAAGGCGGCCATATCGCCGTGCGCCCTCTAGCGCCCCCGCCTTACCATGCATTTGGAATATATAATGGACAGTCTGAATCACATTTTCACATAAGGGACTTGAAGCTAGGGGTTTCAAAGGAAAGGATAAGCCATAGAGGAAGTGAGCAATTAAGTGAAGGTTGAGAGAGGGAGTAAGTAAGTTAGTTAATGAGGAAGTTAATAACTTGGGGAGTGTGTGAGAGAATGAGTTAGGAAAAGAGCATTGGATCGAGAAATGTTAAGCATCAGCGAACAGCAGGGGGCAAACAGCGTCTGACACTGTTGAACTATTTAACTGGAGCTATGGGGGCAATTGAACAGCAAATCATATCTGTCGAAGAAGCCATGAACCCGGAAAATCTAGCTAGTCTCCCCAGCCAAACTATCACAAAGGCAATTCAGCCTGTTAATACCCCCGAAGTGGAAACATCTAATAGTAAAACCACAGCAAATGGGTGTATTTTGAATGTATCAGACTATATTTCAATGAGCGATCAGGAGAGCGAATCCCAACCACCAACAAAACGCTCCAGAATCCCAGATGCTATCAACGGAACAATTGACGTGCCGCAGTCAGAGCTAAGGGTAACTTCTTCCAAACCTCGAAAAAGGGCATAACAAGTCCAAAAGAAATATAAAATTCAACCCCCACCTAGGCAAGGTATTAAGTAAAAACCTATGTCGACCATCAAAGGGAGGCCACAAAACCATTACTTCAAGTTAACAGCAAAATTGTAGACTATGGACACAAAGAATGCCTATTACTCTCCAATTAGATCCGTCATATTTAGAACCTTCTAGGCAAGTACACATCCAGAATTTACCCTTAGAATCATCTAACATGGATAGTATTGGAGAAATAGGGGAAGATAATCGTCCATCTCTCTATCCTGACATTAAGATAGTTCCAACGGGTATTCCATATACTCATCTGCCCACAGATAAATCTAAACTTTTAATGTCGAATCATAATAGTCTGCGAGGGCCATCCCTAGAACCTATAACTGTAACCACGGCAAGGTCAACCTCTATCCAGAAAGGTCAAGTGCCAGATATGACCATTCTGGACCTCCCCCGAGCAGTAACACCATATACGGTGGTGCTTGCTAATGTCCCCAGGTTGCCGATAGGAGGGGAAGAATCCTGGTACACATAGTGGAACAATTCTTTATTTTGGCTGGGAACCAAAACGGGGTTAACCCAAAAACTTTTTGCCGAGTTTAAAATGGCTAGACGAGTGGGTTGGATAGGGAGAAGACGGAAGACCCTCTTTGGAGACTGTGTGGTTTTATCCTTTAAAACCACACAGCTCGTATACTCCCTCCTATCAAGAGCAGTTAATCACTTCATCACAGAGCGAGGCATTAACTTAGTTCCACTGGGATATTTTTAGCAGCCTAACATTACAAACAACTGTGAGAATTTGGCCAGTAGGCCCTCCTTAGTCAATCATGTTTCTGATTATAACATCCTCATCTACAACCGTTTTGACATCTTGCCAAGTCTGGACACAGTGGACTGACTGTGCCAAGAGTATCTTGGGCTGGCCTTGAGGGAGGAAATTGGGCTAAACCACACTCACTCATCTCCTAAACTTAACTTACTTAGTAGCCCAGTCACAGGTCAGCTTTTTAATACTCAGTCAGTATATACTCTAGAGGCAATAGAAACCCCACTGGAGACTGGAGTTTAAGAGATAGTGAGTGACCACTCTTTACCCTCAATACAATCTATTGACCCGACCCCACCCCACCCCACGTGAGTGAAAATATGGAACCAATTAAATCGTGCAAGAGAAAGGGTACCTGTCAGGTTTTGTTCTGGAATGTGGCAGGTCTAAAATCCAAGGTGACCAATCACGTATTGATGGATTTCATTGGGAATTTTGTTATAATTAGCTTACAAGAAACATGGGTTGTTGAGCCGATACACATCAGTGGTTATAAAACATTCCACACGGCAGTAATTCCTTCTCCCCATGGGAGAGCTAAGGGAGGACTCTGTATATATGTTTCAAACCATATAAATCTAAGAAGGATTGTTTCGAAAGTTGTAAATAGCCACTTCCAGTCCTTCATGATAGAGATTGATAAATCATTCAGTATCGCCTTGATAAATGTATACAATAATATTCCCCATGACAGGCAGGAGGGGTTGCTTAAGAAATTAAATCACTGATTACAATCAGCCCAGACCACCCCGGCAAGAGAGCTAGTTACCATCTGGGGTGGAGATTTCAATTCAACTTTATGTCCACATGTGGAAATGGATGTTTGTGGGATTCACATAGAGGAGGATTCAGGTTTAACACACTTCCCTCATACGCCATTTGGGGAACTATTAAATGAACTTATTTTTACAGCGAACCTGGAATTTGCAAACAAGCTATGTTCACCTTCTATTCCATTTCTCCCTACTTTTAACGGTCGAGGCACATTTTCAACGATCGATATTATTCTAATTGGAATAGACATTCTAATAGAATTCAATACTTTCGTACATATTCAATTTCTCTGAGCGACCATTTCCCCCTGAGTATAAGTTTAACAGTAACCAGCAATATGATAAATACAAGAGATAGTCAAGCACATAATGTGGACAGCATAACTTTGAGTAGGTTAAACGGGTATGCACTCAGATGGGGAAAAGTGGATCCCACCGCCTTTACTAAAAACGTTGTGGTACACTGTATGGACGCAATACAGACCTGCCTTGCAGAGTCTACTCCCTACAGTGAGGTTATAAAAAGCTTTAGTATAATTTCTGATTACATTAAAAAAGCTCTTTTTGTGAAAGTAAATAACAAAACCCTAGAGAAAAAAGGATGGTTTGATTCTAAGTGTTCTAAGTGTTACTCAAAACTAAAATCAGTTCTAGATAACTTGTGGTAAATATTTCGTTACCGGTACTATTTTTTATGCGGTAAAGTCTATTAAGAATAACTCAGTAAAATGAGAGGCAGAATCCGTGGTATTAGAGGGTTTAAAAAGGCTTTATTCCTATACAAAGGAATACAATTCGAATTGTGGGCCTTCTATTCCATCACCACGAAAGTTCAGGAAGGAAGGGACATATTTTATTGACAGGTAATCATTTTTATAGAAAAGGCATTACAGTAAAACAGATGCAGTAGGCGTATCAACTGATAAGGCAAAATAAAATATGCATGCGTAACTAGAATAGGCGTAACTAGAAAACGTCATTATACATGATGTCATGAGTGGGTGGATCCATAAAAGAATCCTGCAATGTCAGCAGAAATAGTTGGCAGAGATGCGCGCGCAGCCGCATGACGTGTGATTGACGTGCAACTAGAGGGTGAAGGGGACTTGACATTTAGCTCTACATGTGGAGACAGAAGTCTGGGGTTATGTCAACCTAATCCCAAATCATATCTAATATCCTATGTTTAAAGAACAGTGTTATCCAAAAAGAGAGGTCTCTTAGGATAGAATCTTATTCTATACTGACTATACTGACTGTTAGTGCGTGTACAAGCGTCTAAGTGTCTACACTAGATGCGAGGGGGTAGGAATATTCCATGGTGACGGGGCTATGAATTACTTGCATGAGGGCAGCGAGGCCTGGCCCTGTGCACGGTAGCTGGAGGAATGTTTACCTAAACTACTAGACAGGAATGCATCGGATGAGGAACGAGGGAGATAATCTTGAAGGTGAAATACAGTTTTTGGCAGGCGACGGGCTGGATCAGGCACCGTTAGCCGCGCAGGGAGTAAGACAAAGTTCATGGTCACAGATGCAGGTTCAGACTGGAGCTTTCAGAGGCAGAAGGCAGAAAAGGCTTGATGACAGAATTCGGGCCTACTCGCCTGAATCTGTAAAATGTGGAAAGTGAACCACATAAAGTCGGTGGCCTTTCATACTTAGGAATGGAATATCTGACCCATTCATGGCGGATCTGAAAGAGGACATGTTGACGGTGGACGCTCATATATTTGCGTCTTCAGAACTGGAGCAGGAGGGAACATACATGTACTTATAGCATGTACATGGAGCCGTTGGGGTCTATGATAGGGGACATAACTGATCACAAAATTCATATTTCCTCATTCCCTCCTTGTCCCCTTCGGACCCTTAGGAGATATCGATCTTCATCAATCCATCGATCTGTTCATATAGCATCATTTGTTCTTCTTTCTTCTTCCGGGATTTTGAGCGAAAACTTGGATGTGGGATACACGAGGTGGCACACAGACCACAAATCGCTGGCCCACATTGTAGACATAAGCAGCAACTGAATAGTATGAGAAAGCCAATACCTAGGAAGGAGAGCATTCTCCATCCCCAGGCTGACAACACGCCCCAGAACCAACCGGACCAAGTCCAGGTGCCTGGACTCTGGTGTATCTGGCTTACAATCTTATGAAGGCGGGTTATGGCTTTATATACTGACGGTGAATTTTCTGGTATGAAAATGCAACAACTTGATCCGATGACCCTACAAGCTCCGCCCCTATCGGCCAGGATGACGTCAAGGACAAGACGATTTTGAAACACAACAATCCGCATAGCAGACTGCTCTTCTGTTAAATTGCCTAAGGCGGAAATAGTTTCGTTCACTACTGCTTCAATTGTTCTGGTTAATCTACGTATCAGTTTACTATTAGTGACTGTACCTATATAGGGAAAGAATCCTTTATTGAAATCTGTGTATTTTTCCCATGCTGTTTCAGGTTAATCGACAATTGGGAGATCTCTCTGCTGTCTATTGTGTACTAAATGGGTATTTCTATGATAATCAGGAGGAGCTAGGAAAACAGGTGGTAGAAGGAATGCTATGTAACAGGTACCATCCCAATCTAAAGGTAGATGTATATATGCGGTCTGGCCACATATAAAGTAGGAATGACGAGAAGCTCTAAATGTAGACTTGCCTTGATCACTGAATTTTATTACAGTGGTGCATTTACTATGGCCCATGTGTATGGAGCCATTCTTTCTTATACATAATTCCCCCTTTACTGGGAATACTGACATGGCAGGCAAGATTGGTGTAGCTTCAGATTCAACGTTCAGGATCATAAGGTTAAGTGTAAAATTACCTAATCCATATACTTCATTTTCTAGATCAGTTCCTGTTCTTTTGGGAAGTCCCTCCTTGTTAGGGTAGCAGACTTTAAGCAAAACTAAGTTCAGGTTTCCCCATACCCAGTTGTCTTGATAAACTGCGGAATTTGAATCTAGGGAATTAATCAAACTAAACCATGCTCCACAGGAGCCATTGTGTGTGAACGGATAAAGAAAGAGGGGCAAAACTCCCTTATAGTTCTGATAGGGAGGGAGTCGGCCACATATCCAACAATTTGTGGCATTGCTGGTTTGATGGGAATGATGTAACATACTAATGAATGTGTTGTTGCGCAGCGCAAATCTATAAGACAATTCATGTGGAGGTAATTCACTAAAAGAATGTTCTGCAGTTATATTATAAGCACGCTTAGGAATGGGATAATACATGTGCAATAGGATGCTGACAATGATGATCAGAAGACTTAGAAAAAACAAAATTAATAATGTTACTGTACAATGACTACGAAATGATTTACAATACGCATGCTTCTTGAGCAGCATTTGATTATTTCTTTCTCTATTCCGGTCCAGAGGATACATGTCAGAGACAAATTCAACCGATTCACCTTGGAGAGGACTTAAACAATCAAATTGTCTGACTTACTAGACCTCAATTTTAGTTTATATAGTTCTGAGTTCGATCGCTCAACCAAGGGGAGCTTTGAGTCTGTCTGTGAGGGAATACAGGGTTGAGTCTCTACATTGGATGGTAGTCCATAAAATTTCTTGATATGACTCGAGTGCAACCACCCTTTTCTCCCCTCGATTTTCACAGCTGTCCTTGTGGTAAGTAGAACTAACTTCGGTGACTTCCACCTAGGATCCAGTTGGGTCTTCCGGTCAAAATTCCTGACCAACACCAAGTCCCCAGGAACCACGTCATGGGGTTTCACCTCAGTATTGTCGGGAAAAGCTGCGGATACCTGTGAACGACAAGATTGTAGTGCAGACATCAAGGAAGCCAAGTAATCTGTCAGCATATTACAGTCAACATCAGTGATTTTACGAGGTATAGGCGTCCCCCACATATTTGGTGGTCTACCGAAGATCACCTCATACGGGGATAGCCCTGTTCGAGAATGTGCTACCATTCTCATGTAAAAGAGCGCAACTGGTAAGGCTACTATCCAATCGACTCCTTTCTCTCTACATATTTTGGACAATCTAATTTTCAGAGTTTGATTATGACGTTCCACGAGTCCTGCTGCCTCGGGATGTCGGACACAGTGAAATTTCCATTGATAGCCTAATAGAAGGGAAACGTGTTTCATTAGTTCGGATGAGAACGGCTGGCCGTTATCTGAGTAAACAACACGTGGTAAACCGTACCGTGGGAAGAATTCTCGAACTAACTGTTTGGCAGTAGTCAGGGCAGTGTAATCTGAAACCGGGTATGCTTCTGTCCAACGGGAAAGAGCACAGACAACTACGAGAACATATTTGAATCCTCGACATCGTTCCATCTGGATATAATCCATCTGGAGGACTTCGAAAGCATGATCGGGAGTTTGGAATCCACCCTGCTCTACGGGGATGCTTTTACCTGGATTAAACTGACAACAAATCATACAGGTACAAACTTTTTGTTTCGCTGCGGCTCGTAAATGTTTGTTGAACCAAATGTGTTGAATGCTGTCTAGCATAGCTTTTTCTCCTAGGTGCGCTGGACTATGTATAGTGTTAATGATGACTTGGACCATTGAGTCGGGAAGAAACCATATAGATTTTTCCTTCGTCATCCATCCTTGATCTGTTTGGATCCCTCCTAATTCAGTCCATTTCTTTATTTCTTCTGGCGTAGCGTGTGTCTGTATATCAATTACATCAAGGGCGGGATCCTTAACTGTCATGCAATGTGTTGGTGTCGGAACTATTGTCTTTGTCACGTCAGTTGTGTGAGTCTAATTCTGAGCAGTCTGTTTAGCTGTTCTGTCAGCTAGGTCATTACCCTGAGAAATGGTATCGGTAACTTTTGTGTGGGCTTTGCATTTCATAATCGATATTGCAGTAGGTAGATGAATCGCGTCCAATAGGGCTTGAATGAGGGGTCCGTGTTGGATGTGGGCACCGTGAGAAGTTAAATAACCTCTCTCTCGCCACAGTACGCCGAAGTCATGGACGACTCCGAATGCATAACGTGAATCTGTGTATATGTTGACTTTTTTATTTGTGGCTTGAATACAGGCTTGTGTCAGAGCGGTGAGCTCTGCTGCTTGAGCTGACAAAGTGTTAATACAATTTGTTTCAATGACTTCAGTGTCTGTTGTGACTGCGTAAGCGGCCACTAACTCTCCTGTACTTGTTCTCATACATGACCCATCTACATATAATGTCAAGTCTGGATCTGACAAAGGGATATCTGTCAAGTCTTGTCTGGGTTTCGTCGTGATAGTAATGACTTCGACACAATCATGTGCCAATGGATCTGTTCCGCCTACTGGTAACAGTGTGGCAGGATTTAACGTATTACAACGTCTGATTTCTATATGTGGCTGAAACAAGGTTAATTCATAACCGGTGAGTCTTGCTATAGTCAAGTGTTGTGTTTGTGTGCGGTTCAAGAGAACCTCTACTGCGTGTGGTACTTGTACTGTTAATTGATGTCCTAACACTATGGCATCGCTTTGTCTGATTGCTAAAGCTGTTGCTGCCACTGATTTCAGGCACGCTGGAAGTGCCTGAGCTACTGGATCTAATGTACTAGAGAAATAAGCACATGGCTTGTGTGATCCTGCTTGTTCCTGAGTGAGTACTGACAAAGCAGTACCTTCGCGTTCTGTAACGAAGAGTGTAAACTGTTTACTGTAACATGGTGTTGCTAGAACAGGTGCTTGGCATAAAGCTTTCTTTAAGCTTTCAAAGGCGTGTGTATGTTCTGGAGTCCAAGGGAGGACAGTCGATGTGGCTGCCTCCTGTGTTGTCAACTGGATGAGTGGTTTTGCTAGAAATGCATATTGAGGGATCCACTGCCTACAGTATGAAGTGAGGCCTATAAAAGCCCGCACCTCCTTTTGTGTCTTGGGTGGTGGCATGTTAGCAATTAACTGGATGCGATCGGGTGTAAGCTGCCTTCCCTCCTTGGACAGCGAGTGCCCAAGGTAAACAACTCGCTGGACACAGAATTGCAGCTTAGAAGGGGACACCTTGTGCCCCTTGTCAGCCAGAAATTTCAAAACCGTCAGTGAAGCTGTTTCACATTCAGGTTCGCTTCGGGCGGTGATCAGCAGATCATCGACATATTGAAGCAAGGCAGTGTTAACTGGCATGTGGATACTGTCAAGTTCTCGTTTCAGTGCTTGGCTATAGATGCTGGGGCTTTCTGTAAATCCTTGAGGTGCGCGTGTGAATTTAAAACTTCGTCCATTTAAACTAAAACTTAACAAATATTGACTTTCCGGATCTATTGGGACACTAAAGAAAGCATTCTTGAGATTGATTACAGTGAAGAACGTTGCTTCTGAGTCAATAGCTGTGAGTAATGAGGAGATATCTGGGACCACAGGATATTGTGGTACAATACATTTATTTAATTCGCGCAGATCAATAACTAATCGATATACTGGTGGTGCTTTTGGATCCGTTCTTTTAAGGATCGGAATTATCGGGGAATTACATACATTGGAGTCAGTTTCCACAACCACTCCTTGGGCAATAAGCTCGTCAATGATTTGCAGTAAAGCCACTACAGCATCTGGTGGTAACTTGTATTGTCGCATTCGTGGTAGTACTACTCCTGTTTTCAGTGTGACTCGATATGGTGTAATGTTCATGCAACCAACATCAGTTGGGCCTTGTGCCCACAGATGTGTAGGTAAATTCTGCAGTCGGTGATCCATGTCTCTGGATACGTAGTGACCTTTAAAGTCACGTAAAAATAGTCGTACTCCTTCCGGAGAACAACATATTATGGCTCCTAGAGCTTTCAATGTTTTTATACCTAACAAGTTTTCTGGACATGATTTAGTAAGCAATAAACCTGTAGTACGTGTCAATGGACCGACTGTAAGTGGAAGAGGTTGTGTTACGTCATTTATTATCGGTTTTCCTGAGAATCCAAGGGAAATATTTTGTGAGCCTGAGAGGGGTGCCCCTGGAACTTCACTGCGTCTTATAGTTGTTCTGCTTGCCCCTGTATCAAGAAAAAACTTTCTGTCTTCCCCTAATAGTTCACTATGTACATAAGGTCCCTCTTGGTCTACAGGAACCTCTATAAGGGGTAAGCCAACTTCCCTCTCTAGGCTATCTCATGAGTATCGCTGATAATCGGGATAATCTGTTTGTGCATACTGATACATTTGTTGTGTTGTTGCTTGAGTTGCAGCAGCAGGCTGCGCTTGTGGTGATACTACGATCTGTTGTGGAGCTGCCTGATGCGGAGCTAATTGTTGCGGAGCTAACCTAGGTTGTGCCTGCTGAGGCGTTTGTTGTTGATTCTGATCCTGTCTGGGTGGACGTGGTCTCTCATGTGTTCTACCTGTGGCTATATTATGTTTCAGGACTGGACAATCGTGTATATAATGACCTGGTTGTTTACAATAATTGCATGTCCCTTTTGCAGGACCTGCGGAATCACCCTTTTGATGACTATCGGCTGGAACTGACTGTGCAACAAGCATTTTCATTTTCGTATCTTTCATACGTCTTTGTTCGTGTTCTTGTTCTTCTCTAATTCTATTGTGGTGATATTGTAACATCTGTAGCATCTGTGATGGGGTATTACCTTGCCAGGTACTTTCGAATTTCAATACTCTATTCTTGACTTGTAGCAGAGAATTTTCAACTAATTTTGTCACAAACAGATGTGGATATGATTCACTACTGGCTTTTATGCCACTATTTATACTAAAACATTTTTCAAATCGGGAATAGAAATCACTAGTGTCTTCGTCTGGCTTTTGTTTACAGGCTGAGATTGCACCCCAGTCTTCCTTTTTCGTAGTTAATAAACGTGGCAGTACCTGTATTAGTAATCCTGCTAGTGCTGTAGTCTTTTCCCCAAGCCCTGCTCCTGCAGCTCGGGCCTTTTCTTCGTTTTCTAATGCTGTCCAATCTATCTTTTGGTCTCCCACCTCCCATTCTTTTTCTTTGAGTTTCTCATAAACACCGGCGGGTAACAGGACCTTTAATATTTTCATAATGTCGGGGTAAGTATACTCTCCCATGAGTAACATGTCTTTTATCTCACGGTGGAAACCTGCTGGGTCCTTGTCATGGCTGGGTACTACTTTCTTCATTTCTAATAATTCCAGTTTAGTTATAGGCGTGTACACAAACACGCGTGTAAAATTATCACCGGCACCTCTAATTGGGTGTACTTCGCGTAACGGATTCTGTCTATCTATGTGATACATTTTTCTTCCCATAATGGGAACTGGAACGTGTTCCGGGCATATGAAATTTAAATATTGGTTTCGGGATTCTAGAATTTCCTTAATCAAATCAATACCTGACCCTCTCCATATATTCGTGAGTAGTTCTGTCAATATGTCAGGTAAGGGTCCTGGATCGGAGTGTTGGCTTTTATATAATATAAGGAGGTGTTGAATCATGTATATACTAGCTAAACGCTGTTCATATGGGTCTAGATTCAGAAACGTGTGTGCAAGTACGTCGTCATTGTATTCGCCGGGACTGTCAGCCCATTGTACTGCTGACCTGGCTAATTCTTGTTCGTCCATGGAATCGAGCACGTGGTACCCCCTTCGATCTCGGAGTAATTTATCAGCGGCTTGGAATAAGTGTTCAGGGGATTTTGTATTTAGCATAGGGTTTGGAAAATGTCTATTATATTCTGGACGTATTGGACGTATTGGGTCGTTAAAACCTCTGGTATTATTATGGGGTCTTCCTTTACCTACATAAGCTATCGTGTCTACTTGCTCTGATTCTTGCTCCTCCTCCTCTCTGTTTAGGTCAGCGGCGTCTACCTCTAATCTTTCTTCGTGTATTCTTTCTACTTCTTTGCGGATCTTTCGGTACATAGCTACTATACATAACTGTTTATCATGTCTTCCGTCTGATATATTCTGGCCCCAAGTGACAAGTTTTTGCATTTCTTCCGTATTTACCCCAGGCCGGTCTTGATTTCTGATTACACAGTTTATGAGGAAACGTAACAGTTGTCCCTGTACCTCCGCTTTCTGGTACTCCATGGCTCTGCTAATACTTTCAGGACCTCGTCCTGACTGGACAAAGTGATATATATTTTCTAAATGTGTAGCCATTCCTGGTAGCTTCGTTAAATATATTGCAGCTCGTCTAATACGTAATGATGACAGCAGCATTTCGTCCCGTTTACCGGGCACAGGATCATATCTACAATCTACTAGAAGTTCCTTAAGCATGTCGGGAGTTGCTAGTTTGGGCGTACGTTGGTGTGCTAATTCTCTAAGGGAAAATTTATTTCCTCTGGGTGGCGTAGAAAAAATGTCTGTCGTACCTCCTGTAGCACCGTCTGGGGTGCTGGACGTGAAAGGATTTGTTGAAGGTGAGACAGCAACCGCCGTTGCGGGAAAAGCGGTGGAAACAGATGTGCTTGTCGGAATGTGTGTCGAAGCGTGTTGTTGCGGAGGTACAGACGGAAGATCTTGGCGATGAGCATCATCGGCAAGCGGTCTATGTGGTGCGATATTAGCATACTCGGGAGCTGCGTCATCTAAATAAGAGGAAAGGAAAACATCTTCTGCGGTTCTGGGATGCCCCTTGGGATGTGCTTTTATCGGAAACAATGGGGGTGGCAAGTCTTTTGGTATTTCCGGAGTAGCCTTAGGTAACCCTTCGGCCAAAAGTGGATACATACCATTCATAAGGGCGTTTCTTTGTCTGTCTATTTGTTCTGATTTTACTCGGGTACCTTCCTCAATTAACAGATTTTCTCGGACTTTATTTGAATTCTCCTTACTCTTATCTTCCTGTCTAAGTGCTTTTTCCGTACGTCTATACGATTCTTTACGCCATAATTCAATGGCATCTTTCTGTGACTGTCTGGCTTTCTTTTTCCATAATTCTTCTTCTACTCGCATGATGCAATCTGCATCCCAGGTCCCCGCTGCGGGCCATCTCTGACTCTCTGGTAATTCTTTGGTGTAGTCCACCCATAAATCAAGAAATAATACGGCATCTAGGCCATGCTTATGATACATAAAGTACCCTGGAGTGTCCCTCGGTGGGATGGGAACGGCTTCTTCGAGTACACCTTTTCTAGTTTTGATTTGTCTTAGTTTCGAAAAGAGCGGCATTTTTAGACCTTATTACTAGAACACACTTTATAAAAACACAATAATGAACAGTCATTCACACCACAGTATATAGAACGTATTTCAAAACATTTAACACTTAACAGTTTTACGAACAATGATAACTAATAGAAAACTAGTTACTGACATCATACTGACACTAGATAATACTTATTTATATGCAAAACATACTATATATACTGCTAAACAGTACAGATACACTGCTAAAACAGTGCAGACCGGATTTGTGTACCCAAACCCGTCTTGACCGGCACAGACTATGTGCACGTTAAATGCCTCCCCGGTAATGGTACTCACCGGGTAGCTCGGAACGGAAGGCCTCGGAACGGAACTGAAACTGGACCGGACTGGATTCGACTCGACTGGACTCGGAACTTCGGAACCTGGCGGGTCTCTGTATACCTCGGATCTTGCTCTCTCAGCTAGGCTCTGGTCGGGATACTTCGCACTTCTCACCGCCTCGTCTGGGTGTTGATCGCAGCCTCAGTCGTCCCCGCTTGGCCGGAGGGAGATACAGGAAATCCTGCGGATACGCGTTTTTGTCCGTTCAGCTGTGGCAGGAGACCGGGCATGCAACGCACCGCCGGCGCGTGAGATGAGAAAGTGTCCCTATTCGGGCGCCAATTTATGTGGTAAATATTTCGTTACCGGTACTATTTTTTATGCGGTAAAGTCTATTAAGAATAACTCAGTAAAATGAGAGGCAGAATCCGTGGTATTAGAGGGTTTAAAAAGGCTTTATTCCTATACAAAGGAATACAATTCGAATTGTGGGCCTTCTATTCCATCACCACGAAAGTTCAGGAAGGAAGGGACATATTTTATTGACAGGTAATCATTTTTATAGAAAAGGCATTACAGTAAAACAGATGCAGTAGGCGTATCAACTGATAAGGCAAAATAAAATATGCATGCGTAACTAGAATAGGCGTAACTAGAAAACGTCATTATACATGATGTCATGAGTGGGTGGATCCATAAAAGAATCCTGCAATGTCAGCAGAAATAGTTGGCAGAGATGCGCGCGCAGCCGCATGACGTGTGATTGACGTGCAACTAGAGGGTGAAGGGGACTTGACATTTAGCTCTACATGTGGAGACAGAAGTCTGGGGTTATGTCAACCTAATCCCAAATCATATCTAATATCCTATGTTTAAAGAACAGTGTTATCCAAAAAGAGAGGTCTCTTAGGATAGAATCTTATTCTATACTGACTATACTGACTGTTAGTGCGTGTACAAGCGTCTAAGTGTCTACACTAGATGCGAGGGGGTAGGAATATTCCATGGTGACGGGGCTATGAATTACTTGCATGAGGGCAGCGAGGCCTGGCCCTGTGCACGGTAGCTGGAGGAATGTTTACCTAAACTACTAGACAGGAATGCATCGGATGAGGAACGAGGGAGATAATCTTGAAGGTGAAATACAGTTTTTGGCAGGCGACGGGCTGGATCAGGCACCGTTAGCCGCGCAGGGAGTAAGACAAAGTTCATGGTCACAGATGCAGGTTCAGACTGGAGCTTTCAGAGGCAGAAGGTAGAAAAGGCTTGATGACAGAATTCGGGCCTACTCGCCTGAATCTGTAAAATGTGGAAAGTGAACCACATAAAGTCGGTGGCCTTTCATACTTAGGAATGGAATATCTGACCCATTCATGGCGGATCTGAAAGAGGACATGTTGACGGTGGACGCACATATATTTGCGTCTTAAAGAACTGGAGCAGGAGGGAACATACATGTACTTATAGCATGTACATGGAGCCGTTGGGGTCTACGATAGGGGACATAACTGATCACAAAATTCATATTTCCTCAAACTCGAGATGAAATTAAAAAGGCCAGAAAGGAATATCCGTCTGCACTGAAGGAGCGTAAAAATGCACTAAAAGAGGAGGCCTGGCAAGCCCTACATTCAGCTACAGAAAGTAGAGATTCTTCCGCTTTCTGGAAAGTGGTTAACTCATCGTTCTTGGCCAATAAAGATTTAGCCATTACAGAGTCAGAATGGGTCGACCACTTAGTTAAGCTTTATAGTAATCCAGTTGGCGATACAGCCAAAAATACTGAAGTAACTGATGTATTAGAGCAAGTGCTAGCCAGGCCTGATTTGCATTTTGACCTGGTAGAAGTTAACCAAGCAATTGAGTCGAGTACAGGAGGGAAAGCCCCTGGCCCGACGGTATCCCTGTGGATCTTTTTAAATCTAATATTCCATTATGAGGCCCGTTCCTAACTCAAGTCATTGATGCAAGTTGCTCAACCTATTTTCCAGCATCCTGGGCAGAGTCGACAGTGGTACCAATCTTTAAAAAAGGGGATAGAGAAAACCCGACTTGCTATAGGCCAATCTCTTTATTGGACTCTACTGTCAAAATTGTGGGTAGAATTATCTTAAATAGATTACAAGATTGGGCTAATAAACATTCTATTATAAGTGACCTACAATATGGCTTTCATAAAGGAATCGGCACGGTAGAACAGGGACTCAATCTATCAATCTTGTTAGGCAAATATACAAAGGCCAAAAGGGGAAAGTTATTTTTAGCATTTGTTGACTTAACAGCAGCTTTTGACTGTGTTATACATAAGAAGCTTTGGAATATTTTAGAGGGATTGGAGGTGGATAAATCACTTTTATCATTTTTAAAGCAGCTCTATTCAGGGACAAAGGCAAGAGCCTGTTATGGGGTAGGGGGAATGCACAAAGCTATTTGATATTTAGAGAGGCATGAGGCAAGGATGCGTACTGGCTCCCTTCCACTTTACTTTGTATATAAATAGCTTAGGGCAGGTGCTACAGGAGGGATGCCAGGACCTACCACTGGTGGGCAAGCACCCTATACCCGCATTAATGTATGCGGATGATGCGGTCCTTATGGCCCGCACTCCACTGGGCCTCCAACGGGTAGTCTCTGGCTTTGCCGAATTTATGAAAAATCTGGGTCTTTCTGTTAACATGACCAAAACTTTTATTATGAAATGTCCGGCAGGAAGTAGTAAGTGTAGAGATTTTTATATTGATTGAAAAAATTGTATGTGTAAAAACTTTTTCTTATTTAGGGATTTTAGTGGATCGGGGGGAAAATATATAAGGCTAATTGTGTCCCAATCGCCACATATGGTGCCTGCGTTTGGGGGCACGCCAACATTAAATCGCTGCAGACCATCGAGAATTATTTTCTTAGGTTTTTGCCGGCCGTCCCCCTAAGTACTTCCACACTCATCTGCCACACTGAATTAGGTTTGTCTTTTTTGGAGGACATTATAAAAATGCAGCTGGTCCTACTTTGGCACCGGATCTGGACCACGGCGGAAACATTGCTTCATCGCCAAATCATGATAGATAGCTGTGGGCTAGACGGCGCTATGCACATTAAGTGGCGAAACTACATAAAACATTTTACATACAGTCTTGGCCACCCTGAATACTTCTCTGAACCAAACTCCTTGTACACCATAGATTAAAAAAAAGATCTTAAAAACAACTGTTTCCGCCTGCTTGAAGCAAGAAGAAACAGATCTAGTCTGACTAAACCTACTGTCCAGGCGCATTTTCTTATTTTGATGTCAACCAGTATTCAGCCTTACCTGAGGATTGTTACAGGAGGCTACGATAGATTCTTGCTAGTGCGCTTCAGATTAAACATAATCCATAGATCAACCAGTTTCCCCGAGTTAAATGATTGGTCCAGATCTATGAGTAACTGCCCGGGTGACGATGTGTCCCTTCAGTCAACATTGCACATATTCCTTTTTTGCAATTTTTTTTAATGGCCATCGTAAGAGATGGATTCTCCCTCTTCTAAGGTCCGTCGGGCTTAGACAATGTAGGTCAGCATTATTGAACCTACAATTGCTAGAGAACACGTTTGTCATTACTTCTATTTTGCAGTTTTAAAAAAATGTTTTTAATTGTAGTAAATCCATATTGTTATGAAATCATTTTATGGGCGAACATGTAATTATTCGATTTTCCTGATTACAATTACATTTATGATTGCATACATTTCTCAGATGTGATTTATTAATATTTCGGAATGAAATGTAATGTATACATTTACCTATTTTATGTGCTTTTATGATTATTTTAAAGTAATCGAATGAAGCTTGATTTGATTTGATTTGATTTGTATGAATTAGTGAATGCCTGGCTGTTTTAGCACACTTGTCTATGCAAATTTGCAGTACAGCAATAGAAATACAACTGGAATATTAAGGACTCTCCACGATTACACGAAGTATTCAGATCTTTGTGGTCCCAGTGCTGTCACACCAAAGTTTCTGCAAACCAGAAATCAAATACATTTTACAAGTGTTTAATACTAGGTATATTTAAAAGTACCTACTTTAAATCATTGAGAATGTACAACACCAAAATTCAGATATAACAAAGCACAGAAAAAGTAAAGCATTTAAAGATGATTAGGGTTATGTTTAGGTGAAGTGTTTAAGTTTAGGATTAGAGTGTAAAGTTATGTTTAGAATTAGCAATAGACAGTAGAGTTTTGATGCTGTTTTTGCAGATGCAAATGTAATGACATTTTAGATGTGTGTCAATTTTATTGAGGAGCGGGTGCACATCACAAGGAGGGAGAGAGCAATACGTGTTCATACACATGCAGTCATTTTAAACATCATGTGCTTCTTTGAGTGATATCTTTGCATCCTGTTTGCTTTTCACATGCCCTATGCCTAGAGTGGAGCCTGCTGACATCATCAGTAAAAGCCTCATAAGACCAGGCTCCTGACATGGTGAACGTGGCCAGTCTCAAACCACTCAGCAGAGGGTTTTTCATTTCTATGACAGGCTATTGGATTGGATACGTTTTTGACAATTAAAATAATTATCTTCCTTTATTATACACTGCGCAATCCTACCTTTGTAGTCTTCCCTTTTAGTACTTAACCACTGCCTGGTATTTCTTTTAAGTGCATGTTTGTGCTTCGCTTTTACTATGCTGAATTCTTTATGCCAGGTCCTTTCAACTTCTTTGCAGAGTTTTTTTTCCTGTTTCAAAGTATAATTAAACCATGGCCCAGGGATCCTATCTCTACGCGGTTTTTGTCCTAATAAAGGTGCCAGTTTTTCCACAGAGGTTCAAACCCAGTTATCCTGAGCATCTGACTTAATCAGACCCTGGGGACGTGGCAATGTATCTCACAGTGTACTGAGCAAGGTGTTCTGGGTCAAGGGTGTTTTGGGTCACCTTGGCATATCGCCTAACTCAACTAGGAAAAAGGGGAGCTGCAGAGCTCAAGAGTGAAGGACTGGGACAACTAAAATGAATTAGGTAGTGATCCCTCCGTTATCGTGGAAGAAGGTTTGACATTAGTAATGTTTTATTAGAAAAAATTAAAAAGAACATTAATCTTCCCTTGTGAATGGGTTTAGAGACACATTGGGATAGATCCATGGGCCACATAATATAATTTAAAGTAACCATCTCCTTATCTGAGGAGCAGTCCCAATGAATGTTGAAGTCGCCGAAAATGATGTAAATTTGTATCCATTTCACAGGACAAATAAAGCATACTAAACTGAATACAAAAAACACTTACTGGGTGCCCGCGCATGCGCAGTTTTCACCGAGAACGCAATAAAGAGGAGGAGGGCTGCCCGGGGACGCCGCAGTTAAGGTAAGGTTCTTTTTATTTATTTTAAAGGCGTTTTTGAAAAGTTGTATTAATTGTAAGTAGGGTGGGTGGGAGGTGGGGGCTGGCTAGATCCGCTCCGCTGCGGAGTGTGCGGAGAGCTGCCTACTCCGCGTTCTCCGCGGCAAGCAGAGATGGCAAATCTCCGCACACTCCGCGGGCCGAGCGGAGCTCTCTGCCCACGGTTACTTCTCACACAGGTCAGCAATGTGTCTCCATGCGACCGGCCAGACTTCTTCACCAGGTACGGGTGATCGCCGAGCCTCAATGTCTACTGCCATGGCTCATCCACTCCACAGCTCCTCCGCATCCCACACCAGGCTCCAGACGCAGCTCCAGCGAGGCATCCAGGTTCCAGACGCAGGTCCAGCGAGGCATCCAGGTTCCAGACGCAGGCCCAGAGATGCATCCAGGCTCCCGATGCAGGTCCAGTGAGGCATTCAGGCTCCAGACGCAGGTCCAGCAACACATCCAGGCTCCAGACGCAGGTCCAGAGAGGCATCCAGGCTCCAGATGCAGGTACAGTGAGGCATCCAGGCTCCAGACGCAGGTCCAGCAACTCATCCAGGCTCAAGACGCAGGTCCAGTAAGATATCCAGGCTCTCATCCTGGTCATCCTGGATGTTGGGTGGCTTGAGGGGGTTGTTGATGTGTGCTGCACTTTGCCCTGGCCACTCTATTCTGCATTTCATTGTTTTTTGCCTATTTTCTATTGGACTTCGGCTGATAGGCAATCTTTCCATTACAGGCAAAAAAAAAATCAGGTTGGGCTGACTAATGTGCTTTTTTTTGCCGCTAATGGGCCTTTCGTTGGTTTTCACCCGCTAACGCCGAAATTCCTACCACCATCACGATAATATTAGTGGCAGTTTTCACCGCTGATCCCTGAAGCTATTGCCATGTAGCAACTTCTTGTACATACATCACTAACAAGGTGATAGTTTTCAGCCGTACACAGCGGTAAGAAAACTGCCACAAACTAGCGTTAGCGGTAGTTTTCACCAGTCCTTGTACATATGCCCCAATATTTTAGTCTAGACCAGTTGGTATTAGCCTAGTATTGTCCAAATGTTAGCACTAAGATAATGTTGTTCTAGGCTTCTTTCGAAGGAGCTTTTAGCCCTCCATCTACAGCCACAGTTTACCAGCTTACCTTGTCCTCTGGAAAGGTGTGTGGAAGTGTCAGTGGACTGCTGAATGCAACATGGTTCGATCCTCTACTGGAAAAATGGAGAAGCAATCTTTCCAGCACTATCTTCTACTCAAGGAAGAGAAAACAGAAGAGGAAAATAACCTGGTATTAAAACAAATAATAGTGAGAATTGAGGCTTGGCATGTGAAAGTAATGAGTGAAATTCTAGCTTGAAAGTGATTCCCCTTATACCACCCTTCTCTGACTTACTTTCAGTTCCGGAGAATGACACGTATTATATTTTCAAAGGGATGAATGGTCATCTGATGCCCCATGCATTGCCTGCCTCTTACTGCAAAATCACTTAGATTGAAAGTGAAATGCTATGTGTTTGTCACAAGTCAGTTTCCCACCATCTGAATCTAGGCCAGGGGTATCCTGGCTTTTCATGTGCCCCTCCACAACCTAATTAGTAGTAAAAGACAGCCATGAGTCTGGTGCCAAGGACCACTCACAATCCTGGTCCTTTATGGTAGTGCACACGCTGCACTAAGGACATCTACACCCCATTCAAATTATAATTACTCATCCAAACTTTCGAAGATTTTTAGAACTCTGTCCAGTAACTTCCTCATTTCCTCTGTCTTAAACCACAACTTAGACATCTCAACAGTGATAACATAAACATTGTTATAGCTATGCCACCTGCTCAAGAATTGGATCACGAAAACCGCACTGATACCAGGATATTTTGCCCTAGCGCTGAGTTATTTTGCAGTGGCATTTAGACACATTGCTAGTGCAAAAACTAAATGTGCAGTAACTTATCTGTGCAGAAAAAACATTTTGTGACAATCAAATCAAATGTCAGTTCAAGCCCAACATCAGTGAATGAATGCTCAGCTATACCTACACTCTCCTGCTGGCCCAACTACTCATCTTTGCTTTCCGGTCCACTAACTCTCTCTCTGCTCACCAACCATAATAAGGGTTGTAAGGAGATTCTATACATATTCTCCATGAAGTGCCAGGGACCCATGTGACAAGTAGCTTATGCAGTTATGAGCCCCTCAGCCAGTGCTGGCTTTTAAGTCACATCTATGAAATGTAAATATCATGGGCCTGAGGGCCCTTGAGACCGATTGAAATTGCATGCAAAGGAATTAATTATTTCTGTCCCATGTTAAGGGGTGTTCAAGGATGCATCCTGTACCCAGCGGCCTGCAAACAATGCAACTCTTTTGAATAAACTGTCACAGAAGTTATTTGTTTAGTCAAGCCTTTTTTCAGAGAATGGCAAACATACACTTTTATCATTCAGTTGTGTTCTATTTCTTCAGTGGATTGCTCAGTTTACCATATTTGTATCACACTTTGTGAGAAGGTTAGCAGGAGCCCCAGGGCAGTCATGACTTACTGAACCCTGATTCTACTAAATGATTTTTTACCTTTTACCTTTTGAGTCAATAGTTTCTGCAACATGTCTTGCAAAAGCACAAACAACTCCAGCCACTACAGCCAGCATCGCCATAGCAACAGCACCAGCAGGATCACAGTAGCCACTATCACAGGAATAACAGCAATGGCAACGGCTTTAAACACAACAATCACAACAGCTGTCACTTCGGCAAAACTAACTGAAGCAACTGTTGGCATGCTAGGGAGAATCAAAGAGGCCACAACAAAACAAAAAAGATGATTAGTGCAACTCTTAGCTCTGCCACCACTTACTACTTGGGCTGAATTCCAATGCAATACTTTTTTTGCAGATTGTGCCACTATAGGGAGAGTCCAAACATTTGTAAATCAATAATATTCCGCATTGAATAGGAACCACGTGGCCTGCATTGATAAGCTGTATTATCTCCTAATTGGAACAAATGCGTCCTAGCCCTGTTTCCTCATTGATTTAGAGCTCCAGTCCTGTGACACAGTGAGCAATGGATCCATGCCTCAATATGCAATTAACACTGAGGGTGCCCAAATAGAAAAGCAAACAAGCACTATCAAACACAATGGGTCTGGTTTCAATGCATACTATATTTAAAAACAGATATTTACAAATGTGCACTGACTATTTTTGTCTCACTTCAATGGGGTTCTCTATCCATGTCTCCAAAATATTTGTGCACTACTTTTCATTCCACAAGCTCACAGCACTACACAGCAGGATGCAAAATGACATGGCAGAAATAAGGTGTACTTGTGCATGCCTGTTTTTGCATGAATTAGCTTACTAAACTTTTTAGTGCAGGGGATGAGACGTTCATGTCCCCCCACTACCCGTATATGCAGAGCATGTGAATAGCTTGTTACTATAATTGTCTTTGGATTTCAATTATTGTTATATTTTTGAAAACCATTAACGATCTATCAAATTATCCCCTACTACATTTTAAACATATTCCACTTTTTAGAAATGTACAGCTTTCCAGGTTCAGACATGAGTTTCACACCTCATTTCACCCATAAACTTCAAGTACAAAAAACTACAAAAACAGGAAATATGGACTGCAACGTGGTAGATTGCAAAAACTGTGGTGAAGAATTGATTTTTTCAACTCTGCTGTTCCTGAAAGATGGGAAGAGCGTGCTTATAGCACAGCAAACCTTTTGAAGACACCATTTTTAGATAAGAAGACCACTTTGTTACATTGCACTTATTCCCATTTCGAAACCAATCTCCTCCAAATATATTGTACCCTTTGGCTATTTTCTCCTTTCCCTCCAGGGGAATCCACAAACTCTGGGAACTTTCAGAATGCACAGCAACCAAGACACCTATCTTTCCTGGAAACCGTTAGTGGAAAAAGTGTTATGAAGACTTCAGCGCGAAGTGCTCCAAATCTAAAAAAAAAAATAAGGGGATTGTAGGAAGTGCAACAGTACTAAAAGGGTTAAAGCAGGTCTGTTGGCAGTGATTTTTTACAAGCACCCTTTTACAAAGGGCGTGACACACTTTACAAACAAGTACATTCTGAAATTATAATTTTGCTGCATTTCCAGTGAAATTCAATTTAGAGGCATCCCTTCCTTTTGAAGGTCACTCAAGACACTGGGCAGGGGGAGGGTTTTCTGTCTGTCAGACATTTTCTGCATGAAGCAGTCCTTGTCAGCTTTAGAATTATGAGAATTTTGCACTGGCATCATTTCAGGCATTTTGCATAATTTCGGTAACATAGATTTGCATTAGTTATGGAAGCATAACTGAAATTGTGCACAGACCTAGCTGTTACAAAAAATAATGACCATCCTCATGAGAGTATTTTAGATTCGTACAATGCCCAAAAAGCTCTTCCAGGCACAGAACAATTTCTTGGGGGAAGAGGAAGTGTGGTAATTAGGAATTATTGTCATACAATACTCCAAGAGGTAGTCATCACATCTTGAGCTGATCAAGTGCTGGGTTTTAATCTGTGCGGAGGGCTATCAGCCCAGGGATATGTCAAAGACATATTACTCCAGAGATCCCTTTGAGTAAGTCAAAGATTTATAACTGTAATTCAGACAAAAGAGGTCAAACGTGTACCCAAGATGGCAATGAAACAGATAATCATGGCTTGTACTCTTAGCTTACTTCTTATTGCCACCATATGCTGCCAGGCCTCCTCACAGTGTCTATACCTCAAGAACCTCTCTCTCTGGGAGATCTCTATCCTAATCTTCATTCATCTACCCTGCAAACTCCTTCCACTTCACTCCAGAGTGAGGCTTCTCTTCAAGACTTTGTGTGTTCCTTTCTTGCACCCTCCTTTGGCAATCCATCACAATCCTAGTCAGTTACGTTTTTGCATCCTAGAAGAAGTCCCGATACTGCCAGGAAGAGATAATCAACAACATCTTTTACGCAGAGAAATTTTCTGGATAAATTACTTATGCACACTACAACCGAAAGGAATGAACGAACGTTTGGAATTAGGATGCTTCCTATGAATATACCTGGTCACAACATCCTTTTCACTGATTAACCTTTTTACATTAATGTTGCATTTTACTGTAAGAAATACATTTCATGTGTATCACAGTCATGAACGATGTAATTGTTAACCAGGATTATCACAAATCGTCTTATTACTGAACCAACATTGTTAGAATCGAATTGTCACTTCTCTTTGTTACTTTACAGGTTATCTTTATTTTATGTCATACACCATCATGCATAAGAAATTTTGATATCACTGATAATCACGTTTTTCATTAGTGCCATCACACACAAAACAACACGTTATTAGTCTCACTGGCGTTATTACACATTTACCTAGCGCGTTTATAGTGAACACACGTAAGCAGCAGTACATCAGCTCGAAACCACAGTATTTCTTCTATATCTATGAACACCTGACCTTAACGTCAGTGTCAATAACAATCCCAGGGATATCGGTGGGATTACACTTCCGCCTTCACCTTCGTCACACGCACACGCGAGCGAATTCCAAGGTAAGAGACTCGCGGCTCACTATAGCGAGTTACGTACTTTAGCCATCACTACCGATAAAGTTAACTCATTTATACCTCGGTTCGTCCGTAGGATAAACTTTTAAATGATTGTGAAAAGCAATTTGGCGGAACATGAACTTCACCGTATTCACAGGAGGAAGGCCATCAGCCAGGTACCTTCATTTCACCCCTCTTTATTTACGAGAGCACTTCATAATCACTTATCACATCACCTTAAATCCGACCGTAACACGCCTTCAATTATTCTTTAAAGCCACGCTTCCTTCAAATCTGAGCTCCGCAATAGAAGCTAGAAAACACGAACACGATAGTTTTCCTTTTATGTATATCGTTGAAACCCGCCAGTAAATATGGCGCTTGTTCACAAACACAGTCCAATGCATTACTAAGCGTGCACTTTGCACATACTCCTTCGCGGCACAGCAGCTGCATAGACGACTGGCAACGTGATAACTCCCATCGTTAACTTACACTCAGACAGAGGCCACATTGATAATGTTAATAGAAATTCAAAACAGTCTGCTTGTTCACGTTTATTCTGTTTTCCGCTAGTGAAAATTTTTTGACATACCCACAAACGACTTAAAGTATTTAAAGTATTTAGAGATTTCATGTTACCCTTGTACTTTCAGATAAAAGCCCCCTGAAGAAGGGCAACGCCCGAAATGCATTGGGCATACTTCGATACTATGAAATGAATAGTATGAAACAAATCTAAATCAATGTAAATATTGTATATGAGAATACCATCATGAAAACAATCAAATAAAAAAGATTAAGAACATATTGAACGACTTTGAAGAAAACTTTATTGAAATTTTCCTGCGAGTGCAAGGTTGGGGACGTTACTCCTTAGGGAAATAGCGCATCGCCAACAACTGGATGTGAGTCATTGCACTTGTCACGACACATGGTTGCATGTTGTGGATGTGGTCACCAGTCCAGATACGTTAGAGGGTATGACCACATTGGCCAGAACTCATGTACCAGGCGCGGACAACCAACGCGGGTTGGCACTTGTGTTGGTGAGGGACTCCTCCGAGATGGACATGGGCACTTTCCTACGTTCCTCATTCGGACATGCTGCTGCATTCGTGTGCATGTCATGGCACTTCTCTAGTCCATACTGACTCGCACTTGTTGATAAAGTTTCCACACTTTTACTTGTCTCCAACTGTGTTGAGTCTTGATTTGCATGCCAATGTGTGTCACAGACTCTCTGGCTCCCTGCCATACATGCATTGCTACCCCATCTGGACTGTGTGTTTGTACATTTGCATTATCATGTCCCTGTTTCGTGCTTTGCCAGATGCGTAAGGCCTTTTACCGGCCACAGGCAGGTGCACTTGTGTCCTGTGTTTGGTTGTGCACAAGTTGGTTTTTGTACCACTTTGTGTTGGGTATTGGTGTGCTCAGCTTCCTGTGTGTGTGTGCTGCATTGTGTGTGAGATGTCCCTTCAGCTCTGATTTGGCTCACCCTTCTCCCTTTCAGGCGGTGTTGTGTTTACTTTGGTGCCTGTTCAGTGGTGTGACATTGCCTGGTTGGTGTTGCTGCTGGTGGGTATGGTTTGTCTGCTGTTGTGCTGTGCTTAGTTGTGCATGTGTGCCATTTTGCCCATCTCCCCCTGTCCCCCAGTCCCTGCTGGTTCCTCTCCCTGTTGCTGTTGTGTCTGTTGTTTGGTGGATTTTGCGGTCCCCGAGCCCTGCCACCATCTCCGGACTGATGTAGTGGACCCCATTTCCTCCATGTCATCCAGCTCCTGGTGTGGCGCTGGACTCCCACCACCGGTCTGCATTGCTGCCTTCTTGTTGTTGGCGTGCTTCTGCTTGTTTGTGCCTTTCGCATCATTGCTGGAGTTCTGGTTTTGTGCTATTGACCTCCTCCGCTCTCAGGATGCATTCACCTTGTCCACGTTGGGCTGCCATGTACAATGTGTTGTTGCCAATGGGTTTGGTGGCGTTGTCTGCTGGCATGGGTTGCCTCCATTAGGGTTGTCTGTTGTTTTCTGTTTGGTCTGCCTTACTTTTTCAGGCTTTGGTTGTGCTTATTCCCGCCTGCCGTGTATTTCGCGGTCCGGGCGATGCTTATCACTGCTTTCCTCCTCGCAGATGGGCTCATCGTGAGTTTTTTGGTGTTGTGGTTTGTGTTTTTATCTCCTTCGGGTGGTTGTATAGCGGACATTGGCCACTATCGCATGCAACCTCCGTGTTGTGAATTCCATGTTGACACTGGGTTATTTTCCCGCGATGGGCTGTGATATTGAAAGTTGCGTTCCGCTACTCTTGCGGTAGTTATCACACGTTCTTGTGAATATACCCCCTAGAGCATCAATGGCCATAGAACGACCACACACCTACTGTGAAAGAATAGCACATAGTGGCACAGATAGCCAGAGCACATAGTAGGCTTGTATCTGATATGCATCTGATTAGACCAACAGTTTTGCCACTCACTGTCTTTGTTAGAACAGATTACCAATTGCTTTATTTACCTTCCTGCTTTATCACATTTGATTGAAAATGCACCATTTGTCCACATTTGTACGCTCGTTCGCCGCAGTGCAGTACACCAATTATTTTACGCCTTATCACTTTCAAATGTCATCAGCTGCCACTGGAAATCATATTGATCAATAGTAAATACCAAGTTTTTCAACATGCAACACGATTCTTGCAAAAACATTTCATGCTGTATCAGACAAGGCAACTGGATAATAATTCAAGGGGCCAGACATGTTGCCTTCTTTTTATATAAAACAGGATGATATGACTTTCTTTACAGGAGGCAGGAATCCAATAAAAAATAAAAATTGGCCAGCAGATTTGCCAACAAGAAAAGGAGCAGACTTCATGAACAGCATCCAGCAGGACCGCGCACTTGAGAACCATTCATATATATTATTTGAACTATTTTAATTGTAACTAAATCCGAATGGACACAGTAAATAATTACAACTACATAAGTGAAAGAAAGTATTTGACTCTCGACATAGAAGGGAAAGCACAACCTTCCTGTGTATTCATTTTTCAGCCTAGGTTTGTTGCAATATTAGTGCATAACACAACAATAAACCAACAACCAAGCAAATGACATTTCGCTAGAGCGGCATGAACAGAGTCCCGCCATCTTGCGTCAAGATTCTCTTTTTCTTGCTAGTTCGATTTCTTGAATTGAATTCTTTCCTAAACATTTTCTTGCATTAAGGATATTTGAACAGTAGAGGAAAAGAGAGCAAGCATTAATCTCATAAAATCTGATAAAATGTCACTTTCCACCGATTTGAATCATTCAAATTAGTATTGGTGACTGCAACCATTCTGTCATCTCCTGGGGGGGTTCTATCAAAGGCATCTTTTATTCAGTTAGAGGCACTATAAGTGCAAAGTAACAAGAAAGAGACAGTTACATGATTAACTTCAATTGACATTAATGACTATAATCACACCGCCCAGATACTGGATACACTATAAGGGTTTTTTGCTGTAAAAGGACATGCTTACTGGCTTTGTCAGGCTGGCACCACATTAGTAAAAGTAAAAATAGACCACGTAAAATGAGAACAAACCACTGAATTCAGTGTGGATGGTACTATCATTCATTGCTAATAACGTTTTGTAGATTGAACAAAATGTGTGCATGGGTCTTTCTTTTGTCGGGTCGCCGATGCAGCTCTTGGACAACTCAACAGGGATCCCCCAAGCTCCAGAGTGAATATGCAACAGCATAGGTTCATAAAGTGGTTGAAAATCAATGGGAACCCCTTTCCTGGGGCATAACTGAAACCACCTGGGAAACGTTTAGAAGCTTCATCTGGAGGACACCTGCGCTACCCACAGATCCTTACAACACTGTTTGGAGTCAATGCTACTTGTGCCTTTCCTGGGGCACCACAAGTCAAAGTCTTAACAGGGGCAATCCTAGCCACACGTGTCAATAATAGATGGATAGCCTTGCCGTTTAGGTCATTGGGGTCTTTTGCCATATCTGTTTAAACGCCAGTCCTGTGCTCACTATGAGCACCTGGTGCTAACACTGTTAGGGCCACGGGGAGCCACAAAGCCTCCAAGGCCCCTGCCTGCATGTGCACGCGGGACAACCCTCCTGTGTGCCACATAGGATTCAGCTCTTTTGCCCGTTTTCCCACCCAGTTGGGAGCAGGCATGTCTGTGGTATATTTCGCTGTGTGAACCATAATGCTGAGTGCCCCTGCCCCCCGGACAGGGGCACAGTGGGGAGGAGATGTGGCCAGCCCAACAAGCACCAGCCCTCTTGTCTGCATTTCCCCTGAGACCCAACAGTTGCGTCGGTCCATTGGAGATGGAATCCTTAGGGCTAAAAGGATAGGCCCCCATGCACCCTCCTCCCCCAGTCAATGAATTTGAAAGAAGTTGCGCTGACCCCAGTGGGAATGACCTCTTTGGGGGAATTTTTCCAAGTTGCTGTTAAGTGCTGCATGCTTCATTTCCAGCTGGTCTCCTGAGGAACTGAGCTTGTGGGGTTGTTTACTTGGGCCCGTAGGTCCGATAGGCTTCCTTCTGATGTCATCTTGATCCTGGTGATTAGCTCTAACCTAAAGGCTAAAGGCTCTGCTGCTGGACCAGTCTTCTGTCTGGGCTCCTGCCACCTGTCGTCACCCAGAGGCTTTCTCAAAAGCCCCTCCTCAGTGCACCAGAAGAGTACCCTTCAGACTCCCAAGGCCCCATGGCGTTGGACATCTTGCAGGGTGCCTGTGTGTCAGCAGCGTATTCAGAGACCCCTTATCCTCGGATGTGGGTTAATCAGCCGAAGGATCAGTCTGCAAAAGATTCGGTGTAACCCTTCCGGTTCTCCCCAAGCAGGTTCTTCCCTCTAATGCCCCTCAGAGAGTATAAGGAGGGCAATTCCACCAGCCCTATACAAACACTCCCAGTCTCTGAGTGCCAGTTGGTGTCAAAGTATTTCAGTTCATCTTTGCGGTGGAGTCAGGTGGCTTCTCCATCAAGCTTAGGATTCCTCCAGCATTAACTCTCCTAGGTCCACTTGTTTCTTGAACTCTGATGTGTCTCTCCCTTGTTCAAAAGTTCTCAATGGCGGGCACCTATGGCCAATCCTAGGGTGCTACGTCATCACTCCACCCCTGCCCCAACTTTCCCGCACTGCATTCTGGGACATTTGAACATGCACCTTCAACTGGTCTTTGGAAGGATAGCTTCAGACCTCCCCCCAATTTATACAACTGCCTGATCCATTTCCTCCAAAAAACCCAAGGGTAGTACCTCTTGTGTTTGAATGCAGAGGTTTGACCTTCCCCCTTTGTTTCTGTGGGCTTGGATTGATTGAGGACAGGTTCAGCGTGGACAGCTAATTAACTGTGCAGATTTCCTCCCCCCTCCCTTTCCCAGAAACTGAATCAAGCACTGTTAAATACATTTACTGTGTGCAGATGCCTTTGGTCATCTTGCTGGTCAGCAGAGTAAATTGGCCCAGTAGGTGGGTGACAAAGACATGTAAAGGATGGTAATATGCTTATGAGCTAAGCTAGGGAAATATGACTGTTCCTCAACGCCATAAGGGGTGTAGTTGTCACAAAAGTGACAGTGGATCTGCACTCGGGGTACATGTTTATCCTAAGATTCATACTTGACCAGTATCTCTTGGCCTGAGCATGGTGAAAGTTTGCAGTGGCTCATATTTCCCCATATGGTATAATACGGTGAGTAAACATCCTTTTCAGTAAAGCACTAAAGACCTATATACACAATGAACTCCCACTCAAATTGTAAGGCCTAAACCAGGTAAGCACCAATCTCTGAAGGGTCTCTTTTGTGACAAAATACCTGTGTGCACATACCGGGTTGAGCTAAATGGTAGTCTCATTTACTCAGCCTGCACACATCGGCACATGTGTGTGCTCACATGTTTGTTTGTAACCGGCCCAGAACATCTTACCCTAGCAGTGACCTTAACTAAAAAGGCAGATACTGGTGGTTTGCACTCTGAGTTCATTTCAACAGAATTTACAGTGAGTGAGATTTAGTTGGTGAGCAGAAAAAGTCCAACAATAGGTAGCTAGGAAGAGCAATATCCAGGGGCATTAAATAGGTGGAACCCATGTACAACACCATCCCTTAGCTTCTTAAGGTTGAGAGGTTAGAGGCACTAAACAAGGTGGTATCATATCAACAAAGCTCCCTTGGCCAAGCCTTTATCTGCCAAAATTATCCTCAATCTTGCACCGTCATTGAATGTCACATATGCTAGAAAGTTCTAAAGAGACTGCAGAGCAGACCTACATTTGTGGGGTGGAGGAGTTCTCAGAGGCTGCAGACAAAGCCAGAGAGTGGCCCATTGACAGCGCTCACCGACACTGACTTCCTGCGGACGCCTTGGACTGGGCGCAGAGGTCCTCCCACGGGGGGCGCTGTGTCAGAACTGGAGGAACAGCTACATGCTGATCCAGAGACCACTACAGCGAAGGGAGCAACCAAGAAATTAACCCCCATCCACTTTGAACTGAAGCTTTTATGGCACCAAGCAAGCAAAGTAAATCATCATGATCCTTCCCAGAAGAGCTTGATGTCTCTTCCATCCAAGCATCTATCCATTCACCTTTCAATATTCCATCCATCAACTGATATCCACTGTTTCACCTTTACATTCTGTCATCCATTCAATTTTTCATCCATCATTGAG
Organism: Triturus cristatus; assembly: GCF_964204655.1. Classification (NCBI taxonomy): domain Eukaryota; kingdom Metazoa; phylum Chordata; class Amphibia; order Caudata; family Salamandridae; genus Triturus; species Triturus cristatus. Next base: position 1,709,623,547 of record NC_140590.1, read on the forward strand.
TCTATCACCATTCCATCCATCCGCCCATACATCCGCTCAATCATATCCAAACCTATCTATCCATCTTGAAACCTATCCATCATACCTATCAATTAATCCATCCTTTCATTTATCCATTCCTCTTTCATCCATCTATTCATTCATCCATTCAATGATCCATCCATCATTTCACTCATCCATCCACTCTTTAACTCAATCCATCCATCCACCCTTTCCGTTAGCGTCCATCCTTTCACTTGTCCACTCATCCTTCTATCCATTCATCTATACATACATAAATGTACCCTTTTAATAATCTATCCATCTTTTCAATCACTCATTCCTCCACCCATTCACTCATCTGCCCATCCATTCACCCTTTCACTCATCCATCCATCCACCCTTCCATCCAGCTATTTATCTACCTTTCCTTTCACTCATCCATCTATTCTTTCACTCATCCACCCTTACAACCATCCATTCTTTCGCTCATCCATCCACCCACCTTCACTGCATCCATTCATCTGTTTCACTCCATCCATCCATCAACTCATCCACCCATTTACCTTTTCACTCACCCATCTTTTTACTCACTCATCCACCCACCCTTTCACTCATCCATCCATTCATCCACCCTTTCACTCATCCATACATCCTTTCTCCCTTTCACTCATCCATCCTTACTCCATCCTTCACACATCCATCCTTACATTTATTCTTGCACTCAATCATTTATGCATCTATCAATCCACCCTTTCACTCACTCATCATCCCACCCTTTAACATTAATTACGAGACTTTGTCTGGTCAACTGCTGAAAGAAGAAACCCATCAAGGACCCCACCTCTGCTGTAGCTGCCAAATAGAGGGGTTGATCGTGACTCTTCTACCAGTACATGTAAAATTTAATAGTACATGCCCAACTTTTTAAATGCAGTGCACCTTGTCCTCTGGGCTGTCCAGTGCCTACCCAGGGTTGACTTTTATGTATTAAGATGGAAGGTTTGGGCCTGGCAAATGGTTTATTATTACGGGTCAAAATTAAGTTTAAAACTGCACACACTGGCTCTGCAATAGTAGGCCGAGACATGTTTAAAGTGTTAAGGGAATGGCACTATCAGTGCTGCAGGCCCACCTGTAGCATTTATTTTACAGGTCCAGGGAACAGGTAGGGGCAATTCACCAGAGACTTACAAGTAACGCAATTATGCCAGTTCGTTCTAAGCCACTTTTACCATGTTTTAGACTGCAAGCACGTTAGCACTGGCTAGCAGTGGTTAAGTGCAGAGAGTCCTAAGGCCAACAACACAAATTCATCAATAATAGGAGGAGAAAGGCAAAATGTTTAGAGAATACCCTGCAGAAAGGGCCAAGTCCAACAAGATCCTTGGAGAACTTGAGTAAAACATACAGGTTAGGCCTGGGGCAATTTTTACTCTATAATGCACTGACCCGCATGGTGAAGCAGATGTGGGATACACTGCAGGACATGCCTTTCCACGAAGGTGTTGACCCTGCTAATGACACACCGTCATTGCAGAAGGGATAGTACATATTTATACAGACCATTGCTACAGCAGTCATACACTAACTCCAGGCTCCTAAAAAATATCAGAGTGGGACAAGAAATACCAGCTAACACATGGGGTAGATGCTTGTGCACTGAGAAAACAATCTCTACTAATGCAAGATTAATGTGCATGCGATTTAACTTTATTTGTTACATGTGGTTAACTCCAAAGAGCCAAGGACACGTATGTTCAGGTGCCTCTACCACAGGCGCTGGGGACATTGAAAAGGTGGCAGACTTTTACCACATTGTGTGTGGCAGTGTCTGGCAATATCAGACTTTTGGTGGGAGGTGCTTAGGAGTGTGGCAGAAATAATCAGTAGTCTCCTTCCTCATGAGTCATTGCAGTGTTTTTTTAGATGTGATATCCATTACAAAAAAAGAACAAACATTTGAAACAATTTCTGCGGTTGGCTATATTTCTGGGAAAATGACACATAGCCTAGGCAGGGAAATTATCTACACCCCATCAATGTCAGCCTGGCGAAGTGATCTGATAATAAAAAAAGTCCCTATGCAAAAACAGCTACCAAATCGAGCATTCGGGGTGATGGCATAGAAGGTGGAGACCCAATAATTAGAGTTTCATTCTTGAAAAAGCTAAAGGCTGAATCAGACAAACGTGCACCATATTGTTCATTTACATGGGATCTCAGAATGACCATATCATGTAGTCTGGTCGCATTGTGAGTCTCTATCATTATCTTTATACGCAGGGATGGAGGCCTACATGGGACAGCAGACCTCTGTCACTGTATTTGAATTACCTATGGGGAAATTCTTTTTTTTTTAAAGCTGTTGTCTATACAGTGACCAGCGCTAATTACACAGAAAAGGGGTTTCCTTTGGGGAGCACATGAAGGATAGCAAGCAGTAGTTTGTTGGACCACTGACTGCTACCCAAGAGGCAGCTAACACAATTCACATAGGAGATGCAGATTCCTGAGGAAAGCTTCCCTTTCAAAAATTAGATAACATACGGTCAATGATTGCGACTGCAATCATGGTCACCAACCACAGATAAATCCCTTCTGGAAAAGCAAAATGGAGGGAGATGCTTCTTTGACACCCTGGTTCTCACATCGTCCTAATTGCAATTTGCAAATATTCTTAGATATCCTTTTTTAGAGTTAGAAAGAGTTTTCCAAATAATAATAGGGCTTTTGTAAATAATAAAAAGGTGGGATACCCAGGCCTGGGTGGAGTTCTGCTACGCGGTACGCCGCAAAGTGCAGAAAATACTCTGCCGTGCCACGCGGAGCTCTGCAAGCAGTGGAGTGCATTGGATAAATGCTGCTCATGGTGATTTTCAGTGCCAGGTACTTATCTGCACTGTGCAATCATCGTGAACAGCACCATGCACAGCGCAAGGGGGCGCTGCTTCCTTTCTGCCGCTTGGGTAGATTTTTACTCGAATGGCAGCTTTCACTCCGCAAATGCACAGTTTCTCAATGCGAGCTGTCACGAGCATACGCGACCACTCGCAATAAGAAATCTGTCTGACTGCATTGAGAAATCTCACTGGGAGGTTGATTTTTCAAGCTCATGCTCACCAACTTGATGTTGACAATGGTGAATGAGGAAAAATCTCGATGGGAGGAGGATTTTCCTCGCTCTCGCTCGCAAACTTCACTTTGATGAACATGAGTAAGGGAAAAAACTCTGCTCCACTATGAGGAGTTCACCACCCAGACTTAGTTATACCTCTACAATCTCTGCTGTTATTCACATTTTATGTTTGTGACTGCAGAATAACTTATTACACGAGGCTCCAAGTGTTCATAGGTGTGACCTTTTATCCATTATTCATGTACTGATTTAATTCTGCCTCGCCAAGTTCATATTTACTTTGCTGAATTGTCCTCGGGATCATTTACCTAGATGGAATTGTTGCCTGCTCCACCTTGAGTAATATTGACTTTCCTATCTATATAAAAGCACCTACGAGAAGACTGGTGATTTACACACAGACTGATGCTGATGATCTGATTGTAGATACACCAGTCTGTAATCAGGAGATTACTAAAGTAACCATCAATGCAGACAATATATTTTGCTAATAATTGTAAGCTTATTCTATACCATAAACATTCAAACAAGGCCAAAGAGGGCCAGATGCATTCAAATTACCTACAAAAATACATTTACATTCAATAAATCAAAATGGAAATTATTTACATAACAAATTGTTCTTCTAATCCATGACACAGATTGTGCCCTTTTACACCTGCATTGGACACCCCAGTTGTATGCACTGAGGCCAACACAATCAGTTTGGAGCCGGACATATTGACAATCTCTGCCCACTACTCAGGTTGTTACAGAATGCAATTCTTAAGTACCCTTTCCCGGGCTGTGAAAACCCTCATCCTTCTGCCCTTTACCTCTACCCCCCCCCCCTCCCAAACCCCCTTGCTTTCCTTCTAGCAGCTCTACATTGGCAAACAATGCTTGGTGAAGTTTTCAGATTTCTTGGGCCAAGAGGCATCAGCGGAGCAGATACACGCATCAGAAGTAAAGTGGATAGAGGTGCAAATCTGAATCCTGTAGAAGACAAGGGTCCAATCCAGGTCCAGATTCTCACAGATATCGAGCATATCCTCATAAAACCACATAAGAAAATGTTTAATAATTGTACCTAAATGAAAAACATTTACTTTGTGGTTGCTCTGGAAATCTGGAATTAATACAGCATTCCTGGACCATTAGTTCACGTCCCCGGTTTGGAAGAGTGAATGAGTAGGCATGGGCAAAGTTAATAGGTACCTCTATTTATGGAAGTGCTTCTTCATTGATAGTTGAGTTTGAGTATGTTTGTGTTTATAGATGTGAGAATGTTGGATGAGGCTTAAATGGATGGAGGAGTGGATGATCAACTGAGAGCAGAGGTCAATGAATCATGAACACACTGTCATGCATTCATCCTACCACCCTTCCATGCACACTCCTTGTCCATCCATAAACTCATCTTTTCAGGCAGCCATCAATCCATGAACTCAGTAATCCATTAAAGCATCCAACTCCCAATCACCATTGCCCCAAAATTACCACTTACCCCTAAGCTGGACCGTCCCCATATTGTATGGCCTCCTCCATCAACCACATCTGGGCCCTAACATCACCCAAGTCTGGGTGCAACATGTCTTGAGCTCCAGGGACCTGGGAGCAACAATCGCCTAGACAAGGCCCAGTAAACAATTGACCATTGTTTATTTTATTTAGTCATTTATGAATTTATGGAGCATATGGTTACCCAGAAAGGTGTCCTGGACTGGCATCGTTAAGCAAGCACAATGATCATGGGCTCAGAGGATTAAAGGTAGAGAATTCCAGTGTACGGTCACCAGGATGGAGACGGCGTGGCGCACATAAGCTGCAAAACTGAGAATTCTCTAGCAGACGGTAGAGGAAGAAAGAGGAGAATAAGTGAGACTATAATATATCATTAGGTCCCGCAGGTTCTGCCTTGCCTTAGATCACAAAGCATGTGAGGAGTCCCATCTTGAAGTTGACATCTCACTCTGGCACTGTTTTGATAAGTAGAATCACGGCTGGACTTCAAAATCCAGATCCTGTGACAGTCCCACTTCCCACATGTTTGCCAGAGGTTCTGAGAGTCTTGCAAGAAAATGTCAGCCATTTTCGATTAGATTTTATCCAAACAACACCCAGGACTGGCATCACTGCCTGTCTTTAGGTAACTTAGCTGTGAACATTTTTGTAAGACTACGGTTAGGCTACCTGAATGCAGTGTACTTCTCGAAGAGTTTTGAACGCAGGAATGGACACTTGGGGGCAAATTTACAAGCCCCTTGCGACACATTTACGCCGCTGTTGCACCACTTCTGTGACGCAGCAGCGGCGTAAACCATGCGCCATGTTGCTCCTTATTTACAACGTGACGCATCTAGGGAGATGCGTCACGTTGTAAAGCCCTGCTCTACATTAAACCTGCATCAGGTTTAATGTATGCAGGGTGGGCGTTCCATCGGAAAAGTGACGCAGTGAAATCTACAATATTTCACGGAGTCACTTTTCGACGCTGCTGCGTCAAAACCCTGCGCCTGCCTGAAGCAGGTGTAAGGCGTGACGCAGCATGTTAGGTATGGGCAGCCCCTGAGTATTGCTGGAGGTGCGTCGCGCTTGCAACACAACTCAAGCAATTTGCCGCCCTTGCGGCGCATCTGTAGTGGTTCAAGGGTAGACTTGCGTGACGCATCTTACCTGGCGCATCCCTGCTGATATGCAGGGATGCACAAGTCCTTGTAAATCTGCCCTTCTGACTCCAGATGTACCAAATAACGAAAACAAAATAAAGTAGAGTCTTCGGATTGGACAAGGGAGTTTCATACAAATCCTTCAAGGAGACATTTCTAAATGGGGTCAAGAAGTGTTCATTTCCCACTACCTTTGAAATCCTTTGACAAGTGTGTACACAATTTGGCATGAGTTTACATATTTCATTTTCTGTTGGTATGTTAAGGTAAACGCACAGCACCAGTCCAAAATTTCATGCAGACCAGAAAAGGGGTGTACAGTAACAGTAGGGTTAAAAACACTTCGATTTGTTAATAATGTTGGCACTATTTGGCGGCTTTGCACAAATGTGGAGCTACAGAACTGGTTTTAAAATGTATGTGCAGCTGGTGATTGCCCCCCTGGCAGCTTGGTTGTGTGAAGCGAATCACCATTACACATGACACAAGGCTATGTGCAGCTGTGGTTAGCCTCAAAGTGGTTTTGTGCAACATTCGGCCTGTGGCCAGAACCTTAAGTTAACTCCCTCTGAAGACATCTGAAACCTGTGCAGCATAGAAAGTAGTCTGCTGCATAATGCATAGGCGATTTAATTCATACACTCACTGCTTATATCCACATGACCATCAGTAGAATACTTTTACCTTGTCATATATAAAGAAAACTTTATATGAAGTTATGTTACACCTGAATGCGTTTTTAAAACAAATCCGAAATTTGCGTGAAAAAGCACTGTTAAAGATCAGTTATAGTTAAAAAAAGATGACATTGGAAAATACTTAAAATTCCAAGCTTGGCAAACCACAGTTTGTCACAAATCATAGCTCAAGGCCAAAATGCAACTCTTATGACCTCACAATGTTTAGAACAATAAACAAGAAGACTTTACAGTCATTCCAAAAGTTAACTGTCTGGCAAAATGTCCTGTTTTTTAATGAGATCCTTTATGTTATTTATTAAGTTATATGTTATGCCAAGCGTGAGGTCATAAGCAGCACTTCATTCCTCTGGAAATTCCAATGTTTCCATTTTAAAGCAAGTATCCCAGCTTGTCAAATAGTAAATGAACCACTTCAGTTTTACATGTTCATGAGTAGAAAAAGGCACATTTCATTGTTTTCAACTTTGAAACAACATTTTCACTCATCTCTAGCCAATCAATCAATCAAATTGGATTTGTAGAGCGCAGATAATCAGAGCGCGGATAATCACCCATGAGGGTATCCAGGCTCTGGGTTTTTGCTGGGATCAGTCAAAGAGCTAGATATCGAGTCATTTTCTGAATTTACGTAGAGAGGATGATGTTTGGAGGTGTAGGTTGTTCCAGGTCCTGACGGTGAGGTAAGAGAAGGAGCGTCCTCTACTCTTTGGCAAATATGGGGAGTGTGAAGAGGGTGAGACAGGTTGAGTGTAGGTGTCTTGAGGCTTTGTGGAAGTTCAGGCGTTGGTTGATGTATGCTGGTCCTTGGTCATGGAGGGATTTGTAGACGTGTGTTAACATCCTGATTTGGAATCTTTTCTGAATGGGGAGCCAGTGGAGGTTCCTGAGGTACAGGGTGAAATTGGTCCATTTGGGGAGGTCAACGATGATTTTGCAGCTGGGTTCTATATCGGTTGGAGTCTCTTCAGGGGTTGGGTGGGGAGTTCTGCGTGGATTGCGATGCCGTAGTCCGTCTGGCCGGGACTAGGGTTTGAGCGACGGCCTTCCTGGTGCAGACTGGGAGCCATTTGAAGTTCTTTCGAGTATGGGGAGGATGTGGAAGCAGGCAGAGGAGACTGCATTAATCTGACATTTCATGGTGAGTTTGCTGCTCAGGTAATGCCGAGGTTGTGGGCATGGTCTGTAGGTGTGGTTCAGAGAATGGACGACCACCAGTTGTCGCTCCACGGGGAGGTGTTTTTCCAAACAATTCAGCACTTAGGTCTTGTCTATTTTGAGCTTCAGGCAGATGGTCTTTATCCAGTTGACAACGCTCATAATACAATTGTGGAAGTTGGTCCTGGTGGTGATGGGGTCTTCTAAGAGCAAGAGGATGAGCTGGGTGTCTTCTGTGTAGGTTACAGTGTTAAGGGTGTGGGTTCTGACGATGTCAGCCAGGGGTGTCATGTACATGTTGACCAGGGTGGGACTGAGTGATGAGCCTTGTGGGACTCTGCGGATGATGCCCCTGGGTTCTAAAGCGAAGCGTGGTAAGCAAATCCTTTTGGTTACTCCTGTGAGAGAGGACCTGAACAATTTTAGGACGTCTCTCAGGATCTAATGTGGCAGAGTCTTTTGAGGAGAGCCGCTGTCCCTCGGTGGTCAAGGAGGGACCTGATGATGTCTGTAGTGGCAATCAGGGCTGTCTTTGTGCTGTGGTCAGCGCAGAACCCAGATTAGGAGGTGTCCAGTAGATTTTTGCTCTCCGGGCCTTCGGTGTGTTAGCAATTAATGGCCTTCTCAAGGACTCCAGGGTGTTGTAGAGTTCCTGGAAGGGAAGACGGTGTTCTCAGTGGCTGAAAGGCAAGAGAACCCTTCGATGATTTAGAAGAGTGCTTTGCTGTGGTTGGAGCTGACTTCAGTGGGGTCCATCAAGGAGCATCTTTTTGTGTCTTCTAGACATTGAGGGTATATGTTGAGAGCTCACTTGAAGGTTGCTTAGCCTAGTCTGTGGGATCTTTCCTGGTGTGCCATCAATTTACTAGGCATTTGCAGTGATGAGGTGTAGCAGCCCCATGTTTGCTGCCTGCTAGGAGGCCTGGATTCTAGCCTAGGCTTCCCCACTTCATTAGGTTGAATGTACCTTTTTAAACTGCATCAGTCCAAACTGTCAGTTGACCCCTCTTCCACGGAAGGGGTTTAAGCTGAGACCGATATTAAACGCTGTATGGCATTAGACTCACACATTTCTTTACAGTTGAGTACTCTTGAGAATGGCTGTGCTACTTTTGACAGAGTCTGGGTTGGACACAAAACAGCATTCCCTCTTGCTTGGATGTGGGACAAAAATGGGATTGATCACATTGGTGCAGCACTGGTATCCCGTATCACATGCTGAGTTTCTCTTTGCACTGGACCTTACCTGTAAGGAGGAGCATCACAGGTTCCACCAGTAGCGGTCAATGCAACCTCCAGGTGTCAGGGTTGGAATGCATTCTGAAGCCTTCATACCTTCTGTTCCAGTGGTGACTGCTGCTACCATATCTGACCTTTGACCCCCAGAAGCACTGCCAAAGGGAACAGGTCTGCACAAAGGAGCTCAGGCTGTTTGTGCTGAATCTTTGTGCAACCGGTGTATATCTGTGCTTGCTATGTAAACCTGTATGTGGCAATGTCAATGATATTTCTATAGCTCTTACTACCTGGATGGAGCCTTTTTTAGTGAACTCAGCGGCTGAAGGAAATAAAGACAGATGGTTGTAAATCCCTTTCTGTGGTCTGGATCAGCAGGAGGTTAGTGGCCAGTATTCGTAGCTGATGTTGTCATTTACCATTGATGTCCCAGGGATCAAGATACTATTTCATTTCAATTCACTAACTAAATGACTCCCTTGACTCTGTAAGGGAAAGACAGATATCTTTTAAGCAGACTAGGTGGCGGATTTAAAAGAAGGTGTCATGGGATGAAAAACCTAAATTCACTTAGAGACTCATGTCCCCCCAAAAAGGTGTTCTGATGACTCCATGTGCAAAAGGTGTCACCAGGACACAGAGTGACCATATGCAGGCAAAGTGTCTGATGAATGGTTCTGGAAAGTTGCCCATCATACAACCCATGTGGTCTTCTAACTTAAAGATTTAATCTTTTATTAACTTAAAATTTAAATATAAATATTTAAACTTGCATAGCACGTTCACCCTGTGGTGGGGAGAACCGACCACGTATTTGATATAATACTTGCAACAATCGCTCACCAAGATCAGGAGCTCAATCTGTGCAGCTAGTCGTGAAAGGTCTCTCACACGTCACCAGTTCCTGCTGATCCACGTTTGTCTAAACCGAACCAGTTCTGTGACATCGTCTCAGCACATTGGACAGGGTTGGTTTATTCACACTTGTGACTTTAAGAATGTATTCTGTCTGCCTGAAGAGATGTGCTTATATTTGCATTTTTAGACATTTCAAGGAATGCTTGGAAACTGAATCAATTAGAGAGTTGCTTAAAACTCAACTGGGGGCTGATTACATATGGAAAATAGTGCCCTGGAGGTCTGGGAGGGGCAGATGCCAGGCCTTATATAGTGGGTGTCTGGAAGGCATGTGCAAGGAGAGACTGAAGAGGGGACATCTGCTGGTGAGTACTGTGCATAGATGCTAGCACTCATTTTTGCGAACTAACATAGTCTGAGAGAGGGTGTAGGTGTGCGGCTTCTATCGTCATTGTGTTGGTGATGCCCTGTCACTCTGCCTTTACTGCGGCATAAACAAATCAGACACATCACATAAATGCATTTCACACACATCCACATAAGCCTAACTTGCATGTATGCTGACGTACATTAAAGTCATGCAAACATACATGCAAATACATATCTGTAAACCCACACACGTCACATATGAATCAAGTTACACAGGTACATGAGTGTGCGCACACATGTACACACATGTATACACACTGACACATACACACAATCACAGATATTGGGAGAATGATTAAACCCCCGTTTTTACTCTATTTACTCCTGTCAGGTAGGCAAATAATAATATGTAGCATGTGCCAATGTATTTACTAATAAGTGATTGTATGCACAATTATGTATATTCTATGTACTTATCACTGAGCAGTGATGAAAATGGGCCAATCAATCCATTGCTTGTCTTAAGATCTTGTGAACACTCACAAACTGGTGAGTTTGTGGACATTCACAAATTACACCCATTCTCATCCTGGATGGGGTCAGAGAATTGCTCCAGCAAAGGGTTGGAGTAAATTCTTCTCCAGGGTGGGACAGACGATGGAATGTCACCAAACCCCTGTCAGGGACATTGAAACGTAGGGAACGGGATTTATCCAAGAAGAAAATGCTTTCCCCAAGGATATAAATTACACTTTTAACATGCATTGGTAAAGCTAATAGGTCTGGCTATAAAGTGCTAACAACTGCAAACAGCATTTGTAATGTCAGTGTTTGCTTGTGTTAGTGCATTAAAACCAGGTAGACATTGAGCCGCAGATATTACAACATTTACTTTGTTGTGCACAATGACATTAGTGCATGTTGTGATACACTTTCTGAAACTAAAAACCACTTGATACAAAGTAATACACTGAACAACACAACACACTTTGATTGTTAAATACTAAGTGGCATCCTCACAGATGACACAAGGTTACACTAACATACACTGCAACACCAATACATGATGTTAATAATAATAATGATGTTGCTGATGCTGCTGTGGATAAAAAGTTGGGAGAACAGAAGAAGTGAGAGAGGGGCTAGGGACCTCCACGTCTCACTCTTGGTGCAGGTAGAGAGAAGGACAGACCAATGCCTATGGGGAACAGGTGACTGGGAGGGTGGGACCTTTAATTGTGTGTGTGCGCATACAAGTGAACACGGAAGTTGGTGTATGCCCAGTTTTGTGACACTGAAGGGTCACACCAGGTAGGCGCATGGGCAGTTTTGTGACATTGAAGGGTCAAACCAGTGTCAATGGATGTGTGTGTGTTTGTGGTTGACTATAGGTGATTGTAAAGACTGTGACTGAGTGTGGAAAAGTGTGGGTGCGACAAGTGTGAGTTGTTTTCAAATGTTAGCATGTAATCCAACTCTGAGAGTGCATATGTGGGAATTAGGTGATTGTTTGATTTGTGAATTATGAGTATGAGTAACCGAATATGGCAATGAGTGCAAGTAGAAGTATAGTTGAGTGTGCACTGAGCGAGTGACTGTGAACGCCTTCATGAAGGTGTAAGTTAACCCTTCTGTGGATGAGTTCGTGAGAGACTCAGTGAATAAGATAGTTAGTGTCAGTGAAATAAATTCATGGTATCCAAGTGTGCATATGTGAACGTGAGTTAGATGGTCATGTTTGGGCATAATGGAAGCACTCAATCAACTTTTTACCTCACTGGGCAAAGCTTTGATGTATCCCATAAAAAAGGTGCTACAGTGTGAAATGTAGTGAGAGAAGTGTTGAAGGTTAGGAGTACGAATTCAAGTTCTGCTTAGAGGCAGTGACGTAGCAAGGATCCTATGGGCCACAATGCAATGAACAATATTAGAGCCCCAGTCTCTGAGTTTTGTATTACAGCCATTAATTGAGGTGAGTTGAGACCTAGATCCACTGCACCTGCTGCACTACTGTGTAGTAATTCACTCAACAGGATTCAATTAAAGAGTGATTTATTGATCCAAAAGACTACACAGCTGATCATCTGCCAAGTACATCCATGTCCCCAGTCAGTTGAAACAGAGTTGAATCATAACATTCCAAATTCAACAAGATGCAATGACATCACAAACCCAATGACAGCTGTATCAGAGAATGGCAAATATTACATGAAACTTAGAGCACAGAATATAACATACTGCTAGTACACCTCTGCTTAGAGGTGGGTGTGTGGTAAGGATTCACAAATTAGTCGAGCACTTCCTATGTTTCAGCACGATTCACACAGACTAAAGCGTAATGACCTTTTGTATTATTTTGAGTTATAGGACATACAGACAAGCAGGAAACGCAGATTCCCACTTCCGACAGAGAAAGAGAGCTACACCAAGGTAAATTTATTTCACACATGTTCCCGTTCCAAATCTTAATGAAACCGAGACACATCAAAACCTGTTTATAGTGCCATTCTAGTAGAAAAAGAAACTGACAAATGTATTGTTTTCATGTTTCCTTTGTGAGCCCAGTGCATGAATTGTTTTTGCTAGAAGACAGAATCAACAAGTATTAAAATAGCACTTTCATACATTTAACATGAAACATTTATTCCCTAGGCTTCCTCTTCCTCGTCCCATTCCTTTCGTACATGAGTAATATGCCACCTTTACTGCCCCTTGTTCACCCAATCCTAAGCCTTTGTACACCTCCCAACTCCAAGGAGCTCCTCTCACAAACCCCTCTCACTCAGCTGCACGTCCAGTGTCTTTTTTGTGCCATTCCTTTCACTTTCACTGGGGATGCTGGAGACCCCTTTTGCAGTAGACAGAGTGAGGGAGAACTCTTTCTTTTAAGGTAAGGAACTATATTTTTCTTTTTAGCTGGAGCAGGCTTTTAGTGTCTCTTCACTGTGACTGGGGACATGTGGCATGTGAAAGGTGCTCCATTCCAATTTATTTCGATCCAATGTTATTGTAATTGCATTTATATAGTGCTTACTACTCCTGGCGAGGCGTTGAAGTGCTTTTTAACGAGTAGCCCTCTACTCTGGAACCCAAAAGGATTAGTGAGGTGCAGGGGCCCTTTTCTCTGCTCTTGGTAAGTGGTGCATTGCCCACTTGCTCTTTATGTGAATACGTGTGTGGTGTACCTGCCTTTGTTCCGTAGCCTCAGTCATTGCACCAGTCTGCTCTTGTATTAGCCACAGGCTGTAGCCCCCTCTTGTTCTATTAAACGCTGGCAGATAGGGCTCAAGCTGGTGCATAGAGCCGCTGTCTTTGCCCTCATGCAGGACTCACCTACTTCCATTCTCGGCCTCGAGGTAGAGAGGCTGGGAGGGGCTTTTAATTTATGGGCGGAGGATGTCTGGGTCACACTTTACATTTTATGTTTTGTTGCATAAATTAAATGTGATCTTATGTTGACTTCCTTGGAGCTCCCTTTAAAATAAAAAGGATGAGAGTTTCTTGAAAGAGGCACACAGTAGCCCATGTAGTCATGTTACTGCGTGCTATGGTTTAGGACCTCGGCACTATGTAAAGGGGATTGGATTTTGTCTGCTTGTTTTCCCTGCTGGAGTACATCAGCCAGCAGATATCTCCATGGTGTTGATCATAGGGGCAGAAGATGTAGGTCCCCTTTATTCTGTGAGAGGAAACTACAATCATGGTCAGGTCACTGACAGCTTTAACCACCAGCGGAACAAGTCCTCTCAGTTTGAGAACTGAACACTAAAGTGAATAAAAAAGACCCAATGATGATGCTTTTCACGTAGCCTATCAGGCAGAGAACCAAGATATAAAGCACTGCAGGTTTATTGTGAATGAGGGTTTTTAAACAATGAGAACCCAAAACCCTGGAAATACACAGGGCATGTGATTCATTCTCCTTTGATATTAAGTATACCTGACGGAAGTGGAATGAATCTCAGCTTCTCCCTCCCTCTCTCGATTAAAAGAAAAAGGAAAGCCTGCTGAGGTCAGCAGACCAACAATTCTGTGAATGCTTTTTAATAAACTAATCTTTGTTTTTCTGTTGAAGTACAGCCTTTATTTCATTAAAGGCAAATAGGATGTTCTTCAAAAGTGAATCAATCATGTTTGTAGCTGTTATCATTGGCTTGTCACAATAACCAAATGAGGCCTCCCGTACTGAGCATAAGATCTCCCACAAGGCAACCACCAGGGATACAGTCATCCATTTGTACCGTAGACAAAATTACAGTTGGCAAAGCAAAACTATCTCTCCTATGAGGACCTAGCAAGGATTCTGACAGTGCAAATCTACTATACCCACGGTGTGCACCAAAACGCATTCCTACTATAGTAATCTGTGATAATCCAGGTAACAAAATGTCTATCTGTAGGTTTTTATTCAGAGTAATAGAGATCCACCTTTAAATGCTATTGACTTTAACATATGCTTTTCACAATCAATATGTTAGGCCCACTAACTATTTTAATAAGCATCCAGACATATAGCCTTCGTCATTGGTTTATCAGCTCAAGACCTTTGTTCTGAGTGTAAACTTTCCAAAAAGCAACCATCTGGCATACAATCATAAAAATAGAATAGTATACAAAATTACAGTTGGCAAAGCAAAATCCTCTCTCTCCTAAAAATATCCGTTTCTCAATAAATATGGCAGGTCTAGTGCCTTTACATAATGTTTCGTAAGAAACAGATCAGGCCAATAGCCATGATCACTGGCTTGCACCATAATCAACTCCCCACTGCTTTGACACAAGCCAATAATTACAAAACAAGCAGTATTTTTAATGGGAGAACACACATTCAGCCCAATCGAGACCTGTACTCAGGGAAACTAACATGTTAGTGGAGGCTAAACTGCTCTCAATGTAAGACTCTGAAAGCCCTCTTTTGTTAATCCCATAAAACTAGGCGACCGTTACACTGTCATCCGACCTAAACATCTATGTACATTAGTGTATATCTGGGCTCTTAAAACTGAAATCTATGACTGCACTCCTCACACCTGTGCTGCCACTAGAGAAAACAAACACTGTAAATTATCTAGGTATCTAAGACACCTTAATGGCATTACAATGTCATATATGTGTTCCTGGCAGGCAGGAGGATAAATAGCATGTTTTTCTGGAAGCATACAACTTCTGCCCAATCAAAACATGTACTCCCAGCTAACAAGATGTGAGTGGAGCCAAAGCGACTCTTCTGTTAGGGCTTCTCCAGCTCTTTGTTTAGGTTGATCGCTTAATGTCTGATAATCTGTTGTGCTGTCAAGCTAGACCTAAAAGGGTCTCCTCTGCTACCTGGGGACCAACTGAAATGTCCAGAGGAAGCAAAATGAAATAAAAGGGCTACCTCTGGAGTCGCTAAAGTCTACTGAAGGGAAAACATGAATTATAAAGCACAGTAGCTATGTTCCTTCTTTTAGAGGCAGCACACAGCTTCATCCAATCAAATCATGTACTCCTGGCTCCCAAGATGTGGGCAGAGACAAAACCCCTCTCTCCTGGTGGATCTCACACAATTGTCTGGCGATCATGAAAAGTTCAATTGGACAGCCGGGTTCCCTTTACGTCATGCTCAATTTTACCATGTGTATCGAAAAGTATTGTTGAATAGGATGCCTGGAAATCTTATGCTAAAACAGTTTTCTTGTACCAATAGTTGTCGATTCCAAAAAGCAGAAAATCTGTAACTGTTCTTATGAGTACAATTATGGCTGCAGATTTCCTAATTCTGATGAATTGAGACAATGTGTTGATGCATGTTGTATTTCTGAGATTGGCATGAAGTAAAATGGAGTCCATGAAAAGTTGCATTATAAGCACACATTCAATTTTGGGGCTGCGTAATACACAGACTCTGTGTAAGCACACATGGTTTCACTTTCACATTAACACATGCAAAGACCCTTGCATTGACACAAGCAAAGACCCACATACACAAGCACTACTCAGAAAAACAATACCACATAAACACATACAGCAAACTGGCTAAGAAATTCACAGGCCACAAAGGGCATAACAGGATTCAGACTTTGGGGGTGGAAGGCTAACACTTGAATTAGTGGATCCATCAACACGCCCATCTTCAGAATCCTTTTGAGACCAAGTCAAAATTACTTATGGGGCGTCTATTCTGGTACAACGTCAATGTCAAATAAAAAATTCTCAATCAAATACGGCAACTTACAGTAGTCTCAATGTAATAGATATTTTACCAAAGAAGTTTGGGAAGGTGAGAAACCTGAGAGTGGAAGATATTTACACTAGAGTAAATAGCTGCAAACTTCAATATTTTGTGGTCATGCCTTTGGAGGGTTACATGCATTCGATATCAAAAAAGCAAAAGAAATGAATCTGTAATGTAACTGCTGCTCATTTAAAGTTCTCCAATACATTTAGGTCGAGTTTGCAGTATGTATGTAAAAAGAAAATCAAAATAGTATTGATGAGATGTGGAGGAAAGTAGAAAAAGGGAAAAAAAAACTCTGCATTTACAAGTTTTCTAAGTTTTGAGAGATTGAGGAACAAAACAAGCATGAACTTCAGCCATCCTCTTATTTATATGTTGGTAAGAGAAATCAGGAAATGTAGACAAAGACAACAGTTATAGTCCGGAACATCATTCCATGAAATATCAAATGTCCTCAATAAAATCTGAAAATAAAGAAAATGTAAATAATGAGCATATAATATCAAGTGGCTGCAATATCGTGACCACAATATTGAGAAGATAAGTGCATATGCTAAGTTTAGATTTACTATTCATAACTCCAAATCTATATCCCTTTACTATATAAATATCGAGAACTAAAATATTGATATTTTAGTCCTCGATATTTTGGTCACATATTCTATACTTGATTTCCTGGATCTAGTCTACACCCATGTTTACCATGCAACAAAGTGGGTGGTTTGGATCCCACTTTTACAGCTTAGAAAATGTTCTTTCTAGGATGTACTCCAGACAAGCCTTTCTGTAGAATGAGGCATCCCACAGCAGCGTGTTCTACATCCTGGGGCACCTACAACAGATGCACAAAGTGGTGTACTGTTTCTGCACCTCATGTCGCCTGCCAAGGTAAAGGATTAACCAGGGAAAGACAACTGGGTAGGCTTAACATAGAGACTTCCTCACCTTTAACCAGAGTCTTCAGTTGCACGCTTCACACCTGCAATCCACCAATTGCCAGTACTCAGAAGACTAATCAGCAACAGCATCTTGCTATCCAAAAGGCCTTCTTGGGATAACTAAAGGAGCACTGTCTCCACACCCCTCACTTCACTGTCCCAGTCTTCCCACTTCACCTGCAGGAATATAAGCTATCCACTTCGACTGTCTGGGAATACAGTTGTCACCTTCCATTTTGTGGAAGGACAGGTCAGGGGTATTCAAAAAGCATACCACTGACCTCCACTACTCTAGTTCACTCAAACACAAAATGCAGTTGCTACATTAGTGTCACACACCAACAAGCTGGGTGTTAGCGCAAATGCTTCTAATGTTTTTGTTAAATCTGTATCATCATACTCATAATTCCACTCGCTAAAAAAACAATCATGTGGGGGAGGGATGAATGAGAATACAGGAGAGAATAACAGGGGGACGATAACCAATGCGAAAGAGGGAAGAGATTGGTGAATAGTTAAGTTAGGAAAGTAATGAAAGAGTTAAGTTGAGAGAGATTCAAAATCATGACAGGAGAAGAACAAGAAAGAGGGACAGAAGAGAGGGGAATGTTGGGTGGTCCAGAAGGGATGGTGTAAAAAGACCTCTGTGAGATGTGAGATTGCATGTGGAACAATTCATAAATGTAAACTTAGACCTGAAGACCTGAAGTCTAGGTTTAGGCCTGAAGTATAAGGGCCATATGCAAAAAGGTCAACTTAGACTTCAGGTTTAAGATTGCCTTTGTGAATGGGCCCTTAGACTTCAAGTCTAAACTTAGACTTCAGGGCTAAACTTAAACCTCAGGGCTAAGTTTACCTTTGTGAATTGGGGCCAGGGTATCTTTCTGCCTTCAGAGTGACATTGTAGCTAATGTGGCTGTAAGGTGAAGGGAGACAGCCCTACCACTTTGAAGATACTGCTTCCCAAAACCACCAGTTATCAATAGTCTATGAAGTTCAACCAGGAGTGACTAGTTGCGAAAAAAAACTGAGAGGCGCAGCTTCCCCGAAACAATTAATGAAGATCTAGTGGGTCTATCGAGGTGCATCATAGGTGTAAGCAACATAAAGTAGTGTCTTTTTAAAACCACCAAGGTTATAGTTCTTATGAGGTTCATAGGGGCCAACCAGGAAGATGCAAAAGCACAACCCCCTAAGAGACACAGGTTTCAAGACCCACCAGCTAATAATCGTATATCAGGTCTACCTAGAAGCAGAGCAGCCCCCAGAAACTGATAGGCAAACAGATAATTGAGGGTTATAGACACAAATCAGACACAGTAGTATGTAGGAAAGTACATAGGAAAAAATGAATATCCAAGAAGTGGATTATGGGTTATCATCAGGTGAGTGTTCTTCAGGGTCAGAGACCCTGGTCAACTGCCAAAGAATGTATCTGTTTGCTTCCATCTCCCTAGTAAACAGTGGAGATTGTGCAAGTGTGAGTTTGAGAAGGTGAGGTGGAAGGCTCCAAAGTGCAGCTTAGTCACCTGGCCTCAGGGCAGGATTAATCTAACAGGCTGAAAAGTAGCACTGATCCTGGCTGAGAACCTTCAAAACCAAATTACACATAGATATTGGCAGTGTGACATAGTTCTCGATCACAGTACAAGTTAGACACTGGTTTTATGCTCAAATTACTAGAGGACTAGAAATGTGGATGGTAACACAACCTGGGCTACCATCTTTGATAATTGTCACATGTTTAAAGTAGGTTTAGTAATTCAGCAAACTTGGTCTATTTGTGTAAATAATAAAGTGTATGGATGAAAACGCTGTAAGAACATTCAGTTATATGTGAGCTAACACTCAATTGAAAGCTTGGACAAATTATTTGACAGTGCACAGTAGGTCTTTTCCCAAACAAAAGTGGAAGCAATTTTGGCATGTAATTAATGTTAGTAAATGAATACTTTCTGGTGTTGCACATCTGCATTTGATGATTTGGGTTTAACTACTGTTAAATTTCAGGAGTTTGCTTTCGAGAATTTTCCAGTGATCTTGTCCAATCCTGTCACTTCCTGATACCATTATTCTTTATGGGCTCTTTGTAATCTACACTTTTAACAAACCCTGAATCAACTGGTTTAACTGAAAAAACTTTATGTGTGAGTGTTTTAAATCATTAGGAAATTAATCTCTTAGTCCGAAAATACATTTTCTGCACAAAGGCATCAAAATATATGCCAGCATACTGCTCCGGGAATTATTGCTATGATCCTGTGTGAAAAGGCTTACTACCCTTCTATCAAAAAGGCGTTCATGAAAGAGGGTCTATGGTGGACAACATACTTGTCCTCCCATACCTTGCCCATGAAGCAGCAACACATAATTCAACGCTGCTGTTTGTTTGTTTGTTTCATCAACTACTCAGCAGAATTCGAAAGAGTTGCCCAGAACATCTTTGGTAGGGGTTATTGGGTTGGAACATTTATACAAATTGCTATGAGCAATCAGGTCCTTATAAGGCAAGACCTGAGTACGAGTTAAACTCATGGGGCAGATGGCCAATGCCAAGAATGACACTGACCGAGGTCTGAAACAGAGCTATGTGCTGGAGCCAATGCTATTCAATCTTTATACTGCGGATCTAGACCCAGCCTTAGTAGGAGCCAATCTAGTCACTCCTAAAATTGGACACTGGAGAATTCCACTCATACAGTATGCCGGTGATCTAGTACTTTTCGACCATGCAAAATCTGGTTTGCAAAAAGCACTCAATGCACTGAACATATACAATTTCAGGAATGAGCTTGTGGCTAATGGGAGCTAAATAAAAGTAGAACGTTTCTGGAGATGTCCTAAGAAGAGGCTTACCAGTTGCGGCTCTAAGTTTGGACTGTGTTCAACATTATATCTATTTAGGAGCATGGCTATGTGAAACTGGGAGGCCGGCTTTTCAGCTAAACAAAATGATAAGCAAAGTAATAATGGCAACATATGCCTTGTGAATATGAAACCTGATATTTGACATCCCCACAACTACAGCCATTGGTAGGGTGGTTCGTGCCAAACTTCTCCCCGCCCTCAACTCTGCTCAGGAAGCATTTCCCCGCATGATGGGCACTGCCCTAGAAAAGATCCAGTGCACAGCCTACAAGAAGTTATTCCACTTCCCATCTCACACAAGGAATACCTTGATAGGCTTGGACATCAAAACCTGGAAAGCTGGGCAATTCTTGCAACATTCTATATTCAGGCAACGGCTGCCCCCAACAACACCATGAAGGCCCTAATAGAAACAATTTTTACATCTACAAACAAGCCCAGGTCCAATAATCTGGTGGTATCTAAAGAATATGTACAACTTGCAGGCAAGAACTGGGACAATAATTTGATTAATTATACTTGCATTAAAACCGCAATAAAAGACAATTGTTCAATTGTTCATTAGAAGTAGACATGGAAGCTCTTCATGACTGGGCTCCTCATGAGTCAATAATGGAACCACAACTGCCCAAGTCAGCCAAGTCCCATCTCCATCAAGCAGTAGAAAAGCACATTTTCAAATATATTCTATTGGCCAGATTAGTCCTGCTTCCAATCAGAGAATTGAACCAAACTTGGAAATAACTTGATAATATCAACAGTTGTAGACAATGTAACTGGAGAAGAGAATCCTTGGCACACATAATTCTCTGCTGTCCGACATTGCAACATCCCCGCTGGCTCCTACCGAGGCCTTCTTACAGCATTGTATTCCGTCAGCCAAAGAGTCCGTCCCTCTTTTGTACACCCTGCAGTCAGTGGCAGACAAGGCCAAGTTTGGGGAAATTTGTAAAACAAGCCCGAAACTTATTAAAGAACATGAGTAGTCTACAGCCTTCACAACTTGCGATTCATCTCCGACTGTGGGTAACGTGAAATGGGCTTTACATTGAAGTAACAAACTTTGACTAACCCTGTCACTGGGTTTCCAGAAACTGCTGAACTTTGTATCTGAATGACATAGACCTCAATTTGCTACATTCAACTGGTACTTTATCCGCTTTGGTCCCCTATCAGCCATCATGACCAGCCTGATCTGGAGATGTCTTAGCCCACAAGAATACTTATGTGGCTGGCCGCACTTTGCCAGCAACTCTCTCCGAGGCACATAGCATCTTAACTATAAGGCCAGTTGTTGCAACAGATCTTGATAAATTCTGCTGCCACGGCCCACAAATTGTAGAACTTTAGTGCCTTCAGTATAGACCTGTCGCCACGTAATTGCCATTTTATCAAAAGTACCTTTTCATGCACTGCACTTTGCATGTTGGCTCTATGGGTGGTGTTATCATGCCCAGTAAGATCTTTAGCCGTACTCTCCCAGGCATGTGTAGCCTCTGTATATGACTCCTCATTAAGCCATCTGCACTTTACGAAATGAACTTTTTTAGACACTACACTTTTCATTTTTGGGTTGTGTCATTATGCCCAGTATGACCTTGAGTCGTACTCTCCTAGGCACATCAGCACCTTATTTATAAGGCCTTGAAAATTGTAGACCCAGGGTCATTTCCATATGTAACATTTTATTATATTTTCTGCAATTAAAAATCAAATACAGAAAAACAAATTCCTTCAGGCAGTGTACTTTGAACTTTAGCTTTATGGGTTGTGTCATTATGCCCAGCAAGATCCTGAGCCATCTGTGCCCTATAAAACACAAACCTTGTGCAGTTTCTGCATATGATTCTTCATTATGTAATCTGCACTTCATCTCTAGGCTCGGTATTTTGCACCTTAGCCCTATACTTCAGCTGGACACTACCTGTCAGTACACTTTACACGTTAACGTCCCGAGTCCTGTGGAATTTAGAATTACTACCATCCACACCATCATGACATGCTACATGTACGTCCTTAGTATGCACTCTCATTCTTTAATGATTTTAAGGAAAAAGGGGAAGCTGTTGTGATCCGAAATTTTTAATAAACTGCATTAAAGTTTTGTTTTATTCATATAGTGCTGTAAAATATGTTCTCATATAAGAAAGTTATTTTAGGAGGGTTTATTGCTCTGTTCTATCACACTGATATTTGTAGTTTATGTAACTCGTAATTAGTTTAAGTAATCTTATAATAATCTGAACATTGGCATCAAAAAATATACCTTCTTTCCTTTTAAGAGAGGAGCCTGTGCTGTGAGTTTTCACACAATCACTTATGATGTTTCTCCACTGACCAGCTGTTGTTTTGTATCACAGGATCAGCTACAGAAAACACATTGAAAACTTCATAGCTGATCACCATGAACACCATCACTGTCTATGAACATCCCAAGTTCCAGGGGCTCAGTAGGACCTATAAGGCAGATGTTGTGAGTCTGGTAACAGAGAGCTTCGGAGACTGCATCTCATCTGTGAAGGTGGTGGGGCAGCCATGGATAATGTACGAGCATCCGAACTATCAAGGATGGTTCATTGTCCTAGAGGAGGGAGAACATCCGGCGCTTGAAATGAATGACAAGGCATCTTCTCTGAAGATGATCACTGACGACCTGACCAATCCAAAGATCACAGTCTATGAGCATCCCAATGCCTCTGGTAGTCAATCAGTTATGACTCAAGAGACCAATCTATCGTTTGGAAACATGAATGATAAGATATCCTCCCACAAAGTCCAGAGTGGAGCATGGCTTCTGTACGAGAATCCAAATAGAGGGGGGAGGTATATTTTAGCCAGGGCTGGTGAATATCTGGCAAACTACTGTGATGTTGGTTTAAACGATCAAGTATCCCATGTGTATCCGCTGCGCCGTGGGAAACCCTCTGTCACCGCCACACTTCTATGGGACAAGAAAAAGACAGAGAGTGAAAAGAACATCCAGGCAGATCAGTATTTTTACGTCAACAACACAGACAGTGAGCAAGAGTTCACTGCTGCTTCTTGCAAAGAGTATGAAAAATACGTCTCCCACAGCTTTGAATTCAGCAATGAGTCTTCAGTCAAGGTGGGTGCCTCATTTAGCTTGCAAGGAGTGGTCAATATTGATGCAGAGGCATCCACCACCTTCTCAGTAAAGAAAGATGAGGTTCAGGCATTCACCACGAGGAAGAAGGCAGAGTTAAGTGTGCCGATGAAGGTACCACCACGCACAAAAATAACAGTCAGTTTCATGAGCAAGGAGGTGACCATCTCAGTTCCAGTGGAGCTGAAAATTTTCCAGGGGAGTAAGACGGTGACTGAATATGGCACATACCACTGTGAGTCTGGCACAGATATCTACATTGATGTGCAATCTGACACCATTAGTAAAGTGTAGTATCAGTCACACTTTCTTCTTGTTATGGGCTACGCCTAAACATTGATATGCTATTCTTTGATTGATTGGGCTTTTTTTGAATAAGGGTATATATATATATACCCTAAGCATCTCTGCTTAAAAGATCTCTGTCTGAAAACTTGTGCAAATCAAACTAATTCATACCCTAGAACCTAATTGTCAGAGCTGCACATGTGTTGTTCTGCTGTCCGCAGTACAGGAGCCAAATCCATACTCTGACTGTGTGTTACTGTTTTCTGGAGTCAAACTTCTGTCCCATAGGTTTTAGTTGATGTGCATTATGATAGATCACTGGTGCCTTGCTCAATGTTTTTGAATAAGCCAAATACTGTAAGCAAGAGCATAAGTCTCTGGGCGGGTAGGACCATCTCTAGGGTTTTCATCATCAGCAGGGCACACTTGCAGAATTTGCGCCGAATTCACAAAGAAGGGCCTAAAGCTGTGCTTGAAGATTTACACCTACATTCAAGTGTAGAATTACAACTTTCTGGAATGCCCACACTTTTCCAGGAATATGCATGGTCCAGTTGTAGGTTTTCCATTCTTAGGAAGGTCATGTGACATTCGCGGAAAGATCCCAATCCTCTGCAGAGTTACTTACCCATAGCAGAGAACTCCACAATGAGGGAATAGAAGCCCCTGTGCAAATGCACATTATTTTCTCCTTGGAAATCGTACTGGTCCTACAATCCCAGCAAAGTTCTAGCTGCTAATTCCCCATCTCACGTGGCTGATCTACAGCTCTTTCGAGGCAAGAAAGAGGAAGAAGAAGAACTTGTGAATGCCCACAAACATCACTAACCATGCCTTGTAATGCCCACTTCCCACCTTGAGTGGAATACATAGCTGCGGAGCACGCCAATAGGCTAATGCCTGCCTAGAATCACATTACGATTTCCTGGCAGGTGCAACTGAACTACATTAACATGTGTCAATATTCATCCAATCAAATGAAGCAGGGGCATAGCAAGGTCACCGTAGGGTCCTAATGCAAGCATCAAACATGGGCCCCCTTTATGGAAAAAAAACCCTGATATTTCTGGTGCAGATAACCCTCCTGCATTCTAGCCCCAGGTGCCATTGCACCTCCTGTACCATTGGTAGCTACATTCCAGAATGGATAAACATTCAAGCGCAGCTGTACTGGATTACTGGACTTTAGATTGTTTATCATTTTTTGCTCATTATATTACATTTTAGTTGGTATAAGTAAAATATTTCTGTACTGCTTTTAAATCTAAACAAATAACCCCCCATGAAATGAAATAAACAAAGTAAATTATTTTGCATGTGTCTGAATTAAGGATTACTTTTGTTTTTGTTTTTTTCTCCAATATGGGAAACAAGCCAATGACCAATGTTTTCATTTCCTGTATGATTATATCTGTTTCTGCTTGAGAACGAATACATCTACATTTTCAACAGTTCAAGAGTGCATTTGTGTGATCATTATTTTACATTGGAAAACTTTATTGTCACCATCACAGACTGATATATTGGATGTTTACCAAAGAGCCAGGGGTACTAAAATTGATGTCAGTTACTTTGACCTCTCTCTCCCAATGATATTGGCGGAAATTACCACATGACCAATTAACTTTGATGGCATCACAGGAAAATGCTCTATCTAACCTTTGGGCTTGATGATAATACAGGAAGTGACACCACTCTACAATAACCTCTTGAGTGCCCATGACGAGATGGTCTCGTCATGGGCCGCGGTTGCGCTGTGCCCATGATGAGACTATCTCGTCATGAACCCCGCCCGCTAATGAAAGGGCCGGCACAGGGCGGGGAAAGGGCGGGGCACTCAAGGGGTTAACAAAACGTACAATAAAAAAAAGTATAACAAGGTAACAATAACTATACCAATAGAGATAAAACTCTACACATTCTATAAGCCATATATTAACTATGGTCCCACCATGTTACGCGAAAGGTACAAAGATGATGGACTAAGGGCAAACGAATCATTGTCTAGCAGTACTGTACTACTTATTCCCAAGTACACCCTCTAATGCTCCATCTCACTTCAATCCTCATATTCCCAGACTTTGCCTCACCTGCCCAGTTATAAAGCCAGAGGAGCATTTGTGTTGGATCTGCCCTCTCTCCGAACCAGTCTGGACACTGACTACATGGGTGCAGCTCCTGGGTATAAATGTATCTGCCACAACGTGCGGCTGCCCAGCTCACACCAGGTGCCAGATCCTCTGCATCTTCTTGTAACTACCACTGGGTGACAGGAAACCACAGTGTCTAGTCTAGTAGCAGCAGGTTTAATTTAGTGATTGAATTGTTATGTTTTAATACAAACTAAGCCAGCTTGTCCAGGTGTTTATAATGGCGTGGGTTTACATTCACAAAATCTGTTTGGAATGTACAGTGCACCTTCCACTATCTGAACTGCTTCCTGTGGATTGTTTAATCACATTAGCCCATGTGATTGAGATGATGAGCCTTTACCCTAGGAGCTACTACTGTGAATAGAAGCATTGTAAATTTGTATGAATTAAAGCTTTGTACAGTTGTAGAACAAAATATTGCCTACTGAAACATTGAGCTACCAAAATATCTTGACAAATTATAACAAAAGTACACACAGAAAAATATATAAAAACAAAAACAATTAATTTGATGGCAACAAAATGGCCATCATGCAGTAGAATAGAATAAAAGAAGCTCTGGCAGAAATATTACAGATCAAAATAATTATTTGTTGAGATATCTATCACGGGATTCTTGGAATTAAAAATTGCAACAAGATATAATAAGGTATATGTGCTCAGTCTTCAATGATCACTCATTGGGGTAACAAAGTGAAAAAAGAAGGGTAAGCATGGCACACACAAAGAGCAGTGTTGGTCGATAATCATCATTTCTTATGACATTTGCACCTATAGTCAACAGCGCTTCAAAACCACAAGCAATGGTGAATCAGCATCAAGACCACAGTATGGAAGGAGTCAGAGGCACCTAGAACACCTGAAGAAATCAATAAAGGGAGAAAAATTGGGGCCAATGACTCAATAGAAAATAGAGTGCAGCCGGGTAGTCATCATTAAATGTAGGTATCATCCTAACACAAGGGCAAGTGACCTAAAGCTTCTTATAAATTCACACGCAAAAAACATTAAACAAGAGCCTGATAGATGTGTTTAAATTATTATAAAAAGTTCCAACAGCAAAAGGGAAAAACACAACACACTGGTTGAAGAAAGGGTGATGCACCAGGATTTACTCACCGCTGTCAAAGCCCAGTTTGTTGGGGAAGTCTAGAAATAAGGGAACATGCTAAATATAATTCCCAGCAAAACATAAGAAGTAGTACATCTAAAGGTGCTAAAGGAAAAAGAACTTACCCAAACAACTGATGCAGCAGTTCGCTCAAAGTCTGGACCACAACGGTTACACTTTTCACCCATGACCAGAGGTCTCAAGACCATCATCAGTTGTGCAAGTTTTTAACCCCTTCCTCTATAGCTTCCTTCCATTTGTGGATCCCAATTGACATATTAGTGATATAGGTACAACGCTTTTCCCAATTGTAGCACAAATTCCACACTTTGGGCCTGATTACGAGTTGCTCGTAATGTTTTGACCCATGCATTAAACCCTGCTTACACATTGGTTAGAATTATGAGTTTGAAGGTATTTAACACATCCAATATTTATGCCTCATGAATTGTTACATTTCAGCAGGCGAAACCTGCTAAACTTTAAAAGGGGAAAACATACGGTAATTACTGTATCATGCAGATTTTGGTGCGTTAAACACCAAAATCATCATGTTATTCCCTATAAATTCATAATAGCTGTTATGTATCGCACCCAACAATTGAAGCATACTAGTTATTGTTATGTATTGGGGCGATAAATGAAAGATATTCTCGTAATCAGGATCTGTGTAGCTTAAATATAACACAGAGTCATTCTGGTAGATAACAGTTTGTTGATTCTCTGATGCAACTCCAGCAATGTGTCCTTTCACATGGGGCAAGCCCCATGTGAAAGGGCCTGCATCAGTCTTATGCCTGCTGTGTGGCAGGTGTAAGATATTGATGCAATGGCGTCCTAGAAGTGGCGCACTGAGTTCTCATAGATTTCAATGCGCCACTTCTACGAGGCATTTTGCGGGGCAACACCCACCCTACATACATTATGCCTGGCGCAGGAATATTCGGTGCAGGGGTTTACAAAGTGAAGCATCTGCTTAGATGCGTCACTTTGTCAATAGGGCGTAACATTGCACATATTTTATGCTGCCTGTGCGTCACGAAAAGTGACGCACCAGCGGCATAAAAGTGAAGCAAAGCCTCATAAATAAGGCGCTTAGAATTTGGACGAGTGTTCCTTTGCACTGTCAGGGACCTAATGAAATGAAATTGTGTATTTAATAAATCGTGCAGCTACTCAGACTAGAGAGTCCTGGCGCATGACAGTGGGAGGAAAACATGCGTAAAAGACCCATCAGTTATCAAAAAGCCGGGTTTTTAAGTTCTTTCATGAAAGAGAGTAGGTCTGTGGTTAGTCTCAGAGACTCAGGGAGGCTATTCCACGATTTTGGGCCTAGAAAGCTGTGGGATCTGCCTCCAATGCGGGCACTGCATATTTTAGACATGATGGCCAGGTTGGCATTGGAAGAATTTAGGGGTCTAGCTGTTGTGTAGCGATTAACGCGCTTATTTATGTAGCCGGCTCCTAAGCCATGGAAAGCTTTAAAGAAGATGGTCATCGCTTTGAAGCCGATCCGTTCTTTTATGCGGAGAGACTTAAGAGTAGGGGTCATACTAGTTCTGGGTTTAGGTCTCAGGATGGCTCTGGCTGCCGCGTATTGTACCACTTGTAGGCGCTGGATCAGGGATTTGGGAAGACAGAGGTACAAGCTGTTGACATAGTCAAGCTTTGATGTCACCAGAGTCTGCACCACGATCTTTCTGCTCTCAAGCGGTAACAGTGGCAGGACTTTTTTTAGCATCCAGAGTATGCCAAAGCAAGTGCCATTTAGATTTTGAATTTGAAAGCACATGGAGAGTGTCTTGTCTATGACAATTCCTACGTTTTTGACTTTCTCCTTTTCAGCGGGCGGGGGCGGCAGATCTTTTGGCCACCAAGCGCTCCAGTCAGGCGTTTCTGGATTACCAAAGAAAACAACTTCAGTTTTGTCAGGATTGCACTTCAGCTGATTGATTGGCCTGTAGTTGGCAGGGTCCGTCGGTTTGGCGTTAGCCTTTTTTATCAGTTTAAGAATCTTAGCATTCTTCCATAATTCCTGCATGTTGCCTGAGGAGAGAGAAGCATTAAAGAGCTGGTTTACTGTGGGGTTTATGGTGGGAACTAATAGGTTCAAGATATTCCCTGGACATGGGTCAGTGGGAGAGCCAGACTTAATGCTTTGGAGAGGGGTCAGTGACTCTTCAAGTTGAAACTCAGGGAAAGCTAGTAAAGATGTAGGATCCAAGAGGTGAAATTTGCTATTAGAACTAAGGTAGAAGGTCAGTTCTTCCTCTGAGATGTTAGTGAAGGCTTGTTGGATCATGGAGATCTTTTTGTGGAAGAATTCAACTATTTACTTAGACCATTCTTCAGTGAATGGCCCTTCCTTTGTGACGGCTCTCAGGGCAGTAAAGGATTTAACTATGCTAAAGATTTCCTTACTCTTATTTTGGGCATTTTCTATCTTGGTTTGAAAGAGTTTTTTCTTGGCTGCCTTCCCGAGAATGTAATGAGCTTTCAAGGTGTCTTTATACACCTTCCTATCCTCAGGTAGATAGGATTTACACCATTTCCGTTCAATTGTTCCACAATTTCTGTTGCGAGATCTAAGGGAATCGTTAAACCATGGAGCTGGTGGGGCTGACCTCTTTGAGGAGCAGCAAACAACCAGTACCACTGCATCAATGTTGGTTCGGAGCCATGAATCTATTGAGAGGGCGTCCGAGTCGGGGCAGCCAGACAGCTCCGGTGAGGAATGACCGAGGGCGTCTGCTAACATCGGGATGGATATTTTATGGAACGTCCTGTAATTAGAGACCCTCTGCCTTGTGTTAGCTCAAGGGGCTGTGGCAGAGTTGGGAATGACAAATTCTAATAGGAGGTGGTCAGAACAGATAATGGGAAGGGGTAGGCTTACTGATATGTCAAAGTTGTGAACGATTTGGTCTAGGGTACGGCCCTTCTCATGGGTGGCCAAAGAAACAGATGGAAACATGTTGCAGGCCTGCAGCGCCTCCAACAAGGAAATTGTTTGAGGGTCTTCTCCATTGTCCATATGTATATTGAAATATCCCAGAATGAGGCAGTTGTTGTATTTTAAGGCCAGGGAGGTGGTGGCTCTATTAAGCGTAGTAATAACATTTTCAATAGCACTGGGAGATCTGTGAATCAGAAATCCAGCTATGCTATGATGGGGGGATAAGGCACAGCAGAAACCTAAGCAGTCTAGTTTTTTATTGTAAATTATGGCAACACCTCCCTCCTTCCCATTCGATCGGTCCCTCCTAAGAATTTTATAACCCGTAGGGATGGCCGAGGTGATAGTAGGGTTGGAGGCTTCAGACAGCCAGGTCTCAGTGAGAAATAAAAGATCAGACTGTTAGTCTAAAAGTAGGCCATAAATGTATGGTTCATGTTTTTGTATAGAGCGACAATTTAAAAGGGTGGCCTTTAAGTCCTCTGTTTTCTTATTGTTTTTATACTTATTGTTGCGTGGGAGGATATTGGGTGCGAGTTTCCTGGGCTGGAGGAGAGTCCAGTTGCACTTATTGCATCGAAAGTCTACCTCCAACATCGGATCAGCGGCTGTACAGTGACATAATGGTAGCCGCCTAAGGCTAAGCAGTTTTTCCCTATTGCAATATAGTGGAAGAAACTCACCGGAGGGGAACTGGGCAGCATGGCCGGTGCCGAACGCCTCCGGGCGCAGACAGGCTTACCTTCGGCGCCAGCGGCGCGCCCGCTGTGCACGTCCACTTAGCGCATCCGTTTGCATCGGGAATATATAGGCTAATGCCTATGATGCAAACTGGATCGCCAACGCAGCTGAGGAAGCGGAAACTGCATAGGCATAAGTGAGGAGCCCGATAGTAGCCCCAGCCCTCCGCACAATCGGCGTATCAGCCGTGGCGGACCAGGACTGGAGGACAAGCGAGATGCGAATCGAAGCAGCTAAGGAGGTGTAGGCAAGCTGAATCAAGTAAAGTGCAAGTGCGCGTAGGTAGGAGAAATTATTCAAAAGCACAGAGTAATTCAGCCACACATATACAATTTAAAAAGTATTAAAAACGTAGTAGCAGGGCAGAAAACCCTGAATCCTACACCTGTAAGCTGCACATGTCCATTTACATCGGGAATATATAGGCTAATGCCTAAGATGCAAACTGGATCGCTAGCGCAGCTGAGGAAGCGGAAACTGCGTGGGAAACAGGGGCTCAAATTAGATCATAAATTCAAAGGTGTCCTGAACAGGGGCCCCCAAAATATGTTTGGCCCAGGGCCCCCCAAATCCTTAAGATGTCCCTGATAATAGGTGTCCACCCCCACTGAAATTGGCAGGCTTGTGCAGGTATCACCAGCCTCAACAGAGATTCAGGTCCTGCATGTCTTGATCTAAGTCTTGCAGGTGAGTATGGTCTTTATATTTAGAGTGCTCTTTCTGTAACTGGGCAGTGGGCTCTGCACAGTTACTTTCTTCAAGCCCATGGCCGGCACCCACCAGATACAGCCACCCAATGAGCCAACCAAACAAGTGGCTACCAGCATGCCTGACTTGTGTCATAAATACAGAATGCTACTGTCCTAGTTATTCAAGATAACACTGTGGGAAACTGTGGTAAACTGTGGTTGATTGCTAGGGAGTTATCCGACAGACTGCTGCTGGTGTTTTACTTTGCATGTGAGAATGTTTTACTTAGAAGAATGAGGAACATATTTGAGAGCACAGACAATATGTCCTCATTTTAGCTTGCTGGGGAATTAACCATCATTTCTATGACAAAATGAACCCTCTCATTCTTGTCATTTCTAAAGGAAATGCTTTAGGTTTTACAACCTTGTTCTGGGTGGGCTCTGGTGTGACACAGATTTGTCATAAACAGAGATTGTTAGCAAAATGGTTGTTCATTTGAACACTGACGAAGCTGTAGTAGAACACTGGGGAGTTGAGAGAACAAACCACTGTACCCCAAAGGCAAACCACTCCAAAATGTACCTTAATCCGATCTCCCACATTAATCTGAATCGGAAAGGGTGTTTAAACTCAAATCCATGATGCAATGTGTCCAAGCATTAAGAAACCCGCTAAATCATCAGAATCAATAAAATGCGATTGCATAAAAAATTTCAATTTAAGAATAATTTGCGCTCACTCAGTAACTGAGTTCTAGACAAATGAAAAGTTAAAAATTAGAAAATAAGCAATACTATTTAATGTCATAAAAACTCTCAAAGGCAAAGTTATATAGAGTATGTAAAAATCCAAAAATATTCTAAGTCCCAATGTACCACAAAATAAAAAAAGGCCATCATCCAAAAGTCGTCTGGCTCAACCCAAATTCAGTTTTTTTTTGGTATAATTCTTGCATTAGAAATAAGAAATTTTGAAGAATCATAGTGGCGTGAGCAAATGTATAATTTCTTCCCCAAATCAGCTGAGCACATGAAATATTGCCATTACCTTAACACCTAAGCATTGTCTCATTTTCTTGAATAATTATTAAGCACCCTCTATGCTAATACAATCCAGAGATGTCCGCACAAAAAAGTTACATTTACAATGTCACACTGCTTGAATGAATATATTTCATGGACGCATCAGAAGACATCATAATGTTTCCAGTTACATCTGAGTTAGAAAAGTTCACTAAGAATAGACAAATACCAGCAGTGAAAAATATTCTAATGTATGCTGGCTTAACTGTCTTTTGCAGAGCTTGTGGGGAATGGATGAGCATGAGGGGAAAGCACTAACTGAGTGACAGACATGGCTTGCATCCTAATTAAAATGACGTTTTGCACAAAATGAGGCCTAAACTAAACACATCATAGGAAATCCATTAAAAAATCAATGATATGAAATCCATCTGCGAATGTGAAATTGTGTGTGTAAATGCACATTGCACATTGTTAATGATGCTCAAAAATATATATCCATACTATTTTTGCAGAGTTAACTGACATATCGCTGCTAGTGTTGAAAGTACATGTTTCAGTCTGCATGTCAGAATGTTTTACTGACAAGAATGGGAAAGATATTAGAGAACTCATTGAAAACAAGTCCTCATTTTAGCCTTTTAGTGCTTGAACCATAATTTCTACAAACAAAAACAAAGCCCCTCATTTGGTTTATTTCTAAAAGAAATGCTTCATTTTTTAGAGCTTTGAGTCCATGAAGAGGGCAATAGGTGTGCCACAGTGTTTTCATAAGTGCAGAATCTTGGCACTCGAGTTGTTTATTAGGACACTGTGGTAAAGCTGCAGTAGGACACAAGTGACAGACCACTTCTGGTGTTGGAGGTACATGTTTTACTAAGAATATTAGTCTTTATTTCCACAATAATAAGGAACATAGCGCAAACATATAGAAAATGTGCTCTAATATTAAAATTCGGAGCACCTTTCACAACAGCTATGAGAAAAAAAGCCTTCTCGTTCGCCATCCATGCACATTTTTCTCAGCTATCATTTCATTGCAAATCTTATAGTGATATTATTAGCAGAATCATAGATGTCATGAGTGATTTAATATATAGGTAATTTACAGTGCATGGCAAGGGAGCGAGTTACGTTATCTTAGGGGCACAGGCTATAGTTACCAGAGATAACCCTGACTGGTAAAGTTCAGTGATTTTGTACTTTTAAACCTGAAATTGTCACTTAACTATAATGTTAATTTAACCTTTGTTTTTTGCAGTGAATTTCTAGTTTTTTTTTGTAACATAAGTAATATTTTGTTACCATCTGTAAAGTCAACCTTGGCCATTTGTGGTGGGGGTTTTGCCACAGGGCCTGGTGAGCACCCCAGAGGTAGGCAACCCCATGCCACACACTTCTTTTGGCCATGGGCAGCTTGAGATTGGCCAATGTAACATTTTATAGTTACCTTAGGGCAGGAGTTATAGTTACCAGAAACACTTATAACTGGTGAATTGTGCATTCTTTTACTGTAAGGCAGGTGCATGCCATTAAAAAATGCATGAGAAAAGGTAAAAATTAAGGAAGGAAAATAGTTTAATATAAAGCAAAAGAAAAGTAAGCCTTATCTCTGCAATGCTAAGGGAGGTTTGGACATTTTTGACAGGTTGGGCTTGCCATTGAACTTTGATGAGTTCCGGCGGCCATTTTTAAATGGGATACTGTTACAAAGCATGGCAGTTCATGGGGGTGGCCATATTTTAAGGAAAAAATGATCGTTCTGTTCACTCAGGCTCACTGATGTTAGTCAGCATTGAGAATCAGCTGTTTGTAGTGGTGTATTTTGAGTACTGTGGTTCGTTAAGTGTATATTATAATTTTGGAGAAAAAATATTAGAGTTTCCTAATGCTGGAGATGAATATTGTTGAAGAGATGAGTTTAGATAAGAAAATGCAGGCTTGCATTCACAAAGTTGTCTCAACGTTATCCCCCATTTGGGAAAAAAAGATTGATGAATGTGTGGAAAGAATGCTTCCCAAGGTAAGCATCAGGAAGCTTCAGACAAAGGAGGAAGATTTTTGAATTGTGAAGGAGGTAGAGTTGAAGGCGTCAGGTTCTGATACCAGGCGTAAGGTCACACAAAAAAGGAAGCATGTGGAAAGTAGAGCTATGGCTTAAATGGTTAAGAATTATTGTGAAGTAGCTCAGGCAAATTAGAAAAGATGAACTCATGTGCAGTTAAAGGAAAGAGTGGCTATAAAAGCCAAAAGAATTCATCACAAGGCGATAGCTTGTGATGAGACTTCATCAAGAGGAGATGTCGTAATAAGTTGTTCCTCGTAGTTTGAGGACTCGGAGGTAGAGGAGTTGGAATGAAAAAAAGGAAAAATTGATCTGACTAATAAAGAAGAGGGATTGCTTGATCCATTGGGGAAAAGTATTTTTGTCCACATTTGATACAACATCCTCAGTCCCCTCAATGGACACCTATGGAGCATGTTGTGCAATAAGTGCTATACTCGTTGATACATGAAATTTCCAAAGAGGTATGCAGTAAAATGCATTCAGAGTGTCCAAGGCCTTCCTTGGAAGACAACATTACATATTCCCCTGAATTAGATGCACAAATGCTGGCATTCCTAAATAGGTACGGTAGAGATCCAAGAAGGGGGTTAGGGGAAGGATTAAATGGATGCCAGGGTAGGTTCCTTGATATTTTTGGACCCATAACTAAATTATTTTGACTTTTGTGAAGATTCATATGTAAATGGGTTAAAGATTAATGTAGAAGAGCTGAGGCAATGGGTGCAAAGGTCGGTTAGCCTTCTGGGCAATGCAAATGCAGCATTATGTACTGAGAGGAGAAAGAGCATACTCTCGAAGATTCATCCGAAACTTGCCGAGTTGGGAAATAAAGAGGCTGGTGTGGAGATGAATTTGTGATGGACATTGCCAAATATATTGGCTCATTTAATTTTATACAAATGTGTAAGGTTTTTGGCAGGGCTGGGAGAGCACATGTTTGGCTTACCGGCTGAGAATATGGGATCACAAGAACATCATTCTCATGAGACTTCAGACCCTCCAGTTGATATTACAAATAGGGATTTTATCCCTAGAGACAAAGAGGAAGAGGATGGTCCACAAGGGGCAAAATATGAGTAAAAGGGCAAAAGGTATGTTTGCAAAAAAGCATGTTACGTTACACAGTTAAAGTTGTGCGGCAGACTTCGCACTTTGTTGCACATTGGAAGGAGATAACATCAAATCAGTGGGTGATTCAGACAGTGCTGGGTTAAAAAATAGAGTTTGTAAAGGAAGCAGAGCAGAGGAGTTACCCAAGACAATTAAGATAATCAGAAAAGTGGATAAAACTGGTAGATCAGGAGGTGGAAGCTGTATGAGAGAAGAGAGTAATAGAGAGATGCATGAAGAACTCAATGGGGTTTGTAAGCAATATATTTTTGGAACAAAAAGAAGGACAAAGGGATGAGACCAGTAATAAACCTAATAGATCTAAACGATTCTGTTCAGTACAATCATTTCAAGATGGAAGGAATCAATTTGAGACTGGTTCACTCACTTCTTGTTGAACTCACGGGTGGGTGCCTCTATTACGTGAGGGTGGATTACCATAAAAATACATTAAAGAGCTACTAAGGAGCAACATGGATCACTCACGGGGTGAAAAATTCCTTTTAGTCACAGCAAACACATTTCGGCAAACTGCATTTTTCAATCCCGTTATCATAAATGAAGTTGACACCATTGTGCTAGTTTTAAAAGTCATGTGAGTAGCTCCCATTGGAAGATTATAATGTGACAACTGAGAAAAGACTGTCCATCCAAGTTCAAATGCTCTGTTTCTTGGCAGTCATATCAGCGTGATGTTTCTCTCATATGATCCCAATGGTAATGCCCTTTTCTATGGCTTTGTGGTTTCTGGAGCCCAAGATCCTTTGATGAGTTTAGAAGTCTCAGAAGATAATCCTGACACTTGCCATATTCTCTTGAAATCATCCACGTCATAAACTGCATCTGACCCTTCAGAAGCAATTAATCACATTCTCCTACTGGATTCACCAATAATCTCACAGAATCTGTTAGAAGCACTGGATCGTCCACCAGCAAGCTTATCACATCCGGAAACCACACTTTAGTGGGCCAAAACAGAGCTACAGGCAAAAGATCTGCCTGCTACCCTCTCACCTTCATCAATACTCTCTGAATTCATGAGAAAAAGGGAAACACATAATTGAACACCTGACTCCAAGCCTGCAAAAATGCATCGAACGCACACACCTCCGGAATTGGTTTCCAACTGCAAAAATTTGGCAGCTGTGCATTCGGTTTGCTTGTAAAACGTTCCTTTTGAAAAGGACTTAATCTCATCTCTAACACTCTGAAGACCTCCCTGTTCAACATCCAATCGCCCGAGTCCCACACATTTCTCAAAGTCCAATCTGCCACACAAATTGCTGAGCCCCAAAATATGCTGTGCCTGTATCATAATGTTCTGATTTAGGCAAAACTGCCAAAATTCTATGCCAATTCTGCCAGTGCCTTCGACCGTTTCACATATCTTATTGCTGACACATTATCCATCTTCAACAACAGGCAACACTGCACCTGTTCCTTACAAAACTCTTCACTGCAAACGATACTGCCAACAGCGATAGATAATTTATATGCATCTCCTTCTCCTGAAGTGACCATATCCCTCCTGTTGTTTTCAGACCACATCTCACTCCCCAGTCTTGAAGACTGGCATCTGATTCTATTACTATATCTGGTATTGCGCCAAGAATTTCTCTACCATTCCATTCATCCATATTCTCCTTCAAGAATTCTGAATCCTTTCTCGCATTCAAACTCAACTGAATTGTTTGGGAGTACTTCAGTCCCCTCCTGAGATGTTGAGCCTTTAATCTCTGCAGTGCAGTTCAACAAGAAAGGGTAGAATTGTGATTGCGGTGTTCATTTGTTCCTGCCTGAACCGCTGCACTTGAAGCTAAGGTAGCACTGAGTTTGTCGACAAAGGCCGTGATTTCTTAAATTTTGGGATGAACAGCCATTTGACTGACACCTGAGAAAAGTGCTACATGATGTCTTTGGGTTGCAGCTGGATGAGGGGTACATTCTTTGGATGCATTCACCATGGATGAAATTACTTGGCCCCATACAAGATAAGTGACAGCCCATTCAGGGTGCATTTATGAGGCAGAACTGTATTGATATTGCCAGCAGCGTGATAAAGAGAGAATGCTTACCTGATATTTTTAACCTAATTAAGGTGAAACAAACTACTGGTGCATTGTGACCTTTATTCTTGCTGATTTAAAAATGTGGGTATTTCCATTGGAATCATATGAGAGAAAAATCACACTGATATGGCTGCTCCCTTAGGCTGCTGCACCACGGTACCCAGTAGGGCCGTCAACTTGAGAGAAGAGGAGAGGGACAATGTGGGCAATTCCCCTTCCTCTGGAGAGGGGACAGGGTGAGGGTGATATGGATAGGAAAACAATTGCAGAATCATAGAGGGAAAGATATTGGCAAGAAATATATCGATGGAGATACCTTAAATTCAAGCAACAATTCTAGGGATGGGTCTTAAAGTCTTTATTAACACAGTTAATGTAAATGGCATATAAAATAAGCAAAACTATGGTGGACTAATAGGATGATTGACTTCATTTTCACCACAAAATATATTTCTCCAGGAAACCCATCTTAAGACAAATAACCTAAGCTCTTCATCCCTAAATGTTTTTCTCAAGCATATTTTGCTTTGGGTTGGACAACAATAAGGTGAGTAGCCATCTACTTTGGGCAAGGGATAGATTGGGAAATACCTCAAGTCCAGAGAGACCATTATGGTAGATGGATATGGATATGGGTTGCATCAATTGTAGACAATACCACAGCTATTATGAAGATTAATGACCTATCGAGAGAGGCAATGGGCCCTATAATTATAGGGGGATTTAAAAAAAGTTCAAGACTTTGAATAAAACAAATAAACAACTGAAACCTAGGACTAACAAAGTATTAGATGTAATAAAACAAGATTATCAATTAATCGATCCATGGCGAAGTGCTTATGGGGAAATTTTGCAGCATACTTATTATACCCGTCAATACCAGTTTGCCTCTCGCATTGATGTTTTTCTTATCTCTCACTCCCAGAACTGTCTTAACTCAGAAATATGGGCCAACTTATTTTCAGATCATTCGCTGGTTAAAATTGTAATAGAATTAGATGTAAGAAAGAGGGGAAGGTCCAGGTGGCAGATGGATCGACTCCTTTTTACAAACCAGCAATGGATGGATAGCAAAGAAAATGGCTAAAAGAGATCTTTCACGTCAACAAGGGTACAGCAATGCTCTTTTCTGTCTGGGGGCTTTTAAGGCCTCGGTGCATGGGCAAATTATGCCTTTTATGGTTCAGCAATCAAACACCAGAGGGCACATGTAGCTGAACTTCAGCTGGCAGTTAATACTGCTTTGTTGAGGAAAAGTAATTCCCTGGGGGATAAACATCTAGGTCAGGGGCATTGAAATAAAGCAAAACAGAAGTTAAGGGAATTCTTTATTATAGAAGAAATAAATGGTTCATGGTCATTCCAGCAGAGAGTTTATGAGGAAAGCGAAATGGTAGAATCAGCCGCCCTTAATCTGGAATCTTCTATAGTGAAAGCCTTAGATATAGCCCTTCCTCTTATTCAGGTACACATAAAAAATAAAGCCTCTCCATGGTTCTCTGCCTCTTTAAAAGGTCTTAAACAACAAACTCGGGCAGCCGAATGTCAGTGGAGGAAATCCAAATCTGAAGAACATCGCAGGAAATATCAACAACTTCATTTAATTTACATTAATAATATTAAATCCTCAAAAAAGGCCTACCTCACACAGCGTATCAATAACGCGGCCCATTCTAGTAAAGAATTATTTAAAATATTAAAGGAATTCACCATTCCCATGGTTGAACAATCCTCCTGCGTGCCCATTCCTAAGCTAAGAAGGGCTAAGAAGCTCCGATGGTATGTCCCTGGACGCTCTTTGCGATCTAGTTCTGGATTTTCTCTTGCCCAGCCACGTATCCGCACGGTACGTAATGGAGGTCGATCCTTCTCCTATCTTGCCCCTTTTTGGTGGAATCAACTTCCTGTGGAACTAACCTCTATAACTAACCATCTATTCTTCTGCAGAAAACTTAAGACCTGGCTTTTTGCCCTCTAACTTAGGTTGGGCCTTCAGTTGATGTTTCTTTTTTTCCTTTGTCTTTGGCTGCAAGGCGCCCTGAGACCAATTGGTGATATGCGCGCTATATACAAATATCTGACATTGACATTGACATTGAGGAAACTTTTAGTCTGGTTGAGCAAAGTGAAGCAGGAAGCTCCAGCAATTATT
Organism: Triturus cristatus; assembly: GCF_964204655.1. Classification (NCBI taxonomy): domain Eukaryota; kingdom Metazoa; phylum Chordata; class Amphibia; order Caudata; family Salamandridae; genus Triturus; species Triturus cristatus. The sequence continues at coordinate 1,709,663,142 of NC_140590.1, forward strand.
GAACTTCTGGAGCCAGGGACGAGGACCCTAGTGTCTGAGAAGAACATGATCGCTAAAATCTTTCTAGATCATTACAATGAGCTATATGCAACTAAATATATGGTCTCGAAATAAGAAATACTTCGATACTTTTACAATATAAACCTGCCACAGTTATCAATTACGCAGGCAAAAGAGATGGCTGCAGATATCACAGCAGCCGAAGTTCAACAGGCCTAAGCCTCAATACCAGGAGGGAAGGCCTGCGGTAATGACGGCCTTCCAACAGACTTCTATAAGGTGTTTTTTGGAAGAGTTAGCACCGTTTTTGCTTGAGCTTTTTAACTATGTCAAGGTAGGAGGTGAGGTTCCATTAACTTTTGAAGAATACAACATTGTTAGTTTTGTTAAGAAGGGTAAAAATCCCAGGGGTGTCAATCCATATAGGCCAATAAGCCTGATCAATACTGACTACAAAATGTGTATGAAAATCTGGGCAAACTGATTCATTCTAGCTGCACAGAATGCGATCCATAAGGATTAGACAGGGTTTGTGGAAGGCAGGTCATTCAACACAGGAGTTTTAGTTCAAGCACATTACTTTTTTTAATATTAATCAAACACCAACGCTTTTTTTAATGATGGTCGACGCAGAGAAGGAGTTTGATCTGTTGTATTGGCATGCTCTCTTTTATGGTCTTGGAAGGATCGGGATTCCTCCGCAGATCATCAACATGCTACAGAATATTTATCAAGGGGCCCAGGCTCAGGTCTTTATAAACTCCAACCTAGCTGGTACCGTCGATATAAACTGGGGAACTCAACAGGGGTGTCCCTTATCTCCTGTATTTTTCACCTTTTTTATTGAACCTCTGGCCATTAGGATACGCGATAACTTGGAGATTAATCTCTTCCATGCTCGTGACGGCCGGGAGCCATCACGCGTCACGGTGGGTGTGTGCGCACGACAGCTCCCGGCCGTCTGAATCCTCGCCCACTAATGAAAACGCCCGCACAGCGTGGGAATTCCGCGTGCATGGAAGGGGTTAAAACACCAATAGGAGGAATGTCGAAATTAAAACTGTTTGCGGACAACATTATTTTGTATTTTAGACCTGAAAAAAAGAATTTTGAAATGATATTGAGAGAATTTGCGCAGTTTGAATTAATTGGGGGGTATAAAATCAATCATAAGAACACTGATATTTTGTTGCTTAAGGCATCTAGTGATTTGCTTCCAGAAAATCTTTCCCCTGATCCGATTCGATATTTGGGGATATATGTCACTAAGCAATATGTGGAAATTTATAAATTAAATTATGGGGCTATATTGAAAAAGAACAGTTTATTTGGAATAAGAAGGTGTCAAGGGTACATTTCCTTGTAGTCCAACTTGACAATAATTGGGTGGGGCTCGCACTACCTCAAATCCATACGTAGTATGCAGCATCCTTTTTTAAGGATGATAGTGCATGTAATTGACAGGAAGGGATTCTTGGGCAGCTTTTTTTTGGACAAGATGATTCAGGAAGCTGGGTCTCAGTTTCTGGTTTTCATAAAGACAGCAAAACTTCCCAAAAAAACTAGATACAAGACACTGCAGGAGTTTCTTATTTGCCTTCAGGCATTTTACTCCTTGAAGGCTCACTCTGCAGGATACAAGTACCTGAAGCTTACCGAATGTAAAAGCTTATGCCTCCAAATCTAGATTAGACATTTGAGGTTTTAAAGAGCAGGGTCATTTTATTATTGGAGAGACAATAATCAATTGGCAGGAGGTCCAAGCTAGATGTGGAACCGGTGTAAGCTCTTCTTTTTTGGCTATCTTCAGATTATACAACTATTTAATAAGTACTGTCTTCCATCTAGCACAGGTGCCACACCTGCTATAGCCGCTCTTTTTAGAACAAAGCTTAGAGAGGTGGGAAACTGGGATCGGCTATTATGGAGCCAAGGAGAGTCCCTCTTGGTTAACAACTTTCTAGAGAGGATCAAACACGAAACGCAATGTAGCTTCTCTGATCTTGAGTGGCAAGCTATTTCGCAATAAAGCAGCAAGGCATTAAGAGGGGCACATTTTAAAAGAATGTCATTTTTATCACGCTGGATGGCATATTATACTCCCAAAACGCTCCATAAGATGCATCCAGAACAATGTTACTGCGAAAATAAGCAGCACTGAACAAGCACACTCTTTTCTTCGGCCAAACAGGTTCATTAATAGTTCATTTAATTGATGGCGTCATTCTTGATTATGTGCATCACAAGTCACCTTTCATTTTCAAGCTGCAAGAAATTCGAAACCGTCTCTGCTAGTTTAATGAGCATATAAACTGACCAGGAGTGGCGCAATCTCGCACATGCTGAAGCTTAAATATCACCTAAACTGTCTGAGCCACCACTGATGCTGTTCACATCCCGTCTTGCTGCCAAATCTTAGGGCGACACATAAATCAACAAGTCACAGAGTGAGGAATGACCAATCTCTCCAAAATATATAAAAAGTCCCCAGTTCTCACCGCACAGCAAATGCTTAACTTGGTGCCCAGTTCCAGATCCCGAGTGAAGCCACAAGCTTAGTCAGGGCTTTAAGTGGGATGAAAAAACTGGAGGGTCTCTCAAAGGGGCGTGGCCAAATGCAATTAAGGGCGTGGCTTAAAACAAGTAAGCTAAAATCTGTGCTTAGCATAGTGTGCTGCCCGACTTGTATTTTGCTGTTTGTGTCATTGCTTCCAGATATATGATACAACAATTAACATCATACCTACAACAAGTCAGGACTATTGGCTTTGTTAATGGTTTGTTGCATAAGATAAATAAGCAGAAACTATGGCTTGTATATAATATTGAAAAAGCTTCCACTTAAAGCCCTGGTGAAACCACGACAATGTTGCTGCTCCTAAGTTTCAAAAAGAGAAGGAAAATTCTGAGAGAAAATGACTCTCTTTAAAGGATTTCCCTTCCCCTACAACGCTCACCTGGTGTGATGTCATGCCGTAACTTCTCCACTAGTGAGAAGTGAGCAGTGTGAGCACGTGCACATCGATGTGCCTGCTGTCACTACAGGTCCGGAAAAAAAAACAGACCGCCTGGGCCAGAGCAGAAAACAGAGCCCGAAAGAGACCCGTTTCAAGGCCCTCTTTAAAAAACTGCCGGTGCTCAGACCCACTGAGACCCGGCCCACTTAAAGCCCTGGGCTTAATGCAGAGGAGCAGAGCCGCTGCCAAGAAAGTCCTCAGACTCCCAGTGCCACGCCCACTTCACCTACGCCAGCACCTCGTCTTCAGCTTCCCAAAGCCAACTCTAGGGGCTCCTCGACTTAAGGTTCCGACCTGTTGACAAAGTTATTCGTGGTTTAAACGGCGTGCACCTGAACACTGGTGGTGCATGTACAAATGCCACCGCTGGTGCCTTAAAACATCAAAACTTCACCCTAAATCCCCCTTTAAGAAGCTGCATGCACACAGAAGCTGGAGAAGTAAATCCATTTGATAAGGCAAGTCCAATAATGTCACTCCATGACACAGAGAGATGTATTTCAGCTGTTCAACAGCTTTTCTATCTGTGTCTTTGTGTCATAGACATAGAAAATATACTATGTCTAACCATAGGCAGTGATACTAAATGCTGCTCACATGATCATAGACATAGAAGTCAACAAATTGGCAGCATTAATATGTGTATAAATGCATATATCCACAAGAGGATCTGGGATGACTAAAAGCCGGAGTTATTATCGGAATGGGAGGCTCTGAATGAGCAACATTTTATTTGGAGCAAATTCAGGAATGTGGCTTGTAATTATCAAACTGGAGGGCGATGAACTATTAATTAATAATTCATTTGAGAGCTACAGTAAAACCCACATGGGACATGATGATTTGCAGGCCCACCATTACCAAAATGCATTTCAGCTCACAGCAAGTCACAATGGGGGTGGAACTATTACTCAAGTTAATCAGGCGGCTGCTTTGTCCGCCAGTTTGCTCCTTAGCGAGCAGCCTGTGAGCAAGGACTGTGAAGTGCGAATCGCGTTAGGATCCTTCAAAATGTTTTAAAGTCAGTAGCTGTTTTTGTATACAAATATATATATATATATACACGTATATATATATATTCACTGAAAAAACCATAGGTTTCACACATGTTATAGTTAGCTGTACATTTCACTCGTAAAAAACCAATGAAATTCCCCCGTTATAGTTAGTGCAGGCAACTATAACTCACGCGACCGCAATCTTCTGCTGATGCTAATACTGTATTTTGACACTTATTTGCCCATGTCTTCTTCCATTAAATTTTAGCTATACATATATTACAAATATATTTTTTTCATAAAGACACATATGTCATCAGCAGAAGATTGCGGTCGCGTGAGTTATAGTTGCCTGCACTAACTATAACGGGGGAATTTCATTGTTTTTTTACGAGTGAAATGTACAGCTAACTATAACATGTGTGAAACCTATGGTTTTTTCAGTGAATTTGCAAGGTTTTTTAAATGCTAATTCCTAACTATAACGTGTGTGAAAACTATGGTTTTTTCAGTGAATTTGTACGGTTTTTTAAATGCTAAGTTACTTTACGTCATTCGTGGCGTGCGCGCCCAGTTAACGCAGTTCGTTCCGTGCGTGCACAGTGAGCGCGCGGTGCGCACTTTACACAGTTAGTGCTGTGCACGCACGGTGGTCACGTTATGCGGGATGGGCCATGTACGCACGATGCGCTTCGCACACCGTGCGCACATGGGGGACATACTAAGCGCATCTTTGTGAAATGTATTCTTTATTAATTTTACAAATGCTATATGCCATGTACTAATGGTGACCTTCGGGCACCATTTGCACACGGGGTGGGGAGTGTGTGGATATTTTTTTTTTTTTTAAATTTTTACCGTACGCGTACAGTAAGCGTAATCGGCGAATTTTCGAAAAAAAAAAAAAAAATTTTTTGGGCTTGGGGGTTGTTTGGGGACCCTTATATCAATGCTGGGTGGTTAGGATCTCAAGAAACTGCCCCTTTAGACATTTTTTGGCTTCATCTTTGCTGCCCAACTCAGAGAGCGAGAGAGAAAATGGCGGCGGCTGCTTCCTGGTTTCGACCGATTCGAATGTTTACTAAGATCTAAGAGCCAATCAAAATCGAGCTCGCGCACGCCACCGTACGCGTACGGTAAGCGCACCGTAAGCGCACCGTAAGCTGGCTCAGATATATATATTGATTTAAAGGCTATTTTCTCAGAATCTACTGAACAGATTTACACCAAACCTACAAAAGGCACTTCCTTGACCTGAGGACTACCTCTCTGCCAAATTTCAAGTAATTCTGTTCAGCCGTTCGGGCTGTAGCTGTGTCTAAAGGTCCTATGGAAAAATGCATGGGAAAAACGCGTTTTGGGACCCCCCTTTTATCTCAGCCCCCGCTTGACGAATCCCCCCGAGACTTTCAGGGTAGGAGCGGAGCGTAGCGCCCCACCTATTTTGAAAATTTCGCGAGGATTCGTCGACCGGCGCCAAAGTTATTCCAAATAGAATGTTGCGGTTTTCCTATGGAAACAGGGTCCTAACTATAACTACCTACTGGCGACCGCCAGTAGGTAATATATATATATATATATATATATATATATATATATCCACAACCAATGCTCACCTTAAAAAAGCAAGCGGGGGGGCATGGCTTAGGTGCCTTCGGAGATGGCCGCCAGGTATGTGAGCTCCGCGACGGTGTGAGATGAGGGAATGTCTCCAGGCTGTCATTTTTCAACGTTGGTGCATGGAAACCTCTGCTGATATCATCGGAAGTGTAGCTACACACTATGCGCTGCCGAGACGGATGTTTGGTGAGCTTCAGGACATCTTTTCTCAGCTAATACCACTGCGATGTACTCGCGGCCGCCATTTTGTTTTTCGTTTTCGAAACTTTTTTCCCGCGTTTGATGCCTCATTACCTCAGAAACTGCCTATTTTCTGCAGGAATGCCTATTTTTTATTGAAATGACTGCCTAACATTTCATTTTACTTCACTGTCTTGAGACCCCTTTATTATTATTATTCTTGGCTGTTCAGTTCCATTTTCAACACTGCAGATTAATTGTTACATCTGGAAAATCTATGCTCCGTGGCTGGTTATTTCTATATTTGGACAATAAGCTGATCATTTTGGGGCCATTTTCTCAGGACAGGATTCCCTCTCTGTCGCTTTGCAAGTCTACCAGTTCTCTTGGAGGACAGTACTATTTGGTTTGAAATTTTTGAAACTATTCCCAGTACTCTAACACAGTTGCGGAGTGTCTTGTCTTGTACTTGGTAGATTTTACTTGTCAGAATTTTGCTGGATATTATTTATTTTCAATTTGCAACATGGCCACTTCTCGGAGTAACCGTAAAGAGGTTCCACAACCCAATGCTGCCTCTTTAGAGGACTTCAATCCTTTTACTATTTTACAAGAAAATGTCGATGATGTCTACAGTGATCCTACAAGTGCAAAGGGTTCCTATTCTTCTACTTCTCTAATAGGCGAGAAACAGGGTTCTAAAATACCTTCCTCAGTTCCCTTCACGCCTAGAAAACGGGGTAAAGCGAACCCCCCTTCTCCTACAAATTCCTCTTCACCTCTTTCGTTGGAACTTCTTCTTGACGAGATTCGCGCCCTCAAGCCCTATATGGAAGAAACTAACACTCGTTTGCAGAGCTTGGAAGACAACTGGTCTCACACTGAGCAACGAGTCGATGTTCTGGAGAAAAGGATTGACTCTGTTCAAGACTTCGCTATGCAAGTTCCTCTTATGCATAAAGAAGTTAACCATCTTAAACAACAGATTGAACAGTTGGAAAATCGTAATAGGCGCAACAATTTACGCATTTATGGTCTAGCTTAAGGACTTGAAGGTTCTAACGCAATATCCTACTTTCAATCCTTTCTTCCAACTCTTCTTGGTCTTCCAGATTCTCCGCCATTGAATATCCAGCGTGCACACCGTTTGGGTCATCAATCCAACTCTGCATCTCCCTCAACGAAGCCCAGAGGAGTAATTCTGTATTTCCTAGAATAAACGGATCTTCTTAAAGTCTTGCAGGCGGCCAAACAGAGAGGAAGGATTTCCTGGAATGGTTCCAATCTCTTTTTTGCTCAGGACTATGCCAAAATATCTGCTGATCGTCGGAAGAAGTTCTTAGATATGCGACCAGCACTTCGCAGTTTAAATGCTCGTTATGGTTTATTCCATCCCTGTCTCTTCAAAGTGACTTATAACAACAAAACAACCAATTATGAAGATCCTGCTGTACTTCAACGATTCTTGGATTCTTGTCAAGGAGTCTCTATGGACATTTCCAAATCATAATTTGATGTGATCATTTTTGTTTCTATTGTTTCATATTTGTTTTATATTTGTCCACAAATGTGAATTTCTTATCTTTCAGTCATTTTTTTTTTGTATGTCTTGGTGTTATTTTATTGTTTTTCATATTAACTTATATTTTCTTTTCATCCTTCCTAGGTTGTGGTTTCTTTGCTCCCTTGCTTCCGGTGTTCTTCATTATGCCTGGGTGTCATTCCCTATTGCTCCTCGTCTCGTGACCTCTTGCCTGGCGTTTTGGCCCTCCCTATGTGGCTCCACCTACCCCGACACTTTTATTTCTTGTGTGGTATGTTTTTCTCTTATTGTATTGATATATCACTTGTCAATTTTGTTGTGTCTTTTTGTTTCCTGTTATCTCCAATCCTTCCCTCCTTTTCTCCTTACTCCCTCATTTTAACTTTTTTCTCAACTTTTACTTTCTGTCTCTTGTATACAGCGTTTTTTCTCTTTTTTTCACTCTTTTATCGCCTCCGTAATCTTATGTATCCCTCACTACTATTTCTTTATATTATTTGTTGAACACTTTATATTACTTTTGCATATATACATGGTAAGCCTGGTTGTAAAAAATTGTTTCGATTTATTTGTTATAAAATTCTGATGTCGTTAAATATTGTATCTTGGAATGTTAGAGGTTTGGGTTCTCCTATCAAACGTCAACGAGTTCTGTCACACATTGCAAGTTTGAAAGGAGATATTGCTCTTTTACAGGAGATTCATTTACCGGATGCTGAAATAATTAAACTACGAAGGAATTGGGTAGGTCATGTTTTTGCCTCTCCTGGTTCAGGAAAACGTAATGGCGTTGCTATTCTTTGTCACAAACGCTTGGATGTCCAGCTCTTAAAACAAGATAATGACTCTGCCGGCAGATGGGTGGTGATTTCCTTACTGATCAACAAGATTCCTCTTACTATTTTCAATATCTATGCTCCCACTACTCAAGATAAATTGGTTTGGCCCCAAATGCTTTCCCTTTTAATGCAATGCACCGATGATTATTTGATTTTTGGTGGAGACTGTAACACAATTGTAGATCCCTTTATTGACAGGAACTCCAATTCTAGGTTTGTCCCTTCCTCTATGCACTCTCAATTCACTTCCACTATCTCTCAAAGATCTCTAGTAGATTCTTGGAGACTTTGTCATCCCACACTACAAGAATATACTCACTATTCACCTGCTCATTCTACACAATCTCGAATAGATTATCTCTTTATTTCCAAAGCTTTACTTCAACACGTCTCTCATTCAGATATAGGAGCTATTCTACTTTCTGACCATGCCCCAGTTTCCTTATGTTTAGATCTACTTCCCCCTATTAAAGGTACCAGACGCTGGAGATTTAATAATTCTCTTTTGTTAGACCCTAAGTTTAACTCAGCCTTTATAGAATATGCCTCCTTATTTTTTGAGGAGAATGAATCCCCTCAATTGTCTCCTCAACTTGTATGGGACTCCTTTAAAGCTGCCTCTAGGGATTTTATTATATCCTTTGTTGCTCACAAGCGACGTGCAGCTTCTTTTTCATCTCAGGCTTTAAATCTACAAATTAAAAAATTGGAACACCGTTATTATCTAACAAATAGCCAATCTACTTTAGAAGAACTAATTAAAGCCAAACTTTCCTTTAACAAATTGTCTACTGACTCTGCAAATCTTTATCTACTTAAATCATTTGCTAAATTTTATAGTGCAAAAAATAAATCTGGCAACCTTCTTGCTAAATATCTCAAAATTAAAAAGGAACGTACTAAGATTGATTCTATCATATCTTCATCTAATACCGTACTTCGTAAGGACGAAGACATTCTTTTAGAATTTTCCAACTCTTACAGAGCACTATACACTCCTGAGTCTCCTCCCTCTCTATCTGACATCGACCAATATCTAGCTTCTATTCCTCCACCTCCTTCTTTAGATGTGGATTTTTCCTCTTTAGAAACTGATATACAAGCTAAAGACATTCTTAATGCTATTCAGTCGCTTAAAAAGGAGAAAGCCCCGGGACCCGATTGTTTTACTATAGAATTTTATACACACTTTTCCAAGTTACTTATTCCCAAATTGCTACAATTATTTTGGTTTTTTATATCTTCTCGAAAATCTGACGGCTCCTTTCAAGAGGCTTTGATTTGTCTCCTTCCTAAAGAAGGTAAAGATCATACACTGTGCAAAAATTACAGACCTATATCTTTAATCAATTTAGATTATAATATTTTTGCGAAGATTCTTGCGCTAAGCCTCGAGAATATTCTACCACAACTAATAGGTAAAGAACAATGTGGTTTCATTAAAGGTCGCCATCTCTCCGATAATACTCGTCTCTTTTTCAATGTCCTTAGTAAATCTTATTCCCTTAAATCTTCGTTAGCCGCTGTGGCTTTAGATGCTGAGAAGGCTTTTGACCGGGTTGATTGGCAGTTTATCTTTTCAACTCTTACTTGGTTTGGTTTTGGTCCTAAATTTCTATCTTATGTCTCCATGCTTTATTCTTTTCCTAGATCATTTATTTTAGCCAATGGGCTTGTCTCTTCTTCTTTCCCTCTTCTCAGAGGTGTCAAGCAAGGTTGTCCTCTTTCTCCTCTTTTATTCATCTTGGCTCTTGAACCCTTCTTATCTAAAATCCGGATGAACAATGCTATTACTGGTTTCCCTTATGGTGATAACCATCTAAAAATTTCGGCATATGCTGATGATATTCTTTTATTTATATCTAATCCTCAAACTTCTTTACCGACTTTTCTTTCAGAAGTCTCTGCCTTTTCATCAGTTTCGGGATATAAACTCAATGTAGACAAATGTGAAATTCTTCCGTTAAATAAATATTGCTTGCATGCTGATTTTATATCTTCTTCCTTCCACTGGAGCCCTACGAAGATTAAGTATTTAGGGTTATGGTTTACCCCCTCTATTAAGGATACTGTATCATTAAATCTTAACAACCTCCACTCAACTTTGGCCAACTCTACTTCGCGATGGCATCCCTTATTTCTATCTTGGTGGGGTAGACTAGATTCTATCAAAATGATGTTGGTCCCTGTAATTTTATTTTTCTTATCTAATCTTCCAATTAATATTCCTAACTCTTGGTACAAAAAAAATACTCTATTTTATCAAAATTTCTGTGGCAGAACAAAAAACCTAGGATGTCTTTCTCTAAGCTTAAACAACCTAAACATTTAGGTGGTGTTAATTTCCCTGATTTTGCATCATATCATACCTTCTTTTTTCTTAAAAATTCCTCTTCGTTGCTATCACAGAACGCGTCTGATTTGGTAGCTTTACCTTTGTGGGTAGAAATTGAATCTTATTTTATTTATCCTCTCTCTTTTGATGAATTTTTATCCTTATCTAATACTCCTCAGAAATTCTCTCTCCCCATTCTTAAACATGCTCGTAAAATTTTCCACCCACTTATGCGAGATGGCTTAAATGAGCGAGACAGCTTTTTGCAGTATTTGATTTGGTATAACAGACATATTATGATCAAAAATAGAACCCTTTTTTGGAAGGACTGGTTCCATCTTGGTCTTAGATGGACTCACCAGCTTTTCCAAGACGATACCTGTATTCCCTTCTCTATATTACAACGCTATTCTCTTCCTTCTTCCTATCACCCTAAATATACGCTATTGACCCTAGCTGCTCAAAGTTCATATGATAATTTCTCGTCTCTTTCTACACAGATCAACCCTTCTCCCTTATTACTTTCATCCCTACATTTGAACACATCGGCTTCTCAAATCTACACTAAATTGAGAAACAGTGTCCTTACCCGGGATAAATCTAAGGTAGAATCTAGTTGGGAATCTGACCTAAACACCTTCTTTTCCTCTTCTATATGGGATAAAATTTGGATTAAACTGAGAAAAGATTCTAGAGCAGCTAATATCACTCAAACGCTATTTTTCATATATAATAGACTTTTAATTACTCCAGCCAGATTACATCAGATTAACCCTCTCACTCCCTCTACCTGTTGGTCCTGCTCAGCTCCTGTTGCGGATCTTAAACATATGTTGTTTACATGTCTGCCTATTCATCAGTTTTGGACTAGAGTATGGCATCAAATTAACAAAATATTCTGCACAAGTATCCCTTTTTCTTTCTCTCATATTTTTCTAGGTAGTGTTGCAGAAATATGGTCCTCTTCTACTTCTCTTAATACCCCCATCATTGATTTGCTTATTGCTGTTGCATTTCAACAAATTACTAAATCGTGGAAAAACGCCTCACATGTTTCCTTTCACGGCTGGTGGTATGGTGTTTGTTATAATCACAGATTGGATAGAGCATATGTTCATCCGATGGCACTTGCCATTAAACGTGACTTATTATGGCTACCTGTTACTACTTTTTTAGATAAATCTACTCAACTATTACCAATGCATGTCCCAGCCACAGAAGAAGTTTCCAAACCTCCTTAACCCCTTCGATGCTGCGCAGATTCCGCCGCTGTGCTGACGGAATCTTGCGCGGGTGTGGTCATGACGGAATGGTTCCGTCATGAGCACAGCTCAACCGTGGGTCATGACGGAACCATTCCGTCATGAGCACCGAAGGGGTTAAAGGAATATTAACCAACTGTATATATTATTCTGTTTTTCGTTTCTATTATATAATTAAGTCTGTAGTAGTGAGATAGGAGAGATATGTATGTTATATTTTTCACTGCTGGTTCAGTTGTACTGTTATAAGACATGTGTCCATCTTTCCCCTCCTCTCTCCCTCCTCCCCCTCCTTTCCAACGTTTCTTTCTTTATGGTATACGATATAGTTCCATCTTCCTTATTATTATTATATACTGTAATGTATTAATGTGTTATCTTATATTTATACCAAATAAACTTTCTTTTAAACTTAAAAAAGCAAGCGGGACACAGCTCCGGATACAGACAAAGGGATTTATTGAGCATATTCCCAGCGCTAGCATTACAGTCCGTGAAACGCTTTGGCAGACGCGTTTCTAGCCGGAATGGCTGTCATCAGTGCCGGTCTCACAGGCTGATAAATTCACCTTTGACTCAGAGACCACTCCATAAAAGCAGTCTCTCGGCTCCTCCTACTTAAAACAGGTGACTATTGTTATGCTGCTGGACTCCAGGTGAACTGCATGATGGTACTTGCAGTCCAAATTGGTACCTCATACAGTGATGGGGACTTCCAAACATCCAGTGATGCCCCAAGGTTCTTGACGCTGGACTGTATACTGCCACAGTTCTCTTGGATATGTTGGTCCTGCTCACACCCATGTCCGTATCCTTATCAGGCAGCTACTCGCTACCTCCTCTCTGCCCTCGCAAGCATAACAGCCTAATGGCAGTGGTTTTCGCTCGGGGGGCACCGCGTTGTACTCCTCGTACTCCACCACAAGATTTGCTGAAAGACGCGATGCTCCTGACCGAGAGGGCGTGTCCAAAGCCGGTATCAGCAAAACCGGCTATATATCCACAACCAATGCTCACCTTAAAAAAGCAAGCGGGACACAGCTCTGGATACAGACAAAGGGATTTATTCAGCATATTCCCAGCACTAGCATTACAGTCCATGAAAAACGCTTTGGCAGACGCTTTTCTAGCCGGAATGGCCGTCATCAGTGCCAGTCTCACAGGCTGATAAATTCACCTTTGACTCAGAGACCACTCCTTAAAAGCAGTCTCTCGGCTCCTCCTACTTAAAACAGGTGGCTATCGTTATGCTGATGGACTCCAGGTGAACTGCATGATGGTACTTGCAGTCCAACGTGGTACCTCATACAGTGATGGGGACTTCCAAACATCCAGTGATGCTCCAAGGTTCTTGGCACTGGACTGTATACTGCCACAGTTCTCTTGGATATGTTGGTCCTGCTCACACCAATGTCTGTATCCTTATCAGGCAGCCACTCATTACCTCCTCTCTCCCCTCGCAAGCATAACAGCCTAATGGCTGTGGTTTTCGCTCGGGGGGTCACCGGTTGTACTCCTCGTACTCCACCACAAGATTTGCTGAAAGACGCGATGCTCCTGACCGAGAGGGCGTGTCCAAAGCTGGTATCAGCAAAACCGGCTATATATCCACAACCAATGCTCACCTTAAAAAAGCAAGCGGGACACAGCTCCGGATACAGACAAAGGGATTTATTGAGCATATTCCCAGCGCTAGCATTACAGTCCGTGAAACGCTTTGGCAGACGCGTTTCTAGCCGGAATGGCCGTCATCAGTGCCGGTCTCACAGGCTGATAAATTCACCTGTGACTCAGAGACCACTCCTTAAAAGCAGTCTCTCGACTCCTCCTACTTAAAACAGGTGGCTATCGTTATGCTGCTGGACTCCAGGTGAACTGCATGATGGTACTTGCAGTCCAACGTGGTACCTCATACAGTGATGGGGACTTCCAAACATCCAGTGATGCTCCAAGGTTCTTGGCGCTGGACTGTATACTGCCACAGTTCTCTTGGATATGTTGGTCCTGCTCACACCAATGTCTGTATCCTTATCAGGCAGCCACTCGTTAACTCCTCTCTCCCCTCGCAAGCATAACAGCCTAATGGCAGTGGTTTTCGCTCGGGGGGTCACCGGTTGTACTCCTCGTACTCCACCACAAGATTTGCTGAAAGACGCGATGCTCCTGACCGAGAGGGCGTGTCCAAAGCCGGTATCAGCAAAACCGGCTATATATGCACAACCAATGCTCACCTTTAAAAAGCAAGCGGGACACAGCTCCGGATACAGACAAAGGGATTTATTGAGCATATTCCCAGCACTAGCATTACAGTCCGTGAAACGCTTTGGCAGACGCGTTTCTAGTCGGAATGGCCGTCATCAGTGCCGGTCTCACAGGCTGATAAATTCACCTGTGACTCAGAGACCTCTCCTTAAAAGCAGTCTCTCGACTCCTCCTACTTAAAACAGGTGGCTATCGTTATGCTGCTGAACTCCAGGTGAACTGAATGATGGTACTTGCAGTCCAACGTGGTACCTCATACAGTGATAGGGACTTCCAAACATCCAGTGATGCCCCAAGTTTCTTGGCGCTGGACTGTATACTGCCACAAAACATATTTTATCTACTGGCGGTCGCCAGTAGATAGTTATAGTTAGGACCTATTTTGCATAGGAGATCCGCAACATTCTAGTTGGAATAACTTTGGCGCCGATTGACGAATCTTCGCAAAATATTCAAAACTTTTGGCCAGCTCCGGTCCGCTTCTATCCTGAAAGTCTCAGGATGACTCGTGTAGTGGGGGCCGAGAAAAAAGGGGGGTCCCAAAACGTGTTTTCCCCATGCAATTTCCCATAGGACCTTTAGCCGCAGCTACAGCCCGAACTGCTGGACGGAATTACACCAAATTTGGCAAAGAGGTAGTCCTTGGTTCAGACTCGAGCCTTTTGCTTAAATGGTGTAAATTCGTTCAGTAGTTCCTGAGAAAATGACATTTAAAAGTACATATATATCTATGGCCTCGGAGTGTCCGCATACCCTAAGTGCAACCTAAGTGCAGCCTGCCATGCACGAGCTGTATTCTAATTGGCTGTCAACACTCAAAATCAGGAAGTGTTGGCACCCATCTTGTGCCTTGGTAGAACCGAGGCACAAGAAATCAGCAAAAGAAACACGAAAAACGCAAAAAGGGGGCAGGGTAGAAACACCCTGACCCCCTAGGCCTGCTCAGGGGGTCCCACAAGGACCAAAAAAAGCATTTTTTTGAAAAAATATTGGTGATATTCGTGCACCCAGCGTGAATTTTGGCCGAAAATTTTAAAAAACTGAAGCGCGGGCTCCCGGGCTTCTTTGGAATTGGCCCCCGGGGGGCCAAATCCCGGGGGCAATAGTTATGTAAAGGGTGGTCCAGAGGGGGCCCCCAGCCCTGGGGACCGCCACCCCCAGGGCTTTATTTATTTATGTGCGGGGGGCTCTCAAGCCCCGCCAGCCCCGGGGACCGCCACCCCCTGGGGCTTATTTCAATTGTGTGGGGGGGCTCTCAGGCCCACCCAGCCCCGGGGACCGCCACTCCCCCGGGGCTTCTTAATATTCATTGGGGGGGCTCTCAGGCCCCCCAGCTCCAGGGACCGCCACCCCCAGGCTTAAAAAAATGAATGGCGGGGGGCTCACAGCCCTCACGCGGCCTTGGGAACCGCCACCCCCCTTTATTTTTTTTAAATATACCCTGTATGGGGGGGCTCAAGCCCCCCCACATGCCCCAGGACGGCCACCTCCCTGGAGCTCTAAATATGTATATTGGGGGGTCCGTGATGAACCCCCCAGCCCCGGGGACCACCACCTCTAGGGATTTGAAACAGGTGGGAGGGGGCCTGCACGGCTCCTCTTCTGGAGCCCTTGATGGCCCTGGGGACCGCCACTCCCAGGGCCGGCTCCTGCAGTGTCCTGGGGTGCCCACCCCGAGACACTGCCGTTTGCAATGACAGGGCGGGAGCCTCGCGGCTCCCATCCTGTCATTGCAAACTGCTTTGCTATTTGGAAGAGAGAGCAGAAAACCTGCTCTCTCTTCCAAATAGCAAAGCAGATTGCTTTTCCACATGGGAAGCAGCATGTTAGCTGCTCCCCATGTGGAAAAGCAATGCCGGCTCCAGCAGGATGCGGGGAGCCGGCTGGGACCGTGGGGCGATTCGGGAGGGATTGGGGACCCCCCACGGTCCCCAACAGAGTGGGCCAGCCTCGGGGATGGGGTCCCCGGGGCTATTAGTGGCTCGGGAGGGGGGCCACACTGCCCCCCTCCCTAAAATGATTTTTTTTTTTTTTTTATAAAAAAGGGCTGGCCCCAGGGGATGGGGTCCCCAGGGCCATAGGTGGCCACAGGAGGGGGGCAAGGCAGCCCCCCCTCCAAATATATATATTTTTTTAAAAAGGCCCATGCCCCAGGGGATGGGGTCCCAGGCAGATTATGGCGTCAGGAGGGGGGCCACGTGGCCCCCTTCCCAATTATTTCTTATTAAAAAAATAATTGGGGGCAGGCCCTGGGGGATGGGGTCTCCAAGGCCAAAAAATTAGAAAAAAAAGGCCCCCCCTTCTTAAAAAAATATAGTATTTTTAAAAAACGGGATCGAGGATGGAGGCCACGCCCCCTCATTGCACCACTCTGCAAACACGCCCCCTGGCGCGTTTGCAGAGGGGGAACAAATTCCCCTTGCATACTGGGGGTCCCTGGGGGCCAACTAGCCCACCAGGTACCTCCAGTATGTGCCAGGGAGCTGCGTTGCAGAGAGGTGTTCTGAAGCCACTCCCCTTTTTACACCTCTCTGCAACGCAGCTCTGTGGCGCTTACTGGAGGTAGCTGGTGGGCTAGTTGCACTCCAGGGACCCTCAGTATTCAAGGGGAGTTAATCCCCCAACTTAAAACATGCCACGGGGTGCGTTTGCACAGTGGTGAAGGGAGGGGGCGGGGTCTGAGTTCACATGTGTGCAAACACGCCCTGTGGCGCGTTTTAAGTTGGGGAATTAATTCTCTTTCAATACTGAGGGTCCCTGAGTGCCAAATAGCCCAACAGGTATCTCCAGTATGCGCCAGGGAGCTGCGTTGCAGACAAGTGTTCAGAGGCCACGCCCCTTTTTACACCTCTCTGCAGCGCAGCTCTGTGGTGCTTACTGGAGGTACCAAGTGGGCTAGTTTGACCCTAGGGACCCTTAGGATTGAAGGGGACTTAATCTCTCAACTTAGAATGGTGACAGGCACGTTTACGCAGTGGTGAAGGGAGGGGATGGGGCCTGGCGTGATGTGTGCAAACACGCCCTGTGGCGCGTTTTAAGTTGGGGAAAAAATTCCACTTCAAACCTGAGGGTCCATGGGGGCCAAGTAGCCCACCAGGTGCTTCCAGGAAGCACCACTACGCTGCGTTGCAGAGAGGTGGTGCAGGCCGTGCCCCTTTTTACATCTCTCTGCTACGCAGCTCTGTGGCTTACTGGATGTACTACGAATTCCGATTTACTCACCTGTTATCGGGAGAGACCTCAGTGCTGCATCTTTGAGCCCAGTACTGATCCTGAAAAGTAATTCTAACCATACTTACCAGTAACTTGAATTTCCTTACATAGGCTAACATTGACTGGTGTCACTTGAAAAATTGTTCTAAGTGTGGAGTTTTGGAACTTTTAAATATTCACCTAAAATCATCCGAACAACGAATTCCGATTTACTCACCTGTTATCAGGAGAGAACCCAGTGCTACATCTTTTAGCCCAGCACTGATCCTGAAAAGTAATTCTAACCGTACTTACCAGAAACTTGTATTTCCTTCAATAGGAATCCATTGTCTGGTTTTCACCTGAAAGGTTTCTGTCTATTTTCACAAACTAAAAATATTCCTAAAAAATCGCCTGTATGATTTAAACGCATTCTTTCAACTGTTTACTGGAGATGCACCAGTGCTGGATCCAGGATCCACCACTGAGTAAGAAAAAGTAACAATAACACTACTTACCTGCTAAGTGAATTTCCTCCCACAGGATAACATTGGTGATTCTATGTGAAAAAGTTTCTGTCAACTTTTAAAATACAATAATATTCCTTAAAAATCACTAGTGTAACCAAAATGCTTTTACTCAACTGTTTACAGGAAATGTCCCCGGACTGAATCTAGGATTCAGTCCTGTGGTTAGAAAATTAATCCATAAAGTAACTAAATCCATTTAACTAGAAATTCACATTGAGCTCAATGTTGCATTGTGTCTGAAATTGTGTTGCGCATTGCAACAACTGTAACTACTGTACTTAAAAGTCTATTGCCTATTTGCAAAGTATTTAAACTAAAGTAATTCATTCTGAGAAAGTATATTTTGTAATGTAATGTATAATGTAAGTATAATGTAATTTAAATAAAAAATATCTAAAAATAAATAGTTTAAAAACATGTAGTAAATCAGTATAAAAAAAATAAATATAACAATTAATACATTTAAAAATTCTCATTTACAAAACCTTTGAAATTCACTGAAAAAAACATAGCTTTCAGACATGTTATAGTTAGGAATTAGCATTTAAAAAACCTTTAAAATTCACTGAAAAAAACATAGGTTTCAGGGGTGTTATAGTTAGCAGGACATTTCACTCGTACAAAACCATTGAAATTCCTCCGTTATAGTTAGTTCTACTAACTATAACTCGCGCGCCCACAATCCACTGCTGATGATGTCACATATTACATCATTCATGACATGGTCAGTGACATCACTGATGACATCACTGATGACATCTCAAATGACATCACTGATGACATCACTGATGACATCATCCATGTGACAATGTGATACATCTCATCATACACTAGTATAACCTTTCAACACTCATTATAAAATATAGAGTAGCATATTTGAAAACATTGACACACCAATACAAGTTTCTAAAAACCCACTCAGTGATCCCTACATCTACACACACATCTAAACAATTACCTATAGATTCACTCATACATGCTAACAAAGATCAATAGAACATTATTAAATATACTTATACACCTACATCGACATTACACACCAGCACACATCCTATTCACTTATGAAGTCATCCTACTCACTTATGCAAACAATTGATCATACTTACATTTACTAAGCTACCCACTTATATAAACACCACTTCATTTATTCATATAGATAGTAAGTAACTCATACTTAGTGTGTTATAAAATCACTATTACAAGTATACAGTTTTCGATAGTCACTCATACAATCACTGAGTGTTAACCCCTTCGATGCTCATGACGGAGCGGTTCCGTCATGAGCATCGGTTGGGCTGTGCTTATGACGGAACCGCTCCGTCATAAGCACAGCCCCTGGGGGAAGCGCTGGCGCTCCCCCCCTGGGGCATCGATCCTGCCCCCACAGAGGGGGATGGCAGCGGAAGAGTTTCCGCTGCCACCCCCGAGCCCCCCCACGCTTCCCCATGACGTCAGCGCGCACAGCGCGCGCCGACGTCATCAGGAAGCATTGGACGCGCTGGAATTCATTTCTTCCAGCGCGTCCAACGGAGAAGGTAAGTTTTTTGCTCCGGTGTGGCGGGGGGGGGGGAGGGAATTGGGATGCCTTGAGGCATCGGGGGAGAGGAAAGAGTATTTCTTCTCCCCTGATGTCTCAATGCTGGGCATTCCTGCTTCACGATCGCGCACAGCGTCGTGATCGTGGAGCAGGGATGCTCCACTAGACACCAGGGATGTCTTTTTTGTGTTTAGGAAGCGACCCCTTGGGCCAGGGTCGCTTCCTCGGGCCCCATACTAATGATCAGACTTTTCTGCCCCCCCTGGGGGAAGATCGGTCGTTTTTGTTGCCGTTTCTGCTCCCAGGGGGGGGGCAGAAAAGCCCACTAGACACCAGGGATGTATTTTTTAGTGTTAGGAAGCGACCCCTTGGGCAAGGGTCGCTTCCTGGGGGTGAAAAATTAAATTCAGACTTTTCTGCCCCCCCTCTGGGGGCAGATCGGTCGTTTTTGTTGCCGTTTCTGCTCCCAGGGGGGGCAGAAAAGCCCTCTAGACACCAGGGATGTATTTTTTAGTGTTAGGAAGTGACCCCTTGGGCAAGGGTCGCTTCCTGGGGGTGCAAAATTAAATTCAGACTTTTCTGCCCCCCCTGGGGGCAGATCGGTCATTTTTGTTGCCGTTTCTGCTCCCAGGGGGGGCAGAAAAGCCCACTAGACACCAGGGATGTATTTTTTAGTGTTAGGAAGCGACCCCTTGGGCAAGGGTCGCTTCCTGGGGGCGAAAAATTAAATTCAGACTTTTCTGCCCCCCCTGGGGGCAGATCGGTTGCATAAGTCGCCGTTTCTGCTCCCAGGGGAGGCAGAAAAGCCCACTAGACACCAGGGATGTCTTTTCTAGTTGTAGAAAGCGACCCCTTGGGCAAGGGTCGCTTCCTGGGGGCCAAAAAGTTTATTAAGACTTTTCTGCCCCCCCTGGGGGCAGATCGGTCGCATCAGTCGCCGTTTCTGCTCCCAGGGGGGGCAGAAAAGCCCACTAGACACCAGGGAATTAGGTTAAATAAAAATGGAAGTGACCCCTTGGGCAAGGGTTGCTTCCAGCGGGCAATTATTTATAATATGTATTCAGACCCCCGCCCCTGGACAGATTAGCCTGTTTTTTTTTCCTGCTGTTTTCTGCCTCACCTGGCACACAACCCGATTGACCATTTGGGTAATTACATAGCATATTATAATGTTTATTGTTATATTTTTTGTGATTTGCAATTGTAATGTTTTTTTTTCTACTTTTTTGTTCTAGGTGAAGGCTTTTGCTCTTTCCAGTTTGGGGTTTCGTTACTGGTGGTTCTGCTGTTTGTGTAGTTTGGTAAGAGAATTTTTTTTTTACAATGTAAATGTGTTTGATTTCTCTGCATGAATTTTTTTTTGCAAATGGTGTAATAATAGCAGTATGTTTGGTTTTTGAGTGTCAAGAACTGTTTGCATTGGTGCTCGATGTGTATTTTGTTGTCTTGTGAGTAATTTGTTTTTTTTTCTTGTTTCTAGTTGGATATCGTTGGTTTTTGCTGTGTCACTGCAAAGTAGGTTCTGGTGAGTGCAGCTGTCTCTTGTAATTGAATTGTATAGTTTTTGAGTACATTGATCTTTGTGATAAAGGTACACATTTCTTTACTTGCTTGGTTTGCACATTGTTGGTTGTTGTTGACTTGTTTGTGCAGTCTTCTATCTTAGTAAGTATAATGGCTAGCCGCAGGATTACTGCTCAGCAGGTTGTTGGTTTGCTGTTTGAGTCTTCCTCTGACCATGGTTCAGAGACTGACTCTGCATCTGAGGGAGAGGAGGCAGGGGACGATTCTGGCAGTGAGTTTTCTCTCCATATGGAGTCATCGGATGATGAAGATACTCTTAGTGCGGATGAAGTGCCTGTGTTAGAGGAGGAGACTGATGTGCCGATAGTGCGGCAAGAGGCATCTGGGCTGCAGCCTGGGGCTGCAAGGCTTCCCGTTGATGTAGTGCGGCAAGAGGCATCTGGGCTGCAGGCTGGGGCTGCAAGGCTGCCCTTTGAAAGTGATGACCTCTGGGTTGCCCTGGGCATGGTGCAGCCAGCATTGCCAGACTTTAATGGTGTTCCAGGGTGAAGAGTGAATACTGAAAACTTTTTGCCGATAATTTTTTTTCAGTTGTTTATGGACGATGTGTTTTTGACAGAGATTGTTGAGCAGACTAATTTGTATGCCAAACAGTTTTTGAGGTACAACAGTGCCAGTCTTAAGCCACACTCTAGAGCTACCCGGTGGACTCCCACAAATCTTGAAGAGATGAAGAAGTTCTTGGGTTTAACTTTTTTGATGGGCTTGCTAAGGAAGCCATCAATGTCTTCATATTGGTCTACTAGTCCCTTGATGGCAACTGCTATTTTTCCGGCAGTCATGAGTCGTGACAGGTATTTGCTTCTGCTTCGGATGATGCATTTTGTTGATAATGGTTTAGCATTGCCACGAGATCACCCTGAGTGTGACCGTCTTTTTAAGATTAGGCCTGTCCTTGATCACTTTGTTGATCGATTTTCTGAGATCTATGCTCCTGGGAAAGAAATTGCAGTGGATGAGTCTTTGGTGTTGTCCAAGGGCCGCTTGGTTTTTAGGCAATACATTCCTAGTAAGAGGGCACGCTATGGAATTAAGCTGTATATGCTGTGTGACAGTAGGCCTGGATATGTCTCTAATTTCAGGGTGTACACCGGTAAGGAATCCAGGATTAACCCACTCGGTTGTCCGTCCACTTTTGGAGTGACTGAGAAAATTGTTTGGGACCTTGGTAGAGGATTTTTTAACAAAGGCCACCATTTATATGTAGATAACTTCTACACTGGTGTGCGGTTGTTCAGGGAATTGGCCAAAGTGGACACTGTTACTTGTGGCACAATCCGCTCTAACCGTAAAGGTTTCCCAAAAGAACTTGTTTGTCAAAAGCTTGTGCGGGGACAGTGCAGTGCGTTGCGTTGCGAGGAGCTTCTTGCTGTGAAGTTTTTAAGACAGGAGAGATGTCTACATGCTGACTACCATCCATGATGAAAGCACTGCACCTGTGACTGTTTGGGGTCAGGTCGCTGAAGCGCGCAAACCTGTGTGCATTTTAGACTATAATAGGCACATGGGTGGTGTTGACAGAGTAGATCAGAGGTTGGAACCTTACGCTGCTCTTCGTAAGGCTAACATTTGGTACAAGAAGTTGGCTATCCATCTTTTCCACTTGGCAATGTCTAATGCTTTTGTTGTGTTCCAGGATTCTTGCCCTGAGTCAAAGATGACTTTTGCTAAGTTTCAGGAGTCTGTATTAGGCAGCCTTGTTGTAGTGGAACAGGCAAGTGTTCCTAGAGTAGGAGTGATGGAGGATGTTGCTAGATTGAGAGATCGCCACTTTCCTGATCACATTCCTCCCACACCCTCAAAAGATTTTCCCAGCAGGAGATGTAGAGTCTGTTGGCGAAGAGGTACGCGGAAGGAAATTCGTATGTACTGCCCCGACTGTCCTTCTAAACCTGGGCTGTGTGTCCCTGCTTGTTTTAGAGCGTACCACACGCAAAATAATTTTTGGGAGCATTCATGAGTGGTAAAGTGAACTGCCTGGTCTGTATTCTTTGGAAAATTTGATTCTGTTTCAAGGTTGGCGTTAGTGCAATGTATTTAGTGGCTGATTTTGTGTTTGTAGATTTGTATCTATTTGCAATTTGTTTGTGTTTTTATTTTTTTCTAAAAAAATCCTAAATGTGATGGCGGTGTGTGTAGGCTGGCGCTTGGCTGTTGGTGTGTGTGGAATGGCACTTGGTTGGTGGTGTGCGTGGAATGGTGCTTGGCTGGCGGTGTGTGTGGACTGGTACTTGGCTGGTGGTGTGCGTGGACTGGCGGTGTGTGTGGACTGGTGCTTGGCTGGTGGTGTGCGTGGACTGGAGCTTGGCTGGCGGTGTGCGTGGAATGGTGCTTGGCTGGCGATGTGCATGGGCTGGTACTTGGCTGGCGGTGTGCGTGGACTGGTGGTGTGTGCGGACTGGTGCTTGGCTGGTGGTGTCCGTGGACTGGAGCTTGGCTGGCGGTGTGCGTGGATTGGCGATTGGCTGCCGGTGTGCCTGGACTGGCGATTGGCTGGCGGTGTGCTTGGACTGGCGCTTGGCTAGCGGTGTGCGTGGACTGGTGTTTGGCTAGTGGTGTGCGTGGACTGGCGCTCTGCTAGCGGTCTGTGTGGACTTGTGCTCGGCTGGCTGTGTGTGAGTAGTGACTTTCTGCTGGTCACTACACACACTGCTAGCTTAGTGCCACTGCACGCAATCCATCAGCCTGTGTAGTTGCTGTGTCAGGATTGTGGGCGTGTGAAAGTGATGGGCCCTTGAATGGCGCTGTGTGCTGGTGTGAGTTTTGTTATGTGATGGGCCCGCGGCTGGCGGTGTGAATGGTTTTGTATGTCTCACACGTATGAAAGGAGTATGAATGGCCTGTAAAGAGGTTGGTGCCTTGTCGTGGCTTTACAGCTCATGAGCTGTGAGTTAATGGTTCAGTTTCTCGCCCTTTCAATTATTAACAGTGCATTTCATTTTTGTGAAATCACTTGCTAATACAATTGTATCTACTGAACCATCACTCACCCTCGTGCCAAATCCAACCAGTATGTGTGTGTGCTTGAGGATTAGATAGCTGTGCAGTAATATTTGTTTTTCTGAAGCAGGGTGTACCGTGTCCCTTTTTGTGAATTTTGTAATGTGTTGCTTTTGAACCTGGTGGTGTGAATGGTCTTGTTTGTATCACGTATGAAAGGTGTGTGAATGGCCTGTAAAGTGGTTGGTGCCTTGACGTGGCTTTACAGCTCACGAGCTGCGAGTCATTGGTTTGGTTTTTTGTGCATTTAATTATTGACAGTGCATTTCATTTTTGTGAAATCTCTTGTTAATAAAATTTAATACACTGAACCATTACTTGCCCTCGTGCCAAATCCAACCAGTATGTGTTTGTGTTTGAGGAATAGATGGTTGTGCAGGAATCTTTGTCTTTAGTTTCTCTGTCAAGGTGTACTTTCCATGTAAGAATAACCCACCAACTGCAGATATTGTCGAAAACCCATGGGAGTTCATGGTGATGTCTCTCTTGTGAATTCAAAAAGTTTTTTTATCCCCAATGTCCTGCAAACCTCAAAATGTCTGCCACATTTTCATTGCAATATTGTTCCAAAATTCTCACGCTGTAGGAACAAAGCAATAGTTATGTCTAAACAATCTGGTTTTGCGAGGGGGTTCACTTGGGTTTTTGGCCCGGTGCTCGGCGGCCATCTAGGCAAACCTACCAAACCCATACATTTCTGAAAACTAGACAACCGGCTGCTTCCAGGGAGGTATGGCTTGCATGGATCCCCCAATGTTTCCTTACCCAGAATCCCATGCAAACCTCAATTTTAGCTGAAAAAATCACTTTTTTCACACATTTTGGGGTGGGAAAGTTGTGGCATCACCGGGCTCACACAAATTTACCACCACCCAGCGATCCCCCAGGTCTCCCGGTAAAAATCGTGCCTCAATTGTGTGGGAGGCCCAAGTACCCGCGGCAGGCAAGAGCCCAAAACGTAGTGAGGCGACATCAAAATGGCCTATCGCAAAACCACCTGGTTTTGCAAGGGAGGTGACTTGAGTTTTTGGCCCGGTGCCCGGCGGCCATCTAGGGAAACCTACCAAACCCATATATTTCTGAAAACTAGACACCCGGCGGCTTCTAGGGAGGTATGGCTTGCGTGTTTCCCCTAAAGTTTCCTTACCCAGAATCCCCTGCAAACCTCAATTTTAGCTGAAAAAATCACTATTTTCACACGCTTTGGGGTGGGAAAGTTGTGGCATCACCGGGCTCACAAACATTTACCACCACCCAGCGTTCCCCCAGGTCTCCCGGTAAAAATCGTGCCTCACTTGTGTGGGAGGCCCAAGTACCCGCGGCAGGCAAGAGCCCAAAACGTAGTGAGGCGACATCAAAATGGCCTATCGCAAAACCACCTGGTTTTGCAAGGGGGGTCACTTGAGTTTTTCGCCCGGTGCTCGGCGGCCATCTTGGGAAACCTACCAAACCCATACATTTCTGAAAACTATACACCCGGCGGCTTCTAGGGAGGTATGGCTTACGTGGATCCCCCAACGTTTCCTTACCCAGAATCCCCTGCAAACCTCAATTTTAGCTGAAAAAATCACTGTTTTCACATATTTTGGGTTGGGAAAGTTGTGGCATCACCGGGCTCACACAAATTTACCACCACCCAGCATTTCCCCAGGTCTCCCGGTAAAAATGGTGCCTCACTTGTGTGGGAGGCCCAAGTACCACGGCAGGCAAGGGCCCAAACATTTTTTGGATAGGCAATGTTGATTTCGCCTCACAACGTTTTGAGCCCTGCCTTCCGCGGGTACTTGGGCCTCCTACACAAGTGAGGCACCATTTTTACCGGGAGACCTGGGGGAACGCTGGGTGGTGGTAAATTTGTGTGACCCCGGTGATGCCACAACTTTCCCACCCCAAAATGTGGGAAAAAAGTGATTTTTTCAGCTAAAATTGAGGTTTGCAGGGTATTCTGGGTAAGGAAACGTTGGGGGATCCACGCAAGCCATACCTCCCTGGAAGCCGCCGGGTGTCTAGTTTTCAGAAATGTATGGCTTTGGTAGGTTTCCCTAGATGGCCGCCGAGCACCGGGCCAAAAACTCAAGTGACCCCCCTTGCAAAATCAGGTGGTTTTGCGATAGGCCATTTTGATGTCGCCTCACTACGTTTTGGGCCCTTGCCTGCCGCGGGTACTTGGGCCTCCCACACTAGTGAGGCACCATTTTTACCGGGAGACCTGGGGGAATGCTGGGTGGTGGTAAATTTGCGTGAGCCCGGTGATGCCACAACTTTCCCACCCCAAAATGTGGGAAAAAAGTGATTTTTTCAGCTAAAATTGAGGTTTGCAGGGGATTCTGGGTAAGGAAACGTTGGGGGATCCACGCAAGCCATACCTCCCTGGAAGCCGACAGGTATATAGTTTTCAGAAATGTATAGGTTTGGTAGGTTTCCCTAGATGGCCGCCGAGCACCGGGCCAAAAACTCAAGTGACCCCCCTTGCAAAACCAGGTGGTTTTGCGATAGGCCATTTTGATGTCGCCTCACTACGTTTTGGGCCCTTGCCTGCCGCGGTTACTTGTGCCTCCCACACAAGTGAGGCACCATTTTTACCGGGAGACCTGAGGGAACGCTGGGTGGTGGTAAATTTGTGTGAGCCCGGTGATGCCACAACTTTCCCACCGCAAAATGTGGGAAAAAAGTGTTTTTTTCAGCTAAAATTGATGTTTGCAGGGGATTCTGGGTAAGGAAACGTTGGGGGATCCACAAAAGCCATACCTCCCTGGAAGCCGCCGGGTGTCTAGTTTTCAGAAATGTATGGCTTTGGTAGGTTTCCCTAGATGGCTGCCGAGCACTGGGCCAAAAACTCAAGTGACCCCCCTTGCAAAACCAGGTGGTTTTGCGATAGGCCATTTTAATGTCGCCTCACTACGTTTTGGGCCCTTGCCTGCTGCGGGTACTTGGGCCTCCCACACAAGTGAGGCACCATTTTAACCGGGAGACCTGGGGGAATGCTGGGTGGTGGTAAATTTGTGTGAGCCCGGTGATGCCACAACTTTCCCACCCCAAAATGTGGGAAAAAAGTGATTTTTTCAGCCAAAAATTGAGGTTTGCATGGGATTCTGGGTAAGGAAACGTTGGGGGATCCTCGCAAGCCATACCTCCCTGGAAGCGGCCGGGTGTCTAGTTTTCAGAAATGTATGGCTTTGGTAGGTTTCCCTAGATGGCTGCCGAGCACCGGGCCAAAAACTCAAGTGACCCCCCTTGCAAAACCAGGTGGTTTTGCGATAGGCCATTTTGATGTCGCCTCACTACGTTTTGGGCCCTTGCCTGCCGCGGGTACTTGGGCCTTCCACACAAGTGAGGCACCATTTTTACCGGGAGACCTGGGGGAACGCTGGTTGGAGGTAAATTTGTGTGTGCCCGGTGATGCCACAACTTTCCCACCCCAAAATGTGTGGAAAAAGTGATTTTTTCAGCTAAAATTGAGGTTTGCAGGGGATTCTGAGTAAGGAAACGTTGGGGGATCCACGCAAGCCATACCTCCCTGGAAGCCGCGGGGGGTCTAGTTTTCAGAAATGTATGGGTTTGGTAGGTTTCCCTAGATGGCCGCCGAGCACCGGGCCAAAAACTCAAGTGACCCCCCCTTGCAAAACCAGGTGGTTTTGCGATAGGCCATTTTGATGTCGCCTCACTACGTTTTGGGCCCTTGCCTGCTGCGGGTACTTGGGCCTCCCACACAAGTAAGGCACCATTTTTACCGGGAGACCTGGGGGAATGCTGGGTGGTGGTAAATTTGTGTGAGCCCAGTGATGCCACAACTTTCCCACCCTAAAATGTGGGAAAAAAGGGATTTTTTCAGCTAAAATTGAGGTTTGCAGGGGATTCTGGGTAAGGAAACGTTGGGGGATCCTCACAAGCCATACCTCCCTGGAAGCCCCCCGGTGTCTAGTTTTCAGAAATGTATGGGTTTGGTAGGTTTCCCTATGTGCCGGCAGAGTTAGGGTTAAAAAACCTACAGCTAGTCACTTTGCCAAAAAAGGGTCATTTTTCACTGCAAAATTGAGGTGTGACCACGTTGCGTTTTGCGCTGTTTCCTGTCGCGGGCACTAGGCCGACCCGCACAAGTGAGGTACCATTTTTCTCGTAGGACTTTGGGGAACGCGGGGTGGGTGGAAATTTGTGGATCCACGCAGATTCCAGAACTTTCCATCACAGAAATTTGGGGACAATGTGTTTTTTTTGTCAATGTTTTATGTTTGCAAGTGATTCTGGGTAACAGACCATGGTGGGAGGCACTCAAGTCACCCCATCCTGGATTCCCCTGCGTGTCTAGTTTTAAAAAATGTATAGGTTTGCTAGGTTTCCCTAGGTGCCGGCAGAGCTAGGGTTCAAAAACTACAGATAGACTCTTCACAAAAAATGTGTACATTTTCAGTGTGAAAATGTGGTGTGTTCACCTTAGGTTTTGAGCCACTTCCTGTCGTGGGCACTATGCCTACCCACACAAGTGAGGTACCATTTTTATCGGGAGACTTAGGGTAGTTCAGATTTGTAAAGTAACTGTTATTAACTATTGATTGTTGATGCATTTCTCCCTAGCAAATGAAAGACATTGTGTAAAAAAAAAGTCATTTTGAAAAATGACCAATAATTGTCATGCAAGTATGAGTATTCCCAATTTCGAAAATGTGCAAATATGCACTGTTTCTAAACTCTGTAATTTGTTCCCATTTCAGAAATACATAGGTGTCTTTCATACCAATTTTTCCATGTATACATTTTCACACAATAATTGCTATATACCCGGAACAAAAAAAAAACCTTACAAAATGCTGCTCAGTTTTTTACTCTGGGTTCGTTGGGCTCTTGGTGAACCTACAAGTCCTATATATCCCCACAACCAGGAAGGTCCAGCGGATGTAACGGTACATTTCTTACAAAGAGATGTCATTATTAGTAGAAGTTACAGGTGAAAACGTTGACACAAAAGGCTGCTTTTTTCAACAAATTTTAAATTTTTCCAATATTTAACTGTTAGTTTCTATAAAGGAACCTTGATGGATCTACACAAATGACCCCTTGATGAATTCAGAATTTTGTCTACTTTTCAAAAATGTATAGCTTTCCAGGATCCATTATCGCTTTTCTACTCATTTCTACCATTATCTGGAAGGAGGTTGAAAGCACAAAAAATAGCAAAAATAGGGCATGTCCCAGAAAAATGTCAAAACTGTATAAAAAATGTTGGATTTCTGACAAAAATCTGTCATTCCCTAAAAGCTGGAGAAATGGTGATTTCAGCCCCACAAACCCTTTTTTGATATCATTTACAGAGAAAAACCCAGACGCTTTCATTTGCAACCACTTTTCCCCATTTTTCACCCAAAAAACACTTTTGCTGTATTTTGACAAATTTTTGGGAACCCTCTAGGAGAAGCCACAAACCCTTTAGAATCCGCATGATGTTGGAAGAAAAGGACACAAATTTGGCGTGGATACCTAATGTGGTCAAAAAGTTACAGAGGCCTAAGCGCGCACTACCCCAAGTAGCCCAAAAAAAGGCTTAGCACAGGAGGGGAAAAGGCCTAGCAGCGAAGAGGTTAAGTATACTTATTTATAAACAACTGTCACATACACTTCCTTTTATATTTCTACTTTGTTAGACATGTATCATTGAGAAATATATTTACTCATCACCACACCCATAAAGAGATTCACTCACCCAAACAAGTGTTTCCACGTGCAGTCTTAACTCATATACCTACTAAATCAACTATTTATAAATCTTTGGACAGTCACACACCTCCCATCCAACCACACACACATTCACTATCCTATACAAATACTCACTTAAATAATTAATACTAATATAGACTTTACATAGCTAGTAACCAACTTATGTAGTAGTTTACACAACAAGAGATAAAGTGAAACAGATATTCACACAGTTTAATCACTATCCCATATATTTAGTGAGACACTTTAAATTAGTCACTTATAGTCAATCACAGTGCTACTAAATCCTCCATCCAGACACATATACATCCAGTCAGTCTTCAATACAGATTGCGAAATATATAATATATATTTAAATATCAAACCAAACCACATTCACTAGATGATGTCATCAGTGATGTCATCAGTGATGTAATTTCAGATGTCATCAGTGATGTCACTGACCATGTCATGAATGATGTAACATGTGACATCATCAGCAGTGGATTGCGGGCGCGCAAGTTATAGTTAGTAGAACTAACCATAACGGAGGAATTTCAGTGGTTTTGTAGGAGTGAAATGTCCTGCTAACTATAACTCCCCTGAAACCTATGGTTTTGTCAGTGAAAAAAATAAATAATATATATATATATATTCACTTAAAAAACCATAGGTTTCACACATGTTATAGTTAGCTGGACATTTCACTCGTAAAAAACCAATGAAATTCCCCCGTTATAGTTACTGCAGGCAACTATAACTCACGCGACCGCAATCCTCTGCTGATGACGTCAGATATTACATCACTGTATTTAGACACTTATTTACCCATGTCTTCTTCCATTAATCTTTAGCTATACATATATTACAAATATTTATTTTTCAGAAAGACACATATGTCATCAGTGATGTAATATCTGACGTCATCAGCAGAGGATTGCGGTCGCGTGAGTTATAGTTGCCTGCAGTAACTATAACGGGGGAATTTCATTGGTTTTTTACGAGTGAAATGTCCAGCTAACTATAACATGTGTGAAACCTATGGTTTTTTAAGTGAATTTGCAAGGTTTTTTAAATGCTAATTCGTAACTATAACGTGTGTGAAACCTATGGTTTTTTCAGTGAATTTGTACGGTTATTTAAATGCTAAGTTATGTTTTTTTTTTTTTCAGGTTTTGCACCGGGCCAAAAACTCAAGTGACCCCCCTTGCAAAACCAGGTGGTTTTGCGATAGGCCATTTTGATGTCGCCTCACTACGTTTTGGGCCCTTGCCTGCCGCGGTTACTTGTGCCTCCCACACAAGTGAGGCACCATTTTTACCGGGAGACCTGAGGGAACGCTGGGTGGTGGTAAATTTGTGTGAGCCCGGTGATGCCACAACTTTCCCACCCCAAAATGTGGGGAAAAAGTGTTTTTTTCAGCTAAAATTGATGTTTGCAGGGGATTCTGGGTAAGGAAACGTTGGGGGATCCACGAAAGCCATACCTCCCTGGAAGCCGCCGGGTGTCTAGTTTTCAGAAATGTATGGCTTTGGTAGGTTTCCCTAGATGGCTGCCGAGCACTGGGCCAAAAACTCAAGTGACCCCCCTTGCAAAACCAGGTGGTTTTGCGATAGGCCATTTTAATGTCGCCTCACTACGTTTTGGGCCCTTGCCTGCTGCGGGTACTTGGGCCTCCCACACAAGTGAGGCACCATTTTAACCGGGAGACCTGGGGGAATGCTGGGTGGTGGTAAATTTGTGTGAGCCCGGTGATGCCACAACTTTCCCACCCCAAAATGTGGGAAAAAAGTGATTTTTTCAGCCAAAAATTGAGGTTTGCAGGGGATTCTGGGTAAGGAAACTTTGGGGGATCCACGCAAGCCATACCTCCCTGGAAGCCGCCGGGTGTCTAGTTTTCAGAAATGTATGGCTTTGGTAGGTTTCCCCAGATGGCTGCCGAGCACCGGGCCAAAAACTCAAGTGACCCCCCTTGCAAAACCAGGTGGTTTTGCGATAGGCCATTTTGATGTCGCCTCACTACGTTTTGGGCCCTTGCCTGCTGCGGGTACTTGGGCCTCCCACACAAGTGAAGCACCATTTTTACCGGGAGACCTGGGGGAATGCTGGGTGGTGGTAAATTTGTGTGAGCCCAGTGATGCCACAACTTTCCCACCCTAAAATGTGGGAAAAAAGGGATTTTTTCAGCTAAAATTGAGGTTTGCAGGGCATTCTGGGTAAGGAAACGTTGGGGGATTCTCGCAAGCCATACCTCCCTGGAAGCGGCCGGGTGTCTAGTTTTCAGAAATGTATGGCTTTGGTAGGTTTCCCTAGATGGCTGCCGAGCACCGGGCCAAAAACTCAAGTGACCCCCCTTCCCAAACCAGGTGGTTTTGCGATAGGCCATTTTGATGTCGCCTCACTACGTTTTGGGCCCTTGCCTGCCGCGGGTACTTGGGCCTTCCACACAAGTGAGGCACCATTTTTACCGAGAGACCTGGGGGAACGCTGGGTGGAGGTAAATTTGTGTGTGCCCGGTGATGCCACAACTTTCCCACCCCAAAATGTGTGGAAAAAGTGATTTTTTCAGCTAAAAATGAGGTTTGCAGGGGATTCTGAGTAAGGAAACGTTGGGGGATCCACGCAAGCCATACCTCCCTGAAAGCCGCGGGGTGTCTAGTTTTCAGAAATGTATGGGTTTGGTAGGTTTCCCTAGATGGCCGCCGAGCACCGGGCCAAAAACTCAAGTGACCCCCCTTGCAAAACCAGGTGGTTTTGCGATAGGCCATTTTGATGTCGCCTCACTACGTTTTGGGCCCTTGCCTGCTGCGGGTACTTGGGCCTCCCACACAAGTAAGGCACCATTTTTACCGGGAGACCTGGGGGAATGCTGGGTGGTGGTAAATTTGTGTGAGCCCAGTGATGCCACAACTTTCCCACCCTAAAATGTGGGAAAAAAGGGATTTTTTCAGCTAAAATTGAGGTTTGCAGGGGATTCTGGGTAAGGAAACGTTGGGGGATCCTCACAAGCCATACCTCCCTGGAAGCCCCTCGGTGTCTAGTTTTCAGAAATGTATGGGTTTGGTAGGTTTCCCTATGTGCCGGCAGAGTTAGGGTTAAAAAACCTACAGCTAGTCACTTTGCCAAAAAAGGGTCATTTTTCACTGCAAAATTGAGGTGTGACCACGTTGCGTTTTGCGCTGTTTCCTGTCGCGGGCACTAGGCCGACCCGCACAAGTGAGGTACCATTTTTCTCGTAGGACTTTGGGGAACGCGGGGTGGGTGGAAATTTGTGGATCCACGCAGATTCCAGAACTTTCCATCACAGAAATTTGGGGACAATGTGTTTTTTTTGTCAATGTTTTATGTTTGCAAGTGATTCTGGGTAACAGACCATGGTGGGAGGCACTCAAGTCACCCCATCCTGGATTCCCCTGGTTGTCTAGTTTTCAGAAATATATAGGTTTGCTATGTTTCCCTAGGTGCCGGCAGGGCTAGGGTTCAAAAACTACAGCTAGTCACTTTGCCAAAAAAGGGTCATTTTTCACGGCAAAATTGAGGTGTGACCACGTTGCGTTTTGCGCCGTTTCCTGTCGCGGGCACTAGGCGACCCACACAAGTGAGGTACCATTTTTCTCGTAGGATTTTGGGGAACGCGGGGTGGGTGGAAATTTGTGGATCCACGCAGATTCCAGAACTTTCCATCACAGAAATGTGGGGAAAATGTGTTTTTTTTGTCAATTGTTTACGTTTGCAAGGGATTCTGGTTCACAGACCATGGTGGGAGGCACTCAAGTCACCCCATCCTGGATTCCCCTGGGTGTCTAGTTTTCAAAAATATATAGGTTTGCTAGGTTCCCCTAGGTGCCGGCAGGGCTAGGGTTCAAAAACTACAGCTAGTCACTTTGCCAAAAAAGGGTCATTTTTCACTGCAAAATTGAGGTGTGACCACGTTGCATTTTGCGCCGTTTCCTGTCGCGGGCACTAGGCCGACCCGCACAAGTGAGGTACCATTTTTCTCGTAGGACTTTGGGGAACACGGGGTGGGTGGAAATTTGTGGATCCACGCAGATTCCAGAACTTTCCATCACAGAAATGTGGGGAAAATTTGTTTTTTATGTCAATTTTTTATGTTTGCAAGGGATTGTGGGTAACAGACCATGATGGGAGGCACTCAAGTCACCCCATCCTGGATTCCCCTGGGTGTCTAGTTTTTAAAAATATATAGGTTTGCTAGGTTTCCCTATGTGCCGGCAGGGCTAGGGTTAAAAAACTACAGCTAGTCACTTTGCCAAAAAAGGGTCATTTTTCACTGCAAAATTGAGGTGTGACCACGTTGCGTTTTGCGCCGTTTCCTGTCGCGGGCACTAGGCCGACCCGCACAAGTGAGGTACCATTTTTCTCGTAGGACTTTGGGCAACGCGGGGTGGGTGGTTTTGTGGATCCACACAGATTCCAGAACATTCCATCACAGAAATGTGGGGAAAATGTGTTTTTTTTACAATTTTTTACGTTTGCAAGGGATTCTGGGTAAGAGACCATGGTGGGAGGCACTCAAGTCTCCCCATCCTGGATTCCCCTGGGTGTCTAGTTTTCAAAAATATATAGGTTTGCTAGGTTTCCCTAGGTGCCGGTAGGGCTAGGGTTAAAAAACTACAGCTAGTCACTTTGCCAAAAAAGGGTAATTTTTCACTGCAAAATAGAGGTGAGACCACGTTGCGTTTTGCGCCGTTTCCTGTCGCGGGCACTAGGCCGACCCGCACAAGTGAGGTACCATTTTTCTCGTAGGACTTTGGGCAACGCGGCGTGGGTGGAAATTTGTGGATCCACACAGGTTCCAGAACTTTCCATCACAGAAATGTGGGGAAAATGTGTTTTTTTTGTAAATTTTTTACGTTTGCAAGGGATTCTGGGTAACAGACCATGGTGGGAGGCACTCAAGTCACCCCATCCTGGATTACCCTGGGTGTCTAGTTTTCAAAAATATATAGGTTTGCTAGGTTTCCCTAGGTGCCGGCAGGGCTATGGTTCAAAAACTACAGCTAGTCTCTTTGCCAAAAAAGGGTCATTTTTCACTGCAAAATTGAGGTGTGACCACGTTGCGTTTTGCGCCGTTTCCTGTCCTGGGCACTAGGCCGACCCGCAAAAGTTAGGTACCATTTTTCTCGTAGGACTTTGGGCAAAGCGGGGTGGGTGGAAATTTGTGGATCCACGCAGATTCCAGAACTTTCCATCACAGAAATGTGGGGAAAATGTGATTTTTTTGTCAATTTTTTATTTACGTTTGCAAGGGATTCTGGGTAACAGACCATGGTGGGAGGCACTCAAGTCACCCCATCCTGGATTCCCCTGGGTGTCTAGTTTTCAAAAATATATAGGTTTGCTAGGTTTCCCTAGATGCCGGCAGGGCTAGCGTTCAAAAACTACAGCTAGGCACTTTGCCAAAAAAGGGTCAATTTTCACTGCAAAATTGAGGTGTGACCACGTTGCATTTTGCGCCGTTTCCTGTCGCGGGCACTAGGCCGACCCCCACAAGTGAGGTACCATTTTTCTCGTAGGACTTTTGGAACGCGGGGTGGGTGGAAATTTATGGATCCACACAGATTCCAGAACTTTCCACCACAGAAATGTGGGGAAAAAGTGTTTTTTTGGTCAATTTTTAGGTTTGCAAGGGATTCTGGGTAACAGATCATGGTGGGAGGCAGTCAAGTCACCCCATCCTGGATTCCCCTGCGTGTCTAGTTTTAAAAAATGTATAGGTTTGCTAGGTTTCCCTAGGTGCCGGCAGAGCTAGGGTTCAAAAACTACAGCTAGACTCTTCACAAAAAATGTGTACATTTTCAGTGTGAAAATGTGGTGTGTTCACCTTAGGTTTTGAGCCACTTCCTGTCGTGGGCACTATGCCTACCCACACAAGTGAGGTACCATTTTTATCGGGAGACTTAGGGTAGTTCAGATTTGTAAAGCAACTGTTATTAACTATTGATTGTTGATGCATTTCTCCCTTGCAAATGAAAGACATTGTGTAAAAAAAAAGTCATTTTGAAAAATGACCAATAATTGTCATGCAAGTATGAGTATTCCCAATTTCGAAAATGTGCAAATATGCACTGTTTCTAAACTCTGTAATTTGTTCCCATTTCAGAAATACATAGGTGTCTTTCATACCAATTTTTCCATGTATACATTTTCACACAATAATTGCTATATACCCGGAACAAAAAAAAACCTTACAAAATGCTGCTCAGTTTTTTACTCTGGGTTCGTTGGGCTCTTGGTGAACCTACAAGTCCTATATATCCCCACAACCAGGAAGGTCCAGCAGATGTAACGGTACATTTCTTACAAAGAGATGTCATTATTAGTAGAAGTTACAGGTGAAAACGTTGACACAAAAGGCTGCTTTTTTCAACAAATTTTAATTTTTTCCAATATTTAACTGTTAGTTTCTATAAAGGAACCTTGATGGATCTACACAAATGACCCCTTGATGAATTCAGAATTTTGTCTACTTTTCAAAAATGTATAGCTTTCCAGGATCCATTATCGCTTTTCTACTCATTTCTACCATTATCTGGAAGGAGGTTGAAAGCACAAAAAATAGCAAAAATAGGGCATGTCCCAGAAAAATGTCAAAACTGTATAAAAAATGTTGGATTTCTGACAAAAATCTGTCATTCCCTAAAAGCTGGAGAAATGGTGATTTCAGCCCCACAAACCCTTTTTTGATATCATTTACAGAGAAAAACCCAGACGCTTTCATTTGCAACCACTTTTCCCCATTTTTCACCCAAAAAAAACTTTTGCTGTATTTTGACTAATTTTTGGGAACCCTCTAGGAGAGGCCACAAACCCTTTAGAATCCGCATGATGTTGGAAGCAAAGGACGCAAATTTGGCGTGGATACCTAATGTGGTCAAAAAGTTACCTAAGGCCTAAGCGCGCACTACCCCAAGTAGCCCAAAAAAAGGCTTAGCACAGGAGGGGAAAAGGCCTAGCAGCGAAGAGGTTAAGTATACTTATTTATAAACAACTGTCACATACACTTCCTTTTATATTTCTACTTTGTTAGACATGTATCATTGAGAAATATATTTACTCATCACCACACCCATAAAGAGATTCACTCACCCAAACAAGTGTTTCCACGTGCAGTCTTAACTCATATACCTACTAAATCAACTATTTATAAATCTTTGGACAGTCACACACCTCCCATCCAACCACACACACATTCACTATCCTATACAAATACTCACTTAAATAATTAATACTAATATAGACTTTGCATAGCTAATAACCAACTTATGTAGTAGTTTACACAACAAGAGATAAAGTGAAACAGATATTCACACAGTTTAATCACTATCCCATATATTTAGTGAGACACTTTAAATTAGTCACTTATAGTCAATCACAGTGCTACTAAATCCTCCATCCAGACACATATACATCCAGTCAGTCTTCAATACAGATTGCGAAACATATAATATATATTTAAATATCAAACCAAACCACATTCACTAGATGATGTCATCAGTGATGTCATCAGTGATGTAATTTCAGATGTCATCAGTGATGTCACTGACCATGTCATGAATGATGTAACATGTGACATCATCAGCAGTGGATTGCGGGCGCGCAAGTTATAGTTAGTAGAACTAACCATAACGGAGGAATTTCAGTGGTTTTGTAGGAGTGAAATGTCCTGCTAACTATAACTCCCCTGAAACCTATGGTTTTGTCAGTGAAAAAAATAAATAATATATATATATATATATTCACTTAAAAAACCATAGGTTTCACACATGTTATAGTTAGCTGGACATTTCACTCGTAAAAAACCAATGAAATTCCCCCGTTATAGTTACTGCAGGCAACTATAACTCACGCGACCGCAATCCTCTGCTGATGACGTCAGATATTACATCACTGTATTTAGACACTTATTTACCCATGTCTTCTTCCATTAATCTTTAGCTATACATATATTACAAATATTTATTTTTCAGAAAGACACATATGTCATCAGTGATGTAATATCTGACGTCATCAGCAGAGGATTGCGGTCGCGTGAGTTATAGTTGCCTGCAGTAACTATAACGGGGGAATTTCATTGGTTTTTTACGAGTGAAATGTCCAGCTAACTATAACATGTGTGAAACCTATGGTTTTTTAAGTGAATTTGCAAGGTTTTTTAAATGCTAATTCGTAACTATAACGTGTGTGAAACCTATGGTTTTTTCAGTGAATTTGTACGGTTTTTTAAATGCTAAGTTATGTTTTTTTTTTTTTCAGGTTTTGCAAGGTGCGCGCACCGTGCGCGCACCGTGCGCGCTCTGTGGGAACTCCGTGCGCATCGCGCACCAAGCCCCCACGGTTCGCAGTGCGCGCACGGTGCGCGCACCTCGCGATTTAAAAAATTAAAAAATCATTTTTTTCTCCCTTGGGGGTCCTTCTATGACCCACTGACCAAGACTAGGGGGTCAGGAACTGTCCACTCTGCCCCCTTTTCACGTTCTCCGCCTTTGTTTTTCACCACCTCATACTGCGAGAGACAAAATGGCGGCCGACACTTCCTGGTTTCGACTGATTCGAATGTTTACCGACATCTAACAACCAATCAGAATTGCGCTCGCGCACGGTAGGGTGCGCGCACAGTGCGCGCACGGTGCGCGCGTATAGATATTGATATGCTTTTAAATGCTATTTTCTCAGGAAATACTGAACAGATTTACACCAGACCTGCAAAAGGCACTTCCTTGACCTTATGGCTACCTCTCTGCCAAATTTCAAGTAATTCTGTTCAGCCGTTCGGGCTGTAGCTGTGTCTAAAGGTCCTATGGAAAAATGCATGGGGAAAACGCGTTTTGGGACCCCCTTTTTTCTCGGCCCCTGCTTGACGAATCACCCCGAGACTTTCAGGGTAGGAGCTGAACGGAGCGCCCCATTAGTTTTGAAAATTTCGCGAGGATTCGTCAACCGGCGCCAAAGTTATTCAAAATAGAATTTTGAGATTTCCTGCGCGCGCACGGTTCGCGAAGCGCACCGTGCGCGTAAAAATTAAAAATAAATACATAACTTAGCATTTAAAAAACCGTACAAATTCACTGAAAAAACCATAGGTTTCACACACGTTATAGTTAGGAATTAGCATTTAAAAAACCTTGCAAATTCACTTAAAAAACCATAGGTTTCACACAAGTTATAGTTAGCTGTACATTTCACATGTAAAAAACCAATGAAATTCCACGTTATAGTTAGATCAGGTAACTATAACTTGCGCGACCGCAATGCACAATGTGTCATTTCAGATGTCATCATTGATGTCATGAGTGATGTCACTGACCATGTCATAAGTGATTTAATATGTGACGTCATCAGCAGTGCATTGCGGTCGCGCAAGTTATAGTTACCTGATCTAACTATAACGTGGAATTTCATTGGTTTTTTACGAGTGAAATGTACAGCTAACTATAACTTGTGTGAAACCTATGGTTTTTTAAGTGAATTTGCAAGGTTTTTTAAATGCTAATTCCTAACTATAACGTGTGTGAAACCTATGGTTTTTTCAGTGAATATATATATATATATATATACATATATACAAATCCCGGAAGTGCGGAGCTTCAGATCCGGCGGTCCTGGATGGGCTCCGGTGGCCCCAAAATTCAAAATGCAGCTTTTCGAAGGTAACGAAAAGAAATCCAGGACACCCAGGAATGCTATTCACAAAGTTTTAATCCAGGCAAAGTCGTAGCCTTCACCAACTCGTTTCGCAATAAGCTTGTTCACGGTGTGGTTTACAATACAAACACGTCCTCCTTACATATGCGCATTCAATAAAATAGAAATGGGACTGACGACAGAGTATGCTTACAAAATCTGGCCGCCATTTAACAATGGTATAAAGTAACGTGTTGTTACGATCCAAATATGAGATTTTAAATATATATATACCATGTTACAATTTACTGTGTCCCTAATTCTGGACAGTAGTTTAAACAAACAAAAATTAATCCATTTTACGAGATTTATGTCGTCTTAGTATCAATAAAGTTTTATACTCATACTCTGAGATACAGGCGTAGATGCCCTAGTGGGCAGAAATTGATAGCATATTAACGTGAATAATTTACAAAAATAACATGATTGAATTAAAGCATATTAAAAATGTTAATCATGTAAATCACCATATTAGCCCAAGTGGGCGTTCTATGTTCTGTAGTCCAAAGCATGCCTGAAGGGTTTGTGAAATAGTCCATTTGATAGGGACTATTAACATGATTGTATAATAGGTATATCAATGATACACACTAGAAATTTCATCATATAAGTCAACAAGTTAGCCCAAGTGGGCAATCTCTATTTTACAATACTTGGCATGCCGTATGCAGAATTTAAGTAAAAATGGTATACATGATTCACTTGACGTTTCTTCACGTACTGTCACTTCACATCTGATGTATTTTTTGAGAATTCTACATCAAGGAGAACAAAAAAGAAAAGGAAGGGAAAGAAGGGAAACAACTGAAAAGGGGAATAGGAAAGGGAAAAAGTAGGGAGAGGAGAGAAAGAAAGACAACACATTTAATAAGTCATTCAAATGCTCGTATCATATTAAACTTCTCCCTATCTATAATACAACTCCCACAATAGGCATGTAAAACATTGTTAAAATCGTAAGCAAAATCAGTAAAAGATATAGCCCACTGATAGTATACATCTCATTACATCACAAGTGTACAGACATCTCTTCACTTGAGTTCAACCCTATAGGCGTAAGTGTATCAAAATGTATTATGAATCTAGATTCCATCCGTCTTAATTCACGCTCTCTGTCACCACCTCTCTCGAGTCTCGGAATG
Source organism: Triturus cristatus (assembly GCF_964204655.1). NCBI lineage: Eukaryota > Metazoa > Chordata > Amphibia > Caudata > Salamandridae > Triturus > Triturus cristatus. Next base: position 1,709,703,576 of record NC_140590.1, read on the forward strand.
GTGTAGAATACTGCAAAGGACAACAATTTTTCATTTTGGTTGTGTTCCCTAAAGAAGTGTTGTGCTACTGGATATTGCACGTCATTTTTCTTAATTGCACGTAAATGTTCCAAGACTCTTTTTTTGCTCGATGGATGGAGCTCCCTATGTACAATTTGCCACAAGGACAGCGAAGGCAGTAGATACAATAATCAGTTTCACAGGAGAAATTCCCTCTAATTTGATATTCTCTGTTGTCATTAGGGAATACTAAGGATTTACAATCTCTACTGTTAGCACATGCTTTGCAATGTTTGCAAGTTTTAAAACCAGCAAAATTTGTACTACTGACCACATTCGTGGTAGCGATAGCATTTTTGCATAATTCATCTCTAAGAGATCTGTTTCTGCGAAATGTTATCTGTGGGGTAACATTAAGACACTTTTTCAAGGTCACATCACTTAATAAAACGTGCCAATTATGATTAAATAGTTTCCTGATTTTAAAAGCACTGTTAGAGAAGGTGGTAATAAATCTAACATTATCATTCTGTTCATCAACTACTGGTTTAGGTCTCAGGAGTTCAGCTCTAACAAGCATGTCAGCCTTCTTCTCAGCTTGTTTGATTAGTTTATGGCTGTAACCGCGTTCGCGGAAATGCTCATGCATGACCAACTTCTCATTTTCATATTCAACCAATGTACTGCAATTACGTTTAGCACGTATAAGCTCTCCATAAGGGATGCTTTGAATTAAACTTGATGGGTGGGCACTTTGTGCATACAAGAGACTATTTCCAGCGGTTTCCTTCCTGTGTAATTTTGTGACAAGGATTAGATCTTTAACTTGAATTTCCACATCTAAAAATACAATGTGTGTTTTACTGATGTGTGATGTAAATTGTAAATTCAACTCATTGTCATTTAGCGTCTCAATGAATCGATTAACCGATGGTAGATCACCCTTCCAGATAAGGAAGATATCATCGATAAATCTGGCCCATGTTACTATGTTGTCTCCTCGCATGTCCCACTCCTGGGACACCTGCTCCTCCCACCAGCCCATGAATAAATTCGCATAACTGGGGGCAAAGCAGGTGCCCATCGCAGTCCCTTGGGTTTGTTTATAGATGTTATTGTTGAAGAGGAAATAGTTGTTGGTCAGACAATATTGTGTCATTTCAATCACCATTTGTGTGTGCAATAATAGTGAAATATGTCTCGCTCTTAAAAAATGTCTCATAGCCTGGAGCCCCAGGCTGTGTGGGATACTGGTATATAGACTGGTTACATCTAATGTAACCAGTAACAAGTCATCTTCCCATACTATCCCATCAATTAGTGTCAAGAAGTGCGTGGTATCTTTAATGTAGGCAGGGAGCGCTGCAACAAAGGGTCTCAGATAGTGATCAATAAATTTAGAAGTTGTTTCTAATTGTGAGCCCATTGAAGACACAATCGGTCTGCCGGGTTTTTTTTTGCTATTTTTGTGTAGTTTGGGAAGTAAATACATGATAGGTAATTTGGGGTGTTTACAGTATAGTGTTTGAAATTCCTCCCATTCAAGTAACCCTTGATCTTTCCAGTTAACTAGCATCTCATTGTATGTAGAGTATGATTGAAAAACCTCTGAGTAGCTGCTTAAACTATAACAAAGTGGGTCATTGAGTTGGCGTATACCTTCATTCAAATATTCTTGTTTGCTCCAAACTACAACATTCCCACCCTTATCTGAGCATCTGATGACAATAGATTGATCATTCTTAAGTTCTTGTATAGCTCTAAAATGATCATCACTTAAGTTTTTACGTGCTCTGCCCTCCATCTCATGCCTCAGTTTCTTGAGATTATGAGTCACATTTCTTTCAAAAACCTCAATTGCATCACAATGAATATATGGTGTGAAAGTAGATTTAGGTTTAAATTTGCTTGACTCCCGTAAATGTAATGGTACTTGTAATCTGTCTAAGTCTATGACTTCATCCTCTTGGTACACTGTGTTATCTTTAAGTTCAGTCATAGTGTGTAGTAAATCAACATCGGATATACATAGTGGTTGAGAACCTTGTTTATATCTAGTCTCAGGAATTGGTGGTATTTTGGTCGAAAACCACTTCTTCAGCTTAAGTTTTCTCAAAAAACAAAAAACATCAATGCGGGTTTGTACGTAATCAAAGTGTCTTGATGGGCAAAAAGAGAGGCCCAAGGATAACTTGACCAGGCCACTGATTTGTTTGTTTCAAATCAGTGACCTGGTCAACTCGTGCCAAGAGGGGAGCAAGATGACTGTATAAATTTATCGAACCGTAAGTTATCTCCTCTTGATATCAAACTGTTATCCTTGGGCCTCTCTTTTTGCCCACCAAGACACTTTGATATATATATATATATATATATATATTACCTACTGGCGGTCGCCAGTAGGTAGTTATAGTTAGGACCACGTTTCCATAGGAAATCCGCAACATTCTATTTTGAATAACTTTGGCGCCGGTCGACGAATCCTTGCGAATTTTTCAAAATAGGTGGGGCGCTACGCTCCGCTCCTACCCTGAAAGTCTCGGGGGGATTCGTCAAGCGGGGGCTGAGATAAAAGGGGGGTGCCAAAACGCGTTTTTCCCATGCATTTTTCCATAGGACCTTTAGACAGGGCTACAGCCCGAACGGCTGAACAGAATTTAATGAAATTTGGCAGAGAGGTAGTCCCCAGGTCAAGGAAGTGCCTTTTGTAGGTTTGGTGTAAATCTGTTCAGTAGATTCTGAGAAAATAGCCTTTAAATCAATATATATATCTGTGGCAGCTTACGGTGCGCTTACCGTGCGCTTACCGTGCGCTTACCGTACGCGTACGGTGGCGTGCGCGAGCGCGATTCTGATTGGCTCTTAGATCTTAGTAAACATTCGAGTCGGTCGAAACCAGGAAGCGGCGGCCGCCATTTTCTATCTCGCTTCCTGAGTTGGGCAGCAAAAACGTACCCCAAATATATGTAAAGAGGCAGTTTCATGAGATCCTAACCACCCAGCATTGATACAGGGGTCCCCAAACCACCCCCAAGCCCAAAAAAAAAAAAAAAATTTTTTTCGGAAAATCGCCGATTACGCTTACCGTACGCGCACGGTAAAAAATTATAAAAAAAAAAAAACTATCCACATTCTCCCCACCCCGTGTGCAAATGGTGCCCGAAGAATACATTTCACAAAGATGCGCAAAATATGTCCCCCATGTGCGCACGGTGCGCGAAGCGCATCGTGCGTACATGGCCCATCCCGCTTAACGTGGGCACGCGGTGCGCGCAGCGCACCGCGTTACCACTGTGCGTGCACGGCACTAACTGCGTAAAGTGGGCGCGCGGTGCGCGAAGCGCACCGTGCGCGCACGCAACGAACTGCGTTAACTGGGCGCGCACGCCACGAATGGCGTAAAGTAACTTAGCATTTAAAAAACCTTGCAAATTCACTGAAAAAACCATAGGTTTCACACATGTTATAGTTAGCTGGACATTTTACTGATAAAAAACCAATGAAATTCCTCCGTTATAGTTACTGCAGGCAACTATAACTCACGCGACCACAATCTTCTGCTGATGACATATGTGTCTTTATGAAAAAAAAATATTTGTAATATATGTAAAGCTAAAATTTAATGGAAGAAGACATGGGCAAATAAGTGTCTAAATACAGTATTAGCATCAGCAGAGGATTGCGGTCGCATGAGTTATAGTTGCCTGCAGTAACTATAACGGGGGAATTTCATTGGTTTTTTATCAGTAAAATGTCCAGCTAACTATAACATGTGTGAAACCTATGGTTTTTTCAGTGAATATATATATATATGTATATATATATATATATATATATATGAGTAGATCCGTAAGCTTGCTGCGAACGCCACTCCACACCGTCACAGCATAAACGGACACGGACCAAAGTTAAGTGCTGGTTCTTTTATTTTGTGCCTTTCTGCCGCCATAACGTTTCGGCTCCTCCGAGCCTTGATCACATGACAACATGAACCAATAAAGAGTTGACTTATAAAGTGACTGTGCAAACATTCAATTCATCACGTGACTGCTTACAGATGGATATAGACAACAGACTTGACTGATATAACTGTGCAAAACAACGCAATTAAAAGTAGTGAACGCACGGTAATTAAAATTATAAATAATTTTAAAAACCTATATTGGTGAATACATCGAATAAATAAATTATTTAAAATCAATGTAAATGCAAATAGCAAACAGTTATACCAAGAATAAATCAATAAATATTCTTTCATTTGTGCAAAATATCGCTGTTGTATATGCTTGGCGCAACCACCTGAGTATATCATAGAGGCATAATAATTTCCACATGCCTATACCCATCAACGTGTATCAGTTATTCAACAGTTATAATGTCAGGATACATTGCTAAAACAAAAGGACATCTGGAGGATCATGAGATAAAATATTTCATGAATCTGCAATAATACAAGTCTAATGACAGTGTCCAATCGAGAAAATGCATCCGATGTATGGTGAAGAGACATCCCTTCTTGTGTGTGAACTGTAAGGGAACATTTTTACAGAAAACATCACAATGGCCTTACATCATCATATTCAAATCTAAGTTGACATTTGCGGGATAAATCCCTAAGGGTAACGCTATAAGCTAGTCTGCTTGAAATGTCGTATATATACAGTCACGTTGATGATTAGTGCAAATGTGCAAAATGTGATGTGCAAATATATAAACCACAGCTGTGAATAATAAAAAAGTAAGAATATATGAAAATGTGTTAAAATAGCGATGTTAATCCTGAAGTCACAAATTAGGGGGAATACTCTAATCAAAATACTGACTGGATTGGGTAAAAGGACATTGCCCTGTACATCTGGTGACTAAAGATAGGTTTAATGTAGACAAAATGTAAAAACATGTAAAAACATGTAAAAAATACGTATAAAACACGTAAAAACCATATAGAGGACATACGGAGATCAGTATTTCTACTCAAATATCTCTGCCTTGTTGATAAAAGTAGGCAGATCTCCATAGAAGTTATTGTTATATCCAGTAGTTCTCAAAATTAGAGAAGACTGAGGGATGTTATCTTACGGAGAAATACTGTATGGTGAGAGCCCTCACCAATACATGAAGTGATATTATGAGTAAATACATGAGAATTTAATGCAAAAGGGCACCTTATGTTCATATATATATATATATATATATATATATATATATATATATATATATATATACATATATATATATATATATTATCTACTGGCGGACGCCAGTAGATAGTTATAGTTACAACCTAGTTTCCATAGGAAATCTCAAAATTCTATTTTGAATAACTTTGGCGCCGGTTGACGAATCCTCGCGAAATTTTCAAAACTAATGGGGCGCTCCGTTCAGCTCCTACCCTGAAAGTCTCGGGGTGATTCGTCAAGCAGGGGCCGAGAAAAAAGGGGGTCCCAAAACGCGTTTTCCCCATGCATTTTTCCATAGGACCTTTAGACACAGCTACAGCCCGAACGGCTGAACAGAATTACTTGAAATTTGGCAGAGAGGTAGCCATAAGGTCAAGGAAGTGCCTTTTGCAGGTCTGGTGTAAATCTGTTCAGTATTTCCTGAGAAAATAGCATTTAAAAGTATATATATATGTGGGCGGAGCCTAACCACACATCTCATCCTGAGATCTGATTGGCTGTCAGCACTTCATCCAAGAAGTGTTGGCAATCATCTTGGGACCAATATACATGATAGCACCTCATTAAAAAGCATTGCAGTTAATAGAAGGTTTTAAGACTTTAGTTACATTATAAATCATTTTTTGATGGTACCATACTCATTTTAGGAATTGTGGTATGTTCTAAGGTGATTTCACCATGTGAAAAAGCCTTCTGCTGGGATATCATGATTGAGAGAAAAATATTTTCTCATGCTTTTACCACAGAGGTTTGGAAGGTGATCTATAAACTAAACTGAGAGCTTATTTTCTGTAAATTCACATTATCTTTCTCAGTCATGTGAGAATGAAGTCTGACATTCTCAGTAAAACATGTACATCCAACAAGGGCAGAGACTGTCAGTTGATTCCTTTGTGTTCTACTGCAGCTTCCCAGAGTGTTCCAAAGAACTACTAGAGCGCTAACAGTCCTACTTATGATAAACGTATGGCACACCTGAAGCCATCTTGCTTGGATTAAAGTGGTAACTCGTAAAACATTTAATTTAAAAAGGAACACAATGAGGGGGTTCATTTATCCATAAAAAGTATGATTAGTGCTGCAGAAAGAAAAAGTAGGGCACATTTTGAGTGACTTCTCAAATCCTTTTCTATTTCATTAAATAATTCTGACATGCAGACTGAAACATGCACTTTCAATACCAGCAGCAGTTTTCCCTGGTGAGCAGTAGCTTTACTACAGTGATCTAATGAGCAAAAAGAGTGCTAACATTCTGAATTTATGGCAAATGTGTGACACATCTGAATGCCTTCTTGATGGAATCAAAGTTAAAAACTGAAAGTATTTCCTACTGAGGAGACTGCAGTAAATGAGGAAATTAGGAAACTTCATAACAAATAAGTCTCCCAAGATGGCCACCAGAGACAAAAGAGCCCAAATGTAGCCCAAATATCACCCAGATGTAGCCCAAGTATAGCCCAATGACAGAATGTCCCAGAATGTTCTTAAAAACAACTAGAGCGCTGTCTTCATTATGACAAAAGTATGGCACACCTGAAGCCATCTTGATTGGAATAAACTGGTAACACTTAAAACATTTAATTTAAAAAGGAACACAATGAGGGGGTTCATTTTGCCATAGAAATTATGATTAATGCTGAAGAAAGAAAATGAGGGCACATTTTGAGTGACTTCTCAAATCCTCTTCTATTTCATTAAAAAATTCTGACATGCAGACTAAAACATGCACTTTTAATACCAGGAGCAGACTTCCATGGTGAGCAGTAGTTTTACTACAGTGATCTAATGAGCAACTAGAGTGCTAACATTCAGAATTTATGGCAAATGTGTGACATATCTGAATACCTTCATGATGGAATCAAAGTAAAAAACTGAAAGCATTTCCTACTGAGGAGACTGCAGTACATGAGGAAATTAGGAAACTTCATAACAAATAAATCTCCCAAGATGGCCACCGGAGACAAAAGAGCCCAAATGTAGCCCAAAATCACCCAGATGTAGCCCAAATATAGCCCAATGACAGAAGTGTGCAAAACACTTATTATTTTGTGTTTTTGCAGTGTTATATAGTGCAGACTTGTCAGGTATTGGAGTGCTTTACATGAGCATTGGTTACATCACACAAGAACAAATTCATTTTGGTTGTAGACATGGGGAGACTAAGTGATTTGACCAGAATCACAGAATGTCGAGCTGAAGCAGAAACTTCAACCTGGTTCCCCAGTTGCAAAGTCTGCAGTTCTGGAAGTAACACCACATCCTCTCCCCTAAGTGCAACATTTAATCAAGTGGTCAACTGGATAAAAAAAACATAAAGATAACAAATAATTTAAAAGTGCTTTGTCGCTATTTGAAAACTCAGAAAATATGTCCTTATTTTAGTCTTTTAGAGCACTAACCATAATTTTGATGCCAATAAGACCCTCTCATATATGTAATTTCTAAAGGAAATGCTCTAGGTATTACAGTTTTCATTACATCAAGATGATGTCAGGCGTTCCACACTTTTGTAATAAATATAGAATGTTAGCAATCTAGTTGTTCATTAGGATACTGTTGAGAGGCAGAGGCCAGGCAGGTAGGAGGGTGCAAAGGCAACAATTTAACCACACTGAGCAGGCAGGAAGGGCCATGGAAGCACAACAGACTATTGAGGGCAGTGGAAAGGGGGGCAGGGGCAACAAACCAACAATACAGGACTTGCAAGAGAGGCTGTGGCAATGTAATAGACCATTGTGGGCAGAAGGAAGAGGCAATGGTAGTACAACCATACATGCCAACAGACCCGATTCAGCCAGGAAACGTCCAATGTTTTTAAGCTCAAATGGGCTTTATTTGATGTGTCTCCTGTCTACAATATCCTCTTTTTCAATGTAACTCAAAGGGGAAAATCAATACCCCAGTTTTTTTTCAAAATCTCCCTCTTACCAAGTTCAAAATGTTCGCAAGTATGGTACATTGGATCATGGAAGGAAATGGGATAGGGACATGGACTTGGATAACAGAGGACAGGAGGGACATGGAGAGGTGCACCAAACTGACCCTGCAGGGCAGGCATCAGGGTTTGCAGCAGCACAATACACCACACAGGGCATGCAGGACGGGAGTGCAGCACAACAATCCATAGAAAGCAAGAGGGAGGGGACAGGACCATGCACATGGACAACAGAGAACAGAGGGGCAAGAGGCAATGGTAGCTAGCTGACCATAATGGACAGACAGGAGAGAAAGCTGCAGCATAACAGACCATAACGGGCAGGAGGGACGGATCAGGGGCATTACAATGGAACGGACAAGCCAGGAGGGAAGGAGTAGGGGTCTGCACATGTAAACAGAGGGCTGGGGGCAAGGGGGCAGGGCAGGAGCAGCAAGATAACCATGGAGGTCAGGCAGGATGGGCACTAGAAGTAAGACACACCATGAAGAGCAACAGTGAGACTGTGATGGCATACACACAGAACATGGAGGGAAGGTGGGAGAGGTCAGGGGCAGCTAACTGACCACACAGGGAAGGTGGGAGGGGCCATGGCAGCACAGAAGACTATGCATGGCAAGTGGGAGGGTTAGTGGCAGCACAATGGCTATGATGGGCAAGAAGGAGGGTGCAGGGGCATGCACAAAGGACGATGGAGGATAGAAGGGAGGGTCAGGACCTGTGCACAGACAAGAAAGTTCAGGGGAAGGGGCCTCACAACAGACCACACGGGGCAGGCAGGAGGAGCAGTTGCAGCACAACAGACCAGGGAGGGCAGAAGGGTGTGGCAGTACAATGGACCATGTAGGACAGGAGGAAGAGGATAGGGGCATGGCATGTGGACAGGCAGGGTGGAGGTGGCAGGGACAGGTTACAGTCATCTGACAATGCTAGGCAGGTGGGAGGGGAGTGGCAGCTCAACAGAACACTCTGAGTAGATAGGAGTGGCAGGTCCATGGGACATGGTGGGCAAAAAGGATGGAGCAGGGGCATGCACAAAGACATCGGAGGGCAGGGGGAAGGAGAATAGGGGCAGCAAGCTAAGCACAGAGTTTAAGCAGGAGGTCAATGATGGGGCATAGAATTGGGCAATGGAGGGCAGGAGGAGTCGACTGGTACATCATACTAAATTGAGGGCAGTGGCAGCACATCAGACCATGCATGGCAGGAGGGAGGAGGCTAGTCCATGGATTCACACAACAGAGGATAGGGAGGAGGGGGATGAGGCAGCAAGCTAACTGTTCAGAGAAGGCGGGTATTAGGAACTTTATTGTTTTTAAAACATTGTGTCTGTGCAAACTACTTAAAATATGAACAAGTATGCAGCATAATCTCACTTTTATTCAGGAAGAAGAGGACATTTGTGACTGTGACTCCGGGCTCACTTGGCAGAAATACCCCCTGACCCTCCACCCCCTATCACAAAATGTAATGCCCGTGAAAAGGGTAGGTGAACACAGTGTTATATAGAACATAGTCCTGAGAGCACGATTGAAAATGAAAGCTAGATATAGTGTATGGTATAAACTATGCACCAAAAAGTGTGATATAAGATAAACCGGGCGTGAAATATAATATGCAATACATTGTGCGCAATGACAGATTCATTGGAGAGCGCGAGATAGCACAGGCACTAGCGCGTGCTATGCGATATGCGACTTGGAGTGTAATATGCACAGGGCAGTGTTGTGTAACCTAACTAGTCTCTAAAGTTGTAATATAAAATATGTGCTGGGGAGTGTAACGTTGCATATGCACTGTGACAAAGATATGGATCCCAGATTGTAATATGTATGGCATAGCACTGTGCTTTATAACATAGGCATCGAGGAAGGCACGTTAGATGGGGCAATATAACCCGTGCGAAGACAAGTGTGGCATGACATATTCAAGGGGTGGTGTAACAGTGCACATGGGCTAGAGAGTGTCATAGCATATGCACTAGCTAGTGGAATACAACACAGAGGTGTGTGGCACTCGGCAAGCAATGGTGGGTGTAACACAGCATTGGGCTCTGTCAGGAGCGCGCTGTGACTCTCAAGTGATGTTCGTCCCTTTTCCAGAGAGTAAAATAAAAAGTATTACACATCCGGCAGTGGATGTGTGTTTTATTAACCGTGAGGGGGGTTTCTTGCATAGTTTTGGTCGAATTTTTGTCGAATCCCCTTTGAATGGCTTGGTGTGCATGTGTATTAAATGTGCCCGTCAATAGCTACCCATGTTTGTATAAATAAACGACAAGGGTGTCTACCAGGATTAGGCACGGTAGGGCATCAGACATGTCAGAGCTTCACTAGTGGTGTAAATACATTCCACGTGGATTCATTGCATGCATAGTCGCCTTTTAATGAATATCACGCAAATCGTCATGGTGATAGGTACGTACGGTTTGTCCAGCATGTCCTAGGTGTGTCTATAAATATATATTTTTTAAAAATAATAAAAAACAGTGGCCGGCCCTGGGGATTGGGGTCAAAAAAATATAATTAGGAGACAGGCCCTGGGGGATGGGGTCATCAGGGCCAATAAATTAGAATAAGAAGGGGAACCACACAGCCCCCCTTCTTAAAAAATTAAAATAAATAAAAGACTGGCACCATGCCGGAGGCCATGCCCCCTCCATGCAGCACTCTGCAAACGCGCCCCCAACAGGCATCTCCAGTATGCGCCAGGGAGCTGCGCTGCAGACAGGTGTTCTGAGGCCAAGCCCCTTTTTACACCTCTCTGCAACGCAGCTCTGTGGCGCTTACTGGAGGTACCTAGTGGTCTAGTTTGACCCTAGGGACCCTTAGGATTCAAGGGGACTTAATCTCTCAACTTAGAACAGCCACAGGGCGCGTTTACACAGTGGTGAAGGGAGGGGACGGGGCCTGAGGTGACGTGTGCAAACACGCACTATGGCACGTTTTAAATTGGGGATATAATTTCCCTTCAATACTGAGGGCCCCTGGGGGCCAACTAGCCCACCAACTGCTTCCAGTAAGCGCCACTGAGCTGCATTGCAGAGAGGTGGTCCAGGCCGTGCCACTTTTTACACCTCTCTGCAACGCAGCTCTGTGGCACTTACTGGAGGTACCTAGTGGGCTAGTTGGACCCTAGGGACCCTCAGGATTCAAATGAACTTAATTTCCCAACTTAAAACGGACACAGGGCGTGTTTACACAGTGGTGAAGGGAGGGGACGGGGCCTGAGTTAACGTGTGCAAAAACACCCTGTGGCCTGTTTTAAGAGGTAGTTTTAATCCCCATGCCCTATTATATACTAGGGGCTTACAGAGGAGGTCATGCTAATCACAGGGGGACCCCAACGCATAATGTTCCCTAGTGTATGTAGGTGTTTTCACTGTATTCTAAGTGTCTTTTAACATAGCACTGGCTCAAGGACTGGTTAGTCAGACTCAGTTACCACCAGTATCCGTCTGAAAAATTTCAGGGTACAGGATGATTTTGCAACAAGGCTTCTTTCTGCTCTTCTTTTTGTTCTTTCTGCACGTTATCCTTCTTCCTGCACTTATCTTCGTATTTGAGGACTTCTGTTGCTTCTTTCTGCACTTCTTTTGTTTCTTTCTGTGCATTTTTTCTTCTTTCTTCACATGTCCTATCCCTGCAGGCATAGTTAGAAATTAGCATTTAAAAAACCTTTGAAATTAATAGAAAAAACCATAGGTTTCAGGCACGTTATAGTTAGGAATTAGCATTTAAAAAACCACAGAAATTCACTGAAAAAACCATAGGTTTCAGGGGTGTTATAGTTAGCTGGACTTTTCACTTGTACAAAACCATTGAAATTCCCCCGTTATAGTTAGTTCAGCTAACAATAACTTGCACGCCCGCAATGCACTGCTGATGACGTCACATATTACATCACTCATGACATGGTCAGTGACATCACTCATGACATCACTGATGACATCTCAAATGACATCACTGATGACATCACTGATGACATCATCCTTGTGATAGAGTGGCAGACCTCCTCTCACCCTAATATAACCTTTGATACACACATTCAAAAATAGAGACTAAAATTTTCAAAACAATGGACATACCAATACCAGTTACAACAACCTCTTCAGTAATTCTAAGATCCACATACACATCCACTCATTCACCAACAGTCCTATACAGTCACTCATACATGTACTCACTCATCATATGTACTCATACACCTATACATCCTGTTACACAATGCCACTCATCCATAGAGTTACTCACACACATAGTCACTCATGCTAATAAAGAATCAAACATACATTTACTTGCATATACAGTTATACACACACCACCACACTTACCTCTACGGAAACTTACACATACTTAGTCTTTTAAACAATCACTTATAGAAACACATACTTATTCATACAGGAACTCTTTCAATCTCTCACTCTCACATATACTCACATATATACACCAATAGTCACATATACTAGTTTAAAACATATGTAGTTACTCATAAAGACACTATTGAGACAGTCATTCACTCACTAACACACCCATACACACACTCATCCACCCATACAGTCCTGCACACATGCTGTCTTCAACACATACAAACAGTGAGTCACTCATTCATGCACCTATGCACTACGTAATACCCACCACCGAACCATGCAGACACTCAGACTGATACTCAAAAAACCAACTAATAACCTATATAGACACCCATGTAGCTACTCACCAACCCATGCAGCCACTCATACACAAAGTGAGAGACTGATACAGATATTTACATATTTAAACATTACTCACTAAGCCATGTATTCACCATGATACACTTAATCAGTCAGTTACACAATCAATTTTTCAAAAACAAATCATCCATTTAGACACTTATATACCCATTTATTCTTCCATCGACCTTGAGATATACATATATAAAACATATTTAATTTTCAGAAAAACACACATTCACTGGATGATGTCATCAGTGATGTCATCAGTGATGTCATTTGAGATGTCATGAGTGATGTCATGAGTGATGTCACTGACCATGTCATGAGTGATGTAATATGTGACGTCATCAGCAGTGCATTGCGGGTGCGCGAGTTATAGTTAGCTGAACTAACTATAACGGGGGAATTTCAATGGTTTTGTACAAGTGAAAAGTCCAGCTAACTATAACACCCCTGAAACCTATGGTTTTTTCAGTGAATATATATATATAGGTGTGTGTGTGTATATATATATATATCACGCTCAATTCCAAAATACTCGCGGGCCACTTCCAAAATATTTATTCGCAAGGACACGTTTCTGTGTTTAGCCTTCTTCCAGCTTGCATATGAATACAACAGCAGTATTGTGGCAATATTTAAGTCTGGTAAAGTCATTTCTTTGGATGCAGCCTGTAAAGGGAGAAAGAGGAGTGTTATACCTCGGACAAATGTCCTTTCACATCCAACTCATACAGGGATTATAAAGTCCAATGGTAACTTTTTGGGTGCACAGAATCTTTGTAATCTCGTCTGCTTGACACATAAAAACATTACACCACTACATGGGCACACTTCCCAAAAGTCCACAGTCTGTAACATTCTGTGCTAGCAAATACCTGCAGTCCTCCCTGTCCAAGCCACCAGTTTCATACATATACTCATTATTCTAAATACCTCGCTACGCTGCTTTGATGACCCTTATAGAGGGCCCCTCATCGAACCACAGGGTTTCAATGCACTTAGCGCGGGGGCCGGTCAGATGGCCATGTCTCCCCCAGTTTGTATAATTGTCGACACTCGGTGGTGGTGCCCAAATTCTGTCGGGGCAGTACAAATGCCTTTAAATAACACTCTGCTCCACTTTCCACCTTAGGCGTCTGTTACAGTCTTCCTGACGGGTGCATCCGTACATGGTGATGGATCCATATCAAACATCACGCTCAATTCCAAAAGGAAACACGCTGCACTCACGGGGCCACTTCCAAAATATTTTATTTGCAAGGACGCATTTCGGCGTTTAGCTTTCTTCCAGCTTGCATATGAATACAACAGCACTATCGTGGCAGTCTTTAAAACAGGTAAAGTGATTTAATTGGATGCAGCCTGTAAAGGGAGAAAGAGGACTGATATATCTCAGACAAATGTCCTTTCACATCCAGCTCATACAGGGATTATAAAGCCCAATGGTAAATTTTTGGGGGCACAGAATCTTTTTACTCTCATCTGCCTGACACATATAATATTATGCTGCTACATGGGCACACTTCCTAAAAGTCTACAGTCCATATCATCCTGTGCTGGCAAATACCTGCAGTCCTGCCTGTCCAAGCCGCCAGTTTGATACATATACTCATTATTCCAAATACCTTGTTATGCTGCTTTGATGACTCTTATGGAGGGCCCCTCATCGAACCACAGGGTTTCGGAGCACTTAGCACGGGAGCCAGTCAGATGGCTGTGTCTCCCCCAGTTTGTATAACTGTTGACACTCGTCAGCAGTGGTGCCTAAATTCCGTTGTGGCGGTGCAAACGCCTTTCAATAACACTCTGCTCCACTTTCCACCTTAGGCGTCTGTTGCGCTCTTCCTGATGGATGCACCCGTATATGGAGGTGGATCCATGTCAAATATCACGCTCAATTCCAAAAGGAAACGCTGCACTTGCGGGGCCACTTCCAAAATATTTATTCACAAGGACGCGTTTCAGCGTTTAGCCTTCTTCCATCTTGCATATGAATACAACAGCAGAGTGTTACTGAAAGGCGTTTACACCGCCACAATGGAATATGGGCACCACCGCCGACGAGTGTCAATCAATCCCTGCACAATTTGCAATGAAGCTCACTCACCTGCCTGTGGTATTCTATACTATGGGATGCTAGGCAAATTGGCACTGTCTTTAAATCAGATCGAAACTGGCGGTTTTTGCAACAATCCCACATTTGTGTCACCTGTTGCCCGAAGAGTTGGAGACACATCTTTAAACTCTGCAGGAAAAGATGCATCTTTGGGCAAACACTGTGTACCACACACAATATCTGGACCCTTCATCCTGTAAACACCTGCTGTAGAGCAATAAATAGTACCATGCAATTTCTTCAACAAGTCTAAACCCATCAAATTTTCCCCACAATCAGCAAGAATGGCAAATCCACATTGAAAGGACCAGTAGTCAATGCAAGAGGTTTGGAAATGGGGCTCACAACTGGTACACCAGAAAAACCTACCGAAACATTATTATGGTCAGATAGAGCTGCCCCAGGGACCAAGGAACGAGAAATAGAACTGTTTGTCGCACCTGTATCCACCAAAAACTCCTTAGCCGAACCATGCACATCCGCATTAAAGTACGGACCACGTTGATCTACAGGTATCGGAACTGGTTCCTCACTCTGTCCCACGCTGTCCTAGCTGTAAGACATTCCTGTCACTTCGTCCGCATCATAATCATCATGATAATACTGTCCTCCCCGGGGGTCATCAAAATAATTCTGATCAGAACGACCCTGCGAGGTCACAGCATTCTGAAGCCTGTCCTGACCACCTGCTCCTCGACTTCGTCCATGAGAACCCCGTCCTCACGGGATTGGCATCTTCTGCAAAAGCACTGGATACTCACTACGCCAGTGTCCCTCCTCTTTACAATATGAGCGCTGATGCAGCCCTAAAGACATGGTATTTTGCAGCCTGCTAGTGCATGGAAGCTGTTGGCTTCCACGCACTAGCAGGCTTTGTTCGTTGCTTTGTGATTGACTTGCGGGAAGTTAATAAAATAGCGATTCCCCAGTTTCTGGTGGTCCCTGACATTATGCCTCTTTTGACAATGATTCCTTCTTCTGCTACATACTTTCCTATTATCGACTTGAAAAACGCATTCTTCAGTATCCCCATTCATCCTGACAGCAGGTATCTGTTTGGGTCCGCTCTAGCTGGTAGAAGTTTTAGATTCTGTCGCACTCCTCAAGGCTATACAGAGAGTCCGAGTATCTACAGTCAGGCATTAAAAGGTCAACTGGATTCCTTATTTCTCCCTACAGGTAATGTATTGCTGCAGGATGTCGATGACATGCTCATCACCTCGGATACGGAACAAGGTTGCAGAGATAGTACGGTTAAATTGTTGCTACATTTAGCTCACCATGGCCATTAAGTATCCATTTCCAAATGTCAGTATTGTCGACAGGAGGTCACCTACTTAGGTAACCTACTGTCGAAGGAGGGTATGAGAATGACCTCTGAGCGCATTAGTGCAATTGTTAAAATGCCCATTCCACAAACTCAAAAATATGTGCGCCTTTTTATTGGCATTACTTCCTACTGTCACCAGTGGATTCCAATGTATTCCCTACTAACCGAACCCCTGTTTGCTCTGACTACTAAAGATGTGCATCAGGCCCTGCCTAGTACGCCTGAATGTCAGCAGTCTTTTGAGCAATTAAAAAGTGCGCTTTGTTCAGCGCCCGTGCTTGGCACGCCTAATTACAGCAAGCCATTTGTATTATATGTCCATGAGATGGCTGATTGTGTAATCTCTGTTTTAACACAGAAATTTGGAGATAAGCAATGGCTGTGTGCTCATTTCTCTGCTGTACTTGACCCTGTCGCACGAGCCCTCCTGAGCTGTCTAAGAGTGGTCACGGCTGTGGCTATCTCGATAAGACAATCGGCTGGACTCGCACTTGACACTGACCTCACAGTTATGGTACCCCATGCTGTGGATACACTTTTGAATAAGACAAAGACACAGCACCTCACCAGTGCAAGTCTGACAGGTTATGAGCTAACGCTCTTCGCTAAACACATTACGATCAGACGAAGTGCCACTCTGAATCCAGCCACGTTACTACCCCTCCCTTCTGATAATGATGAGATTACATGATTGTATCTTTCAGACAGAAGAAGAGATGAAAGGACAGGTAGACCTGACTGATATTCCCTTATCTGACCCTCAGGGGGAACTATATGTTGATGGCTCGTGTTTTAAATTGCCAGATGGCACTATAACTGCCACGTACGTTATTCCTATGCTGCGTACGGTAGTTGAGACATCACGGGTTCTCTATCAGCCCTAATACGAGCCTGTGAATTGAGTGAGGGACTAGTTGTCAATATTTATACTGACAGTCAGTATGCATTACTTTGGTGGCTCTAGGCAGAGAGAGGGTTCCTTATTGGAACAAAAATCCAGCACGGTCAACTTATCTATAGGCTTTTGTCTGCTTTGACACTCCCTAAGAAACAATAGTAAAGTGCAGCACCCATAGTATAGTTACTGATGATGTGGGTCAAGGGGATGCATTTGCAGACCAGACAGCTAAGGAAACAGCCCAAACTAAGATAAAACTAATTTTCGCAGAAGGTCCCGCTAGGTGGGTGCCCGAGGTCACAATGTTCAAGAATACTCTTGAGAATGCAAAGGAGATTCAGATTGAGGCCACAGTGTAGGAATTAGCATTGTGGCAAGAAAGTAAAGCACAATTGAATAATGAGGGATGCTGTATTGACAAGTTAGGGAAGCAAAGATGGATGTTGCCAGATGCATATGTTCTTCCTGTAGTTACAACGGCTCATGACTTAGCTCACATCAATGCTAAGGGTATTTGCAAGTTGTTATACCCCGTAGAGGGAAATGACAACATTTCGAAGACAGCTACACTTTTAGTGAAGTACTGTATGGTGTGCATGATGCACAATCCTGGGAAGGGTAATTTTGTACCACCCTCTTTCCCTTTTGAGGTCATTCACTACATTGAAAAGGACAGGATCAATAATTTGATGTATGTGTTAGTGGTTGTTTGCGCTTTCAGTAAATGGGTTGAAGCTTTCCCCATCAAAGACAATACAGCCATGACGACTGCAAAGGTACTCCTGAAGGAGTTCTTTCCTCATTTCGGCTTACCCTGCTTGATCTGGAGTGATTTCAATGCCATGGTTATCCAGTTAATTTGCGACGGTTTGCTCATAAATCAGAAGTTTCATGCTGCAAATCACCTCCAGTTGGCAGGTTTGGTTCAGAAGTACAATGGTACTCTCAATTTGAAATTGGCAAAGATTCAGGAGACAACAGGGTTACAGTGGCCAGATGCTTTACCATTAGCTCCTTTGTCAACAAGAACAACAGCACATTCTAGAACAGCATTGTCACCTTACGAGGTCGTGTTTAGACCCCCGGCAAATGTCTGGGGTGTCCCGTGTCCTCATAAGTTTTCTGATATTTAGGGCCCATTACTGACAGATTATCTGTGCCAGTTAACTGAAAATGTGCGTTCTATTCACCAACAGGTCCGGGACGCTCTCCCAGATATACCGAGGGGCCCGGGCATAACATCCCGCCTGGCAATTGGGTTTTGGTGCACAATTTTCAGTGGAAGAGGCGCTTCGAGCCCCGCTGTAAGGAAACTGAACAGGTCCTTTTGGCCACCCACACCGCCGTGAAGGTCACTGGCCAAAAGAACTGGATTCATGGCACTCACTTGAAATGAGTGCACCTACCTTTACCCTATGACCAATGGGTCGCTGACGGAGTTGGGGATAGTGAGTATGAAAAGGTGCCACCGTTCATCCCCTTCAGTGAAGGGAAATTAAAGTGGACCCAAACAGATACAGAGAATGATGACGTGCAAAATGTAGTGGTCTCAATTCAGGCCATAAAGGAATAGGTATTTGTTGACCCCTCTGTGCCTGGAGTCACCAGGTGTAATTTGTGCCCTCAGCTGAGGAATAGTGCGCCAAAGGAGATCTTAGATTAGTTAGGGATGGACTTGCAAGTTAGGGTGTACTTTGCTATAGTACCAACGGTGTTAGTTCAGGGTGTTGTAAGATTGATGCACTGTTCAGACATTGGACTGGATAAGTCAAACGTGCTCCCTTGGAGGGGTACAATATCCTGTGCAACGTGGGATTTATTGTGAGCTAAGACGGAGCAAGCTCCACCGCCGGTGCTCAGGAGCGCCAACGTTGATGAACAATAGGAGCCTGTACACGTGAGGATCAGACGGACACTGGGTACAATTGCCTTTGCTATAAGTTTTATTTGCATTCCCTTTCTTGCTTCATAATGAATCCGTTTGGTCGGCCTATTGGTGAGGAGGAACAGCCATTTGCACCACCACATCTAGCATCCACAAAGAGTAAAATAATTTTGATATTGATAGTTGTGATTGTATTAATAACTGCATTTGGAATATCTTGGTTTCTGGCGGAAAAGTATCCTGTACATTCCTTGGTTGGTACAACTGCCATCGTCAGACAACACAGGCTCAGCATTGTATCTTATGCCGATGACACCCAGCTCATCCTCTCCCTCACGAAGAACCCTGAAGACACCAGACTCTGTTTACAGGAAGGAAAGAGAGACGTAGCCACCTGGATGAAAAGCAGCTGCCTGAAGCTCAACTCGGAGAAGACTGAGGTCCTCATCCTCTTACCCTCCACCTCTGCCTGAGACAACACATGGTGGCCCTCTGCCCTTGGGAGTCTGCCCACCCCAACAGACCATGCACGGAACCTCTGCATTATCCTCGATTCCTCCCTCACCATGACCCGCCAGATCAACTCCATCGCCTCCACCAACTTCAACTGTCTTCGGATCCTCTGCAAGACCTTCAAATGGATACCCCCAGAATGCAGAAAAACCGTCACCCACGTACTCATAACCAGCAGATTGGACTATGGCAATGCCCTCTACACCGGAATCAACTGAACTCTCCTACGCAGGCTACAGACCATCGAGAATGCCGCAGCCAGACTCGTCCTCAGAACCCCACGGCACGAACACATGACTCAACACCTATGGCTCCCCGTCGAGAAGAGAGTGACCTTTAAACTGCTCACCCACACCTACAAATCCCTCCACAACATCCGACCCAAATACCTCAATGAGAGAGTCTCCTTCCACATATCCAAGAGCAACCTTCGCTCTGCAGACCTCGCCCTCGCAGAGACCCCCCGCATCCGCAGAACCAGAGCAGAAGGAAGAGCTTTCTCCTACGTCGCAGCTGAAGCCTGGAATGAGATCCCAGTGAACATCAAACGCTCCCCCGCCCTCCAAACCTTCAGGAAGAACCTCAAGACCTGGCTTTTCGACTGAACTGGAGCTGCACCCCCCACCCAGCGCCTTGTGACCCTCACGGGTGAGTAGCATGCTTTATAAACCCCCTGATTGATTGATTGAAATACCACTTCCCCTGAGCACATTTTTGTTACGTTGGCCCCTCACAAAGAGTAGCATATAAAGTCTTACACAGACAATGTATTTATGCAAATGTTGCATCATGCCCATGATGTCTCCAATACAACAAATTGTTGGGTTTGTGGATTGCTCCTCTCAAACTTGTTGTCCATGCCATTGTCATATATCGGTAGCTGTGAAGGTTGGTTTGAATTGTTCTTTATGGTGTGCTACCATTTCCAACTCTCTACTCAGGTTATAACACCTTCTGATTCTCGCACTGTGGTAGAGTATATAATTTTTCATCATGGATTTACTCCCATAGGACAGGCAGGACAAGAGACATCTGGTACATTGTCCCCAAAATCATGGATGAGCAAATATGAAAAAGTGAAGAATGAGGCATGGCTTTGAATGGAAATGGCTGATTTTCAAAGGTTCAACACCAGCTAGTTTTTGTGTCCAGGGGACAGTGGAGGGAAACGTGGGGAAAGTAAATGCAATTTCACCTACAGACTGAGAACAATTAATAGTCCGCCCTTGATACTACCCCCTAATG
Organism: Triturus cristatus; assembly: GCF_964204655.1. NCBI lineage: Eukaryota > Metazoa > Chordata > Amphibia > Caudata > Salamandridae > Triturus > Triturus cristatus. The sequence goes on from NC_140590.1 coordinate 1,709,724,392, forward strand.
TCTATTTTGTCTGTGGATCCCAAGCTCATATCTGGCTTGTGTGGGGATGGTCAGGCAGATATTACCTCTCTTTCCTTCTTCCCCCTGTGTATGTTGCCCCATCCAATTATCATAAAGATCAATAGCTGCAGTGTAGGAGTACATACTTGCCCCAAGTCAGAAGGGTTGTGGACAGAGAGGATATAGATCAGACAGATATCACCGCACAACAGTTTGAGGATGCTGTAAAGACTCTTCTACGTTTTTGGGGCCCATGGCTAATAGCCTTCAACTGCGTCGCTAGCAAGAGTTGTGGAAGGGGTTATTAATACAACAGCTGGAATACTGACAAATATCGCTGCTGAGCTCCAGGCTATGAGATTAGTCACCTTACAGAACAGGATGGTGTTAGACGTCATTCTTGCAGATTGGGGAGGGGCCTGTCGCATCATTGGCAGCAGCTGTTGTGTTTACATATCTGACCATGCCCCCAGTGTGTAATACAGCTATACAAAAAATGCATAGACTTTCGTCTGACATAAACTAAAAGACAGGTACTTGGACTTTGTCCGAGTGGTTCTGGAATATGCTAACAACATGGAATTGGAAGATCCTTATCTTTTTGGTTGCAGTTGCTAGTATTATATTTACATGTTGCCTCTGTATACACTGTCTTCCAGCTTGTTGCACTTATTGTGTCAGTGCCCTCACCCCCAAACATAAAATATCAATTTATGATACTAATGCTGTGATCATGTCACAGAAGGACATTGCGGACATGATGCAGATTGACAAGGGTATTTTTGAATGTTGATTATTTAAGCACCAACTCATAGTGATGTTTCTTATCCTTGCAACTTGTTATATATTTTTTGATGGTAACATAAAAAATGTTAGTGCATGCTAAAAGAAGGGTCTGTTAGAATAAAAATGTCTTAACTGTGCTGCTTATGTATTGTACGTCTTAAGTTAGCATTCGCCACACCATTTGATGTTTACACGCCATTTTGAGAATGATCGAAACTAATTTCTCTCTGCTGAAAGCAGCTGTGATAGTTTTCGTTTCTTGAAGGTTGGGCCTCAATGAGTAATGAATACACAGTTCCTATTAGCGCATACCTTTCCCACTAGATAGAGGCCTGCTCCCACCAGTCCAGTGGCGGGCACAGACAGAACAACCTTGGTGTAGAGATAGTGTTTGCCCGGTTTCAGGATTGATACTCATCCTTCTGTACTTTCTTTGTCTAGCTGCCTTCAACTGGAAATTTCCAGTGTGGACGGGCCTTCTTTGGTTCTGAATCTTACATAATGTATCACCATGTTTGCTGATGTCAGTCCTCTCTGCAGCACCCCTAAGCGACTAGGCAGATGGGGCTCCGCTCGAGAGTATCTGAATAAATATATACTTGGTTTGTATTCTTTACTGTCTGACCAACCCTTCATTTGTATGGAAGGCTGGGAGGTGGTTGCGAGTGATCCGGGTGGCCCTAATTGGGTCACTTCCTTCAGTTGGTACCCGAACAGGATCTCCATCGGGTGACCCATCCCCACCCGCGGACTGGTGGGGAGTTTGGGGCTATCGTCGAGTCAGACAGGCGGAGCGTTTGTCTGACCGTTTGGTGCCTTGCCCAACAGTCATCCCGACTAGGGCAAAACCCTTGGATCTGACAGTTTGGTCCGAAGAGTCGGCAGTGAAGAATACATTTGTTTGACCTGTGTGCAGCAGGTAAGTTTGTTTTGGTTCTTTGTGGATATGGTACCATTTTGGTTTAGATTTGGCATGGTCTGAGGACCGATTTGGTACAAAGTGTTTGTGAACACTTTGCCAGGCAACATAGCGAATTTGGCTTATTTTTTAATATACCTGGCTTTAGCAGACTCTTGGGGGCATATGTAAAAGGAGTTAACGCCGCCTTAGCGCACTTGTCTGACAGTTTTGCAGCAATATTTACATCGCCATAAGTACACACATGGATTTCACTGTGTCACTCCTATGAGGCCTTGTCCTGTGGGAACGCACACCCTGCATACATCATACCTTATGCAGGTATGATGTGGCACAGGACTTCACAAGGTCACACATATGCCTACATGCGTCACTTTGCAAATACGGCGCAACGTGGTGCTAGATTTTGCCTTGTCTTTACTTGAGGGGTGACATGGTGTCAGCGCAGTTGGAGATCCATCGTTGGTGGTCGCACGCTGCAGTGTTATCGCCTGTAAGCACTGGCGGAGTGGTGGAGATGAGGGAGTTGACAAGAAGTTCTTCAGTGGCCTTGATCCAGCTGCGAGCTGGGGAGGGATGATGGCGGTGGTGTACGGTGGGCATGGTGAAGACGTGATGTATACAATGATGGTCGGTCCAGGAGTGTGGTTGTAGTTCAAGTTCCCACTGGTGGAGAAGACGTGCTCGACCGTGTGTCCTGCGATGTATCTTGCTGCGTGGACTAGCTGCTTGAGTATGATGTTGGCGAGCTTCCCCAGGAAGGGGTGGTGTTCTGGTAATTGGGGTTGTCCAGGTGGAAGTAGAGCTCACTGAGTAGGATGTTGTCGGAAGATTGGAGATCCTGGGGTGCAATGAGGTCTAAAATGGTATCAGAGAATGGGGGTACACTGGCCCGGGTACCTGCAGATGAGGGTGCCACAGAGGATGAGGTCGGGGTTGGTCCAGATCTGGAAGTTGAGGTGTTCCATGGTCACAGTTGGGTCATTAGAGTGCGTGGTCATTCGAAGTATGCTTTTGAAGGAGATGGCCATGCCTACTCCTGGACGGCTGGGGAGGTCCTTGCGGTGATTTAGTGCCTGTCAGTTATGGCGATATCCAGTCCAGAGCAGAGGTTGCTCCTGGCAGGCGATGTGGCGTCCAGGGTTGATGGCGAGGAGATTGCTGGCGTCATAGCGGTGGAGTGCCCGAGAGGAAGGGGCCTTGTTGCTGAGCGCAGTCCAGGGGCAGATGGATGCAGACAGGCTTGCCTATGGCTTGCCTTTGGCCCGGGAGATGTCCATCACAACACAGGCAGTACATCGTAATGCCTTTATAATGCAACTACACCAATGCAGGTGCCTTTACATCGCATTCCATTCCAGCGCATTGTGAGATTTTAGGGTGGGTATGGGTTTCGGGGGTCTGAGATGAAATTTGGGGTGTATTATGGGGTAAAATATGGATTTTAGGGTGTGTTTTGGGCGGGTCAAATATGAATTTTAGGGTTCAGGGAGTGTTTAGGGGTGCAAGGGTTAGTTTTAGGGTTGCACTCACTGAAGTGGGAATATTAATGATTTCATCGCGGCTATCCAGCACTTTCTCTACTGCTGCAATATAAGTAGTAATAGAATGCATTGTAATGGAATGCAATGTAATGGTATGCGTTGTAACGTCATATATACCTTTAGCACACCAGTGGTATGCCAGCTGTGCATGGGACCACAGCGCCAGCCATAGAGCAGTGCTGCGAGGGCACTTGTCAGCTGGGATATGGGAAACACCGGAAAAGACACTGGATGGGGTGGGGACGCAGGGGTGTGTGTGTGAGCAGGTGTTGTAAATATTTAAATGACAGACATCTTACCTAATGGCCGGGTCCAGTGTCTTCGTTGCTCCTGCTCTCCTGAGTCTGCTCGTAAGCAGTGGGGTGATGCTCTTCCGTCATTGCAGATGAACCCCCACTGGTGTTGCGTCACACCAGGTACTAGGCCTGGGCGACTCGATCCCCAGTCCTCCTCTGCTACGCGTCCCTCCTTCTCCTTACCTGGACATTGACACTGTGAAACAATCAGCTGCACTCTCTCCAAATCTGTGAGTCAGTCAGCAGGAGCCTCAGCCAGGTGTGATTTCACAAGCCTGGGTACAGCAGACGATACCAAGTCCACAGGGGAACCTTCCGATGCAGGTGATGCAGCGGGGCCCCATAAGGCATGAAGTTGCAGCGCTCCTGCCACACAAGTTCGGCGCAGCTCAGGGACCTTACCCTCCACAGCTTCCGATGATAATCACCTCCGTGCATCCTGGTGTAGTGGTGGATTGTAGTATGTGATGCAGACCTCCCTACGTTGGTGCACAGTAGCACCCCTACCATTCACAGCTCCAAGGGGCTCAAGGCGGTCTTCTCACACAGGTCAGCAACACTTCACCACCAGGTAAGGGTGATCGCCGTGCCTCAATGTCCACCGCCACAGCTCATCCGCTCCACAGCACCTCTGCATCCCACTCCAGGCTCCATACGCAGGTCCAGCGAGGCATCCAGGCTCCAGATGCAGGACCAGCGAGGCATCGAGGCTCCAGACGCAGGACCAGCGAGGCATTCAGACTCCAGACGCAGGACCAGCGAGGCATCCAGGCTCCAGGCACGTTGGACCAGCGGGATCTCTGGGCCCTAGGGACTGTCCACGCATTCAAGGTTTTGGATGCTATGGAGTTTCAAAGAGTGCGCGATAAGAAGTGATGCATCATTGATGTTGCACAGCAATGCACCTCTTTTCATGGATGTAGCCCTGCATTCCCTCTTCCCCTGGAACATCCTGGATGATGGAGGGCTTGAGGGGGTTGTTGATTTGTGCTGCACTGGGCTTGGCTGCTCTAGTTTTCAGCGGTACACAGCAGTAAGAAAACTGACGCTAACTAGCGCTAGCGGTAGTTGTCACCAGTCCTTGTCCATACCCCCCTTGGTTTCTTGTTGTTGTTCTGCAGATGCTCGATTGGAAGAAAGTCAGCCGGGGCCTCCCAAAGGCACTCCGAACTTTGATATGTATGTGAAACATGGCCTTGGCCCTATTATGTGTAGAACACTATGGCACAAATTTACGAGGGACAAAGCCGAGTTGCAGTGGCCGTTGAAGGGCCACTGATATAGCCACAGAGTGACTGATAGACTCAATCACACATCCATAGAGCCATTCACATACCCATTTACTCTTCTTTACTTTCACTTACATTGTCATTCACATACTCATAAGGCACTGTCATACCCACTCACACAACTGTATAGCAATTCATATACTTAGCACTAAACTATCAGTTACAGATGCATTTATAAACCCAAGCATCTAGTAAGATACTTAGTCATCCACCTATACAGTCACTCATATACCCATTTACAAAACCATATAGAAACTAACACACCTGGTCAGAAAGTGACAGAGGCACTTACACATACATTCACACACCGACACAGCACTTATTCAGTTACTACTAATAGAATCAGTTGCACCCATAGTTACACGCCCTAACACTCACTAATACAGCCAATTACCAATCTATACAACCACGTTCATGCCTATTTAGACACCCATACTCAGACACTTACATATCCTGCTGCACACTGATATAACCACTTACGTAGCTAGTCCTTTGCTTGCAGTGTGCAATCCAAAAGTATGTAATCTGAAGGTAAATGCATTCTATATTTGCTTTTCAGGTATCTACTTGTGTTGAAAGAATAATGGAATATGGGAGGAAGGGGTGAAGAAAAGAAAATAAGACCTATCTTCTTGACAGCATCCATTTAAGTGGACAACAGATGATGTATTTAGTTCCACTGGCAAATGACGTTTGGCACAATGAATCACAATGTCTTCCAGTTTTGGTGATACAGTGAGAATGGTAAGTATCTGGCCAAGTGGTATCAGTCCCACAGATGGTCCACCTGCTGATGATGATGCACCACGTTCCGTCTTTCTTATCATCTTCTGATACATTTTTGTGTTATGGTTTTTAGGTGATTTGAAATGTATGGTGTGCCTTGTGAATAATTCAGCATATATCTCATCAAGTTTTATTGCTGCATATATTGATTTGGAAACTGTTTTAGAAGCAGTAAGTGTTCGTGTTTGTCCTGCTCTTTACATTGTTTTCTATATTCAGCAGAAGATATCTTAATTTTTATACTCTCTTCTTTTAGAGGAAAGGGAATTATACAATAGAGCTGTGCTGAACAGCCTGCCTCCAGAGAGATTTGACTCTGAAACAACTGGCTTAGGGTATGGTTCTTCATGTGGAGGGATGCCAGGTCTGTGGTGGCATCTCAGTAGATCTGTAAATTCGTAAAACAAATTGAAAACAGTGTTTGTTTTTGTAAAAAGCTAAAATGGTCTGTTATATTTATTTATTAATTGTCTGTTTGAAATTTTATAATGTGTTAATAAATGCATTTATAAACGTATAAAAATGTACATTACTGAATTGAATTTATTTCTCAAATCGAAATACAATTTATATTTTAAAAAACAGCGTAATTAATAAAAAATTACAGAGACATTATAGTTAGGAAATAGCATAAAAAAGTAACAATTTGGAGATAGAATTAAAATAGACTTAACATTTCATTGGATAAACAAAGTTTACAGGGATGCTACAGTTAGGCTCAGAATTTACACAAACAAAACTATGGAAATTAAGCAGTTATAGTTAGCTGGGCTAACAATAGCTTACGCCCCCACAACACACTGCTTAGGAGCTCCCAAATTGCATCACTCATAACATGGTCAGTGACATTACTGATGACATCACAAACAATAGTACTGATAATCACTAGAAAATATTATCCAGCAAAGTGAACTTCAATATACTTAATAAAATATAATTTATATTTTTAAAAAGTTCAGAAGCAGATGAGGGTGGGAGCATGGCTTGTGCACCATTGAAGATGGCTGGGATCTGTGAGTACCGGCCCTTTGCAGAGCTTTCTTCACCTAAAAAAGCTGTTTCCTTCATGCGAGGACCTATTTGGGGCATTCCTTTGGACTCCAGTTGGTTCCTGCATCACCACAAACATTTTGCTGGCCTTCTTCATGCCTGATTCCTGCCATAGTGCCATGGCAGTGATCTCTAGTGATCAATGAGGATCTGCCATTTTCTCAGCAGGCCACTACTGTTTATTTTTGTGACATTCTTGACATTTCTTTGCCCTTCGGGGCTCTAAATACAAGTTTTAGCTTCTATGACTACTGCAATTTTGTTACTATTATCTCTCTCTCTACAATTTCGCAAGTGTAAATTTTCTCACCATTTTCTTTTTCTTTACCTCATAAAATGCCTAACCTATTTTGCCAGGAACTCTGCAAATTGCATTTCATCACTGATAGAATACTTTCCTGCATTTTGAATGTCGTGGATCATCATTGTCATCTAAAGGCTATACTTAAAAGAGGATTTTATCACTAGCTGATATTTTGTCTGTCTATTCACTTACGTTTTCTGCCTTCATTTTATACCTGAATGATTATTTCATTACATGGGCAGAACAAAATCCTTTCAAAGGATTCCTCATCATACTGCATATCATGTTAACATTGCCAGAGATGTCATTGTTAATGCTAAGGCCACCTCCTCTGGCACAAAACCTAGAAGGGTGAAGAATGATCCTCCATCACCTATCATGTCTTCCCATAATCCAGTTTTGGATACCTTCCTTGATGACGTAAGTGACCTGCAACTTTTTATCTGTGGCACTAATAAAAAACTTCAACAAATTGAAGATTGCTGGATTATTGTGGACAGAATACAAATGAAAACAGGAATCGTAATGACAATCTTTGCCTGTAAATAATTTCAGAAGTTTTTAGGGGTCCTGATCTACTTGAGATCCTGAAGAAATTTCTCTTGAAACTTCTTGGGCTTCTTACTATTTCTCCTCTTAACATTCAACAAGCTCATCGTCTATCCAAAATTCAACTTATTCTCCTTAACCCCGAGGAATCATCATGCTATTTCTTGAATTTACAGACCTCCTATGCATCTTGATGGGTGCTAAAGAAAAGTATCACCTTGTTTGGTCTGGCCGCAATATATTTATTTCTCAAGACATCTCCATTGCAAAAGTGCCAGACAAAAGGAGTTCCTTGCTTTGCTACCTTAAATGAGACAGCTTAACATATGCTACAGCATCCTTCCAACCTGCTTATGCAAGATTACTTATGAGAGCGCCTTAAGATCCTTTGATGATCCTGTCAAATTAAAAATGTTTCTTCAGACTAGTACCTCTCATGCTATGGAAACTGCTGTTGAGAAATCTTAAGAATTTTGTTAGAGCTAGGATAGTGAGATGTTTTAAGTGTTGGAAAAGCAGTATTGTTGAAGCGCAATGTTTTAGGCCCTTAACTGCAGCACTCCAATGTGTAGATTGAGCATTTCTGTCTCCTAGGAGATTGTGAATTGAGGAGAAGCTTGTAGCCCCCTGCCCAGCAAGCTTTGTCTGAGGTCGTAAGCACCTTAATTAGGATGTTATTGGATGCTACATGTGTGCTCTGATTCGTGGCTGTATCTGGTGTTTCTTTTGGATTAGTTTTGGACTTGGCCCTTTTTGCCGGGTCATCCCTGAACTTTTTGCCTCCTTCCTGTATTTTTTCTGACCTGTTGTTGGCTGCTTTATGACTCTGGGCACTTTACCACTGCTGATCGGTGCTAAAGTGCGTATGCTCTACCTATTGTAAATTGATGTATGGATAAGTGATTCCGTGATTGGCTGGTTTGGTTTACCTGTCTGACCCTAGTACAGTGCACCAGGAGTGCCCAGGGCTGGTAAACCAAATGCTGCTGGTGGGTTTGCAGCACTGGTTGTGCCGCCCACAGAAGCAGCCTGTTAAAGTGCGTCTAAGGCTTGCCATTGCAGAGCCTGTGTGCAGTCTGGTACTGCCATGCTGACTGGGCAAGTGCACCCACTTGTCAGTCCCTAAACCTTCCATTGTCTGCATATTAGTCACCCCTATGGTAGGCCCAAGGGCAGGGTGCATTATAAGTATAAGGTAGGACATGCCCTGATGTGTGTGGCATGTCCTAATAGTGAATTACAGCCATTTTAGTTTTTCACTATTGCAAGGCTGCCTGTTCCCCATAGGTCAGAACGGGCAGTTTGATTATTACATCTTATAATCCTAACTGAGTCAGGGAACTAGCTAAAAATTCGAGTTTTGTATGCCTGAACTCAGAATGATAAAATGCACCTTTAAGTGAAGTTGGTTTTAATATTCTGTATTTGAAAATACCACTTTTAGAAAGTAGGTATTTTCTTGTCTAACCATCCAAGCCTGCCTCTGCTAGGTTGTGTATTCCTTGTCTGGCGTTTGAGTGACAGGGGCTGGGGGATTCCAGGAGAAAGGGTGAGTCAGCACAGGGCTGAATGGAGAGATCTGCATGTAGATGGGGGGGGGGGGAGTTCTACCTGGGACCTGAATAGGGCTGTGCCTTCCCAGCACAATGCTGGCACCACCTCCTGTAGTGCATCTGAAGTCCCTGCACTGTGAAAGGAAAGAAGGAGTAATGTAAAGAGAGTGCTCCAGGACTGACCAGAACTGGTTTGGACTAGGCAAAGGCCTCTCTACCTTCAGAGAACAAAGAGAAACTGTGTATAAAAAGGGGGACCCAGACCCCAGAACTTTAGATCACTTTGGGAAACAAGAAGAAACCTTTGCTGAGGAGAGGAACCAGAGAGACTGAGGAGAGACTATCCCTAAGCTTGAGGGATTGGCCTGCAGTAGTTGCCTGACTGCCAAAGACAGGAGAAAGGAACTTTGTGTGCACTTTTAATCAACGTGTGAAGGATCTCCAAGAGCTTGCCTCCTGCTGAAGTCTCAGGGACAACAGACTTCACCAACCAGCTCCCCAAGAGTTCTTTGAAAGTGCCTGCAGTTGTGCTGGGCTTTCAATCAATCAAACATTTGTAGAGCGTACTACATACCCGTGAGGGTCTCAAGGTGCTGGGGGTGCGCTACTGATCGAACAGCCAGATCTTGAGTAGCCTCCTGAAGGTCAGCAGGTCTTGGGTCTGTCGTAGGCTCAGTGGAAGGGCGTTCCAGGTCTTGGCGAGGTGGGAGAAGGATCTCCCGCCGGTGGTTGTTCTTCAGATGCACAGGATGGTGGCGAGTGTGCGGTTGGCAGAGCGGTGCTGGCGGTTGGGGATGTAGAAGGAGATTCGTCTTTTGAGGTAGGCTGGGCCGGTCTTGTGGAGTGCCTTGTGTGCGTGGATGAGGAGCTTGAAGGATATCCTCTTGTTGACGGGGAGCCAGTGCAGGTTTCTCAGGTGGGGGATGATGTGGCTGTGGCGAAGTACGTCAAGGATCAGTCGTGACGAGGCGTTTTGGATGCGTTGCAGTCATTTGATGAGCTTGGTCGGGGCTTCCGCGTAGAGGGCGTTTCCGTAGTCGAGTCTGCTGCTGACGAGGGCCTGGGTGACTGTTCTTCTTGTATCTGTCGGGATCCACCTGTAGATCTTGCGGAACAAGCAGAGTGTGTTGAAGCAGGAGGAGGAGACGGACTTGACTTGCTTGGTCATGGAGAGCGTTGAGTCGAGATTGATTCCCAGGTTGCGTGCGTGGTTGGTGGGTGTCGGGGCTGCCCCCAGTGCCGTCGGCCACCAGGAGTCGTCCCAGGCTGAAGGGTTGGAGCCGAGGATGAGGACCTCCGTTTTGTCCGTGTTCAGCTTCAGTCGACTGATCTTCATCCAGTCGGCGACGGCCTTCATTCCTTCGTGGAGGTTGGCTTTGGCGGTGATGGGGGTCCTTGGTGAGGGAGAGGACCAGTTGAGTGTCGTCAGCGTAGGAGATTATGTTGAGGTTGGGCTGTTGGGCGACGTGTGCGAGCGGGGCCATGTAAATGTTGAACAGTGTCGGGCTGAGGGAAGATCCCTGGGGTACGCTGCAGATGATCTCAGAGGCTTCGGATCGGAATGGGGGAGGTGGATGCACTGGATTCTGCCGGAGAGGAAGGAGGTGGTTCATTCCAGAGCCTTGTCTCATATCCCTACGGCATGGAGGCGTGCACGTAGTGTGCGGTGGCAGACGGTATCGAAGGCGGCGGAGAGGTCCAGGAGGATGAGCGCTGCATTCTCACCGTTGTCCAGCAGGGTCCTGATGTTGTCAGTGGCGGCGATGAGGGCGGTCTCGGTGCTGTGGTTGCTGCGGAACCCTGACTAGGAGGGGTCCAGGATTCTGTTTTCTTCGAGGTATCGGGTTAGCTGTCTGTTGATGATCTTCTCGATGACCTTGGCCGGGAACGGGAGCAGAGAGATGGGCCGGAAGTTCTTGAGGTCTCTAGGGTCTGCCTTGGGTTTTTTGAGTAGGGCGTTGATCTCGGCGTGTTTCCAGCTCTCTGGAAAGGTTGCGGTCTCAAGGTAGAGATTGATGACTTTGTGCAGGTGGGGTGCGATGGAGCTGCTGGCTTTGGTTAAGATGTGGTGCGGGAATGGGTCTGACGGGAAGCCGGAGTGGATTGTGCTCATGGTCTTGATGGTGTCATCGATGCTCACGCTGGCCCAAGCTAGCAGGGGGTTGTGGTCGATGGCGTGCGGAGAGTCTGTTGTGTCGCTGTCTGTTGGGGCTGTCTGGGTGTTGAATCTGTCGTGGATGTCTGCTATCTTGTGGTGGAAAAAAGTGGCGAGGGAGTCGCAGAGGGCTTGCGACGGTGGGATGCCGTTGGTGTTGGAGAGTTCTTTCACGATGTTGAAGAGCTCCTTGCTATTGTGTGCGTTGTTGTCGAGGCGGTCTTTGAAGGAGGTCCTCTTGGCAGTCCTGATGAGGGGATGGTGGTTGCGGGTGGCATCCTTGTGGGCTGCATGGCTGTCCGGAGTCTGTTTGCTGTGCCATTTGTTCTCTAGTTTCCGGCAGGCTGCGTGTCGCAAGGAGCTGGAACCACGACTCATGAGCAAGAAGCATGATGCCGAACTGCCGCTGTCGCTTCACAACAGGGAAGCACCTCACATCGCCGGAGAAGAGGATCGACGTCGCATCAGACGCCGCCGCATCACCGAGAAGCGTGTCGCAGGGCCTGTCGCGGCTCAGAAGAATCGTTGAGTCACCGCAGGGCCGTCGCATTGTTGCCGAAGCGTCTCACATCGCTGGAGAAGAGGATCGACGTTGCATCAGATGCCGCCGCATCACTGGGAAGCTTGGCGCAGGGCCTGTCGCAGCTCAGAAGTATCATTGAGTCGCCGCACGGCCGTCGGGCGTGCACGCATTGTGTCGCATCAAGAAGAAGACACCATCTTTGTCGCATTGTACCAGATCTTCATCACATCACGGCGTTGCGGGCTGCATCACCACGGAAGTGCAGTAAGAACCCGACGCATCACCTCCCCTCGCAGAGAAGAACTGACGCATCCCCTACGCAGCAGTAGGGACCCGACGCATCACCGTTTTCCGTGTAAGGAACCGACGCATCACCTTCCCTGCAACACTTTCTTCTATTTTTAAAGAACAGTATTGTGGATTTTTGTCGTTTGTGGTCTTGTGATAAGTCTATATAAAGAATACTTATTTTTGATATAAAACCTGTGTGGTGTCCATCTGTAGTGTTGTCACTGGGTTACTGCATGTGTTCACAAATGCTTTACACACTGCCTCTGAGATAAGCCTGTTTGCTCGTGCCAACCTACCAAGGGGGTGAGCGGGGGTTATTTTAGGAGTGTACCCCCTTACCCTGACTAGACGCAAGGGCCCCTATTTAGACAAAGGTACCTACCTCTGCCAACTAGAGACCCCCAATGTAACAATTAGGGTTTGTGTTCTCATTGGTTGAGTATTTGAGGGTACTGATTGGTTCCAGGGCCTGTGATTCTATTGATGTAGGGCTTAGGGTTAGTGATCTGATTGGTGGATAGGTTTGGGGTTTCTGGGGCTAGGCTTTCTATTGGACACAGGGCCTAGGGTTTCCTGCATAAATGGCTGCTGGGGCCAGGGTTGGTACTAGGGCTGGTGCTAGGCTTTCTATTGAACAAAGGGCTTAGGGTTTTGTGCCTGATTGTCTGCTGGGACTAGGGCTTTGCTTGGCTAAAAGGGGCTGCTGTCCTATTGGTTCTAAGCTTAGGGTTGGTGTTGTGATTGGCTAGGGCTAGGTTACTTATTGGCTAAAGGGGTCACCTGATTACTAGGGCTATTTAAGCTTGGGGCGTCTCAGATTGGGCATCGAGGTTAAGGGCAGAGAGGACAAAGGCAATTGCCTGGTTGAGCCTGTTCGAGACTGGTCAGGACTAGGGCTAGTAATGCTGTCCAATTTTACATGCACCATCACCAACCCTACCCCATCCACAATCAGAGTAGCACACTCTCTGCTCTAATTACTCCTAACAGACCCTTTTTTGTTACTAACAGACCTATACTCAGCCTTCCATCATTTCTCCAACCAAGACCCTCCTCTTCTTTCTACAACAATAACACAACTTCACAACACTTAGACTCCACTGCACTACACATATTACCTCTTGCAGCAATCAAATCTAAGACAAACCGTCTTAACTCTATTTCATCCCCTTCTTACACACAACATACACTCTACTCACAAACACATCAACTCCCCATATAACAAAACTATAAAAATAAATCCATCTCATAAAAAACACATCAGCACCTCATTTCACTACTCCTAAAAAACAAAACATAACATACACACCAGCACAAAAAATATCTCTGACAAGCAACACCTCATTCTACTTTCCAGCACAAGCTACAAACATACATCCATCTTTCAGACTACTCAAATGAATAAACTCCTATGCAAAGCTTTCTTCCCCCACACATAACACATCCACAGCAACTCTCTTGTAACAGCCTCTGATCCATTGGACCATTTAGAACCTTACTACATGACCCAAATGCTGCACCACCACCCCTAACTCATACACCTTTCACCCTAAACAGACGCATACAAAATAAGCAACATGCCACACCTCACAACATTGCTTCACCATGTCTACTGCACAACAAGTTTACACTACAAAAACAACACAGCTCACCAACTCACTCTCAACCATCGTCTCCACCACCTACACAAACCCAGTCAGTCAGTCAAAATCACTTTATTCAGTTAATTTTAAAACCATAAAAGAATGCTACATAAAAAGATAGGAGAACCATTAAAAAGATATACATATTTCATTAACAACATGATCTTAAACCCCAGAAATATCGGAATAAAAAGCATGCCGTCATTACAAATGTATCTCAACAGGTAAGGGTGCCTACAAGGTATTCTTTTTTCTGCTTATTCTCATGTTTTTTAGAAATCGTTTATAGTAAGCTCTGAGTCGTAGCTTACATTGAATTATTTAAAAAGATTAATTACGTATTTTAACATACACAGATCTATGAAGAACAGTAAAGGAACAAAACACAGACAGGTGTATACTTCTTTAAACAAATTTATGTTGAAACAATATATTTTAAAGGGTACACAAATACTGCACATATAGACACACAAGATTTATACATTTTCTGTTGTCACTCATATCTCATTGTCACTTGTGTGGTCACCCATTCCATAAAATTATATACATAATGAAATTGTAACTAATCATACAGAAAACAATTCCTATGGTGAAAAATCACATAGAACATGGGTGCAATTGTCGACTTTACAGTGTATGTGGTGAAGGCATCTGCTAGACCATCTTCAGAATGGTAGCTCCATGTGTTGAATGACCCTAATTTAAACAAAATAATCCAATAAATTGCACATCAATGGAAGATATAGATGAAAGAGAAGATATACACCCATGAAATAAAAGAAAAAATTGTGTGTCTATTCCAGAGTGAATTAAGACTGGATAACAAACCATACAATGATAGAGCTGATAGTTGCCTGAAGAGAGTGAGATATTTAGAATATGTAAAGAAACATTTCACCCAGATATGAGTTTCAAAAGTAAGTTACTGCAACTTACTAAGAAAGCTAAGCAGGGGACAACAAGAATTTGTTATTGGATGTGGTATGGTCCATTGAGTTCATTTCTAGTGTCAAAAACAGAACTATTAAATAGCTGGAAAGGATAAAACTATCAACAATTACATCTCTATTTAAGAAAGCAGTCGGTCTATCTAGAAGTTAGAAATCTCCATGTGCGTGCAAACAATGTAATTCTTATTGATGAGACTAAGAATTGATGCACAATATTTAGCTGGTACTAAGTTAAACAAACATAATCTGAAAACAACGTTTACAGGTTTATGCAGGAGACAAATATATAACTTTTTCCGCATCATGAGGGTAGCTGTGGAGTGCTGTATTACGCGCTGGTGATAAAGATCTTAATCAATCATATTAGGTCTACACAAGGTTTAAAAACAACGTTTGAAGGTTCAATAATGATTCAGGAACCAAAAAATATATAACGTTTTCAACATCATTAAGGCGGCTATAATATGCGCAGGTTGTAGAGAGCTAAAACAATAATACAAAGTCAACACAAGGCTTACCAAGGGTTCAAAAACCACACGGGGTAAACACTCATTCAGTGGTCCACTGATGTATGTTTTTTAAAAACATGATTGTGAAGAGCACTCGACAAGCAGGTAGTAGAACAGCATGAGTTTATTTATCGACCAACACAGGCTCCGCAGCATCGGAGGGTAAAGAAGAATGCAACTGCTACGTGAGTCGCCAGCTGTAAACTGTCAACCGCCAGCTGACGACAGAGGAACACAATACGGTGTCCACCGCGCAGGGACACGAGAAAGCAACAGAACATATGGTGTCCTCGCAGGGACACATGAGTATAATCGTAACAATGATTTGTCACTGCATTGCTAAATAAAAAAGGGGGGACAACAAGGGCATATTGTTTTACGAATTAACCACTAATAGTGAATAATTATCACTTAGCAATATCTCGTCCAGCAACAGCTTTGCTGGCATACTTACATTATTCAGTAATGGGCACTGCTCCGTAAATTGATCAGCTGCACACAGGGTCAGCATCACTGAGACCCCGGATGTAAAAAGATACTTCCAGAGTCACCTGACTGATTATGAACTAAAGAAGGACTCAGTTTACAAAAACGCGGCGGCCATATTGGAAATTTATCGTCCATATTTGCTAAAAGGAGACGAAACTCTGAGATGAAACCTAAAATGGCACACATGGTAACAGGCGAGGGGAAACCTTAATCGTATGTGAGGTAAGAATCACAATTCTTAGGAGCTTGGTGTTTTCTGAGATATTACCTCAAATTTAGACAACTAAAGCCCAAAAAAGAGCTTGTCCCAAAGGCAGATAGGATATTAAAAGCCAGCTTGAATAATGATGCCCAAAAGACGTTAGGGTGCAGATGTCATGGATATGCAAAGTTTCATGTAAGGCAAACCAAAGAGGTACAATAATCACAATGGAGGTTTTTCCCAAGGTTACATCATGGTGTTACAAATTCGGCATCAATCATGAAAACGGGCAACAACACCCCAATTGCTATCGTAAAGGGAACATATAGAATAAGGGTTGTTATAATTGGTTCCACATCCACGCTACATGTGCAAATTGTGTAGTCGGCCAAATATTGGAAATCTTAAGAATACAGCACTTCAAGATATGGCATTAAAATTACTGCATTACACAACAGATTGTATATTACATCGTTGTTGGAAGGTGAATCTGAGCACACAGATCATTTGTATAAAATCACAGTACAGGCATGTATACATGTAAAGATAGATACTTAGCAATTTATACAGAGTGATCTATGACCATGTTACTTTCGGTGACTAACCTTATGTGAAAAAGATCAGTAATGTTACACCATACATATCAGAGTGTGCCACTCTGCCACTGAGTTCAGACCTTTAGCTATATTGTCAGTGGGACAGATCCAGCGGTTTTCTTCAAGCGACAACACCTGGTCTACATTAGGTTTCCTTTTACATGGTTTCACCACTTCAATAACCAACCATGTCATGTCTCTTTCTGAATGTTTAAAATTGGTATAATGTTCAACAAGGGGGGCATTTTCCATCTTGAATCGGATCTACAACTAGTGTTGGAGAATCCGTTTCTTGACAAGTTGGGTGGTCTTACCTATGGAGTGTAAGCCGCATTATGCAATACACAACATTACTGGTGTTGCAGTTGGAAATATGTGTCATCTTGACCTATAGTCCGTTAATCTGAAAGGTCTTGGTGGTCTGGATAGTACCACATGCTGCACACATGTTGCACTTAAAATGTGCAACCACAGCCGACTATTGCACCATATTGTGTACTGTGCTGGTGTTAGGTGGTTCATAGGCATGTACTAAATGATCTTTAAGGTTGGAGCCTCTCTTAAAAGAGAACATGGGTTTTTGTTTAAGTTCTGGTAGACGTCTGGTAGACTTCTGAAAAGTGTCTAATGTTTATTAATTAATTTCTTGATTTTATTGGAGTGAGTCCCAAAGGTTGACACACATACCAATTGAGGCCTGTTAGACCATTTCCTGACTTCAAGCAAGACCTCAAGGTTGTTATACCAGGCCCGTTTTAAAGATCTTTTTTGAGTAATCTTGTTGGGTAGCCTCACGCTTTGAGTTTTTCTTTGTTTTTTTTTGCTTCAAAGAAGTAATCTTCATTGTGGGTACAGTTTCTGTATAAATGCATAAACTGTCCAAATGGTAATTCATCTTTGAGGGCCTGCGGGTGATGGCTGTGTGTTTTTAGCTGTGGGCTTGGTATACAAGGTTGTGTACAGTAGATTGTTTTCATCTACATTTATGGTGATGTCAAGGAAATTCATACAGTTTTGGTCAAACTCCATTGTGAATTTAAGATTAGGATTAGGGAATTAAGACATTCGTGGAAACTGCTTGGGTGGTCTATACTTCCTCTCTATATTAAAAACACATCATCAATATATCTCAGACATCGGATCATGTTAGGAGAAAATTGATTTGATGCATTGTTAATATGTTGATTCTTAAAAGTTGAGACATAGATATTTGCCATATCTGGGGCATAGACTACACCCATTACCTGTCCTCTAAGTTGTTGATAAAAGGTGTTTTAAAATAGGATTTTTTTACACATAGTGAGATCCTAATGCATTCAAGTATGAAAGATGTTGGAACATTATGTGGCCTGGGTCTTCCCTCCAAAAGTTCATGTAAGATTATCAAGATCTCATTCTGTGGTATGTTTGTATAAAGGCTCTCTATATCCATAGAAAACCAAAGCTCATGGGTGGAGTCAAAAGGGTGATTTTCAATGATGTTAATCACCGCCTCTGATATAGGACAGTAGTTCTGTTGTAAAAGGGCGAATAAAGAAATCAGCATATTAGGCTAAGGGTTTAAGTACCGAGTTACAGCCCGAAACGATAGGTCATCAGGGAGGCGTGGTGGAATTTTTATGGACCTCCAGTAATATGTAGATTACTGGTACCGTAGGTGTTTTAATAATGAGAAAAGAGGCCTCCTTCTCGCTAAGCCAACCTCCATCAAAACCTTGGCGACTCAAGGGTGAAATGATCTTGACCAATTTATCAGTGTGATTGCTTGTCAATTTCTTCTAATGATCCTGTACTACAAGTTGTTTCAGCAGTTCAGATCTATAGGCAATCTAGTCCCAAAGAACTATACCTCCACCCGCATCTACTGGTTGTATGACAGTGTCAGAAAGGGTTTGTAAATTCTGTAACACTTTCTGCTCGTCCCTGGAAAAATTATATTAGACAAAGTGTGTTTTTTAAATAAATTATCAACCTCTATAAGAATGGCATTCTCACATGTCAGGACTTCTTTTGAAATCATCATATTTGCTGGGAAGAAGGTGGAGGGACCCTGTAGTGCCAGTCTGGGGTATCGATGTGTTGGCAGTAAAGAATTTTATTAGTCTGATTGTTCGAAAGAAGCTATAGAGTTCCGGTTTTGTAAGGAATAAGTCATTTCTATGCGTTGGAAAAAACAAGAGGCCAGCAGAAATAACGGAGACCTCTGGATCTGACAGTGTGTGTTTAGAGATGTTAAATATTGGGATGGTTTGTGGATGTTCTACCAATCATAATATTGATTCCTCATTTGCCTTACACCGGGGTGTATTGGTTGTGAAACCGTCCTTGTTTCGCAACTCATTGTCTCCTCGGAGGCCTGTGCCCCTTCGGTCCTGTCCTAAAAAAGCCTTTTGTGAGGCGGATGGTTGTTGATCGTTCTGTTGTCTGAATTGCATATGAGAACGTTGTTCTCTTATAGGAAGGTTGGTTTGGACCTTGGGGAAGGTAAAAGTCCTTATTGAGGTAGGGATAGGTTCTTTCCTAGCTGCATCTTTTTATAACTTTCTGTAGTTTCTCAGTTTTTCTATGAGTATTAAACTCTTCAAAGTCCTTAATTGTCAATGCAATCTTATCTAAAAGAAACTTAGCGTTCGCAATACTAGAGTCTGTACAAATTCTTTTCTCCAAAGTCTCTATTTCCTTAGTCAGTAGTTTTATATGTTTCAAGTCTGTCTCAATGCTCAGCACCATCCAAGGGTGAGAACACTTTTTGGCAGAGTAGCTAAAGACAATTTTAAAATCTTCGTCTTCAGTAAAGATTATTAGGATATTCCTTATTTATACTCCTGTTGGAATAACATTGGCATTGAGACAGTCCATGAGAACCTTAGCATGTAGTTCTGTCCTCATAAACTTTTTCTTTAAGCTTTCCAGTTGGGTTACAGCAGTTTCTTAGGGTAGTTGTGTTACAGGGCCTCTGTTTCCCAAGGGGAAGGGCCACTTGCTATTTGAAGAATTAACTCATCTCTGTAGGACAGCTTTTTGCCCACAGACATGGATAATGGCGAGACCTGGAATTATAGATAATGAAAATCACTTACAATAGTTACCCCTTCAAGGAAGTGACCCAGAACAGACAGACGCCTGCGTAATACTACTAAAAACAGGGGAGAGTGGGGAACCCAATAACACTTGGAAGCTTGGGTAATTAGTATCTCAACAGGTAAGTGTGCCTACAAGGGTTCTTTCTTCTGCTTATTATCATGTTTTTTTAGAAATAATTTGTAGTAAGCTCTTGGTAGTAGTTTACATTGAATTATTCCAAAACATTCATTACTTATTTTACCATAAACAGATCTATGAAGAACTGTAAAGGAACAAAACACAGAAACAATATATTTTGAAGGGTACACAAAATCCTGCACATATAGACACACAGTGACCAAGATTTGAAATGTTCTGTAGTCACTCTTATCTCATTGTAACTTGTGTGGTCACCCATTCCAGATAAATTATATACATTAAGAAATTGTAACTAATCATACAGAAATCAATTCCTATGGGTTCGAAAACCACACAGGGGCAAACGCTCCTCCAGCGTTCCACCGAAATGTTTAAAAAAAAAAAAAAGTGACCTGTCACTGCATTACTAAATGAAAAAGGGGGGAAAATCAAGGCCATGATTACAAATGTCATTACAAGGGTTCATATATCTAGATATTTCTTTTAAATCATGATCTTTTATACCAAAATCGTCAAAATAAAATCATTAGTCATCATTACTGTATAAGAACAAACTCAAAACTACTTTAGAAACAACTAAAACGCTGGCAATATTAAAACATTCCCATGGGTTATTTCACATCTGTAAATATAATATTGCAGGGCTAGCCTGCATAAACCCTTCATTTTCCAATATTGGTATTAAAAAACATTTGTGAATATGATAATATTGGACGCAAAACATTATAAAGTGCAAAGTGTTCTGGGTGGAGAAATTATCACAAGTGCAAGGGCCAATCAAAATGCCTTCTTACCCTGCTGGACGAGGAACACAATACAGAACAGTTACACGATTACTGTCGTCATACAGCTAATACCAACACTTAGAGCACACCTGCGCTTCCACAAAACAAAGTCACACTATCGCCAAAGCACATTATTTGCTGTCTCCTAATAAATGCTTGTTGCCTCTCTAAAAACAAATATCACATCTATGAGCTTCTCACTGACACAAAACCTGCCATTCTATTCATAACTGTTGGAAGATGATATGGCTCAAATCCTGCATGAAGTCATTCGTCTAGGCTATCAAACTATCACCCCAAATCGTATAAGCAAAAGAGGAGGTTGCCTAGCTTTTGTGTTCAGGCAAACATTACATATCTCTAAAGCTGACAACGTCACCATATAGGATTGTACCAGATGCAATCCTACACCATCTTCCTCCTGTATTTTCATACTCCTTTACAGATCTCCACCTAGCAATGCGATATTCCCAGACAAGTTTCAACCCTGATAAAACCACAATCCAACCAATGCATTTTGGTGACCTCAACATTTGGTTTGAGAAACCCAATTTTCCACATTCAAAAACAATCATTGCTGGCCTAGATGCACTGAACCTGCCTCAGATTGCCCACAAACACACGCACATCCTAGATGTTGTTTTAGCTAATACAGAACTAGTTACCTTTCAAACAATGACTCCGGTCACATTGTCAAACTACAATTTCCTTGCTTTCCAACATAAAACAACACAAAGCGATGCACCTAAAACCATCTTATGTGCATGCACCCATCGACCATGAAACAGACTCAATTTAGAACACTTAGAAACACAACTAACATCCAGTACAGATCTAGGGACAATAAATTCTGTTAAAAACTATATGAGTGTCTATAGGAAGCTTTTGATATCCTAATACCACTGCAACGACACAATAGAATAAAAGAAAACAGGCTCCTTGGAGAATAACAGACATAAAAGAGATGAAACAACAGACTAGTAAGCTGCAACATGCCTGGCTCAAAACAACCAGCAATCAAGATAAACTTTGCCTAACAGACTATAGAAGTCATCTATCAAAATAGCTAAGAAATGGTACTATTCAGATAGAATTCAAAATGCTAAATGTGAAAAGGAAGAATTCTTCAAGATTCTCAATGCATTTCATAAACCGAATTGCCTAGAAGAGCTGATTTCATTAATTAAGATTTCACTGACAGCCATAGCAGACACGTTGGACTCATATTTAAAAAAAAGAAAAACCACCAGCACCGACCCTTTTCCAAAACAACAATCCAAGAATATTCTAACCAAGCCTCTCTGTTCCTTCCAACAAATTTCACACATGAATTTATGAACTTGGTCATGCAAGCCGGCCTGCTGGCAGCCCTTCTGCCCCCTGCCCACTGCAAACCTTCAAAAGAATTCTTCTACCAATCTCTGCTGCCACACTATAAGAAGAATCATTTACAATTCCTTAAGTACCGGGATATTTCCAGAAGAACTCAAAGAGTCATACAAACAGCTATTACTGAAGAATACAAACTTAGACCAGCTGAACCCTGACAACTACAGACTAATTACAAATGGACCCTTCCTGGGTAAAATTATAGAAAGAGCAACATTCACCCAGATGTCACAATTTATTGAAGATAATGCCATACTTTCAGACTTCCAAACGGGATTCCACCTGGGAAGAGGCACAGAATCTGCCCTCGTTGCCATCTGGGCTGATCTTAAGAACACATTTGTTCGCAACAGGGTTGCTGCACTACTTCTCTCAGACCTCTCGGCTGCCTTTTACACAGTTGACCATGACACTCTGATACAAAGTCTCAACGAAGCCGGCATAGAAGGGTCTGCTCTAGACTGGATCACATTCTACCTTCACAAAAAACTAATGTCATCCATACTCCCTTTCTCATCCAAACCGTACTTCACAAAAGCAAGGGTACTTCAAGGCTCTATCATCTTGCCCATGCTTTTCAACATCTACATGAACTCATTACCGGCACTTATCAATCAATTTCACCTCACGTACTATACCTATGCAGATGACACGCAAATCCTCCTTCAACTGGATTGCCCCAAAGACTTTTGAAACTCACCAATTTTCAGTTGTCTCAGAGCCTTGGATCAATGGATGACGTGGAGTCATCTCAAATTGAATGCTTCCAAAATGAAATTACTCACGTGCGCTGATTGGAAAAATTATAATAAACTCACCGCCTGGCCTGATGAACTGGGAACACCGCCTAAAGTATCAAAGGAAGTAAAGAAACCTCGGAATGACCATAGGCTCCAAGCTATCAATGAATGCCCAAGTGGACAAACTAGCAAGATCAAACTTTGTTACTATAAAAAATCTGCAACTAATCTTTCCCCATGTGGGATTTCCACACATGGACCTGGCTACCATCTCTCTTGTTCTGTCCATTCTCAATTATGCCAATAGCCTCAACCACGGATCACCTTTAACCGCTATGAAAAGATTACAGCGAATTTAGAACTCGGCTGCGAGACTACTCTTATATATAAAGCTGCAAGACCACATCTCCTCTGCCTTGAAAGCGCTGCATGGTTACCGGTTGTCTGAAATATCCATGTTCAGGCTGCTTTGTATCACCCACAAAACGATAAATGGACCAGGACTGTTCTTCAGCAGGAATAAAATCACCTTATATTCATCAAAGGAACATCCCAACATACAAGAAAACACCATGGGTGGCACATCTTTCTCTGCAGAAGCAGCTAAACTATGGAACTCTTTACCCCCCAATATAAGATCCATGGATAACCACTTTATCTTCAGACAACTACTCTCTTACCCACTTAACCACCATACATAAACAGAAATATTCAGCACATCCCTCTGTATCTATACACATTTGTTTGGACTATAGATATGTACCTATATATGTGTATTGCTTTGTAGAAACACGTCTAATACAGTGTTTTTTGAAAATATAAATATTTGTTCGTTCTGCTCAACAAATGTACATATTATGGATAGTTACATTATTCTATGTTTTACCATGTATATAAATGACTTCATAAATAAGTAAATCCTTTATCATAACTATTTATCTACAATTGCTTCACCATTAAACTAAAAAAAAAAAAAATACATGAATTTAAAATACATCAACACTTGAAAGCTGGAGTTTATTAAATGCATCTTTAATCTACATATACTTTATTCCTTATGCATATATATATACACCTTCCATGTACTTATGTATCTATATATTTATTACTTTTCTTCTACTTCTACTTCAGCATATCCAATCCTCTAACCAACAAAAAGAATCATAGAGGAGGGTCCTAGGGAAGTTTAAAGACCTGCAAAGGATTATATCCCCAATAATTATAGACAAAACAGTATGAAATCCTTGGGTCTAAATTGCAAGATAGTGATGAAAAGTGTGTGCTGATCCACTACTAAAAGGTAGCTGATTGGATCAACACAGAACCATGGCTATCACCCACAGAACTAACTGTGGGCAGATCCATTTTCAGGACGAAATTCCTCACTCACCAAAAAGGTGACATGCTTCATCATATGGGATTCTCCTCTCAAAGGAAAACCTAGTTCCTTTGAGGGCTACAACCCACTCTCTGAGAGGGAGGAGCTCAGGGATGTTTTGAGTGTTTGTTCTAATAGGATATTCTAAATCCACATATGAAGAGAAATAGTGTGAATGAGGGCGCAGCGCAAAAGAAGAATTAATGTGAGAAAGGTGAAAACTAAAACTATCTAATGAGCATAAAAAATGTAATTTATTCCGATACGCCCACTGCCAGGATTAAGATCAGTGCATCAGCGGTATGGATTTAAACCGCTTTAGTGTGGTGGAGAATAATGGTCAACATGTTTCAGCCTCAAAAGTTTAGACCCAAGGATTTCATACTGTTTTGGCTACCCTATTCCTCCCCATATACAGCTCTCAATATATGCTCTACCTCAACTCTCCAACCCATCTCAAACCTCATCCTACTACTCTCTTCAATGCACAACCATATTTATCACCCTATACCTCTATCAATATATCCTCTACCTCCACTCTCCCATTCAACCCAGGCCCCATGCCACTACTATGATCTACAGGATAACCGTTTCTATACTCTTCCCTCCTCTACCCCTCCTTGCATCATCTCATACCTCTTTTACTATTCAGATCTCCAAATTATGCCTTTCCAAACCCTTACCTCTGACTCTTCCCCCTCCACCTCCCCTTTACTCATACCAAACCCCTACAAATGCTATGAACTAAAAAAAAGAGATTCTAGTCTGTTTCCTCTTCTGTCCCTCCTTCCTTCTTCTATCCTTCCACTATTACTTTTCAATTCAAAAAACAGATAAACATGTTCGCCACTAACATTTATTTCATGTTTCCCTTTTCTTACTCCCTTCCACCTCCCCTTTTCACATCACAAACCCCCTCCTACAGCTATAAATTCCCCCCCTAAAAACTCAAGACCCTTTCCTCTTTTATCCCTCCACTATTCCTTTTCAATACAAATAACAGACTAACATGTCTACCACTCAAATTAATTGCATATTTACCTATACTAATTCCCACTAATCCTGGTTGGGTTCCGGAATAGCGCGCTACTCGCCGAAAAGGGCTTCAAAACCTCATCAGGGAAAGCAAGCGCTATATATCAATCCACATTTTGTTTCCCTTTTCTATCCCTCCACTATCCCTCTCAATCCAAACAGCTGACTAACATATCAACCACTCAAATCACTTTTATATTTCACTATACTAATTCACCACTAATACTTTATGGGTTCCAGAGTAGCATGCTACTCATCAGGGGTAGTAAGAGCTATGTAAATGCAATTACAATACAATACAATACCTTAATTTATCTTTTTTCTGCTGTTGTTCTTGTTACTGCGTCGACACATCACCCACTACTTTTCATGACTTCTCTTTTCAGTTCTGGATTTTTATCCTTGATAATAATTCTACATTTGTAAAGCGTAAACTTATCACCCCTAAGGGTATCCAGGTGCTGAAGGACCATCGGGGAGATTAAGTGAGTTATTGCCCAAAATCACATGATATTGAGCTGAGCTGCCGCGGTGCCTAGGATCAAACCACGAGCCCTGCGCTACAGAGTCAGACGCTCTGGCCACTGCGTCACACCTCCCACTCCTGCCTCTTATACTTTTTTCCTATCTCCCTTCTCCTTTATGTTGTGTTTACGTTTCACATCTATTCTGTGAGTGCCTATGTGTCACTCAGTGTTATTGTCACTCCATTCATGCCCTATGTCCTTTTTTAATAAATGGTGTCATTTTGCCTCCTTCTCTGTTTTTGCAGCTTATCATTCATGTTCCTGTACCCTTATCCTCATGTATCCAATATGTTTAATGCTGGCTCATGGAATGTCTGTGGACGTAGGCATCTGGGTAAGAGACAAAGGTACTTTATTATTTGCCTAAGCTTGACTCCTAAATTGCCTTTTTAACAGGAAACTCACTATAATAATATGGAGTCGGTTAAATTAAAACAATGGGTTTGCCAATTTTTTTTCTCTTCAGATACAAATAACAAAGGTGGTGTGGCTATTTTCTGTCATAAAATATTGAAAGTACACATTATATCTACAGAATGTGATATTAATGGTCAAAGGGAAATGGTTAATGCCAGTATTCATAATAAATATATCTCTTGTTTGATATTTATGGCTCAGTCAAACCTTATCCTGAATTTTGGTATAATATTAAAGTAAAACTTGCTAATATTTGTAATTCCAAAATCATATGGCAGATGACTTTAACCAATGGTTAGATCCATCTATAGATAGAAAATCTAAATGTACATTTAACCCCGACAAATCTCACAAGGAATTCTAATTGGCAATTGCATCTCAACCATTATTTGATGTTTGAAACGGTTGCAATACTGATATATCTGAATTTACTTTTTTCTACAATGTACATCATACAATGTCCAGAATTTATACTATTTTAGTAACAACAACCTTACTCCTTTCTATTTAAGCATCTAAAATAGGCTCCATTTTTATTTCCGATCATGACCAGTACTGTCTACTTTGATGTATCTCATACTGACTTCAAAACTGGCAGATGGAGATTTAAACTCACTATTATTATGAAATACACATTTTATAACTGAAACTACTTCTCTTATTCAAGAAATTCAATTAATTGGAATGCTTACAAAGTCTCATACAGAGCTTCTACTATAGCTTATTTTGCCAAAAGGAACAAAAAAAAACATTCTCAAAATCTAGCTTTACTTAAAAGAAATTAAAACACTGGAACATCCTTAATTTGCTTCTGAATCTACCTCTATGTTACATGACTTGATCAAAGCCAAATCTATTCTCAACAAATTTGCAACCTTTGCTGCTTGAACATGCTTCAAAATATAGATGTAAAATGATATCTAACTATTTTAAAATATAAACAGAATGTAAAACTATAGGCCCCATTTTAAATTGATCTACTAATACCACTTAGATCTTTAATTCTGATATTTCCAACACCTTACAATCCTTTTACAAAACATTATATAAAGAAGATACCACCCAATCCGAACCTACTAAACTATTTTTTCCACCTTCTCTTTCATCTATACTTGAGGAGTTAGAAGCTGACATTACACTCTAAGAGATTTTGCACACAATCAAATCCCTGAAAAGAGCTAAGGTACCTGGTCCAGATGGATTCTCCATTGAACACATTTCCTCCCTTTCTACATTTTTTGCTCCCAAATTATTAGAGCTTTTTAACTCCTTCCTTTTGAAATTCGAAGGCTAGTAGCTCCGTCTAAAAGCCTTTATTGTCATAATCCCCAAACCAGATAAATACATTATACTCTACTAAACCAAAAGTTCATTTGATTGATCAATTATAATTGCAAAATGTTTGCCAAAATCCTAGCATTCTGCCTTTATATCGTTGTACCCCTTCTTGTTAAATCTGATCAATCTGGTTTCATTAAGGGCAAACTTGCTTCAAACAATGCCAGTATGTTTTCTAACATTCTTTCTCTAGCTGGAAAAGCCATTTTAAATTTGAGGAATTTTCCATAGATGCTGAAAAAAACTTTTCACTGCATTAATTGGCAATTTTTGTTCATCACTTTACAATGGTTTGTCTTTGGCCTGAAATGTAACTCATTTTAAAATTATCGCACTCCGATCCTCCTGCTAGTGTTTTGTTAATGGTTGTTGTTCTTCCTATTTTACTTTGATAGAGGTACTAGGCAAGGTTCCTGATAGACCTGGCACCATTGGCGTGGGTCTCCCTTCCATTTTTTGCCTTTACCTCCTGTGTTTTTGCTGTATGTTGGTCTCTGTTTTTGCTGGTATAGATGCTTTGGGCACTTTGCCACTGCTGTTCAGTGCCAAAGTGCAAGTTGTAAAGTATTGTTATGAAATAGTGATTCCATGATTGGCTTATTTGATTTGCTTTCAGGCTCTAGTACAGTGCACTGTGTGTGCCCAGGGCCTGTAAATCAAATGCTGCTGGTGGGCTTGCAGCACTGGTTGTGCCACCCACAGTAGCAGCTTGTAAAATGCGACTCAGGCCTGCCATTGCAGAGTCTGTTTGCAGTCCGGGACTGCCATGTCAACTTGGCAAGAGCACACCCTTGTCAGTCCCTAATCCTTCCCTTTTCTACATAATAGTCACCCCTAAGGAAGGCCCAAGGTACCCCTGTGGGCAGGGTGCAATGTACGTGAAAGGATTCTGAAATACTGCCAATTTGGTTTTTAACTATTGCAAGGCTATCTGTTCCTGTAGGCCAGCATGAGGAGTTTGTTTTATAACATCTGTTCAAATATCTGACCCTGGGAACAACATAGTAAAATAAAGTTTAGGATGCCTGAGCTCAGAATGTTAAGAGGTGTCTTTTAGTGAGGGTATACTTCATAATAGCTTATTGTTTGATTAATTAACATCTTACAATATATAAACAGTAATTCCTATTATAAAATCCAATTTATAAAAGGTTAGAGAAAAAATTAAAACGTGACACAACATACTACTCTTTTATCTTAAAACAATATGTAGGACTTAAAGTGCACTGTACTAATTGCATAATATATTGATCCTACGTTACGTTCTATTTGTTTTTTTGGTAGTCTAACTTAGCTCTCAATTGCATTAAAAACTTTACGAAAGCTGAGGTTAACATTATATCACCAGTATGAAGACATCTCATCAAGGCTTGTCTGCAACTCCTTATTCCTTGAGCATTAAAATGTCTCTTAAGGATAAAAATTCTTTCAAATTTCAGTTTCGGACATACACAGAGGAGGTGCGCCATGTTCTCTACTCCGTGTTTACATAAGCTGCAGGCCATCAGTTCCTCTGTTCTCAGCCATGGCATTAGATGACATGAACCCGGAAATACTCCAAAGCTGGCTTTTATAAATATTTGCTTATGCTTTACGGACCACAGGATTTCAATATACGGTTGAATTTTCACCTTGGTATAACCATTCATTAGAGGCCATGCATGTTTTCTTTGACCAGAAGTGATAAATATTTTGTATTATTGATGGCTTTTTTAAATGAATTTATGGTTATTGTCATTTCCCATACCGAGTTCGCTGTTATTCGTCTATTGAAGCGTGTAGATATTTCCACGCCTGTGTTTTCCAGTTTGTATTTATTTCTTGCCAGAGTAATTTAGACATTTAATTTACAGTATCCATTTTTATTCTCTTCCAGACTTTCATAAATTAGCCTTTTTGAGCTAGAAGCTGATTACTTAGGGTGATTTTGATATTCTGTGTTTGAAAATACCACTTTTAGAAAGTAGGTATTTTCTTGCCTAACCATCCAGTGCGCCTCTGCTAGGGTTGTGAATTACATGTCTGGCTGACAGGGGCTGGAGAATGGCAGTGGCTCCCAAAGTCTGATCAGTCAGGGCTGGGCTGAATAGACCTGGGTTGCATTTAGAGTAGGGGGAAGATTTCCTTTTCACCTGAATGGGCCTAGTCTGCCTTCAGCAATGCTGTCTCCACCTCCTGCCAGGTTAATGCACCGGTGATGACCAAACTGGTTTTGGCTAGGTACTGACACACTCTGCCTTCAGAGAACAAATGATTTTGGTGTATAGAAAGGGGGTCCCAGACCCCAGACTTTTAGATCACTTCTGGGAAATCAAGAGGAAACCTTTGACAAAGAGAAGAGCCGGCTACGCTGAGGAGGAATACTGCCGCTGCACTGTTTGCTGTCTGGGGTTGGCCTGCAGTGGTTGCTTGCTGCAGAGGAAAGGAGAAAAAAGACTTTGCTGTTTGTTATGCCACCTGCTTGAAGAAAAGATCTCCAAGGGCTTGAAACCGAGCTTGCCTCCTGTTCCGAAGTCTCAGGGACACAAAGACTTCATCCCTTCTGTCTCTCTGCATCTGGAACTGCTGTTTAAGCTGCTACAGAAGGAAACTACAACACCAAAGCCGGGGGCACCGCTCGAGAAGAGCACAACTCACCATCCTGACTCGCATCCCAGCCCCTACTTGATCGAAGCCGGTGCTTCATCTACGCGAAGCCGATCCTCGACATGGGTGACTCCTGAATACATCGACATTGCACCGTCGTAAGGAACCGCCGCCTCGACGCCATTCATAATGTCACCTCCCTGACACCATAAGGAATCAACGTCTCCCCTGCGCTGTAGTAAGGAACTGATGCATCACCTCCCCTGGGGTGGTAAGGAACCAACGCCGCAGGTGCCAATGAAGCATCACCTCCCCGACGCTGTCCACTGTATTTGCTTTCATCAATTCCAAGGTACTGTTCTTTGGGGGTCTGCTTGACTCCAGGTCGACACTGCGCACCTCGCGATTGGCACCATTCTTTCGGATTTTCATCAGTCATGACATCGTAATACCTCCCGGTGGAGTTATTTGTTGCTAGAGACTTTATTTGAGTGAATAACCTATTTTTGAGGATAATTTTGATACTGTATTGTGGATTTTTGTCGTTTGGTCTTGTTTTGGTTTAGTTGAAGACTACTTATTTTTCTAAACTGGTGTGGTGTCCTTTTTTAGTATTTCCACTGTATTACTGTATGTCTTCACAGATGCTTTACACACTGCCTCTGAGATAAGCCTGTCTGCTCGTGCTAAGCTACCAAGGGGGTAAGCAGGGGTTATTTTACGAGTGTATCCCCCTTATCCTGACTAGAAGCAAGGGCCTCTACTTGGACAAAGGTACCTACCTCTGCCAACTAGAGACCCCCATCTCTAACAGTGCCTAGAGGTTAAGATGATGTTTTAATCTACATGTCCAATCCTTTGACCTCTCTGGACTCTTTCATATAAATTAGTACATTATACTTTAGTATTTCTGAATATAAACTTAATTTCTCCAAAATTGAAATGGTACCATTGAACTCCTTTATTATCAATATGGAAAATTAAATACCTCAGTGTTTGGTTTTTCCCTACTATATCTAACACACTTAACCTTGCAACATTAAAATCCATTATAACCACATTGCTTTCAATTTGGTCTCCTCTGCATTTGTCATGGTGGGGTAGACTTGATATTATCACAATGTTAATTGTACCATATCTGCTTCATACAATCT
The DNA here is from genome assembly GCF_964204655.1 of Triturus cristatus. Lineage (NCBI taxonomy): Eukaryota > Metazoa > Chordata > Amphibia > Caudata > Salamandridae > Triturus > Triturus cristatus. Next base: position 1,709,755,397 of record NC_140590.1, read on the forward strand.
CTATGTTGCCTTTTAAGATTCTTAATTATTACTTTGCGCAAATTTAGACTATTTGTGCCTAATTTCTATGAAATAATAAACATCTACGTATTGCCCTCTCTAATCTTAAATGGCCAATAAATTAAAGGAGCGTACGATTTCCTGATTTTAAGCTTTATCCCTCCTTTTTTTTCAATCAACAATTTTATGCTCTGATTACCAATTTCCAAGATTCACCCACAGCACAATGGATTACATTTGAGCGATCATTACTGAAAGATGCAATTTATGTGTCTAACTTCACTTTTATATCCAATAACCCCATTTTAAAATGTTCTCATCACCTACTATATGTTATTATTCTCTGCTATTCTTGATCTTTAACAATGCCTTTTGTCTTCTTTAATTTGGTCCAATAAATGTCTTAAATTTCATCATAAATCTTATTATTTCAAACATTGGAAGGAGAAGGTATAAGGTTTGTTCAACAATTTGCGAAAGACAACTTTAGTGTACCCTTTCCACAATTACAATTACAATATCACTTACCTAATTCCTTTTTAAAGGAGTATGACTTAATTTCTAGGGGTGGGCGGAACTTGCATAGTTCTAATCCGTGTAATTACACAGAGTGTCCTAAAAACTCAGCAGGATTACTCCATGAGCGGGCGGAAGTGCTCGTCAGCACTAGTTTTTTAACTTGCGGGGAGTGCAATGCACACTCTGCTCTGCAGACCAGTGGCCATTTTGTGTTAACTGCTTTCCTGTTCTGTCCATGTGCTGGGCCTGGATTTTAAATCTAATTACATTGTTGCATCCTCACCCGATCCCACTCATCTACCGCTCATTCACCTTTACTTTGATAATGTGTGACTTTGTGTTTGTATAGTTTACGTCTTTGTCTTTTTTTCTGTTTCTGTGACTTTTAATAATTTTTTGGAGGCTTTCCCTTTATTTCCTTAGTTATTCCTTTCATCTTCTGAGTTCTTTCCTTTTCCTGTTCTACCAAGGGGTGGAGCCCGCACTATTGTTTCTGAGAGGGATGTGGCCTCAATAGGTTTTTTGTGCAGCACCATCTACCCTCCATGCTGGCAGCAGGCAGGGAGTCTAGGAGTGGGCACACCCTGCTGTAGCATCAACTGGATTTGAGGAGGGTGACCAGTGTGTGCCCCTGCACACTGGGGCCAGTGTACCCAGCAGCAGTTGATGCACTGCTGGGCAGACATACTGGACTCGGAGCAGGACCTGCTTGATTTGCTGGGTGTCAAAGTTACGGATCTCAGTGCATATTTATTTGTTGTGGTGTGTTCTACAATGCTACTATTTTGTTTCAAACAGCATTCTCTAATCATACTCGTCAGCGCTTGCTTATGCTAATTATTTGAGAAGCTATGCAGACTCCTCCGTCCTGTCACTAAGATAGTGGTATTAGTTAGTAATGTCAGTGAGTTAGCATTCTCTGGTCCTTTCTTTATGTACCTCATTCAGTCACAAGCAATTGCCCAAAGATATATAGTATGAGCATCTATGTATCAAAAAAAGGGAGACTGAGTTGGCCCATCAAAGTGGGTTGAGAATGAGTTGAGTAACACACAATATTCATGGCAATGCATTATTGGTTCCAAATGCAGTTTAGGTTTTGGGAGTGTGGAATATGCCTTAGGTTTAGGAAATGGGGAATAGATCAACTTGATATTAGTACTATAGGAGATCTGATTTAGAAAAGAACAATAGGCCTGATTCACAAAAGTAATCTGAGACAAAATCCTAACTTTACGACTTTTGGTATTCACAAAGGGCATTTAGGAGTAGTAAAGTTGGGATTTTGTCTCAGTTAAACTTAAGTTTTGGACTTAAGTTTAACTTAAGACCAAAACCTAGGTTTAACTAAGAAAAAGTTTTGGTATTAAGTATAAGTTTTGGTCTTAAGTTTAATTTAAGACCAAAACTTAACTTAAGACCAAAACGTAAGTTTAACTGAGAAAGAGTTTTGGTCTTAAGTTTAAGTTTGGTCTTAAGACCAAAACTCAAGTTGAACTAAGACAAAATCCTAACTTTACTACTCCTAAATGCCCTTTGTGAATACCAAAAGTCATAAAGTTAGGATTTTGTCTCACGTTACTTTAGTGAATCGGGCCCAGTGTTACTGCATATTCCTTTGCCTTTCCAATTATTTTTGGGGCGATTAACTGTACCACTAACCTGTTTTTGTATCTTCTTTATTCCTTACATCAGCACCCATGCAAAAAGAGTGCTTTGGAGGCAGTTCAGGGAGTCTGGGGTGCCACAACCAGTGCCAGGGTTGGCCGATCTGCCAGCCTAAGGAAGCCCTCCTGATAATATTAATGTTATTCCCTAACTTTTACCTCTGCTCATTTAGAATATTGTTTCCTTTTTTTTCTTTTACTGTGACTGTCTCCTTTTTTTCAAATCCTCTTCAGTCTATCTAGTGGTTGTTAAACTCTTTTAATCTCTGCATTATCTGAGTTTTTTTCTATATTTAATTTGTCTGCAGCTGACTTCCTGCTGTCTGTAGTAGTCTGTAGCTTTTTCTGCTTTGTTAGTAAGCTTTCCCTCTCCCCTTATATCTCTTGTGGACTGGCACTGTGAGTCTAATAGAACAGATTGTAGGACTGATACCCCACTGTGAAGATTGCATGCCTGAGTATGCAATTCTATGCATGTTTTGTTAAGTAGGCTTTCTTTTTCTTGCTTAAGCTCAAACAGTAAAAAGAGAGAGTGGCTATGGTCATGGTAGTCTTCCCCTCCAATGTTGTGTTGTATGCATTTTCATTCATTTATACAGTAGAATACCAGCAGTTTTGTTGACAGTGCAGCATGTCTGGAAAATAGTATGGGGGTGGTCCCATTGCATTTGCCAACCAAGACCATATGCCCTTCATTAACCAACTATTCAACCACTTCATTGTTCTTTAATGACTCAGAGTCATCCTAGCTCTGCTCCTCCACTATGAAAATATTTGGATGGCTTGACTATCTGGCTGTTCTAACATTGTCAACCAACAAAATGGCACAAAATTACATTTCAGATAGAAGATAGTGTTACTCGAACTGCAGTGATGTATTGTGGTTGTATTCCATTTTAAAAACAATAATAAGGGGAGGGGTATATGGCATCTAAAATGCATAATGTTTTTTCTAGCCGCACAGACCACGAGTGCTGGGGCCAGTGGCAGTGCCAGTAGTGGTGTAGACGCAACTGCGGTTAGAGGGGGAGTCCCAGCAGATGCGGGGACAGGCAGTGGTAAGTCACATTGTTTGCTTATTGACAATTATGGCTACAGTGGGGGTTGAGTCCTTCATGGCCTCTTTTATCTGCAATTCATGAGAACAAAGCTCATAATTAAAGCAGCAAATGATGGGTTGGTGGAAAATGGAAAGAAAGATGGAAGGTTAAAAGAAAAGATGGGTGAAATGGTATATGAGTGAAATGATTCATGGGTAGGCAAAATGATGCGTAGGTGGGTTAAAGGATGCATAGGTGGATAAATAGATGGATGGATGGTTGAAAGGGGATACTATGATAGGTGAATGGAAAGATAGATGGATGCCTGGATGAAGGAATTGAAATGCTGAAAGACTTGAGAGAATCTAAAGTTTAAATGGTGGTTATCAAAGGGTGGATAATACTAGAACAATCAAAGGATGAATGTATAATTGCTAGACTGTAGAAACAAGGGCGCTCTTGTGGAGAGGGCCGTGCTCACCTACTTCGCCATCTTGGTTTCATCAAAGTGCTGATGCAAAGTGGGGAGCGTTTTATTTCTCTGTCTAATTCCTTCACTCACTGCATTTGCTAAGCGAGGCAGATATATATACCAACCATCATAATTCATCGCCTCCCTGCCCTGGCATTTCATCAGCAATAACCTAACTGAAGCATGGTTCAATTCGGCACTGCAGTGTTAGCTGTGCATTATGTGTCTGTTTCAGTTGATATGGCATTTACAAAGTTTACATTGCATTGCAAACTGAAAACAAGGTGTGTTTCTCTTCCCTTCCTTTGCCCACTCAGTCACCCCCTAATACTTCACTCCTTGATTATTTCCTAAGTTCTATCCCAGGGTATGAAAGAAAATTGAAAAATCCATTCTTGGCAAGTGCTACATTTTACTGGCCAAGTTAACAGTTATATTTTATGACTTACACAATGGATTTACAGCAAGCCTGTTCAAACCTTTCCCTTTCGACATTCGCCAACTATAGTGACTGACTAAGCCAAAGATTAGGCAGCGGACACAGGATGATGACACCTCACTATTCTATAGCAAAACCTCTACCTACTCAGCCTAATCCCTCTATATTACCCTGCAGTAGATTAAGTGAACGTTCCTCTCATTACTGCCAAGCAAATATATTTGTTGGAAATAATTAGTGGTGGAGGGCGAGGTCAGGGATTACGGTGGGACTAAATGCCTGATTTTGCATTTTGGGGAAGGGATACTCTGTGACGAATGTGCCAAATACAATCTATATCTCGTTCCTTTCCCTGTACTGCAGTGCATCATTTCTCCCCAGCTGCAGCCTGCAGAGATAAGCAAAGTACTTGATGTGCTAGGCAGCATTCCTCCATTAATTTAGCACAACAAGAATTCTTGTACTCCATAGCGAACAGTGTCTTACTCATTAATGAGAGAACATTTATTCTTAATTTTCCACATTAAGAGTTTGCTTAATTTTTCACTAGAAAATCCTTTAAAAAAAACTGTTCTTTTAATCTGGCGATGAGTTATTCTGTCTTAATTTCTTTCAGCAAGTCAGTGGTTTTGCCTTTGTATATTAGGCAAGTGCGGGTAAAAAAATGGCCCTCTGAGTGTGACTAAGTAATCACATCAAATTCCAATGGCCCTAGGGGACCAGCAATGTACTGCTAGTGTGCCACTATATAATTTTAAACAAGTGCTTTGCACAGACCATTGTTTACACTTTATTTTTTCTCTTTATTTCTTTTTTGATATTGCTCACCCTGCTGGTCGAACACTCACACTGTAGGAGATAGTAGATCAGCTGCAATGGCCAAGGCTGGAGGCAATCAGTCTTGAATTCCAGTGGCTGGTGGTCCTGAAGGAGGAGGACAATTGAGCAGCTGAGTTATATATCAAAACGTTCTGTCATCTACGTTTGAAAAATACAAATTATGGAGGAGTAAAGCGAAATGCAGGCTGCGTGTGCTGAGACAGGCTGTATGGAGTGATAAGTGCCTGGATACCCAAGCAATGTCATCCCATTGACCACTTGAGACTGAACAGGAGCAGTATTAATAAGACTGAACAGTAGCAGAAACACCTGGGTTACTGGAAGAATGCAAATGGAGGGCAAAAAGAACGGGTGTTTGTTTGTTTGTGGTCACTCAAAGGCTTGAAAATGGATTGGTGCACTGCCAAAGTTGGGGTATCACGAGGGAACATTTGAGGGGAAATGAGATGGGGGTAATGTTTGGTTAGAAAAGGAGACAAAGGCACAGAGGAATACAGATCCTGGACCTAGATGAGGGTCAAAAAGTCCATCCTAAAGTTTACTGTACAACCCTGACCACATCTGGTACAGACTGGTCCCCTCTGTAGTTAGTGAATCAACATAGTTCTAAAAATGATGATTGGTAAAAGAACAATGATACTCTATTCACAAACTGGGTGGTACGTCTACATTCTACTCAAAATGTCCATCTTTGGTGCCTTGCTGATCCGCTCCTTTAAGGTAAGCAGGAGTGTTATGGGGTTTTCACCTTTCATGCAGGAGAAGAAGAGGCCTGCAGGAGAAGACGAGGCCTGCAGATTGCAAAACAGAAATTATATTGTAAAGCCAAGCTTCCTGAGTAGTGCACCAACAGCCAAGACTCAGAGGTAGAGCAAGAGCATAGGCTGTTGTCATCATAACATTTATCTGAGTGCCTGCATGGTGTGATGATGTGGCATCACAAGTTTGTTTCCAGTTACATGCAACAAGCCATCCCGACCACAACCAAAAAGAGGAGTTTCACATTTGAGCCAGCACACACACTTAGCAGCATTTCCCAAATCAATGCACCTTTCTCTGGTCCACAGAGCTTAGTAGACATCAGAGTCGAGTAGGCCTCAGAGTCATCATTATATTGAGTTCCCTTTGTAGTCAATACACTTGATACCTTATTTATTCTGGCTGTTGCGATACTCCGACCCTGAGTTCCTCCATCCTCCTCCTGACTCCCAGTAACAAATCAGTCTGACTCCATCCCGAGACCTGTAGTGCACTGCTGTTGAAGAACAAGAAGAGAGAAACATAATTTTAATATTTTGTGTAGATTTGTATTTGTCAACTAAAGTGACTAATCTGGTCTCTGAAGAACCAGAAAAAAGGAGTGGACTCTGCAAGTAAGGGCCAATGACGTTTAAGAAAAATTATCACCCATTGGGCCCCTAACATTGCAAATCCTCAAAATCAGGTCTGCAAATTATTAGTTGAATACCCTCCCTCACTATCTGCCACCATGCAAATCATCAAGCATCATGCACAATTCCTTAATAATATATCACTCATTGGTGCAATAGTTAGTTACCTGTTCCAATCCCAGCATGGTGGTACGTAGTAGGTACACAAATCTATCTTCTCTTTGATGCAAGGAAAATATTGAAATTTGCCTGTCTTGTAAATCAAATTATCTTTACTGGGGCAGCCCTGGTAGAGGGTAATAAAAGGAAAATATGCATGGGGGAAGCAGGCATTGTCTTCAATGACCTTGAAGGGAATGGCGAGGATACTTTCCTACATAGTGGTCCAACTCGAATCCAGCTATATATGTGCCTAAAATTGGTGGGGCTGCATAAGTTAGACACAACATTATATTCCACTAGCTATATCTATTTTTTCTTTTTACAAAGCAGTTCAGCAATAAATAATTAAAATGTTCTGTGGTGGCCTACTCTCATTCAACGAAGTCAAGTTTATCTTTAAACTCAGGTGGTTCGTCCAGAAGTTGGTCACTATGATCTAACACACTTGAGTCCGAACAATCACCATCATCCTGCTCATGTGTTATTTCAGGAATATTGAGATGAAAGACTGGTCCTTCTCACTGAGGCACCTGCAACAGCTGCACTGTACACATGCTCGTCAGGCACATTGGCTACTGGACAAGTTAGACACTTTTTATTGCCAGCCTGCTGAGCTGTGGCCATTGGTGCATCTTCTCATACCAATACACTGATGAGGTTTGATCCACATATACTACTCTTGGGTCATCCAGATATCACTTGCTCAACCTCCTTTGCCTTTGCCTATGCATAGGTCTTAAGACATGCATGTTGTAAGCAATCCAATCCACATTTTGGTTGATTGTTGTATTCCTGTTGTTGTTGTAGCCAGTGTTATTTCTACTGGTGTTGACTGCGGTGAGGCAACAGGACTGCCCTCTCTGGAAGTTGAAGGCGGCACCCCACAACGTATGCCAGGGGTGGGACTCTAATTTCCTGCCATTCTTCTTCCAGATCTCTAACTTGCTGAACAATCCAGGTCTTGTATTCTGAAATATCCCCTAAAAAAAAGGAATGAAAGTGGGCAGTATTTTTTTGTACCATGGATCAAGTATTGTGGCACAGATGCACTCTTTGGATAACACAGTGTCTCTCTGCAGCCTTAAATTATCAGCCAAATTAAAGATTAAGGTCTGAACCAAATTATGTGCATTTTTGTTTACACCTATAAAGCTTTCGGCCACAATTTTCTACTGGTTCTGTAGCTGATGCAACAAGGAAATTGCTTGGCCCATCGTACAGTCCTCCTATCGGACTTCCCCTGTGAAAATCTCAAAAGAGAGTAGCATCTCGATCAGGCATTTGACTATGCCCCATTTTTCCATCATGATGGACATGTTTTTCACAATTGTACCCCCTCCTCTTTGACTGACATACTCATTGATTGATTTGTACTGCTCAAAGAGACGTTGCAACTCTTAATAGGTTGAGGTCCAATGCGTTAGTATCTCCTGAATGAGGGCTTTAACTGCTACTCTATTCTTAAGCTGAATGATCCTCAGCTGCTTCCAGGGTTTAAAAGAATGGCTGTAATGAGTGCAGATTCTTCAAGAGGTGGTCAGTAAATTGCTGACTATGTCTTCTGTTTTTAGAAAGTCCTGCACAATGAGGTTGATGCAATGCGCTGAACACAGGACCTTAAAATAGCCACCATCTGCCATGGCCTTAATTATATTACTGCAAATGTCAGTTGCAACAAATAAAGATCTGATACCTCTGGGTCGCAGTCATTTAAACAACTTACTGTTGAAGTCTTTTATGATGATTTTAGCAGTATGGGATTTCTCCATGACGAAGATGGCTACAGTTGCAGGCAGGTGAATGCCCTTAAAACCTTCTTCAGTGCCAAGACCTAGAGATACCTGTTGACTCACCCCACAAAAGAGATCCAGTGTGTAATGATACACATTTAATCAGTGGCTTGAAAACTGGTCCACATGTCTGTCGTCTGGTAGATAGTGTGAACAACACTCTGCTTCAAAGTTTGTCCAACCGATTGCAGCTCATCCCAATGAAGCACCGGAAAAGCAAGTCTGGCAAAATAGGTCCAGCTGGGAAGATTCTATTTCAGGCAGATGGCCACCACAAATTCTAAACAACCCACTCCTTCCACTAGAGAAAAAGGGAGGAGATCCAGCACTAACATTTTATCCAGCTACCCATTGTACAAATATGCCATTTGGTTGCTTTCGTAGGGCCCCTCCAACCTAAAAATGTTCATAATAGTAGCCTGGAGTTTTTTTCTTTTGTGTTATCATTGATGCAGGTGATTTTCAGAGATAACCAGGAGGTGGTAGACTCAATGTGTGTCTTGGGCAGTCACTGTATGCTGTTTATGTGGCGTCTCGCTCTGACTCTTGTGCCATTGTGAAGTTGCTGAGATGGGGGATAGTGGTGCAGTGCTGTGGATAGGGCTGCTTTGCGTAAAGAGCATTTCAGCCTGTTCGAACTCATCACCTTCACCTTCCACCGTCATCTGAGCTGATTCCCCTCTCATCACCAACAACACCTTAGCAAATTTCTTCAAGTTGAGCCTCCCATCAGGTCGCTTTGTATTTGTCCATATTGGTCGTTTGGCCTCCAGTACCATAGCATGGACCAGGCTTCTCTCAACAAACACTTGCTAGGCAAATGGAGCATATTGCAATATTATTCCCGTTTGCTGTTTGTTAAAAAGTCCCAAACTGGGGAGGCGATTTATTTCAGTTTGCTAATTATGCCACTGCAGATGCCCGAAGAACTGGAGGTAGGTGTGTGTGTCGACAGTTGGCTCTCTGCAGTGCATACTTCTACTAAGTTAGTGGTGGAAGCAGGTCTCAGCTTGGGCCATACAAATATGGGAGCTGAAAGTGATGATGGTGCCACATCCCTTGGAGAAGATTGAATAGGAGGGGTAATATCAGTCTCCTGTGGGCCAGCTTCCATAATGACTGCCACTTCATCATCCTCACCCATTTACATAATTGCAAGGCTTTTGCTGCGCTTCTCCTGGCCTGTCTTTGACTCATCCGAGGTCCAATTTGTGTCTCAGTCATCAGAAGGGGGCTTGGAGAAGTTCTTGCTGGAAATCTGGAAGCCAATGGTTCTAAAACAGGAGGATCTTCTTGATAAGCAGGAAACTCAACATCCTGTTCTGCACCGACTTCAGGAAGATCTACTATTACTAGCTGAGGCTGTTGTCCGCTGTGCTAAGTTTCCTGCAACCACTGGGCGCTCCTTTGCGAAAGAGACAAATCCAATTCAATTTTACTGCTCATCAACATCGCCATGATTACAGGGGCTGCCTCAGTGAGAGACATGGGATTGGGCTTAGTTTGGGGTGGTGTTGTTGATGCAGGAATGCAATAATTTAATTACCGGTACTTAATTTGATGCGGAAAATTAATAATAATAGCTCAGTAAAATAAGAGGCAGAATCCGTGGTATTAGAGATTCGGAACGGGCTTTATTCCTATACAAAGGAACATAATTCGAATTATGGGCCTTCTATTCCATCACCACGAAAGTTCAGGAAGGAAGGAACAATACATTATTGACAGGTAATCATTTTTATAGAATAGGCATTACAGTGAAACAGATGCAGGAGGCGTAACAGTTGATAACAGAGATAAAAACATACATGCGTAACTAAAATGGGTGTAACTAGGCGTAACTAAAGAACGTCATTAGGTATGATGTCACAAATGGGTGGTTCCATGAAAGAATTTCGCAATGTCAGCAAAAATACTTGGCAGAGATGTGCGTGCAGCAGCATGACGTGTGATTTGACGTGCAACTAGGGGGAGAAAGGGACTTGACATTTAGCTCTGCATGTGGAGACAAAAGTCTGGGGTTATGTCAACCTAATCCCAAATCATATCTAATATCCTATGTTTAAAGAACTGTGTTATCCACAAAGAGAGGTCTCTTAGGATAGAATCTTTATTCTATACTGACTATACTGACTGTTAGTGCGTGTACAAGCGTCTAAGTGTCTACACTAGATGCGAGGGGGTAGGAATATTCCATGGTAACAGGGCTATGAATTACTTGCATGAGGGCAGCGAGGCCTGGCCCTTTGCGCGGTAGCTGGAGGAATGTTTACCTAAACTACTAGACAGGAATGCATAGGATGAGGGGCGGAGGAGATAATCTTGAAGGTGAAATACAGTTTTCTGGCAGGCGACGGGCTGGATCAGGCACCGTTAGCCGCGCAGGGAGTAAGACAAAGTTCATGGTCACAGATGCGGGCTCAGACTGGAGCTTTCAGAGGCAGAAGGCAGGAAAAGGCTTGGTGGCAGAATCAGGGCCTACTCGCCTGGACTGTAAAATGGGATAAATGAACCATATAAAGCCGGTGGCCTTTCATACTTAGGAATAGAATATCCGGCCCATTCATGGCGGATCTGAAAGAGGACATGTTGACGGTGGACGCACATGTATTTGCGTCTTCAGAACTGGAACTGGAGGGAACATACATGTACTTGTGACTTATACATGAAACCGTTGGGGTCCAAGATAGGGGACATAACCGACCATAAAAATCCATATTTCCACATTCCCTCCTTGTCCCCTACTTGCCCTTAGTAGATATCAATCTTCATCAATCCATCGATCTGTTCATATAACATCATTTGTTCTTCTTTCTTCTTCCGGGATCTCGAACGAAAACTTGGATGTGGGATACATGAGGTGGCACATAGACCACAAATCGCTGGCCCACATTGTAGACATAAGCAGCAACTGAATAGTATGAGAAAGCCAATACCTAGGAAGGAGAGCATTCTCCATCCCCAGGCTGACAACACGCCCCAGAACCAACCGGACCAAGTCCAGGTGCCTGGACTCTGGTGTATCTGGCTTACAATCTTATGAAGGCGGGTTATGGCTTTATATACTGACGGTGAATTTTCTGGTATGAAAATGCAACAACTTGATCCGATGACCCTACAAGCTCCGCCACTATCGGCCAGGATGACGTCAAGGGCAAGACGATTCTGAAGCACAACAATCCGCATAGCAGACTGCTCTTCTGTTAAATTGCCTAAGGCGGAAATAGTTTCGTTCACTACTGCTTCAAGGGTTCTGGTTAATCTACGTATCAACTTACTATTAGTGACTGTACCTATATAGGGGAAGAAACCTTTATTGAAATCTGTGTATTTTTCCCATGCTGTTTCAGTGTAATCGACGATTGGGAGATCTCTCTGCTGTCTATTGTGTACTAAATGAGTATTTCTATGATAATCAGGAGGAGCTAGGAAAACAGGTGGTAGGAGGAATGCTATGTAACAGGTACCATCCCAATCTAGAGGTAGGCGTATATATGCGGTCTGGCCACATATAAAGTAGGAATGACGAGAAGCTCTAAATGTAGACTTGCCTTGATCACTGAATTTTATCACAGTGGTGCATTTACTATGGCCCATGTGTATGGAGCCATTCTTTTTTATACATAATTCCCCCTTTACTGGGAATACTGACATGGCGGGCAAGGTTGGTGTAGCTTCAGATTCAACGTTCAGGATCATGAGGTTAAGTGTAAAATTACCTAATCCATATACTTCATTTTCTAGATCAGTTCCTGTTCTTTTGGGAAGTCCCTCCTTGTTAGGGTAGCAGACTTTAAGCAAAACTAAGTTCAGGTTTCCCCATACCCAGTTGTCTTGATAAACTGCGGAATTCGAATCTAAGGAATTAATTAAACTAAACCATGCTCCACAGGAGCCATTGTGTGTGAACGGATAGGGAAAGAGGGGCAAAACTCCCTTATAGTTCTGATAGGGAGGGAGTCGGCCACATATCCAACAATTTGTAGCATTGCTAGTCTGATGGGAATGATGTAACATACTAATAAAAGTGTTATTGCGCAGCGCAAATCTATAAGACAATTCATGCGGAGGAAATTCACTAAAAGAATGTTCTGCAGTTATATTATAAGCATGCTTAGGAATAGGGTAATACATGTGCAATAGGATGCTGACAATGATGATCAAAAGACTTAGAAAAAACAAAATTAATAATGTTACTGTACAATGACTACGAAATGATTTACAATACGCTTGCTTCTTGAGCAGCATTTGATTATTTCTTTCTCTATTCCAGTCCAGAGGATACATGTCAGAGACAAATTCAACCGATTCACCTTGGAGAGGACTTAAACAATCAAATTGTCTGACTGACTGGACCTCAATTTTAGTCTATATAGTTCTGAGTTCGATTGCTCAACCAAAGGGAGCTTTGAGTCTGTCTTTGAGGAAATACAGGGTTTAGTCTCTATATTGGATGGTAGTCCATAAAATTTCTTGATATGACTCGAGTGCAACCATCCTTTTCTTCCCTCGATTTTCACGGCTGTCCTCGTGGTGAGTAGTACAAGTTGAGGCGATTTCCACCTAGGATCCAGCTGAGTCTTCCGGTCAAAATTCCGCACTAACACCAGGTCCCCAGGAACTACGTCATGGGGTTTCACCTCGGTGTTGTCGGGAAAGGCTGCAGCTACCTGTGAACGACAAGATTGTAGTGCAGACATCAAGGAAGCCAGGTAATCTGTCAGCATATTACAGTCAACGTCAGTTATTTTACGAGGTATAGGCGTCCCCCACATATTTGGTGGTCTACCAAAGATCACCTCATACGGGGATAGCCCTGTTCGAGAATGTGCTACCATTCTCATGTAAAAGAGCGCAACTGGTAAGGCTACTACCCAATCGACACCTTTCTGTCTACATATTTTGGACAATCTAATTTTCAGAGTTTGATTATGTCGTTCCACGAGACCTGCTGCCTCGGGGTGTCGGACACAGTGAAATCTCCATTGATAGCCTAACAGAAGTGAAACGTGTTTCATTAATTCGGATGAGAACGGCTGGCCGTTATCTGAGTAGATAACACGTGGTAAACCGTACCGTGGGAAGAATTCTCGAACCAACTGTTTGGCAGTAGTCGGGGCAGTGTAATCTGAGACCGGGTATGCTTCTGTCCAACGGGAAAGAGCACAGACAACTACGAGAACATATTTGAATCCTCAACATCGTTCCATCTGGATATAATCCATCTGAAGGACTTCAAAAGGGTGATCAGGAGGCTGAAATCCACCCTGTTCCACGGGAATGCTTTTACCTGGGTTAAACTGACAACAGATCATACAGGTACGAACTTTTTGTTTAGCTGCGGCTCGCAAATGTTTGTTGAACCAAATGTTTTGAATGCTGTCTAGCATAGCCTTTTCTCCTAGATGCGCTGGACTATGTATAGTGTTAATGATGACTTGGACCATTGAGTCGGGAAGAAACCATATAGATTTTTCCTTCGTCATCCATCCCTGATCTGTTTGGATCCCTCCTAATTCAGTCCATTTCTTTATTTCATCTGGTGTAGCATGTGTCTGTATGTCGATTACGTCAAGAGCGGGATCCTTAACCGTCATGCAATGTGTTGGTGTCAGAACTATTGTCTTTGTCATGTCAGATGTGTGAGTTTTATTCTGAGCAGTCTGTTTAGCTGTTCTGTCAGCTAGGTCATTGCCTTGGGAAATGATATCAGTAACTTTCGTATGAGCTTTACATTTCATAATTGATATTGCAGTGGGTAGATGTATTGCATCTAATAAGGCATGAATGAGGGGTCCGTGCTGAATGTGGGCACCGTGAGAAGTTAAATAACCTCTCTCTCGCCACAGCACGCCGAAGTCATGTACAACTCCGAATGCATAACGTGAATCAGTGTATATGTTGACTTTCTTATTTGTGGCTTGAATACAGGCTTGTGTCAGAGCGATGAGCTCTGCTGCTTGAGCTGACAAGGTATTTATGCAATATGTTTCAATGACTTCAGTGTCTGTTGTGACTGCATACGCGGCCACTAGCTCTCCTGTACTTGTTCTCATACATGAACCATCTACATACAACGTCAGGTCTGGATCTGACAATGGGACGTCTGTCAAGTCTTGTCTGGGTTTCGTCGTGATAGTAATAACTTCAATACAATCATGTGCTAGTGGGTCTGTTCCGTTTACTGGCAAAAGTGTGGCAGGATTTAACGTATTACAACGTCTGATTTCTACATGTGGCTGAAACAATGTTAATTCGTAACCGGTGAGTCTCGCTATAGTCAAGTGTTGTGTTTGTGTGCGGTTCAAGAGAACCTCTACTGCGTGTGGTACTTGTACTGTTAATTGATGTCCTAACACTATGGCATCGCTTTGTCTGATTGCTAAAGCTGTTGCTGCCACTGATTTCAGGCACGCAGGCAGAGCCTGAGCTACTGGATCTAATGTACTAGAGAAATAAGCACATGGTTTATGTGATCCTGCTTGTTCCTGAGTGAGTACTGACAAAGCAGTACCTTCGCGTTCTGTAACAAAGAGTGTAAACTGTTTACTGTAACATGGTGTTGCTAGGACTGGTGCTTGACATAAAGCTTTCTTTAGGTTTTCAAAAGCTTGTGTATGTTCCTGAGTCCAAGGGAGGACAGTCGATGTGGCCGCCTCCTGTGTTGTCAACTGAATGAGTGGTTTTGCTAGAAATGCATACTGAGGGATCCACTGCCTACAATATGAAGTGAGGCCTATAAAAGCCCGTACCTCCTTTTGTGTCTTGGGTATTGGCATGTTAGCAATTAACTGTATGCGGTCGGGTGTAAGCTGCCTTCCCTCCTTGGACAGCGAGTGCCCAAGGTAAACAACTCGCTGGACACAGAATTGCAGCTTAGAAGGGGACACCTTGTGCCCCTTTTCGGCCAAAAATTGTAAAACCGTCAGTGAAGCTTTTTCACATTCAGTTTCGCTTCTAGCGGTGATCAGCAGATCATCGACATATTGAAGCAGGGCAGTGTTGACTGGCATGTGGATACTGTCAAGTTCTCGTTTCAGTGCTTGGCTATAGATGCTGGGGCTTTCTGTGAATCCTTGAGGTGCGCGTGTGAATTTAAAGCTTCGTCCATTTAAACTAAAACCGAACAAGTATTGGCTTTCCGGATCTATTGGGACGCTGAAAAAGGCATTCTTGAGATCAATTACAGTAAAGAATGTTGCTTCGGAATCAATGGCTGTCAGTAATGAAGAAATGTCTGGGACTACGGGGTATTGTGGTACAATACATTTATTTAATTCGCGCAGATCAATAACCAATCGATATACTGGCGGGGCTTTTGGGTCAGTTCGTTTAAGGATCGGAATTATCGGGGAATTACATACATTGGAGTCGGTTTCCACAACCACTCCTTGGGTAATAAGCTCGTCAATGATTTGCAGTAAAGCCACTACAGCATTTGGGGGTAACTTGTATTGTCGCATTCGTGGTAGTACCACTCCTGTCTTTAGTGTGACTCGATATGGTGTAATGTTCATGCAACCAACATCTGTAGGGCCTTGCGCCCATAAATGTGTGGGTAAAGTCTGCAGTCGGTGATCCATGTCTCGGGACACATAGTGCCCTTTGAAATCACGTAAAAACAATCTTACTCCTTCCGGAGAACAACATATTATAGCTCCTAGAGCTTTCAATGTTTTTATACCTAACAGGTTTTCTGGACATGATTTAGTAAGCAATAAATCTGTAGTTCGTGTCAAGGGACCAATCGTAAGTGGAAGAGGCTGTGATACTTCGTTAACGATAGGTTTTCCTGAAAAACCAAGGGAAATATTCTGTGAGCCTGAGAGGGGTGCCCCTGGAACTTCACTACGTTTTATGGTTGTTCGGCTTGCCCCTGTATCAAGTAAAAATTTTCTGTCCTGGCCTAATAGTTCACTGTGTACATAAGGTCCTTCTTGATCTACAGGGACCTCGATAAGGGGTAAGCCAACTTCCCTCTCTAGGCTGTTTCATGAGTATCGTTGATAATCAGGGTAGTCATACTGTGCGGTCTGGTACATCTGTCGTGTCGTTGTTGGTGTGGCAGCAATAGGCTGCGGTGGTGGAGCTGGCATAGACTGTTGCGGAGCTGGCATGGCCTGTGCATGCTGCGGGGCTCCTTGTTGGTTCTGATCCTGTCTAAGTGGCCGTGGTCTTTCCTTTGTATTACCTATGGCGATATTATGTTTTAAAACTGGACAATCGTGTACATAATGACCTGGCTGTTTACAATAGTTGCATGTCCCTTTTACAGAACCTGCTGAAACACTGGACTGTGTCATACCCTTTTTATGACCGTCAGCTGGAACTGTCTGGGAAACTAGCATTTTCATTTTCGTGTCTTTCATGCGTCTTTGTTCATGTTCTTGTTCCTCTCTAATTCTATTGTGATGGTACTGTAGCATTTGTAACATTTGTGACGGAGTGTTACCTTGCCAGGTACTCTCGAATTTCAATACTCTATTCTTAACTTGGGGCAAGGCATTTTCAACTAATTTTGTCACAAACAGATGTGGATACGATTCGCTACTTGCTTTTATTCCACTATTTATACCAAAACATTTTTCGAATTGGGCATAAAAATCACTAGTGTCTTCATCTTGCTTTTGTTTACAGGCTGAGATTGCACCCCAGTCTTCCTTTTTCGTAGTTAATAAACGTGGCAGTACCTGTACTAATAAACCTGGTAGTATTTTGGTCTTTTCCCCAAGCCCTAAACCTGGACCTCGAGCTGTTTCTTTGTTTTCTAATGCTGTCCAATCTATCTTTTGGTCTCCCACCTCCCAATCCTTTTCTTTGAGTTTTTCGTAAATGCCCGCAGGCATTAATACCTTTAATATTTTCATAATGTCGGGATAGGTATACTCTCCCATGAGCAACATGTCTTTAATTTCACGGTGGAAACCCGCTGGGTCTTTGTCATGACTGGGTACCACTTTCTTCATTTCTAATAGTTCCATTTTAGATATGGGTGTGTATACAAACACACGTTTAAACTGATTGTCGTCACCTTTTATCGGGTGGACTTCGCGTAAGGGATTCTGTCTATCCATATAATACGTCGTTCTTTCCTTGATGGGCAGTGAGACATGTTCGGGGCATACAAAAAGAATGTACTGCTTTCTTGATTCTAGTATTTCTCTAATTAACTCAGTACCTGAACCTCTCCATTTATTCGTGAGTAATTTAGTTAATATATCAGGTAAGGGACCAGGATCGGAGTGTTGGCTTTTATATAATATAAGGAGTTGTTGAATCATGTAGGTACCAGCTAAACGCTGTTCATCTGGGGTGAGGTTCAAAAACGTGTGCGCTAGTGTATCATCACTATATTTTCCGGGACTGTCAACCCAGTGAACGGCTGACCTGGCTAATTCTTGTTCGTCCATAGAATCGAGTATATGATAACCCCTTCGTTCTCGGAGTAATTTGTCAGCGGCTTGGAACGAATGTTCGGGGGACCTTATATTTATTATAGGGGTTTGGAAATTTCTGTTATTTTCTGGACGTATCGGACGTATCGGATCAGTAAAGCATCTAGTATTATTACAAAATCTTCCTCTACCTACATAGGCCATAGTTTCTAACTGTCCTGTGGGCAGTTCTAATTCTTCCTCCTCCTCGTTTTGTTCAGGCTGGTCTACCGCCAATCTTTCTTCGTGTATTCGTTCTACTTCTTTGCGGATCTTTCGGCACATAGCTATTATACTTAATAGTCTATCATGTCTCCCCTCTGATATATTCCGACTCCATGTGGTAAGAATCCGCATTTCTTCCGGATTTACCCCTGGTCGGTCTTGATTTCTGATCACACAATTTATGAGGAAACGTAACAGTTCCCCCTGTATCTCCACTTTCTGGTACTCCATGGCTCTATTAATACTTTCAGAATCTCGCCCTGACTGGATAAAGTGATATATATTTTCTAAATGTGTAGTCATTCCTGGTAGCCTCCCTAAATATATTGCAGCTCGTCGGATACGTAATGAGGCCAGCAGCATTTCATCCTTTTTGCCGGGCACAGGGTCATATCTACAATCTACTAGAAGTTCCTTAAGCATGTCGGGAGTTACTAGTTTGGGCGTACGTTGGTGGGCTAATTCTTGAAAGGAAAGTTTATTTACTCTGGGTGGCGTGGAAAAAATGTTTGTTGTACCTCCTGTAGCACCGCCTGGGGTGCTGGGTGTGAAAGGATTCGTTGAACGTGATATAGCAACCATAGGTGTGGGTGCAGCTGTAGAAACAGATGTGCTTGCCGGAACTTGTGTCGGAGTTTGTTGTTGCGGAGGTACAGACGGAGGGTCTTGGCGTTGAACCCCCTCGGCAGGCGGTCTATGTGGTGCAGTATTAGCATACTCGGGAGCTGCGTCGTCTAAATAAGAGGAAAGGAAAACATCTTCTGCGGTTCTGGGATGCCCTTTGGGATGTGATTTTATTGGAAACAACGGAGGTGGCAAGTCTTTTGGTATCTCCGGAGTAGCCTTAGGTAACCCTTCGGCCAGAAGAGGATACATACCATTCCTAAGGGCATTTCTTTGTCTGTCTACTTGTTCTGCTTTTGCTCGGGTACCTTCTTCAATTAATAGATTTTCTCGGACTTTATTTGAATTCTCCTTACTCTTCTCTTCCTGTCTGCGTGCTTTTTCTGTACGTCTATACGATTCTTTACGCCATAATTCAATGGCATCTTTCTGTGATTGTCTAGCTTTCTTTTTCCATAATTCTTCCTCTACTTTCATGATGCAATCTGCATCCCAGGTCCCAGCTGCGGGCCACCTCTGACTTTCTGGTAATTCCTTGGTGTAGTCTACCCATAAATCAAGAAATATTATGGCGTCTAGGCCATGTTTATGATACATGAAGTACCCTGGAGTGTCCCTAGGAGGAATGGGAACAGCTTCTTCGAGTACCCCTTTTCTAGTTTTGATCTGTCTTAATTTCGAAAAGAGCGGCATATTGAGAACTGATCTGATACCTAATTTTGAACACGTTTAATACAACAAAACACAATAATGAACAGTCATTCACACCACAATATGCAGAACGTATTTAAAACATCTAACATTTAACATAATAATGAACAACAATGATGGCCATTTAGGGATCTAGTCACTAAGCATAATACTCGGCACTAACTAGGTAATTCTGAATTATATACTAGACATACTAGATATACTGCTAAACAGTACAGATACACTGCTGAAACAGTGCAGACCGGATTTGTGTACCCAAACCCGTCTTGACCGGCACAACCTATGTGCACGTCAGAACGCCTCCCCGGCAATGGTACTCACCGGGTAGCTCGGAACGGAAGGCCTCGGAACTGAACTGAACTGGACTTGGACCGGACTGGACTCGACTCGAAACTTCGGAACTTCGGAACCTGGTGGGCCTCTGTATACCTCGGATCTTGCTCTCTCAGCTAGGCTCTGGTCGGGATACTTCGCACTTCTCACCGCCTCGTCTGGGTGTTGATCGCAGCCTCAGTTACCCCCGCTCGGCAGGAGGGAGATACAGGAAATCCTGTGGGTACGCGTTGTTGTCCGTCCAGCTGTGGCAGGAGACCGGGTCTGCAACGCACCTCCGGCGCGTGAGATGAGAAAGTGTCCCTGTTCGGGCGCCATATATGTGGTAAATAATTTAATTACGGGTACTTAATTTGATGCGGAAAATTAATAATAATAGCTCAGTAAAATAAGAGGCAGAATCCGTGGTATTAGAGATTCGGAACGGGCTTTATTCCTATACAAAGGAACATAATTCGAATTATGGGCCTTCTATTCCATCACCACGAAAGTTCAGGAAGGAAGGAACAATACATTATTGACAGGTAATCATTTTTATAGAATAGGCATTACAGTGAAACAGATGCAGGAGGCGTAACAGTTGATAACAGAGATAAAAACATACATGCGTAACTAAAATGGGTGTAACTAGGCGTAACTAAAGAACGTCATTAGGTATGATGTCACAAATGGGTGGTTCCATGAAAGAATTTCGCAATGTCAGCAAAAATACTTGGCAGAGATGTGCGTGCAGCAGCATGACGTGTGATTTGACGTGCAACTAGGGGGAGAAAGGGACTTGACATTTAGCTCTGCATGTGGAGACAAAAGTCTGGGGTTATGTCAACCTAATCCCAAATCATATCTAATATCCTATGTTTAAAGAACTGTGTTATCCACAAAGAGAGGTCTCTTAGGATAGAATCTTTATTCTATACTGACTATACTGACTGTTAGTGCGTGTACAAGCGTCTAAGTGTCTACACTAGATGCGAGGGGGTAGGAATATTCCATGGTAACAGGGCTATGAATTACTTGCATGAGGGCAGCGAGGCCTGGCCCCTTGCGCGGTAGCTGGAGGAATGTTTACCTAAACTACTAGACAGGAATGCATCGGATGAGGGGCGGAGGAGATAATCTTGAAGGTGAAATACAGTTTTCTGGCAGGCGACGGGCTGGATCAGGCACCGTTAGCCGCGCAGGGAGTAAGACAAAGTTCATGGTCACAGATGCGGGCTCAGACTGGAGCTTTCAGAGGCAGAAGGCAGGAAAAGGCTTGGTGGCAGAATCAGGGCCTACTCGCCTGGACTGTAAAATGGGATAAATGAACCATATAAAGCCGGTGGCCTTTCATACTTAGGAATAGAATATCCGGCCCATTCATGGCGGATCTGAAAGAGGACATGTTGACGGTGGACGCACATGTATTTGCGTCTTCATAACTGGAACTGGAGGGAACATACATGTACTTGTGACTTATACATGAAACCGTTGGGGTCCAAGATAGGGGACATAACCGACCATAAAAATCCATATTTCCACACCAGGTTGCTCCCCGGAAGGCCGCTGCAGTTTTACCAAAATTGTTCTGGCCAGCTGGTGAAAAGCTGCTTCTTCTCACTGGTCACTTTCTTGACAGCATCTTTCTTTGAGGACATCTTAAAGCTGTCAGTTGACAGTGGCACTAGCTGCACAAGCGATGGGAGGACTAATTTCACATATTCGGGCACATCACTTTGTACAGACGTTCTGTATGGCTGTACTCTGGGTGATGTCTCTTGTGCACTCAAGAACAAACACGAAAGAAAAACAATTAGTGAAATGTGCAATTGGTATAGTTTGAAACAGTGCCGACAAGTCAATATAATTTATTGTGGTTGCTTAAGTTATTAGCCTAAATAATTATCAACAATAGTGTAGCCATTCCGAAGTGAAACCACACCACCATAAAATAAATATTTAATTTACAATGAGCACAAACAAAATACAGATGGAAGTGTTTGCTTTATGTGAACATAAGCAAGAGAGAGACCTGTGGGGGTCAGTGAGCTGCAGTGGGAAATGGAATAATACTAAATAAAACTAATGCTGGTGTGTGTGCACCTATGGCAGGCAAGGGGTCCAAGTGAAAATGGAATAATACTTAAAAAATGAATGCTGTTGTTTGGCTGTGCGCCTAACGCATGGATGGAGGGAAAATTAAAAAAAAAAATCTGATTGAAATTGATTGATATTGTAGCCTCCTGTAAATTCTTTAATCCAACCGAAAGCATATGTGATATGTATACATCTCATCACAAATGTTGGTTATTTGAATATTGACATTTTAATCTTTAAAAAAAATAATTTAACCAAAAAGAAGAAAACACAGGTGAGAGATGTACAGCACAGAGCTTACTGTAACCTTATCAACTAGTACACTAACGTATTAAGTAAGAGACAATACTCAGCGGAGAGTCCAGTCTCTTCTGAACCACTGCTTTAAACATTAATGACTAAAGTAAAACATGTATCTGGATAGGCTAGTGTATTACAAACCACAACAGCAACATTTGTAAACCTGGAAAGAGATTTTAGTGCCAATGTTGGGTTTACACAAGCCTCTGCAACATATAGCCAATAGAGAGGTCTTACCGGACAGGCTTCTGTGTCACAAACCACTAGCAAAATGTGTCTGCATTCTGGAGAAAGTTGTGAGCAGAGTGGTCATTTTATTGTAAATGTCTACTACAAGTAGCCATCGCCCTAGACAAAGGTCTTAGTGAACATTTTAATTTATTGCAATCAGTTTCTACAGTCATTCATCAGAAGGAAGAGAGGTCTAAGGAAACTGGGCAGTATGTCATAAAACAGAACTATATTCAGCCATCACTGTGGAGTGATGTCTCAATAAACAGCTAAAACTGTCCCAAATCAGAAGCACACACATGTCAGTGCTAGTGCACTGATAAATAGTACATCTGCTTTAAAAGGGGATTATAGATCAGATGGCATATGTTAGAAAAAGTATCACTAATTAGTATTACAGAAAGAATAGTAATTTAACTTATGCAGTAGCTTAGTGCATATCTTTAAGTATCAAAACCTTTACCAAACACTACGACTCACAGGATGATGTCATCAGTGATGTTGTCAGTGATATCTCTGACCGTGCCATGAGTATTTGAATATGTGAGGTCATAAGCAGTGCAATGAGGGGGCATACGTTATAGTTAGCTAAGGTAACTAAAACTGCTGAATTCTTATATTCCTCTGCTAATGAGTGCTAAAGTGCTTGCACCCTCTCCTTCAAACATTATTGAATTGGACTGCGCCTACCTTCCAAGTTTAATTTAATTTAAGTCTGTACTAAATTGGACTAAAGGTATTTAGGCCTGGTGACTTAAATGCTACTAGAAGGCCTGCAGCATGCATTCTGACACCCAGTAAGTAGCCTTTTAACAAGTCTCTGGCCTGACTCTGTAGCCTGAAGTGCTGTTTTAAACTGCCATGTTAAACCTGGCATCTTTGGCATGGTATTCCTTAACTTTTTGCCTTCAGACCCCCTGTTTTTACTGACTACGGTGTTGCTGGACTTAGGACTCTGGGCCCTTTACCACTGCTATCCAGTGCTAAAGTGTTTGTGCTCTCTAATTTAAACATGATTGCATTATCCTATTCACATTTGACATATGTATTTACCTATACGTCCCTTGTAAAATACACTGCATGTGCCCAGGGCCTGTAAAATAAATGCTCCTAGAGTACCTGCAGCACTGATTGTGCCACCCACTCCAGTAGTCCTTTCAACATGTCTCAGGCCTGGCATTGCACAGCATGAATGTTTAGTTTCAGACTGCCATATTGACCTGGCACATGAACCATCTTGCCAGGTCCAAACCTTTTTTAATATATATAAGTCATCCTAAGATAGACCCTGGACAGCCCATGGGGAGGGTACAGTGTTTGTAAGAGGTAGGACATGTACCTTTAGGTTTTATATGTCTTGGTAGTGAAAACACATTTATATTTGTTCTTCAATACTGCAAGGCCCATATCTCCCATAAGTTAATATTGGAATTACCTTATTATATTTTATAAGTGAAATTTACAATTGGGTAGAAATGGGACCCCACAATTCAGTGCGTCTGGGATCACAATTTAAAAAACAATTATGATGAAGATGGATTTAAAATTGCAATTCTTAAAATGCTACTTTTGGAAAGTTTGTTATTTTCTTACTGTAACCATTTGGTGCCTTATGACTGTCTATGAATACATGTCTGGGCTGGGTGGCAGATGACTTTGTGCATTCCCTCCAGCCTGCCCTGACACAAAGGAGATAGGTTTGATGGATATGCTACCCACAGCCTGATGGGTCATGGTGGGCAGGATGGGAGGGAGGAGCTGAAACTTACACCTCAATGAGCTATGTCCTGTCCCCATACAATGAGCTGCAGACCCCCTGCAGACCCCCCTGTAGTGAGTTTGGAGCCATTGTAGGAAGGTAAGGGACTTTGTGCACTTCAAAGAATCGAATCTCTTTGAAGTCCCCCCACCTCAAAGGCACAACTGAGTGTAAGTACTGAACCTCTGACACCACCAACTGGGTAAATGTCTGGACCTGTGGTCATTCTGTTAGAAAGAAGGACTGCTGTGCTGCTGAAAGGACTGTCCCATTGCTTGACTCCTGCTCTGCTGTATAGACCTGCTGCCTAATGCCCTCCTTACCTGGGAGTGAGAAGGAGGAGACCTGCATCTCTTCAACCCAGAGCCAAAGCAAATCTAATGGCTTGATGGTTTGGCTCCTGTTTGAAGTCTCTGGGATATAAAAGACTACCTATCATCCATCTACAACACCTGGACTTTGACAACTGAGAGTTTTGCCATGCCAAGTAATGCCAATCTATTTCTGGACCCTTGGAAGTGGGTATAAAGTGCTGCACCTCCCAAAATATATGCATCTCCATTGTTGCACGGCTCGGAGCTGGCACATCTTCTTTGATGATGATGCATCACAGATGCTACGAGGATCAAATACACCGCTTTTCCATTGGCGCGGTGCATCACCTGCAGTTTTGATGCATCTCTGACTTGCACAGCTTGGAACCGACGCATTGCCTCCTCTGCTCCACACATCAGATCCTCAATGACCACACAAACAGGGTACTTTGCGGTGGGACAAGGTTGTTCCCAGCAAACCTTCCTCCATTGCAGTGGGCCTAAATGTTTGGATTTGACCTGGTCTAGAGCGATCAGATAGGCCCTGTTGGCGCGTTATGCTTTTAAGCATGACAAATTTGTTAATTATTTAAAATTTTCTTTTTGTTCATAAACAGATACGCTACTCTTCTAACTTGGTGTGGAGTCTTTTTGTGGTGTTATCAATTTGCTACTGTTTGAAGTGTTCCACAAAGACTTTACACATTGCCTCTTAAGCTAAGCCTGACTGCTCATTGCGAAGCTACCAGAGGGTGAGCACAGATTAATTTAGGATGCGCTGTTGAATTACACTGACTAGGATTGCGGTTCATGGGAACATCCTTTACAACGCAGTCATTACATCGCACTACATTTACAACACAGTCATTACAACGCAACGTCCTTTACACCGCATGTCATTACAACGCAGCCATTACATCGCATGTCACTACAACGCATGCTATTACAACGCATGTCACTACAATGCAGGCATTACATTGCATGTCATTACAACGCATACCATTACATCGCATAGTACACCTACACTATCCAACACTTACTCTACTGTTGCACTGACTGGAGTAAGAATAGTAATTTTTACCCCTACACTATCCAATACTTACCTTAAATACAATGTAATGGTATGCATTATAATGGTATGCGTTGTAATGGTATAATGCGATGTAATGGAATGAGTTGTAAATGTAGTTTCTAAAAATGCGTTGTAATGGATATTGGGATGTAAAAACTGCATTGTAAAGGCATGCGTTGTAAATGTTTGCGTTGTAACGTCATACATTCGCAGTTCATGGGAGGTATGATAGCCAACCAGAAACCCAATTTTTAACATGCCGTTTTGACCTGGCAAAATAAACCTTTAGCCAGCCCTAAAACGTCCTTGTAAATAATTATTAGTCACCTCTAAGATAAGCGCTAAATTCTCCTAGGGCAGGATGCATTGTATTTAATATGTAGGACACGTGTGCTTAGGTTTTACATTTCCTTGCAGTGAAAAACTTCTAAAGTCATGTTTCTCAGTTTCAAGGCCTATCTCTCCCATTGACTAACACTGGGTAAATGTACTACATTTTAATAAGTACCAACTTAAGACTGAAAACAGATAGAGATTCAGGGCCTAATTCACAAAGGTAAACTTAACGTTTTGTGTACGAATGTTTGGTATTCGTCAAGGGATTTGCAAGTTGAATCCTTACAAGTGCGAAGTCCTCACGCATAGAAAGATGAGAAACTCTTATCTTTTATGTGCGGAGACTCTGCACTCATAATGACACTACTTATAAAGCACTTTGGGAATACCAGACAAACATAAACTTACACAAAAGTGTCTGTTTACTTTGGAGTGTTTACACTCAAATAAATTGTATTTAACAATTACCGTTAAGTCAGATTTTAGATTACAATTTTGAAAATGCCACTTTTAGAACCTTTGCATTTTCCTTCTCCAATGTTTAGAGGGCCTTCTATATGTTTCCAGTTATTTGGATATGTTAATGGCTCCCCTATTAGGAATGTGTATTGGGCCCAGACAGAAAACAATAGGACCTAGGTGTGCACAAGATGAGCCACCCTGCCAGGAAGGATAGGGCGGCACTGTGCCCTGCCTCCATGCACTTCAAAGTGCTTGCCTCCAGCACACGTAAAGGACCCTGACACCAGTCTTTTTTCATCCCACACTTCTTGGAGCCTCGACACTGAAAGGGAACAACTTTACAGTGAATATATATAGGGAATACTCCACTTCAAAGGCTAGCACCTGGTATAAATATTGGACCTCCTGGCACTCGTCAGTACATTCCTGGACCTGTGGGCACTACATAGAAAGGATTGCCTTCTTTCCCAGAGGACTGCCCATCTGATTCCAGAGGATTGCTCTGCTGGTTAAGGCCTGCCTTGTACCCCAGAGGACTGCCCTGCTGCTTGAAACCCGCTCTGGTCTCTGAGAAGGAAGTCTGGACCTGCTCCCTTCAACCCAGGCTAACCTGACCTCCTATTCTTAGATACAGGGGCACAGCAAGCTCCAGATGCCTCTGTGAAACTGTGCAGCTGGCCTACTGGAATTGGACCTTCAAGGACCTGCAAATGGACCTGCCTGATCCCTGATGGCCTCTGCTAAAATGAGTTCCTGATCCCCAAGAGGGGTCTCCCCAGATCCTAGACCCTTGGCTGCCATCAGTGTGCACTCCTCTTAACAAAATTGAGAAATCTTGAAGTTTGGGGTTTTTATGTGACTGAAAATGGACCTGTTGCGTTGAGACTCTGCTGCCTGCAATGACCGCCATTGTGAAACTTCAGGGAACCTGACTCTTTTTGCTACAGCGAATGGGCAACAATATTAGGCAATGCAAGATCTGGACTCTGCACTAAAGCAACGAAAGCCTGCTGTGACCGCCAATGCGAAGCTCTAGGCCCTGCATCCAACCCCGCAATGCACATGGTGAAGGACATCTTACTCTACATTACAAATACCATAGAAATCAAAGAAACAAATCAAAGTTTCTATTTGGGTTATAGTTAGGTGTTAAAATAAGTTGTTACTTTAAATTTTTTTAAATATTGAAATTCAATAAAATAACAATGATTGAAGGAACTTTATTTTTAATTGAAATTATGGGTTAAAACATACTATTTTAAGTTAACAATAAAAAAAGAACAGTGCTACAGCCAAAATGCTGAACGGAATTGTGCCAAATTTGGCAGAAAGCTAGGTTTTTACCCAGAAAGCATGTTTTTTTGTATTTTGTGTAATTAGGTTCACAATTTCTTGACATCGGAACTGTTAGATATGCGTCCTGTGGGAGTCTTGCAGGACCACAGTGTCAAATAATGGAGTGATTGGCTGAGGTTTTTTTATTTTTATTACAGTCAGCCATTGTGTAGGAATCTCTCCTCAGTGCCTCAGGAGCACATGCACTGATTATTTGGGTGAAAATGAAGAGAAATGTTCTGGCCAACATTACAAAATGAAATAAATTTAAAAAAGAAAGTACAATGGGGCATGGTAAGGGTATGTGTGCGCATCTTTCGAACTTGTGGGTAAGTCCTAGAGTGACTCAACGCTAGGGCCAAATTAAAAGAAAAATGAATTTTGTGTGACTGCAATCCAAGGGGATGACAGTGGTAGGTAATGCAGCTTCTTTACACAACTAACAGTCCCTTAAGATGGAAAAGCAATAAAATAAACATTTGTGGCATCTGACTTACTTGGTTGCCGCCAGGCCCTACTGCCAACTCCACACCATGTATGGTAGAAGGCCGTAATAGGTGGCAGAGGGTCAGCCACTCATAGTGTGTTTGACACAGGGATTGGCGGAAAGCCAGAGTTTGTGACTAACCACACACCATGCATGGCCAAAGGCGGGTGGGTTGAGGGCCGTCTGGCCCATAGTGAAAACCCACCCATGCACGACTTTCAGCCTCTTGTGTAGGGTGTTCTCTCAAAATGAACATACATTGCAGTCGCTTTCAAATGAGAAATAGAAAGAACTAGGGGAGGGGATATTTTGTGACGGGAAGAGGCAAAGGTCTATAACAAATGTGTACAATAATCAGTTAAGCGGGGCCCAGGGCCCAGGAGACACCAGAAAACCTTGCAACGTGTTGGAGAAATTTCGCTCCTTCAAAACCAAAGAACGGATCCTCCAGAAGGCACGGACAATGTTCAAGGTCACCTTCCAACACGCAGAATGATCACTTTAACAAGATGTGGCCCAAGCCATATTAGCCAGACGCCAACAATTCCGGCCAATCACGACGACCCTGAGAGACCGGCATGTGCGATACCCTTGGACTTACCCTTTTGGCCTGGCCTTTACCTGGGACAACAAAAACTACCACTGTACTTCCGTAGTGGAGGCGGCAGCTATCCTGGGCATCGAGGTGCCTGCCTAAATGCACGAGACATCCGACAGACGTCCGGAGGAGAGGTGAGGACCAGAGAAGGAAGGAGGAGGCCCCTGGCTTCAACAGCGAAGGTCTGGCAAAACCCAGGAGGGTTTTTAACTCTAATCCGCTGTGACATTCAGTCAGGCCTGATCCGGCACTTCTGCTACGGCAGAAAGAGGCTTGTCTACATTCCGCTGACCATTCTTTGCAATAATCTGCCAACCTACTGACTACCACTGATTACTATACTCACGAGACACTCAGTGGGCCACGGCAATGGAATTTGGTCCACCCCAATTGTTGCTCGCAACAAGCTCCTCCTCTGTGACCAAGGATCTTCGAGAGCAAGATGTTGAACTGAGTTGGACTTTTTTCTATTTTTCTTTTGTCTGTTCTTTTCTGCTTTTAGGTGTCATGGTCTTTTTTTCTAGCTACTACCCACACTTTGGAGCTAAAGCAACGATGTCAACGGGGCGGGAGCATGCCGCCCGGGGGGGGAGAGAGAGGAGAAATGAGCCTAGCCATCCAGGTACCGATGTCAAATGACAGGTTTCAATTGCTTATTGTGGAATGTTAAGGGGCTGAACTCTCCCAACAAGCGGCAATGGATCGGGAAATTCCCCTGAGACCACCAGGTCACAATTGATGCCGTCCAGGAGACACATCTTCCCCGCAAAGACGATCACCGCTTGAAACATAAGGCATTCTCCCAAATCTTTAGTTCCTCGGCACATACTAAACAAAATGGGGTGGCGCTTCTCTTTAACTTCTCTACCCCATTCTGGCACCAGGCCACTCACACTGATAAGGAAGGGAGATATGTGATGGTCAAGGGGGAGGTACGGGGCAGGACCTATACCTTTGCAACACTCTACGTGCCCAACTCAGGGTAGCATGGCTTCCTTAACGCTTTTCTATCCACCTTAGGAGGATTCGCCAGTGGTGATATAATACTACTCGGAGATTTTAACTTAATCTGGGACCCATCTGTAGATACCACACATAGTCACAGGGCGGCAGGGGGGGTCTTCAGCCAATTGCTTCAGGCGACATTACGTGGCCTGGGTCTAATAGACGCCTGGAGGACCGTGCATCCCATGACACGCGAATACTCCTTTTTTTCCCACTCACGCAGCTCGCATAGACCACGTCTTTCTGAGCCAGTCCCTCCTCTCAAAGGTGTTGGGAACACAGTTTCATCCGATATGCCTCTTGGACCATGCGCCCTTGGAGCTGACCTTGGATTGGCCCGCTCCCCATTCCAAATACTCCAGATGGTACTTTCCCAAATATTTGACTAGAGATAGACTCCTCCGAGATAATCTCCGACAGGCAATCACGGATTATTTTGAACTCAGCCATCCAGTCCATATCTCATTAGCCAACAATTGGGACGCCTTCAAGGCAGTCATCAAGGGGAAGTGTATAAAACTAGATGCTGCGCTCAATAGACAATGCGCGGGAGAGCGCCTTCTCCTAGAGAGCGACTTCGCTCCGTTGAAGAGGACCATAAAACTTCCCCCTCGGTACAAACTCTCCACAAGGTGAACCAAGCAAGGGGGAAACTCCAAGCTATCTACACGAACAAGGCCGAAAAGACACTTTTGCGCCTACAGGCATGCAGCTATGAGGGGGGCAACTGAGTTGGGGCGGTCCTGGCGCGCCAATTGCGTATCACGCAAGAGAAGAACTATATTCAAAGGGTGGATGATGGAGGGGGGCCATGCACCAGAGTGAAGCTGACAAAGCCAACGCCTTTGAAGCCTTCTAGCACAAGTTATACACAGCGGATCAACCAGATCTGTGAGCACAAGACCAATACCTCGAAGGTCTCACCCTATCTCAGGTACCCGCCTCTACCAATGATGTGCTAAACAGCCCCAAATCTGCTTAGGAGGTCCACAAAGCGATCGACTCGCTCAAGCTCCAAAAGGCACCCGGTCTGGATGGACTGAATGCCCACTTCTACTGTACCTTTGCGCCTGACCTCATGCCCCGTCTAGCGACACTTTTTAACCATATTGCCTCCACGCAACAAGTGACTCCTTCCATGGGAGAATCCCTAATCTCCGTCATCCCCAAACAGGGGCAAGACCCTGCCCAATGCGCCTCGTATAGGCCTATTGGGCTTCTCAACCTGGATGGTACACTATATTCTAAGATACTGGCCACTCGCCTGGAACACATTATGCCATTCCTGGTTCAGGCCGACCAAGCGGGTTTCATCAAGGGAAGACAAACCCATGACAACTTGCGAAGAATAGTACACCTTATTGAAAAAGCTCAATGGAAAGCAATTCCCACAGTCCTTCTCGCGCTCGGCTCAGAGAAGGCCTTTGACTGGGTGGACTGGGTCTTCCCAACACGCACTCTGCATTGTTTTGGCTTTGAGGAACCTTTTATTTGAATGATCAAAGCAAACTACCATGCGCCGCACTCCATGGTTCTGGTGAACGAGGCGGCCTTTGCACCTTTTGCCCTCACCCGAGGCACAAGTCAGGGCTGCCCCCTATCCCCCCTTCTATTTGCGCAAAGCATCAAACCATTTGCAGAGCGCATCCGCTCCAACCTGGACATGAGGGGTGTGCCATTTGACACGGATGAGCACAAGATTGCTCTCTTTGCCAAAGATGTGCACCTTCCCGCCACGAGCCCACAAACATCCCTCCCGGCGATCCAGTCGGAGCTGGTCCTCTATGAGAAGGCCTCGGGGTTTAAGATTAACCTATCGAAGTCTTGTCTCTTGAACCTCACCGTACCAAAAGTGGATATGCAGGCGATAGAACATGCATTCCCCTTCCGAGGAGTGCAGAAAGATATCACTGAGAAAGGCGGGCCGGTATCGCGGGGCGCCGACCCCCTCCCCCCTCACCCGCTCTCCCAGGCGCGGCGCGCTCCACCGCGGAAGCGGTGGACGCACCATGGCGGGGATTGGCTAGCAGGGGCTCCCCCTTGACCCGGAAGCGATCAAGGCGCTTCCGGGTCAAGGGGGACCAGGGGGCGGGCCGGTCAGAACCGGCTTGCCCAGTATTGCTGATAATAGGCCGGGGAGCGCAGGAGTCGGACTCTTTGTACCGTGCTCCCAGGCCTGCCGCACTCAGCCTCTAGGAGGCTGTCAACCTTGTTTGTCTTTGTTTTACAGGTCTTCGCGGTGTTGCCGCCGGTTCCTGTTCTTTTGTCTCTGGCGACGGAGGAGTGCTGCGGATCGTGGGCAGCGAGGATCGCAGCTGATTAAGAAGATCGCGGTGGGGAGGAGGAGCCTAGCGCTTGACCAAGATGGCCGCGTGAGCTCAGAGCTCCCGAGACCCTCGCGCCCTCCGTCGACTATCCTGTCTTTAATCCTGTCGGTATGCATGGCATCGTGTGGATGACCTGTCAGGGAGGCGATTGATGCTACCCGCGGTCGGATCGCCCACCGGGAACCGGACTTATGCCTGGCGGAAGATTGCGGCCTATCTCCGGGGGATGCCAGGGGCTAGAGTTGGCAGGATGCCCGACTCCTAGTTGCACAACAACGGCCAGGCAAGGTGTGAACTGTCGGACGGAGGTCCCCGTCCTTTCACTTTCGCTTTCTCTCCCTTTGTCGGCCCTGCCCCTGGAGAGCTCTTGGTGGCTTTATTACCCTATGGACGCTCTGCAGGCTACTCTGGCGGCCCACTGCAGAACTGATCACTCCTGATTCCTTTCGTTGAGAGGGACCCGTCTTATTTGAACCGACCTGCCTGGTGTCAACCATGTCGGGCAAAGCAGAGGTGGATCGGCTGAAGGCTAAGTCTACCAGGCGGGGAGCCTATACCCAAGTCAATAGCATGGACCGCTATGCTCTGCAGAAGGGATCACCGAGTGGGTCGAGCCAGTCGCTGGATACCCAGAAGGCGGCCTCGCCTTTGGCCCCGGAGCTCTCACTACAGGATGTCATGGGGGCGCTCCAAGGGATGCAGACTTCGATTGGGAGACAGTTTGATGCCCTGGCGCATAAGGTGGACGCCATCTTGGTGGATGTCAACCTGATCCGTGCGGACTTGGGCAAAACGAATGAACGGGTTAAGAACCTGGACCTCAAGACCACGGGCCTCACCGATGATGTCACGGAACTGCAGACCGAGGTTCGTAAGCTGAGGACCGAGAGTGATCTCGCCGCCCGCCGGCTGGAGGACTTTGAGAGCCGGGCCAGGCGCAACAACGTGCGCGTCATCGGGGTCCCGTAGTCCTCGGATGAGGCTTCGGTTGACCTGCTTGTCGAGGACTTGGTGCTTAATCATCTGCAGCCTAAGGGTCTTGGAAAGTTCTTTGCGGTTGAAAGGGCCCATAGAGTGCCGGGTGGGAGGCCCAAGGCGGGTGCCCCGCCGAGGCTGATCGTCGCCCGGCTCTTTCATTTTCGAGATCGGGACGCTATCCTGCAAGCATCGAGGGTGACGGGCCCGGTCCCCTTCCAGAACGCGTCGGTGAATTTCTATCCGGACTTCACCCAGCAGGTGCAGAGGCAGAGACAAGGTTTTCTGGGGGTGAAGAGGCGGCTCCGGGAGAGGGATCTGAAGTATGCCATGCTCTTCCCTGCCAGATTACGTGTGGTGCACGAAGATCGGACATTCTTCTTTGACTCTCCTGTTATGGCCGATGAATGGCTGGACGCTTTGCCCCGACGACGGACGGGGGCGGACACTGCCGAGGATGGAGACAGTGGCCGGGATGGGCAGGGCAGATTTTTCGGAGCCGGTCTGACTCGATTTGGCTATATTTGAAGACTTGAATAGAGTGCAGTAAATGCGGAGGGTTGCGGGAGGACGAGGGGTGCTCTTTCCCTCCCTTAGGGTACTTTTTGTAGATTTTAGGTTTTTGTAGGGCGACAGGCACACTGCAAGTTGGGGGGGCTGTAAGCTGCAGGGTGGGGGGGGTTTCTGGGATTTTGGGTTTGTTGTTGGGGGGTTTATTTCTGCAAGGCATGGTGATTATTTCCAGGACTGTTCCATGGTGGCTCTTCGGGTGTGGGGTGGGCCTCTTTACGTTTGAGGATGGGGGGTAGGGGTTTAAGTGTTATAAGCTGGAATGTTAATGGTTTGGGGGATCGCATTAAGCGTGGGATTGTTTTGCAATTCTTGAAACGGTCAATGCCGGATGTTGCCCTGCTGCAGGAGACGCATCTTATAGGTAATACGTGCTATGCTCTGAATAGGAAGGGTTATAAATTCATAGCACATTCGGGATTCTCTTCCGGGTCCAGGGGTGTGGGCATCCTAGTCAGAGCCTCGCTGCCATTTGAGGTGGACTCCACCATTGTTGATGATAGGGGGAGGTTTGTGGCGGTGGCGGGGCGGTGGGAAGGAAGAACTTTGGTTTTGGTTTCGGTTTATGTCCCGCCGGCCCTGCAGGCCTCCACG
This sequence comes from Triturus cristatus, assembly GCF_964204655.1. Classification (NCBI taxonomy): domain Eukaryota; kingdom Metazoa; phylum Chordata; class Amphibia; order Caudata; family Salamandridae; genus Triturus; species Triturus cristatus. The sequence continues at coordinate 1,709,789,485 of NC_140590.1, forward strand.
TTCACAGATCTGGGTAGGGCCTTGCTGGATCTCCCGGGGGGTATGCTTGTGGTGGGAGGTGATTTCAACGCTGTTGGCTCCGGTCTGCTGGATAGACACCCGCCCAGAGACACAGGGGGGGCTCAGAAGTGGCTTCCAGACTTCCTAGACACGCTTGGCCTGATAGACTGCTGGAGGCTCCGGCACCCCACACAGAGCCAATACACGTTCCACTCCGGGGCACATGGTAGCCTTTCCAGGATTGATTACCTACTCACTCTGGCTGCACATGCCTCATTGGTCTCCGAGGCGAGGCACATGGCGCGTGGTATATCGGATCATTCGCCAGTATGGATCCGGCTGGATCTAGGTCGGGAGGGAGGAGGAAGGGTGGCCCCTATCAACCCGTGGTATTTCCGAGACCCCAAGATGCGCAGCGCGCTGGTAAAGAAAGTAGATAATTTCTTCAAGGACAATCAGGGATCCGTGGACTCGGCAGTGTCGCTGTGGGAAGCATTTAAGACCGTGCTCCGAGGGGAAGCCCTCTCCCTTGTAGTAGCTGCCAAGCGGCGGAGAGATGGCGAGGTTCTGCAGGTTGAGGAGGAGATCGCGGCTCTGGAGGGAGCGCTAGAGGAGGAGGTTACAGAGGCCTCACTGCATGAGCTTTGCTTGAAGCAAACTGAGTATAAGGACCTGGTGACGAACGCCGCTAAGACCCTCAGTAGGGAACAGCAGGGCCGTTTGTATGATGTAGGTGACAAGGCAGGGAAGCTCCTGGCTTGGCTGGACAGAAAAGAACGGGTCAATAGAGTTGTGCCAGAGTTGACGGGAGAGAGGGGAGAGGCGATTGTGGAACCTGAGAGGATTGTAAAGTGTTTCTCGGACTATTTCTGTAGGGTTTATGCTTCAGTGTCGGACAGGCCGCCCGAGGACTCGTGTGACCTCCTCCGTGATATCGAGTTGCCCTGCCTCTCCGATATAGATAGGGACGATCTAGATGGTGACATAACGGTTGACGAGGTGGCGGGGGCCATCCGCGCGTTAAACTCGGGCAAGGCCTCGGGACCGAACGGCTTGCCGGTCGATCTGTACAAGCTGTTTCCGGATAGGGTCGCCCCTCACCTGCGCGCCATGTTTGTGGAGGCGCGGAGGAGTGGGACCCTCCCGTTGGACCAGCGACTGGCGACGATTGTGGTTATACACAAAGAGGGCAAACCCCGAGATAAGTGCGCCTCATATAGGCCTATCTCACTCCTTAACGCAGAGCCGAAAATTCTGGCCAAAATCCTGGCGACCCGATTGATTAGGGTACTCGGTGACTTGGTCCACCCGGATCAATCCGGCTTCATCCCGCACCGAAACACAGCGTTAAATCTTCGGCGCCTCCATGGCGTAATCGCCAGGGCGGGCACGCTGCGTGAACCAGCTATTGTGGCGTCTCTCGACGCCACGATGGCCTTTGACACGGTGGAATGGGCATATTTGTGGGCCGTGCTGACCAAGTTCGGCTTTGGCCACGGTTTTGTGAGCTGGGTGAGGTTGCTGTATGAGGGGCCTCTTGCGAGTGTGGTGGTGAATGGTCGGGCGTCGACTCCGTTTCAGCTTGGGAGGGGTACTCGGCAGGGTTGTCCCTTGTCGCCTTTGTTGTTCGCCCTCGCCCTTGAGCCGCTGGCTGCGTGGATACGTTGGCACCCGGATATACGGGGCCTTAGATGGTCGCCTGAACACGAGGACCGTATTTCGCTCTATGCTGATGATATCCTGCTGTATCTTGCCTCACCCAAGAAATCACTTATAGTGGTCTGCGACGTACTCACATCATTTGGTAGGAACTCGGGTCTCGTTATCAACTGGAGTAAATCGTATTTGTATGTTCTTAGTGGCGAGGTACCACCGATCCCTAGAACATGCTCGATACAGGTCGCCCAGCAGGGCTTCGTGTACTTGGGGATCTTTATCTCCATGGACCCTGCTGTGCGATATGAGAAGAACCTGCTCCCCCCCCTGGCACGCCTGAGGAGGGATGTTGAAGGCTGGCGGAGGCTGCCGCTCTCCCTCGTTGGGCGTGCGGCCCTGTTCAAAATGATGTCTCTTCCCCGCTTCCTCTACGCACTGCAGAATACTTTGGACTGGGTACCGGCCAAATACTTTCGGGAGGTCGAAGGCCTCCAACGAACGTTGCTGTGGGATGGGCGGCCGCGAATAGCTATTGCAAAGTTGACGCTTCCATGGTACGATGGGGGCATTGCGCTCCCAGACATCCAACGGTACTATTGGGCCACCCAGCTGAGCGCGATTAATCATGGGTTGTATGGCCCTGCCCTCAGCCCTGGGTATGCCATGGACAGGTGGCTGCTGCATGGTGGTAACTACTACAGGGCGTTGTACTCGCGGTCCCTAGACTCGTCCCTCACGGGGCCCACTGGTGTGGCAGTGCGTGTGTGGAAGATGGCAACTGACTCGCTGGGCTGGAAGGATAGGCTCACCCTCGCTACCCCGCTGTTTGAATCGGAGATGCTGGGAAGGCTTTGGCACACAAAAGGTTTTGATAAATGGGACCTGATCGGCATCTCCAGGGTGGGAGATGTGCTGAATAAGGGGAAGGTAAAGTCCTTTGAAGAGTTGCAGATGGAGTATGAGCTGGGGCCTTCCGAGTGTTTCCGATATCTTCAGGTGCGTCACGCCCTCCGATCAGTCCTCGTAGAGGGTGAGAAGGTGCCTGAGTCCTCTCCTTTGGAGGACCGGGTCCTTGATGGCCATATGCCCGAAAGCACGATCTCTCTCATCTATAAGAAACTGATCAACGTCCGGGCGGACATGCTTCTGGGGCTGAGGGACCAGTGGACTAGGGATGGCCTCGAGTTGGATGATGAGGATTGGCAGTCTGCTGTTTCCTCTCCTAAGGAGGTTGCGATCCCGTCGCGTCTGAGGCTGGTGCAGCTTAAAATACTGCATCGAGTGTATGTGACGGGGCCAAGGCTGGTTCACATGGGATTCTCAGAGGACGGCCTATGTAGGAGGGGATGTGGTATGGTGGGTACTTTCCTGCATATCATTTGGGAATGTGGTGTCATTACGGAATTCTGGAGGAGAGTCCATGCAGTGATGGGGGAGGTGACGGGCATTGCTATGCAGCCGGAAGCGCGGTGTTGCCTCCTGAATGTCTGGGGGCCCACTGACCACGATGCGGCACAGACCCAATGGGTGACTCTGGGCAACATGGTCGCTAAGAGAGATATCGCGCGACTGTGGGGCTCCGCGGGGCCCCCCACATTGACCGCGTGGAAAGAAAATATGGACTGGAGTATGCTAAGGGAGAAGACGGTATATTGCGCTAGAGGCCGCCCCCGGAAGTGGCACGCCATCTGGGGGCGGTGGAATCAATACAGGGGGGGAATATGTGTTGCCCCGGATCTGGATCCTCCCGAGGAACAGCTTTCCTCCTGACCTTCTTTCCAGCTCGGTATGGTTAATGGACCCTTTTTTGGCCTCTGCTCTTCCCCCTTCTTCCTCTTTACACTGTACTGTAACTGGTAGATGAGTGGGGTCCGGCCTCCCCTGGGGGGCTTTCACCATGGGCTTTCAGTGTTCTTGCCTTGCTGGGGTTTGTTGTGTGTTTTGTGTTTATTTAAAATTGAACCTTTGCACTTCTCCTGTCATGCTACTGGGGACGCATCTCTGTTTCTATATATCGATGCTGCCGAACCTCCGGGTTGTCGGCTGAATAGCTGTGTCCTCACTTTTGAAAATAAAGGTTTTAAAAAAAAAAAAAAAAGAAGATCGCGGTGTGGGAGAATCGTCGGGAGCGAGCGGGAACAACGCAGAGCAGCAATTACCGGTGGAGCGGTCAGGGGGAGCCCCGGGGGTTTGTGTAAGGCACGCGCATGCGCTTACAAGGTACGTGGGGCGAGGGGTACCTCAGGGCCTGCATAGCTCACTCGGTAGAGCAACAGACATTTAGACTGAGGGTCCAGGGTTCAAGTCCCTGTGTGGCCAACCAGCTCCTATTGATATTTTAAAACCAGGAGTCCTAGGGGCCGGGTAAAAGCCCCCTACATTGGAGCAGTCTAGAAATAGAATCAGGTACGCATAAGAAGAGTCACTGGGGCCTAGTGGTTAAGGTCTGAGACTCTCATCCTCAAGGTTACATGTTCAATTTCCGTTGATTCTGTTCAGTGAGATCTCTTTTTATAGGGTAGTGCTGTGTTAATTTTAAAACGGGAGCAAGCCAGAAAATAATAGAGGTCAATTCAGAGTGGGGAGCATTGTGCGTGGCAGGACATAAACGTTTAAGGTGCAGGCAATCATATTTCCTTTCAATAAGTGGGAGAATATTTTGGAAGTAGTAGCACATTAGTCGTTACTGCACCAGGGGAGCCTTTTTTATAAACAAAAGACTGCGGTTTGTGATTGTTTCCCATACATATGCTAACTTGGTTTTCATCGTAGGAGTACTCAGTGGGTGCGCATCACGCTAGACAATTAGGAGGCGAGACAGAGGGTGACGCTGTAAGGGGACACAGGCATGCCTGTACTTCACTGCTTCTGTGGGCCGCCGGGCTAGGGTTCGCTCGCCTACCACCCAGGCTAGCTGGTGTGGTGCGGTCCCAGTTGCGTGGTCCTTACGGCCAGCTTGTGTACCCCCCAACGTACCCCCAACGTACAGGTAAGAACCTGGTTGGGTCCCAGTTCGGTGACGAATAGCGTGATGCTTGCAGGGTAATTACCGATAAGTGCGTGGATTATCTGACAATTTTGGGCTCAAGTAAAATACGTCTCGAAAATGGGGGGCTAAGCGTTCCCGCATGGAGCATATGTTGGAATCTATGATGCGCAGGATGGCGACAATGGATAGGAGATGCGGAAAGGTAGAGCAAATGGGGCACAGCCTGGCGGAGCTCAGACAGAAGGTGGATGACCAGGGTGGCCCATCAGGCAGGCCCAAGCGGACAATAGTGCCCCCAAAACCCAGGGGGGGATTAGAAGCACTCCCCAGGCGGGTTAGAAACAAGAAGGGGAAGAAACAGGGCAGCCTTCAGGGGAGACCCCTTTTGGGGAGGGTCCGTCAGGTCTTCCAGTTGCACCGGAGAGCACTATAGCAATACCTGATGTAGCACCAAATGTCCCATTGACCCCTGTGCCTGTGCCTGCACCAAGTCCGGTGCCTCCAGCAGCTATCCCAGTGGTACCAATCGTGATCCCGGTGGTGACAACATCATGCACAAATGTTCCGGTCCAGAATCCTGGCGCCCCTGTCCCGGTTTTAGTGCCAGCAGAGGTTGGGCAGGTCCCGCCGGAGTTAGCTTCACAGATAGCGGCAGTTCTTCCTTGGTTAGGAAAAGGGGGAATGTTACCACTTTCCGTGGGCGCAAAATAAATAGGGGAGGACCCACTAGCAGAGGCACAAAGAATGGTGGCGAGGATTATGGCAGACCCGAGCGGGGTGCCTAGCCCAGGCCCGAGTAAGGCCAGTCAACCCCAACCAGCACAGCAGGAGAGCGACATTGGAAAAGACAAGATGGAGGAGTCAGCTGGAATTGGGGCAATAGGTAAGGAGGTGGCATTGCCATTGTTGGGCGCGGGGGTACTACCCTCCAGGAGGGAACATTTAGCAAGGCATGTAATGCGAGGTGAGGGAATTGATATGGTCTGGTGCGTATGTCAATATGTTTTCTTTACTTGTGGATAACAGGGAAATGGAGTATGCTAAGAGGCAAAAGGATTGGATGCTTCCCAGTGAGTGGTGGGTAGAAATGACAAGATTCAGGGTGGAGGAGACCCTGACTAATTGGATAAGGGCTTTCTCAGTGTTTATGGCCATAATAGCTGAGCGTTCGCCTAACCTGCAAGCAGAAATGGCGTGTTACCAGAGCAGGGTAACGATGACCCATGATAAATATGGTGCCGTAGGTTGGAAAGAATACGACTTGAATTTCAGGAAAGCTAAGGAATTTGACCCTTCACTGACATGGGACCGGGTTGATTCTATCTCATGGTTTGATCAGTTTGGCCCGAGGCAGCCTGGCAATGCAGGGCAAAATTGGAACAAGGGTCACACTTCTCAACCACCTCAGCCCTTTCGGCCACCACAAACTGGGGGCATGGCCCGGGTACAGGTCGAAAAGGAGTATGCTGGGATTTTAATAGAAAGACATGCACCAGAGCTGACCCGAGGCAAGATGGCCGCGGACGGGCTGGGCTGAGCAGTCGCTGTTCATACCTCTCCCAGTGGTAGTAATCTAGTGCCCTGAGACATGTACTGGTGACGGTAACATTTCCCCCTAATGGCCTTGGTCAGTTTCTGGCATACAAACCTACTGGCGCTGACTCAATATTCAAGTAGAGCGTCGAAACTACCTGTGCCACTTGAGCTGACTTGGCTGAAGGTAGCTCTTGAGAGGGCTTGGATAACCTGGGAGAACACGCTGGAAACGCTGAGTATCCTGACACTGCGCTGCAAAAGGCTACACAAGATGCCTCCGCGTCCTGTTAAGATGGACAAAACGAAGGAGAAACACAAGGAGAATCGACAGCTCGAGAAAACTCCTTCGGAGGAACTAGCTAAGGAGACGCCGCTGACTTCAAGGGATCTAGGAACGATTCGGAAGACAGCGGCTACACAAAGGCCTAAGAAGACTGAGATACGGAGGGGAGAGAAATCTGTCGCAAGCACTTCTACGGGCTCAGCCAGTCAGGCAGATGGAGCCACCGAAGCACTGAGCTCAAGATCGACACAGCAGGAGGATGGGGTCGAGAAGAAGTCAGGACTAGGAAGGGGTGAGGAAAAAAGCAGAGCGACCCCACTCAGGCAACCTACTTTATCAGAAGTCTTCTCCACACAATCCACTGCAAGCCGAAGCAAAACCGGCAGAGAGGATACCAGCGGCAGCCTCGGCCTCAGCGTCCTCGAGGACGCGGGAAGCGCGTCAAACACAGACGCCCGGGTTGCTCAGCAACAGCTGCACCAGCAGTCTAGCAACAATGCTGGAATCCCGAAGCAGCCATCACCTCAATCGGGTTTGCTACTGACGTCCGAGGGCATTGAGCGCACTGAGGAGCCCCAGGCAAGTAAAACTAACTCACTTGTGAAGCAGGGTGCAAACGCAGAGATGATGGAGGCAATTTTGTTGCTTGAGGCAGAGCTAGGAGCTCCTAAGGCCCTTGAATCAGTACAAAAGACTAAGGGACTCGGGCCCACAGCTACAGTTGTTAAATATATCAACCCAGCGATGGAGACAGGACGGCTGGGGTACAATGAGCCGGAGTCGACTGAGAAGCGCAGTATTGGCGAGGCAGATGGGAGAAATTTTTTTCTCTCAACGAAGATTCAGACTCTCTCTCTTTGCAGCATAGTGAGGCGAGCATAGAGGAGAGCACAGAGGGAGAAGAGGAGATGGCGAGATCAGGGGAGGATGAGCTGACGGATTCTAGCTCAACAGGGGGCGACGGCAACGATTTATGTACGGTAAATGACTCAACTTTAAGAAAAAGGCAGATCAAATTAAAGCCAAGAAGCCATCAGGCTGGGCTCATGGGAAGCACTGAGAGAGGATTAGCATGGGATTACCTGGGAACTTCCCAAACATATCAGGAGGAGGAACCTGCCGGAACACCGAGCCAGAACATACCCTCCAGCATCTTGCTCAATACGCTTAAGCAGATGCAGGCAGAAGCTAGGGTTGCGAATCGGAAAGCAAGACAAGATGCAAAAAAAATACAAGTCTCACTGAAAAAAACAAATAAGCTCTACGAAGATCTGGTCGGCAGAGTGGCGGAGGTGGAGGAGCGCACGAATAAACTAGAAGATGACTTTGGAAATTGGCAGACTTCTAGAATGGAGCAAGTAAAAGTCGCAGAAGACTTGCAATGGAAGCTGGAGGATTTAGAAAACCGCCAAAGGCGGAATAATGTTCGAATTTTGGGTGTGGCGGAGGGGATTGAAGGACAGGATATAAGGCGCTTCGTTGTTAACCTACTAAGAGGGGCTTTCCCAGAGTCTCAGTGGCAGTGGGACAGGGAGATTCAGAGAGTGCACAGGTTTCCTTTTACGCTAAAATAGGGCTCCGAGGCAGAGGGGGGTAGGAAGGCCTCCTTTCCGCGAGCGATCTTAGTCTATTTTGGCAATTACCTTATTAGACAGGAAATCATTGAGAAAGCTAGACCTACAAATAAGAGATCATTTGAAGGCACCTCCTTTTTTGCAAGACCGGATTTCTGCCATGTTACCGTTGAACGGAGGTGGAGAATGAGGCAGTTGATCCCAAAATTTCAGGAGTTAGGCTCAGAGGCTTACTTAATGTTTCCTGCGAAATTGAAAGTAATCACTCAGGGAAGAGTTAAGATGTTCTTTTCTGAGATTAAAGCTCAGCAGTATTTAGATGATGTGAAAAAATAAGAGGCGCAGGGAGGGAAGGTTCTTTACTAATATGTTGGGGGACAGAAATCTTTGCGGTAGAACAGGGGGGGGCGCTAGATGATTGAAGATTGAAGCATAGTGTTTGTGATGAAGGAGGGAGAGGGGTGTGACTCTAGCGACTCTAGCAGCCCGAAACCGGCTACATATAGGTCTGACTGACCTAATTGCCTATGTAGGGGAGGGATGGGGGTCTAGGGAAGGGTGGGGAGGGTGGGGAGGGTATCTGGGCGGGGGGGGTCACTGGGGGGCCCAATAGGGGTAACATTTTGTGTTTTTTTCGTTTAATAATGCACAGTTTTATGCACAGATTTCCTAATTCTTTTTTGACGCTTATGATCATGCTTACGCTTATGCTTAATATTTGGTTGATCAGATGCAAGAATTTCAACGATCTCCTGTAATGCCTTGTAAGATTGCCTCAATTAATGTGTGTGGTTTGAATAATCCAGCGAAGAGAGCGAAAGTAGCAGGGTTGCTAAGAACTTTGAAATTGGATCTAGTTTGTCTTCAAGAAACCCATATTCAAGCATCACAGATTTATTTGCTAAAACAGCTCAATTTTGATGTATTAGCTGCTAGCAAACAGGGGACTAGAACTAGGGGGGTTGCAATACTAGGGAGGAAACACAAGGTGGTGATACACCGAAAAAAGTAGGATCAATGGGGGAGATGGGCTATTGTCGAACTGAGTATAAAAGGGGTTAAACTTACAGTAGGTACAATATATGGCTCCACTGAAGACGACCCAGATGTCTGGCAGTTTATGGATTTGGAACTAGCGCAGTGGCCAGAACCCATTGTGCTATGTGGGGATTTTAACATCCATGATCAAACGAGCTCCTTTACAGAACCCGGGGGGAGCTATGTAGGGAGCAAGAGGAAGACATTTAAAGCACTGGCTAGTATGGCCCAACATAACTCCCTTGTGGACCCATGGATTAAGCTAAATCCCTTTGTGGATGGTAGTACCTATTTTTCGGCTCCACATAAAATTTTAGTGAGACTGGATTATTTTTTGGTGTCTAGTTCTATTATTTCCCACACAAAAATAGAAAAACAGCCCAGAATCCTTTCTGACCCCAGTCCTCTTGTCTTAACATTAAATACAATGGATATGAAAGTTAATAAGCCCCAGTGGACGTTCAAGCGTACATTATTAAGTGATAGGGCATATCAGAAGCATATGAAATCTTGGGTATTGTTCTTTTGGGATATTAACAGAGGTACTGCGCCCCCGGGGGTGGTATGGGATTGTTTTAAGGCGGGAGTGAGGGGAGAAACCCTGAGCTACGTATTGGCTAAACAAAAAAAAGACCGAAGACATTTAGAGGATATAAGACGAGGATTGCTTGTTGCAGAGGAAAATCTTGCTAGAGCTATAACGCAAGGTCTCCCACTCGAGCCCTTTTTGATCAACTTAACTGCCCTCAAAGGGGATGCTACTGAGGGTATCCGCGCGAAAGCAGCTGAAAAATATCTGGGGCATAAACAAGATTCTTACGAATTAAGTGAGAGGATCGGGCACTTTTTGGCTGTCAGAACTAGGCAACGTACTGCCATGGCAGATATCAAGGAAATTCAGGATAGCCAGGGGAATTTAGTTTCAGATCCCGACCTTATCCGGGAGGTATTTTGGGAGTTTTATGCTAAATTATATACTTGTGAGGAAGGGAGTACTCTAACAGAGGAAGAGGTGGATAGTTACCTAAGAGATATCCTAGCTCCCTCTTTGTCTGCACAACATAAAGTGGGGCTTGATGCTCCTTTCCATCTAGATGAGTTTAAGAATGCAATCAAGAGCCTCCCTTCAGGGAAAGTGGCAGGGCCAGACCAAATCCCGGTATAATTTTATAAAGTTTTCCAAGACAGCTTAGGTGAGGATATGTTTAATATCATGCTATTAACACAACAAGGGGGCTCTCCTCCCGAGTCTTGGCGAGCGGCGGATATTATAGTCATCCCAAAAAAAGGTAAACCTCCGATACTCCCGGGCTCATATAGACCCATAACTCTTATGAATGCCGATATTAAGCTCTACTCCAAAATGCTGGCAACAAGGCTAGCAGGCGATATAGAGCAGTTGGTAAGCACATCCCAGCATGGCTTCATACCAGGCAAGGGAACTACTCAGCACGTTAGGACACTCATAACGGTGTTTGACGCCGCGGAATCCCTGGGCGACCCTGCGGCAGTGTTGTTGTTGGATGCCGAGAAGGCTTTCGACAGGGTTGCCTGGGGCTTCCTGTGGGCAGTTTTGAGATGGAGCGGTATTGGGGAAGGCTTCATAACAGCTGTTCGAGCCTTATACCAATGCCCAATAGCTAAAATTAGGGTAAATAGAGGATATTCAGAATCAATTGCAATTTCTAGGGGGACGAGACAAGGCTGTCCCTCATCCCCATTATTATTTGCGTTATTTTTGGAGCCTTTTTTACGGAAACTGGACAGAAATAGAGAGATTTCACCAATTGTTTTAAACGGTCGGTCAATTAAAATCTTGGCGTATGCAGACGACGTTGCGATACTCACCCCGAATCCAGACTTAGCTATCACAGAGATTGAAAGGGAAGCTATTAAGTTTGGTAAGGTATCAGGCTACAAGCTAAATAGATCTAAGACTCAGATAGTTCAGAATGAAGCCATTTCTTGCACTGACTCTCGGGTGACTACCTCGGCGGCATACTTAGGGATAGTAATATCTGCAAAATTAGATACCCTTGTAGAGAATAATATAGCCCCTCTCCTTGAGAAAGTTAAAACAGATTTAAACAGGATTAATAATCTACATCTCTCTCTAGTAGGCTGTACCAACGTGTTAAAAATGAGTATATTGCCTAAATTTCTGTATTTATTTAGAACAATTCCGCTAATTTTTGAAACCAAATGGTTTAATATACTGGAGGGCATTCTCAACAAGTTTATATGGGCACATGGAAAAACTCGTAGGGCATACAAATTTATGACCTTGCCGAGAGACAGAGGGGGGTGGGGAGCCCCGGATTTCAGACTATATTACCTGGCAACTGCCCTTCAATATATGCAAGGTTTAATCGGAGGAGGGGGGATGCTTCAAAGAATAACTTCCGAATCTACAGATGTATATGCAATTCTGTTAGGACAAGATGCAGAAAATTGTTTGTTATGTTTTACTGATTTTGGGTATCTTAGAAGGAAACAATTTAAGACACTAAATGCGGCCTTAAATGTATGGAAGACTTTTATGAGGAAGATGGGCCTTGGACGGTATAACAGATATCTTAAACTATATAAGAACAAGTCGCTCCCCTCAGAAATTTTCTCGGATATAGTAATGGCCGAATGGAACAGAAAAGGTGTTAACCAAGTAGGGGATCTAAGAGAGGATGCGGGAGTGGTACAGTTTGAGGTATTGGTAAACAAGTTTAAGCTAAGTAGGAGAGATTTTTTTAAGTATCTACAACTAAGAAGCTTCTTGGGACAGAAACGTGGCGGTTCAGCAGGATATAACATAAATGATTTCCTGGAGATTTTAACCACGGGCGGCTATCACAACATTAGGTCAGCTTACGCGATACTAGTTCAAACTAAAGAGGACGATCTGGAAAAACATAAGCGTAAGTGGGTAGAGAAGTTGGGAGGAGAAATGGAGGATTTCCAGGAGTCGCTGGACCTGGGGTGTAATATTCTATGCTCAGGCCCCCTACAATAACAACATTATAAAACTCTTTTTTCCTTATATCATACGCCTGCTAGAATTGCTAAATGGGGGGGGTACAACTGGGATAAACTGTCCTCGATGCAGCGCATTAGATGCAGACTTACTTCATATGTTGGCTACTTGCCCACAACTATATACTTTAATCAGTGACATCGAGGTTTTTTTTTATAAGACTTTAGGGCTACAGATCTCCATATCACCCTCGTGTATTTTGTTAGGTATAGACCGTGATGGAAGCAGAAATGCAGAGAGGGAATTTATTTTTGTGGCGATGGCGGTGTATAGACTAATCCTAGCCAGGGCTTGGCTAGACAAATCCCCTCCGTCTATGCAAGTATGGTTAGCAAACTTAATTTCTATATTTAATTTGGAAAACCAATCTATGCAAGAAAAGGTAGAGTGGGGAGAGCTCTAGGCATAAGAATTTGGGGGCCTTTAGCGCGGTGGAGGGACGGGATAGGGTAAACTGGTAATTTGGTAACTTGGGAATATCTGATATAGGGATTGGCGAGAGCTATACCGTTTTGTTTATACGATATTAGGTTTTCTCTTTTTTTAGCTGGTTTCTCGTTTTTGATATTATCTAAAGGATCATGTTGTGAAAATGAATAAATGAATGTATTAAATGTATTAAATGTGCATCGCTGAAAAGTACAAAATAAAAAATATTTAAACAAAAAAAGAAAGACATGCACCAGAGCCCAAGGCATTTGTAAATTCAGGCACGCATGTTCCATATGTAATCAGCCCTCTCACCCACAGTCGAAATGCCTCATAAAAGGGAATGCATTTTCAGGAAATAGAGGGAGGAAGAAACAAGAATAAGGAAAAAGAAAAAATGGTAACGCATTCACCCATTGACGTTTTTGCTATGACTCCTTGGTTAAATAGGTACCCAGATCATGCCACAGCTAGGATGTTTCAGGAAGGGTTTTTGTATTGTTTTAGGATTCCACTTGGGGACTATACAGGGACACCAGAGTGTAAAAATCAGCTGTCGGTAAGGTCAAAACCAGGGGTGGCAGCACAAAAAATTAATAAGGAATTGCGCCTGGGTAGAATAGCGGGTCCATCTGACTTCGTCCCTGTGCCAAACTTTGTCTGCTCGCCCCTGGGGGTGGTCCCAAAGAAAGAGGAAGGGGAGTTCAGGTTGATTCATAATCTATGTGTGAAAAAGGTGATTTTTTTTCAGCTAAATTTGAGGTTTGCAGGGCATTCTGGGTAAGGAAACGTGGGGGGATCCACGCAAGCCATACCTCCCTGGAATCCCCCGGGTGTCTAGTTTTCAGAAATGTGTGGGTTTGGTAGGTTCCCCTAGGTGGCCGCTGAGCACCGGGCCAAAAACCCAGGTGACCCCCCTTGCAAAACCAGGTCGTTTTGAGGTAGGCAATTTTCATGTTGCCTCAATACGTTTTGGGGCCTTGCCTGTCGCGGGTACTTGGGCCTCCCACACGAGTGAGGCACCGTTTTTATCGGGAGACCCGGGGGAACGCTGGGTGGTAGGAAATTTGTGTCAGCCCGGTGATGCCTCAACTTTCCCACACAAAAATGTGTGAAAAAGGTGATGTTTTCAGCTAAATTTGAGGTTTGCAGGGCATTCTGGGTAAGGAAACGTTGGGGGATCCACGCAAGCCATACCTCCCTGGAATCCCACGGGTGTCTAGTTTTCAGAAATGTGTGGGTTTGGTAGGTTCCCCTAGGTGGCCGCTGAGCACCGGGCCAAAAACCCAGGTGACCCCCCTTGCAAAACCAGGTCGTTTTGAGGTAGGCAATTTTCATGTCGCCTCAATACGTTTTGGGCCCTTGCCTGTCGCGGGTACTTGGGCCTCCCACACGAGTGAGGCACCGTTTTTATCGGGAGACCCGGGGGAACGCTGGGTGGTAGGAAATTTGTGTCAGCCCGGTGATGCCTCAACTTTCCCACACAAAAATGTGTGAAAAAGGTAATTTTTTCAGCTAAATTTGAGGTTTGCAGGGCATTCTGGGTAAGGAAACGTGGGAGAATCCACGCAAGCCATACCTCCCTGGAATCCTCGGGTGTCTAGTTTTCAGAAATGTGTGGGTTTGGTAGGTTCCCCTAGATGGCCGCTGAGCACCGGGCCAAAAACCCAGGTGACCTCCCTTGCAAAACCAGGTCGTTTTGAGGTAGGCAATTTTCATGTCGCCTCAATACGTTTTGGGGCCTTGCCTGTCGCGGGTACTTGGGCCTCCCACACGAGTGAGGCACCGTTTATATCGGGAGACCCGGGGGAACGTTGGGTGATAGGAAATTTGTGTCAGCCCGGTGATGCCTCAACTTTCCCACACAAAAATGTGTGAAAAAGGTGATGTTTTCAGCTAAATTTGAGGTTTGCAGGGCATTCTGGGTAAGGAAACATTGGGGGATCCACGCAAGCCATACCTCCCTGGAATCCCCCGGGTGTCTAGTTTTCAGAAATGTGTGTGTTTGGTAGGTCCCCCTAGGTGGCCGCTGAGCACCGGGCCAAAAACCCAGGTGACCCCCCTTGCAAAACCAGGTCGTTTTGAGGTAGGCAATTTTCATGTCGCCTCAATACGTTTTGGGCCCTTGCCTGTCGCGGGTACTTGGGCCTCCCACACGAGTGAGGCACCGTTTTTATCGGGAGACCTGGGGGAACGCTGGGTGGTAGGAAATTTGTGTCAGCCCGGTGATGCCTCAACTTTCCCACACAAAAATGTGTGAAAAATGTGATTGTTTCAGCTAAATTTGAGGTTTGCAGGGCATTCTGGGTAAGGAAACGTGGGGGGATCCACGCAAGCCATACCTCCCTGGAATCCCCCGGGTGTCTAGTTTTCAGAAATGTGTGGGTTTGGTAGGTTCCCCTAGGTGGCCGCTGAGCACGGGGCCAAAAACCCAGGTGACCCCCCTTGCAAAACCAGGTCGTTTTGAGGTAGGCAATTTTCATGTCGCCTCAATAGGTTTTGGGCCCTTGCCTGTCGCGGGTACTTGGGCCTCCCACAAGAGTGAGGCACCGTTTTTATCGGGAGACCTGGGGGAACGCTGGGTGGTAGGAAATTAGTGTCAGCCCGGTGATGCCACAACTTTCCCACACAAAAATGTGTGAAAAAGGTGATTTTTTCAGCTAAATTTGAGGTTTGCAGGGCATTCTGGGTAAGGAAACGTTGGGGGATCCACGCAAGCCATACCTCCCTGGAATCCCCCGGGTGTCTAGTTTTCAGAAATGTGTGGGTTTGGTAGGTTTCCTTAGGTGGCCGCCGAGCACCGGGCCAAAAACCCAAGTGACCCCCCTTGCAAAACCAGGTCGTTTTGAGATGGGCAATTTTCATGTCGCCTCACTATGTAGTGGGCCCTTGCCTGTCGCGCGTACTTTGTACTTTGGCCTCCCACACGAGTGAGGCACCGTTTTTATCGGGAGACCCGGGGGAACGCTGGGTGGTAGGAAATTTGTGTCAGCCCAGTGGTGCCACAACTTTCCCACACAAAAATGTGTGAAAAAAGTGATTTTTTCAGCTAAATTTGAGGTTTGCAGGGCATTCTGGGTAAGGAAACGTTGGGGGATCCACGCAAGCCATACCTCCCTGGAATCCCCCGGGTGTCTAGTTTTCGGAAATGTGTGGGTTTGGTAGGTTTCCCTAGATAGCCGCCAAGCCCGGGGCCAAAAACTCATGGGACCACCTTTGCAAAACAAGGTTGTTTTGTGATAGGTAATTTTGATGTCTCCTCAATTGGTTTTGGGCCCTTGCCTGACGCGGACACTAGGCCTACCCATGCAAGTGAGGTACCATTTTTCTCGGAAGACTTTGGGGTGGAATTTTGTGGACCCACGCAGATTCCAGAACTTTCCACCACAGAAATGTGAGGAAAATTTGTTATTTTGGACACATTTTTAGGTTTGCAATGGATTCTGGGTAACAGAACCTGGTGAGAGCCAGTCAAGTCACCCCATCATGGATTCCCCTCGGTGTCTAGTTTTAAAAAATGTACAGGTTTGCTAGGTTTGCCTACGTGCCAACTGCGCTAGGGCCCAAAATCCACAGGTATGCACATTGCTAAAAAAAAAGGCGGCGCCCAGTGGGCTTTCTGCCGCCCTGGGGGGAGGGGAATCGGGGAAGGGGGTTTCATCCCGATAGGCCCCTAAAGGGGCAGAAAGACCGTGGCTATTTTTGTGGGGGTGGGGGCATTGGTATGAACATTTTGGGCAGCCCCCACCGCCACGCATAAAAAAAGCCTGCGTACTCGCTGGCGCCTAGTGGGCTTTCTGCCCCCCCAGGGGGCAGATATGGGGCCGCTGCCGCCAACTACTGGAGTTTCTCTGGGGGTGGGGTGGGGGGATTGTCATGCCCATTTTGGGGAGCCCTACCACCAACACTAATAAAACAAAAAAATCCATGGTTTCTAGTGGCCTTTCTGCGCCCCCCTGGGGGGGCAGATTGGGGGCTACAGCTCCCATCTGCCTCCTGGGGGGCAGAAAGACTGTCATTTTTGTGGGGAGGGAGGTTGGGGGCATTGGCGTGCCCGTTTCGGTCCGCCCCACTCTAAAAAAAAAAACTAGAAAGTAATCCCTGGTATTTAGTGGGCTTTCTGCCCCCCCGAAGGGGCAGATTAGGGGCCAATGCCCCATCTGCCCCCCGGGGGGGCAGAAAGACTGTAGTAATTGGGGGGTGGGGTGGGGGCATGGGTCTGCCCGTTTTGGGCAGCCCCCACCTCTATTTTTTTATTTTTTTTATTCCCTGGTGTCTAGTGGGCTTTCTGCCCCCCCGGGGGGGCAGATTGGGGGCCGATGCCGCATCTGCCCCCCAGGGGGGGCAGAAAGGCTGTATTGGTGGTGGGTGGGTGGGGGCATTGGCATTCCCCTTGCGGGCAGCTCCCACCCTAAAAAAAAAGTAGAACTAAATCCCTGGTTGTTAGTTGGCTTTCTGCCCCCCCGAAGGGGCAGATTAGGGGCCAATGCCCCATATGCCCCCTGGGGGGGCAGAAAGACTGTAGTAATTGGGGGGTGGGGTGGGGGCATGGGCCTGCCCGTTTTGGGCACCCCCACCTCTATTTTTTTTATTCCCTGGTGTCTAGTGGGCTTTCTGCCCCCTGGGAGGGCAGATTGGGGGCCGATGCCCCATCTGCCCCCCAGGGGGGGCAGAAAGGCTGTAATGGTTGTGGGTGGGTGGGGGCATTGGCGTGCCCCTTGCGGGCAGCCCCCACCCTAAAAAAAAAGTAGAACTAAATCCCTGGTTGTTAGTGGGCTTTCTGCCCCCCCGAAAGGGGCAGATTAGGGGCCAATTCCCCATCTGCCCCCCGGGGGGGGCAGAAAGACTGTAGTAATTGGGGGGGTGGGGTGGGGGCATGGGCCTGCCCGTTTTGGGCAGCCCCCACCCCTATTTTCGATGCTAAAAAACTTCCCTGGGGTCTAGTGGGCTTTTTGCCCCCCAGGGGGGGCAAAAAGACTAAATTTGGCCAAACTTACATGGGGGAGCAAAGGCCCTTGCCCAAGGGGCCGCTCCGCCCTCCCTGGTGTCTAGTGGGTGAATCCCTGCTTGGGGATCGCCCTTCTGTGGGCTCCTAGGGATCCACTAGGGAGGGGTACCATTGGAAAGGGGAGATTCTCCCCTTTCCAACGATACCTCTCCCGTCTTTGTACGTGCTCAGGGGGCTGAGATAGCCCCCTGAGCACGTAGAGAGTGAAACCTGAAATGAGCCTCTTGGCTCATTTCAGTTCCACTTTCACTGTAATGACCTCGGCGCCGATCGTCATTAAAGTGAAGGGGGGGGGGGCCTCGGGAGCTGGGGAAGCTCTTCCCCAGCTCCCGAGGCTATTTTGGTTGAAAGGGAATCCCTCTGGTGCCCGCACCAGAGGGATTCCCTAGGGAATGCCTCATGACAAGCTGGACTCGTCAAGGACACAGCGCGACTGTTCTCCATGACGAGTCAGGCTCATCATAGGCACAGAAGGGGTTAAACAAAGGTAAGATTACAAAAACAATAAACAATAAAATTACTAAACCATGTTTCTGTCCATAATAAACTTTATAAAAAAAATATGACTGTTAAAACACATAAAATATTTTTCTTTTCAGACTCAACTAATAAACAAAACCACCCACCAAAGTAAAAGCATCAAGCAACATCTTGTCTAAAGGTAAGAAACTAGAAATATTTATCAATAAAACATTTCAACCATTTTTCTCTCCCAATAAAGCTTTTATAAAATAACATTTCATCAAATTTAGAAATGCAACACATGTAAAACAATATAACTTCAAAAAGAATTAACTTTAAACTGTTTAATAAATTGCAGAAATTGTACTGTATATATTTTCTACTAAACAGGTAAACAAAAGAAATGAAAAATAAACTAACTTTTTTTTTCTTTGTTACTTTTTCAATCCATAACAGAAAATGACTTCAAATCAAGCCAAATATATAACATCCAGCCGGGAAAACCGTTTACTCAATCATAGTGGGTATGTTTATTGTAAGGATAGATTAACTGAACCCAGGTGTCATTGGAGGTGTGTTCAGTACTACTCAACCCATTGCACAGGCAGAGAGGTTACACTTGGTGACTCTGTTTTAAGAACCACAGAACATAACCCGTCTGCCTCTGCTGCCTCTGCAATTGATATTGAGGTAAGAGAAATAATAAATTAAATTAAAGATATTGCATCAACCTCCAACACATAGACCCCGTATGGCGGTGGCGATCCGTCCTGCATCCTTCCCCGCCCGCCACCCATTTCCCCCGCTATATTTATATTGTTAGACGGCGACCTCAGAGGAGCCCGGAAAGGGGTCCTGACTACCCTGAGACCCACCCTCAAAGTATCGTAGCCGGGCACTGGCGGGAGATTCCCCAGGGGGAGGACTCTCGCAACTAGGTTCGTACTACTGGCACCACACGACACAGAGGGACCACACTGGGTATTCTCAGAACAAGCTTTATCAAACAGGTATCACTGCAAATATGTACAAGGTGAGCACGGGCTCAAGAGTCTCGGAAAGGTAGGGGGTAGCGGGACTGTCTCTGGTAACGGTTCAAAGCAGGGACGTACCCGGCGCACAGCTCACAATCCTCGAGCGGGGGGATACGTGGTCGGAGTTGGGGTCCGGCGGGACCGTGAGAGTCTGGGGGAGCCGCGAGTCACTCAGCAGGGCTCAGGTACAAGTTCGGAGGTCTTACGATCTTCAGGGAGCCGCGAGTCACTCAGCAGGGCTCAGGTACAAGTTCGGAGGTCTTACGATTTTCAGGGAGCCGCGAGTCACTCAGCAGGGCTCCGGTACAAGTTCGGAGGTCTTACGATCTTCAGGGAGCCGCGAGTCACTCAGCAGGGCTCAGGTACAAGTTCGGAGGTCTTACGATCTTCAGGGAGCCGCGAGTCACTCAGCAGGGCTCAGGTGAGTTCCAGTTCCAGGAGCCGCGACCACGTCAGCAGGCTTCTCATTGTTCCAGCGTCGAATCTGCCGGACAGTCTCAGAGCACCCCTTGTTATAGGTCGACCCTGCTTTGATGTCCGGAGTCTGCGCAGGCAGGGGTCTTGTCACCTGGGGGCCGCTTGTCGGGGTTTCCTGCTATTGTCTTTTGATCCTTTCAGGGCCGGGTCGGGAGGAGTCCCAGACACCCAGCAGGCACGGAGCCAGCCCGCAGGGAGGCCGGAGGGCCGATCGAAACCCATCGTCCCAGGGGAGTTCAGAGGTGTGATAGAAACTGCTCCTCCCTCTCTCATCCCCTGGAAGCGTGATGTCCTCCAGCCGGAGTGGCGCCTCTAGGCCCGGGTCGCGCTGGGGCCGGGCGGCCATCTTGTTGCAGGGAGTGGGCACGCGGGCCCGGGGTGGCCGAAGGGAGAGAGGCCATGGACGGGGATGTCCGGAGTTGGCGCAGGTGTCCTGGTGGGAAAGGTCGGCTGGGCCGCGTGCTAGGGCTGCAGGCACCAGGTTTCGGTGGTGCGGGGGCCCGGAGGGCCATTCTACGAGGCCGGGTCCAACACGCGTCCCCCCCAGCTGAAAGCCGGAGAGAACTGCCCATCAGCTTGGGGGGTTCTCTTCGCTGAGGCGGAAGAACCGGGAGAGGCCGTCAGCATTGGCGTGGTCCGTACCAGGGCGGTGTTCCACGGTGAAATCCATCCCCTGGAGGGAGATTGACCACCGCAGTAGCTTGGGGTTTTCTCCTCGCATCTGCATGAGCCAACGTAAGGGCCGATGGTCAGTTTGGACTCTGAAATGGGTGCCAAACAGGTAGGGTCGTAGCTTTTTGAGTGCCCAGACCACGGCAAAGGCTTCGCGCTCTATGGTGCTCCATCTTTGTTCTCGGGGCAACAGCCGCCGACTGAGGAAGGCGACGGGCTGGTCTAGGCCTTGGTCATTTACTTGGGACAGGACGGCCCCAATGCCATGCTCGGAGGCATCGGTTTGGACGATGAACTCCTTGGCGTAGTCGGGAGCCTGGAGGACGGGGGCAGTACACATGGCCCTTTTTAGGGCATCGAACGCTTCCTGGCAGGCAGCCGTCCACTGCACTTTCTTTGGCTGTTTTTTAGACGTGAGTTCTGTGAGAGGGCCGACAAGGCTGCCATACCCCCGAATGAATCTTCGGTAGTAGCCCGTGAGTCCCAGGAAGGCTCGGACCTCCGTCTGGGTGATGGGTGGTTCCCAGGTCAGGATGGCGTCGATCTTTAGCTGTAGCGGGGCGACCTGGCCACTCCCGACCTGGTGCCCCAAGTAGACCACGGATCCTTGCCCGATCTGGCACTTGCTGGCTTTTACTGTGAGGCCTGCCTGGCGCAGGGCGATTAGCACCCTTCGGAGGTGCTGGAGGTGCTCACTCCACTTGTTGTAAATTAAGGCAGAATGTGATTAAGCATTTACTGAAAACATTAATGCTTTCCCTTGCGATCATGTTTTCTTCGTTATGTTGACCGAAGTCCGGACTCCATTTTGTATTGACATGCTGCCATGTGTTCACCACGAGGAGAGTCCGACCTCTGTGTTAGTTGCTCTTGTAATCTGCCTAGCAACAGTTTATAAATAGCTCCCTCTTGTCCGTCTGGCGCATGCCCAGACTTGACCACATCTGTTATAATTAGCTTTGCTTGACCATGTCCTTTCGCGGGCTCAAGGAGTGTGTTGGCTCCGCCCATGTATTGATTCAGTATCGAGAATGACCATAAATGGTAATGTTCTTCGGCCTCATGTTGTATCCACCCACTTATGAGCCCCTCTGTTGTGTATAAAAGGGGACTGTGTACGAATGTTCTTTGTGCTACTCCATGCAATACTGAAGAGTGTTGTGAGGATTGTAGGACCACCCTTAAGGGTTAATAAACGTTGTTTTTGTACTTTGCAGTTTCCGTGCCAACTTCCTTATAAATTCCGTTACAGGAGAGCGAACCCTTGTGCTTTGTGGGCCTAGCTGGGGCCTGTATTCATCAATTGGCGCCCGTCACGTGGGGCTCATCGGCGACTCGGATGCTCGAAGGACTGGTCGCGACGAAGGTGAGGAGTTTGGCCGGGGACGTGATCACTGCCAGCGGCGTCTTAGCCCTGGCATCCCGAGGTTTTTTCTTCCTTCCCTTCCGAGCTGACCGTCTGGGTGGCGCCGGTCATCGACTGAGACCTCTTCTGTCGGTCCTGCCGTGACAGCCGTTTGGGCGATTGTGGAGCTTGGCAGTTGGAACCTGGACTCTTGATTGGTAAGAACCGTTGTACGGTACTTGCTCCGAGTTTTTGAAGCCTGGGTTGGCTATTTGAGTTTGATTGATGATGACTAGTCATATTTTGAATTTGTCTTTGTGAAAATATATGCGTTGCAACACATATAGGCAGGTAATGTGGAGAAATTTCTCCAGGAGCTGTGTAAACTTTGAACGGCGCAACGATTAAGTGCCATTTTTCCTTATAATATTGCATATTTTGCACTATTTCTGAGCATGCCTGCTTTCAGCGCACTCCGTAAGTGGTGCTGCTGTTTTGGTAACCGGTTGAACCTCGAGGAATCTGCTCCAGCTCCCCCAGAGGGGACTCCTAATAGGGATATGTATGTGAAGCATGGTCTTTCTTCCATAATGTACAGCACATTATGGAGGAAATACACGAGGAAGGATCCTGAGTTGCGATGGCCTTTGTATGGATCGTTTGATATACGTAAGATTGAGTATGTGGAACAGTGTATGTGTAAGCGACGTGCTCGTCAGGATATGTTTGAGTGTGTACGATTATGGGTGAAGGAAGTGCGTGAGCGGGAGAAACGTGAAAAAGCGCTGTTTGATAAGGAGCAACGAAAGAATGATCATGTGCGAGCGCAGGAAGCGAAGCGTCGGGAGGACAAAGAGCACACGGACAGACAAGAGAAAGAGCGTAGGCTACAGGTCTCGGGTCAATATGTTGTTCGCCAGCCACTTTATCCTGTCCTTAATAATCCTGATGATGATTTTTATTTACTAGATCGCTCTCCGCCCCCTTATGTTGGCGCATCTGCTCCGCGGCCGCAAGATTCTGGCCCGGCTCCGGGTAAGGTAGACACACGGTCCATGTTATCGGCCGAGCATATGGCTGAGCTGCGGAAACTTTCCCTCCGTGCACTTAAGGGCAAGATATCTAAGGAGGACTTGTTCCATACTTGGGGGTCGTGGCAAGATAGAGAGAGGGTGTATTTTCTGTCTCATTTCGCGGATGAAGTAATTGCTGCTTTCCGAAAATATTCTAGTGTCCTTGAGCCTGACGAAGTGTCTTCGGATGCCGGAGCATTACGTAATGGTGTTTTTTCTCCCCCTAAGGCTCCTGAGGCGGCTCGGCGGCTGTTCGCTTTGCGGGACGAGGTGCTGGCCCTTAGAGAGAAAGCACGTCAACAAACGGAGGAGGAGAAGCAGTCGGATTCGTCTGCAGCAGGGGGCCATCCATCCACATCCCAGTCAGATAAGGATGACATAGTGCATGCTAAACCAATGCGAGAGGCGGCGCCTTTGTATGTTCCTCCTAAG
The DNA here is from genome assembly GCF_964204655.1 of Triturus cristatus. Classification (NCBI taxonomy): domain Eukaryota; kingdom Metazoa; phylum Chordata; class Amphibia; order Caudata; family Salamandridae; genus Triturus; species Triturus cristatus. Next base: position 1,709,812,521 of record NC_140590.1, read on the forward strand.
GGAGCGGGGACTAGCTCGGATATTAACTCCGCCGATGCAAGGGGATATTTTGTATATAACTGGGTTTACACTCCATGGCATAGGGCCGATGTTATGGCATTAAAGAATGCGTTGCCTGACCCCCGCAAGAATCCAGCGGCCTTCTATGAAGAAGTCGAGGGGGCCTTGAATTCTTGCATTATGACTTTAGCGGATATAGACCTGTTCTTTGGCCTTATCCTCCCGCCGGATACGTGGCGCTCTGTCCGAAAGGTAGATGATGCGGTTGCCTTTAAGGCCCGGTGGTCTGACCTTGAGGATGAGGATAGGGAACGGAAGCCCGCACAGAAACCACCCCAGAATATTTTAGATCTCCCTGCGGCTATTGTGGCTAAGTTGAAGACGATTATCCCCCCTAAAAAGATTGATTGGAATATGTTAGCTGCATGTAAACAGAAGGTTGACGAGTCCGTTGCAGATTTCTTCACGCGCTTTGAAGAAACGTTTCATGACTTTAGTGGCCAGTCGCTTACTGACGACACAGGCCGCCATCTTTTCGCGGACAAATATGTAGCTAATCTGCTGCCGGCAGTTGCGGCCCGGTTGAAAGCGAGTGAGAGTTCTTGGTCCTCCGCGACGCCGACGGCCCTTCTGACCATCGCTCAGTATTATGAGCGTCAGGAGCACGAGGCGAAGGGCCAGGAGGAGAAGAAATCGAAAGATCTCAAAACCAAGGTGATGTTAGCACAAGTGTATGGCCCGCCCCGACGGGGTAATAATAGAGGACGGGGCGGATCTTATGGTCCTCCTCCGGGCCGATCTGATTTGAATAGGAACCAGTGTGCGTATTGCAAGCAATTGGGCCATTGGGCCAGGGATTGCCCAGTGTTGCGCGCTTCCCGTCAGGGGCACACTCCGGGTGGCCCGAGAGGTAGAGGGGGCTTCTCGAACTTTAGAGGGAATTCTAACGATAATGTCCGTTTCGATACTGCCGGGCGGCACCGAGATGGCTCAAATGTTTTTGATCGCCAGCACCAGTATCATGTATCGGACATCGATCAATCGGGATATCATGATTCTCAGCATGCATAGGAATGCGTTGGATGGGGGTCCGAATCAGTTGAGGTGCCGGTCGATCAGACGGGTCCTTATGTATCGGCTGAGGTTTTAGGTTCTACTGATCAGTTCCTAGTAGATACAGGGGCGACTCGTAGTGCATTGTCTAGGTACTTGGTTCCGGGGGCTCCCCCATCCGGCTCAGTGGTTACATCGGTAGGGTTTGACGGTACACTTTCCCGAAGCCCTCTTTCACAGCCCCTTACATTTAAGGTTGATTCTTTTTCTGCGCCCTGTCCGTTTCTGCTTGCTCCGTATACACCGGATAACATTATGGGCCTTGATATGTTAAAGTATTTTAGGGCCACAATCCGCTGCTCCCCTGAGGGTGTGAGGGTGATATTAAATGACAACTACCCCCGGTCTGGGCGGATGTGTACGATATCAGAGGATGCGTTGTTGGCTACCCTCCCCCGAGCTTTATGGGCGACTTCGGACACAGATGTGGGACAAATGGTGATTCCTCCGGTCCACATTAGTGTCCAGGAGGGGGCGGTGCTACCACGCCTCCCGCAGTATCGTATTTCCCAGGAGGGCGAGGAAGCCCTCATACAGATTGTGCAAGATTTGATCGCAGTAGGAGTAGTGGAAGAAGTTCCCTATAATATCTGTAACAGTCCGATTCTCCCTATTCTGAAAAAGGACACGGATGCAAAGGTCTATCGGTTCATAATTGATTTGAGGGAGGTGAACAAGATCGTGATACCTCAGTACCCGGTGGTTTCCGATATCACGACGTTGCTTACCTTGGTCCCGCCTACGGCGACCATGTTTTCAGTGATTGATTTGAAAAATGCCTTCTTTTCCATTCCCATTCACCCTGATAGCCGATTTCTTTTTGGGTTCACATTAAACAATAGATCTTATCGTTTTTGTAGAATTCCCCAAGGCTATACAGAAAGCCCTAGTATTTACAGTCAGGCTTTGAAACGACAGTTGGATTCCTTTGTTTTACTCGAGGGGGTCGCCCTCATCCAATATGTCGATGACATCTTGTTGGCGGCTGACACCCTGGAATTGTGTGAGAAAAGCACGCTATCCTTACTTTCCTTTTTAGCCTCCCACAATCAAAAAGTATCTAGGAAGAAATTGCAATTCTGTAGACCAAAGGTGACTTATTTAGGTCACCTTTTGTCTAAGGAGGGACGTGCACTCACACCAGATCGTATCCAAGTAATTTTGGACACACCGAGACCATCCACGCAGAAGGATGTGCGTGCATTTTTGGGTCTTGTTTCTTTTTGTAGACAGTGGATATTGGGGTTTTCACACATAGCCAAGCCATTACTAGCTCTCTTGACAAAAGACACGCCCATTCCGATCCCCTGGTCAGATGAGTGTGATGCTGCGTTTCAGCAATTGAGACAGGCCCTTTGTTCAGCACCAGTGTTAGGGACCCCTGATTATGCAAAACCCTTTTCGTTGTATGTGCATGAGAAAGATGGATGTGCGTTGTCAGTTTTAGTGCAGATGCACGGCGATAAGCAGCGCCCTTGTGCATATTTTTCGGCTGTGCTTGATCCTGTCGCCCGAGCATTACCAGGGTGTTTTCGCTCGGTAGCGGCGACAGCTGTGTCAATACGCCAAAGTGAAGGAATTGTGTTGTCCCATAAATTGTTGGTGTTAGTTCCCCATGCTGTGGATGCCCTGCTTAATCAAACAAAGACGCAGCATTTGACCAGTGCCCGTTTAACGGGATATGAGCTGACGCTTTTGGCTCCTCATATTACGTTGAAAAGGTGCGTGACATTAAACCCGGCCACATTGTTGCCATACCCCGAGACCCAGCCTGAGGTGCAGAAAGCGCATGATTGTATTCTTGTGACTGAGGAACAAACAAAGGGTCGTATTGATCTCCAGGATACGCCCTTTTCAGATGTAGATGGAGAGTTGTGGGTAGACGGATCATGCCTGAAGCTACCAGATGGTACGACTTCAGCAGCGTATGCAATTACCACATTACACACGATAGTGGAGACAGCACGCATACCACAGAAATCAGCTCAAGCAGCGGAACTGATAGCATTAACACGAGCATGTGAGCTCAGTACAGGATTGTGCGTGAATGTTTACACAGATAGCCGCTATGCCTTCGGAGTAGCGCACGATTTCGTCCTACTCTGGAAGGAGAGAGGGTTCTTAACGTCACATGGGGTACAGATAATGCATGGGGAGTTAGTCCACAATCTCTTAACCGCATTGACATACCCGAAGAAAATTGCCATTGTTAAGTGTAGTGCCCATAGGAAAGTAGTTGATAAAGTTGGAGAAGGGAATGCGTTAGCAGACCGAGTAGCACGGGAGACTGCGATGCAGCCCGGCGCTACTGCCATGTATGTAGTAAAGTCACAGGTGGAAAGATGGCGTGATGCGAAGGAGGAAGTGCGAGAAATGCAAAGGACCGCTTCTGACAAAGAGCGGGAACAATGGGCTAGCGAAGGAGAACTGGATGACGAGGGTTGTTGGAGAAATAAACAGATGGATAGATGGAAGTTACCCACGGCTTTCGTACAATCTATGGTTCAGATGGCACATGGGCTAGCACATGTTGGAGCTTCCGCAATTGTGAAATTGCTTACCCAAGTCTGGGAGCATCCAGAGATTGCTAGCACGGCAAAGAGGGTGGTGCAGACCTGTATGATCTGTCTGAAGTATAACCCAGGGAAAGGCGCTCGAACTCCAGCAGGAGGATTTGCGACACCCACTGCACCCTTTGAGGTTCAGCAGATGGATTACATCCAGCTTGAGCGCTGTAACAATTTGAAGTATGTTCTAGTAGTGGTTTGCGCCTTCAGTAAATGGGTTGAGGCGTACCCTACGAAAGACAATACTGCAATAACTACAGCGAAGCTATTGCTGAAAGAGTTCTTCCCTCGATACGGCGTCTGTAGACTTCTGTGGAGTGATAATGGCCCTCACTTTGTAGCGGATGTTATAAAGTATGTCTTGAAGGGCCTAGGCATCACTCAGAAGTTTCATGCCGTGTTCCACCCTCAGTCTGCAGGACTAGTCGAGAAGTATAATGGTACACTGAAGCTTAAGATCGCCAAAATCCAAGCTTCAACATCTTTGACTTGGCCAGACGCCCTGCCACTGGCGTTATTGTCAATTAGGTCGGTGCCACACTCTCGAACTGGCCTTACGCCATATGAAATCGTATTTGGACGCCCAATGAATATTTGGGGTCCACCAAGGCCTAAGGCTGTGTATGATGTACCTTGTGTAATGATGAGCGATTATCTGGCACAGTTAACGGATAACTTGGTTTCTGTTCATCAACAGGTCCGAGAGGCGCTCCCTGATCGGTCTACCGGCGAAGGACATGGTCTCCGGCCTGGAGATCATGTTATGGTGAAGGTCTTCGACAGAACGAACAGTTTGGAGCCGAGATGGGTCGGACCTGAACAAGTCCTCCTTGCAACGAGGACGGCAGTGCGAGTCTCGAACAGGAAGAATTGGATCCATTCCTTGCACTGCCGAAAGGTACCGCCCGGATTGGTGGAGTCTGCCGTGCTGACCGATCAACGAGAAATCCTAGCAGCAGAGACAGGCCGTGCTACGAAGCCGAATGACACTGAGGAGCTCTTTCCGGACCACACGACTTCGGGAGGAAGGCGATATCATCTTCGACCAAGGAAGTAAGGTTTCCAGTGCCGGGACATACTGTCAGAACGGCCCTTGGGTTAGTGAAACGGAGAGCCGATGAGGCAAGGGGGGGGGATCAGCCCTGCATTAGTGTAGCGACACCCGTCTTGGCCCGCTGGTGAAGAAATCAACCGCTGCCCAAGGGGAAGAGTTCTGACAGACTTTTTAGTTTCAGGAAGATACCAGGGTATTGTTTCTTTTGACATGGAGAAGAAGAAAATCCTTTGTGCGTTGGGGTTCATGCTAACAGTAGCTATCGTTGGTATAACCACATGGTTTGTGGAGGAGGCAACTCCTGCTCGAAAGACACTTGTGTTGACGACTCCAGTGCCTGCGGAGCACTACTTTTATACATTGCCATATCAAGAGTTGAAGCATCGACAATCCTATTTGAATAACACTTTCATTCAGATGCTGCATCACACCCACGTTGCTACGAACGCTACGAACTGTTGGATATGTGGGATGATGCCAGCTCATCAGAAGAAAGGAGGTACGCCATTCATACCACTTCCTTTCTCTCATAATGGCTCTTGTAGAGCATGGTACACTTTGCTGTTTGCCACTCGGAAACCGACAGTGGGACGATTGCTTTTTAGACTTAATAGAGAATGCCATCAAGACAAGAATGGGTATCCACAAGCGAATGGGACAATTTGGGAATGGGAAGAGTACCGACCGGACAATGAATCCATTCCCTATATCTTCACGAACACGAGAGACACTGCGGGGAAGGACAAATTCGTAATCCAAGTAGCACAAGCTCAAGCGGACCTGTGTGTCCAGAGTGTGGGTTTTATCCCTGTTGGTGTCAGTGATTGCATAACTGTATTAAATATTGACGGGCTGAACAACAGTACCTTCCTAGCGTCCCATAATACCTATTTTGTATGTGGAAATAAAGGTTATTACCGTTTGCCGGCTGGGTGGTCTGGGGTATGCTATGTATCATTCCTATTACCCCCTGTATTCTTAGCACCTGCGTCATATCATAAGGATTTGAAACTGTTGAATAATGTGACTGTAAATAGATATAAACGTACTCTATCAATTGATGATGTGGATCAGACCGATACCAGCTTGCAACAGTATATTGATTTTAACTTAGGACTGTTTTTCTTTGTTGGAGCCTCTTTGAATAGTAGGAAGATCCGAAGATTAACAAGAGTGGTAGAAGCTGTGACCAATCAGACTGCCGCTGCTCTTGGGAATCTTACGGAAGAGTTACAAATAACCAGGATTGTTGCGTTGCAGAATCGTATGGTATTAGATGTAATGCTAGCTGATCGAGGAGGAGCCTGTAAAATTATTGGAAGTAGCTGCTGTGTGTTCATCCCTGATCATACGCCATCCGTTTATAACGCCATTAACAAGCTGCATAAAATAGCAGCTGAAATCCACACAGAAAACGGCACTTGGTCCTTTTCTGGATGGTTTTGGGCGTTGGTTACTGCCTGGGGATGGAAGGTCTTAACTGGTCTCTGTATTATTATAGCAATTCTGTTCTTTTTCTGTATGTGTATCCAATGTGGACCATTATGCTGTTCTGTATGCATTTCATTCTGCATTCCAGATAAGAAAGCTGTTGCCGATGTTGCTCGCCAGAAGGGTCTAGCTAAAGAGGTTAAAGGAATGATGATAATTGACATATATGATGATTATTCTTGGAAGCCGGATGTCTTCAGTAAATGCTGAAAGGGTCGTCTGTTGTAAATTAAGGCAGAATGTGATTAAGCATTTACTGAAAACATTAATGCTTTCCCTTGCGATCATGTTTTCTTCGTTATGTTGACCGAAGTCCGGACTCCATTTTGTATTGACATGCTGCCATGTGTTCACCACGAGGAGAGTCCGACCTCTGTGTTAGTTGCTCTTGTAATCTGCCTAGCAACAGTTTATAAATAGCTCCCTCTTGTCCGTCTGGCGCATGCCCAGACTTGACCACATCTGTTATAATTAGCTTTGCTTGACCATGTCCTTTCGCGGGCTCAAGGAGTGTGTTGGCTCCGCCCATGTATTGATTCAGTATCGAGAATGACCATAAATGGTAATGTTCTTCGGCCTCATGTTGTATCCACCCACTTATGAGCCCCTCTGTTGTGTATAAAAGGGGACTGTGTACGAATGTTCTTTGTGCTACTCCATGCAATACTGAAGAGTGTTGTGTGGATTGTAGGACCACCCTTAAGGGTTAATAAACGTTGTTTTTGTACTTTGCAGTTTCCGTGCCAACTTCCTTATAAATTCCGTTACAGGAGAGCGAACCCTTGTGCTTTGTGGGCCTAGCTGGGGCCTGTATTCATCACACTCTGAACTGAAGACAGCGATGTCGTCCAGGTATGCCGCGCTGAACTGTTCTAGCCCGGCCAGGACTCTATTCACCAGTCGCTGGAAAGTGGCCGGGGCATTTTTCATCCCGAAGGGCATTACGCGGAAGCGGTAGTGCCCATCGGGGGTGGAGAAAGCTGACCGCTCTTTGGCCCCTTCGGTGAGCGCAATCTGCCAGTATCTGCAGGTGAGGTCGAATGTGCTAAGGAACCGGGCTGCCCCTAGTCGGTCAATGAGTTCGTCGGCTCGTGGAATGGGGTGGGCATCGGCTCGGGTAACGTCATTGAGCCCCCGGTAGTCCACGCAGAATCGGAGCTCGGGGGCGACACCGGGGGCCGCTGCCTTCGGGACCAGGACCACGGGGCTGGCCCAGGGACTGTCAGAGGGCTCGATCACCCCCAGGGTCAACATCTTCGAGACTTCCGCTTGAATGCAGGACCGGACCCGGTCAGGAACCCGGTAGGCTCGGTGTCTCACCGGCGGGCTGTCCCCGGTGTCCACATCATGAACACACCAGTTGGTGACCCGGGGGGTCAGGGAGAAGAGGTCAGAAAATTGTCTTAGGAGCTGGCGGCAGTCCGCTTGTTGCTGGGCAGTGAGGGCTGGGGAGAGGGTCACTCCTTCCACGGAGCCATCCTGCGCCTTGATACACAGGAGGTCCGGGAGGGGATCCGACTCATCTTCGGCCCCGTCATCGGTGGCCAGCAGGAGGCTTAGTTCTGTCCGCTGGAAGTGAGGCTTGAGGCGGTTCACGTGCAGGACCCGGAGGGGATCCCGAGGCGACTGGACGTCCACCAAGTAGGTGACTTGGCTCTTCTTCTCGACCACTTTGTAGGGCCCAGTCCATCGGTCCTGGAGAGCGCCAGGCTTCACGGGGGCCATGACCCACACCTGCTGGCCCGGCTGGAACTCGACCAGAGTAGCATTCTGGTCGTACCAGCGCTTCATTTCTTCTTGACTCGCCTCCAGGTTGGCCTCGGCCAGTTCTCGGAACCTCCTGGTCTGGTTCCGGAGGGCCAGGACATATTGGAACACATCTCGGGGGGTGGTCTGGGGTGCTGCCTCCCACCCTTCCTTAACTAAACTGAGGGGACCTCGGACGGGGTGCCCATAGAGTAATTCAAACGGGCTGAACCCTAAGGACTTCTGGGGGACCTCCCGGTAAGCGAACAAGAGGCAGGGGAGCAGGACGTCCCACTTACGCCGGAGGGGCTCTTCTAGGCCAGCGATCATCCCTTTCAAAGTCCTATTAAACCTCTCTACTAGGCCGTTCCCTTGGGGATGGTACGGGGTGGTGAACTTATAGGACACCCCACATTGTTGCCACAGGGACGTCATATACCTGGATATAAAATTAGTGCCGCGATCGCTCACGACCTCGCGGGGGAAACCCACCCTGGAGAAGATCCCCATCAGGGCCCGGCCCACCACGGGGGCCGTAATGGTGCGTAGGGGAATAGCCTCTGGGTAGCGGGTGGCGTGGTCCACAAGGACCAAGATGAAACGGTGACCTTGGGAGGTGGGGGGGTCCAGTGGCCCCACGATGTCGATCCCGACTCGTTCGAAGGGGGTACTGACGACCGGGAAGGGTTGGAGGGGATCCTTGCGCTTCCCCCCACTCTTCCCACTGGCTTGGCACGTGGGGCAGGACTTGCAGTGGGCCTCTACCGCTGCCTTCATCTTAGGCCAATAAAAATGGGTCACGAGACGGCTGTAGGTCTTGTCCTGACCCAGGTGACCGGCGAGGGGGACATCGTGGGCTAAGCCCAGGAGGAAATCCCGGAAGCGGAGAGGTACCACCAGTACCCGTCCGGATCCCAGCTCCACTGATTTCTGCTCACTATACAGGACGTTATTCTCCCAATAGATTCGGTGCGTTCCGGTCTGGTCACCTGCGGCTTGGCCCTCGGCCTGGCGCCGCAGCCCGACCAGGGAAGGACATGTGGCTTGCTCCCGGCAAAATTCTTCTCGGGTGGGCCCGCCCTCGTGGCGCCAATGGGCCAACTCGGGTAGATCCCCCAACTCGGGAACCGGGGCGGGGTCGGATGGTGTGGGTTCGTCGCTGGCGACGGACCCTTCCGATGGGGGAACGGGAGGACCCTCGGCGGGGACGGTGCTGGCTACTTCGACCGGGGTGCTCTCGATTTCTCTCCGGGGAGTGAGTCGGGCTGTCATAGATCGGGTGGTGGCACACACCCACTCGGGGAGTCCCATCATTCCTAGGTGGGCCTTGCGCTCTACGTGCTTCCAGGGAGAACTCTCCAGGTCGTTCCCTAAGAGGCAGTCGACCGGCTGGGAGGTTCTTACGGCCACCTTGAGTTTGCCTATCACCCCTCCCCACTCAAATGGCACCAGGGCCACCTGACACATACTTTCCCTATTGTCTGCAGATATTACGGGGCAAAAGACATTGGGGAGGATCTGCTCCTCGGGAACTAGGTGCCTGAGGACACCGGTGATACTGGCCCCGGTGTCCCGCAGGGCCTCTACCTGGTGGCCATTGATCTTGACGAGCTGCCCATATTTCTGTGTGTTGGACGGTAGGAGGCTACCAGGGATCATTTCCCTATCTCCCAGGGATACTAGGGCCATCGCGGCTGGTTCCCACTCCTCGTCTCCCTCAACCTCCTCCCCTAGGGCTACGTTGGCTATCTGTCTCGCAGGGGTGACTTGGGTGGCCATGGGGCACTCTGGGTCATTGGCGTAGTGCCCGGGTTTCTGGCAGCGGAAACATGTGACGGTCACCCGGTGTCCCCGTCTCCCAGGGGGCCCTGTTACTGGTGGGGGGGCGCCGGGAAAGGTGGAGGTGGTGTCTTTGGGGGGCTAGGCTGGGACTCCCTCGGCCCTCCCTGATTCCCTCCCCCTCTCTGGCGGGGTGGTCCCTGACTGGTTCGGGGGTACTCTCCTACCATGCCCCGGGAGACCCGGGTGTTGGTCCAGCGGTCGGCCTCCACGGCCAGCTTCCGGGGATCTGTGAGCTTGCTATCCAGCAGATGTTGACGTAGCTCTACGAAGCAGTTCGCAGCCAGATGTTCCCATAACATGAGGTCAGTGAGTTCGGCAAGGGTGGTGACTTTGCTGCCCTTGACCCACCCATCGAAGGCCCGGCTAAAAACGTTTACATACTCCACCCAGGTGGTGCCCGGGATCTTCCTGCAGTCCCGGAACCGTTGGCGGTACATTTCTGGGGTGAGGCCGTATCTTGTGAGGAGAGCCTCTTTCATGTGGCTGTAGGAGGTCTGCAGGGAGAGGGGTAGGTCGAGCAGGGTGTCCCTTCCTTCGCTCAGAAACCGTCCCCACAACCCCGCCCCCCAGTCCTTCTGTGGAATCCGATGGGAGGTCATGGCGACCTCGTAGGCCCGAAACCATTGCTGAATGTCATCGTTTTTATAATATTCTTTGACCACATCCTTGGGGATGTGGACCTTCTGTTCCGCTGGGGGGGCCGTCTCTCGGTTCCCCGAGGGCCTCCCGTCCTCATTTCGGGCCTTGAGCTCGAGTTCCTTTAAGCTCCGTTCGTGCTCCAGTTGGAGCTTTCTTCCTTCGTGCTCCCGTTGGAGCTTCTTTTCTTCCAGTTCGCCTTGTACACGCATTTGCTCTACTGCTAGCTTCTTCTCCGCTAACTTCAATTCGCCCTCGATTTTGAGTTTGGCTAACTCGAGTTCATGACTGCGGCTTCTCTCTCTGTCCGCGAGCTCTTCCGGGGATAGGCCCCCGTCTGGTACGATGTCTCGCACCTGATTGCTACTGCTTTCATTTTGGGGGGGTTCGGCTTCGTCGGGGCGCTCCCCAGTGCCTTCCGGGCGGGAGGCCCCGGTCTCCACCCAAGTTTTCAGTGCTTTCTGCAAGTCTTCCTTAGTGTTGAGGCCAGTGGTAGCGATTTTAAGTTCTTTGCAAAATTGTTTTAGCTCTTTGTGTGTGTATTCTTCCAGATGCTCCACCTGGAACACTCTGTTGGCGTTGGTTTCTGCGGAGCTCGTGGCGCTTCCTTCTGCCATCTTTGTTGGTCGTGCGTCCGTCGTTTACTGTACGATCTCTAGGTGATGGGCCCGAATCCCGTCGCTTGCCACCAATGTTAGACGGCGACCTCAGAGGAGCCCGGAAAGGGGTCCTGACTACCCTGAGACCCACCCTCAAAGTATCGTAGCCGGGCACTGGCGGGAGATTCCCCAGGGGGAGGACTCTCGCAACTAGGTTCGTACTACTGGCACCACACGACACAGAGGGACCACACTGGGTATTCTCAGAACAAGCTTTATCAAACAGGTATCACTGCAAATATGTACAAGGTGAGCACGGGCTCAAGAGTCTCGGAAAGGTAGGGGGTAGCGGGACTGTCTCTGGTAACGGTTCAAAGCAGGGACGTACCCGGCGCACAGCTCACAATCCTCGAGCGGGGGGATAAGTGGTCGGAGTTGGGGTCCGGCGGGACCGTGAGAGTCTGGGGGAGCCGCGAGTCACTCAGCAGGGCTCAGGTACAAGTTCGGAGGTCTTACGATCTTCAGGGAGCCGCGAGTCACTCAGCAGGGCTCAGGTACAAGTTCGGAGGTCTTACGATTTTCAGGGAGCCGCGAGTCACTCAGCAGGGCTCCGGTACAAGTTCGGAGGTCTTACGATCTTCAGGGAGCCGCGAGTCACTCAGCAGGGCTCAGGTACAAGTTCGGAGGTCTTACGATCTTCAGGGAGCCGCGAGTCACTCAGCAGGGCTCAGGTGAGTTCCAGTTCCAGGAGCCGCGACCACGTCAGCAGGCTTCTCGTTGTTCCAGCGTCGAATCTGCCGGACAGTCTCAGAGCACCCCTTGTTATAGGTCGACCCTGCTTTGATGTCCGGAGTCTGCGCAGGCAGGGGTCTTGTCACCTGGGGGCCGCTTGTCGGGGTTTCCTGCTATTGTCTTTTGATCCTTTCAGGGCCGGGTCGGGAGGAGTCCCAGACACCCAGCAGGCACGGAGCCAGCCCGCAGGGAGGCCGGAGGGCCGATCGAAACCCATCGTCCCAGGGGAGTTCAGAGGTGTGATAGAAACTGCTCCTCCCTCTCTCATCCCCTGGAAGCGTGATGTCCTCCAGCCGGAGTGGCGCCTCTAGGCCCGGGTCGCGCTGGGGCCGGGCGGCCATCTTGTTGCAGGGAGTGGGCACGCGGGCCCGGGGTGGCCGAAGGGAGAGAGGCCATGGACGGGGATGTCCGGAGTTGGCGCAGGTGTCCTGGTGGGAAAGGTCGGCTGGGCCGCGTGCTAGGGCTGCAGGCACCAGGTTTCGGTGGTGCGGGGGCCCGGAGGGCCATTCTACGAGGCCGGGTCCAACATATATGGCGGGGGACCACGGCTGACGGGGTTGACCGTTGTGGGCCCCCAGGAGGTTGGGGGTTGGAGGGGCACATGGGGGGTACCCATGTTACCCCCCTGCCTGTGCATGCACAACATGGCAGGCACCGCGCGGTGCCTGCCACATTGTGCATGCATATGCACAACATGAAGTTTTGGCATTGCGGCTGGTGGTGCTGAAAGCAGCGCCCACAGCAATGTGAAAAATGCGTGATGCGCCCGCCAGTGTGGTGGGCGCATCCTAATATCCCCACGTGACCGCCGCACATATGGCGGGCGGTCCTGTTTTCCTTCAGGAGGGCGGGCGGGCAAAGTCCGCCCGCCATCCTAATGATGCCCTATGTATTTTAATAATTTTAATATGTCTTAACTTGATGGAGCCCCCCTTGCATCCAATCTGTAGCACGACGATCCTCGTAAAGATGAAAGTTACGTTTACGCGGCAACGTCATGTCTTTCTGAAAAAATGAAAAAAGGACATTTTCACCCATTGACCTCAATGGAAAAGCATGGGAAATTTTTCAAACAATGTGTTTAAAAATGTAAATGTGCATAATAAATAACAGATTTATTTTTGTATATTATTTAAGTATTTTAACTATTTTTTGAATATTTTATTTGTATATTATAACAATATTCAAATATTAATAAAAATGTGTTATTAATTAATTACGTCTTGTATTTCTTTATTCATGTTATGTTATATTAATTTAGTATAAACAGTAGGCAATATTTTTTTAATTATTTACACAATAATCTCTCTTTTTTATTTTTTTAAATTTATAAATAGTATCTTTAATTATCGAATAGCTCTTTAAGGGGCCGATTCCAATTATGGAAAAAGGCTGTACGAATAGTCGTACGGAGCGTTTTCTCCGTACGACTCGTACCAGGTAAACTCATTCTACAAACTAGGAAGTACGATTCGTACAGAAAGCCTTTTTCTGTACGAATCGTACAAAAGACCATACAGCAAAAAAATACCCACTATTCCGATCCAGAACTGCTTGTACGCGACGTCCGCACGTATTTCAGCAGCGTTTTCCGGCCCAGCAAGTACAATTCGTACCGACGTCACTACGTACCTCACTGTGATTACGGGAGTGAAAAAGTGCCAGGAAAGCAGAACCTTATGACATGGAGCCCCGGTACGCGACGTACAGCCATGAACCCCATCGTACGTGTCATCCCGGTCCTCTTGGCCTACGACCTGGTGCACCGCACCCGACGCACATGCCGCAGAAGGTGAGAACAACATGCGTGCGTACGGTGCGTACCACACATACCCCTATGGCGCCATGACAACAGTGGTGGGGACCGTACCCATGCATGAATATGTGGGTACAGTGCGCACCCCTACGGCCCCATGAGTCCTCAGGTACAGACCGTACCCACGCATGAATGCGTGGGTACGGTGCGTACCATACGTACCCCTACGGCACCATGCCAACAGTGGTACGGACCGTACCCACGCATGAATACGTGGGTACGGTGCGCAACCCTACGGCCCCATGTGTCCTCAGGTACAGACCGTACCCACGCATGAATGCGTGGGTACGGCGGGTACGGTGCGTACCATACGTACCCCTACGGCACCATGCCAACAGTGGTACGGACCGTACCCATGCATGAATACGTGGGTACGGTACGTACCCCTACGGCCCCATGAGTACTCAGGTACGGACCGTACCCATGCATGAATGTGTGGGTACGGTGCATACCCCTACGGCCCCATGAGTACTCAGTTACGGACCGTACTCACGCATAAATGCGTGTGTACGGTGCGTACCCCTACGGCCCCATGATTAATCAGGTACGGACCGTACCCACGCATGAATGCGTGGGTACGGTGCGTACCCCTACGGCCACATGATTAATCAGGTACGGACCGTACCCACACATACATGCGTGGGTACGGTCCATACCACACATACCCCGTTACGGCAGGAGGGAATTTTGGATAAGAGGCGTACACATGCCAGGAATGTGGTCATAGAGGACTGGCCCAGCATGTTACCTACAAATTGTTGTGTGTGTAGGTCCTGGCCAGCAGTGTACAGCTCCAAGGGGGTGCGTGGGTGGGTGCAGAGGCCTCCCAGCGGTGTCCAGACATATGAGGGGTGGGTGTAGAGGACTACCAGCAGTGCCCAGACATTTGAGGGGTGGGCGCAGAGGCCTCCCAGCAGTGCCCAGACATATGAGGGGTGGGTGCATATCACTCCCAGCAGTGCCCAGACATATGAGGGGTGGGTGCAGAGGACTACCAGCAGTGCCCAGACATATGAGGGGTGGGTGCATATCACTCCCAGCAGTGCCCAGACACATGATGGGTGGGTGCAGAGGACTCCCAGCAGTGCCCAGACATATGAGGGGTGGGTGCAGAGGACTCCCAGCAGTGCCCCACTCCCAGGAGGATGGATGTCATTCACAAACTGCATGACACACCACATGTGGGTGTGAGGACATACAACACATGTATACCCACCCATGGCGGATGCCCCACAATACATACCCAGATTTAATGCCGACAGACTGTATAGTCATGGAAATGCATACTAAAATAAGTTAGCCAAGGGGAACACACACTGTCACGCACATCACAGGAGTGATGGGAATGTCCAAGTGCTGGTCCAGCCACCCAGATGATGTCTCTCATGTAAGGAATAGGGTTCACTGCGACTAGATACAATGCCCACAATTGTGAGTCAGGTGCCCAAATACCCTGCATTACACATGCCATTTGTGTGTTAGGCCGTGATTACACACATGCATAGTGCTGAAAAGGGCCAATTGGTCCCTGATGCCATTCCTACATACCCAAAACACAAGTACAGTGACTGGCAAGGATGGCACAGACAAGTCAGCAGGAGACATCGGTGAGCATGCATGGCCATTGTTGAAGGGATCCGTCATCAACAAAGGATATGTTGACATAGGTCAGCACAACAATTGTGCAACTGTTTGCAGGTGCCACAGAGGAAGGAACGCTTCCTGGGAAAATATCTCACAATCCAAAGGAACACACACTACCAATTAATATTTTCACAGACATTGAGATGGCACACAGATACCATGGCCCACGTCATGACCATCATACTAAAACATTACTCAGAACCCTAACACATTACCAGAACACCAACTTCATGGGCCTCATCACCAACATCAAGTACCTGAAATGCAATAGTGGGGAAACTAAAAGAAAAGGCTTTATTCAGCACACAAAAAAAAATGTTATAAAACACTATTTACAAAGGCCAATGGCCAGTCCATAGTTCGAGTCCAAGGGTGGATGTATGCGAGTGTGTCCACCCCTACTTTGCCTGCACAAAGTCACCTCAAGGGTTGTCGACCGGGGGGGCATCATCAGTGGGAGTACCAGGCACCGCAGGGGCAGGAGTGGGTTGGGTAGGTGTGGTGGGTGCAGGGCTGAACGTATCCACCACAGGGGGTGGGGCAGCGCCAAAGGTGGTGGTGAGCAGCTCGCTGCACACTGCTGCGAGGGCGTCCAGAGGAACCCCTGCACCGAAAGGAACACCAGGGCCAACGGAGGGGGGGGGTGTCCGAGGGATGGGGTGCAGCGCTCCTGGGGGAGGTGGTGGACATGGGAGGGACTCATCTCCCCTGGCCGGAGACTTCCTCAACCGCTTGTGGGGTGGTGTCACAGTGGGGCTGAGGGACAGACTAGCCATGAAGGTCTCTTTTGGTGACATTTTCCAGGGGAGCTAAGGGGAGTGGATTTGGAGGAAGTGGGTCGTGAGGACTGCAGACTCTGACTGTGACTGCATGTCTGCCGTTTGCCCCCAGACCCTGTGGGTGTGACTACATCCCCCTGAGTGTGCGTGCCAGGAGGTGTGCTCTGTGCCTTAGTTGGTGGTGTGCTGGATGTGTCTGTTGTGGTGTGTGCCTGTGACTGTCTGTGTGTGCTTTGGACAGGCATGGGAGAGGGCAGTGTGGATGGGTCTGGGGTAGGGCGGGGACGGAGCGCCGCAGGAGAGACACTGCTTCCATCAGTGAAGAGTCCATGGACCGCAGAAAACTGCGTTGCTCATTCATCGTTGATGACATGCCCTCCACGAACCACACCAACTGTGTGAGCAGTCTAGTGTGTTCATGGAGGACATGCAGCATCGATGCCTGACCAACCTGCAACTGGTGCAGTGTGTCCACAGGCTCTTCACTGAGGGCAGCAGGGGTGACAGGGACAGGGGCTGTGGTGCCTGGTCTGAAGGAGACACGGTGGGACCGTGCACGGACAGAAGGGACGGGAGCTACTGGGAGGGCGGAGATGGCAATGGAGGAGGGGGGTACAGATGGTGGGATGCTGCCAGATGTTGTTGCATCCTCCGTCTCCTCAAGGAAGTCAGCCTGGGACCCATCGGTGTTGTACATGCTCTCGCCTCCGGACAGGTCCTCCGACTGACTCCCCTCGCCCTCCGTGCCACTGTCTCCTGCTGACTCCACAGCACTGGTGGCACTGTCGCTGGGTCCCTCCTCAAGGTCCATGCCGGTGTCTCTCTCGCGTGTGGATGATGATGCTGTGAGCAAGGAGAAGAAACCAGAAAGCATCAGTCACCTGTATACATCTGACACATGAGCACACGAACAAAAGGTCACAGTGCATATCAGGCAATGCATCATGAGTAGTAAACACTGAAACAACCCGGGTCTTAAGCTGAGTAAAGATTCAACACTAACAGGCCAGAGTATTCCCCATTCCTAATCTGACAGCTCTATAAGAGAGAACCTCCTTAAACAGGACCCATCAATCACTTAAGGTGGTTAGTTGTTATCATCATTTGGGTCTGTGCTCTTCAACATGCCGAACCAGTTCCTGAAATAGCGATCTGGTCACTGAATGCAGGAGACAACTGAGTAATGCAAGATTCTATCATCCTATCAAGTTGGATCCCACTAAAAGACTCATGGCGACCATTAAGAATCCGGCAGATGAGGCCTTAGAACAAGGTTGGATCACTAGTCATGAGGCGCAGTTTCTTTACACAACGTACCCGATCACCCCATATTTCTATTTATTACCTAAAATACATAAGGGGGTTTTTCCTCCTCCGGGCAGACCCATAATTTCAGGGATAGGGTCTGTTCTTGAACCTCTATCTACTTTTGTAGATTTTTTCTTGAAACCTCTTGTGAGAACCATGCCCTCTTATGTAGAGGATACTAAAGATTTGTTACGCATCCTGGATGGGATGCCATTTGATGTCACCCAAGATCTTTTGGTGAGCTTTGACGTAGAGTCATTGTACACATGCATTCCGCAAGATGAGACACTATCCACTGTAAGAATGCTGCTGGAAGGTGTAGATTTGGAGAGCCCTACACCAGTGGACTTTATCATGTCATGTGCCACTATAGCCATGAAAGAAAACTTTTTCAAATTCGAGGAGGATCTCTTTTTACAAATCTCCGGTACATCTATGGGGAGCATTTTCGCACCTTCCCTAGCGAATCTGTATGTTCATCAGATCGAACAGACCGAGATCCTCTCAACAACAAATCCGTTTCTAGGTCATATTTTGACCTGGAAACGGTATATTGATGACATCTTGGTCATATGGAGAGGTTCCACCGATACGATTAAGAGTTTTCATTCCTGGCTGAACAGTAGGAATGAATTCCTGAAATTCACCTGCGAGTTTTCTCGAGAAAGCATATCCTTTTTGGATCTACGGATTGGCTCCAACAATGGAACTCTTAACACGGAACTCTACAGGAAACCGATGGCACGGAACTCCCTTTTACATTTTCAAAGTTATCATCCCAGAGCTCTTAGGGAGAACCTTCCATTCGGACAATTTCTTCGCATTCGTCGAAATTGTTCTGAGTTGTCCAAATATCGGGAACATGCTTCCCTTCTTTCCACACAACTACGAGAGAGACAGTATCCCACGAAGATCATTAAGACATCTATGAAAAGAGCTATACACAATCACAGAGAAGCTCTGCTTGAGAAAAGGACCCTTAGCCCCCTGGAAGACAACAAGAGAATCACTTGTGTTAACACTTACTGCAACTACTCGAATGCATTGAAAAAGAGTATTCTGAGAAACTGGAGAGTGCTCAAGATAGAGGGCAGCGTTCTACCTCCTCCCCTGTTTGCTTTCAAGAGGAGCTCTAACTTGAAAGACCAATTGGTGCATACACGTCCCAGGGTAATGAAAAGCCCCGACCGTACCACACTATGGGGTTTACCGCCGGTCATTGGTCATTTCCCGTGTGGGACGTGCTCAGTGTGCCCACAAACGTTCCACACAACTGAGGTAGATATCGGGACGAACAGACCTTGGTCTTTGAAGAGGCACACGAATTGTAACAGTGAGAGGGTGATCTACCTGATAAAATGCCCTTGCAACAAGAACTATGTGGGCATGACATCACGTAAGATTAAAGTGAGGATTTCGGAACACAAAAGCACCATCCGGTGCAAGAAAAGTGCAACCAAACTTACCAATCACTTTATAACAGCAGGTCACAAAGAGAATGAGTTACAGTGGGTCATTCTGGAACAACCACACATTCCACCACATATAACTGATATCCAAAAGTTCCTGCTACGCAGAGAACAAAGATGGGTGCACAGGTTACATTCAGATACTGAGGGTTTGAATGATGATATTCCTTGGCTGTTGCTGTAAGATAATGTTTTTACAGCCCTTCTGGGTTACGCATTAAACAGACGTAACGTTGCAACACAGACGATATCATAATGTACCAAGGGTATGGGGTATGTGCACTAGGTTGAGTGTTTCCCTTTATGATGCTGCACCCCTGAGACATTTGCCGTTTGTACGTTAGGCATCTAGAGTAGTTACTGTTCACACTCTGTATGCACTGATGAATTAGGCACTGCCTGACTTGGCTTTTTCCATGTATACATTTGTAAAGCAATAGACACTGACCGTGGTGTAGCCTGTATGGTTTCAATATTCTTTAGTGATCCTCAGCTTTTGAAACCGTGTTTTTGGTGTAGTTATTTACACTGTTTCTCATTGTTTCCATCGTATGGCAAGCGGTTCCCTCTTCTACTTTTGTAGATTTCAAGCGGCAGATGGTGCATGCAGTTTCAGATAGTGGCTGTATGCCACGCATGCGTAATGGAATCAAGCGATTGGGAGTAAGGATCGCCTCTCCTGCACATGCGCCTTTCCGTTATTTTTCGGGACAGGCACTAGCTTAGCCCCCTCTATCTCTTCTCTCACCTGCGATCACTTTGGTCCTAACTTGGATATATAGCGATTACAGATCCTACCGCCGACACCTCCGGTCTCAGTTCAAAGACCGCCCCGGGGTACCGACGGATAGGTGAGTCTTGGAGCATTGTTCTCTCGCTTTGCAACTGTGGGAATTTTTCGCTCCTTAAATTTAACTTTGTAATATACTGTTCCAAGTATATGTAACTAATGGGAAGTTCTTCAGTCCAACCTCTCTTATTTGTTGTTTTGGTTGCCTGTTAGCACATCCTTTGTTTTTTTTTTTTATGTTTGAAAGCTTTATTAGAGAAAAATAAGTATTACAATAAGGTGACATCAGCCAATATGAGAACAAAGGTATAAGATGGAACAAAGAAAGTAGAAGCAGCCAATATCACAATGAAAAACAAAGCATTTTAAATGATGGGAAGGGAAGGAGGGGGGGGAAGGGAGGAGAGAAGAAAACAAAAACATGGTATTGATCGTAGAGGATGGGTAAGCAATAATAGGAAATACAGTCAATGGCAATCAAAGGCAATCAAAAAGTACAGTAAAAGACCATCATATGAGTAAATGCATGAATAAAAAAGAAGTATGAAGAAGGTCAATATAAAGCTAAATAATAACAATATTGAGACTGAAAGATATCATGAAAAACTGCAGGCAAGAGTACATGTGTTCAGGGGGGCTTGAAATTATCTGAAGATAGTGGAGAGTAACTCTTTTTGGCGGATTGATCAAGGTATAGAGTAAGAGGTAGCCAGTAAAATTCAACATTTCGGGAGGGTTTACAGGAGGAAGCAAAGGCAACATCAAGTCTGTGTGAGTGACATACAAGATTCCACCAACAATTGAGAGACAATTTGTTCAGAGATTTCCAATTAGAGACAATATGCTGTAATGCCAGAGCCAGCATAAGGTCAAAAAGACCGCGAGAATGTGGGGGGAGGTCTAAATCCTCTGAAAGGCTACCAAGAAATACTAAAGAAGGAGAAAATTGAATAGAGAGGTTGAAAATGCGAGAAAGACGAGAGAATAGCTGAGACCAGAAAATACGAGTTGAAGGACAGAAGAAGAAGAGGTGGAAAAGATCTGCAGAAGGGGCATTACAGGTCCAACAGTTAGATACAGCATCAGGTTGAAAGCGGGAGATAGAAAGAGGAGAAAGGTATAGTCTGTGGTAAAAGAAAAATAGGGATTGAGTGAGAGAAGCAGTACGGGAAATCTTCAAGGATCGAGCCCATATTTTGTCCCAGAGAGAAGTCGGCCATGAAGAATGTAAGTCTTTCTCCCAGGACAATTCTAATTTTGATTTGAGACGATCTGGATTGGGGGCTGAAAAGTACCGGTAAATGATGGAAGCTTTAGGAGTTGTAGAAAGGACAGTGAGTAGAGAGGAAGATGAGGTAGGTAGGTCTTCAGAGGGGAGAGAGTAATAACGATCTAGAATGGTTTCCATAAGGATAGGGAATTTCTTTGCAAAAGAAGGAGGGCAGTGGAATTGAGACCGAAATGCAGGAAACGAGCAAGGGGATGACCCATCAAAAAGATGACGTATCCAAATGATACCTTTCGCTCTCCATGAGGGCCATGCAATAGGTCGGTTATTAATTAATAGAAGTGAATTGTACCATATAGGCAATAGTAGGAAGGATTCCTGTGTGACTGAGGAAGGTGAAACTAAAGGGCGCAGAAGAGAAGAAGTATGCTTGAATAAAAGGGGATTAAGGCATGGGGCTTTAGAGGTAAAACGAATTACTTCTTGGAAAGAGTACGGAAGCAGTAGTTCCTGTTCAACAGAAAGCCAGAGGGGAGAAAAAGGGGAGGGTTCCTGAGATAACCAGCGGGAAGCCTGTCGAAGGGAAAAGGACTTATGATAGAGGCGAAAGTCTGGAAAGTTGGTACCACCATTAAGTTTAGATTTACGTAAGTTGGAAAGCGATATGCGGGCTTTTTTCTGCTTCCAAAGAAATTTGGACAACGTAGAATCAATGCGACGGAAATAGGAGTTTGGGATACGAAGTGGGAGCATGGATAATAAGTAGATCAAAATAGGGGCAATCATCATTCTGATGGAGTCAAGACGGCCCCACCATGAAAGAAATAGTGGATTCCAAGAGGTGAGTAATGAGTCTATCCTAGATATGACTGCATTCATGTTGAGTTGAATGGAGGAGGATATAGAGCCAGAAAAAAGAACGCCGAGATATTTAATTTTTGTAGAATTCCAAGCAAAGCCAGTAGCCGTGAAAAAGTGGGGGAGACAAAGTTTGGTTAAAGGAAGAATCTCTGTTTTGTCCGAGTTTATTTTGTAACCGGAGACCAAGGAGAATTTCTGAAATTCGTTTAGTAATGCGGGGACTGAGGTAGGCGGGTCAGAAATAAATAAAAGAATATCGTCAGCATATGCAGACAATTTAAGATGACGTTTACCGTACGGGAAGCCAGAGATGGATGGATTATTGCGTATGGAGGTAAGGAAAGGTTCAAGCGCTAAAATAAATAAAAGAGGTGATAAGGGACAGCCCTGACGAACACCACGTTGAAGTGTGAATGGGGAAGTGAGTTGACCATTAACGAGAACAGACGCTTTGGGCATAGAATATATCAAAGAAATATAAGATATGAATTTAGGGTTAAAGCCGTGCCATTTCAAGGAGGCCAGAAGAAAAGACCAGTCAACCCGGTCAAAGGCTTTCTCAGCATCTACTGAAATGGCTGCAAGGGGAATCGATAGTGAAGGGGCTTTGCTTAAAACATTAAGAAAGAGTCTAGAATTATCCGAGGTCAAGCGGCCCTTAACAAAGCCGCATTGTTCTTTCCCTATAAGATGTGGTAGGAGCGGGTCAAGGCGAAGGGCTAATAGTTTCGCAAAAATTTTATAGTCAACATTAACTAGAGATATAGGTCGATAATTTTTACAGAACTTAGGGTCTCTACCATCTTTAGGGATAAGGCATATGGTAGCGTCCTGAAAAGAGCCTTGGGCTGATCCAGTAGAACAAAAAGACTGAAATAGAGATAGAAGGTGGGGTAAAAGAAGGTCTGAGAAATGTAGGTAGAATTCAACTGGGAAGCCATCCGGTCCTGGGGTTTTCCCCTTAGTGAGGGAGGATAGAGCAGAGGACAGTTCCGAAATCGTAAGGTCAGAATCAACAGCCGAAATATTAAGGTGGGAAGTATCTGGTTGAGGTATGTTGTCAAAGTAGGATTGAATAAGCTCTGGGGCGGGAGGGTTTTCCGGAGTATATAAAGTTTCATAAAAAGAGTGGAATTGTTCCAAAATTTCTGCATTGGTATGAAGAAGTACATTAGAGGGGGAATAAATAGAATCAATATTAGTACGTTCTTTACGAGATTTTAAATAATTAGCTAACAGTTTACCTGATTTATTTCTACCTCCATAAAATCGCGCGCTGCTCCGGAGAAGAAAAGAGGAGGCAGAGTCTGTGGTAAGTTTGTTAAAGGCAATCTTAGCCTTAAGCAATTCAGGAGACATAATCTTATCAGAGGAAGTATAGAATTGACGTTCCAGAGATTTAATATGTGCAAGGGTGACTTTACGCTTTTGAAGGAATTTTTTCTTTTTTTTAGAGACAAAATCAATAATAAAACCTCGGGCTGTGGCCTTGAAGGAATCCCAAAGAGTATGAGGTGGGGTATCAGGCGTAGAGTTAAGATGAAAAAATTCAGAAGCAAAAGTACGAAAAGAGGAGGAAAAAAGAGGATCAGTAAGAAGAGAAGGGTTGAAGCGCCAGCGAGAAGATTTAGGAGTAGGAGGAAGAAGGTCAAAAACAGTAATAATAGGAGCATGGTCAGAGATAACAATCGGTTCAATAGAGGAAGAAATAAGGTGTTGAGAAAGAGATGAAGAGAGAAAGATATAGTCTAAGCGGGAGAAGGAAGCATGAGGAGGAGAGAAGAAGGAAAAATCCATAACGTCTGGGTGAGTGAGTCTCCATGAGTCTACCAAATGAGTTTGGGTGATAGTGTCAAGGAATTGTTTATGAGGTTTATGAGGAGAAAAACGAACAGAGGATCTTCGGTCTAAAAATGGGTCAATGATCTGGTTACAGTCTCCACCCAATAGAAAAGCATCATCTTTACGCTGAATACATTTTGCTGTAATGGAGGGCCAAAAAGAGGAGTCAAAACATGTGGGACCGTAAACATTGAGTATCGTAAGTGGAATATTGTTAATTAGTAGTTTAGCTAAGACCCAGCGTCCCTCGTCATCCTTTTCTTCTAGAACTACTTTACACTGGAGACGCTTATGAATCAAAATGGCTACTCCATTCTTTTTTTGGGAAGCAGAAGAAAATAAAACAGTTCCAACCCATAATCGCTTTAGCTTTAAAGATTCGATGTCAGATAGGTGAGTTTCTTGGATAAGGACGATATCTGGATTGTAAGAGGAAAGGTGGGAGAGTACTCTTTGCCTTTTGATAGGGTGATTAAATCCTTTCACATTCCATGAAACAACTTTGAAGATGAAAGCTTACTAAACTGATCTAAATCAAGATTTGCAAAAACATACTGTACATGTAATAATAATTCAAACTGTATAGAAGTATTAACCATAAAACTCTTCAAAAAGGAAGAAGGAAGAACAGGTAGAAAAGGGAGAAGAAAAAGGAAAAGGGAGGAGGGGAGGGATGGGAAAAGGGAAGGGAGACCAGTGGGGAAGGAAGAAGGAAGAGAAGAGAGAATGCATAGAAGACAGTACAAATCCAGAAGGATGACTGCGTTAAACATACCTGAAAGAGAAAAAATACACATGGGGAAGGTGGGGAGGTGATGATGCTTTACAAGACGTACGGACCAGGATCAGGAGGAGAACCACATCGAGACCGCACAAAAGGAACATGGAATGGGACAAGGTGTTGAGAGGAGTATCCGATACATATCCGTCTGGGGAGGAAAAAAGGGAAAAATGTTAACATACATAACATGTAGACGGAAAAATAGAAGTCCAGAGAGTAGAAAAAGAAAAAAGAGGGATATATAGGAGATGCCAGAAACAGATAAAGGAGAGAAGAGATACGAATAGAGAGTGTAAGAACTGAGATGAGAAATAAGGAGAATACACGAAGTCAAAGACAAGCCATTAGGAAGACAAACAAGTTAAGCAATAAAAGTCCAATTTCAGCCACTGGTCGAAGCAGAAGAGGAGGCGTCCATCCCTTCTCCACTGTGTAGAAGAAGAAAGTTCCTTAATTCTCCAGGTTCCTGAAATGACCAAGTCTTTTCTCGATAGGTGACTCTGAGAGTACAAGGATGAAACAAGCCATATCTTGCTCCCAAGGCGCGCAGAGAGGGACGCATAGCCAGAAATTCTTTACGTCTGGAGGCGGTGACATTAGAGACATCTTGAGATAGATATACTCGTTGACCTTGCCAAGACACTTGTTTTTTACTCCTCGCGGCTGAGAGAATCAATAAAAGATCTGTGTATTTCAGAAATAAAATAATGACTCCACGAGGTTTTGAGGAGGAGCCCGTTCTGGCACCTAGTCTATGGGCTCTTTGTATACTAATGGAGGTGGAAGGTGGTAGGTCCAGAAGTTTCGACAAGAAAGTGGTGAAGAAAGTTACTGGATTATCCCCCTCAAGATTTTCCGGCAAATTGTAAATACGGAGGTTATTCCTCCTATTTCGATTTTCCAAATCCTCTGTATGCTTTTGGAGTGAGAGGACCGTTTTTTCTAAAGAGTCTATACGTTGTGTGTTGGACTGAACTTCAGGAAGGTGCTGTTCAACAGTAGAAAGACGGGCATCCATATTTTCCCATTTATCTTTTAAAAGCTGCATATCTGTACTCGTCTTTTCAATAAATGGGCGCAGCGCACGCAATTCCTCTAGAATTTGGTCAATAGAAGAATGAGAAGGATTGTCTTCTGGTGTAGGAGAATTTTGCTTGAGGCGCTTGCCCGCCGGAGCGGGTGGAGAAGACTTACTGGTGTTAGTATGAGCCAATGATGATTTTGGAGTCGTCATTTTCGCAGATACAGTGGCTCTATTTGTACCAGAAGAAGATGCACCTGAAGTACTCCTCGATGGTATGAAGACAAATTTAGGTTTGCGTAAGTTGACCATAGAAAGGAATGAACGTGCGACAATATAGTCTCAATTCCCTGTGAGAAGACTAAAGGTGCATGTGAAATGTTCCAGAAATATCTCCAAAAAGAGGGAGAAGCACCCAGACGTAACTCAGTGGAAAAGGCGACAGAGAATTAGAGTATGCTAAATAATGAGTACAAAAAGGGGAGAATGACTAAAATGGAAGCACAGGAAGGAGCATCCTGAAGTAGCTGAGGCGCAGGAGAAACGGGCAAAAAGTCTCAGAGAACGTTGTTATCATAGCGCCATGAGGAGGAAATTTAGGATAAAAAGTATTTCAGAGCAGTGAGCATGTTAGGGCGGGAAACATCCAGTTGTCAGGGGTGAAGCGCCGTAAAACTGCGTATTTGGACGTTTCCTCTAATGTGGAGGAGGAGAGAAAAAACGCAGTAAAGGTGTCTTGCACAATATATATAAGTCTCACCCCTGAAGTGAAGTCGGTGTCTGAAAGTTCATTGGTGTCCAGTGGCACGTCGTGTAGTGACAGCTCCTGTGAGCAGAGGCTCCGATGCTCGAAAGAGCTTCAAAATGGCGGCTCCGTGAGGGGCAGGGAATTCATCGCGGAGAGGGGCGAAAACGGCTCCACAAGCGATGAAAAGCTGCTCCGCCGATTTCGCTAGTGTTCCGCCAGCCAAATCCGGCAACGGCGCTCAGTAGCGGTCCCGTTTACATCGGGAAAAAACGCCGTGAGGTGGTCGATGCGGCGGAGCTCCGTACCTAGCCGGCCATCTTGCGCGGCATCCAAGCCACGCCCCCAGCACATCCTTTGTTTTGAACGTTTGGATGCTTGGAGGCTTTGACTTGGTCTCTATGTTGACCTGTATAAATTATCAACATTAAGAATATAGCGGCACTGTTGCGCACACTTATCCTTTTCATACTTATGGACAGTTTTGTCCTGTTTTTTCACATTTCTCCACATTGTACATAATGTACTTTTAAACTTCCACTGATTCTTGGTGGTGTTAATGACCATGTTGCCATTCACAACTTTACATGGGTGTTTTTTCATTTTCTCAAGCCATGCTTAAAGAGGAGAGTTTTTTCAGGTGTAACAATGTGCAACCTGTTTTCTCTTTCTCCCACTGTTTCTTCTGATTTAGAGCGGGGCCCCTTTCCCTGAGTTGAGACCAGGTTGAGGTGAGGGCAACACCCAATTTATATGGGTAAGTGCAATTCAATTTACTGTATTGAATGCTTCACAGCATTACTATATGCGTGTTTCAGAGTCATTTAGAATTAATGACTCTTGGCTGAGTTTTCCTTTTTAGACACTAGGTTATTTGTATTTCTCAAATTCTTTTTTTGTCTGCAGGTACCCGGTTTTGATTGCTTCTGAACTGACCGGTGCGGTAGGAATATTTTATTCACACAAACTCCCTTTTGGATTTCTTTTTTCACGTTTTCACATTGAACCACAGCAGTATCATAGGTCCTGATGAAAGCCCTGATACTTTACGATCTAGAATGGGCAGAAACATGTTGACCGTTCGCTATGGACATTAGCATAATGACAAACTTATTTATGCTGGATTGCCATATTGCTTTTTAAATATGACAAGGGTTCTCTATCAATAAAGAACTTTTGAGCACCCCTAGCCATTTTTAGTTCACACTATTTTTATTTAATACTGCTGACTTTAGGATCTCCTTCATTGATCTATGGGTACAATGTTATCCCTGATAAAATCTTTGGGAGATCTGACGACAACCCTCTTTTGTCGCGTCTTCTTTGCACGTGACCAGATCGCTATTTCAGGAACTGGTTCGGCATGTTGAAGAGCACAGACCCAAATGATGATAAAAACTAACCACCTTAAGTGATTGATGGGTCCTGTTTAATGAGGTTCTCTCTTATAGAGCTGTCAGATTAAGAATGGGGAATACTCTGGCCTGTTAGTGTTGAATCTTTACTCAGCTTAAGACCCGGGTTGTTTCAGTGTTTACTATATGTTCTCTAGGGGAAACACAACCTGCTGGTCTATTTTTTAAAAAAAAATAATTTTTCCCTTGGACCTCCCCCCCACATTGATATGTGTTATTAATGCATCATGAGTAACAGCTGGATTACTCCGCACATATGTAAGCCCTGTACTGCCCAGTTGGTAGACCCACCATGCCACTTTTTACACCAGGAAACTCAATACACAAAAGGCCACAACTTGAATGAGCAATAAACTGAGAAGCTAGTGTCTGCGAACCGGTGAGCACAGCAATACAATGAAGTCATGACACCTCGTGTTTACCCTGAAAGAAACAGGAGTGGTGCACTCAAGGTTAACTAACACACCTCAATACTCAAGGTGTCACCACACTCAGAGACCTGTAAGTAGGGGTGGGCGGAATTTGCGTAATCGCGTTACGCAAATCTCCGCGAAACGGTAAAAAATCTCCGCGAACACGCAGAAATTCCGCGAACGCGCGGAATTGCTTGTTCGCGATACTTTTTTCCTGTTCGCGATCGCTGTTTGCGGGCTCGGGGTGAAATATCTCACGAACACGCATATTGAGAACGCGAACAAGCAAAAAATTTCGCGAAGTCGCGGAACGCAGATTTTTGGCCAATTTCGCGTTCTCCGCGGAACGCGAAATTACCCAAATTCCGCAAATTCCGCGAACGGAACAGAATTTACCGCCCAGGCCTACCTGTAAGTCCCTTGGAACACAAAATGAACAAATGTTGGTACCTTGGGACTCACTCAACTTCAACCAATCTACATGTTTGGGATGTGCCAATTGGCCATTTTGCAAAAAGAACACTAATGTGCCTGCATGCAAGATGTTCCACAAGGCAGTGCACACAAAAGTACATTGACACTGTCATTGAAGAAGCTGGCACCTTTTCGGAGGAGCCACTCTTAGAAATAGATTGTGTTGCAGGAAGTACATATACATGGGCCCACGGAGGTCTGGACGTCTTGACACTCGTTAGTTTGTATCACCGACAACTAATGAGTCTCACAAAATCAAGACCACCGTGGGCACATTTTTATGAAGAATCTGTGACAACATTTATTTATAACAGTGGCTTCATTGAAAATGTAATGCACAATGTAAGTAGGAAAAGCTTCCAGACTTACGGGGGGCCGAGAGGAACTAAAGAGGGGAGTGCACCCTCCCGTGTTTTAACACTGCTTTACCACAAAGTACTCCCCACTACCCACTCGCTAATGAGTAGTTGGATCCATTTGAACAATCCTGGAATTCTGATGGTGTGGAGATCCCTACGTGAAGTCACTATAGGACACCACTATTGAGTGGGGAAGGAGGCAAATCCTTTTGTTTTATATTCCCTCACACACCCTAGTGGTGTCATGCTTCATCATAGGGACACCCCGACGCCTAGAAGTCAGGGTGGGCTCAACCGTCTTTCAGGGAGCTCTTAGGAAGATATTTTTGGCCAGGGGGATAAAGACTAAAAGCCCACCAACAGATCCCAGTTTCCCTTTATTCTTGGATCTGCTGGGAGTGATAATAGAATACAAAGTAAGGGTCAGTAGGGATATTATGGTCATAAGACCCTATAGCCAACATGTTTCAGTCCTTGTAAGCCCCATAAAGGGTGCTGGACTTTCTTCAGGGCGGAGTAATGTGCCCCCTGGTATGAGTAATAAAGAGAATTTCCCTATACTACTTGTTATAAGGGCAGCTAGCGCTCCCTATTGATTTTTTAAGACAAATTAGTCTCACGTGATCACTCTAATCTAGGAAGAGAAAAAGAAAGAGAAAAGAAAAGAAAGAATATATACCACACGTTGTATATAGAGTTCTAGGTTGTTCATATCTACATGCGTTCGTGTTCACTGAACTGTGGTGAACAGTTTTCCCACCACGCACGCGGAGGTGGCGAGTGAAAACACACTTCGTTTATCAAACGCTTGTGTTTGTATTATGCCCATTGTAGTGGCGTCATTATGCCGCATCCTATCACCTTTCACTCTTAGGTGTGCGTTGTTGATATTGATCCAACACCCGTGCCATTCCCTCATAATCAAACTTGTAGCTTTAAAAATCGCCATATCTTTCGGAAGTGTAATAACGTATTCGCATGCTCTCACTTCATGCTCATTCGTATATATACCTTTCACTCTCTCTCTCATTCATCCTTACCCCATTTTGGAAGGGGTTTCAACTCCTAGTGGAGAACCAACGTTCATTCCATGACAGTGTCAATGTAGTTTTGTGTGCACTGCCTTGTGCGACATATTGCATGCAGGCACATTAGTGTTCTTAACACAAATCAACTAATTTCCACATGTGAAACATGAACAACTGTTGACAAGTGCTGTGAGTGCCAAGTTAAAAATCATGAAGAGTAACAACTTGAATCATGTCAGTTGTCACCAGGCCATCCGTCACCTGATTACACAGTTAGCTACACATATGACCTACTGCCTGTCATCTGGAGTGGCACCCATGTCCACACCCAGGACAATGCATAAGCTAATGGGCCTGCAATTGGGTGATAAAAAAGGCCAGCTGTACTGTGGGGACACCCTCATGGCAAGCCTGAATGTACACACAGATGTCAGCACACACAGTCCAAACTGTGTTGCATCTGAACCACACACGTGCCAAAAATGTATGAGCAGGATTCTTGTTGGTAAAAAAATGACACAGGCACGTACATTGAGCACTGCCCAGCATCACAAGGGCACTGCCCAGTGTATTTTAGTACAGGCAATTCTCCCACACAAGTCAGACCTGCCACTGAAAAATCAGAGTTGCACATGTATGCCTCTCCCGCACCCCCCCTCCCCCAATACCTGAGTCTTTGTGATTTATACAGATCAAGAAGTGACACCTCTTATTCAGGGTTACAACAACTGTGTTTGCAAAATTGCTTCATTGACACCACATCACCTCGTGGGGCTGACAACACATATTTGTGACAAACAACCATCAACAGATTGTTGTGAATAGCCACACAGGCACTGCCCAGTGTGAGTATGCACAAGCAAAATGTTGTATCCCTGTCCAGTGGACACATGTAGCACACATTAACCAAATAAAAGTAGGGCAGGGAACAATGCCACAGAGGCAGACCTATGCAGCACACACAGAGAATGTGCACAGTGTTGGATGACATACATGATTAGGAGGCCAGGGTGTCTCAGGGGACTGTAGTGGGCACACTGCTCCATGGTCCTGGACTGAGCTGACTCTACCATGTACAACCGTCATGGCACTATGCATATCTCACACTCATGCACATCATGTCTGAGGCCACAACATTGCACATGCATGCTGCAAGAGTGTTCAGTTGAAAGCTCACACTCCTATGTTGAGAATCAGCATCAGTGACAACAACTATGGACCCCCTATATAGTGAACAGGTCATGGCACAGGCAAGGTACCGACACAAGTCACAGACCACCCTCCCACATGATGCAGAAAGCAATGTGCACTTAGATGTACTGGCACCCTAGATGACCATGTGCAAATGTGATTACACACACACCAGGGGACACATGTAAAGGAGAGGAAGGGATGAAAAAGATCCCCAGGTGACATTTTGAAAGAGAAAATGCACTGCACATATGAAGTCTGGGAGTGTATTCATGCAAAATAGCACTTCCTAAAGCTGGCGACACATAACACAACAAAAAGCCATGTACCTACCCCCTCCTTGCTGCAGTCCCTCCTCTAACTGCCTATCGAGGTCAGGGAAGACCACCGCCAGGACACGTTTCATGTGGGGGGTCAGGTGTCTTCGCCCGCCGTGGTGGCGAGGTGGAGAGAGCTTGAGCTGGACCCGGGCGATCCGCCGGGTCCAGCACCGGATGTCCTGCCACCTCTTGCGGACCTGGGCCAGCTGCCGATCATGCCCCCCCCCGCAGTCCTCACGGCCCTGACGACATTGGTGCAGATGACCCCCTTCTCGTAGGCAGTTACCTGTCAGGATGACAAAGTGACACAACATCAATACACCTGCTCCATGTCCCAGAAACACACATCAGAACATCTTTGAAATATTGAACAGGGCATATGATGCTGACAGGAATAGCCTCATTCACAACATGCAAGTGGCCTGTGTGCAAGCGCCAATGCAGTACATGGCATTGAAAGTCTACAGGTGGCATGAGGGGTGCAAAACACTCAATGAACATGCCACACACTGTGCAGCACATGCAACAGCAGGCTGATGGGCAGCACGTGCCATGCAGTCACATGTCCCATTCCACTGACGCACCCTCAGCAGACTAGACAGACACACCCAGCCACTGATCACTGGCCTGTCATTGACTACAGCGTTTACAACCCTCACTCTGCACATGTGCCATCTGCCAGGGGGGAGTCACAGGTGTCGTGCCAGCTCTGCAAGTCAGACACAAAGCACGGCTGCCTTATATCTGTCTTTCTGAGGGGCATTCATTTTGAGGAGTACATAGTGATTGGTCTGAATCATTTGCATCTTACGTTTACTCCAAGCCCTTTAAACATACACCAGTGACAGCATTTGCATCGTTCAAATTTAGAGCATCATGTCAAGTCAACAACCACTTTGCAACATTGTATTTTGTGGCCAACTGACTTTTCCAGGACACCTGCTGGAACAATTTGAAGAGAAAACTCGGTATCCATGGCAACCTGCATGCATTTAGGGCCTAATACCTGTCCCTTATGTGTCCCCTATGTAAAATTGAAAGCCACACACAGTTACGGTGCGTTTCACGCGTACCCCTATGGCACCAGTTGCACAGTGTGTTTGACACGTATGTGTAGGCACTGGTAGTACACGTATGTGTACTACCAGTGCCTACACGTACCTGTACACGTACCTGTACGCACCAGTTGGACACGTACGTGTACAACTGGTGCATACACGTACCTGTACACGTACGTGTATGCACCAGTTGGACACGTACGTGTACTACCAGTGCCTACACGTACCTGTACCTGTACACGTACATGTACGCACCAGTTCTATACATACGTGTAATACCAGTGCCTACACGTACGAGTACAACTAGTGCATACACGTACGTGTACAAGTACGTGTACGCCATGGTAGTACACGTACGTGTAGGCACTGGTAGTGCACGTATGTGTACAACTGGTGCATACACGTACATGTACAGGTACGTGTAGGCACTGGTAGTACACGTATGTGTACAACTGGTGAGTACACGTACGTTTACAAGTACGTGTACGCACCAGTTGTACTTGTACGTGTACTACCAGTGCCTACACTTACATGTACGCACCAGTTTAACACGTACATGTAATATTAGTGCCTACACGTACGTGTACTACCAGTGCCTACACGTATGAGTACAACTAGTGCGTACACATATGTGTACAGGTACGTGTAGGCACTGGTAGTACACGTACGTGTAGGCACTGGTAGTACATGTACGTGTACAACTGGTACGTACGTGTACGTGTACAAGTACGTGTACGCCATGGTAGTACACATACGTGTAGGCACTGGTAGTACACGTACGTGTACAACTGGTGCATAAACGTACGTGTACAATTACGTGTATGCCATGGTAGTACATGTTCGTGTACGCACCATTTGTACACGTACGTGTACTACCAGTGCCTACACGTATGTGTACTACCAGTGCCTACACGTGCAAGTACAAGTAGTGCGTACACATACGTGTACAAGTACGTGTACGCCATGGTAGTACACGTACGTGTACAACTGGTGCATACACGTACATGTACAGGTATGTGTAGGCACTGGTAGTACACGTACGTGTACAACTGGTGAGTACACGTGCGTGTACAAGTATGTGTACGCCATGGTAGTACACGTACGTGTAGGCACTGGTAGTACACGTACGTGTACAACTGGTGCTTACACGTACGTGTACAGGTACGCGTAGGCACTGGTAGTACACGTACGTGTACGCACCAGTTGTACACACCAGTTGTACACTTGCGTGTACTACCAGTGCCTACACGTACGTGTGCTACCATGGCGTACACGTACTTGTACATGTAAATGTACGCACCAGTTGTACTCGTATGTGTACTACCAGTGCCTACATGTACCTGTACACATACGTGTATGCACCAGTTGTACACGTACTACCAGTGCCTACACGTACGTGTACTACCAGTGCCTACACGTACGAGTACAAGTACAACTGGTGCGTACACGTACGTGTACAAGTATGTGTACACCATGGTAGTACATGTATGTGTAGGCACTGGTAGTACACGTACATATACAACTGGTGCATACACATACGTGTACAAGTACGTGTACGCCATGGTAGTATACGTACGTGTATGCACCAGTTTTACATGTACGTGTACTACCAGTGCCTACATGTACGTGTACTACCAGTGCCTACACGTACGAGTACAACTAGTGTGTATACTTACGTGTACGCACCAGTTTAACACGTACATGTAATATTAGTGCCTACACGTACGTGTACTACCAGTGCCTACACGTATGAGTACAACTAGTGCGTACACATATGTGTACAGGTACGTGTAGGCACTGGTAGTACACGTACGTGTAGGCACTGGTAGTACACGTACGTGTACAACTGGTGCGTACACGTACGTGTACAAGTACGTGTACGCCATGGTAGTACACATACGTGTAGGCACTGGTAGTACACGTACGTGTACAACTGGTGCATACATGTACGTGTACAAGTACGTGTATGCCATGGTAGTACATGTTCGTGTACGCACCATTTGTACACGTACGTGTACTACCAGTGCCTACACGTACATGTACGCACCAGTTCTACACATACGTGTAATACCAGTGCCTACACGTACGAGTACAACTAGTGCATACACGTACGTGTACAAGTACGTGTGCGCCATGGTAGTACACGTACGTGTAGGCACTGGTAGTACACGTATGTGTATAACTGGTACGTACACGTACGTGTACAAGTATGTGTACGCCATGGTAGTACACGTACGTGTACGCACCAGTTGTACACACCAGTTGTACACTTGCGTGTACTACCAGTGCCTACACGTACATGTGCTACCATGGCGTACACGTACTTGTACATGTACATGTACGCACCAGTTGTACTCGTATGTGTACTACCAGTGCCTACACGTACCTGTACACGTACGTGTACGCACCAGTTGTACACGTACGTGTACTACCAGTGCCTACACGTATGTGTACCACCAGTGCCTACACGTACGAGTACAAGTACAACTAGTGCGTACACGTACGTGTACAGGTACGTGTAGGCACTGGTAGTACACGTACGTGTAGGCACTGGTAGTACACGTACGTGTACAACTGGTGCATACACGTACGTGTACAAGTATGTGTACACCATGGTAGTACACGTACGTGTAGGCACTGGTAATACACATACATGTACAACAGGTGCGTACATATACGTGTACAAGTACGTGTACGCCATGGTAGTATACTACCAGTGCCTACACGTATGTGTACTACCAGTGCCTACACGTGCAAGTACAAGTAGTGCGTACACATACATGTACAAGTACGTGTACGCCATGGTAGTACACATACGTGTACAACTGGTGCATACACGTACATGTACAGGTACGTGTAGGCACTGGTAGTACACGTACGTGTACAACTGGTGAGTACACGTGCGTGTACAAGTACGTGTACGCCATGGTAGTACACGTACGTGTAGGCACTGGTAGTACACGTACGTGTACAACTGGTGCTTACACGTACGTGTACAGGTACGCGTAGGCACTGGTAGTACACGTACGTGTACGCACCAGTTGTACACACCAGTTGTACACTTGCGTGTACTACCAGTGCCTACACGTACGTGTGCTACCATGGCGTACACGTACTTGTACATGTACATGTACGCACCAGTTGTACTCGTATGTGTACTACCAGTGCCTACACGTACCTGTACACATACGTGTATGCACCAGTTGTACACGTACGTGTACTACCAGTGCCTACACGTACGTGTACTACCAGTGCCTACACGTACGAGTACAAGTACAACTAGTGCGTACACGTACGTGTACAGGTACGTGTAGGCACTGGTAGTACACCTACGTGTAAGCACTGGTAGTACACGTACGTGTACAACTGGTGCGTACACGTACGTGTACAAGTATGTGTACACCATGGTAGTACATGTATGTGTAGGCACTGGTAGTACACGTACATATACAACTGGTGCATACACATACGTGTACAAGTACGTGTACGCCATGGTAGTATACGTACGTGTATGCACCAGTTTTACATGTACGTGTACTACCAGTGCCTACATGTACGTGTACTACCAGTGCCTACACATACGAGTACAACTAGTATGTATACTTACGTGTACGTGTACAAGTACGTGTACACCATGGTAGTACAAATACGTGTAGGCACTGGTAGTACACGTACGTGTACAACTGGTGCATACACGTATGTGTACAAGTACGTGTAGGCACTGGTAGTACACGTACGTGTACAACTGTACGTGTACAACTGGTGCGTACACGTACGTGTACAACTGGTGTGTACACGTACGTGTACAAGTACATGTACGTCATGGTAGTACACGTACGTGTATGCACCAGTTGTACATGTACGTGTACTACCAGTGCCTACACGTACGTGTAGTACCAGTGCCTACACGTACGTGTACTACCATGGCGTACACGTACTTGTAATTGTTCGTGTACGCACCAGTTGTACTCGTACGTGTACTACCAGTGCCTACACTTACATGTACGCACCAGTTTAACATGTACATGTACTATTAGTGCCTACACGTACGTGCACTACCAGTGCCTACACGTATGAGTACAACAAGTGCGTACACGTATGTGTACAGGTACGTGTAGGCACTGGTAGTACACGTACGTGTAGGCACTGGTAGTACATGTACGTGTACAACTGGTACGTACACGTACGTGTACAAGTACGTGTACGCCATGGTAGTACACGTACGTGTAGGCACTGGTAGTACACGTACGTGTACAACTGGTGCATACATGTACGTGTACAAGTACGTGTATGCCATGGTAGTACACGTACATGTACGCACCAGTTGTACACGTACGTGTACTACCAGTGCCTACACGTATGTGTACTACCAGTGCCTACACGTACAAGTACAAGTAGTGCGTACACATACGTGTACAAGTACGTGTACGCCATGGTAGTACAAATACGTGTAGGCACTGGTAGTACACGTACGTGTACAACTGGTGCATACACGTATGTGTACAAGTACGTGTAGGCACTGGTAGTACACGTACGTGTACAACTGTACGTGTACAACTGGTGCGTACACGTACGTGTACAACTGGTGCTTACACGTACGTGTACAGGTACGCGTAGGCACTGGTAGTACACGTACATGTACAACTGGTGCGTACACGTACATGTACAAGTACATGTACACCATGGTAGGCACTGGTAGTACACGTACGTTTACTACCATGGCGTACACGTACGGGTACGCATTTCACACGCTTACAATGGTGATACAGCCGTACACATTCCAGAAATGGAGGGCTACGAGTCACACATGGATGTCCATCAAGTAGTTGTCATTGCATACTTTCTGGTGCAGGCCCTAGGTGTTTTAGCCAGTGATCTTGCACAGGTCCTTCCATCTCGTAGCACAATTGATGTGTTCTGACCTGTGGACACATGTCATGTGTGATGCCACACATAACCTTGACACGTGCCACATGTGTGTCTGTAGTCCAACTGTGTCATGCATAGCAGCAGTGGGTGGAACAGTCATCAACACCCGCACCTGTCTCCTGATGCCAGGGACAGGGACACTTTATCAACTGACCTGTCACGATCAGCGTGCCCCTTTGGGACTATGTCGGCTGTGTGTCATGTGTTCACATGAGCTTCATGTCAGTGTCCCGTCAACGGCATCTGCTGTTGGTGCATCCAACAGGGGTCTGTGTGGAGATGGGCATGTAACACATCTACTCACACCATGCCACATGTGGATTCCCAAGGCTGTAGGGTCTGTGTGCATGGGACATCATATTTTTTCAGTCATACATGTGCTTGTTGTCTCAATGGCTGTGTCTTTGTGTTGTCACGTGTACCCCTTCATTGGACTGTGTTTGACATGTAGATTTGACATTCCATGTGACCTGTGCATGTGCCTTGCAGTCAGCTGTCTGGATGAGATGACATCCTTCAAATGCAGCTATGTGGTTGTGTGTCACTCCGGTGATATCTGTGGCTCTTCACTCAGACTGGCCCCCAAATCTTTTCAGGGCATGTCAAGTAGACTTGACAATCAACAGGTTTATCATGCATTTTGTAGGAGTGCCAGCAAGCTGCCATCTGTGTCATGGATGTATTGCACCCACCCGACTCCATAGTTAGCTGATGTGTATTAGCAGTGTAGCATGTGCTATGTTCATTGACATTGATGTTTGCCGACTCTCAATCTTCATTCCTCAAAACTATGTTTTGCAGTGCACCACCTGTCCCAAGAATAATGCCAGACTTGGGTGCCATGATGGAACGTGCCTGCATACGCCATTACAGATTCACTCAACATTTGATTGATGACCTGACAAACAGGCTGTCACCACACCTCCAACCGCAACACAGGTATCCTACTGCGCTGACCCCCAAGATGAAGGTGATGGCAACCTTACATTTTTTTGCAACAGGTACGTTTCAATTGACCATAGCTGATGTGGGTGGGATGTCCCAGACTATGTTCAGCCGTGTCCTGCGTGATGTTTTAGCAGCCATGTTGGAGCACCTTGATGAAGTATCAGATTTCCGACTCCAGAGGGGTTGAGGGATGTCAAGGGGGATTTCTATGACCTGGGTGGGATGCCCCATGTAATTGGGTCCATTGATGGTACACATGTGGCTTTTGTACCACCACAGGCACAGGAACAAGCCTATCGCAACCGCAAACATTACCACTCGATAAATGCCCTTGTGGTGTGTCTTGCTAACATGCTGATTTCCCATGTCTGTGCACGTTTTCCAGGATCAGCACACGATGCCTACATCATGAGGCGTAGCAGGGTGCCACAAGTGATGCTGCAGCTGCACAACGAACGAGCATGTCTTGTTGGTGGGTATAGTCTTTTTGTCCTATGTGTTGCGGTATCTTTGTCTCTTACGGCATCTCGTGACCCACTTCTTTACATGATGTTTCCATGTAGGGGACTCTGGCTATCCCAACATGCCATGGCTGATGACACCTCTCCGCAACACAAGAACAGCTGCAGACCACCGGTACAATGATGCACACAGTCAGACCAGGCGAGTGATTGAGAGGACGTTTGGCCTCCTGAAGAGCCGATTCCGGTGCCTTCACAAGACAGGCGGGTCCCTCCCATATGCACGGGCAAAGGTCTGCAACATCTTCCTCGTGTGCTGCATGCTGCACAACATGGCAGTGGAGAAGGCAGTGCCACTCATCCTGGATCCGGATGAGCAGGAACATCCACCCGTGGAGGATCAAGGGCTTGGTCACGAGGCTAGTGATGATGAGGAGGAGGGGATGATATCCGGAGTCAGCTCATACGCAACTTCTTCTCATAATGGTGAGTCACTGGCTATGAGTGTGCAAGCTTGTAGCGTTGAGTGGCATGTGTTGCAATGTGTGTGTCCAGCTGACTGAATGCACAGTGACTTGGATGTGTGTTCTGATGTGTCACTCGAGTGATGATGTCATGCAACACAGTTTTGCAGAGAGACTTGATTGGCAATTTACATGTGTCCAACATTGTTGCTGTTTTGTACACTTCCATGTGTGCGTTGAGAATCTTTTTTTGGTGACTTCTCGTGTGTCTGACATTCCCAGGTATTTGGCACTTGTTGTCTGGTCGTGTCATCGTTGTCCTCCTGCTATTCCTCATGTGGATTGCAACGTGGGCTGAATCAGCGTTCCATGCACGGACATGTGGAAATGTCAGTTTGGGTAAGTATTGCAGCAAGGCTTTTTTGTGGTGATACAGGTTGAGAATGTGTGGTGACTGCTTCTGTGCATGTTGTGGTACCATGCATACATGTCTTCTCACCATGGAGCATATGACATGTAGCATCACTCCCATGACATGATAGTCAGCCTTCTTGACAGTCATCTGTAGTGGAATATGGCGTCTGATGAAGGCTTCAATGTGTGTGTACCTTGGCTCTGAAACATTGCAGATACTACGGGTGGACATAGTGGGGGACATCACAACAACATGTTCTATGGGGAATTGCAACCTCTCAGTGTGCAGCAGGATGTGTTTTGCTCATCCCCTTACCTTGTGTGCCAGTGCATTGGGATTGACATTATCCGTGTTGTGAAGGGGGGGGGTCCAGCGTATGTCCCACATGTTCTGTCAACTGACCTGTGAGTCTGTTAATATGGAGGCATGTCCCTTTGTGTGTGTATGTGGAATAAAGGTGTTCAGCACAATCCAAAGTGCCTCATCTCGGTCACTGCAGATCTCTTACCAGTTTGCATGCGTCTTCTATGGCAGAATTGACAAAGATTGAGCATATGAGTGTATGTGTACTTTGGCAACATGCATGCAGTGCTTCATGGCTAATGATCTCTATTGTGCATGACGTGCCTGGTTGTGTATGTATTTGTGCAGGTTGCTGACCACAACGGGACGTGAATGCCTGCTGATGGTGTGTCTCCTTTGCGCATCTCCGCATTTTGTTGCCTGACAAAGTGGCTGTCATTTATGGTGATTGATCATACACTTTCTGGGAGTGACCCATGAGTGAGCTGACACTCCTTCCTTGACATACACCTGTTGCACTGTGCCTTGCAGACCTCCTTGTCTTTGTGTGTTGATTTGTGCATGATTTCGAACCCCTTCTGCCTGCTGCTGCCTCACCTGCGGCCCGCCACTCCGAGTGCCCTGATTCTGCAACCCCATGCCTCAGAAATTCTCAGCCCTTCCCCCTACACCCATTTGTAATGCATCCAGCAGCTTTTCTGTACCACTGTAGCCCCAGCGCCGTGCCAAAGGCGGGACCGTCTGCGCCTGCAACATGCACAGTGCACGACCCTCTAGTCTTTGCATGACCCACATCACACAACAGGCTCATGCTGCAGCCACTCTCCAGGCAATGTCCTTGTGACAATCATCCTCCTGCCATCAGGCAACCCCTAAGCACACACACGACACCTTCGCATGCTGAGTGTGCTACTCCAACTGCCTACACAGCGCTGCCCAGCCTACCAGACCCTGTCATTCCAACCAGGTTATGTGCCTCCTACTCCACACCCGCTCCATCCACCAGCACGCCATTGGACTCTGTTACCTCCTCAACACTACAGCCCCACACATCACCTTCATGACAGTAACCTGGACAAAAGCATCCTCAGCACATTACATCTTCATTGCCATCTCAGACGGATCCAAGATCACCCGCAGGGACGCCAACACCACTCCCGGGGGCTGAATTGGTAATTATTGACAAGTACACCCTCAGAGTCGCAAGTCCGGGTTCGCAGCAACTCCCTAGCAACCCTCGGAGTAACACTCATCTACAGATCTGCAGGCCTACATCCACAATTCTGCTAAGCTATCACCACGTACATCTGCACGCAGGCCCTCCCCTCCACAGGCTACATGTGACTGGGGGCCAGTAACTTCTTGCTGGAGGGGACACACACCACCATCCATCATTGGTCCATCAACATTTGAATACACGTCTCCAACAAGCAACACAGTGCCACTCACCCCGCTACCGATCCCTCAAAGATGCCTGATGTAAGTTGCCACAGACAAGCTGTGTGGGACACTCAAAACAACACCACCGCCACACCCTGCAAACTCACACACTGGATCAGCAACTGATCCATCAATCTTGCCACATTGACGGACTTTCCTGTGAGGCACAACAACAGTTAAGGCACCTGGGACAAGGCAGACCTACTGGACTCCTACAGACCTAGCCGGACTCTTGTGCAAACCTTGCAACACAAAGAGACATCATTTTCCTTACAGCCCTGTAAAACACCACACACAGCCATCACCATAATATCAGCAAGGCCAAGTGGAGATCCTTCAGATAGTGCCGAGGCACCCAAACACACGACATCAAGGAGCTCATCAGCATTGTGAGTGAACTGACAGCAGATCTCCATCCAGGACACCCCACCCTTGCAAGGCAGATCCCATCCCTTGCTACTTTGTACCACTGCAAGCTCATGGCCATGGACAACAGCCTTGGCCCACAGAGGTAGACAGCACTATTTTCTGCAGGACAATCCCCCCTCAGGTCATGGACTCCCGTCAGCATCAAGTACACAACCAGGATCAGGTGCACCATCCACTCTGGCTCTCCATCAGGCCCCTTCCCACACAACATCTCAACCACATCATTCGCCATCCTTGAAGCCCACGTCCTACGCGTCATGAATGTCTCCTTTGAGTTAGCCACATTCCATGGCTGCAGGAGGCATGCAGAGCCCCAGGCCCTTCTTAAACAACGGACGGCAGTACCGCAGGATCTCCTGGTACATCACCCTACTTCCCTACCCAGCAAATGTCACCAGGAAGACACTCAACTAGCAACTGACCAATTTCCTACATGCAACCAGCTCCAGCCAACTGGCACCAGACCGTTTTACACAGTAATCACACCACTGCAACCGTCATCATTGCCAACACCAACGACTACTTTGCCCTGCTCACCAATGTTGAGGCCACCACCCTTGACCTCTCAATGCCATTCTACACCATGTGCTACCACAGTGTCAGCACACACATCTCCAACAGTGGTATCCAGAGGAGGGCCCAGGATTCACTCAGGAAGTAGCTCACCAGCAAGGACCAGGGAGTCTGCCTCCACCATGCAACACGTAGTACACTGGGGTCATCTGGCCCATGCCACAGGGCTCTTCTTTCAGCGTGACGATCTTCAATGTCTCCATGACCCCCCTCTCCACCATCACATCCACACACAGCCTCGTCATCATCTGGTATGCCATTGACACCCAGCTGCTCCTCAAACTCACCAAAGAGCCAGCCATTGCCAGATCCAAACTTCAAGAAGGCATGAGATCCGTTGATGAATGGCTGAACATCAGCCATCTAAGGCAGGACTTGGACGGGACAGAGGTCATCATCTGAGGATTGTCCCCTTACGTCTGGGTCAACTCCTTGCGTCCCACTGGTCTGTGCACCGCACCAGCACCCAGTGGCCATGCAGGCAAGCTGGTGTTCCTCATGGACCCATCGCTCACAATTAACATGCAACTCACCAACATCTGTACCTCATGCTGCAACACCCTCCACATGCTGCTGATGGCCCCCAGATAGATCCACTCCAAGGCAAAACAGACCGTCCCCCTGGTCCAGGACACCAGCCGGCTCAAATACAGCACCGGCCTCTATAGAGGACAACAGCAAACATGCAGGAGAACTTATCCACATCCAGGGTGCATCCGCACACCTCATCTGCAATATCCCCCGCCCCAGCCACATCACAGTCCACCTGAGAGAGGTACAATGGCTCACTGTGTGCTGCAGGATCACCTTCAGACTCCTCAACCACACTCAGGAGG
This sequence comes from Triturus cristatus, assembly GCF_964204655.1. Classification (NCBI taxonomy): domain Eukaryota; kingdom Metazoa; phylum Chordata; class Amphibia; order Caudata; family Salamandridae; genus Triturus; species Triturus cristatus. The sequence continues at coordinate 1,709,855,701 of NC_140590.1, forward strand.
CAGTACACAACCTCAGACCCAAACCCACCTTGTACGTGTGTCATCCAACACCCCGTTGGCCCTACTCAATGCAGCCCACCTTGCCCTGGCCACCATTCATCACATCCACATAACCTCTGCATGCAAGAGATAGTTCTCCCACCTTGCAAAACAGACCTGGTACTCCCTCCCCGGGCACATCAACATGACCCATGGCCTCTACACCTTCATGTAACTCTAACAAATTGGTCTGTCAGAGCAATATAGCAAGCCCCCCCTCAGCAGCTTGAGGCCATCACGGGTGAGTGTTAGGCTCCATGTCTGTATTTTGTGATACATTGTGAGCCATGTGTGTCCTTGACCGGACACAGATCCAAGTGTATGGATGGCTGGAGTTAGTTCCACACTCAGGCATACTTTAACATATCCCCACACGTAGGTTGTGGACTCATGCTAAATGACTGCAACATGAAATTTCAAGTATTACATTTTTAATTTCGAGCTCTGGGGTGTGATTTGTGAACAGGAAATGGGGAAATGCAGGGACCATTGCATCGAAAGTTCACAGGGGGAGATGGGATCCTTGGCATTTGAAGTCATCAGAGTCCAGCCCACAGTGTTTGGCATCATTGGTCAGACTGTGACCAGCAAGTCCATGTGGCAGATGATGTCAGTCAATGGGGTGATGCCATCGCACATGAAGGCCAGGTGCCTGGCCATGTGACCTGGGAGATGTGGATGGCCCGCTGCCTCTCACGGTCTTTTCCGTGGACGACCAACCTTCCTCCGGGGACCCTCAGATGCAGGCCTGGACGATGTTTGGGACGCTCCGTCGGACGAATCCTCCTCCTCCTCCTCCCTCCCTGTGGCTGGTGCTGGTCTGCGCCTGGTGTCACAGGGAGGGTTGCCCATATTGTCGGTGATCCGACGGAGTGAATGGCTTATGTCCCTTTGCACCGCCAGGAGCTCAGTCAGTCTTGCCTCCATCCGTCCTTGGTGTTGTTGTTGACTGGCGTGTTGCTCGGCCTGCTGGTTTTTGGTCTCTGTGAGGGTCCCCACTACCTGGCTGATCTCCCTGGTGTCACGCTGGTATGCCTCCATGATATTGCGGATGTGTGACATAACGGTCCCTTCAGCTGGCTGGTCAGGTTCTCGCCTCTGCCTGCCTCCACTCTCGCCACCCCTGCTCACACAAGCCGGGCCTGCAGTTGTGGGCACATCGGGTCAACGGGACCCCTGAGGGATGGCTGTGGCGGTGTTGTCTGCCTCCTCCTGGGTGCCCGCTGCACCTTGTCCCTCCTGGTCAGACGGGCTCTGTTCACTGCAGGCAGGGCTCCTGGGTGTCTCCTGTGATGTGGCAGGAATGGGGGCGGTGGTTGGCACAGATGTTCCTGAACCAGGTGCTGCAGGGGCTTGAACACCAGAGGGTCCAGGTCGGTCAGGGTCATCCGCGGAGTGTTGAGAGGCGTTGCTGCTGGTGGGATCCGGTTCCTCCCGAGCCTGTGACTGTGATTCTTCCCCCCCATTGTTGGGGGGATGTTCATCACGTTGCCCTGTGTGTGAGAGAGAGACAATGTTAAAGATGTTTAATGCAACATGCATGTTTCATACACATTCAAGTTGGCACAGTTCCTCCAGGTAGTTGTATGTGCCTAGCATTCTCATCAATGTTCACTTGTGTATGGGTATGTTGCGGGGGACAGATTGATATGTTCTCCTGAGTCTTTGACATGCCCATTTGTGGCTTGGATGCTTCTTCGGCTATGTATTGGTGTTGTTGTGTTACATGTTCATTGTGGCAGTGGGTAAATCCATTGCCTGTCCTGGTGGTGTGTGCTTGTGTAAGGGGTGTGTGTGACAGGGCCTGCTGGTGGGTGCAGTGTGATTTGGCCCTGGGGCTCCCAGGTGATGTAGCTGTCCCCCCATGGAGCATGCTACCATGACAGTGAGTGTGAGTTCCTATCCTAGATATCTGACCTTGTTGTGTTGGTGTTTGTGTTTGCACGGGTCACAGGAAGCCTTGTGCTGCCTACACCAGGGCCAAGTGTGAGCTATCTTGTCAGTACTTTCCCAATCCCTGTGCATTGCGCATGGTGCATGGGTATGTAGCTGGGCCCATACGGGATGAGGGCAATTGTGTCTGATTTGGAATTCAAACATGCGTTTTTGTGCACCCACCCTCCCAGCATACGGGACATCCATTCTTGAGTTGGTGCTTCGTGTAGCATGGGACATGGCATGGCCTTGCTTTCTCAATGGGGCATACACATGTTATTGGCATTCGCGTTGTTTGTGACTGTGGTTCTGGTGGGTGAGGGCATTAGGTGTAGTTGGGGTGTGAATGCCATTACCCCCATGTTACGTAAGTGGTTTGTGTACTCACCAGGCTCTGGAGGTCCTGGGAGTCCATGTACTCCCACCGGCGGAAGCATGGCCATCACCTTCTCCTCCCAGGGATGGTAATGTACTGGTCTGCGGGGCGTGCCACCTCCAGTGATGTTGGTCTGGGCGTGCTCTTCATTCATTTTTCTCTTGACCGCCCTCCACAGATCGTACCACCTGGCTTGGCATTCATTCCTGGTCCTTCTGATGGGTGCGACAGCATTCACCCTCTCGACGATCCTCTGCCACAGGTGTGATTTTTCAGCTATGCTGGTCTGTCTGACCAATGTTCCAAAGAGATGTGGCTCGACTCTGATGACTTCATTGACAAGGATGTCCAGCTCCTCCCTTGTGAACTTTGGATTCTTGTCGGTGGGCATGGTGTGGGGTGAGGGTGTGGATGGTTGGTGGTGTGTGGGTCTGAATGTGACAGCGTGGGTGTGAATGTGGAGAGGGGGTATGTGTGAAGGGGTGTGTGTGTAGGTGTATATGTTTAGGTGGATGGGTGCAGTGGTTTGTGTGTGCTCTGTAGCAGTGGTGAGTCTGTTGCAAAGGCTCATGGTTTGTGTGTGTGGTCCCTTTTTATTGGTCCATTTGTGGGTGGGGCTCAGTTTGAATTTTTGGTGGGTGTGTTATAAGGCGTGGTTGTGAGGCTGCCCCTCTGTTTGCCTGTTTGGATTAGGGGTGGGCGGAATTTGCGAAATCCACTTTTGCAAATTATCGCGAAAATGTTAAAAATGATCGCAAACACGCGGAAATATCGCGAAGATGCGGAAGTTTTTTTAAAGCATGTTCGCAAGATTTTCTGCATGGTTGCCGCTCGCCAACTTACCCATGTGGTTGCTCGCGGGAGCGGCCATCTTGTTTTCAGTTGTCTCACGGTGCATGATCGCGAGAAGAAAGACGTGATCGCGCGACGCATGACGTCACTGCGGGCGCGAACTGTCGCGAGACAGCGCAAATGGCTAAAAACAATACAACATCTCATGGAGAACGCGACCGGATCAAGAAAACTTGTCGGCGAACGCAGGGATTCAGGTAAGGAGATCGCGCACGCACGAGAATGTATTATTTTACAGCGCGAGCAAAAACCAAATTATCTCTAAGCTGCGGAATGCGGAAATTTTGACATTTTCGAAAATGTCAAATTATCGCAATTTCCGCGAACGGAACAAAATTTTAGCCCAGGCCTAGTTTGGATGTGTCCAGGTCAGTCCTTTTCATTTTTTGTGCAGTGTAGACGTGTTTTGTGGTGTTGTGCGAGTCGAATAGGCCCTCCTTGTGCTGTTTTACAGTGTCCGTGTTTCAGTACGGTACAGGGGTACGAGTCGTACGGCCACACACCCCCATGCGTTGTGTATGTACGGCATGTACACGGACATTTCTATGTACGGTGCGTACACCCCATTGCTTCTGTACGGTGCGGGTGCGTAGACCACCATCGCGTATGTACGGTGTGTACCCGCAAAATCGCGTACCCGCAACATCCACTGTACATACGCGATGTTGGGGGTACGCACCGTACATTCACAATGGGAGTACGGTGCATACCTACGCGGGGGGGGTTACGGTGCATACCTACGCGCTAGGGGGTACACACCGTACATTTGCACTGGGGGTACGGTGCGTACCTACATGTGGGGGTACGCACCGTACATTCGCACTGGGGGTACGGTGCGTATCTACGCACGGGGGGTATGGTGCATACCTACGTGCGGGGGCACGGTGCATACCTATGCGTGGGGGGTACGCACCGTACATTCGCACTGGGGGTATGGTGCGTACCTATGCGCGGGGGGTACGCACCGTATATTCGCGCTGGGGGTACGGTGTGTACAAACTTCGCTTCATAGCGGTCAAAGTCATTCCCCGTGTATGGGACGTTTTCCGTACGAATCATAATTTGTAATGCCGGTCCGGATCGTACTAGTACGGTCGGACTTCATTTTTACGATTTGTACGGAGAAGTGTCCGGGTCCGTCTCGTGCTAATTTTCCAGGTACAATTCGTACGGATCGGGCCGATCCGTATGTACTTTTTCCCGTACGGATCGTACTTCACGGGTCGGACGTGACTTGTACAATTTTCTCAATTTTTCAGTATAATTTTCATAGAAATATATACTCTACTATTAATTTTATTACCTGAGTATTATATTAAAATTCAATTAATAATATATTTTTAATCCTCCAATTAATAGTCAGAATTTTTAAAACATATTTGTTAAAACAAACACTAGTTTTAATTTTAATACATATATATTGTATTTGATATCCACAAAAATATTTACTGATTTATTTTTTATTAATATAATACACTACCTCATGATAATAATAATATATATCAATGCTTTATTAAAATATTCACTTACAAATACTCTAGTACTTTGAATAGTTTCTAGATATGTTTGAATTGGAGACTGCAGTGGTATAATAAAGAGAAATATAGCCTAGTGCTTAAGATTGTTATCATTGTTACGAGCTTTATAAGTGTCTTTGAACGCCATATGCACACTGATGGATGCTCTATAAACAACAGGATGGGGACTTTTTAACTGAAATGTCAATGTTATTTTGAATTTTAAATAAATATATAATTCCGGTCCATGATGGGGAGATGTTTGCGATGTTAGAAATAAAGTTACAAAGCAGCATTTATATGTGTGTGCAAGGGGTAGTGGGGTGCGCTATGTAAACTTGCAAGCAGAGTTATATGTTGTGCACTACTTTATGAATGTGTGTGTGTGTGTGAATATGTCAGTGTGCCTGTGCTCGAGAGTGTGTGCTACTGGACATCTCCTCTACATGACATGTGGCTGAAATAAAGTGTAGCAAATCCAAAGGGGATGATGGACGGAGTCTTGAACATTGCAAACACTCACCCCCAGTCAACTGATCTGGGTTTAATCCATCATCATTCTTTAGCTCACTCCGCCACCCCAGTTCAGACATGGCCATATGCAAATCAGTCTGACTCTGTGCCTCATGGGAACAGTCCAGTCCGAACTACCAAGCCATGTCTTCCCTGTACTGGAAACAAGCATCCTGGGACCGGTTTCTGGCAAATCAGCAGTCATCAGCCAGGCTAGCTTGAATCCAGTGGCAAAGTGAGCAAGGGACCCACGTCTGGGCATACCCTGCCAACTTAGGGCGAACAAAGCAAAACCAAAGGGGATGATGGACGGAGTGTTGAACATTGGAAAAACTCACCCCCATACAACTGATCTGGGTTTAATCCATCATCATTCTTTAGCTTACTCCACCACCCCAGTTCAGATATGGCCATATGCAAATCAGTCTGACCCTGCTCCTCATGGGAACAGTCCAGCCCGAACTGCCAAGCCATGTCTTCCCTGGACCGGAAACAAGCATCCTGGGACCGGTTTCGGGTTCATAACCGTCATGAGCCAGGCTATATCGAATGCCGTGGCAAAGTGAGCAAGGGACCCACGTCTGGGCATACCGTGCCAACTTAGGGCGAACAAAGCAAAACCAAAGAGGATGATGGTCCGGCAAAGAAAAAACCGCATGCCTTTCCATGGCGGAAAGGCACGCGGAGATTATAGTAATATGGAAGGTGGTGCCTGCGAGGCACCACCACCATATTGCTGTGCTTATCCACCCGGTAGGCGGATTGCCTACCGGCGGAAAACTGGCACACGGTCTTACCCTCCGCAGGGGTCCACCCCGCCATCGTAATGTGGCGTTGGGGAAAAGTGGCCACACCCACTGAGGACTGGTTATCGTACATTAAATAGTGACACCTGTGGTAGCGCGATTTCTGTATCATCGAGCCTCTGAAGAAGTGAATGTATCACGAAACGCGTCAGGCTCGCACGCTGATGCTTCTTTGCCTGAATTTTCCTGACTGCAGCCTTCGCCCAATAAAGCAGCAAATATACCTTACCTGTGAGGTTTCTTTCGTTGGAGGCAACTCTTTGTGTTTGGGGATATATATATATATGTATATATATATATGTATATCTCCTTCTTTCCATGATCACCACAAACTTATTTGCTGACTTTTAGGGCTCTGTTCACTTTACCACTGCTAACGAGTGCTAAAGCGCTTGCGCTCTCTCCTTCAAACATGGTTACATTGAACTACACCTAACTGGCACTTTTAATTTAATATAAGTCCCTACTAAATGAAACTACAGGTATTTAGGGCCTGTAAGTTAAATGCTACTAGTAGGCATGAAGCCTGGAGACCTGGGTTGTGCTACCCACTTAAGTAGCCTTTTAATAAATCTCAGGCCTGACTCTGTAGCCTGAAGTGCTGTTTTAAACTGCCATGTTAGCCCTGGCATCTTTGGCATGGTTTCCCCAAGACTTTTGCCAACAGGCCTCCCGTTGAGTTCGGACTCTGGGCCCTTTACCACTGCTATCCAGTGCTAAAGTGTATGTGCTCTCTACTTTAAACACGGTAACATTATCCTATCTAACAATTGACATATTTAATTTACCCATAAGTCCCGAGTAAAGTGCACGGCAGGTGCCCAAGGCCTTTGAAATAAATGCTCCTAGAGAACCTGCACCAATGATTGTGCCACCCACTTTAGTAGCCCTTTAAACGTGTCTCAGGCTTGCCATTGCAGAGCATGTGTGCGCAGTTTTAGATTGCATATCAACCTGGCACATTAACACTCTTGCCAGGTCCAAATCTTCCTTTTTAATACATATAAGTCACCCTAAGATAGACCCTGGACAGCCAAAGGGCAGGGTGCAGTGTATTTAAAAGGTAGGACATGCACTTTTAAGCTTTGCATGTCCTAGTAGTGAATAAAAACACTTACATTTGTTTTTTACTCCTGCAAAGCCTATCTCTCCCACAGGTTAACATTGGAATTACCTTATTACATTTTAGAAGTGTAATTTCAATTTAGGAAAAAAATGGGGCCCCCAGATGTGGTGTCTCTGGGATCACAATTGAGAAAAACTTATGGTGAAACTGGATTCTGAAAATGCTACTTACTGTAACCATTTGGTGCCTTCTGCCTGTCTCTGAATACATGTCTTTTGTGGGTGACAGCTGGCTTTGTACATACCCTCCAGACTGCCACGCACAAAGGAGCTAGGTGGTATGGATACGCCGTCCACATTTTGATGGGTCATCCTCTGCCGGATGCGGGAGAGGAACTGACACTTACACCAGAATGGGCTATGTCCTGACCCCACACAAAGAGCTGCATCCCCCCTGTAGTGAGTCTGGAGCTATGGTATTATAGTCAGGGACTTTCTGCATTTCAAATAATCTCTTTGAAGTCTCCCCCACTTCAATGGCACACCTGTGTATAAGTACCGGACCTCTGACACCACCAACTGAATACATTTCTGTACCTTTGGACATTCTGTTAGAAAGAAGGACTGCTGTGCTGCTGAAAGGACTGTCCCACTGCTGGCCTCTGCTGGAAAAGAGCTCTGCTGTACTGACCTGCTGCCTGCTGCCCTCCTTGCCTGGAAGTGAGAAGGAGGAGAGCTGTATCTCTTCAACCTAGAACGAAAGTGGCTCTAATGGTTTGCCTCCTGTTTCAAGTCTCAGGGATATCAAAGACTACAAATCTCCATCTACAGCACCTAGACTGTGCCATCTGAAAGTTTTTCCCTGCCAAGCGGTGCCAATCAAGTCCTGGGCCCTTAAAGAAGGTATAAAGTGTTGTACCTACCAGAATCCATGCATCCCTGTTGTTGCACCACTCTGAGCTGGCACATCTCTTTTGAATGTGACGCATCCCAATTGCTGTGAGGATCACGTACAGGACGTTGGCATGGCACATCACCTGCAGTTTTGACTCATGTCCGACTTGCACTGCATGGAACCGACACATCCCCAACATCCAAGGGATCAGCAATGACACATCGCTTCCTCTGCTTCACACATCGGATCTTCACCGACCACGCAAACAAAGTACTTTGCGGTTGGACGAGGTTGGTCTCTGCAAAACATGCTCAATCACAGTCGGCCTAAATGTTTGGATTTGATCTGGTCTAGGGCAACTAGATAGCCCCTGTTGGCACTTTATGCATTTAATCACTACAAAATAGTAAATGTTTTGAAAATTCATAAATTGATTTCTTTTTATTGGATTTTTTGTGCTTTGGTCTTGTTTTGTTCATGAACATAAGCACTATCTTTCTAACTTGGTGTGGTCTGTTTATGGAGTTTTCAGTGTGCTACTGCTTACAGCATTGCACACAAACGTTACTCATTGCCTCCTAAGTTAAGCCTGACTGCTCTGTGCCAAGCTACCAGAGGGTAAGCACAGGTTAATTTAGGGAGTGTTGTTGACTTAGGATTGTGGTTCCTGGGTGCATGTTACTGCAAACCAGAAATCCAATTTCTGACATGTCATTTTTGAACTGCCAAAATAAGCATTTTGCCAGGCCTAAAAATTCCTTGTTAATACTTATAAATCACCCCTAAGATAGGTACTAATTGCCTCTAGGTCAGGATGCATTTGATTTAAAATGTAAGACATGTGTGTTTAAGTTTTACATGTCCTCGCAGAGAAGAACTCCTGAGGTTATATTTCACTGTTTAAAGGCTTATTCCTCCAATTGACTAACACTGGGTACATTTATTTCGTTTAATAAGTGATAACTTTAGACCGAAAGCAGATAGAAATTTAGGGCCTGATTCACACTGGTAAACTTACACTTTTGTGTAAGTTTGCGAATGTTTTGTAGACACAAAGGGATTACAAGTTGTATCTTTACAAGTGCACACACATATGAAGAGAGAAGAGTCTATTTTTTTATGCTCGGAGACTCTCCATTCATAATGATACTACTCATAAATCCCTTTGTGAATGCCAAACAATCATACACTTACACAAAAGTGTCCGTATTCTTTTGTGAATCAGGCTCATGGTGTTTACACTCAAATGAATTGTATTTAACCTTTAATGGTAAAGTCAGATATTAGATTACAATTTTGATAACGCTACTTTAAGAACTGGTGCACTTTCCTGCCCAAAAGTTTTTAAGGCCTACGATGTGTTTCCAGCTGTTTGGATTGGTTAATGGCTCCCCTTTTAAGAATGTGTATTGGGCTCAGACAGTGAAATATAGGTCCTAGGTCTGGACAAGATGAGCCATCCTGCCAGGATGGTTAGGGCCAGTGCTGTGCCCTGCTCCCTTGCACTTCAAAGTGCTTGCCTTCAGCACACACAAAGGACAGTGACACCAGTTGTTTGTCACCCCACATTTCTTGGAGCTTGACAGGCAAAGGGAAGAACTTTAAAGGGAGTAAATATAGGGAATACCCCACTTCAAAGGCTAGCACCAGGTACAAATATTAGACCTCCTGGCACTCATCAGTACACTCCTGGACCTGTGGGCACTCAATAGGAAGGACTGCCTTCTTTCCCAGAGGACTGCCCTTCTGCTTCCAGAGGATTTGTCTGCTGCTTAAGGCCTGTCTTGTTCCCCAGAAACCAGCCCTACTTTTTGAGAAAGAAGACTGGAACTGCTCCCTTCACCCCAAGCTAACCAGAACTCCTGTTCTGAGCTACAGGGGCATAACAAGCTCCAGAGGCTTCTTTGAAACTGCCCAGCTGGCCTGCTGAAATTGGACCTTCCTAGACCTGCAACTGGACATGTCTGATCCCTGATGGCCTCTGCTAGAGTGAGTTCCTGATCACCAAGCGGTGCGTCCCCAAGTCCTGCACCCGTCTAAACAAAAAAGAAAAATCCTGAAGTTTGGGGTTTTTAGTGACTGCAAACGAACCAATTGCACCGTGACTCTGCTGCCTGTGATGACCGCCAATGTGAAACTCCAGGGAACCCGACTCTTCGCGCTGCAGCGATGTTAGGCAATGCAATATCTGGACTCTGTGCTACAGCAATGAAAGCCTGCTGTGACCACCAACATGAAGCTCTAGGCCCTGTGTCCAACCCCACAACGCACACGGTAAAGAACATCTTACTCTACATTACAAACACAATAGAAATTCAAAGAAAATAAATCAAAGGTTAAATCGGCGTTATAGTTCAGAGTTGAAATAATGTGTTACATTTTTTTAAACATTGAAATTCAATAAAAAAATCAAAGATTGAAAAAACTTTCTCGTTATTTGAAATTGTCAGTTAAAACCGACTATTTATGTTAAGGTAACAACCAAAATTCGAAAGGAAATATATTGCACGCCCTTGCCATGCACTGCTAAATTCCTCAGGTTACTTCACTTCACTCATCAATGTGTACTTATGGGAAGGACCGAGTTATCATAGGAAATTGATTTTCTGGTCGCTAATAACTTTGGTTCTGTTTCATGAATCTTCAAGAAACTTTCCAGAAAAAGGCCATCCACCTCATCTTCTTCCTTGAAAGTATTGGGTGATCAGTCAAATGGGGATGAGAAATAAGGAGATCTCAAAATGGAATTTCCCCAGGCGATTTCCCCAGGGAGTTGTTGAGAGTGCTACAGTTAAAATGGCTGAACAGAATTGCACCAAATTTGGCAGAAAGCTTGATCTTTAACCAGAATGTTTTTTTTTTATTTGATGTAAATCTGTTAGGTAATTATTGAGAAATTAAGGTTTGGTTTTATGTGAGTCCTGTGGGAGTCTCGCAGGACCACAGCTTAAAATTATGGAGTGATTGATTGGTAGAGTGTTATTTTTTTATTACCATCGACCATCTTGTAAGAATCTCTCCCCAGTGATGCAGGAGCGCTGTACTGCTTGTTTGGCTGAAAAATTAAAATTAATGTGTGGCCATCATTACAAAATGGAATAAATTATAAAAATAAAGTACAGGGGGGCAGGGTAGGGGTATGCTCACCCCTGGAACTTGTGGGTGAGTCATAGAGGGACTCCCCCTATGGCCAATTTAAAAGAAAAATTAATTTTGTGTCACTGTAACCCAATGAAACTCCGGCGGCAGCAATTGGAGCTTCCTTACTCTAGCAGGAGTACCGTAAGATGGAAAAGAATAAAAATACAAATGAATGGAGTCTATGTTTCTTGGAGGAGGCCAAGCCCTACAGCCAACTTAATGCCATGCATGGCAGATGGCCGTAGAGGCGGAAGGGGGTCAGCCATCAGTAGCATATTTGATGCAGGGGTTGGCTGTGGCCAGGCTTTTGTGACCAACCACACGCAATGCATAGCCAAAAGAGGTTGGGCACAGGGCCTGCTTGCCCTTAGCCCAAACCCACCCACGCACAGCTTTCAGCCTCTTGTGCGGGGTGTTCTCTCAAAATTAATACACATTGCAATTGCTTTCAAATGAGGAAATGGAAAGAACTAAGGAAGGGGATATTTTGTGACTGGAGAAGGCAAAGATCTATGAAACATTTGTACAATAATCAGTTAAAAAATAGGAGAAATGCCGTTCAGATCTATTTAAATAAAAGTGATGTCATTCAGGTAGAACAACCCGCTCACTATGCCACAAATGTAAGCAGTGTTTGCTTTTTACCGGCTACACACTCAGTCATGTTTGTTTGTTCTGGGTGTTTACCACTTGACAGGAATGAAGTATGAAGATATTCAGTATCCTTCACTGAGGGACCACATCCTTGAAGATGTCAGTTTCGAAAAATGATTTATCTCAGACTTAGACCATCAGATTTCCAATTAATTCCAACTAACTAGAGCAAACAACCTTTTTCAAACAGGTCTCGGGGCAATTGTATTACGATGTGGGCACTGCACAGAAGAACATAAAACAATGAACTCTAGCACGAATAAAGAAAATGTGGTGACTGAGTTGAGCAACAACTCGGCCCCGATGAAAGTGCCCTGAACATCATAGCACACTCCATTCCCAATGAGGAAAAGGGGCTGCAGATCCAGAAGTTAGGATCAGGTTGAAGACTGACTTGAGATTCAGCAGGGCCAGCATACACAGAGCATAAACAGATTAAAAGGCATTGAAAAGTCAAGGACGCTGGTAGAAGGGTATACCTTAAATAAGCAAAGAGTAGGTCAGGAGGAGATACAGCAATAAAAACAGGCCTTTAACTTTAGTTTCATTATGTTGCAGTTTCTGTGAATTCAAAGATATAGGTCAAATGTCAAGCCAAGACAAATTTCTGCATATTCTTTGAGCCTGGAGATTTTTTTTTTTTTGTTATTGAGTAAAAGCATAGAACAATCATGAAAAATAAAAAATCCATTAATTATATTTTTCTTTATAATAAATAGACTTCATCATTAAAACACAGGGATCAGTTATTGCTTTGATGCTATACTCCTATGCCTTTCTTAAACACAGAGTAAAGTGCAATATGTCGGGAATACCATTAAAAAAGATCCTCTTGCATTAAAAAGACATATCAATCTAGGACAGTAACATCGATTTAATGTGCCTCTCCAAGACCTAGATAAAGTGCATTGTACCAGTATAAATAAATAATAAAAAATACATATCTCATATATTTTATAGAAGCAACCAGCCAAGGTTCAATAAAGTGCTTTAATTCATCTTCGTAACAACCAATGATTTTCCATTATCATCTGGGCTCTGATATAATTGACTCTGATTTACACTTTGTCCCTATTCTACTCTCTCAATATATTTCCAAACCCCAACAAACCTATTAATCGCTTCGACCCGTTTTGCATAAGCCTATTTAAATGGCTTAGTTCAAATCATTGTATTAAACCATTCTAAATAAGAAGGTACTCTAGTTGTCCACCAGTTCTGCAGAATCAAGGATTGTGCAATTGAAGAGGCAATCACAATAAATATTCCTCCCCCCTTTTAGTTTTGGTGAAATTTGTCTCTGTTTTGACAAGCCAAAGAGTACCACAGGAGCCTCCTGGTCAACTCTTATCTGTAAGGCAATAATAACAGCGTCCAATATTTTTTTCTCTAAACTGGGACAGCATTGGGCAGGTGAAGAATGGATAGAGCCCATCTCCTCCTCCCACTTGCTGCAGGGAACGCATGTAACATCTGATTTAGGATGCATTCTACTTTCTATGGAGGGTTTTAGGAGTACAATATGCCATCCAGCATGACAAAACTGACATTTGATTTGGCAGCTCTTAAGGCATTGTTACCAAGTTGTGAGATTGTCTGCCACTCGGCCTAAGAGAAAGAACATTGCGTTGCCTCAGTAATTTTATCCTCAAAATTCTTTATTAGGTGGGATTCCTCTTGACTTCACAGAAATCTGTACCGGTTACCCACACCTCTTAGGGGTGCCTGTGCTGGACGCGGGACACTATTTTCTCACTAGATGCGTAATCTGTAGATATCCCCAAAAATAGAGCATGCAGCATTCTTCCCACCTAGCTTAAAGTTCCTGCCAAGTAAAACATCTCCCTGCCACCAAAAAGTGACCCATCTCTCTAAAGTTGTTTGCATTATAGAACCATAGATCGCTACACTGAATATGCAATCCCCAACTTTACATTCCCTGAGCAGCAAATTTTCATATCCTGCAGACTCAGCATTTACAGAATATACTGACTAAAGTCTCATACTATAGTCTTGTAGTGTTTTATATCGATTTTTTTCAGGAGTTTAGCTGTCTTTATAAAGGCTGGGATCTGAGATCCAGCTTCCTTCACCACCTTATCCAAAAATAAGTTATCTAAGTACCCCTTAAAATCAATTATATGAACCAATATGTCTATAAGCGAAACTTCATATTATTTAAATATCTTGGGTAATGCCAATCCCCCCCTGATTATTTTTCAATTGCAGCACTGAATATTTTACCCTGGGTACCTTCCAGACGATCTGTGGAAAAAGTGCTTCTAATTCCCTAAAATATATTGTATTGATTCTTATTGGGACATTTGTGAATAAAGAAATTAATGAAGGCTAAGATTGAAATTTTGATAAGAATAACTAAGCCAATGGTTCTTTAAAATATATTGTATTGATATGTATCGGGACATTTGTGACAATTTTTTTTAATAAGGGTAAGATTTAAATATTTATAAGAGAAACTCAGCCAATGAGAGTTAGAGGGAGAAGTGTCCATCTATCTAATAAAGCTCAGATTATTTTTAGCATTGCCTCATAATTCAATTAATAAAGCTCTACATTGGAATTAGTTACGTTGACACCTAGGTATCTGGTCACGAAACTGGTAAGAGCTTGCTTTTGAAGAATACTGGGGAGGCTACTGCAAGAGGTGTTAAACATCAATATTTCTGTTTTGTTGTGATTTATTTTAATACCCTCCAATTGATTGAAACTGCACAAACACTGCCAACATTGTTCTTAAATTCTGCTCAGCCAGCCTAAGATATAAAATAATATAGTCCGCAAACAGTTTTAGTTTGGACATGCCTTCTATTGGTGCTTCTATACCCATATTTGCCCACATCCTGACTGCCAATGGTTTCAATATAAAAGGAAAATAGTAAGGGCGACAAGGGACAACCCTGCCCAGTTCCCCGATTTATATCTGCCATTCATCTAAGTTGGAGGTTACAAAAACCTTGGCCTGTGCTACTTGATATACATTACGTAGCATATCAGTAATTAGAATAGAAAACCCCACCCTCCTAAGACCGTAGAAAGGGGTGTCCAAATTCACAAGCTCATATGCTTTCCCAGCATCTCAGGTATCTGATAGGTGTTAAAATAAATCTAATGCATGAAAAATCCTGTATTTGACGACATTTACCTTCCTGCCACAAAACCTATTCGATCTTTATGAATAACCTTCTGGGCAGCTGGATTAATTCTATTTCCCAAGATTTTCATAAAGGACTTTATAATCAGTCTTTGTCAGACTGATTGGTCTATATGAGTTTATGTCACTGGGATTCTTTCCCTTTTAAACAAAGCTGACAATGTTGCATTCCTCAACAATTGATGATACCTCTCATCCTGTTTTCACAAAATTAGAAATCTCTACTAAGAAAGGTGTTAACTCTTCTTGATATGCTTTATAGAGCTCTGATGGAAGCCTGTTGTTCCCACAGGCCTTTCCGGTGGGCTTTAAGTCTAGAGCTTGCTGGATTTCTTGTGCTGTAATAACAACCACTAATCTCTTTGCCTGAAATCTTTACAGCTGCGGTAAGTTGCTGTCTTGAAAATACTGATGTATTGCTTCCTTAAAAGCTGTATAATTAATTGCGTATAACTTGTTATAGTGGTCAAGAAAACTTTAACACCATTTTCTTTTGGGAGATCAAAACCTCCATCCCCAGTTTTAGCAGTTTAGTAATTAATGTGGCTTCCTGCTCCACCTAGGTTGACCAAGACAAGAATGCACCTACAATCTGGCTTTCTATGTACTCCTGTTTTTTTTTCAACGTAGCTTAGAATGGTCAACAGGAAAATACAATAGCCAGTATAAAGTGATTCCAATATTACAAATACTTATCTTCTTTTCTTCTAAGAAAAGGTGATATCCAAAAGTTCATCTTACATCCAATAAAATATCAAGCTCTCTTGAAGCAATTAGATAAAAATATGAGGTGCGTAAAGGGATCATAATATATAAGAAAGAAATAATAAAACATGTACCATACATTCATATTTCATTTCTAGTGGTAAAAGGCATAAGATACGTTTTCCGTTAAGTGTGTACAAGGTTCGAAATACATAATAGAAAGATAGTAAAACATATAGCATACATGCATAACTCAATTTTGATAATAAGGTGCATAAGATAAATTTGTCGTCTTTTCTTCTGAGAACAAACCTTGCACAGAATTTGTAAGATTCTTAAATCCCATAGAAACCCCGGTTTTTCATCAAGCATTTGAATAAAATAAGATGTGTAAATAATTCCACATTCATAATGGAGATGGATATTTAAAGATTTAACAGTACAAACATAGTTAATTTCAGGTAGCAAAATGCATGAGTTAATCATAGCTAATTCATACATTATCATTAACCAATTGCTAGAACAGTTCAATTCCAGTTCTGTCATATTCTATTTAGTTTTACTAGAGAACCCACCCTTTTGGCATAGATAGTTTCCCGCTTAAAAACTCTTTGCATTTTAGTCAGCCAGTGGGAGATTGTCAGGATCATCTTATATTTCAAATTGGCTAAGTTTAGTGATCTAGCTACTGGGGTTGCAATAAAAATAAATTGGCGTTGGTCAAGGGTTAGCTCCTCGCCTATATCAGCTCCGCAAAAGAGAGTGGCTAAAGGATAGTGGGAAAAGTTAATTGCCAATTGTTTTGTTCTATAAAGACACTCTGGCAGAAATTCATTAAGTGGCTGCATGTGAAGCCCATGTGCAGCCAATCCCCAGCAGCATGTCCATATCTTAAGCATCTAGGATTGACAGCGGAAAAGAATATGCGGAGTTTGTCAGGGATATAATAGATCATCCATTTACAAAACCATGCCATCCTCCTTAAATTAGCAGCACTTTCTGCATTGCAGCTATTTTTTTTATAACCCTGCCACTGCTGAATAATCAAGCAGCAGTTCGTGGAAGTACCAACTCTCTCAAGAGGATCTAAAATCACCTGCTTGTTCTACACAGATTTAAATAATCTGTACCAACTGCCCAACCCTTTCGTTCTTAATACAAAGTGGACCTTCCCAAGAAATATACCATCGCTGTTTTCTGTACTGGTTAAACCCGAGTCGGTGCAGAGCTGAAAACCAGCAACCGATTAATGTTAATTTGAAGATTTAGGATTTCGTGCCAAGATAGAAAGAGACCATTGAATCCCCAAAGGAATACATTCCTCTACTTTCATCAGGGGATACATCTAAGGGATGCCAAATACATTGCCCTATTTCTGAATAAATGCAGTTGAAACAGAATTTGAGGACCTTGATCATTATATTAGAAAATAAGAATAAAAATAATGTAAGAATATTCATCTTAATAAGAGCAACTCATCCCATGATTGTTAGGGGGCGATTCTTCCATTGTTTAAACAAATTGCGCATTTTATTAAATGTGGGAATATAATCAAGCCTATATAAATCCTTGAGTTGAGTGGTCACAAAAATCCCCAGATACCTTATGAAACTAATTGTAAAGTAGTGTACCTGCATTGCAGAAGGCAGTATATCTAAGGAGCAGTTAAAAAGTAGCGGCTCTTATTTAGAATGATTTATTTTGTATTCCCCAATCTCTGCAAAATCTCTTATTTTAGAAATGGCTCTCGCTATGTTATGTTTATCTGCTGCTAGACAAAGAGCTATAACGTCTGCAATTAGCTTGAGTTTGGCAGACCCAGGGACAGAGGAAACAATTTGTGCACCCGTTGGTGAAATATTTACAAACTATTGATCTCCTCTAGTGCAAAGAATTTCCTTAACACTGACCAGCCGCAGGTCTGCCATAGCTTGGTCCACCGGAGAACTTATCTTCGTCTGCAAGGCAGTATCAACCGCTAGTTGGAGTTTAACTATTCATGCCCCCCAAGTTTTAGATTTTGCAGCCATAAAGACCTCCATCTGATCGCACATTCTTGCCTTGAAAGCTCAACAAATGGAAAAAAGTGTTACGGTGTGGTTATTCACCTGAAATAACTCTTTAATCCATTTTTTCGTATTTGTCAACCATTCCTGGATAGAGAGGAGACGATCCTTCTGCCACCTTGACCTTCCTCTTCGTCAAGCTTCTAATTCTATCTTCACACTAATCACTGAATGTTCCTAAAATAAATGTGCCCATATTTTGGAATCAAGACACTTAAGGGAATGAGAGATAAAAAAAATAGACTATGCAAGAGGCAGACTGGAATTGTCAAGAGTAACAAGTGTATTGTGGCATTTCCCGGTATGCCCTACGCCATGGGTCAATCAATTGATGGTCTTCTGTAATTACATCCAATACTTTTTTGAATTTTATAAATTATAGGAACCGACGCTCCTCTAGCCAGTTCGTTAATCTTAATGATAGATTTAGGATCATCTGGATTTGGAGTGTACTAATTCACAAAATTGAATAAATTGCCATTTATCCTTGCTTTAATCCAAATCCATCTATCATGTGGGTCCCTCTGAACCCTTATGATCTCCCAGTCTATCCCTCCCCCAAAGTAGATTGCCCCTTATAGCCATCACCGCAGAAGCAACAAATTCCTTGAAATGATATTTAGGAATAAAAAGCTTTGGAGTATTTGTCATTAAATGAGTTCCTTCGAGTAACAGCATTTGAGGTGAAAAAGAGGTTAATCATCTAATTAGGCTGCCATACTTTTGCTTATTAGATACTCCATTAACAATAATCGATATTATACATATTTCAAGACCAACCCTCCTAAAACTCTGCTTTAAATTCAAGCCTCATAAACAGAAAAGTTCCCGACATTATATTTCGTCTATGGTTCTGCTCTTTTTTAAAAAGCGTGCTCCCACCTACCAAAACCCTCCCTCACCTCCCCTCCCACCCCAGGGTAAAGGGAAATTACCCACAATACCCATCTCCAAACTCTCTTGGTGGGCGCCTGGGTGAACGCCCTTTCTGAGTGTCATGTTGGTGCACCCCGAGTGAACTGCTCATCTCCACATCCCCCTAATATTAATAATTCTAGATTTCTCCCAACTTTGGTGCCAATCAAGTCCTGGGCCCTTGGAAGTAGGTATAAAGTGCTGTACCTACCAAAATCAATGCATTCCTGTTGTTGCGCTGCTCTGAGCTAGCACATCTCTTTTGAATACGACGCATCCCAATTGCTGCGAGGTTCAAGTACAGGTCGTAGGAGCGGCACATCACCTACAGTTTTGAGTCATGTCCGACTTGCACGGCAAGGAACCGACGCATCGCCAACAAGGGATCTGTGATGATGCATCCTTTCCTCTACTCCACACATCGGATCTTCACCAACAACGCAAACAAGGAACTTTGCGGTGGGAAGAGGTTGGTGCCTGCAAACGATGCTCCATCACAGTTGGCCTAAATGTTTGGATTTGACCTAGTTTAGAGCAACTAGATAGCCCCTTTTGGCGCTTTATGATTTAATCACTACAAAATAGTTAATTATTAGAAAATTCATATCTTCTTTTGGTTTTGTTTTGTTCATGAACACATACGCTATTTTTCTAACTTGGTGTGGAGTCGTTTTATGGTGCTTTCACTGTGCTACTTTTTGAAGCATTGCACAAAAACTTTACACATTGCCTCCTAAGTTAAGCCTGACTTCTCTGTGTCAAGCTGCCAGATGGTAAGCATGGGTTAATTTAGGGTGTGTTGCTGACTTAGGATTGTGGTTCCTGGGTGCATGTCACTGCCAACCAGAAACCCAATTTCTGACATTTCATTTTTGAACTGCCAAAATGAACATTTTGCCAGGCCTAAAACTTCCTTGTTAATACTTATAAATCACCACTAATTTAGGTACTAATTGCCTCTAGGGCAGGATGCATTTGATTTAAATTGTGAGCTGTGTGTGACCCAGAAATTAGCCAAAATACAGCAATTTTTTTTGGGTGGGGGAACATGGGAAAAAAGGGCTACAGATAAAAGCGTCTGCTTTTTCCATGCAAATGGTATAAAAAAAGGCGTTGTGGTGCTGAAATCACTGTCTTCCCACTTTTCAGGGACAAGCACACCTTTGTCAGAAAATCAACATTTTTCACACAGTTTTGGCATTTTTCTGGGATATAGTCTATTTTTGCTTTGTTTTGTGCTTCCAACCTCCTTCCAGTTAATGGTAGAAATGGGTATGAAAGCAATAATGGATCCTGAAAAGCTATACATTATAGAAAAGTAGACTAAATTCTGAATTTAGCAATGGTTCATTTGTGTAGATCCTTCAAGGTTTCTTTATAGAAACTAACAGTTAAATATAGGAAAAATTGAAAATTATATTTTTCTAGTCATGACAACTGTTTGAAAGCAATATAACGTTACATCCGCTGGACAATTCTGGTTGTGGGGATATATAGGACTTGTAGGTTCACCGAGAACCTGACGAACCCAGAGCCAATAACTGAGCAGCGACTTGCAATGATTTTTTATTATATACCGGGTATATAGTAATTACTTTGGGAAAATGTATACATGAAAAAATCAGTATGAAAGACACCTATGTATTTCTGAAATGCGAACAAAATATAGAGTTTAGAAACAGAAGATATTTGCACATTTCCGAAATTGGGAATACCCATACTAGCATGAGAATTATAGGACATTTTTCAAAATGACTTCTTTTCAACACATTGTCTTTCATTTGGAAGGCAGAAATGCATCAAAAGTCAATAGGTAATAACAGTTGCTCTACAATGTTGTGTTCCCCTAAGTCTCCCGATAAAAATGGTATCTCACTTGTGTGGGTAGGCCTAGTGCCCATGACAGGAAACGGCTCAAAACGCAACGTGGACATACCACATTTTCATAATGAAAAATTACCCCTTTTTTGCAAAGTGCCTAGCTGTAGTTTTTTAACCCTAGCTCTGCCGACACCTAGGGAAACCTACCAAACCCACACATTTCTGAACACTAGACACCGGGGGTATTCCAGGGAGGTATGGCTTGTGTGGATCCCCTAACATTTTCTTACCCAAAACCTCCTGCAGACCTCAAATGTAGCTGAAAAAATCACTTTTTCCACACATTGTTGTGTGGGAAAGTTGTGGCATCACCGGGCTGAAACAAATTTCCTACCACCCAGTGTTCCTCCAGGTCTCCCGATAAAAATGGTGCCTCACTCGTGTGGGAGGCCCAAGCACCCGTGGCATGCAAAATTGCCTATCACAAAACAACCTGGTTTTGCAAGGGGCGTCACCTGGGTTTTTGGCCCCGTGCTCAGCAGCCAGCTGATGAAACCTACCAAACCCACACATTTCTAGACACCTGGGGGATTTCAGGGAGATATGGCTTGCGTGGATCCCCCAACGTTGTTTTACCCAGAATCCCCTGCAAACCTCCAATTTAGTTGAAAAAATAACTTTTTCCACACATTTTTGTTTTGGAAAGTTGTGGCATCAACCAGCTGACAAAAATTTCCTACCACCCAGTGTTCCCCCAGGTCTCCCGATAAAAATGGTGCCTCATTCGTGTGGGAGGCCCAAGTACCCGCGACAGGCAAGGGCCCAAATCCTATTGAGGAGACATCAAAATTGCCCATCACAAAACAACCTGGTTTTGCAAGGGGGACCAGCTGGGTTTTTGGCCCTGTGCTCGGCGGCCAGCTAGGGAAATCTACCAAACCCACACATTTCTGAAAACTAGGCACCTGGGGAATTCTAGGGAAGTATGGCTTGCGTGGATCCCCCAATATTTTCTCACCCAGAATACCCTGTAAATCTCAAATTTAGCTGAAAAAAATCACTTTTTCCACACATTTTTGTGTGGGAAAGTTGTGGCATCACCGGGCTGACACAAATTTCCTACTACCCAGCATTCCCCCGGGTCTCCCGATAAAAATGGTGCCCCATTCGTATTGGAGGACCAAGTACCCAGGACAGGCAAGGGTCCAAAATCTACTGAGGCGACATCAAAATTGCCTAGCACAAAAAAACCTGGTTTTGGAAGGGGGGGTCACCTGGACTTTTGGCCCCGTGCTCACGGCCAGCTGGGGAAACCTACCAAACCCACACATTTCTAAAAACTAGTCACCCAGGGGATTTCAGGGAGGTATGGCTTGCGTGGATCCCCCAATGTTTCTTACCCAGACTCCCCTGCAAACCTCAAATTTAGCTGAAAAAATCCCTTTTTCCACACATTTTTGTGTGGGAAAGTTGTGGCATCACCGGGCTGAAACAAATTTCCTACCACCCAGTGTTCCTCCAGGTCTCCCGATAAAAATGGTGCCTCACTCGTGTGGGAGGCTGTAGTAACGGTACTTCACATATTTTCCCCATAGTCTCCTGCCTAGCCTGTAGAATGTTGACATCATGATGATGTATTAGAATGCTGAAGTGCTCTGGGTTGGAGATCTCTTATGTTCTCCTGCTGGAGTAATTTTCTTGCTTTTATTTGTTCTGTTTTCTTTTCATTACTCTGCGTTCTTTGATTCATGCATCCATTCCAGTATGGCCAACTGGTGTGCCTCGCTGTATCTTGAACGTTTTTCTGTACGTGTTACCTTTCGTCTTTCAGTGTATTCTTCATTCTGTTTTCTTCTTTCTCTTTTCTATATTGTTGTTGAAGGAGAAGATGTCCTGTCTTCCTTCTTGCATCTTTGATAATCTTTCTTCTTTCTTCCTCGCTTAGTTCTTGTCCTTCTCAGTGCACCCTAGCATTGTTTCTTTCATCATCTTTCTTCTTTCTTCCTCGCTTAGTTCTTGTCCTTCTCAGTGCACCCTAGCATTGTTTCTTTCATCTTTTCTAGTTTTTCTTCATGGTGTTACTTACCTGTTCCACCTTATGCCTTTATTGCTTTCTCCTATTCTCATTCTTGATGTTCTTTTCGTGTTGTTCCTTCTTCGAGTGTTTTTCTCATTCTTCCTTACTTTGTCTTCTTCTTACTTCATTGTTTGAGCTTTAAGTTTTTGTTGATATGGTAAAAGGGGAAGATGTGTAGTAACGGTACTTCACATATTTTCACCATAGTCTCCTGCCTAGCCTGTAGAATGTTGACATCATGATGATGTATTAGAATGCTGCAGTGCTCTGGGTTGTCAGTTGAGAGTTAGGGCTGAGCTGGTACCATCCTGCTCCTGGTGGGGTTATTATATGGTTTTATTTCCTTTATTTTTACTTAATGAATGTACTCTTTTCCTGTACCATCTACTTAAAATAAATATACTTCATCAATTACCTGGATTCAATGATCATCCTTCACTACAGAGGCCCAAGCACCCGTGGCAGGCAAGGGCCCAAAACATATTGAGCTGACATCAAAATTGCCTATCACAAAACAACCTGGTTTTGCAAGGGGCATCACCTGGGTTTTTGGCCCCGTGCTCGGCAGCCAGCTGGGGAAACCTACCAAACCCACACATTTCTAAAAACTAGACACCTGGGGGATTTCAGGGAGATATGGCTTGCGTGGATCCCCCAACGTTGTTTTACCCAGAATCCCCTGCAAACCTCCAATTTAGTTAAAAAAATAACTTTTTCCACACATTTTGTGTGGGAAAGTTGTGGCATCACCGAGCTGACACAAAATAACTACAACCCTGAGTTCCCCCGGGTCTCCCGATAAAAATGGTGCCTCACTCGTGTGCAAGGCCCAAGTACCCAGGACAGGCAAGGGCCCAAAACCTACTGAGGCAACATCAAAATTGCCTATCACAAATCAACCTGGTTTTGCAAGGGGGGTCACCTGGGATTTTGGCACCGTACTCGCGGCCAGCTCGGGAAACCTACCAAACCCACACATTTCTGTAAACTAGACACCTGCGGGATTCCAGGGAGGTATGGGTTGCGTGGATCCCCCAACGTTGTCTTACCCAGAATCACTGCAAACCTCAAATATTTCTCAAAAAAATCACTTTTTCCACACATTTTTGTTTTGGAAAGTTGTGGCATCAACCAGTTGACAAAAATTTCCTACCACCCAGTGTTCCCCCAGGTCTCCCGATAAAAATGGTGCCTCATTCGTGTGGGAGGCCCAAGTACCCGCGACAGGCAAGGGCCCAAAACGTATTGAGGAGACATCAAAATTGTCCATCACAAAACAACCTGGTTTTGCAAGGGGGACCAGCTGGGTTTTTGGCCCTGTGCTCGGCGGCCAGCTAGGGAAACCTACCAAACCCACACATTTCTGAAAACTAGGCACCTGGGGAATTCTAGGGAAGTATGGCTTGCATGGATCCCCCAATATTTTCTTACCCAGAATACCCTGTAAATCTCAAATTTAGCTGAAAAAATCACTTTTTCCACACATTTTTGTGTGGGAAAGTTGTGGCATCACCGGGCTGACACAAATTTCCTACTACCCAGCATTCCCCCAGGTCTCCTGATAAAAATGGTGCCCCATTCGTGTTGGAGGACCAAGTACCCAGGACAGGCAAGGGTCCAAAATCTACTCACGCGACATCAAAATTGCCTAGCACAAAAAAACCTGGTTTTGGAAGGGGGGGTCACCTGGACTTTTGGCCCAGTGCTCACGGCCAGCTGGGGAAACCTACCAAACCCACACATTTCTAAAAACTAGTCACCCGGGGGATTTCAGGGAGGTATGGCTTGCGTGGATCCCCCAATGTTTCTTACCCAGAATCCCCTGCAAACCTCAAATTTAGCTGAAAAAATCCCTTTTTCCACACATTTTTGTGTGGGAAAGTTGTGGCATCACCGGGCTGAAACAAATTTCCTACCACCCAGTATTCCCCCGAGTCTCCCAATAACAATGGTGCCTCACTCGTGTGGGAGGCTCAAGTACCCGTGACAGGCAAGGGCCAGAAACATTTTGTGATAGGCATTTTTTATGTCGCCTCAAAACGACCTGGTTTTGCAAGTGAGGTCACCTGGGATTTTCAGCTAAATTTGAGGTTTGCAGGGGATTCTTGTATCTTTACAAGTGCTCACACATATAAAGAGAGAAGAGTCTATTTTTTTTATGTTCGGAGACTCTCCATTCATGATGATCCCTTTGTGAATGCCAAATAATCATAAACTTACACAAACGTGTCCATTTACTTTTGTGCATCAGGCCCATGGTGTTTATATTCAAATTAATTGTATTTAACAATAACCTTTAATAGTAAAATCAGATTTTAGATTACAATTTTGAAAATGCCACTTTTAGAACCTCTGCATTTTCCTGCCCATATGATTCTAAGGGCTACTATGTGTTTCCAGCTGTTTGGAATGGTTAATGGCTTTCTATTAAGAATGTGTATTAAGCCCAGACAGTGAACAATAGGTCCTATGTTAAACATCAATATTTCTGTTTTGTTGTGATTAATTTTATACCCTTCAATTGATTGAAACTGCACAAACTCTGCCAACATTGTTCTTATATTCTGCCCTGCCAGCCTAACATGTACAATTGTATAGTCCACAAACAGTTTTAGTTTGGACATGACACCTATTGGTGCTTCTATACCCATATTTGCCCTGATCCTGACTGCCAATGTTTCAATAATAAAAGAAAATAGTATGGGCGACAAGGGACAACCCTGCCAAGTTCCCCGATTTATATCTACAATCCATTCAAGTTAGAGGTTACAAAATCCTTGGCCTGTGCTCCTTGATATACATTGTGTAGCAGATCAGTAATTAGACTAGAAAACCTCAGCCTCTTATGATCATAGAAAGGGGCGTCCCATTTCACGAGGTCGAATTCTTTTTCAGCATCTCGGGTATCTGATTGGTGTTAAAAAA
The DNA here is from genome assembly GCF_964204655.1 of Triturus cristatus. Taxonomy (NCBI): domain Eukaryota; kingdom Metazoa; phylum Chordata; class Amphibia; order Caudata; family Salamandridae; genus Triturus; species Triturus cristatus. The sequence goes on from NC_140590.1 coordinate 1,709,881,175, forward strand.
AATCTAATGCATGAAAAATCCTGTATTTGATGAAATTTGCCATCCTGCCACAAAACCTATCTGATCTTTATGAATAACTTTCCAGGTAGCTGGAGTAATTAGATTTGCCCAGATTTTCATTAAGACTTTATAATCAGTCTTTACCATGCTGATAGGTCTATATTAGTGTATGTCACTGGGATTCTTTCCCTTTTTAACAAAGCTGCCATTGTTGGATTCTTTAAAAATTGATGATACCTCTCATCCTGTTTTCACAAAATTAAAAATCTCTCCTAAGAAAGGTATTACCTCTCCTTGAAATGCTTTATAGAGCCCTGATGGAAGCCTTTTGTTCCTACACACCTTTCCAGTGGGCATTGAGGCTAGAGCCTGCTGGATTTCTTGTGCTGCAATATCAACCACTAAACCCTTCGTCTGAAAACTTGACAGCTGCGGGAAATTGCTGTCTTGAAAATACTGATGTATTGCTTCCTTCAAAGCTGTATATTTAGTTGTGTTTAACTTGTTATAGTGGTCAAGAAAACTTTAACACCATTTCCTTTTGGGAGATCAAAATCCTCATCCCCCGTTTCTGCAGTTCAGTAATTAATGTGGTTTCCTCCTTCACCTAGGTTGGCCAAGCCAAGAATGTACCTACAATCTGGCTTTCTATGTAAACCTGTTTTTTTTTTCAATGTAGCTTAGAATAGTCAAGAAGAAAATATAATAGCCAGTATAAAGTGATTCCAATATTACAAATACTTGTTTCTGCTAAGAAAAGGGGATATCCAAAAGTTCATCTTACAACCAATCAAAAATCAAGTTCTCTTGAAGCAATTAGATAAAAATATGAAGTGCGTATAGCATTCATAATACATAGGAAAGAAATAATAAAGCATGTACGATACAGTCATATCTCATTTATAGTGATAAAAGGCATAAGATAAGTTAAGTGTGTAGAAGGTTCGATATACTTAAGAGAAAGATAGTAAAACATATAACATGCATGCATAACTCAATTTCAAAATAATGAAGTTCATAAGATATATTTTTTTTCTTTTCTTTAGAGAACAAATCTTGCCCAGAATTTGTTAGATTCTTAAATCCCATAGAGAACCCTGTTTTTCATCAAGCATTGAATAACATATGATGTGTAAATAATTCCATGTTCATATTAGAGATGGCTATTTAAAGATTTAACAGTACAAACACAGTTAATGTCAGGTAGTAAAATGCATGAGTTATTCATTGCTAAATCATACATTATCAATAACCAATTGCTAGAACAGTTTAATTCCAGTTCTGCCATATTCTGTTTAGTTTAACTAGAGAACTCACCCTTTTCGGCATAGATAGTTTCCCGCTTAAAAACTCTTTGCATTTTAGTCAGCCATTGTGAGGTTGTTGGGATCGTCTTATATTTCCAATTGGCTAAGTTTAGTGATCTTGCTACTGGGGTTGCAATAAAAATAAATTGGTGTTGGCCGAGGGTTAGCTCTTCGCCTATATCAGCTCTGCAAAACTGAGCCCCTGAAGTATTGGGGGAAAGGTTAATTGCCATTTTTTTCTTATTTATATAAAGACACTCTGTCAGAAATGCATTAATTGGGGCTGCAGGTGAACCCCAATTGCAGCCAATCCCCAGTAGCATGTCTATATCTAAAGCATCTAGGATTGACAGCGGGAAAGAATATGTGGCGTTTGTCAGGGATATAATAGATCGTCCATTCACAAACCCATGTCATCCTCCTTAAATTAGCAGCACTTACTGCATTGCAGCTCATTTTATTATAACCCTGCCACTGCTGAAGATTAAAGCAGCAGCCCATGGAAGTACCAACTCTCTTAAGATGATCTAAAATAATTTGCTTGTTTTCCACACATTTAAACAATCTATACCAATTGCCCAGCTCTTTAAATCTTAATACAAAGTGGGCCCTCCCAAGAAATATACCATCACTGTTTTCTATTCTGGTTAAACCCGAACAAAACTGCTTAATCCGTGCATAGCTGAAAACCAGGAACCAATCATTATTAATTTTAAGATTTCGGATTCCCTGCCAAGATAGAAAGGGACCACTGAAGCCCCAAAGGTATGCATTCCTCTTATTTCAGCAGGGGACAAGCTAAGGGATTCCATGTGCTTCCGAAATTCTTTAAAAATGAGATATAATAACTCTAGCAATCTTATAGCGTGACTTTTTTTGGCAATTTAGGAATACGTAGAAAAGGGGCAACACCAATCGCAGATTCCTTAATCATTAAGGTAAGAAAAAAATTGACTTCAGACATATCCCTGAATAATTATAGTTCAGACAATTAATAAGCGAGGCTTGATAGTACAACCATTAGTCTGTTAGGGCAACAACTCCATCTTCCACTTCTAATTACAGCACTTGTATTTTTAATCTTGGTTTTTTTATTTGCCAAATACATTGTCCTATTTCTGAATAAATGCAGTTGAATTTGAGGACCTTGATCATTATATTAGAAAATAAGAATACAAATAATGACTCATTCCATGATTGTTAAGGTGAGAGTCTTCCATTGTTTAAACAAATTGCGCATTTTATTTAATGTGGGAATAAAATTAAGCCAACATAAATCCTTGAGTCGAGTGGTCACAAAAATACCTGCATTGCAGAAGGCAGTATATCAAAGAAGCAGTTAAAAAGTAGCGCCTCTTATTTAGAATGATTTATTTTGTATTCCCTGATCTCTGTAAAATCTCTTATTTCAGAAAAGGCTCTCACTATGTCATGTTTATCTGCTTCTAGATGAAGAGCCATATTGTCTGCAAATATCTTCAGTTTGGCAGACCCAGGGACAGAGGAAACAATTTGTGCACCCGTTGGTAAAATATCTACAAACTATTGATCTCCTCTATTGGAAAGAATTTCCTTAATTCTTGTTTAGCACTGGCCAGTTGCAGGTCTGCCACAGCACGGTCCCCCGGAGAACTTATCTTCGTCTGCAAGGCAGTATCAACCACTAGTTGAAGTTCGACTGTTCATGCCCCCAAGTTCTAGATTGTACAGCCATAAAGCCTTGAAAGCTCAACAAATGGAATAAAGTGATATGGTGCCCTTATACACATGAAATAACTGTTTAATCCATTGTTTCGTATTTGTCAACCATTCCTGGATAGAGAGGAGACTATCCTTCGTCCACATGGACCTTTCTCTTCGTCTAGCTTCTATTACTATCTTCACACTAATCACTGAATGATCCTAAAATAAATTTGCACATATTTGGGAATCAAGACAAAAAAAAGTCTATGCAAGTGTGGTACTTTAAAACATGGAACCACATTGGAGACAGGCCCCTACCCTGCCGACTTTGGTATTTAACAAACCGCAAATGACAAATGCGGTATGTACAAGTGTTTTTGTCATGTTTAACCAAAGAATTCACCGTAAATATATATAATACTACATATTGAACCCTCGGGTTCCATGTTAGAACAGTAGCCATTTTTGTGATTGCCCTCACATAGGCCATGCTTAGGCCTAAAGGACACGTACACCTTCTGTGACTTCTCTGTGACCTGGGCAGCTTTGCTCCGCCACCCCAGGTCAAACTGGTCTCACGAGTTCCCCGTCCTCTGGCCACCTGTGATTAGCATCAGGGCTTGACACACCATAAAGTCTTTTCATCCTACACAAGCCTCCGGCTAATCTCTTTCACACCTGACTGTTCCTGCTTTATGGCTTGTTTCCCAAAACAGGAGATGTTGATGTTTATTGGGGCCTATCGGTATCTGATGTGGGATCTGAGCCTCGCTGGGTAAATAATTGTGGGCTGGTTGAACAGGAATGTGGGATTGTCATCATGACTCTGCCTGTTTCTTTGAAGCCAAAATATGTGAATGACCACTTGAAAAAAAGGCGCGGTGTTGCCCAGAGCGTAATATTCTGTATATAACAGAATACTGGTTTTTGTTCTGGAGACTGCCTCATTCAGTTGCTAAGGCTTCTGTGCGACGTAGTCTCACTCATTTAATGTTTAATAAAGATGTCTTTTTCATATTTCAGCTTCTTCTGCCAGTTTCTTTGTTACATTACCATATGAGCGTCTTTTATAATACTACAGCAACAGGATAGCCTGAAGTCATAGGGTGCTATCCCTGGCACCGCTGGGGTCCTAAAATCCCCGGTACTTCAGTTGGCGCCCGACAGCGTGGCATCAATACAAGTGACTATCTGGAGGAGCGATCTTGTCAGAGGACAGAAATCTACTGGGGAGAACAGGACAGAAATCCACTAAGCAGGTACCGAGGTTCTGGGGGATTCTTTGTCTCTGCAGCCCAGTATATCTCTGATCTTTCTGACTTTGACTCTCCAAAAGATGTCACTCCCGATTAGAACCCTTTTTGGCGTGAGTATTATAGAAGACGTTTTGTTATGAAGAACTTGACAGTTAGAATTTGGATAACCTTTTGATTAATAAAAGTAAGAGTTAAGTATAAGTGGGTCGCTCCCAGTCCTTTGGTTCTTTGGGTCTTTAATTTGGTTATCGCAATTACCAAAGCCGAGGGGTTGGTTTCTTGGTTTCTGATTTGGTCATTGCAATTACCAAAGCCAAGGGTCTCGTATATTTGCGAGTGTATTGATAGAGATAACCCCTTGAAGTTTGAAGTTAGATTAGTGAGCTATAAGATGCCTGATCTTAGCAAGTTTGAAATGTAGAAATTTGTGTTGGCTAGCTTTTGGTTTGTATAGGTTTGGATATGCGAATTGCAATTTGCGTAGGCAGGTAATGAGGAGATATTTCTCCATTTGGTTTTGATTATAATACTTGCGTTTTCCGCAGTATTTTTGGCATGCCTGTTTGTAAGCTCACATGGAAAAATGTGTTGCTTTTTGTTTTGAAAGGTACCATAGTGTAGGAAATATCTAAATAGGTTAAATTTAAAAACATATTTCTTCCTTGGTGATTTTGTATCCCCAGGGAATTAAAATATGACATAATACAAAACAAGGATCCTTCGTTCTGCCCAGTTTCATGAATGAAGATATGCAGAACGATTTTGTGTGGTGTTCTGCTAGGCAAAGCTAGTGAATTGAGCGCATTCACTACTTCTTGGACATGCATCTGTCTGTGGGGCTGTTTATGCAGCCTTTTGGAACACTATTGAAAAGCGTTGCTTGTAAATATGACCTACAACTAGTATTTGCAAATGGTTTGTTTCAAGTATAGTCTGTGAGCTGTTCTTTCTTTCTGTCATGCGTATTGATTTGTAAGTCAACTGTGTGTTTAAATGTCTGTGTTTTTTTTTTCATTAGTGCAACTTCTGTAAGTAAATTGCGACGGCGCTATTTATGAAAAATGGCTAAAGCGCGCTGTATTGTCTATTTAACCCCTTTCTGTTTATGTCTGAAATGAGCTCAATATGTGTTTGTGGGTCTTCTGATGTTTCCAGTCTGTTAAGTAGATTGTTGGTTAATTAATATCAAGTAGAAACTTAAAAAAGAAATCCAGAAACGAACCATGTGACGTGCTAAAATAGCTATATGGTGCTCTTTAATTTATAGAATGAGCAATTGTGCACATATACAAAACTGCCGTTAAATGCTTAAAGGATAAAATTAGAAACACATTCAATAGATATAAATCAGGCCCCAAAAACGAAATTATCTATTTTTGCAAAAGTAAATAAATTTACAGCATTTTCCTTAGATGCATTGTATTAGATGTTCACAGGCAAACTTTTCAGCTGCAGTATATTTGATAGAAATGTTCATTCAGCCAGCACCTTCCCAGTTGAACATGGGTGGAATTTTGCAGAACCGTCCTTTTAAATGAAAGTGGCGCAAAAATGTGACGCGTTTCAAATTGGGCTTATGCGCTTAGGCTTGTGAGTTAAATGTGTCCAAAATGATAGGCAAGGGATGCAGCTTGTTTTTTATACATGGAATTATCACAAAAACGAATAATTGGGATTTTTTAAAAGAAAATTATTAATCATGGGAAAAATTATTTAAAAAAAATAAGTGCTTTTCAAAATCGTTTTTTGATATTTATAAAGCTTAATACTCATACTATGACCTCCTAGCATTAAAATTTGATTTAAGTTGTGTTGCATCACTAAAAGGACAAGCATTCGCGTGTACAATTTTCCCTTGGCGCAGGCGCAAACAAGCTCATTTCTATAAAGTATAAGTTATTATTTCCAATGCCTGACTCATGGGTTATGTAATAAACATTCTGGTAATGCATATTATGCAAGAAAATTGTAGGATACTCATTTTTTAATGCCTAAAGTATCAAAGTCGAATTTGGGTAAAAACTGCATTTTCTTTCATTCAGAGTACTTTTTAAAGTGTCTCAGGCTTCAGTAAATACATACATTTAGGTTTGATATATATTTACAGGTTGTGCCTTCTTATGATTCAATGAGTTAATATGCCAGTACAACGGCTTGTTTACCTACTGAGAAGTTCATTAATTTAAAGTTGATGAAATGTGTACCATTGCATAGGATTGCAACAAGCATTTATTCTAAAAAGTGGTATGTGTGTTATTAAGTTTTGTGAATTATTCACAGTAAATGTAGTTTAATAATATGGGAATAGAGATAATTTTTTTTTTTAGCGCCTAAAAAGGAGAAATTATTTTTCAAAATAGAACTAATTATTGCGAGTTAGGAGGAATTAGGAAGGCCTTCTGGCTTTGACGAATTCAGAGTGTCAGAAGCTGGGGGTTGGGAGAGCTGCAGAGGCTGGCTCGGTCACGCTGCTGAGATGCTATCTTTCCCGTAAACAATGGAGTTGACATTTATGACCTTTTAAATTAGGGCCTTGCCTCTGTGGAATGCAGAATGCCCTTGCTACACGGGCCTCTAAAGGTGGGGTTTCTGGTTTCTCCATAGCATCACTAAAACTAAAGAACTCAATTCCAAAGGGAAAATATAGCAAAGGGGTTTTCTTTGAAAGTCCAAACATCATGTTAAATGCTTTGCAGATACATTGGTGCTCTAAAAAAAATAAATAGAATGATGCCTGCTATAGTTGCTCTTCTTTAACAGAAAACGAAGTGTTGCATTAAGTCTTAGACAGACAAAAAGATTCTAAATTTTTTTTAAGGCTACATGCCTAAATGTGAACGAATTGCTATCATGAATTGTTCTTGCTAGTCCTGTATGTTAGAAGAGAGACGGTATATTTGACAGCAGATTTCCATTGCCTGGTGATCTCCTGTCAAAAAGGAGGGTAAGGATTTTAAACCTGACAAATTAAACAGGCCCAAATATTGGGTTTTGGGCTGCAGGTTTACAGTGCATAAAAGTACATGACATGGTGTTGTGTGTCACCGCTTATTTGCATATGCTATTGTTTTGTCTATGCTTTTTGTGCTGGATATACTGCAAGTATATCTGATGGCTTGACGTTTTGTGCGTTTTTATTATTTTTTGCATGTTTTCGTTGTTTTTGTTGCTGCTTTTTGATACTATTACAAGTTTACCTGTGTTGTGAGGAAATGGTCATGACGATGCCCATCGCTACGCAACAGTTGGTTGAACTTGTTCTGGTTACTAAATTCCACAGCTAATGATATTTCATGCTGTGAGCATGAGAGACAACACTTCACCAGTGCATGTCTAAATTGGCTATAATGGTATTACAGAAAACTAAAAGATCTACAGGATCGAAGTGTGTCACCTGTAGTTAGTCACGTTACTGCCCTTCCCTTAAAGGAACAGGCAGCCCTACATTTATGTATCCTTGATTGGACCTAAGGATGAAATTATAGATCTGTGACTCAAGGTGGCCTAATCTCTATATTACATTAGTTAATGATGTTTTGCTTCCTAAGTAGCCTATGGCTTTTGTTCCTTAAAAGAAAACTAGGTTTTCATTTTTCTCTGAAGAAGGAACTGGAACATTACCTAAGATTACCGTATATGGTGTAGTCGCCAGCGGTAGAGTTAAAACGTATGTGACTTTGGCCTTTTGTGTATCACCCGTACTCTTGGTGTTGTCACATGCCTGACTACCACCCAAGTAAATTCTTGTCCTTCCTATAGATTTTTATTTTTTATTGCTTTTGTTTCTTCCCTGCCCAATGTCGCATTATGCTTAGTGATTGGGGATTTTAGTTGTGTCCTAGTTCCAATTCCCTTTTCCGTATTCCTTTCACCAGTCAGCCCATTTATTATTGTAGGTATATTGTTCAGGTACACACTTCCAGATTGCAGTGATGCACCAGGAACCCCCATATTATGTACAATTCCCTTTTGCATGACCAGACTGGTTTCCAAGAATTTTCCTTAGGCCTGCTTCAATGTTTTCCAGCCTGACTGTCAGGATAGCGATAGACTGGCTAACTGACTCAATATTATAGTAAGACAAGTTTTCCATCTCAAAAGGAGATATCTTACGTTTACTTTTTGAACATGACAAATTTTCAATGTCTATTTTTAATGTGGTTTTTACCCTTTTTGTTCCTGCTGCTTTAATTTCCGGTGGGATCAGAAGTTTCTAATCATGCAAATATCAGGACCCTCTAGTTCTTGTCTTTTGTTTTCATATCTGACTATTAGCCTGTGTATTGCCTAGTGCACCTGATGTGAAAGGTTTCTACATGCCTATGATAATCTGTACCATGTGATTTCTCTATTGAGATGTCCTAGATAAGGAATTTAGAAACACTTATATGTAATCATTGAACAAAAAAAAAAATGTGTTTGCCCTATTAGACAATGCCACCATATGTGAAGACATCTATTTAGATAGAATTCTCGTGTAGTTATCTACCCTTAGATGATGGAGGCTCTCACACGGAAACCCAATTGAAAAGCTTAGAGGCACTGTTTTGCCTACTGCCTTTTTATTTGTATTGCTTCCTGAGAAAGACAGTGTATTCTAGACGAAAATTGTCCCATGGCGTGTGGCCACTCTTTTGAAAATCACAGGCCACCTGTTTACAGTCCCCTTGTTATACAATGAACTGTTTAAAGCGTCACACTTGCTTCATCAGAAGGCGTTCAATATCAGAAAAGAAGGAGGAGCTGGTTTTGCCACAGAACCAGAATTCCAGTGCAAAAGAGCGCCTGTCATGTGCTGGTAACCTCTGACAGTGTGCAGTCCCTTGAGCCCCTTGGCCTGAGTTTTTGGCCACACACCCCCCCTCTTTTCCTTTGCTTCAATGGAAGTGCAGTGCACCGGCGGATCCAAGATTGACAGAAGGCACTACATTCCAGTGCCCATAGAAGAGCAGTCTGAGCGTTCTCTGACACTGAATGACGAGTGTTGGAGTATGAGAATGGTCCCGAATCTGCACGAGATGACCTGTGCCCTTGATCAATGGAGAGCACACTACCTGTAGTGCCTGCCGCTAAGGAAAGATACTGGCGCACTGCCTTGGGACATTGAGACTTTCGTGTGAGCTGTGGGTGTTTGCCAGGAGGGCACTCCAACTAAATAGTACTTCTCTCATGAAAGGCTTGAATGAAGAGGCCCATGCAAAAGAAAACAACAGAAGAAGATTTGATGGACAATAGAAGCCTGCCAGAGAGGCTTTTTGAACAGACTCTGGGCATAGTTGGTTTCACAAAAGGTTTCTGTGTGATGGTATAGACTAGGTGTTAGAAACTGATTGTTTTGCTGGCATTGTCTTAAAGTACTATTCTGTTCAGTATAAGCAGAATAAAGTCCATTTTCTGTGGAAAGAGTACCCCCTTTTCACCTTAGAGCATTGATGAGGGTCACCACTGTTTCACCTGAACATACAAAACAAATCACTGAATTGCATAGGAGCCCTAAAAAATGTTACTAGATAATTTTTGGATTTGCTTTTTGCTTAGGGTTGTGAAAAACTATTATTTAATTTGCAATAGTGGTTACTACTTTCTCCCGTTGTTTATATGTTCTTAATAACGTGTTTTCTAGTGTCTTTTCAAGCATGACATTGTCATTTATGGGTGGGATCGTTTTTCTCTACTCAATTGACTTCTGCACCTGCTTCCCAACCTATGTCTTTTCCTACCACTGCTTCTTTGTACTCTTTTCACCCTATCCTGAACATGGGCAGGTTAAAAGATTAGAATTCGTAAGCAATTCTTTTGTACAGCTTCTGCATCAACATTAGTTTGTAGTGAACATCACTAATTATTGGGTGTGTGATCTTATGCCGCCTACTACAGATAGAGGTATTCCTTATTTTGTCCTGTCATATGGGGCCTTTGTGCTACTACATGTGTAAGGAGACGTGTCCCGTGAGAGTCGCTAAGTAATAGGATGATGCTACAGCAACATCTCCATAACTTCATGTCTGTAGACCTGGACTCGGATTGATGAGAGAATAGTTATTGCCTATGTAAGGGCAAAAGGAGGGTCTGTGGTACTTTAAAACATGGAACCACATTGGAGACAGGCCCCTACCCTGCCGACTTTGGTATTTAACAAACCGCAAATGACAAATGCGGTATGTACAAGTGTTTTTGTCATGTTTAACCAAAGAATTCACCGTATATATATATATAATACTACATATTGAACCCTCGGGTTCCATGTTAGAACAGTAGCCATTTTTGTGATTGCCCTCACATAGGCCATGCTTAGGCCTAAAGGACACGTACACCTTCTGTGACTTCTCTGTGACCTGGGCAGCTTGGCTCCGCCACCCCAGGTCAAACTGGTCTCACGAGTTCCCCGTCCTCTGGCCACCTGTGATTAGCATCAGGGCTTGACACACCATAAAGTCTTTTCATCCTACACAAGCCTCCGGCTAATCTCTTTCACACCTGACTGTTCCTGCTTTATGGCTTGTTTCCCAAAACAGGAGATGTTGATGTTTATTGGGGCCTATTGGTATCTGATGTGGGATCTGAGCCTCGCTGGGTAAATAATTGTGGGCTGGTTGAACAGGAATGTGGGATTGTCATCATGACTCTGCCTGTTTGTTTGAAGCCAAAATATGTGAATGACCACTTGTAAAACAGGGGCGGTGTTGCCCAGAGCGTAATATTCTGTATATAACAGAATACTGTTTTTTGTTCTGGAGACTGCCTCATTCAGTTGCTAAGGCTTCTGTGCGACGTAGTCTCACTCATTTAATGTTTAATAAAGATGTCTTTTTCATATTTCAGCTTCTTCTGCTAGTTTCTTTGTTACATTACCATGAGAGCGTCTTTTATAATACTACAGCAACAGGATAGCCTGAAGTCCTAGGGTGCTATCCCTGGCACCGCTGGGGTCCTAAAATCCCCGGTACTTCACAAGAGGCAGACTGGAATTGTCAGGAGTAGCAATTGTATTGTGGCATTTCCAGGTAGGCCCTACGGAATGGGTCAATCAATTGATGGTCTTGTGTCATTACATCCAATACTTTTTGAATTTTATAAATTATAGGACCCACCGCTCCATTAGCCATTTTGTGAATCCTATTAATAGATTTAGGATCACCTGGAATCAGAGCATAGTAATTCACAAAATTGAATAATTGCCATTTATCCTTGTTTTAATAAAAAATCCATCTATCCTGTGTGTCCCTCTGGACCGGTATGATCCCCCAGTCTATCCCTCGCCCAAAGTAGATTGCCCCTTATAGCCATCACTGCAGAAGCAACAAATTCCTTGAAATAATATTTAGGAATAAAAAGCTTTGGAGTATTTGTCTTTAAATGAGTTTCTTCGAGAAACAAAATTTGTGGTGAAAATGAGGATATTCATCTAATAAGGCTGCCATACTTTTGCTTATTAGATGCTCCATTAACATTAACCAATATTATACGTATTTCAAGACCAATCCCCCCAAAAACCTTGCCTTAAGTTGAAGCATCATAAACAGAAAAGTTCCTGACATTACATTTCACCTATGGTTCTGCTCTTTTTTACTAAGCCTACTCCCAACCACCAACACCCTCCCTCAACTCCCCTTCCACCCCAAACAGAATGGGAATCACCCAAATACCCATCTCCAACCTCTCTTGGTGGTCGCCTGGGGAATGCCCTCTCTGGGTGCCATGTTGGTGCACCCCCATTAAACTGCTCATCTCCACATCCCCCTGATATTAATAATACTAGATTTCTCTCATCTTTTCCCTCTCTATGTAGAAATTATTTGCAACAGTTCTTGAGCTTCCTCCAAATTTGTGAACATTTGAAATTTCCCTTTTACTAAACCCCTGAATTTAGACTGTTGCCCGATTGCTGTGTGTGCGCCCTGGACCTTGAATAAGTATAAGAGCTTCACAAATACCCTTTTGTGGGATGCTGATCCTGTGGACATATCAGAGAAGGTTCAACAACAAGCTACTTCATCAGTAGAATTTTTTTTTCTCTGGATGGCTCTACAAAGAATCTGCTCTTTGATACGATATTCTGCAAAGCTCACCAAAATTGACAAGGACAATTTTGAATTTGAAAATGGGTGAGCTGGTCCTCCACCTTCTTTTCCTCCCAATACGTCCTCAAAGATGATAAATATTCACAAACACTTCCTCCGCGGCACAACAGACCAGAAGAGAAGACCCCATCCCCCGGGCTTACACCAGAGTCCAGTCCTCCCAGGGGTGTACCTAAGGTAACCTGAACAAAAGAATGGCCAGTTTCAAATGGGCCGCGGTCGCCATCAATACATTTTTCCAATGTAAAATGCTGGTGTGCCAGTGCCTTCCATCATACCCCCGCAGCACCGTGTCTCAACATACCTGGTGGCTCAAGCAGCAGCATCGCCGGATTCCGTGTGTCCGGAAATGGAAATCATGCCACAGTGAGTTGTTGGACGGGGGTTGGGCAACTCACTTAGCAGCAGTGCATGTAGAATTGCCTGCACAACTTGAACCTGGAGATTATTGTTTATTTACCCTTTCACTAACCGAAATGTGAGGGAAATTTGTAATGCTCTGATTTCCAAAAGTTATCAATTGTGCGCTACATATGTTTAGAAGTAAAACTGCCTGTCAAGTGCAACTATAGTAATGATTGCAAGAGACTATTTGAATGGAAAATGTGCTCCCAGTAAATGGCAATGTGATACCACAGCCTGCTATAATTCTAGAATGAGAACCGGCCACTCCAAAGTGCACCACTGGGCACATACCCTCACCTTCTACTCCCCCACTACATGGGTCTGGCTCATTTGCTACACTTGTTCTGTGGAACGCTTGAATTTTTCACTACTCTTGATATGTTGGTGATGCAACATTGATGACAGCACCCCCAGAGTAAAAATTGTTCCAGGTCCATTGCAAAAACTCAATCTGTTGGAAACAACGCACAGCAGATACAGTGCAACTTCGCACCAATGCAAACGTAGGCAAGAGACATTAAACAGTTTTGTAGTAACAACAGAAGTAGAGGGTAGGAGCACCAGAAGGAGGGCTATCCTTTTCAGAGAAAACTACAGGCAATTTATCCATGCCTATGGACTAAGGAATGTGTTCACTAAGTCTGAGCTATTCAAATACCACATGCATACATACAGATTTAAGGATTTAGGCCATATACATACTTTTAAAATTGCAGAACTCCCTCGCTTTGTTTAAAAAATTATTTAAAAATCATTAGAACAGCTATTAAATAAGTTTACAGTGACTGCTGCTTCTATTTGATGTTTTAAATATATGTTTCAAAAGCGGGATATATTTTATATTTTTTTTACCAATCTTGATATGCAAGCCTTGATTGTAGAATAGTTGCCAGGTGACAACCCAAGGCATCAGACCCAATTCCAGGAGTGCATGTAATACAACAGCAACGCTGAGTGGTGGTTGGCTTGCAATAAGAGTATTTATGTTGGTTTTGTGCTGCTGTTCTTTTCTTTGTGTACAACATCTCAATGCTGCAGCTATAGCTGCTTCCTCAGACTATTTCCTATCCCCAGGACATTGCAGCTCAGTGTTTAATTTGAGCCGGTGGTTTCCAGTGCTCTCCACCAGGACACAATGGTCAACACCAGCACTATGGCGTTGATTAGGATGACAGTCGGAAAACTATTCCGACCGCCGTGGTAGCGAAAATTAACCATCCTCTGGCACTGCAGCAAAACCGGTGGTCAGATTAGGATCAACCACCAGAAGAATTCAACCGCGGCGGACCGATGCCACGAATGACCGCTGGTAACGTGCAGAGCAGGTGAATATCTGTCACCGGCGGTCGGATTTTCTGTGGAAAGACCCAAAACCGTCGCACGGCCAGCGAATTGACCACACGTCAAATTAGTATACGATTGCGGTGACAGCGGAACGATCCACTGTTTCCGACCACTGCGATCGCAACCAGTGTTGAATGGGAGAGCCGGCAGAAGGGCTGTTGTATTCCCACCGCTGCGGTCGCTCCAGGACAGTAATGGCGGCCCACAAAAAAACACACCACAAGGCCACCAAGTGTGGACATGAACCTGGCTCTGCCTCAAAAAACACCTAACACAGCCCAATGACACATCCCCATGGCAACTAAAAAAAACAAATCCCAGGCCAATCCACACAACACCCCTGACAGGACAACTCCATTTTGACCCACCCACATAGCCAAGTATAAAACTAGCCCCTTCCCTGACCAGAATCCTTTGCAATACTCCACTGCTGGAGAGCCCAACCCCACAGCACAAAGGCGAGGCAAATCACCACAGATCTCACCAGCACAACAACACACACACACCTACACACATCACCACCTTCACAACTGCACTTTCCACACATCTGCACACCATGTCACAGAAGAAAATGCCCAAATTCGCTGACAATGAGTTGTTAGTGATGGTAGATGAGGTAATCAGAGTAGAACCACATGTGTTTGGAAGCCTGGTCCAACAGACACCACAAGCCAGAAAAAATCAAACATGGGAAAGGATTGTCAACAAAGTGAATGCAGTAGGGTCCCTCCCCCACTCCAAGAAGGAGATCAGGAAGCGGTGGAATGACCTCAAGAGCGAGGTGAAAGAGAGGAACAACAAGAACATTAAGCTGGCTCAGATGACTGGCGTTGACCCTCCCATTCCACCATAAACATTCACCGAATGGGTGGAGAAAGTGCTTGCCACACTGCATCCAGAGAGTCTCACAGGAATACCCGGGGAGTGGAGGCTGGTAAGTACCAACAAATGCCTACCATTAAACTGCTATGTACTGCTTGCACAACTACAAAGCGACACCTCCTAGGCCCAAATGCACTCATGTGCACCACACTCACCCCAACACATGTCTCACACATCCAACATTTACTCCATAAGATTCACCCCAAAGGTAGCTAGCAATATTTCCATGGGGGCATGTGTACAGGTAGCCAGCACTACAACTCCCACCAGGCACCCTAGTCCCAAAGCTGAGCAGGATGTAACACTCCACCCCACACCCACAACCATGTGTCATTGCATTGCCCCATCTAACTAACAGGTAGGTAGCCATCTTAACAGAGCGGGGGGTTTGCTCACATCAAACTAACAAGTAGGTAGCCATCTCAGCAGGGAGGGGGGTTTGCTCACATCAAACTTACAGGTAGGTAGCCATCTTAACATGGAGGGGGGTTCGCTCACATCAAACTAACATGCAGGTAGCCATCTTAACAGGGAGGGATGTTTGTGGGTGGGAAGCCTGCACTACAACTCCCACCAGGCCCATTGTCCCCAAGCTTAGCTGGATGGAGAAACAACCATGTGTCAGCCATTGCATTGCCCTCATCAATCTAACAGGTAGGTAGCCATCTTAACAGGGATGCGGGTTTGTGAGTGGAAAGCCTGCACTATAACTCTCAACAGGCCCACTTGTCCCAAAGCTCAGCAGGATGGAGCACTCCCCCCAGCCAGAAGCATGTGTCAGCCATTGCATTGCTCACCTTCACCTAACAGGTTGGTAGCCATCTTATGCTCTCTCGTCCCACTCCTGAGCAGGATGGAACACTTCCCCTTCCAAGAGCCATGTGGAGCCTATTCCCTTCCTCTGCTTCACTTCACAGGGAGGCAGCCATCTTAACAGGGAGGGTGTTTGTGGGTGGGAAGCCTACACTACAACTCCCACCAGGCCCCTGTCCCAAAACCCAGCAGGATGGAACACTCCCCACACCCACAACCATGTAGCACACATTGCATTGCTCACCTCCACCTAACAGGTATGTAGCCATCTTATGCTCTCTTGTCCCACCCCTGAGCAGGATGGAACACTCCACATCCAAGAGCCTATTCCCTTTCTCTGCTCCACTTCAGAGGGAGGCAGCCATCTTAACAGGGAGGGGTGTTTATGAGTGGGAATCCTGCACTACAACTTCCACCAGGCCCCCTGTCCCAAAGCCCAGCAGGATGGAACACTCCCCACACCCACAACTATGTGGCAGCCATTGCATTGCTCACTTCTACCTAACAGGTATGTAGCCATCTTATGCTCTCTTGTCCCACCCCTGAGCAGAATGGAACACTCCCCCATCCAAGAGCCTATTCCCTTCCTCTGCTACACTTCACAGGGAAGCAGCCATCTTAACAGGGAGGGGTGTTTGTGGGTGGGAAGACTGCACTATAACCCCCACCAGGCCCCCTGTCCCAAAACCCAGCAGGATGGAGCACTCTCAACACTCACAACCATGTGGCAGCAATTCACCTCAACTGTGTCCCCAAACAGGTAGGTAGACAGTGTATGCACCCTGCCATTCCTCTAAAAATGCATGGATCCATATGACCCCACCAGCCCTCACACGTCATCCAACTTGGCATAGAACCAATAGCCACTTCCAGTGTGCAGACAGCTAAGCGTATGTAACTATCACAGAAATTAAAGTTTGAACCACAAAGTCACATGTTGAAGAAATTAAGGACACAATCATGCACAGTACTGAATGCCATGTGAAAGTGCCATGGGGGCAGAGCATCAAGGCCCATAAGAACACAAAACATGCATAGTCAGTAGGTAAAAGAAAGTAAAGTACATGATATGACAGGTATGCATAAGATTACAATAGCAAGTTCTTGATCAGATGTAACATCTTCCATGCAGAGTAAACAAAAAAGACGCCACAAACAAAGTTATCGTGCTGCTAGTCATTAGGTGTTGACATGTCCTTGTAATCACACAATCTGTACGTGGAGCATGATATCTATTGACATGTCACACCAGGGACAAGTAATGTATGTACCACCACATAATGTCATGATGCCCAGCACTGTGCAGCCAAACTAAGTGACATCAATGTAAACTGTGTGGTGTATCACATGTAACATCCGAACATCTAACATCAAGCCTGTGGGGTGCACTTCAATTACCATTTCACCTCTGTCCAACAGGAGATCAACAATTGACTGCAGAAGAAGAGAACACGGACCTGCAGAGCCAGTCTCCCCCCCTCACCGGAACATGGACCCTCGAATGCAGACCCCTTCAGTTTCTCGGAAGCAGAGAACAAACCTGGCCCATCCGGACTGCCAGGGCACACCACGTCCCAGTCCCCTACTATTCTCACCACCTCAGCAACAACACTGCCCCTGCTGCAACAACCTGTGTCACCTCAACAACCACCATCACCACCACCAGTGCTGCCTGCAACACTCTCCCTGCCTCAGAGGATACCAACACCACCCAACAATCGGAGGAGGGCAGTGAGAGTCTGCGCATGCGTCGAGAAGCAACAACACAGGTCCGGGACAGCAGGGCAGGTGGGAGGGCAACTGGGGGACAATATCGACAGGCCACTGGTGCCGAAGCCCTGGCCTACATCGCCCGAGTCCTTGGGGCACATGAACAAACCCAGGGACATGTGAGCCAGGTTCTGGAAGAAGGGCGTGAGCTCTGCCTGCTGCTAAGGTCCATGGACAAGCGTATGGTCCAAATCATGCCTTATGGACCAGCTTGGCGGTGTTCTGAGGGACAGTCATGCAGCCCAAAGGACAGTTCAACCTCCCTGCTGTGTCACGCAGGACGTTACTCCTACCACCTCAGCTGCAGCCACAGAGAGGGGTGAGCTGAAACAGGATGACTCCTCAGACACCGCTGAGCCCACAGCAGAGGCCCCCCCCGGAATACACAAAAGGGTCATCAGAGAAACCCTACGGGAGGAACACGTGGCAAAGTACCAGCCACACGCAAGTCAAAGAGCCAGCCATGATAGCACCTCTCTTCACCTTGACATTGACTTTTTTGACTATCCTTACCCACACTGCCATGTTGATGGTAGGTGTCTGTTGGACTGTGTCACCACATCAATGTGGTGACTTCTCTATTGTCTCGTCTACCATCACTGACAACTCATTGATTCCCTTTGCACCATTTTCTTAAACCCACTTATAATTGTTGTAAATAAATACTCTTTACACACTTATGTCTTTGTGTCAGATCCATGTTTATCACAGGATGTACAATGTTGACTCTGATTCCAATGTATCTGAAGCTCGGATTGTGACGAGGCATTGAGACGCTGAAGGGACCTAGAAAGACACGAGAGAACAGCATTTACTTATCAGGCGATGGCATCACAGCCAGTACACAACACTAGCCATCAAGGCACACAACCCAGCACACATTACAATGAGAAACAATATCAACATATTCATCATGTGGCTGGTCATGACTACACTGTGCCACAAACATCCACTATCCTCTAAGGGTGGGCGCCCGCACATGCGCATTTGTGAGGAAGAAGTTGCCGCAGAAGCAGGAAGAGGGAGCCCCAGGACGCCACACCTCAGGTAAGACATTTTCTTACTTTTAAATACTTTAAGTTATTTTAAAATGAGGGCGGGCGGGAGGCAGGCGGCGCGTAGGGGGGCTACGCGGAGTGTGCGAGTGTGCGTAGATTTGGCCACACTACGTGATGCTCCATGTAGCCCCACTACGCACACTACGCCCAGGGTTACTATCCTCATCACTGGATATGTGTGGGTTTGCAGGTGGGGGCATCTGTTGCTCATCATTGTCCAGGAGCAGGGGGATCTTTTTGCGCAAGGCCAGGTAGTGGAGCATGCAGCATGCAACTACGATCTGACACACCTTCTGGGGAGAGTAGAGTAGTGCACCTCCGCTCTTGTCCAGACACCAGAATCTAGACTTCAGAAGACTAAAGGTACGCACCACCATACAATTTGTCCTCCCATGGGTCTCATTGTAGCGGAATTCACCCGGGGTCCTGGTATACCTCAGTGGGCTCAGCAACCAAGGCCGGTTGGGATATGCAGAGTCACTTAGGTGTGAGATACACAAACCAATTTTGTAATATAACCGTGGCAGAGGACAGCATGTCACACATACAGCATGCTACTTTACTCTGTGTACTCACCCACAATACACGCTTGCTCCGGATGCATATTTGCCATCAGCTTTGGCACTATGCTGTTACACAGTATGTAGGAGTCACGTGTGGATCCTGGAAATTTGGCGCAGACCTGGGAGATTATCATATCCACTTGGCATACCACTTGCACATTGATGGTATGGAAATGCTTCCTGTAGATGTGCTCATGCGCATGTGGTGGAACCAGGCCAACATGTGTGCTGTCAATGGCACCAACAACATTGGGGATGTGGGCAAGGTCATAAAATTCACCCTTCACAACTGCCAATTCATGTCTCCTGGGAAAATGGATGTAGCTGTCCTTGTAGGTCATCATAGCAGACAGGACATCACGTAGCACCATGCTGAACATTGGTTGAGACATCCTACCTGCGATGGACATCATGTACTAGAGTGAACCAGTTGCAAAGAAATGCAGGGCTGCCATCACCTTGGTGTCAAAGCAGTTGGATATCCATCATTCAATCAATCAATCAATGCATCAATCAATCCATTTGTAGAGCGCGCTACTCACCAGTGAGGGTCTCAAGGCACTAAAAAGGGTGGGGGATGAGCAGCTACTGATCAAACAGCCAGGTCTTGAGGAGTCCCCTGAAGGTCAGTAGGTCCTGGGTCTGCCGCAGGTGGATGGGGAGGGTGTTCCATGTCTTGGTTGTGAGGTGGGAGAATGATCTGCAGCCGGTGGTCATTCGGCAGATGCGTGAGACGGTGGCGAGGGTGAGGTCAGTGGAGCGAAGCTGGCAGTTCGGGGTGTAGAAGGTGAGTCGTTCGTTGGGGTATGCTGGTCTGGCGTTGTAGAGTGCTTTGTGAGTGTGGGTGAAGAGCTTGAAGGTGATCCTCTTCTAGACCGGGAGCCAGTGCAGGTCTCTTAGGTGGGTGGTGATGTGGCGAGGGATTCCGAGGATGAGGCAATTTGTATCTGTTGAAGTCTTTTCTGGAGTTTGGCCGTGGTTCTTGCGTAGAGGGTGTTGCCGTAGTCAAGCCTGCTGCTGACGAGGGCTTGGGTGACCATCCTTCTGGTTTCAGTGGGGATCCATCTGTAGATCTTGCGGAGCATGCAGAGGGTGTTGAAGCAGGAGGAGGAGACAGCGTTGACTTGCTGGGTCATAGAGAGCATTGAGTCTGTGATCAACCCCAGGTTGCGTGCGTGGTTGGTTGGTTTTGGGGGGGCTCTCAGCGCGGCCGGCCACCAGGAATCATCCCATGCGGAGGGGGTGGAGCCGAGGATGAGGACCTCTGTCTTATCAGAGTTCAGTTTCAGACGGCTGGTCTTCATCCACTCTGCGACAGCCTTCATTCCCTCATGGAGGTTGGATTTGGCGGTGGTAGGGTCCTTGGTGAGGGAGAGGATCAGCTGGGTGTCGTTGGCGTATGAGATGATGTTGACGTGCTGCAATCGGACGATGTTGGCGAGTGGTGCCATGTAGATGTTGAAAAGGGTCGGGCTGAGGGATGATCCTTAGGTTACGCCGCAGGTGATCCTGGTGGCTTTGGATCGGAAAGGGGGGAGATAGACTCTCTGGGTTCTGCCAGTGAGGAAGGAGGTGATCCAGTTCAGGGTTTTGTTGCAGATGCCTGCTCATGGAGGCGTGTGCGCAGGATGTGGTGGCAGACAGTGTCGAATGCGGCCGAAAGGTCCAGGAGGATGAGTGCTGTGGTTTCACCGTTGTCTAGCAGGGCCCTTATGTCATCTTTGGCGGTGATGAGGGCGGTTTCGGTGCTGTGATTGCTGCGGAAACGGGATTGGAAGGAGTCCAGGATGTTGTTCTCCTTGAGGAGTGGGTCAGTTGTCTGTTGGCGGTTTTCTCAATGACTTTCGCTGGGAACGGGAGCAGGGAGATGGGTCGAAAGTTCTTTAGGTCCTTTGGGTCCGCCTTGGGTTTCTTGAGTAGGGTGCTGATTTCGGCGTGTTTCCAGCTCTCCTGGAAGGTAGCGGTCTCGAAGGAGCTGTTGATGATCTTCCGGAGTTGGGGTGCAATGATGGGACTTGATTTGTTGAAGATGTGGTGCCGGCAGGGGTCGGCGGGTGAGCCGGAGCGGATGGTGTTCATGATTTTGATGGTGTCTTCGTCATTGATGTTGTTCCAGGAAAGCAGGAGGTCGGTGTGTTTGGTGTGCATTGGGTCGGGGGTGTTGGCGTCTGTCATCGGTGTCTGGGTTTCAAAGCTGTCGTGAATGTCTGCGATCTTGTTGTGGAAGAAGGTGGCCAGGGAGTCGCATAGTTCTTGCGACGGCGGGATGTCCTTGGAGCTGGAGCTGGGGGTGGCGAGTTGTTTCACGATGTTGAAGAGCTCTGGTGTGTGCATTGCTGTCGATGTGTTCCTTGAAGGAGGTCCTTTTGGCAGATCGAATGAGTTGGTGGTGCTTGCATTTGGCATTCTTGAGGGTTGCGTGGTTGTCTGGTGTCTGGTCGTGGCACGACTGCTTCTCGAGTCTTCGGCAGATTTGCTTGGAAGTTGGAGGTTGGCGTTGAACCAGATGGCTCTTGTGTCGGTGCACCTGTTACAGGGTTTCCTGATCGGGGCGAGGTTGTTGGCACAGTCATTGATCCATTAGTCTGAAGTTGTGGGCTGCTGCATTGGTGTCAGTGGGCTCAGATGGAGGGTGTCGGGCGAGGGTGGTGATAAGCTGGTCTTTGGTGACTTTGTTCCAGCTGCGGTGTGGGATTTGTTGCAGTTGGTTGTGTGCGGTGTGTTTCTCGAAGGAGAAGTAGATGCAGTGGTGGTCGGTCCAGTGGAGTTCGGTGGTGTGGCTGAAGGTGACGTGGTTGCTGGCGGAGAATATGGAGTCGATCGTGTTTCCGGCGGAGTGGGTGGGTGTCGTGACAAAGTGCTTGAGTCCGCGGTTGGCAAGGTTGTCAATTAAGGTTGTGGAGTTCCTATCGTTGGCGGTCTCAAGGTGGAAGTTCAGGTCTTCGAGGAGGATGTAGTCTGTGAAGGCGAGGGCGTGCGTGCTGGTGAGGTCGGAGATGGAGTCGCTGAACTGCAGTCGGGGTCCCGGTGGTCTGTAGATGAGGGTTCCTCTGAGGGTGGTGTCGTGATCTATGTGGATTGGGAAGTGAGGGTGTTTGGCCATGCTAAGGGAGTCTTCGGTGTTGGTCAAAAATCTGATGGTGTCCCTGTGGACAATGGCGATTCCTCCTCCTGGTTTGTTGCTTCAGTCCCTGTGGGTGATCTTGTAGCCGTCCGGGATGGCTATGGCTATGTCGGGTGCCGAGGAGATGTTCATCCAAGTTTCCGTCAGGAAGGCGACGTCCGTGAGGATGAGTCGAGAAGAGAGCTCGACAGCGTGCTTGTGGACTGAGCGGGTGTTGAGTAGTATGCATTTGAGATGGCTGTGGCCTGCTTTGGTGGGATGGGCAGGACATGCAGGTGTGTGCTGGCTGGTGTAGCTGCAGTTTCGGCAGGTGAAGGGTCTGTGGGTGAGCTTCGGGGTAGCCTGGAAGCAGGAGAAGGATCAGCCGGCATTGAATGCGTGGAGGGTGCTGGCATAGTAGTGGCGTCGGTTGTTGTGGTGCTCTCGGGGGCCAGGGGGTCTGGAGCTGGGTGCGATCCAGGCGAATGCAGATGGGCTTGCCTTAGGCGTGCCTTAGGCACGCCAGCAGCGTGACTGTGCAGCGGTCGCCATAAGTAGGGGAGGAGGGCAGGAGCAGAGGTCGGGAGACGGGAGTGGGGCTGAGTAGGGGGCGGGACCGCAGGGTCAGCAGTAGCAGAAAAAAAAGGGGCAGTAGCGAGGAGAAAAAGATTAAACAGTAGCAAGAGGAAAATGAATTAAATGAAACAGAAGGAGAACACAGTTCAGCAGGTGCAGCAGAGGGATTGAACAGAGTGCGGGAGATGACGGATGGCACACAGGCGACATGAGGTGCTGGGACGGGCTACTGGCTCGAACCCTGCTCGGCCGAAGGTCTCTGTGCTGTGCTGGCATGGTGATCAGTAAGGTGGAGCTGCTGGGGAGGGTGCTGGACTTGGCCCAGAGGTCAAGGTTTCACATATGTTCGCATATGTTCTGCGAGGCTTCAGATGGGGCTCCAACTAAGCAGATAGGTATTGGAGTGTAGGTCGGTCCAAATGGAATTTATGTATTATGTCCTTATCCTCCATGTCCGCAAGCAATGTGAATGGACGATGCACATTTGGCCGCCTCCTATGCAAGATGAAAGGGGACACATGTCAATTCAATCCCCCTATGAGGTGTGTCAACCATCTTATGTTTTGACTGACACATCGCCAACAATGACTGGCCAGAAACAACTGTTTACAGCACAATTCACATATAGAGACACCTTGATCCAAAGCAGTTGTACACGTGTCCATAGTTAGTACCCCAAAACAGATTCAGACTATGTGAATGCCAAATGGTACATACCAACCTGTGTCACCAGCCCTGAGAGTAGTCGACACAGCACATGTGTGAAACAGCAATACTGCTGGCTTCTACGTAGCTGCTGTACCTGCCACACCTTCTTGCGTGATTCGGACAGGGCACCCATTATCAACACAATGAGCACAGTGTGTGCATAAATATCAAGTATGGACATGAGTCCAGCAATCTACACTGTGAAATAGGTACATTATGGAGTAAGTCCATCATGACTGTGGGTTGTTTAGCCATCTCACACATTGAGATATAAACATATTTGAGAGTCACTCACACAACAGATCTGTGTACATGCGCAACAAGATCATAAGTCACATGTGAGGGAGTACATGCCAATGCATGTAATCCTGTTCACTGACATGGCATGTGTAGGCATCAGTGAGTTAAATGTCACAGTAGCAATTGATTACACGATATGGTGGCATGATTCTTAGTAAGTGTCTACTGTTCAATGCTGAGAACTGGCCATTGCCATCGCCGCAGAATGATGTGTCCATAGGTGCCGCAAATGTGCACTGCCACCGCAATCACGGCCATTGGCACCAATTGCAAGCTGCCAAATCACGGTAGCAACCGCCTGGCCCCTGCGGTATGTCACCACCAATGCCCATGCCCCTACAGACAATGGGAACCGCTATCATAGTAGTGAAATACACATTTGAAAATCACGGTAGGCATGCACCGCTACCGCGGAGCTGGTCATTGGCACCAATGTCAAGCTGCCTAATCGCGGTAGCAACCTCCTGGCCCCTGCGGTGTGCCACCACCAATGCCCATGCCCTTACAGCCAATGGGAACCGCAATCACAGTAGAGAAATGCACTTTTAAAAATCGCGGTAGGCGTGCTCCGCTACCGCATGCCGGTCACTGGATGCAATTGAAAGATGCACGATTGCGGTAGCGACCGCCTGGAACCTGCGGTGTGTCACCGCCAATGCTCAAGCCCCTACAGACAATGGGAACCGCTCTCACGGTAGTGAAATACACATTTGAAAATCACGGTAGGCATGCACCGCTACCGCGGAGCCGGTCATTGGCACCAATGTAAAGCTGCCAAATCGCGGTAGCGGCCTCCTGGCCCCTGCGGCGTGTTACTGCCAATGCCCATGCCCCTACAGCCAATTGGAACCGCAATCGCGGTAGAGAAATGCACTTTTGCTCCGCTACCGCATGCCGGTCATTGGATGCAATTGAAAGATGCACGATTGTGGTAGCAACCGCCTGGGCCCCGCGGTGTGACACTGCCAATGCACTTGCCCTTACAGCCAATGAGAACCGCAATCGCAGTAGTGAAATACACATTTGAAAATCGCGGTAGGTATGGTCCGCTACCGCGAGCCCGGTCATTGGTCACATTTGAAAAAAGATGACCTGGAACACCAATTGCAGCAGCTGAGTACCACTGAAACAACCCCAGGGGGCTATATATGTCAGGGAGAGAGCCACACATTTCCACTGCATCCAGACACTGCTAACTGACACTCTTCACCACCAACTGCTGCTGTTCCTGTCTCCTGGACCCAGTGATGGGGAGAACTGAGAACATCAGGGTCCATCCCTCCCCCACAATATGGGAGGCTATATGGTGCTCCTGATGTCATGGTAAGTGTTTCAGAGTGAAAGTAGGAGAGTGCAAAGAGTGCACACATGAAGTTGATCTGCTGCAGTATGTGCCTGAGAGTGTGGGTTTGTGTGATACACTGCCAAGCATGCTGACTTCAGGTAAATTGGGGTTTGTAGTCTAATTTACACAGATCCCTGGCTGCATTTCAGGATGGGAGGGACATGCAGTGTTTTTGCAGCCATACAGTGACACTGCTGGTTTGGAAAGTGGAAGTCACTGTGCTAATGGATGTCTGTGTCCATGAGGTTTTCACATGCTCATTTGTGACATTACAAAGGTTTTTTATCCAGAGGGTACTGAAGGAAGTGTGTTTGACTTTTATATTGCCACCATGTATATGTAAGCATTATGCACAAGAGTGAAATGTCTTAGGGTGACACTCTTGGTGGAAATTCCCATATGACACAGCAGATTGTTGTACTTATGTAACATCCTCCTTCCATTCTTTTCATTATGTGTACTGACTCGCATGTGCAGGCACTGTTTGCCCTCTCATCTTGTACATGCATGTGACTGTTCAGATGGCCCTCATTTAACCTCAGTGTGAACCCCCCTGGCCTGCACAGTTACTACCCAATTTGACAGGGACCCGTCAATGAATGGACAGAGTGAGACATATGTGTTGTCTGCCACCCTATTCATCAATGAGCTATCTTAGGCCTGTGGATAGCACAAGACAGACCTTGTGAGAAGGATGTGAGAATGTAAGATCATGTCCCTAAATGTGACCTCCATGACACAGTGAGCCATTCACAGGCCAAAAACATTGATGGGTGTGTAGTGGTGGTCACAGTGAGTCTGCCCCAACACATCATTTACATTGTAATGTATGTCTTGCTCCCTCACATACTGCATTGCAGATGAGGACCTTCTTCACATTGTTTTCTGTGCTGGCATTCTGCATGTATATGAAATGGCCAGGGACTGTGTCCATCCTTATACCTGCACGCATTTAAATACGATAATCTGATGCTAATGTATTACGTGTCATGCTGAATGGCTTCTGCTAAACATATCTGAATATGTTGCAGGGATTCTGCTTATGGACAGAACTATGCGCAGGAAACCAGGACCTCAGAGAATTGTGGTGTACCAGAAACTCCCCTCAGAACCAAGAATCCCATATCCGACTAGCTTAGTGTCCCATTCGTTAGCCTAGATCTAGCTAGGCAGTCCCAATGTATAGACAACCCAGAACATGCAACTTATATATTCCTCAGGAGTGGTGGGAATCCGAAATACCTGTTTGTACTTATTTAGCAGTCCACAACAGAATAATACAGACACGGTAAAGTTTAAAGAGTTTATTTTATAAACCTCGCGTCCTAAAATGCAGTACTTTGGCTAACACTAGCAGACAAATGGTTAAGATCAGAACCATCAGCATTGTTACAATACCATACAGAATGAAAGGAGCAATCATAATAATAATGACAGTGGTAAACAGCCACACTCCTTTCTCTAGAAACTAATAGGTTATTATACTAATAGAAGGTCTCTTAGGCTAATATGGGGAACCCCATACCGTATAGATCAGCTTAGTAGAATCACATCACAGGATCAGCTAGGCTCTCTCATGCATCAGCTCTTCTGTTCGAATGAATCTAACACATTCTGTCCTGCAATATTAAAAGCACTTGTCCTTCAGATATTGGCAGCTGCATGTATGATATGTCTAAAAAGTGGTACGATCAATCTGAACACAACACTCTGCACCGTCTAGTGTCCTAGACTTGTTCTTTACATGATGTACAGACGAAGGTCGCAGCACACTGTTAAGAATGTTAAACAACAAACTGTTATCCTGTAAGGCAAAGTCGAGTAAGCATTTCTAAAATGAATAACATTTGATAACAGTGTCGCGTGCAAAGCAGCAGAAACGGCAAGCTGGCTTTCTAACAGTTGGCTCGGTTATTCTAACTTAGTGTTGTAAATAGGGAGTGGCTAACCCATCCTACAAATAGCTGTGCTAAGTTTTTGCATGCTCCTGTACTGAGACACAGTGCTACATAACCCAGTGTCACTGAAATTTCCTCCTCTTGTCTCCCATACCTGCAGCTTAAAGTCCACCAGCGTAAGGCCTTATGGAGGGCAATCGCACACAAGGTGAGGGCTCTGGGTGTCTCCACCGATGGCACACACACTGTCACAGGAGGTGGGATGACATCTGCCGGCTGAGCAAAAACATGGCAGAGTTGACGCTGGGGCTGCTCCCTCGGACTCAAAGGTTGGAGCGCAGGAGCATGACACCACTAATGGCCCACATCTTGGCAGTGACACAGCCAGAGCTGGATGGACATTTGAGGGCTCATCAGCAGCAAGTTGGGGGTGAGTATTCTGAGAAGGGTGACTTTGGGTGTGAGTAGCTGCATGTATCCCAACCCTGAGCCAGTGCGGAGCTCTGCGATGTTTCTAGTGTGATGCAATGGCTTGTAAGTGGCCTCTGTGTTGAGTGCAGCTGTTTTGCATTTACGCTACATGTACTTTCCCATGTCATTAATGTAATGGCCCTTGACATTGCATGCTGAGATGTGGCCTGATGGCATCGGCTGCATTAGGGGAGTCATGGACATCACCGGGCAGTGAACAGCAGTGTGCCTCATCTTAGTGTGCTTTTGTCGATGTGTGCAGTGCCTGACCTCGAAATTGTGAGAACTACACATCTGACACCAATGTGCAACAGTAGTGGACATCAGTAGGTCATGGCCATAGTACAAGGACATTCTGGAGTCAGTATCTGTGTTGTCCCCTTAAAGTTACTCCGTATGTGACTGTGACTAAATGTTGAGATGTACACCTATCTCACCTACAGGCATGTAGGTATGCTTACTGGAATCTGTATGTATGGTTACATGGATGCACGGGCAAGCTATTTGGCTGTGTGCACGTCACATGGTTTATTAGTGACAAGTATGCATGTTACCATACATCTTCTGAGTTTGGCATTAAGGTTGCACATACAGACTGCACAGGGCGGTGTGCAACATGGGGGTATCATATAATCTAGTTTTGTGCTCTGCTTGCATATGATGTTTGTGAGTATGGCACTATACTCAACCTACGTCTCTGTCTATTGCAGCATCTACCGAGGGCACAGAAGGACAGGGGAAGGACACCAGTGGTGAGGGATCTTGCACGACTGCTACACATGAGCTCACTTACACTGATGTGACCAGCGCCTCGGAGGGGGACAGGAGTGCCCTTGAAGAATCATGACCAGAAACACCAACCTCAACATCATCTGACACCAGTGGTGACTCCTCAATGTTGGCGGGCACAGGGACTGGGAAATCTGCCTCTTCTTCCACCACACATAGTCCAGTTCCTACCCTCCCGGCTACTAGCACTAGTGCTGCCCGTGCCCGTAGCAGTAAGAAGGGTAGAGTGTCCTTCCCCCAGGCACGGTTGCCCCTGTCTCCCCTGCTGCCCTCAATGTGGAGGCGGTGGACCTTTTGCGCCAGCTGTGTGTGGGTCAGACTTCTCTCCTGAATGCCTTCCAGGATCATGGCAAGTAGTTGGCACAGGTAGTTGCCTTCATGGAGGGGATTCATTCTGACATGGGTGGGCTACACAGAACTGTCCAGTCTTTGTCCTCCACAGCAACAGCAGCCATTCAGCTGTCAGAGGCTCAGAGTCCAGCGCCAGTCCCTTCAGCAACCACCCTGCCAGTGGCAACATCTGACGAGAGTAACTACGCACACAGCCCTCAGGCTCAAAGTACTCAACACGCAGCACACAACCGCAGCACTCCAAGCAGGCCAGAGCACAGACACTATCCCCAAAACAAAAAATGGGCACACAGGAGAGCAAAGGCAAAAGCCCTTCAGGTGACACTCAGGGGCATCAGGCCAAGAAGCAGACCTCAGGCTCACATGCATCCAAATCAGCCCTATCTAAGGACCCTCCCATCCCCAAACCTGCTCCCAAAGACAAACAAACAGTTGCCGTGCCTGCTGTGAAGTTGGTGCCTGCAAAGAGTACGCAGAAACAGCTCTCTAAGGCAGATTCATCCACGACCTCAACTCCCACCCACACTCCTGTGAAGCTGGGACAGGAGGGGAAATGTGGGGGTTTCACCTGGTCAACAGGGGATGGAGGGGAAAAGGCACGGCCAGGCCAAGCTTACCACCAGATCCAGCAAATCCCCACAGGGAGGGCCACCACCTGCACCTAATGCACCTTTGGTGGAGAGTGAGGCTGTTGTGCCCGCCTCACTTCCCACTCCTACCAAGACAATTCTTACCTATCGAATCCTTAAGAAGTGGAGAGGCAGCCCTCCACATTCACCCTCACACACTAACTCATGGCAGCATGTCTCCGCCTCCCCGTGCCACCATGCCACCCGGTCCAAGCAGCCCTTCGGCTCCCAAAGCCACTGATGCCTCTACCTCAGATGGTCCTCTCTCTCCCAGGTCCAGTCCTAAAACTGCGCTGACAATCAGCTACCTCCCAGTTCAACTGACAGCCAAGTCTGAGGCAAAGCCCCCTTCCCAAACCCATCTCTCCCAAAGCGGTGCCTGGACTGCCCATTTGTATTCCCCGAGCTGTGGTGATTCCCATGGCAGTGTACGATGTTACCCATTCCCTGTGCAGGTTCTCATGCACACATGTACATACTTTGAACTATGGACTGGTCAATGGCCTTGCTGTTTGTCACTTTGAATGCCCATTCCCTGTGCAGTTTTTCATGCCCACATGTACATACTTTGAACTATGGACTGGCCAATGGCCTTGCTGTTTGTCACTTTGGATGCCCGTTCCCTGTGCTTGTTATCATGCACACATGTACATACTTTGAACTATGAACTGGCCAATGGCCTTGCTGTTTGTCACTTTGGATGCCCATTCCTTGTGCAGGTTCTCATGCTAGCATGTACATACTTTGAACATTGGACTGGCTAATGGCCTTGCTGTTTTCTACTTTTCATGCCTATCTGGTTGATATTTAATAAAGACAGTTACTCCTGTTGTCTGCTTTGTCAGTGTCCTTGCTAAATAAAATGTTTTCTGTATTGCGTGTGACAAATGCTCGGTATGCCACTTTAACATTGCTAATTGATTGTTTTACTTTTACAGAGTTTGGCAGAGGAGAAAGGCACTTTAGTTCTTCTTGACTCTGAGGCTTGAAGTTGCAATGATGGCTGTTTGTGATAATGTACTGTTATCCTACTCATCATATGGTCATGTTTGCTAAATTGTACACATGTCATGTTATGATGCAATACCACAACAGAGGTGACTTCTATCCACAGGATCACTTGAGTGGTGGCCAGGGCTCATCATATCTATGTGATCTTTCTTGATGGGTGTACAGCAGTGTTGATGTGTAGTCATCTTATGTCTTCCTAGTCACATGGGTAAAATTGAATGTGTGCACTTGAGTAGTCATACAGTGTGAATGGGCTGTCATTGTCAGTAGTGTTGATGTGTATGTGCCCCTGCAATGCCAACTACACACATGTATGACCCAGGAAATGAGTGCCTGTTTGTTTACATTGTCAGACATGTGCTTCAGATTGTGGGCACATGTAGGAGTTGTAGGTTGAGCACTGTGCAGTGTGTTGGTGTGTCCTTGCACTCCTGAGGGACACCTACCAGTTGTTGCTGCCTGTTGAGAGTATGCAGAGTGTGTGACTGCAAAGTCTGTGTGGTGTTTTGTTGAGCAGCTATGTGTCTTGTTAATGTTTGTGCTCACTGTGCAGACCTGTCAAGCCGCACCGACATAATTTGTGAGTTTTCTCATGCATTGCTGTCACTTGACCCATTTTTGGCTACAGTATGGCATGTGGCATGTGGAGTCATGCCAGCCCCTATAGGTGCTTCGGATGCATACACATTGTGAGTGACTCCTCTATGTGTTTGTGTACAGTACACTCCTCACCTGTCCACTACTGACGTACACACCACTTCAATATCATGTCTTCCATCCCATGGCTTGCCAGTGTGTGAGCCTCCCCACCACTTCATTTGTTACACTATGCTTTGTGATGCTGAACTGTGTACAGGACCAATGTGCCACTCAGGACAGTTTCCCAATTAGTTATGTGATTTTTTCTTCTAATGATGTGCTGTTATGGTTAGTCATGTGCAGTGCATATGTGTGGGCAGTGCAGTCCTCTAGTCTGGTTCTTTGCCCCTGGGTTTCCCTTAGTTGTGAATCTGTGGATGTCGGGTAAGCAGTATATGTGTTTGCTGAGGTACTGCTACCCTTCCTTAGTGTGATTTTCTCTGTGTGCTTTGATGATTTGTGTTGTGGGAGTTCATAGTGTGGCACTCAGATGTTTTGTGCTACTGATTTGGTTGGTGTTCACACACTGCTTGGTGTGCATGCAGTGTTGTCAGTGTATGTTGCCTTGTACTTGCTTGGTGTGCATCCCCCTGATGTCCAGCTGAGCTTGCAATGTGATGGATTGGTATGTGCATCTGTTGTGTTTTTGTTGTGGATGTATGCAGTGTTTGGCCTGTATTGGCTCTTTGCACTGACAGCTGGTATGTGTGTGTGATGTTCTATTTGCATGATGTTGTATGTGAGTAGTTGTTGCTGTGTGATACATTCAGATGTGTGTTGCAGGTGTAGTGTGCATTACTTGTGTGTCTGTCACATGAAGCAAGGCACGTTCTTGTTACTGGGCTTGTTTTGAGTGCACATTGGTGGTTTGTCCTCCTATTTTTGACCTGTCACTTGTCAGGATTGTGCATGTGCATGCTTGTGGTACATTATGGCACCTTGTTCACTTTATGAGTGGTGTGGTGTCTCTGTTTGTGTTAGCTTATTGTCCCATTGATCCCTGTTAGTGTTCATGATTGATTTTTGAGGATGCACTTCTTGTTTGTGTTTAGGTATTGTATCTGTGCATTGGTCCTGAGTGACAATGTTGTGCACTCCTGTTCTGTCTAGGGTCACATTTCCTTTCCACTGTTTGGATGTTCATATGTTGTCTTGTTGTACTTCTGCGGATGTTGTTTGTGAGCTTTGTGTTTGGCTATTGTTTCTGTGTCTGCATTGTTTCAGGCATCCCTGAGTGTGAGTGTGAGTGTGATGTTTGTGGATGCACCACAGGGAGTGTGATTGGTTGTCAGTGAACTAACAGGACACCATTTTGACCATTATGTGTGTTTCTCACAGGTGTTGAGTGTTGCAGGTGTGAGGTGGGTAGAGGATGGGTATGTGTCGAGGTCCTACTTGTGTTTAACAGTCAAGGAGTGTGACAATGGGCCATGTGTGTTGTACTGATTACATATACATGTCAAGTAAGTTGAGACAGATGTGTGGCTGGTCACTGTATGACTTCAGACAATTCCTATTATTCCTGTGCCTATGCATGGCTTGCCTTGATATATCCCTGAATTGTTGCACAGAGGTCACTGTGGTTTACTTTCACTCATTGTGCCACCCAGGTCTGATTTGATGGCCTGAGGGTAGTGTGATATGTTCCTTCTCTTACACGTGATGTACAGATGCTATGTGGCTTACTCCATGGTTTTGCCAGTACTGTCCACTTCCCTTTTGTCTGGCCCATTTCTTGTCCTCCATTGCTGCTGCTGCCCAATGGTATGAGTATGTGTCTGGTTGTCAGTGTTGGGTGTTTGTGTGTGACTTGACAGGCAGTGTAAACAGTTCAGTGGGTGTTCATAGGCAGTGGGAGTCTTCATTTTGTGATCATACTCAGTTTGCTTCACGAGTCGGAGGTAGGTGTGAGGAAGAGGATTGTCCAGCCCCTGAGCTTCTGTGCAGGGTGTTCCTCTTCACCCCCACCTTCCAAGTCAGGCTCCCTTGTCCTTTGGTGTGTGAGGTGCAAGGTCTGGCTACACCTGGCAGGTTAATTGTGCAGGGGGCCACAGGAGGAGCACACAGCATGTTCCCAAATGGATGTGGGAAGCGTAGTGTGGAAAGGGTGGAGGTGGAGCCCTGTAAATCTTTGCGGACTGCCCAAGCCTGGCCCCGGCCCTGCCTACTACATTGTTTGCAGATTTTCCCGCGTCTTCACCGCTGCGGTGACGTGACCGAGAGATTGCAGTAAATTCGTGGTTGATGGGTGACCTGGATGCAGAGGGGTGATTTTTTAACAGGTAGGACAGGTGTGGGTACACTGGGGGATATGTGAAACTAGAGAATGCTAGCAGGACACAGTGAAGGCCAGTCGATAAGATAAAGTCAGGAAAGAATAGTGTGAGCCAACAGATAGTTGAGTCATGGATTAGAAAAGCCAGACAGGGATTAGTGTACTCGGTTAGTTCTAACACCAGCTTTGCAAATAGAGGCCGAGGGCGTATTTCGACACCAGGCTACAGAAAAAGCAGAATAGACTTTGTTCGCCGTGCTGCCTGAGTGATGGCAACACAAAATGGCGGAGGGATGCCAAAATGGAAGGTCGATACGATCGCGATCGAAAATCGAAGTTCCTCAGACCCTCCTTTTGCCAGAACTCAGGCAAGACGGACTCATGTTAATCTGAGTCCACGTCAATAGCCATGAGTTTATCGAGCTGTTGCTGTAACATCATTCTTATGTTTTCTGTTACTTGTGGTTTGGGTTTTGGGATGCACATAGTAGCACAGAGATCACAGATAGCGGGACCACAGCGTTTACAAAGGCAACAGGAAAATATAATGATCAGAATTATTCCAAGAAATGTCAATGCTTTCCAACCCCATTTGGACAGTAGTCCCCAAAACCATTCCGTTAAAGACCAATCTCCTTCGTCCTGATGAATAGACTCGGAGATTATGTGCAACTTGGAGATAGCTTGGTATACTGTTGGAGCGTCATCAGGTATGAAAATACAGCAACTTGACCCGATCAATTTGCATACTCCACCACGATCAGCAAGAACAAAGTCTAAGGCAATCCGATTTTGCAAGGTCGTAAGACGATCCGCCTGTAGTTCTGCCGTGATGTTACTTAAGGCTCCTACAGTAATGTCTATCGTAGTCTCTACGACACGGACCAATTGCCTTATATTTCTGCTGTTAGCCATTGGACCCCAGAAGGGAAGAAAACCTTTAAGGAAATCTCCTCCCTCTTGTCCTGCGGTGTCTTTTGAATCAATAATCCCTCTGCCGTATCGAGTTCGATGATGATTTGTGGAAGCGGTGTAAGTAGGGGGAAGAAGAAAGGCTATATAACAAGTACCAGAGAAACCCGTTGGTATCCAAGTGTAAGCTCTATTATAGCAAATGAAATAGGTGCCTTGAGACGGCACTAGAGGAGGCGAGTTCTGAGAGGAATAAACGTACGTGTATGAGCAGTTATTCTTTTGTGAAGTGTCAGAAGAGCGATCATTTATCTGTAAGCAGAAGTTACCCTGATGTGCTACAGTCCAAATCGGTGAGGACTGTCTCTTTCCAACCTTAGTACTGAGACTAGACATATATTGGGTGACGTTCCAATTAGTGTATGCTTTTCTTTCGTCAATGGGGATTTTACTATTCTCCATGATTTTTGCCATAACTACCATACCTTTAATCAAAGAACTGTGACTAAAATCCGGATAATTAATTTGTGAACTAACAGATCGTCTGAATTTGCTTTGATAAGCATTGGAGAAGATGACGAAGTAAGCCCAAGCAGAACCCTCGTAAGAAAAAGGAAGAACTAGATATGGCATTCCTTTCTCTGTGTTATGTGGCATAAGACCACATACTCAACAATTAGTTGTATTAACCACTAATTGGTGCTGATGTAATAGTTGGATGAAGGAATTGTTATAGTATTCAATTCTTCTGACGAGTTCATGTGAAGGAAGAGTATGAAAGAAGTGTGGAAAGATAGTAGAAGAAGGCAAAGAAGGAGAAAGGGAGGCATCTTTTGGCTGCAATGCATAAATTATCCAACTAATAATCGCCAAAACAATACATAATAATATAATAACACATAGAGTTATACTGAAACGACTGTACATTATTTTACAGGATGCTTTCTTCATTTCATTTCTTCTTTCTTTATTACTTAGTGTAGTTTCCATCTTACTAATGGATGCTCACGGCAATCTTCCTCAATCACTCAAGTCACGATGCTCTACCGTCCAATGACACTGAAGATCCTGCAGACCTATTGCCACTACTCAGGTCGTGACCTAGACTCCTACCGTGACCCTGCAACCGGGACTGAAAAACTACACAAGAGAGAAAAAGAGGGTTAAATGTTCTGTGTTCTAGGTCTTAAGTAATATCGATCCTTCCCTGGAGTATTCTGATCTTGTAACAATGTTCGTGGTTCAGTCGTATCCAAGCGATGATGCGATGGAATTGCTTCCTGTAAAACGTCGTCGTCCTCTTTCTCAGACAGTGTCCCACTTAGGTGTGCATCGCTGAAGGGTACAAATCGTGGAACTCTTTCGCCTTCACAGTCACCAACACCTCTGCGTACCCATTGATCGTAAGGCAAAGGCAAAGGTACTTTCTTACAATGCACACCGTGAATCCAATTTTTCTTTCCTTCAACTTTAACTGCTGTTCTCGTCGCTAGGAGGACCATTCGAGGCTCCCGCCACCTGGGCTCTAAATTGCTGGACCTCTGAAAGTTCTTCACACATACCCAGTCACCTGGTCGGATGGAGTAACCTGGGTATGTGGAGGCCTCGGGCAGAGCACTCTGAACCTGTTGATGGAGAACACGCAATTTAGTCGTAAGGTCATGCAAATAATCAATCAACATTGGATATGGCAAGTCTGAGTATTTCTTAGGACGAGGGATTCCCCATACATTGGCCGGACGGCCAAATACCACTTTGTATGGGCTAAGTCCCAAACGAGAGTGTACTGCAGTTCTGGTGGATAGCAGAGCTAGCGGCAAAGCATCGGGCCAATTGAGTCCTGTACTTGCTTGAACCTTTGCTAACTTTAACTTCAAGGTTCCGTTGTAGCATTCTACTAAACCCGCTGATTGTGGGTGATTTGCCGCATGGAACTTTTGCTTGATACCAAGACCTGCACAAACTTTCTGCATGACTTGGCCAACAAATTCGCTCCCATTGTCATTCCAGACGATGCGCGGCAAACCAAACCTGGGGAAGAATTCTTTTAGTAGAATTTTAGCTGTGGATAAAGCTGTGTTATCTTTTAGAGGATATGCTTCTATCCATCTCGAAAAAGCGCATACTACCACCAGAACATATTTGAGGTTGTTGCATCGTTCCATATGAATGTAATTAATTTGCAACACCTCAAATGGATATGTCGGAGGAGCAAAGTGACCTACCGGAGTTGGGGTTCCCTTTCCCGGGTTGTACATTAAGCAAACAATACAGTGCTTTACTACATTGTCTGCACATTTTGGGATACCCTCATTCTGCCACACTGGAGCCAGAAGTTTACAAATGCCTTTTGCACTTAAGTGGGCTGGACCATGTGCCATAGTAACCACTGGGAGAACATAAGCATCTGGTAACAGCCAACGTTGATGTTCAGATAGTTCCACCCAACAACCCATCTCATCTAACATTCCCATACTTTCTTTCCACCTACTCATCTCGCTCTCTGAAGCCTCTTTCTGAATCGCTTTTACACTTTCCACTATATTCTCATACATTCCTCTCTCTCTGACCCAATTCGCAGGACCTGCCACATACATTTGACTCGTTGAGTCTCTCGCTGTCTTCTTTGCTATTTCATCTGCAAACGCATTTCCTCGACCAATATCATCTGTAATCTTTTTGTGTGCGCTACATTTCACAATCGCTATTTGGGTGGGTAAGGCAAGTGATTCGAGGAGATCAGTCACCAATTGACCGTGTTGTATTTTAGTGCCATGTGAAGTGAGGTAACCCCTTTCCTTCCAGAGACGCCCAAAATTGAACGCTACACCAGAGGCGTATTGGCTGTCAGTGTATACGTTCACTCTTTTCCCTTTTGATAATACACAAGCTCTCGTTAATGCTATCAATTCTGCTGCTTGCGCTGAATTGTGTCTAATGCGTGCAGTTTTCACAATCGTATGTAATGTAGTTACAGCATAAGCTGAAACTGTATCTCCATTAGCATTTTAAAACAAGAACCATCTACCCATAGAGTTCCATCCGGAGTCTCTAGCGGTGTGTCTCTCAGGTCAATTCTTCCTTTTGTCTCTTCCTCAGTACGGAAGAAACAATCATGCTGATCCTCAACACTCTCCTCATTCGGAATGGGCAACAAAGTAGCTGGGTTTAGGGTATTACATCGTTTGATGTGTATGTGACTAGCCAACAGCGTCAGCTCGTAACCAGTTAAACGAGCGCTCGTTAGATGCTGTGTTTTCGTTCTGTTTAGCAAAGTATCCACTGCATGTGGCACCATGACAATGAGAGTGTTATCCAACACCACACCAGCAGACTGTCGGATAGAAATTGCTGCTGCTGCTGTCGCTTTGAGACAACTGGGCAATGCTTTAGCTACAGGATCCAACGTAGCCGAAAAATAAGCACACGGCTGCTGTTTGTCTCCAAATTGTTGCGCTAGAACTGACAATGCACAACCTTCTCTCTCATGCACATAAAGCGTAAAAGACTTAGTGTAATCTGGGGTGCCTAGTACAGGAGCAGTACGTAAGTTAGTGAAACTCTTTTGGCAATCATCAGTCCATGGAAGGGGGTGAGGCGTATCTTTTAACGTGAGTGCCAGCAAAGGTTTGGCAATTAGAGAGAAGTTAGGGATCCACTGCCTACAATAAGAAATAATACCCAAAAAGGCACGTACTTCCCTTTGTGTGGATGGTACAGACATTCGCGCAATCGCCTGAATTCGTTCTGGTGTCAATCGTCGTCCCTCCTTTGATAGGAGATGACCCAAGTAGGTAACCTCTCGACAAACATATTGTAGTTTGGAAGGTGAGACCTTGTGATTCAGTTTAAACAAGTGGTGTAACAATGCAACAGTGACATCTTTGCAGATATCTTTTGAATCAGCGGCCACTAATAAGTCGTCCATGTATTGGATAGGAGCAGCACCAGACGGCAAGTGAAAAGTATCAAGATGGCATTTTAAAGCTTGTCTGTAAATAGAGGAACTTTCACAATAGCCCTGAGGTGCGCGCTTAAACCGGAAGCTTGGCCCTCCAAGAGAGAAACCAAAAATGTCCCTACTCTCTTCTGCAATGGGAATACTAAAGAAAGCATTCTTTAGATCGATAACGGAAAACCAAGTCGCTGTGGAAGGTATCACTGTCAACAAAGCAGTGATATCTGGAACAACAGAAAATTGTGGAATCACAATTTTGTTTACTTCTCGCAGATCAATTACAAAACGGTACACAGGAGACTGAGAAGGATCGGTGCGTTTAAGAACAGGAAGAATAGGACTATTGCATGTATTACCTCTTGTTTCTTCAACCACATCCTTCTGAATTAAGTCATGGATGATTCCCAAAAGCGCTTTCTCACCTTCAGCAGAAATTCTATATTGTGGGATGTGCGGTAATTCAACATTAGGCTTGAGAGTGACAACATAAGGTGGAATCTCAAGACAACCCACATCGTTCGGACCCGTGGCCCAAAGTGCTGTTGGAAGAGAAAGTAATTCAGGTGGAAACTGATCTTTAGACAAATACATTGGGGAGACCAATTTCTGTCCTAGAGTAAGATGTACACCAGAAGGAGAACAATATATGATAGCATGCATTCTTTTCAATAGGTCTAAACACAACAGATTTTCACCGCAACCATTCTTTAACAGAAGTGGAGCTTCCAAATCATAAGGACCAACTGAAATAGGCAAAGGGCAAGAAACTGGATTGCGAACAGGGGCGCCAGAAAATCCTACAGAAACATTTGTTAAGCCAGACAAAGGTGCCCCAGGGAGTTTAGAATGAATTATAGAACTTCTCATTGCTCCAGTATCCAAGAGAAATGGCTCTGAAACACCCATTGTAGTGACGTTAACATAGGGTCCATTTTGATCTACTGGGATTGGCACAACTCCCTTACTTTGTCCATGGCTGTCCTAGTTGGCATGAAGACTCTCATTCTCACCCTCGACATAATGGTCTTCATTGTAATACTGTGTGGATCTCACAGTTTGCTGATCAAAGTAATTCGTGGAATTGGGAGAAGGAAGGGCACGCTGTTCTTGAGTCGACATACCTCGACCTCTACCTCTGTTTGGTGACCGGAGGTCAGCACGACCTCGTGGAGCAGATAACGCTCCATTGCGCTGCAATAAAACTGGACAACTATTCTTAAAATGACCTTCCTCTCTACAATAGGCCCATTGATTAGGACCTAACAAAGGTCGCGGATTGTATGGCTCAGGTTTTTGATACAACCTCTGAAACTGCGGGGGCTGCTGAATTTGTGGCTGAGCATAACGTGGCGGATAGGCTTGTTGCAATAGAACCTTCATCTTTAAATCTTTCGTCTTTTTCTCTTGCTTTTCTTTTTCTTCCTTATCTCTATTCTCATAATATTGTGCAGTAGCCAATATCTGGGCAGAAGAAGAAACAGTCCATGAACTTTCTGAATCTTTTAGTTTGTGTGACAGCTCGGGAAGCAAATTGAATACAAATTTGTCCACGAATAATCGCTGTCCACCCTCTGTAGCCATATCTTGACCACTATGGTCGATAAATGTCTCCTCGATACGAGTAAAGAAGTCAGAGACACTTTCATCTTTCTTTTGCTTGCATGCTGCTAATTTATCCCAGTTAACTCTCAGTGCAGGCATCATGGTTTTCATTAACATAATGATTCTACCAGGGAGTTCCGAGATCAGAGCGTCGGGCTTTGCGCCACCCACTTGGTCCCTATCAGTATTAGCTATAACATCCCAAGTAGCACCTAGTTCCTGCGCGTGATCCTCTCTACGAATCTTAGCCCATATTGTCTGTGGGACCACATTACCCATTAGCATATCAATATCTGCTAGGTTCATAATACAAGCATCAATTGTCTGCGTTAATTCTTTGTAATAACCTGCAGGGTTTTTGCGAGGATCTGGTAGAGTCTGCTTAAGGGCCAAAACTTCAGATCTCTTCCAAGGGACATGTACCCATATACGTTGGAAATGAGCAGGAAGAGGTGCATTAGCACCCACTGCCGCAACTGCCTTTTTCCATACTGGGGGAACCTCTCTCATAGGGTAATTTTTCGACGTCAGTCTAACCGACGGATCGGAATCAAGGAAAATCTGAGAAAACAATAAGGATCTATAAGAGATAAGCGTCCTTACAGCTTCCTCAACTTTGGAACCCACAATAAGACCTTTTTCAAAATCAGTCTGTACATTTAACAGATCTTGTGAGATCGGACTCGAACTCACATCTTCCCATTTTTTAATGAGAATGTCGCACATTACATTGAAAACATATCTTTGCGTAGGCGCATTCCATTGCAAAAAGGTAGGCATAATATCAAGCACACTGTATTGTGGACCCTTCTTGATCCATTTTCGTGCCAGAGAGTCTAACTTCTCTCGTTCCTCAAAATCTGGGAACTGACTACGAGATTGTCTTCGAGCAAAAGCCGGAGACATATTTAAAGCTTCACTGAAAGGAGATAGCATACCAGTGACAGTGTCTGTGAGACGCTTACGCACAGACGGAGAATTAGACATAAGAATTGGAGACAGAGTATTAGGAGAACTGACAGGAGAAGAATGAATATCTGCAGGAGGAGCAGAAGGCAAAGAAGAGCTAAGATCAGGAGATGAAGGCAAAGAGGTTAAGACTAACGGAAAAACCGGCAAGGGCGGTGATACTGGAGTTGGCAAATGCGGAGGAGCTTGAACAGGCGGAAGTACCACTGGCGGCTGAACAGGCTGTAACGGCTGAGGTACATTGGCATTTTGCGCATAGGGCGGAGGCAACCTTAATAAATGGGACATTAGGGGATCTTCTTCTATATCTTTCTTATTCTCAGAAGGAGAAACAGGCAACACCGGATAGCATTTATCTATCGCCATACGATGTTGTCTTTCTGAAATTTCAGTCGCATTATCAATTTTATCGTCTTTGAACTGTTGGGCAGCCTGTATAATTGTCATACCCTGTGCTTTCCTATCTCGTTTTGCTTGTTTAATTTCTTTCTGTTTGGCTTCCTTACGTCAAAGGCGGAAAGAGTCAAACATTGCCGGCCGGGCTTTTCTTTTGAACAAAACTGCTTCCAAATTATCTAGCACATCAGAATCAAAACTACCATTTTCTGGCCATTTGAGAACACCATCTTTCTTCGTGTATCGAGTCCATGTCTCGTTAAAGGCAATGGGGCCGATACCATGTTTTGAATAGAGCTCATATGTGGGAGTTCCAACCGAAGGAATCGGACAAGAGTCCTCAAGTCGGGAATCCCTATTACAACCAAGACAACAAATTCTTCCAAACTTAGTCAGACAAGGCATCTCGAGATTTTTCCTGTCTGTTCACAAACTTCAAGGGAGTAAAACTCAGTTTACGCAGCACAAATGCACTTACCCTCGGCTTTAACTTTTGCAAAAGTTAAATCTAAGAACCCAAGGAAATCAATCAAAGAACAAAAATTGTGGGCG
Source organism: Triturus cristatus (assembly GCF_964204655.1). Classification (NCBI taxonomy): domain Eukaryota; kingdom Metazoa; phylum Chordata; class Amphibia; order Caudata; family Salamandridae; genus Triturus; species Triturus cristatus. Next base: position 1,709,922,821 of record NC_140590.1, read on the forward strand.
CGGCCCACAAAAATACTTAACTAAGGACGTCTTCTTCCACCAACAGAGGCCCGTCTATCGTCTCGCCTTACCATACATCATCAAAGGAAGGACCAAAGCAGGGCGGCAGTCAGGGCAGCGGTCGTCAGTAGCCGTCAGGAAGGAGTAACCGCGCTGCAAAAGACCTTCGGACCACTTTCGACATACAGGGGTCGCTTAGTGTGGCTCGCGAACCCTCCAGAATTTTCTTGCGGGGTTCCTCAAGACCATCGAGCAGAACCGGTACCACTGAAGTCACCCCACGTTGGGCGCCAGTTGAAGAACCAGAACATTTTGGGCCTGGTGGCGCAGGGTACGCCCAATGTCTCCGGAGTTCACCTGCTTCGCTACACAGAGACACGGGACACTCTGTCGGCGTTAGAAGTTCAGATTTATTTAGCTGCAGCTAGTACAGTTATCCTAGAAGTACACAAAGTAGGTTCTCAGGAGACTGCCACTTCACTCTGTGGCGCATCATGTTAAATACCATACAATGATACAATTATTAACAAAATACACTCCCAGAGCATACAAGAAAGAGCCAATAAGGAAAGTTAGAAAACAAGGCGGAACCAATAGGAAAGGTTTGAAAACAGAAATATAAGATGACTCGAAGAGACCTCTCCTCCAACTGTGTTTGTCACCCCACCCTCAAGTTAATACATTAACAGATTCATAACTAACTTGCAGGTGGTGAGACACATTTGTGTGTACTGGAGGACAGTTGTGAAACGAGAGAATGCTAGCAGGGGACAGTGAAGGCCAGTCGATAAGATAAAGTCAGGAAAGAATAGTGTGAGCCAACAGATAGTTGAGACATGGATTAGAAAAGCCAGACAGGGATTAGTGTACTCGGCTAGTTCTAACACCAGCTTTGCAAATAGAGGCCGAGGGCGTATTTCGACACCAGGCTACAGAAAAAGCAGAATAGACTTTGTTCGCCGTGCTGCCTGAGTGATGGCAACACAAAATTGCGGCGGGCTACAAAATGGCGGGTCGATACGATCGCGATCGAAAATCGAAGTTCCTCAGTCTGCCACATGGTGGCACAGTTTGTCATTTACAGATGAGCACCAGAACAGTTGTTTATTAGTTTAATATACATTTAAATTGCTAAAATCTGCTGTCTAAGCCATTCTTGTAGCTTTGGGGGCCTGCAATAGTTTGAATTGTCACATTGGTCAGAGTGTGTGGGTTAGTAGTTGAGTAGGTACTGTCATTGGCAGCGCTGGTAGGGACAGAGGGTGGGACAAGCTACAGTCGCCTCCGACAAGGGCTCCGGCACTAATGCTTTTTCAAATTAAACACTGTTGCTGACCACCATTAAACATGAGAAGAACAAGCCTGCTTGACGACCATTTTGGTGCTTGTGTACTAAGAAAGGCAGAAGCCATAAAAGAAATTTAAAGTGAAACAGATTTTTATAAACATGCAGATATAGTGGAACATGTTTTAAATGAAAATGTTTTTTCTTGTGCAAATGCAAGCCCCCTTTAAATGTAATTTAAAAGTAATGTAGCTTTTCTTCATCATTTGCCATTAACCGTTTCCTTCAGCTTAAACTCCATATTAATTTGTTACTAAATGAAAAGATTCCTTCATCATTTATTCTACATATTTTTAGAAAACATTTTCCTTTGGGAGAGGCACTCAGAGGAGTATGTATGCATGCTCAATGGAATGCCCATAACCCCAGGATATTTACATAGCATTTTTTTGAAGGTTGGGGAGGAAGCAGAGAAGTGATATAATAAGGTAGCGAGAATTTCAAAGGTGCTTTGGGAAGATTTACAAACAAGGCACTTTAGATGGTATAATTCAGTTATGATTGGAATAAAAGCGGCTGTCTGGTAATAATTACACAGTTCATAGGCCAACACCCTGCATTAAGACACATTTATCACATTTGCATCAAAACGCTTATTTTAGCAAGAAATTTGGTAGGATCTTGTTATTTAGTTTTGGAATTCCCTAATGATGTACCATGTGAATAGGTTGAATGAAATGAGTGAAATCAATTACAAAAAAGTGAAACGTGGAGTGGGTGGTCTATTTTGGATATATATTATGTATTGAGTTCCCTATTGATCTGGCTTTGAATGATGATAAGATTGGAAAGAAGTCCCCTTTGATAGAATCTTTGGCTACTAATAAAGTAAAGGATTTAACTAAAATTAATGAAGAAATGGATGCCATTCATGCAATGGTGCTTGAGAATAGCCCTGCTTTAGACTTGCTTTTGGGAAACAAGTGGTGTGTATTTTGTGTAACTAAGGTTCAGCAGTGCTGTATATTTGTGCCAGGTAATTTCATGAACATTAAAGGTAGATTGATAATAAACCATTTGTGTGAAGTTCATTCTTTGGGAGAAACAGATGTTTGGTAGACATGTTGAACGGTTCAGAGAAACTGTTAAAGATTTCGAAAAAATGGGTGATTTGTTTTTGATAATTAGGAAATAATGTCTAATGTAGATGCCATTTAGTTAGCAAGACTAGGTCTTAAAAATCTTGCATTGATGTCTATTTGTGTTTGCCGAAAGTAATGTGCAATTTGATTTTGTATGACCCAGACTTTTCCACATGCATGTGTTTCTCTATGTGATTTTCCCTTTCAGAAAATAAGCATAGTAGAAGGTTCCATTATGGTCTTGTTAATTTAGCAAATCCTACCTGTATTCATTTGTGTTCTTTTTGAGGAAGCAATGTTCAGGACGTTCATGTCTTTGTAACTTTCAAGACCTTTTACATGAGTCTTTTCTAGGAACCATTCATTAGTTTAACTGTCTATTGCATTTGTACATCACACAAACATCAGGTCATTTCCTTAATTTTCTATGCACACCTTATTCAACAATATGCAAATAGTAGATGTTACTAAATGTATTGGATGTATTGTAACGTGTTAAGATAATGATTGGTTTACTCAAATTATACATTGCTAGTTCTACTCTATTTCGGCATCTCACATCATGGAATACGGTGTGGCTTCTGTGTCTAAATCCCTACAAAAGATGATGATTTTGGAAGATGTGTCAGAGCTTTTGTAACATTATTTTGGAGGCAGGCTCTATGTAAGTCTCTTGCTCAACTTTATGCTGACGTGCTTGCATTATTTTAACTTACTATTGAGAAATCCCTCATTAGCTTGCTTTCTGTAATAATCTAAAATTTGGGAAAACCTTTATGCTTTTGATTTTAAAGCTTGTCTGTTCTTTTGAAAGTACTACTACTCAACCCTCGGTGCTCATGATGGAATGGTTCCACCGCTAATGGGAACGGTCCGTCACCTATGGGAGTGGCCATCTTGTTTTTCAATTGTCCCGCCCGTTCGCGATGCCTTATTTCCTTGTCCGGGTTGCGTATAGCGTGTTTGCGATGCGCATTTCATGTTCGGGAACTCTTTTTACTTGTTCACAACGCTTTTTGCATGTTTGGGGGAAAATATTGTGCGAACTTACCCACGCGGTCGCGATGAGCGCGGCAATCTTGTTTTTCACTCTATGCTATGGTTCTGGGCCTGCTTTTCTATCCTCCCTCAATCTTTGCAATCCCTAGTTTTTTACACTGTTTTTCAGATTGTTTTTATTATCTATCTCTCTGTGTCCCTAAGTCTATATTTAGCATTTTATTTCTACTTTTACTGTGTTTTTTTTTACTTTTCTACTGTTTTATATTACTTCCTTCTTTAAGCTCCTACTTTTTCCCCTAACTTTATTTTTTCCTTCTAACTTTTCTTTTCCGCCTCACACACACCCCAGAACCAAGGCGAAGGGTAGCAGCAGCACTAGCGGCTCCAAGGGCAAGGTGCCTGTGCCCAAGAGCCGCCTGCCTTGCGGCAGACTGCGCCCTTGCTTTTTTTAAAGGCGGAGGTGGCCATCCTTGTTTTTTTTGTGCAGCGCCACCTCCCCTTGACCTTGGCAGCAGGCGGCAGGCCAGGCTCCGGGTACCCTAACCAGGAGCGTCACCGCCGGTGGGCGAAGGTGCGCCGGGCAGTGTTTTGCTGCTCAGGGGTCTGGCGCACCCATAACCAGCTGACCCACTGGTGGTCAGACATCCTAGACTGGGAGCAGGACCTGTTGGACAAGCTAGGTGTCGAGATTGTGGGGTTTGGTGAGTAGCTAATAAATAGTAGTATAAGTATTGTGTATAATTATTTTACGAATAACAATAATACTGCTGCTTGCATTGCAGGTAAATTACATTTCAAAATCTTCGGTGATTGTAGGACACAGGTGCTCGACGCTACTCTTACTTGCTTGCAACTTTGCGCTCGTTAGGTAATGCTATTGCTAGAGAGACTCTCTAGTCCTTCCTTTGTCCTCCTGTTAAATAGTGGTGGATGGATTGATACTAGGTTTAGTTAGTATTAGTTGATCATTTTTTAGCGGTCTGCGTGATGCATCCTCTGTCACTGAGTGCTGCTGACCCCAGTCCTTAGTAGAACCTTTTGTAGTTTGTTTAGTGAGTGGTAAGCTTAGCAGTGTCAGTCAGTAGCAGAACATCAGACGCAACCAACCAACAATTTGGTGTATGCACAAATGTATGCATGTGCATGTGTCCTCCATCTCATGTATGTATTTTTGAGGGCTAAAAAAAATGGAAATGCAGACTTAGTGAACAATTGGCCCATCTGGAATAGGTGGGCTTGGTCAGGTGGTACTTAGGCTTAGTTAGTATTCTGGAATCAGAATAGAACACTGGTTTAGCGTTCATTAGTAAGTAGATGGTCCGTGAATCCCGCAAGCCAGTAGTCGGCCAAATACAGGTAAGTAAACATAAAAATAAATAAAACGAATTTCATTGTGCGCAGTGCACCGCCAAACTCAGTTAAACTCATCCAAACTGTTTGCAGCAGTATGAGATTTCTCCATGGCAAACATGGCTACAGTTGCATGTTTGCGAGTGGCATGAAAAATCTCAGCAGTGTCAACACCAGCAGATATCTGTTCTCTAACTCCCACAAAAGAGATCCAGTGTGAAGTGATGCACATGTAGTCAGTGGCTTGGCAACTGGTCCACATATCTGTTGTCAGGTGGATACTCTGAACAGCACTCTGCTTCAAGGCTTTGTCAAGCAATTCCAGCACGTCGTGATGTAGTGCTGGAACAGCAACTCTGGCAAAATAGTAGCGGCTGTCACAAATTCCAGAAAACCCACCCCTTCAACAAAAGAAAAAGGGAGAAGGTCTAGTGCTAATATTTTAGCCATCTTCGCATTGTACAAAAGTGCTATTGGGTGGTTGCGTTTGTACTGCCCCTCGCCCCTAAACATGCTGATAGTAGTAGGCTGCATGGTTTTCCTTTCTCTTAGGCTCAACGACGCACTATTTTCTTTGCGGTACTCCTTGCTGTCTCAGGCTGACTCTTACTCTTGTGCCACTGAGATGTTGCTGAAGATGTGCGCGACGATAACACTGCACTGCTGGGGACAGGGCTACTTTGTGTACCACTACCAGAGAGAATGCCTCCCTGTCCTTCCTCTCCCACCGTCATCAGATCTTCTTCTTCTACTCGTTTATCCCCAACAACACCAATGGTTGCGGTTTTTATGCCACGAAGGTGGTCCTCCTAGTTGATCAAGTGGTGTTTTTTCAGATGGGTTATTTGGCCTCCGGTACCATAGTTTGTACCAAGCTTACCCGACTAACAGAGGTATTACAAATGGAGCATATAGCAATGTTCTCCTCCTTTTCGCTAACTGTAAAGAAGTCCCAAACTGGGGAGCTTAACTTTTGCCTCCTGCCGGAGGTGCCACTTCCAATGCCGGATGAACTGGAGGGTGTGCGTTGAATTTGACTCTGTGCTGTACCACTACCTACTTCTACTGAGGTGGTGGTTGTGTTGGATATAGGTCACTGCCGGGCCTTTGCTAATGCAAATATGGAAGCTGTAGGTCGTGTTGGTGTTACCTGTGTTGGAGGTATGTGTACTACATCCCTCGCAGTGATTTTGGATATGGTAATAATGTTGGTCTCCATCTCCTCAGGGCCGGGAGTGATGTCCGTGATGACTGGCTCATCATCATCATCATCCTGCTGTTCTACATCAACCTCCATAAGTTTAAGGCTTTCTGGAACCTTCCTTTTCCCTAGCCTTGTCTTGGGACGTGTCTCCCTCTCAGACTCAGTTTCTGGCTTCCAAGTGGCATCTAGATCATGAGAAGGGGGGCTTGGCGAAGAACTTGATGGACTAACCCTCCTTTTCCTTGCTGGGGATTTGGAAGACAATGGATCTTCTGAACGAGTGGCTTCCCCTTCTTCTTCCTCAGCATGAGGCTCAATTTCCTGAACTGCCCCTACTTCGGGAGGAACAACAACTACTATTGCAGGCGGTGGTTGTGGCTGTTGTTGTTGACCACTTGTCTGCTGTGTTTCCTCCTGCGTTGATTGGGTACTACTTTGAGATAGCGATAAGTTTAGCTCAGGCTCAGCATCACTTGTTTCCACCATTAGGCTGGCTACCTCTTCGATAAGTTTAGCTCAGGCTCAGCATCACTTGTTTCCACCATTAGGCTGGCTACCTCTTCCACACTCATGTGCTTGGGCCTGGGTTGGTGGGTTGGGCCCACTGATGCGGAGGTGCTGCCCCCAGCTTGCCCCCGGACACCACTGCTGCAGGCGTCATTTTTGGTTTCCCAAAAAAGGTTTTGGGCGGCACACCAGACTTAAGTGTCACTTCCTTCTTCTGTTCCTTCTTCTCAATAGCAACTCTCTTGGTACTGGAGAACCTGGTACCTGCTTTCTTTGGGGCCATTTTCTTCAGATGTCAGCAGCACTTAGTTGCACAAGTTGCAGAGATGTCTGGTCAGGTCACTCACATGTCACATCATGTACAGCAGCAAGACGACTGTCTGGCAGCACAACGGGTGATGATGATATACCTCCTCCTCAGTCTTTTGTGCACCTAAAAGCAATAAAGCCAGAAGAACATAAGTCAAAAGATAGTACAATGAAACTAATATAATATATAACTTCTTGGTGTGTGGTGATCACAATTATTACATTTTAGTAACTCAGTGAACAACAATAGTGTAGCCATTTATGAGACTTTGACAACAAGGCCAGGGCTTTCCTGGTATACTGTGTACACTCAGGAAGAATTAGAATAGCAAAGAACAAAAACTAAAATACAGTGGAGCCTGTTTGGCCTAAATGTGTGCATCACGTGGGATGGATGCAGCATCAGGGAGCTGCAGCTGGCTATGGGGAAGGATTTGAAAGCAGTAAGACAAGAGGAACAATAGAAAGACAAGCAGGCCTATGTGGCAAAAACAGCACACTACTAACTACCACCACAAAATGGCCCCCAGCCACATGGTCACTCACAGGCACAAGGCATGGCAAACAATAAACTTAAGCAGGCCTATATGGCCAGACAAATGATGCCTGATAAACAACACAGCTTTAATGCAAAAATGAAAATCCACATGGCTAAAAACATGTTGGAAAGTTACACAACAACCACAACAACAACACGTACACATGCAAAAAAGGCCTTTATTTAACACACCCAAAAAGTGAAATATTCCCCAGAAAAAAACCACATTTTGCAATTCAATCCAATGCCATCCATGCCCTAAATGAAATTCAACATGCACCACAGAAACAGTTGTTTCATGCACCCATGAGTACCTCTGGGCCTACTGGTTGAAAAGGCCTAACACACACCCAAAAAGTGAACCCCCCAAAAAAACACATTTTACAATTCAATCCAATGCCATCAATGCCCTAAATGATGTTCAAATTCAACAGACAACACAAAAACAGCTGTTTCATGCACCCATGATGATTGATGAGTACCTCTGGGCCTACTGGCAGACTAGGCCACAAGCTTAGAGGCCTATGGCAAAAGCAAAGTGGCTGGTCCCACAAAATGGCCGCCACCGCATGGCCAGGCCACCCACAACAACAAGAAAAGGAAGGCAAGACAGACAATGCAGGCCTATGGCAAAAGCACAATACCTGGTTTCGCAAAATGGCCACCACCCACATGGTCAGGCCACTCAAAATAACAAGAACGTGAAGACAAAGGACAGGCCAGAAAGTTGTAGACTCAGGGGAACTTCATTCCTCTTTTAAAAAATTGTAATAAAAGAAAAATGACTCCTTGCTCAAAAAACTACAGCCAAATGACAACCTGAGGAGTTTTTTTAGCAAAGTGAACAAAATCCTCATTTTTAGAAGGTTTTGTGCTGTTCGAGAGATATTCTTCGCCAGATTGCAAATTCTGCGTATTCGGCATCGCAATCTTTACAAAAAGTCAGATATTGAGCGCACGAAGAAGACAAAAAGTGTAAGTCTGCGTTGTCGCGCAGTTCGGAGTTGACAAAACTGCGCGAGCTGAACGCCTAGGGTTACCTACTGGCTGAAAAGGGCTATTTATTTAACACACACCAAAAAAACTGAAATTCCAGCCCAACAACCACATTTTGCAATTCAATCCAATGCCAACAGACAACACAGAAACTGTTTTTATGCACCCATGATGACTACCTCTGGGCCTACTGGCAGACTAGGCCACAAGCTTGGAACTGAAGCCTATAACAAAAGCAAGCACACTGCCTAACTCCACAAAATGGCCACCACCCACATGGCCAGGCCACCTACAATAACAAGAAAGTGAAGACAGACAATGAATGCAGGCTTATTGCAAAAGCAGTGCACACAGCCTGGATGGCTCCACAAAATGGCCGCTAGCCACCCACAACAAAAAGAAATGGAAGACAGACAAAGCAAGCCTATGGCAAAAGCACACTGCCTTACTCCACAAAATGGCAGCCACCCACAATAACAAAAAAGTGAAGACAGACAATGAATGCAGGTCTATGGCAAAAGCACACTGCCTGGATGGCTCTACAAAATGGCCACTAGCCACCCACAACAAAAAGAAATGGAAGACAGACAATGCAAGCCTATGACAAAAGCACACTGCCTGCCTTCACAAAATGGCCGCCACCCACATGGCCAGGCCACAACAACAACAAGCATAAGCCAAGGGGAACAAAGAAAAGGCATGCAGGCCTATATGGAAAAACCAGCACACTACTAAACTACCACCACGAAATGGCCCCAAGCCACATGATCACTCACAGTCACAACAGGCCATGGAAAACAATGAACTCAAGCAGGCCTATATATGACCAGACAAAGGAGGCCTGCTAAACAACACAGCTTTAATACACAAATGCAAAAACGAAAATCAACAGGGCTACGAAAGGTTGGAAAGTTACACAGCAAGCACACACACACATCGAACAAAGGTATTTATTTATTAACACACACACCCAAAAAGTGAAATACACCCCAACCACATTTAGCAATTCAATCCAATGCCATCCATGCCCTACATGATGTTTAAATTCAACAGACACCACAGAAACATGCACCAATGGGTACCTCTGGGCCTACTGGCTGTAATTTCAAAGAAAAACAACTAGGCCCCTACTGAAACTACAGGCCACCCACAACAATACCTTTTACAAATGATGAAAATCCCCAAAAAATGTAGATACACACAAGCCCCAATCAAGCAAACAAGAACACCAATTCTCCAATTTACTTGTAAAATCTCAAATCCAAAAGTCCTCAAATCAATCCAATGATATGATGCAGCAGACAGACACAAAAAGTGATCCTTTCAGCTCCAAATCCAAATGAAAGTGAACAGCACGTGGACAAAGCACTAGGAGGAGCCTGCTGGACAGGAACAGGAAGTTGGAGACTCAGGGGCACTTCCTTCCTCTTGAAAAAAAAAGTAAAAAAAGAAAAAGGACTCCTTGCACAAAAAACTACAGCCAAATCTCAATCTGAGGAGTTCTTTTAAGCAAAATGATCACATTTTTTAGAAGGTTTTATGATGCTCAAGAGATATTCTTTGCCAGATTGTAGTTTCTGCGTGTTCAGGATTACGATTTTACCAACACTGCCACCGGAAATCAGATCGCACGTCCGAATGACGTGTTCGCATTCGCACACTCTTGCGGGATGGTGCGGCTGGATTCCAAATCTCGTGGTGCACGCGAACGGATAAAAAATCGAGTCTGCGAACGCAGAATCACGGTAAGTCGTTACTGTGCATGCGAGAACGGATATTGAGCGCGCGAAGAAGAAAAACCTCTACGCTACATTGCAGATTGCGTAGTATTCGGTAACTAAGCATTCCACGAGCGGAGCGTAGTTCACCGCCCAGGGTTAGAAGTAAGCCAACAAGTCTTTCCAACTGCAAAGTGCGGTGCACAGGGGTTCGGTTCCTGTAGCTCCGATGTGGGATCCTGACCTCAAACTTGGTGAGAGGACAGAAAAGGCATTGAGGGATGTGAAGAACTACCACTTGTGTTGCTGTGCCTTTTGGAGTCCAGTGAAACCCAGGATCAGCAGACTGGTCAGCTTAGTTGCGGTGCCTGCAGATGCAGAGAAATGACTACTTTCCTTCAAGGGAGATTCGTTTAGGTATCTTGGAGACCAACAGGCATTGGAAGGTTCCTGTATGGTGCACAGACATGGACTTTGCAGAAGACAAGTGGGGAGATGAGACCAGGAGCAGTAGGAGTCTTCCCAGTAGGAACCTTGGTGTCCAGAGCTAAGTCCAGCAAAGTCCAGAGTGCCCAGACAGTTGAAGAAGAAGTGGTGTCTGAAATTAATCTTGTCCCATGAAGAATCTAAGGACGCAGCCTCAAATAAGTCCTTAAGTACCTTAAGGAAAGGGTTGGGACGTTTCAGGGTTCAATGCCATGGAAGGGGTCGGACAGTGAGGAGAATACTCCCATGTCCTTTGTCCAGTTACATGCCAGAGTGGGAGCCAATGGCTCACTGAAATGGTTTGAAGTGGACAATGCAAGGGGGGCACCAATTGTGCTCTTCAAACAGACTGAGTGGCACTACAATGTGCATCCACCCTGCCCTAATACACTAAACCCAGTCTGGGATATGGTCACACCTGCCTGTGATAGGATACCTATTGTTCTGCCTTACCCTGCTCGATCTTGGCCCAGCAGTAGGAGGGCAGAATCGTGTCTCTGCTTGACAGCAGCCATATTGTGCTGTCCTGGTCTAGAAGACTGCTACCGGGAACACTGAGAGCATCTGGGAGAAGCTTTACAGTGCATGGAATCATTCCTCCCACAACGTTTACCGTGTGGGGGTATGATTCAAACATGTTTGATACTACACATGATAGGATTTGTTACAGCCAGTTTGGAGATGGGCATCGTGTAATGACGCGGTGCCTCTCTATATGTTATAGGCTGTCTCACTTACAACCCGGGAGACAGGACTCCTTAGGCTGTAGGGTTGTTCTGCTAATGCTGGGTCACCCTCACACTTGGAATCAAGCACCCTGCCTTCAGAATTGATAAGGCCTGCTATAGAGGTGACTTGTATATTTTAAGTGCAGTGACCATAGATATAGGAAGCCTATATCTTATGTAAGTGGTGCTAGCACCAGTTTACACAGGCTGCAATGGCAGTCCTGTAGTTACAAATTGAGTGATCTCCTGTGAGTGTCATAATACATGCTTCAGCCCATGGGGAACCGCTGGTGTACCTATGCCCTGGGTACCTTAGTACCATATACTAGGGACTGATAAGTGTACACCAGTATCCAATCTGGGATGTACCTAAGTACTTAACATACCAATTTAGGGGAGAAAGCACAGGGACTGGGGTCCAGATTAGCAGGATCTCAGTCAAACTAGTCAGAAACTGCATCAGATCAAGCAAAAAGTGGGGGTAACCATAAAAGCAGATCCTACTTTCCTACACTATTTCTTCACTAACATTACGTCAGAAGTTTAAATCTGAATTATGTTGGTTACCTTTTACTACAGTTCTTTCCTGGCACTCATCATTACCTAATTCACTTTTACTTTCTTCTTTTCTTCTGCTTGCTTCTCTCTCACCTTGCTTCTCTTACTTTCTCTTTCCTTCAATCTTTTACTTTCTTTTTTTTTCTAAAATTAAAAAGCATGTTTCTCTCCTATAATTGCAATACTTTTAACCTATCAATCTCTTTTTTCAAAACATTTATTTTTGAAATGTAGCAAAAACAGCCATAAGATTTCGTTTGTAGAACATACTAAATACATTGGCAGGAAATTCATATCAAACATTTCATTAAAGAAAAAACAATTAACAGAAAAGAGGAAAAAAACCAGAAAAACAGACATTTGATACAATTGTCCAACACCCAAAAAAATAAATACCTACACTTTTAAGAATCATAAATCCATTACCCCTTGAAACGTGGTTCTGAAATGCAGCAGTTCCCCACAGGTTCTTTATAATCATCCCAGTTTTGTCATATTCTGGAAACCCTTCATTATTGCCCCTGCTCTAAGTGCATAAAGGTTTTGTTGTGTTTTAACTCTCTGCATTATTGCGATCCACAGTTCTAGTGTGGGAACAATATCAGTTATTCAGTTTGTCAGAATAAGTGATGTGACCACTAGAGTAGAGATATGAAAAAGCTTACGCTGGCCAATCAACATTGCACATTGTTGGGATGCAATGCCGCATAAAGTTCCTTTAATTTTGTTTTCAAAGTCACACTCACCTTCTTTGAAATATCATCCCAAAATTGTGTCAGCCGAGTACAAGTGAATAGAGACAATTACCCTCCTCATATTTGCACCTAAAACAGGCTGATGATGCTGACAAATATATCTCGTAGATCATGGCTTGAGTACAATAAAGCATCCGTCTCCTAAAAAAGCTATTCTCTTGAAATTAGCGGCACGTATAGCTTTCAAGGTTAGCAAATTATGAACCCTCCCTGAAAAAGGGCAGTTTTTTCCCCAAAATTCATTGGATAATTATGAATGAGGCTGCCTGGGGCTGTATATTCCTATGTGCTTTAGAAAAAGGCCTGGATAGGCATTTCCTGAGCTCCACATGTTTTAAATTCATTGTAGAAGTGCTGCTGAGGCATAGCACAAGAACGTGAGCATGCAAAATCTTGCCAAAGAGCATTCTTTAAAAACAATGGACTTTTATCATGAGTGAGTGCATACCATCATTTCCAAGACGATTGAATGAATCCCACTTGCCAGGTCCGAACCTTCCTTTTTGATACATATAAGTCACCCTAAGTGGACCCTGGACTGCCCAAGGGCAGGGTGCAGTGTATTTAAAAGGTAGGACATACTGTACTTTTCCAGGCAGTGAACAAAACTTTCCTTTTTTTTCACTACTGCAAGGCCTATCTCTACCATAGGTTAACATGGGAATTGCCGTATTACATTATGGTGAAGATGGATTTTAAATTGCAATTCTAAAATTCTTTTTTTAGAAAGTTGGTTCTTCTCTTACTGTAATCATTTAGAGCCTTCTGCCTGTGTCTGAATACATGTCTAGGGTGGGTGACAGGTGTCTTTTTGTATTCTTCCTAGACTGCCACACACAAAAGGAGCTAAGTGTGATGGGCCATCCACATCCCGATGGCTCCTCCTGACTAGGATGGGAGAGAGGGGCTGATACTTATACCTGAATGGGCTATGTCATGTTCCCATACAAAGGGATGCATATATCACTTTAGTGAGTCTGCAGCTAGGGTGGGAAGGTCAGGGACTTTGTGCATTTCAAAGTATCTCTTTGAAGTCTCCCCCACTTCAAAGGCACAACTGGGTAGAAGTACTAGACCTTTGATTCCACCAACCCTTTACACTTCTGAACCTGTGTATATTTTGTAAGGAAGAAGGGCTGCTGTACTGCTGAAAGGACTGTCATGCTGCTGGATTCTGCTGGACTCCTACTCTACTGGACTGACTTGCTTCCTGCTGCCCTTATGGCCTGGCAGTCAGAAGGATGAGACCTGCATCTCTTTAACAAAGAACCAAAGCCACTCGAAGGGATTGCTGGCTTGCCTCCTGTTTGAAGTGTCAGGGATATCAAAAACTTCAAATCAAACATCAACAGCACGTGGACTCCACCGTCTGAGAGTTTTACCCGTTCAAGTGGTGCCAATCCAGTCCTGGGCATTTGGAAGTGAACCAAAAGTGCTGTACCTACCAAAATATATGTATCACTGTTGTTGCACCGATTGGAGCTGGTACATCTCCTTCGACGACAGCGCATCGCTGCTTTTGTGAGGATCAAGTACGGCGCAGCGCATCATCAACAATTTTGGAACATGTCTGTCTTGTGCGGCTCAGAACCGATGAATCACCTACATCCAAGGGGTTGACAGTGAAGCATCACCCCCTCTGCGCCACACATCGGATCTTCTTTGACCACGAGCACAAGGTAGTCTTTGGCGGGTCAAGTTTGGTCCTTGTATGCAACCCCACAGTAGGCATGAACGTTTGGACTTGACCTGTTCTAGCTCGACCAGATAGTTCATGTTTGTGATTTATGTTTTCAAGCACTACAAAAAAGTTCATTCTTTAAAAATTCATATTTTGACTTGTACTTATTGGATTTTTTCTTGCTTTCATCTTATTTTGTTCATATACATATAAACTGTTTTCCTAACTTGGTATGGAGTCTTCTTGTGGTGTTTTCACTGTGCTACTATTTGAATTGTTGCACCACTCTTCACACATTGTCTCTTAAGTTAAGCCTGGCTGCTCTGTGCCAAACTACCAGAGGGTGAGCACAAGGTTAATTTAGTGTGTGCTGTTGACTTATGCTGACTAGGATTGTGATTCCTGCTTGGACAGGGTGCATACCACTGACAACCAGAAACCCAAACCCTCATTTATGTTTTTTTCGCCATTGAGCAGTGGAGCAGGCCTTGCTGCTGTGCTGCCCTATGGCAAAACAAAAGGGCAGGAATGCAACATATCTATTAGATATTATTAACATATCTATTACTATCCTTTTTCCCTGCACCGACGGACAATGGGCTGCCGTGCGCCAACGCAGGCACCTTTGCGCAATGGTGCAAGGTTGCCTGCGTTGCGGGGTATGATTATTTGGGTGCAGGAAGGGAAACCTTCCTTCACAAAAACATTTACAAGAGGCTTTTTCCTTTTTCTATGTGTGCTGCAGAATGCAGCACATACAGATAGAGGGAAAACAAGGAGAAATAAAGATATTTCGCCTCTTTGTGCCTCCCTTACACTTGGCGAGGCGTAATTTTTTGCTGCCGCCTCCGACTTACAATTTCTCGCAAATCTGGGGTGGTGTCAAAAAGCCTTGGATGTGGCTGGGAACTTCCCCATCAACACCCATGAAATGCTTCTTTTTTACACAGTTTTCTGTGTGAAAGGGGCACATATTAATAAGGCCTTGAAAAGCCATGTAACGTGGCATTACGTGGCCTTATAAATAAGTACAGGGCACATTGTGCCACCCTAACATGAAAAGTGACGTTCCGGAGGTGCAATAGTGCCATTTTTGAATTGCCAAAATAAACTTTTTGCCAGGCCTCAAACTTCCTTTCTAATACTTATGTTACCCCTAAGATAGGCCATAAATGATTTCAAGGCAGGATGCATTGTATTTAGGATATGTGTGCTTAAGTTTGATATTTCCTTGCAGGGATAAACCCCTAAAGTAATTTTTAACTGTTTCAAGCCTATCTCTCCGATTGACTAACACTGAGTACATTTTTACGTTTAATAAGTGATAAGTGATAACTTGGGACGGAAAGCAGATAGAGATGTAGGGCCTGGTCCCCAAAGGCAAACTTACACTTTTGTTTAAGTTTACAAAGGTTTTGTATACATAAAGGGATTTGCGAGTTGCATCTTTACCTCGCACATACAAAGATAGGACACTCTTATCTTTCGTGTACGGAGACTTTGCACTCATAAAGATACTGTTCGTAAATCCCTATGTGAATACCAAACAATCATAAACTTGCATAAAACTGCAAGTTTACTCTTGTGAATCAGCCCCACGGTGTTCACACTCAAATGAATTGCATTTAACAGTTATCATTAATTGCAAAGTCAGATGTTAGATTAGAATTTTGAAAATACCACATTTAGAACTAGGGGTGGGCGGAATTTGCAAAATTAACTTTCGCAAACTTTCGGGAAAATGTTTAAAATTATCGCAAACAAGAGGAAATATCGCGAAGATGCAGAACTTTTTTTCCCGCATGTTTGCGAGATTTTCTGCATGGTTGCGGGTCGCCAACTTACCCATGTGGTTGCTTGCGGGCGCGGCCATCTTGTTTTGAGTTGTTTCGCGGTGCATGATCGCGAGAAGAAAGACGTGATCGCGCGACGCATGACGTCACTGCGGGCGCGAACTTTCGCGAGACAGCGCAAATGGCTAAAAACAATACAACATCTCATGGAGAACGCGACCGGATCAAGAAAACTTGTCGGCGAACGCAGGGATTCAGGTAAGGCGATCGCGCGCGCGCGAGAATGGATTATTTTACAGCGCGAACAAGAAACAAATTATTGCCAAGCTGCGGAAACCGGAAATTTTGACATTTTCGCGCTCTCCGCGGAACGCAAAAATGTCAAATTATCGCAATTTCCGCGAACGGAACGAAATTTTCGCCCAGGCCTATTTAGAACCGTTGCATTTTCCTGCCCAAAAGTTTCTAAGGCCTTCTATGAGTTTCAAGCTGGATTTGTTAATGGCTCTCCTGTTAAGAATATGTATTGGATTAGGACATTTACCAACAGGGCCTAGTTGTGGGCAATATGAGCCATCCTGCCAAGATGGATGAAGGAGGTGCTGTGCCCTAACCCCTTGCACTTCAAGGTGCTTGCCTCCAGCACACACAAAGGACCCAGAGACCAGTCTTTTGTTACCCCTCACTTCTTAGAGCCTTGACAGGGAAATGTAATACATTTCCAGGGAATTTATTGTAGGGGATCCCCCACTATAAAGGCTGGCACCAGGTATATATATTGGACCTCCTGGCACTCGTTGGTACACTTCTGGACCTGTGGGCACTACATAGGAAGGATTGTCTTCTTCTCCGGAGGACTGTCCTACTGCTTTTAGATGTCTGCTCTGCTGCTTGAGGCCAGGCTTGTTCCACAGAGTACTTCCCTGCTGTTTGAAAGCCACCCTGCTCTTTGAGAAGGAAGACTTGACCTGCTCCCTTCACCCCTTACCTGGCCTCCTGTTTTAAGATGCAAGGACACCAGAAGCTCCAGAGAACTCTTTGTAACTGCCCAGCTGGCCTGCTGGAATATGACCTTCCTGAACATGCATCTGGACCTGCCTGATCCCTGATGGCCTCTGCTAGAGTGAGTTCCTGATCCCCAAGAGGTGTCTCCCCAGACCCTTGTTTGGCATCAGAGTGTACTCCTCTTAACCAAAAAAACTAAAAACTGAAGTTTGGGGTTCTTAGTGACTGCGAACAAACCTGTTGCACCGTGACTCTGCTGCTTGCGATGACTGCCAATGTGAAACACTGGGCAAGCTGACTCTTCAACTTGTAGATTAGTCCTAGAGGGACTCCCCCTCAGGCCAAATACAAAGAAAAATACACTTGGTGTGACCGTAATCCAATGGGACTCTGGCGGGAGCCAAGTGGCTACCTTGTTCTAGTGAGAGTCCCGTAAGATTGTAAAGCAACAAAATGAAAATTTGTGGAGTCGGTGGTCCTTGGAGGAGGCCAGGCCCTACAGCCAACTCCATGCCATGCATGACAGATGGCCGTAGGAAGTGGCAGAGGTTAGCCATCCATAGCATGTTTGGCACAGGGCTTGAAGGGGTTGGGCACAGGCCCTGTTTGGACTTAGCCCAAACCCACCCACGCATGGCTTTTAGTCTCTTGTGCAGGGTGTTCTCTCAAAATTAATACACATTGCAATTGCTTTTAAATGAGGAAACAGAAAGAACTAGGGGAGGAAAGATTTTGTTTCTGGAAGAGGCACATATCTAAAAAAAAAGGTGCACGATAATCAGTTAAAAAAAGAGGAGAAATACCTCTCAGATCTATTTAAATAAAAGTGAAGACACTCAGGTACAACAACCCGTTCACTACACCACAAATGTAAGCCGTGTTTGCTTTTCATCTGCTACACACTCAGTCATGTTTGTTTGTTCTGGGTGTTTACCACTTGACAGGAATGAAGAATGAAGATATTCAGTATCCTTCACTGAGGGACCACATCCTTGAAGATGTCAGTTTTCAAAAATGATCTATCTCCGACTTGGACCATCAGACTTCTTATTAATTCCAACTAACTAGAGCAAACAACCTTTTCCAAATACAAGAGAGGTCTTGGGGCGATTGTATAAAGATCTGAAAACAGCACAGAAGAACATCAAACAATGAAACCCTATCATGAATAAAGAAAATAGGGTGACTGAGGTGAGCAACAACTCCGCTCTGAAGAAAGTGTCCTGCACATTAAGGCACACTCCAGGTCCAACGAGGAAAAGGGGCTGCAGATCCAGAAGTCAGGAACAGGTTGTAGACTGACTTGAGATTCAGCAGGGCCAGCATACACAGAGCATAAACAGATAAAAAGGCATCAAAAAGTCAAGGATGCTGGTAGAAGGGGTATACAATAAATAACCGAAGAATAGGTCAGGAGGAGAAACAGCAATAAAAACAGGCCTTTAAATGTGGTTTTATTATGCTGCAGTTTCTGTGAATTCAAAGAAAGAGGTAAAAGGTGAGCCAAAGGATTCTGACAAATTGCTGCTTATTCTTTGAACCTGGAGATTATGGTTTACTTACCCTTTCATTGACTGAAAGGTGTGGGACATGTGTAACGCTCCAACTTCCAAAAGTTATTGTTTGTGCGCTATGTATGTTTAGAAGGAAAACTGCATTTCTGCTGCAAATGTAATGACCATTTCAAGAGGCTAATTGAATGGAAAATCTGCTCTCAGTAAATGGTAGCATGGTATAGTCAGTAAAGGGCACTTTAAAGTGCACAACAGGGCACACACCCTCCCCTACACTTGTTCTGTCGAATGCTTGGATTTTTCACTACTCCTGTGATGTCAGTGATTTAGCATTCATGAAAGCATCCCTACTGTAAAAGCTGTTCCATCACCACTGCAGAAACTCATCTGTTGAAAACAACACTCAGCAAATACACTTCGATCTCAAACCAATAAAAGCGCAGGCTTCAAGAGACATTAAGCAGTTTTGTGGACACGACCGAAGTGGAGTCCATGTTTATGGACTAAGGAATGTGTTGACTAAATCCACACTATTCAAATACCGCAAACATACATACAGACTTGACGGTTCAGACCATCTACATTCTCTTAAACAAGCAAAACTCCCTCAGTTTGTTTAAAAGAATTATTTAAAAATCATTTAAATAGCTACAAATAAGTTTAGAGTGACTGCTGCATGTATTTGATGTTTTAAATATATGTTCAAAAAGAGGGATAGATATTATATATTTTTACATATCTTGACATTCTGTCCTTGATTGTAGAATAGTTGCCAGGTGGCAACCCAAGGCATCAGACCCAGTTCAAGGAGTGCATGTAATACAGCAGCAACGCTCATAAGTGTTGACTTGTAATAATACAATTTGTGATGGTTTTGAGCTGCATTTTGTTTTCTTTGCGTACAACATCCCGTCGCTGCTATTATAGCTGCTTCCTCAGAATTCTTCCTAAATCCAGGACATTGCAGGCCAGTGCTTAATTTGAGCTGGTGGTTTCCAGTGCTCATCACCAGCACTTAATTGTCGACACCAGCACTATGACGTCTGCCACATGTTGGTGCTGTTTCTTTAATTTTGAGATAAACACAACAACAGTTGTTTATTAATTCAATATACATTCAAATTACTAACAACTGCTGTCTAAGTCACTCTTGCAGCTTTGGGGGCCTGCAATAGTTTATATTGTCACATTTGCAGGAGTGTGACGGTTAGTAGTTGAGTAGGTACAGTCATTGGCAGAGCTGGTAGGAATAAAGGGTGGTGCAAGCTACAGTCGCCTCCTGACAAGGGCACAGTACTTATGTCTTTTACAAATGAAACACTATTGCTGACCATAAAACATAAGAACATGCCAGCTTGACGACCTTCTTGGTGATTGTGTACTGAGAACAGCAGTAGCCAAACTAGAAAATTAAAGTGAGACCGATTTGTATTAATAATATTGAAACATTTTTTGAAGAAAAATGTTTTGTCGTTTGCAAATTCGAGCCCCCTTTAAATGCAGTTTAAAAGTCTCACAGCTTTTCTTCATCATTTGCCATTCCCTTCACCTTTACCTCCATTTTATTTTGTTGTTTAATGAAAAGATTCAATCAAAATGTATTCTACATATTTCTGAAAGAGATTATGCTTTGAGAGAAGTACCTGGAGGAGTATGTGTGCTTGCTCCATGGAATCCATATAACCCCTGGACATTTACAAAGCATTTTTGAAGGTTAGAGAGGGAACGGAGAAGTAATATATGAGGAAGAGATAATTGTGTAACTAAGGTTACATCTAGCCATAATGGGCATAGAGTTAATATTTGGGTGTTAAGAAGTTATTTGCTTGAAAGGATGTTTCTTTACTAATTAGAAACAAAATGACTAATGTAGATGTCATTTAGTTAGCATGACTAGGTCTTAAACAGCTTGCATTGATGCTTTTTCATGTTTGCAGAACAAATATGCAATTTTATCTGTTTCAGAAAAAAAGCAAAATAGAAGGTTCCTTCATGGTCTTGTTAATTTAGCAAGACATTACTGTATTCATTTGTGTTCTTCTTGAGGAAGCAATGTTCAGGATGTTCCTGTCTTTGTAACATTAAAGGTCCTTTGTATGAGTCTGGGGTCCATTCATTAGTTGAATGGTCTTTTGCATTTGAACATCATACAAACATAAGGTAATTTTCTTCATTTTCTATGCACACCTAATTAAACAGTATACAAATAATAAGTATTCCAAAATGTATTTGATGTGTCATATGTATTAAAATAATAACTGGTTTACTGTAACATTGCTAGTTCACCCCTTTTTTGTCATTTCACACCACTGAATATGTGTGGCTTCTGTGTTTAAATCCCTATAAAAGATGATGTTTTAGAAGATGTGTCAGAGCTTTTTGAACACTCTTTTGGAGGCAGAATCTATGTAAGCCTTCAGGCTTAACTATATTTGGTTCTGGCTGCCAACTTGAAAGCAGACTTACGCTGACCCATCTTTATGCTCACTTTCTTGTATAATTATGACTTACTATTGAGTAGGGGTGGGCGGAATTTGCGGAATTAACCTTCGCAAATTATCGCGAGAATGTTTAAAATTATCGCAAACAAGCAGAAATATCGCAAAGATGCGGAAGTTTTTTTCCGGCATGTTCGCGAGATTTTCTGCATGGTTGCGGGTCGCCAACTTACCCATGTGGTTGCTTGCGGGCGCGGCCATCTTGTTTTGAGTTGTTCTCGCGGTGCATGATCGCGAGAAGAAAGACGTGATCGCGCGACGCATGACGTCACTGCGGGCGCGAACTGTCGCGAGACAGCGCAAATGGCTAAAAACAATACAACATCTCATGGAGAACGCGACCGGATCAAGAAAACTTGTCGGCGAACGCAGGGATTCAGGTAAGGCGATCGCGCGCGCGCGAGAATGTATCATTTTACAGCGCGAGCAAGAAACAAATTATCGCCAAGCTGCGGAAACCGGAATTTTTGACATTTTCGCGCTCTCCGCGGAACGCAAAAATGTCAAATTATCGCAATTTCCGCGAACGGAACGAAATTTTTGCCCAGGCCTACTATTGAGAAAGGTGTTGCTAATTCCCTATGTAACTTGCTTTCTGTAATCTACATTTTGAATAAACCAGTATGCTATTGACTTTAAAGCTTGTCTGTGTCTATTGAAAGTCCTACGACTTAACTGTCTTAATGATTTTAAATGGAGTGTTGACAACACTGGGGGGGCCAATTCCGATCCTGGTCGGAAGGGCACCAAACGTGATCCAGCCGGAAAACTACAAGCCGTACGCGTGTTTTCCGGCCGACTCATACAGCTGTATGAGCGAGCCAGTACGATGCGAGCTACATGAAATTCACCGACCGAGTCATTTCCGGGTCTGAACTGCTCCGTGCGTCTCAGTCGTAAGCTAACCGTGGCGTGCAATGGATGCGATTAATGACCGAGCCAGTACGATGCACGCGTCGGACAGCCTGTGCGAGCCGGAGTGTCCGGCTCGCAAATTTTCCCGGAGTTGGACTTCTGGGGTCCGCGTCGAACCCCCCGACACCTGCAGACGTACGACTCGCACATAGGGGGAGACCTATGGGTCTCCCCAACACAGGCATGTACGGTGCGGATGGCACCGACGCGCACCCACTGTAGGGGGTGCACTTGTTCGAGATGTACCCATTCATTCAATGGGAGCGCATTTGGGCGTCGTACAACTGGCTCCCATTGACTTCTATGGGAGTCCGACCGAACCGAGTCCGACAGCATACGTGCGCATCGTACTCGGTCGGACTGTAGGGGACCGGCTCGGTCGGAAAACACTCCGGATCCGACTCGGTCGTAGTGCTTTCCGACCTGGATCAGAATCAGCCCCCATGTAGGGAAATGCATTATAACAGATATCGATTCAGGCAGGACTGCCAAATATGATGCAGAGAGAAATAAACTTGTTGTGTGAAACCATAACTGTCACAAGTGGTTAGTTTACTAATGAGTTCAACTGAAGTGGAATTATCTGAGTTAGCCTGGGAGCAAGAAATGTAAGGCAAACAATCTTCAAAAGGTGTCCTCCACCACTGAAAGCAGCACATTTATACAAAACAATGCATTCCACCTATTGTTGTACTCCAGCTTTCCTTATGGGATTCCTCCTCTGCTACTGCTTCCCTGAGTTCTGAAGAAAGTAAGGAGGGACTGGGTTCAGCTCATCCTGACAGCACAAAATAAGGATCAGAGAGTTGGTATTCCAAATTTATAAGTCAGTGCATCTAACACATCAGTGCAACTCCACAATCTACACAGCCGTCTGTGGAAATTGAGCAGAACAAGCTGAGAACTGTCTGCCCTATAGTATCTGGTTATGGCTCTATAAATGAACCACTGGGTAGATATTTTGAAGAATGTTTTCAGGGCATTGTGCAGAGCATGAAATCAAACCTATGGGATCTCACAGACTTTTTAAGTCGAATCTCAGGTTTAGAATTGCCTTTCATGGATGAGTTTTGGCTATGAGCAAAATATGTCAATTCCAACTCTGAGAGCATGAATCTGTGAATGGGTATCATTATAAACGGTCAAATCAGAGCTAAGAAAGTGTTTCCAATCAAACTATTAAATTGTGCTCTGTATCACAGTTGTTTCAATTGGAGTGACACCATCATTCTGCTAACTAATGCAACATATTTAAGTTTTTTTAATTCCCAAGTTATGCTAACCTATTTATGGCAAAATCTGAAGAAGAATACATTTACATGGATATAAGATGAGAAATGGTTTCATCATCTATTTAAGATGCATAGATGACATTCTTATAATATGACAACGATTTATGAAATATTAGTTGATAATATTATTGAACTCAATAAGAACAGTTCTAACATCAAATTCTTTCACAACAACAATATAACACAGATTGCCTTTGTGGATGTTCTAATGATTAAGCTGAAACTACAGTTTTCCATAAATCAGCTGATAACACGTTACACTTTCAGAGTTTTCATGCAAACTCTCCATACTTTCAGTTCACATGTCTCAAGACAATCACCTTTGACAAACAGAAGCTCAATGAAATAGAAACCAATTTGCCACCAGATTTAAGGATGGTGGTTACCCACAAAAATATGTTGAGAATATTTGCACAAAAAACATCGAAGTACTTCTGAAGAAGTCTGCACCAAATGCAAATGTTTGTTTCTAAACTTTCCATAACTAGTATGGTGATTAACATGATCATCAACAAAAGATGTACATTTTAAAGATTGAAAAAAGATTTTGTTGACTTAAACCAAGGAATGGACTTTGATTGTGTTTCAATGCTCCAAGCACATTAACCCTTTTGGTGCTTGTGTCGGCTAATGGGCGACGCAAGCACTACCTCCCTGGT
This sequence comes from Triturus cristatus, assembly GCF_964204655.1. Classification (NCBI taxonomy): domain Eukaryota; kingdom Metazoa; phylum Chordata; class Amphibia; order Caudata; family Salamandridae; genus Triturus; species Triturus cristatus. The sequence continues at coordinate 1,709,946,756 of NC_140590.1, forward strand.
GTGGTGCACGTCCAATGGCCGACACCAGGGAGGGCCCGATTTTAATACTCTGGTACAAAGCGTCGGAGGTTGTTGTTGTTTTATTCCCCCTGGGGGGTACACGGACGGCTTTCATCCCCAGCTTTCCTGGAGGCCTCGTTTGAAAGGGGAGAGTCTCCCCTTTCAAACAAGGCCTTGTTGAAAGGGTGTCCTGTCCGTGGATCGAGGCGCTGCTGCGATCCATGGCCAGTAAACCCCACTAGATACCAGGGACGTCTTTGGGGCGGTCGGTCCTTGTGGGAAAGGGCGAACCACCCCCTCCAGGGGCATGTTATTTTAATATGCAACTATGGCTTTCCCTGGGAGGGGCGCGATTTCCCCCCCAAAATGTAAAAAATAAAGTTTTTGTAAAAAAAAAATGCCAGCAAAATTGGCTGGGGGTCGGTCCTCCTGCTCAGTGGCTGACCCCACAATCAACCCCCAGGGAAGCCATGTCTATGAAAAAGATAGAGAAAGAGAGATCTATCTTACCTACTGGCAGTCACCAGTAGGTATTCATAGTTAGAACCCAGTTTCCATAGGAAAAGCATTTTTTGATTCGCCAATAACTTTAGCGCCGTTTGACAAATCTTCGCAAAATTTTCAAACCAATGGGGCGCCCTGGTCAGCTCCTGTCTTGAATGTTTCAGGGTGATTCGTCAAGCAGAGGCTGAGAAAAAAGGGGTCCCAAAATGTGTTTTCCCCGTGTTAATTTCCATAGGAAACTTTAGACACGGCTACAGCCCGAACTACTGAATGGAATTACACCAAATTTGACAAAAAGGTAGCTCTTGGTTCAGAAAGTACCCTTTTTTTAAATGGTGTAAATCCGTTCAGTAGTTTCTAAGAAATTCAAAAATAAAATATATCGATATCTGGGCAGAGCCTAACCACACATCTTATCGTGAGATACAATTGGCTGTCAGCACCGGAATGTAAATGCTGGCAGTCATCTTGGGACCAATATACATGAGAGCACCCAATTGAAATGCATTGTAGTGAATGGAAGATTTTGAGGGTCACTAAAAGGAGAACTATAAAGAGTGATAACAGACTTTAGTTACATTAGAATTCATTTGTAGAATGGTACCATACTAATTTTAGGAATTGTAGTGTGTTCTAAGTTGATTTTACCCTGTGAAAAACCTTCTGCTGGAATATCATGAATCATGTTTGAGAGAAAACTATTTTCTCATGCTTGTCCCATAGAGGTTTGAAAGGTGCTCCAGAAGCTAAAATGAGAGCATATTTTCTGTAATTTCACATTATCTTTCTCTGTCATGTGAGAATGAAGTCTGACATTCTTAGTAAAACATGTACATCCACCAAGGGCAGAGACTGTCAGTTGACTCCTTTGTGTTCAACTGCAGCTTTCCAGAGTGTTCTAAAGCACAACTAGAGTACTAAAAGCCTTATTTATGACAAAAGTATGGCACACCTGAAGTCATCTTGATTGGAATAAACTGGTAACACTTAAAACATTTAATTTAAAAAGGAACAAAATGATGGGTTTCATTTTGCCATAGAAATGATGTTAGTGCTGTAAAATTAGGACATGTTTTAAGTTTGATCTCAAATATCTTCCTGTTATATTTCAACAGGATCAGCCTGTCAGTTGATTCCTGTGTGTTCTACTGCAGGTTCCCAGAGTGTTCAAAAGAACAACTAGAGCGCTAACAGTCTTACTTAAGACAAAATTATGGCACACCTGAAGCCATCTTGATTGCAATAAACTGGTAACACTTAAAACATTTAATTTAAAAAGAAACAAAATGAGGGGGTTCATTTTGTCATAAAAAATATGGTTAGTGCTGCAGAAAGAAAAATAAGTGCATGTTTTAAGTGAGATCTCAAATCCTCTTCTATTTCATTAGAAAAGTCTGACATGCAGCCTGAAACAATCACTTTCATTACCAGCAGTAGATTTCCAGTTAACTCCCTGGTGAGCAGTAGCTTTACTACAGTGATCTTATGAGTAACAAGAGTGCTAACATTCTGAATTTATGGCAAATGTGTGACACATCTGAATGCCTTCTTGATGGAAACAAAGTAAAAAACTGAAAGCATTTCCTACTGAGGAGACTTCAGTAAATGAGGAAATTAGGAAATTTCATAAAAAATAAGTCTCCCAAGACGGCCACCAGAGAAAAAAAGAGCCCAAATGTAGCACAAATATCACCCAGATGTAGCCCACATATAGCCCAATGACAGAAGTGTGCAAACCACTCTTTATTTTTTGCTTTTTTGCAGTTTTATATAGTGCAGACTGGTCAGGTATTGGAGTGTTGCATCTTACTTGGACCCCTTATTGCGTATTTTGCACGAAGTACATGAGACTGATCTTGCGAAACATTGACCTTTACTATTCTGATAACCTGAAGGTGCTCTGAACCGGGCTTTGAAACTCCCGTTTTTACCTACTGGTTTTAATTAATTCTCACTGTATTGTATTAAGAAAGAGGATTTACTGTTTTTATGTACACTTTTATGATCTATGTTTCTAAATCATATCGGATAAAGTTTATTGAATTTAATTGAAGTCTCCCAAGATGCCCACCAGAGAAAAAGGAGCCCAAAGAATAACAAATATCACCCAGATGTAGCCCATGTATAGCCCAATGACAGAAGTGTGGAAACCACTTTTTATCCTTTGTTTTTTTGCCGTTTTATATAGTGCAGGCTGGTCAGATATTGGAGTGATTTACATGAGCATTGGTTACATCATACAAGGACAAACTCATTTTAGCAGCAGGCATGGGGATATTAAGTGATTTGACCAGAATGTCGAGCTGAAGCAGAAACTCCAACTTTGTTCCCAAGTTGCAAAGTCTGCAGCTCTGGAAGTAACACCACATTCTCTCCCCTAAGCATAACATTTAATCAAGTAGTCAACTGGATACAAAAACATAAAGATAACAAATAATTTAAAAGTGCTTTGTTGCTATTTGAGAACTCAGAAAATATGTCCTTATTTTAGTTTTTTAGAGCACTAACCATAATTTCTATGCAAATAAGACCCTCTCATTTCTATAATTTCTACAGGCAATGCTATAGGTATTACAGGTTTGATTACATCAAGATGACATCAGGAGTCCCACACTTTTGTAATAAATATAGAATGTTACCAATCTAGTTGTTCATTAGGATACTGTTGGGAGGCAGAGGTCGGGGCACGGATTCGGAAAATTGAAGGCAGGTAGGAGGGTGCAGAGGCAACAATTTGACCACACTGGGCAGGCAGGAAGGGCAGTGGCAGCACAACATGGAGGGCAGTGAAAAGGGGGCATGGACAACAAATCAACAATGCAGAACAGGCAAGAGAGGCAGTGACAAAATAATAGACCAATGAGGGCAGAAGGAAAAGGCAGTGGTAGTACAACCATACATGCCAACAGAGACGATTCAGGAAGGAAATGCCCAATGTTTTTAAGCTCAAAAGGGCTTTATTTTATCTCTCTCTTGTCTACAATCTCCTCCTGTTCTCTGCAAGTCAATGGGAAAAATCAATTCGGCAGTTGTTTTTCAAAATCTCCCTCTTACCAAGTTCAAAATGTTAGCAAGTATGGTACATAGGATCATGGAAGGCAGGACGAATTGGGGTGGGGACATGGACTCAGATAACAGGACAGAAAGGACATGGACAGGTTCACCTAACTGACCTTACAGGGCAGGCATCAGGGTTTGCAGCAGCAAAAAACACCACACAGGGCATGCGGGACGGCAATGCAGCACAACAAACGATGGAAAGAAATAGGGAGGGAACAGGACCATGCATATGGACAACAGAGAACAGAGGGGAAAGAGGCAATGGCATACACACAGACCATGGAGGGAAGGTGGGAGCGGGTCAGGGGCAACTAGCTGACCACACAAGGAAGGTGGGAGGGGCCATGGCAGCACAGAAGACCATGCATGGCAAGCAAGAGGGTTAGTGGCAGCACAATTTGGCCATGATAGGCAAGAAGCAGGGTGTGGGGGCATGCACAAAGCATCATGGAGGTTAGAAGGGAGGGTTAGGAGCTGGGCACAGACAAGAGAGTTCAGGGGACGGAGCCTCACAACAGACCATGCAGGGCAGGCAGGAGGAGCAGGGGCATGGAACGTGGAGAGGCAGGGTGGAGGTGGCAGGGAGAGGTTACAGTGATCTGAAAATGCTAGGCAGGTGGGAGGGGAGTGGCAGCACAACAGAAAACTCAGAGTAGATAGGAGGGGCAGGTACATGGAACATGGTGGGCGAAAAGGATGGATCAGGGGCATTCATACAGGCTGGAGCAGCAAGCTCAGCACAGAGGCTAAGCAGGAGATCAATGATGGGCAGGAGGAGTGGACTGGGACATCATGCTAAATGGAGGGCAGTGGCAGCACATCAGACCATGTATGAGGAGGGAAGAGGCTAGTGCATGGATTCAGACAACAGAGGATAGTAGAAAGTGGATGGGGCAGCAGACTAACTGTTCAGAGAAGGTGGGAAGGCCAATGGCAGAACACCGGCCACACAGGGCTGTAATGAGGGAGCAGGGGCATGGACTTGGACAATGGATGGCAAGGAGGAGGGGAGGTAGAAGCAGCACGCTTGGGTGGCGGACAGCACAATGCCAGGCCAGGCCCTGCTTCCAACCCCCCACCATCCATTGTGAGAGGCATCTTACTTAACTTTTTTTTTAAACTAGAAATTGACTGAAAAAGAAATATCACAGGGACATTATAGTTAAACTCTGGTTTCACTCGTACAAAACCACTGAAATTCAGCAGTTACAGTTCCCTGAGCTAACTATAACTTATGCCCCGGCAATGCACTGCTTATTACCTCAGACATTACATCATTCATGACATGGTCAGTGACATCACTCAAGACTTCACTCACGACATCTCAAATGAGCTGTAAATGGAATAGAACTGTAATCACTAGAACTTTATTTAGGGATAGTGTGTATATATTAACACCCCTTTTTATTTATTTTCTTTCGTGTAAGAACCTCTATAATCTGCAACATGCCCAGATCAAAATGGCCGAGAGCCTTTCACTTTAAAGTAATGTGTAATCCATTGTTTAAGTTGATGTTTGCAATCGTAAGTATGTTTATTATGAACAAGTCACGTTGACAAACATACAGGTACGGCAGTCACGGGGCAAGATATGCTGAAATTACATTGTGTGCATATTAACACTTGTTTTCTTTTCATTATTGTATGAATTCTTGAATTTTTGAAACGTGGCCAGGCAATATGGCTGACAGCTTTTTGGCTTAATGTAATATTTAGTCCTTTGTTAATGTTGGCAACTGGAGCCATTTCTACATTTAAATAAGGAAGCTACAATGATGTCTTATATTATGATCAAGGTTCGGACTAGCCGAAATGCGTGGATCGCGTCCTTTGTAGATCAAATACCTCCAAACTACAACCTGAGTGCTGATTCCTTCCTTGTAAGAGTGAGATGAGATTAAATGTATACATATATATATATATATATATACCTCTCTTGCTCCTTTCTGCACTTCTCCTGCCTCTTTCTGCACCTATCTTGCCTCTTTCTGCACCTCTCTTGATAGGTTTGTGATCACAAAATAACTTAGTACACAAGGCCCCAAATGTTCATAGGTGTGATTTATTATCCATGATTCATTATGTACTGATTTAATTCTGCCACGCCAAAGTCATATACATTTTGCTGTTTTGTCTTCTGGGTCATTCCCTTAGATAGAATGTTTGCCTGCTCCACTTCCAGTAACTTTGACTTTGCTGATCTATATAAAAACACCTACAAAGAGAAGCATGTGAAGGACAATCACAGCGGCCACAGTAAAACAAAAACAGAGATAAATGGAATCCTTACCTCAGCAATATTGGGATGCATAAATATTGTCAAGAATATTGTGATGTCAAAAATATCATGGACTGGAATATCGAAGGCAAGAATATAATTTTAAGTGTTGTTTTTGATATCAATGTAAAAAAACTATATTTTTCTATAACATCACTGTGTATAACATCTCTTTACTGGATTATTTATCACATTTTCTGTAGTATTATATTAGTGTTGTATGTTAATTTGAGCATTAACAGTTTTAATTTATTTTTTACAATCAGCAAAAGTTTGAAATAACTTTTAAATTATTATTTATAATGATGTATTAAATAGTATATACGTTAATATGTTCTAGGAGTGGGGTGTTGATTTTCTAGGGGAAAAGGGTGGGTAGATGTTTAAAATATGTGAATAATGATTTGGTTTTACATTTATATTTGTTTAATACATTAAAAAATAAAAAAGTAGATTTAAACAAAATAACTTTAGTTTTTTTTAAAAATATATTAATTGTAGGTATTTTGTTTTACAAATAAAATGTTTACATTAAAATGTGTATTTATTAATTTATAATTCATTGTATATCCTTAATGTTTTCTAAATTTTGTATAACATGTTCAATTGAATTTTACATAGTATAATTAAATATATGCTTTAGCTGTAGAAATATAAAATATCATATTCATTATTATTAACCAATATATATATGTGTGTGTGTGTGCGTGTGTGTATATATATATATTATTTTGTCAATACACAATACATTGTATTATAGTTTGTAATGATTAAGTTATTACTTGATAAATTTTGTATTTAGGTATGTTGTAAAATAATAATTTTATTTTAAATGTAATTTATTGTGTAGCACGGATTTTGTTAAAATACTTAATTTCTTTTTATAAATTAAGATAATGTCTTTTTTTATAATTGTTTAGAAAAGATTTGTTAGTATTGTACCAATTTAGGTAATTTGTGAAAATGTTAAATTATTCATGCGTGTAATACACCAGTGATTCTAATATAGTATTATAATTATTAATTGTATTTGTGAATATATCATTTATTATGAATGTATGTAGTAATTTTATTAGTTTACATTAATGTGTTATGTGATGTAGTAGAAATATTTATCATTAGATTTGAATGGTTATTAAGTATATATTTAATTTAAAAATATATCTTTTTTTTAATGAACATGCTCCAACAATTTTTTGTATAACTTATATTACAAAAGATTAGATAGGAGTGACAAAAGTATGTTTACCCCTTTACTCTCAAACATTTTTTAAATGGCATAGATGGGAGTACAAAATATACAATTCCCTATTAACTTCTAAAAAATACCCTAAATGTATATGGAATTCCTGTATTAACCTACTTTTCCCGTAAACAATTCGTCATCTACTTCATTCAATGTTAGTAAAAAATGTTCTTTAGCCTTCCAAAGTAAAATCTGACCCACAATCTCCCGTTCAAAGTTCTGGTCTATTCACAGCGCCTTCTGAACTCCATCACAGATCTTTAAACTGGATCTATCCACATCTAATACTTATTGGAACTGTGGAAAAACTGTTGACTCCAACTAATATTTTTCGAATGTAAATTTATCGCTCTGTTGTGGTCTAAAATTCAAAAGCTGATCTGGGAATTTTTTTACATATCAGTCACCTTGTCCCCCTCCACAGCTATTCTCGGTGTATCTGCTTTCTCCCCCCTCCCCTCCCAGGCATGTACGGCGCGGATGGCACAGATGCATACCCACTGTAGGGGGCACACTTGTTCGAGACGTACCCATTCAGTCAATGGGAGCGCATGTACGCGTCATACACTGGCTCCCATTGATTTCTATGGGAGTCTGACCGAACTGAGTCCAACAGCATACGCGCGCATCGTACTTGCTCGGTCGGACTGTAGGGGTCCGGCTCGATCGGAAAACACTTCGGATCCAACTCGGTAGGAGTGCTTTCCGACCCGGATCAGAATCGGCCCCTAAATGTTACATGTTTAGTGCCAAACACCTTCCCCTAATTGCTTAGATTGGAGTGTGAAAAATGTTTCCTCTCTAGTGTCTAGCTTCTTCCCCTCAACAGTTTTGATTGGAGTCGGGACAGTAAATGTCAACTCTTTAGTGTCCGTGAAACACACAAAAGGTGATGGGAGGAATTCTTGCAATTTGTCTAACCAATGTCAATCGTACCGGTTAGCATACCAACCCTTTGTTGTTCTGTTCTCCATGCCATATCAATTTGGACCCAGTAATTTGTAAATCAGGCATGACCCTGCTCTTCATGGGCACAGTCCAGCCTGAACTACGAGGCCAGGTTCTCCCTGACCCAGACACAAACAACCCAGGGCAGGTTTTGCCCAAATTATGGGCTCATAAGCCTGCTGTAACTTGGTTCCAGTGACACAGTGAGCACTGGGCCTCTGTCTGAGCATCTCAATGCTACTTAGGGCTGGACACAAAACACACAAAAGGTTATGGGAGAAATGCTTGCAATTTGTCTAATCACTGGCAATCGGTCGAGGTAGCATCCCAACCCTTCCTTTAGATTGGAAGTGGGAATAGTAGTATCACCCCTTTTGTGTATAACGCCTTCCCCTAAAGGGTGTAGATTGGGGTGTGATTCGTAAACATTACCCCTTTATTGTCCGATGCCTTCCCCTAAATATTTTAGATGGGAGAGGGAATAGTAAATGTTACCCCAAAAGTGTCCAACACCTTTCCATAAATGGTTTAGATTGGATTGAGAATATCAGTAAATAGTATATAACGTTATTGTGTAAGAATGACAGAAAAGGGCATACAATAGATGGTGAAAAATCCTGTAAGCATTAGGCAGTTGACAATATATCATAGTAATTTCATTCACAAAAATCTAAAAGAAATACCACTGCCAGACGAGTCAACTCATGATTAAAAATACAGCCAAGTGGTAAAGTGCAGCCATCCAGTAAAGTGTAATAATCATGGTGAGTGTGTAGATGAATTCCCAGCCAAAGGGCCATCAGTTTAATTTAAGAACCTTTCTCTCTTCCTTTACTTCTTGGGTTTGTGCGATGGTTGTAGTGTTTTTGTTAGTAATTATGATCCCCACGATAAAATGGACTTGATATGCCCCTTTGGCCAAAAGCTTGGTAAGCTAGAGTTTTGACATGTTTTATGCTCCTAAGCAGAAACCTTATGGCTACTCAAGTACTGCGATCATAGCCATAAGAGGCCTGAACTTGCTAATCTGTCCCCTCCTATAACGGCTAGCCTGCATTGCAAGTATTATCTCTGATCTCAGCCCCACTGCGAGTGAATGAGGACACCGCTAGACATTGTACATGGGTCTCTGTCTAAGGGGTGGGAATGATATGAAGTAATATTATGGGGGAAGATGCGGACAATGATATTGTGACCTGTTCCTGTGTATCCATTATAAATGCCAAAAAAATGAAGTTATAAAAAAAGAACCACAACTAAAACACTTTTGTAAAATGTGTCCCTAAGTGATGTTTAGGGGCTCAATGCTGCTGAAGTGCAGGTGTTTCTAGTTGTGGAGGTCATAGCTGGTTTGAAACCATAGGTGACATGCTTTCAATGTACAAAAATCTTCATTTCCTATTGCAAGCAAACAACTAACAACTATGTGACAAAACATTAGACAGTGTAATAGCATGGCTGGTTGAAGCAAGACTTTTGTCAGGAACCTTGGTTCTCACAGCTGACATTGGCTAATGATCTAGTTACTCTCCAAGCCACATATACGTATGAAGAAACCTGTTTGGGAATTAGTTCAGAATTTCTGTGCATGCATAAATTCAAAGTATCCTTACATGTCTCATGCCGTAAGCTGGGAAAAGCAGACATAGACAATCTCTTCTGGCCTTCAGGAAAAGAAACAAAAAATGAATTTCAGATTGAATCCCCCTGAACTCGCATCTGCAGGTGGGTGAACTACTGCCTCCTTTTCTCCAAGTACTAGTATGAAGTTTCACAGGCTGTCACGGTCCCAATGATTCCTCTCCTCAGGATAACGCCGATGCTATGTGTGGGTCCCCCGCCCATCCGTCCCCTGTCCGGTGTACCTGTAATACCCTCGGACGAGAAGATAGGTGGGTGAGGGAAGGAAGGGAAGGAACAGCGGGGAGAGAGACCTGGAAGAGACAAGAAGACGGATTAGCCACAGGCTCCTCTCTACCTCCCCGACACCACCCAAAACTAGTCCTTCCCCCTACCTGGAGTTCCTTCTTTCCTACTACGGAAGATGGGCTAGGGTCCTCTCGTGGACGCTGGAGGGGTCTCTGGTGCTGATGAGTCCAATTAGGACGCTCTCTACTAGTCCCTGTTCCGTTACCTCACGGGGGACGAAGAGTGAGAGGGTCCTACTCCCCCATAGAAGTCCGCTCGGAATGTTGCTGTTGCGGGTGGTTTTAATGCGCTCTCCTCCCTCGCCCTCCTCGTTACTTCACGGGGAGGCGAAGGGAAAGGGCTCGGAGCTGCCAGAGGTATCAGGCGCTGCCAATCACGTCCGGGAAATCCTTGGGCGGAGGAGAGCCGGGAGATCAGAAAGTGCGGGTGGCACTGCCACTCACGCCCGGGAAATCCTTGGGCGGAGGAGCGCCGGGAGGTCAGAAAGTGCGGGTGGCGCTGCCACTCACGCCTGGGAAATCCTTGGGCGGAGGAGCGCCGGGAGGTCTGTAGGTGCGGGTGGCGCTGCCACTCACGCCCGGGAAATCCTGGGGCGGAGGAGCGCCGGGAGGTCTGGAGGTGCGGGTGGCGCCAGGGGTATCCCCGGGCGGAGGAGCGCTGGGAGAACCGGCCCCGCAGCTGGTCCGGGCCACAGGGAACAGTACGGGACAGGGAGAGCCCCACCGGTTCCGGCGGCGCGGAGTGAGAAACCGCGGCGCGCTTACCTCCTTGGGATCGTCGTGTAGTCTGCTTCCATGAGATCCTCGCCGGGTCACAGGCGGATCGGAGAGTCAGGATGGAGGACGTTGCGGGGGCTGCTCGGAGCTGTTGGTCTTCGCAAGCTTGGACGGGAATCATTGGCCCCGCCTTCCAGGTTGCCGCGCCTTTTATGAGCGCCCGTGGTGACGTGATGTTTACTTCCGACGGGTGGCCGCGGGGACTGCTGGGATTAGGAGTCCTCTACTCTCGGAACCGCGCCGTCGGCCCTCGGATCATGACACAGGCAGAGTGCCTAATATAAATCTGATGTATAGAGATCTTTTCAGGGCAGGGTAGAAGATATCCAAATATGTTTCAATCTTAGGAATGGGTTTAAGGATCTGGAGCTGGTCTTCCCTTTTGCCATTCAAATGGTTAAAGTTGCAATGGCATAACTTCTCCATTACCATCTGCTGGATTTCTGAGGTCATCCTTTCTGGTTTTAAAACGTGCGATCAGGACAGCCAATGTCTATTGAAGAGTTTGCCATATGATTATACCAAAGTAGTTTTACTAGCTTGGCCTACAACCAGACTTCCCACACAGTACCCAAAAAATTATTCAACTCCAATTGTGTCCATATTCTTGTCCAGGATTAGAGAGCGTGCAGCACTACATGCTGTTCAATAGAATTAAAGCGAAACTCATACCTCAATACCCCAGTTGGGTCCCAGGGCCAAGGAGGAGTATTTGATGCAGAAAAGTATTCTCTGCCCTTGCCAAACCCTTGAACTTCTAATAGCCCCTTAGCTCTGCTCTGTAGAGCCCTGCATCAATGCATTGTGCTCGATATATGCCTCAGGGGTGGGTCCTGACTTTTTGCAAAACTGAGCACTTGACTGGCATACTGGCTCTGGGTGGCCTCACTTTTTAATAAGAGGACCAACCAAGCCAGCTTTTCATCAAATCTCACTCCAAGATAGTCACAGTGTTCCATATTATTTAGAGGAGGTATTAATCAGTAAATTGTTTGTGTCTCAATAACCTTCAAATGCCTTAAGGAGTTTGCGCGTGGTGCACAGGAGCACTGCATCATCAGCAAAAAGCAAGATTGCCATTTTTTGTCCCCCACAAACTGTCACATTGAGGTTTAAGGCCTTCAGGTAGCTGTTGACATCATTGATACCATCCCCTGGAACAAGATGCATTATAGACAGAAGCTAGAACAGGTACCCAAGATGTAAGGTCTGATCGAAGTATGCCCACTGGTTTCCCATCTGGGCTAGGAGACTTGTTTTGCTTTTGGCTGAGGATTGCTAGTCGCACTTCACCTTCAGTGAATTTATTACCCAGTGGAACACTTCCTGTTGGCTCAATTATAGGAGGACATAGATATTTCTCCCAGCTGTCTTACTCTTTTGCCAAACTGGCACTTCTCACTGCACTCTTCAAAGTGATGGACGTTTCGTGGCTGGAGATGCAGTACAAAGATGACCAGTACTTAAACCATGCGTCAGATGAGATGTTGGTTTTTTTATGCGCCTTGTGATCCCTATCTAACTCGCTAACTTACTCCCACAAAGGGCTGGTATTCTTGCTTCTTGGTGCTTCCATAAGTGCTCCCAATATTTTATGTGCAAATTACTTTTTTTTTAATTTAAAGAGATTACACTCTGAGGTTTCTTGCCTTGTTTTCAGTGCGATGGAAAGATTTTGTTTTACCTTACTGCACTTCATGTAGACCCATTCAGTATGCATATGATTGGTATTCTCTAACTGCTTGTATCCTGAAGCAAACGGCTGAGTGATTTTCCACTGAGATAGTTTAACTAGAATTTTGAACCTTGGAATTACCTCCGGGTTGTGAGGATCTCTTTACTCCAGATAGTCTTTAGTTTTGTGTTGATGGAGATGGAAGGCTCAATCGAGTCCAGTGCAAGTCCTATTAGATTGCCATCAGGCTATGAACTTCCTATTTGTTGTTAGCCTTTCCCTTCATATTGACAATCAATGTGGGTAGAAGAAGGCTCTCAATTCTTTGTTCTATCTCAAGCTCATCGACCAGCTGCAATGCTTCCAGGTTAACTAATATGTAATCTATTAAGCTCACACGCCTCCCAGATCAAAATTTATAATCCGCAGGTGAATCCAATGGCATAGAGTCATTTTGGGGGCATAAAACGTTTTTGAGCATGAAGCATGAAAGGGCGGCTCCTCTCCTTGAAATATGAATTGACAAGGTTGATGGATAACTGGGGCTGCAGACTATGGTATTACATACAACATGTAAGGTGAACATTGTGACATCAAGTTCAGTGTTAGGTGTAGTGGTGACATACAATTTTGACAAAAGTTGCCAACGTATTTCACCAGAACAAAATACTGCTTGTGAAATTCTGACTTTAACCCGAACAAAAAGTAAACTCTCATTATAACTAGCTCTCATGGGCCACGAGGCATAAGTGTCAATTGAATAATATTTCAGATTTTGGAAAATAGATGTTTGACGGTAGTTATGACGGGTGGATACTGAAATATTTAACCTGCCTCTGGGTCTCGCTTTTGCTGACATTATGGCTTTTGTGGTGTATGAAGATGAACCATCCAGGATAATATTGTCCAAAACCCAGGTCTCCAGAAAGCAGCAGATTGTTTTTGATACCACAAATGCAATCCAGTCCTCGACATCTAGTTTTTGTTTTAAGCTGTCAATATGCATGTTTACCATGTTTACCTCAGTCTCAGTGCCTGAAAGGATGATACAGAACAAACGTTGGAGGTACTGCAAGAATTTAATCTGTGGACTTTGACAATCCCCTTTGTATGGTCTTAAGAGGTATTGAGTTCCTGCTGGCAAATCTTTGGCCATCACCTGGGCTCTAAACATTTATGCTTGCTCTGAGAAGTTGCACATTGATTCTCAGGCTGCTTAAATCATTCAAAAGCCCTGACTAGATGAGCCCAAGGCTGATACATTGCCAACATTTGTTGGGTGTTCTTCATGCTGGTGGCCTGCTGCCTGGGTATGCACAGTTTTGGATACCGTTGGTTATGGTTCAGGTAAGCCCTTGCGCACTAATATATGCCAGGTAGCTAGAGTACTGCTATTACCAGAATCATATCTTCTGTGAGCTAATTTACCCACCATGTTGTTATGCTTCCCCTTTTTCCATGGGCATTTGTATGTTAAAGCTAATTCCCAGCAACTCTTCGGAGGAGACATTTTGTAATCCATGAAAGGAATTTAGGACTCTTAGTACTAACATCTATTACATTTAAGCAAGATGTCATGGTGTCCCTGGGATCGGTAGGTCTCTGTGAATAATACAATTTCGGGTTAATTTCCAGCAGAGAAAAGAGAAAATATCACGTCATTAGGGTCAAACACCTTCCCCTGAATGGCTTTGATTGGAGTGGGAATAGTACATTTTACCAGTTCACTGTCCAAAGTCCTTCCCTGCATGGCGTAGGTTGGAGTGAGAATTGTAAGGGGCAGATTTACAAGCCCCTTGCGCCACTTTTGCATCACTTTTCTCATGTCAAAAATGACGCAAAAGTGGCGCAAGGGGCTTGTAGATCTGCCCCTAAATGTTTAGTAACCAACACCATACCCTAAATGGCTAAGACTGGAGTGGGAATAGTAAATGCCACTAGTATTCAATTCCGTTCCCTAAATGGTTTCCCTTGTGAATAGTTCTATATTTTTCACAACATGTTACAATATTTTTTCAAATATGATTCATTAAAATTTTTTCAACTATATACATTTGTAGAACATAATAATATTATATATAATACTATATTATTTCATTTTCTGTTTTTATAGTATTATTTATTGCATAGTTCGCATAACTAATGTTTATTTTTATTTAACATTTACTGACATGTTTAAATTTTTACTCATTTTTGAATGTTTTTTAATAACCTGCATTTAAAGTCTCGTCACTTTCTATAGGAACATAACACTTTGGGGCCGATTCCGATCCGGGTTGGAAGTGCACCAAACGCGATCTGGCCAGAAAAACTACGAGCCGTATGCGTGATTCCGGCCGACTCGTACAGCTGTACGAGAGAGCAAGTACGATGCGGGCTACGTGAAATTCACCGACCGAGTCGTTTTCGGGTCTGAACCGCTCCGTACATCTCGGTCGGAACCTAACCGTGGCGTGCAATGGATGCGATTTACGACCGAGCCAGTAGGATACACGCGTCGGACAGCCTGTGCGAGCCGGAGTGTCCGGCTTACAAAACGTCTGGGCGGTTGCTTTTGGGGGTCCGCGTTGGACCCCCTGACACCCACAGCCCTACGACTCGGACACAGAGGTAGACCCATGGGTCTCCACAACACAGGCATATACGGTGCGGATGGCACCGACGCGTACCCACTGTAGGGGGCGCACTTGTCTGCTACATACCCATTCAGTCAATGGGAGCCCATGTACGTGTCATACGACCGGCTCCCATTGACTTCTATAGGAGTCCGACCGAACCGAGTCCGACAGCATACGGCCGCATCGTACTCGCTCGGTCGGACTGCAGGCCTCTGGCTCGGTTGGAAAACACTCCGGATCCGGCTCGGTCGGAGTGCTTTCCGACCCGGATCGGAATCAGACCCTTTTTGTTTTTATTTAGCTGCCATTCGTTTTACGTATAACTCTTCTTTTGTAGGGTTTTGTGTCATTAAGGTTTTCTATTGGGTTTTGGGAGTAGGGTAAATGTAGGTAGATTAGAACTAGCTAATGGTAGTTATAGTGTTGGGTTTTAGGATTTTATTCGTACTTTGTGTTAATTAGTTTATCAATCTTTTGTGTTTGGCCTGGTTAGAGTTTTTTACAAGTGTTTTGTTACTTTATATAATGATATGTTATGTGTTTTTTATACTTTTATTATAATAACTATGGTATATTTGAAAATAGTGTTTGCTGTTTGTGGGCATTGCATGAGTTTTGTACAGTTATCCTATAAACAAGTTGTTTTTGCCTTTTTCTATTAAAGGAAATTAATTTGGTTTTTAGCAAACTGATATTTTTATTTTTTATTTTCTTACATTTTTCAGGTTTCCTGGACCATTTATTTTACAATGGTTTGGGTTTTGTAATGGTTCTTTATGCTTTTGGAGTGCTTTGTTGGATTTAATTTGGACCTGTTTCATTTTTGCATTTTTTTATTCAATTTAATCATTTTTGGTGGATTAACTTTTGACTACATGATTATGGACGAAGATCTACCGCTACAGATTAGTAATTTTTATTTAGGTAAATATGTGTGGGTGTGAAATGTTACATTTTCATGTATGTATATTTGATGTAATTGTAATGTGTTATTTTATTTTTTATGTGTTGCATTCACTTGGTTCCATTTGATTTTATTTGAAATATTGTGTTGTTTGGTTGGTGATTTGCTCATTTTTATGTAATTAAAAAAACATATTTTTATGTATTAATCTTTTTTCTATTTTGCTTGCTTGTTGTTTTGATTAATGTGTAAAAATAATTTGTTTAATATTTTGTTAAAATATTTTACTTAAACAAAGTGCATCCTTGCTAAGGTTTATTGGTTAGCGTTAGTGAGGTATTTTATAGTAAGAGTTTGCTATTGATACTAAGGGTCTGATTTCGAGTTTTGGTGATGCGGGTGGCATGCCATCACCAGGCTCCTGCACTGCCAAGACTTGCCGCTGCCCGCCCACCAGATTACAAGTATTTTTGTTCTTTGGCGGACGGGCGGGTGGCATTCCCACGGTGGTGCTGTTTAAAGGCTCATAGTGAGCTTTAAACTGCACCGCAGCGTGACCTCCAGTGCACGTTCCTGCATCGAACTGGGGGGTACAAAACCCCACGGGGCACAGCATATGCATGTACTTCCATGCACAGGGGCAAGAGGGAAGAACCTACATGACACCATGGGAAAACTTCACAATAAGGAGCTTTAGAGGGAAAAATACAACAGGCCGCCCTCCACTCATCAATCATCAATACACTAAAGGCCTGGCTATTAAAGAGAGTCAATAATTTTTCAATCTTAGGACAGGCTTCTGACGTGGGGATATCTACCTCCAGCCAATCTCTGGCCACATGTCCAGTTTACTCCAGTCCCAGAGCCTCCAATTTGAAACGTCTTAAAAAATAAACTGCAGTCAGTCAATCACATAAAATTGCATTAATTATGGAAGCATAACTGAAATTTTGCACAGACCTAGCTGTTACAAAACATGAGCACCATCTTTATGACAGTATTTTAGATTCATAAAATGCCCAAAACGCTCTGCCAGGCACAGAATAATTTCTTGGGGGAGGAGGAGTGGTAATTAGGAATTATTGTCATACAAGACCTCCCATCTTGATCTGATGAAGTGCTGGGTTTTAATCTGTGTAGAGTGCTATCAGCCCAGGGATATGTCACAGACATATTACTCCGGAGATCCCTTTGAGTAAGTCAAAGAAATATATTTGTAATTCAGGCAAAAGAGGTCAAACATGTAGCCAAGATGGTGATGAAACAAATAATCATGGCTTGTACTCTTAGCTTACTTCTCATTGTCACCCTATGCTGCCAGGCCTCCCCACAGTATCTATACCTCAAGAACCTCTCTCTCTGGGAGATCGCTCTCCTAATCTTCATTCATCTACCCTGCAAACTCCTTCCACTTCACTCCAGAGTGAGGCTTCTCTTCAAGACTTTGTGTGTTCCTTTCTTGCACCCTCCTTTGGCCAGCCCATACAGTGCTTAGAGGCAACATAGACATAGCATTCATCAAAGAATGGATGCCCTCTAAGAATAAGATTACTACTAAATGATCATTGGGCAGGTCTGAGAGACCCCAAAGACTCCTTTATGTTTGAATGATTTCGCTCTACATTGCCACTTCACAAATTATTTCGGTAAGCCCCTCCACCTTTCAATGACATTTAAAAAGGGGAATTAATAGAGTATGGGGTTTAGGGAAGAATGATAATTCTCTTGTTTTACAAGGGCACTTCTTAAGTTGTAGGTATCAAACTTTCGTAGACGTTATATCTGCCATTCCCATTAACTCCTCATTAATGCAAATGGTCTTTAACACTGTCAAGATCAGCGTGACCCACCACTCTGGCAGTTGAGGTGTGAAAGTTGTCCACGTGGGCAGATGAACTAGGTAACTGCTCATGCATAACTCTGACATGGTCTTTAGAAGCCTCTTCTATCTTTAGCAGAAACGCAAAAAATACATGGTAAGTGAATACAATGGCATTATAGAGACAACAGGGCTGACGGGTACAGTGAGAGAAAATATGAAATTAAAAACATGGGAGAAAAAGGAAAGAGAAAGGTGGCGAGGGAGAGAAATAAATAAATAGATATGATCAGGCATAATAAAGTAAGGTGGGACAAAAAAAGAAAGAAGAAAAAGTGGAAGCTAAGAAGAAAGAAAGATAGAAAGACAGGAACATAAAGGAAATAAGGAATAATGAAAGGACAGAAGAAATAAGGACAGAGAGGATGAACAAACAAAGTAGAATGAATGAAACAGAATGACAAAAAAAGAAAGAAAAGACAAAATCAGAAAGGGATAAATAAAAAGGAAGAAAACAACAGAGGGCAGAAGAAAATGCAGCAGGGAAAAAAGAAGAAAATCCGTAAGTATAAATAAAAAAGAAACAGAGAAGAAAGAAAAACACAAAGAGAGATAAGGAAAAATGAGAATGACAGTGAGACAAAAAGAAAGTCAGAAAATGGATACATTGTAACAAAGACAAAAATTAACTAGAAATAATGAAAGTAATAGATTTAAGAAATAGTAGAAGAGAGAAATGGTAGGAAAAAGAAATGAAGAAGTCAAATGAACTAGAAAGAAAAAAGAAAATAACAGAAGGCACACTTATAGTACCAGGGAAAAAAGGTTGGCGACAGGATAAAGAAAAAAAGAAAGAGAAGTGAGAAGAGATACTAAATAAGGAGAGAAAGAAAAGGATGTGATGAACACAAAGAAGGAAAAAATGAAAAGAAAAGAAGGAATTGAAGTCTAGGAAGAAAACAGAAGGAGAGAACAATAGAGATGAAAAGGGGAAATAAGTATTAGAAAAAAGAAATAGCAATAGAACTTAGAAAAGAAAAACAGTGGTTGAAAACATTCCTAAAGAAATAAGAATTTAACATTAAAAAAAAATTAAAGTAGACACAAAGGTAGACAAATGAATTGATTCACAAGTGTGGCACAAAATGTAGTCCGGAATTTAAGAAGGACAGAGAGAGAGGTAAGAGAAAAATAAAGTGATCTAGGTGAAAGTGAAACTGAAAAAATTAAGTTAGAGAAACTGAAGAAAAGAGGCAATCAAGTGAGAGACAAGCAGTGGTGAGAAGGGAATGAGACAACCGAGGTGACACTGACTCAGGCAAAAATTGTGGTGGGTGTTTTAGGCACCATGGTGGCCCTCGCAAATGGTGAGCCCGGGCCATACTGTGCCAAGTTTTCTCATTATTACGCCCCTTTTTACATATTATGGATATTGTTGGCATTACGATAGCATAAGTTGCCCCTCCTTGTCATCATGTGGGTTTTACAAATACTTTACAAGTGCTTGCACACTGTTTTAGCACATTGCGGTCTTTCTTGGCACTGGAATATTGTGGCCCTCACTGGGATATATCAGGCTTTGGAGTCGTTAAGATTTTTGTATTGTTCATTCTTAACATAATGAGAGTAACTTTAGTATTATTGTGGTTTTTGTTGTAGGCCACTTAAGATATAGTGCTTTGGTTCTTGGCATACAATAAAAACCCCGGCTTCCTATGTATTTCCTAACTTAGGTGGGCTTTTTTGAAGTGGGTGGTTTTCCCATGCAACAAACAAAGTGTAGAAAGGAATTATTGAATTAAACTAAGCCTCTAGCGAGTTCTCTGATCCCCAATTCAGACAATTGTTTTTGACCACTAAGGTCCAGTTTGCTTGTTTTCTCATTCAGAAAGGACCAGGCCTGGCAGTTTGGGCTAGACTTTCCTATCGGAGGAAGGCCAAGACTGCTATTCATATGGCTGTTCCTGTCTGAGGTAGCATAATATGTCATGCTAAAATCATTTATAACAGGCATAATTCCGCATGGGCAATAGACATGTGTCTGTTCAGTGGAGCCACATGAAGCTTATTAAGCACTAAAATATCCAAAGCCTAATGGATGATTCACATTCTGAGTTGAAAACAAATTATCCGTGGAAGCTAACTTCAGTTCTGAAAACGTCAAGAGAATTCCATAGTCTAGCCTCAAAAGAACAGCCACCTATTATTTTCTTAACAATGTGATAGTTTGAAGATGTCAGTTCTCGTGGGAATACTTCTTTTGATTACAAGAATTCCTGATAAACTCAGAACAATGATTATGTAAGGGCTTCTGTATCATATATCGTATTTTAAACTACAAGTTCTGAGGAATAAAGTTGATGGACCAAAGGCTTTAAATAGGTACTACGCTGGTGTCCAATAAAAAAATGTACTGCTGTGTTTTTTGATGAATTTAAGCAGTTGGAACAGATGTGTTGGACAATACAGATAGAAAACATTTGCACAGTCCAAGCGGAATACAAAACTCTTACTGCAGTGTGCTCACAGTCTAAATAAAGTAAAGGAAGAGGGTGGTGAAAAACAATAGACTATATTGCAGCCCAGATTTACTGCATGGAATGAAGATTACTTCAAGCAATCCCCTGTCACTTATATGTTTCTAAATATAACACCCTATGTGTGAAGGGAAGGTCCAGATAAGGGTCCTATGCTCACTGTGCCATTGGACTCCACTGGCGCATTACTTGAGAGGCCCAAATAGGCTAAAGCCAGTTTTGGGTTGCTTGTTGTCCAAATTAGAAGAGACCGGGCATGGCAGTTTGATCAGTTGTATTTATATTGGAGCAGAAACCAGACTTTGCTTTTGACTGGTTCCTTTCAGAGGTGGCATAAAAGGGGAAAAAATTGACTGTATTCTGAACGAGCAGAATTCGGCACCTTAAGTTATGCAATTGGCTTATTCTTGTATGGGTGAGTGACATCCCTCCCTAAACACCTCTCTGACCCTCCATAAACCCTCTGACTCCTCCCTAATCCCATTTACTTTATCAGTAAGTATTGCCCTTTTCCCACCCACTCCCCTCTGTCTCTCTCACATTTACTGTGAAAATCTATACTTACACACTTGTAGCAGAGAACTCTGTAAAAATAACTATAGGCAAAACCTATATTTGGCAGTATGTTTTTAGACGTTTCACAGCAATACAAAATGCTTTAAAAAGTACAGTTTGAGAAAAAGACCTGTAGTTTTTTTTTTTCACTAATTCAGGTATGACTAGAAGCAAGAAATGTATCCAAAGCCCATTTAAACACTGAAAATAAAAGCAACAAACTAGCACTGCATACATTAAATTATCCAAATCTTTTTCGATAGCTGAGATCAGGCTCTTTCGTGCTTGGCAGTCACAGTTTCAGAGGCCTTTTCAGAATTTATATATGGGTAGGTGATAAATTGTTAATGACAGCATTGTTATTCCATTAACCTAAGAATTAGGTAGAACATCAAGTGTTTCCTGCAGAGATTATTCTTCTCCACAGGTGAGGGTAGACATCTACTCCCCAAGAATATTTTGGAAAATTCTAAAAGAGGTCAAGCTGTGAATGTTAGCACTAAACATCAATAATCCTAGTGAGAAAAAAGGGTCTAAGGGAATATTATTTATAGACCTGCCCAAGTACCACTCCCCTACTACTAAATTATACACAAAAACAACAGGAACTGGGGGTCTAATAACAGACAGCACAAAGGTGATGAGTGAAGGTGGACTGAAGTGCAACAGACCAAATCAAACCTGGCCACGAGCAGAGCATGGATTACCATCAATCTTACTCGAAGGACAGAGCAAATGGTGAGAGAAAGGTAGCTCTCATGATCAGTAATATCATTTGGTGATCCAAATATTAGCCAGAAACACATGAAGTGTAAAGGGTTGTGAAAAACAAGGATCGTGATCCTATGGTGTGCAGTGCAAGAGAAAGAAACAGTGAGAACTAAAAAAGGTTGTGTAGAGAGGACAAATCTTGATGTACCGAGTACTCCACACACCTTGATTAAAAGGGTGTAACAAGGTTATAGCAGTACTAGCAAGTGACTGCTATGTGAAGGTCAACATGTTTCAGCCATCCGCTCTATCCGTCGTTGCCCCAGACCCAGCTCGATCAGGCCTCCTACACCCGAGCATGGTTCCAGGGTAGGTGAGGTACAATCCTAGAGTACGTGGGGTGATGATTACACTCTACGCTCCTGAGGATTTTGAGTGTTGAAGGTTGTATTTTTCCAATCCTATTCAACCTCTTATATGCAGTTAAGTGTGATCACTTTCACGCCTAGTAATGTACTTTTTGCAGTAGCTTGTTTTAGTGCAACATAGGTCCTGAAGAAAGCCGTGGGGTGTCAAACCCGGATGGCTGAAACATGTTGACCTTCACATAGCAGTCACTTGCTAGTACTGCTATAACCTTGTTACACCCTTTTAATCAAGGTGTGTGGAGTACTCGGTACATCAAGATTTGTCCTCTCTACACAACCTTTTTTAGTTCTCACTGTTTCTTTCTCTTGCACTGCACACCATAGGATCACGATCCTTGTTTTTCACAACCCTTTACACTTCATGTGTTGCTGGCTAATACTTACCAGCCTGAGGTAACAACAGAGCTTCAAACTAGCGAGGTAGTCCCCACGATCAAGGGACATACCTCTGCCAAATAGTTGGATCACCAAATGATATTACTGATCGTGAGAGCTACCTTTCTCTCACCATTTGCTCTGTCCTTCGAGTAAGATTGATGGTAATCCATGCTCTGCTCGTGGCCAGGTTTGATTTGGTCTGTTGCACTTCAGTCCACCTTCACTCATCACCTTTGTGCTGTCTGTTATTAGACCCCCAGTTCCTGTTGTTTTTGTGTATAATGTTAGCACTAACCCTGGGCGTAGTTCGCGAAGTAGCACTACGCAAAGCTACGCAAAGTGCACTTCGCACTACGCAAGCTACGCGTAGCACTTCGCGAACTGCGTAGTACCCTGTTCGCACTGTGCAAGATGTTGTTTTCAATGATTGCACAGTGCGGACAAACAACTGGCACTGTGCAATCATTGAAAATGGCATCTTGCACTGTGCGAGCTGTAGTTTTCTGCCGCTCGAGTAGATTTTTACTCGAGCGGCAGCTTTCTCAACGCGGACTGGTAGTTTCTCATCGCGAGCGGTCGTGAGCATACGCAACCACTCGCAATGAGAAACCTGACCTCCTCACGTTGAGAATCTCGCCGGGAGGTTTATTTTCCACGCTCGCGATCGTCAACTTGATGTTGCTGATCGTGAACGAGGAAAAAGTCTCGCCAGGATCTCATTTTGTTTGCTCGCGGTCGCCAACTTGACATTGAGGACCGCGAGCAAGCAAAAAATGATCGCTGCACTATGCAACACTACGCTACGCATGTTCGCACTGTGCTACGTGCAATTTGTGTAGTGCGAAGTAGCGCAAACTATGCGAGCGTAGCGTAGTGCATTGCCCAGGCTTAGTTAGCACACAATTTTCAGACTACATGAGCTGAAGCCATAGATTTTCAGGCAGTTTGTCAATTATGCAAATGGTGTGCCAGACAAGTATAATTCCACTTTAGGGCATTGCATGGGGACATTCCACCCCCACTAGTAACTATCATAAAATCTGGCATGAAAAATAAGACTTTTTCATTCCAGTTTTCTTAAAATGTGGCTATAAAACTACCTGCAATATCAAATGATTTGAGAACCCAGTTCCATAAGTCCTTTTATAATATTTCAGGATATGTATTCTATCTATCTTCAGTTTGTTTTTCCACCTATTTTCCTTCCTCTTTCAAACACATTTTTCAATCTTCAACTATGATCTGGACGAACATTCAAAAGTTACTCACTTCTCAATCTCTCAATTAACAGTTGCACTATACCTCAAGTCAGACACACCTCATAGGCATGGGCATTGGAGATAGAGCTCAGGTTATAGGATCCTTACAGGGTACACAGATCGTAAAGACTTTGATCAAACATCAGTACCAATGATAATATCTTAAAAAGCTTTATCAATATACATAATGGATGGCTTCCCCATGAAATTTGAAATAACTATAAAAACAAGTGTGCTCTGGCAATGTACAAACAGTATTGACAAAAGTATTGCCTATATTGTATCCATTATTGCTGAAATATAGGCTTTATCAATTTCATGAAATTCAACAGTTGTGTGTCTGAGTTTCAGTTTAATATTCTCTAGAAAACATATATTGTTCCCAATTGTCAGAATGCAGTTTATTCTCTCAATACCTGTGTTGCATATGTAGTACGTTGATGTGTTTGGCCTCCAATCAGCAGCTTGTGATTACCTCCAAGCACTCACTTGTACTATATACTCTATGTGGGCAGACTCTGACTCACATGCCTATGTATCACTTTGGCAACTAAGGGTTGACCATCATTTGCTTTTGAAATAAACAAATAGTACAGTCACTGTTATCATTTTGCATGCTATGCTACCTGGGACAGTAAACATCCAAACGTAATATGCAGAGCATTCTTGGACTTGTAGGATATAGACCTGACTGAACTGCCAGGCCACATCCCCTATCAATGGAAACAGACCCAACCCAAGACTGGCTTTGGCCTATTTAGGCTTTAACAGTAGGGTGCTGTTTGAGTCTCATGGCACAGTTAGCATGCGACCCATGTCGGGACATGATCATCACACTTCAAGTGTTATACTGTGAAAAGGTAGCAGGGAGATTGCTTGAATTATTCTCAGCACTTACAATTTCTCTGGGCCGCAATACAGTTCATGTTTTTTTGCCCACTATCTTTCCTACTATCGTTAGACTGTAAGAAAACTACAGTTAAAGCTTTAGATCGTGCCTGGGCTGCACAAAGGTCTTTCGATCTATTCTTCACAATTATTTTCTGCAAAAGCTCCTGCACATTAAAAAAGAAAACCTCTACACCCTTTTACTTTGGGGTACAGTCTGGCTGAAGGAGGAGTTAAAGTTAATTAGGCTAATTATCTGTGACAGTTTGAGTCTGGATAACAGGCAACATATTCCATGGCTGTATTAAATCATGTCCAATTTTAAAGATCTTGGGAGACCAGAGATCTTTTTTGATCGTGGTCACATCATTAAAGAACATCTTGCTTGGCTGAAGTAAGCTTATTCCCTCTGGGTGACAACAGAGCGTGAGGTCTCTGCGTTAACCAAGGAGTCAATGTGGCAGTATATTATGGTGAAGACAGTAAGCGGTATTGTACCCTACCTTCATCTGGAGATGTCGAACTACCATTGCCGGCTCTTGACTTACTTTAGACTAGGTGTTTTTTATTAGCTGATGTATACAAATTGGTTTTTTTTTATAAAAAATGTCATTTACCCTTTTGTATGTGGGCTAACACCTCAGTTTGTAACACTGCATTTTGCTCTTATTTTCCCCAGATCTAATTCTCTTCACTTTAAATTTATAATGCCTCTTATTGTCCATTGTGAATTTTAGACAGGTCAGACCCGCATTTCTATACTTGCAGCTTTTACCTTCACATAAAATCTGTTTTCACGTGACATGGTTTTTAGCTGGAGTTCGGAGCTCGAGACATTAATACACGTTAGCTTGAGGTATCGTTTCTCGCCTATGAATTACTATACTTTTTCAAGAGTATATTATGTTACGGTGCTATCTTCCTCTGGGTTATCTTTGATGTATTTTTTTTTGGTTGCTCATAAATTGTTTATGATCCGCACACTTTTATGATTTTCATTTAAAAATCGAATAACGTTTATATGATGATGATGATGATGAAAAGCAATCATCTTCAAAAATGTATTCCCATTAGAACGTTAACTTTTTCTTCAAACTATCTCATTGTTAAGAAACATACTTTTAGGAAACTTTGCAGCAAGCCTATAGAATTGTCTTCTTGGTATTTTCTAATATGAGTTTTCTTCCCAATTATTTCATACAAAGAAATTACGACAGCACGCATGGTAATTTGTAACATTAGATACCCAGGTTCTGAGGGACACAGGGCAACCCCATTGTTTTTGTTGGTAATTTGGAAGTGAGTCATAAATTTCTTCAGCAGCAATCTGTCTGCCTGGAGAAATTATGTGGTCATACTGAATGCCTACAGTTCACTCATTTGGGTAGAGGACCCATCCATACTGCTGAGACAAGAGGTCCACCCGAAGTGGAGGCCTGATCAGAGGAGAGCTGTTCATGCCCAGGATGGTGTGGGTATCACACTCTCTTGGTGCAAGTCAGGGCCTCCAGAATGACTTGGACCTGTTTATTCTTGATAATCTTCAGAACACGGGGCAGGGGAGGTAGAGTCAGGAAGGTGTAGAGGAGTTGCTTTTTCTTTTCCAGCTGAAATATGCCTCCTAATGAGTATTCTTGCAGATTCTGCAATGTGTAAAATACTTGAAACTTTTCATTCTCAACAGAGATGTAAAGATTTAGGGCCTGATTTATATTTTATCAGAAGGGTTACGCCATTACAACGGTGACAGATATCTGTTCATTGAAATATAAATCCTATTATATCCTATGGGATTTATATTTCGTCAGACTGAATATCCGTCACCGTTGTGGCGGAGTATTCCACCTGCTAAGATCTTAATTAGACTGTTAGTCAGTGTTGCTCCTACTGCCGGTAGACACCCTGTCTCTTCATAGTATGGAGAGAGGCCACCTTTGATCTGCCAGACAATGTCCACTTAGCTTGAGTATCTTTAATTCATGGGCCCTGCCATGTTGATGGCAAACAGGATGATGCCTTAGTAACAAAGCCTCCTAATGAAAGAAGGGGGTGTGTTAATGCTGTTAAAGTTCATGTCATTCGTCACAGTTTCTACTATGTCTTGCTTGTCGCTTTTTGCAAATAAAAGTAATTCTGCCATGGTAGCGTTGAGCTTCTTTTAGTTTCTTGATCTTCATATTTGAATGAGGTGGAGGCAGCGTTTGAGGCATTGGATGTCAGCGGCAGAGGAAACTTTCAAGTAGAGCAATGTATCATCTGCATATTGGGGACTTTTGAGTTTTTATGTTTTTTTCTGTAAGTCGAGTCCCCAAGGGGGTCCATGTAGGGGGTGAAGATGACAGGGGTCAGTATACATCTGTTGGGGACTCCATAGGTTAAAGTGAATTGCCCAGGTGAGCAAAATGGAACTTGATTGGAAAGGTAGTAGGAATATCAGTGAAGCACATTGCCAGAGCATGAGGCAAGGGACATCTGCATCTGTGGTCATTTGATCATTATGTAAGATGTCTAAGATAGTGGTCTGTGGGCTGCAGAATGATCTGATGCCTGACGGGTAGTTATGCACGACATGGTTAGCGCTGAAGTGAGCTTAGATATTTGTGTATTCTCTTTTTTTCAGGTTTTTAGTGATGAAGGGTAGGTGACTGATGGACGGTAGTTGATGAGGTCATCATTGTATACAGTAGATTGCTTTTGAAGGGTGGGAGAATCTGGACTGTCATAAAAGCTGCTGGAAAAATGCCTGTAGCAAGGGAGGCAATGATATTGGTATGCAGGGGGAGAGAGCTTTCCCAGAGAGATCTTTGAGTAGAGTGGGGGAAAGACATCATCTTCACAGGAAGGAGCTTTGAGGAAGTTGAGTATGTTGGCAAGACCTGCAAGAGCTCGAGCTTCAAAGGATGGCTATTGTGGGATTTTATGAGAGAGGCAAGGTGTAAGAGAACAGAGTGCATGGTTCACATTTTTGCATATCTGTGCTCACATTACCATTGTATTTGCCAAAACTTCTTTGTTCTTCTCATTGAGGTGCCCTGAATGCAAAGAGTCTACCCAGACATGAGTCTGTTTCTCTCTGCACAATAGGTTTCAAGCTGCAGATCGTTGATGATTTCCAATAGGTTGAAAACAGCTTGTCGTCCTACTAAGAAGAGACAGGGTTTAGGGGTTCTGTCCAAATGGTTGCTATTTAGGCCAGGGTAATGTTGGTTTGAAAATGGTTGGTCCCTGTTGGTAATGGCACATTGGATAAAAAAGCAATGAATTAAAATGCAGCCCAGAGGAATTAAGATTTTAAGTCAAATATTCCCCTATAACATTACTTGGTTTTCAGCAGTCGTTGTGGGTGTCCCTACCTTATCTTGCTAGCAGCTATTGCTTTTATTTTTGTTCACTATGTTGTGGCATCTATGAATGCTCCTGTAGTCAATGCTGTGGTAGTAGATGTTGTTGGTGCCACTGTCTATGACCATAGTGGCACCTGTAGTCTTTGCTGTGGTTTTGGCTGTGGTAATTTGTTTTGTCCCAGCCACAGTGATCACTGCATTCACTACTGGGGTACCTGCTACAGTTACCACTTTGGTATAAACTGTTGCGACTTTTTTTATCCTTTCTGTGCTTTTTGCTATTGTTGCAGCTGGTGTTGGTATTGTGGTTGTGGGTGTGATTCCAGCTGTTGTTTATACTTTAGTCCATCCTTTTGTAGAAGCTGGATTGCCTTGAACCCAGACCTTCAGTGACATTTCATCACGGTCATTGTGGAGACACCCCCTTATTTTCACCCCACAAATAGTTTCTTGCTGTTCTCAATAGTTTAAAAGATGCTTTTTAATAGATAAATGTACAATAAGGCAGCATTAAAAGTTGCTCATCGTAAGTCACACTCTTTTCCTTACCCAGAAGTTATGATGCACAGCCATCTCGGTCAAGCATGCATCACTCAATGTTTCCAAGGCTTTCAAGCTCACACGTTAAAGGATTGTGAGATCATAATCTCGGCAAAGTCATTGCCTTGTCTTTTAAGTTCCACTACTGATGACATGGGGGAAAAGTTACCTCAGATCCTTTAAAGCTGATGTCCTGTTGCACCTGTGGCTTCATGTCAATTAGGGACTGGAGCCAGAACTCACAACTCTTTCAAAACTTGTCACTGGGTGGAGTAGGGTTGAGAAGTTTGACTGACCTCACCCTAACCCCACTGCACCGTGTAACAAGTTGTGAAAGGGTGAGGATGTACGTTTGAGTGTTTCAATACTCAGCTTCCAGCACTGCACAGCACTTTAGAGTGTGTGGAAACTGCAGTGTGGAGCTCAGCATGGCAGCTGCGCTTTATGTTCAATGTCCCTACATTATTTGTTGAATGAGCCTCAAGCAGGAGAAAAAACAAGTACATCTATTCATTTTAAAGTAAAAGTGAGAAGTGAGTAGGCAACCCCATGTAAATCCCCTACTGAGCCTAGACCGGACAGTCAGAAGATGGGCACTTCACTGAGACCAAGATCATGATGTACAGGCGCAGACTCAACCCTTTCTGTGTAGTTTAAAGGATTGACAGCATTGCCTTGTGCTGAATTGAAAGTTGTATTTGCATTATACTGTATTTATAATCATGTAGCACTTACCACCCCTGTTTAGCATAGTTGGGCATGTCCACTTACTTCTAGAAAATTAATGATTTCAATTTAAGTGCTATGCTCACACTTTACTAGCCAGTACTACTGCTCAGCTTGAAGAAGTCGTTGCTGTTGTGGCAGCTGTACTTTCTGCTATGGTTATGGCTGTTGTGGCTGCTATGGTTCATGCCATTGTGACAGCTGATGTTATAGGCGATGTCCCTGTTGGACAACTGTGGTTCCTGGACCACGTACCTTTCTTTATGGCAGTTGTTATTGCCGCTGTTGTGCCTGGTGCCATGACAGACATGGGTGCTGCTGTAGTCACCACTGTGGTTATTGTTGTGGTTGTTGTAACAGTGTCTGGTGTGGTGGAACTTGTAATCAATGATGTAGTTGTATTTGTGGTTTCTGCTGTTGTCTTTCTAATGGTGGCAGTTATGGTAGCTACTGTGGTCCCTAATCAAAGCTTTGTTTGACACAGTCATCATTGCTGTGGTCTGTGCTATTGCAGGTGTTGTTTCAGGCCCGGTAGTGTCTGTAGTTGTAGCTATTGTGGCTAGTGCTGTAGTTCTGCTTGTTATGGCTGGGTTTTATGTATGCTGGCTGATGTTTATGTTGCTGTGGCAATAGCTTGTATTGATTTTGTTGTCCTTGCTGTGATTACAGCTGTGGTTACTCCTTCAATTCCCGCCAGACGGATTCAACTTTGATCACATCAGTGATCCCTGCAGATTGTCATTTCTGCTTACTTGCAGGTGTCATTGCTGCTGTGGCATTGATTGTAACTGTTGTTGTGGTGACTGCGATGGAAGCTATTGTCATTACTTTGGGGCCAGCTGTTGCTTCTACTTTTGTCCCTGCAATGGTTATTGTTTCTTGTTCCTGTCTTGTTGGAAGCTGTCTTTACTGTTGTTAGCCCCTTCATGGTGGTAGCTATTGTCACTGCTGTGGTCCCTGTTGTGCTCATAGTGGTTGCTGCTGCTGTTAGTGTTGCGCTTGTATCTGTTGTCTCTGAAGTGGTGGACTGTGTGAATGCTGCTGTTGTTCTTGACGTGGTTGCTGATGCTGCAGCAGCTATAACAACAGCTTTTGTTGCTGCTGTTGGCCCCACTATGGTTTTAGTTGTGTTTGCTGCTGTGCTCCCTGACACAGTCCCTGGTATGATGGCAGCTATGGCTGTTGCTGTAAATGCAGCTGGAATTCCAGTTATTGTCTAGATCATGGCTGTAGCTTGGGTCATTACTGGGTTCTGTGCTAAAGGTATAGCTGTGTTTGAAGCTTTTGCTGCTAAGCTGGATGTGGCTATAGTTGCCACTGCTGTAATTAGTACTGTGGCTCCTCTTGTTGTGGCTGAAGCTATTGTAACTGCCATTTTTGCCATTTTTGAATCTGTGTTGATAGTTGTAGTTTGATGCTCTTGTCCGTGCTGTGGTTCCAAGTATTGTCACTGCACTGATTCCTGCTGCTGGAGCTGGATTTGTTTCTCCACGCAGTGATTGTAGCTGGTGTTGGTCCTTTGTCATCTGTTGTGGCTGCTGTGGCTACTACTGTTGTTTCTGCAGTCCCTGCTGTTGTGACAGCTGCTTTTCCTGACACTTTGGTGATACCTATGGTTAGTGCTGTTGTGTCTGCCTTGCAGGCAGTTGTCACTAGGATGGTGGTAGCTGTGGTTGCTGCTTTGATGCCTGCTGGGCTTCCAGCTGTTGCTGCTGCTCTAGTTTTGTTTGTACTGGAGTCTGCTCTGTGTTGATTATGTTATCTCTGACTGATGGCAATTCTGGTTGCTTTTGTTGTCCCTGCTGTTGAAGCACCTGTCAGTGCTGCCACTCTGACAGCAGTTATTGCTGCTGTCGTCCCTTCTCAGGTAATAGACTTGGTTGCCACTGTGATCACTGCTGTGGATGCACGCTGATATAACAGGGAGAGCAGAGGCCAGTTTTTGGGTTAGAGAAGCTCTGCAATCCAATCACGATTCTTGACTACAATTCTAACCACCTCAAAAAAATAATAACTCAGTGTAAAATGTATAACTGTACCAATGAACACTTTATTTTCTGTACTTTCCTTTTTTGCTATAGTGTGATTCTTGGCAAACATATAAGTTTATCTTTAGCAAGAGCTAAAAAAGGGTTAGGACCTTGCCTTTCCACATTTCCTCATCACTTGATCTGGCTGTCAGCTCATCACTACTGGCAGACCTTTCAGGCATGTACAGCAACAATTCTGATGCAATAACACACCTACTTTCAGATTACTCCAAAAATTCACCTTTCCCCTGGATTTCTTGTACCTTAATTGTCCAATCGTAATTTTTAAAGAGGGTCCATGCTAGTTTGAAAGAGTTCTTACAATCACATACCAGCCACATAATTTTTCCAACTGACCCTTTTTTTCCCTGATGATACCTTGAGGTGCCTTACCATGCATTTGGAATATATATGGACAGTGCATGACAGTCTGAAGCACATTGTCACATAAGGGACTTGAAGCTAGGGGTTTCAAAGGAAAGGATAAGCCATAGAGAAAGTGAGCAATTAAGTGAAGGTTGAGAGAGGGAGTAAGTAAGTTAGTTAATGAGGAAGTTAATAACTTGGGGAGTGTGTGAGAGAATGAGTTAGGAAAAGAGCATTGGATCGAGAAATTTTATGCATCAGCGAAAAGCAGGGGTCAAACAGCGTCTGACACTGTTGAACTATTTAACTGGAGCTATGGGGGCAATCAAACAGCAAATCATATCTGTCGAAGAAGCCATGAACCCGGAAAATCTAGCTAGTCTCCCCAGCCAAACTATCATGAAGGCAATTCAGCCTGTTAATACCCCCGAAGTGGAAACATCTAATAGTAAAACCACAGCAAATGGGTGTATTTTGAATGCATCAGACTATATTTCAATGAGCGATCAGGAGACCGAATCCCAACCACCAACAACATGCTCCAGAATCCCAGATGCTATCAACGGAACAATTGACGTGCTGCAGTCAGAGCTAAGGGTAACTTCTTCCAAACCTCGAAAAAGTCCAAAAGAAAGATAAAATTCAACCCCCACCCAGGCAAGGTATTAAGGAAAAACCTATGTCGCCCATCAAAGGGAGGTCACAAAACCATTACTTCAAGTTAACAGCAAAATTTAGAACCTTCTAGGCAAGTACACATCCAGAATTTAACCTTAGAATCATCTAACAAGTATAGTATTGGAGAAATAGGAGAAGTTAATCGTCCATCTCTCTATCCTGACATAAAGATAGTTCCAACGGGTATTCCATATATTCATCTGCCCACAGATAAATCTAAACTTTTAATGGCGAATCATAATAGTCTGCGAGGGCCATCCCTAGAACCTATAACTGTGACCACGGCAAGGTCAACCTCTATCCAGAAAGGTCAAGTGCCAGATATGACCATTCTGGACCTCCCCCGAGCAGTAACACCATATACGGTGGTGCTTGCTAATGTCCCCAGGTTGCCGATAGGAGGGGAAGAATCCTGGTACACATAGTGGAACAATTCTTTATTTTGGCTGGGAACCAAAACAGGGTTAACCCAAAAACTTTTTGCCGAGTTTAAAATGGCTAGACGAGTGGGTTGGATAGGGAGAAGACGGAAGACCCTCTTTGGAGACTGTGTGGTTTTATCCTTTAAAACCACACAGCTCGTATACTCCCTCCTATCAAGAGCAGTTAACCACTTCATCACAGAGCGAGGCATTTACTTAGTTCCATTGGGATATTTTTAGCAGCCTAACATTACAAACAACTGTGAGAATTTGGCCAGTAGGCCCTCCTTAGTCAATCATGTTTCTGATTATAACATCCTCATCTACAACCGTTTTGACATCTTGCCAAGTCTGGACACAGTGGACTGACTGTGCCAAGAGGATCTTGGGCTGGCCTTGAGGGAGGAAATTGGTCTAAACCACACTCACTCATCTCCTAAAGTTAACTTACTTAGTAGCCCAGTCACAAGTCAGCTTTTTAATACTCAGTCAGTATATACTCTAGAGGCAATAGAAACCCCACTGGAGACTGGAGTTTAAGAGACAGTGAGTGACCACTCTTTACCCTCAATACAATCTATTGACCCGACCCCACCCCACATGAGTGAAAATATGGAACCAATTAAATCGTGCAAGAGAAAGGGTACCTGTCAGGTTTTGTTCTGGAATGTGGCAGGTCTAAAATCCAAGGTGACTAATCACGTATTGATGGATTTCATTGGGAATTTTGTCATAATTAGCTTACAAGAAACATGGGTTGTTGAGCCGATACACATCAGTGGTTATAAAACATTCCACACAGCAGTAATTTCTTCTCCTCATGGGAGGCTAAGGGAGGACTCTGTATATATGTTTCAAACCATATAAATGTAAGAAGGATTGTTTCGAAAGTTGTAAATAGCCACTTCCAGTCCTTCATGATAGAGATTGATAAATCATTCAGTATCGACTTGATAAATTTATACAATAATATTCCCCATGATAGGCAGGAGGGGTTACTTAAGAAATTAAATCACTGATTACAATCAGCCCAGACCACCCCGGCAAGTTACCATATGGGGTGGAGATTTCAATTCAACTTTATGTCCACATGTGGAAAAGGATGTTTGTGGGATTCACATAGAGGAGGATTCAGGTTTAACACACTTCCCTCATACGCCACTTGGGGAATTATTAAATGAACTTATTTTTACAGCGGACCTGGAATTTGCAAACAAGCTATGTACACCGTCTAATCCATTTCTCCCTCCTTTTAATGGTCGAGGCACATTTTCAACGATCGATTTTATTCAAATTTCAAATAGAAATTCTAATAGAATTCAAGACTTTCGTACACATTCAATTTGTCTGAGCGACCATTTCTCCCTTAGTTTAAGTTTAACAGTAACCAGCAATACGATAAATATAAGAGATAGTCAAACACATATCGTGGACAGCATAACTCTGAGTAGGTTAAACGGGTATGCACTCAAATGGAGAAAAGTGGATCCCACTGCCTTTACTAAAAAGGTTTTGGTACACTGTATGGACGCAATACAGACCTGCCTTGCAGAGTCTACTCCCCACAGCGAGGTTATAAAAAGCTTTAGTATAATTTCTGAATACATTAAAAAAGCTCTTTTTGTGAAAGTAAATCAAAAAACCATAGAGAAAAAAGGATGGTTTGATTCTCAAAACTAAAATCAGTTCTACATAACTCAAGAAACTCAAAGAAAAACCGAGATGAAATTAAAAAGGCCAGAAAGGAATATCGGTCTTCACTGCGTAAAAATGCACTAAAAGAGGAGGCCTGGCAAGCCCTACATTCAACTACAGAAACTAGAGATTCTTCCGATAAAGATTTAGCCAAGTTGGAGATAGCTATTACAGAGTCAGAATGGGTCGACCACTTTGTTAAGCTGTATAGTAATCCAGTTGGTGATACAGCCAAAAATACTGAAGTAACTGATGTATTAGAGCAAGTGCTAGCCAGGCCTGATTTGCATTTTGACCTGGTAGAAGTTAACCAAGCAATTAAGTCGAGTACAGGAGGGAAAGCCCCTGGCCCCGACGGTATCCCTGTGGATCTTTTTAAATCTAATATTCCATTATGAGGCCCGTTCCTAACTCAAGCCATTGATGCAAGTTGCTCAACCTAATTTGCAGCATCCTGGGCAGAGTCGACACTGGTACCGATCTTTAAAAAAGGGGATAGAGAAAACCCGACGTGCTACAGGCCAATCTATTTATTGGACTCTACTGTCAAAATTGTGGGTAGAATTATCTTAAATAGATTACAAGATTGGGCTAATGAACATTCTATTATAAGTGACCTACAATACGGCTTTCGTAAAGGAATGGGCACGGTAGAACAGGGACTCAATCTATCAATCTTGTTGGTGGATAAATCACTTTTATCATTTTTAAAGCAGCTCTGTTCGGGGACAAAGGCAAGAGTCCGTTATGGGGTATTTGATGTAGAGAGGCGTGAAGCAAGGATGCGTACTGGCTCCCTTCCTCTTTACTTTGTATATAAACAACTTAGGCCAGGTACTACAGGAGGGATGCCAGGACCTACCACTGGTGGGCAAGCACCCTATACCCGCATTAATGTATGCGGATGATGCAGTCCTTATGGCCCGCACTCCACTAGGCCTCCAACGGGTAGTCTCTGGCTTTGCCGAATTAATGACAAATCTGGGTCTCTCTGTTAATATGACCAAAACTTTTATTATGAAATGTCCGGCAGGAAGTAGTAAGTGTAGAGATTTTTAGATTGATTGAAAAAAGATTGTATGTGTAAAAACTTTTTATTTAGGGATTTTAGTGGATCAGGGGGGGACCTGGACACAGGCCACTAAAACGAGGAGACTTCTATTTAGTAAGGCACTTGCAGCACTTTCGAGTTTTAGCAAAAAACTAGGAAGACGTCCATCAGTTGAACTGCTAAAAATATATAAGGCTAATAGTGTCCCAATCGCCACATACGGTGCCGGAGTTTGGGGGCACGCCAACATTAAAACCCTGCAGACCATTGAGAATTTTTTTCTTAGGTTTTTGCTGGCCGTCCCCCCAAGTACTTCCACACTTATCTGCCACACTGAATTAGGTTTGTCTTTTTTGGAGGACATTATAAAAATGCAGCCGGTACTACTTTGCACCGGATCTGGACCACGGCAGAAACATTGCTTGATCGCCAAATCATGATAGATAGCTGTGGGCTAGACGGCGCTATACACATTAAGTGGCTAAACTACATAAAACATTTTACATACAGTCTTGGCCACCCTAAATACTTCTCTGAGCCAAACTCCTTGTACACCATTGATAAAAAAAGATCTTAAAACAACTGTTTCCGCCTGCTTGAAGCAAGAAGAAACAGTTCTAGTCTGACTAAACCTATTGTCCAGGCGCATTTTCTTATTTTGATGTCAACCAGTATTCAGCCTTATCTGAGGATTGTTACAGGAGGCTACGATAGATTCTTGCTTGTGCGCTTCAGATTAAACATAATCCATAGATCAATCAGTTTCCCCGAGTTAAATGATTGGTCGAGATCTATGAGTATCTGCTCATGTGACGATGTGTCCCTTCAGTCAACAATGCACATATTCTTTTTTTGCAATTTATTTTAATGGCCATCGTAAAAGATGGATTCTCCCTCTTCTAAGGTCCCTCGGGCTTAGACAATGTAGGCCAGCATTATTGAACCTACAATTGCTAGAGAACACGTTTGTCATTACTTCTTTTTTACAGTTTAAAAAAAAATAATAATTGTAGGAAATCCATATTGTTATGAAATCACTTTATGGGGGAACATGTAATTATTTGATTTTCCTGATTACAATGACATTTATGATTGCATACATTTCTCAGATGTGATTTATTAATATTTCGGAATGAAATGTAATGTATACATTTACCTATTTTATGTGCTTTTATGATTATTTTAAAGTAATCGAATGAAGCTTGATTTGATTTGATTTGATTTGTATGAATTAGTGAATGCCTGGCTGTTTTAGCACACTTGTGTATGCAAATTTGCAGTACAACAATAGAAATGCAACTGGAATATTAAGGACTCTCCACGATTACACTGAAGTATTCAGATCTTTGTGGTCCCAGTGCTGTCACACCAAAGTTTCTGCAAACCAAAAATCAAATACATTTTACAAGTGTTTAATATCAGGTATATTTAAAAGTACCTACTTTAAAGCATTGAGAATGTACAACACCAAAATTAAGATATAACAAAGCACAGAAAAAGTAAAGCATTTAAAGATGATTAGGGTTATGTTTAGGTGAAGTGTTTAAGTTTAGGATTAGAGTGTAAAGTTATGTTTAGAATCAGCAAAGACAGTAGAGTTTTGATGCTGTTTTTGCGGATGCAAACGTAATGACATTCTGTGGGAGTCATGACTATTTAGATGTGTGTCAATTTTATTGAGGAGCGTGTGCACATCACAAGGAGGGAGAGAGCAACACGTGTTCATACACATACAGTCATTTTAAACATCATGTGCTTCTCTGAGTGATATCCTTGCATCCTGTTTGCTTTTCACATGCCCTATGCCTAGAGTGGAGCCTGCTGACATCATCAGTAAAAGCCTCATAAGACCAGGCTCCTGACATGGTGAACATGGCCAGTCTCAAACCACTCAGCAGAGGGTTTTTTATTTCTATGACAGGCTATTGGATTGAGTTTTTGACAATTCAAAAAATTATCTTCCTTTGTTATACACTGCGCAATCCTACCTTTGTAGTCTTCCCTTTTAGTACTTAACCACTGCCTGGTATTTCTTTTAAGTGCCTGTTTGTGCTTTGCTTTTGCTATGCTGAATACTTTATGCCAGGTTCTTTCAACTTCTTTGCAGAGTTAATTTTCCAGTTTCAAAGTATAATTAAACCATGGCCCAGGGATCCTATCTCTACCCGGTTTTTGTCCTAATAAAGGTGCCAGTTTTTCCACAGAGGTGCAAACCCAGTCATCCTGAGCATCTGACTTAATCAGACCCTGGGGACTTGGCAATGTATCTCACAGTGTACTGAGCAAGGTGTTCTGGGTCAAGGGTGTTTTGGGTCACCTTGGCATATCGCCTAACTCG
Organism: Triturus cristatus; assembly: GCF_964204655.1. NCBI lineage: Eukaryota > Metazoa > Chordata > Amphibia > Caudata > Salamandridae > Triturus > Triturus cristatus. Next base: position 1,709,984,459 of record NC_140590.1, read on the forward strand.
ACTAGGAAAAAGGGGAGCTGCAGAGCTCAAGAGTGAAGGACAGGGACAACTAAAATTAATTAGGTAGTGATCCCTCTGTTATAGTGGAAGAAGGTTTGACATTAGTAATCTTTTATTAGAAAAAATTTAAATTAACATTCATCTTTCCTTGTGAATGGGTTTAGAGACAAATTAGGATAGATCCAAGGGCCAGATAATATAATTTAAAGTAACCATCTCCTTATCTGAAGGGCAGTCCCAATGAATGTTGAAGTCGCCGAAAATGATGTAAATTTCTATCCATTTCACACGACAAATAAAACATACTAAACTGAATACAAAAACACTTACTGGGTGCCCGCGCATGCGCAGTTTTCACTGAGAACGCGATAAAGAGGAGGAGGGCTGCCCAGGGACGCCGCAGCTAATGTAAGGTTCTTTTTATTTATTTTAAAGGTGTTATTGAAAAGTTTTATTAATTGTAAATAGGGTGGGTGGGAGGTGGGGGCTGGCCAGATCCGCTCCGCCGCGGAGTCTGCGGAGATTTGCATACTCCGCGTTCTCCGCGGAAAGCGGAGTTGGCAAATCTCCTCACACTCCGCGGGCCGAGCAGAGCTCTCTGCCCACGGTTACTTCTCACACAGGTCAGCAATGTGTCTCCATGCGACCGGCCAGACTTCTTCACCAGGTACAGGCGATCACCGAGCCTCAATGTTTACTGGCTCATCCACTCCACAGCTCTTCTGCATCCCACTCCAGGCTCCAGATGCAGGTCCAGTGAGGCATACAGGTTCCAGACGCAGGTCCAGAGATGCATCCAGGCTCCAGATGCAGGTCCAGTGAGGCATTCAGGCTCCAGACGCAGGTCCAGCAACACATCCAGGCTGCAGACGCAGGTCCAGCGAGGCATCCAGGCTCCAGATGCATGTCCAGTGAGGCATTCAGGCTCCAGACGCAGATCCAGCAAGGCATCCAGGCTCCAGACACAGGTCCAGTGACGCATCCAGGCTCAAGACACAGGTCCAGTGAGATATCCAGGCTCTCATCCTGGCCATCCTGGATGTTGGGTGGCTTGAGGGGGTTGTTGATGTGTGCTGCACTTTGCCCTGGCCACTCTATTCTGCATTTCATTGTTTTTTTGCCTATTGTCTATTGGACTTCGACTGATAGGCATTTTTTTCCATTAGAGGCAAAAAAAAAACTCAGGTTGGGCTGACTAATGTGCTTTTTTTTGCCGCTAATGGGCCTTTCATTGGTTTTCACCAGTGGCAGTTTTCACCGCTGATCCCTGACGCTATTGCCATGTAGCAACTTTTTATATATACATCACTAACAAGGTGATAGTTTTCAGCCGTACACAGCGGTAAGAAAACTGCCACTAACTAGCGTTAGCGGTAGTTCTCACCAGTCCTTGTATATATGCTCCAATATTTTAGTCTAGACCAGTTGGTATTAGCCTAGTATTGTCCAAATGCTAGCACTAAGATAATGTTGTTCTAGGCTTCTTTCGAAGGAGCTTTTAGCCCTCCATCTACAGCCACAGTTTACCAGCTTACCTTGTCCTCTGGAAAGGTGTGTGGAAGTGTCAGTGGACTGCTGAATGTAACATGGTTCGATCCTCTACTGGAAAAATGGAGAAGCAATCTTCCCAGCACTATCTTCTACTCAAGGAAGAGAAAACAGAAGAGGAAAATAACCTGGTATTAAAACAAATAATAGTGAGAATTGAGGCTTGGCATGTGAAAGTAATGAGTGAAATTCTAGCTTGAAAGTGATTCCCCTTATACCCCCTTCTCTGACTTACTTTCAGTTCCCGAGAATGACACGTATTATATTTTCAAAGGGATGAATGGTCATCTGATGCCCCATGCATTGCCTGCCTCTTACTGCAAAATCACTTAGATTGAAAGTGAAATGCTATGTGTTTGTCACAAGTCAGTTTCCCACCATCTGAATCTAGGCCAGGGGTATCCTGGCTTTTCATGTGAGAAATATGCCCCTCCACAACCTAATTGTGCCAAGGACCACTCACAATCCTGGTCCTTTGTGGTAGTGCCCAAGCTGCACTAAGGACATCTACACCCCATTCAAATTATAATTACTCATCCAAGCTTTCGAAGATTTTTAGAACTCTGTCCAGTAACTTCCTCATTTCCACTGTCTTAAACCACAACTTAGACATCTCAACAGTGAGAACATAAACATTGTTATAGCTATGCCACCTGCTCAAGAATTGGATCACGAAAAGCGCACTGATACCAGGATATTTTGCCCTAGCGCTGAGTTATTTTGCAGTGGCATTTAGACACATTGCTAGTGCAAAAACTAAATGTGCAGTAACTTATCTGTGCAGAAAAAACATTTTGTGACAATCAAATCAAATGTCAGTTCAAGCCCAACATCAGTGAATGAATGCTCAGCTCTACGCACACTCTCCTGCTGGCCCAACTACTCATCTTTGCTTTCCGGTCCACTAACTCTCTGCTCACCAACCATAGTAAGGGTTGTAAGGAGATTCTATACATATTCTCCATGAAGTGCCAGGGACCTATGTGACAAGTAGCTTATGCAGTTATGAGCCCCTCAGCCAGTGCTGGCTTTTAAGTCACATCTATGAAATGTAAATATCATGGGCCTGAGGGCCCTTGAGACCGATTGCAATTGCATGCAAAGGAATTAATTATTTCTGTCCCATGTTAAGGGGTGTTCAAGGATGCATCCTGTACCCAGCGGCCTGCAAACAATGCAACTCTTTTGAATAAACTGTCACAGAAGTTATTTGTTTAGTCAAGCCTTTTTTCAGAGAAAGGCAAACAAACACTTTTATCATTCAGTTGTGTTCTATTTCTTCAGTGGATTGCTCAGTTTACCATATTTGTATCACACTTTGTGAGAAGGTTAGCAGGAGCCCCAGGGCAGTCATGACTTACTGAACCCTGATTCTACTAAAGGATTTTTTACCTTTTACCTTTTGAGTCAATAGTTTCTGCAACATGTCTTGCAAAAGCACGAACAACTCCAGCCACTACAGCCAGCATCGCCATAGCAACAGCACCAGCAGGATCACAGTAGCCACTATCACAGGAATAACAGCAATGGCAACAGCTTTAAACACAACAATGACAACAGCTGTCACCACGGCAAAACTAACTGAAGCAACTTTTGGCATGCTAGGGAGAATCAAAGAGGCCACAACAAAACAAAAAAGATGATTAGTGCAACTCTTAGCTCTGCCACCACTTATTACTTTGGCTGGATTCCAATGCAATGCTTTTTTTGCAGATTGTGCCACTATAGGGAGAGTCCAAACATTTGTAAATCAATAATATTCCGCATTGAATAGGAACCACGTGGCCTGCATTGATAAGCTGTATTATCTCCTAATTGGAACAAATGCGTCCTAGCCCTGTTTCCTCATTGATTTAGAGCTCGAGTCCTGTGACACAGTGAGCAATGGATCCATGCCTCAATATGCAATTAACACTGAGGGTGCCCCAAATAGAAAAGCAAACAAGCACTATCAAACACAATGGGTCTGGTTTCAATACATACTATATTTAAAAACAGATATTTACAAATGTGCACTGACTATTTTTGTCTCACTTCAATGGGGTTCTCTATCCATGTCTCCAAAATATTTGTGCACTACTTTTCATTCCACAAGCTCACAGCACTACACAGCAGGATGCAAAATGACATGGCAGAAATAAGGTGTACTTGTGCATGCCTGTTTTTGCATGAATTAGCTTACTAAACTTTTTAGTGCAGGGGATGAGACGTTCATGTCCCCCCACTACCCGTATATGCAGAGCATGTGAATAGCTCGTTACTATAATTGTCATGGATTTCAATTATTGTTATATTTTTGAAAACCATTAACGATCTATCAAATTATCCCCTACTACATTTTAAACATATTCCACTTTTTAGAAATGTACAGCTTTCCAGGTTCAGACATGAGTTTCACACCTCATTTCACCCATAAACTTCAAGTACAAAAAACTACAAAAACAGGAAATATGGACTGCAACGTGGTAGATTGCTAAAACTGTGGTGAAGAATTGATTTTTTCAACTCTGCTGTTCCTGAAAGATGGGAAGAGCGTGCTTATAGCACAGCAAACCTTTTGAAGACGCCATTTTTAGATAAGAAGACCACTTTGTTACATTGCACTTATTCCCATTTCGAAACCAATCTCCTCCAAATATATTGTACCCTTTGGCTATTTTCTCCTTTCCCTCCAGGGGAATCCACAAACTCTGGGAACTTTCAGAATGCACAGCAACCAAGACACCTATCTTTCCTGGAAACCGTTAGTGGAAAAAGTGTTATGAAGACTTCAGCGCGAAGTGCTCCAAATCTAAAAAAAATAATAATGGGATTGTAGGAAGTGCAACAGTACTAAAAGGGTTAAAGCAGGTCTGTTGGCAGTGATTTTTTACAAGCACCCTTTTACAAAGGGCGTGACACACTTTACAAACAAGTACATTCTGAAATTATAATTTTGCTGCATTTCCAGTGAAATTCAATTTAGAGGCATCCCTTCCTTTTGAAGGTCACTCAAGACACTGGGCAGGGGGAGGGTTTTCTGTCTGTCAGACATTTTCTGCATGAAGCAGTCCTTGTCAGCTTTAGAATTATGAGAATTTTGCACTGGCATCATTTCAGGCATTTTGCATAATTTCGGTAACATAGATTTGCATTAGTTATGGAAGCATAACTGAAATTGTGCACAGACCTAGCTGTTACAAAAAATAATGACCATCCTCATGAGAGTATTTTAGATTCGTACAATGCCCAAAAAGCTCTTCCAGGCACAGAACAATTTCTTGGGGGAAGAGGAAGTGTGGTAATTAGGAATTATTGTCATACAATACTCCAAGAGGTAGTCATCACATCTTGAGCTGATCAAGTGCTGGGTTTTAATCTGTGCGGAGCGCTATCAGCCCAGGGATATGTCAAAGACATATTACTCCAGAGATCCCTTTGAGTAAGTCAAAGATTTATAACTGTAATTCAGACAAAAGAGGTCAAACGTGTACCCAAGATGGCAATGAAACAGATAATCATGGCTTGTACTCTTAGCTTACTTCTTATTGCCACCCTATGCTGCCAGGCCTCCTCACAGTGTCTATACCTCAAGAACCTCTCTCTCTGGGAGATCTCTATCCTAATCTTCATTCATCTACCCTGCAAACTCCTTCCACTTCACTCCAGAGTGAGGCTTCTCTTCAAGACTTTGTGTGTTCCTTTCTTGCACCCTCCTTTGGCAATCCATCACAATCCTAGTCAGTTACGTTTTTGCATCCTAGAAGAAGTCCCGATACTGCCAGGAAGAGATAATCAACAACATCTTTTACGCAGAGAAATTTTCTGGATAAATTACTTATGCACACTACAACCGAAAGGAATGAACGAACGTTTGGAATTAGGATGCTTCCTATGAATATACCTGGTCACAACATCCTTTTCACTGATTAACCTTTTTACATTAATGTTGCATTTTACTGTAAGAAATACATTTCATGTGTATCACAGTCATGAACGCTGTAATTGTTAACCAGGATTATCACAAATCGTCTTATTACTGAACCAACATTGTTAGAATCGAATTGTCACTTCTCTTTGTTACTTTACAGGTTATCTTTATTTTATGTCATACACCATCATGCATAAGAAATTTTGATATCACTGATAATCACGTTTTTCATTAGTGCCATCACACACAAAACAACACGTTATTAGTCTCACTGGCGTTATTACACATTTACCTAGCGCGTTTATAGTGAACACACGTAAGCAGCAGTACATCAGCTCGAAACCACAGTATTTCTTCTATATCTATGAACACCTGACCTTAACGTCAGTGTCAATAACAATCCCAGGGATATCGGTGGGATTACACTTCCGCCTTCACCTTCGTCACACGCACACGCGAGCGAATTCCAAGGTAAGAGACTCGCGGCTCACTATAGCGAGTTACGTACTTTAGCCATCACTACCGATAAAGTTAACTCATTTATACCTCGGTTCGTCCGTAGGATAAACTTTTAAATGATTGTGAAAAGCAATTTGGCGGAACATGAACTTCACCGTATTCACAGGAGGAAGGCCATCAGCCAGGTACCTTCATTTCACCCCTCTTTATTTACGAGAGCACTTCATAATCACTTATCACATCACCTTAAATCCGACCGTAACACGCCTTCAATTATTCTTTAAAGCCACGCTTCCTTCAAATCTGAGCTCCGCAATAGAAGCTAGAAAACACGAACACGATAGTTTTCCTTTTATGTATATCGTTGAAACCCGCCAGTAAATATGGCGCTTGTTCACAAACACAGTCCAATGCATTACTAAGCGTGCACTTTGCACATACTCCTTCGCGGCACAGCAGCTGCATAGACGACTGGCAACGTGATAACTCCCATCGTTAACTTACACTCAGACAGAGGCCACATTGATAATGTTAATAGAAATTCAAAACAGTCTGCTTGTTCACGTTTATTCTGTTTTCCGCTAGTGAAAATTTTTTGACATACCCACAAACGACTTAAAGTATTTAAAGTATTTAGAGATTTCATGTTACCCTTGTACTTTCAGATAAATACCCCTGAAGAAGGGCAACGCCCGAAATGCATTGGGCATACTTCGATACTATGAAATGAATAGTATGAAACAAATCTAAATCAATGTAAATATTGTATATGAGAATACCATCATGAAAACAATCAAATAAAAAAGATTAAGAACATATTGAACGACTTTGAAGAAAACTTTATTGAAATTTTCCTGCGAGTGCAAGGTTGGGGACGTTACTCCTTAGGGAAATAGCGCATCGCCAACAACTGGATGTGAGTCATTGCACTTGTCACGACACATGGTTGCATGTTGTGGATGTGGTCACCAGTCCAGATACGTTAGAGGGTATGACTACATTGGCCAGGACTCATGTACCAGGCGCGGACAACCAACGCGGGTTGGCACTGACTTGTGTTGGTGAGGGACTCCTCCGAGATGGACATGGGCACTTTCCTACGTTCCTCATTCGGACATGCTGCTGCATTCGTGTGCATGTCATGGCACTTCTCTAGTCCATACTGACTCGCACTTATTGATAAAGTTTCCACACTTTTACTTGTCTCCAACTGTGTTGAGTCTTGATTTGCATGCCAATGTGTGTCACGGACTCTCTGGCTCCCTGCCATACATGCATTGCTACCCCATCTGGACTGTGTGTTTGTACATTTGCAATATCATGTCCCTGTTTCGTGCTTTGCCAGATGCGTAAGGCCTTTTACCGGCCACAGGCGGGTGCACTTGTGTCCTGTGTTTGGTTGTGCACAAGTTGGTTTTTGTACCACTTTGTGTTGGGTATTGGTGTGCTCAGCTTCCTGTGTGTGTGTGCTGCATTGTGTGTGAGATGTCCCTTCAGCTCTGATTTGGCTCACCCTTCTCCCTTTCAGGCGGTGTTGTGTTTACTTTGGTGCCTGTTCAGTGGTGTGACATTGCCTGGTTGGTGTTGCTGCTGGTGGGTATGGTTTGTCTGCTGTTGTGCTGTGCTTAGTTGTGCATGTGTGCCATTTTGCCCATCTCCCCCTGTCCCCCAGTCCCTGCTGGTTCCTCTCCCTGTTGCTGTTGTGTCTGTTGTTTGGTGGATTTTGCGGTCCCCGAGCCCTGCCACCATCTCCGGACTGATGTAGTGGACCCCATTTCCTCCATGTCATCCAGCTCCTGGTGTGGCGCTGGACTCCCACCACCGGTCTGCATTGCTGCCTTCTTGTTGTTGGCGTGCTTCTGCTTGTTTGTGCCTTTCGCATCATTGCTGGAGTTCTGGTTTTGTGCTATTGACCTCCTCCGCTCTCAGGATGCATTCACCTTGTCCACGTTGGGCTGCCATGTACAATGTGTTGTTGCCAATGGGTTTGGTGGCGTTGTCTGCTGGCATGGGTTGCCTCCATTAGGGTTGTCTGTTGTTTTCTGTTTGGTCTGCCTTACTTTTTCAGGCTTTGGTTGTGCTTATTCCCGCCTGCCGTGTATTTCGCGGTCCGGGCGATGCTTATCTCTGCTTTCCTCCTCGCAGATGGGCTCATCGTGAGTTTTTTGGTGTTGTGGTTTGTGTTTTTATCTCCTTCGGGTGGTTGTATAGCGGACATTGGCCACTATCGCATGCAACCTCCGTGTTGTGAATTCCATGTTGACACTGGGTTCTTTTCCCGCGATGGGCTGTGATATTGAAAGTTGCTTTCCGCTACTCTTGCGGTAGTTATCACACGTTCTTGTGAATATACCCCCTAGAGCATCAATGGCCATAGAACGACCACACACCTACTGTGAAAGAATAGCACATAGTGGCACAGATAGCCAGAGCACATAGTAGGCTTGTATCTGATATGCATCTGATTAGACCAACAGTTTTGCCACTCACTGTCTTTGTTAGAACAGATTACCAATTGCTTTATTTACCTTCCTGCTTTATCACATTTGATTGAAAATGCACCATTTGTCCACATTTGTACGCTCGTTCGCCGCAGTGCAGTACACCAATTATTTTACGCCTTATCACTTTCAAATGTCATCAGCTGCCACTGGAAATCATATTGATCAATAGTAAATACCAAGTTTTTCAACATGCAACACGATTCTTGCAAAAACATTTCATGCTGTATCAGACAAGGCAACTGGATAATAATTCAAGGGGCCAGACATGTTGCCTTCTTTTTATATAAAACAGGATGATATGACTTTCTTTACAGGAGGCAGGAATCCAATAAAAAATAAAAATTGGCCAGCAGATTTGCCAACAAGAAAAGGAGCAGACTTCATGAACAGCATCCAGCAGGACCGCGCACTTGAGAACCATTCATATATATTATTTGAACTATTTTAATTGTAACTAAATCCGAATGGACACAGTAAATAATTACAACTACATAAGTGAAAGAAAGTATTTGACTCTCGACATAGAAGGGAAAGCACAACCTTCCTGTGTATTCATTTTTCAGCCTAGGTTTGTTGCAATATTAGTGCATAACACAACAATAAACCAACAACCAAGCAAATGACATTTCGCTAGAGCGGCATGAACAGAGTCCCGCCATCTTGCGTCAAGATTCTCTTTTTCTTGCTAGTTTCGATTTCTTGAATTGAATTCTTTCCTAAACATTTTCTTGCATTAAGGATATTTGAACAGTAGAGGAAAAGAGAGCAAGCATTAATCTCATAAAATCTGATAAAATGTCACTTTCCACCGATTTGAATCATTCAAATTAGTATTGGTGACTGCAACCATTCTGTCATCTCCTGGGGGGGTTCTATCAAAGGCATCTTTTATTCAGTTAGAGGCACTATAAGTGCAAAGTAACAAGAAAGAGACAGTTACATGATTAACTTCAATTGACATTAATGACTATAATCACACCGCCCAGATACTGGATACACTATAAGGGTTTTTTGCTGTAAAAGGACATGCTTACTGGCTTTGTCAGGCTGGCACCACATTAGTAAAAGTAAAAATAGACCACGTAAAATGAGAACAAACCACTGAATTCAGTGTGGATGGTACTATCATTCATTGCTAATAACGTTTTGTAGATTGAACAAAATGTGTGCATGGGTCTTTCTTTTGTCGGGTCGCCGATGCAGCTCTTGGACAACTCAACAGGGATCCCCCAAGCTCCAGAGTGAATATGCAACAGCATAGGTTCATAAAGTGGTTGAAAATCAATGGGAACCCCTTTCCTGGGGCATAACTGAAACCACCTGGGAAACATTTAGAAGCTTCATCTGGAGGACACCTGCGCTACCCACAGATCCTTACAACACTGTTTGGAGTCAATGCTACTTGTGCCTTTCCTGGGGCACCACAAGTCAAAGTCTTAACAGGGGCAATCCTAGCCACACGTGTCAATAATAGATGGATAGCCTTGCCGTTTAGGTCATTGGGGTCTTTTGCCATATCTGTTTAAACGCCAGTCCTGTGCTCACTATGAGCACCTGGTGCTAACACTGTTAGGGCCACGGGGAGCCACAAATCCTTCAAGGCCCCTGCCTGCATGTGCACGCGGGACAACCCTCCTGTGTGCCACATAGGATTCAGCTCTTTTGCCTGTTTTCCCACCCAGTTGGGAGCAGGCATGTCTGTGGTATATTTCGCTGTGTGAACCATAATGCTGAGTGCCCCTGCCCCCCGGACAGGGGCACAGTGGGGAGGAGATGTGGCCAGCCCAACAAGCACCAGCCCTCTTGTCTGCATTTCCCCTGAGACCCAACAGTTGCGTCGGTCCATTGGAGATGGAATCCTTAGGGCTAAAAGGATAGGCCCCCATGCACCCTCCTCCCCCAGTCAATGAATTTGAAAGAAGTTGCGCTGACCCCAGTGGGAATGACCTCTTTGGGGGAATTTTTCCAAGTTGCTGTTAAGTGCTGCATGCTTCATTTCCAGCTGGTCTCCTGAGGAACTGAGCTTGTGGGGTTGTTTACTTGGGCCCGTAGGTCCGATAGGCTTCCTTCTGATGTCATCTTGATCCTGGTGATTAGCTCTAACCTAAAGGCTAAAGGCTCTGCTGCTGGACCAGTCTTCTGTCTGGGCTCCTGCCACCTGTCGTCACCCAGAGGCTTTCTCAAAAGCCCCTCCTCAGTGCACCAGAAGAGTACCCTTCAGACTCCCAAGGCCCCATGGCGTTGGACATCTTGCAGGGTGCCTGTGTGTCAGCAGCGTATTCAGAGACCCCTTATCCTCGGATGTGGGTTAATCAGCCGAAGGATCAGTCTGCAAAAGATTCGGTGTAACCCTTCCGGTTCTCCCCAAGCAGGTTCTTCCCTCTAATGCCCCTCAGAGAGTATAAGGAGGGCAATTCCACCAGCCCTAAACACTCCCAGTCTCTGAGTGCCAGTTGGTGTCAAAGTATTTCAGTTCATCTTTGCAGTGGAGTCAGGTGGCTTCTCCATCAAGCTTAGGATTCCTCCAGCATTAACTCTCCTAGGTCCACTTGTTTCTTGAACTCTGATGTGTCTCTCCCTTGTTCAAAAGTTCTCAATGGCGGGCACCTATGGCCAATCCTAGGGTGCTACGTCATCACTCCACCCCTGCCCCAACTTTCCCGCACTGCATTCTGGGACATTTGAACATGCACCTTCAACTGGTCTTTGGAAGGATAGCTTCAGACCTCCCCCCAATTTATACAACTGCCTGATCCATTTCCTCCAAAAAACCCAAGGGTAGTACCTCTTGTGTTTGAATGCAGAGGTTTGACCTTCCCCCTTTGTTTCTGTGGGCTTGGATTGATTGAGGACAGGTTCAGCGTGGACAGCTAATTAACTGTGCAGATTTCCTCCCCCCTCCCTTTCCCAGAAACTGAATCAAGCACTGTTAAATACATTTACTGTGTGCAGATGCCTTTGGTCATCTTGCTGGTCAGCAGAGTAAATTGGCCCAGTAGGTGGGTGACAAAGACATGTAAAGGATGGTAATATGCTTATGAGCTAAGCTAGGGAAATATGACTGTTCCTCAACGCCATAAGGGGTGTAGTTGTCACAAAAGTGACAGTGGATCTGCACTCGGGGTACATGTTTATCCTAAGATTCATACTTGACCAGTATCTCTTGGCCTGAGCATGGTGAAAGTTTGCAGTGGCTCATATTTCCCCATATGGTATAATACGGTGAGTAAACATCCTTTTCAGTAAAGCACTAAAGACCTATATACACAATGAACTCCCACTCAAATTGTAAGGCCTAAACCAGGTAAGCACCAATCTCTGAAGGGTCTCTTTTGTGACAAAATACCTGTGTGCACATACCGGGTTGAGCTAAATGGTAGTCTCATTTACTCAGCCTGCACACATCGGCACATGTGTGTGCTCACATGTTTGTTTGTAACCGGCCCAGAACATCTTACCCTAGCAGTGACCTTAACTAAAAAGGCAGATACTGGTGGTTTGCACTCTGAGTTCATTTCAACAGAATTTACAGTGAGTGAGATTTAGTTGGTGAGCAGAAAAAGTCCAACAATAGGTAGCTAAGAAGAGCAATATCCAGGGGCATTAAATAGGTGGAACCCATGTACAACACCATCCCTTAGCTTCTTAAGGTTGAGAGGTTAGAGGCACTAAACAAGGTGGTATCATATCAACAAAGCTCCCTTGGCCAAGCCTTTATCTGCCAAAATTATCCTCAATCTTGCACCGTCATTGAATGTCACATATGCTAGAAAGTTCTAAAGAGACTGCAGAGCAGACCTACATTTGTGGGGTGGAGGAGTTCTCAGAGGCTGCAGACAAAGCCAGAGAGTGGCCCATTGACAGCGCTCACCGATACTGACTTCCTGCGGACGCCTTGGACTGGGCGCAAAGGCCCTCCCACGGGGGGCGCTGTGTCAGAACTGGAGGAACAGCTACATGCTGATCCAGAGACCACTACAGCGAAGGGAGCAACCAAGAAATTAACCCCCATCCACTTTGAACTGAAGCTTTTATGGCACCAAGCAAGCAAAGTAAATCATCATGATCCTTCCCAGAAGAGCTTGATGTCTCTTCCATCCAAGCATCTATCCATTCACCTTTCAATATTCCATCCATCAACTGATATCCACTGTTTCACCTTTACATTCTGTCATCCATTCAATTTTTCATCCATCATTGAGTCTATCACCATTCCATCCATCCGCCCATACATCCGCTCAATCATATCCAAACCTATCTATCCATCTTGAAACCTATCCATCATACCTATCAATTAATCCATCCTTTCATTTATCCATTCCTCTTTCATCCATCTATTCATTCATCCATTCAATGATCCATCCATCATTTCACTCATCCATCCACTCTTTAACTCAATCCATCCATCCACCCTTTCCGTTAGCGTCCATCCTTTCACTTGTCCACTCATCCTTCTATCCATTCATCTATACATACATAAATGTACCCTTTTAATAATCTATCCATCTTTTCAATCACTCATTCCTCCACCCATTCACTCATCTGCCCATCCATTCACCCTTTCACTCATCCATCCATCCACCCTTCCATCCAGCTATTTATCTACCTTTCCTTTCACTCATCCATCTATTCTTTCACTCATCCACCCTTACAACCATCCATTCTTTCGCTCATCCATCCACCCACCTTCACTGCATCCATTCATCTGTTTCACTCCATCCATCCATCAACTCATCCACCCATTTACCTTTTCACTCACCCATCTTTTTACTCACTCATCCACCCACCCTTTCACTCATCCATCCATTCATTCACCCTTTCACTCATCCATACATCCTTTCTCCCTTTCACTCATCCATCCTTACTCCATCCTTCACACATCCATCCTTACATTTATTCTTGCACTCAATCATTTATGCATCTATCCATCCACCCTTCCACTCACTCATCATCCCACCCTTTAACATTAATTACGAGACTTTGTCTGGTCAACTGCTGAAAGAAGAAACCCATCAAGGACCCCACCTCTGCTGTAGCTGCCAAATAGAGGGGTTGATCGTGACCCTTCTACCAGTACATGTAAAATTTAATAGTACATGCCCAACTTTTTAAATGCAGTGCACCTTGTCCTCTGGGCTGTCCAGTGCCTACCCAGGGTTGACTTTTATGTATTAAGATGGAAGGTTTGGGCCTGGCAAATGGTTTATTATTACGGGTCAAAATTAAGTTTAAAACTGCACACACTGGCTCTGCAATAGTAGGCCGAGACATGTTTAAAGTGTTAAGGAAATGGCACTATCAGTGCTGCAGGCCCACCTGTAGCATTTATTTTACAGGTCCAGGGAACAAGTAGGGGCAATTCACCAGAGACTTACAAGTAACGTAATTATGCCAGTTCGTTCTAAGCCACTTTTACCATGTTTTAGACTGCAAGCACGTTAGCACTGGCTAGCAGTGGTTAAGTGCAGAGAGTCCTAAGGCCAACAACACAAATTCATCAATAATAGGAGGAGAAAGGCAAAATGTTTAGACAATACCCTGCAGAAAGGGCCAAGTCCAACAAGATCCTTGGAGAACTTGAGTAAAACATACAGGTTAGGCCTGGGGCAATTTTTACTCTATAATGCTCTGACCCGCATGGTGAAGCAGATGTGGGATACACTGCAGGACATGCCTTTCCACGAAGGTGTTGACCCTGCTAATGACACACCGTCATTGCAGAAGGGATAGTACATATTTATACAGACCATTGCTACAGCAGTCATACACTAACTCCAGGCTCCTAAAAAATGGTGGGAAATCAGAGTGGGACAAGAAATACCAGCCACCACATGGGGTAGATGCTTGTGCACTGAGAAAACAATCTCTACTAATGCAAGATTAATGTGCATGCGATTTAACTTTATTTGTTACATGTGGTTAACTCCAAAGAGCCAAGGACACGTATGTTCAGGTGCCTCTACCACAGGCGCTGGGGACATTGAAAAGGTGGCAGACTTTTACCACATTGTGTGTGGCAGTGTCTGGCAATATCAGACTTTTGGTGGGAGGTGCTTAGGAGTGTGGCAGAAATAATCAGTAGTCTCCTTCCTCATGAGTCATTGCAGTGTTTTTTTAGATGTGATATCCATTACAAAAAAAGAACAAACATTTGAAACAATTTCTGCGGTTGGCTATATTTCTGGGAAAATGACACATAGCCTAGGCAGGGAAATTATCTACACCCCATCAATGTCAGCCTGGCGAAGTGATCTGATAATAAAAAAAGTCCCTATGCAAAAACAGCTACCAAATCGAGCATTCGGGGTGATGGCATAGAAGGGGGAGACCCAATAATTAGAGTTTCATTCTTGAAAAAGCTAAAGGCTGAATCAGACAAACGTGCACCATATTGTTCATTTACATGGGATCTCAGAATGACCATATCATGTAGTCTGGTCGCATTGTGAGTCTCTATCATTATCTTTATAAGCAGGGATGGAGGCCTACATGGGACAGCAGACCTCTGTCACTGTATTTGAATTACCTATGGGGAAATTCTTTTTTTTTTAAAGCTGTTGTCTATACAGTGACCAGCGCTAATTACACAGAAAAGGGGTTTCCTTTGGGGAGCACATCAAGGATAGCAAGCAGTCGTTTGTTGGACCACTGACTGCTACCCAAGAGGCAGCTAACACAATTCACATAGGAGATGCAGATTCCTGAGGAAAGCTTCCCTTTCAAAAATTAGATAACATACGGTCAATGTTTGCGACTGCAATCATGGTCACCAACCACAGATAAATCCCTTCTGGAAAAGCAAAATGGAGGGAGATGCTTCTTTGACACCCTGGTTCTCACATCGTCCTAATTGCAATTTGCAAATATTCTTAGATATCCTTTTTTAGAGTTAGAAAGAGTTTTCCAAATAATAATAGGGCTTTTGTAAATAATAAAAAGGTGGGATACCCAGGCCTGGGTGGAGTTCTGCTACGCGGTACGCCGCAAAGTGCAGAAAATACTCTGCCGTGCCACGCGGAGCTCTGCAAGCAGTGGAGTGCATTGGATAAATGCTGCTCATGGTGATTTTCAGTGCCAGGTACTTATCTGCACTGTGCAATCATCGTGAAAAGCACCATGCACAGCGCAAGGGGGCGCTGCTTCCTTTCTGCCGCTTGGGTAGATTTTTACTCGAACGGCAGCTTTCACTCCGCAAATGCACAGTTTCTCAATGCGAGCTGTCACGAGCATACGCGACCACTCGCAATAAGAAATCTGTCTGACTGCATTGAGAAATCTCACTGGGAGGTTGATTTTTCAAGCTCATGCTCACCAACTTGATGTTGACAATGGTGAATGAGGAAAAATCTCGATGGGAGGAGGATTTTCCTCGCTCTCGCTCGCAAACTTCACTTTGATGAACATGAGTAAGGGAAAAAACTCTGCTCCACTATGAGGAGTTCACCACCCAGACTTAGTTATACCTCTACAATCTCTGCTGTTATTCACATTTTATGTTTGTGACTGCAGAATAACTTATTACACGAGGCTCCAAGTGTTCATAGGTGTGACCTTTTATCCATTATTCATGTACTGATTTAATTCTGCCTCGCCAAGTTCATATTTACTTTGCTGAATTGTCCTCGGGATCATTTACCTAGATGGAATTGTTGCCTGCTCCACCTTGAGTAATATTGACTTTCCTATCTATATAAAAGCACCTACGAGAAGACTGGTGATTTACACACAGACTGATGCTGATGATCTGATTGTAGATACACCAGTCTGTAATCAGGAGATTACTAAAGTAACCTTCAATGCAGACAATATATTTTTCTAATAATTGTAAGCTTATTCTATACCATAAACATTCAAACAAGGCCAAAGAGGGCCAGATGCATTCAAATTACCTACAAAAATACATTTACATTCAATAAATCAAAATGGAAATTATTTACATAACAAATTGTTCTTCTAATCCATGACACAGATTGTGCCCTTTTACACCTGCATTGGACACCCCAGTTGTATGCACTGAGGCCAACACAATCAGTTTGGAGCCGGACATATTGACAATCTCTGCCCACTACTCAGGTTGTTACAGAATGCAATTCTTAAGTACCCTTTCCCGGGCTGTGAAGACCCTCATCCTTCTGCCCTTTACCTCTACCCCCCCCCTCCCAAACCCCCTTGCTTTCCTTCTAGCAGCTCTACATTGGCAAACAATGCTTGGTGAAGTTTTCAGATT
Source organism: Triturus cristatus (assembly GCF_964204655.1). Lineage (NCBI taxonomy): Eukaryota > Metazoa > Chordata > Amphibia > Caudata > Salamandridae > Triturus > Triturus cristatus. The sequence continues at coordinate 1,710,001,107 of NC_140590.1, forward strand.
TCTTGGGCCAAGAGGCATCAGCGGAGCAGATACACGCATCAGAAGTAAAGTGGATAGAGGTGCAAATCTGAATCCTGTAGAAGACAAGGGTCCAATCCAGGTCCAGATTCTCACAGATATCGAGCATATCCTCATAAAACCACATAAGAAAATGTTTAATAATTGTACCTAAATGAAAAACATTTACTTTGTGGTTGCTCTGGAAATCTGGAATTAATACAGCATTCCTGGACCATTAGTTCACGTCCCCGGTTTGGAAGAGTGAATGAGTAGGCATGGGCAAAGTTAATAGGTACCTCTATTTATGGAAGTGCTTCTTCATTGATAGTTGAGTTTGAGTATGTTTGTGTTTATAGATGTGAGAATGTTGGATGAGGCTTAAATGGATGGAGGAGTGGATGATCAACTGAGAGCAGAGGTCAATGAATCATGAACACACTGTCATGCATTCATCCTACCACCCTTCCATGCACACTCCTTGTCCATCCATAAACTCATCTTTTCAGGCAGCCATCAATCCATGAACTCAGTAATCCATTAAAGCATCCAACTCCCAATCACCATTGCCCCAAAATTACCACTTACCCCTAAGCTGGACCGTCCCCATATCGTATGGCCTCCTCCATCAACCACATCTGGGCCCTAACATCACCCAAGTCTGGGTGCAACATGTCTTGAGCTCCAGGGACCTGGGAGCAACAATCACCTAGACAAGGCCCAGTAAACAATTGACCATTGTTTATTTTATTTAGTCATTTATGAATTTATGGAGCATATGGTTACCCAGAAAGGTGTCCTGGACTGGCATCGTTAAGCAAGCACAATGATCATGGGCTCAGAGGATTAAAGGTAGAGAATTCCAGTGTACGGTCACCAGGATGGAGACGGCGTGGCGCACATAAGCTGCAAAACTGAGAATTCTCTAGCAGACGGTAGAGGAAGAAAGAGGAGAATAAGTGAGACTATAATATATCATTAGGTCCCGCAGGTTCTGCCTTGCCTTAGATCACAAAGCATGTGAGGAGTCCCATCTTGAAGTTGACATCTCACTCTGGCACTGTTTTGATAAGTAGAATCACGGCTGGACTTCAAAATCCAGATCCTGTGACAGTCCCACTTCCCACATGTTTGCCAGAGGTTCTGAGAGTCTTGCAAGAAAATGTCAGCCATTTTCGATTAGATTTTATCCAAACAACACCCAGGACTGGCATCACTGCCTGTCTTTAGGTAACTTAGCTGTGAACATTTTTGTAAGACTACGGTTAGGCTACCTGAATGCAGTGTACTTCTCGAAGAGTTTTGAACGCAGGAATGGACACTTGGGGGCAAATTTACAAGCCCCTTGCGACACATTTACGCCGCTGTTGCACCACTTCTGTGACGCAGCAGCGGCGTAAACCATGCACCATGTTGCTCCTTATTTACAACGTGACGCATCTAGGGAGATGCGTCACGTTGTAAAGCCCTGCTCTACATTAAACCTGCATCAGGTTTAATGTATGCAGGGTGGGCGTTCCATCGGAAAAGTGACGCAGTGAAATCTACAATATTTCACGGAGTCACTTTTCGACGCTGCTGCGTCAAAACCCTGCGCCTGCCTGAAGCAGGTGTAAGGCGTGACGCAGCATGTTAGGTATGGGCAGCCCCTGAGTATTGCTGGAGGTGCGTCGCGCTTGCAACACAACTCAAGCAATTTGCCGCCCTTGCGGCGCATCTGTAGTGGTTCAAGGGTAGACTTGCGTGACGCATCGTACCTGGCGCATCCCTGCTGATATGCAGGGATGCACAAGTCCTTGTAAATCTGCCCTTCTGACTCCAGATGTACCAAATAACGAAAACAAAATAAAGTAGAGTCTTCGGATTGGACAAGGGAGTTTCATACAAATCCTTCAAGGAGACATTTCTAAATGGGGTCAAGAAGTGTTCATTTCCCACTACCTTTAAAATCCTTTGACAAGTGTGTACACAATTTGGCATGAGTTTACATATTTCATTTTCTGTTGGTATGTTAAGGTAAACGCAGAGCACCAGTCCAAAATTTCATGCAGACCAGAAAAGGGGCGTACAGTAACAGTAGGGTTAAAAAAACACTTCGATTTGTTAATAATGTTGGCACTATTTGGCGGCTTTGCACAAATGTGGAGTTACAGAACTGGTTTTAAAATGCATGTGCAGCTGGTGATTGCCCCCTGGCAGCTTGGTTGTGTGAAGCGAATCACCATTACACATGACACAAGGCTATGTGCAGCTGTGGTTAGCCTCAAAGTGGTTTTGTGCAACATTCGGCCTGTGGCCAGAACCTTAAGTTAACTCCCACTGAAGACATCTGAAACCTGTGCAGCATAGAAAGTAGTCTGCTGCATAATGCATAGGCGATTTAATTCATACACTCACTGCTTATATCCACATGACCATCAGTAGAATACGTTTACCTTGTCATATATAAAGAAAACTTTATATGAAGTTATGTTACACCTGAATGCATTTTTAAAACAAATCCGAAATTTGCGTGAAAAAACACTGTTAAAGATCAGTTATAGTTAAAAAAGATGACATTGGAAAATACATGAAATTCCAAGCTTGGCAAACCACAGTTTGTCACAAATCATAGCTCAAGGCCAAAATGCAACTCTTATGACCTCACAATGTTTAGAACAATAAACAAGAAGACTTTACAGTCATTCCAAAAGTTAACTGTCTGGCAAAATGTCCTGTTTTTTAATCAGATCCTTTATGTTATTTATTAAGTTATATGTTATGCCAAGCGTGAGGTCATAAGCAGCACTTCATTCCTCTGGAAATTCCAATGTTTCCATTTTAAAGCAAGTATCCCAGCTTGTCAAATAGTAAATGAACCACTTCAGTTTTACATGTTCATGAGTAGAAAAAGGCACATTTCATTGTTTTCAACTTTGAAACAATATTTTCACTCATTCTAGCCAATCAATCAATCAAATTGGATTTGTAGAGCGCAGATAATCAGAGCGCGGATAATCACCCATGAGGGTGTCCAGGCTCTGGGTTTTTGCTGGGATCAGTCAAAGAGCTAGATATCGAGTCATTTTCTGAATTTACGTAGAGAGGATGATGTTTGGAGGTGTAGGTTGTTCCAGGTCCTGACGGTGAGGTAAGAGAAGGAGCGTCCTCTACTCTTTGGCAAATATGGGGAGTGTGAAGAGGGTGAGACAGGTTGAGTGTAGGTGTCTTGAGGCTTTGTGGAAGTTCAGGCGTTGGTTGATGTATGCTGGTCCTTGGTCATGGAGGGATTTGTAGACGTGTGTTAACATCCTGATTTGGAATCTTTTCTGAATGGGGAGCCAGTGGAGGTTCCTGAGGTACAGGGTGAAATTGGTCCATTTGGGGAGGTCAACGATGATTTTGCAGCTGGGTTCTATATCGGTTGGAGTCTCTTCAGGAGTTGGGTGGGGAGTTCTGCGTGGATTGCGATGCCGTAGTCCGTCTGGCCGGGACTAGGGTTTGAGCGACGGCCTTCCTGGTGCAGACTGGGAGCCATTTGAAGTTCTTTCGAGTATGGGGAGGATGTGGAAGCAGGCAGAGGAGACTGCATTAATCTGACATTTCATGGTGAGTTTGCTGCTCAGGTAATGCCGAGGTTGTGGGCATGGTCTGTAGGTGTGGTTCAGAGAATGGACGACCAACAGTTGTCGCTCCACGGGGAGGTGTTTTTCCAAACAATTCAGCACTTAGGTCTTGTCTATTTTGAGCTTCAGGCAGATGGTCTTTATCCAGTTGACAACGCTCATAATACAATTGTGGAAGTTGGTCCTGGTGGTGATGGGGTCGTCTAAGAGCAAGAGGATGAGCTGGGTGTCTTCTGTGTAGGTTACAGTGTTAAGGGTGTGGGTTCTGACGATGTCAGCCAGAGGTGTCATGTACATGTTGACCAGGGTGGGACTGAGTGATGAGCCTTGTGGGACTCTGCGGATGATGCCCCTGGGTTCTAAAGCGAAGCGTGGTAAGCAAATCCTTTTGGTTACTCCTGTGAGAGAGGACCTGAACCATTTTAGGACGTCTCTCAGGATCTAATGTGGCAGAGTCTTTTGAGGAGGGTGTGGTGAAATACAGATCAGAGCCGCTGTCCCTCGGTGGTCAAGGAGGGACCTGATGATGTCTGTAGTGGCAATCAGGGCTGTCTTTGTGCTGTGGTCAGCGCAGAACCCAGATTAGGAGGTGTCCAGTAGATTTTTGCTCTCCGGGCCTTCGGTGTGTTAGCAATTAATGGCCTTCTCAAGGACTCCAGGGTGTTGTAGAGTTCCTGGAAGGGAAGACGGTGTTCTCAGTGGCTGAAAGGCAGGAGAACCCTTCGATGATTTAGAAGAGTGCTTTGCTGTGGTTGGAGCTGACTTCAGTGGGGTCCATCAAGGAGCATCTTTTTGTGTCTTCTAGACATTGAGGGTATATGTTGAGAGCTCACTTGAAGGTTGCTTAGCCTAGTCTGTGGGATCTTTCCTGGTGTGCCATCAATTTACTAGGCATTTGCAGTGATGAGGTGTAGCAGCCCCATGTTTGCTGCCTGCTAAGAGGCCTGGATTCTAGCCTAGGCTTCCCCACTTCATTAGGTTGAATGTACCTTTTTAAACTGCATCAGTCCAAACTGTCAGTTGACCCCTCTTCCACGGAAGGGGTTTAAGCTGAGACCGATATTAAACGCTGTATGGCATTAGACTCACACATTTCTTTACAGTTGAGTACTCTTGAGAATGGCTGTGCTACTTTTGACAGAGTCTGGGTTGGACACAAACCAGCATTCCCTCTTGCTTGGATGTGGGACAAAAATGGGATTGATCACATTGGTGCAGCACTGGTATCCCGTATCACATGCTGAGTTTCTCTTTGCACTGGACCTTACCTGTAAGGAGGAGCATCACAGGTGCCACCAGTAGCGGTCAGTGCAACCTCCAGGTGTCAGGGTTGGAATGCATTCTGAAGCCTTCATACCTTCTGTTCCAGTGGTGACTGCTGCTACCATATCTGACCTTTGACCCCCAGAAGCACTGCCAAAGGGAACAGGTCTAGCATTAAGCTGCTGATGTCTGCAAACACAGGCATGCACAAAGGAGCTCAGGCTGTTTGTGCTGAATCTTTGTGCAACCGGTGTATATCTGTGCTTGCTATGTAAACCTGTATGTGGCAATGTCAATGATATTTCTATAGCTCTTACTACCTGGATGGAGCCTTTTTTAGTGAACTCAGCGGCTGAAGGAAATAAAGACAGATGGTTGTAAATCCCTTTCTGTGGTCTGGATCAGCAGGAGGTTAGTGGCCAGTATTCGTAGCTGATGTTGTCATTTACCATTGATGTCCCAGGGATCAAGATACTATTTCATTTCAATTCACTAACTAAATGACTCCCTTGACTCTGTAAGGGAAAGACAGATATCTTTTAAGCAGACTAGGTGGTGGATTTAAAAGAAGGTGTCATGGGATGAAAAACCTAAATTCACTTAGAGACTCATGTCCCCCCAAAAAGGTGTTCTGATGACTCCATGTGCAAAAGGTGTCACCAGGACACAGAGTGACCATATGCAGGCAAAGTGTCTGATGAATGGTTCTGGAAAGTTGCCCATCATACAACCCATGTGGTCTTCTAACTTAAAGATTTAATCTTTTATTAACTTAAAATTTAAATATAAATATTTAAACTTGCATAGCACGTTCACCATGTGGTGGGGAGAACCGACCACGTATTTGATATAATACTTGCAACAATCGCTCACCAAGATCAGGAGCTCAATCTGTGCAGCTAGTCGTGAAAGGTCTCTCACACGTCACCAGTTCCTGCTGATCCACGTTTGTCTAAACCGAACCAGTTCTGTGACATCGTCTCAGCACATTGGACAGGGTTGGTTTATTCACACTTGTGACTTTAAGAATGTATTCTGTCTGCCTGAAGAGATGTGCTTATATTTGCATTTTTAGACATTTCAAGGAATGCTTAGAAACTGAATCAATTAGAGAGTTGCTTAAAACTCAACTGGGGGCTGATTACATATGGAAAATAGTGCCCTGGAGGTCTGGGAGGGGCAGATGCCAGGCCTTATATAGTGGGTGTCTGGAAGGCATGTGCAAGGAGAGACTGAAGAGGGGACATCTGCTGGTGAGTACTGTGCATAGATGCTAGCACTCATTTTTGCGAACTAACATAGTCTGAGAGAGGGTGTAGGTGTGCGGCTTCTATCGTCATTGTGTTGATGATGCCCTGTCACTCTGCCTTTACTGCGGCATAAACAAATCAGACACATCACATAAATGCATTTCACACACATCCACATAAGCCTAACTTGCATGTATGCTGACGTACATAAAACTCATGCAAACATACATGCAAATACATATCTGTAAACCCACACACGTCACATATGAATCAAGTTACACAGGTACATGAGTGTGCGCACACATGTACACACATGTATACACACTGACACATACACACAATCACAGATATTGGGAGAATGATTAAACCCCCGTTTTTACTCTATTTACTCCTGTCAGGTAGGCAAATAATAATATGTAGCATGTGCCAATGTATTTACTAATAAGTGATTGTATGCACAATTATGTATATTCTATGTACTTATCACTGAGCAGTGATGAAAATGGGCCAATCAATCCATTGCTTGTCTTAAGATCTTGTGAACACTTACAAACTGGTGAGTTTGTGGACATTCACAAATTACACCCATTCTCATCCTGGATGGGGTCAGAGAATTGCTCCAGCAAAGGGTTGGAGTAAATTCTTCTCCAGGGTGGGACAGACGATGGAATGTCACCAAACCCCTGTCAGGGACATTGAAACGTAGGGAACGGGATTTATCCAAGAAGAAAATGCTTTCCCCAAGGATATAAATTACACTTTTAACATGCATTGGTAAAGCTAATAGGTCTGGCTATAAAGTGCTAACAACTGCAAACAGCATTTGTAATGTCAGTGTTTGCTTGTGTTAGTGCATTAAAACCAGGTAGACATTGAGCCGCAGATATTACAACATTTACTTTGTTGTGCACAATGACATTAGTGCATGTTGTGATACACTTTCTGAAACTAAAAACCACTTGATACAAAGTAATACACTGAACAACACAACACACTTTGATTGTTAAATACTAAGTGGCATCCTCACAGATGACACAAGGTTACACTAACATACACTGCAACACCAATACATGATGTTAATAATAATAATGATGTTGCTGATGCTGCTGTGGATAAAAAGTTGGGAGAACAGAAGAAGTGAGAGAGGGGCCAGGGACCTCCACGTCTCACTCTTGGTGCAGGTAGAGAGAAGGACAGACCAATGCCTATGGGGAACAGGTGACTGGGAGGGTGGGACCTTTAATTGTGTGTGTGCGCATACAAGTGAACACGGAAGTTGGTGTATGCCCAGTTTTGTGACACTGAAGGGTCACACCAGGTAGGCGCATGGGCAGTTTTGTGACATTGAAGGGTCAAACCAGTGTCAATGGATGTGTGTGTGTTTGTGGTTGACTATAGGTGATTGTAAAGACTGTGACTGAGTGTGGAAAAGTGTGGGTGCGACAAGTGTGAGTTGTTTTCAAATGTTAGCATGTAATCCAACTCTGAGAGTGCATATGTGGGAATTAGGTGATTGTTTGATTTGTGAATTATGAGTATGAGTAACCGAATATGGCAATGAGTGCAAGTAGAAGTATAGTTGAGTGTGCACTGAGCGAGTGACTGTGAACGCCTTCATGAAGGTGTAAGTTAACCCTTCTGTGGATGAGTTCGTGAGAGACTCAGTGAATAAGATAGTTAGTGTCAGTGAAATAAATTCATGGTATCCAAGTGTGCATATGTGAAAGTGAGTTAGATGGTCATGTTTGGGCATAATGGAAGCACTCAATCAACTTTTTACCTCACTGGGCAAAGCTTTGATGTATCCCATAAAAAAGGTGCTACAGTGTGAAATGTAGTGAGAGAAGTGTTGAAGGTTAGGAGTACGAATTCAAGTTCTGCTTAGAGGCAGTGACGTAGCAAGGATCCTATGGGCCACAATGCAATGAACAATATTAGAGCCCCAGTCTCTGAGTTTTGTATTACAGCCATTAATTGAGGTGAGTTGAGACCTAGATCCACTGCACCTGCTGCACTACTGTGTAGTAATTCACTCAACAGGATTCAATTAAAGAGTGATTTATTGATCCAAAAGACTACACAGCTGATCATCTGCCAAGTACATCCATGTCCCCAGTCAGTTGAAACAGAGTTGAATCATAACATTCCAAATTCAACAAGATGCAATGACATCACAAACCCAATGACAGCTGTATCAGAGAATGGTAAATGTTACATGAAACTTAGAGCACAGAATATAACATACTGCTAGTACACCTCTGCTTAGAGGTGGGTGTGTGGTAAGGATTCACAAATTAGTCGAGCACTTCCTATGTTTCAGCACGATTCACACAGACTAAAGCGTAATGACCTTTTGTATTATTTTGAGTTATAGGACATACAGACAAGCAGGAAACGCAGATTCCCACTTCCGACAGAGAAAGAGAGCTACACCAAGGTAAATTTATTTCACACATGTTCCCGTTCCAAATCTTAATGAAACTGAGACACACCAAAACCTGTTTTAGTGCCATTCTAGTAGAAAAAGAAACTGACAAATGTATTGTTTTCATGTTTCCTTTGTGAGCCCAGTGCATGAATTGTTTTTGCTAGAAGACAGAATCAACAAGTATTAAAATAGCACTTTCATACATTTAACATGAAACATTTATTCCCTAGGCTTCCTCTTCCTCGTCCTATTCCTTTCGTACATGAGTAATATGCCACCTTTACTGCCCCTTGTTCACCCAATCCTAAGCCTTTGTACACCTCCCAACTCCAAGGAGCTCCTCCCACAAACCCCTCTCACTCAGCTGCACGTCCAGTGTCTTTTTTGTGCCATTCCTTTCACTTTCACTGGGGATGCTGGAGACCCCTTTTGCAGTAGACAGAGTGAGGGAGAACTCTTTCTTTTAAGGTAAGGAACTATATTTTTCTTTTTAGCTGGAGCAGGCTTTTAGTGTCTCTTCACTGTGACTGGGGACATGTGGCTTGTGAAAGGTTCTCCATTCCAATTTATTTCGATCCAATGTTATTGTAATTGCATTTATATAGTGCTTACTACTCCTGGCGAGGCGTTGAAGTGCTTTTTAACGAGTAGCCCTCTACTTTGGAACCCAAAAGGATTAGTGAGGTGCAGGGGCCCTTTTCTCTGCTCTTGGTAAGTGGTGCATTGCCCACTTGCTCTTTATGTGAATACGTGTGTGGTGTACCTGCCTTTGTTCCGTAGCCTCAGTCATTGCACCAGTCTGCTCTTGTATTAGCCACAGGCTGTAGCCCCCTCTTGTTCTATTAAACGCTGGCAGATAGGGCTCAAGCTGGTGCATAGAGCCGCTGTCTTTGCCCTCATGCAGGACTCACCTACTTCCATTCTCGGCCTCGAGGTAGAGAGGCTGGGAGGGGCTTTTAATTTATGGGCGGAGGATGTCTGGGTCACACTTTACATTTTATGTTTTGTTGCATAAATTAAATGTGATCTTATGTTGACTTCCTTGGAGCTCCCTTTAAAATAAAAAGGATGAGAGTTTCTTGAAAGAGGCACACAGTAGCCCATGTAGTCATGTTACTGCGTGCTATGGTTTAGGACCTCGGCACTATGTAAAGGGGATTGGATTTTGTCTGCTTGTTTTCCCTGCTGGAGTACATCAGCCAGCAGATATCTCCATGGTGTTGATCATAGGGGCAGAAGATGTAGGTCCCCTTTATTCTGTGAGAGGAAACTACAATCATGGTCAGGTCACTGACAGCTTTAACCACCAGCGGAACAAGTCCTCTCAGTTTGAGAACTGAACACTAAAGTGAATAAAAAAGACCCAATGATGATGCTTTTCACGTAGCCTATCAGGCAGAGAACCAAGATATAAAGCACTGCAGGTTTATTGTGAATGAGGGTTTTTACACAATGAGAACCCAAAACCCTGGAAATACACAGGGCATGTGATTCATTCTCCTTTGATATTAAGTATACCTGACGGAAGTGGAATGAATCTCAGCTTCTCCCTCCCTCTCTCGATTAAAAGAAAAAGGAAAGCCTGCTGAGGTCAGCAGACCAACATGTCTGTGAATGCTTTTTAATAAACTAATCTTTGTTTTTCTGTTGAAGTACAGCCTTTATTTCATTAAAGGCAAATAGGATGTTCTTCAAAAGTGAATCAATCAGGTTTGTAGCTGTTATCATTGGCTTGTCACAATAACCAAATGAGGCCTCCCGTACTGAGCATAAGATCTCCCACAAGGCAACCACCAGGGATACAGTCATCCATTTGTACCGTAGACAAAATTACAGTTGGCAAAGCAAAACTATCTCTCCTATGAGGACCTAGCAAGGATTCTGACAGTGCAAATCTACTATACCCACGGTGTGCACCAAAACGCATTCCTACTATAGTAATCTGTGATAATCCAGGTAACAAAATGTCTATCTGTAGGTTTTTATTCAGAGTAATAGAGATCCACCTTTAAATGCTATTGACTTTAACATATGCTTTTCACAATCAATATGTTAGGCCCACTAACTATTTTAATAAGCAATCAGACATATAGCCTTCGTCATTGGTTTATCAGCTCAAGACCTTTGTTCTGAGTGTAAACTTTCCAAAAAGCAACCATCTGGCATACAATCATAAAAATAGAATAGTATACAAAATTACAGTTGGCAAAGCAAAATCCTCTCTCTCCTAAAAATATCCGTTTCTCAATAAATATGGCAGGTCTAGTGCCTTTACATAATGTTTCGTAAGAAACAGATCAGGCCAATAGCCATGATCACTGGCTTGCACCATAATCAACTCCCCACTGCTTTGACACAAGCCAATAATTACAAAACAAGCAGTATTTTTAATGGGAGAACACACATTCAGCCCAATCGAGACCTGTACTCAGGGAAACTAACATGTTAGTGGAGGCTAAACTGCTCTCAATGTAAGACTCTGAAAGCCCTCTTTTGTTAATCCCATAAAACTAGGCGACAGTTACACTGTCATCCGACCTAAACATCTATGTACATTAGTGTATATCTGGGCTCTTAAAACTGAAATCTATGACTGCACTCCTCACACCTGTGCTGCCACTAGAGAAAACAAACACTGTAAATTATCTAGGTATCTAAGACACCTTAATGGCATTACAATGTCATATATGTGTTCCTGGCAGGCAGGAGGATAAATAGCATGTTTTTCTGGAAGCACACAACTTCTGCCCAATCAAAACATGTACTCCCAGCTAACAAGATGTGAGTGGAGCCAAAGCGACTCTTCTGTTAGGGCTTCTCCAGCTCTTTGTTTAGGTTGATCGCTTAATGTCTGATAATCTGTTGTGCTGTCAAGCTAGACCTAAAAGGGTCTCCTCTGCTACCTGGGGACCAACTGAAATGTCCAGTAGAGGAAGCAAAATGAAATAAAAGGGCTACCTCTGGAGTCGCTAAAGTCTACTGAAGGGAAAACATGAATTATAAAGCACAGTAGCTATGTTCCTTCTTTTAGAGGCAGCACACAGCTTCATCCAATCAAATCATGTACTCCTGGCTCCCAAGATGTGGGCAGAGACAAAACCCCTCTCTCCTGGTGGATCTCACACAATTGTCTGGCGATCATGAAAAGTTCAATTGGACAGCCGTGATCCCTATACGTCATGCTCAATTTTACCATGTGTATCGAAAAGTATTGTTGAATAGGATGCCTGGAAATCTTATGCTAAAACAGTTTTCTAGTACCAATAGTTGTCGATTCCAAAAAGCAGAAAATCTGTAACTGTTCTTATGAGTACAATTATGGCTGCAGATTTCCTAATTCTGATGAATTGAGACAATGTGTTGATGCATGTTGTATTTCTGAGATTGGCATGAAGTAAAATGGAGTCCATGAAAAGTTGCATTATAAGCACACATTCAATTTTGGGGCTGCGTAATACACAGACTCTGTGTAAGCACACATGGTTTCACTTTCACATTAACACATGCAAAGACCCTTGCATTGACACAAGCAAAGACCCACATACACAAGCACTACTCAGAAAAACAATACCACATAAACACATACAGCAAACTGGCTAAGAAATTCACAGGCCACAAAGGGCATAACAGGATTCAGACTTTGGGGGTGGAAGGCTAACACTTGAATTAGTGGATCCATCAACACGCCCATCTTCAGAATCCTTTTGAGACCAAGTCAAAATTACTTATGGGGCGTCTATTCTGGTACAACGTGAATGTCAAATAGAAAATTCTCAATCAAATACGGCAACTTACAGTAGTCTCAATGGAATAGATATTTTACCAAAGAAGTTTGGGAAGGTGAGAAACCTGAGAGTGGAAGATATTTACACTAGAGTAAATAGCTGCAAACTTCAATATTTTGTGGTCATGCCTTTGGAGGGTTACATGCATTCGATATCAAAAAAGCAAAAGAAATGAATCTGTAATGTAACTGCTGCTCATTTAAAGTTCTCCAATACATTTAGGTCGAGTTTGCAGTATGTATGTAAAAAGAAAATCAAAATAGTATTGATGAGATGTGGAGGAAAGTAGAAAAAGGGAAAAAAAAAATCTGCATTTACAAGTTTTCTAAGTTTTGAGAGATTGAGGAACAAAACAAGCATGAACTTCAGCCATCCTCTTATTTATATGTTGGTAAGAGAAATCAGGAAATGTAGACATATCTTCAAGACAACAGTTATAGTCCGGAACATCATTCCATGAAATATCAAATGTCCTCAATAAAATCTGAAAATAAAGAAAATGTAAATAATGAGCATATAATATCAAGTGGCTGCAATATCGTGACCACAATATTGAGAAGATAAGTGCATATGCTAAGTTTAGATTTACTATTCATAACTCCAAATCTATATCCCTTTACTATATAAATATCGAGAACTAAAATATTGATATTTTAGTCCTCGATATTTTGGTCACATATTCTATACTTGATTTCCTGGATCTAGTCTACACCCATGTTTACCATGCAACAAAGTGGGTGGTTTGGATCCCACTTTTACAGCTTAGAAAATGTTCTTTCTAGGATGTACTCCAGACAAGCCTTTCTGTAGAATGAGGCATCCCACAGCAGCGTGTTCTACATCCTGGGGCACCTACAACAGATGCACAAAGTGGTGTACTGTTTCTGCACCTCATGTCGCCTGCCAAGGTAAAGGATTAACCAGGGAAAGACAACTGGGTAGGCTTAACATAGAGACTTCCTCACCTTTAACCAGAGTCTTCAGTTGCACGCTTCACACCTGCAATCCACCAATTGCCAGTACTCAGAAGACTAATCAGCAACAGCATCTTGCTATCCAAAAGGCCTTCTTGGGATAACTAAAGGAGCACTGTCTCCACACCCCTCACTTCACTGTCCCAGTCTTCCCACTCCACCTGCAGGAATATAAGCTATCCACTTCGACTGTCTGGGAATACAGTTGTCACCTTCCATTTTGTGGAAGGACAGGTCAGGGGTATTCAAAAAGCATACCACTGACCTCCACTACTCTAGTTCACTCAAACACAAAATGCAGTTGCTACATTAGTGTCACACACCAACAAGCTGGGTGTTAGCGCAAATGCTTCTAATGTTTTTGTTAAATCTGTATCATCATACTCATAATTCCACTCGCTAAAAAAACAATCATGTGGGGGAGGGATGAATGAGAATACAGGAGAGAATAACAGGGGGACGATAACCAATGCGAAAGAGGGAAGAGATTGGTGAATAGTTAAGTTAGGAAAGTAATGAAAGAGTTAAGTTGAGAGAGATTCAAAATCATGACAGGAGAAGAAAAAGAAAGAGGGACAGAAGAGAGGGGAATGTTGGATGGTCCAGAAGGGATGGTGTAAAAAGACCTCTGTGAGATGTGAGATTGCATGTGGAACAATTCATAAATGTAAACTTAAACCTGAAGACCTGAAGTCTAGGTTTAGGCCTGAAGTATAAGGGCCATATGCAAAAAGGTCAACTTAGACTTCAGGTTTAAGATTGCCTTTGTGAATGGGCCCTTAGACTTCAAGTCTAAACTTAGACTTCAGGGCTAAACTTAAACCTCAGGGCTAAGTTTACCTTTGTGAATTGGGGCCAGGGTATCTTTCTGCCTTCAGAGTGACATTGTAGCTAATGTGGCTGTAAGGTGAAGGGAGACAGCCCTACCACTTTGAAGATACTGCTTCCCAAAACCACCAGTTATCAATAGTCTATGAAGTTCAACCAGGAGTGACTAGTTGCGAAAAAAAACTGAGAGGCGCAGCTTCCCCGAAACAATTAATGAAGATCTAGTGGGTCTATCGAGGTGCATCATAGGTGTAAGCAACATAAAGTAGTGTCTTTTTAAAACCACCAAGGTTATAGTTCTTATGAGGTTCATAGGGGCCAACCAGGAAGATGCAAAAGCACAACCCCCTAAGAGACACAGGTTTCAAGACCCACCAGCTAATAATCGTATATCAGGTCTACCTAGAAGCAGAGCAGCCCCCAGAAACTGATAGGCAAACAGATAATTGAGGGTTATAGACACAAATCAGACACAGTAGTATGTAGGAAAGTACATAGGAAAAAATGAATATCCAAGAAGTGGATTATGGGTTATCATCAGGTGAGTGTTCTTCAGGGTCAGAGACCCTGGTCAACTGCCAAAGAATGTATCTGTTTGCTTCCATCTCCCTAGTAAACAGTGGAGATTGTGCAAGTGTGAGTTTGAGAAGGTTAGGTGGAAGGCTCCAAAGTGCAGCTTAGTCACCTGGCCTCAGGGCAGGATTAATCTAACAGGCTGAAAAGTAGCACTGATCCTGGCTGAGAACCTTCAAACTGTGAAGTAAAAAAATGTTTTCCTTTTCGAATCCAATGTTTGCTAATTCATTCACACATATTATTAGTAACAACTACCAAGATCAGGTATTCACAAAATCACTCATTATAGTGGAACACTTAAATGCAAGGCAACGTCAATTTATAAAAAATCAATTAAATGGTTTATTTGATTCGCAAAGTTTCTTTAACCACAATCAGATCATAAAAAATGCATTAGATTTTTAATAAAACAAAACCACATTAAAAACAAGTTAAATTAAAAAATACTGAATGAGACAAAAACACAAATCAAGGAGATTTTGAAAAAAGACAGTCAATTTGTCATAAGCCAGTTAATTTGGAAACCTTATGGGCAACAATTGAATAGGGGTTAACTTCCTCATTTGACACAAGTATTGTATGCCCCTTCCAAATTTAACACAACGGAATTGCGTCGACGCGTTTCGGAGGCTATTCGAAGTTTGTGACCTCCTTCTTCAGGACTATTAGAAATGGAATCTCCTTATCCATGAACGATTGCCTAAGGCACAAATGAAAAACAATTTTTACTATCAATGTACATAGTGTTTTCTTTCCCTTTTTTTTAAAACAGGAATCTAAAAAATATATCATGTCTTACGTTTATGCGACAACTACAGTTTCTAACTATTCATTCTTTCATACAAACAAAAAATATACCCTCATGAATATATAACCATAATCATATTATCTAAATTCTCTGATTTTATAAAGCAACGTGGCCCGCATCAAAAGTGTTTCCATTTAGTCACTCCATCAATTAGTCATCATTCATACTTTAACTCCACACTAGTAGGAAGACTTAGTGATGAAATCTCTTTAAGTTTTTGAGAAACTCACCTGTGCGACCAGCGCACTAGGCTTGCTAATTGGTTTAACTGCGCTCCTGCGGGAATGGTTTTTTCAATTAAGCACTTCCCTGGGCTGTCAAAGGAATGATAAAACGCTTATTATATCTCGTTCAATGAGTTTCGAAAATACTCCATCTTTTCTTTAACTGTAGATATGAAGCTCCCAAATGGAGCTTCAAAATGGAGGGTTCTAACTTTGACTACCCTCTCCATTTGCCTACACAGTTAGTATAAAAATTCTTAAAGATACCTTTCAAGGTTCTTCGTGGGTGTGGGCAAAGGACATCTTGTTTACTTTCCTCACTGCGTGCTTCTTTGTAGGTCACTTTGTTCCTACAAACGAGGGAACTTCATTTAGTTTCGCTAGGGTTGTATGTGGAAAAAAGCCTATTGGCTGATCGAAGTGATGTACCCAATATTGATTGCATCTATTCTGTATTTGTATAATAAATATGATTTATAGCTCACCTTATGTTAAACAATTCTGAGCTGTTAGGGATTCTTTTACTGCTCCGGGTACAATTAATTCGTGGCTGTATATAGAAACGAGTATGAGAAAAAAATATACACACGTGTGTCTTAAATTTCACGCTTTTAGCAATAATTGACCTAAACTGTTTTTTAACCAAACGAAAGAACATAGTCAAGAATATATATACTTAGTAGCGTGGTAACAGCCCTACTAATGGAAGTCTGAACACAAATCTCAATTAGGTGATTAGCGTTTTTTTGGATGTAACGTGCCGGCCAGATATTTCGTTATAAATCCACGAAGTAATTTTAAAACGTGAGTTAGTTGAACTAATGGCAGCGTATCTATAGTGCCTAATTGTTAGAGTGGATAATTTCGGCGTATAATCCCCCGATCAGTTTCAAACGTACCTGTTGAAGTCCGACGATCTACGTTCCCGGGCAGCTACTTCCGCGTCTTCCGATCGCGGCCAACATCAATAACGGACTATGCGGCTGGGACTGCCTATTTATTCAACGTCAGAGATAGACGTCATAATAGGGTGCCGGCGAACAGAACTCGGCTAGTTCTTTTTTTAATTTTTTGTTTAGTATAGATCTTTATCAAAAGCCTTATTAGACTATGCTGGACAACAGCGCGTTCTCGCTGGATATCTTGTTCTATTTGTTTTATAAATTACCTATTCGTTTTAGCTATAATACTTATCGAATCTGTCACTAAAACACAGCTATATACTCGAAAGCTTCACGTTGTGATGTATAAATACCTCCTGATTTTAAAGTCTCTGGTAAGGTTGAATATAATAAGGACAAAGACATAATTATGTATATGCATATCCAGAACAGTGGGTCAAGAGACAATATGAATCCCACAATGTATAGTCAAATTAAGACCTTAGTATAATTCAGAAGAGTCAAAGAAGAATATTTTATTTAAACGGGCTATCATCCACATTTTAAATTGATTCTCAAAGAGAGGTCTATTGTTTAGTCCGAATTTATCCCAAAGGACAGATATCGAGTGCATAATCCTCCAGATTTAAGTCTGTCAATTCATCGCGACAGTGCCAAGTTTTCACGGCATAATCATTCGTATTTTCTGAAGAAAGTGATTGGTAAATTTGTTTCAGTTATTATATGTTCTCTTTAAATCACTGACCTTGCTATTAACTAATAAATTGTAACTCACAGATCTAGTCTGTTGATCATTTAGTTACGTTACTATTTTCATCCAATCCTCCTTAGTATTGAGGCCTTTATTGACTGTATCTAAAGCGGAAATGTACCATTGTTCTCTATTTTTACGTTTTGTTTCAATATTGCCGCCTCTTTTTGGGCAGCTGATCTTTTCAATAATGTACCATGAGAAGTCCGTATGTTTGTGTTTGTATTTAGTAAAATGCTCAACCATGGGAGCATTATTTTTATTAGTCTTGAGTGCGGATCTGTGTTCTAACAGGCGTGTTCTGAGTTCCCTGCCTGTTTCCCCCACATATGCTAGCCCGCAAGGACATAGGAGGAGGTAAACTAGGTTGCTGCTCCTGCAGTTATTAAGCGTTTTGGCAGTCATAGTGTAGTTATTGTAGGTGAAGGTTTTGGTTACAATACAGTTGTCGCAAATTGAACAGCTGCTACATTTGTAATTTCCTATTGCTTTGTTCCCTGTGAGTGTAATTTGGTTGTTGTCATTGGTTTCTCTATATGTGTGAACCAAATTGTGTCTGATGTTCTCATTACGTCGGAAGGCAAAGATTGGTTTCGGGATTTTATCCAGTTTTCCGTCGTTCAAAATGTGCCAATTTGAATAAATTACATTCTTCAGTCTATTACTGATATTTGAAAACTGGCTTACAAATACCAGTTTGGGGTCAGCTGTTGTTTGACTTACGGAGACTTCCGGTTCTGGGTGTATCATACATTCCCTATTGTAAAATCGTGCTCTTTTACAGGAGTTTTTAATTAACTTTTTGGGGTATCCTCTATTTATCAATTTTTCAGTTAGGTTCCCTGCATGTTTAAGAAAGTCCTGCACATTGGAACAGTTTCTCCTGAGGCGGAGAAACTGTCCAAAGGGGATATTATCCCGCTGCGATTTGGGGTGATAGCTATTATAATGTAGGAGTGTGTTTTTGTCTGTGGGTTTGACATAAAGCTCTACTCCCAAAGCTCCTTCCATATTTTTAATGGAAATGTCCAAGAAGTTCACTACATTTTTGTCAAAGGCTGCTGTGAACTTGAGGTTCTCATCTCCCAAGTTGAGCCATTCAAGAAATTCTTCTAGAGTTTCAACCGTACCTTCCCAGATGAAGAAGATGTCATCAATGAAGCGGCGCCACAACTTGACATTCTCAAAGAAGGGCGCCGCCTCATTGAACACATGTCTATCCTCGAAATGGGCCACATAGAGGCATGCCAGGCTCGGCGCACAGGTTGCGCCCATGCTCGTACCTTTGCACTGAAGGAAAAGATCATTTTTAAACAAAAACATGTTGTTTTTTAAGACTAGCGTAATGCATTGCTTGATGAAATCTTTATTGGCACCTCTCAGATCTGCGTTGTCGAGGATGTCACCAATAACCTCAATGGTGTTGTCTTGAGGTATATTGGTGTACAGAGCCTCTATGTCTAAGGTCACTAATATCTGTTCATTTTCATTGTAAGGCATGCCTTCTATCATAGAGATGATGTGCGCCGAATCGCGAACATACGATTTTTGTTTGCATACCAAAGGTTTCAAAAAGGTGTCTGCGTATTGGCTTAAGGGTTCCAATAAGGAGCCAATGCAACTGACTATGGGTCTCATCGGAGGGTTTTTTAAACTTTTGTGTATTTTTGGTAGGCCGTATATGGCAGGTGTTCTAGCATTTTTATTAATTAAAAACTTGTGTTCAGCCTGACAAATCCAACCCTCCTCTAGGGCTGTGTTGACAAGATTAGTGACTTGTAAATTCAAGGCATTAAGTTTAGAGAAAGATGATTTTTGGTAGTGTTCTTGGATTTCTAACAATTGTAGCATCCTTCTGTCATAGTCGTCTGTATCAAAGACGACTACCCCTCCACCCTTATCAGCGGGCTTGATGGTGAGCTGAAGGTTGTTTTTTAAACTGATCATGGCTTTCCTTAGTTCTTTACTCATATTGTTTTTGTCAGGGTGGGAATCATTCATGATTTGTTTGACTTTGGATTCTACAGTTTTTTCGAAGGCTTCTATATTTTTGCCTACTTGTGTAATTGTGGGGGTAAAAGTAGATTTTTCCCGAAGACCGGAAATATTAGTGGGGCGATTGTATTCTGTATTTTCGAAAAACTCTCTCAGTCTGAGTTTGCGAAAAAACGCCTTGAGATCTTTTTCTATATTAAATTTATTGACATTTGCAGTAGGAGCAAAGGTAAAACCTCTTTCTAAAACTTCTATTTCTAACTTGGTGAGGTTATAACTGGAGAGGTTAATTATGGGAAATTTTGAACTTTTGGGACCCTCTAATGGCGATATCTTTGGCTCCTCGTGTTGGGGTAATCTTGAGGGGCCTGGTTGTGATAAGTTGTTCTCTGATCTCCCTGATGTTGTTGATGCTGGTTTCTCTGATATTGTCCTCTGTATTGATATGGGTTTCGATCTATCCTGCCACCTCTCTTTTGGCGGATTTCTAAAAAAGAGTGACCTCTGTTTGGTCCCTCTGTTTGTCCCATATTGTCATTGG
The DNA here is from genome assembly GCF_964204655.1 of Triturus cristatus. Taxonomy (NCBI): domain Eukaryota; kingdom Metazoa; phylum Chordata; class Amphibia; order Caudata; family Salamandridae; genus Triturus; species Triturus cristatus. Next base: position 1,710,021,034 of record NC_140590.1, read on the forward strand.
TATTAGAATTGTCTTCTTCACCACTTGAGCCTGAGGTGTCAGAGAAAGTAACACCTTTATTGGGTCCTCTTTTATAGATCGGTCTTGGTTCAAAGTTCCTCTCTTCCCTTGGTTGTTGGAAGTAATCTTTCTTGGTGTATGGATAAACCATCTCTAGACTGAATTTGTTAATGTCTTTTCTCAACTTTATAGTTTTTTTATTTATGAGATATTCTCTGTATTTATCAATGTCTAAATTTAAATCCTCCAAACGTTTTTTTGCATCTTCTAGTCCTGACATTTCTAAGAGCGCTATTTCAAGTTTTTCTATTTCTTGTTTTTCAAAACCAAATTACACATAGATATTGGCAGTGTGACATAGTTCTCGATCACAGTACAAGTTAGACACTGGTTTTATGCTCAAATTACTAGAGGACTAGAAATGTGGATGGTAACACAACCTGGGCTACCATCTTTGACAATTGTCACATGTTTAAAGTAGGTTTAGTAATTCAGCAAACTTGGTCTATTTGTGTAAATAATAAAGTGTATGGATGAAAACACTGTAAGAACATTCAGTTATATGTGAGCTAACACTCAATTGAAAGCTTGGACAAATTATTTGACAGTGCACAGTAGGTCTTTTCCCAAACAAAAGTGGAAGCAATTTTGGCATGTAATTAATGTTAGTAAATGAATACTTTCTGGTGTTGCACATCTGCATTTGATGATTTGGGTTTAACTACTGTTAAATTTCAGGAGTTTGCTTTCGAGAATTTTCCAGTGATCTTGTCCAATCCTGTCACTTCCTGATACCATTATTCTTTATGGGCTCTTTGTAATCTACACTTTTAACAAACCCTGAATCAACTGGTTTAACTGAAAAAACTTTATGTGTGAGTGTTTTAAATCATTAGGAAATTAATCTCTTAGTCCGAAAATACATTTTCTGCACAAAGGCATCAAAATATATGCCAGCATACTGCTCCGGGAATTATTGCTATGATCCTGTGTGAAAAGGCTTACTACCCTTCTATCAAAAAGGCGTTCATGAAAGAGGGTCTATGGTGGACAACATACTTGTCCTCCCATACCTTGCCCATGAAGCAGCAACACATAATTCAACGCTGCTGTTTGTTTGTTTGTTTCATCAACTACTCAGCAGAATTCGAAAGAGTTGCCCAGAACATCTTTGGTAGGGGTTATTGGGTTGGAACATTTATACAAATTGCTATGAGCAATCAGGTCCTTATAAGGCAAGACCTGAGTACGAGTTAAACTCATGGGGCAGATGGCCAATGCCAAGAATGACACTGACCGAGGTCTGAAACAGAGCTATGTGCTGGAGCCAATGCTATTCAATCTTTATACTGCGGATCTAGACCCAGCCTTAGTAGGAGCCAATCTAGTCACTCCTAAAATTGGACACTGGAGAATTCCACTCATACAGTATGCCGGTGATCTAGTACTGTTCGACCATGCAAAATCTGGTTTGCAAAAAGCACTCAATGCACTGAACATATACAATTTCAGGAATGAGCTTGTGGCTAATGGGAGCTAAATAAAAGTAGAACGTTTCTGGAGATGTCCTAAGAAGAGGCTTACCAGTTGCGGCTCTAAGTTTGGACTGTGTTCAACATTATATCTATTTAGGAGCATGGCTATGTGAAACTGGGAGGCCGGCTTTGCAGCTAAACAAAATGATAAGCAAAGTAATAATGGCAACATATGCCTTGTGAATATGAAACCTGATATTTGACATCCCCACAACTACAGCCATTGGTAGGGTGGTTCGTGCCAAACTTCTCCCCGCCCTCAACTCTGCTCAGGAAGCATTTCCCCGCATGATGGGCACTGCCCTAGAAAAGATCCAGTGCACAGCCTACAAGAAGTTATTCCACTTCCCATCTCACACAAGGAATACCTTGATAGGCTTGGACATCAAAACCTGGAAAGCTGGGCAATTCTTGCAACATTCTATATTCAGGCAACGGCTGCCCCCAACAACACCATGAAGGCCCTAATAGAAACAATTTTTACATCTACAAACAAGCCCAGGTCCAATAATCTGGTGGTATCTAAAGAATATGTACAACTTGCAGGCAAGAACTGGGACAATAATTTGATTAATTATACTTGCATTAAAACCGCAATAAAAGACAATTGTTCAATTGTTCATTAGAAGTAGACATGGAAGCTCTTCATGACTGGGCTCCTCATGAGTCAATAATGGAACCACAACTGCCCAAGTCAGCCAAGTACCATCTCCATCAAGCAGTAGAAAAGCACATTTTCAAATATATTCTATTGGCCAGATTAGTCCTGCTTCCAATCAGAGAATTGAACCAAACTTGGAAATAACTTGATAATATCAACAGTTGTAGACAATGTAACTGGAGAAGAGAATCCTTGGCACACATAATTCTCTGCTGTCCGACATTGCAACATCCCCGATGGCTCCTACCGAGGCCTTCTTACAGCATTGTATTCCGTCAGCCAAAGAGTCCGTCCCTCTTTTGTACACCCTGCAGTCAGTGGCAGACAAGGCCAAGTTTGGGGAAATTTGTAAAACAAGCCCGAAACTTATTAAAGAACATGAGTAGTCTACAGCCTTCACAACTTGCGATTCATCTCCGACTGTGGGTAACGTGAAATGGGCTTTACATTGAAGTAACAAACTTTGACTAACCCTGTCACTGGGTTTCCAGAAACTGCTGAACTTTGTATCTGAATGATATAGACCTCAATTTGCTACATTCAACTGGTACTTTATCCGCTTTGGTCCCCTATCAGCCATCATGACCAGCCTGATCTGGAGATGTCTTAGCCCACAAGAATACTTATGTGGCTGGCCGCACTTTGCCAGCAACTCTCTCCGAGGCACATAGCATCTTAACTATAAGGCCAGTTGTTGCAACAGATCTTGATAAATTCTGCTGCCACGGCCCACAAATTGTAGAACTTTAGTGCCTTCAGTATAGACCTGTCGCCACGTAATTGCCATTTTATCAAAAGTACCTTTTCATGCACTGCACTTTGCACGTTGGCTCTATGGGTGGTGTTATCATGCCCAGTAAGATCTTTAGCCGTACTCTCCCAGGCATGTGTAGCCTCTGTATATGACTCCTCATTAAGCCATCTGCACTTTACGAAATGAACTTTTTTAGACACTACACTTTTCATTTTTGGGTTGTGTCATTATGCCCAGTATGACCTTGAGTCGTACTCTCCTAGGCACATCAGCACCTTATTTATAAGGCCTTGAAAATTGTAGACCCAGGGTCATTTCCATATGTAACATTTTATTATATTTTCTGCAATTAAAAATCAAATACAGAAAAACAAATTCCTTCAGGCAGTGTACTTTGAACTTTAGCTTTATGGGTTGTGTCATTATGCCCAGCAAGATCCTGAGCCATCTGTGCCCTATAAAACACAAACCTTGTGCAGTTTCTGCATATGATTCTTCATTATGTAATCTGCACTTCATCTCTAGGCTCGGTATTTTGCACCTTAGCCCTATACTTCAGCTGGACACTACCTGTCAGTACACTTTACACGTTAACGTCCCGAGTCCTGTGGAATTTAGAATTACTACCATCCACACCATCATGACATGCTACATGTACGTCCTTAGTATGCACTCTCATTCTTTAATGATTTTAAGGAAAAAGGGGAAGCTGTTGTGATCCGAAATTTTTAATAAACTGCATTAAAGTTTTGTTTTATTCATATAGTGCTGTAAAATATGTTCTCATATAAGAAAGTTATTTTAGGAGGGTTTATTGCTCTGTTCTATCACACTGATATTTGTAGTTTATGTAACTCGTAATTAGTTTAAGTAATCTTATAATAATCTGAACATTGGCATCAAAAAATATACCTTCTTTCCTTTTAAGAGAGGAGCCTGTGCTGTGAGTTTTCACACAATCACTTATGATGTTTCTCCACTGACCAGCTGTTGTTTTGTATCACAGGATCAGCTACAGAAAACACATTGAAAACTTCATAGCTGATCACCATGAACACCATCACTGTCTATGAACATCCCAAGTTCCAGGGGCTCAGTAGGACCTATAAGGCAGATGTTGTGAGTCTGGTAACAGAGAGCTTCGGAGACTGCATCTCATCTGTGAAGGTGGTGGGGCAGCCATGGATAATGTACGAGCATCCGAACTATCAAGGATGGTTCATTGTCCTAGAGGAGGGAGAACATCCGGCGCTTGAAATGAATGACAAGGCATCTTCTCTGAAGATGATCACTGACGACCTGACCAATCCAAAGATCACAGTCTATGAGCATCCCAATGCCTCTGGTAGTCAATCAGTTATGACTCAAGAGACCAATCTATCGTTTGGAAACATGAATGATAAGATATCCTCCCACAAAGTCCAGAGTGGAGCATGGCTTCTGTACGAGAATCCAAATAGAGGGGGGAGGTATATTTTAGCCAGGGCTGGTGAATATCTGGCAAACTACTGTGATGTTGGTTTAAACGATCAAGTATCCCATGTGTATCCGCTGCGCCGTGGGAAACCCTCTGTCACCGCCACACTTCTATGGGACAAGAAAAAGACAGAGAGTGAAAAGAACATCCAGGCAGATCAGTATTTTTACGTCAACAACACAGACAGTGAGCAAGAGTTCACTGCTGCTTCTTGCAAAGAGTATGAAAAATACGTCTCCCACAGCTTTGAATTCAGCAATGAGTCTTCAGTCAAGGTGGGTGCCTCATTTAGCTTGCAAGGAGTGGTCAATATTGATGCAGAGGCATCCACCACCTTCTCAGTAAAGAAAGATGAGGTTCAGGCATTCACCACGAGGAAGAAGGCAGAGTTAAGTGTGCCGATGAAGGTACCACCACGCACAAAAATAACAGTCAGTTTCATGAGCAAGGAGGTGACCATCTCAGTTCCAGTGGAGCTGAAAATTTTCCAGGGGAGTAAGACGGTGACTGAATATGGCACATACCACTGTGAGTCTGGCACAGATATCTACATTGATGTGCAATCTGACACCATTAGTAAAGTGTAGTATCAGTCACACTTTCTTCTTGTTATGGGCTACGCCTAAACATTGATATGCTATTCTTTGATTGATTGGGCTTTTTTTGAATAAGGGTATATATATATATACCCTAAGCATCTCTGCTTAAAAGATCTCTGTCTGAAAACTTGTGCAAATCAAACTAATTCATACCCTAGAACCTAATTGTCAGAGCTGCACATGTGTTGTTCTGCTGTCCGCAGTACAGGAGCCAAATCCATACTCTGACTGTGTGTTACTGTTTTCTGGAGTCAAACTTCTGTCCCATAGGTTTTAGTTGATGTGCATTATGATAGATCACTGGTGCCTTGCTCAATGTTTTTGAATAAGCCAAATACTGTAAGCAAGAGCATAAGTCTCTGGGCGGGTAGGACCATCTCTAGGGTTTTCATCATCAGCAGGGCACACTTGCAGAATTTGCGCCGAATTCACAAAGAAGGGCCTAAAGCTGTGCTTGAAGATTTACACCTACATTCAAGTGTAGAATTACAACTTTCTGGAATGCCCACACTTTTCCAGGAATATGCATGGTCCAGTTGTAGGTTTTCCATTCTTAGGAAGGTCATGTGACATTCGCGGAAAGATCCCAATCCTCTGCAGAGTTACTTACCCATAGCGGAGAACTCCACAATGAGGGAATAGAAGCCCCTGTGCAAATGCACATTATTTTCTCCTTGGAAATCGTACTGGTCCTACAATCCCAGCAAAGTTCTAGCTGCTAATTCCCCATCTCACGTGGCTGATCTACAGCTCTTTCGAGGCAAGAAAGAGGAAGAAGAAGAACTTGTGAATGCCCACAAACATCACTAACCATGCCTTGTAATGCCCACTTCCCACCTTGAGTGGAATACATAGCTGCGGAGCACGCCAATAGGCTAATGCCTGCCTAGAATCACATTACGATTTCCTGGCAGGTGCAACTGAACTACTTTAACATGTGTCAATATTCATCCAATCAAATGAAGCAGGGGCATAGCAAGGTCACCGTAGGGTCCTAATGCAAGCATCAAACATGGGCCCCCTTTATGGAAAAAAAACCCTGATATTTCTGGTGCAGATAACCCTCCTGCATTCTAGCCCCAGGTGCCATTGCACCTCCTGTACCGTTGGTAGCTACATTCCAGAATGGATAAACATTCAAGCGCAGCTGTACTGGATTGCTGGACTTTAGATTGTTTGTCATTTTTTGCTCATTATATTACATTTTAGTTGGTATAAGTAAAATATTTCTGTACTGCTTTTAAATCTAAACAAATAACCCCCCATGAAATGAAATAAACAAAGTAAATTATTTTGCATGTGTCTGAATTAAGGATTACTTTTGTTTTTGTTTTTTTCTCCAATATGGGAAACAAGCCAATGACCAATGTTTTCATTTCCTGTATGATTATATCTGTTTCTGCTTGAGAACGAATACATCTACATTTTCAACAGTTCAAGAGTGCATTTGTGTGATCATTATTTTACATTGGAAAACTTTATTGTCACCATCACAGACTGATATATTGGATGTTTACCAAAGAGCCAGGGGTACTAAAATTGATGTCAGTTACTTTGACCTCTCTCTCCCAATGATATTGGCGGAAATTACCACATGACCAATTAACTTTGATGGCATCACAGGAAAATGCTCTATCTAACCTTTGGGCTTGATGATAATACAGGAAGTGACACCACTCTACATTAACCTCTTGAGTGCCCATGACGAGATGGTCTCGTCATGGGCCGCGGTTGCGCTGTGCCCATGATGAGACTATCTCGTCATGAACCCCGCCCGCTAATGAAAGGGCCGGCACAGGGCGGGGAAAGGGCGGGGCACTCAAGGGGTTAACAAAACGTACAATAAAAAAAAGTATAACAAGGTAACAATAACTATACCAATAGAGATAAAACTCTACACATTCTATAAGCCATATATTAACTATGGTCCCACCATGTTACGCGAAAGGTACAAAGATGATGGACTAAGGGCAAACGAATCATTGTCTAGCAGTACTGTACTACTTATTCCCAAGTACACCCTCTAATGCTCCATCTCACTTCAATCCTCATATTCCCAGACTTTGCCTCACCTGCCCAGTTATAAAGCCAGAGGAGCATTTGTGTTGGATCTGCCCTCTCTCCGAACCAGTCTGGACACTGACTACATGGGTGCAGCTCCTGGGTATAAATGTATCTGCCACAACGTGCGGCTGCCCAGCTCACACCAGGTGCCAGATCCTCTGCATCTTCTTGTAACTACCACTGGGTGACAGGAAACCACAGTGTCTAGTCTAGTAGCAGCAGGTTTAATTTAGTGATTGAATTGTTATGTTTTAATACAAACTAAGCCAGCTTGTCCAGGTGTTTATAATGGCGTGGGTTTACATTCACAAAATCTGTTTGGAATGTACAGTGCACCTTCCACTATCTGAACTGCTTCCTGTGGATTGTTTAATCACATTAGCCCATGTGATTGAGATGATGAGCCTTTACCCTAGGAGCTACTACTGTGAATAGAAGCATTGTAAATTTGTATGAATTAAAGCTTTGTACAGTTGTAGAACAAAATATTGCCTACTGAAACATTGAGCTACCAAAATATCTTGACAAATTATAACAAAAGTACACACAGAAAAATATATAAAAACAAAAACAATTAATTTGATGGCAACAAAATGGCCATCATGCAGTAGAATAGAATAAAAGAAGCTCTGGCAGAAATATTACAGATCAAAATAATTATTTGTTGAGATATCTATCACGGGATTCTTGGAATTAAAAATTGTATAATAAGGTATATGTGCTCAGTCTTCAATGATCACTCATTGGGGTAACAAAGTGAAAAAAGAAGGGTAAGCATGGCACACACAAAGAGCAGTGTTGGTCGATAATCATCATTTCTTATGACATTTGCACCTATAGTCAACAGCGCTTCAAAACCACAAGCAATGGTGAATCAGCATCAAGACCACAGTATGGAAGGAGTCAGAGGCACCTAGAACACCCGAGGAAATCAATAAAGGGAGAAAAATTGGGGCCAATGACTCAATAGAAAATAGAGTGCAGCCGGGTAGTCATCATTAAATGTAGGTATCATCCTAACACAAGGGCAAGTGACCTAAAGCTTCTTATAAATTCACACGCAAAAAACATTAAACAAGAGCCTGATAGATGTGTTTCAATTATTATAAAAAGTTCCAACAGCAAAAGGGAAAAACACGACACACTGGTTGAAGAAAGGGTGATGCACCAGGATTTACTCACCGCTGTCAAAGCCCAGTTTGTTGGGGAAGTCTAGAAATAAGGGAACATGTTAAATATAATTCCCAGCAAAACATAAGAAGGAGTACATCTAAAGGTGCTAAAGGAAAAAGAACTTACCCAAACAACTGATGCAGCAGTTCGCTCAAAGTCTGGACCACAACGGTTACACTTTTCACCCATGACCAGAGGTCTCAAGACCATCATCAGTTGTGAAAGTCTTTAACACCTTCCTCTATAGCTTCCTTCCATTTGTGGATCCCAATAGACATATTAGTGATATAGGTACAACGCTTTTCCCAATTGTAGCACAAATTCCACACTTTGGGCCTGATTACGAGTTGCTCGTAATGCTTTGACCCATGCATTAAACCCTGCTTACACGTTGGTCGGAATTATGAGTTTGAAGGTATTTAACACATCCAATATTTATGCCTCATGAATTGTTACATTTCAGCAGGCGAAACCTGCTAAACTTTAAAAGGGGAAAACATACGGTAATTACTGTATCATGCAGATTTTGGTGCGTTAAACACCAAAATCATCATGTTATTCCCTATAAATTCATAATAGCTGTTATGTATCGCACCCAACAATTGAAGCATACTGAGTTATTGTTATGTATTGGGGCAGTAAATGAAATATATTCTATTAATCAGGATCTGTGTAGCTTAAATATAACACAGAGTCATTCTGGTAGATAACAGTTTGTTGATTCTCTGTTGCTATAAGCTCAAGTCAGATTGGCCCCTTCATCCAGTACTTTAGTAACTCGACAATTCTTGTGGGTGGATTAACGTATTCCACAAATTCAGATAAGGATAGCATTGAATTGTGAGGAGGGCATCTAGCAAGTAATCTGATAGTCGGTGCATCTTATCTAGGTTAGCAGGATCCAGAACTTGGTTAGCTATACAAAAACCTGATGACCTCAAATCTAGTGTGCTCGTGTTTGATCAGAGACAACCTTTGGGTGAGGTGCATGCCAAACAGAAAAACAGTTTGTGGTAACTCGACTTGGAAAAAGACTGGAAAAGTGAGGGCACATTGTTTAGGAACAGTAATGTTGCAGTCACTGTGTTACCCATGAAGATCCTGCCACGTCCTTCTTCATGAACCACTCCATTGACAGCTATGTCTAGAGTTCAGGGTGCAGCATTTTTGATTAGGCAAGGGCACAGTCATCAAGGGTAACATGAGTTTTATGGTTATCATGTTCAGGGATAAAGTGCAATGCAAGTGTAAAATTTCACGTTTTGCCTCCATTTCAAATAATATCATAATAATAGGTGTCCACCCCCAATGCAATCGGCAGGCTTGTGCAGGTATCACCAGCCTCAACAGAGATTCAGGTCCTGCATGTCTTGATCTAAGTCTTGCAGGTGAGTATGTTCTTTATATTTAGAGTGCTCTTTCTGTAACTGGGTAGTGGGCTCTGCACAGTTACTTTCTTGAAGCCCATGGCCGTCACCCACCAGATACAGCCACCCAATGAGCCAACCAAACAAGTGGCTACCAGCATGCCTGACTTGTGTCATAAATACAGAATGGTACTGCCCTAGTTATTCAAGATAACACTGTGGGAAACTGTGGGAAACTGTGGTTGATTGCTAGGGAGTTATCCGACAGACTGCTGCTGGTGTTTTACTTTGCATGTGAGAATGTTTTACTTAGAAGAATGAGGAACATATTTGAGAGCACAGACAATATGTCCTCATTTTAGCTTGCTGGGGAATTAACCATAATTTCTATGACAAAATGAACCCTCTCATTCTTTTCATTTCTAAAGGAAATGCTTTAGGTTTTACAACCTTGTTCTGGATGGGTTCTGGTGGGACACAGATTTGTCATAATCAGAGATTGTTAGCAAAATGGTTGCTCATTTGAACACTGACAAAGCTGTAGTAGAACACTGGGGAGTTGAGAGAACAAACCACTGTACCCAAAGGCAAACCACTCCAAAATGTACCTTAATCCGATCTCCCATATTAATCTGAATCAGAGAGGGTGTTTAAACTCAAATCCATGATGCAATGTGTCCAAGCATTAAGACACCTCCTAAATCATCAGAATCAATAAAATGCAATTGCATAAAAAATGTCAATTTAAGAATAATTTGCGCTCACTCAGTAACTGATTTCTAGACAAATGAAAAGTTAAAAATTAGAAAATAAGCAATACTATTTAATGTCATAAAGACTCTCAAAGGCAAAGTTATATAGAGTATGTAAAAATCCAAAAATATTCTAAGTCCCAATGTACCACAAAATAAAAAAAGGCCATCATCCAAAAGTCGTCTGGCTCAACCCAAATTCAGTTGTTTTTTTTGTACAATTCTTGCATTATAAATAAGAAATTTTGAAGAATTTTGAAGAATCATAGTGGCGTGAGCAAATGTATAATTTCTTCCCCAAATCAGCTGAGCATATGAAATATTGCCGTTACCTTAACACCTAAGCATTGTCTCATTTTCTTGAATAATTATTAAGCACCCTCTATGCTAATACAATCCAGAGATGTCCGCACAAAAAAGTTACATTTACAATGTCACACTGCTTGAATGAATATATTTCATTGACGCATCAGAAGACATCATAATGTTTCCAGTTACATCTGAGTTAGAAAAGTTCACTAAGAATAGACAAATACCAGCAGTGAAAAATATTCCAATGTATGCTGGCTTAACTGTCTTTTGCAGAGCTTGTGGGGAATGGATGAGCATGAGGGGAAAGCACTAACTGAGTGACAGACATGGCTTGCATCCTAATTAAAATGACGTTTTGCACAAACCTAACTAAAACACATCATAATTTACACTTCTACACATCATAGGAAATCCATTAAAAAATCAATGATATGAAATCCATCTGCGTATGTGAAATTGTGCGTGTAAATGCACATTGCACATTGTTAATGATGCTCAAAAATATAAATCCATAACATTTTTTGCAGAGTTAACTGACATATTGCTGCTAGTGTTGAACGTACATGTTTCAGTCTGCATGTCAGAATGTTTTACTGACAAGAATGGGAAAGATATTAGAGAACTCATTGAAAACATGTCCCCATTTTAGCCTTTTAGTGCTTGAACCATAATTTCTACAAACAAAAACAAAGCCCCTCATTTTGTTTATTTCTAAAAGAAATGCTTGATTTTTTTAGAGCTTTGATTCCATGAAGAGGGCAATAGGTGTGCCACAGTGTTTGCATAAATGCAGAATCTTGGCACTCGAGTTGTTTATTGTTAAAGCTGCAGTAGGACACAAGTGACAGACCCCTTCTGGTGTTGGAGGTACATGTTTTACTGAGAATATCAGTCTTTATTTCCACAATAAAAAGGAACATAGCGCAAACATATAGAAAATGTGCTCTAATATTAAAATTCGGAGCACCTTTCACAACAGCTAGGAGAAAAACAGCCTTCTCGATCCCCATCCATACATTTTTCTCAGCTATAATTTCATTGCAAATCTTATTGTGATATTGTTAGCAGAATCATAGATGTCATGAGTGATTTAATATATAGGTAATTTACAGTGCATGGCAAGGGAGCGAGTTACATTATCTTAGGGGCACATTTTATAGTTACCAGAGATAACCCTAACGGGTGAAGTTCAGTGATTTTGTACTTTTAAAACTGAAATTGTCACTTAATTATAATGTTAATTTAACCTTTGTTTTGGCAGTGAATTTCTAGGTTTTTTTGTAACATAAGTAATATTGTGTTACCATCTGTAAAGTCAACCTTGGCCATTTGTGGTGGAGGTTTGACCACAGGGCCTGGTGAGCACCCCAGAGGTAGGCAACCCCATGCCACACACTTCTTTTGGCCATGGGCAGCTTGAAATTGGCCAATGTAACATTTTATAGTTACCTTAGGGCAGGAGTTATAGTTACCAGAAACACTTATAACTGGTGAATTGTGCATTCTTTTACAGTAAGGCAGGTGCATGCCATTAAAAAATGCATGAGAAAAGGTAAAAATTAAGGAAGGAAAATAGTTTAATATAAAGCAAAAGAAAAGTAAGCCTTATCTCTGCAATGCTAAGGGAGGTTTGGAAATTTTTGACAGGTTGGGCTTGCCATTGAACTTTGATGAGTTCCGGCGGCCATTTTTAAATGGGATACTGTTACAAAGCATGGCAGTTCATGGGGGTGGCCATATTTTAGGGAAAAAATGATCGTTCTGTTCACTCAGGCTCACTGATGTTAGTCAGCATTGAGAATCAGCTGTTTGTAGTGGTGTATTTTGAGTACTGTGGTTCGTTAAGTGTATATTATAATTTTGGAGAAAAAATATTAGCGTTTCCTAATGCTGGAGATGAATATTGTTGAAGAGATGAGTTTAGATAAGAAAATGCAGGCTTGCATTCACAAAGTTGTCTCAACGTTATCTCCCCATTTGGGAAAAAAAGATTTATGAATGTGTGGAAAGAATGCTTCCCAAGGTAAGCATCAGGAAGCTTCAGACAAAGGAGGAAGATTTTTGAATTGTGAAGGAGGTAGAGTTGAAGGCGTCAGGTTCTGATACCAGGCGTAAGGTCACACAAAAAAGGAAGCATGTGGAAAGTAGAGCTATGGCTTAAACGGTTAAGAATTATTGTGAAGTATCTCAGGCAAATTAGAAAAGATGAACTCATGTGCAGTTAAAGGAAAGAGTGGCTATAAAAGCCAAAAGAATTCATCACAAGGCGATAGCTTGTGATGAGACTTCATCAAGAGGAGATGTCGTAATAAGTTGTTCCTCGTAGTTTGAGGACTCCGAGGTAGAGGAGTTGGAATGAAAAAAAGGAAAAATTGATCTGACTAATAAAGAAGAGGGATTGCTTGATCCATTGGGGGAAAGTATTTTTGTCCACATTTGATACAACAACCTCAGTCCCCTCAATGGACACCTATGGAGCATGTTGTGCAATAAGTGCTATACTCGTTGATACATGAAATTTCTAAAGAGGTATGCAGTAAAATGCATTCAGAGTGTCCAAGGCCTTCCTTGGAAGACAAAATTACATATTCCCCTGAATTAGATGCACAAATGCTGGCATTCCTAAATAGGTACGGTAGAGATCCAAGAAGGGGGTTAAGGGAAGGATTAAATGGATGCCAGGGTAGGTTCCTTGATATTTTTGGACCCATGACTAAATTATTTTGACTTTTGTGAAGATTCATATGTAAATGGGTTAAAGATTAATGTAGAAGAGCTGAGGCAATGGGTGCAAAGGTCGGTTAGCCTTCTGGGCAATGCAAATGCAGCATTAAGTAATGAGAGGAGAAAGAGCATACTCACGAAGATTCATCGGAAACTTGCCGAGTTGGGAAATAAAGAGGCTGGTGTGGAGACGAATTTGTGATGGACATTGCCAAATATATTGGCTCATTCAATTTTATACAAATGTGTAAGGTTTTTGGCAGGGCTGGGAGAGCGCAGGTTTGGCTTCCCGGCTGAGAATATGGGATCACAAGAACATCATTCTCATGAGACTTCAGTCCCTCCAGTTGATATTACAAATAGGGATTTTATCCCTAGAGACAAAGAGGAAGAGGATGGTCCACAAGGTGCAAAATATGAGCAAAAGGGCACAAGGTATGTTTGCAAAAAAGCATGTTACGTTACACAGTTAAAGTTGGGCGGCAGACTTGCGCACTTTGTTGCACATTGGAGGGAGATAACATCAAATCAGTGGGTGAATCAGGCAGTGCTGGGTTAAAAAATAGAGTTTGTAAAGGAAGCAGAGCAGAGGAGTTACCCAAGACCATTAAGATATTCAGAAAAGTGGATAAAACTGGTAGGTCAGGAGGTGGAAGCTGTATGAGAGAAGGGAGTAATAGAGAGATGCATGAAGAACTCAATGGGGTTTGTAAGCAATAAGAAGGACAAAGGGATGAGACCAGTAATAAAAACCTAATAGATCTAAATGATTCTGTTCAGTACAATCATTTCAAGATGGAAGGAATACATTTGAGACTGGGTCACTCATGTGGATCTCAAGGATACCTACATAACAATGCCTATTTGTCAGAAAGACAGGGATTATCTAAAGTTTCAATGGAAAAGGGAAGAAGTGGAAGTTCAATTGTCTCCAATTCGGATTGACATCAGCACCTTGGTGCCACACAAAGGTGATGAGATCAGGGATGGCATGGTTGAGATAAAGAGGTGTGCATCTGATTGTTTAATTGGACGATGTTTCAATTAAGGCAGAGTCAAAAGAGTTGGCTTTAGAACAGACAGAGTTGGCAGGCCAGATTCTAGAGGATTTGACTTTGTGGTTAACAGAGACATATCTAGCATGATATTGAGTCAGGAAAATACATTTTTAGGTTTCAAGATACAGTCATTGGACTGTGTTTTGAGGTTACCTGCAGATAGGGTGAAACAAATTTGCAGAGAGATAAGGAAAGTTCTGGAGAGCAGCTTTGTGTCTCTAAAGCAGTTGGCGGGAATGCTGAGTTTACTTTCGGTCTCAATCCAGATGATTTTTTCCAGCTCCAGTTTATTATCGAGCACTGCAGAGATTAAAGGCTCAACGTCTCAGGAGGGGACTGAAGTACTCCCAAACAATTCAGTTGAGTTTGAATGCGAGAAAGGATTCAGAATTCTTGAAGGAGAATATGGATGAATGGAATGGTAGAGAAATTCTTGGCATAATACCAGATATAGTAATAGAATCAGATGCCAGTCTTCAAGACTGGGGAGTGAGATGTGGTCTGAAAACAACAGGAGGGATATGGTCACTTCAGGAGAAAGAGATGCATAATTATTATCTATCGCTGTTGGCAGTATCGTTTGCAGTGAAGAGTTTTGTAAGGAACAGGTGCAGTGTTGCCTGTTGTTGAAGATGGATAATGTGTCAGCAATAAGATATGTGAAACGGTTGAAGGCACTGGCAGAATTGGCATAGAATTTTGGCATTTTTGCCAAGATCAGAACATTATGATACAGGCACAGCATATTTTGGGGCTCAGCAATTTGTATGGCAGATTGGACTTTGAAAAATGTGTGGGACTCGGGCGATTGGATGTTTAACAGGGAGGTCTTCAGAGTGCTAGAGATGAGATGAAGTCGTTTTCAAAAGGAACGTTTTACAAGCAAACCCAATGCACAGCTGCCAAATTTTTGCTGTTGGAAACCAATTCCGGAGGAGTGTGCGTTCGATGCATTTTTGCAGGCTTGGAGTCAGGTGTTCATAATGTGTTTCCCTTTTTCTCATTAATTCAGAGAGTATTGATGAAGGTGAGAGGGGAGCAGGCAGACCTTTTGCCTGTAGCTCTGTTTTTGGCCCACTAAAGTGTGGTTTTCGGATGTGATAAGCTTGCTGGAGGACGATCCAGTGCTTCTAACAGATTCTGTGAGATTATTGGTGAATCCAGTAGGAGAATGTCATGAATTGCTTCCGAAGGGTCAGATGCAGTTTATGGCGTGGATGATTTCAAGAGAATATGGCAAGTGTCAGGATTATCTTCTGAGACTTCTAAACTCATCAAAGGATCTTGGGCTCCAGAAACCACAAAGGCATAGAAAAGGGTATTACCATTGGGATCATTTGAGAGAAACATCACACTGAAATGACTGCCAAGAAACAGAGTATTTGAACTTGGATGGACAGTCTTTTCTCAGTTGTCACATTATAATCTTCCAATGGGAGCTACTCACATGACTTTGAAAACTAGCATGATGGTGTCAACTTCATTTATGATAACGGGATTGAAAAATGCAGTTTGCCGAAATGTGTTTGCTGTGACTGAAAGGAATTTTTCACCCCGTGAGTGATCCATGTTGATCCTTGTAGCTCTTTAATGTATTTTTATGGTAATCCACTCTCACGTAACAAGGCACCCACCCGTGAGTTCAACAAGAAAGGGTAGAATTGGGATAGCGGTGTTCAGTTGTTCCTGCCTGAACCGCTGCACTTGAAGCTAAGGTGGCACTGAGTTTGTCGACAAAGGCTGTGATTTCTTACATTTTGGGATGAACAGCCATTTGACTGACACCTGCGAAAAGTGCTACATGATGTCTTTGAGTTGCAGCTGGATGAGGGGTACATTCTTTGGATGCATTCACCATCGATGAAATGACTTGGCCCCATACAAGATAAGTGACAGCCCATTCAGGGTGCAATTATGAGGCAGAACTGTATTGATATTGCAAGCAGCGTGATAAAGAGAAAATGCTTACCTGATATTTTTAACCTAATTAAGGTGAAACAAACTATTTGTGGATTGTGAATTTTATTTTTGCTGACTTAAAAATGTGGGTATTTCCATTGGGATCAAATGAGAGAAACATCATGCTGATATGGCTGCTCCCTTAGGGTGCAGCACATCAGCACCCAGTAGGGGCGCCAACCTGAGAGGAGAGGGGCACTGTGGGCAATTCCCCTTCCTCTGGAGAGGGGACAGGGTGAGGGTGATATGGATAGGAAAACAATTGAAGAATCATAGAGGGAAAGATATTGGCAAGAAATATATCGATGGAGATACCTTAAATTCAAGCAACAATTCTAGGGATGGGTCTTATAGTCTGTATTATTACAGTTAATTTAAATGGCATATATAATAAGCAAAACTATGGTGGACTAATAGGATGCTTGACTTCAATTTCACCATAAACTATATTTCTCCAGGAAACCCATCTTAAGACAAATAACCTAAGCTCTTCATCCCTAAATGTTTTTCTTAAGCATATTTTGCTTTGGGTTGGACAATAATAAGGGGAGTAGCCATCTACTTTGGGCAAGGGATAGATTGGGAAATACCTCAAGTCCAGAGAGACCATTATGGTAGATGGCTATGGATATGGGTTGCATCAGTTGTAGACAATACCACAGCTATTATGAAGATTAATGACCTATCGAGAGAGGCAATGGGCCCCATAATTTATGGGGGGATTTTAAAAAAATTCAAGGCTTGGGAAAGGATACTTCGAATAAAACAAATAAACAACTGAAACCTAGGACTAACAAAGTATTAGATGTAATAAAACAAGATTATCAATTAATCGATCCATGGTGAAGTGCTTATGGGGAAATTTTGCAGCATACTTACTATTCCCGTCAATACCAGTTTGCCTCTTGCCTTGATGTTTTTCTTATCTCTCACTCCCAGAACTGTCTTAATATGTCTAAATATGGGCCAACTTATTTTCGGATCATTCGCTGGTTAAAATTGTAATAGAATTAGATGTAAGAAAGAGGGGAAGGTCCAGGTGGCAGATGGATCGACTCCTTTTTACAAACCAGCAATCGATGGATAGCAAAGAAAATGGATAAAAGAGATCTTTCAGGTCAACAAGGGTACAGCAATGCTCTTTTCTGTCTGGGGGCTTTTAAGGCCTTGGTGCATGGGGAAATTATGCCTTTTTATGGCTCAGCAATCAAAAACCAGAAGGGCACATGTAGCTGAACTTCAGCTGGCAGTTAATACTGCTTTGTTGAGGAAAAGTAATTCCCTGGGGGATAAACATCTAGGTCAGGGGCATTTAAATAAAGCAAAACAGGAGTTAAGGGAATTCTTTATTATAGAAGAAATAAATAGTTCATGGTCATTCCAGCAGAGAATTTATGAGGAAAGCCAAATGGTAGGAAACTTTTAGTCTGGTTGAGCAAAGTGAAGCAGGAAGCTCCAGCAATTATTGAACTTATGGAGCCAGGGACGAGGACCCTAGTGTCTGAGAAGAACATGATCGCTAAAATCTTTCTAGATCATTACAATGAGCTTTATGCAACTAAATATATGGTCTCGAAATAAGAAATACTTCGATACTTTTACAATATAAACCTGTCACAGTTATCAATTACGCAGGCAAAAGAGATGGCTGCAGATATCACAGCAGCCAAAATTCAGCAGGCCTAAGCCTCGATACCAGGAGGGAAGGCCTGCGGTAACGATGGCCGTCCAACAGAATTCTATAAGGTGTTTTATGGAAGAGTTAGCACCGTTTTTGCTTGAGCTTTTTAACTATGTCAAGGTAGGAGGTGAGGTTCCATTAACTTTTTTTTTTTTTTTTTTGTGTTTCAATTTTTTATTGAAATTTACACATTAAAAAACAATCTAAATACATATATTATAATAACTGTATGCATTGTTATACAATAAATATAGAAGACAATTGTTATATATAAGCATATAGTAAAACTTTCTGAATAATTAATCATACTATATAATTTAATAAATTCATAAACATACAGCTGCAAAAACGAATATTTGGATTTATATTGAGGCCATAAAATATGGAATTAAGGGAAGGGAGGAAGAAAAAGGGAAAGAAAGAAGGGATCACAAAAGAAAGCGATAAGAGAAAATGTACAAATATGAAGCAAAATGCAATATGAGTATGTTCCAAGGAAAAGAAGAAGACACACATAAAGTAATTATGCTGATTCAGAGAAAGATAAAAATAAAAAGTAATATTCTTTGATGGAGACAAAATTAAATAAATTACATTACAATATACTACAGGTATATGAATATATTGTTACAGAGCCAAGGGAGATGAAGTAGGAAAAGGAATTACGAGATAAGAATAGAGAGAGAAAAAGAAATGGATAATATAGAGAAATGTGCAAACAGTAAATGAAAACAATAGGTATATTGTGCCGAATAAAAGGGTAAGCAGAGGAACACACATGTATAAGTATATATATATATTAAAAGATGCAGAATTACATGTAAATGCTCTGGTGAGTAGCTATTAAAAACAACAACAAATAGTAGATAAATAGACTATGTATTAAGATTTATAACCACCAATAATGAATAATGAGTGAGAGTAAGAGGAAATAGAAATTAAATTTCTGCGTAGATGGGTTATTAACATTAGTATCGGTATTTGAAGTTAGAAAAGGTGACCATACTCGAAAAAAGAGATCAGATTGATCCTGTATGTTGTATATAATACGTTCATAGGAAGCTGTTTGGATCATGGCCACCATCCATGTTTCTTGTGATGGTGGTTGGGGCGATTTCCATTGGCGTAATATACAAATTTTGGCTGTAGCTAAGGCTGTGTGTAATAGTCGGACTTGTGGTTTAGAAAGTGATTGTGACTGACGTGTATCATGCAGAAGAATGGTAGCATGCGAAAGTGGAATTTGTAGAGGCATCGTGGAACATAAGGTTTTACCTATATAATTCCAAAAGTGTTGGATCACTGGACATCCACAGATGATATGAGAAATGTTACAAGACGTACTATCACATCTCCAGCAGTTAGAATGGGGAAGCAGGCCAGCTTTATGCAGTTTTGTTGGTGACCAGTGCCAATCATGTAAAATCTTGAATAAGCTAAATTTCAATCGTGCTTCACGTGCACCCTTATTGAGATTGCTAAGAATGTCAGACCATTCATCATCGGCATAAGAGACTGACAATAAGGTTTGCCATTTAGTATGTAAAGTTTGTGATAAGGGTTGAGAAAAGAGATGCAAAGTAAGCGTTTGATAGAAGCCAGATGTAGCTCCTTTCATCTTACCCCAAGTGTGAAGATGTGTCACAATTGGTGAGTCGGGGAAGAGCCATGGTGGAGGTCCTAGACTTCTCTGTAAGGATTGTCGTAACTGGTTGTATTTTGAGAGTTGTACATCAGGCAGATGAAATTCTTCCTACAGTTGGACAAATGATTTAATATCATCGTTTGAAAAAAGTTGATCTAGGGTGGAAACACCTGCTGTTTCCCAAATGGGCCAAACAATTGATTTTCTATTAATACGAATTACAGAATTATTCCATAATGGTGCTTTCCTATGAAGACGAGGATGTGAGCCCAGTAAACAGTGTGCCCTTTGCCATGCAGCACGCATAGCCAACAAAATAGGATTAGTGGAGTCTCGGGGACAAGATTCCGAGCCGTATAAAACAGAAAGACATGCTTTTGTTAATGAAAGGTAATGTTCAAGATGTACCCACTGTGGCGCATCCGATGAATGTGAAAGCAGATATGACATTTGAGAAAGCTGCAATGCCAAAGAATAATGCTCCACTGAGGGCAGACCTATTCCTCTATAGGAACGATGAGCCTTTAGTTTTGAAGTAGAGAGACGGGGTTTGACAGAGTTCCATATAAAAGATTTTATCTTAGAGTCAATTGAGCGTAACGTGGTTAAAGGGACCTGAATAGGGAGCATGCCGAGGACATAAAGAAAACAAGAGAGAGTGACTATTTTCACGGCTTGAACCCGCCCCACATTGAGAGACCCAATGCCTTCCATTTTTCAAAATCACGTTGCATTTGAGCAATGAGGGGATTGAGATTATCCATAACCATACCCTCTAGACCTTTGTTTACTAGTATGCCCAAATATTTGAGATGAGAAGATTTCCATTGAAAGGGAAAACCTTGAATGGCCGCTATTGTGGTCCCGTTCGAGATGGGCAGTGCTTCGCTTTTGTTCCAATTAATTTTGTACCCGGAAAGGGAGGAGAAGTCATCTATTATTTTTAACACAGATGGTAAAGAGGTGGAGAGATCTGTGGGTGTAAGAAGAATATCATCTGCGTAGAGGTAGATTTTGGATTCACCTGTCGGAAGAGAAATGCCCTTAATAGAAGTAGATTGTCTAATGGAGGCAGCTAACGGTTCCATGGCTAGAAGAAAGAGTAACGGAGAGAGGGGGGCAACCCTGACGGGTACCTCGGTTGATAGAGAATAGATCTGAGATAAAGCCCCCACAATTTACCTGTGCCAAAGGATTTTTGTACAACAAGCGTATTTTGTTTATGAATTGAACTCCCAGGCCGAATTTTTGTAACACCCTAAAAAGATAATCCCATTCAATCCGATCAAACACCTTTTCCGCGTCAAGCGACAAGGCCAAAGCGTAATCAGGAAGATTCTTGGCATACCATAGTGTGTGGGCAAGAGTGCGAAGATGGTTCCTAGAGGAACGCCCTGGAACAAATCCTACTTGGGTACAGTGTATGAGAGATGGGATAACCTTACGCAAGCGAGAGGCCAGAATGCTAGCTAGAATTTTGATGTTTCAATTCAATAAAGATATTGGACGATAGCTGCTACATAATAAAGGATCTTTACCAGGTTTAGGTAACACAGCAATAATAGCTTTATTAGATATAAGGCCCAAGGAGGCCTCGCGCTCTGCCTCTTGGAATGCGAGTAAAAGAGAGTCAAGCACATCCACTCCTGCCCAACGATAAAACTCTGCAGGAAAGCCATCTTCTCCTGGGGCCTTATGATATGGCAAGCCAGCAATTGCAAGCGATATTTCTTCCCTGGTAATTTCACCTTCCAATAAGATTCTACCTTCATCTGACAAACAGGGTAGGTTTACATTTGTAAGGAAAGAATCCAATTTGTCAGTGTCAAGTTGAATTTCAGCAGTGTAAAGAGATTGATAGTACTGGGCAAATTCATTAACAATATCTTGGGGTTTAGTTAGAGTAACACCGTTCATTGACTTAATGGCCGGTATAGCCATAGCTGCTTGCTGCTGACGTAGCTGGGCTGCTAATAATCTTCCCGCTTTTTCCCCCTGCTCATAATGTCTCCATTTCATTCTATGTAGGGCGTATGTTCCGTTAACTTTTAAAGAATTCAACATTGTTAGTTTTGTTAAGAAGGGTAAAAATCCCTGGGGTGTCAATCCATATAGGCCAATTAGCCTGCTCAATTCTGACTACAAAATGTGTATGAAAATCTGGGCAAACTGATTCATTCTAGCTGCACAGAATGTGATCCATAAGGATCAGACAGGGTTTGTGGCAGGCAGGTCAATGTCATTCAACACAGGAGTTTTAGTTCAAGCACATTTCTTTTTTTAATATTAATCAAACACCAACGCTTTTTTTTAATGATGGTCGACGCAGAGAAGGAGTTTGATCTGTTGTATTGGGATGCTCTCTTTTATGGTCCTGGAAGGATCGGGATTCCTCCCCAGATCATCCACATGCTACAGAATATTTATCAAGGGGCCCAGGCTCAGGTCTTTATAAACTCCAACCTAGCTGGTACCGTCAATATAAAATGGGGAACTCGACAGGGGTGTCCCTTATCTCCTGTATTTTTCACCTTTTTTATTGAACCTCTGGCCATTAGGATACGCGATAACTTGGAGATTAAAACACCAATAGGAGGAATGTCGAAATTAAAACTCTTTGCGGACAACATTATTTTGTATCTTAGACCCGAAAAAAAGAATATTGAAATGATATTGAGAGAATTTGCGCAGTTTGAATTAATTGGGGGGGTATAAAATCAATCATAAGAACACTGACATTTTGTTGCTTACGGCATCTAGTGATTTGCTTCCAGAAAATGTAAAGCGTAAAGCTCTTTCCCCTGATCCGATTCGATATTTGGGGATATATGTCACTAAGCAATATGTGGAAATTTATAAATTAAATTATGGGGCTATATTTAACAAAACTTAAAGACCTACTTGATAAATGGTTACTTCTTCCCCTCACATTGATCGGGCGTGTAGACCTTATAAAAATGACGATTTTACTGTTACAAATTTTTATTTTTATAAATGTTCCGATTAAAATCAACACAGCATATTTCAAAGAGTTGGAAAAAAAATTTCAACAGTTTATTTGGAATAAGAAGGTGTCAAGGGTGCATTTCCTTGTAGTCCAACTTGACAATAATTGGGTGGGGCTCGCACTACCTCAAATCCATACGTAGTATGCAGTATCCTTTTTTAGATATGATAGTGCATGTAATTGACAGGAAGGGATTCTTGGACAGCTTTTTTTTGGACAAGATGATTCAGGAAGCTGGGTCTTAGATTCTGGTTTTCATAAAAACAGCAAAACTTCCCAAAAAAACTAGATACAAGACACTGCCGGAGTTTCTTATTTGACTTCAGGCATTTTACTCCTTGAAGACTCACTCTGCAGGATACGAGTACCTGAAGCTTACGGAATGTAAAAGCTTAGGCCTCCAAATCTAGATTAGCCATTTGAGGTTTTGGAAAGCTAATGGTTTTAAAGAGCTGGGTCATTTTATTATTGCAGAGAGAGTAATCAATTGGCAGGAGGTCCAAGCTAGATGTGGAACCGGTGGAAGCTTTTCTTTTTTGGCTATCTTCAGATTATACAACTATTGAATAAGTACTGTCTTCCATCTAGCACTGGTGCCACACCTGCTATAGCCGCTCTTTTTAGAACAAAGCTTAGAGAGGTGGGAAACTGGGATCGACTATTACGGAGCCAAGGAGAGTCCCTCTTGGTTAACAACTTTCTAGAGAGGATCAAACACGAAACACAATGTAGCTTCTCAGATCTTGAGTGGCAAGCTATCTCGCAATAAAGCAGCAAGGCATTAAGAAGGGCACATTTTAAAAGAATGTCATTTTTATCACGCTGGATGGCATATTATACTCCCAAAACGCTCCATAAGATGCATCCAGAACAATGTTACTGCGAAAATAAGCAGCACTAAACAAGCACACTCTTTTCTTCGGCCAAACAAGTTCATTAATAGTTCATTTAATTGATGGCGTCATTCTTGATTATGTGCATCACAAGTCACCTTTCATTTTCAAGCTGCAAGAAAATCAAAACTGTCTCTGCTAGTTTAATGAGCATATAAACTGACCAGGAGTGGCGCAATCTCGCACATGCTGAAGCTTAAATATCACCTAAACTGCCCAAGCCACCACTGATGCTGTCCATATCCTGTCTTGCTGCAAAATCTTAGGGCGACACATAAATCAACAAGTCACGGAGTGAGGAATGACCAATCTCTCGAAAATATATCAAAAGTCCCCAGTTCTCACCGCACAGCAAATGCTTAACTTGGTGCCCAGTTCCAGATCCTGAGTGAAGCCACAAGCTTAATCAGGGCTTCAAGTGGGATGAAAAAACTGGAGGGTCTCTCAAAGGGGCGTGGCCAAATGCAATTAAGGGCATGGCTTAAAACACGTAAGCTAAAAACCTGTCCTTAGCATAGTGTGCTGCCCGACTTGTATTTTGCTGTTTGTGTCATTGCTTCCAGATATATGATACAACAAGTAACATCATACCTACAACAAGTCAGGACTATTGGCTTTGTTAACCTCTTCTGTGCCCATGACGAGATAGTCTCGTCATGGAGCACGGTCGCGCTGTGCCCATGACGAGACTATCTCGTCATGAAACCCACCCGCGTGGGAAACGCCCGGCACAGGAGGGGGAAAGGGCGTGGCACCGAAGGGGTTAATGAGTCGTTGCATAAGATAAATAAGCAGAAACTATGGCTTGCATATAATATTGAAAAAGCTTCCACTTAAAGCCCTGGTGAAACCACGGCAATGTTGCTGTTCCTTAGTTTCAAAAAGAGAAGGGAAATCCAGAGAGAAAATGCCTCCCTTTAAAGGATTTCCCTTCCCCTACAGCGCTCACCTGGCGTGACGTCATGCCGTAACTTCTCCCCTAGTGAGAAATGAGCAGTGTGAGCACGTGCACATCGATGTGCCTGCTGTCACTACCGGTCCGGAAAAAAAAATGGACCGCCTGGGCCAGAGCAGAAAACAGAACCCGAAAGAGACCCGTTTCAAGGCCCTCTTTAAAAACTGCCGGTGCTCAGACCCACTGAGAGCCGGCCCACTTAAAGCCCTGGGCTTAATGCAGAGGAGCAGAGTCGCTGCCAAGAAAGTCCTCAGACTCCCAGTGACGCGTCCACTTCACCTCCGCCAGCACCTCATCTTCAGCTTCCCAAACCAACTCTAGGGGCTCCTCGACTTAAGGTTCCGACCTGTTGACAAAGTTATTCGTGGTTTAAACGGCGTGCACCTGAACACTGGTGGTGCATGTACAAATGCCATCGCTGGTGCCTTAACACATCAAAACTTCACCCTAAATCCCCCTTTAAGAATAGAGCATGCACACAGAAGCTGGAGAAGTAAATCCATTTAATAAGGCAAGTCCAATAATGTCACTCCATGACACAGAGAGATGTATTTCAGCTGTTCAACAGCCTTTCTATCTGTGTCTTTGTGTCATAGACATAGAAAATATACTATGTCTAACCATAGGCAGTGATACTAAATGCTGCTCACATGAACATAGACATAGAAGTGAACAAATTGGTAGCATTAATATGTGTATAAATGCATATATTCACGAGAGGATCTGGAATGACTCAAATCCGGAGTTATTATCAGAACGGGAGGCTCTGAATGAGCAACATTTTATTTGGAGCAAATTCAGGAATGTGGCTTTTAATTATCAAACTGGAGGGCGATGAACTATTAATTAATAATTCATTTGAGAGCTACAGTAAAACCCACATGGGACATGATGATTTGCAGGCCCACCATTACCAAAATGCATTTCAGCTCACAGCAAGTCACAATGGGGGTGGAACTATTACTCAAGTTAATCAGGTGGATGCTTTTTCTGCCAATTTGCTCCTTAGCGAGCAGCCTGTGAGCAAGGACTGTGAAGTGCGAATCGAGTTAGGATCCTCCAAAATGTTTTAAAGTCAGTAGCTGTTTTCGTATATATATATATATATATATATATTATCTACTGGCGGTCGCCAGTAGATAGTTATAGTTAGGACCGTGTTTCCATAGGAAATCCGCAACATTCTATTTGAAATAACTTTGGCGCCGGTTGACGAATCCTCGTGAAATTTTCAAAATAGGTGGGGCGCTCTGCTCCGCTCCTACCCTGAAAGCCTCGGGGGGATTCGTCAAGCGGGGGCTGAGAAAAAAGGGGGGTCCCAAAACGCATTTTTCCCATGCAATATTCCATAGGGACCTTTAGTCCAAGGTACAGCCCGAACGGCTGAACAGAATTACTTGAAATTTGGCAGAGAGGTAGTCCTCAGCTCAGGGATGTGCCTTTTGCATATATGGTGTCAATCTGTTCAGTAGTTCCTGAGAAAATCAAAAGTAAAATCACATATATATCTGGGCGGAGCCTAATGACACATCTCATCGTGAGATCTGATTGGCTGTCAGTACTTCATCCAAGAAGTGTTGGCAGCCTTCTTGGGACCAATATACATGATAGCACCTCATTAAAAAGCATTGCAGTTAATAGAAGGTTTTAAGACTTTAGTTACATTATAAATCATTTGTTGATGGTACCATACTCATTTTAGGAATTGTGGTGTGTTCTAAGGTGATTTTACCATGTGAAAAAGCCTTCTGCTGTGATATCATGAACCATGTTTGAGAGAAAACTATTTTCTCATGCTTTTCCCACAGAGGTTTGGAAGGTGATCTATAAGCTAAACTGAGAGCTTATTTTCTGTAAATTCACATTATCTTTCTCAGTCATGTAAGAATGAAGTCTGACATTCTCAGTAAAACATGTACATCCAATAAGGGCAGAGACTGTCAGTTGATTCCTTTGTGTTCTACTGCAGCTTCCCAGAGTGCTCTAAAGAACAACTAGAGCGCTAACAGTCTTACTTATGACAAAAGTATGGCACACCTGAAGCCATCTTGATTGGAATAAAGTGGTAACACTTAAAACATTTAATTTACAAAGGAACAAAATGAGGGGGTTCATTTTGCCATATAAATTATGATTAGTGCTGAAAAACTAGGGCACATTTTGACTTCTGAAATCCTCTTTTATTTCATAAAAAAATTCTGACATGCAGACTGAAACATGCACTTTGAATACCAGCAGCAGACTTGCCTGGTGAGCAGTAGCTTTACTACAGTGATCTAATGAGCAACTAGAGTGCTAACATTCAGAATTTATGGAAAATGTGTGACACATCTGAATGTCTTCTTGATGGAATCAAAGTAAAAAACTGAAATTATTTCCTACTGAGGAGACTGTAGTAAATGAGGAAATTAGGAAACTTCATAACAAATAAATCTCCCAAGATGGCCACCAGAGACAAAAGAGCCCAAATGTAGCCCAAATATCACCTAGATGTAGCCCAAGTATATCCCAATGACAGAATGTCCCAGAGTGTTCTTAAGAACAACTAGAGCGCTTACTGTCTTACTTATGACAAACGTATGGCACACCTGAAGCCATCTTGATTGGAATAAACTGGTAACACTTAAAACATTTAATTTAAAAAGGAACACAATGAGGGGGTTCCTTTTTGCCATAGAAATTATGATTAGTGCTGAAGAAAGAAAAATCAGGGCACATTTTGAGTGACTTCTCAAATCCTCTTCTATTTCATTAAAAAATTCTGATATGCAGACTGAAACATGCACTTCTAATACTAGCAGCAGACTTCCGTGGTGAGCAGTAGCTTTACTACAGTGATCTAATGAGCAACTAGAGTGCTAACATTCAGAATTTATGGCAAATGTGTGACATATCTGAATACCTTCTTGCTGGAATCAAAGTAAAAAACTGAAAGCATTTCCTACTGAGGAGACTGCAGTAAATGAGGAAATTAGGAAACTTCATAACAAATAAATCTCCTAAAATGGCCACCAGAGACAAAAGAGCCCAAATGTAGCCCAAATGTAGCCCAAATATCACCCAGATGTAGCCCAAATGTAGCCCAATGACAGAAGTGTGCAAAACACTTATTTTTTGTGTAGTTGCAGTTTTATATAGTGCAGACTTGTCAGATATTGGAGTGCTTTACATGAGCATCGGTTACATCACACAAGATCAAATTCATTTTGGTTGTAGACATGGGGAAGATTAAGTGATTTGACCAGAATCACAGAATGTTGAGCTGAAGCAGAAACTCAAACCTGGTTCCCTAGTTGCAAAGTCTGCAGCTCTGGAAGTAACACCACACCCTCTCCCCTTGGATGCAACATTTAATCAAGTGGTCAACTGGATAAAAAAACTAAGATTACAAATAATTTAAAAGTTTTTTGTCGCTATTTGAAAACTCAGAAAATATGTCCTCATTTTAGTTTTTTAGAGCACTAACCATAATTTTGATGCAAATAAGACCCTCTCATATATGTAATTTCTAAAGGAAATGCTCTAGGCATTACAGTTTTGATTACATCAAGATGACATCAGGCGTTCCACACTTTTGTAATAAATATAGAATGTTAGCAATCTAGTTGTTCATTGGGATACTGTTGAGAGGCAGAGGCCAGGGGCACGGACTCTGAAAATTGAAGGCAGGTAGGAGAGTGCAGAGGCAACAATTTGACCACACTAGGCAGGCAGTAAGGGCAGTGGCCGCACAACAGACTATGGAGGGCAGTGGAAAGGGGGGCAGGGGCAACAAACCAACAATACAGGACTGGCAAGGGAGGCTGTGGCAATATAATAGACCATTGTGGGCAGAAGGAAGAATCAGCGGTCATACCACCATACATGCCAACAGACCCGTTTCAGCCAGGAAACGTCCAATGTTTTTAAGCTCAAATGGGCTTTACTTGATCTGTTTCCTGTCTACAATCTTCTCTTTTTCAATGTAACTCAAAGGGGAAAATCAATACCCCAGTTTTATTTCAAAATCTCCCTCTTACCAAGTTCAAAATGTTCGCAAGTATGGTGCAATGGATCATGGTAGGCAGGAGGAATTGGGGTAGGGACATGGACTCGGATAACAGAGGACAGGAGGGATATTGAGAGGTGCACCAAACTGACCCTACAGGGCAGGCATCAGGGTTTGCAGCAGCACAATACACCACACAGGGCATGCGGGACGGGAGTGCAGCACAACAATCCATAGAAAGCAATAAGGAGGGGACAGGACCATGCACATGGACAACAGACAACAGAGGGTAAAGAGGCAATGGTAGCTAGCTGACCATAATGGACAGACAGGAGAGAAAGCTGCAGCATAACAGACCATAAAGGGCAGGCGGGACGGATCAGGGGCATTACAATGGAACCGACAAGCCAGGAGGGAGGGAATAGGGGTCTGCACATGGAAACAGAGGGCTGGGGCAAGGGGGCAGGGCAGGAGCAGCAAGATGACCATGGAGGTCAGGCAGGATGGGCACTAGAAACAAGACACACCATGGAGAGCAACAGTGAGACTATGATGGTATACACACAGACCATGGAGGGAAGGTGGGAGGGGGTCAGGAGCAGCTAGATGACCACACAGGGAAGGTGGGAGGGGCCATGGCAGCACAGAAGACCATGCATGGCAAGCGGGAGGGTAAGTGGCAGCACAATGGCTATGATGGGCAAGAAGGAGGGTGCAGGGGCATGCACAAAGGACCATGGAGGATAGAAAGGAGGGTCAGGACCTGGGCACAGACAAGAGAGTTCAGGGGAAGGGGCCTCACAACAGACCGCGCAGGGCAGGCAGGAGGAGCAGTTGCAGCACAACAGACGAGGGAGGGCAGAAGGGTGTGGCAGTAAAATGGACAATGGAGGACAGGAGGAAGGGGATAGGGGCATGGCATGTGGACAGGCAGGGTGGAGGTGGCAGGGACAGGTTACAGTCATCTGACAATGATAGGCAGGTGGGAGGGGAGCTCAACAGAACACTCAGAGTAGATAGGAGTGGCAGGTCCATGGAACATGGTGGTCAAAAAGGATGGAGCAGGGCATGCACAAAGACATCGGAGGGCAGGGGGAAGGAGAATAGGGGCAGCAAGCTAAGCACAGAGGCTAAGCAGGAGGTCAATGATGGGCCATAGAATTGGGCAATGGAGGGCAGGAGGAGTGGACTGGTACATCATGCTAAATGGAGGGCAGTGGCAGCACATCAGACCATGCATGGCAGGAGGGAGGAGGCTAGTCCATGGATTCAGACAACAGAGGATAGGGAGGAGGTGGATGGGGCAGCAAGCTAACTGTTCATAGAAGGTGGCTATTAGGAACTTTATTGTTTTTAAAATGTGTGTCTGTGCGAACTACTTAAAATATGAACAAGTATGCAGCATAATCTCACTTTTATTCAGGAAGAAGAGGACGTTTGGGACTGTGACTCCGGGCTCACTTGGCAGAAACATCCCCTGACCCTCCACCCCCCATCGCAAAATGTAATGCTGCATGCTTAAAAAGCCTTTAATGTAAAACCGGCAATTCAACTCCAACAATAAAAAGTCATTTTCTTACGCGTTTCAGAGCGCAAGGGCTCCTTCCTCAGAGAGTGACACTAGGATACAACTGCAATGTTCAAACAGCACCTCTCACTGCATGCAAGCGATTTATATTTCCCAGTGCACGGATTTGAACTGAACCCACTTGGGAATTATCATACTACAAGCACCAGCATGCTCTGACCGGAAACGCACCTGCTAGGTGCACTGGGAAATATAAATCGCTTGCATGCAGTGAGAGGTGCTGTTTGAACATTGCAGTTGTATCCTAGTGTCACTCTCTGAGGAAGGAGCCCTTGCGCTCTGAAACGCGTAAGAAAATGACTTTTTATTGTTGGAGTTGAATTGCCGGTTTTACATTAAAGGCTTTTTAAGCATGCAGCAGTTTGGAGGCGTCCTTGCATCAGGGCAACCAACCTTTTTTGTGGATATATATATGTATATATATATATTATCTACTTATCTACTAGGAAATCTGCAACATTCTAGTTGGAATAACTTTGGCGCCGATTGACGAATCTTCGCAAAATTTTCAAAACTTTTGGCCAGCTCCGGTCCGCTCCTATCCTGAGAGTCCCGGGATGATTCATGTAGCAGGGGCCGAGAAAAAAGGGTGGTCCCAAAACGTGTTTTCCCATAGGACCTTTAGCCGCAGCTACAGCCCGAACTGCTGAACAGAATTACACCAAATTTGGCAAAGAGGTAGTCCAGTTCAGACTCGTGCCTTTTGCTTAAATGGTGTAAATCCGTTCAGTAGTTCCTGAGAAAATGACATTTAAAAGTACATATATATCTATGGCCTCGGAGTGTCCGCATAGCCTAAGTGCACCCTGCCGTGCACGAGCTGTATTCTAAATGGATGTTAACACTCAAAATCAGGAAGTGTTGGCACCCATCTTGTGCCTTGGCAGAACCGAGACACAAGAAATCAGCAAAAGAAACGTGAAAAACGCAAAAAGGGGGCAGGGTAGAAACACCCTGACCCCCTAAGCCTGCTCAGGGGGTCCCACAAGGACCCCCAGGGCCAAAAAAAAGCATTTTTAAAAAAAAGAAATCGGCGAGATTCGCGCACCCAGCGTGAATTTTGGATGAAAATTTTAAAAAATGAAGCGTGAGCTCCCTCGCTTCTTTGGTAATTGGCCCCCGGGGGGCCAAATCCCGGGGGCAATAGTTATGTAATGAGTGGTCCAGAGGGGCCCTCCAGCCCCGGGGACCGCCACCCCCCGGGGCTTTATTTAATTATGTGCGGGGGCTCTCAAGCCCCCCCAGCCCCAGGGACTGCCACCCCCTGGGGCTTATTTCAATTGTGTGGGGGGGCTCTCAGGCCCCCCCAGCCCTGGGGACCGCCACCCCCGGGGCTTCTTAATATTCATTGGGGGGGCTCTCAGGCCCCCCCAGCCCCAGGGACCGCCACCCCCCCGGGCCTTCAAGTTCTTTGTTGGGGCGGCTCTCAGGCCCCCCAGCTCTGGGAACCGCCACCCCCAGGGGCTTAAAAAAATAAATGGTGGGTGGCTCATGGCCCCCCAACGGCCCCGGGGACTGCCACCCCCGGGGCTTTATTTTTTAAAAATATACCCTGTGTGGGGGGGCTCAAGCCCCCCCACATGCCCCGGGGACGGCCACCTCCCCAGGGCTCTAAATATGTAAATTGGGGGGTCCGTGATGACCCCCCCAGCCCTGGGGACCACCACCCCCTGGGGATTTGAAACAGGTGGGAGGGGGGCCGCATGGCTCCCCTCCTGGAGCCCTTGATGGACCTGGGGACCGCCACCCCCAGGGCCGGCTCCTGCAGTGTCCTGGGGTGCCCACCCCCGGGACACTGCCGTTTGCAATGACAGGGCGGGAGCCTCGGGGCTCCCACCCTGTCATTGCAAACTGCTTTGCTATTTGGAAGAGAGAGCAGAAAACCTGCTCTCTCTTCCAAATAGCAAATCAGATTGCATTTCCACATGGGGAGCAGCATGTTAGCTGCTCCCCATGTAGAAAAGCAATGCCGGCTCCAGCAGGATGCGGGGAGCCGGCTGGGACCGGGGATATTGGGGACCCCCCCCCACGGTCCCCAACGGAGTAGGCCAGCCATGGGGGATGGGGTCCCTGGGGCTATTAGTGGCCCGGTAGGGGGGCCACGCTGCCCCCTCCCCAAAATATATATATATTTTTTTAAATAAAAAAGGGCCGGCCCCGGGGGATGGGGTCCCCGGGGCCATAAGTGGCCACAGGAGGGGGGCAAGGCAGGTCCCCTCCAAATATATACATATTTTTTAAAAGGCCCATACCACGGGGGATGGGGTCCCAGGGCAGATCATGGCCTCAGGAGGGAGGGCACGCGGCCAGCTTCCCAATGATTTATTATTAAAAAAATAATTGGGGGCAGGCCCTGGGGGATGGGGTCCCCAGGGCCAAAAAATTTGAAAAAGAAGGGCCCCCCTTCTTAAAAAAAAAATGTATTTAAAAAAACGGGATCTCGGACGGAGGCCACGCCCCCTCATTGCACCACTCTGCAAACGCGCCCCCTGGCACGTTTGCAGAGGGGGAACAAATTCCCCTTGAATACTGGGGGTCCCTGAGTGCCAAATAGCCCAACAGGTATCTCCAGTATGCGCCAGGGAGCTGCGTTGCAGACAGGTGTTCAGAGGCCACGTCCCTTTTAACACCTCTCTGCAATGCAGCTCTGTGGCGCTTACTGGAGGTACCTAGTAGGCTAGCTTGACCCTAGGGACCATTAGGATTGAAGGGGACTTAATCTCTCAACTTAGAACGGTGACAGGGCGCGTTTACACAGTGGTGAAGGGAGGGGACGGGGCCTGGCGTGATGTGTGCAAACACGCCCTGTGGCGCGTTTTAAGTTGGGGAAAAAATTCCACTTCAAACATGAGGGACCATGGGGGCCAAGTAGCCCACCAGGTGCTTCCAGGAAGCGCCACCACTCTGCGTTGCAGAGAAGTGGTGCAGGCCGTGCCCCTTTTTACATCTCTCTGCTACACAGCTCTGTGGCGCTTACTGGGGGGAACAACCTTTACAACGCAACTTTTACAACGCACTACCTTTACAACGCATTTTTTACAACGCATAATCCATTACAACGCATGACATTACAACGCATGACACTACAACGCATTTTAAAAACTACCTTTACAACGCATTCCATTACAACGCATACTACCATTACAACGCATACCATTACAACGCATAATATTACACTACACTATCCAACACTTACCCTACTGTTGCACCCCCTGGAGTTAGAATAGTAATTTTTACCCCTATACTATCCAACACTTACCCTACTGATGCACCCCCTGGAGTTAGAATAGTAATTTTTACCCCTATACTATCCAACACTTACCCTACTGATGCACCCCCTGGAGTTAGAATAGTAATTTTTACCCCTATACTATCCAACACTTACCCTACTGTTGCACCCCCTGGAGTTAGAATAGTAATTTTTACCCCTATACTGTCCAACACTTACCCTACTGTTGCACCCCCTGGAGTTAGAATAGTAATTTTTACCCCTACACTGTCCAACACTTACCCTACTGTTGCACCCCCTGGAGTTAGAATAGTAATTTTTACCCCTATACTATCCAACACTTACCCTACTGTTGCACCCCCTGGAGTTAGAATAGTAATTTTTACCCCTATACTATCCAACACTTACCCTACTGTTGCACCCCCTGGAGTTAGAATAGTAATTTTTACCCCTATACCATCCAACACTTACCCTACTGATGCACCCCCTGGAGTTAGAATAGTAATTTTTACCCCTATACTATCCAACACTTACCCTACTGTTGCACCCCCTGGAGTTAGAATAGTAATTTTTACCCCTATACTATCCAACACTTACCCTACTGTTGCACCCCCTGGAGTTAGAATAGTAATTTTTACCCCTATACTATCTAACACTTACCCTACTGTTGCACCCCCTGGAGTTAGAATAGTAATTTTTACCCCTATACTATCCAACACTTACCCTACTGTTGCACCCCCTGGAGTTAGAATAGTAATTTTTACCCCTATACTATCTAATACTTACCTTAAATGTAATTTAATATAATGCGTTGTAATGGTATGCGTTGTAAAGGTAGTATGCGTTGTAATGGCAATGCGTTGTAAAGGTATTTTTTAAAAATGCGTTGTAGTGTCATGCGTTGTAATGTCATGCGTTGTAATGGATTATGCGTTGTAAAAAATGCGTTGTAAGTGCATGCGTTGTAAAAGTGTGCGTTGTAACGTCATACATCCGCTTACTGGATGTACTACGAATTCGATTTACTCACCTGTTATCAGGAGAGACCTCAGTGCTGCATCTTTGAGCCCAGTACCGATCCTGAAAAGTAATTCTAACCATACTTACCAGTAACTTGAATTTCCTTACATAGGCTAACATTGACTGGTGTCACTTGGAAAATTGTTCTAAGTGTGAAGTATTGGAACTTTTAAATATTCACCTAAAATCATCTGAACAACTGTTGTAAATTGGCAGCGATTGGATTAGCATTAGCGGAATCCATCTTGTATTTAGAGGCTATCTTGTCCATTTTGTGGAATCCATTTTGTATTTCTGGCAACCATTTTGTTTGCCATGTGCTTTGTCCTCCCTCAGTGTTGACTGCTCTTATAATCTGCCTAGAAACAAACTATATTTATCATCTTCCACCTTTGCACATGCCCAGTGAGTTTTCAGCTGTCCTTGCAGCTGTTAATAGTATGTAACTGTCAGGATGTGTTTACTAGCACTGGCAAACTGTTAACTCCTCCTTCTTGTCGACTGTGCATTTCTATATGACCTTATATGTACATAAAACCTTCTCCTGTACATGTACCGCCCTCTTTTAAGCACCTGTGTGGGTATAAAAGGACCATGCTCCTTCTGTTTAGTGGGCTACTTCATTCAATACCGAAGGGTGCTGTGTGAATGTAGTTCCACCTCATGAGGTTTATTAAACTTTGTATTTTCTATTCCAGTTTCTGTGCCAACTTCTTCCTATTGGTCTGAGGACTCTGTGCAGAGAAGGGCGAACCCCTTGCACTGGTAGGCCTAGCTGAGGTCCACTTCTACAAATTGGCACCCGACAAGTGGGGCTCATCAGCGACTCGGATGCCCAAAGGATTGGTCGCGGCGAAGGATTGGAATCTCGCTCTGGACACGATCGCTGCCCGATGAGACCCGAGTCTTGGCAACCACGGCGTTTTTCCTTTCTTTCTGATCTGACCATCCAGGTGGTGCAGGTCCTCGAATGAGATCTCTTCTGTTGATTCGTCGTGCAGTGACCATTTGGTCAATTTTAGAACTTGGCAGTTGGAACCTGGACACCAAGTGATTGGTAAGTGTCATTCTGCGGCGCTTGCTGTTGGTTTTTATGCCTGGGATTGGTAAGGTAGTTTAGTAACACTTACTGCGGCTTTTGTATTTTGGAATTTTCTCTATCTGAATTGATTTGAACGGCACATCGTACTAAAGGTACCTTAAGTGCTACTTTGATTATAGTACTGCATATTCTGCACTATTTTTGGCATGCCTGTTTTTAGCACACTTCGTAGGATGTGTTACTTTTGTAGTGGTACCAATTTGAGACTCGATGAAGCACAACCGACCCCCCCGGAGGGGACGCCTAATAGGGATATGTATATTAAGCATGGTCTTTCTTCTATAATGTACAGCACATTATGGAATAAATACATTCGTAAGGATCCTGAGTTGCGTTTGCCTATGCATGGGTCATTTGATTTACGAAAGATTGAGTATGTGGAACAATGTATGTTTAAGCGAAAGACTAGGCAAGATATGTTTGACTGTGTACGAATGTGGGAGAAAGAAGTGCGTGAACGAATGAAGCGTGAGCAAGCCTTGATTGAAAAAGAACAGCAAAAAAACATTTATGCATTCAACAAAATTAGGTATAAGTCTTTTACCGTGGCTGCCTATGTCCAACCCACTCAAGTATCGGAATATTATCAAATCCAGTTATTTGAACCATTGCAACTTTGATAATCTCCCTGAATTGTAAATATTTAAAGAATGTCTTGGTATCCAACCCAAATTGAATTTGAAGCTCTTCAAAGGATTTTAGTTCAGCCTGCCCAAATAGATCTCCAATTACATTAATGCCAGCCTGTTCCCAAGTTTTCCCAAGATTATCATAAAATAAAGATGGGAACAGTGACGATCCCCAAATAGCATGGTATCTATGCAGCTTAGGAATCCTCAGCAGTTTACTAATTTTATACCAGACATTCCAAGCGGTTCTAACAATTTTAAATCGTGTTCTTTTATAATAGCTACCATCCAATTGCCTTAATAAAACACCCGGTGCATAATCCCCTAAGGCCAACTCATAAATAGAAGGAGGAGAATCACTGCAATCATTCGTCAATGTAGTTCCTACAAGATATTTTGGGCGGAACAAAACGATCATTTGCTGCAGCGTCACAGCCCAAAAATAATATAACATATGTGGGATAGCTAGCCCGCCACGATTTTGGGGGAGAGTCATAAATTTTATTGATCTCCTGATCTTTTTATATCCCCATATAAACTGAGAGAATATCCCTTCAATTTTTGTAAAAAACTTTTTAGGGGGTTCAATTGGAATGCATCTGAAAAGATAATAAATTTTAGGAAACATCGTCATTTTAATAGTGTTAGCCCGTCCAATGATAGAGATGTGTAATTTATCTAAGCACTTTAAATCTGTGCTGAT
Source organism: Triturus cristatus (assembly GCF_964204655.1). Classification (NCBI taxonomy): domain Eukaryota; kingdom Metazoa; phylum Chordata; class Amphibia; order Caudata; family Salamandridae; genus Triturus; species Triturus cristatus. The sequence goes on from NC_140590.1 coordinate 1,710,057,909, forward strand.
CTTAGTTAATAGCTGTGTCAGATTGATATCCCATATATTTGCAACCTCTGCGCTTATATTTATCCCTAGATAAATAGTCTCCAGAGACCTCCGAGCATCCTTAAACAAGGTATTGCTAGAGCAGACAATCTTTGTTTTAGCTGTATTCAGCCTGTAACCAGACTGACGACCAAATTCTAATGCCTGAGCCTCAATGCGGACCAAAGCAGCCTGAGGGTCAGAGGTAACTATGGCGATGTCATCCGCATATGCTAAAACTTTAGTACTAAATCCCCTAACCACTATAGGTTGAATAGCCTGATCGTTAAGCAAAGCTCTAATCAGCAGATCAATATATAGAGCAAACAGAATCGGGGAACATGGGCAGCCCTGTCTAGTGCCCCGTGAGATCTTAATCCTCCCAGATTCCATCCCCATCATTTGTATTTTGGCATATGGTTGCATATACATGGCCTTTATAGCCGTCAGGATAGAGGGGCCAAAACCATTACTAGTTAAGGTCTGCCATAAAAAAGCCCACTCCACCTGATCAAAGGCTTTCTGAGCATCTAACAAGATCAGAGCCATTTGACCCCCGATCTGTTCAGTAATATCAAATAAAGAGATCACCCGACGTACATGATCAGTTGTTCCTCGAGCGGGAATAAATCCATGCTGCCATGGGCTAACCAGGGAAGCTATTATTTTTGACAATCTGTTGGCTATAATTTTAGAATATATTTTCTCGTCAGTATTTATCAAGGAGATTGGTCTGTACGAGGCCGGATCCGAGGGCGGTTTCCCTTTTTTCAGAAAGACAATTAGATTAGTATCCTTCCAAGACTGAGGTGTGGTGCCATGATATTGTACTGCTAAAAACAAATCCAGTAACATATGTGCTAGTTCCGGCTGTAAAGCTTTATAAATTTCTACCGGAATTGCATCTGGACCTGCAGCCTTGCCCGATGCCATGGACTGTAATGCCTCATTAACTTCAGCCTGAGTGAATTCTTTTTCTAGTTCCAGTATAATTATAGGGGGGGGGTAATTAAGCGCTGCCCTGCTGCCATTAAAGGATCAGTCTGAGATTTATAGACCTCCCCATAGAATCCAGCAAAAACCTGAAGAATATCCTGAGGATCCGTTGCCATATTCCCATTCCGCCGTTTAATCTCCGGGATATTATTAGCAGACGACCTCTGTTTCAATTTTAATGCTAGATGTCTTCCAGTCTTTTCCCCATATTCATAATCATCCCTGACACGAGCTTGATATATTTTAGCATTCCTATTGTTATATATTCCATTCAATTTGGCTTTGACCCTTATAACTTCTAATTCAATTAGCTTCGCTGCATCCTTCTGTTTACTTTCAATAGTTTGGAGATGAACTACCTCATTCGTTGAGAGTTCAATCATGAGTTTTTGCACAATCCTCCTATGCTCTGCCGTAAGATGTCCAGCAAAGCTAATAATTTCCCCCCTTAGGCAAGCTTTAAAAGTATCCCAGACGGCTTCCCTCGATGCACTATACCGATTAGCATCAAAAAATTGTGTGGTCCATCCCTTAAGATGATCAAGAAAGCCTTCTGTTACCAAAAGTTTCCTATCAAAGGACCATTTACTAGGGCGATTTAAATGTTCCGGAAGGTCTAGCTCAAGTATCAAGGGGTTATGATCTGATAGGATCTTTGGAAGCTTACGTATATTAGCACGATCTATTAGGGAGGTAGATATAAAAAAATAGTCTAGCCTAACGTATTTCTGATGGGGACAGGAAAAGTAGGTATAGCCAGCATCACCTACTACTTTACGAGTCCACACATCAGCTAGTCCATGACTCGCTGCTAAGGCTTTAAGGGCCTTAAATACCCGTGGTTTCCTCCCGTCATAGCTTACCGAAAAAATATCTGATAAGCCTAGATGAATGTTAAAATCCCCACAGATTATAAGTGGAGAGGGCCAGGCTGTTAACTCAAGCTCCAGCTTGACCCATAGGTCAGAATCATCAAAATTGGAGCCATAGATAGTACATATGGTGACTCTGCAAGGTAAATAGGCTATAGCCCATCGCCCCCACTTATCTGATAGGGTTCTCTCCACTTCAGGCATCCGAGTGGAGGTATGAATAGCCACTCCTCTTGTAGTAGAAGTCTGTGAGGAGCAGATCGTCTGCTTATATCCAGGAATGTTGTTTAGGCTTTTCTTCTGCTCTGAATCTGTTTGGGCAGGTTTGCTTGGGGACCCTGATGTCGACATTTGTCGGTCATTGTATTTATCAAAGAAAATATTTCTCGCAGCTAATCTTAAAGCTCAACACTTTAAAACTTTGTTTAGGCTTTATTATACCCCCGCCAAACTTTTTAGTTGGGGGAAAAGGGAAACTGATTGGTGCCCCAGATGTAAGGAAGGTCCGGCAGACATGATTCACATGTTCAGTGGGTGTAATCAACTGGATAATCTGAAATCAAAGATAGAGGAATTTCTCAATCAAATCATTGGGGGCTTAGTACGATTAACTCCCACTCTGATTTTGACAGGGATTGATGCTAGCCTATGTTTGGATTCTTCCCAAGCCTATTTTTGCTTTATGGTTTCTGCCATCTTTCGCTTAATTATTGCAACTCATTGGAAGGATGTTGAATCACCCACATTTCATGAATGGTATGCAAGACTTCATCATGTTTTTAATTTAGAGAAGGCACTTTATAAATGTAAAGGGAAAAGGGACAAAAGAAGAGGTCTTTCGGGTTTGGGGCCCGATCTGGGAAACCGATGAGATGTAACGATGAAGTTATAACTCTGTGTTCTATATTTTGTATTTTGGGACTTAATGCTGTTTTTGTAAAATGGAATTTGCAGTGATTATTTGGTTTCTTTTCTGTGCCTTCTATGATAATTTTTTTTTTCTCTTCTCACTGTAATAATGTTTCTCTTGATTTCCCTGTGCAAAATATCCAAAAAAAAAATAATAAAAAAAAAAAAGAAAAAACATTTATGCGAAAGCATTAGAGCTGAAAAACAAAGAAATAAAAGAGTTAAAAGAGATAGAAGATAGGGAGCTCAATTTACAGGTAACTGGCCAATACGCTGTTCGGCGGCCCCTTTATCCTATACTTAATAAACCACAAGATGATTTCTTATTATTAGATCGTCCTCCACCTCTGTATACTGTTCCTTCTGCCCCTCATGAGTCAGATGAGGACTCCGGTTCGGAGGAACACAAGGCACGAGAAATTCGTTCTATGTTGACCCCCCCTTTTTTCAGTATCTTGGGCATATCCTGACCCAAGATGGCCGCCATTCCTCCTGAAAACATTGTTGAAACTAAAACGCTAGTATCACCATAATTTTATCTGTGATTAAGACTTCTAACGTTGGCTCTGTTCGAATATGACGTATCCGTTTATTAATAGGATATTGGAGCCATAATCGTGTAACGTCACACACTCGATCGCGCAACGTTTATTTTACCGACATTACATCTTTTATATTCACCAAATCTTTCCCGTTACACAGATAGATACGGGACTCACACTGGTCTTATTGGGATCTTGATATAACACTGAAATCATTATTCCGGACCTCTTTATATATGGCGCCCATGGTGGTTAGCTTCTAGAGACGTACACAGGACCGATTTCTGGTCATGTGACTTCCGAGTTAGAGTTAAAACATGCCGAGTAAACTCATCCGGCAACTCGGATTTGGAGCCAGACGCGGATGGGGGCAGCTACACATTGCGGACACAATTTCCTGTACTCGGAGGTAAGGGAAGAATTTCCAGCACACGGGGCGCACAAATACATGTGGCCTCCTCCTCTTGTTTGAGTGTTAGTGCAATTTCGGTTTAAATAGCATTCACTTATACGGAGTTTGTTATCTATTTATTTTAGATGGGGTTTGATTCTCAAAATTAGGAGAACAGCTGTTATTTGAAAGCGAATACCTTTCAGAGACCTGCCCCCCCCGTCGCTTGTTCTGTATGACCTGGAATTATCGTCATACATAATGTATGTATATTTCTTTCTGACTTATATTCGTCAGTAGTATAACGAGATTACAATCATGCCCTTATTCATAGATACTCACAACTATGTATATATATATTTTTTCCTGATCTTGTATACTACAGATATTATTTACAAGACAGTGTTCAGGTCAGTTTTTTTAATTTCTCCACGTGTTACAATAGAGCTTAATAGTCACATATACCTGTAGCTAGTCCATATCAGCACTTGCCCTAATACTCCTTACCCGGCCTTAGTGACTATGCATACCGCACGAAATATTTGGTAAACATCACATGGAACACATTTCCATCACATATATGACTTCCTCACAATACGCTACCCACATGCTAAATCTATACACGTTTGGACAGTCACCAACTGATATGATAAGGCTAGTACTCACCTGATTTCACGGTGCATGGTAGTACACTATAGCCTTGTGATAAACAAAACCCATAACGTTGACACCTACCCTGGGAGCACATTTGTTTACGTTATTAACAAATGTATGCAACATCTTGAATAACATTTGGACTAATGTGAATTACCATATCAATTTGTACCTAGCCGTGAACAAGTCACATGTACGATATTACTAGAGGCGACGAAACACGTGTTGGTTTGGGAACCACTGTGAAGATTGTGAAATCATTATCAAAACGAGAACATTAAATTGAAGGAACTCACAAGAAGGAGACGGAGACTTACTTATTATGTTACATGTTTACTTTACATAATAATCTTTGTATACTTTATTTCTACGTGTGCTTGGGTACCCTCATTATTGACCCCATGGCTAATAGCCTTCAACTACGTTGCTAACAAGAGTTGTGGAAGGGGTTATTAATACAACAGCTGGAATACTGACAAATATCGCTGCTGAGCTCCAGGCTATGAGATTAGTCACCTTACAGAACAGGATGGTGTTAGACGTCATTCTTGCAGATCGGGGAGGGGCCTGTCGCATCATTGGCAGCAGCTGTTGTGTTTACATACCTGACCATGCCCCTAGTGTGTATAAAGCTATACAACAAATGCATAGATTTTCGTCTGACATAAACCAAAAGACAGGTACTTGGACTTTGTACGAGTGGTTCTGGAATATGCTAACAACATGGAATTGGAAGATCCTTATCTTTTTGGTTGCAGTTGCTGGTATTATATTTACATGTTGCCTCTGTATACACTGTCTTCCAGCTTGTTGCACTTATTGTGTCAGTGCCCTCACCCCCAAACATAAAATATCAATTTATGATACTAATGCTGCGATCATGTCACAGAAGGACATTGCGGACATGATGCAGATTGACAAGGGTATTTTTGAATGTTGATTATTTAAGCACCAACTTATAGTGATGTTTCTTATCCTTTCAACTTGTTATATGTTTTTTGATGATAACATAAAAAATGTTAGTGCATGCTAAAAGGAGGGTCTGTTAGAAAAAAAATGTCTTAACTGTGCTGCTTATGTATTGTACGTCTTAAGTTAGCATTCGCCACACCCTTTGATGTTTAGACGCCATTTTGAGAATGATCAAAACTAATTTCTTTCTGCTGAAAGCAGCTGTGATAGTTTTCGTTTCTTGAAGGTTGGGCCTCAATGAGTAATGAATACACAGTTCCTATTAGCGCATTCCTTTCCCACTAGATTGAGGCCTGCTCCCACCAGTCCAGTGGCGGGCACAGACAGAACAAACTTGGTGTAAAGATAGTGTGTGCCCGGTTTCAGGATTGAAACTCATCCTTGTGTACTTTCTTTGTCTAGCTGCCTCCAACTGGAAATATCCAGTTTGGACGGGCCTTCTTTGGTTCTGAATCGTACATAATGTATCACCGTGTTTGCTGATGTCAGTCCTCTCTGCAGCACCCCTAAACGACTAGGCAGATGGGGTTCCGCTCGAGTGTATCTGAATAAATATATACTTGGTTTGTATTCTCTACTGTCTGACCAACTCTTCATTTGTATGGAAGGCTGGGAGGTGGTTGCGAGTGATCCGGGTGGTCCTAATTGGGTCACTTCCTTCAGTTGGTGCCCGAACAGGATCTCCATCGGGTGACCCATCCCCACCCGTGGACTGGTGGGAGTTCGGGGCTATCATCGGGTCAGACAGGCGGAGCGTTTGTCTGACCGGTTGGTGCCTTGCCCAGCAGTCATCCTGACTGGGGCAAAACCCTTGGATCTGACAGTTTGGTCCGAAGAGTCGGAAGTGAAGAATACATTTGTTTGACCTGTGTGCAGCAGGTAAGTTTGTTTTGGTTCTTTGTGGATATGGTACCATTTTGGTTTAGATTTGGCATGGTCTGAGGACCGATTTGGTATAAAGTGTTTTTGAACACTTTGCCAGGCAACATAGCAAATTTGGCTTATTTTTTAATATACCTGGCTTTAGCAGACTCTTGAGGGCATATGTAAAAGGAGTTCACGCCACCTTAGCGTACTTTTCTGACAGTTTTGCAGCAATATTTACATTGCCATAAGTACGCATATGGATTTCACTGTGTCACTCCTATGAGGCCTTGTCCTATGGAAACACACACCCTGCATACATCATACCTTATGCAGGTATGATGTGGCACAGGACTACACAAGGTCACACATATGCCTACATGCGTCACTCTGCAAATACGGCGCAACGTGGTGCTAGATTTTGCCTTGTCTTTACTTGAGGGGTGACATGGTGTCGACGCAGTTGGAGATCCATCGTTTGCGGTTCCACGCTGCAGTGTTATCGCCTGTAAGCACTGGCGGAGTGGTGGAGATGAGTTAGTTGACAAGAAGTTCTTCAGTGGCCTTGATCCAGCTGCTAGCTGGGGGGGGATGATGGCGGTGGTGTACGGTGGGCATGGTGAAGATGTGATGTATACAATGATGGTCAGTCCAGGAGTGTGGTTGTAGTTCAAGTTCCCACTGGTGGAGAAGATGTGCTCGACCGTGTGTCCTGCGATGTATCTTGCTGCGTGGACTAGCTGCTTGAGTATGATGTTGGCGAGCTTCCCCAGGAAGGGGTGGTGTTCTGGTAATTGGGGTTGTCCAGGTGGAAGTAGAGCTCACTGAGTAGGATGTCGTCGGAAGATGGGAGAGCCTGGGGTACAATAAGGTCTAAAATGGTATCAGAGAATGGGGGTACACTGGCCCGGGTACCTGCAGATGAGGGTGCCACAGAGGATGAGGTCGGGGTTGGTCCAGACATAGGCATTACATCATAATGCCTTTATAATGCAACTACACCAATGCAGGTGCCTTTACATCGCATTTCATTCCAGCGCATTGTGAGGTTTTAGGGTGGGTATGGGTTTCGGGGGTCTGAGATGAAATTTGGGGTGTATTATGGGGTAAAATATGAATTTTAGGGTGTGTTTTGGGGGGTCAAGGATGAATTTTAGGGTTCAGGGAGTGTTTAGGGGTGCAAGGGTTAGTTTTAGGGTTGCACTCACTGAAGTGGGAATATTAATGTTTTCATCGCTGCTATCCAGCACTTTCTCTACTGTTGCAATATAAGTAGTAATATAATGCATTGTAATGGAATGCAATGTAATGGTATGCGTTGTAACGTCATATATATCTTTAGCACACCAGTGGTATGCCAGCTGCGCATGGGACCACAGCGCCCGCCTTAGAGCAGTGCTGCGGGGGCACTTGTCAGCTGGGAGGCGGGAAACACCGGAAAAGACACTGGATGGGGTGGGGACGCAGGGGTGTGTGTGTGAGCAGGTGTTGTAAATATTTAAATGACAGACATCTTACCTCATGGCCGGTCCAGTGTCTTCGTTGCTCCTGCTCTCCTGAGTCTGCTCGTAAGCAGTGGGGTGATGCTCTTCCGTCATTGCAGATGAGCCCCCACTGGTGTTGCGTCACACCAGGTACTAGGCCTGGGCGACTCGATCCCCAGTCCTCCTCTGCTACGCGTCCCTCCTTCTCCTTACCTGGACATTGACACTGTGGAACAATCAGCTGCACTCTCTCCAAATCTGTGAGTCAGCCAGCAGGAGCCTCAGCCAGGTGTGATTTCACAAGCCTGGGTACAGCAGATGATGCCAAGTCCACTGGGGAACCTTCTGATGCAGGTGATGCAGCAGGGCCCCATAAGGCATGAAGTTGCAGCGCTCCTGCCGCACAAGTTCGGCGCAGCTCAGGGGCCTTACCCTCCACAGCTTCCGGTGATAATCACCTCCGTGCATCCTGGTGTAGTGGTGGATTGTAGTATGTGATGCAGACCTCCCTACGTTGGTGCACAGTAGCACCCCTACCATTCACAGCTCCAAAGGGCTCAAGGCGGTCTTCTCACACAGGTCAGCAATGTGTCTCTATGCACCCTGCCATACTTCACCACCAGGTAAGGGTGATCGCCGCTCCTCCATGTCCACCGCCACAGCTCATCCTCTCCACAGCACCTCTGCATCCCACTCCAGGCTCCATACGCAAGTCCAGCGAGGCATCCAGGCTCCAGATGCAGGGCCAGCGAGGCATCCAGGCTCCAGACGCAGGACCAGCGAGGCATTCAGCCTCCAGGCGCAGGACCAGCGAGGCATCCAGGCTCCAGGCACGCAGGACCAGCGGGGTCTCCGGGCCCCAGGGACTGTCCACGCATTCAAGGTTTTGGATGCTATGGAGTTGCAAAGAGTGCGCGATGAGAAGTGATGCATCATTGATGTTGCACAGCAATGCACCTCTTTTCATGGATGTATCCCTGCATTCCCTCTTCTCCTGGGATATCCTGGATGTTGGGCGGCTTGAGGGGGTTGTTGATTTGTGCTGCACTGGACTTGGCTGTTCTAGTTTTCAGCGGTACACAGCAGTAAGAAAACTGACGCTAACTAGCGTTAGCGGTAGTTGTCACCAGTCCTTGTCCATATCCCCCTTGGTTTCTTGTTGTCGTTGTTGTTCTGCAGATGCTCGTTTGGAAGAAAGTCAGCCGGGGCCTCCCAAAGGCACTACGAACTTTGATATGTATGTGAAACATGGCCTTGGTCCTATTATGTTTAGAACACCATGGCACAAATTTACGAGGGACAAAGCTGAGTTGCAGAGGCCGTTGACGGGCCACTGATATAGCTACAAAGTGACTGATACACTCAATCACACATCCATAGAGCCATTCACATACCCATTTACTCTTCTTTACTTTCACTTACATTGTCATTCACATACTCATAAGGCACTGTCATACCCACTCACACAGCTGTATAGCAATTCATATACTTAGCACTAAACTAACAGTTACAGATACACTTCTAAACCAATGCATCTAGTAAGACACTCAGTCATCCACCTATACAGTCACTCACATACCCATTTACAAAACCATATAGAAACTAACACACCTGGTCAGAAAGTGACAGAGGCACTTACACATACATTCACACACCGACAAGGAACTTATTCAGTTACTACTAATAGAATCAGTTGCACCCAGAGTTACATGCCCTAACACTCACTAATACAGCCATTTACCAATCTATACAACCACGTTCATACCTATTTAGACACCCATACTCAGACACTTAAGTATCCTGCTGCACACTGATATAACCACTTATGTAGCTAGTCATTTGCTTGCATTGTGCAATCCAATAGTATGTAATCTGAAGTTAAATGCATTCTATATTTGCTTTTCAGGTATCTACTTGTGTTGAAAGAATAATGGAATATGGGAGGAAGAGGTGAAGAAAAAAAATAAGACCGCATCCTTTTAAGTGGACAACAGATGATGTATTTAGTTCCACTGGCAAATGACGTTTGGCGCAATGAATCACCATGTCTTCCAGTTTTGGTGATACAGTGAGAATGGTAAGTATCTGGCCAAGTGGTATCAGTCCCACAGATGGTCCACCTGCTGCTGATGATGATGCACCATCTTCCGTCTTTCTTATCATCTTCTGATACTTTTTTGTATCATGGTTTTTAGGTGATTTGAAATGTATGGTGTGCCTTGTGAATACTTCAGCATATATCTCAAGTTTAATTGCTGCATATATTGATTTGGAGACTGTTTTAGAAGCGGTAAATGTTCTTGTTTGTCCTGCTCTTTACATTGTTTTCTATATTCAGCAGAAGATATCTTAATTTTTATACTCTCTTCTTTTAGAGGAAAGGGAAATATACAATAGAGCTGTGCTGCACAGCCTGCCTCCAGAGAGATTAGACTCTGAAACAACTGATTTAGGGTATGGTTTTTCATGTGCAGGGATGCCAGATCTGTGGTGGCATCTCAGTATATCTGCAAATTCATAAAACAAATTGAAAACAGTGTTTGTAATTGTAAAAAGCTAAAATGGTCTGTTATGTTTATTTGTTAATTGTCTGTTTGAAATTTTATAATGTGTTAATAAAATGCATTTATAAACGTATAAAAATGTACATTACTGAATTGAATTTATTTCTCAAATCGTAATACAATTTATATTTTAAAAAACAATGTAATTAATAAAAAATTACAGAGACATTATAGTTAGGAAATAGCATAAAAAAGTAACAATTTGGAAATAGAATTAAAATAGACTTAACATTTCATTGGATAAACAAAGGTTACAGGGATGTTACAGTTAGGCTCAGAATTTACACAAACAAAACTATGGAAATTAAGCAGTTATAGTTAGCTGGGCTAACAATAGCTTACGCCCCCACAACACACTGCTTAGGAGCTCCCAAATTGCATCACTCATAACATGGTCAGTGACATTACTGATGACATCACAAACAACAGTACTGATAATCACTAGAAAACATTATCCAGCAAAATGAACTTCAATATACTTAATAAAATATAATTTATATTTTTAAAAAGTTCAGAAGCAGATGCGGGTGGGAGCATGGCTTGTGCACCATTCAAGATGGCTGGGATCTGTGAGTACCGGCCCTTTGCAGAGCTTTCTTCACCTAGAAAAGCTGTTTCCTTCATGCGAGGACCTATTTGGGGCATTCCTTTGGACTCCAGTTAGTTCCTGCATCACCACAAACATTTTGCTGTCCTTCTTCATGCCTGATTCCTACCATAATGCGATGGCAGTGATCTCTAGTGATCAATGAGAGTCTGCCATTTTCTCAGCAGGCCACTACTGTTTATTTTTGTGACATTCTTGACATTTCTTTGCCCTTCGGGGCTCTAAATACAAGTTTTAGCTTCTATGACTACTGCAATTTTGTTACTATCATCTCTCTCTCTACAATTTCGCAAGTGTAAATTTTCTCACCATTTTCTTTTTCTTTACCTCATAAAATGCCTAACCTATTTTGCCAGGAACTCTGCAAATTGCATATCAACACTGATAGAATACTTTCCTGCATTTTGAATGTTGTGGATCATCATTGTCATCTAAAGACTATACTTAAAAGAGGATTTTATCACTAGTTGATATTTTGTCTGTCTATTCACTTACGTTTTCTGCCTTAATTTTATACGTGAATGATTATTTCATTACATGGGCAGAACAAAATCCTTTCAAAGGATTCCTCATCATACTGCATATCACGTTAACATTGCCAGAGATGTCATTGTTAATGGTAAGGCCACCTCCTCTAGCACAAAACCAGGGCCGGACTGGCTACCGGGCTTTTTGGCATGCTGCCGAGCAGGGGGCCGGTGTCACTGAGGTGGGGGCTAATTTAGTTGATGGAGACCTGCGTGTGCTTCGAAATAAACAAAGCAAAACGAATTTTGTTCATCACACGCAGGTCCCCATCAACGAAATCAGCCCCCAGCTCGGCAGCATGCCAAAATGCCCGGTAGCCAGTCCGGCACTGCACAAAACCTAGGAGGGGGAAGAATGATCCTCCATCACCTATCATGTCTTCCCATAATCCAGTTTTGGATACCTTCCTTGATGACGAAAGGGACCTGCAACTCTTTATCTGTGGCACTAATAAAAAACTTCAACAAATTGAAGATTGCTGGATTATTGTGGAGAGAAAAATTGACAAAATGGAGCAACGTGTTAGTTAAAACTCAGACTACAAATGAAACAATTTGAAAACAGGAATCGTAATGACAATCTTTGCCTGTAAATAACTTCAGAAGTTTTTAGGGGTCCTGATCTACTTGAGATCCTGAAGAAATTTCTCTTGACACTTCTTGGGCTTCCTACTATTTCTCCTCTTAACATTCAACAAGCTCACCGTCTATCCAAAATTCAACTTTTACTCCTTAACCCCGAGGAATCATCATGCTATTTCTTGAATTTACAGACCTCCTACGCATCTTGATGGCTGCTAAAGAAAAGTATCATCTTGTTTGGTCTGGCCGCAATATATTTATTTCTCAAGACATCTCCATTGCAAAAGTGCCAGACAAAAGGAGTTCCTTGCTTTGCTACCTCAAATGAGACAGCTTAACATTTGCTACAGCATCCTTCCAACCTGCTTATGCAAGATTACTATTAAAAATGTTAAAAATGTTTCTTCAGACTAGTACTTCTCATGCTATGGAAACTGCTCTTAAGATAGTGAGTTATTTTAAGTGTTGGAAAAGCAGTATTGTTGAAGGGCAAAGTTTTTAGGCCCTTAACTACAGATGTGTAGATTGAGCCTTTCTGTTTCCTAGGAGATTGTGAATTGAGGAGAAGTTTCTAGCCCCCTGCCCAGCAAGCTTTGTCTGAGGTCGTAAGCACCTTAATTAGGATGTTATTGTATGCTACATGTGTGCACTGATTTGTGGCTGTATCTGGTGTTTCTTTTGGATTAGTGTTGGACTTGGCCCTTTTTACAGGGTCATCCCTGAACTTTTTGCCTCCCTCCTGTATTTTTTCTGAACTGTTGTTGGCTGCTTTATGACTCTGGGCACTTTACCGCTGCTGATCGGTGCTAAAGTGCGTATAATCTACCCATTGTAAATTGATGTATGGATAAGTGATTCCATGATTGGCTGGTTTGGTTTACCTGTCTGACCCTAGTACAGTGCACCAGGAGTGCCCAGGGCTGGTAAACCAAATGCTGCTGGTGGGTTTGCAGCACTGGTTGAGCCGCCCACAGAAGCAGCCTGTTAAAGTGTGTCTAAGGCTTGCCATTGCAGAGCCTGTGTGCAGTCTGGTACTGCCATGCTGACTGGGCAAGTGCACCCACTTGCCAGTCCCTAAACCTTCCATTGTCTGCATATTAGTCACCCCTATGGTAGGCCCAAGGGCAGGGTGCATTGTAAGTATAAGGTAGGACAATCCCTGATGTGTTTGGCATGTCCTAATAGTGAATTACAGCCATTTTCGTTTTTCACTATTGCAAGGCTACCTGTTCCCCATAGGTCAGAATGGGCAGTTTGATTATTACATCTTATAATCCTATCTGAGTCAGGGAATTAGCTAAACATTCGAGTTTTGTATGCCTGAACTCAGAATGATGAAAATGCATCTTTAAGTGAAGTTGGTTTTAACATTCTGTGTTTGAAAATTCCACTTTTAGAAAGTAGGTATTTTCTTGTCTAACCATCCAAGCCTGCCTCTGCTAGGTTGTGTATTCCTTGTCTGGAGTTTGAGTGACAGGGGCTGGGGGATTCCAGGAGACAGGGTGAGTCAGCACAGGGCTGAATAGAGAGATCTGCATGCAGATGGGTGGGAGGAGTTCGCCCTGGGACCTGAATAGGGCTGTGCCTTCCCAGCACAATGCTGGCGCCACCTCCTGTGGTGCGTCTGATGTCCCTGCACTGTGAAAGGAAAGAAGGAGTCATGTAAACAGAGTTCTCCAGGACTGACCAGAACTGGTTTGGACTAGGCAAAGGCCCCTCTACCTTCAGAGAACAAAGAGAAACTGTGTATAAAAAGGGGAACCCATACCCCAGAACTTTAGATCACTTTGGGAAACAAGAAGAAACCTTTGCTGAGTAGAGGAACCAGAGAGACTGAGGAGAGACTATCCCTAAGCTTGAGGGATTGGCCTGCAGTGGTTGCCTGACTGCCAAAGAGAGGAGAAAGGAACTCTGTGTGCACTTTTAATCAACTTGTGAAGGATCTCCAAGAGCTTGAGAAAAGAGATTGCCTCCTGCTGAAGTCTCAGGGACAACAGACTTCACCAACCAGCTCCCCAAGAGTTCTCTGAAAGTGCCTGCAAGTGTGCTGGGCTTTCAATCAATCAAACATTTGTAGAGCGTACTACATACCCCTGAGGGTCTCAAGGCGCTGAGAGGGGGGAGGGGGCGCTACTAATCAAACAGCCAGGTCTTGAGTAGCCTCCTGAAGGTCAGCAGGTCTTGGGTCTGTCGTAGGCTCAGTGGAAGGGTGTTCCAGGTCTTGGCGAGGTGGGAGAAGGATCTCCCGCCGGTGGTTGTTCTTCGGATGCGCGGGATGGTGGCGAGTGTGAGGTCGGCAGAGCGGAGCTCGAGGTTGGGGTTGTAGAAGGAGAGTCGTCTGTTGAGGTAGGCTGGGCCGTTCTTGTGGAGTGCCTTGTGTGCGTGGATGAGGAGCTTGAAGGATATCCTCTTGTTGGGAGCCAGTGCAGGTTTCTCAGGTGGGGGTTGATGTGGCCGTGGTGTGGTACTTCAAGGATCAGTTGCGACGAGGCATTTTGGATGCGTTGCAATCATTTGATGAGCTTGGTCGGGGCTCCCGCGTAGAGGGCGTTTCCGTAGTCGAGTCTACTGCTGACGAGGTTCTTCTTGTATCTGTCGGGATCCACCTGTAGATCTTGCGAAACAAGCAGAGTGTGTTGAAGCAGGAGGAGGAGACGGAGTTGACTTGCTTGGTCATGGAGAGCGTTGAGTGGAGGATAATTCCCAGGTTGCGTGCGTGGTCGGTGGGTGTCGGGGCTGCCCCCAGTGCCGTCGGCCACCAGGAGTCGTCCCAGGCTGAAGGGTTGGAGCCGAGGATGAGGACCTCCGTTTTATCCGTGTTCAGCTTCAGTCGGCTAATCTTCATCCAGTCGGCGACGGCCTTCATTCCTTTGTGGAGGTTGGCTTTGGCAGTGTTGGGGTCCTTGGTGAGGGAGAGGATCAGTTGAGTGTCGTCGGCGTAGGAGATTATGTTGAGGTCGTGCTGTCGGGCGACGTGTGCGAGCGGGGCCGTTTAAATGTTGAACAGTGTCGGACTGAGGGAAGATCCCTGGGGTACGCTGCAGATGATCTCGGAGGCTTCGGATCAGAATGGGAGAGGCAGACGCACTGGGTTCTGCCGGAGAGGAAGGAGAGGAAGGAGGTGGTCCATTCCAGAGCCTTGTCTCAGATCCCTACAGCGGGGAGGCGTGCATGTAGTGTGCGGTGGCAGACGGTGTCGAAGGCGGCGGAGAGGTCCAGGATGAGGGCTACGTTCTCACCGTTGTCCAGCAGGGTCCTGATGTCATCGGTGGCGGCGATGAGGGCGGTCTCGGTGCTGTGGTTGCTGCGGAACCCTGACTGGGAGGGGTCCAGGATTCTGTTTTCTTCGAGGTATCCGGTTAGTTGTCTGTTGATGATCTTCTCGATGACCTTGGCCGGGAACGGGAGCAGAGAGATGGGCCGGAAGTTATTGAGGTCTCTAGGGTCTGCCTTGGGTTTTTTGAGTAGGGCGTTGATCTCGGTGTGTTTCAAGCTCTCTGGGAATGTTGCGATCTCGAGGTAGAGATTGATGACTTTGCGTAGGTGGGGTGCGATGGAGCTGCTGGCTTTGTTGAAGATGTGGTGCGCGAATGGGTCTGACGGGGAGCCGGAGTGGATTGTGCTCATGGTCTTGATGGTGTCATCAATGCTCACGCTGGCCCAGGCTAGCAGGGGGTCGTGGTCCATGGCGTTCGGAGAGTCTGTTGTGTTGCTGTCTGTTGGGCCTGTCTGGGTGGTGAATCTGTTGTGGATGTCTGCTATCTTGTGGTGGAAAAAAGTGGCGAGGGAGTCGCAGAGGGCTTTTGACGGTGGGATGTTGTTGGTGTTGGGGAGTTCCTTCACGATATTGAAGAGCTCCTTGCTATTGTGTGCATTGTTGTCGTGGCGGTCTTTGAAGGAGGTCCTCTTGGAAGTCCTGATGAGGGGATGGTGGTTGCGGGTGGCATCCTTGTGGGTTGCGTGGCTGTCCGGAATCTGTTCGCTGTGCCATTTGTTTTCTAGTTTCCGGCAGGCTGCGTGTCGCAAGGAGCTGGAATCGCGACTCATGAGCAAGAAGCGTGATGCCGGACTGCCGCTGTCGCTTCACAACAGGAAAGCACCTTGCATCACCGGAGAAGAGGATCGACGTCGCATCAGACGCCACCGCATCACCGAGAAGCATGTCGCAGGGTCTGGCGCGGCTCAGTAGAATCATTGAGTCATCGCAGGGCCGTCAAAGCGCCTCGCATCGCCGGAGAAGAGGATCGACATCGCATCAGATGCTGCCGCATCACCGGGAAGCGTGTCGCAGGGCCTGACGTGGCTCAGAAGAATCGTTGAGTCACCGCAGGGCCGTCGCATTGTTTCCGAAGCGCCTCGCATCACCTGAGAAGAGGATCGACATTGCATCAGATGCCGCCGCATCACCGGGAACCTTGTCGCAGGGCCTGTCGCAGCTCAGACGTATCGTTGAGTCACCGTACGGCCGTCGGGCGTACACGCATTGTGACGCATCAAGAAGAAGACGCCATCTTTGTCGCATTGTACCGGATCTTCATCGCATCACGGCATTGCGGGCTGCATCGCCACGGAAGCGCAGTAAGAAACCGACGCATCACCTCCCCTCACAGAGAAGAACCGACGCATCCTCTACGCAGCAGTAGGGACCCGACGCATCACCGTTCTTGCGTGTAAGGAACCGACGCATCACCTTTCCTACAACACTTTCATTGTATAGTGTTATGCATCTTAAGGTACATTGAACTCAAAGTGTCGCATTTTACATCCTAAGAGAACTAAGCTAATTCTACTATTTTTAAAGTACAGTATTGTGGATTTTTGTCGTTTGTGGTCATGTGATAAGTCTATATAAAGAATACTTATTTTTTATATAAAACCTGTGTGGTGTCCATCAGTAGTGTTGTCACTGGGTTACTGTATGTGTTCACAAATGCTTTACACACTGCCTCTGAGATAAGCCTGTTTGCTCGTGCCAACCTACCAAGGGGGTGAGCGGGGGTTATTTTAGGAGTGTACCCTCTTACCCTGACTAGATGCAAGGGCCCCTATTTAGACAAAGGTACCTACCTCTGCCAACTAGAGACCCCCAATCTAACAATTAGGGTGTGTGTTGTCATTGGTTGAGTATTTGAGGGTACTGATTGGTTCCAGGACCAGTTATTCTATTGATGTAGGGCTTAAGGCTAGTGATCTGATTGGTGGAAAGGTTTGGGGTTTCTGATTGGTTCCTGGGGCTAGGCTTTCTATTGGACACAGGGCTTAGGGTTTCCTGCATAAATGGCTGCTGGGGCCAGGGTTGGTACTAGGGCTGGTGCTAAGCTTTCGATTGAACAAAGGGCTTAGGGTTTTGTGCCTGATTGGCTCCTGGGACTAAGGCTGTGCTTGGCTAAAAGGGGCTGCTTTCCTATTGGTTCTAAGCTTAGGGTTGGTGTTGTGATTGGTTAGGGCTAGGTTACTTATTGGCTAAAGGTGTCACCTGATTACTAGGGCTATTTAAGCTTAGGGCGTCTCAGCTTGGGCATCGAGGTTAAGGGCAGAGAGGACAAAGGCAATTGCCTGGTTGAGCCTGTTCGAGACTGGTCAGGACTAGGGCTGGTAATGCTGTCCAATTTTACATGCACCATCACCAACCCTACCCCATCCACAATCAGAGTAACACACTCTCTGCTCTAATTACTCCTAACAGACCCTTTTTTGTTACTAACAGACCTATACTCAGCCTTCCATCATTTCTCCAACCAAGACCCTCCTCTTCTTTCTACAACAATAACACAACTGCACAACACTTAGACTCCACTGCACCACACATATTACCTCTTGCAGCAATCAAATCTAAGACAAACCGTCTTAACTCTATTTCATCCCCTTCTTTTTTTTTGTTTAAATTTGTTTATTGAATTACAAACATCAGTATACAACATAGGCTGAGGATTAGTTCCTTCTGACCACACTTTCTTGTGTACCAAGTCATTAAACAGAATATACATTCCACTCAATCTGTACCTTCTGCCCGTTGACGCATTTCAAGTTCTGCAGAGGGGGACGCCACAGGTTTACCTCGGTAAGTGTTCCACCTTTCCCATTTCCTGTCCCATTTTTTTGGGCAACCCCTAGCTACATAAACCTCCGTCTCCGCCAGCATACATCTGTCGAGCTCTGTCATCTAACCACCCGGCCGCGGCGCAGGACCTCTCCCCCATCCCCTAGCAATCTCCCGTTTAGCTAGTGTGTATCCTAACGTCGCAAATTGCTTCTCCGCCTCCGTCAGGTCAGTATCCTCCCAAATGTTTAATAGGCCCAATTTCGGCGTCAGAGCAAGCTCCTTATGGAGGGCAGTCTGCATGTGCCTGGAGGCCTCTTCCCATATGGGGCGAACCCCCGGGCAGCTCCAGAGGATATGATAAAAGGTAGCCTGCTGGCCACACCCCCTCCAGCAGAGATCATCTGGTCGGGAACCCATTTTTACTAGCGTCTGTCCTGTCATGTACGAGCGATGAAGTATCCTGAACTGAATCAGTCTAAATTTTTGCATGAAGGCTGCCTCTCGTGGGGACATAAGTGCCTCTTGCCAGTCCTCGTTATCCAACAACCCAAGGTCTTCCTGCCATTGCTCCTGGAGTCTCTCAAAATTATCGGGGAGGTTATTACACAATTTCTTATACGTTAGAGATATTCTCTTCGAGGCAAGAGGCCCATCTAGAAGCCTATCTTCCAGGGGCGTGTATTCCGATATATCTACCAGGGACGGGAAGGCCGCCCGCAGAGCATGCCGGATTTGCATGTATCGAAAAGTTTCCCCACTCGCCATGTGATATTGCTTCTGTAGTTCCTCAAATTCAACTATAGCCCCCCGCTTGATCAAGTCTTTGACCGTTGAGAGGCCAATAAGGTCCCATTTGTCGAAACCAGGCTGATAGCATAGTGTGCCCAGTCTCTGCGTCTGCCATAGGGGCGTCGCCCTCGTAAGGATCTCCGCCCAGCCCAAGCGATAGTGTGCTTTGTGCCAAATCTGAAGGGTGTGAAGTGTTGGTCCAAAAAATCGGCCTCTGTTTCTCCTGCCGCTAGCATACAACGCCCCCAGGTATCCAGACCTATCCATTTGATAGCGGTCCAGAGCGTAGGCCGGGTCATCAGGAGGTTGATAAATCCACTGATTAATGGTTGCTAACTGCGCCGCCCAGTAGTAGAGTTGCAAGTCCGGCAATGCAATGCCCCCGTCATACCAACTTTTAGTCATTTTCTTTAGTGCCACCCTCGGGGCCTTCCTGTCCCATAACAGCGTACGGACCTCTCCGTCAATCGCTCTGAAATATGAATCTGGGACCTTACTCAGACAGTTTTGCAGGATATAGAGAACCACACTTTCTTGTGTACCAAGTCATTAATCAGAATATACATTCCACTCAATCTGTACCTTCTGCCCGTTGACGCATTTCAAGTTCTGCAGAGGGGGACGCCACAGGTTTACCTCGGTAAGTGTTCCACCTTTCCCATTTCCTGTCCCATTTTTTTGGGCAACCCCTAGCTACATAAACCTCCGTCTCCGCCAGCATACATCTGTCGAGCTCTGTCATCTAACCACCCGGCCAAGGCGCAGTACCTCTCCCCCATCCCCTAGCAATCTCCCGTTTAGCTAGCGTGTATCCTAACGTCGCAAATTGCTTCTCCGCCTCCGTCAGGTCAGTATCCTCCCAAATGTTTAATAGGCCCAATTTTGGCGTCAGAGCAAGCTCCTAATGGAGGGCAGTCTGCATGTGCCTGGAGGCCTCTTCCCATATGGGGCGAACCCCCGGGCAGCTCCAGAGGATATGATAAAAGGTAGCCTGCTGGCCACACCCCCTCCAGCAGAGTTCATCTGCCATTGCTCCCGGAGTCTCTCAAAATTATCGGGGAGGTTACTACACAATTTCTTATACGTTAGAGATATTCTCTTCGAGGCAAGAGGCCCATCTAGAAGCCTATCTCCCAGGGGCGTGTATTCCGGTATATCTACCAGGGACGGGAAGGCCGCCCGCAGAGCGTGCCGGATTTGCATGTATCGAAAAGTTTCCCCACTCGCCATGTGATATTGCTTCTGTAGTTCCTCAAATTCAACTATAGCTCCCCGCTTGATCAAGTCTTTGACCGTTGAGAGGCGAATAAGGTCCCATTTGTCGAAACCAGGCTGATAGCATAGTGTGCCCAGTCTCTGCGTCTGCCATAGGGGCGTCGCCCTCGTAAGGATCCCGATTAAGGGAGGTATTCCTTCCAGGCACAAACCCGGACTGATCCGGGTGCACCAGTGATGTGATTACCGACACTAGCCTCTCGGCATGGACCTTTGCCAATATCTTCGCTTCGGTGTTAATTAGCGAGATTGGCCTGTAGGAGCCGCAAGCGTCCTTTGGTTTACCCGACTTGTGGATCACGACTATAGTTGCTAGTCGTTGATCTTCTGGCAGCTGACCTACCTCTAAACTCTCCTCATACATGGCTTTGAGATGCAAGGTCGTCCGCAGAGCCGTTGCCTTTAAGAATTCGACCGGGATGCCGTTAGGCCCCATCGCCTTTCCTGACTTTAGCAGGCCTTTGGCTTTGCCGATTTCCTCGACTGAAAGATCCTCATCAAGGATTTTCCTATCCGCCTCAGAGAGGATTCGGACGTCGCTGTCTCGGAGAAGTTGCCGTGACTCCTCTGCCTCATAAGCGGTTGATGGGGAGTATATCTTTTGCAGGTGTGCAGCGAATTCCTCCGCTATATCCCTCGGGTGGGTCTTAGTGTCGCCCTCCAAGGTGGTCAACTTATGTACCCATCTGGAGCCTTGTTCTCTCCTCTCCAGCCATGCCAGGGTTCTACCTGTCCTATCCCCCATTCCATAGATTCTGTGCTGGGTATGTCTATACTTTGCCAACATGTGTTCCCTGGTTTTAATACGGTACTCATCTTGCTTCAATAGAAGCATATGGGCGGTTTCGGGGGACGGTACCTGCGCATGTTCTCGTTTTCGATCTATGAGGTCATTTTCCACCTTGGCCAGGAGTTCTCGTTTCTTAGCAATGTATCCCAGCTTCAGGGATAATGTGTGCCCCTTCAAGACCACCTTATACGCTTCCCACAACGTCGAGGCCGACGCGACCAAGCCCTTATTTTCAGTAAAATAGTTTTCCGTTTGCGTCTTGAGCTCATCCCTGATGTCTGGTATTTGTAGGAGCCAAGGGTTTATGACGATAGTGGTGCATGCCTGTCTCTCCCAGTGTGTGTACTCCACCCAAACCGGGGAATGATCCGAGATGCCCCGTGGCAAAATGCGGGACGTGACGAAGTTCCCCACGGACATACCATGTGTAAGGAAGCAGTCGATGCGTGATAAGCTGTGGTGCTGGTTGGAAAGGAAGGTGAATAACTTATCCGTCGGGTGGAGCGCTCGGCCCACGTCCGCCAGTCCCATTGCCGCCATAAAGTCAGGCATTAGGGTGTTGAGCCTTGCCTGCGACCGTGGCGGATGACGATCAACTGTATCGTCAGGTGTCATGTTGTAGTCCCCCCCCCATGACTAATGTGCCTTTGGGGAGCCTCGCCAGTCTGCCCCCAAGATCTCCCAGAGCTGTTTTCCCCAGGGCTGGTGGTAGGTAAACCGAGATTATGTTGAAGTCCCTACCCTCCCAGCTGGCCACCACTCCGGCAAACCTTCCCGCCTGATCCGCCCACACCTCCCGGACCAATAGGGGTATGGACTTCTTTACCAAAATTGCCGTCCCTCTGGACCCCGACGTATAATCAGCATGAACCAGGAGTCTATAACCCCATCTGGTGAGAGCCTTAGTCTTCTGTCCCACCAAGTGTGTTTCCTGTAGCAGGACCACATCCGGAGAGTGTCTCTTAAGAAACCGCTGTACTATCCCTCTCTTAATCTTGTCCCCCATGCCATTTACAATCCATGTCAACACTGAAAGCGTCCTCTCCTTACCCCCCTCCATCCCACATCCCAACGTGAGCAATTAGTCCATGAATGCATCCGATCAGAAAGACACCTATGTACCTCCAGCCTAACATGAAGCAGATTCTCTTCTGCATTAACCAACAAAACTCCCAACTACCCAGTACCCCCCCACCCCAACCTCCTCCCCCCTCCCTGCCCTCCTGCCTGTGGATTTCCAACTACCCACTCCCAAACTCGGCAGAGTGCCTCTCTCCCCCCCCAACAGTGTGATGTGTACACGGGGCAGCTTAGCCCCCCCCGCCTAATCCGGTCGGTTGTCTCCTACTGTATAAGCCATCCATGTCTATCCTAACATCCATAAATCAGATCACTTTAATGGAACATATCACGTAATTTCGATCTAACAGACCCCATCAGAACCGTGGTCCCGCTCCAGTTGAACCCCACCCTCCCCCATCTGTACTCATCATCGGAATTGCACCCCAAACCCTCAGCCCTCGCGTTGCTCCGTCTCTGCCCTTAAGCTGGCACCTTTCTCCATTGCGCCATTTCTCCTGCCATCTTTGCCAGTTTCTGCGTAGCCACCTGGTCTGTTCGGTCTTTCCCCTTTGCGGGTGCCCACCGTGCTCCAACCTTCCATCCAGTCCCACACGGCCTCTGGAGAGTCAAAAAACCAGGATTTGCCCCCTGATTCTACTCTCAAACGTGCAGGGAAGAGCATCGCGTACTTCACTTCTCGATCCCTAAGTTCCTTTTTGACTGCTTGGAAACTACGCCGTTGGGCCTGGACCTTGGCCGTGAAGTCCGGGAAGAAGGCTACCTCAAATTTATCTATGTGGAGGGGGGGTTGGACCTCGCCGCTTGTAAGATAGCATCTCTGTCCCGGTAGTTAAACACTCGAGCGATAATGGGCCTCGGGTGCGCCCCTGGCTTCGGCCTCCCCCCCGGAACCCTATGGGCCCTTTCAATAGAAAAGTAACTGGACAGCGATTTAGGTTATAGATGCTTCGTAATGAGGTCCTCCACATAGAGGTCCGCCGCCGGGTATTCAGCTTTCTCCGGTATCCCAAGGATTCGGATGTTGTTGCGACGAACCCTCCCTTCATAATCGTCGAGCTGCTGTGCCATTCTGTCCTGCCGCTTCTGCATCTCAAGCATCTGCCCCTGGAGTTCCGCCGTGTCGGATTGTAGGGCTCCAGTGACCACCTTTAGTTCCCTGACCTTGTCGTCCATTTTCCTGAGATCGGCTCGGACCAAGGAGACCTCCACCGTGACCGATTCCACCGAGGTCCGCACCCCATTTATCGCCGTCATGACATCGTGAAGTGTAGGCTCCGGGGATTTACCAGAAGCGGCTACCTCCGGCGTCGCCTCTCCAACCGGCCGCGGCGAGTCCCCTGCGCCCTGCGTTTTAGACCATGCAAATTTCGCCAGCTGTTTTTGGGCAGTTGATTTGGAACCCTTACCGCCCGCGGCCATCGCGGCCAGACTACCAGCCGGCTCCCGAGAAGAGGAGGGGTCGCCGATGCAGCCGGTACACGGAGCCTCAGTACCGATGGTTCGCCCCCCAGGTAACTGAGAGAGCCCGCCCGGCCCTCTCCACCCCCACCAGCCACGCTGTCTGTCACTGCTGCAATCTTCGGCACCCCCCTCGTGGGCCTCCAGTCCGGGCGCAGTGTCCCAGTCCACCCCAGCCGAGGAGAGGCCACTGGGGCACAGGGGCAGGCGGGAGGGGGATGGAAGGCCCGACAAGAGCACCAAAGATCCACTCCGACCGTCATTAATGTCCCCTGGGGGGCATCAAATCCTCCCACTCCTCTTCCCCTCAGTGAAGCGTCCAGACCAAGGTTCACACCAGGGCCAGCCGGCCTCCCACGCCAAGGAATCAGATGTGTGGGGCCCGCCTCGAGGCACCCACCGCTCCACCTTCAATTCCGTGCACTGTTGTAAAGCAGGCCGCCCCCTCTGAATAGCGCCCCCGCGGCCCCAGGCAGGCGCCAGTGCTCGCGGGCAGCCCCGAGCCTCCCCTCCGCTCCGCTCACCAGTTCCAAAACATCAAGGGGCCATGTCCTGTCCCGGGCCCGGCGCGCCTCCAGCAGCAGGGGACTAAAGTTTGCGAGCCGCCTCGGGACCCTCGTCACCTCACCTAAAGGCCTTCGCAACTGGGCGCCGACTCCAGAGTTGCGGCGGAAGGCCGGCAGGTCCCTCCAGGCGTCCTCTCAGTGACAGCAGCATCCGCGATCCGCCGCAGACCCCCTCTCCGCCTTCACTCTCACCTCAGGGGGAAGGGGCCCGTCGGACCTCGGCCCAGGCCCAACAGGCCTTCAAAGCGGGGTTCTCGATTTATTGGAGCCGCAGCCGGGCACTCGCCTCCTCTCCGCCAGCCGCCTTCAACCTGCCACGGCCGTCCCGCCGCGGGCAGATCAGGTCCGCCTCGATTCCGGGCACACGCCCCACGTCACAGCTGCTCCCGGCGGGGAGACTACACCGCCACTCTCACGGGGTCTCGTCCCTCAGCCTCGGGCACCCAGGTTCCGCCATCAAGGAAATCGCCACACACTCGCACGGGGACTTGGAGCCACATCCACGGAGTCCGCGCGATCGCCGGAACACTCACAGTCTGCTCCAAGTGGACCACGGCAGATCTATAGTGGGTTTGGTAGTTTGGATGGCACAGGATTATGCAGGTTTGTCGACGGGGATACGGAAGCTCGCTCAAGCGGCAGCCATACTGGTCGGCTGCTAGCCACGCCTCTATTTCATCCCCTTCTTACACACAACATACACTCTACTCACAAACACATCAACTCCCCATATAACAAAACTATAAAAATAAATCCATCTCATAAAAAAAACACATCAGCACCTCATTTCACTACTCCTAAAAACAAAACATAACACGCACACCAGCACAAAAAATATGTCTTACAAGCAACACCTCAATCTACTTTCCAGCACAAGCTACAAACATACATACATCTTTCAGACTACTCAAATGAATAAACTCCTATGCAAAGCTTTCTTCCCCCACACATAACACATACACAGCAACTCTCTTGTAACAGCCTCTGATCCATTGGACCGTTTAGAACCTTACTACATGACACAAATGCTGCACCACCACCCCTAACTCATACACCTTCTACCCTAAACAGACGCATACAAAATAAGCAACATGCCACACCTCACAACATTGCTTCACCATGTGTACTGCACAACAAGGTTACCCTACAAAAACAACACAGCTCACCAACTCACTCTCAACCACCGTCTCTACCACCTACACAAACCCAGTCAGTCAGTCAAAATCACTTTATTCAGTTAACTTTAAAATCATAAAACAATGCTACATAAAAAGATAGGAGAACCATTAAAAAGATATACATATTTCATTGGCAACATGATCTTAAACGCCAGAAACATCGGAATAAAAAGCATGCCGTCATTACAAATGTATCTCAACAGGTAAGGGTGCCTACAAGGGATTCTTTTTTCTGCTTATTCTCATGTTTTTTAGAAATTGCTTGTAGTAAGCTCTGAGTCGTAGCTTACATTGAATTATTTAAAAAGATGAATTACTTATTTTAACATGCACAGATCTATGAAGAACAGTTAAGGAACAAAACACAGACAGGTGTATACTTCTTTAAACAAATTTATGTTGAAACAATATATTTTAAAGGGTACACAAATACTGCACATATAGACACACAAGAGTTATACATTTTCTGTTGTCACTCGTATCTCATTGTCACTTGTGTGGTCACCCATTCCATAAAATTATATACATAATGAAATTGTAACTAATCATACAGAAAACAATTCCTATGGTGAAAACTCACATAGAACATGGGTGCAATTGTCGATGTTACAGTGTATGTGGTGAAGGCATCTGCTAGACCATCTTCAGAATGGTAGCTCTATGTGTTGAATGACCCTAATTTAAACAAAATAATCCAATAAATTGCACATCAATTGAAGATATGGATGAAAGAGAAGGTATACACCCATGAAATAAAAGAAAAGATTGTGTGTCAACTCAAGAGTGAATTAAGACTGGATAAGAAACCATACAATGATAGAGCTGATAGTTGCCTGGAGAGAGTGAGATATTTAGAAGAACATGTGAAGAAATATTTCACCCAGATATGAGTTTCAAAAGTAAGTTACTGCAACTTACTATGAAAGCTACACAGGGGACTACAATAATTTGTTATTGGATGTGGTCTGGTCCGTTGAGTTCATTTCAAGTGTCAAAAACAGAACTATTAAATAGCTGGAAAGGATAAAACTATCAACAAATACGTCTCTATTTAAGAAATCAGTCGGTCTATCTAGAAGTTAGAAATCTCCATGTGCGTTCAAACAAAATCATTCTTATTGATGGGACTAAGAAATAATGCTCAATATTTAGCTGGTATTAAGTTAAACAAACATAATCCGAAAACAACGTTTACAGATTTATGCAGGAGACAAATATTTAATTTTTTCCGCATCATGAGGGTAGCTGTGGAGTGCTGTATGACACGCTGGTGATAAAGATCTTAATCAATCACGCTAGGTCTACACGAGGTTTGAAAACAATGTTTGAAGGTTCAATAATGATTCAGGAACCAAAATATAGATAACATTTTCCACATCATTAAGGCAGCTATAATATGCGCTGGTTGTAGAGAGCTAAAACAATAATACAAAGTCAACACGTGGCTTACCAAGGGTTCAAAACCACATGGGGGAAAATGCTCCTTCAGTGGTCCACCGATATATGGTTTTTAAAAACATGATTTGTCACTGCATTGTTAAATAAAAAAGGGGGGACAACAAGGCCATATTGTTTTACGAATTAACCACTAATAGTGAATAATGATCACTTATCGTCCAGCAACAGCATTGATGGCATACTTACATTATTTGGGAACGGGCACTGCTCCGTAAATTGATCAGCTGCACACAGTGTCAGCATCACTGAGACCCCGGATGTATAGAGATACTTCCAGAGTCACCTGACTTATTATGAACTAAAGAAGGACTCAGTTTATAAAAACGTGGTGGCCATATTGGAAATTTATCGTCCATATATGCCAAAAGGAGACAAAACTCTGAGATGAAACCTAAAATGGCACACATGGTAACAGGCGAGGGGATACCTAATCGTATGTGAGGTAAAAATCACAATTCTTAGGAGCCTCTATGTCATGGCATCTAAAGAGGATGGTGCTGTCTGAGATATTACCTCAAATTTAGACAACTAAAGCTGGAAAAAGAGCTTGTCCTGAAAAGGTAGATAGGATAGTAAAAAGCCAGCTTGAATAATGATGCCCAAAAGACGTTAGTGTGCAAATGTCATGGATGTGCAAAGTTTCATGTAAGGCAAACCAAAGAGGTCCAATAATCACAATGGAGGTTTTTCCCAAGGTTACATCATGGTGTTACAAATTCGCCATCAATCATGAAAACGGGCAACAACACCCCAATCGCTATCGTAAAGGGAACATATAGAATAAGGGTTGTTATAGTTGGTTCCACATTCATGCTTCATGTACAAATTGTGTAGTCGGCCAAATATTGGAAATCTTAAGAGTACAGCACTTCAAGATATGGCATTAAAATTACTGCATTACACAACAGATTGTATATTCCATCGTTATTGGAAGGTTAATCTGAGCACACAGATCATTTGTATAAAATTACCGTTAGTACAGGCATGTATACATGTAAAGATAGATACTTAGCAATTTGTACAGAGTGATCTATGACCATGTTACTTTCTGTGACTTACCTTATGTGAAAAAGATCAGTAATATTACACCATACATATCAGAGTGTGCCACTCTACCACTGAGTTCAGAGCTTTAGCTATATTGTCAGTGGGAGAGATCCAGCGGTTTTCTTCAAGCGTCAACACCTGTTCTACATTAGGTTTACTTTTACATGGTTTGCCCCCTTAAATAGCCAACCATGCCATGTCTCTTTCTGAATGTTTGAAATTGGTATAATGTTCAACAAGGGGGGCATTTTCCACCTTGCAGCGGATCTACTAGTGTTGAAGAATTAGTTTCTTGACAAGTTGGGTGGTCTTACCTATGGAGTGTAAGCCGCATTATGCAATAGACAACATTACTGGTGTTGCAGTTGGAAATATGTTTCATCTTGACCTACACTCCATTAATCTGAAAGGTCTTGGTGGTCTGGATAGTACCACATGCTGCACACATGTTGCACTTAAAATGTCTATCCAGAGCCGACAATTGCACCATATTGTGTACTGTGCTGGTGTTAGGAGGTTCACAGGCATGTACTAAATGATCTTTAAGGTTGGAGCCTCTCTTAAAAGAGAACATGGGTTTTTCTTTAAGTTCTGGTAGACTTCCGAAAAGTGTCTATTGTTTATTAATCAATTTCTTGATTTTATTGGAGTGAGTCCCAAAAGTTGACACATATACCAATTGTGGCCAGTTAGACCATTTCCTGACTTCAGGCAAGACCTCAAGGTTGTCATACCAGGCCCGTTTTAAAGATCTTTTTTGAGTAATCTTGCTGGGTAGCCTCGCGCTTTGAGTTTTTCTTTGTTTTTTTTTGCTTCAAAGAAGTAATCTTCTTTGTGGGTACAGTTTCTGTATAAATGCAGAAACTGTCCAAATGGTAATTCATCTTTGAGGGCCTGCGGATGATGGCTGTGTTCTTCTAGCGGTGGGATTGGTATACAAGGTTGTGTACAGTAGATTGTTTTCGTCTACATTTATGGTGATGTCAAGGAAATTCATACAGTTTTGGTCAAACTCCATTTTGAATTTAAGATTAGGATTAAGGTAATTAAGCCATTTGTGGAAACTCTTTAGGTGGTCTATACTTCCTCTCTATATTAAAAACACATCATCAATATATCTCAGGCATCGGATCATGTTAGGAGAAAATTGATTTGATGCATTGTTAATATGTTGATTCTTAAAAGTTGACACATAGATATTTGCCATGTCTGGGGCATAGACTACACCCATTGCCTCTCCTCTAAGTTGCTGATAAAAGGTGTTTTCAAATAGTTTTTTTTTTTCACATAGTGAGATCCTAATGTATTCAAGTATGAAAGATGTTGGAACATTATGTGGCCTGGGTCTTCCCTCCAAAAGTTCATATAAGATTATCAAGATCTCATTCTGTGGTATGTTTGTATAAAGGCTCTCTGTATCCATAGAAAACAAAAGCTCATGGGTGGAGTCAAAAGGGTGATTTTCTATTATGTTAATCACCGCCTCTGATATAGGACAGTAGTTCTGTTGTAAAAGGGCGAATAAAGAAATCAGCATATTAGGCTAAGGGTTTAAGTACCGAGTTACAGCCCAAAACGATAGGTCATCTGGGAGGTGTGGTGACATTTTTATGGACCTCTGGTAAGATGTAGATTACTGGTACCGTAGGTGTTTTAATAATGAGAAAAGAGGCCTCCTTCTCGCTAAGCCAACCTCCATTGAAACCTTGGAGACTCAAGGTTGAAATTATCTTGACCAATTTATCAGTGTGATTGCTTGTCAATTTCTTATCATGATCCTGTATTGCAAGTTGTTTCAGCAGTTCAGATCTATAGGCAATCTTGTCCCAAAGAACTATACCTCCACCCGTGTCTAATAGTTTTATGACATTGTCAGAAAGGGTTTGTAAGTTCTGTAACACTTTCTGCTTGTCCCTGGAAAAATTATATTGGACAAAGTGTGTTTTTTAAATAAATTATCAACCTCTATAAGAATGGCATTCTCAAATGTCAGGACTTCTTTCGAAATCATCATATTTGTTGGGAAGAAGGTCGAGGGACCCTGTAGTGCCAGTCTGGGGTATCGATGTGTTGGAAGTAAAGAATTTTCTTAGTCTGATTGTTCGAAAGAAGCTATAGAGTTCCGGTTTTGTTTGGAATAAGTCATTTCTATGCATTGGAAAAAACAAGAGACCAGCAGAAATAACGGAGGCCTCTGGATCTGACAGTGTGTGTTTAGAGATGTTAAATATTGGGATAGTTTGTGGATGTTCTACCAGTCGTAATATTGATTCCTCATTTGCCTTAAACCCGGGGTGTATTGGTTGTGAAACCGTCCTCGTTTCACAACTCATTGTCTCCTCGGAGGCCTGAGCCCCTTCGGTCCTGTCCTAAAAAAGTATTTCGTGAGGTGGATGGGTGTTGATCGTTATGTTGTCTGAATTGTATACGAGAACGTTGTTCTCTTATAGGAAGGTTGGTTTGGACCTTAGGGAAGGTAAAAGTCCTTATTGAGGTAGAGATAGGTTCTTTCCCAGCTGCATCTTTTTATAACTTTCTGTAGTTTCTTAAGTTTTTCTATGATTATTAAACTCTTCAAAGTCCTTAATTGTCAATGCGATCAAATCTAAAACAAGCTTAGTGTTCGCAATACTAGAGTCTGTACAAATTCCTTTCTCCAAAGTCTCTAATTCCTTAGTCAGTAGTTTTATATGTTTCAAGGCTGTCTCAATGCTCAGCACCATCCAAGTGTGAGAACACTTATTGGCAGAGTAGCAAAAGACAATTTTAAAATCTTCGTCTTCAGTAAAGATTATTAGGATATTCCTTATTTATGCTCCTGTTGGAATAATATTGGCATTGAGATAGTCCATGAGAACCTTAGCCTGTAGTTCTGTACTCATAAACTTTTTCTTTAAGCTTTCCAGTTGGGTTAAGTCAGATTCATAGGGTAGTTGTGCTACAGGGTCTCTGTTTCCCAAGAGGGAAGTGCCACTTGCTATTTGAAGAATTTACTCATCTGTGTAGGACAGCTTTTTGGCCACAGACATAGATAATGGCGAGGCCTGGAATTATAGATAATGAAAATCACTTACAATAATAACCCGTTCAAGGAAGTGACCCACAACAGACAGACACCTGCGCAATACTTCTAAAAACGGGGGAGAGTTGGTAACCCAATAACACTTGGAAGCTTGGGTAATTAGTATCTCAACAGGTAAGGGTGCCTACAAGGGTTCTTTCTTCTGCTTATTCTCATTGTTTTTAGAAAGAATTTGTAGTAAGCTCTTGGTAGTAGTTTACATTGAATTATTCCAAAACATTAATTACTTATTTTAACATAAACACATCTATGAACAACTGTAACAAAACACAGAAACAATATATTCTGAAGGGTACACAAAATCCTGCACATATAGACACACAGTGACCAAGATTTTAAGTTTTCTGTTGTTACTCTTATCTCATTGTAACTTGTATGCTCACCCATTCCATAAAATTATATACATTAAAAAATTGTAACTAATCATACAGAAAACAATTCCTAGGGGTTCGAAAACCACACGGGGGCAAACACTCCTCCAGTGGTCCACTGATATGTTTTTTTTTTTTTTAAAGTGACCTGTCACTGCATTACTAAATGAAAAAGGAGGGAACAACAAGGCCATATAAATTTTAGGAATTAACCGCTACTAGTGATTACAAATGTCATTACAAGGGGTCTACATATTTCTTTTAAATCATGATCTTATGTACCAAAATCCTCAGAATAAAATCATTAGCCATCATTACTGTATAAGAACCCACTACTTTAGAAACAACTAAAACGCTAGCAATATTAAAACATTCCCATGGGTTATTTCACATCTGTAAATATAATATTGCAGGGCTAGACTGCATGAATCCTTCATTTTCCAATATTGGTATTTTAAAACATTTGTGAATATGATAATATTGGAAGCAAAACATTATAAAGTGCAAAGTGTTCTGGGTGGAGAAATTATCACAAGTGCAAGGGCCGATCAAAATGCCTTCTTACCCTGCTGTACGAGGAACACAATACAGAACAGTTACACGATTACTGTCGTCATACAGCTAATAACAACACTAAGAGCACCCCTGCTACAGCCCAAAAAATACTACTTGCGCTTCCACAAAACAAAGTCACACTATCGCCAAAGCACGTTATTTGCTGTCTACTAATAAATGCTCGCTGCCTCTCTAAAAACAAATATCACATCTCTGACCTTCTCACTGACACAAAATCTGCCATTCTATTCATAACTGTTGGAAGATGATATGGCTCCAGTCCTGCATGAAGTCATTCCTCTAGGCTATCAAACTATCACCCCAAATCGTATAAGCAAAAGAGGAGGTTGACTAGCTTTTGTGGTCAGGCAAACATTACAGATCTCTAAAGGTGAAAACTTCACCATATAGGATTGTACCAGATGCAATCCTACACCATCTTCCTCCTGTATTTTCATGCTCCTTTACAGACCTCCACCTAGCAATGCGTCATTTCCAGACACGCTTCTAGACACGGTTTCAATCCTGATACCACCACACTCCAACCAATGCATTTTGGTGACCTCAACATTTGGTTTGAGAAACCCAATTTGCCACATTCAAAAACAATCATTGCTGGCCTAGATGCACTGAACCTGCCACAGATGGCCCACAAAAACACGCACATCCTAGATGTTGTTTTAGCTAATGCAGAGCTAGTTACCTTTCAAACAATGACTCCGGTCACATGGTCAAACTACCATTTCCTTGCTTTCCAACATAAAACAACACAAAGCGATGCACCTAAAACCATCTCATGTGCATCCACCCATCGACCATGAAACAAACTCAATTTAGAACACTTAGAAACACAACTAACATCCAGTACAGATCAAGGCACAATAAATTCTGTTAAAAAATATATGAGTGTCTACAGGGAGCTTTTGATATCCTATTAGCGCTGCAACAACACAATAGAATAAAAGAAAACAGGCACCTTGGAGAAAAACATTCATAATAGAGCTGAAACAACAGACTAGTAAGATGCAACATGCCTGGCTCAAAACAACCAGCAATCAAGACAAACCTTGCCAAAGAGACTATAGAAGTCATCTATCAAAAAAGCTAAGAAATGGTACTATTCAGATAGAATTCAAAATGCTAAATGTGAAAAGAAAGAATTCTTCAAAATTCTCAATGCATTTCATAAACCGAATTACCTAGAAGAGCTGATTTCATTAAATAAGATGTCACTGACAAAATGGAAAATTATTACACAGCCATAGCAGACACATTGGACTCATATTTAAAACAAAGAAAAAACACCAGCAGCGACCCTTTTCCAAAACAAAAATCCGAGAATATTCTAACCAAGCCTCTCTGTTCCTTCCAACAAATTTCACACAATTAATTTATGAACTTGGTCAAAGCAAGCCGGCCTGCTGGCAGCCCTTCTGACTCCTGTCCACTGCAAACCTCCAAACGAATTCTTCTAACAACCTCTGCTGCCACACTATAAGAAGAATCATTTACAATTCCTTAAGTACCGGGATATTTCCAGAAGAACTGAAAGAGTCATACATACAACCATTACTGAAGAAAACAAACTTAGACCAGCTGAACCCTGACAACTACAGACCGATTACAAATGGACCCTTCCTGGGTAAAATAATAGCAAGAGCAACATTCACCCAGATGTCACAATTTATTGAAGATAATGCCATACTTTCAGACTTCCAAACGGGATTCCACCTGGGAAGAGGCACAGAATCTGCCCTCTTTGCCATCTGGGCTGATCTTAAGAACACATTTGATCGCAAAAGGGTTGCTGCACTACTTCTCTCAGACCTCTCTGCTGCCTTTTACACAGTTGACCATGACACTCTGATACAAAGTCTCAACGAAGCCGGCATTGAGGGGTCTGCTCTAGACTGGATCACATTCTACCTTCACAAAAAACTAATGTCATCCATACTCCTTTTCTCATCCAAACCGTACTTCACAAAAGCAATGGTACTTCAAGGCTCTGTTATCTTGCCCATACTTTTCAACATCTACATGAACTCATTACCGGCACTTATCAATCAATTTCACCTCACGTGCTATATCTATGCAGATGAGACGCAAATCCTCCTTCAACTGGAATGCCCCAAAGACTTTTGAAACTCACCAATTTTCTGTTGTCCCAGAGCCCTGTATCAATGGATGACGTGGATCCATCTCAAATTGAATGCTTCCAAAACAGGATTACTCACATGCGCTGATTGGAAAAATTATGATGAACTCGCCGCCTGGCCTGATGAACTGGGAATACCGCCTAAAGTATCAAAAGAAGTAAAGAAACCTCGGAATGACCATGGGCTCCAAGCTATCAATGAATGCCCATGTGGACAAACTAGCAAGATCAAACTTTGTTACTATAAAAAATCTGCAACTAATCTTTTCCCATCTGTGATTTCCACACATGGACCTGGCTACCATCTCTCTTGTTCTGTCCAATCTCAATTATGCCAATAGCCTCAACCACAGATCACCTTTAACGGCTATGAAAAGACTACAACGGATTTGGAACTCGGCTGTGAGACTACTCTTATATACAAAGCTGCTAGACCACATCTCCTCTGCCTTGAAAGCGCTGCATCGTTACCGGTCACCTGAAATATCCATGTTCCAGCTGCTTTTTATTACCCACAAAGCGATACATGGACCAGGACCGCTCTTCAGCAGGAATAAAATCACCTTATATTCATAAAAGGAACATCCGCTTTAGAGTGGCACCTAACCTCAAAATCCCAGTGTACAAGAAAAACACCATTGGTGGCACATCTTTCTCTGCACACGCAGCTAAACTATGGAACTCTTTAGCCCCCAATAAAGGATCCATGGATAACTACTTTATCTTCAGACAACTACTCTCTTACCCACTTAACCACCATATATAAACAGAAATATTCAGCATATCCCTCTTTATATATACACATTTATTTGGACTATAGATATGTAACTATATATGTGTATAGCTTTGTAGAAACACGTATAATGCGGTGTTTTTTAAAAATATAAATATTTGTTCGTTCTGCTCAACAAATGTACATATTATGGATAGTTACATTATACTATGTTTTACCATGTATATAAGTGACTTCATAAATAAGTAAATCCTTTATCATAACTATTTATCTACAATTGCTTCACCATTAAATTACAAAAAATAAAAAATACATGAATTTAAAATACATCAACACTTGAAAGCTGGAGTTTAGTAAATGCATCTTTAATCTACATATACTTCCTTCCTTATACATATATATATATATTACCTACTGGCGGTCGCCAGTAGGTAGTTATAGTTAGGACCACGTTTCCATAGGAAAACCTCAACATTCTATTTTGAATAACTTTGGCGCCGGTAGACGAATCCTCGCGAATTTCTCAAAATAGGTGGGGCGCTACGCTCCGCTCCTACCCTGAAAGTCTCGGGGGGATTCGTCAAGCGGGGGCTGAGATAAAAGGGGGGTCCCAAAACGCGTTTTTCCCATGCATTTTTCCATAGGACCTTTAGAACGAGCTACAGCCCGAACGGCTGAACAGAATTACTAGAAATTTGGCAGAGAGGTAGTCCCTAGGTCAAGGAAGTGCCTTTTGTAGGTTTGGTGTAAATCTGTTCAGTAGATTCTGAGAAAATAGCCTTTAAATCAATATATATATCTGAGCCCGCTTACGGTACGCTTACCGTACGCTTACCGTACGCTTACCGTAAGCTTACGGTGGCGTGCGCGAGCGCGATTCTGATTGGCTCTTAGATCTTAGTAAACATTCGAATCGGCCGAAACCAGGAAGCGGCGTCCGCCATTTTGTCTCTCGCACTGAGTGTTGTTTATCAAACATGATGGCCAAAAACATGTTACGGGGCTGTTTTGACAACTCCCTCCCACATAGTCATGTTGAGGGAGTCCCCAAACATCCCCCAAGAGCAAAAACGGTTTTAATTTTTTTTCGGCAATTTCGCGGGGTACGCTTACCGTACGCTTACCGTACGCTTACCGTAAGCTTACCGTACGCTTACGGTAAAAAAATAAAAATAAAAAAAACACTATCCACACTTACCCCACCCCCTGTGCTTTTGGTGGCCGCAGGCCACCAAATGTGCAGGGCTTATTAATAGAGAAAAAAAACGTAATTTTGGCAACATGAAATTATAAAATCGAAATAAAAAAAACACTATCCACATTGACCTCACCCCCTGTGCTTTTGGTGGCCGAAGGCCACCAAATGTACAGGGCTTATTAAAGTTGATAAAAACCGTGCACGGAACGAACTGCGTTAAGTGGGCGCGCACGCCACAAATGGCGTAAAGTAACTTAGCATTTAAAAAACCGTACAAATTCACTGAAAAAACCATAGGTTTCACACACGTTATAGTTAGGAAATAGCATTTAAAAAACCTTGCTAATTCACTGAAAAAACCATAGGTTTCACACATGTTATAGTTAGCTGGACATTTTACTGATAAAAAACCAATGAAATTCCCCCGTTATAGTTACTGTAGGCAACTATAACTCACGCGACCGCAATCCTCTGCTGATGCTAATACTGTATTTAGACACTTATTTGCCCATATCTTCTTCCATTAAATTTTAGCTATACATATATTACAAATATTTTTTTTTCATAAAGACACATATGTCATCAGCAGAGGATTACGGTCGCGTGAGTTATAGTTGCCTACAGTAACTATAACGGGGGAATTTCATTGGTTTTTTATCAGTAAAATGTCCAGCTAACTATAACATGTGTGAAACCTATGGTTTTTTCAGTGAATATATATATATATACACCTTCCATGTACTTATGTATCTATATATTTATTACTTTTCTTCTACTTCAGCATATCCAATGCACTTCCCTATTCCTCTAACCCACAAAAAGATTCGTAGAGTAGGGTCCTAGGGAAGTTTAAAGACCTGCAAAGGATTATATCCCCAACAATTATAGACAAAACAGTATGAAATCCTTGGGTCTAAACTGCAAGATAGTGATGAGAAGTGTGTTGTGAACAACTACTAAAAGGTAGCTGATTGGATCAACACAGAACCATTGGCTATCACCCACAGAACTAACTGCGGGCAGATCCCTTTATAGGACGAAATCCCTTCATCATATGGGATTCTCCTCTCAAAGGAAAACCTAGTTCCTTTGAGGACTACAATCCCCTCTCTGAGAGGGAGGAGCTGAGGGATGTTTTGAGTGTTTGTTCTAATAGGATATTCTAAATCCACATATGAAGAGAAATAGTGTGAGTGAGGGTGCAACTCAAAAGAAGAATTAATATGAGAAAAGTGAAAACTAAAACTATCTAATGAGCATAAAAAATATATTTTATTCTGATACGCCCACTGCCAGGATTAAGATCAGTGCACCAGCGGTATGGATTTAAACCACTTTAGTGTGTCGGAAAATAATGGTCAACATGTTTCAGCCTCAAAAGACCAGTTGTGGGCAGGGCTTTTGTCAGGACCTTTAATGATGCTGCTGCTTGAGTGTTAGTGATCGAACGAAAAAGGATACAGAAGACATTATTGAATTTGTCTGTTCCATAAGGAACTGTTACCTAAAGTAAAGAGAAAAGCCAACGGTCAAATATAAACATTCATTTGGATTTTTAACACAGTGACTACATTAGTGATTCTGCGGAAATAAAGAAAAGAAAATGAAGCTTCCTTACCCGCAACTGCTGGGTAAAAGACCTCACCTGGCGACAGCTCAGGAAGGGGGCACCGCTCTGAAGTAGACGGTGCATGTATCATTATCACACCATGTGCTATCATAAAAGTCCAGGGGTTTTATAACCTATTTAAAGAACTAAGATAGACATGCGACCTGGAGCATGATTAAATATCAGGGAACCCAAATGGAGATTGAAATTCTGAGGGAGACCAGCAAACAGAAGCAATGTTGGTAAGAGGGCTCACTTGGCAGAGCCCTAAGGGCTACCCCTTGGTTTACAAATATACAGTCTTATACAAGGGAAACATAGTCTCGCTTCATGTCTAAAAAGGATTAGAAAATATAGACATGGCCTCTAAACATAGCTCCCAAACCCACAAAGACGACGGTTAAAAAAAGTGTGTGAGGAACAAATGGAGAACTGGTGCCAGATTAAAGGCAATATAAGAAAAAGCACCTCTCTGTCGGTACTCCAAGTCTGATTGAGCCTGTGACCGGAGGTGAGTGTCTGTGGTGTGAGCCGCTTCCTGTTATGTTGTCGAAAAACCAGGTAAACGAGACTCAGGTCGAACGGAGATTCCTCATCATGAAACAATAGTGTATGCGTCGGTATAGAGATACTATACAGAGGCGCATGCGCGCCCATTGCAAAATAGCGTTTAATTCCTCAATAAACTCCTCAAAACTTAAGAGGATAAATTAAGAAATGAAATGGAAAACTTCAAGTCAGACGATGTGTGGCTTTCCTTCTTCATTATATTATGAGTATGCAACCGCTAAGTATATATAATAGTGGGAGCATAATAGTTCGAAACCGGAAGATGAGGAGCCGCGCATGCGCAACATATAACAAGCATCTTGGGAAATGTAGGCACCAAGCAAGACAACATGTTTACGATACATCGATAAAGAAAAAAAGGGGGAAATAAATATCCATAGCCCCGCGGTGTTGATGTTCTGTAGAACATAAGTATTTTGTGAGAACCAAGGACTCGTAGAATTATTCTTGCAAATGTATGTATGACTCATCATGCGTCTACCGGTTGTATGAACTGAGGACTCGTAGAATTATTCTTGCAAATGTATGGCAAGGCACAAGGTTCAAACAGCCAATGAGTCAAAAACAACAACATGAGCTTCTTTTGTATTCACATCGTCAGTTATAGACCACAGAATATTCCAGGGAGATTGTACCATATCAGCTCACAAAATGCTGGTGTCTAAGAAGGGCATTTACAAAGTGCTCATAGTTGTTTTAAAAAAACGCAAAACCTCACAATCTCAGTCACAACAAGACATACCGCAACACTGTCACATCTGATTAGAACAATACAGAGTAGAGTAGTACTGATCCATTTCACCTAACCTGTAGATGTTATATGGTCTTCATAGGGTAAAAATATAGCCTCTCGCTGATCAAAACAGTACATGAACTGTTGCATTAGGTAGAAAATAGTGCCAGGTCATATAGAACAAAAAAAAATCTGATCCTACAGAGACACACACCGAATCTCATCATTCAGGCCTGTGCTGTCACTATTAAGTTTGTGCACCCACTTTTGTTTTTTTCCGAACAGGTAAGTAGAAATATCAGTAATATGTTTTGGAACAAATGTTCTCTCTAACACTGTCCATTTCAGATCTTGCAGAGAGTTGTGGGCTGAAAGAAAGTGACTGGTCAATTTTGTGGAGGCCTTCTTACACCTAATGGTGCTCTTGTGTTCCAAAATGCGGGTTTTTACATGACGTGTGGGCATGCCCACATACCGGAGTGTGCAGGGACATGTGATTAAATAAATCAGATTGTTACTATTACAATTCCTATGACTTGCCAAAACCCAAGGTCTTGGCGTACCGATATCAATCTCAGTTGTGTGCGTTGTGTGTGGACAAGCCACACAAGTACCACAAGGGAAATTTCCTTTAAAAGCAGGTAAACCCCATAAAGTATCATGTTGTGTCTTATGTGCCCCGCATGGGCGTGTATGCACTAATCAATCTTTAATATCAGTGCTACGTCTGAAGGCATAAAGTGGGCATGGAAGTGGTGTTGTACCAATATCGAGAATCTTCCAATTAGAAAGAATACTTTTCTTGATTTTGTTCGAAAAGCTGCAAAATGTATTCACGCATGTCAATCTGTTGGATGCCTCTTTTGGGTCACTGGGCTCTACAAGTGCTGCCCTGTTATTATTAGCTGCACGTTTCATGGACCTCTTAACAAGTTTCCTTGGATAATGGCTGGCTTCCAGTTAGACTGACAAGTTCTTTGCATGTTCCTGGTATTTGGTAGTTGATGAACAGTTCCTCCTGATGCGTAAAAATTTCCCACATGGCAAATTGTCCCGTAGGGCTTTAGGGTGAAAGCTGTCATATGACAAGATAGAGTTCCTGGCCATAGGTTTTCTATATAGCTCAGTACTCAGTCCCCCATCTGAGGGAAAAGTCTTGACATCCAAGAATGGTAAACTTGTCTTGCTGGACTCACAGGTAAACTTCAGGTCTACTATGATCCCCAGGACAACCGTTTCTAAACTCTTCCCTCCTCTACTCCCCCTTGCATCATCTCATACCTCTTTTACTATTCAGATCTCCAAATCATGCCTTTCCAAACCCTTACCTCTGACTCTTCCCCCTCCCCCTCCCCTTTACTCATACCAAACCCCTACAAATGCAATGAACTAAAAAAAAAAGATTCTAGTCTGTTTCCTCTTCTATCCCTCCTTCCTTCTTCTATCCCTCCACTATTACTTTTCAATCCAAAAAACAGAAAAACATGTTCACCACTAACATTTATTTCATATTTCCCTATACTTACTCCCTTCCACCTCCCCTTTTCTCATTACAAACCCCCTCCTACAGCTATAAATTCCCTCCACAAACTCAAGACCCTTACCTCTTTTATCCCTCCCCTGTTCCTTTTCAATACAAATAACAGACTAACATGTCTACCACTCAAATTAATTGCATATTTACCTATACTAATTCCCACTAATCCTGGTTGGGTTCCGAAATAGTGCACTACTCACCGAAAAGGGCTTCAAAGCCTCATCAGGGGAAGCCAGCGCTATTTAGCAATGCACATTTTGTTTCCCTTTTCTATCCCTCCACTATCCCTCTCACTCCAAACAGCTGACTAACATATCCACAACTCAAATTACTTTTATATTTCACTATACTAATTCACCACTAATACTTTATGGGTTCCGAAGTAGCATGCTACTCATCAGGGGTAGTAAGAGCTATGTAAATGCAATTACAATACAATACAATACCTAAATTTATCTTTTTTCGGCTGTTGTTCTTGTTACTGTGTCGACACATCACACACTACTTTTCATGACTTCTCTTTTCAGGTCTGGATTTTTATCCTTGATAATAATTCTAAATTTGTAAAGCGCAAACTTATCACCTCTAAGGCTATCCAGGCACTGGAGGGCTATCGGGGAGATCAAGTGAGTTATTGCCCAGAGTCACATGATATTGAGCTGAGCTACTGCGTCGCCTAGGATCAAACCACGAAACCTGCGCTACAGAGTCAAACGCTCTGGCCACTGCGTCACACCTTCCCCTCCTGCCTCTTGTACTTGTTTCTATCTCCCTTCTCCTTTATGTTGTGTTTTCTTTTCACATCTATTCTGTGAGTGTCTATATGTCACTCAGTGTTATTATGTTACTCCATTCATGCCCTTTGTTGTTTTTAATAAATGGTGTCATTTTGCCTCCTTCTCTGTTTTTGAGCTTATCACTCATGTTCCTGTACCCTTATCCTCATGTATCCAATATGTTTAATGCTGGCTCATGGAATGTCTGTGGATTTAGGCATCTGAGTAAGAGACAAAGGTACTTTATTATTTGTCTAAGCTTAACTCCTAAATTTCCTTTTTAACAGGAAACTCACTGTAATAATATGAAGCCGGTTAAATTAAAACAACAATGGGGTTGCCAAATTTGTTTCTCTTCAGATACAATTCACAAAGGTGGTGTGGCTATTCTCTGTCATAAAATATTGAAAGTACAAATTATATCTACAGAATGTGATACTAATGGTCAAAGGGAATTGGTTAATGCCAGTATTCATAATAAATATATCTCCTTGTTTGATATTTATGGCTCACTCAAACCTTATCCTGATTTTTGGGATAATATTAAAGTAAAACTTGCTAATATTTGTAATTCCAAAGTCATTATGGCAGATGACTTTAACCAGTGGTTTGATCCCTCTATATATAGAAAGTCTAAATGTAAATGTAACCCCGACAAATCTAACAAGGAATTCTAATTGGCAATTGCATCTCAACCATTATTTGATGTTTGGAAAAGTTGCAATACTGATATGTCTAAATTTACTTTTTTTCTACACTGTACATCATACAATGTCCAGAATTGATACTATTTTAGTTACAAAAACCTTACTCCCTTCTATTTAAGCATCTAAAATAGGCTCCATTTTTATTTCCGATCATGACCAGTACTGTCTCCTTTGATTTATCTCATACTGACTTCAAAACTGGCAGATGGAGATTTAAACTCACTATTAATATGAAATACACATTTTATAACTGAAACTACTTCTCTTATTCAAGAATTTCAATTCATTGGAATGCTTACAAAGTCTCATACAGAGCTTTTACTATAGCTTATTTTGCCAAAAGGAAAAAAAGTACATTCTCAAAATCTAGCTTTGCTTTATAAAAATTAAAACACTGGAACATCCTTACTTTGCTTCTGAATCTACCTCTATGTTACATGACTTGATCAAAGCCAAATCTATTCTCAACAAATTTGCAACCTTTGCTGCTTGAACATGCTTCAAAATAAAGATGTAAAATGATATCTAACTATTTTAAAATATAACCAGAATGTAAAACTATTTTTTCCACCTTCTCTTTCACCTATAGTTGCGGACTTAGAAGCTGACATTACACTCTAAGAGATTTTGCACACAATGAAATCCCTGAAAAGAGCTAAGGTACCTGGTCCAGATGGATTCTCCATTGAACACATTTCCTCCCTTTCTACATTTTTTGCTCCCAAATTATTAGAGCTTTTTAACTCCTTCCTTTTGAAATTCGAAGGTTAGTAGCTCCGTCCAAGAAGCCTTTATTGTCATAATCCCCACACCAGATCAATACATTATACTCTACTAAAACAAAAGTCCATTTGATTGATCAATTATATTGCAAAATGTTTGCCAAAATCCTAGTATTCTGCCTTGATATCGTTGTACCCCTTCTTGTTAAATCTGATCAATCTGGTTTCATTAAGGGTAAACTTGCTTCAAACAATGCCAGAATGTTTTCTAACATTCTTTCCCTAGCTGGAAAAGCCATTTTAAATTTGAGGAATCGTCTCTACATGCTGAAAAAAACTTTTCACTGCATTAATTGGCAATTTTTGTTCATCACTTTAGAATGGTTTGTCTTTGGCCTGAAATGTAACTCATTTCAAAATTATCGCACTCCGATCCTCCTGCTAGTATTTTTTGAATGGTTGTTGTTCATCCTATTTTACTTTGACAGAGGTACTAGGCAAGGTTCCTGGTAGACCTGGCACCATTGGCGTGGGTCTCCCTTCCATTTTTTGCCTTTACCTCCTGTGTTTTTGCTGTA
Source organism: Triturus cristatus (assembly GCF_964204655.1). Lineage (NCBI taxonomy): Eukaryota > Metazoa > Chordata > Amphibia > Caudata > Salamandridae > Triturus > Triturus cristatus. The sequence goes on from NC_140590.1 coordinate 1,710,100,904, forward strand.
TGTTGGTCTCCATTTTTGCTGTCTAGATGCTTTGGGCACTTTGCCACTGCTGTTCAGTGCCAAAGTGCAAGTTGTAAAGTATTGTTATGAATTAGTGATTCCATGATTGGCTTATTTGATTTACTTTCAGGCTCTAGTACAGTGCACTGTGTGTGCCCAGGGCCTGTAAATTAAATGCTGCTGGTGGGCTTGCAGCACTGGTTGTGCCACCCACAGTAGCAGCTTGTAAAATGTGACTCAGGACTGCCATTGCAGAGCCTGTTTGCAGTCCGGGACTGCCATGTCAACTTGGCAAGCGCACACCCTTGCGAGTCCCTAAACCTTCTCTTTTCTACATTAGTCACCCCTAAGGAAGGCCCAAGGTACCCCTGTGGGCAGGGTGCAATGTACGTGAAAGGTAGGACATGCCCTGATGTGCATGGCATATCCTGATTCTGAAATACTGCCACTTTTGTTTTCCACTATTGGAAGGCTATCTGTTTCTGTAGGCCAGAATGGGGAGTTTGTTGTATAACATCTGTTAAAATATCTGACCCTGGGAACAACATAGTAAAATAAAGTTTAGGATGCCTGAGCTCAGAATGTTAAGATGCATCTTTTAGTGAGGGTATTCTTCATAATAGCTTATTGTTTGATTAATTAACATCTTACAATATATAAACAGTAATTCCTATTATAAAATCCAATTCATAAAAGTTTAGACAAAAAAATTAAAACGTGACACAACATACTACTCTTTTATCTTAAAACAATATGTAGGACTTAAAGTGCACTGTACTAATTGCATAATATATTCATCCTACGTTACGTTCTATTTGTTTTTTTTGGTAGTCTAACTTAGCTCTCAATTGCATAAAAAACTTTACGAAAGCTGAGGTTAACATTATATCACCAGTATGAAGACATCTTATCAAGGCTTGTCTGCAACTCAGTTTCGGACATACACAGAGGAGGTGCATAATGTTCTCTACTCCGTGTTTACATAAGCTGCAGGCCATCAGTTCCTCTGTTCTCAGCCTTGGCATTAGATGACATGAACCCAGAAATACTCCAAAATTGGCTTTTATAAATATTTGCTTATGCTTTACGGACCACAGGATTTCAAGATACGGTTGAATCTTCACCTTGGTATAACCATTCATTAGTGGCCATGCATGTTTTCTTTGACCAGAAGTGATAAATATTTTGTATTATTGATGGCTTTTTTTAAATGAATTTATGGTTATTGTCATTTCCCATATCGAGTTCGCTGTTATTCGTCTATTGAAGCGTGTAGATATTTCCACGCCTGTGTTTTCCAGTTTGTATTTATTTCTTGCCAGAGTAATTTAGACATTTAATTTACAGTATCCATTTTTATTCTCTTCCAGACTTTCATAAATTGGCCTTTTTGAGCTAGAAGCTGATTACTTAGGGTGATTTTGACATTTTGTGTTTGAAAATATCACTTTTAGAAAGTAGGTATTTTCTTGCCTAACCATCCAGTGCGCCTCTGCTAGGGTTGTGAATTACATGTCTGGCTGACAGGGGCTGGAGAATGGCAGTGGCTCCCGAAGTCTGATCTGTCAGGGCTGGGCTGAATAGACCTGGGCTGCATTTAGAGTAGGGGGAAGATTTCCTTTTCACCTGAATGGGCCTGGTCTCCACCTCCTGCCAGGATAATGCACCGGTGATGACCAAACTGGTTTTGGCTAGGTACTGACACACTCTGCCTTCAGAGAACAAATGATTTTGGTGTATAGAAAGGGGGGCCCAGACCCCAGACTTTTAGATCACTTCTGGGAAATCTAGAGGAAACCTTTGACAAGGAGAAGAGCCGGCTACGCTGAGGAGGAATACTGCTGCTGCACTGTTTGCTGTGTGGGGTTGGTCTGCAGTGGTTGCTTGCTGCCGAGGAAAGGAGAAAAAAGACTTTGCTGTTTGTTATGTCACCTGCTTGAAGAAAAGATCTCCAAGGGCTTGAAACCGAGCTTGCCTCCTGTTCCGAAGTTTCAGGGACACAAAGACTTCATCCCTTCTGTCTCTCTGCATCCGGAACTGCTGTTTAAGCTGCTACAGAAGGAAACTACAACACCAAAGCCGGGGGCACCGCTCGTGAAGAGCACCACGCACCATCCGGATTCGCACCCCAGCCCCTACTTGATCGAAGCCGGTGCTTCATCTACGCGAAGCCGATCCTCGACGTGGGTGACTCCTGAATACATCGACATTGCACCGTCGTAAGGAACCGCCGCCTCGCCGCCATTCATAATGTCACCTCCCTGACACAGTAAGGAATCAACATCTCCCCTGCGCTGTAGTAAGGAACTGAACCATCACCTCCCCTGGGGTGGTAAGGAACCAACGCTGCAGGTGCCAACGAAGCATCACCTCCCCGACGCTGTGCACTGTCTTTGCTTTCATCAATTCCAAGGTAATGTTCTTTGGGGGTCTGCTTGACTCCAGGCCGACACTGCGCACCTCGCGATTGGCACCATTCTTTCGGATTTTCATCAGTCATGACATCGTAATACCTACAGGTGGAGTTATTTGTTGTTAGAGAATTTATTTGAGTGAATAACCTATTTTTGAGGATAATTTTGATACTGTATTGTGGATTTTTGTCGTTTGGTCTTGTTTTGGTTTAGATAAAGATTACTTATTTTTCTAAACTGGTGTGGTGTCCTTTTTTAGTATTTCCTCCACTGTATTACTTTATGTCTTCACAGATGCTTTACACACTGCCTCTGAGATAAGCGTGTCTGTTCGTGCCAAGCTACCAAGGGGGTAAGCAGGGGTTATTTTACGAGTGTAGCCCCCTTATCCTGACTAGAAGCAAGGGCTTCTACTTGGACAAAGGTACCTCTGCCAACTAGAGACCCCCATTTCTAACAGTGCCTAGAGGTTAAGATGATGTTGTAATCTACATGTCCAATCCTTTGACCTCTCTGGACTCTTTCATATAAATTAGTACATTATACTCTAGTATTTCTGAATATAAACTTAATTTCTCCAAAATTGAAATGGTACCATTGAACTCCTTTATTATCAATATGGAAAATAAAATACCTTAGTGTTTGGTTTTTCCCTACTATATCTAACACCTTGCAGCACTAAAATCCATAATAAACACATTGCTTTCAACTTGGTCTCCTCTGCATTTATCATGGTGAGGTAGACTTGATATTATCACAATGTTAATTGTACCATATCTGCTTCATACAATCTCTATGTTGCCTTTTAAGATTCTTTTTTTTTATTTATTTATTTATTTATTTATTTTTTTAAAACCTTTATTTACGTCAACATGGTACACAGCTATTCAGCCGACATCCCGGAGGTCCGGCAGCACGATGAGAACAATACGTAGGAAGGTCCATAGCTATACATCAGGAGTAACAAAGGTTTAGTTTTAATGTAAACCAAAAAATAAAAACACAAGCAAGGCAGAGCATATAATAAGCATGCGCTAGTTCTCAGCCGGGGCGAGGTCCCACTCCCATCAGCGGAGCTGTACACCACGCCAAAGAAGTGAGGGGAAAGCAGAGGTACGGACTCCAGGTTATGAACAGTTTTACGTCCAAAGTTGGGAGTAGAGCTAGGGGGAAAGTTGCACATCGGGCATCTCAGTAACCGGGGGCACACAAATATCTCCCCTATAATGGTTCCATTGCCCCCATATCTTATGCCATTTCTTAGGGCGACCTCGGGCACTATACACCGTTTTCTCCCAGAACATGCCCCAGTCCATATTTTCCACCCATGTTACCAAGGTGGGAGGTCTCTGGGCTCCCCACAGCTGCGCAATATCTCGCTTCGCCACCATATTCCCCAGGGTCACCCATTGGGTCTGAGCGGCATCATAGTCGGTGGGACCCCAGACATTCAATAGGCATCGTCTTGCCTCCGGGAAGAGTGCGATACCCGTGACCTCTTCCATCACGTCATGAATTTGTTTCCAGAACTCTACGATCTCCCCACACTCCCAAATAATGTGCAGAAAGGTGCTCAACATCCCACAGCCTCTCTTGCATAAGCCATCATCAGAAAAACCCATATGAATCAGGCGGGGCCCCGTGACATAAACCCTGTGAAGTGTCTTAAGCTGCACCAGCCGCAGTCTAGCCGGGATCGCAACCTCCTTCGGAGAGGATATGGGATATTGCCAGTCCTCATCGTCCAGCTCGAGACCCTCCCTAGTCCATTGTTCTCGCACATCAAGGAGGAGGTCGGTCCGAACATTTACAAGCTTCTTGTAAATCAAGGAGATTGTACTCTCCGGCATATGACCATCCAGAATCCGATCCTCCAAAGGAGAAGACTCAGGCACGACCTCCCCCTCGGCACAGACAGATAGCAGAGCGTGACGCACCTGGGCATATCGAAAGTATTCAGTACCCCCTAATTCGTACTCCGTCTGCAGCATCTCAAACGACTTCACCTTACCCTTAGTCAGCAAATCCCCAACTCTAGAAATCCCAATTAGGTCCCATTTCTCAAACCCTTTCGTGTGCCATAATTTCCCCACTATATCGGATTCGAAAAGCGGAGTAGCCTGGGTAAGTCTGTCCTTCCAGCCCAACGAGTTTGTAACCGCCTTCCACACATGCACTGCCATCTTGGTTGGTCCCGTGAGGGACCCATCCAGTGATTTGGAATACAGCGCCCTAAGATAATTATCCCCGCGCAACAACCACCGATCCATAGCAAACCCAGGGTTCAATGCCGGACCATAAACACCGTGGTTAATCGCTCCCAATTGGGTAGCCCAATAATATCTTCTGATGTCAGGGAGTGCAATCCCACCGTCATACCATGGAAGGGTCAACTTTACAATAGCTATACGCGGTCGACCGTCCCATAACAGCGAGCGCTGGAGGCTCTCCACCTCACGAAAATAACAGGCCGGAACTAACTCTAGGGTGTTCTGTAGGGCATAGAGAAATCGGGGAAGGGACATCATTTTAAACAATGCGGCGCGGCCAAGGAGGGAGAGCGGCAGCCGCCTCCAACCCGCAACGTCCCGTCTCAAACGTGACAACGGAGGGAGTAGGTTCTTCTCGTATCGGACAGAGGGATCGGTGGAGATATATATCCCCAAGTACAGAAAGCCCTGCTGGGCAATCTGGATAGAGCAATTCCGCGGGACGATAGGGGTGTCTCCACTGAGAACATATAGATGCGACTTTCCCCAATTAATGGCGAGACCCGAGTTTCTACCAAAAGAATTCAAGACGTCACAGACCACTATGAGGGATTTCCTAGGTGAGGTCAAGTATAACAAAATGTCGTCTGCATACAAAGAAATGCGGTCCTCGTGGTCTGGCGACCATCGGATCCCTTTTATGTCTGGCTGCCATCTAATCCATGCCGCCAGCGGCTCAAGGGCGAGGGCGAACAACAGTGGCGACAGAGGACAACCCTGCCGGGTGCCCCTCCCAAGCTCGAACGGAGATGACGCCCTACCGTTCACCGCGATTTTAGCCAAAGGTTCCTCATAGAGTAGCCTAATCCAGCCTATAAAACCCGGTCAGAAGCCAAATTATGTGAGCGCTGCCCACAGATACGGCCATTCCACAGTGTCGAAAGCCATCGTGGCATCAAGTGACGCCAAGATGGCCGACTCCCGCAGCGTCCCAACCCTCGCGAGCACGCCATGGAGTCGCCTGAGGTTCAACGCAGTGTTGCGGTGTGGGATAAACCCGGATTGGTCCGGGTGGATCAAGTCCCCAATGACCCTGATCAAACTGTTAGCCAACAGTTTGGCGAGGATTTTTGGCTCAGCGTTGAGTAGGGAGATCGGCCTATACGATCCACATCTGTTCCGGGGCTTGCCATCTTTGTGTATGACCACTATTGTCTCCAGACGTTGGTCAAATGGGAGACACCCATGCTCCCGCGCCTCTACAAACATATCTCGCAAATGCGGAGCAATCTTATCCGGCCTGAGTTTATACAACCAGCCATTCGGGCCCGAGGCCTTGCCCGGGTGTAGCGAGCGGATAGCAACTGCAATCTCATCCGCGGTGATGTTACCATCAAGGTCTTCCCTGTCTACGTCGGAGAGACAAGGCAGGGCAATATCTTGCAGCAGTTCGTGCTAGTCTTCCTCCGGCTTGTCCGACACGGACGTATAGACCATGCGGAAGTGGTCCGCGAAACACTGGACTATCCCGTCGGGTTCTGTGACAATATCCCCGCCGACCGTCACTATTTCTGGCACAACTCTATTCACTCGTTCTTTTCTGTCTAACCACGCTATTAATTTCCCAGCCTTGTCACCTACATCATACAATCGCCCTTGTTGTTCCCTGCTAAGAACCTTAGCCGCGTTTGTCACCAGTGCTTTATATTCAGACTGTTTTAATCTCAACTTATGCAGTGTTTCTGCCGTAACCTCGTCTTCCAGGACTGACTCTAATACCACTATCTCAGCTTCGATCTGCGCCACCTCCGCATCTCTCCGACGTTTGACATCCGCTATCAAGGAGAGGGCCTCCCCTCTCAGTACTGTTTTAAACGCTTCCCACGAAGACACCGCGGAGGTGACCGAGCCAAGATTCTCCGAAAATTAGAGATCGACCGCTTTCAGCAACGCGCTACGAGTCCTAGGGTCACGGAAATACCAGGGGTTAATCGGAGCCACCCTACCTGCTGCTCCACGGCCAAAATCCATACAAATCCACACCGGCGAATGATCGGAGATGCCCCTAGCCATGTGCCTAGCCTCGGACACCAAGGAAGCTTGGGTAGCCAAGGTGAGAACATAATCTATTCTAGAGAGACTGCTGTGCGCCCCAGAGTGAAAAGTGTACTGCCGCTGAGCGGGGTGCAGCAGCCTCCAGCAGTCAACCAGACCTAGTGTATCAATAAAATCTGGGAGCCATCTCTGCGCCCCCCTGGGGTCCCTTGGCGAATGTCTGTCTAGTAATCCGGAACCAACTGCATAAAAGTCACCACCCACCAACAACACACCCTCGGGGAGATCCAGCATAGCCCTCCCCAAGTCAGCAAATGTGGCGGTCTGCAGGCCAGGAGGGACATAAACAGAAACCAAAACCAGTGTCCTGCCCTCCCACCTCCCCGCAACAGCCACAAAGCACCCCCTCTCATAGACAGTAGTAGAATCAATCTCAAACGGCAGCGAGGTCCTAACGAGTATTCCAGCCCCCCGAGATCCTGAGGAAAACCCTGAGTGCGCAACAAATTTATAACCCTTTCTATTGAGAGCATGACACGTGTTGCCTATCAGGTGAGTCTCCTGCAGCAAAACTATGTCAGGATAGCACCTCTTCAGAAATTACAAAACAATCCCCCGCTTCATACGTTCCCCCAAGCCATTAACATTCCAACTAAGTATATTCAAACCCCTACCCCCATCACAGAATGGCAAGAGACCCCCGCCCCCCCCAGAGAACAGCACACGAGACTTGCATTGCGATACCTTGCAAAATGAAAAACAACAACAAACACTCCAACAAACCCATACCACCCCCCTCCCTGCACCCCTGCGTAAGCCTAAAAAGCCCCCCCAACTTGCAGTGTGCCTGTCGCCCTAGCAGAAGCTAATCTACAAGAAGAAACCCCGTAGGAGGGAAGAGATCCCATTGTACCCTCGCCACCCCCGGACAATAGCTAGCAATGAAAACAAATCAGCGAACCACTGTCCTGAGCTTAGCCAGAATGTTCAATCACCGGAGTCCTCACTCTTTTGCGACATGACCACCTTCCACTCCGCCAGCATGATCCCCGCTACTCCGCCGCTGAGGCAATGTGTCGAGCCATTCCCCAACCTCGTCTGGCAAGTCAACGAAAAAGGTTCGCTCTTCGTACTCGACGCGCAACTTGGCTGGGAAGAGCATGGCATACTTCAGGCCCATCTCACGTAGCCTCCTCTTAACCCCCAGGAAACTCTGCCGTTGCTTCTGCACCGCCTGGGTGAAGTCAGGATAAAAACTCACTGCAGTGTTCTGGAAAGTGACTGGTCCGGACACTCGTGACGCCTGCAGAATTGCATCGCGGTCCCTGAAATTGAAGATCCTGGCAATGATCGGTCTCGGGGGGGCTCCCACCTTGGGCCTCCCACCCGGGACTCGGTGGGCCCGCTCGACCGCAAAGAACTTGCTGAGGCCCTTAGGCGCCAAATGGTTAACCACCAAGTCCTCGACAAACAAGTCCGCTGATTGCTCCTCCGATTTCTCCGGAACGCCAACAATGCGCACGTTATTGCGCCTCACCCGGCCTTCAAAATCCTCCATCTTGCAGGCAAAGAGGACATTGGTAGTCCTCAGCGTGCGGACCTCTATTTGCAGATCAGAGACGTCCCCCGTGAGGCTAGAGGTTTTTTGGTCCAATGATTTAACTCTCTCATTAGTTTTCCCCAGGTCAGCACGAAGCAAATTAACGTCAACTGAGATAGTGTCCACTTTATGTGCCAGGGTCTCGAACTGTTGCCCAATAGAGGACTTCATCTCCTCAATGGCGCCCATGATGTCTTGCAGTGTCAATTCCGGTGCGGGGACCGAGCCGTCTCTCGGTAATTCCTGTGGCTTCCCCGGTCCGCTTGGCGATCCCTTTTGCTGGGCATAGCGATCCATATTGTTAGTTTGAGTGTAGCCCCCCCGCCTGGTATTCTTGGGCTTGTGTTTGTCGGCTTCCGATTTGGCCGACATCCTCAACACCGGAACAGTCAGCGTCAAAGACAGGCCGCTCAGCCACACAGCTCAAGCCCAAGCATGTGCAGGCCGAGCTACAGACGACTGTTGTCCAAGACACTCGCGGGCCGAGGCACGCAGTTGTAGAAGAAAACTAAAGTGAAAGTGAAAACAGCCCCCATCCGATGGTCTGCACTAGGGGTGGGCGGAATTTGCGAAATTAACTTTCGCAAATTATCGCGAAAATGTTTAAAATTATCGCAAACAAGCGGAAATATCGCGAAGATGCAGAAGTTTTTTTTCGGCATGTTTGCGAGATTTTCTGCATGGTTGCGGGTCGCCAACTTACCCATGTGGTTGCTAGCGGGCGCGGCCATCTTGTTTTGAGTTGTCTCGCGGCGCATGATCGCGAGAAGAAAGACGTGATCGCGCGACGCATGACGTCACTGCGGGCGCGAACTGTCGCGAGACAGCGCAAATGGCTAAAAACAATACAACATCTCGTGGAGAACGCGACCGGATCAAGAAAACTTGTCGGCGAACGCAGGGATTCAGGTAAGGCGATCGCGCGCGCGCGAGAATGTATTAATTTACAGCGCGAGCAAGAAACAAATTATCGCCAAGCTGCGGAAACCGGAAATTTTGACATTTTCGCGCTCTCCACGGAACGCGAAAATGTCAAATTATCGCAATTTCCGCGAACGGAACGAAATTTTCGCCCAGGCCTAGTCTGCACCACACACGGCCGCTGTTGTTCAATTAGTGTCCGGGCCCATGCCAACGCGAGACCCGGGCACATCCCGGGGATAGGCCGCGAACTTCCACTTGTCACAACTTCGGTCTCCGGTGCACAATTTCAGTCCGGACAACGACGCTCGCCTCAGCAGTGGTTCATCTCCAATATTCCAGATATTTGACACAGGATTTTTTCAGGATAGTTGCCGGAGGGAACGAGGGTCGCGGGAGCTCTGTGCTCACGCAGCCATCTTGGTCCCGCGCTAGGCTCCTCCTCCTTTTAAGATTCTTAATTATTACTTTGCACAAATTTAGACTATTTGTGCCTAATTTCTATGAAATAATAAACATCCACGTATTGCCCTCTCTATTCTTAAATGGCCAAAAAATTAAAGGGGCGTACGATTTCCTGATTTTAAGCTTTATCACTCCGCTTTTTTTATTCAACAATTTTATGCTCTGATTACCGATTTCCAAGATTCACCCACACCACAATGGATTACATTTGAGCGATCATTACTGAAAGATGCAATTTATGTGTCTAACTTCACTTTTATATCCAATAACCCCATTTTAAAATGCAGTCATCACCTACTATATGTTATTATTCTATGATATTCTTTATTTTTAACAATGCCTTTTGTCTTCTTTAATTTGGTCCAATAAAGCTCTTAAATTTCATCATAAATCTTAATATTATTTCAAACATTGGAAGGAGAAGGTATAAGGTTTGTTCAACAATTTGTGAAAGACAACTTTAATGTACCCTTTCTACAATTACAATTACAATATCATTTACCTAATTCCTTTTTAAAGGAGTATGACTTAATTTCTAGGGGTGGGCAGGACTTGCATAGTTCTAATCCGTGTAATTACAGAGTGTCCTAAAAACTCAGCAGGATTACTCCATGAGCGGGCGGAAGTGCTCGTCAGCACTAGTTTTTTAACATGCAGGGAGTGCAATGCACACTTCTGCTCTGCAAACCAGTGGCCATTTTGTGTAAACTGCTTTCCTATTCTGTCCATGTGCTGGGCCTGGATTTTAAGTCTAATTAAATTGTTGCATCCTCACCCGATCCCACTCATCTACCTCTCATTCACCTTTACTTTGATAATGTGTGTCTTTGTGTTTGTATAGTTTACGTCTTTGTCTTTTTTTTCTGTTTCTGTGACTTTTAATAATTTTTTTGAGGCATTCCCTTTACTTCCTTAGTTCTTCCTTTCATCTTCTGAGTTCCTTCCTGTTAGACCTGTCAGCCCTTTGGGTGGTCCCTCCTCATCATTATTTATTTTGTCCCACTTTTGCCTCAAACCCTGTTTGAATTTTTCCTTTTTGGGAACCACCAGACTTTTTCGTGTTGCTGCAGATTCAGGGAGCCATTTTAGCTACCCCTGAAACTTCTGTCTGAGGGCCTGGAGCACAAAATGGTGGCCACCTGTGACATCACCAGCATCCACTGGAACCTACCAGCACCTTCCAGAACATTCCAGGAGATTCCAGAACTCTGTGACAGTTGGAGACCGTTTAGAATGTTGGGAGGATAAGAGAGGCAGTTGGCAGTTGGAGCTGGCAGTTGGCACCTGACTGGTGAAGAGAGAGGAGCACAACAGTGAAGGAGGAAGGAGTGAAGCAGCAGGGGTGGAAACTTGTGCCTGGAGTGGGGTCCATAAACCCACCCTTGATACTTGTCCCTACTGATGGATCCCAGCCTATAGCCCTGTGTGGGAAGAAGACAGAAGAAACTTATCCTAAGGACCTGGACAGCAGGAACAGGCCTTAGAACCAAGAAAGCAGCAAGATCCTGACCTGGAAACTGGTTTCCCTGGAGTCCGGCGTCGAGTAGCCTGACGACCTGGAGCCCGAGGTGGAGAAGCGGCGCTGACTGAAGTAGCAGACGTCGTACCCGGAGCCGCCAGAGGTCGTGAGAGGGCGCCGACGGAGGTCGTGAGGAATACCAGAGGTCGAGGAGGAAGTGAACCGAGGTCGAGCGAGCGGCGTCATCGGAGGAGTGAAGTCCGCCCTCCGGAGTCGTCGGAGACCGAGGTAGAGGTGAACCGGAGGTCGGGAGTGAGGATCCCACTCCGGAGTCGCCCGGAGCCTGTGAGGAGGAGCACCGGAGGTCGGGGGTGAGGATCGCACCCCGGAGTCGCCGGAAGTCGACATCGAGGCCAGGCCGGCCGACGTCATCGGAGCCGAGAGCGCCATCGGACCGGAGCCGCCCGAAGTCGACATCGTGAAGAGACTGCCCGACGCCGTCGAATCGGAGGTCGAGATCGAACCGAGGCCACCGACATCGGACCGGAACCGCCTGCCGGCGTCGTCAAAGAACTGACATTGTGCCGAGGCCGCCGAGACCGAACCGGAACCGCCTCACGGCGTCGACACGACTCCAGCGGCGTCGGAACATCAGAAAAAGGGCAGTAAGTGGAGTAGAGGGCGCCTAAGGCCCTGTGGAGACCTGAGAGACTGCTCTAAGGGGCTAGGGAGGTGCTGAAACCAACCTGACTGTGCAAGGGGTGAACTGGGACTAACCTAGAGAGGTTGTGTGGAGAGAGAAAGCCAGGGCACTGGTATTCCCCCCTTTGATCTACCTCAGCTTAGGCCTCAGCCTTGTCCCAGCCAGGGAGTAGCCCCCCCACAAGCCTTCCACAACCCTACAAGCTGTGCCTGGGCCAAATCAGCCCTTAAGAAGTGAAGTGTCATCTGATTACATGAGTGTTGCTGTATACTTTTAATTATTTATTGGGGGTACTGTATTTATTGAATTTTTACTTATTTATTGCTGCACTATATTTATAGGTCCACAGGACTTGATGGTGAACAATATTTATTGGTACAGTATTTATTGCCTCAAAGTATTTAATTGTCTGTATATATTGCACTTGTATTTATGCCCTGTTATTTATGATCACCCCTATTTATTTCATCAAACAGCCAATATTTATTTGACCTGCACTAATTGAAACTTGTATATTGTGATTGTCTTATTTATTTTTCCAATCAGCAACTAAGAGAAAAAGATAAAGAAAGAATATTTTCATAATTTTTACGGTGTAGAGTCGTTTTTGGAACGGATGCACGCATGGTTCTTGTATGGGTATATTGTATGCTTAGCACTGCGCCTGTTTCCTGACCACTCGAGCCAAGCTACCACAGTGTGTTCGGGGAGTCCACCACCACCCTGCGGAGTGGGAGTGGGCTGTTTCCAACATAAATTGGTGTTCAGCGGTGGGATAGAGCTGTGCCTACATATACTCAACAATAACTGTGGGTAGTCCATAGGCCTGCACCGGGAGTTTTCTCACAGCGGCCTTCCTAATTGTGGGTTTTTGTTTTTTCCAAATTTACTCTGGTGGTGGGAGGAGGTATTACTAAAGGTACCCCCCTACATTGCTACTGCACAAAACCTGTCCTCTAACCTGAGTGGGCAAGATGGAGTTTGTACTAGAAGATTTAGAAACGTACACTGTGGCCCAACTCAGGGAGTTTTGCCAGCGGGAGGGGGTGTACTGTCCCCCAGGAGCAAAGAAGGGTGCACTCCAAACCAGCTTAAGGGCTTGGGGGGAGGCACGCAGGGAAAGCAAGGCTGAGGAGGAAGACAGGGATGGAGAGCCTGACCCCGAGGGGGCTGAGATGTACCAACCTGAGGTGGGGAACCTGTCAGCAGGGCCCAGGACACTTTCTAGGAAGGGCAGCACTGTCTCTAGTGGGGGCTTATCCGAAGTGGAGTTAGCAGATCGGAGGGAGAAAAGACAGCTCACATGGGACTTAGCAAAGCTGGAGAAGGAGAAGGAGGAACAGAGGTTGGCTCATGAGACGGAGAAAGAGAGGATGGCTCATGAGATAAGACTGAAAGAGATAGAGCTTCAGATCTTAAGAATTGGGGCACCAACTGTTCCTAATGGTGGCAGCAAAGACCAAGAAATCACCAGGGAATCCAAACCTTACCTGCCAAAGGACATAGTAGCTAGCTATGGGGCGGGTGACGACATCGCCAAGTGGCTAGCAGCCTATGAGGTCTCGTTGAGGGCCCATGGGGTTCCAGTGAAGTATTGGGGAGGAGGATTGTATAGGTACATGCCTCCAGCTGGTAGGGATGCTTTATTGGCCCTCGAAGAGGATGAGCAGACCCACTACCCCACCATGAAACTGGCGCTCATCAGAAAGTTTGGACTAACACCTGAAAAGTACAGACAGAAGTTCAGGGGTAGTCACAAACTGGGCACACAGAATTGGGTGGACTTCCTGGACTATGCAAAGAAGGCACTGGAAGGTTGGATTCAGGGCAGTGAAGTAAGGAACTACGAGGAGCTGTTTGACCTAGTACTGAAGGAACACCTACTCGAGAAATGTTTCCCTGAACTGCGGCAACACCTGGTGGATAGCAAGCTGACCAGCCCCCGGAAGCTTGCTGAGGAGGCGGACATTTGGGCTAGTACCCGGGTGTCCACAAGGGGGACTGGAGGGGATACTCAAAAGGCCGGACAGGGCGCCCCCCAGAAGAAAGAAGGAGGGGAAAAGAAAAAGGAGTTCTCCAAAGGCCCCCAAAATAACTTCCAAGGGAAGGGAACAGGATTCACCTCTAAGGCTAACCCACCCAGAAACCCTAATCCTGGCCAGAGTCAGCAGCCAAGGGTTGTCCATTGCTACGAGTGCGGTGGCGTTGGACACTATAAAGGAGATCCGAAGTGTCAGAAACGATCACCCCCTCCCACTGGAGGAAAGCCCCCCGGAGTAGCTAGTGTAGTGCTCGGGGAGGAGATGCCCTTAACTAAGGGAAGGGAGTGGGCGGGTGTCACTCTAGTGTCCCTGGGAGAACGGGAGATGGTTCCTAAGATCCAGGTGCCCGCAAATACCGCAAAGTATGGGCAGTGGATCACCATCAACGGCCAAAGAGGGGAGGCTCTGAGAGACACAGGAGCCAGTATGACTATGGTGCGTAGCCAGCTGGTGTCTCCAGAGCAGGTAATTCCCGATGTACTCCACCCAGCCGCGATGGCTGACGGCAGAACAGGTCACTATCCCGTGGCCGAGGTTCCCTTTGAATGGGGGGGGGGTTGCAGGTTCACTTCGAGTTGCCGTAAGCCCTGCCGTGCCAGTCGATTGTCTGCTGGGCAATGACATGGAGCACAACGCTTGGAAGGAGGTGGAATACCGGACTCACACCGAGATGCTGGGTACACCTGACTGGGCCTGTGTTAGCACAAGGTCCGAGACTACCCGAAGAGGGAGTTCATTCCGGCTGGAGCCTGGAACAAAGGCCCAGCCAGCTGCCAGTCAAGGGAAGAACCGAGGACAGGAGGAGCCTGCCTCGGCGTCTCCACCCCGTAGGACGGATAGGCCACCGGAGGTGGTGGGCCAGGAGTCTGCGGAGGGGGACGTTACCAACCTGGAGGACTTACCCATCCCGGCCGAGTGGCACGTGGAGGGAGGCCCGTCCAGGGAGGAATTCTGCCAGGGCCAGAGGGAGTGCCCTACCCTTGAGGGGCTGAGGCGACAGGCCGAAGCCCAGGCAGCAGGGAACGTTGAAGGGAACTACAGTGTTTACTGGGAGGATGGCCTCCTCTACAGTGAACCCAAGGCACCCCTACATGGATCGTCACGAGCCTTGGTAGTTCCTCAACGTTATCGAGCCTTCCTTTTAGAGTTGGCTCACGAGATACCATTGGCAGGACACCTGGGGCAAGACAAGACCTTCGCCCGTCTTGTCCCACACTTTTATTGGCCTCAGATGAAAGTGTCGTCCGATACCTACTGCCGGACATGTGTGTCTTGCCAAGCCAGTGGGAAAACAGGGGTGAAGCTGAAAGCTCCCCTGGAACCACTTCCTGTCGTTAGCACCCCCTTTGAAAGGGTGGGCATCGACATTGTGGGTCCATTAGATCCACCAACTACAGCTGGTCACAGGTTTATCCTGGTTCTGGTGGATCATGCCACACGGTACCCAGAGGCAATACCTCTGAGGACCATAACAGCACCTGTTGTGGCTAGGGCCCTGATGGGAATCTTTACCCGAGTGGGTTTTCCCAAGGAAGTTGTGTCCGACAGGGGGACCAACTTCATGTCAGCATATATGCGGGCAATGTGGAAGGAGTGTGGAGTGACCTACCGGTTCACGACTCCTTACCACCCCCAGACCAATGGTCTGGTGGAGAGGTTTAATAAAACCTTGAAAGGCATGATCAGAAGTCTGCCTGAAGGCCTGCGGAGGAAATGGGACGTCCTCCTACCCTGTTTACTCTTTTCATACAGGGAAGTGCCACAGAAGGGAGTGGGCTTCAGCCCCTTCGAGCTTCTGTATGGGCACCCTGTACGTGGACCTCTTAACCTGGTGAGAGACGGATGGGAAAGAACTCCCAGAAAGCTCCCCCAGGATGTGGTGAGCTACATGCTGGCCTTCCGGAGCCAAATGGCTAAGTTGTGGAAGCAAGCTTCTGACAACTTGGAAGCCAGCCAAGCAGTGATGAAGGCGTGGTATGACCACAACGCTCACCCGGTGGAGTTGGAGCCTGGCCAGAAGGTGTGGGTGATCGAACCAGGAGAGCTTAGCGCCCTCCAGGATCGCTGGTCAGGACCCTTTGAGGTGTTGGAGAAGAAGGGTAAGGCTACCTACTTGGTGGACCTGAAGACCCCTCGTCAGCCCCTGCGGGTGCTGCATGCCAACCGCCTCAAACCCCACCACGAGAGGCCCGAAGTCATCTTGATGATGGTGACTGACGGAGGAGAGGACGTGGAAAGCGAGCCTCTCCCTGATCTGTTTGCGTCTCAAGAAAAGGATGGGTCGGTGGAGGGAGTGATTCTCTCCCCATCTCTAACTCCTGAACAGCAGGAGGACTGTCGCCAGGTCCTGGGGCAGTACTCTTCGTTGTTCTCCCTTGTCCCGGGTAGGACTCACCTGTGCGTCCATGACGTGGACACAGGAGACAGCCCACCTGTGAAGTCCAAGATCTACCGGATGTCAGACAAGGTGAAGGCCAGCATTCATAGTGAGGTCACTAAGATGCTGGAGCTAGGAGTGATTGAACCTTCTAGCAGCCCCTGGTCCAGTCCGGTGGTGTTAGTACCGAAAGCTGCACCACCGGGTGCCCAACCAGAACTGAGGTTCTGTGTGGACTACCGGGGACTGAATTCAGTGACAAAAACTGATGCTCATCCGATCCCTAGGGCGGATGAATTGATTGACCGGCTGGGAGCTGCCCAATATCTAAGTACCTTTGACCTTACTTCAGGGTACTGGCAGATCTCGTTGACTGATGGAGCAAGGGAAAGGTCAGCCTTCTCCACGCCCAATGGCCACTACCAGTTCTGTGTGATGCCCTTTGGGCTCAAGAACGCACCTGCCACGTTTCAGCGCCTGGTAAACCAGATCCTCACCGGAATGGAGAGTTTCTCTGCTGCTTATCTGGATGACATAGCCGTCTTCAGTAGCAGCTGGGAGGATCACTTGCGTCACCTGCAAGCTGTTCTCCAGGCCCTGAGACAAGCTGGATTGACGATCAAGGCCAGCAAGTGCCAGATCGGGCAGGGGTCGGTAGTGTACCTTGGACACTTGGTGGGTAGGGGAACGGTGCAACCCCTCCAGGCGAAGATCGAGGCCATCATGGCCTGGGAACCCCCCAAGACACAGACTGAGGTCCGAGCATTTTTGGGCCTCACGGGATACTATCGCCGCTTCGTGAAGGGGTACGGTACCATCGTAGCCCCTCTCACGGAGCTCACGTCCAAGAAACAACCTCGACGGGTAGTCTGGACGGAGGCTTGTCAGCAAGCCTTTGAGAGATTGAAGAAAGCCATGTGCGAGGCCCCGGTCTTAAGGGCCCCAGACTTTTCCAGGAAGTTCATTGTCCAGACAGATGCATCAGAACATGGCATTGGGGCAGTGTTATCGCAACTCAACGAAGAGGGTCTGGATCAACCCGTGGTCTTCCTATCCAGGAGACTACTTCCCAGGGAACAGAAGTGGAGTGCAATAGAGCGTGAAGCCTTTGCAGTGGTATGGGCTCTGAAGAAGTTGCGGCCATACCTGTTTGGCTCGCACTTCCTAGTTCAGACCGACCACCGACCCCTTCGTTGGCTGATGCAGATGAAGGGGGAGAATCCCAAGTTGTTGAGGTGGTCTATTTCCCTACAGGGGATGGACTTTCAGGTGGAACATCGGCCTGGAGTGGACCACGCCAATGCAGACGGTCTCTCAAGGTATTTCCGCCTTAGTGATGAGAACTCCCAAGGGGTTGGGTAGCTCTCCCCACTTTCAGCTGGGGGGGGACGCGTGTTAGACCTGTCAGCCCTTTGGGTGGTCCCTCCTCATCATTATTTATTTTGTCCCACTTTTGCCTCAAACCCTGTTTGAATTTTTCCTTTTTGGGAACCACCAGACTTTTTCGTGTTGCTGCAGATTCAGGGAGCCATTTTAGCTACCCCTGAAACTTCTGTCTGAGGGCCTGGAGCACAAAATGGTGGCCACCTGTGACATCACCAGCATCCACTGGAACCTACCAGCACCTTCCAGAACATTCCAGGAGATTCCAGAACTCTGTGACAGTTGGAGACCGTTTAGAATGTTGGGAGGATAAGAGAGGCAGTTGGCAGTTGGAGCTGGCAGTTGGCACCTGACTGGTGAAGAGAGAGGAGCACAACAGTGAAGGAGGAAGGAGTGAAGCAGCAGGGGTGGAAACTTGTGCCTGGAGTGGGGTCCATAAACCCACCCTTGATACTTGTCCCTACTGATGGATCCCAGCCTATAGCCCTGTGTGGGAAGAAGACAGAAGAAACTTATCCTAAGGACCTGGACAGCAGGAACAGGCCTTAGAACCAAGAAAGCAGCAAGATCCTGACCTGGAAACTGGTTTCCCTGGAGTCCGGCGTCGAGTAGCCTGACGACCTGGAGCCCGAGGTGGAGAAGCGGCGCTGACTGAAGTAGCAGACGTCGTACCCGGAGCTGCCAGAGGTCGTGAGAGGGCGCCGACGGAGGTCGTGAGGAATACCAGAGGTCGAGGAGGAAGTGAACCGAGGTCGAGCGAGCGGCGTCATCGGAGGAGTGAAGTCCGCCCTCCGGAGTCGTCGGAGACCGAGGTAGAGGTGAACCGGAGGTCGGGAGTGAGGATCGCACTCCGGAGTCGCCCGGAGCCTGTGAGGAGGAGCACCGGAGGTCGGGGGTGAGGATCGCACCCCGGAGTCGCCGGAAGTCGACATCGAGGCCAGGCCGGCCGACGTCATCGGAGCCGAGAGCGCCATCGGACCGGAGCCGCCCGAAGTCGACATCGTGAAGAGACTGCCCGACGCCGTCGAATCGGAGGTCGAGATCGAACCAAGGCCACCGACATCGGACCGGAACCGCCTGCCGGCGTCGTCAAAGAACTGACATTGTGCCGAGGCCGCCGAGACCGAACCGGAACCGCCTCACGGCGTCGACACGACTCCAGCGGCGTCGGAACATCAGAAAAAGGGCAGTAAGTGGAGTAGAGGGCGCCTAAGGCCCTGTGGAGACCTGAGAGACTGCTCTAAGGGGCTAGGGAGGTGCTGAAACCAACCTGACTGTGCAAGGGGTGAACTGGGACTAACCTAGAGAGGTTGTGTGGAGAGAGAAAGCCAGGGCACTGGTATTCCCCCCTTTGATCTACCTCAGCTTAGGCCTCAGCCTTGTCCCAGCCAGGGAGTAGCCCCCCCACAAGCCTTCCACAACCCTACAAGCTGTGCCTGGGCCAAATCAGCCCTTAAGAAGTGAAGTGTCATCTGATTACATGAGTGTTGCTGTATACTTTTAATTATTTATTGGGGGTACTGTATTTATTGAATTTTTACTTATTTATTGCTGCACTATATTTATAGGTCCACAGGACTTGATGGTGTACAATATTTATTGGTACAGTATTTATTGCCTCAAAGTATTTAATTGTCTGTATATATTGCACTTGTATTTATGCCCTGTTATTTATGATCACCCCTATTTATTTCATCAAACAGCCAATATTTATTTGACCTGCACTAATTGAAACTTGTATATTGTGATTGTCTTATTTATTTTTCCAATCAGCAACTAAGAGAAAAAGATAAAGAAAGAATATTTTCATAATTTTTACGGTGTAGAGTCGTTTTTGGAACGGATGCACGCATGGTTCTTGTATGGGTATATTGTATGCTTAGCACTGCGCCTGTTTCCTGACCACTCGAGCCAAGCTACCACAGTGTGTTCGGGGAGTCCACCACCACCCTGCGGAGTGGGAGTGGGCTGTTTCCAACACTTCCTTTTCCTGTTCTACCAAGGGGTGGAGCCCGCACTATTGTTTCTGAGGTGGATGTGGCCTCAATAGGTTTTTTTTTGCAGCACCATCTACCCTCCATGCTGGCAGCAGGCAGGGAGTCTAGGAGTGGGCACACCCTGCTGTAGCATCAGCTGGTCTTGAGGAGGGTGACCAGTGTGTGCCCCTGCACACTGGGGCCAGTATTCCCAGCAGCAGTTGATGCACTGCTGGGCAGACATACTGGACTCGGAGCAGGACCTGCTTGATTTGCTGGGTGTCAAAGTTACGGATCTCAGTGCATATTTATTTGTTGTGGTGTGTTCTACAATGCCACTATTTTGTTTCAAACAGCATTCTCTAATCATACTCGTCAGCGCTTGCTTATGCTAATTATTTCAGAAGCCAAGCAGACTCCTCCATCCTGTCACTAAGATAGTGGTATTAGTTAGTAATGTCAGTGAGTTAGCATTCTCTGGTCCTTTCTTTATGTACCTCATTCAGTCACAAGCAATTGCCCAGTGATATATAGTATGAGCATCTATGTGTCAAAAAAAGGGAGACTGAGTTGGCCCACCAATGTGGGTTGAGAATGAGATGAGTAACACACAGTATTCATGGCAAAGCATTATTGGTTCCAAATGCAGTTTAGGTTTTGGAAGTTTGGAATACGCCTTAGGTTTAGGAAGTGGGGAACAGATCAACTTGATATTAGTACTATAGGAGAACTGATTTAGAAAAGAACAATGGGCCTGATTCACAAAAGTAATCTGAGACAAAATCCTAACTTTACGACTTTTGGTATTCACAAAGGGCATTTAGGAGTAGTAAAGTTGGGATTTTGTCTCAGTTAAACTTAAGTTTTGGTCTTAAGTTTAACTTAAGACCTAAACCTAGGTTTAACTGAGACAAAGTTTTGGTATTAAGTATAAGTTTTTTTCTTAAGTTTAATTTAAGACCAAAACTTAACTTAAGACCAAAACGTAAGTTTAACTGAGAAAGAGTTTTGGTCTTAAGTATAACTTAAGACCAAAACTCAAGTTTAACTAAGACAGAATCCTAACTTTACTACTCCTAAATGCCCTTTGTGAATACCAAAAGTCATAAAGTTAGGATTTTGTCTCACGTTACTTTAGTGAATCGGGCTCAGTGTTACTGCATTTTCCTTTGCCTGTCCAAATATTTTTGGGGCGATTAACTGTACCACTAACCTGTTTTTGTATCTTCTTTATTCCTTACATCAGCACCCATGCAAAAAGAGTGCTTTGGAGGCAGTTCAGGGAGTCCTGGGTGCCACAACCAGTGCCAGGGTTGGCCGATCTGCCAGCCTACGGAAGCCCTCCTGATAATATTAATGTTATTCCCTAACTTTTACCTCTGCTCATTTAGAATATTGTTTCCTTTTTTTTCTTTTACTGTGACTCTCTCGTTTTTTTTAAAATCCTCTTCAGTCTATCTAGTGTTTGTTAAACTCTTTTAATCTCTGCATTATCTGAGTTTTTTTCTATATTTAATTTGTCTGCAGCTGACTTCCTGCTGTCTGTAGTAGTCTGTAGATTGTTTCTGCTTTGTTAGTAAGATTTCCCTCTCCCCTTATATCTCTTGTGGACTGGCACTGTGAGTCTAATAGAACAGATTGTAGGACTGGTACCCCACTGTGAAGATTGTATGCCTGAGTATGCAATTCTATGCATGTTTTGTTAAGAAGGCTTTCTTTTTCTTGCTTAAGCTCAAACAGTAAAAAGAGAGTAGCCATGGTCATGGTATTCTTCCCCTCCAATGTTGTGTTGTATGCATTTTCATTCATTTATACAGTAGGATACCAGCAGTTATGTTGACAGTGCAGTATGTCTGGAAAATAGTATGAGGGTGGTCCCATTGCATTTGCCAACCAAGACCATATGCCCTTCATTAACCAATTATTCAACCCCTTCATTGTGCTTTAATGACTCAGAGTCATCCTAGCTCTGCTCCTCCACTATGAAAATATTTGGATGGCTTGACTATCTGGCTTTTCTAACATTGTCAACCAACAAAATGGCACAAAATTAAATTTCAGGTAGAAGATAGTGTTACTCGAACTGCAGTGATGTATTGTGGTTGTATTCCATTTTAAAAACAATAATAAGGGGAGGGGTATATGGCATCTAAAATGCATAATGTTTTTTCTAGCCGCACAGACCACGAGTGCTGGGGCCAGTGGCAGTGCCAGTAGTGGTGTAGATGCAACTGCGGTTAGAGGGGGAGTCCCAGCAGATGCAGGGACAGGCAGTGGTAAGTCACATTGTTTGTTTATTGACAATTATGGCTACAGTGGGTGTTGAGTCCCTCATGGCCTCTTTTATCTGCAATTCATGAGAAAAAAGCTCATAATTAAAGCAGTAAATGATGGGTTGGAGGAAAATGGAAAGAAAGATGGAAGGTTAAAAGAAAAGATGGGTGAAATGGTATATGAGTGAAATGATTCATGGGTAGGCAAAATGATGCGTAGGTGGGTTAAAGGATGCATAGGTGGATAAATGGATGGATGGTTGAAAGGGGATACTATGATAGGTGAATGGATAGATAGATGGATGCCTGGATGAAGGAATTGAAATGGTGAAAGATTTGAGAGAATCTAAAGCTTAAATGGTGGTTATCAAAGGGTGGATAATACTAGAACAATCAAAGGATGAATGTATAATTGCTAGACTGTAGAAACAAGGGCGCTCTTGTGGAGAGGGCCGTGCTCACCTACTTCGCCATCTTGGTTTCATCAACGTGCTGATGCAAAGTGGAGAGCGTTTTATTTCTCTGTCTAATTCCTTCACTCACTGCATTTGCTAAGCGAGGCAGATATATATACCAACCATCATCATTCATCGCCTCCCTGCCCTGGCATTTCATCAGCAATAACCTAACTGAAGCATGGTTCAATTCGTCACTGCAGTGTTAGCTGTGCATTATGTGTCTGTTTCAGTTGATGTGGCATTTACAAAGTGTACATTGCATTGCAAACTGAAAACAATGTGTGTTTCTCTTCCCTTCCTTTGCCCACTCAGTCACCCCCTAATACTTCACTCCTTTATTATTTCCTAAGTTCTATCCCAGGGTATGAAAGAAAATTGAAAAATCCATTCTTGGCAAGTGCTACATTTTACTGGCCAAGTTATCATTTATATTTTATGACTTCCACAATGGATTTACAGCAAGCCTGTTCAAGCCTTTCCCTTTCGACATTCGCCAACTATAGTTACTGACTAAGCCAAAGATTAGGCAGAGGGCACGGGATGATGACACCTCACTATTCTATAGCAAAACCTCTACCTACTCAGCCTAATCCCTCTATATTACCCTGCAGAAGATTAAGTGAACGTTCCTCTCATTACTGTCAAGCGAATGTATCTGTTGGAAATAATTAGTGGTGGAGGGCGAGGTCAGGGATTACGGTGGGACTAATGCCTGATTTTGCATCTTGGGGAAGGGATACTCTGTGACGAATGTGCCAAATACAATCTATATCTCGTTCCTTTCCCTGTACTGCGGTGCATCATTTCTCCCCAGCTGCAGACTGCAGAGAGAAGCAAAGTACTTGATGTGCTAGGCAGCATCCCTCCATTAATTTAGCACAACAATAATTCTTGTACTCCATAGTGAACAATGTCTTACTCATTAATGAGAGCACATTTATTCTTAATTTACCACATTAAGAGTTTGCTTAATTTTTCACTAGAAAATCCTTTTAAAAAACTGTTCTTTTAATCTGGCGATGAGTTATTCTGTCTTAATTTCTTTCAGCAAGTCAGTGGTTTTGCCTTTGTATATTAGGCAAGTGCGGGTAAAAAAATGGCCCTCTGAGTGTGACTAAGTAATCACATCAAATTCCAATGGCCCTAGGGGACCAGCGATGTACTGCTAGTGTGCCACTATATAATTTTAAACAAGTGCTTTGAACAGAGCATTGTTTACACTTTATTTTTCCTCTTTTTTTCTTTTTTGATATTGCTCACCCTGCGGGTCGAACACTCACACTGTAGGAGATAGTAGATCAGCCGCAATGGCAAAGGCTGGAGGCAAGCAGTGTTGAATTCAAGTGGCTGGTGGTCCTGAAGAAGGAGGAGAATTGAGCAGCTGAGTTATATATCAAAACGTTCTGTCATCTACGTTTGAAAAATACAAATTATGGAGGAGTGAAAAGAAATGCAGGCTGCGTATGCTGAGACAGGCTGTATGGAGTGATAAGTGCCTGGATACCCAAGCAATTTCATCCCATTGACCACTTGAGACTGAACAGGAGCAGTATTAATAAGATTGAACAGTAGCAGAAACACCTGGGTTACTAGGAGAATGCAAATGGAGGGCAAAAAGAACGGGTGTTTGTTTGTTTGTGGTCACTCAAAGGCTTGAAAATGGTTGGTGCACTGCCAAAGTTGGGGTATCAGGAGGGAACATTTGAGGGGAAATGAGATGGGGGTAATGTTTGGTTAGAAAAGGAGACAAAGGCACAGAGGAATACAGATCCTGGACCTGGATGAGGGTCAAAAAGTCCATGCTAAAGTTTACTGTACAACCCTGACCACATCTGGTACAGACTGGTCCCCGCTGTAATTAGTGAATCAACATAGTTCTAACAATGATGATTGTTAAAAGAACAATGATACTCTATTCACAAACTGTGTGGTACGTCTACATTCTACTCAAAATGTCCATCTTTGGTGCCTTGCTGATCCGCTCCTTTAAGGTAAGCAGGAGTGTTATGGGGTTTTCACCTTTCATGCAGGAGAAGAAGAGGCCTGCAGGAGAAGACGAGGCATGCAGATTGCAAAACAGAAATTATATTGTAGAGCCAAGCTTCCTGAGTAGTGCACCAACAGCCAAGACTCAGAGATAGAGCAAGAGCATAGACTGTTGCAATCATTGATGGCAGATTCATTAATTGAGAAGTGAGAGCAATTTACAATCGAAAACAGACAAGTAGCTACATGTACCAGGCTGATCAATCTCACAGTTGTCATCATAACATTTATCTGAGTGCGTGCATGGTGTGATGATTTGGCATCACAAGTTTGTTTCCAGTTACATGCAACAAGCCATCTCGACCACAACCAAAAAGAGGAGTTTCACATTTGAGCCAGCACACACACTTAGCAGCATTTCCCAAATCAATGCACCTTTCTCCAGTCCACAGAGCTGAGTAAGCCTCAGAGTCGAGTAGGCCTCAGAGTCATCATTATATTGGGTTCCCTTTGTAGTCAATACACTTGATATCTTCTTTGTTCTGGCTGTTGCGATACTCCGACCCTGAGTTCTTCCATCCTCCTCCTGACTCCCAGTAACAAATCAGTCTGACTCCATCCCGAGACCTGTAGTGCACTGCTGTTGAAGAACAAGAAGAGAGAAACATAATTTTAATATTTTGTGTAGATTTGTATTTGTCAACTAAAGTGACTAATCTGGTCTCTGAAGAACCAGAGGAGGAGTGGACTCTGCAAGTAAGGGCCAATGACGTTCAAGAAAAATTATCACCCATTGGGCCCCTAACATTGCAAATCCTAAAAATCAGGTCTGCAAATTATTAGTTGAATACCCTCCCTCACTATCTGCCACCATGCAAATCATCAATCATCATGCACAATTCCTTAATAATATATCACTCATTGGTGCAATAGTTAGTTACCTGTTCCAATCCCAGCATGGTGGTATGTAGTAGGTACACAAATCTATCTTCTCTTTGATGCAAGGAAAATATTGAAATTTGCCTATCTTGTAAATCAAATTCTCTTTACTGGGGCAGCCCTGGTAGAGGGTAAAAAAAGAAAAATATGCATGGGGGAAGCAGGCATTGTCTCCAATGTCCTTGAAGGGAATGGCGAAGATACTTTCCTACATAGTGGTCCAACTCGAATCCAGCCATATATGTGCCTAAAATTGGTGGGGCTGCATAAGTCAGACACAAACATTATGTTCCACTAGCTATATCTATTTTCTCTTTTTACAAAGCAGTTCAGCAATAAATAATTAAAATGTTCTGTGGTGGCCTACTCTCATTCAACGAAGTGTAGTTTATCTTTAAAGCTGCACTGTACACATGCTCGTCAGGCACACTGGCTACTGGACAAGTCAGACACTTTTTATTGCCGGCCTGCTGAGCTGTGGCCATTGGTGCATCTTCTCATACCAATACACTGATTAGGTTTGATCCACATATACTACTCTTGGGTCATCCAGATATCACTTGCTCAACCTCCTTTGCCTTTGACTATGCACAGGTCTTAAGACATGCATGTTGTAACCAATCCAAAGCACATTTTGGTTGATTGTTGTATTCCTGTTGTTGTTGCAGCCAGTGTTATTTCTACTGGTGTTGACTGTGATGAGGCAACAGGACTGCCCTCTCTGGAAGTTGAAGGTGGCACCCCACAACGTATGCCAGGGGTGGGACTCTAATTTCCTGCCATTCTTCTTCCAGATCTCTAGCTTGCTGAACAATCCAGGTCTTGTATTCTGAAATATCCACTACAAAAAAGGAATGAAAGTGGGCAGTATTTTTTTGTAAAGAACCACAGTTACACCCAGGGTCTGGCCCGGGGAGGGAACTAGAGGCGTTAGGGCACTAGAGAACGGTCAGCCTCCAACCAAAGCTATGAACCACAGAAAGGACCGTCCCTAGTTGTGTCTTAAGAGATGCCCAATTTAGTGGGGGCAAATCACAAAAATTGACGGACTGGCATCACACACCACCAGGTGTCATGCTTCATCATCTGCCAGTCCTCGCCCTCTAAAAACCGCGTTTGATAGAGGGCGGGCATACACCTGAAGACAGGGATGCACTTCTAGACTAAGTGGGGGCCCAAACAAAAAAAGGAGTGAGTGAATTTAAAAACCATCATAGTATACCTGAACAATTTTTATTCTATGGGGTTACTATGTGGGATCAAAATATATAAGTGCGGTGAGTGGGGACCTTATCATCCCGTCGCCGCTGTGAATCAGTGATTGTTAATAGGGGGTCAACATGTTTCTGCCTGTATTGTCCACTTGGGTACGTGGCATTCGTCAGGACCTTAAATATTGGGCTCCAATCTTACCACTGGGGGCGTAGGCCTATAGCCAGCTGCCACCTGTTTAGAGAAACCTGTAAGAGAGAGGGGGTGAGACAAACATAAAATACTCAAAATGGTTGTCATTCGGTAGACCTTGATGTGTCACAGTCACGCTCCATACTTACTGCTCTCTCCTAAAGTGAAAAGGTGAAAAATGTATATGAGTGTCAGGCATCTGTGTTCACTCTGACATTCATGTGAAACAAATATAGAAGTCTTACCCTATTGGAAAAACCTATTTGCCCCATGGGAGGGTTAGGGGGGAAATCCTTGTGGCCACATTCTGGTGGGAGATGATAAAGGATGAAGACAAAAGGGTTAAAAACCAGACTGGTTGGGAAGGTATATCAAAGATACTGAATCAGTTAGCAGAAAAAAACATCAGGGCGTGCTTGGTCTACTATAGTTTCAACCTGTTGGAAGAAGAAATCAGAACAATGACTTACAGTTCAAGGCGTACTCCCCGCTAGAAAACCTAGTGCTGCATGCGTCCAGCCTCCTCCCCGGTGACATTAAGTGTAGTGCGCAGCAAGCTTTTATACTGTTGGGTGGGGTCGTGGCATGCGATATGGGTTTCAGGTGAGCGTGGCGCACAGTGATGATGCTGCATTTCCTGTGTCCTGAGCGAAGCATGCAGAAAGGACTGCACGTTGCCTGTTTGTTGCCTGACCCTCGTTGGGGTGTGTCAGCACATGGCGCTGCTCTATGACACGCCGCTTCCTGTGTCCCGTCATTACCTCAGATGATTGCCTGGGGTGGGGCGGGACCAGCTGTGGTCCAATGAGAGCGCCTGCCATAGTTTCTGGAGATATTTACCGTGTTTAGACAAGTTATATAGAAATATGGGGAACATGTGCCCTGCTCATGAGTATTATTTCATGACGGGAGCAGTTACGAGTATTTACACAGAAGAAAGGAAGAGAAAACAAACCCAGATTGTTTACAGTCAGGGTGGCGGTGTGGTTAAACCTACAATTAGTGCACAAGTTGATTTTACAGCTACCGCATGATTGCTGATCAAGATGATTCTAGTTTTAGGGAGTAAGGGAAACTGCGTGTAGCTCTATTCACATGTATGACTGTGTCTATTGTTTGTGTTTTTGTCTTTATAATGGGTACTGTTAAAGTGTATGTTTTAGTGAGCGCTAAGGGAAGTTACTTCATTTGTAGCCATGGGATATCATCGTTCAATCCGTTTTTCCATGTCCCAAGGCGAAACACCCAACGCTGTTCTCTAACATGTAAGACATGTGAGAGGCAGCCATTGCGCTTCTGTACTACTTCCAGTACCGTCCATCTTAGATCTTTATCAGAGTGTTCTTTCTCAAGGAAGTGTTTTGTTAATTTGGTGTTATCTTTCTTCCTTCAGATAGTGCTCCGGTGCTCACTAATTCTGATCTTTACACGCCTAGTAGTCATGCCAACATACATGAGTTGGCAGTATTTTTTTGTACCATGGATCAAGTATTGTGGCACAGATGCACTCTTTGGATAACACAATGTCTCTCTGCAGCCTTGAATTATCAGCCAAACAAAAGATTAAGCTCTGAACCAAAGTATGTGCATTTTTGTTTACACCTACAAAGCTTTCGGCCACAATTTTCTACTGGTTCTGTAGCTGATGCAACAAGGAAATTGCTTGGCCCATCGTACAGTCCTCCTTTCGGACTTCCCCTGTGAAAATCTCAAAAGAGAGTAGCATCTCGATCAGGCATTTGACTATGCCCCATTTTTCCATCACAATGGACATGTTTTTCACAGATGTACCGCCTCCTCTTTGACTGACATACTCATTGATTGATTTGTACTGCACAAAGAGACGTTGCAACTCTTAATAGGTTGAGGGCCAATGCGTTAGTATTTCCTGAATGAGGGCTTTAACTGCTACCCTATTTTCAAGCTGAATGATCCTCAGCTGCTTCCACGGTTTAAAAGAATGGCTGTAATGAGTGCAGATTCTTCTAGAGGTGGTCAGTAAGTTGCTGACTATGTCTTCTGTTTTTTAGAAAGACCTGCACAATGAGGTTTATGCAATGCGCTGAACACAGGACCTTAAAATAGCCACAATCTGCCATGGCCTTAATTATATTTCTGCAATTGTCCATTGCAACAAATAAAGATCTGATACCTCTGGGTCGCAGCCATTTAAACAACTTGCTGTTTATGATGATTGTAGAAGTATGGGATTTCTCCATGACAAAGATGGCTACAGTTGCAGGCCGGTGAATGCCCTTAAAACCTTCTTCAGTGCCAAGACCTAGAGATACCTGTTGACTAACCCCCACAAAAGAGATCCAGTGTGTAATGATACACATTTATTCAGTGGCTTGAAAACTGGTCCACATGTCTGTCATCTGGTAGCTAGTGTGAACAACACTCTGCTTCAAAGTGTGTCCAACCGATTGCAGCTCATTCCAATGAAGCACCGGAAAAGCAAGTCTGGCAAAATAGGTCGAGCTGGGAAGATTCCATTTCAGGCAGATGGCCACCACAAGTTCTAAAAACCCCACTCCTTCCACTAAAGAAAAAGGGAGGAGATCCAGCACTAACATTTTATCCAGCTACCCATTTACAAACATGCCATTTGGTTGCTTTCGTAGGGCCCCTCCAACCTAAAACTTTTCATAATAGTAGCCTGGAGTGTTTTTCTTTTGTGTTATCACTGATGCAGATGACTTTCAGAGATATTAACAACAAAAAGCCACGGGTCTCCTACTAAATGAGTATACACAGACAAGTGAACAGCGCAAACCAACAAGCTAGAACAGGAGAAAAAAGTCCTCATTAAGAGGACGGAATCCCATCACCCACCGAGGTGGCATGCTTCATCATTTGGGATCTCCTCTAGGCTGCAACCTGGTGCAGCCAAGGAGCTACAACTCCTTGCTAGGGTAAAGGAGGAGCTCACAGATATTTTAATGTTATCCTAGGGTAAGATCTCCTAAATTTGATGGAACATGAAGCAATGAAGTGGAACTACGTGATGCAGTGTATATGATGTAAGAAATCTAAAATTGGCTACCAGGAAACAAACAAATTTATTAAATATCTCATGGTGTCAAGGGTTAAAAAGTTGTATACGCGTGATCCGAATAGATGTGTGATCGCGTGGGTGGAGTTTTGCTGAAGGGGTCTATGTGTTTCAGCCACTGCTGATCATAAATTGATCATGGCTTTCTTCAGGACTAAAAAGGTTTACTACTGCAAATTTACGTGAGTGCTAATGTCACACAATACCAAGAAAAAGGAATTATCAAGAACGATACAACCTACGTATACCTGTGTAGTGCATGTAGTAAGAACTACAGGGATACGGTGAGAACACCCGTATTAAATCGGGGGACCACCAACCGCTCCTGGCAACAACTCACGGCGTGAGGAAACACTTTCTCCGCCGCTACCCCGGGCTCCTACGCATCCAGGTTTTGATGTTTTTGTTCATAAACAGATATGCTACTACTTGGTGTGGAGTCTTTTTGTGGTGTTTTCAATTTCGCTACTGTTTGAAGTGTTCCACAAAGACTTTACACATTGCCTCTCAAGTTAAGCCTGACTGCTCATTGCGAAGCTACCAGAGGGTGAGCGTAGATTAATTTAGGATGCGCTGTTGAATTACACTGACTAGGATTGTGGTTCATGGGAAACAACCTTTACAACGCAGTCATTACATTGCACTACATTTACAACACAGTCATTACAACGCAACATCCTTTACATCGCATGTCATTACAACACAGCCATTGCATTGCATGTCACTACAACGCATGCCATTACAACGCATGTCACTACAACGCAGGTATTACATTGCATGTCATTACAATGCATACCATTACCACGCATAGTACCCCTACACTATCCAACACTTACTCTACTGTTGCACTGACTGGAGTTAGAATAGTAGTTTTTACCCCTACACTATCCAACACTTATCTTAAATGCAATGTAATGGTATGCGTTGTAATGGCATATGTTGTAATGGTATAATGCGATGTAATGGAATGACTTGTAAATGTAGTTTCTAAAAATGCGTTGTAATGGCATGTGATGTAAAATAATGCATTGTAATGGATGTTGGGATGTAAAAACTGCATTGTAAAGGCATGCGTTGTAAATGTTTGCTTTGTAATGTCATACATTCGCGGTTCATAGGAGTTATGATAGCCAATCAGAAACCCAATTTTTAACATGCCATTTTTGACCTGGCAAAGTAAACCTTTAGCCAGGCCTAAAACTTCTTTGTAAATATTTATTAGTCACCCCTAAGATAGGCACTAAATGCTCCTAGGGCAAGATGCATTGTTTTTATTATGTAGGACACGTGTGCTTAGGTTTTACATTTCCTTGCATTGAAAAACTTCTAAATTCATGTTTCTCAGTTTCAAGGCCTACCTCTCCCGTTGACTAACACTGGGTAAATGTACTACATTTTAATAAGTATCAACTTAAGACTGAAAGCAGATAGAGATTTAGGGCCTGATTCACAAAGGTAAACTTAACGTTATGTGTACGAATGTTTGGTATTCATCAAGGGATTTGCAAGTTGTATCCTTACAATTGCGGAGTCCTCACATATAGAAAGATGAGAAACTCTTATCTTTTATGTGCGGAGACTCTGGAATCATAATTATACTACTTGTAAATCACTTTGTGAATACGAGACAAACATAATCTTACACAAAAGTGTCTGTTTACTTTTGAGTGTTTACACTCAAATAAATTGTATTTAACAATTACCTTTAACCACTTCAGCGTGGCGCGGATTACCGCGCTGTGCTGAAGGTTCTATTGCGCGGGCGGGGCCATGACGGAGCGGTTCCGTCATACGCACAGCGCAACCGATGCGCATGACGGAACCGCTCCGTCATGCGCATCGAAGGGGTTAAGTCAGATTTTAGATTACAATTTTAAAAATGCCACTTTTTGAACCTTTGCATTTTCCTTCTCAAATGTTTGTAAGGCCTTCTATATGTTTCCAGCTGTTTGGATATGTTAATGGCTTCCCTATTAGGAATGCGTATTGGGCCCAGACAGAGAACAATAGGACTGTGTGCACAAGATGAGCCACCCTGCCAGGAAGGATAGGGCGGCACTGTGCCCTGCCTCCATGCACTTCAAAGTGCTTGCCTCCAGCACACGTAAAAGACCCTGACACCAATCTTTTTTCATCCCACACTTCTTGGAGCCTCGACACGGAAAGGGAACAACTTTACAGGGACTATATATATAGGGAATACCCCACTTCAAATGCT
The DNA here is from genome assembly GCF_964204655.1 of Triturus cristatus. Taxonomy (NCBI): domain Eukaryota; kingdom Metazoa; phylum Chordata; class Amphibia; order Caudata; family Salamandridae; genus Triturus; species Triturus cristatus. The sequence goes on from NC_140590.1 coordinate 1,710,132,842, forward strand.
AGCACCAGGTATAAATATTGGACCTCCTGGCACTCGTCCGTACATTCCTGGACCTGTGGGCACTACATAGGAAGGACTGCCTTCTTTCCCAGAGGACTGCCCATCTGATTCCAAAGGACTGCTCTGCTGGTTAAGGCCTGCCTTGTTCCCCAGAGGACTGCACTGCTGCTTGAAACCCGCTTTGCTCTCTGAGAAGGAAGTCTGGACCTGCTCCCTTCAACCCAGGCTAATCTGACCTCCTATTCTGAGATACAGGGGCACAGCAAGCTCCAGATGCCTCTGTGAAACTGTGCAGCTGGCCTACTGGAATTGGACCTTCGAGGATCTGCAAATGGACCTGCCTGAGCCCTGATGGCCTCTGCTAAAGTGAGTTCCTGATCCCCAAGAGGGGTCTCCCCAGATCCTAGACCCATGTCTGCCATCAGAGTGCACGCCTCTTAACAAAATTGAGAAATCCTGAAGTTTGGGGGTTTTAGTGACTGAAAACGGACCTGTTGCATTGAGACTCTGCTGCCTGCAATGACCGCCATTGCGAAACTTCGGGTACCCTGACTCTTTGCGCTACAGCGAATGGGCAACAATATTAGGCAATGCAAGATCTGGACTCTGCACTACAGCAACGAAAGCCTGCTGTGACCCCCAATGCGAAGCTCTAGGCCCTGCATCCAACCCCGCACTGCACATCGTGAAGGACCTCTTACTCTACATTACAAATACCATAGAAATCAAATAAACAAATCACCGGTTCTCTCTGGGTTATAGTTAGGTGTTAAAATAATGTGTTACTTTACATTTTTTTCAACACTGAAATAACAATGATTGAAATTATGGGTTAAAACATACTATTTTAACAATAAAAAAGAACAGTGCTACAGCCAAAATGGCAAACGGAATTGCACCAAATTTGGCAGAAAGCTAGTATTTTACCCAGAAAGCATGTGTTTTTGTATTTTGTTTAAATGTTTTAAGTAATTATTGAGAACTTGAGGTTCATAATTTCTAGACATCGGAACTGTTAGGTTTATGTGCGTCCTGTGGGAGTCTTGCAGGACCACAGTGTCAAATAATGGAGTGATATGATTGGCTGAGGTTTTTTTATTTTTATTACAGTCAGCCATTGTGTAGGAATCTCTCCTCAGTTCCTCAGGAGCACATGCACTGATCATTTGGGTGAAAATGAAGAGAAATTTTCCGGCCAACATTACAAAATGAAATAAATTTAAAAAATAAAGTACAATGGGGCATGGTAGGGGTATGCGCATCCTTCGTAATTGCGGGTAATTCCTAGAGTGACTCAACGCTAGGGCCAAACTAAACGATAAATTAATTTTGTGTGATTGCAATATAATGGGTTGACAGTGGTAGGTAATGCAGCTTCTTTACACAACTAACAGTCCCTTAAGATGGGAAATCAATCAAATTAAAATTTGTGGCATCTGGCTGACTTGGTTGCCGCCAGGCCCTACAGCCAACTCCACACCATGTATGGTAGAAGGCCATAATAGGTGGCAGAGGGTCAGCCACTATTTGTGTGTGTTTGACACAGGGATTGGTGGAAGGCCAGAGTTTGTGACTAACCACACACCATGCATGGCCAAAGGCGGGTGGGCTGAGGGCTGTCTGGCCCATAGTCAAAACCCACCCAAGCACGGCTTTCAGCCTCTTGTGTAGGGTGTTCTCTCAAAATTAACACACTTTGCAATCGCTTTCAAATGAGGAAATAGAAAGAACTAGGGGAGGGGATATTTTGTGATGGGAAGAGGCAAAGGTCTGTAACAAATGTGTACAATAATCAGTTAACCGGGGCCCAGGAGACATCAGAAAACCCCGTGACATGTTAGCAAAATTTAGCTCCTTCAAAACCAAAGAACGAATCCTCCAGAAGGCACGGACAATGGACAAGGTCACCTTCCAAAACGCAGAATGTTCACTTTAACAAGATGTGGCCCAAGCCTCATTAGCCAGACGCCAACAATTCAGACCAATCACGACGACCCTGAGAGACCGACAGGTGCGATACCCCTAGACTTACCCTTTTGACCTGGCCTTTACCTGGGACAACAAAAACTACCACTGTACTTCTTTAGACGAGATGGCGCTGTCCTGGGCATCAAGGTGCCTGCCTCAATGCACGAGACATCAGACAGACGTCCGGAGAAGAGGTGGGGACCAAAGAAGGAAGGAGGAGGCCCCTAGCTTCAACAGCGAAGGTCTGGCAAAACCCCAGAGAGTTGTCAACTCTAATCCGCTGTGACACTCAGTCAGGCCTTCTCCTGCACTTCTGCTACGGTCGAAAGAGGCTCGTCTACATTCCGCCGACCATTCTATGCAATAATCTGCCAACCTACTGACTACCACTGATTACAATACTGACGAGACACTCAATGGGCCACGGCAATGGAATTTGGTCCACCCCAGTTGTTGCTCGCAACGAGTTCCTCCTCTGTGACCAAGGATCTTCGAGAGCAAGATGTTGAACTGAGTTGGACTTGATTCACTTTTTTCTATTTTTCTTTTGTCTGTTTTTTTCTGCTTTTAGGTGTCATGGTCTTTTTTTCTAGCTACTACCCACACTTTGGAGCTAAAGCGACGATGTCAACGGGGCGGGAGCATGCCGCGCGGGGCGGGAGAGAGGAGAAATGAGCCTAGCCGTCCAGGTACCGATGTCAAATGACAGGTTTCAATTGCTTATTGTGGAATGTTAAGGGGCTGAACTCTCCCAACAAGCGGCAATGGATATGGAAATTCCCCTGAGACCACCAGGTCACAATTGCTGCCCTCCAGGAGATACATCTTCCCCACAAAGACGATCACTGCTTGAAACATAAGGCTTTCCCCAAATCTTTCGTTCCTCGGCATATACTAAACACAATGGGGTCGTGCTTCTCTTTCACTTCTCTACCCCATTCCGGCACCAGGCCACTCGCACTGATAAGGAAGGGAGATATGTGATAGTCAAGGGGGAGCTACTGGGCAGGACCTACACCTTTGCAACATTCTACGCGCCCAACTCAGGCCAGCATGGCTTCCTTAACGCTTTTCTATCCACCTTAGGAGGCTTCGCCAGTGGGGATATAATACTACTGGGAGATTTTAACTTAATCTGGGACCCATCTCTGGATACCACACATAGTCACAGGGCAGTCTTCAGCCAATTGCATCAGGCGGCAATACGGGGCCTGGGTCTAGTAGACACCTGGAGGACCGCGCATCTCATGGCACGTGACTACTCCTATTTTTCCCACTCACACAGGACCTACTCTCACATAGATCACGTCTTTCTGAGCTAGTCCCTCCTCTCAAAGGTGTTGGGAACACAGTTTCATCCGATATGCTTCTTGGACCATGCGCCCTTGGAGCTGACCTTGGATTGGCCCACTTCCCGTTCCAAATACTCTTTCCCAATTATTTGACTAGAGATAGACTCCTCTGAGATGAGCTCTGACAGGCAATCACAGATTATTTCGAACTCAACGATCCAGCCCATATCGCATTAGCCAACAGTTGGGACTCCTTCAAGGCAGTCATCAAGGGGAAGTGTATAGAACTAGATGCTGCGCTCAATTGACAATGCGTAGGAGAGCGCCTTCTCCTAGAGAGCGAACTTCACTCCGTTGAAGAGGACCATAAAACTTCCCCCTCGGTACAAACCCTCCACAAGGTGACCCAAGCTAGGGGGAAACTCTAAGCAATATACACGAACGGGGCTGAAAAGACACTTTTTTGCCTACAGGCACACAGCTATGAGGGGGTAGCAAAGTAGGGGAGCTCCTGTCGCGCCAATTGCAGATCACACAAGAGAAGAATTATATTCAAAGTGTGGATGATGGAGGGGGGCCCTGCACCAGCATGGAGCTGACAAAGCCAACGCCTTTTGAGCATTCTATTGCGAGTTATACACAGCGGATCAACCCAATCTGCGAGCACAAGACCAATACCTCGAAGGTCTTACCCTACCACAGGTACCCGCCTCTACCAATGACATGCTAAACAGCCCCAAATCTGCTGAGGAGGTCCAGAAAGCGATCGACTCGCTCAAGTTCCAAAAGGCCCCAGGTCCGGATGGCATGAATGCCCACTTCTACCACACCTTTGCGCCTGACCTCGTGCCCCGTTTAGCAACACTTTTTAACCATATTACCTCCACACAACAAGTGACCCCTTCCATGGGAGAAGCCCTAATCTCGGTCATCCCCAAACAGGGGAAAGACCTGTGCATCGTATAGGCCGATAGCGCTGCTCAACCTGGATGCTAAACTATATTCTAAGATACTGGCCACTCGCCTGGAACACATTTTGCCGTTCCTGGTTCAGGCCGACCAAGCGGGCTTCATGAAGGGAAGACAAATCCATGACAACTTGCGAAGAATAGTACACCTTATTGAAAAAGCGCAATGGAAAGCAATTCCCCCAGTTCTTCTCGCACTGGACGCAGAGAAGGCCTTCGACTGGGTGGAATGGGTCTTCCTAACCCGCACTCTGCATTGTTTTGGCTTTGAGGAACCTTTTATTTGAATGATCAAAGCAAACTACCATGCGCCGCGCTCCATGGTTCTGGTGAACGGGGTGTCCTCTGCGCCTTTTGCCCTCACCCGAGTCATGCGTCAGGGCTGCCCTCTTCTATTTGCGCTAAGCGTCGAACCATTTGCTAAGCGCATCCGCTCCAACCCAGACATGAGGGGTGTGCCATTTGGCACGGATAAGCACAAGATTGCTCTCTTTGCCGACGATGTGCTCCTTCCCGCCACGAGCCCACAAACATCCCTCCCGGCGATCCAGTCGGAGCTGGTCCTCTATGAGAAGGCCTCGGGGTTTAAGATTAACCTATCGAAGTCCTATCTCTTGAACCTCACAGTACCGAAAGCGGCTATGCACGCGATAGAACCTGCGTCCCCCTTCCGAGGAGTGCAGAAAGATATCACCTACTTATATATAAAGCTCACTCCCAAGTTGAAACACCTGTATAGTTCAAACTTCCCCCCACTGCTGCGACAACTCCAGGCAGACTTTGCTAGATGGAGGACGGCCTACCTTTCTTGGATGGGGCGCATCAACGCTGTAAAAATGAATGTCCTGCCATGGTTATTATACCTCTTCCAGGGCCTTCTGATCCCGGTGGATAGGACACTCTGTTCGACGATAAAATCAATGGTCACAAAGTTCATCTGGCAGGGGAAGCAGGCTCGGCTTTCCAACCCCATGCTGAACAGGTCGAGAGAGGAGAAGGGATTGGCTCTACCAGACTTTTTGGGCTACAATAGGGCTGCCCAACTGAGGGTGATTACTGAGTGGTCGCTGCGGGAGTCCGACAAGCATTGGCTCCACATAGACTGACAAATCACAGGGAGAACAATTTGGGATCTCCTGTGGAAAAACAAACAACATTGCCCACAAAATGCCTATATAAGCACACCCACTGTGACCTCCCTGAGGGTATGAGACGAAGTAAACAGATCCACCCCCCTTACGTCCTTCCCCTCTCCATACACACCCATACACTTCAACCCTGAGTTCCCCCGAGCATTACGGGAAGGCCCATTTGACGCCTGACGGGAGGGGGGCTGCCTTATGCTTCCCATCTTTTCAAAATTGGGAGATTGCTCTCCTTCCCGGAATGCGCTAAGGAATTCAAACTCCAGCGGTCCGAAGAATTCTGATATCAGCAACTTAAACACTGCACTCTGCGCCACAGGAACGGCTGGCCGCTACCCGGAAGCAGCTTCCCATTGAAACCTTTAGCAGTCGGGAGCCTCCTCAATGGGCACTATCTCCGTTCTCTACTCATTCCTCCGCTCAACGTGGTTCCCAAAGGGAGGCACACACCTACCATCCCTCATGACCACACCATCCTCAATGGATAGCTCCTCAGAGATCTTCCAAAAGGGTTGAATGTCAGGGTACACACATTTTTCTCATGGCCAACCTTTCACAATGAATTCTTTCACTTTAAACAAACAATGATCTTCATTCACAGCATCTCTCCATTCCACCTCACTGCAAGCCTTGTTGTCGACTGCATCCACCACAGCAATAAAGCAATCCTCCTTATCCTCATCCAAATCTAAAGGATCATCCTCACCTAGAGGGAGTCTGGACAACATGTCAGCTCTAACATTTTGTTTTCCTGGAATGTGTTTCATAACAAAATCATACTGTAACAGTTTTGTGGTCAATCGTGCAATACGAGGAGTAGCATATTTTAAACGCTCACCACCCAAAATATAAACCAAAGGTTTGTGGTCCGTATGAATCTGGAATTTCCTACCCCATATATACGTTCTAAACTTCTCACATGCCCAAAAGCATGCTAACAACTCCTTCTCAATCACAGAGTAATTGACCTCGGGATCCCTTAGTAGCCTGGAGGCATAACTAATGGTGACCTCATCTTCACCCGAGACTTGAGTCTGAGAGGTGTTGACTTGCAATCTTAGTATTTGTGTTGTGGCATTGGTATATGAAACAGTACAGACAAGACAATATAATTTAGTGTGGATATTTAAGTTATTATCCAAATAGTTTATCAACAATAGTGTATCCATTCCAAAGTCAAACCACACCAACATGACATAAATATTTAATTTCCAATCAGCACAAACAACATACAGATAGAAATGTTTGCTTTATGTGCACCTAAGCCAGAGAGAGACATGTGGTGGGCAGTGAGCTGCAGGGGAAAATGGAACAATAATGAATGATGGTGTGTGCCTATTGCAGGCAAGGGGGTACAGGTATAAATGGAATGATCCTCTAAACTAATGCTGGTGTGTGCACCTATGGCAGGCAGCAGGTCTAAGTGAAAATGGAATAATACTTAAACAAGCATTGGAAATGCAATAGGTCTTGCAATTGTTTGAGTTAGAGCTAGGGCATTGTAGATGTTAATGTATTTAGAATAAAATTCTTAAAGAAAATTGTACGTTTATTTACCATGAAAAAGATTTCCAAAACCGAATGAATATCATAACTAAAAACAGCTAGTGACAGTAGACAACTTACTTTGTACCTTATAGTTGCTTATATTGAGTATTGTTTAATCATAGTTGTTTTTATTAGCAAGTACATATGCTATGCATTTTGTAGAATGTAGAACACATAGGAAAAGTGCTGTTGTGGCTGTAGGTGTTGGTGCAAGTGTTGTTAGGCAGGGTACCAGGACTTTAGTTGTGTGGGGTAGTTGTGTACAAGTTTCCAGAGAAGGGACTGGGTGTGAAGGCCCTTGGGCAGCTTTACATCTAGAGCTGTGGCGGTGTTGTGAGGCGCGCTATATACACTTATGTGCACAGTTACAAGTGTGCACTAGTATATGAATGTTTCTCTGTGTGAATATGTTGGTGTGCTTGTGTATGTGTACTACTGGACATCTCATTATTACAACATGAGGTTAACATAAGATGTACAGTAAGGATGTTCTGTAAAGATTTTTGTTTTTGTGCATGTGTTTCCATGTTAATCCAAATGTGAAAATCTGAATGAATTAGTATTACTGCGTGTATTTGTTTTTGTGTTTATATCGTCAAGTGTATGTATTTAGGTTTGTGTGTAGATACATATCTATGTGTATGTGTGTGGGGGGTACCGTTTGTGTGGGTGTATGTGTTGAACTTTGTGTTTGTGTGGTCTTTGTAAGTGATCCTGAACTTGGGTGTGTGTTCCCCCTTAAGAGAGCATGTTAGATTCTTAAAATTTCCAAGACAGATTCCCATCAGATGTGAGCCGAACAGATATATGTATCATATGTGCAGTGTGGCCGTGCCACACCATGGATTGGTGACAGCAAGACTACAAACCATAATAACGCAAGCATGGTAGAGTGTACGAAACACTAACAGTGCTGCCGCCACCATGGGGGACAAACAGAAAGGAAAGAATGGGGACAGGTAAAGGTAACCACTGTCCAAGTCTTTTCCCTTTGCCTTTAGCCACCCTCATCCTGACCGCAACTTTCCACCTCACCCATGCTAATTGGGCAGTGGTAGCCTACTTGTTCCTTCGTGCTGCATTAGGGTTACCAACTGTTTGCTAGTAGCACATATTTTCCTCATTATTCTGATATATAATTAACCCACCCTTTACAAGGAATATTGGCATGAGGTCCAAAAGGTTCCTATAAATTATGAAGATTATCAAAACCCTCATAAACAACTTAAACACATAAAATAGCATTACATAAAAATAAACTAAACATTCCAAGCATGATTAAAATAAAATATCACACAGGTTTACACAGGAGTAAGCAAATGCACTCAAATTAAATATATTCCTAGAATGATTGCTTTATCTTGTGTTGCAGTTATAAACATGAGAATGTATTTTTTATGGGCTTAATATATAACCAGTTGCTTTGTACACAATTAATCCCTGGAATGTTACAATGACGTCAATGTCTACAGTGTGTTCAAGAGACAGTGATTTTGTATAGAAAAGCACCCATTAGCAAGATGACCAATGTGCAGGTGAAATTTGATTGTAGGTGTAATGATAGTACATTGTCTCAGAGTCACAGACTTTTTTTTTGCAACTGTCTTCATTCATGTATGATGCTAATTTCTTTCAAGTCTGACAGTTTAAAGGTGTGGTGTTCTGTTACTGAGTAAAATAAGCTTGTCTGTGTAACCTGGCTAACTAATTGAATTGCTGTCTTTTTTTGGAGAAGCAGAATGACCTTCTGAGTACAGGCATCTGTTTAATAATTTATTATAAGGTCTGAAGGGCAAGACCTATTAGCTATGAAAATGCTTGTACATGTGTGAAATATGATATGCTGCAGTTAAAGTTTGCAAAAGCAAAACAATGAAAGTTATGTTTTGTAGATCCCTAGATTTTTGTGATAGAAATAAATCCTTCTAAACCAAAATACATAGATGATGCTAGCAAGGCGTTTGTTTTTGTTATCAAAACACATTAACAAGAGGCAACCTTATAAAACAGCACATATATATATTTTTGCGCATCAGAAAATACAGGTGAATATATTTGCATAGAAGGGTGCCGATTGCGATCCTGTAAAACCCGTGTACGAATGGTCGTACGGAGCGTTTTCTCCGTACGACTCGTAGCCGGGAATTCCACCTTACAAACCAGCAAGTTCGATTCGTACAGAAATACCATTTCCGTACGAATCGTAAAAAACACTGTACGGCTAAAAATACATACAATTCTGATCCTGGAAAGTGCGTCCGCGATGTCCGCACGGAGTCAGGCAGTGTTTTACGGACCAGCAAGTACGAATCGTACCTACAGCACTCCGCACGGCTATATTTTTATGGGAGCCAAAAAGTGCCGGAAAAGATAAGTACGCTGCGATGCACGACGAAAAGGGGGCCGCTACGCGACGTACACGCCATCACCCACATCGTACATGTCATGTACGGTGCGTACCCCAACATTGCATATGTACGGACTGTACCCCCCACCCGTGTATGTCCGCACCGTACCCCAGGCGTACCCCCCCACCCGTGTATGTACTGTCTGTACATACGCGAGGATTGGGGGTACGCCTGGGGTACGGTGCAGACATACGGGGGGGTGGGGGGTACGGTGCGGACATATGGGGGTGGGGGTATGGTGTGGACATACGGGGGTGGGGGGTACGGTGCAGACTTACGCGTGAGGGGTGGGAGGCTGGGGAGGCCGTACGACTCTTACCTCGGACACAAGTGTACTCGGGGTAGGGGTCATACAAAGTTCACTCTGTACGGGGCCTTTTCCGTGTGTTTGTGTTTTCGGACAGGCAGTACGGATCGTACTTGCGCGCTCGTACTTCAGTTTTACGATTTGTATGTAAAATTGTCCGGGGACGTCTCGTAGACTTTTCCCGAGACGATTCGTATGTATTTTTCACGTACGAATCGTACTTTGCCGTTTGTACGGGACTTGTACGATTCGTACATAAAAAAATACAGATACGAGTCGTACGGGAAAAAAAAATCCAGGATCGGAATCGACCCCAATGTGTTTTGCAAATAAAATTAATTCTTTGAGATCAAATTAGGTATTTGAATTAGAAAATTCACTGAGTTTTAGAAGTTATGAAAAATGTGTTTTAATTGCTACAGACATACATGGATGAGGAAAAGGAAGGAACGCTATTTCTCATATGGCAGTAAATCACTATGTAATAGTAGAACAAGGGCTAGCAAGAAGATTGAACTAAATACACACTTTTTTGTATATAAAAAAGAGAAAATTATGTGCCGCAAAGTCTGGAGTGGCCGAACAGTTTTCAATGATTCACAATCTGCTGGAAAAAGACATCCTATAATAAACTGATACTGAGCTTTGTAGTTAAGATCATTATCAGTGTTGCTGTGGCATATGCAACCTTTACACTTCAATCTGTTTGAAACGCTTGAAAAGCTTCACACCTTGTTCTCCAAGGAAGAGAAAATGGTGCGCCTTGAAGTCTGGAGTGGTGTGAATTCTTTGAATATATGACGTTACAGCGCAATTACTAATTATTACATCACATGTTTTTACAATGCATACCATTACAACGCAAAATTATGTTAATGCATTGAATGAACCATTACAATGCATACTAGTACAACGCATACAAATACAACGCATTGTTTTAAAATTGTATAATAAACCCCTGGGACAGGATGCAGGGAAACTAGGGGTTTTTAATGGTGTAGTGTATTAATACACGGATAGTTAATATTAGTACTAAATATTCAAATTGATACTCAAGTACTAAAATTAATACTCATCTTTTATTTTGATTTTAAAAATCTTATACTAACAAATGGATCAGAATGCAACAAAAAGGGGGATTTTGGGTGGGTTACTGTATTAATACACGGTATTAGTACTGAACATTAAAATTGATGCTCGAGTACTAAAATTAATATTTGTTTATTTTCTTAATCTTAGTCGCTAAAAATATACTTTTATTTTATATAATGAAAATATATTTATCACACATAAAAAAGTATAAAAAGAAAATAAATAACAATATATAATTTTTAATCGAGTATTTAAAATAAATACACATCATATGAATTTTTCCAAAATATTTTCAAATGTATGGCAACCTCAAAAAAATAAACATTAATACACTTTATTTTACTAAAATATCTATCATTATTTATGCAAAATATTAAACATGATAAAACATCAATATCACAAGACTAATAAAAAAAAAAAAATAATCCACTATTTTAAACTTCATGAAAACGAAAGTCCTACAACATTTTCAATGAAATCACCTTGACCCACAGGTCGCCAAAAATGGCAGATATAACATATTTTAAAAAAAAATGAAAATGTATAAAACTAAAAAAATAATTACAGTTTTACACAGCATTAAAAAGACGACAAAAGAATATACACAAACCATATTTTATTTTCAATTAATGTACACAAGAAAAAAGAAGTATAAAAGCAGCTGTCCACCATTTTAAAAACAGTGGTTAACTCACTGCTAGCCACACTACATGCGTTTTGCCTGCCAGAAAATTATAGACATCAAACAATGCCAGCTACAATTCCAAGTAAGTGAAACCGATATTAAATATGATAAATTAACAAATTAATCCATGGATGATTTTAATCAAATATACCATTTTGAATATCTTACAGCTTTTGTCGGAAAATTGTCAGCATTGCATAAAGCACAATAGAAAACACAGTCATACAAAAAATATATAAAGTGAGTAAACAAAACTTTATATATTTAAATATTTATCATTTTTAAGTAAAACAAACATTTATTAACATGAAAAAATAAAATATTATACATTTTTAAACTAATAATACTACTCTAACAAGTGCTTGCCTCAGAGAAATTAATATATAGCTGTGGGTGCAAAACTACTATTTCTACTTTGACGGGTGCTTACTTCTGGAAAATTAATGGATAGTGGTAGGAGTAAAATTACTATTCCTAATCCAAAGGGACATTACCTCAGGGAAAATGCTGGATAGTGGTGGGCCACAGTTACCAATCCTACTACAACGGGTTCTTAACTCAGGGAAATTAATAGATAGAGTAGGGGGCAAAATTATTATTCATACTCCAAATGGGGTTTGCATCAAGGAAACTGCAGGATAGGGGTGTGAATAAAATTACTATTCCTACTCCAATGAGTGCTTGCCTCAGGGAAAATGCTGGATAGTGGTGGGTATAAAATTACTATTCCAATGAGCGCTTGCCTCAGGGAAAATGCTGGATAGTGGTAGGTGCAAAATTACTATTCCTAGTCTGAAGGGTGCTTGCCTCAGGGAAAGTGCTGGGTAGTGGTAGGATTAAAATTACTATTCCTACTACAAAGGGTGCTTACCTCACTGGTGGGGATAAAATTACTAATCCTACCCCAACATGTGCTTTCCTTAGAGAAAATGCTGGATAGTGGTGGGGGGAAAATTATATTCCTACTCCGACCTGTGTTTACCTCAGGTAAAGTGTTAGATAGTGGTCTGGTTAAAATTACTGTTCCTACTAAAAGAGTGCTTGACACAGGGAAAGTAATAGATAGTAGTGGGGTTAAAATTACTATTCCTACTCCAAGGAGTGCTTGCCTCAGATAAAATAATAGATAGTGGTGGGGTTAAAATTACTATTGCTACTCCAAAGGGTGCTTGCCTCAGAAGAAGTGCAGGATAGAGTTGGGGATAAAATTACTATTCCTACACCAAAGGTGCTTGCCTCAGGGAAAGTTCTGGATAGTGATGGAGGCAAAATTACTATTCCTACTCCAAAGGGTGCTTACCTCAGGGAAAGTGCTGGATAGTGGTGGGGTTAAAATGACCATTCCTACTTCTAAAGGTGCTTGCCTCATGGAAAGCGCAGGATAGTGGTGTGGTTATAAGTACTATTCCTACTCCAAGGGGTGCTTAGCTCTAGGAAATGCTGGATAGTGGTGGGTGCAAAATTACTAATTCTACTCCAACATATGTTTGCCTTTGCGAAAGTGCTGTATGTGTATTTTTTAGGTTATACATATTTTAGAAACATATTAATATTTATTATACACTTTAATATATCAACAGATAAAAGCATAAAAAAACTACTGTATAAAAGAATGATATAATTTCATGATAAAAGAATTAACGGATGACCTCCTGAAAATTATTTTAAAAGGTAATTTTTTTTTAAATTGAATTAAAAATCAAGTTTGCAAAATAGAATTACATCCAATTTACAATTTTAAAAGAATGTAAAGATATTTTTTCTTCCAGATTATACAACTTTAAACATCAAAACATTTCTAAAAATCAATCATCAAAACAAGAAACATCACAAGGCAATGTTTACATCATAAAAATATGTCAATAAAGTTTTTCAACGGTAAGAAAAATTAATACAATTTTATTTCAACAAAATGCTCTTCTACAAAAGAATAATACTTTTTCAAAGTAAATAAATATGTTAATCTTCACATAATTAACATTGCAAAAAAACACAAATGTATTTGTTCTGTAAAGACAAAAGGTAAACATTGTACAATTTTCACAAACTCCTAACAATACATTTTTTTCTACTATTTCAGACCGCAATAAAACCACAATAAAATGTCAGCCTGGTCAAGAAGCCTACAGCCATAACCAAAACCTTTAAAAAAAGGTAAGATTACAAAAACAATAAACAATAAAATTACTAAACCATGTTTCTGTCCATAATAAACTTTATAAAAAAAATATGTTAAAACACCTAAAATCTTTTTCTTTTCAGACTCAACTGATAAACAAAACCATCCACCAAAGTAAAAGCATCAAGCAACATCTTGTCTAATGGTAAGAAACTAGAAATATTTATCAATAAAACATTTCAACCATTTTTCTCTCCCAATAAAGCTTTTATAAAATAACATTTCATCAAATTTAGAAATGCAACAAATGTAAAACAATATAACTTCAAAAAGCATTAACTTTAAACTGTTTAATAAATTGCAGAAATTGTACTGTATATATTTTCTACTAAACAGGTAAACAAAAGAAATGAAAAATAAACTAACTTTTTTTTTCTTTGTTACTTTTTCAATCCATAACAGAAAATGACTTCAAATCAAGCCAAATATATAACATCCAGCCGGGAAAACCGTTTACACAATCATAGTGGGTATGTTTATTGTAAGGATAGACTAATTGAACCTAGGTGTCATTGGAGGTGTGTTCAATACTACTCAACCCATTGCACAGGCAGAGAGGTTACACTTGGTGACTCTGTTTTAAGAACCACAGAACATAACCCATCTGCCTCTGCAATGGATATTGAGGTAAGAGAAATAATAAATTAAATTAAAGATATTGCATCAACCTCCAACACATTCCACCACATGTTGCAAGTAGTATGCCGACAATTCCTAATCTGAGAAGAATTGTTCAATGTATAAACAGGCAAGTAACCCACAAAGAATAACACCCCAAACCTATTCTGATATAATCATTCTACCTGAACTCTCTGTAACTGTTACAAATGAACCATTTCTTTTGCATGACAACAAAAACCCTCAAAAGAGAATTCCAATCTTTGGCACACCCCATAATCTTGTAAGGTTGGAGAACAGTGATATTTGGATGATGTATGGGACGTTTAAATGCACGCCTCATCCAGTCACCTAAATATACACTATTCATGCATATATTCATAACACAGTAGTTCCCTTAGTTTACAGTTTACTTCCTGATAAACAATCCTGAACATTCACCAAATTATTGTCAATGATAAAAGCTAAAGCATCAAACAAAAGTCCATGAAAAGGACTAATTGACTTTGAATTACCTATGATTAATACTATTTTCAAATTGTACACGGATACCCAAATTCAAGGATGTTTTTTTTCACTTTTCACAGGCATATTGGTGACAAATTATAAAAACATCCTTAATTGAGGATTATATATCAGATAGAAAACTTCAATTTGAACTAAAAAAAACTAACAGCCCTTTGCTTTGTTCCTCCTGACAGTGTAGACGAGTACTACACTTAAATTACAGAATCAGAATACTTACCTCAAACGAAGATAAATTGGCACCTATTCTAAATTATTTTGAAGACACATGGATTGCCTATCTAAGCAAGGCGGGTCCCAGGATGAAGCCACGTTTCGATGTGGAGTGGTGGAACTGAAACACAACCTGCTTAGAGGGAAGAGCAAAAACAAACAATATCATAGAGGGATGGCACAACTCTTTCAATGGGTCTTCTTACCTTCAGATGTCGTCTTTTTTTCAACTCTTGGACTTACGTTCCATCCATTTTTTCACCAAGAGACCTTTGTCTTTTTTTAATCTATTACCAATAATCCACATTCCTTTTGGTAAATCCTAACCCGATTTTTACTATTTTAATGTGCATATTTTTTTATAATAAAAGATCTGTGCATACCTAAAAAAACTGCACCCCCCAAAAAAATCCTGAAAAGGTGTTGGTTTTCTGCAAAAAAAGCAACAAAATCCAATGATGCAATCCAATCTATTTCGAAAGCAAGTCCATTTCAATTTCAAGTTCTACAGTCCATGGCCATAAATCCGTTCCCAAAAATTTTAATTCGCACATCCCAAATCCCAAAAACAAATAAAAGTGGATGTAAAAATATCGGATCTTCTATTTTACAAATTGGAAATCTGTTCCTTTAAAGTCATATTAAAAATACATCTACCTTTTGAAACACTTTTGTAGCTAAAATGTTTAATGTATATTTTTTTATAACTTTATTAAACAAAAATTTTTTTTTGAAAAAATGAGACCCGATGAGGGCCTACTACTGCAACCTGTAATGGAGTGAAATAGTTGATTAACACACGACAAAAGTACCTAAAACACATTTACTACATCTATCTACTTCCCTCCTCTCTCCTTACAATAAACATTACACTATTACTATAGGGCCCATTAGGATGTAGGGTGGATCGCCACCGCCTGCATGACAGTGGCGATCCGTCCTGCATCCTTCCCCGCCCGCCACCCATTTCCCCCGCTATATTTATATGGCGGGGGGACCACGGCCGACGGGAAGACCGTTGTGGGCCCCCAGGATGTTGGCGGGTTGGAGGGGCACATGGGGGTACCTATGTTACCCCCCTGCCTGTGCATGCACAACATGGCAGGCACCGCACGGTGCCTGCCACGTTGTGCATGCATATGCACAACATGAAGTTTTGGCATTGCGGCTGGTGCTGCTGAAAGCACTGCCCACCGCAATGTGAAAAATGCATGATGCGCCCGCCAGTGTGGTGGGCGCATCCTAATATCCCCACGTGACCGCCGCACATATGGCGGGCGGTCCTGTTTTCCGTCAGGATGTCGGGCGGGCAAAGTCCGCCCGCCATCCTAATGATGCCCTATATATTTTAATAATTTTAATATGTCTTACCTTGACGGAGCCCTCCCTTGCATCTAATCTGTAGCACAACGATCCTCGTAAAGATGAAAGTTACGTGGCAACGTCATGTCTTTCTGAAAAAATGAAAAAAGGACATTTTCACCCATTGACTTCAATGGAAAAGCATGGGAAATTTTTCAAACAATGTGTTTAAAAATGTAAATGTGCTTAATAAATAACAGATTTATTTTTGTATATTATTTAAGTATTTCAACTATTTTTTGAATATTTTATTTGTATATTATAACAATATTCAAAATGTTAATAAAAATGTGTTATTAATTAATTACGTCTTGTATTTCTTTATTCATGTTATGTTATATTAATTTAGTATAAACAGTAGGCAATATTTATTTAAATATTTACACAATAATCTTTCTTTTTAATTGTTTTAAATTTATAAATAGTATCTTTAATTATCGAATACCTCTTTAGGGTGCCGATTCCGATCCGGGAAAAAAAATTACCGTACGACTCGTCTCCGTATTTTTTTACGTACGAGTCGTACAAGTCCCGTACAAACGGCGAAGTACGATTCGTACAGTAAAAATACATACGAATCGTATTGGGCAAAGTCTACGAGACGTCCCCACACAGTTTTACGTATGAGTCGTAAAACTGAAGTCCGAGCGCACAAGTCCGATCCGTACCGGCGTCCCGAATACACAAGCGTATGGAAAACGTCCCGTACGGAGCGAACTTTGTGCGACCCCTACCCCCGGTACACTTGGGCCCGGGGTACGAGTCGTACGGCCCCCCCACCACACCCGCGCATGTCCACGCGGTACCCCCACCCCAGCACCCACGTATGTACGCGCCGTACCCCCCACCCCAGCACCCCCGTATGTACGCGCCATACCCCCCTCCCCAACACCCGCGTATGTACACGCCGTACCCCAGCACACGCGTATGTACGCGCCGTACCCCCCACCCCAGCACCCGCGTATGTACGCACCGTACCCCCATCCCAGCACCCGCGTATGTACGCACCGTACCCCCCACCCCAGCCCCGTACTCGGACGCACCGTACCCCAACACCGTACCCCAGCATCACGTATGTACGAATCGTACAACACCATTGCATATGTGATCACTGTACATCAACATAGCGTATGTACGCACCTTACATACGCGAAAACGACTCCTACTGAACCAGGACACTGTAAAACAGCACAAGGACGGCCAATTCGACTCGCACAACACCACAAGACAAGTCTACAGGATAAAAACATCTAAAAGACTGACCTGGCACATCCAAACAGGCAAACAGAGGCCCAAACTCACAACCACCTCTTATAACACACCCACCAAAAGTTCAAACCCAGTCACACCCACAAATGGACCAATAAAAAGGGCCCACACTCACAAACCATGAGCCTTTGCAACAGACCCACTGCTGACAGACATCACACACAAACAACTGCACCCATACACCTTAACTTACACACCTTCACACAACCTCCTTCACACATACCCCCTCTACACATACACACACACCTACACATTCACACCCACAACCATCCACACCCACACCCCACGCCCACAGACAAGAATCCAAAGTTCACAAGGGAGGAGCTGGACATCCTTGTCAACGAAGTCATCAGAGTCGAGCCACAGCTCTTTGGAACATTGGTCAGACAGACCAGCATAGCCGAAAAAACACGCCTGTGGCCAAGGATCGTCGATCGGGTGAATGCTGTTGCACCCATCAGAAGGACCAGGAATAAATGCCAAGCCAGGTGGTACGATCTGCGGAGGGCAGTCAAGCACAAAATGAATGAGGACTACGCCCAGAGTAACATCACAGGAGGTGGGCTGCCCTGCAGACCGGTACATTACCATCCCTGGGAGGAGAAGGTGATGGCCCTGCTTCTGCAGGTGGGAGTACACGGAGTTGAAGGAGTTCGAGAGCCTGGTGAGTACACAAACAACTTACGGAACATGGGGGGAATGGCATCCACACCCCAACTAAAACAAATGCACTCACCTACCCCCAAGCCCTCACCGGACACAACCACACTAAAAAACAACGCTCATGCCACTAACTTGAGTATGCCCCATTCACAAAGCAAGGCCATGCCATGTCCCAGCCTACACAAACCACAAACCCAAGACAGGATGTCCGGGATGCTGGGAGGGTGGGGATCACTAAACACATTGTACAACTCAGAAACAGACACCATTGCCCTCAGCCCATATGGCCCAGGTACATACCCATGCACCATGCGCAATGCACAGGGACTGGCAAAGTACTGACAAGGTACCTGACACTTGGACCTGCTGTAGGCAGCACAAGGCCCTCCTGTGACAACTGCAAACTCGAACACAAACTCAGATATCTAGGACAGGAACTCACACTCACTGACATGGCAGCATGCGCCATGGGGGGACAGATTCATCACCTGGGAGACCCACGGCCAAATCACACCACACCCACCAGCAGGCACCGTCAATCAATCAATAATCGACCAGGGAACTTGTAAGGCGCGCTACTTACCTGTCAGGGTCTCAAGGCGCTGAGGGGGGGGGGGTTCCACCACTGCTCGAAGAGCCAGGTCTTGAGGAGTCTTCTGAAGGCAAGTCGGTCTTGGGTCAGTCATAGGTGGGTTGGGAGGGTGTTCCAGGTCTTTGAGGCGAGGTAGGAGAAGGATTTGCTGCAGGCGGGCGTACGATGGATGCAGGGGACAGCTCTGAGGGCGAGGATGCCGGAGCGGAGCTGGCGGGTGGGGGTGTAGAAGCTGAGTCTGATGTTATGTTATGTTATGTTATTATAGCTTATAAAGCGCACGATTACCTTGCGGTGTCCTGGCGCTAAGGACTGCCAACTAACAATAACAAAAACTAGAACTGTGAGAAGAACCAAGTCTTGAGATGTTTTCTGAAGAAGCAGAAATCAGAGGAGCTTCTTTAAAAAAATGGGAGTTCATTCCAGATCTTGGAAGCGCTATGAGCAAAACTTCTACCTCCCCAATTAACTTTTTTAAACTGGGGTGTTTGTACTAGTTTGGCCTCAGCTGATCTAAGAGTTCTGTTAGGCACGTACCAAAAAAATGTTTGTCTAAGGAACTTTGGCCCGATCCCGTTCAGAGCCCTGAACACAATACACGCCGCCTTGAAGCGCGCTCTCAGACGAATAGGGAGCCAATGAAGCTTCTGTAATTCGCCCTTAATTGAAACAATCCTCGGAGTCCGAGTTAGCAGTCTGGCGGCAGCATTTTGAATAACCTGTAGGCGATTTAGATGTTGTATCTGGATATTAATGTACAGACTGTTACAATAGTCAAGGCGTGATAGTATAAGTGCCGTCACCACCGTTCTGAGGCATCCCTCCGAAATGTAAGGTCTGATTTTTCTAATCATTCTGAGGACCAAGGAGCATCCAGATGTCACCTTGCTCACCTGGTCCCCCAGCGCAAGTTTGTCGTCCACCATCACACCCAAGTTTTTAACTTTTTTGCAGGGTGTGGGACATGGACCAAGCTTATCTGACCACCAGTCGGGAGTCCACATCCGAGGGTTATTACCAAATCTCATAACCTCAGTTTTAGCTGAGTTTAATTTGAGGCAATTAGCCGACATCCACCTAGAGATGGATCCCATACAGTCCGAAAAACGAACCCCTGTTTCTTTTTCTGTTCCCTCCATCACCGACAGCACAATTTGAGTGTCGTCAGCGTAGGAGGTAAGCTGAAACCCATGAGATCTGATGATGCCCGCCAGGGGTGCCACGTATATATTAAATAAAGTAGGGCTGAGGGATGAGCTCTGCGGAACCCCACAGGGCAATGAAAAAGGTTCGGAGACCTCACCGTTGAGTTCGACAGTTTGAGATCTGTCCTTCAGAAAGGAGTGCAGCAAATTCCATGCCTGACCACCTATCCCTATCTCAGAAAGCCTGTTCATCAATACCCTATGGTGAACAGTATCGCACTTCCTCCCTTGTCCATCACCTCTCTGATCTCCTCTGTGGATTTAAGAAGAGCCAGCTCCGTACTGTGAAGGGCTCTAAAACCAAATTGGGAGTGATCCAGGGAGTCATTATCCTGAAGGAAGTTGCTAAGTTGCCTATTCATTGGTTTTTCTACCATTTTGGCAGGGAGGGGAAGTCTAGAGATAGGGCGATAATTAGTTGGATCTGTAGGGTCCAGGGACTTTTTTTTTAAAAGTGGAAGTACTGATGCTTTTTTCCAAGTGCTGGGAAAAGTTCCAGTATGGAACATGTCATTAAACAGGGGAGTCAGGACACTGCAAATAGTGTCCGCGATCTGCTTAATAATCCAGGTGGGGCAGGGATCAGAGGGGGCACCTGACTGATGTGCAGGTAGGCTTTTCCGGCGGTGTGGAGTGCCTTGTGTGCGTGGGTGAGGAGCTTAAAGGTGATCCTCTTGTCAATGTGGAGCCAGTGCAGGTCACTCAGGAGGGGGGTGATGTGACTGTGGCGGGGGGCATTGACGATCAGTTGTGCGGAGGCGTTTCGGAAGCATTGTAGCCGCCTTTGTTGTTTGGATGGGAGTCCTGCGTAGAGTGCATTGGCGTAGTCCAGTCAGCTGCTGACGAGGGCCTGTGTCACTGTTTTACTTGTTTAGGTCGGGATCCACCAGTAGATCCAGCGGAGCGTGCGTAGGGTGTCGTAGCAGGAGGGGGAGACGGCGTTGACCTGCTTGGACATGGAGAGGGAGGATGCGAGGATCAATCCTAGGTTGCGTGCGTGTTTGGTGGGTGTCGGTGAAGTCCCCTGAGTGATCGGCCACCAGGAGTCTTCCCAGGCTGAGGGTGTGGGTCTGAGGATGAGGACCTCCGTCTTGTCCGAGTTCTGTTTCAAATGGCCGCTCTGCATCCAGTCGGCGATGGCCCTCCGACCCTTGTGGATGTTGGTTTTGGCGGTGTGAGGGTCCTTGGTGAGGGAGAGGATGAGCTGGGTGTCATCGGCGTAGGAGATGTTTTTGAGGTTGTGGTGGCGGGCCACTTGTGTGAGGGGGGCCATGTGGATGTTGAACAGCGTCGGGCTGAGGGATGATCACTCACCCCTTACACAAGCACACACCCCTGGGGCAGCCAAGCCCAAATTCAACATGTCAAACACCCTGGAGAACATTTCAATCAGTCCCCTGCAACATACCCATCCACAAGTGAACATTGATGTGAATGCTAGGCACATACAACTACTTGGAGGAACTGTGGCAACTAGAATATGTATGAAACATGGATGTCACATTAAACAGCATTAACATTGTCTCTCTCTCACACACAGGGCAACGTCACGGATCGCCCCCCAACAATGGGGGGAAAGTACCACAGTCCCAGGCTCGGGAGGAACCTGATCCCACCGGCAGCGACTCCTCACAACACTCCGCGGATGACCCCAACCCACCTGGCCCCTCTGGTGTCCAAGCCCCTGCAGCACCTGCTTCAGGTACATCTGTGCCAACCACCGCCCCCATTACTGCCACATCCCAGGAGACACCCAGGAGCCCTGCCCACACTGAACAACTGAGCCAGTCTGACCTGGAGGGACAAGGTTCGCCGGGCACCCAGGAGGAGGCAGCCAACACCGACACTGCCATCCCTCAGGGGTCCCGTAGACCCGATGTGCCCACAACGGCAGGCCAGACTCGTGTGGGCAGGGGTGGTGGGAGTGGAGGCAGGCGGTGGCGAGAACCTGACCAGACAGCTGAAGGGACCGGTATGTCACACGTACGCAACATCATGGAGGCATACCGGCGTGACACCAGGGCCATCAGTCAGGTAGTGGCGACCCGCACAGACATTAAGAATCAGCAGGCCGAGCAACACTCCAGTCAACAACAACACCAAGGTCGGATGGAGGCAAGACTGGCTGAGCTCCTGGCGGTGCAAAGGGACATGAGCCATTCACTCCTTCGGATCGCCGACAACATGGGCAACCGTCCCTGTGACACCAGGCGCAGACCAGCACCAGCCACAGGGAGGGAGGAGGAGGAGCAGGATTCGTCCGACGGAGCCTCCCAAACATCATCAAGGCCTGCATCTGAGGGTCCCCGGAGGAAGGTGGGTCGTCCACGGAAAAGACCGTGAGAGGCAGCAGACCATCCACATCTCCCAGGTCACCTGACCTGGCACCCGGCCTTCATGCGCAACAGCAGCACATCATTCACTGACATTCTCTGCCACATGGACTTGCTGGTCACAGTCTGACCAATGATGACCAACACTGTGGTCTGGACTCTGATGACTTCAAATGTCAAGGATCCCATCTCCCCCTGTGAACTTTGGATTCTATGCACCCGGTAGAGCACTTTATTATTTCTACCAAAACCCGCACCCCACCGACAATAAAACTATTTATTTGTCATGAGATGTTGCTGTCATTCTGCATTAGTCCACAACATACGTGTGTGTAAATGTCAAACTATGCCTGAGTGTTGAACCAGCTCCAGCCATCCATACCCTGGGATCTGAGTCCGGTACAGGACACACATGGGTCACAATGTATCATCCGATACAGCCTGGGATCCCAATACTCACCCGTGATGGCCTCAAGCTGCTGAGGGGGTGTTTGAAATACTGTGCGGACACACCAATCAGGAAGAGGATGATGACGGCCTAGAGGTCATGGCTCATGTTGAGGTTCCCGGGGAGGGAGTACCAGGTATGTTTGTCCAGGCGTGAGAACCATCTCCTTCATGCTGGAGTGTTGTGGATGTGAAGAATGTTGTCCAGGCCAAGTTCGGATGCATAGAGTTGGGCCAACGGGGTCTTGGATGACAGACGTACACGGTTGATTTTGGGATATGGGGTTGTTGACTGCCTCCTGAGTGTGTGTGAGGAGTGTGAAGGTCATGCCGCAGCACACAGTGATCCCTTGCAGCTATCTCAGGTGGATGGTGATGTTGATGGTGTGTGGGATGTTGAAGCTGAGTTGTGCAGATGCACCCTGGATGTGGACAAGTTTCCCGTTCGATTGGATGTACTTGCTCCGTAGAGGGCGGGGCAGTAGTTGACACGGCTGGTGTCGTGGACCTGGGGGATGGTCTGTCTTTCCTTGGAGTGGATCTATCTGAGGATTATGTGCATCATGCAGAGGGTGTTGCAGCATGAGGTACAGATGCTGGTGATTTGCATGGCAAATGTGAGTGACAAATCCATGATGCACACCATCTTGTGTGCGTGCCCACTGGGTGCTTGTGTAGTGCCCCTGCGGGTGGGACACAAGGAGTTTAGCCAGCTGTAAGGGGACAATCCTCAGATGATTACCTCAGTCCTGTACAAGTCCAGCCTCAGGTGGCTGATGTTCAGCCATTCATCAACGGACCTCATGCCTTCTTGAATATTGGAACTGGCAATGGCTGCGTCTTTGGTGAGGCTGAGGAGCACCTGGGTGTCAATGGCATACGACATGATGTGGCGGTTCGGTGCGCATGTGACGGTGGAGAGGAGGGTCCTGGACACATTGAAGATTGACACGCTGAGAGAGGATCCCTGGGCCATGTGCCAGATGACACCACTATACCACATGCTGAAGGCTTGAGTCCCACTCCCATGGCCTTGCTGGTGGAGGGAGCCTGTGTGGAGCAGGAGGGACATGTTCTGGTTGGTGTAACAGGGCCTTGAAGGCGGGGCAGTGCTGTGTAGCCAGTTGGAGTTGCACACTCAGCATGCAAAGGTGTTGTGTGTGCGGTTAGGGCATGCCTGAGAGCATGCGGTTGAGTTTGGATAGACATTGCTTGGAGGGTGGCTACAACATCAGACTGTAGTGTGATGTGGGTCATGCAAGGACATGAGGGTCGTGCAATGTGCACGTTGCATGTGCTGACGGTCCAGCCTTTGGCACCGTGTGGCCGCAATAGTGGCACAGACAAGATGATGACAGCCTAATGAATGGGTGGAGGGAGGCAGGGAGGAGCATCTTTGAGGTGTGTGTGTTGCTGAATCCCGCTACTTTGTGGGCCCTTGCTGCAGGGGCTGCAGCAGCAGGCGCCATGCCCTGGAAAGTATGCCAAGAGTTGCACACAAAGAACAAGGATGTCAGAAAGGACAACTGCAACAGGAGTATGTAAAGGAAGGAGTGTCCCGTCACCCATGGCACACCCCGAGAGAATGGATGCACAATCACCAAAGATGACTGACACAGGATCAGGAAACAGAAGGCCGAGCTGCGCACAGGAGACACACCCTCAGCAGGTGTTGACGGCCCGTTGTGGGGACCAACATGCCCAAATACATACACAACCATGGACTTCATGCACAATACAGATTCGAATCCATGAAGAACTGCATGCATGTTGCTAAAATACACATAGACTCATATGCACTATCTTTGACAACTATGCCAGAGATGCCGCATGCAAAGTGGCAAGAGACCTGCATTGACAGAGATGAGGCACCTTGGAGTGTGAGGAACACCTTTATTACTCAGGCTCACACTAAGGGAAATGCATCAATATGAACAGACTCACAGGTCATTTGGCTGAACATGTGGGACCTACACTGGACACCCCCTTCACAACATATGTGTACTAATAGTGCCTACACGTACGTGTACACATACGTATAGGCACTGGGAGTACACGTACATGTAGGCACTAGTTGTACACGTACTTGTACTACCTCAGTACACGTACGCATAGGCACTGGGAGTACACATACGTGTAGGCACTAGTTGTACACGTACGTGTACTACCTCAGTACACGTACATGTACAACTAGTGCCTACATGTACGTGTACTTCCAGTGCCTACGTGTACGTGTGAAACGCACCGTACCAGTGTGGGGATTTGAAATTTACATAGGGGACACATAAGGGACAAGTTTTAGGCCATAAATGCATGCTGGTTGTCATGGATACCAAGTTTTCTGTTCAATTTTTTCCATCAGGTGGGCTTGAAAAGTCAGTTGGCCACAAAATATATTGTTGCAAAGTGGTTGTTGACTTGACATGATGCTGCTAATTTGAACCATGCAAATGCTGTCACTGGTGTATGTTTAAAGGGATTGGAGGAAACATAGCATGCAAATTAGTCTGACCAATCACTCTATACTCCTGTAAATGAAAGACCCCAGCAAGGCAGATATAAGTCAGGCAGAACCCATGAGAGGGCACTTGCCTGCACAACCTTTCAGTCGACACCACTGCTGCTGTCTGTGCTTCCTCTGGCACCATGTCAAGGTCTGTGGAGAGGGCCCAGCCTTTCACACAGGAGGAGAATGAGGCTTTGCTTGATGTCATCCTCCCACAGTACCCCAGCCTGTATGGGAGACCAGGGGAGCAGGTGAGTGCTGACTCCACTAGCTTTGACTGTGCAACTTTTTTGTGACTGTCACTTCTGGCATTGTGTCCAGGTGTGACAGAAATGCAATGTTGTTTAGAGTGGGTCCCATGGGGGGGAATGGCTTATGTCTCCCATGCAGAGCATGATGTAGTTCATGTGTGCACTCCTCACTTGCATTGTGCTTACTGTGACATTCACTGCATAGTGCATGACACATTCAGCCTGGCTAATCCTTTGTGGCATTTTTTGGCAATTGTCCTGAGTTGATTCAGTGGTCCCCCTGGTGTGACAGGTGACTGTTCCCACAGATGTGTCTGAGTTGAGTGGAGCTGTGGTGAGAGTGTCCAAGTGATGTGTACGCCCCCTGGACATTGATGTGTGTGAATGTTCCTTGTCATGTTGGTGAGTGTATATGTGAAGTGTTGCACCAGAGCTGCATGGAGGAGGCAACAGCTCTGCCCATCTGATGTGAGAAGTGAGCCGTGCTGTGTGTCTGACTTGCTGAGCTAGCCCCACACCTGTCACACCCCACAGGCAAGTGGCACATGTGCAGAGTGAGGTTTGTATCTGCTGTTGCCAATGGCATGGGATTGATCTGTGCCTGTGTGTGTCTGTGTACTCTGCTGAGGTTGCGTCAGTGGCCTGGGGCATGTAACTGCTTGGAGGTGCTGTCCATCAGCCTGGTGTCTCTTGTGATGCACAGTGTGTGCCATGTTCATGGAGTGTGTCGCACCCCTCATGTCACCTGTGAAGTTTACATGCCATGTAGTGCATTGGGGCTTCCACAGAGGCCAATGTCCAAATGAATCCTAGGCAGACACCCACCCACCCACCTGGACCCTTGGTGCAGTACACTGCTGTCCTGGCCATGAACACACCCCAATATACAGGTTATATGCTGCACCAGGCCCTAAGCCAACATTCGTGGCGTGTGTACGCCTTGTATAACAAATGTACTGGTGCCCTAGGGGTACGGGTGATGCGGTCCGTACCCCCGCATTCATAGGTTGGGTACGGTCCGTACCACGCATACCCCTACATCACCACTACAATGGTGGTACGGACCATACCCACGCCCTCAGAGCGTGGGTACGGTCCGTACCACGCGTACCCCTACATCACCACCACCATGGTGGTATGGGCCGTACCCATGCCCTCAGAGCGTGGGTACGGCCCGTACCACGCGTACCCCTACATCACCACTACAATGGTGGTACGGGCCGTACCCACGCTCTTAGAGCGAGGGTACGGCCCGTACCACGCGTACCCCTACATCACCACTACAATGGTGGTATGGACCGTACCCATGCTCTGAGGGCGTGGGTACGGCGCGTACCCCTACATCATCACTACAATGGTGGTACGGGCCGTACCCACGCTCTGAGGGCATGGGTACGGACCGTACCACCATTGTAGGGGTGACGGGTAAGCGTACACGCCCACTGCGTTTGTAACGGGACGCAGGGATTGGTGGACACGCCCCCCCGAAGTGACGAGACCCTGGAGGTAATGTATGTACAGTATATGGTATTTTTTAAATTAGGTAGAGGTTATGTTTCCTGCCCCTCGCCCCCCCTTTGCCCCTGGGTGTTGTTCTGACCTTCTGCGGCCTGCGCAGCATTTTCGGTGCACCAGGTCGTAGGCTAGGAGGGCCGGGATGATACGTAGGATGAGGTCCATGGATGTCCGTCGCGTACCGGTGCTCCTTCTTCGTGTTGTCCTCAATTTCCCAGGAGTTTTTGGCTGCTGTAAAAAATGAGCCGTGCGGAGTGACGTAGGCACGAATCGTACTTGTTGTTCCGTAAAACGCTGCCTGACTCCGTCCAGACGTCACGTACACGATGCCCGGATCAGAATTGTGGGTATTTTTTAGCCGCACGTAGTTTTTTACGAATCGTCCGGAAATGGTATTTCTGTACGATTCGTACTTGCTGGTTTGTAAGGAGGATTTCACGGGTACTAGTCGTACGGAGAACACGCTCCGTACGACCATTCGTACCCGGGTTTTATAGGATCGGAATCGGCACCTAGGTGCTAAATTCCTAATTTTATTGTAACTTTTGATATTAATTCCTTACCAATTTATAATTCACATTAACAGTACAATTTTCTCAATTTTTCAGTATAATTTTTCATAGAAATATATACTCTACTAATAATTGAGTATTATATTAAAATTCAATTAACAATATATTTTTAATCCTCCAATTAATAGTCAGAATTTTTGAAACATATTTGTTAAAACAAACACTAGTTTTAATTTTAATACTTATATATTTTATTTAATATCCACAAATATATTTACTGATTTATTTTTATTAATATAATACACTACCTCATGATAATAATAATATATATCAATGCTTTATTAAAATATTCACTTGCAAATACTCTAGTACTTATTTTAATACCTGAGTACTAAATAATC
Source organism: Triturus cristatus (assembly GCF_964204655.1). Taxonomy (NCBI): domain Eukaryota; kingdom Metazoa; phylum Chordata; class Amphibia; order Caudata; family Salamandridae; genus Triturus; species Triturus cristatus. Next base: position 1,710,160,846 of record NC_140590.1, read on the forward strand.
AATTATTTCTATTTTCAGTTTTTTATTATTCATCTCTTCTCCCTGATAATATTAATATATCACATTCAATTTTTCTTTTTCAAATTTTTTTAAAATACTGTAGTATTTCTTTTGAAACATGAGTTATTTAAAAAATGTGCACAATAATAATTTAGTAATATTTAAAAATGTTATTTAATCATTCTCCCTTTTATATACTTATAAATTAATTTCTAAATGTTACTTAAAAAAATACTTTAATATTTAATTCCTACGTTTTAAAATAAACAATGGCCACCTTTATTTAACTTCTTTAATATTTTAATCACATATTAGAATTACTTTGGTTTTAAATGTAATGCCTGAGTATTAAAATAAACAATAACAACATTTTTAACATATTAAATAATTAAAACACATATTAAAATGTATTTAATAATACATTGAATACCTGAATATTACAGTAAACAATAAACACCTTTTTTAACCATATTAAATAATGACAACACATATTACAATTTATTTAGTATTAACTATAATAACTACGTATTAAAATAAACAATAACCACCTTTTTTAAACATATTAAAAATTTTAAACACATATAATAAATATAAAATAATATACATTAAAAGACCTGAATATTACTTGCCAATGCGTTGTAATAGCATGCGTTGTAATAGTATACATTGTAATGGCTTGAATTGTAATGGTATATGCGTTGTAATGGCATGCGTTGTAATGGTTGCATTGTAAAGGCCTTGCGTTGTAATGCCTGCGTTGTAATGGATGTCTCCCGAATTCTTTGAATAGTTTCTAGATATGTTTGAATTGGAGACTGCAGTGGTATAATAAAGAGAAATTTAGCCTAGTGCTTAAGATTGTTATCATTGTTACAAGATTTATAAGTGTCTTTGAACGCCATATGCACACTGATGGATGCTCTATAAACAACTGGATGGGGACTTTTTAACTGAAATGTCAATGTTATTTTGAATTTTAAATAAATATATAATTCCGGTCCATGATGGGGAGATGTTTGCGATGTTAGAAATAAAGTTACAAAGCAGCATTTATATGTGTGCAAGGGGTAGTGGGGTGCGCTATGTAAACTTGTAAGCAGAGTTACATGTTGTGCACTACTTTATGAATGTGTGTGTGTGTGTGTGTAAATATGTCAGTGTGCCTGTGCTCATGAGTGTGTGCTACTCGAAATCTCCTCTACATGACATGTGGCTGAAATAAAGTGTAGCAAATCCAAAGGGGATGATGGACGGAGTCTTGAACATTGCAAACACTCACCCGAAGTCAACTGATCTGGGTTTAATCCATCATCATTCTTTAGCTCACTCCGCCACCCCAGTTCAGACATGGCCATATGGAAATCAGCCTGACTCTGTGCCTCATGGGAACAGTACAGCCCGAACTACCAAGCCATGTCTTCCCTGTACTGGAAACAAGCATCCTGGGACCGGTTTCTGGCTAATCAGCAGTCATCAGCCAGGCTAGCTTGAATCCAGTGGCAATGTGAGCAAGCGACCCACGTCTGGGCATACCCTGCCAACTTAGGGCGAACAAAGCAAAACCAAAGGGGATGATGGATGGAGTGTTGAACATTGGAAACACTCACCCCCATACAACTGATCTGGGTTTATTCCATCATCATTCTTTAGCTCACTCCACCACCTCAGTTCAGATATGGCCATATGCAAATCAGTCTGACCCTGTGCCTCATGGGAACAGTCCAGCCCGAACTGCCAAGCCATGTCTTCCCTGGACCAGAAACAAGCATCCTGGGACCGGTTTCGGGTTCATAACCCTCATCAGCCAGGCTATCTTGAATCCCGTGGCAAAGCGAGCAAGGGACACACGTCTGGGCATGCCGTGCCAACTTAGGGCGAACAAAGCAAAACCAAAGAGGATGATGGGCCTGCAAAGAAAAAACCGCATGCCTTTCCATGGCGGAAAGGCACTTCTCCGCCATTGTAGTAATATGGAAGGCGGTGCCTGCGAGGCACCGCCACCATATTGCTGTGCTTTTCCACTCGGTAGGCGGATTGCCTACCGGCAGAAAACTGTCAGACGGTCTTACCCTCCGCCGGGGTCCACCCCGCCATTGTAATGTGGCGTTGGGGAAAAGTTATACGGGCAGTGACTTTTGGTGGGCGGATCACCACCACCATACGGGCTGTGGCGATCCGCTCGCTATACTAATCACCCCCAAAATGTTGACAAAACACTAACACTCACTGGATGATGTTATTAGTGATGTTATCAGTGATGTCATTTGAGATATCATCATTGATGTCATCGTGCTATCCCTTACCATGTCATGAGTAATGGAATATGTGTTGTCATAAGCAGTGCATTGCGGGGGAATATGTTATAGTTACTTAAGGTAACTATAACTGCTGAATTCCTATGGTTTTATGTGTGTAAATTCTGAACTTAATTGTAGCATTCATGTAACCTTAGTTTTTTTAGTGAACAAAAAAAAAAATATATATATATATAGGAGCAGGAGCATCTGTTATCTGAACATATTTTATTCCTATTATTTGAGAAAAATACTCTAGTTTAATAATTTTGGCCATTTCATATGCAATAATTATCACCAGATCCTGGCATTTCTTCTCTGGAAGATAGTGGTTGTCATTTGATTTGCGCTATGGAAATAAAAATCCCTGTGCGGAGAGCGGATAAAGGAGGACTAGAACTACACATATTGAAGCCTAATACAGACTATAAGAGGATAGAGATATATTTGGATATTACTGTCTGAGATTTATTGATATACAGTGAAGTGCACTTCTAGAGAATATATACTAGGATTTTTGTGACAATTTACAACCCTGATGAAGTAGTCAAGGAAGAAACGACTTTGCAGGGTTTATCATTTGTCTGTATCTACATAAGAATAGAAATAAATCAAGAAATTTACATTGAGACCACTTGGCTCCTGTGTATTACAAGTGATTACTCTTGTTGATTTTGGTTGGACTTGTTATACACATTGCTGGTATAATCTATTATGTTTGAGATTGTTGATGATGGAAATAGTGCATAAGAAATAATGACATTTTTATGATATATTAGAACATTGGAATGTTGATAGCTCCATTGAAAACAATGGAGTGCTCCGGGCTTATAAGGGCTGGCATGAGCCCGGAGCGCCAACATTCCAATGTGTCTTTGTTCACAGCTGTGGCTGTGAACAAAGGCTTCGGGAAGCCTGAGGGGATTTCAATCACCTCGCACTCCCATAAGGCTTTGTTTTGTTAGAACATTCTGCCCTCTAGTGGCAGAATGTTCTAATAGCCTTCTAGCCCTTCGTAGCAGGGCTATACCGGCTTTTAAAGTCCCTCTGCTTTGTTAAAGTCCCTCGCCTTCGGCTCGGGCCTTTAACGATGCAGCGGGCCTTTAATAGCCGGTATTGCCCGCTACGGCGGGCTATAAGGCTATAGTATTTTTCTCAACTAATAAGAATAACATATTTCCAGATAACAGACGCTACTGCTCCATCTTTGTAAACAAGTCTTTCTATGTGGTGATTAATGGGAAGTAGTATCACAAACAGTTGAGCATTTAGATTGCGTTATTGATTTTATATATATATATATATAAATACTATATATATAAGTTCCAAGAAGCTGTCTCCCACTTCCTGACGGCGAGGAAGAAGCACACGGACACCAATTCGTGCTTCACAGGTTTTTAATGAAGATCAGCACCCACACAACACGCCATTACGCGTTTCGGCCACCAGATGGCCTTGATCACATAAAGTAACTGCCGCTTCATTAGCCTTTATATTTTGGAGCACTCTATGACCTCGTGATGCTAGTGTTGATAAACATAGAAAAAATACACTAGTCTACATGGCAAATGTAAAAATGCAATATATACAAAATATATTAGTAATTATAGCAGCATGGGTCTATAAAATTCCACAGTGATAATATTGGATGATGTCTGTTTAGAACTTCTTTAACTTGTTGGAAAAATGTCCAGACCATGTAAAAACACAGTAGGTTTCATGAGTCAAAAGTGCAAATTTTGCTTGTGCAAATACGCAGATTGTTAGTGCAGATCCTGATTTTTAAAGTGCAAAATGTGCCTTCAAAGTGCAAGAATATAAATACTAGTGTGACTGCCTCCTAGCCTATATATATATCCTTCTTTCCATGATCACCACAAACTTATTTGCTGACTTTTAGGGCTCTGTTCACTTTACCACTGCTAACGAGTGCTAAAGTGCTTGCGCTCTCTCCTTCAAACATGGTTACATTGAACTACACCTAACTGGCACATTTAATTTAATATAAGTCCTTATTAAATGAAACTACAGGTATTTAGGACCTGTAAGTTAAATGCTACTAGTAGGCATGAAGCCGGGAGACCTGGGTTGTGCTACCCACTTAAGTAGCCTTTTAATAAATCTCAGGCCTGACTCTGTAGCCTGAAGTGCTGTTTTAAACTGCCATGTTAGCCCTGGCATCTTTGGCATGGTTTCCCCAAGACTTTTGCCAACAGGCCTCCTGTTGAGTTCGGACTCTGGACCCTTTACCACTGCTATCCAGTGCTAAAGTGTAAATGCTCTCTACTTTAAACACAGTAACATTATCCTATCCAACAATTGACATATTTAATTTACCCATAAGTCCCAGGTAAAGTGCACGGCAGGTGCCCAAGGCCTTTGAAATAAATGCTCCTAGAGTACCTGCATCAATGATTGTGCCACCCTCTTTAGTAGCCCTTTAAACGTGTCTCAGGCTTCCCATTGCAGAGCATTTGTGCGCAGTTTTAGATTGCATATCAACCTGTCACATTAAGGTGCCGATTCCAATCCGTTAATATTCCCCGTACGAATCGTATCTGGATTTTTTTTACGTACGAATCGTACAAGTCCCGTACAAACTGGCAAGTACGATTGGTATGTAAAAAAATCCATACGAATCGCATTGGGAAAATTCCCCGGCATGTCCCCGGGTCGGAAAAAGTGTCCGACACGACCCCGGACAGTTTTACGTACGAATCGGGAAACTGAAGTCCGAGCGCGCAAGTACGATCTGTCCCGTCTGTCCGAATGCACAACCGTGTGGAAAAAACACCGTACGGTGCGAACTCCCATAGCAACCATGGAGACGTCCAAACATGTGCCCGCATAAGCGCCGTACCCCCAGCCCACCCCCGTAGGTACGCGCCGTACCCCCACCCCACCCCCGTAGGTACGCGCTGTACCCCCAGCCCACCCCCCCATGTACGTGCCGTACCCCCAGCCCACCCCCATAGGTACGCGCCGTACCCCCAGCCCACCCCCATAGGTACGCGCCATACCCCCAGCCCACCCCATGTATGCGCCGTACCCCCAGCCCACCCCGTAGGTACGCACCGTACCCCCACCCCACCCCCGTAGGTACGCGCCGTACCCCCAGCCCACCCCTGTAGGTACGTTGCGGACCCCCACCCCCACCCCCGTAGGTACGGTGCGGACCCCGCACCGTACCTACGGGGGTGGGGGTCTGCACCGAACCTACAGGGGTGGGGGTCCGCACCGTACCTACGGGGGTGGGGGTCCGCACCGTACCTATGGGGGTGGTGGTACGCTCCGTCCCTACGGGGGTGGGGGTATGCTCCATACCTATGGGGGTGGGAGTACGCACCGTACCTACAGGGGTGGGGGGTCCGCACCATACCTACCGGAGTGGGGGTTCGCTCCGTACCTATGGGGGTGGGTGTCTGCACCGTACCTATGGGGGTGGGGGTCCGCACCGTACCTACGGGGGTGGGGGTCTGCACCGTACCTATGGGGGTGGGGGTCCGCACCGTACCTACGGGGGTGGGGGTATGCTCCGTATCTATGGGGGTGGGGGTACACTCTGTACCTACGGGGGTGGGGGTACGCACCGTACCCACGGCTGTGGGGGTCCACACCTTACCTACGTTGTGGGGGTATGCTCCGTACCTACGGGGTGGGGGTACGCTCCATACCTACGGGGGTGGGGGTACGCACCGTACCTATGGGGGTGGAGGTATGCTCCGTACCTACAAGGTGGGGGTATGCTCCGTACCTACATTGGTGGGGGTACGCACCGTACCTACGGGGGTGGGGTTCCGCACAGTACCTACGGGGGTGGGTGTCCGCACCGTACCTACGGGGGTGGGGGTCCGCACCGTACTTACGGGGGTTGGGGTATGCTCCGTACCTACGGGGGTGGGGGTCCGCACCGTACCTACGGGGGTGGGGGTCTGCACCGTACCTATGGGGGTGGGGGTCTGCACCGTACCTATGGGGGTGGGGGTCTGCACCGTACCTATGGGGGTGGGGGTCCGCACCGTACCTACGGGGGTGGGGGTATGCTCCGTACCTACGGGGGTGGGGGTACGCTCTGTACCTACGGGGGTGGGGGTACGCACCGTATCCACGGCAGTGGGGGTCCACACCTTACCTACGTGGTGGGGTACGCTCCGTACCTACGGGGTGGGGGTACGCTCCATACCTACGGGGGTGGGGGTACGCACCGTACCTACGGGGGTGGGGGTCCGCACCATACCTATGGGGTGGGGGTCCGCACCGTACCTATGGAGGTGGGGGTCTACACCGTACCTACAGGGGTGGGGATACGCTCCGTACCTACGGGGGTGGGGGTACGCTCCGTACCTACGGGGGTGGGGGTCCGCACCGTACCTACGGGGGTGGGCTGGGGGTATGGCGCATACCTACGGGGGTGGGCTGGGGGTACGCTCCAGACATACGGGGGGGCTGGGGGTATGGTGCGGATGTGTAGGGATGGGTGTACGGTGCGTACCGGACCCCCTTTTTGTCGTGCATCGCGGCGTACTTAGCTTTTCCGGCACTTTTTGGGTCCCGTAAAAATGTTGCCATGCGAAGTGCTGTGGGTACGAATCGTACTTGCTGATCTGTAAAACGCTGCCTGACTCCGTGCGAATGTCGCGTACGCGGTGTCCCGGATCCGATTTGTATGTATTTTTTTGCCGGTCGGTGTTTTTTACCATTCGTACGGAAATGGTGTTTCTGTACGAATCGTACTTGCATGTTTGTAAGGTATTTTTCCTGGGTACGAGTCGGACGGAGAAAACGCTCCGTCCGACGATTCGTACCCGGTTTTTCCAGGATCGGAATCTGCCCATTTCACTCTTGCCAGGTCCAAATCTTCCTTTTTAATACATATAAGTCACCCTAAGATAGACCCTGGACAGCCAAAGGGCAGGGTGCAGTGTATTTAAAAGGTAGGACATGCACTTTTAAGTTTTGCATGTCCTAGTAGTGAAAAAAAACACTTACATTTGTTTTTTACTCCTGCAAAGCCTATCTCTCCCACAGGTTAACACTGGAATTATCTTATTACATTTTAGAAGTGTAATTTCAATTTGGGAAAAAATGGGGCCCCCAGATGTGGTGTCTCTGGGATCACAATTGAGAAAAACTTATGGTGAAACTGGATTCTGAAAATGCTACTTACTGTAACCATTTGGTGCCTTCTGCCTGTCTCTGAATACATGTCAAAAAAATCAAATTAAATATAAGCTTTATTCGATTTATCAATAAATCATAAAAGCATACAAATACAATTTATGCGGATAATTTAAGAACAGTTTTCATATGAACAAAATTACAAAAATGGATAAAACATTTCTCCAAAAGTTAAAATCTACAGCAGTCATTTGGATGCGGGGCCTCGTTTTACACTAATCAGTCAATATTAACGAGTATTAGTTAACTCATTGAGTTTCTAAATTTCATCACTGACATTAAAAAGCGAGAAACAGCAAAGATGACATCCACATCTTCTAAAAGCAAAAGTTTTAAATATGCAGGTTTACATGTTCTTATTCCCCAGCGTTTAAGTAAGGGTAGAAGAAATAATTTCCTCGGGCTGGTATACAGATTACAAAAGAACATGATGTGAATGTTACTTTGTGTTGAATGGTCGTCGCATGGACATATTAATTTCAGTGAGGCCCAGTCATTCTGTTTCGGCAAAGTGACCAAGCGGAAGAAAAACCCTAGGCGCAGCCTAGTTAAAAGCATGCGAGCATAGGGTGCTTTTTCAAGCCCAAGGTAAGATTGTAGGCCTTCAGTAGGGGTGATTTGCTGATAACTCAGGGTTGTGCCTTTAAGTTTCTCAGTGTCCCATCTAGCACTCTCTAAGTGTATAGATAATAGTTTTTTGAGGGCCGGTCTAGTCAAGGTTTGAAGGGTCTCTGGTTCGTGGTAAAATTCAGAGTGTCCAATGTTAGAGAACATCGTTTGTACATATCGCAGCCACTTGACTTTTGCTACACCGTCCAAAGCCATGCAGTCTTTCATGAGGTTTCTATTCAATTTGCACTCCTCTGTGGTCCAAATCTTATGCCAAAGCAAACAAGGTGATATTTTTATGATGTCGCTAAGGTATTTGACGCCGGTCTCAATATGAGTCATAAAAGTCGACGTGGTTTTGGACAGACCTAGTAAGTAACAGATGAAAATATTCTCGCAAGTTTGTAATGAGGACACATTCTCGAAACCCCAGAGACCTGCGCCATATGTGGCCGTAGCTATACACTTTGCCCGGTAAATCTGTAACATTTCATGAATGGGTTTACCCCCAATTTGGCTGCAAAGGTTCTTAAGGCGCCTATGGCACGGCTAAAGGCGAGTTTCCTAGCTGACACTGCGTGTTTCCACCTTCCCCTCCTGTCGAACACAATGCCCAAATAGCAAAAAGTGTCTGTAATGGCAATCTTTTGCTGATCTAAATATATTGAGCATGATGGTCTGTTGTTCTTTTGGGAGCAGGGCATGGAGAAAGTTTTGGAAATGTTCACCTTTAAATTTCTTTTACCCATGTAGGATGAAAATTCATTTACAGCTCTCTGCAAACCTACTTTTGTCCTAGACATAATTGCCGCGTCATCGGCATATAAAAGAATGGGTACAGGCCTACCATTAACAGCCGGATAATCGCTTTCGTAAAAAGTGAAAAGCAAGGGCGCAAGTATGCAGCCTTGCCTCACCCCTCTGTTTATGGCGAATTTTTGTGAGCATTGCCCCTGGGTCCCAAATCTTACTCTGGCCCCCGCTTCTCTATATAGTTCTTTGATAAATGTGAGGATCGCTGAGTCCACCCCAATGTCTTCCAGTGTCGACCAGAGCATCGCATGGTCCACGCAATCGAATGCGGAGCTGAGGTCGACAAAGGTAACAAATAGGTCCCCTTTTTTGGCCTGCGTATATTTAGAGACTAATAGGGACAAATTTAGGGATTGCTCCAATGTCCCTAGTCCCTTTCAGAACCCATATTGGAACTCCGTGATAACCTTCTTCTCTTCTTCCCAGTGTTGTATCCTCTTAAGGACAATCCTGCCAGCAACTTTCATGAGTCCGTCCAATAGCGATATTGGACGGTAACAAGCCGGGTCGTCCCTATTCCCTTTTTTAAATATGGGGACTACGATTGCGTCCGACCAGGTGGAAATAAAACCGCATTTATTTCCCATATTTAGTACATTGGTTAACAAGGAAACCCAAAAGTCCGGTTCTGATTTATAGAGATCCACTGGGGTGTGGTCAGGGCCGGGGGCTTTACCTAAAGGACTTTCTCTAAGGGCATCTTCCACTTCTAGTGTGGTGAATACCAGTTCAATGGGGTAAGGAGGTGCTGGGGAGACAGTTGGGTGGTTATCCTGAATTATGCTATCTGGGGGTGAATTCACCTTGCATGGGTTCGGGACATTACCCTGTGTTTTGTTGGAATAAAGATTACCATAATGTTCTACCCAGAGCTCAGCCGTTATAGCCACTTCTACAGAATTATCTCTGTCTTTTAAGTTATAAACAGATCTTATGACTTTCCAGAAGGCATTACTGTCCTTATTCCTGGCGGCTTCCCCCAAAGCTTCCCAGGCCTCCTGCTTCAGTTTCGCCCTCCGCTATTTAATTGCCAGCTTATAATCGTGTCTCGCTTGACGAATTTGAACTCTATCTTTTGGGTCGGCAGACAAAACTTTCTTTAAGATTTTCAGTGTAGATGTACATCTAGAGTCAAACCACCCACGAGTATGCCTCCCCTTGTCTTTGCAGTTCCTAGTCAGTGCATTTTTTATGTGGTGCTGAATGTTAGAAAAAGCAACCATGATACTCTTTGGGTCAGTATCTTCCTCTAAGCAGGCAAGTATGTCCGTGGAGCAAGAGGATAGGAAGTTTTGAAAGAAGGATGTTGGGTTCACTTTCTCCCATTTAATTACATACCCATTGGTCTTAGATAGGGTAACCTCAAATGGATATAGAACCCTACTAGGTTCCTTTACTTTGCCCTCCATGAGATTTACCCCGAAGGTAATGGGGTAATGATCGCTCATGGGGTCATCCCCCGTTTCCCAGAAGGTTATAAAGTCAGAATGGGTGGGTGATATCAAGGCGAAATCGATTGTGGATTTACAACCTCTTCCATTGTACGTTGGGGCAAAGGGAACCGGGGGGGAGCATGCCTGGTTAATGAAGGTGAGATCAAAGGTAAATATGACATTGTTAAGAAGAGACCCCATATTGGTGTGGGAGAAGTGCAGAGGACCGTCCTCCCCGAGATCTGACAGGCCGCACAAACCTAGCTCAGAAGACGGACAGACGGAACAATTGAAGTCACCCACCCACAACACTATGTGATCCCCCGAACCTTGATCTCCCAGTTTGTGAATATGATGGATCATAATATTCAAATTTGATTCCACCTCACTAATTGGCAAATTATTATAAAAATTCACGAGAATCACCTTATGCGAAGTGCCCCATTTAAGTAGTATGATTTGGAAGTACTGATTGGATTGGAAATCGCAAACTTTTACGTCCGCTACGTTAGATATATATGTGCACAAGCCCCCCTTGTTGCGACCCTGGGCTGATGGCACAGCTGGGGAATGGAAGGTTCGGTAGCCCAACATGTGCACTTCCTCTATAAGCCAGGTTTCTTGTAGGCATAGGATGCCATGCTTCTGCACAATCTCTAGCCAAGGTTTGTGGGTGATCTTACTACCGAGGCCTGCAACATTCCAAGAAAGGAGAGAGTGCATTGGGTTTCTAATTTCCTGTGGATGATGCCCTGCATTCCCCGTTGTGCCTATCCGAACTTGCAGGTGTGCAGGGTCTGCCTGTAGTTTGACCTGTGCAGTAAAAGGGTGCTGTTCAAGGGGGTTTAGGCCTATCCCAATGTGGCTTGGAACTTGGGGTATGGGCATTAATTTTTCACTCGGGACAGTTTCCATTAGGGGATTTTGGGCGTTGGTAAGGATTGGGGCGACAGTAATTCCCAGTCAATCCACCTGATCCAGACATTCAAACCTGTTCATAGTGGGTGCTCCTTCCCACCCGTTGTTAAAGGGTTGCCAACCATCCCCATGTCCTTTCCATCTACGATTGTGGGCTATTGACCAAGCCCCAGATGGCTCAAAAGTCTGTTTTGGAGGATAGAAAAAGGTAAGGGGTCTGGTGACAATAGATTGGTCAGTATCCTGTGAATCCCATATAGTGATGTGCTGGGCTGTATGAGGGTCTGCAAATGAGACCACTATGCAGTCTCCAGGGATGGATTTATGGGTACGACCCACCCATGGTACTCTCCTAACCATTAGAACTCTAGTCCTAACAGTATTGGGGAGCTGTCTATTGATGTTGAGCCAGTGAATCACCTTATTCTTTAGGGACCACTGGGTCTCCATAGAAAGCGGGTCAAGTGGTGGTACACCAGCCAGTATGACGACATAGGGCCCGGCGTCAGGAGGAAGATCAATGTAGCCCCCACGAAAGTTCTGGCGGCCATGGTACTGGTTGGTTATGCGCGCAGTAGGGGGGATATTAGTCTTATTGGGCTTATGGGCGGCCTTATGGATAGGGTTGGGTAAGGTCTGGTTCTCAGGGCCTTTTGCCACTGATATTGGGGTTTTTGGTATTGGGGGAAGGGGAACGATTGGCTTAGAGCGGGGTTTGGGTATTGGGGTTGGCTTTGATAAGGGTAGGGGCAAGACCGGAGGTAGCATTTCAGGGGCAAGGGAACTGACGTTAATTTCTGGAGCCGGGTAAATACCATCGTCATTCTCCTGAGGAGAACTCTCAGCAATATGAGGATAAGTTGCTTCCAGTTGTTTTAGGCTAAGAGTGGCCAGGGAGACTAAGGTCTTATCCATCTCGAGGAGATTGTTCTCGATACGAGAGAGTCTGAGTTCCAGAGGTGACAGTAATTGTTTTAATGTACCCCAGACTATCTTAAGAAAATCTTCGTCATCACCCCCCTTGTCTCTATCCCTCCCTGACTCACTTTGCCCTCCCTCTTTGGGTTGCTCATCATATGTGGGGAGAGGCCCTTGAATAGGGTCAAGGGCTACGTTAAGATTGCTGTGTTCCCTGTCCCCCCCTATTAGATGGTTATCCAAATTTGGCGCTTGTATGGTCTCCCCAGAAGTGGGTAGTGTTCGCCTATTATTAAAGAACTGCAACCTTGCAATTTTTTCTTTTTTGCGGGCATAAGCAGATCTTGCATTGTTTTTCTTTTTTAGGGTTGGGCCATCTTTGTTTTTATTTTTTGCTACTGGGGGAGAAAGGTCGGGGAGGTCAGGGCTATCCGACAAAACAATGGCCGTTCCAAGTCCAGTGGGTGCGATTCCCTCGAAAGTTTTGGGGGGCACAGTAGTGAAGGTGGGTATAGACTCTAATAGAAGGGAAAGAGGTGGGGAAACATGGTGAACATCGGCATGGATTATCAGTGAGGGAGGGCAAGGAGCATGTTGTGGAGAGGCAGCAGACGCGATTTTCCCTAGGGAAGATTTTTTAGAATTAGCAAAATTCTGGGAAAGCCTACGTGCCGCATCAAGCTCAACTGACACCCTCTTCTGCATTTTAGTGATTTCAGCATCAATTGCTAGGTTAGTCTTGACAAGGAAATCATCCAATGTCCCGCTGGGCTTACTCAGCCCCATTGCAGTTTTACTGCGACTACCCCGTGTACTCATGATATATTTGAATTGCAGTACCCACAATGTACTTGCTGGTGGAAAAGGGACGAGTCAGATAACAAGAACCAAGGGGGGTGGGCCAGGCCAGTCCTCTATGTCCTCGAACAGCCTCAAACGGCCCGCTCTTTGCCCGGTCTTCGCCCCGGCCCTTGCCCCGCGCGCGTCCCGCGTGCGCGTGGCTTTGGCAGATTATCAAGGGGAGTGACAGGAGGGGGCGGGAAGAGGACCAGCTGCGGCCGATCAGCGCCGCTCAGCAGGCTGGTCCTCGCAGTCCCGCCTCTGAGTTTGTGTGTTGCAAGGTGGTTGCAGTAGACGCGTTGGTGCTCCTATGCACAACAGGGGACTAAAAAGACCAGGACCCTGACACGGTCTTGAGCCTGCGAGCGGCACCCGCGGAGCGGGGGCCGCGAGGCGGTGAGTTAGTTGCTGGAAAAGAACAGGCAACCGAGACAGCACTCCCAACACAGCCAAAGGACGAACCCAAGCAGCACAGTCTCCGTGGAGTTTTAAACAGGTGGAGGGGGCGGGAAGAGGACCAGCTGCGGCCGATCAGCGCCGCTCAGCAGGCTGGTCCTCGCAGTCCCGCCTCTGAGTTTGTGTGTTGCAAGGTGGTTGCAGTAGACGCGTTCGTGCTCCTATGCACAACAGGGGACCAAAAAGACCAGGACCCTGACACGGTCTTGAGCCTGCGAGCCGCTCCCGCGGAGCGGGGGCCGCGAGGCGGTGAGTTAGTTGCTGGAAAAGAACAGGCAACCGAGACAGCACTCCCAACACAGCCAAAGGACGAACCCAAGCAGCACAGTCTCCGTGGAGTTTTAAACAGGTGGAGGGGGCGGGAAGAGGACCAGCTGCGGCCGATCAGCGCCGCTCAGCAGGCTGGTCCTCGCAGTCCCGCCTCTGAGTTTGTGTGTTGCAAGGTGGTTGCAGTAGACGCGTTGGTGCTCCTATGCACAACAGGGGACCAAAAAGACCAGGACCCTGACACGGTCTTGAGCCTGCGAGCGGCACCCGCGGAGCGGGGGCTGTGAGGCGGTGAGTTAGTTGCTGGAAAAGAACAGGCAACCGAGACAGCACTCCCAACACAGCCAAAGGACGGTGTGTGACAGCTGGCTTTGTACATACCCTCCAGACTGCCACGCACAAAGGAGCTTGGTGGTATGGATGCGCCGTCAACATTTTGATGGGTCATCCTCTGCCGGATGCGGGAGAGGAACTGACACTTACATCTGAATGGGCTATGTCCTGACCCCACACAAAGAGCTGCATACCCCCTGTAGTGAGTCTGGAGCCATGGTATTATAGTCAGGGACTTTCTGCACTTCAAATAATCTCTTCGAAGTCTCCCCCACTTCAATGGCACACCTGTGTATAAGTACTGGACCTCTGACACCACCAACTGAATACATTTCTGGACCTGTGGACATTCTGCTGGAAAGAAGGACTGCTGTGCTGCTGAAAGTACTGTCCCACTGCTAGCCTTTGCTGGAAAAGAGCTCTGCTGTACTGGCCTGCTGCCTGCTGCCCTCCTCGCCTGGGAGTGAGAAGGAGGAGACCTGTATCTCTTTAACCTAGAACGAAAGTGGCTCTAATGGTTTGCCTCCTGTTTGAAGTCTCAGAGATATCAAAGACTACAAATCATCCATCTACAGCACCTAGACTCTGCCATCTGAAAGTATTTCCCTGCCAAGTGGTGCCAATCAAGTCCTGGGCCCTTGGAAGTAGGTATAAAGTGTTGTACCTACCAAAATCCATGTATCCCTGTTGTTGCACCACTCTGAGCTGGCACATCTCTTTTGAATGTGACACATCCCAATTGCTGTGAGGATCAAGTACAGGACGTTGGCATGGCAAATCACCTGCAGTTTTAACTCATGTCTGACTTGCACTGCATGGAACCGACACATCCACAACATCCAAGGGATCAGCAATGACGCATCGCTTCCTCTGCTTCACACATCGGATCTTCACCGACCACGCAAACAAAGTACTTTGCGGTGGGACGAGGTAGGGCCCTGCAAACCATGCTCAATCACAGTCGGCCTAAATGTATGGATTTGATCTGGTCTAGGGCAACTAGATAGCCCCTGTTGGTACTTTATGCATTTAATCAGTACAAAATAGTAAATTTTTTGAAAATTCATAAATTGATTTCTTTTTATTGGATTTTTTGTGTTTTGGTCTTGTTTTGTTCGTGAACATATGCACTATCTTTCTAACTTGGTGTGGAGTCTGTTTTGGAGTTTTCAGTGTGCTACTGTTTACAGCATTGCACAAAAACTTTACTCATTGCCTCCTAAGTAAAGCCTGACTGCTCTGTGCCAAGCTACCAGAGGGTAAGCACAGGTTAATTTAGAGAGTGTTGTTGACTTAGGATTGTGGTTCCTGGGTGCATGTTACTGCAAACCAGAAATCCAATTTCTGACATGTCATTTTTGAACTGCCTAAATAAGCATTTTGCCAGGCCTAAAAATTACTTGTTAATACTTATAAATCCCCCCTAAGATAGGTACTAATTGCCTCTAGGTCAGGATGCATTTGATTTAAAATGTAAGACATGTGTGCTTAAGTTTTACATGTCCTCGCAGAGAAGAACCCCTGAGGTTATGTTTCACTGTTTAAAGGCCTATTCCTCCAATTGACTAACACATTTATTTCGTTTAATAAGTGATAACTTTAGACTGAAAGCAGATAGAAATTTAGGGCCTGATTCACACTGGTAAACTTACACTTTTGTGTAAGTTTGCGAATGTTTTGTAGACACAAAGGGATTACAAGTTGTATCTTTACAAGTGCGGAGTCCTCACACATATGAAGAGAGAAGAGTCTATTTTTTAATGTTCAGAGACTCTCCATTCATAATGATACTACTCATAAATCCCTTTGTGAATGCCAAACAATCATAAACTTACACAAAAGTGTCCGTATACTTTTGTGAATCAGGCCCATGGTGTTTACACTCAAATGAATAGTATTTAACAATAACCTTTAATGATTTTAGATTACAATTTGAATAACGCTACTTTTAGAACCGGTGCACTTTTCTGCCCAAAGGTTTTTAAGGCCTACGATGTGTTTCCAACTGTTTGGATTGGTTAATGGCTCCCCTATTAAGAATGTGTATTGGGCCCAGACAGTGAAATATAGGTCCTAGGTCTGGACAAGATGAGCCATCCTGCCAGGATGGTTAGGGCCAGTGCTGTGCCCTGCTCCCTTGCACTTCAAAGTGCTTGCCTTCAGCACACACAAAGGACAGTGACACCAGTCGTTTGTCACCCCACATTTCTTGGAGCTTGACAGGCAAAGGGAAGAACTTTAAAGGGAGTAAATATAGGGAATACCCCACTTCAAAGGCTAGCACCAGGTACAAATATTAGACCTCCTGGCACTCATCAGTACACTCCTGTACCTGTGGGCACTCAATAGGAAGGACTGCCTTCTTTCCCAGAGGACTGCCCTTCTGTTTCCAGAGGATTTGTCTGCTGCTTAAGGCCTGTCTTGTTCCCCAGAAACCAGCCCTACTCTTTGAGAAAGAAGACTGGAACTGCTCCCTTCACCCCAAGCTAACCTGAACTCCTGTACTGAGCTACAGGGGCATAACAAGCTCCAGAGGCTTCTTTGAAACTGCCCAGCTGGCCTGCTGAAATTGGACCTTCCTAGACCTGCAACTGGACATGTCTGATCCCTGATGGCCTCTGCTAGAGTGAGTTCCTGATCACCAAGCGGTGCGTCCCCAAGTCCTGCACCCCTCTTAACAAAAAAGAAAAATCCTGAAGTTTGGGGTTTTTAGTGACTGTAAACTAACCAATTGCACCGTGACTCTGCTGCCTGCGATGACCGCCAACGTGAAACTCCAGGGAACCCGACTCTTCGCGCTGCAGCGATGTTAGGCAATGCAAGATCTGGACACTGTGCTACAGCAATGAAAGCCTGCTGTGACCACCAACATGAAGCTCTAGGCCCTGTGTCCAACCCCACAACGCACATGGTAAAGAACATCTCACTCTACATTACAAACACAATAGAAATTCAAAGAAAATAAATCAAAGGTTAAATCGGCGTTATAGTTCAGAGTTGAAATAATATGTTACATTTTTTTAAACATTGAAATTCAATAAAAAAAAATCAAAGATTGAAAAAACTTTCTCGTTATTTGAAATTGTCAGTTAAAACCTACTATTTAAGTTAAGGTAACAACCAAAATTCGAAAGGAAATATATTGCACGCCCTTGCCATGCACTGCTAAATTCCTCAGGTTACCTCACTTCACTCATCAATGTGTACTAATGGGTAGGACCGAGCTATCATAGGAAATTGATTTTCTGGTCGCTAATAACTTTGGTTCTGTTTCATGAATCTTCAAGAAACTTTCCAGAAAAAGGCCATCCACCTCATCTTCTTCCTTGAAAGTATTGGGTGATCAGTCAAACGGGGATGAGAAATAAGGAGATCTCAAAATTGAATTTCCCCAGGGATTTGTTGAGAGTGCTACAGTTAAAATGGCTGAACAGAATTGCACCAAATTTGGCAGAAAGCTTGATCTTTAACAAGAATTTTTTATTTGATGTCGATCTGTTAGGTAATTATTGAGAAATTAAGGTTTGGTTTTATATGAGTCCTGTGGGAGTCTCGCAGGACCACAGCTTAAAATTATGGAGTGATTGATTGGTAGAGTGTTATTTTTTTATTAACATCGACCATCTTGTAAGAATCTCTCCCCAGTGATGCAGGAGCGCTGTACTGATTGTTTGGCTGAAATATAAAAATTAATGTGTGGCCATCATTACAAAATGGAATAAATTATAAAAATAAAGTACAGGGGGGCAGGGTAAGGGTATGCTCACCCCTGGAACTTGTGGGTGAGTCATAGAGGGAGTCCCCCTAGGGCCAATTTAAAAGAAAAATGAATTTTGTGTCACTGTAACCCAATGAAACTCCGGCGGCAGCAATTGGAGCTTCCTTATTCTAGCAGGAGTACCGTAAGATGGAAAAGAATAAAAATAAAAATGAATGGAGTCTATGTTCCTTGGAGGAGGCCAAGCCCTACAGCCAACTTAATGCCACGCATGGCAGATGGCCGTAGAGGCGGAAGGGGGTCAGCCATCAGGAGCATATTTGATGCAGGGGTTGGCGGTGGCCGGGCTTTTGTGACTAACCACACGCAATGCATAGCCAAAAGAGGTTGGGCACAGGGCCTGCTTGCCCTAAGCCCAAACCCACCCACGCACAGCTTTCAGCCTCTTGTGCGGGGTGTTCTTTCAAAATTAATACACATTGCAATTGCTTTCAAATGAGGAAATAGAAAGAACTAAGGGAGGGGATATTTTGTGACTGGAGAAGGCAAAGATCTATGAAACATTTGTACAATAATCAGTTAAAAAATAGGAGAAATGCCTCTCAGATCTATTTAAATAAAAGTGATGTCATTCAGGTAGAACAACCCGCTCACTATGCCACAAATGTAAGCAGTGTTTGCTTTTCACCTGCTACACACTCAGTCATGTTTGTTTGTTCTGGGTGTTTACCACTTGACAGAAATCAAGAATGAAGATATTCAGTATCCTTCACTGAGGGACCACATCCTTGAAGATGTCAGTTTCGAAAAATGATTTATCTCAGACTTAGACCATCAGATTTCCAATTAATTCCAACTAAGTAGAGCAAACAACCTTTTCAAACAGGTCTCGGGGCAATTGTATTACGATGTGGGCACTGCACAGAAGAACATAAAACAATGAACTCTAGCACGAATAAAGAAAATGTGGTGACTGAGTTGAGCAACAACTCGGCCCCGATGAAAGTGCCCTGCACATCCTAGCACACTCCATTCCCAATGAGGAAAAGGGGCTGCAGATCCAGAAGTCAGGAACAGGTTGAAGACTGACTTGAGATTCAGCAGGGCCAGCATACACAGAGCATAAACAGATTAAAAGGCATTGAAAAGTCAAGGACGCTGGTAGAAGGGGTATACCTTAAATAAC
Organism: Triturus cristatus; assembly: GCF_964204655.1. Classification (NCBI taxonomy): domain Eukaryota; kingdom Metazoa; phylum Chordata; class Amphibia; order Caudata; family Salamandridae; genus Triturus; species Triturus cristatus. Next base: position 1,710,179,809 of record NC_140590.1, read on the forward strand.
CAAAGAGTAGGTCAGGAGGAGATACAGCAATAAAAACAGGCCTTTAAATTTGGTTTCATTATGTTGCAGTTTCTGTGAATTCAAAGATATAGGTCAAGTGTCAGCCATGGTTTTCTGACAAATTTCTGCCTATTCTTTGAGCCTGGAGATTTTTTTTTTTTGTTATTGAGTAAAAGCATAGAACAATCATGAAAAATAAAAAATCCATTAATTATATTTTTCTTTATAATAAATAGACTTCATCATTAAAACACAGGGATCAGTTATTGCTTTGATGTTATATTCCTATGCCTTTCTTAAACACAGAGTAAAGTTCAATATGTCGGGAATACATTTAAAAAAGATCCTCTTGCATTAAAAAGACATATCATTCTAGGACAGTAACATCGATTTAATGTGCCTCTCCAAGACCTAGATAAAGTGCATTGTGCCAGTATAAATAAATAATAAAAAATACACATCTCATATATTGTATAGATGCAACCAGCCAAGGTTCAATAAAGTGCTTTAATTCATCTTCCTAACAACCAATGATTTTCCATTATCATCTGGGCTCTGATATAATTGACTTTGTCCCTATTCTACTCTCACAATATATTTCCAAACCCCAACAAACCTATTAATCGCTTCGACCCTTTTTGCATAAGCCTATTCAAATGGCTTAGTTCAAATCATTGTATTAAACCATTCTAAATAAGTAGGTACTCTAGTTGTCCACCAGTTCTGCAGAATCAAGGATTGTGCTATTGAAGAGGCAATCACAATAAATGTTCCTCCCCCTTTTTACTTTTGGTGAAGTTTGTCTCTGTTTTGACAAGCCAAAGAGTACCACAGGAGCCTCCTGGTCAACTCTTATCTGTAAGGCAATAATAACAGCGTCCAATATTTTTTTCTCTAAACTGGGACAGCATTGGGCAGGTGAAGAATGGATAGAGCCCATCTCCTCCTCCCAATTGCTGCAGGGAACGCATGTAACATCTGATTTAGGATACATTCTACATTCTATGGAGGGTTTTAGGAGTATAATATGCCATCCAGCATGGCAAAACTGACATTTGATTGAAGTTGGCAGCTCTTAAGTCATTGTTACCAAGTTGTGAGATTGTCTGCCACTCGGCCTAAGAGAAAGAACATTGCGTTGTCTCAGTAATTTTATCCTCAAAATTCTTTATTAGGTGGCATTCCTCTTGACTTCACTGAAATCTGTACCGGGTGCCCACACCTCTTAGGGGTGCCTGTGCTGGACACGAGACACTATTTTCTCACTAGATGGGTAATCTGTAGATATCCCCAAAAATAGAGCATGCAGCATTCTTCCCATCTAGCTTGAAGTTCCTGCCAAGTAAAACATCCCCCTGCCACCAAAAAGTGACCCATCTCTCTAAAGTTGTTTGCATTCTAGAACCATACATCGCTACACTGAATATGCAATCCCCAACTTTACATTCCCTGAGCAGCAAATTTTCATATCCTGCAGACTCAGCATTTACAGAATATACTGACTAAAGTCTCATACTATACTCTTGTAGTGTTTTATATCAAGTTTTTTCAGGAGATTAGCTGTCTTTATAAAGGCTGGGATCTGAGATCCAGCTTCCTTCACCACCTTATCCAAAAATAAGTTATCTAAGTACCCCTTAAAATCAATTATATGAACCAATATGTCTATAAGCGAAACTTCATATTATTTACATATCTTGGGTAATGCCAATCCCCCCCTGATTATTTTTCAATTGCAGCACTGAGTATTTTACCCTGGGTACCTTCCAGACGAACTGTGGAAAAAGTGCTACTAATTCTTAAAATATATTGTATTGATTCTTATTGGGACATTTGTGAATAAAGAAATTAATGAAGGTAAGATTGACATTTTTATAAGAATAACTCAGCCAATGATTCTTTAAAATATATTGTATTGATATGTATCGGGACATTTGTGACAAAAAAATGTAATAAAGGTAAGATTTAAATATTTATAAGAGAAACTCAGCCAATGAGAGTTAGAGGGAGAAGTGTCCATCTATCTAATAAAGCTCAGATTATTTTTAGCATTGCCTCATAATTCAATTAATAAAGCTCTACATTGGAATTAGTTACGTTGACACCTAGGTATCTGGTCAGGAAACTGGTAAGAGCTTGCTTTTGAAGAATACTGGGGAGGCTACTGCAAGAGGTGTTAAACATCAATATTTCTCTTTTGTTGTGATTCATTTTATACCCTCCAATTGATTGAAACTGCACAAACACTGCCAACATTGTTCTTACATTCTGCTCAGCCAGCCTAAGATATAAAATAATATAGTCCGCAAACAGTATTAGTTTGGACATGCCTTCTATTGGTGCTTCTATACCCATATTTGCCCTTATCCTGACTGCCGATGGTTCAATATAAAAGGAAAATTGTACGGGCGTCAAGGGACAACCCTGCCAAGTTCCCCGATTTATATCTGCCATTCATCTAAATTGGAGGTTACAAAAACCTTGGCCTGTACTCCTTGATATACATTGCGTAGCATATCAGTAATTAGAATAGAAAACCCCACCCTCCTAAGACCGTAGAAAGGGGTGTCCAAATTCACAAGCTTATATGCTTTCCCAGCATCTCGGGTATCTGATAGGTGTTAAAATAAATCTAATGTATGAAAATTCCTGTATTTGACGACATTTACCTCCCTGCCACAAAACCTATTCGATCTTTATGAATAACCTTCTGGGCAGCTAGAGTAATTCGATTTCCCAAGATTTTCATAAAAGACTTTATAATCAGTCTTTATCAGACGGATTGGTCTATATGAGTTTATGTCACTGGGATTCTTTCCCTTTTAAAAAAAGCTGACAATGTTGCATTCCTTAACAACTGATGATACCTCTCATCTTTTTTTCACAAAATAAAAAATCTCTACTAAGAAAGGTGTTAACTCTTCTTGAAATGCTTTACAGAGCTCTGATGGAAGCCTGTTGTTCCCACAGGCCTTTCCGGTGGGCATTAAGGCTAGAGCCTGCTGGATTTCTAGTGCTGTAATAACAACCACTAATCTCTTCGCCTGAAAACTTTACAGCTGCGGTAAGTTGCTGTCTTGAAAATACTGGTGTATTGCTTCCTTAAAAGCTGTATAATTAATTGCTTATAACTTGTTATAGTGGTCAAGAAAACTTTAACACCATTTTCTTTTGGGAGATTAAAAACTCCATCCCCGGTTTCAGCAGTTTAGTAATTAATGTGGCTTCCTGCTCCACCTAGGTTGACCAAGCCAAGAATGTACCTACAATCTGGCTTTCTATGTACACCTGTTTTTTTTTCAACGTAGCTTAGAATGGTCAACAGAAAAATACCATACCAAATAGCCAGTATAAAGTGATTCCAATATTACAAATACTTATCTTCTTTTCTTCTAAGAAAAGGTGATATCCAAAAGTTCATCTTACATCCAACAAAATATCAAGCTCTCTTGAAGCAATTAGATAAAAATATGAGGTGCGTAAAGGGATCATAATATATAAGAAAGAAATAAGAAAGCATGTACCATACATGCAGATTTCATTTCTAGTGGTAAAAGGCATAAGATAAGTTTTCCGTTAAGTGTGTACAAGGTTTGAAATACATAGGAGAAAGATAGTAAAACATATAGCATACATGCATAACTCAATTTTGATAATAAGGTGCATAAGATAAATTTGTCGTCTTTTCTTCTGAGAACAAACCTTGCCCAGAATTTGCAAGATTCTTAAATCCCATAGAGAACCCGGTTTTTCATCAAGCATTTGAATAAAATAGGATGTGTAAATAATTCCACATTCATATTGGAGATAGATATTTAAAGATTTAACAGTACAAACATAGTTAATTTCAGGTAGTAAAATGCATGAGTTAATCATAGCTAATTTATACATTATCATTAACCAATTGCTAGAACAGTTCAATTCCAGTTCTGTCATATTCTGTTTAGTATTACTAGAGAAACCACCCTTTTGGCATAGATAGTTTCCCGCTTAAAAACTCTTTGCATTTTAGTCAGCCATTGGGAGATTGTCAGGATCATCTTATATTTCAAATTGGCTAAGTTTAGTGATCTAGCTACTGGGGTTGCAATAAAAATAAATTGGCGTTGGTCAAGGGTTAGCTCCTCGCCTATTTCAGCTCCGCAAAAGAGAGTGGCTAAAGGATTGGGGGAAAAGTTAATTGCCAATTGTTTTCCTATTTCTATAAAGACACTCTGGTAGAAATTCATTAAGTGGCTGCATGTGAACCCCATGTGCAGCCAATCCCCAGCAGCATGTCCATATCTTAAGCATCGAGATTGACAGCGGAAAAGAATATGTGGAGTTTGTCAGGGATATAATAGATCATCCATTTACAAAACCATGCCATCCTCCTTAAATTAGCAGCACTTTCTGCATTGCAGCTCATTTTTTTATAACCCTGCCACTGCTGAATATTAAAGCAGCAGCCTGTGGAAGTACCAACTCTCTCAAGAGGATCTAATATCACCCGCTTGTTCTACACAGATTTAAATAATCTGTATCAATTGCCCAACCCTTTCGTTCTTAATACAAAGTGGACCTTCCCAAGAAATATACCATCGCTGTTTTCTGTTCTGGTTAAACCCGAGTCGGTGCAGAGCTGAAAACCAGCAACCGATTAATATTAATTTTAAGATTTAGGATTTCCTGCCAAGATAAAAAGAGACCATTGAATCCCCAAAGGAATACATTCCTCTACTTTCATTGGGGGATAAATCTAAGGGATGCCAAATACATTGTCCTATTTCTGAATAAATGCAGTTGAAAAAGAATGTGGGGACCTTGATCATTATATTAGAAAATAGGAATAAAAATAATGTAAGAATATTCATCTTAATAAGAGCAACTCAACCCATGATTGTTAGGGGGCGATTCTTCCATTGTTTAAACAAATTGCACATTTTATTAAATGTGGGAATATAATCAAGCCTATATAAATCCTTGAGTTGAGTGGTCTCAAAAATCCCCAGATACCTTATGAAACTAATTGTAAAGTAGAGTACCTGCATTGCAGAAGGCAGTATATCTAAGGAGCAGTTAAAAAGTAGCGCCTCTTATTTAGAATGATTTATTTTGTATTCCCCAATCTCTGCAAAATCTCTTATTTTAGAAATGGCTCTCGCTATGTTATGTTTATCTGCTGCTAGATAAAGAGCTATAACGTCTGCAATTAGCTTGAGTTTGGCAGACCCAGGGACAGAGGAAACAATTTGTGCACCCGTTGGTGAGATATTTACAAACTATTGATTTCCTCTAGTGCAAAGAATTTCCTTAACTCTGACCAGCCGCAGGTCTGCCATAGCTTGGTCCACCGGAGAACTTATCTTCGTCTGCAAGGCAGCATCAACCGCTAGTTGGAGTTTAACTATTCATGCCCCCCAAGTTTTAGATTGTGCAGCCATAAAGACCACCATCTGATCGCACATTCTTGCCTTGAAAGCTCAACAAATGGAAAAAAGTGTTGCGGTGTGGTTATTCACCTGAAATAACTCTTTAATCCATTTTTTCGTATTTGTCAGCCATTCCTGGATAGAGAGGAGACGATCCTTCTGCCACCTTGACCTTCCTCTTCGTCAACCTTCTAATTCTATCTTCACACTAATCACTGAATGGTCCTAAAATAAATGTGCCCATATTTTGGAATCAAGACACTTAATGGAATGAGAGATAAAAAAAATTGTCTATGCAAGAGGCAGACTGGAATTGTCAAGAGTAACAAGTGTATTGTGGCATTTCCCGGTATGCCCTACGCCATGGGTCAATCAATTGATGGTCTTCAGTCATTACATCCAATACCTTTTTGAATTTTATAAATTATTGGAACCGACGCTCCTCTAGCCAGTTCGTTAATCTTAATGACAGAAAATTGAATAAATTGCCATTTATCTTTGCTTTAATCCAAATCCATCTATCATGTGGGTCCCTCTGTACCCTTATGATCTCCCAGTCTATCCCTCCCCCAAAGTAGATTGCCCCTTATAGCCATCACCGCAGAAGCAACAAATTCCTTGAAATAATATTTAGGAATAAAAAGCTTTGGAGTATTTGTCTTTAAATGAGTTCCTTCGAGTAACAGCATTTGAGGTGAAAAAGAGGTTAATCATCTAATTAGGCTGCCATACATTTGCTTATTTGTTACTCCATTAACAATAATCAATGTTATACATATTTCAAGACCAACCCTCCTAAAACTCTGCTTTAAGTCCAAGCCTCATAAACAGAAAAGTTCCCGACATTATATTTCATCTATGGTTCTTCTCTTTTTTAAAAAGCGTGCTCCCACCTACCAAAACCCTCCCTCACCTCCCCTCCCACCCCAGGGAGAAGGGAAATTACCCACAATACCCATCTCGAACCTCTCTTGGTGGGCGCCTGGGTGAACGCCCTTTCTGAGTGTCATGTTGGTACACCCCGAGTGAACTGCTCATCTCCACATCCCCCTAATATTAATAATACTAGATTTCTCTCATCTTTGGTGCCAATCAAGTCCTGGGTCCTTGGAAGTAGGTATAAAGTGCTGTACCTACCAAAATCAATGCATTCCTGTTGTTGCGCTGCTCTGAGCTGGCACATCTCTTTTGAATACGACGCATCCCAATTGCTGCGAGGTTCAAGTACAGGTCGTAGGAGCGGCACATCACCTACAGTTTTGAGTCATGTCCGACTTGCACGGCAAGGATCCGACGCATCGCCAACAAGGGATCCGCAATGATGCATCCTTTCCTCTACTCCACACATCGGATCTTCACCAACAACGCAAACAAGGTACTTTGCGGTGGGAAGAGGTTGGTGCCTGCAAACGATGCTCCATCACAGTTGGCCTAAATGTTTGGATTTGACCTAGTTTAGAGCAACTAGATAGCCCCTTTTGGCGCTTTATGATTTAATCACTACAAAATAGTTAATTATTAGAAAATTCATATCGTCTTTTGGTTTTGTTTTGTTCATGAACACATAAGCTATTTTTCTAACTTGGTGTGGAGTCGTTTTATGGTGTTTTCACTGTGCTACTTTTTGAAGCATTGCACAAAAACTTTACACATTGCCTCCTAAGTTAGGCCTGACTGCTCTGTGTCAAGCTGCCAGATGGTAAGCATAGGGTAATTTAGGGTGTGTTGCTGACTTAGGATTGTGGTTCCTGGGTGCATGTCAGTGCCAACCAGAAACCCAATTTCTGACATTTCATTTTTGAACTGCCAAAATGAACAATTTGCCAGGCCTAAAAGTTCCTTGTTAATACTTATAAATCACCCCTAATTGAGGTACTAATTGCCTCTAGGGCAGGATGCATTTGATTTAAATTGTGAGCTGTGTGTGCTTATGTTTCACATGTCCTCGCAGTGAAAAACTCCTGAGGTTATGTTTCACTGTTCAACCCCTTCGCTGCTAGTCCTTTCCCCCCGTGCTAAGCCTTTGTTTTGGCTATTTGGGGTAGTTCACGCTTAGGCCCCTATAACATTGTAACCATATAAGGTATACATGCCAAATTTGCGTCCTTTTTTTCCAACATCATGGGGATTCTAACGGTACCCAGAGTTTGTGGATTCCCCTGGAGGGGACCCAGAATTTAGCCAAAATACAGCAATTTTTTTTTTGGGTGGGGGAAATGGGAAAAAAGGGCAACAGATGAAAGCGTCTGCTTTTCCCTGCAAATGGTATAAAAAAAGGGGTTGTGGTGCTGAAATCGTTGTCTTCCTAGCTTTCAGGGACAAGCAGACTTTTGTCAGAAAATCAACATTTTTCTCACAGTTTTGGCATTTTTCTGGGATATAGTTTATTTGTGCTTTGTTTTGTGCTTTCAACCTCCTTTCAGTTAATGGTAGAAACGGGTATGAAAGCAATAATGGATCCTGGAAAGCTATACATTTTAGAAAAGTAGACTAAATTCTGAATTTAGCAAGGGGTCATTTTTGTAGATCCTTCAAGGTGTCTTTATAGAAACTAACAGTTAAATATAGGAAAAATTGAAAATTAGATGACAAAAAAAAGCCTTTTGTGTCACTGTTTTCACCTGTAACTTTTTCTAGTTATGACAACTGTTTGAAAGCAATATAACGTTACATCCGCTGGATAATTCTGGTTGTGGGGATATATAGGACTTGTAGGTTCACCGAGAACCCGACGAACCCAGAGCCAATAACTGAGCAGCGACTTGCAATCATTTTTTATTATATACCGGGTATATAGTAATTATTCTGGGAAAATGTATTCATGGAAAAATCGGTATGAAAGACACCTATGTATTTCTGAAATGCGAACAAAATATAGAGTTTAGAAACAGAAGATATTTGCACATTTCCGAAATTGGGAATACCCATACTAGCATGAGAATTATAGGACATTTTTCAAAATGACTTCTTTTCAACACATTGTCTTTCATTTGGAAGGTAGAAATGCATCAAAAGTCAATAGGTAATAACAGTTGCTCTACAATTTTGTGTTCCCCTAAGTCTCCCGATAAAAATGGTATCTCACTTGTGTGGGTAGGCCTAGTGCCCATGACAGGAAACGGCTCAAAACCCAACGTGAACATACCACATTTTCATAATGAAAAATTACCCCTTTTTTGCGAAGTGCCTAGCTGTAGTTTTTTTAACCCTAGCTCTGCCGACACCTAGGGAAACCTAGCAAACCTATACATTTTTGAAAACTAGACACCCAGGGAAACCCAGGATGCGGTGACTTAACTGGCTATTTCCAGGTTCTGTTACCCAGAATCCCTTGCAAAGCTAAAAAATTTACAAAAAAACCAAATTCTCCTCACATTTCTGTGGTGCAAAGTTCTGGAATCTGCGTGGATCCACAAAATTCCACCCACCCCGCATTCCCCTAAGTCTTCCAAGAAAAATGGTACCTCACCTGTGTGGGTAGGCCTAGTGCCCACTACAGGAAACGGCCCAAAACGCAAGGTTGACACACCACATTTTCACAGCGAAATATGACCATTTTTTTGCAAAGTGCCTAGATCTAGTTTTTGGACCCTAGCTCTGCCGGCACCTAGCAAACCTGTAAATTTTTTTAAACTAGACACCCAGGGAAACCAGGATGGGGTGAGTGGACTGGCTCTCACCAGGTTATGTTACCCAGAATCCCTTGCAAACCTAAAAAATTGTCAAAAAGACACATTTTCCTCATATTTCTGTGGTGGAAAGTTCCGGAATCAGCGAGGATCCACAGAATTCAACCCACCTCGCATTCCCCAAAGTCTTCCGAGAAACATGGTACCTCACTTGTGTGGGTAGGCCTAGTTCCCGTGACAGGAAACGGCCCATAACCAAACGTGGACACACCACATTTTCACAGTGAAAAATGACCCTTTTTTTCAAAGTGCTTAGCTGTAGTTTTTTAACCCTAGCTCTGCCGGCACATAGGGAAACCTTGCCAACCTATACATGATCTATCCCTTATACCAGTCAGAATCGATTTTGGTGAAGCACAGAGCATGTGCATTGTATTCAGTGCTCCCTGAGCAAAACGGATCGTTTTTTGTGATTTTTAATTAATTTTAAAACTGTGTGATTTTCATGTTGTAAATGCACTCAGCATACCTCTGATACACTTGCACGCATTTTCGCCCATCTATCACGGCGCTAGCTGCCGTTAGAGCTTCAAACCGGGCTCAGGCTTCTCTGCACTCGGCGGCCATCTTGAGTGGGGGCTAGAGTGGTGGGAGCGCTCTAGTGTACCACATATAAGGAGCCCTGAAGCAGCGCTCGCGAGATCTATCCCTTATACCAGTCAGAATCGATTTTGGTTAAGCACAGAGCATGTGCATTGTATTCAGTGCTCCCTGAGCAAAACGGATCGTTTTTTGTGATTTTTAATTAATTTTAAAACTGTGTGATTTTCATGTTGTAAATGCACTCAGCATACCTCTGATACACTTGCACGCATTTTCGCCCATCTATCACGGCGCTAGCTGCCGTTAGAGCTTCAAACCGGGCTCAGGCTTCTCTGCACTCGGCGGCCATCTTGAGTGGGGGCTAGAGTGGTGGGAGCGCTCTAGTGTACCACATATAAGGAGCCCTGAAGCAGCGCTCGCGAGATCTATCCCTTATACCAGTCAGAATCGATTTTGGTGAAGCACAGAGCATGTGCATTGTATTCAGTGCTCCCTGAGCAAAACGGATCGTTTTTTGTGATTTTTAATTAATTTTAAAACTGTGTGATTTTCATGTTGTAAATGCACTCAGCATACCTCTGATACACTTGCACGCATTTTCGCCCATCTATCACGGCGCTAGCTGCCGTTAGAGCTTCAAACCGGGCTCAGGCTTCTCTGCACTCGGCGGCCATCTTGAGTGGGGGCTAGAGTGGTGGGAGCGCTCTAGTGTACCACATATTAGGAAACAGTGTTCTACCGCGCTAGCGGTCGCGTTTGCGGGGGCGCCGTCGCTGCGCCGGAGTCTCGCCTGAGTCAGCCCGTCAGCGTCCCGGAAGCGCTCGGGAACGTTTTCTGGTGGGTTCCTTTTAGCTCTTGGCTCGATGTACACTAGAGATGATCTTCTGTCTTACAATGTACACACTGCTCCATGTCAGCGAGCTATCCCCTACTCTGCTGGGGATATTACTAAGTGCCCCACGTGTGGGTGGATGCCGGACCCCACAATTCCCTGTCCTGGCAAGCTCCCTCTTTTAGGTACTAACTGCGCCTTGTTAAATACTAGGTCTCTTCCTCAGCACGCTCTCGACATATATAATCTCTTAACACAAGATGACATAGATTGTCTCTTTCTCACAGAAACATGGCTCGGTGAGGGCTCGGAACCTGATCTGGCTATTGCCATCCCTCCCTCATATGCTATTTTCCGTCGAGACAGATGCAAGGGAAGGGGAGGCGGAGTGGCACTTATCATTAAAAGGCACATTCCTTGTACCATCTTGTCGACGGATGATTTACCTGACTGTGAAATCCTTGCCTTCTCCCTGGCCCTATCCCCCCATCAATCCTGCCTGGGGCTTTTGCTTTATAGACCACCTGGCCCTCTTGGCTCCTTTACTGAGGATTTGCTATCGATCATTTCCACACTGAGTCTTAGAACAAAACACTGCCTAATACTCGGGGACTTTAACATCCACATGGATAAGGGCGAGGATCCTGAAGTGCAAAAATTTCTGGATATGACATCGTCGGTGGGACTTCATATGTACCTACAGTCCCCTACACATGAGAAGGGGCATATTTTAGATCAAATTTTTTCGACCGTTCCGGTGGTCCTTTCCTCCCTTGCCCCAGTTCTTTGGTCGGATCATTTCCTAGCGGATTTCACGCTAGTACATCAGCCTGTGGCCGCCCGCATTTCGCAGCGGCTCGCTGCTCGTAGTTCTAGAGCCTTCCACAAAGTCACCCCGGCCATGATCACCCAGGCTTTAGATACCCATCCTTGTGTTCTTACGGGCAGTCTGGAGGATGATGTGGTGTGCTTTCAGAATTGGCTCACTGCACGTTTGGAAGCCTTGGCACCATCTTGCCAGGTTAGATCTGAACTGGCACGAGCATCAGCCCCGTGGTTCTCTGCTGCCTTGGCGGCCAAGAGAAGGCACTGCAAGAGGCTGGAGAGAATTTGGAGGAGGCACTATGATACATCGGCTAAGCAGTCTTACAGAGCAGCAGTGAAAGAATATCACAGGGAGCTCGTTGCAGAGAAAAAATCCTTTTTGGCCAGAAGGATCGAGGAAGCAGATAGCTCCTGCAAAGAGATCTTTAAGATTGTTAAAGAATTCACCTCTCCCTCCTGCTGCACTTCTGCATCTGCTTTCTCGGAACCTTGGATCATGGAGCTTGCAGTATTTTTCACTAATAAAATACGTACTATCCAGTCAGCGTTGCAAGGAACCCAGATCATCTTGAGCACAGGTTCAGAGGTCGATGGCCTTTCCAACCCCTGGTTATGCCCATCAGCTATGCATATGGATTCTGTGGGCCCTACCCTGCACTGTTTTCCCTCTTTAGAGCCTCAGGCCTCGCTTGACCTTTTGTCTAGCCTGAAATCTGGCTCTCCTCTGGACCCTTGTCCCGCCAAGTGTCTTGCGACCCTGGCACCTGCCCTTAATCCGATTATCAACCCTCTCATTAATGCATCTTTGAAGTCGGGCAAAGTCCCCTCATCCTGGAAACAGGCCTTAGTTCTTCCCCTTATTAAAAAACCAAATGCAGATGCTAAACTGCATTCTAATTATAGGCCAATCTCGCTGCTTCCTGCCCTGGCCAAGATCACTGAAAAGTGTGTTCATACCACCCTTACCAACTTTGTAGAAGGCAACTCCCTTTTACATCAGTCACAGTCTGGATTTAGATCTAACCTGAGCACTGAGACCGCTCTTCTTGAGGTTACTGAGATTGTGAAGGAGACCCTCGATAGGGGTGGAAAGGCCCTGCTTATCATGCTTGATTTGTCGGCGGCCTTCGACACCGTCCCCCACGACCTCCTCCTAATTAGACTCTGGGAGATTGGGCTGCGGGGTACGGTGTTCGCATGGTTTCAGTCTTTTTTGGCCGATCGGACACAAACGATCTGGGCTCCCCCTTTCTCCGCCCGGATGCCGCAGCTTGAGGTAGGGGTCCCGCAGGGCTCCATACTGAGTCCTTCCCTCTTTAATATCTTCCTTACACCTCTTGCGGCACGGGTGGAGGAGCTAGGGGCCCAGATCATATCCTATGCGGATGACACACAGCTCCTGTTCACTTGTGACAGGGGCTGTGACTTCGATGGAGCAGCCATTCGGAAGTGTTTGGAGTTTGTGTTTGACTGATTTGGGAAAAATGGCCTCAAATGCAACTCCGACAAATCCGAGATATTGTTCTTTGGCTGTCCTGCAGACCCACGTTGGAAGCTATGGTGGCCTTCGGCCATGTCTCCCCCTGCCAACGATTCGGTCACAGCGAAGAACCTGGGTATGATGGTCGATAACACTCTTTCCTTTAAAACCCAGGTTGCTGGCTTGACTGGGAAGTGCTTTGCCATCTTAAGGATGTTGCGCAAGTTTCTGCCCTATTTTTCTTTGGAGCATAAGAAAATTACGGTGCAAGCATTAATTGGCTCGCGCCTAGACTACGCCAACATCCTTTACTTAGGTCTTCCTGAGTATCTGCTGACTCGTCTGCAGATAGTTCAAAATTCTGCAGCCAGGGCAATCTTCGGTTTAACTAGAAGATCTAGGGCCAGCAATCTCCTTGTCTCTCTGCATTGGTTGCCGATTCGTAAGCGTATCTTCTTCAAGACCCTAACTACAGCTTTTAGGGCGCTTCACAATTTCGGCGCTGAATATCTGCAGAGAAGGGTCAATTTCTATCTTCCATCTAGACCTCTGAGATCTGCTGCCCAGGCCAAGGCTATCGTTCCAACAGTGAAGCGTGCTCGCTGTGGAGGTCGCTCCTTTAGTTACCTTGCACCCCGCCTCTGGAACACATTGCCCTTGACGTTGCGGGTGTGCACCAATCTCTCGGTTTTTAGGAAAGGACTTAAAACCTATCTGTTTGCTCTGTAATGCTGTTATGGTTAATTCTGGTTATGTTTTCTGCTATGGCTGTTTGTTTGCTGCTGGTATTTGGTGTGATGATCTTTAGCGCCGGGACGCTCTTTGGAGCAGCTGAGCGCTCTACAAAACAAACAGTAACATAACATAACATAACATTTTTGAAGACTAGACACCCAGGGAAATCTAGGGTGAGGTGAATTGACTGGCTCTCCCCAGGTTCTGTTACCCAGAATCCCTTGCAAACATAAAAAAGTGTCAAAAAAACATATTTTCCTCATATTTCTGTGGTGCAAAGTTCTGGAATCTGCGTGGATCCACAAAATACCACCTTCTGCACATTCCCCAGTGTCTTCCCAGAAAAATGGTACCTCACTTGTGTGGGTAGGCCTAGTGCCTGCAACAGGAAACGCCCAAAATGCAAGTTTTAACCCTAGCCCCGCCAGCCCCTAGGGCAACCTAGCAAACCTATACATTTTGAAAACTAGAAACCCAGGGGAATCCAGGATGGGGTGAGTTGACTGGCTTTCTCCAGGTTCTGTTACCCTAGAATCCCTTGCAAACCTAAAAAATTGTTAAAAAAAAAACATTCTCCTCACATTTCTGTGGTGCAAAGTTTCTGCATGGATCCACAAAATTCCACACACCTCGTGTTCCCCAAAGTCTTCAGAGAAAAATGGTATCTCACTTTCTGCATGGATCCACAAAATTCCACATACCTCGTGTTCCCCAAAGTCTTCAGAGAAAAATGGTATCTCACTTGTGTGCGTAGGCATAGTGCCCGTGACAGGAAATGACCCAAAACGCAATGTGGACACACCACATTTTCAAAGTGAAAAATTACCCTTTTTTTGCAAAGGTCCTAGCTGTAGTTTATTAACCCTAGCTCCGCCGGCACTTATTGAAACCTAGCAATATACATTTTTAAAAACTAGACACCCAGGGGAATCCAGAATGGGGTGACTTGATTGGCTCTCACCAGGTTCTGTTACCCAGAATCCCTTGCAAACCTAAAACATTGTCAATAAAAACACATTTTCCTCACATTTCTGTGGTGGAAAGTTCTGGAATCTGCGTGGATCCACAAAATTCCACCCACTCTGCGTCCCCCAAAGTCTTCCAAGAAAAATGGCACCTCACTTGTGTGGGTAGGCCTTGTGCCTGCGACAGGAAACGGCCAAAATGCAAGGTGGGCACACCACATTTTCACAGTGAAAAATTACCCTTTTTTTGCAATGTGCCTAGCTGTAGTTTTTTAACCCTAGCTCCGCCGGCACCTAGGGAAACCTAGCAAACCTATACATTTTTTTAAACTTGACGCCCAGGGGAATCCAGGATGGGGTGACTTGACTGGCTCTCACCAGGTTTTGTTACCCAGGATCCCTTGCAAACCAAACAAATTGTTAAAAAAAAAAGAATTCTCACATTTCTGTGGTGGAAAGTTCTGGAATCTGCGTGGATCCACAAAATTCCACACACCCCGCGTTCCCCAAAGTCTTCTTAGAAAAATGGTACATCACTTGTTTGGGTAGGCCTAGTGCCTGCGACACGAAACGGCCCAAAACGCAAGGTGGACACACCACATTTTCACAGTTGAAAAATGACCCTTTTTTTGCAAAGTGCCTAGCTGTAGTTTGTGAACACTAGCTCTGCCGGCACCTACGGCAACCTACCAAACCGACACATTTCTGAACACTAGGCACCGGGGGTATTCCGGGGAGGTATGGCTTGTGTGGATCCCCGAACGTTTTCTTACCCAAAATCTCCTGCAAACCTCAAATTTAGCTGAAAAAATCACTTTTTCCACACATTGTTGTGTGGGAAAGTTGTGGCATCACCGGGCTGACACAAATTTCCTACCACCCAGTGTTCCACCAGGTCTCCCGATAAAAATGGTCCTCACTCGTGTGGGAGGCCCAAGCACCCGTGACAGGCAAGGGCCCAAAACATATGGAGGCGACATCAAAATTGCCTATGACAAAACAACCTGGTTTTGCAAGGGGCGTCACCTGGGTTTTTGGCCCCGTGCTCGGCAGCCAGCTGGGGAAACCTACTAAACCCACACATTTCTAAAAACTAGACACCTGGGGGATTTCAGGAAGGTATGGCTTGCGTGGATCCCCCAACGTTGTTTTACCCAGAATCCCCTGCAAACCTCAAATTTAGTTGAAAAAATAACTTTTTCCACACATTTTTGTGTGGGAAAGTTACGGCATCACCGAGCTGACACAAATTAACTACCACCCAGAGTTCCCCCAGGTCTCCCGATAAAAATGGCGCCTCCCTCGTGTGCAAGGCCCAAGTACCCAGGACAGGCAAGGGCCCAAAACCTACTGAGGCAACATCAAAATTGCCTATCACAAATCAACCTGGTTTTGCAAGGGGGGGTCACCTGGGATTTTGGCCCCGTACTCGCGGCCAGCTCGGGAAACCTACCAAACCCACATATTTCTGTAAACTAGACACCTGGGGGATTCCAGGGAGGTATGGCTTGCGTGGATCCCCCAACGTTGTCTTACCCAGAATCCCCTACAAACCTCAAATATTTCTCAAACAAATCACTTTTTCCACACATTTTTGTTTTGGAAAGTTGTGGCATCAACCGGCTGACAAAAATTTCCTACCACCCAGTGTTCCCCCAGGTCTCCCGATAAAAATGGTGCCTCATTCTTGTGGGAGGCCCAAGTACCCGCGACAGACAAGGGCCCAAAACGTATTGAGGAAACATCAAAATTGCCCATCACACAAAACAACCTGGTTTTGCAAGGGGGACCAGCGGGGTTTTTGGCCCTCTGCTCGGCGGCCAGCTAGGGAAACCTACCAAACCCACACATTTTTGAAAACTAGGCACCTGGGGAATTCCAGGGAGGTATAGCTTGCATGGATCCCCCAATATTTTCTTATCCAGAATACCCTGTAAATCTCAAATTTAGCTGAAAAAATCACTTTTTCCACACATCTTTGTGTGGGAAAGTTGTGGCATCACCGGGCTGACACAAATTTCCTACTACCCAGCATTTCCCCGGGTCTCCCTATAAAAATGGTGCCCCATTCGTGTTGGAGGACCAAGTACCCAGGACAGGCAAGGGTCCAAAATCTACTGAGGCGACATCAAAATTGCCTATCAGAAAACAACCTGGTTTTGGAAGGGGGGGTCACCTGGATTTTTGGCCCCGTGTTCACAGCCAGCTGGGGAAACCTACGAAACCCACACATTTCTAAAAACTAGTCACCCGGGGGGTTCCAGTGAGGTATGACTTGCGTGGATCCCCCAATGTTTTCTTACCCAGAATCCCCTGCAAACCTCAAATTTAGCTGAAAAAATCCCCTTTTCCACACATTTTTGTGTGGGAAAGTTGTGGCATCACAGGGCTGAAACAAATTTCCTACCACCCAGTATTCCCCCGAGTCTCCCAATAAAAATGGTGCCTCACTCGTGTGGGAGGCCCAAGTACCCGTGACAAGCAAGGGCCAGAAACATTTTGTGATAGGCAGTTTTGATGTCGCCTCAAAACAACCTGGTTTTGCAAGTGAGGTCACCTGGGATTTTCAGCTAAATTTGAGGTTTGCAGGGGATTCTTGTATCTTTACAAGTGCTCACACATATAAAGAGAGAAGAGTCTTTTTTTTATGTTCGGAGACTCTCCATTCATGATGATCCCTTTGTGAATGCCAAACAATCATAAACTTACACAAACGTGTCCGTTTACTTTAGTGCATCAGGCCCATGGTGTTTATATTCAATTGAATTGTATTTAACAATAACCTTTAATGGTAAAATCAGATTGTAGATTACAATTTTGAAAATGCCACTTTTAGAACCTCTGCATTTTCCTGCCCATGTGATTCTAAGGGCAACTATGTGTTTCCAGCTGTTTGGAATGGTTAATGGCTTTTCTATTAAGAATGTGTATTAAGCCCAGACAGTGAACAATAGGTCCTATGTTAAACATCAATATTTCTGTTTTGTTGTGATCAATTTTATACCCTTCAATTGATTGAAACTGCACAAACTCTGCCAACATTGTTCTTATATTCTGTCCTGCCAGCCTAATATACAATTGTATAGTCCACAAACAGTTTTACTTCTATTGGTGCTTCTATACCCATATTTGCCCTGATCCTGACTGCCAATGTTTCAATAAAAAAAGAAAATAGTATGGGCGACAAGGGACAACCCTGCCAAGTTCCCCGATTTATATCTACAATCCATTCAAGTTAGAGGTTACAAAAACCTTGGCCTGTGCTCCTTGATATACATTGTGTAGCATATCAGTAATTAGACTTGAAAACCTCAGCCTCTTATGACCATAGAAAGGGGCGTCCCATTTCACGAGGTCCAATTCTTTTTCAGCATCTCGGGTATCTGATTGGTGTTAAAAAAACATCTAATGCATGAAAAATCCTGTATTTGATGAAATTTGCCATCCTGCCACAAAACCTATCTGATCTTTATGAATAACTTTCCGGGTAGCTGGAGTGATTAGATTTGCCCAGATTTTCATTAAGACTTTATAATCAGTCTTTATCATGCTGATAGGTCTATATTAGTTTATGTCATTGGGATTCTTTCCCTTTTTAACAAAGCTGACAACGTTGGATTCTTTAAAAATTGATGATACCTCTCATCCTGTTTTCACAAAATTAGAAATCTCTCCTAAGAAAGGTATTACCTCTCCTTGAAATGCTTTATAGAGCCCTGATGGAAGCCTGTTGTTCCCACACGCCTTTCCAGTGGGCATTGAGGCTAGAGCCTGCTGGATTTCTAGTGCTGTAATATCAACCACTAAACCCTTCGTCTGAAAACTTGACAGCTGCGGGAAATTGCTGTCTTGAAAATACTGATGTATTGCTTCCTTCAAAGATGTATATTTAGTTGTGTTTAACTTGTTATAGTGGTCAAGAAAACTTTAACACCATTTCCTTTTGGGAGATCAAAATCCTCATCCCCCGTTTCTGCAGTTCAGTAATTAATGTGGTTTCCTGCTTCACCTAGGTTGGCCAAGCCAAGAATGTACCTACAATCTGGCTTTCTATGTAAACCTGTTTTTTTTTCAATGTAGCTTAGAATAGTCAACAGGAAAATATAATAGCCAGTATAAAGTGATTCCAATATTACAAATACTTGTTTCTGCTAAGAAAAGGGGATATCCAAAAGTTCCTCTTACAACCAATCAAAAATCAAGTTTTCTTGAAGCAATTAGATAAAAATATGAAGTGCGTATAGGATTCATAATACATAGGAAAGAAATAATAAAGCATGTACGATACAGTCATATCTCATTTCTAGTGATAAAAGGCATAAGATAAGTTAAGTGTGTAGAAGGTTCGATATACTTAAGAGAAAGATAGTAAAACATATAACATGCATGCATAACTCAATTTCAAAATAATGAAGTTCATAAGATATATTTTTTGTCTTTTCTTTAGAGAACAAATCTTGCCCGGAATTTGTTAGATTCTTAAATCCCATAGAGAACCCTGTTTTTCATCAAGCATTGAATAAAATAGGATGTGTAAATAATTCCATGTTCATATTAGAGATGGCTATTTAAAGATTTAACAGTACAAACACAGTTAATGTCAGGTAGTAAAATGCATGAGTTATTCATGGCTTAATCATACATTATCAATAACCAATTGCTATAACAGTTTAATTCCAGTTCTGCCATATTCTGTTTAGTTTAACTAGAGAACTCACCCTTTTTGGCATAGATAGTTTCCCGCTTAAAAACTCTTTGAATTTTAGTCAGCCATTGGGAGATTATCGGGATCGTCTTATATTTCCAATTGGCTAAGTTTAGTGATCTTGCTACTGGGGTTGCAATAAAAATAAATTGGTGTTGGCCGAGGGTTAGCTCTTCGCCTATATCAGCTCTGCAAAACAGAGCCCCTAAAGTATTGGGGGAAAGGTTAATTGCCATTTTTTTCTTATTTATATAAAGACACTCTGTCAGAAATGCATTCATTGGGGCTGCAAGTGAACCCCACTTGCAGCCAATCCCCAGTAGCATGTCTATATCTAAAGCATCTAGGATTGACGGTGGGAAAGAATATGTGGCGTTTGTCATGGATATAATAGATCGTCCATTCACAAACCCATGTCTTCCTCCTTAAATTAGCAGCACTTACTGCATTGCAGCTCATTTTATTATGACCCTGCCACTGCTGAAGATTAAAGCAGCAGCCCATGGAAGTACCAACTCTTTTAAGATGATCTAAAATCATTTGCTTGTTTTCCAAACATTTAAACAATCTATACCAATTGCCCACCTCTTTTAAATCTTAATACAAAGTGGGCCCTCCCAAGAAATATACCATCGCTGTTTTCTATTCTGGTTAAACTCGAACAAAACTGCTTAATCCGTGCATAGCTGAAAACCAGGAACCAATTAATATTAATTTTAAGATTTAGGATTCCCTGCCAAGATAGAAAGGGACCACTGAAGCCCCAAAGGTATGAATTCCTCTGATTTCATCAGGGGACAAAGCTAAAGGATTCCATGTGCTTCAGAAATTCTTTAAAAATGAGATATAATAACTCAAGGAATCTTATAGCGTGACTTTTTTGGCAATTTAGGAATACGTAGAAAAGGGGCAACACCAATCGCAGATTCCTTAATCATTAAGGTAAGAAAAAAATTGACTTCAGACATATCCCTGAATAATTATAGTTCAGCCTATTAATAAGCGAGGCTTGATGGTATAACCATTAGTCTGTTAGGGCAACAACTCCATCTTCCACTTCGAATTGCAGCACTTGTATTTTTAATCTTGTTTTTTTAACTTGCCAAATACATTGTCCTATTTCTGAATGAATGCAGTTGAAAAAGAATTTGAGAACCTTGATCATTATATTAGAAAATAAGAATAAAAATAATGACTCATTCCATGATTGTTAAGGTGAGAGTCTTCCATTGTTTAAACAAATTGCGCATTTTATTTAATGTGGGAATAAAATTAAGCCAATATAAATCCTTGAGTCGAGTGGTCACAAAAATACCTGCATTGCAGAAGGCAGTATATCAAAGAAGCAGTTAAAAAGTAGCGCCTCTTATTTAGAATGATTTATTTTGTATTCCCCGATCTATGTAAAATCTCTTATGTCAGAAAAGGCTCTCACTATGTCATGTTTATCTGCTTCTAGATGAAGAGCCATATTGTCTGCAAATATCTTGAGTCTGGCAGACCCAGGGACAGAGGAAACAATGTGTGCACCCGTTGGTGAAATATCTACAAACTATTGATCTCCTCTATTGGAAAGAATTTCCTTAATTCTTGTTTAGCACTGGCCAGTTGCAGGCCTGCCACAGCACGGTCCCCCGGAGAACTTATCGTCGTCTGCAAGGCAGTATCAACCGCTAGTTGAAGTTCAACTGTTCATGCCCCCAAGTTCTAGATTGTACAGCCATAAAGCCTTGAAAGCTCAACAAATGGAATAAAGTGATGTGGTGCCCTTATACACATGAAAAAACTGTTTAATGCATTGTTTTGTATTTGTCAACCATTCCTGGATAGAGAGGAGACTATCCTTCGTCCACATGGACCTTTCTCTTCGTCTAGCTTCTATTACTATCTTCACACTAATCACTGAATGATCCTAAAATAAATTTGCACATATTTGGGAATCAAGACAAAAAATAGTCTATGCAAGAGGCAGACTGGAATTGTCAGGAGTAACAAGTGTATTGTGGCATTTCCGGGTAGGCCCTACGGCATGGGTCAATCAATTGATGGTCTTGTGTCATTACATCCAATACTTTTTGAATTTTATAAATTATAGGACCCACCTCTCCATTAGCCAGTTTGTGAATCCTATTAATAGATTTAGGATCACCTGGAATTAGAGTATAGTAATTCACAAAATTTAATAAATTGCCATTTATCCTTGCTTTAATAAAAAATCCATCTATCATGTGTGTCCCTCTGGACCCGTATGGTCTCCCAGTCTATTCCTCGCCCAAAGTAGATTGTCCCTTATAGCCATCACTGCAGAAGCAACAGATTCCTTGAAATAATATTTAGGAATAAAAAGCTTTGGAGTATTTGTCTTTAAATGAGTTTCTTTGAGAAACAAAATTTGTGTGAAAAAGAGGTTATTCATCTAATAAGGCTGCCATACGTTTGCTTATTAGATTCTCATTTAACATTAACCAATATTATACATATTTCAAGACCAATCCCCCCCAAAACTTTGCCTTAAGTTGAAGCATCATAAACAGAAAAGTTCCCGACATTACATTTCACCTATGGTTCTGCTCTTTTTTAATAGCCATGCTCCCAACCACCAACACCCTCCCTCAACTCCCCGTCCACCCCAAACAAATCACCCAAATACCCATCTCCAACCTCTCTTGGTGGTCACCTGGGGAATGCCCTCTCTGGGAGCCATGTTGGTGCACCCCCAGTAAACTGCTCATCTCCACATCCCCCTGATATTAATAATACTAGATTTCTCTCATCTTTTCCCTCTCTATGTAGAAATTATTTGCAACAGTTCTTGAGCTTCCTCCAAATTTCTGAACATGTGAAATTTCCCTTTTACTAAAACCCTGAATTTAGACTGTTGTCCGATTGCTGTGTGTGCACCCTGGACCTTGAATAAGTATAAGAGCTTCACAAATACCCTTTTGTGGCATGCTGATGTTGTGGACATATCAGAGAAGGTTCAACAACAAGCTCCTTCATCAGTAGAAAATAGTTTTCTCTGGATGGCTCTACAAAGAATCTGCTCTTTGATACGATATTCTGCAAAGTTCACCAAAATTGACAAGGAACATTTTGAATTTGGATATGGGTGAGCTGGTCCTCCACCTTCTTTTCCTCCCAATAAGTCCTCAAAGGTGATAAATATTCCGCGGCACAACAGACCAGAAGAGAAGACCCCCATCTCCCAGGCTTACACCAGAGTCCTCCCGGGGGTTTACCTAAGGTAGCCTGAACAAAAGAATGGCAAGTTTCAAATGGGCCGCGGTCGCCATCAATAACTTTTTCCAATGTTAAATGATGGTGTGCCAGTGCCTTCCATCGTGCCCCCGCTGCACCGTGTCTCATTATTCCTGGTGGCTCAAGCAGCAGCATCGCCAGATTCCGTGTGCCCGGAAATGGAAATCATGCCACAGTGAGTTGTTGGACGGAGGGGTGGGCAACTCACTTAGCAGCAGTGCATGTAGAATTGCTTGCACTACTTGAACCTGGAGATTATTGTTCATTTACCCTTTCACTAACCGAAATGTGATGGAAATTTGTAATGCTCTGATCTCCAAAAGTTATCAATTGTGCGCTACATATGTTTAGAAGTAAAACTGCCTGTCAGGTGCATATGTAGTAATGATTGCAAGAGACTATTTGAATGGAAAATGTGCTCCCAGTAAATGGCAATGTGATACCACAGCCTGCTATAGTTCTAGAATGAGAACCGGCCACTCCAAAGTGCACCACTGGGCACATACCCTCACCTTCTACTTCCCCGCTACATGGGTCTGGCTCATTTGCTACACTTGTTCTGTGGAACGCTTGAATTTTTCACTACTCTTGAGATGTTGGTGATGCAACATTGATGACAGCACCCCTAGAGTAAAAATTATTCCAGGACCATTGCAAAAACTCAATCTGTTGGAATCAACACACAGCAGATACACTGCAATTTCATACCAATGCAAACGTAGGCAAGAGACATTGAACAGTTTTGTAGTAACAACAGAAGTAGAGGGTAGGCTATCCTTTTCAGAGAAAACTACAGGCAATTTATCCATGTCTATGGACTAAGGAATGTGTTGACAAAGTCTGCGCTATTCAAATACCACATGCATACATACAGACTTAAGGATTTAGGCTATATACATACTTTTAAAATTGCAGAACTCTCTCGCTTTGTTTAAAAAAATATTTACAAATCATTTAAACAGCTATTAAATAAGTTTACTGTGACTGCTGCTTCTATTTGATGTTTTAAATATATGTTTCAAAAGCGGGATATATTCTATATATTTTTTTACCAATCTTGATATACAAGCCTTGATTGTAGAATCGTTGCCAGGTGACAACCCAAGGCATCAGACCCAATTCCAGGAGTGCATGTAATACAACAGCAACGCTGAGTGGTGTTTGGCTTGCAATAAAAGTATTTAAGTTGGTTTTGTGCTGGTGTTCTTTTCTCTATGTACAACATCTCAATGCTGCAGCTATATCTGCTTCCTCAGACTACTTCCTATCCCCAGGACATTGCAGCCCACTGCTTAATTTGAGCCGGTGGTTTCCAGTGCTCTCCACCAGCACACAATGGTCAACACCAGCACTATGGCGTTGATTAGGATGATTAGGAAAACCATTCCAACCGCCGTGGTAGCATAAATTAACCATCCTCTGGTACCGCAGCAAAACCGGTGGTCAGATTAGGATCAACCGCCAGAAAAATCCAACCGCTGCGGACCGATGCCACGAATGACCGCTGGTAGCGTGCAGAGTAGGTGAATATCCGTCCCCAGTGGTTGGATTTTCTGCGGAAAGACCCAAAACCGTTGCACGGCCAGCGGATTGACCGCAAGTCAAATTAGTATACGATTGCGGTGACAGCAGAACGATCCACTCTTTCCGACCACTCCGATCGCAGTGTTGAATGGGAGAGCCGGCAGAAGGGCTGTTGTATTCCCACCGTTTCGGTCACTCCAGGACAGTAATGGCGGCCGACAAAAAACACACCACAAGGCCACCAAGTGTGGGCATGAACCTGGCTATGCCTCAAAAAACACCTAACACAGCCCAATTACACATCCCCATGGCAACTAAAAAAACAAATCCCAGGCCAACCCACACAACACTCCTGACAGGAAGACTCCCATTTTGACCCACCCAAATAGCCAAGTATAAAACTAGCCCCTTCCCTGACCAGAATCCTTTGCAATACTCCACTACTGGAGGGCCCAACCCCACAGCACAAAGGAGAGGCAAATCACCACACATCTCACCAGAACAACAACACACACACACACACCACACACATCACCACCTTCACAACTGCACTTTCCACGCATCTGCACACCATGTCACAGACGAAAATGCCCAAATTCACTAACAATGAGTTGTTAGTGATGGTAGATGAGGTAATCAGAGTAGAACCACATGTGTTTGGAAGCCTGGTCAAACAGACACCACAAGCCAGAAAAAATCAAACATGGGAAAGAATTTGTCAACAAAGTCAATGCAGTAGGGACCGTCCCCCACTCCAAGAAGGAGATCAGGAAGTAGTGGAATGACCTCAGAGCGAGGTGAAAGAGAGGAACAACAAGAAGATTAAGCTGGCTCAGATGACTGGCGGTGGCCCTCCCATTCCACCACAAACATTCACCGAATGGGAGGAGAAAGTGCTTGCCACACTGCATTCAGAGAGTCTCACAGGAATACCCGAGGGAGTGGAGGCTGGTAAGTACCAACAAATGCCTACCATTACACTGCTATGTACTGTTTTGCACAACTACAAAGCGACACCTCCTAGACCCAAATGCACTCATGCACCACACTCTCCCCAACACATGTCTCGCAGATCCAACATTTACTCCATAAGATTCACCCCAAAGGTAGCTAGCAATATTTCCATGGGGGCATGTGTACAGGTAGCGAGCACTACAACTCCCACCAGACACCCTAGTCCCAAAGCTGAGCAGGATGTAACACTCCACCCCACACCCACAACCATGTGTCAGCCATTGCATTGCCCGATCTAACTAACAGGTAGGTAGCCATCTTAACAGAGAGGGGGGTTTGCTCACATCAAACCAACAAGTAGGTAGCCATCTCAGCAGGGAGGGGGGTTTGCTCACAACAAACTTACAGGTAGGTAGCCATCTTAACATGGAGGGGGGTTCGCTCACATCAAATTGACAGGTAGTTAGCCATCTTAACATGGAGGGGTGTTTGTGGGTTGGAAGACTGCACTACAACTCCCACCAGGCCCCCTTGTCCCACAGCTCAGCAGGATGGAGTACTCCACCCCACACCCACAACCATATGGCAGCCCTTGCATTGCCCTCATCAAACTAGCATGCAGGTATCCATCTTAACAGGGAGGGGTGTTTGTGGGTGGGAAGCCTGCACTACAACTCCCACCAGGCCCCCTGTCCCAAAGCTTAGCTGGATGGAGAAACAAACATGTGTCAGCCATTGCATTGCCCTCATCAAACTAACAGGTAGGTAGCCATCTTAACAGGGATGCGGGTTTGTGGGTGAGAAGCCTGCAAAACAACTTTCAACAGGCCCACTTGTCCCAAAGCTCAGCAGGATGGAGCACTCCTCCCCAGCCAGAAGCATGTGTCAGCCATTGCATTGCTCACCTTCACCTAACAGGTAGGTAGCCATCTTATGCTCTCTTGTCCCACTCCTGAGCAGGATGGAACATTTCCCCATCCAAGAGCCATGTGAAGCCTATTCCCTTCCTCTGCTCCACTTCACAGGGAGGCAGCCATCTTATCAGGGAGAGTGTTTGTGGATGGGAAGCCTGCACTACTACTCCCACCAGGCCCCTGTCCCAAAGCCCAGCAGGATGGAACACTCCCCACACCCACAACCATGTGGCACACATTGCATTGCTCACCTCCACCTAACATGTATGTAGCCATCTAATGCTCTCTTGTCCCACCCCTGAGCAGGATCGAACACTCCCCCATCCAAGAGCCTATTTCCTTTCTCTGTTCCACTTCAGTCAGAGGGAGGCAGCCATCTTAACAGGGATGGGTGTTTGTGAGTGGGAAGCCTGCACTGCAACTCCCACCAGGACCCTTTCCCAAAGCCCAGCAGGATGGAACACTCCCCACACCCACAACTATGTGGTAGCCATTGCATTGCTCGCCTCTACCTAACAGGTATGTAGCCATCTTTTGGTCTCTTGTCCCACCCCTGAGCATGACGGAACACTCCACCATCCAAGAACCTATTCTCTTCCTCTACTCCACTTCACAGGGAAGCAGTCATCTTAACAGGGAGGTTTGTTTGTGGGCGGGAAGCCTGCACTATAACCCCCACCAGGCCCCCTGTCCCAAAACTCAGCAGGATGGAGCACTCTCCACACTCACAACCATGTGGCAGCAATTCACCACAACTGTGTCCCCAAACAGGTAGGCAGACAGTGTATTCACCCTGCCATTCCTCTAAAAATGCATGGATCCATATGACCCCACCAGCCCTCACACGTCATCCAACTTGGCATAGATCCAATAGCCACTTCCAGTGTGCAGACAGCTAAGCGTATGTAACTATCACAGAAATTAAAGTTTGAACCACAAAGTCACATGCTGAAGAAATTCAGGGCACAATACTGCACAGTATTGAATGCCATGTGTAAGTGCCATGGGGGCAGAACATCAAGGCCCATAAGAACACAAAACATGCATGGTCAGTAGGTAAAAGAAAATAAAGTACATGATATGACAGGTATGCATAAGATTACAAAAGCAAGTTCTTGATCAGGTGTAATGTCTTCCATGCAGAGTAAACAAAAAAGACGCCTCACAACAAAGTTATCTTGCTGCTAGTCCTAAGTTGTCGACATGTCCTTGTAATCACACAATCTGTAGGTGGCGCATGGTATCTATTGACATGTCACACCAGGGACAAGTAATGTATGTACCTCCACATAATGTCATGATGCTCAGCACCGTGCAGCCAAACTAAGTGACATCAATGTAAACTGTGTGGTGTATCACATGTAACATCCAAACATCTAACACCAAGCCTGTGGGGTGCACTTCAATGACCATTTCACCTCTGTCCAACAGCAGATCAACAATTTACTGCAGAAGAAGAGCACACGGACCTGCAGAGCCAGTCTCCCCCCAGGAACATGGACCCCCGGATGCAGACACCTTCAGTTTCTCGGATGCGGAGAACAAACCTGGCCTATCCGGACTGCCAGGGCTCACCACGTCCCATTCCCCTACTATGCTCACCACCACCACCTCAGCAACAACAACCGCACTGGCCCCTGCTGCAACGACCAGTGTGGCCTCAACAACCACCACCACCACCAGTGCTGCCTGTAACACTCTCCCTGCCTCTGAGGATACCAACACCACCCAACAATCGGAGGAGTGCAGGGAGAGTCTGCGCATGCGTCGAGTGGCAACGACACAGGTCCGGGACAGCAGGGCAGGTGGGAGGGCAACTGGGGGACAATATTGACAGGACAATGGTGCCGAAGCCCTGGCCAACATCGCCCGATTCCTTGGGGCGTATGAACAAACCCAGGGACATGTGAGCCAGGTTCTGGAAGGAGTGTGTGAGCTCTGCCTACTGCTAAGGTCCATGGACAAGCATATGGACCTCATGGGCCAGCGTGTTGGTGTTCTGAGGGACAGTCATGTCAGCCCAAAGGACAGCTCAACCTCCTTCCTGTGCCACGCAGGACGTTACTCCTACCACCTCAGCTGCGGCCACAGAGAGGGGTGAGCTGGAACAGGATGACTCCTCAGACACCGCTGAGCCCACAGCAGAGGCCCCCCGGAATACACAAAAGGGGCCGTCCGAGAAACCCTACAGGAGGATCACGTGGCAAAGCACCAGCCACACGCAAGTCAAAGAGCAAGCCATGATGGCACCTCTCTTCACCTTGACATTGACTTTTTTTACTATCCTTACCCACACTGCCATGTTGATGGCAGGTGTCTTTTGGACTGTGTCACCACATCAATGTGGTGACTACTTTGTTGTCTTGTCTACCATCACTGACAACTCATTGATTCCCTTTGCACCATTGTCTTAAACCCACTTGTCTGTCACAAGTATTCGTTGTAAATAAATACTCTTTACGCACCTCTGCCTTTGTGTCAGATCCGTGTTTATCACAGGATGAACAATGTTGACTCTGATTCCAATGTATCTGAAGCTCGGATTGTGACGAGGCATTGAGACGCTGAAGGGACCTAGATAGACACGAGAGAACAGCATTTACTTATCAGGCGAGGGCATCACAGACAGTACACAACACTAGCCATCAAGGCACACAAACTAGCACACATTACAATGAGAAACAATATCAACAACATATACATCATGTGGCTGGTCATGACTACACTGTGCCACAAACATCAACCATCAGCACAGAGACAACAACTGGCAGCAGTTAGTAAGCTCCCCTAGGCCTTTGCACAACCATCAAAGATAGCAGACAATGTAACTGTTGGACAATGTTACTTACACTCAAGGGAAGTAGCGGTTGATGAGCTGTTGAAGCAGGTCGACACCTTCCACCTCTCCACTATCCTCGTCACTGGACATGTGTGGGTTTGCAGGCGGGGGCATCTGCTGCTCATCATAATCCAGGAGCAGGGGGATCTTTTTGCGCAAGGCCAGGTTGTGGAGCATGCAGCATGCAACTACGATCTGACACACCTTCTGCGGAGAGTAGAGTAGTGCACCTCCGCTCTTGTCCAGACACCAGAATCTAGACTTCAGAAGACCAAAGGTATGCTCCACCATACAATGTGTCCTCCCATGGGCCTCATTGCAGCGGACTTCACCCAGGGTCCTGGGATACCTCAGTGGGCTCAGCAACCAAGGCCGGTTGGGATATGCAGAGTCACCTAGGTGTGAGATGCACAGACCAATTTTGTAATATAACTGTGGCAAAGGACAGCATGTCACACATACAGCACGCTACTTGACTCTGCGTACTCACCCACAATACACTCTCGCTCCAGATGCATATTTGCCATCAGCTGTGACATTATGCTGTTACGCAGTATGTAGGAGTCACGTGTGGATCCTGGAAATTTGGCACAGACCTGGGAGATTATCATATCCGCTTGGCATACCACTTGCACATTGATGGCATGGAAATGCTTCCTGTAGATGTGCTCATGTGCCTGTGGTGTAACCAGGCCAACATGTGTGCAGTCAATGGCACCAACAACATTGGGGATGTGAGCAAGAACATAAAATTCACCCTTCACAGCTGCCAATTCATGTCTCCTGGGAAAATGGATGTAGCTGTCCTTGTAGGTCATCATAGCAGACAGGACATCACGTAGCACCATGCTGAACATTAGTTGAGACATCCCACCTGCGTTGGACATCATGTACTGGAACGAACCAGTTGTAAAGAAATGCAGGGCTGTCATCACCTTACACGTTGGTGTCAAAGCAGTTGGATATTAATCAATCAATCAATCAATCCATCCATTTGTAGAGCGTGCTACTCACCCGTGAGGGTCTCAAGGCACTAGAGAGGGTGGGGGACGAGCAGCTACTGATCGGACAGCCAGGTCTTGAGGAGTCTCCTGAAGGTCAGTAGGTCCTGGGTCTGCCACAGGTGGATGGGGAGGGTGTTCCATGTCTTGGCGGCGAAGTGGGAGAAAAATCTGCCTCCGGTGGTCGTTCGGCGGATGCGTGGGACGGTGGCAAGGGTGAGGTCAGTGAAGCGAAGCTGGCGGTTCAGGGTGTAGAAGGTGAGTCGTTCATTGAGGTATGCTGGTCCGGCGTTGTGGAGTGCTTTGTGAGTGTGGGTGAGGAGCTTGAAGGTGATCTTCTTGTTGACCGGAAACCAGTGCAGGTCTCTTAGGTGGGTGGTGATGTGGCTGTGGCAAGGGATTCTGAGGATGAAGCGTGCAGAGGCGATTTGTATGAGTTGAAGTCTTTTCTGGAGTTTGGTCGTGGTTCCCGCCTACAGGGCGTTGCCGTAGTCAAGCCTGCTGCTGAAGAGGGCTTGAGTGACCGTCCTTCTGGTTTCCGTGGGGATCCATCTGTAGATCTTGTGGAGCATGCGGAAGGTGTTGAAGCAGGAGAGGAGACAGCGTTGACTTGCTGGGTCATAGAGAGCATTAAGTCTAGGATGAACCCCAGGTTGCATGCGTGGTTGGTTGGTTTCGGGGCAGCTCCCAGCATGGCTGCCCACCAGGAGTCGTCCCATGCGGAGGGGGAGGAGCAGAGGATGAGGACCTCTGTCTTGTCAGAGTTCAGTTTCAGACAGCTGGTCTTCATCCACTCTGCGGCGGCCTTCATTCCCTCGTGGAGGTTGGATTTGATGGTGGTAGGGTCCTTGGTGAGGGAGAAGATCAGCTTGGTGTCTTTGGCGCACGAGATGATGTTGAGGTGGTGCGATCGGTCGATGTTGGCGAGTGGTGCCATGTAGATGTTGAAAAGGGGCGAGTTGAGGGATGATCCTTAGGGTACGCCACAGGTGATCTTGGTGGCTTCGGATCCGTAAGGGGGGAGGTAGAGTCTCTGGGTTCTTCCGGTGAGGAAGGAGGTGATCCAGTTCAGGGTTTTGTCGCAGATCCCTGCGTCATGGAGGTGTGTGCGCAGGGTGTGGTAGCAGATGGTGTCGAAGGTGGCCGAGAGGTCCAGGAGGATGAGGGCCGTGGTTTCGCTGTTGTCTAGCAGGGTCCTTATATCGTCGGTGGCGGCGATGAGGGCGGTTTCGGTGCTGTGATTGCTGCGGAAACAGGATTGGAAGGAGTCCAGGATGTTGTTCTCTTCGAGGAAGTGGGTCAGTTGTCTGTTGGCGGTTTTCTCAATGACTTTCACTGGGAACGGGAGCAGGGAGATCGGTCAAAAGTTCTTGAGGTCCTTTGGGTCCGCCTTGGGTTTCTTGAGTAGGGCGTTGATTTCGGCGTGTTTCCAGGTCTCCGGGAAGGTAGCGGTCTCAAAGGAACTGTTGAGGATCTTCTGGAGTTGGGGTGCAATGATGGGGCTTGATTTGTTGAGAATGTGGTGGGGGCAGGGGTCGGAGGGTGAGCCGGAGCGGATGGTGTTCATGATTTCGATGGTGTCTTCGTCGTTGACGTTGTTCGAGGAGAGCAGGAGGTTGGTGTGTTTGTTGTGCGTTGGGTCGGGGGTGTTGGCATCTGTCATCGGTGTCTGGGTGTCAAAGCTGTCGTGGTTGTCTGCGATCTTGCGGTGGAAGAAGGTGGCCAGGGAGTCGCATAGTTCTTGCGACGGCGGGATGTCATTGGAGCTGGAGCTGGGGGTGGCGAGTTCTTTCACGATGTTGAAGAGCTCTTTGCTGTTGTGTGCATTGTTGTCGATGCCTTCCTTGAAGGAGGTCCTTTTGGCAGATCGAATGAGTTGGTGGGGCTTGCGTCTGGCATTCTTGAGGGCTGCGTGGTTGTCTGGTGTCTGGTCATGGCGCCCCTGCTCCTCGAGTCTTCGGCAGTTTTGCTTGGAAGTTTGGAGCTCGGCGTTGAACCAGATGGCTCTCTTGTCGGTGTGCCTGTTACAGTGTTCCCTGATCGGGGCGAGGGTGTTGGCGCAGTCGTTGATCCATTAGTCTGAAGTAGTGGGCCGCTGCGTTGGTGTCTTGGACGAGGGTGGTGATAAGCTGGTCTTTGGTGACTTTGTTCCAGCTGCGGTGTGGGATTCGTTGCAGTTGGTTGTGCGTGGTGCGTTTCTCGAAGGAGAAGTGGATGCAGTGGTGGTCGGTCCAGTGGAGTTCGGTGGTGTGGCTGAAGGTGACGTGGTTCCTGGCGGAGAATATGGGGTCAATCGTATGTCCGGTGGGTGTCGAGACAAAGTGTTGCAGTCCGCGGTTGGCGAGGTTATCAATCAAGGTTGTGGAGTTGCTATCGTTGGCATCCTCGAGGTGGAAGTTCAGGTCTCCGAGGAGGATGTAGTCTGTGGAAGCGAGGGCGTGCATGCTGGTGAGGTTGGAGATGGAGTCGCTGAACTGCGGTCGGGGTCCCGGTGGTCTGTAGATGAGGGTTCCTCTGAGGGTGGTGTTGTGATCGATGTGGATCGGGAAGTGTGGGTGTTTGGCCATGCTAAGGGAGTCTTCGGTGTTGGTCAAAAACCTGATGGTGTTCCTGTGGACAATGGCGATTACTCCTCCTGGTTTGTTGTTTTGGTCCCCGTGGGTGATGTTGTAGCCGTCCGGGATGGCTATGGCTGTCGGGTGCCGAGGAGATGTTAATCCAGGTTTCTATCAGGAAGGCGACGTCCGGGCAGGATGAGTCGAGAAGGTCCCAGAGTTCGACAGCGTGCTTGGGGACTGAGCGGGTGTTGAGTAGTATGCATCTGAGATGGTTGTGGCCTGCTTTGGTGGGATGGGCAGGACGTGCAGGTGTGTGCTGGCTGGTGTAGCTGCAGTTTCGGCAGGTGAAGGGTCTGTGGGTGAGCTTCGGGGTAGCCTATAAGCAGGTGGAGGATAGGCCGGCATTGAATGCGTGGAGGGTGTTGACGTCGTAGCGGCATCAGTTGTTGTGGTGCTCGCAGGGTCCAGGGGGTCTGGCGCTGGGCGCGGTCCAGGCACAGATGAATTCAGACGGGCTTGCCTTAGGCGTGCCTTCGGCATGCCAGCGGCATGACCGCACAGCGGTCGCGATAAGTAGGGGGGGCAGAGGTCGGGAGGCGGGAGCGGGGCTGAGTAGGGGGCAGGGCCGCAGGGTCAGCAGTGACAGGAAAAAAGGGGCAGTAGCGAGGGGAAAAATATTAAACAGTAGCGAGGGGAAAATTAATTAAATAAAACAGAAGGAAAACACAGTTCAGCAGGGGCAGCAGAAGGATTGAACAGAGAGTGCGGGAGCGGGAGATGACGGATGGCACACAGGAGACCTGAGGCGCTGGGACGGGCTACTGGCTCGAACCCTGCTCGGCCGAACGTCTCTGTGCTGTGCTGGCGTGGTGATCAGTAAGGCGGAGCTGCTGGGGAGGGTGCTGGCCATGGCCCAGAGGTCAAGGTTTCACATATGTTGGCATATATTCTGCGAGGCTTCAGATGGAGCTCCAACTGAGCAGATAGGTATTGAAGTGTAGGTCGGTCCAAATGGAATTTATGTATAATGTCCGCAAGCAATGTGAATGGACGAAGCACATTTGGTCGCCTCCTAAGTAAGATGAAAGGGGACACATCTCAATTCAATCCCCCTGTGAGGTGTGTCAACCATCTTACGTTTTGACTGACACATCGCCAACAATGACTGGCCAGAAACAACTGTTTACAGCACAATTCACATATAGGGACACCTTGATCCAAAGTAGTTGTACATGTGTCCAGTATGTACATAGTGAGTACCCACAAAACAGATTCAGACTATGTGAATGCCAAATGGTACATACCAACATCCTGTGTCACCTGCCCTGAGAGTAGTTGACACAGCACATGTGTGAAACAGCAACACTGCTGGCTTCTACGTAGCTGCTGTACCTGCCACACCTTCTTGCGTGATTTCGACAAGGCACCCATTACCAACACAATGAGCACAGTGTGTGCATAAATATCAAGTATGGACATGAGTCCAGCAATCTACACTGTGAAATAGGCACATTATGGAGTAAGTCCATCATGACTGTGGGTTGCTTAGCCATCTCACACATTGAGATGTGTACATATTTGAGAGTCACTCACACAACAGATCTGTGTACTTGTGCAACAACATCATAAGTCACATGTGAGGGAGTACATGTCAATGCATGTAATCCTGTGCACTGACATGGCATGTGTAGGCATCAGTGAGTAAATGTCACAATAGCAATTGATTACACTATCTGGTGGCATGATTCATAGTAAGTGTCTACTGTTCGAAGCTGAGAACTGGCCATTGCCATTGCCACAGAAAGATTTGTCCATAGGTGCCGCAAACATGCACTGCCACCGCAATCACGGCCATTGGCACCAATTGCAAGCTGCCAAATCGCGGTGGCAACCGCTTGGCCCCTGCGCTTTGTCATGTCCCTACAGACAATGGGAACCGCTATCACAGTAGTGAAATACACATTTGAAAATCACGGTAGGCATGCACCCCTACCGCGGAGCCGGTCATTGGCACTAATGTAAAGCTGCAAAATCGTGGTAGCGGCCTCCTGGCCCTTGCGGTGTGTCACCACCAATGCCCATGCCCCTACAGCCAATGGGAACCGCAATCACGGTAGAGAAATGCACTTTTGAAAATCGCGGTAGGCGTGCTCCGCTACCACATGCCGGTCATTGGATGCAATTAAAAGATGCACGAATGTGGTAGCGACTGCCTGGGCCCCGCGATGTGACACCGCCAATGCCCATGCCCTTACAGCCAATGGTAACCGCAATCGCGGTAGAGAAATGCACTTTTGAAAATCGCGGTAGGCGTGCTCCGCTTCCGTGGGGCCGGTCATTGGATACAATTGAAAGAGGCAAAAGCGGTAGCGACCGCCTGGCCCCTGCGGTGTGTCACCGCCAATGCTCAAGCCCCTACAGACAATGGGAACGGCTATCACGGTAGTGAAATACACATTTGAAAATCACGGTAGGCATGCACCGCTACCGCGGAGCTGGCCATTGGCACCAATGTAAAGCTGCCAAATCGCGGTAGCGGCCTCCTGGCCCCTGCGGTGTGTCACCACCAATGCCCATGCCCCTACAGACAATGGGAACCGCTATCACGGTAGTGAAATACACATTTGAAAATCACAGTAGACATGCACCGCTACCGCGAAGCCGGTCATTGGCACCAATGTAAAGCTGCCAAATTGCGGTAGCGACCTCCTGGCCCCTGCAGCATGTCACCGCCACTGCCCATGCCCCTACAGCCAATGGGAACCGCAATCGCGGTAGAGAAATGCACTTTTGAAAATCAGGGTAGGCGTGCTCTGCTACCGCATGCCGGTCATTGGATGTAATTGAAAGATGCACAATTGTGGTAGCGACTGCCTGGGCCCCGCGGTGTGACACTGCCAATGCCCATGCCCTGACAGCCAATGGGAACCGCAATCGCGGTAGTTATGTTATGTTGTTTTCATTTATACAGCGCACAGCTACTCGGAAGTGTCCCGGCGCTATAGACCGCTGGGGAACCCGTCCTGGCGATCCCTGTCAGATGGTCCCTTTCTGGGTATCTCCATGGTGAAACCAGGCATCCCTGGCGTCTGTGGAGGGCCGTTGTAGAGATGAGGCAAGCTTAATGCCCAGAGTTGCCGAGTGTGTTCCTGGTTAGAGTAGGTACCGAGGCGAGAATTATCGAGTCCGTTTTGACATTGTGACCAATGACCGGCCCGCGATTTTCAAATGTGTATAGTGAAATACACATTTGAAAATCGCGGGCCGGTCATTGGTCACATTTGAAAAAAGATGACCTGGAACACTAATTGCAGCAGCTGAGTACCACTGAAACAACCCCAGGGGGCTATATATGTCTGGGAGAGAGCCACACATTTCCACTGCATCCAGACACTGCTAACTGACACTCTTCACCACCAACTGCTGCTGTTCCTGTCTCCTGGACCCAGTGATGGCGAGAACTGAGGACAACAGGGCCCATCCCTCCACCACAGTATGGGGGGCTATATGGTGCTCCTGATGTCATGGTAAGTGTTTCAGAGTGAAAGTAGGAGAGTGCACAGAGTACACACATGAAGTTGATCTGCTGCAGTATGTGCCTGAGAGTGTGGGTTTGTGTGATACACTGGCTAGCATGCTGACTTCAGGTAAATGGGGTTTGTAGCCTAATTTACACAGATCCCTGGCTGCATTTCAGGATGGGAGGGACATGCAGTGTTTTTTGCAGCCATACAGTGAAACTGCTGGTTTGGAAAGTGGAAGTCACTGTGCTAATGGATGTCTGAGTCCGTGGGGTTTTCACATGCTCATTTGTGACATTACAAAGGTGTTTCGTCCAGAGGGTACTGAAGGAAGTGTGTTTGACTTTTATATTGTCACCATGTATATGTAATCATTATGCACAAGAGTGAAATGTTTTAGGGTGACACTTTTGGTGGAAATTCCCATATGACACAGCAGATTGTTGTTCTTCTGCAACATCCTCCTTCCATTCTTTTCATTACTGACTCGCATGTGCAGGCACTGTTTGCCCTCTCATCTTGTACATGCATGTGACTGTTCAGATGGCCCTCATTTAACCTCAGTGTGAGCCCCCTGGCCTGCACAGTTACTACCCAATTTGACAGGGACCCGTCAATGAATGAACAGAGTGAGACATATGTGTTGTCTGCCACCCTATTCATCAATGAGCGATCTTAGGCCTGTGGATAGCACAAGACAGACCTTGTGAGAAGGGTGTGAAAATGTAAGATCATGTCCCTAAATGTGACCTCCGTGACACAGTGAGCCATTCACAGGCCAAACACATTGATGGGTGTGTAGTGTTGGTCACAGTGAGTCTGCCCCAACACATCATTTCCAATGTAATGTATGTCTTGCTCCCTCACATACTGCATTGCAGATCAGGGCCTTCTTCACATTGCTTTCTGTGCTGGCATTCTGCATGTGTATGAGATGGCCAGGGAATGTGTACATCCTCAGACCTGCACACATTTATATATGATTATCTGATGCTAATGTACTACGTGTCATGCTAAATGGCTTCTGCTAAACATATCTGAATAGCTGTGCTAAGTTTGTGCATGCTCCTGCACTGAGACACAGTGGTACATAAACCAGTGTCACTGAAATGTCCTCCTCTTGTCTCCCATACCTGCAGCTTAAAGTCCACCAGCGTAAGGCCTTATGGAGGGCAATTGCACGCAAGGTGCGGGCTCTGGGTGTCTCCACCGATGGCACACACACTGTCACAGGAAGTGGGATGACATCTGCCGGCTGAGTAAAAACGTGGCAGAGATGACGCTGGGGCTGCTCCCTCTGACTCAAAGGTTGGTGCGCAGGAGCATGACACCACTAATGGCCCGCATCTTGGCAGTGACACAGCCAGAGCTGGATGGACATTTGAGGGCCCATCAGCAGCAAGTTGGGGGTGAGTATTCTGAGAAGGTTGACTTTGGGTGTGAGTGACTGCATGTATCCCAACCCTGAGCCAGTGCGGAGCTCTGTGATGTTTCTAGTGTGATGCAATGGCTTGTAAATGGCCTCTGTGTTGAGTGCAGCTGTTATGCATTTACGCTACATGTACTTTCCCATGTCTTTAATGTAATGGCCCTTGACATTGCATGCTGAGATGTGGCCTTATGGCATCGGCTGCATTAGGGGAGTCATGGACATCACCGGGCAGTGAACAGCAGTGTGCCTCATCTTAGTGTGCTTTTGTCAATGTGTGCAGTGCCTGACCTCGAAATTGTGAGAACTACACATCTAACACCAATGTGCAACAGTAGTTGTGCTTCAAAACACAACATGGTGGACATCAGTAGGTCATGGCCATAGTACAAGGACATTCTGGAGTCAGTATCTGTGTTGTCCAATTAAAGTGACTCCGTATGTGACTGTGACTACATGTTGAGATGTACATCTATCTCACCTACAGGCACGTAGGTATGCTTACTGGAACCTGTATGTATGGTTACATGGATGCACGGGCATGCTATTTGGCTGTGTGAACGTCACATGGTTCATTAATGACAAGTATGTATGATACCATACATCTTCTGAGTTTGGCATTAAGGTTGCACATACAGACTGCACAGGGTGGTGTGCAACATGGTGGTATCATAATCTAGTTTTGTGCTCTGCTTGCATATGATGTTTGTGAGTATGGCACTACACTGAACCTACGTCTTTGTCTATTGCAGCTTCTACTTAGGGCACAGAAGGACAGGGAAAAGACACCAGTGGTGAGGGATCTTGCACGACTGCTACACATGAGCTCACTGACACTGATGTGACTAGTGCCTCGGAGGGGGACATGAGTGCCCTTGAAGAATCAAGTCCAGAAACACCAACCTCAACGTCATCTGACGCCAGCGGTGACTCCTCAATGTTGGTGGGCACAGGGGATGG
The DNA here is from genome assembly GCF_964204655.1 of Triturus cristatus. Classification (NCBI taxonomy): domain Eukaryota; kingdom Metazoa; phylum Chordata; class Amphibia; order Caudata; family Salamandridae; genus Triturus; species Triturus cristatus. Next base: position 1,710,217,952 of record NC_140590.1, read on the forward strand.
GATATCTGCCTCTTCTTCCATCACACATTGTCCAGTGCCTACTCTCCGGGCACCTAGCACTAGTGCTGCCCGTGCCCACAGCAGTAAAAAGGGTAGAGTGTCCTTCCCCCAGGCACTGCTGCCCCTGTCTCCCCTGCTGCCCTCAATGTGGAGGCGGTGGACCTTTTGCACCAGCTGTGTGTGGGTCAGACTACTCTCCTGAATGCCTTCCAGGATCATGGCAAGAAGTTGGCACAGGTAGTTGCCTTCATGGAGGGGATTCATTCTGACATGGGTGGGCTACACGGAACTGTCCAGTCTTTCTCCTGCACAGCAACAGCAGCCATTCAGCTGTCAGAGGCTCAGAGTCCAGCTCCAGTCCCTTCAGCAACCACCCTGCCAGTGGCAACATCTGACACGAGTGACTACACACACAGCCCTCAGGCTCAAAGTACTCAACACGCAGCACACAAAAGCAGCACTCCAAGCAGGCCAGAGCGCAGACACTATTCCCGAAACAAAAAATGGGCACACAGGAGAGCAAAGGCAAAAGCCCTTCAGGTGACACTCAGGGGCAACAGGCCAAGAAGCAGGCCCCAGGCTCACATGCATCCAAATCAGCCCCATCCAAGGACACTCCCATCCCCAAACCTGCTACCAAAGACAAACAAACAGTAGCCGTGCCTGCTGTGAAGGTGGTGCCTGCAAAGAGTCCTCTAAGGCAGATTCATCAGAAACAGCTCTTTAAGGCAGATTCATCCACAACCTCAACTCCCACCCACACTCCTGTGAAGCTGGGACAGGAGGGAAAGGTAGGGGGTTCACCTGGTCAACAGGGGATGGAGGGGAAAAGGCAAGGCTAGACCAAGCTTACCACCAGATCCAGCAAATCCCCACAGGGAGGGCCACCACCTGCACCTAATGCACTTTTGGTGGAGAGTGAGGCTGTTGTGCCCGCCTCACTTCCCACTCCTACCAAGACAATTCTTACCTATCGAATCCTTAAGAAGTGGAGTGGCAGCCCTCCACATTCACCCTCACACACTGTGCATCACGGCAGCATGTCTCCGCCTCCCCATGCCACCATGCCACCCGGTCCAAGCAGCCTTTCGGCTCCCAAAGCCAATCATGCCTCTACCTCAGATGGTCCTCTCTCTCCCAGGTCCAGTCCTCCAACTGCGCTGACAATCAGCTACCTCCCACTTCAACTGACAACCAAGTCTGAGGCAAAGCCCCCCTCCCAAACCCATCTCTCCCAAATCGGTGCCTGGACTGCCCATTTGTATTCTCCGAGCTGTGGTGATTCCCATGGCAGTGTACGATGTTACCCATTCCCTGTGCAGGTTCTCATGCACACATGGACATACTTTGAACTATGGACTGGTCAATGGCCTTGCTGTTTCTCACTTTGGATGCCCATTCCCAGTGCAGGTTCTCATGCCCACATGTACATACTTTGAACTATGGACTGGCCAATGGCCTTGCTGTTTGTCACTTTGGATGCCCGTTCCCTGTGCATGTTCTCATGCACACATGAACATACTTTGAATTATGGACCGGCCAATGGCATTGCTGTTTGTCACTTTGGATGCCCGTTCCCTGTGCAGGTTCTCATGCACACATGTACATACTTTGAACTATGGACTGGACAATGGCCTTGCTGTTTGTCACTTTGGATGCCCATTCCTTGTGCAGGTTATCATGCACACATGTACATATTTTGAACTTTGGACTAGCTAATGGCCCTGCTGTTTTCTACTTTTGATGCCTATCTGGGTGATATGTAATGAAGGCAGTTACTCCTGTTATCTGCTTTGTCAGTGTCCTTGCTAAATAAAATGTTTTCTGTATGGGTATGGTTGCGTCTGACAAATGCTCTGTATGCCACTTTAACATTGCTAATTGATTGTTTTGCTTTTACAGAGTTCGGCAGAGGTGAAAGGCACTTTAGTTCTTCTTGTTTGTGATGATCTACTGTTATCCTGCTCATCATATGGTCATGTTTGCTAATTTGTACACTTGTCATGTTATGATGCAAAAACACAACAGAGGTGACTTCTATCCAGAGGATTACTTGAGTGGTGGCCAGGGTCCATCATATCTATGTGATCTTTCTTGATGGGTGTACAGCAGTGTTGATGTGTGATCATCTTATGTCTTCCTAGTCACATGGGTAAAATGTAATGTGTGCACTTGAGTAGTCATACAGTGTGAAGGGCTGTCATTGTCAGTAGTGTTGATGTGTGTGTGCCCCTGCAATGCCAACTACACACATGTATGGCCCTGGTAATGAGTGCCTGTTTGTTTAAATTGTCAGACATGTGCTTCAGATTGTGGGCACATGTAGGAGTTGTAGGTTGAGCACTGTGCAGTGTGTCGGTGTGTCCCTGCACTCCTGGGGGACACCTACTAGTTGTTGCTGCCTGTTGAGAGTATGCAGAGTGTGTGACTGCAAAGTCTGTGTTGTGTTTTGTTCATCAGCAATGTGTCTTGTTAATGTTTGTGCTCACTGTGCAGACCTGCTCAGCCACACTGACATAATTTGTAATTTTTCTCATGCATTACTGTCACTTGACCCATTTTTGGCTACAGTATGGTATGTGGTATGTGGAGTCATGCCATCCCCTATAGGTGCTTCGGATGCATACACATTGTGAGTGACTCCTCTAAGTGTTTGTGTACAGTACGCTCCTCACCTGTCCACTCTTGACGTACACACCACTTCAATATCATGTCTTCCATCCTATGGCTTGCCAGTGTGTGAGCCTCCCCACCACTTCATTTGTTACACTATGCTTTGTGATGCTGAACTGTGCACAGGACTAATGTGCCACTCAGGACAGTTTCCCAATTAGTTATGTGTTATTTTCTTCTAATGATGTGCTGTCATGGATAGTCATGTGCAGTGCATATGGTTGGGCAGTACAGTCCTCTAGTCTGGTTCTTTGCCCCTGGGTTTCCCTTAGTTGTGCATCTGTGGGTGTTGGGTAAGCAGTATGTGTGTTTGCTGGGGTACTGCTACCCTTCCTGAGTGTGATTTTCTCTGTGTGCTGTGATGATTTGTGTTGTGGGAGTTCATAGTGTGGCACTCAGATGTGTTGTGCTACTGATTTGGTTGGTGTTCACACACTGCTAGGTGTGCATGCAGTGTTGTCAGTGTATGTTGCCTTGTACTTGCTTGGTTGCTTGGTGTGCATCCCCCTGATGTCCAGCTGAGTTTGCAATGTGATGGATTGGTATGTGCATCTGTTGCGTTTTTGTTGTGGATGTATGCAGTGTTTGGCCTGTGTTGGCTCTTTGTACTGACAGCTGGTATGTGTGTGTGATATTCTATTTGCATGACGTTGTGTGTGAGTAGTTGTTGCTGTGTGATACATTCAGATGTGTGTTGCAGGTGTAGTGTGCATTACTTGTGTGTCTGTCACATGGAGCAAGGTGCATCTTGTTACTGGGCTTGTTTTGAGTGCACATTGGTGGTTTGTCCTCCTATTTTTGACCTGTCACTTGTCAGGATCGTGCATGTGCATGCTTGTGGTACATTATGGCACCTTGTTCACTTTATGAGTGGTGTGGTGTCTCTGTCGGTGTTAGCTTATTGTCCCATTGATCCCTGTTAGTGTTCATGATTGATTTTTGAGGATGCACTTCTTGTTTGTGTTGAGGTATGGTGGCTGTGCATTGGTCCTGAGTGACGATGTTGTGCACTACTGTTCTGTCTAGGGTCACATTGCCTTTCCACTGTTTGGATGCTCATATGTTGGCTTGTTGTACTTCTGTGGATGTTGTTTGTGAGCTTTGTGTCTGGCTATTGTTTCTGTGCTTGCATTGGTTCAGGCATCCCTGAGTGTGAGTGTGATGTTTGTGGATGCACCACAGGGAGTGTGATTGCTTGTCAGTGAACTCACAGAACACCATTTTGACCATTGTGTGTGTTTCTCACAGGTGTTGAGTGTTGCAGATGTGAGGTGGGTAGAGGATGGGTATGTGTGGAGGTCCTACTTGTGTTTAACAGTCAAGGAGTGTAGCAGTGGGTCATGTGTGTTGTACTGATTACATATACATGTCAAGTAAGTTGAGACAGATGTGTGGCTGGTCACTGTATGACTTCAGACAATTCCTATTATTCCTGTGCCTATGCATGGCTTGCCTTGATGTATCCCTGAATTGTTGCACAGAGGTCACTGTGGTTTACTTTCACTCACTGTGCCACCCAGGTCTGATTTGATGGCCTGAGGGTAGTGTGATATGTTCCTTCTCTTGCACGTGATGTACAGATGCTATGTGGCTTGCTCCATGGTTTTGCCAGCACTGTCCACTTCCATTTTGGCTGGCCCATTTCTTGTCCTCCATTGCTGCTGCCCTATGGTATGAGTATGTGTCTGGTTGTCAGTGTTGGGTGCTTGTGTGTGACTTGACAGGCAGTGTGAACAGTTCAGTGGGTGTTCATAGGCAGTGTGAGTCTTCATTTTGTGATCATACTCAGTTTGCTTCACATGAGTCGGAGGTAGGTGTGAGGAGGATTGTCCAGCCCCTGAGCTTCTGTGCAGGGTGTTCCTCTTCACCCCCACCTTTCAAGTCAGGCTCCCTTGTCCTTTGGTGTGTGAGGTGCAAGGTCTGGCTACACCTGGAAGGTTAATTGTGCAGCGGGGGCACAGGAGGAGCACACAGCATGTTCCCAAATGGATGCGGGAAGCATAGTGTGGAAAGGGTGGAGGTGGAGCCTTGTAAATCTTTGCAGACTTGCCAAGCCTGGCGCCGGCCCTGCTTACTACATTGTTTGCAGATTTTTCCGAGTCTTCGCCGCTGCGGTGATGTGACCGGGAGATTGTAGTAAATTCGTGGTTGATGGGTGACCTGGATACAGAGGGGTGATTTTTTGACAGGTAGGACATGTGTGGGTACACTGGGGGATATATTCCTGTCCCCACCAGAGTGTCTGATGTGGACAGGAACCGTATGTCAGCACAGGAGTTGTGTGTTGTGGTTGTGTGCGGAGTTGTGTTTTTGCGTACCTGCGGCGTTGTCTGCGACGGAGCATTACTTGCAGGTAGTGGATGAGGTACAGCAGCGGAATGGCTTGAAGAGCTGGATTCATTGCGGTCAGGAACGGGTGGATGGGACCGGGAGTTCATTTCGCACGGCGGTGGGTCTCTATTGGCTCCCTCCGCAGCGATGGCGGGTGCAAATTTCTGGCAGTTCACGTCACTCCTCAGCGTACGGAAAATGGGCTCTGTTTTCCCATTGTAATATGGCGGGCATGAGGAACAATGCTGGAGTGTGGAAAATGACATTTTCCGCCAGCACTTCGAATGTGCCTCCGTCCACCATCCTAATGAGCCCCCTTGACAGTCTGCCACATAATGGCACAGTTTGTTATTTACAGATGAGCACCACAACAGTTGTTTATCAATTTAATATACATTTAAATTGCTAAAATCTGCTGTCTAAGCCATTCTTGTAGCTTTGGGGGCCTGCAATAGTTTGAATTGTCACATTTGTCGGAGTGTGTGGGTTAGTAGTTGAGTAGGTACTGTCATTGGCACAAAGGGTGGGACAAGCTACAGTCGCCTCCGACAAGGGCTCCGGCACTAATGCTTTTTCAAATTAGACACTGTTGCTGACCACCATTAAACATAAGAAGAACAAGCCACTTGACGACCATTTTGGTGCTTGTGTACTAAGAAAGGCAGTAGCCATAAAAGAAAATTAAAGTGAAACAGATTTTTATAAACATGCAGATATAATGGAACATGTTTTAAATGAAAATGTTTTTTCTTGTGCAAATTCAATCCCCCTTTAAATGTAATTTAAAAGTAATGTAGATTTTCTTCATCATTTGCCATTAACTGTTTCCTTCAGCTTAATCTCCATATAATTTTGTTACTTTATGAAAAGATTCACTCTTAATTTATTCTACATATTTTTAGAAAACATTTTCCTTTGTGAGAGGCACTCAGAGGAGTATGTATGCATGCTCAATGGAATCCCCATAACCCCAGGATATTTACATAGCATTTTTTGATGGTTGGGAAGGAAGCAGAGAAGTGATATAATAGGGTAGCGAGAATTTCAAAGGTGCTTTGGGAAGATTTACAAACAAGGCACTATAGATGGTATACTTCAGTTATGATTGGAATAAAAACGTCTATCTAGTTATAATTACACAGTTCATAGGCCAACACCCTGCATTTAGACATATTGATCACATTTGCATCAAAACGCTTATTTTAACATTGCAAGAATGTCGGTAGGGTCTTGTTATTTAGTTTTGGAATTCCCTAATGATGTACCATGTGAATAGGTTGAATGAAATGAGTGAAATCAATTACAAAAAAGTGAAATGTGGAGTGGGTGGTCTATTTTGGATGTATATTATGTATTGAGCCCCCTATTGATCTGGCTTTGAATGATGATAAGATTGGAAAGAAGTCCCCTTTGATAGAATCTTTGGCTACTAATAAAGTAAAGGATTTAACTAAAATTAATGAAGAAATGGTTGCCATTCATGCAATGGTGCTTGAGAATAGCCCTGCTTTAGACATGGTTTCGGGATAAAAGTGGTGTGTATGTTGTGTAACTAAGGTTCAGCAGTGCTGTATATTTGTGCCAGGTAATTTCATGAACATGAAAGGTAGATTGATAATAAACCATTTGTGGAAGTTCATTCTTTGGGAGAAAAAGATGTGTGGTAGACATGTTGAACGGTTCTGAGAAACTGTTAAAGATTTCGAAAAAATGGGTGAATGGATTAGTGAGATTGGTGGTGATTTACTAAATATACCACTAACTGTATTTACTAGATTTTCTTCTAACCACAATGGGCATAACATTAATATTTACGTTTTTGGAAGTTTTTAGCTTGAAAGGATTTTTTTTTGATAATTAGGAAATAATGTCTAATGTAGATGCCATTTAGTTAGCAAGACTAGGTCCTAAAAATCTTGCATTGATGTCTATTTGTGTTTGCCGAAAGTAATGTGCAATTTGATTCTGTATTACCCAGCCTTTTCCACATGCATGTGTTTCTCTATGTGATTGTCCCTTTCACAAAATAAGCATAGCAGAAGGTTCCATTATGGTCTTGTTAATTTAGCAAATCCTACCTGTATTCATTTGTGTTCTTCTTGAGGAAGCAATGTTCAGGACGTTCATGTCTTTGCAACTTTCAAGACCTTTTACATGAGTCTTTTCTAGGAACCATTCATTAGTTTAACTGTCTTTTGCATTTGTACATCACACAAACATCAGGTAATTTCCTTAATTTTCTATGCACACCTTATTCAACAATATGCAAATAGTAGATGTTACTAAATGTATTGGATGTGTTGTAAAGTGTTAAGAAAATGATTGGTTTACTCAAATTATACATTGCTAGTTCATCTCTGTTTCGGCATCTCACATCATGAAATACGGTGTGGCTTCTGTGTCTAAATCCCTACAAAAGATGATGTTTTTGGAAGATGTGTCAGAGCTTTTGTAACATTATTTTGGAGGCAGGCTCTATGTAAGTCTCTTGCTCAACTTTATGCTGATGTGCTTGCATTATTTTAACTTACTATTGAGAAATCCCTCATTAGCTTGCTTTCTGTTATAATCTAAAATTTGGGAAAACCTTTATGCTTTTGATTTTAAAGCTTGTCTGTTCTTTTGAAAGTACTACAACTCAACCCTCTTAACACCTTCGGTGCTCATGACGGAATGGTTCCGCCGCCGATGGGAATGGTTCGGTCGCCTATGGGAGCAGCCATCTTGTTTTTCAATTGTCCCGCCCGTTCGCGATGCCTTATTTCCTTGTCCGGTTCGCGTACAGCGTGTTCACGATGCGCATTTCATCTTCGGGAACGCTTTTTACTTGTTCACAACGCTTTTTGCATGCTCGGGGGAAAATATTGCGCGAACTTACCCACATGGTCGCGATGGGCGCGGCCATCTTGTTTTTCACTCTATGCTATGGTTCTGGGCCTGCTTTTCTATCCTCCTTCAATCTTTGCAATCCTTAGTTTGTTACACTGTTTTCCAGATTTTTTTTATTATCTATCTCTCTGTGTCCCTAAATCTATATTTTGCATTTTATTTCTACTTTACTGTGTTTGTTTTACTTTTCTATTGTTTATATTACTTCCTTCTTTAAGCTCCTACTTCTTCCCCTAACTTTATTTTTTCCTTCTAACTCTTCTTTTCTGCCTCCCACACACCCCAGAACCAAGGCGAAGGGTAGCAGCAGCACTAGCGGCTCCAAGGGCAAGGCGCCTGCGCCCAAGAGCCGCCTGCCTTGCGGCAGACTGCGCCCTTGCTTTTTTGAAAGGCGGAAGTGGCTACCCTTGTTTATTTTGTGCAGCGCCACCTCCCCTTGACCTTGGCAGCAGGCGGCAGGCCAGGCTCTGGGTATCCTACCCAGGAGCGTCACCGCCGATGGGCGAAGGTGCGCCGGGCAGTGTTTCGCTGCTCAGGGGTCCGGCGCACCAATAACCAGCTGGCCCACTGGTGGTCAGACATCCTGGACCGGGAGCAGGACCTGTTGGACCTGCTAGGTGTTGAGGTTGTGGGGTTTGGTGAGTAGCTAATAAATAGTAGTATAAGTATTGTGTATAATTTTGTTACGAATAACAAGAATACTGCTGCTTACATTGCAGGTAAATTACGTTTCAAAATCTTCTGTGATTGTAGGACACAGGTGCTCGGCGCTACTCTTACTTGCTTGCAACTTTGCGCTCGTTAGGTAATGCTATTGCTAGAGAGACTCTCTAGTCCTTCCTTTGTCCTCCTGTTAAATAGTGGTGGATGGATTGATACTAGGTGTAGTTAGTATTAGTTGATAATTTTGTAGCGGTCTGCAAGACGCATACTCTGTCACTGAGTGCTGCTTACCCCAGTCCTTAGTAGAACCTTTTGTAGTTTGTTTAGTGAGTGGTAAGCTTAGCAGTGTCAGTCAGTAGCAGAACATCAACCGCAACCAACCAACAATTTGGTGTATGCACAAATTTATGCAAGTGCATGTGTTCTCCATCTCATGTATGTATTTTTGAGGGCTAAAAAAATGGAAATGCAGACATAGTGAACAATTGGCCCATCTGGAATAGGTGGGCTAGGTCAGGTGGTACTTAGGCTTAGTTAGTATTCTGGAATCAGAATAGAACACTGGATTAGTGTTCTTAAGTAAGTAGACGGTCCGTGAATCCCGCAAGCCAGTAGTCGATCTAATTAGATAGGTAAACTTTATTGCAATTGTTGTTTGCTAAAATGTTTTTTCAGCGTTTTTTACAATAATGTATTTGTTTCACATTTGCAGCAATCACTATTGTTTGTTTCTTTCTTTATTATATCTTACATGAGCAGCACCCAGGGGCAAGAAGACAGGGTCCGAGTCGGCGGGACAACCAGAGGACCACTCCTCTACCGAGGGCCCTGCTGCTGGCCCCAGTAAGTCCTCCAGTGGTTAATATTAACAATTATCACTCTTATGCATCAAGCCAAAATCCAGTCGGTAAAATACCGATTCGGTAATAGCTCCCGGTATTGTGTGAAAAATACCCAATCCCAATGCATCAACCCAAAACCCGAGCAAATAACGAATCGCTAAATAAATAACCTCGAACATACCGAATCGCTAATACCCAAAATGCTAATTCACCGAATCGCTAAATACCGAATTCGCAATTACCGAAATCACTATTAGCTCCCGGAAATTGCCAATAGCAAATAACGAATCGCACCCCAATGCAACAAAACTCGCTAATAACGAAAATCCCAAAAATCGCTATTTTGCCAGAGCTAAATAAGGGGAATCAAAACCTGGAGGTAAAGTCACAAAAAAAAAAAAAAAAAAAAAACTTCCTACATGTGCAAATGATTGAGGCAATCACTAAACCCTCAAATGTGGCCCAGGAGACCCTGTTGGCTCCCACAAAATGGCTGCCCTCTACGTGCTTGCAAGGAGGATGCGGATCAATGCAGCAGGACAGCGCAGGAGAAGGGTCCAGGAGCGAGTGTTCAGACTGCGCATAACCCTGCTCGGCCAGAATGAGGACGAGGTGTACCAGAAGTATCGCCTCAATCGCGCTATGATCATGCGCCTGATTGCAGACCTGGAACCATTACTGCAGCACCAGACACACAGGACAAATGGTATCCCTGCGCACGTTCAGGTCCTATGCAGCCTGCACCTACTGGCCTCAGGGAGTTTCCAGGGGGTAATTGCGGTTGCCGGAGGTGTTTCGCAAAGCGCACTGTAACGCTTCTTCAAAAAATTCCTAGATGCCATGCTGACAATGCTCCACACACACATCAGCTTCCCCACAACCCCACAGCAGTTGGACCGCACCAAACAGGCATTCTACCAGGTGGCACAATTTCCACATGTGATTGGATGCATCGACTGCAAGCATATCCCCATATGTCCTCCGTCAGCAAATGAGTACCTTTTCAGGAACCGCAAGTCATACCACTCGATCAACGTGCAGGTTGTGTGCGATGCCAACAACATCATAACGGACCTAGTGGCACAATTCCCAGGGAGCACACACGACTCATACATCTTCCGCAACAGTGGAATGCACAGGCGACTACTCAATGGAGAATTTGGAGAGGGGCTCCTGTTAGGTACGTAGAACTACGCTTCCCCACACCAACACCACACATGTATGTACATCACCAATGCTAAGTCTATGCTTCTATCTTCTAGGTGACAGTGCTTACGCCCTGCGGGAATACATACTCACCCCATACCTAAATCCAGCAACCCCGCAGGAACATCGCTACAACGCTGCACACATCAGCACGAGGAATGTGATAGAGCGGACTTTTGGGATTCTCAAGAGCCGCTTCCGTATCCTCCACAAGACTGGCGGCGCCATGCTATACCAACCAGACACATGCTGTCGAATAATTGCTGTATGTGCAATGCTGCACAACATTGCCACCAGAAGGGGGATACCCATGGAGGTGGACAGGGATGACGACCCCCAGGCTGACCAACCACCCGCCCAACGACGACCGGCACACATCCCAAACACAGCAGAGGGCCATAGGAGGCGGACAGACATAATGCAAAATCATTTTTGACCCTGGGTAAAATGAGACATTACAAGTTGGTGTTGGGTGCAACTGTTTAATGCACAGTAGCACTGAGGATTGTGCAACAGAACTAGCATTGTGAATCATGCTCCGATTGCATAAATGTAAATAAAAGGTTCCTTAAAGTCAGGCCTGTGCAAACACAATAATTGGATGGCCATGGTTGCTCCACCATGGACCTGCAGCATGTCCAAATTTCTAGTGGCGCTTGCCACGTACACCAAGCCTCCGCTCAGGTGCATCCAAAGCCTCACCACGGCCTGTCCCCGTGGAGGCACGCGAACTTCGGCGCCTGGTGCTGGCCTCTGCCAGTGACACGCTGCTGACACTGGAGGCAGCCTCACTGGTGTCATCCCCTCCCAATGCTGCAGCACTGCATGTGCTGCTCTGAAGTTGTTCCACAGCAGTGGTGATGTGTCCCAGTGACTTGGCCACATCACCGCAGAAGTGCCCAAGGTCCACCTGCAGGGAGACTGTGCGGCGTGCCAACACAGCGGTACAGTTGCTGTGCCATTGTATGGCCTTGGTAGCGGCGGCAGAACGCAACATTAGCTGCCGGTTACTCCTCCTCTGGGACTCATGGCCCTCCCTGATGGCACGGGTGAGCTCACGTACCTCCTCCCTGAGCTGAGCATTGCCATCAGCAACCGCAGTGGTCTGGTCCCTGACCGCCGTGCCCATGTCCCTGACCGCGGAGCCCATGTCGGTGACTGCTGCAGTCATGGCGCGCATCTCCCTCGCTAGGCGCACGATATTGCAGCTGATGCTAGCCACATGTCTTCCCTGCAGGTTCTGTGTACGCAGCATCCTCTCCTCGATTGCAGAGGTTGTTGGGACATCCTGGTCTGCTGAGGAGACGGAACTGCGACGGGCCCTGTGACGCCGTGCGTGTCTTGAGCCTCCAGGTGGTGCAGCAGGTGGTGTGGATGTGCGCTGCCTGGGTGCCAATTGCGGGGGGGGGGTTGCCATCTCCTGCAAGGGCGCAACTTGGTGCCTGTGCCTCTGCGGTATTGTGGCTGTACTAGCTGCAGGCTGTCTTGCTGGTGCCGTTGCTTGTGGCGCAGGTGCTGGTGCCTTGGCTTGTGGCACTGGTGCTGGTGCCGTTGATTGTGGCGCTGGTGGAGGTGGTGCTGGTGGGGTGGCAGGTGTTGGCGGTGCGTGCGCATCCTGCGCAGTCTCCTGGTCTGACTCCACGGGTGTCTCAGAAATGATCAGCTGGTCGCTGTCGTCAGAGTCCCCAGGTGATGCATCTGTGTGTGAAACAGTGCATGATTAGTGGGATGATTACACCTACATAGTGTTGTACCCATTAATGTCCCTCTGTGGTCCAACAAATGAACAGTCTACAGCCATGTACAAAATATGTGGTGTGTGCTCAGAGGATTTACGCCTGTACCTGCACTCTGGGCTGACTAGACTACAACTCCCAAGATGCAGTAGTGTCATGTGTGGAGCTGTCTGTGCCAGAGCTGCAGACACAGTGAGATTGGGCTGGGGGCATGGGTATGGATTTACGCTATGCTGGGTGTGGCACAGGCATGCATCTTACCTTGGGCACTTGTGGCTGCGCCGGACGTGTCCATCTGGATCACCCCCACGACGGCTTCCCGCTCTATCGTCCCTTCCACAAGGTCCTCCAGGGCTGTGTTGGATGGTGCAGTGGTTGTTCCGCCTCCAGTCCTTCTTGCCTCCCGGAGCCTCTCAGCAATCCTCTCTTTTGCGCGCTTCCGCAGGTCATACCACCATTTTTTAAGGTCGTCGATGCTGCGGCTAGTGACGCCAACCGCATTGACCCTCTCACGGATGCGCTGCCAGATGCGCCGCTTCTCGGTCTCAGGCACCTTGAGGGACAGCTTGCCAAAGAGGCGGTCGTGTTTGCTGGACACTCCCTCGATGAGGTACTCCAGCTCCCTGTCCGAAAACTTCTTCTTGCGCTTGCGTGCAGATTCTGCGCTGGATGGCACTTCCTGCGACATGATGGTTGTGTGATGTGAATGGCAGAATCTGTGTGGCCTCACTCTGCACAGCCTGTCCTTCTTTCCAGCTCCTGTCTGCTCCTCTGTCGAGGCTATGTGGGTGGGGCAGCAGTATTTCCTGGTTGGTGATGTCATCAGCCTGTTCCCGGAGCGACGCGGCAATTTGCGGTTTCGCTATTACCGATTCGGTAATAGCTAATTCGGTATTACCGAACTCGCTATTAGCCAAATCGGTATTACCGAACTCGCTATTTGCTAGTGAGGCCGTTTGCGTGCCCCGCTATTAAGGATTCGGTAAATTTAGCGATTTTTAAGGAATCGCTAAATTTCACCGAATCTGTTGATGCATGCCAATTACCGATTCCTTAATGGCGATTCCTTATTTTTCGCTATTAAGGAATCGGTATTAGTTTGGTTGATGCATATGCCCCTTAATTTCCCTAACGTTTACTGCACCTTATTTTTTCCGAACTATTAATTCTGGTTCCACTTCCTAATTCTATTTTTTACAAAAGCTTCTTTGATCTTTTTGACTATCTGTTTCCAAATTCTAGTTATCTCTGCGTCTCTAAGTTCTAACTGCCTCTGCTATGACTCTCTGTACTACTACTATTAGTCTGTCTGTAGCTAAGCTTGCCCAGTTGACCACTCTTTACTTAAGTTTTTGAATAAAATTCAGATTGACCAATAGCTCAAGCCACTGAGTCCAGTCCTTTGGGTTGTCCTCTTCTAGTCTTCTTAATCTTGAGCCTTTGACAATTCCCACCAACCAAATGCCCAACTAGATATTTGACTATTTTTGATAGGATATAGTACATACTACTACTGTTGTGGGGATTCTGCACAGCCACATACAGAACTATGCACAAGAAAATAGGATGTTGGTGATGGGAGGCTGGACCTTCCTCACACCTCAGTCAGAACCCACAATCCCCTGACCGACTAGCTATAGTGTCTCATTAGGTCCCTGAACCCCCACCCGAAGATACCCAATGATTATACAACCTAGAACATAACACCCTTTCGCTCACTCACTCATGTAAGTCCACCACCACACCAAATACCACAGAGTCTATGTGTAAGTTCAAAAGGTTTATTTTCAACTAACAAGCTCTGTACGTTGTTCTATAAAATTCAGTGTACTACAGCGAGCTCCAGCAGCAAAATGCTAAATATTAAAACGATAAACATTGTTACAAGTGCATGATAGAACTAGAAGACAACAAATCTGTGTGAATTCTGGGAGACCCCTCACCGTAGAACATAGAAGTACTGGTTACATGCATCAGAAGCTCTGCAAATCTCTGGTTCGTAGAAGGAAATCTTCCGCCTGTTATGAGAAAAATGGTGCGCGTTAGATAGTATACTACAAGCATTTCTCAGTCATGTAAAAAAGTGTAACATGTACATGTTATAGCTAAGCAATATGGACTAACTGAACTCCATTACAAAGTGGCTTGTTTGTGAACCTCTTGTTACGCAACGCTCAGACAGTAGCTGTATGAGCTCATGTGGGCTCAAAGGCATGTACTGCACAACAAGCTGCGAGGTAACATGCGCAAAAGACATGAAGCTAAAATGGTTGCATGTCTCAAGCTAACTTTGCAGAGTAGAGTAGACTATAATGACCCTAGGGACCATAACACTACTAGTCTCTACTGACTCTACTCTAGTACCCGATTTGGACTAGTGATGTATGTTGTATATGTATGTATTAACTTTTTTTTCAATCTTGCTAGTGAAAACGAATAAATAGGGGGAGGTGTACAGGCATCTAAAAATGTATCTTTTTTTGAGGCTTACTACCGACCACCAGTGCCGGCGGGGCCAGCGGCGATGGTGATGCGGCCATTCTGGAGGGGGCAGAAGATGTGGCAGTGGCACCTGCAGGAGCTACTACAGGGGGTGAGCCAGCAGCAGCGGCGGGCGGTGGTAAGTTATATTCCTTACTTATTGACATTACACTAGCGGGAAGGGTGTACTGTACACTCACTGTACTGTTGCGACTTAGTAAGTATGAAGTTGTAGTGAACAATAGACAGCGGTTGAAGAAGATACCCTTTACTTAGCAATGGCATTAGCAATAGCATTAGCAGCGTGAGTTGAGTAACCAAAGGCCTCTTCTATCTGACTCCTACTCAGCTGTGAATGTTTTATGGAGAAGACTAAAAGTCAGATCAGATAACCTTAATGGATGTGTTGAACAAAAAGGGAAAGAAGGAGGAAGGACGGGCGAGCTGCATGCATAGGTGGCTGATAGGAATTAGATGCATGGGTTGTTGAAGAATGGGTGGAAGGTGAAAGAAAATGCCTGCCTGGGTGGGCGACACAGTATGGGTGGATACTGGATAGCAAGAATCATCAGTGGTGTTTGGGTCAAACTCAAAGCCAAGGCAAGCAAGGAAGGAGTGGACGCATGGGTGGTTGTTGGTGAAAGAAACTAAGGTTTGTTGAGAGATTAAGAAGAATGATAGACATTTACTTTGAATGGATGGATGCCTGGATGTATTCATCATAGACAGCATAGGTGGAGACTGTCACTGGATGCAGAGTCTTAGTTTGGAGAATGTAAAAGAAACCGCGCCAGAGAAGCAAAGCCGAGGGGAATATAATAACTTGTATTTTCAGAATACAGTTGACTCATAGTAGTTTGCAAGCACAACATATATATATATTGTGTATAGCGCCTTCCTCCGACTCCGAGGACCACTCCCTACCTATGTTAATTTATTTTCAACTGTGTCAGCCAGCTTGCAAAGGATGGCCTATCTGTTGGTCACACAATCAATCAAAACAAAATACCTTATGTAGTAGCGGTCGGTGGTGGGAGTGCTGCCAGGCGGTGTTGTGGGAAGGTAGAGGGGCAGGGTGGGGGTAGTAAACTATGGATTACGGCCAAATACAGGTAAGTAAACATAAAAATAAATAAAACAAATTTCATTGTGCGCACTGCACCGCCAAATTCTGTTAAACTCATCCAAAATGTTTGCAGCAGTATGAGATTTCTCCATGGCAAACATGGCTACAGTTGCATGTTTGCGAGTGGCATGAAAAATCTCAGCAGCGTCAACACCAGCAGATATCTGTTCTCCAACCCGCACAAAAGAGATCCAGTGTGCAGTGATGCACATGTAATCAGTGGCTTGGCAACTGGTCCACATGTCTGTTATCAGGTGGATACTCTGAACAGCACTCTGCTTCAAGGCTTTTCCAAGCAATTCCAGCACGTCGTGATGTAGTGCTGGAACAGCAACTCTGGCAAAATAGTAGCGGCTGTCACAAATTCCAGAAAACCCACCCCTTCAACAAAAGAAAAAGGGAGAAGGTCCAGTGCTAATATTTTAGCCAGCTTCGCATTGTACAAATGTGCTATTGGGTGGTTGCGTTTGTACTGCCCTCGCCCCAAAACATGCTGATAATGGTAGGCTGCATGGTTTTCCTTTCTCTTAGGCTCAACGACGCACTATTTTCTTTGCGGTACTCCTTGCTGTCTCAGGCTGACTCTTACCCTTGTGCCACTGAGATGTTGCTGAAGATGTGGGCGACGATAACACTGCACTGCTGGGGACAGGGCTACTTTGTGTACCACTACCAGAGAGAATGTCTCCCTGTCCTTCCTCTCTCACCGTCATCAGATCTTCTTCTTCTACTCGTTTATCCCCAACAACACCAATGGTTGCAGTTTTTATGCCACGAAGGGGGTCCTCCCAGTTGATCAAGTGGTGTTTTTTCAGATGGGTTATTTGGCCTACGGTACCATAGTTTGTACCAAGCTTACCCCGACTAACAGAGGTATTACAAATGGAGCATATAGCGATGTTCTCCTCCTTTTCGAGAACCGTAAAGAAGTCCCAAACTGGGGATCTTAACTTTTGCCTCCTGCCGGAGGTGCCACTTCCAATGCCGGATGAACTGGAGGGTGTGCGTTGAATTTGACTCTGTGCTGTACCACTACCTACTTCTACTGAGGTAGTGGTTGTGTTGGATGTAGGTCGCTGCCGGGCCTTTGCTAATGCAAATATGGAAGCTGTAGGTCGTGTTGGTGTTACCTGTGTTGGAGGTATGTGTGCTACATCCCTCGCAGTGATTTTGGATAGGGTAATAATTTTGGTCTCCATCTCCTCAGGGCCGGGAGTGATGTCCGTGATGACTGGCTCATCATCATCATCCTGCTGTTCTACATGAACCTCCATAAGTGTAAGGCTTTCTGGAACCTTCCTTTTCTCTAGCCGTGTCTTGGGACGTGTCTCCCTCTCAGACTCAGTTTGTGGCTTCCAAGTGGCATCTAGATCATGAGAAGGGGGGCTTGGCGAAGAACTTGATGGACTAACCCTCCTTTTCCTTGCTGGGGATTTGGAAGACAATGGATCTTCTGAACGAGTGGCTTCCTCTTCTTCTTCCTCAGCATGAGGCTCAATTCCTGAACTGCCCCTTCTTCGGGAGGAACAACAACTACTGTTGCAGGCGGTGGTTGCGGCTGTTGTTGTTGACCACTTGTCTGCTGTGTTTCCTCCTGCCTTGATTGGGGACTACTTTGAGATAGCGATGAGTTTAGCTCAGGCTCATCATCACTTGTTTCCACCATTAGGCTGGCTACCTCTTCCACACTCATGTGCTTGAACCTGGGTTGGTGGGTTGGGCCCACTGATGCGGAGGTGCTGCCCCCAGCTTGCCCCCGGACACCGCTGCTGCAGGCGTCATATTTGGTTTCCCAAAAAAGGTTTTGGACGGCACACCAGACTGAAGTGTCACTTCCTTCTTCTGTTCCTTCTTCTCAATAGCTACTCTCTTGGTACTGGAGAACCTGGTACCTGCTTTCTTTGGGGCCATCTTCTTCAGATGTCAGCTGCACTTAGTTGCACAAGTTGCAGAGATGTCTGGTCAGGTCACTCACACGTCACGTCGTGTACAGCAGCAGGACGGCTGTCTGGAAGCGCAACGGGCAATGATGATATACCTCCTCCTCAGTCTTTTGTGCACCTAAAAGCAAAAAAGCCAGAAGAACATAAGTCAAAAGATAGTACAATCAAACTAATATAATATATAACTTCTTAGTGTGTGGTGGTCACAATTATTACATTTTAGTAACTCAGTGAACAACAATAGTGTAGCCATTTATGAGACTTTGACAACAAGGCCAGGGCTTTCCTGGTATACTGTGTACACTCAGTAAGAATAAGAATAGGAAAGAACAAAGACTAAAATATAGTGGAGCCTGTTTGGCCTAAATTTGTGCATCACATGGGATGGATGCATCAGGGAGCGGCAGCTGGCTATGGGGATGGATTTGGAAGCAGTTAGACAAGAGGAACAATGGAAAGACAAGCAGGCCTATGTGTCAAAAACAGCACACTACTAACTACCACCACAAAATGGCAACCAGCCACATGGTCACTCACAGGCACAAGGCATGGCAAACAATGAACCCAAGCAAGCCTATATGGCCAGACAAAGTATGCCTGATAAACAACACAGCTTTAATGCAAGGTTGGAAAGTTACTAGGGGTGGGCGGAATTTGCGGAATTAACCTTCGCAAATTATCGCGAGAATGTTTAAAATTATCGCAAACAAGCAGAAATATCGCGAAGATGCGGAAGTTTTTTTCCGGCATGTTCGCGAGATTTTCTGCATGGTTGCGGGTCGCCAACTTACCCATGTGGTTGCTTGCGGGCGCGGCCATCTTGTTTTGAGTTGTTCTCGCTGTGCATGATCGCGAGAAGAAAGACGTGATCGCGCGACGCATGACGTCACTGCGGGCGCGAACTGTCGCGAGACAGCGCAAATGGCTAAAAACAATACAACATCTCATGGAGAACGCGACCGGATCAAGAAAACTTGTCGGCGAACGCAGGGATTCAGGTAAGGCGATCGCGCGCGCGCGAGAATGTATCATTTTACAGCGCGAGCAAGAAACAAATTATCGCCAAGCTGCGGAAACCGGAATTTTTGACATTTTCGCGCTCTCCGCGGAACGCAAAAATGTCAAATTATCGCAATTTCCGCGAACGGAACGAAATTTTTGCCCAGGCCTAAAAGTTACATAACAACCACAACAACAACACGTACACATGCAAAAAAGGCATTTATTTAACACACCCAAAAAGTGAAATATTCCCCAGAAAAAAACCCACATTTTGCAATTCAATTCAATGCCATCCATGCCCTAAATGAAATTCAACATGCACCACAGAAACAGTTGTTTCATGCACCCATGAGTACCTCTGGGCCTACTGGGTGAAAAAGCCTAACACACACCCAAAAAGAGAACCCTCCCCAAAAAAACCCATTTTACAATTCAATCCAATGCCATCAATGCCCTAAATGATGTTCAAATTCAACAGACAACACAAAAACTGTTGTTTCCTGCACCCATGATGATTGATGATGAGTACCTCTGGGCCTACTGGCAGACTAGGCCACAAGCTTGGAGGCCTATGGCTAAAGCACAGTGGCTGGTCCCACAAAATGGCCGCCACCGCATGGCCAGGCCACCCACAACAACAAGAAAAGGAAGACAAGACAGACAATGCAGGCCTATGGCAAAAGCACAATACCTGGCTTCACAAAATGGCCACCACCCACATGGTCAGGCCATCCAAAATAACAAGAAAGTGAAGACAAAGGACAGGACCAGGACGTTGGAGACTCAGGGGAACTTCCTTCCTCTTTTAAACTACAGCCAAATGACAAACTGAGGAGTTTTTTTAGCAAAGTGAACAAAATCATCATTTTCAGAAGGTTTTATGCTGTTCGAGAGATATTCTTCGCCAGATTGCAAATTCTGCGTGTTCGGCATCGCAATCTTTACAAAAAGTCATATATTGAGCGCGCAAAGAAGACAAAAAGTGTAAGTCTGCGTTGTCGCGCAGTTCGGAGTTGCCAAAACTGTGCGAGCTGAACGCCTAGGGTTACCTACTGGCTGAAAAGGGTGATTTATTTAACACACACCAAAAAAAATGAAATTCCAGGCCAAAAACCACATTTTGCAATTCAATCCAATGCCAACAGACAACACAGAAACTGTTTTTATGCACCCATGATGACTACCCCTGGGTCTACTGGCAGACTAGGCCACAAGCTTGGAACTGAAGCCTATGGCAAAAGCAAGCACACTGCCTAACTCCACAAAATGCCGGCACCCACATGGCAGGCCACCCACAATAACAAGAAAGTGAAGACAGACAATGAATGCAGGCTTATTACAAAAGCAGTGCACACAGCCTGGATGGCTCCACAAAATGGCCGCTACCCACAATAACAAAAAAGTGAAGACAGACAATGAATGCAGGTCTATGGCAAAAGCACACTTCCTGGATGGCTCCACAAAATGGCTGCTAGCCACCCACAACAAAAAGAAATGGAAGACAGACAATGCAAGCCTATGGCAAAAGCACACTGCCTGCCTTTACAAAATGGCCGCCACCCACATGGCCAGGCCACAACAACAACAAGCATAAGCCAAGGGGAACAAAGAAAAGACATGCGGGCCTATATGGAAAAAGCAGCACACTACTAAACTACCACCACGAAATGGCCCCAAACCACATGATCACTCACAGTCACAACAGGCCATGGAAAACAATGAACTCAAGCAGGTCTATATATGACCAGACAAAGGAGGCCTGCTAAACAACACAGCTTTAACACACAAATGCAAAAATGAAAATCAACAGGGCTAGGAAAGGTTGGAAAGTTACACAGCAAGCACACACACACATCGAACAAAGGTGAAATACACCCCAGCCACATTTAGCAATTCAATCCAATGTCATCCATGCCCTACATGATGTTTAAATTCAACAGACACCACAGAAACATGCACCAATGGGTACCTCTGGGCCTACTGGCTGAAATTTCAAAGAAAAACAACTAGGCCCCTACTGAAACTACAGGCCACCCACAACAATACATTTTAAAAACGATGAAAATCCCATACAAATGTAGGTACACACAAGCCCCAATCAAACAAACAAGTACACCAATTCTCCAACTCACTTGTAAAATCTCAAATCCAAAAGTCCTCAAATCCAATCCAATGATATGATGCAGCAGACAGACACAAAAAGTGATCCTTCCAGCTCCAAATCCAAATGAAAGTAAGCAGCACATGGACAAAGCACTAGGAGGAGCCTGCTGGACAGGAGCAGGAAGTTGGAGACTCAGGGGCACTTCATTCCTCTTGAAAAAAAAGTAAAAAAAGAAAAAGTACTCCTTGCACAAAAAACTACAGCCAAATCTCAATCTGAGGAGTTCTTTTAAGCAAAATGATAATTTTCGAGAAGGTTTTATGATGCTCAAGATATAGATTGCCAGATTGTAGTTTCTGCGTGTTCGGGATCACGATTTTACCAACACTGCCGCCGGAAGTCAGATCGCACGTCTGAATGACGTGTTCGCATTCGCACACTCTTGCGGGATGGTGCGGCTGGATTGCGCATCTCGTGGCGCACGCGAATGGATAAAAATCGAGTCGCCGAACGCAGAATCACGGTAAGTCGTTACTGTGCACGCGAGAACACATTTTGAGCGCACGAAGAAGAAAAACAGCTACGCTGCATTGCAGATTGCGTAGTATTCGGTAACTAAGCGTTCCGTGAGTGGAGCGTAGTTCACCGCCCAGGGTTAGAAGTAAGCCAACAAGTCTTTCCAACTGCAAAGTGAGGTGCACAGGGGTTCGGTTCCTGCAGCTCCGACGTCGGATACTGACCTCAAACTTGGTGAGAGGACAGGGAAGGCATTGAGGGATGTGAAGAACTACCACCTGTGTTGCTGAGCCTTTTGGAGTCCAGTGGAACCCAGGTTCAGCAGACTGGTCAGCTTAGTTGCGGTGCCTGCAGATGCAGAGAAATTACTACTTTCCTTCAAGGGAGATTCGTTCAGGTATCTTGGATACCAACAGGCATGGGAAGGTTCCTGTATGGTGCACAGGCATGGACGTTGCAGACGACAAGTGGGGAGATGAGACCAGGAGCAGCATGTGTCTTCCCAGTTGGAACCTTGGTGTCCAGAGCTAAGTCCAGCAAAGTCCAGAGTGCCCAGACAGTTGAAGAAGAAGTGGTGTCTGAAATTAATCTTGTCCCACGAAGAATCTAAGGACCCAACCTCAAATAAGTCCTTAAGTACCCTAAGGAAAGGGTTGGGACGTTTCAGGGTTCAATCCCATGGAAGGGGTCAGGACTCCCATGTCCTTTGTCCAGTTACATGCCAGAGTTGGAGCCAATTGCTCCCTGAGAAGGTTTGAAGTGGACAATGCAAGGGGGGCACCAATTGTGCTCTTCAAACAGACTGAGTGGCACTACAATGTGCATCCACCCTGCCCTAATACACTAAACCCAGTCTGGGAGGTGGTCACACCTGCCTGTGACAGGATACCTATTGTTCTGCCTTCCCCTGCTTGATCTTGGCCCAGCAGTAGGAGGGCCATATTGTGCTGTCCTGGTCTAGAAGACTGCTACCGGGAACACTGACGGCCTCTGGGAGAAGCTTTACAGTGCATGGAATCATACCTCCCACACCGTTTACCGTGTGGGGGTATGATTCAAACATGTTTGATACTACACATGATAGGATTGGTTACAGCCAGTTTTGAGATGGCCATCGCGTAATGACACGGTGTCCCTCTATATGTTATAGGCTGTCTCACTTACAACCCGGGAGACAGGACTCCTTAGGCTGTAGGGGTGTTCTGCTAATGCTGGGGCACCCTCACACTAGGAACCAAGCACCCTGTCTTCAGAATTGATAAGGCCTGCTATAGGGGTGACTTGTATATTTTAAGTGCAGTGACCCTAGATATAGGAAGCCTATGTCTTTTGTAAGTGGTGCTAGCACCAGCTTACACAGGTTGCAATGGCAGGCCTGTAGTTACAAATTGAGTGATCTCCCGTGAGTGTCATAATACATGCTTCAGCCCATGGGGAACCGCTGGTGTACCTATGCCCTGGATACCTTAGTTCCATATACTAGGGACTGATAAGTGTACACCAGTATCCAATGTGGGATGCACCTAAGTACTTACCATACCAATTTAGGGGAGAAAGCACAGGGACTGGGGTCCAGATTAGCAGGATCTCAGTCAAACTAGTCAGAAACTGCATTAGATCAAGCAAAAAGTGGGGGTAACCATAAAAGCAGATCCTACTTTCCTACACTATTTCTTCACTAACATTACGTCAGAAGTTTAACTCTGAATTATATTGGTTACCTTTTACTACAGTTCTTTCCTGGCACTCATCATTACCTAATTCACTTTTACTTTCTTCTTTTCTTCTGCTTGCTTCTCTCTCACCTGCTTCTCACTGTTCCCTCTCTTACTTTCTGTTTCCTTCAATCTTTTACTTTCTTTTTTTATAAAATTAAAAAGCTTTTTTTATTACATATTTTTCTTTCCTATAATTGCAATACTTTTAACCTATAAATCTCCTTTTTCAAAACATTTATTTTTGAAATGTAGCAAAAACAGCCATAAGATTTCTTTTGTAGCAAATACTTTTGAAGGAAATTCATATCAAACATTTCATTAAAGAAAAAACAATTAACAGAAAAGAGAAAAAAAAACAGAAAATCCATTACCCCTTGAAACGTGGTTCTGAAATGCAGCAGTTCCCCACAGGTTCTTTATAATCATCCCAGTTTTGTCATATTCTGGATAACCTTCATTATTGCCCCTGCTCTAAGTGCATAAAGGTTTTGTTGTGTTCTAACTCTTTGCATTATTGCGATCCACAGTTCTAGTGTGGGAACAATATCAGTTTTTCAGTTTGTCAGAATAAGTGATCTGACCACTAGAGTAGAGATATGAAAAAGTTGACGCTGGCCAATCAACTTTGCAAGTTGTTAGGATGCAATGCCGCATAAAGTTCCTTTAATTTTGTTTTCAAATTCACACTCACCTTCTTTGAAATATCATCCCAAAATTGCGTCAGCCGAGTACAAGTGAATGGAGACAATTACACTCCTCATATTTGCACCTAAAACAGGCTGATGATGCTGACAAATATTTCTCGTAGATCATGGCTTGAGTACAATAAAGCATCCATCTTCTAAAAAAAGCTATTCTCTTGAAATTAGCGGCACGTATAGCTTTCAAGGTTAGCAAATTATGAACCCTCCCTGAAAAAGGGCAGATTTTTCCCCAACATTCATTGGATAATTATGAATGAGGCTGCCTGGGCTGTGTATTCCTATGTGCTTTAGAAAAAGGCCTGGATAGGCATTTCCTGAGCTCCACATGTTTTAAATTCATTGTAGAAGTGCTGCTGGGGCATAGCACAAGCACGTCAGCATGCAAAATCTTGCCAAAGAGCATTCTTTAAAAACAATGGACTTTTATCATGAGAGAGTGCATACCATCATTTCCAAGACGATTGAATTAATCCCACTTGCCAGGTCCGAACCTTCCTTTTTGATACATATAAGTCACCCTAAGTGGACCCTGGACAGCCCAAGGGCAGGGTGCAGTGTATTTAAAAGGTAGGACATACTGTACTTGTCCAGGCAGTGAAAAAAACGTACATTTTTTTTCACTTCTGCAAGGCCTATTTCTACCACAGGTTAACATGGGAATTACCCTATTACATTATGGTGAAGATGGATTTTAAATTGCAATTCTAAAAATTCTATTTTTAGAAAGTTGGTTCTTCTCTTACTGTAATCATTTAGAGCCTTCTGCCTGTGTCTGAATACATGTCTAGGGTGGGTGACAGGTGTCTTTTTGCATTCTTCCTAGACTGCCACACACAAAAGGAGCTAAGTGTGACTAATGGGCCATCCACATCCTGATGGCTCCTCCTGACTAGGATGGGAGAGAGGAGCTGATACTTATACCTGAATGGGCTATGTCATGTTCCCATAGAAAGGGATGCATATATCACTTTAGTGAGTCTGCAGCTAGGGTAGGAAGGTCAGGGACTTTTTGCATTTCAAAGTATCTCTTTGAAGTCTCCCCCACTTGAAAGGCACACTGGGTAGAAGTACTGGACCTTTGATTCCACCAACACTTTACCCTTCTGAACCTGTGTATATTTTGTAAGGAAGAAGGGCTGCTGTACTGCTGAAAGGACTGTCATGCTGCTGGATTCTGCTGGACTGACCTGCTTCCTGCTGCCCTTGTGGCCTGGGAGCCAGAAGGATGAGACCTGCATCTCTTTAACAAAGAACCAAAGCCACTCGAAGGGATTGCTGGCTTGCCTCCTGTTTGAAGTCTCAGGGATATCAAAAACTTCAAATCAAACATCAACAGCACGTGGACTCCACCATCTGAGAGTTTTACCCATTCAAGTGGTGCCAATCCAGTCCTGGGCCCTTGGAAGTGAACCAAAAGTGCTGTACCTACCAAAATATATTTATCGCTGTTGTTGCACTGCTTGGAGCTGGTACATCTCCTTCAACAACAGCGCATCGTAGCTTTTGTGAGGATCAAGTACGGCGCATCGCATCACCAACAATTTTGGAACATGTCTGTCTTATGCTGCTCAAAACCGATGAATCGCCTACATCCAAGGGGTTGACAATGAAGCATCACCCCCTCTGCGCCACACATCGGATCTTCTTTGACCACGAGCACAAGGTACTCTTTGGCGGGTCAAGTTTGGTCCTTGTATGCAACCCCACAGTAGGCATGAACGTTTGGACTTGAACTGTTCTAGCTCGACCAGATAGCTCATGTTCGTGATTTATGTTTTCAAGCACTACAAAAAAGTTCATTCTTCAAAAATTCATATTTTGACTTGTACTTATTGGATTTGTTCTTGCTTTCATCTTGTTTTGTTCATATACATATAAGTTGTTTTCCTAACTTGGTATGGAGTCTTCTTGTGGTGGTTTCGCTGTGCTACTATTTGAATTGTATTGATTATGTACAAGGGGAAACCCTTAGGTTGGGAAGGACCTAGGGTCTTTCCCAACTATTTGAATTGTTGCATCACTCTTCACACATTGTCTCTTAAGTTAAGCCTGGCTGCTCTGTGCCAAACTACCAGAGGGTGAGCACAAGATTAATTTAGGTTGTGATGTTGACTTATCCTGACTAGGATTGTGATTCCTGCTTGGACAGGGTGCATACAACTGCCAACCAGAAACCCAATGCCTCATTTATGTTTTTTTTGCCATAGAGCAGTGGAGCAGGCCTTGCTGCTGTGCTGCCCTATGGCAAAAGAAAAGGGCAGGAATGCAACATAGCTATTAGATATTATTAACATATCTATACTATCCTTTTCCCATGCACCGACGCACAATGGGCTGCCGTGCGCCAACGCAGGCACCTTTGCGCAATGGTGCAAGGTTGCCTGCGTTGCGGGGTATGATTATTTTGGTGCAGGAAGGGAAACCTTCCTTCACAAAAACATTTATAAGAGGTTTTTTCCTTTTTCTATGTGTGCTGCAGAATGCAGCACATACAGATAGAGGGAAAACAAGGAGAAATAAAGATATTTTGCCTCTTTGTGCCTCCCTTACACCTGGGGAGGCGTAATTTTTTGGTGCCGCCTCCGACTTACAATTTCTCGTAAATCTGGGGTGGTGTCAAAGAGCCTTGGATGTTGCTGCGAACTTCCCCAGCAAAACCCATGAAATGCCTCTTTTTTACGCAGTTTTCTGTGTGAAAGGGGCACATATTAATAAGGCCTTGAAAAGCCATGTAACGTGGCATTACGTGGCCTTATAAATAAGTACAGGGCACATTGTGCCACACTAACATAAAAAGTGACGTTCCCGAGGTGCAATAGTGCCGGTAGGACCTCAAAAATGAGGCCCCCAAATTCTAACACGCCATTTTTGAATTGCCAAAATAAACTTTTTGCCAGGCCTCAAACTTCCTTTCTAATACTTATGTTACCCCTAAGATAGGCCATAAATGATTTTAGGGCAGGATGCATTGTATTTAGGATATGTGTGCTTAAGTTTTATATTTCCTTGCAGGGATAAACCCCTAAAGTAATTTTTAACTGTTTCAAGCCTATCTCTCCGATTGACTAACACTGAGTACATTTTTACGTTTAATAAGTGATAAGTGATCAGTGATAACTTTGGACGGAAAGCAGATAGAGATGTAGGGCCTGGTTCCCAAAGCCAAACCTACACTTTTGTTTAAGTTTACAAATTTTTTGTATACATAAAGGGATTTACGAGTTGCATCTTTACCTCGCACATACAAAGATAAGACACTCTTATCTTTCGTGTACGGAGACTCTGCACTCAAAAAGATACTGTTCGTAAATCCCTGTGTGAATACCAAACAATCATAAACTTACACAAAACTGCAAGTTTACTCTTGTGAATCAGCCCCACGGTGTTCACACCCAAGTGAGTTGTATTTAACAGTTATCGTTAATTGCAAAGTCAGATGTTAGATTAGAATTTTGAAAATACCACATTTAGAACCGTTGGATTTTCCTGCCCAAAAGTTTCTAAGGCCTTCTATGAGTTTCCAGCTGGATTTGTTAATGGCTCTCCTGTTAAGAATGTGTATTGGATTAGGATAATTAACAATAGGGCCTAGTTGTGGGCAATATGAGCCATCTTGCCAAGATGGATGAAGGTGGTGCTGTGCCCTAACCCCTTGCACTTCAAGGTGCTTGCCTCCAGCACACACAAAGGACCCAGAGACCAGTCTTTTGTTACCCCTCACTTCTTAGAGCCTTGACAGGGAAATGTAATACATTTCCGGGGAATTTATAGTAGAGGATCCCCCACTTTAAAGGCTGGCACCAGGTATATATATTGGACCTCCTGGCACTCGTCGATACACTCCTGGACCTGTGGGCACTACATAGGAAGGATTGCCTTCTTCTCCAGAGGACTGTCCTACTGCTTTTAGAGGTCAGCTCTGCTGCTTGAGGCCTGGCTTGTTGCACAGAGTACGTCCCCGCTGTTTGAAAGCCACCCTGCTCTTTGAGAAGGAGGACTTGACCTGCTCCCTTCACCCCTAACCTGGCCTCCTGTTTTAAGATGCAAGGACACCAGAAGCTCCAGAGAACTCTTTGTAACTGCCCAGCTGGCCTGCTGGAATATGACCTTCCTGAACATGCATCTGGACCTGCCTGATCCCTGATGGCCTCTGCTAAAGTGAGTTCCTGATCCCCAAGAGGTGTCTCCCCAGACCCTTGTTTGGCATTGGAGTGTACTCCTCTTAACCAAAAAAACAAAAAACTGAAGTTTGGGGTTCTTAGTGACTGCGAACAAACCTGTTGCACCGTGACTCTGCTGCTTGCGATGACTGCCAATGTGAAACATCGGGCAAGCTGACTCTTCAACTTGTAGATTAGTCCTAGAGGGACTCCCCCTCAGGCCAAATACAAAGAAAAATACACTTGGTGTGACCGTAATCCAATGGGACTCTGGCGGGAGCCAAGTGGCTATCTTGTTCTAGTGAGAGTCCCGTAAGATTGTAAAGCAACAAAATGAAAATTTGTGGTCAGTGGTTCTTGGAGGAGGCCAGGCCCTACAGCCAACTCCATGCCATGCATGACAGATGGCCGTAGGAAGTGGCAGAGGTTATCCACCCATAGCATGTTTGGCACAGGGCTTGAAGGGGTTGGGCACAGGCCCTGTTTGCCTTTAGCCCAAACCCACCCACGCACGGCTTTTAGTCTCTTGTGCAGGATGTTCTCTCAAAATTAATACACATTGCAATTGCTTTTAAATGAGGAAACAGAAAGAACTAGGGGAGGAAAGATTTTGTTTCTGGAAGAGGCAAATATCTATAAAAAAAGGTGCACGATAATCAGTGAAAAAAAGAGGAGAAATACCTCTCAGATCTATTTAAATAAAAGTGATGCCACTCAGGTACAACATCCCGTTCACTACACCACAAATGTAAGCCATGTTTGCTTTTCACCTGCTACACACTCAGTCATGTTTGTTTGTTCTGGGTGTTTACCACTTGTCAGGAATGAAGAATGAATATATTCAGTATCCTTCACTGAGGGACCACATCCTTGAAGATGACAGTTTTCAAAAATGATCTATCTCCGACTTAGACCATCAGACTTCTTATTAATTCCAACTAACTAGAGCAAACAACCTTTTCCAAATACAAGAGAGGTCTTGGGGCGATTGTATAAAGATCTGAAAACAGCACAGCAGAACATCAAACAATGAAACCCTATCATGAATAAAGAAAATAGGGTGACTGAGGTGAGCAACAACTCAGCTCTGAAGAAAGTGTCCTGCACATCAAGGCACACTCCAGGTCCAACAAGGAAAAGGGGCTGCAGATCCAGAAGTCAGGAACAGGTTGTAGACTGACTTGAGATTCAGCAGGGCCAGCATACACAGAGCATAATCAGATAAAAAGGCATCAAAAAGTCAAGGATGCTGGTAGAAGGGGTATACATTAAATAACCGAAGAATAGGTCAGGAGGAGAAACAGCAATAAAAACAGGCCTTTAAATGTGGTTTTATTATGTTGCAGTTTCTGTGAATTCAAAGAAAGAGGTAAAAGGTGAGCCAAAGGATTCTGACAAATTGCTGCTTATTCTTTGAACCTGGAGATTATGGTTTACTTACCCTTTCACTGACTGAAAGGTGTGGGACATGTGTAACGCTCCAACTTCCAAAAGTTATTGTTTGTGCGCTATGTATGTTTAGAAGGAAAACTGCATTTCTGCTGCAAATGTAATGACCATTTCAAGAGGCTAATTGAATGGAAAATCTGCTCTCAGTAAATGGTAGCATGGTATAGTCAGAAAAGGGCACTTTAAAGTGCACAACAGGGCAAACACCCTCCCCTACACTTGTTCTGTGGAATGCTTGGATTTTTCACTACTCCTGTGATATCAGTGATTTAGCATTCATGAAAGCATCCCTACTGTAAAAGCTGTTCCATCACCACTGCAGAAACTCATCTGTTGAAAACAACGCTCAGCAGATACACTTCGATCTCAAACCAATGAAAGCGCAGGCTTCAAGAGACATTAAGCAGTTTTGTGGACACAACAGAAGTGGAGTCCATGTTTATGGACTAAGGAATGTGTTGACTAAATCCACACTATTCAAATACCACAAACATACATACAGACTTGACGGTGCAGACCATCTACATTCTCTTAAACTAGCAAAACTTCCTCAGTTTGTTTAAAAGTATTATTTAAAAATCATTTAAATAGCTACAAATAAGTTTAGAGTGACTGCTGCATGTATTTGATGTTTTAAATATATGTTCAAAAAGAGGGATAGATATTATATATTTATAAATATCTTGACATTCAGTCCTTGATTGTAGAATAGTTGCCAGGCGGCAACCCAAGGCATCAGACCCAGTTCAAGGAGTGCATGTAATACAGCAGCAACGCTCATAAGTGTTGACTTGTAATAATACAATTTATGATGGTTTTGAGCTGCATTTTGTTTTCTTTGTGTACAACATCCCATTGCTGTTATTATAGCTGCTTCCTCAGAATTCTTCCTAAATCCAGGACATTGCAGGCCAGTGCTTAATTTGAGCTGGTGGTTTCCAGTGCTCATCACCAGCACGTACTTGTCGACACCAGCACTATGACGTCTGCCACATGTTGGTGCTGTTTCTTTAATTTTGAGATGAGCACAACAACAGTTGTTTATTAATTCAATATACATTCAAATTACTAACAACTGCTGTCTAAGTCACTCTTGCAGCTTTGGGGGCCTGCAATAGTTTATATTGTCACATTTGCAGGAGTGTGACGGTTAGTAGTTGAGTAGGTACAGTCATTGGCAGAGCTGGTAGGAATAAAGGGTGGTGCAAGCTACAGTCGCCTCCTGACAAGGGCATAGTACTTATGTCTTTTACAAATGAAACACTATTGCTGACCATAAAACATAAGAACATGCCAGCTTGACGACCTTCTTGGTGATTGTGTACTGAGAACAGCAGTAGCCAAACTAGAAAATTAAAGTGAGACCGATTTGTATTAATAATATTGGAACATTTTTTGAAGAAAAATGTTTTGTCGTTTGCAAATTCGAGCCCCCTTTAAATGCAGTTTAAAAGTCTCACTGCTTTTCTTCATCATTTGCCGTTCCCTTTACCTTTACCTCCATTTTATTTTGTTGTTTAATGAAAAGATTCAATCAAAATGTATTCTACATATTTCTGAAAGAGATTTTGCTTTGAGAGAAGTACCTGGAGGAGTATGTGTGCTTGCTCCATGGAATCCATATAACCCCTGGACATTTACAAAGCATTTTTGAAGGTTAGAGAGGGAACGGAGAAGTAATATATGAGGAAGAGATAATTGTGTAACTAAGGTTACATCTAGCCATAATGGGCATAGAGTTAATATTTGGGTGTTAAGAAGTTATTTGCTTGAAAGGAGATTTCTTTACTAATTAGAAAAAAAATGACTAATGTAGATGTCATTTAGTTAGCATGACTAGGTCTTAAACAGCTTGCATTGATGCTTTTTCATGTTTGCAGAACAAATATGCAATTTTATCTGTTTCAGAAAAAAAGCAAATTAGAAGGTTCCTTCATGGTCTTGTTAATTTAGCAAGACATTACTGTATTCATTTGTGTTCTTCTTAATGAAGCAATGTTCAGGGTGTTCCTGTCTTTGTAACTTTAAAGGTCACATGGTCAGTGACTGGCTGCCGCCCCCCTCCCTATGACCTCACCAACCCCCGGACACAGGAACATAAAACATGGTATCTTTGGAAGGCGGGAGGTCGCAAGACCCCCCGGCCGTATTTATTAAGTTATAAAACAATAAAATTTATGATTGCACGATAAACAGTTATACAAAAATCAGCAGGACATTAGATACATTATTGTTAACAGGTGTGAGTGACTATCCTTAACAAAAACTCTAATACAGATTGTTTCCTAACCGAGTCTAACATCCTCCTCTGCATTTTTGTATACTAACATTTCTGGGCCATATGGCAAGGTCGCTAACCGGTGTCAGGTCCTACTAGCTGCGCCTCCCCTAAAGATGTGCGCATGCGCAGCCGGGCCCGGTAATTACCCAGTCCACGCCGTGAACTTCATTTACCCACTTAAGGAGGGCCCTTACTCTGCGCCATCCGGTGACGTCATGAGTATGCGCGCGCGGGGTGGCTACCAGCCTAAGGAAAGCGTGACTCCCCAACCCGCGCCCCTTTGAAGCACCAGTTACCTTGCCCCTGAAGTTCTAGGAGGGGCCAATGGCCCCTCCCCCTGGGCGGGAACCTCCATGGGATGATGCCCGCCCCCTAGACCTTAAAATAGTTGCTCACCGGTCATGACCTTACCGCCACAGGCCAGCATTGTTTTTTTTTTTTCGTTTTTTTAAAAAAAAAGTTTTATTGTGCAGAGAAAAGGTTACAAGCACGGGCCTACAACCGCCAGGGCCGGCCGCTAGTAGTTAAAGTGGTCAAGCAGATCAAAAAACAATGACTGGCCCACAGGGGCTCCGCTATATCACAGTAGATCAGACTGCACATAAGGGAAATCAGGATACACACTTTTAATATAAATAACAACAAAAATAAAGAAAAACAAAAAGCAAGGCGAAACGACTTGAAATGGGCGTTGAACCACAGCCGGGGGAGTCCACACCCGACCACCCGAGGGCGGTCAATAAAAGAAGGCCTGAGAGGGAGGGGGGGGCCACGGGAGAACCAAATCTGTACTCCGAAGTACGAGATAAGCAAGGAACCCTCAAGGATCAGGGGGACGAGGCAACCCCAGACGTATCCACCAGGGCAGGCCAGCATTGTTAACCGACGATCTGGCCTCCCCCTTACCTAGACCTAAGCCAGGAGCGCGCTTACTTAGCAAATCCCTCCAACCAGGCCCAGACATTATTAGACCACAAGACGTTCGCTGCCTCAGTCAAGTGTACCCCGTCCCTCAGGTAGAACTGCTCGCCCCAGATACACCCATGTGGAATCGTCTGCAACCGGGGGGATCGAAATAATTTGTCCAACTGTGTTTTGATCCTCCGTACCGAGTGATTCAACGCCCTGACCGAGTCCCCCCCCCGCCACTGCCACCGAGGGACAAGTTGCGACCAAACTACTGTGGAACCCGGGCAAGTCTTGGCCACCCACCCCGCAGTGGAGATGATCTCCTCAATAAGGATGCGCCTCCCCAGTTTGGCCAGATCATTCTCCCCCAGGTGAAGTATCACCACTGACGGGGGGGGCGGGCTGCTGAGCTAAGATTCCCTGGAAAAAATTCCTAAACTGGCTGAGGCATAAACCCCCTCTCCCGAAGAATGCGATATCAAACCCCTTTTGCGCCGCCTTCGTCCTACGGTCTCCAGAAAGCAAAACATGTTCTGCACGCCTAACATAAGAGTGGCCCACAATCCAAATCACCAATTTCCTGTGTCCTTCGTGCTGTGCTGGTGTCGATTGTTGACGCCCGGTGGCGAGTTCCTCCCCTGCGTCACAGGTTTGAGAAACTGCAAAAACCAGAAACATACCAGGCGTGAGCACCATCCTGTCACAACATATCAATTTGTACATAATGTTTGTAACGTTCGGACGACCATCTCCCCAGCCTCTTCACATTCTCAACTGGGAGACCCCTCACCACTGCCTCAGTTGCTGCCCCAATCCTAAATGAGTGGGTGCCGAATTCTTTTGGATCAAAACCTGCCAATCTGACAGTTAGCTCCAAGACTCGCCTAAACTGGTACCTGGTCAATGGTGTACCGTCGGCGTGACACAACAGTGCCCTCCCGCTGCCTGCAGAAGGCCTCCACGTGAGAAACCGGGCAGCAAGGGTTGGCCCAGGCCCGGTGGAGCACTATGGTGTGACCCCGAGAATCCTGGTCAGTTTTTGATCTCTTAATTGTTATCCACATAGTGTCCTCACTGATCTTCGCATCGGCCCACTGTAGGCCGCCCACCTTATCAGCTTTCGACCCAGTAACTAACTCCCCAATCCTCAGAGCCCCATAGAAGGCCAGGGAAAATGCAGCCTTGAACAGAAGTACCTCCCACTCAGAGCTACATACACTGTGAAGCGCCCCCAATAAGGCTGTCAGCCGTGTCAGTCCAATGGGCCTTCTCTTATCACCCCGGTAACCCTGTAAACCGCGCCAACCCCTCAAGGCCTTGCGTACCAGAAAGGTGTTAGTGGGATCTCGCATGCCCTTAGCCTGTGCGAAGAAGGATACCGCCGCCCTATGTCTGCTCACAGCCGCCACTGAGCGCCCTTCCCTATGCATCGATTCTAGGTAAGCTGCAAAGCTGTCCTCCTGGGCCCACCTAACCTCCCATTCCTGCCCCAAGAAAGCCCGGTAAGACAAAAACGCCCCTTCGTAAGCTGTCTTGGTCCTGGGGGCTAAGCTAGCAACCACGAGGTCCTGTAATCTGGGGCACCAATCTGCCAAAGTACTGCCGGGAACTGCGCTGGCGAGGGGTCTGCTGCAGGAAGATGTTCCCTGAAAACCTGCATTTTAAAGCGAGAAAGGGAGTCAGCTGCATTGTTGAGGATGCCAGGGACATGCTTGGCTCCGAAAACCACATTCCATTTTAAGCACTGCAACACAATCTCCTTTATTAAGCGGAGTATGAATGGACAGCGTGCCCCCTGCTGGTTTATACATTCCACAACTGTCATGTTATCAGACCAGAACACCACGGATTGATTGCATAAGTGTTCCGGCCAGACCATCAATGCTACCCATATTGGGAAGAGTTCCAGGAAGCCAATATTGGTGGTCAGACCCCATGCTCTCCAGTCTGCCGGCCACCGCTGGGCGACCCACTTGGTCCCCAGGATGGCACCAAAGCCCGCACTCCCCGCAGCGTCTGTCCATAAACCCAATTCTGCTGATGTGGCGGGAGGACCTGACCACACTACTCTGCCATTAAAATCCTCCAGGAATGCCATCCATATATGCATATCCTGGCGAACCTCAGATGACAACCTTGTGTGGTGATGTTTCTCCCGTAGCCCTTTCATAGCTTGGGCAATGGAGCGTGAGAAAGGGTGTGCCATTGGGATGACTCGCAGTGCAAAATTCCGTTGCCCCACCACTTCCTGTAGCTGTTGCAAGGTAACCTTGTCTGTGCGTAGGCATCGACGTAGGGCTGCTCTAAACCTAGACACTTTGTCCCTGGGCCACCTGATGCATCCTTCCACTGAGTCAATTTCGATACCAAGGAATTCCAAACAGGTGGACGGGCCAACCGTCTTCCCCGGCGCTAGCAGAATCCCAAAAGCCCGCATGAGCACGCAAAATTCCTGCAATGCCCAAGCACACTCCTGAGATCCTGCTACACCTAAGAAAAGGAAATCGTCCAGATAATGCATAACCCGCCGGTGGCCCGTCGCCTCTCTCATGACCCATTCCAAAAATGAGCTAAACGTCTCAAAGTAGGCACATGATATGGAACAGCCCATGCGCATGCATTTATCCATGTAAAACTGGCCCTCAAAAGTGAAACCTAAGAGATGGTGGTCCAGAGGGTGGACTGGGAGGAGACGGAAAGCAGATTCTATGTCTGATTTTGCCATCATTGCCCCTGGCCCCAGCGCCCACAATAAGTCAACTGCCTGGTCAAATGAGGCATAGTTTACACTACAAATCCCCTCATCAATAGCATCATTCAATGACGCTCCTCTAGGCGCCGACAGGTTGTGGATCAGTCTGAACTCCCCTTTCTCTTTTTTGGGTACTACCCCTAGTGGTGAACACACAAAATTGGGTACGGGCACCTTCAGGAAAGGGCCAGCTACCCTGCCCAGAGACAGTTCTTTGCTAATCTTAGCAGCCACCACTGCGGGGTTATGTTTTACTGACAATTGATTCCTGCAATGTGTGCTACCTGTGTACCCCCCTGCCGGGATCCTAAAACCTTGGGAGAAACCTTCCTGAAGCAGAGTGGCCGCTGTGTGGTTCGGGTACCTATTCAACCAAGGGATCATTGCTAAAACATCTATAGGGGAGGGGGTATCCAAACTATCTGCACTACTCTGGCTTCCCCCTCCCCCTCTGACTGTGGTTGCCCTGCTTGGACCTGCAAGATGACTCGGGGTGGGAGGGGTGACCACAGACCGAACATGCATGCCTAAATTTACAGGTGCCAGGGGCCCTTGTGCAGGAGCGCTTATTGAAATCCCAGCACACCCCTATTCTCTCGGACCCCGCCCGCCTACACTTACCCGGGAGCTCACTCCCCTGGGCCGACCGAAAGGGGTGTTGGGGTCTGGCGGAGTACACCCTGACCGCACTGGTGGACTGGGGAGGGGCTGAGCTCCCTGAGAACTGCTTATGCCAAGACACAGAGTCAACCCTGTCCCATGCCAATGATGTGTCAAATTCTTTAGCTTTCCTGAAATTGACATCATACTCCTTCCAGGCATCCCCCGGGTACTGTTCACTCCACCCCACAATCCTACTCTGGTAGCAAGCCAATGGCACCTGCACATTAGGAGGCCGTTCGGCCATGATGGTCGTGAATACTGCGAAAGCCCTAACCCAGTTGAGCAAAGTTTCCTCCACCCTAAATCTACAACACTGTGCCCTCCATTCACTCGGAAGCATCCACTCCTTCAGTGTCTTTGCATGTTCCATTTCCCTGTTATCAAGTAGCAATGAAAAAATGTAAATATATTTTCCCGCCCAGATCATTTCTTTCGTGGCCTGGCACACATGTTGTGCCAAATTCTCACTCCTGGAGGGCATTGACCAATCCCCCAAGAGAGGCAGCGCCACCTCCTTACCGTTTCCTGGCACCCGGGCCGGTTGACCACCATCTGCGTTCGGTTGGGTGGGGCTGGAACCTGTAAGTGAAGAAGATGAGGGAACCGCAGCTCTGTCAGCCTCCGCTGCAGATTTAATCCTTTCTACCAACTGTGCTGCTTCCGCAGCATGATCTGATGAAGCAGGTAACATGCCCCCCCTTTTGTAGCCAAGGCAATAAGGCCGCTATTTGAGATACCAATTCAGCAGGGACCGAGTCTGGGTTATCAGCTGGGACTACGGGCGCCCCAGGGGTCATGGCCGGTGGCAGTGGTATGGTGGCAGTGGCATCGGTACCACGGGCGGGGAAGCAGGCCCCACAGGAGGGAGCGCCGGCGGCATGGCAGGAGCCGGTGCAGCGGGCGCCGGAACTACTGGCACAGGTATAAGAGGTACCGGAACCGCGGGTGCGGGTGGAATCGAAACCGGAACTACCGGGGCTGGGACACTGTACCTGGGTTTCTTGGCCTTAGACTTCTTTGGTGGGCTAGCGAAATCCCCCCTTGGCAAGGGTGCCTTTCGCTGCCGCGTGGGCCTGCCTGAAGGGCCTGGGGAATCAGCAAACCTTTCATTCATGAGGGCCTCTAATTCATCCACCTTCCCCAACCTCCTATTAATGCTGTTCATCTCCCGCATCATGGCCTGCATCATAACCTCCATCCTGGACCCTCCTTTACCACCCATCGACCCCGGCATGACTGAGGTGCACCGCCC
This sequence comes from Triturus cristatus, assembly GCF_964204655.1. Taxonomy (NCBI): domain Eukaryota; kingdom Metazoa; phylum Chordata; class Amphibia; order Caudata; family Salamandridae; genus Triturus; species Triturus cristatus. Next base: position 1,710,255,352 of record NC_140590.1, read on the forward strand.
TACACTCCTAGTATTCCAACACAGGTGTAAGTGCGCTTATTACCTTCACCAGATGGAGGATGTACAGGGAGCTGTAAGCACCATGCAACCGTAACCGCAACGCCCCGGCTTATCCGGTTTGTCAGGGGTGAGTAAACTCTAACGTAGACCCACCCGGCGGCTACCAGAAGCAATGTAATGCGAGCCCCCCGCTCTCCTCTTACCGTTCCAATCCTGCGTACTCCCAGCCGGAATTGACCTGCGACCACAACCGCTGTTCACCACTCTGAGCTTACCACGTGAAATTGCAGGAATGCAGTACTAACATGCCTAAAATAGAAAATTTATTAATTCCTGGGAGTGTGAAATCAGGCAATTGGCGAAAGCAGACTTGTATGAAACAAACAACGTTTGTACAAGCTCGGACCTTCTTTAACGCCCCCCCCCCCTACTGCCCTTGGCTGAGCTTTTACATTCAAGAGCAAGCAAAGTAGCAAACACAGTATTTAAAACAGTAGACGACATAATCTGGCCAGAGTCAGCAGTTCGCAGCCAGTGGTGTCCCACAAAAAAAAACATAAAAAAAAATAAAAAAAAAGTCTCCCAGACCCTCGACAAGCCACTTTTATGTGATTCATCCTTGAATAATTCAGCCGAATATTAAAACTTTGATGGCAATGATATGACCCACTGCTGCATTGGGATATAATACTGTCAGTGCCAACCTCTCCGGAAGGATTGTGGGATGGCTATGTCCTGCACAGAGAGGTGTACTGGGGCCATATACGTTATAACCACAGTGAAGAAGAGCGGGAACCCTGGCGAAATTCCATCATGTTTGAATCTTGCTGGTGTGCCGCCTCGATGAGCATTGTCTCTATTCGAGCGCTATAGGCTATCTTCTTCCAACACCCACGATTTCTCTAGAGACTGTTTGGCAGCACACATGATAGACTAGCATTAGTTAAATTATACCGTGTCCGACGCTGGCCGCCGCCCCAACCCGCTGCCTCGAAAAATACCTCTGTCCTCGTTTTAACCGATTCGAATTTGCCTCCAAAAACTCAATCGAGCCGGATTTGCTCCCGCGACCCCAGGATGTCCGCTTCCCACTACAGTTCTCCGTTCCACAATTCAGCTAACGGAGGCTCCACCACTCCGCTCCATCCGCGATCGACAAAACGCACCTGCAAGGGGGAAAAACAGGGGAAGTTTAAAAAAAAAAAAACAAGAAGCCCCGAGCCCAGGGCATGTCCGGTGTGGGGGAGCGACCAGGCAACAAGGGGGTCACCTGAGCGCTCCCCGCTTCTTTATCCCTCAGCAGCCCACCCCCTCCCCCCCGACCCGGATGTCGATTAGCGTCATCCGGGTCAAGGGAGGGTGGCAACCAATCGGTGGCAGGGCACGCCCCAAAGGACACGCCCCACCCCCGAGAGGTCCAGGAGGTAAGGGCGGTTGCCGCACCGCCATGCGGGCGGGGGGGCCAAGAGCCCCCCCTTTTCATTTGTATGAGTCTAGGGACCATTCATTAGTTGAATGGTCTTTTGCATTTGAACATCATACAAACATCAGGTAATTTCCTTCATTTTCTATGCACACCTAATTAAACAGTATACAAATAATAGGTATTCCAAAATGTATTTGATGTGTCATATGTATTAAAATAATAACTGGTTTACTGTAACATTGCTAGTTCACCCCTTTTTTGTCATTTCACACCACTGAATATGTGTGGCTTCTGTGTTTAAATCCCTATAAAAGATGATGTTTTAGAAGATGTGTCAGAGCTTTTTGAACACTCTTTTGGAGGCAGAATCTATGTAAGCCTTCAGGCTTAACTATATTTGGTTCTGGCTGCCAACTTGAAAGCAGACTTACGCTGACCCATCTTTATGCTCACTTTCTTGTATAATTATGACTTACTATTGAGAAAGGTGTTGCTAATTCCCTATGTAACTTTCTTTCTGTAATCTACATTTTGAATAAACCAGTATGCTATTGACTTTAAAGCTTGTCTGTGTCTATTGAAAGTCCTACGACTTAACTGTCTTAATGATTTTAAATGGAGTGTTGACAACACTGGGGGGGCCAATTCCGATCCGGGTCGGAAGGGCACCAAACGCGATCCAGCCGGAAAACTACAAGCCGTACGCGTGTTTTCCGGCCGAGTCATACAGCTGTATGAGCGAGCCAGTACGATGCGAGCTACATGAAATTCACCAACCGAGTCATTTCCGGGTCGGAACTGCTCCGTGCGTCTCAGTCGTAAGCTAACCGTGGCGTGCAATGGATGCGATTCATGACCGAGCCAGTACGATGCACGTGTCGGACAGCCTGTGCGAGCCGGAGTGTCCGGCTCGCAAATGTTCCCGGAGTTGGACTTCTGGGGTCCGCGTCGGACCCCCGACACCCGCAGACGTACGACTCGCACACAGGGGGAGACCTATGGGTCTCCCCAACACAGGCATGTACGGTGCAGATGGCACCGACGCGCACCCACTGTAGGGGGTGCACTTGTTCGAGAGGTACCCATTCAGTCAATGGGAGCGCATTTACACGTCGTACAACTGGCTCCCATTGACTTCTATGGGAGTCTGACCGAACCGAGTCCAACAGCATACATGCGCATCGTACTCGGTCGGACTGTAGGGGTCCGGCTCGGTCGGAAAACACTCCGGATCCGACTCGGTCGTAGTGCTTTCCGACCCGGATCAGAATCAGCCCCCATGTAGGGAAATGCATTATAACAGATATCGATTCAGGCAGGAGTGCCAAATATGATGCAGAGAGAAATAAACTTGTTGTGTGAAACCATAACTGTCACAAGTGGTTAGTTTACTAATGAGTTCAACTGAAGTGGAATTATCTGAGTTAGCCTGGGAGCAAGAAATGTAAGGCAAACAATCTTCAAAAGGTGTCCTCCACCACTGAAAGCAGCACATTTATACAAAACAATGCATTCCACCTATTGTTGTACTCCAGCTTTCCTTATGGGATTCCTCCTCTGCTACTGCTTCCCTGAGTTCTGAAGAAAGTAAGGAGGGACTGGGTTCAGCTCATCCTGACAGCACAAAATAAGGATCAGAGAGTTGGTATTCCAAATTGTTAAGTCAGTGCATCTAACACATCAGTGCAACTCCACAATCTACACAGCCGTCTGTGGAAATTGAGCAGAACAAGCTGTGAACTGTCTGCCCTATAGTATCTGGTTATGGCTCTATAAATGAACCACTGGGTAGATATTTTGAAGAATGTTTTCAGGGCATTGTGCAGAGCATGAAATCAAACCTATGGGATCTCACAGACTTTTTAAGTCGAATCTCAGGTTTAGAATTGCCTTTCATGGATGAGTGTTGGCTATGAGCAAAATATGTCAATTCCAACTCTGAGAGCATGAATCTGTTGAATGGGTATCATTATAAACGGTCAAATCAGAGCGAAGAAAGTGTTTCTAATCAAACTATTAAATTGTTCTCTGTATCACAGTTGTTTCAATTGGAGTGACACCATCATTCTGCTAACTAATGCAACATCTTTAAGTTTTTTTAATCCCCAAGTTATGCTAACCTATTTATGGCAAAATCTGAAGAAGAATACATTTACATGGATATAAGGTGAGAGATGGTTTCATCATCTATTTAAGATGCATAGATGACATTCTTATAATATGACAACGATTTATGAAATATTAGTTGATAATATTATTGAACTCAATAAGAGCAGTTCTAACATCAAATTCTTTCACAACAACAATATCACACAGATTGCCTTTGTGGATGTTCTAATGATTAAGCTGAAACTACAGTTTTCCATAAATCAGTTGATAACACGTTACACTTTCAGAGTTTTCATGCAAACTCTCCATACTTTCAGTTCACATGTCTCAAGACAATCACCTTTGACAAACAGAAGTTCAATGAAATAGAAACCAATTTGCCACCAGATTTAAGGATAGTGGTTACCCACAAAAATATGTTGAGAATATTTGCACAAAAAACATCGAAGTACTTCTGAAGAAGTCTGCACCAAATGCAAATGTTTGTTTCTAAACTTTCCATAACTAGTATGGTGATTAACATGATCATCAACAAAAGATGTACATTTTAACGATTGAAAAAAGATTTTGTTGACTTAAACCAAGGAATGGCCTTTGATTGTGTTTCAATGCTCCATGCACATTAACCCTTTTGGTGCTTGTGTCGGCTAATGGGCGACGCAAGCACTACCTCCCTGGTGTGGTGCACGTCCAATAGCCGACACCAGGGAGGGCCCGATTTTAATACTCTGGTACAAAGCGTCGGAGGTTGTTGTTGTGTTATTCCCCCTGGGGGGTACACGGACGGCTTTCATCCCCAGCTTTCCTGGAGGCCTCGTTTGAAAGGAGAGAGTCTCCCCTTTCAAACAAGGCCTTGTTGAAAAGGTGTCCTGTCCGTGGATCAAGGCAGTGCTGCGATCCATGGCCAGTAAACCCCACTAGATACCAGGGATGTCTTTGGGGCGGTCGGCCCTTGTGGGAATGGGCGAACCACCCCCTCCAGGGGCATGTTATTTTAATATGCAACTTTGGCTTTCCCTGGGAGGGGCGCGATTGCCCCCCCAAAATGTAAAAAATAAAGTTTTTGTAAAAAAAAAATGCCAGCAAAATTGGCAGGGGGTCGGTCCTCCTGCTCAGTGGCTGACCCCACAATCAACCCCCAGGGAAGCCATGTCTATGAAAAAGATAGAGAAAGAGAGATCTATCTTACCTACTGGCAGTCACCAGTAGGTAGTTATAGTTAGAACCCAGTTTCCATAGGAAAAGCATTTTTTGATTTGCCAATAACTTTAGCGCCGTTTGACAAATCTTCGCAAATGGGGCGCCCTGGTCAGCTCCTGTCTTGAATGTTTCAGGGTGATTCGTCAAGCAGGGGCTGAGAAAAAAGGGGTCCCAAAATGTGTTTTCCCCATGTTAATTTCCATAGGAAACTTTAGACACGGCTACAGCCCGAACTACTGAATGGAATTACACCAAATTTGACAAAAAGGTAGCTCTTGGTTCAGAAAGTACCCTTTTTTTAAATGGTGTGAATCCGTTCAGTAGTTTCTAAGAAATTCAAAAATAAAATATATCGATATCTGGGCAGAGCCTAACCACACATCTTATCGTGAGATACGATTGGCTGTCAGCACCGGAATGTAAATGCTGGCAGTCATCTTGGGACCATTATACATGAGAGCACCCAATTGAAATGCATTGTAGTGAATAGAAGATTTTGAGGGTCACTAAAAGGAGAACTATAAAGGGTGATAACAGACTTTAGTTACATTAGAATTCATTTGTAGATGGTACCATACTAATTTTAGGAATTGTAGTGTGTTCTAAGGTGATTTTACCCTGTGAAAAATCTTCTGCTGGAATTTCATGAATCATGTTTGAGAGAAAACTATTTTCTCATGCTTGTCCCATAGAGGTTTGAAAGGTGCTCCAGAAGCTAAAATGAGAGCATATTTTCTGTAATTTCACATTATCTTTCTCTGTCATGTGAGAATGAAGTCTGACATTCTTAGTAAAACATGTACATCCACCAAGGGCAGAGACTGTCAGTTGACTCCTTTGTGTTCTACTGCAGCTTTCCAGAGTGTTCTAAAGCACAACTAGAGCGCTAACAGTCTTACTTATGACAAAATTATGGCACACCTGAAGTCATCTTGATTGCAATAAACTGGTAACACTGAAAACATTTAATTTAAAAAGGAACAAAATGATGGGTTTCATTTTGTCATGGAAATTATGTTAGTGCTGTAAAATTAGGACATGTTTAAAGTTTGATCTCAAATATCTTCCTGTTATATTTCAACAGGATCAGCCTGCCAGTTGATTCCTGTGTGTTCTACTGCAGGTTCCCAGAGTGTTCAAAAGAACAACTAGAGCGCTAACAGTCTTACTTATGACAAAATTATGGCACACCTGAAGTCATCTTGATTGCAATAAACTGGTAACACTTAAAACATTTAATTTAAAAAGAAACAAAATGAGGGGGTTCATTTTGTCATAGAAAATATGGTTAGTGCTGCAGAAAGAAAAATAAGTGCATGTTTTAAGTGAGATCTCAAATCCTCTTCTATTTCATTAGAAAAGTCTGACATGCAGCCTGAAACAATCACTTTCATTACCAACAGTAGATTTCCAGTTAACTCCCTGGTGAGCAGTAGCTTTACTACAGTGATCTTATGAGTAACAAGAGTGCTAACATTCTGAATTTATGGCAAATGTGTGACACATATGAATGCCTTCTTGATGGAAACAAAGTAAAAAACTGAAAGCATTTCCTACTGAGGAGACTTCAGTAAATGAGGAAATTAGGAAATTTCATAAAAAATAAGTCTCCCAAGACGGCCACCAGAGAAAAAAAGAGCCCAAATGTAGCACAAATATCACCCAGATGTAGCCCACATATAGCCCAATGACAGAAGTGTGCAAACCACTCTTTAGTTTTTGTTTTTTTGCAGTTTTATATAGTGCAGACTGGTCAGGTATTGGAGCGTTGCATCTTACTTGGACCCCTTATTGCGTATTTTGCACAAAGTACATGAGACTGATCTTGCGAAACATTGACCTTTACTATTCTGATAACCTAAAGGTGCTCTGAACCGGGCTTTGAAACTCCCGTTTTTACCTACTGGTTTTAATTAATTCTCACTGTATTGTATTAAGAAAGAGGATTTACTGTTTTTATGTACACTTTTATGATCTATGTTTCTAAATCAGATTGGATAAAGTTTAATGAATTCAATTGAAGTCTCCCAAGATGCCCACCAGAGAAAAAGGAGCCCAAAGAATAACAAATATCACCCAGATGTAGCCCATGTATAGCCCAATGACAGAAGTGCGGAAACCACTTTTTATCCTTTGTTTTTTTGCCATTTTATATAGTGCAGGCTGGTCAGATATTGGAGTGATTTACATGAGCATTGGTTACATCATACAAGGACAAACTCATTTTAGCAGCAGGCATGGGGATATTAAGTGATTTGACCAGAGTGTTGAGCTGAAGCAGAAACTCCAACTTTGTTCCCAAGTTGCAAAGTCTGGAGCTCTGGAAGTAATACCACATTCTCTCCCCTAAGCGTAACATTTAATCAAGTAGTCAACTGGATACAAAAACATAAAGATAACAAATAATTTAAAAGTGCTTTGTTGCTATTTGAGAACTCAGAAAATATGTCCTTATTTTAGTTTTTTAGAGCACTAACCATAATTTCTATGCAAATAAGACCCTCTCATTTCTATAATTTCTACAGGCAATGCTTTAGGTATTACAGGTTTGATTACATCAAGATGATGTCAGGAGTCCCACACTTTTGTAATAAATATAGAATGTTACCAATCTAGTTGTTCATTAGGATACTGTTGGGAGGCAGAGGTCAGGGGCACGGATTCGGAAAATTGAAGGCAGGTAGGAGGGTGCAGAGGCAACAATTTGACCACACTGGGCAGGCAGGAAGGGCAGTGGCAGCACAACATGGAGGGCAGTGGAAATGGGGCATGGACAACAAATCAACAATGCAGAACAGGCAAGAGAGGCAGTGACAAAATAATAGACCAATGAGGGCAGAAGGAAAAGGCAGTGGTAGTACAACCATACATGGCAACAGAGACCATTCAGGAAGGAAATGCCCAATGTTTTAAACTGAAAAGGGCTTTATTTTATCTGTCTCTTGTCTACAATCTCCTCTTATTCTCTGCAAGTCAATGGGAAAAATCAATTTGGCAGTTGTTTTTCAAAATCTCCCTCTTACCAAGTTCAAAATGTTAGCAAGTATGGTACATTGGATCATGGAAGGCAGGACGAATTGGGGTGGTGACATGGACTCAGATAATGGGACAGGAAGGACATGGACAGGTTCACCTAACTGACCTTACAGGGCAGGCATCAGGGTTTGCAGCAGCAAAAAACACCACACAGGGCATGCGGGACGGCAATGCAGCACAACAAACGATGGAAAGAAATAGGGAGGGAACAGGACCATGCATATGGACAACAGAGAACAGAGGGGAAAGAGGCAATGGCAGCAAGCTGACCATACTGGAAAGACAGGAGAGAAAGCTGCAGCATAATGGACCATAAAGGGCAGTAGTGAGGGATCAGGGGCATGACTATGGAACAGACAAGCCAGTAGGGAGGGAATAGGGGTCTGCACATGAAAATGGAGGGCAGGGGGCAAGGGGGCAGGGCATGAGCAGCAAGCTGACCACGGAGGTCAGGCAGGATAGGCACTAGAAGCAAAACACATCATTGAGGGCAACAGTGAGACTACAATGGCATACACACAGACCATGGAGGGAAGGTGGGAGTGGGTCAGGGGCAACTAGCTGACCACACAAGGAAGGTGGGAGGGGCCATGGCAGCACAGAAGACCATGCATGGCAAGCAAGAGGGTTAGTGGCAGCACAATTTGGCCATGATAGGCAAGAAGGAGGGTGTGGGGGCATGCACAAAGCATCATGGAGGTTAGAAGGGAGGGTTAGGAGCTGGGCACAGACAAGAGAGTTCAGGGGACGGAGCCTCACAACAGACCATGCAGGGCAGGCAGGAGGAGCAGTTGCAGCACAACCGACCAGGGAGGGCAGAAGGATTGTGACAGTAAAATGCACCATGGAGGACAGGAGGAAAGGGAAAGGGGCATGGAACGTGGACAGGCAGGGTGGAGGTGGCAGGGAGAGGTTACAGTGATCTGAAAATGCTAGGCAGGTGGGAGGGGAGTGGCAGCACAACAGAAAACTCAGAGTAGATAGGAGGGGCAGGTACATGGAACATGGTGGGCAAAAAGGATGGATCAGGGGCATTCATACAGGCTGGAGAGTAGGGGCAGCAAGCTCAGCACAGAGGCTAAGCAGGAGATCAATGATGGGCAGGAGGAGTGGACTGGGACATCATGCTAAATGGAGGGCAGTGGCAGCACATCAGACCATGTATGACAGGAGAGAGGAGGCTAGTGCATGGATTCAGACAACAGAGGATAGTAGAAAGTGTATGGGGCAGCAGACTAACTGTTCAGAGAAGGTGGGAAGGCCAGTGGCAGAACACCGGCCACACAGGGCTGTAATGAGGGAGCAGGGGCATGGACTTGGACAATGGATGGCAAGGAGGAGGGGAGGTAGGAGCAGCAAGCTTGGGTGGCAGACAGCACAATGCCAGGCCAGGCCCTGCTTCCAATCCCCCACAATCCATTGTGATAGGCATCTTACTTAACTTTTTTTTAAAACTAGAAATTGACTGAAAAAGAAATATTACAGGGACGTTATAGTTAAACTCTGGTTTCACTCGTACAAAACCACTGAAATTCAGCAGTTACAGTTCCCTGAGCTAACTATAACTTATGCCCCAGCAATGCACTGCTTATTACCTCAGACATTACATCATTCATGACATGGTCAGTGACATCCCTCAAGACTTCACTCATGACATCTCAAATGAGCAGTAAATGAAATAGAACTGTAATCACTAGAACTTTATTTAGGGATAGTGTGTATATATTAACACCCCTTTTTATTTATTTTCTTTCGTGTAAGAACCTCTATAATATGCAACATGCCCAGATCAAAATGGCAGAGAGCCTTTCACTTTAAAGTAATGTGTAATCCATTGTTTATGTTGATGTTTGCAATCGTAAGTATGTTTATTATGAACAAGTCACGTTGACAAACATACAGGTACGGCAGCCACGGGGCAAGATATGCTGAAATTGCATTGTGTGCATATTAACACTTGTTTTCTTTTCATTATTGTATGAATTCTTGAATTTTTGAAACGTGGCCAGCAATATGCCTGACAGCTTTTTGGCTTAATGTAATATTTAGTCCTTTGTTAATGTTGGCAACTGGAGCCATTTCTACATTTAAATAAGGAAGCTACAATGATGTCTTATATTATGATCAAGGTTCGGACTAGCCGAAATCTGTGGATCGCGTCCTTTGTAGATCAAATACTTCCAAACTACAACATGAGTGCTGATTCCTTCCTTGTAAGAGTGAGATGAGATTAAATGTATACATATATATATATATATACCTCTCTTGCTCCTTTCTGCATTTCTCCTGCCTCTTTCTGCACCTATCTTGCCTCTTTCTGCACCTCTCGTGATAGGTTTGTGATCACAAAATAACTTAGTACACAAGGCCCCAAATGTTCATAGGTGTGATTTATTATCCATGATTCATTATGTACTGATTTAATTCTGCCACGCCAAAGTCATATACATTTTGCTGTTTTGTCTTCTGGGCCATTCCCTTAGATAGAATGTTTGCCTGCTCCACTTCCAGTAACTTTGACTTTGCTGATCTATATAAAAACACCTACAAAGAGAAGCATGAGAAGGACAATCACAGCGGCCACAGTAAAACAAAAACAGAGATAAATGGAATCCTTACCTCAGCAATATTGGGATGCATAAATATTGTCAAGAATATTGTGATGTCAAAAATATCATGGACTGGAATACCGAAGGCAAGAATATAATTTTAAGTGTTGTTTTTGATATCAATGTAAAAAAACTATAGTTTTCTATAACATCACTGTGTATAACATCTCTTTACTGGATTATTTATCACATTTTTTGTAGTATTATATTAGTGTTGTATGTTAATTTGAGCATTAACAGTTTTAATTTATTTTTTACAATCAGCAAAAGTTTGAAATAACTTTTAAATTATTATTTATAATGATGTATTAAATAGTATATACGTTAATATGTTCTAGGAGTGGGGTGTTGATTTTCTAGGGGGAAAGGGTGGGTGGATGTTTAAAATATGTGAATAATGATTTGGTTTTACATTTATATTTGTTTAATACATTAAAAAATAAAAAAGTAGATTTAAACAAAATAACTTTAGTTTTTTTTTTAAATATATTAATTGTAGGTATTTTGTTTTACAAATAAAATGTTTACATTAAAATGTGTATTTATTAATTTATAATTCATTGTATATCCCTAATGTTTTCTAAATTTTGTATAACATTTTCAATTGAATTTTACATAGTATAATTAAATGTATGCTTTAGCAGTAGAAATATAAAATATCATATTCATTATTATTAACCAATATATATATATGTGTGTGTGTGTGTGCGTGTGTGTATGTATATATATATTATTTTGTCAATACACAATACATTGTATTATAGTTTGTAATGATTAAATTATTACTTGATAAATTTTGTATTTAGGTATGTTGTAAAAAAATAATTTTATTTTAAATGTAATTTATTGTGTAGTACGGATTTTGTTAAAATACTTAATTTCTTTTTATAAATTAAGATAATTTCTTTTTTTATAATTGTTTAGAAAAGATTTGTTAGTATTGTACCAATTTAGGTAATTTGTGAAAATGTTAAATTATTCATGCGTGTAATACACCAGTGATTCTAATATAGTATTATAATTATTAATTGTATTTGTGAATATATCATTTATTATTAATGTATGTAGTAATTTTATTAGTTTACATTAAAGTGTTATGCGATGTAGTAGAAATATTTATTATTAGATTTGAATGGTTATTAAGTATATATTTAATTTAAAAATATATCTTTTTTTTTATGAACATGCTCCAACAATTTTTTGTATAACTTATATTACAAAAGATTAGATAGGAGTGACAAAAGTATGTTTACCCCTTTACTCTCAAACATTTTTTTAAATGGCATAGATGGGAGTACAAAATATACAATTCCCTATTAACTCCTAAAAAATACCCTAAGTGTATATGGAATTCCTGTATTAACCTACTTTTCCCGTAAACAATTCGTCATCTACTTCATTCAATGTTAGTAAAAAATGTTCTTTAGCCTTCCAAAGTAAAATCTGCCCCACAATCTCCCGTTCAAAGTTCTGGTCCATTCACAGCGCCTTCTGGACTCCATCACAGATCTTTAATCTGGATCTATCCACATCTAATACTTATTGGAACTGTGGAAAAACTGTTGACTCCAACTAATATTTTTCGAATGTAAATTTATCGCTCTGTTGTGGTCTAAAATTCAAAAGCTGATCTGGGAATTTTTTTACATATCAGTCACCTTGTCCCCCTCCACAGCTATTCTCGGTGTATCTGCTTTCTCCCCCCTCCCCTCCCAATACCCAATCTGATGTTAATTGATCTGATGCTTGCCTTGGGTGTTAAACTGATCCTTTCCAAATGGAAACATTCTCACAAGTTCCCTTATTAAACTTTATGGGATTGGCTCTGTTTCACAAGAGGGTCAGATAATACTGGCCTAGGTGCAGCTAGTGATAATCAGTCACCTCTGGTCTTCCATTGGGCTGTTTCTTCAAAAGAAAGATACACCATGATATGTATTTTATTCCCTCTACTTTCGGTTTCATTTCTACCATACTGTTTACTCCATCTTTACATGCTCTCCAGTTATCTCTCTACTCAGCATTCTTTTATGTCTTTTATGTTCTTTAATTTTATGCACACCTCCATAGCTAATAGTCTATTACTTCGTTTTCTCACCATACTTTCTTACACTTCTCACTTTATTTGGCTCTCTCTTGCGTTTACCTCCTTGGTGTCTTTTGCAGCTTTTTTTTCCTATTCTCTCCAATCCTTTCTCCCTGCCTCCCCCTTGTTTTACATGTATTTCATGCATAATTTCATCTATTTGCACATTTCGGCATCCTTCTTGCACGATGTTGTTTAACAAGTTATTGACCACATCTTCTATATTGCTGAGGACAGAACCATTACCATTGTCTGTACTTATATGCAGGTCGGACCTCCCCCCACCCTCAGCAATTTGTTTTCCAGCTTGTTGTTCTAGTGTTTTTGTGCTATTATTCAATATAGATATTTGCATTGATGAATATTGGAGTATGAACAGTAACTGTCGCCCCTTTTTGTATCCATCACCTTCCCCTAAAAGGTTTTGAGTAGAGTGGGCAAAGTAAATTTTATCATCTTATTGTCCAATACATTCTCTTAAATTGTTTAGATCGGAGTCAGAATCATAAATGTTACTCCTTTAGTTTCCATCGCCTTCCCCTACATGGCATAGAGTGGAGTGGGAATAGTGAATGTTCCATGTTTGGTGTCCAACGCATTACTCTATATGGCTTAGCTTGGAGTGGGAGTATTATAGGGCCGATTCCGATCTCGGTCGGAAGGGCACCGAATCTGGTTCGGCCGTAGCGGATCCGATTCTGATGCTTCTTTTCCAACCGATCTGTACATGGGTCCGGACGACGAAGTACGATGCGAAGATGCGTGAATTCTCCGACCGACTCGTTCCCGGCTCCGACCCGATCCGTCCGACTCGGTCGCATGCAAACCGACGTGCGCAATGGAGACCATTCTCACCCGAACTAGTATGATGCTCGAATCGGACAGCTCGTCTGGGTCGGAGCGTCCGGATCGCAAATGCTCCCGGAGTCGGACTTCTGGGGTCTCCCCCGACACCTGCAGCCTCACGACTCGCACACAGGGGGAGACCCATGGGTCTCCCCCACACAGGCATGTACGGCGCGGATGGCACAGATGCGTACCCACTGTAGGGGGCGCACTTGTTCGAGACGTACCCATTCAGTCAATGGGAGCGCATGTACGCATCATACACTGGCTCCCATTGATTTCTATGGGAGTCTGACCGAACCGAGACCAACAGCATACGCGCACATCGTACTTGCTCGGTCGGACTGTAGGGGTCCGGCTCGATCGGAAAACACTTCGGATCCAACTCAGTCGGAATGCTTTTCGACCCGGGTCGGAATCGGCCCCTAAATGTTACATGTTTAGTGCCAAACACCTTCCCCTAATTGCTTAGATTGGAGTGTGAATAGTGTTTCCTCTCTAGTGTCTAGCTTCTTCCCCTCAACAGTTTTGATTGGAGTCGGGACAGTAAATGTCAACTCTTTAGTGTCCGTGAAACACACAAAAGGTGATGGGAGGAATTCTTGCAATTTGTCTAACCAATGTCAATCGTACCGGTTAGCATACCAACCCATTGTTGTTCTGTTCTCCATGCCATATCAATTTGGACCCAGCAATTTGTAAATCAGGCATGACCCTGCTCTTCATGGGCACAGTCCAGCCTGAACTACGAGGCCAGGTTCTCCCTGACCCAGACACAAACAACCCAGGGCAGGTTTTGCCCAAATTATTGGCTCATAAGCCTGCTGTAACTCGGTTCCAGTGATACAGTGAGCACTGGGCCTCTGTCTGAGCATCTCAATGCTACTTAGGGCTGGACACAAAACACACAAAAGGTTATGGGAGAAATGCTTGCAATTTGTCTAATCACTGGCAATCGGTCGAGGTAGCATCCCAACCCTTCCTTTAGATTGGAAGTGGGAGAAGTAGTATCACCCCTTTTGCGTGTAACGCCTTCCCCTAAAAGGTGTAGATTGGGGTGTGATTCGTAAACATTACCCCTTTATTGTCCGACGCCTTCCTCTAAATATTTTAGATGGGAGAGGGAATAGTAAATGTTACCCCAAAAGTGTCCAACACCTTTCCCTAAATGGTTTAGATTGGAGTGAGAATATCAGTGAATAGTATATAACGTTATTGTGTAAGAATGACAGAAAAGGGCATACAGTAGATGATGAAAAATCCTGTAAGCATTAGGCAGTTGACAATATATCATAGTAATTTCATTCACAAAAATCTAAAAGAAATCCCACTGCCAGACGAGTCAACTCATGATTAAAAATACAGCCAAGTGGTAAAGTACAGCCATCCAGTAAGGTGTAATATTCATGGTGAGTGTGTAGATGGATACCCAGCCAAAGGGCCATCAGTTTAATTTAAGAACCTTTCTCTCTTCCTTTACTTCTTGGGTTTGTGCGATGGTTGTAGTGTTTTTGTTAGTAATTATGATCCCCACGATAAAATGGACTTGATATGCCCCTTTGGCCAAAAGCCTGGTAAGCTAGAGTTTTGACATGTTTTATGCTCCTAAGCAGAAACCTTATGGTTACTCAAGTACTGCGATCATAGCCATAAGAGGCCTGAACTTGCTAATCTGTCCCCTCCTATAACAGCTAGCCTGCATTGCAAGTATTGTCTCTGATCTCAGCCCCACTGCGAGTGAATGAGGACACCGCTAGACATTGTACATGGGTCTCTGTCTAAGGGGTAGGAATGATATGAAGTAATATTATGGGGGAAGATGCGGACAATGATATTGTGACCTGTTCCTGTGTATCCATTATAAATGCCAAAAAAAATGAAGTTATAAAAAAAGAACCACAACTAAAACACTTTTGTAAAATGTGTCCCTAAGTGATGTTTAGGGGCTCAATGCTGCTGAAGTGCAGGTGTTTCTAGTTGTGGAGGTCATAGCTGGTTTGAAACCATAGGTGACATGCTTTCAATGTACAAAAATCTTCATTTCCTATTGCAAGCAAACAACTAACAACTATGTGACAAAACATTAGACAGTGTAATAGCATTGCTGGTTGAAACAAAACTTTTGTCAGGAACCTTGGGTCTCACAGCTGACATTGGCTAATGATCTAGTTACTCTCCAAGCCACATATACGTATGAAGAAACCTGTTTGAGAATTAGTTCAGAATCTCTGTGCATGCATAAATTCAAAGTATCCTTACATGTCTCATGCCGTAAGCTGGGAAAAGCAGACATAGACAATCTCTTCTGGCCTTCAGGAAAAGAAACAAAAAATGAATTTCAGATTGAATCCCCCTGAACTCGCATCTGCAGGTGGGTGAACTACTGCCTCCTTTTCTCCAAGTACTGGTATGAGGTTTCACAGGCAGAGTGCCTAATATAAATCTGATGTATAGAGATCTTTTCAGGGCAGGGTAGAGGATATCCAAATATGTTTCAATCTTAGGAATGGGTTTAAGGATCTGAAGCTGGTCTTCCCTTTTGCCATTCAAATGGCTAAAGTTGCAATGGCATAACTTCTCCATTACCATCTGCCGGATTTCTGAGGTCATCCTTTCTGCTTTTGAAACTGCGATCAGGACAGCCAATGTCTATTGAAGAGGTTGCCATATGATTATACCAAAGTAGTTTTACTAGCTTGGCCTACAACCAGACTTCCCACACAGTACCCAAAAAATGATTCAACTCCAATTGTGTCCATATTCTCGTCCAGGATTAGAGAGCGTGCAGCACTACATGCTGTTCAATAGAATTAAAGCCAAACTCATACCTCAATACCCCAGTTGGGTCCCAGGGCCAAGGAGGAGTATTTGATGCAGAAAAGTATTCTCTGCCCTTGCCAAACCCTTGAACTTCTAATAGCCCCTTAGCTCTGCTCTGTAGAGCCCTGCATCAATGCATTGTGCTCGATATATGCCTCAGGGGTGGGTCCTGACTTTTTGCAAAACTGAGCACTTCACTGGCATACTGGCTCTGGGTGGCCTCACTTTTTAATAAGAGGACCAACCAAGCCAGCTTTTCATCAAATCTCACTCCAAGATAGTCACAGTGTTCCATATTATTTACAGGAGGTATTAATCAGTAAATTGTTTGTGTCTCAATAACCTTCAAATGCCTTAAGGAGTTTGCGCGTGGTGCACAGGAGCACTGCATCATCAGCAAAAAAGCAAGATTGCCATTCTTTGTCCCCCACAAACTGTCACATTGAGGTTTAAGGCCTTCAGGTAGCTGTTGACATCATTGATACCATCCCCTGGAACAAGATGCATTATAGACAGAAGCTAGAACAGGTACCCAAGATGTAAGGTCTGATCGAAGTATGCCCACTGGTTTCCCATCTGGGCTAGGAGACTTGTTTTGCTTTTGGCTGAGGATTGCTAGTCGCACTTCACCTTCAGTGAATTTATTACCCAGTGGAACACTTCCTGTTGGCTCAATTATAGGAGGACATAGATATTTCTCCCAGCTGTCTTACTCTTTTGCCAAACTGCCACTTCTCACTGCACTCTTCAAAGTGATGGACGTTTCGTGGCTGGAGATGCAGTACAAAGATGACCAGTACTTAAACCATGCGTCAGATGAGATGTTGGTTTCCAAGTTTTTTTATGCACCTTGTGATCCCTATCTAACTCGCTAACTTACTCCCACAAAGGGCTGGTATTCTTGCTTCTTGGTGCTTCCATAAGTGCCTCCCAATATTTTATGTGCAAATTACTTTTTTTTTAATTTAAAGAGATTACACTCTGAGGTTTCTTGCCTTGTTTTCAGTGTGATGGAAAGATTTTGTTTTACCTTACTGCACTTCATGTAGACCCATTCAGTATGCATATGATTGGTATTCTCTAACTGCTTGTATCCTGAAGCAAACGGCTGAGTAATTTTCCACTGAGATAGTTTAACTAGAATTTTGAACCTTGGAATTACCTACGGGTTGTGAGGATCTCTTTACTCCAGATAGTCTTTCGTTTTGTGTTGATGGAGATGGAAGGCTCAATCGAGTCCAGTGCAAGTCCTATTAGACTGCCATCAGGCTATGAACTTCCTATTTGTTGTTAGCCTTTCCCTTCATATTGACAATCAATGTGGGAAGAAGCAGGCTCTCAATTCTTTGTTCTATCTCAAGCTCATCGACCAGCTGCAATGCTTCCAGGTTAACTAATATGTAATCTATTAAGCTCACACGCCTCCCAGATCAAAATTTATAATCCGCAGGTGAATCCAATGGCATAGAGTCATTTTGGGGGCATAAAACGTTTTTGAGCATGAAGGATGAAAGGGCGGCTACTCTCCTTGAAATATGAATTTACAAGGTTGATGGATAACTGGGGCTGCAGACTATGGTATTACATACAACATGTAAGGTGAACATTGTGACATCAAGTTCAGTGTTAGGTGTAGTGGTGACATACAATTTTGACAAAAGTTGCCAACGTATTTCACCAGAACAAAATACTGCTTGTGAAATTTTGACTTTAACCCGAACAAAAAGTAAACTCTCATTATAACTAGCTCTCATAGGCCACGAGGCAGAAGTGTCAATTGAATAATATTTCAGATTTTGGAAAATAGATGTTTGACGGTAGTTATGACGGGTGGATACTGAAATATTTAACCTGCCTCTGGGTCTCGCTTTTGTTGACATTATGGCTTTTGTGGTGTATGAAGATGAACCATCCAGGATAATATTGTCCAAAACCCAGGTCTTCAGAAAGCAGCAGATTGTTTTTGATACCACAAATGCAACCCAGTCCTCGACATCTAGTTTTTGTTTTAAGCTGTCAATATGCATGTTTACCATGTTTACCTCAGTCTCAGTGCCTGAAAGGATGATACAGGACAAACGTTGGAGGTACTGCAAGAATTTAATCTGTGGACTTTGACAATTCCCTTTGTATGGTCTCAAGAGGTATTGAGTTCCTGCTGGCAAATCTTTGGCCATCACCTGGGCTCTAAACATTTATGCTTGCTCTGAGAAGTTGCACATTGATTCTCAGGCTGCTTAAATCATTCAAAAGCCCTGACTAGATGAGCCCAAGGCTGATACATTGCCAAAATTTGTTGGGTGTTCTTCATGCTGGTGGCCTGCTGCCTGGGTATGCACAGTTTTGGATACCGTTGGTTATGGTTCAGGTAAGCCCTTGCGCACTAATATATGCCAGGTAGCTTGAGTACTGCTATTACCAGAATCATATCTTCTGTGAGCTAATTTACCCAGCATGTTGTTGTGCTTCCCCTTTTTCCATGGGCATTTGGAGGTTAAAGCTAATTCCCAGCAACTCTTCGGAGGAGACATTTTGTAATCCATGAAAGGAATTTAGGACTCTTAGTACTAACATCTATTACATTTAAGCAAGATGTCATGGTGTCCCTGGGATCGGTAGGTCTCTGTGAATAATACAATTTCGGGTTAATTTCCAGCAGAGAAAAGAGAAAATATCACGTCATTAGGGTCAAACACCTTCCCCTGAATGGCTTTGATTGGAGTGGGAATAGTACATTTTACCAGTTCACTGTCCAAAGTCCTTCCCTGCATGGCGTAGGTTGGAGTGAGAATTGTAAGGGGCAGATTTACAAGCCCCTTGCGCCAATTTTGCATCACTTTTCTCATGTCAAAAATGACGCAAAAGTGGTGCAAGGGGCTTGTAGATCTGCCCCTAAATGTTTAGTAACCAACACCATACCCTAAATGGCTAAGACTGGAGTGGGAATAGTAAATGCCACTAGTATTCAATTCCGTTCCCTAAATGGTTTCCCTTGTGAATAGTTCTACATTTTTCACAACATGTTACAATATTTTTTCAAATATGATTCATTTAAATTTTTTCAACTATATACATTTGTAGAACATAATAATATTATATATAATACTATATTATTTCATTTTCTGTTTTTATAGTATTATTTATTGCATAGTTCGCATAACTAATGTTTATTTTTATTTAACATTTACTGACATGTTTAAATTTTTACTAATTTTTGAATGTTTTTTAATAACCTGCATTTAAAGTCTCGTCACTTTCTATAGGAACATAACACTTTGGGGCCGATTCCGATCCGGGTTGGAAGTGCACCAAACGCGATCCGGCCAGAAAAACTACGAGCCGTCCGCGTGTTTTCCGGCCGACTCGTACAGCCGTACGAGAGAGCAAGTATGATGCGGGCTACGTGAAATTCACCAACCGAGTCGTTTTCGGGTCTGAACCGCTCCGTACATCTCGGTCGGAACCTAACCGTGGCGTGCAATGGCTGCGATTTACGACCGAGCCAGTAGGATGCACGCGTCGGACAGCCTGTGCGAGCAGGAGTGTCCGGCTTGCAAAACGTCTGGGCGGTTGCTTTTGGGGGTCCGCGTCGGACCCCCTGACACCCACAGCCCTACGACTCGGACACAGGGGGAGACCCATGGGTCTCCACAACACAGGCATATACGGTGCGGATGGCACTGACGCGTACCCACTGTAGGGGGCTCACTTGTCCGCTACATACCCATTCAGTCAATGGGAGCCCATGCACGTGTCATACGACCGGCTCCCATTGACTTCTATAGGAGTCCGACCGAACCGAGTCCGGCAGCATAAGGCCGCATCATACTCGCTCGGTCGGACTGCAGGCCTCCGGCTCGGTCGGAAAACACTCCGGATCCGGCTCGGTCAGAGTGCTTTCCGACCCGGATCGGAATCAGCCCCTTTTTGTTTTTATTTAGCTGCCATTAGTTTTACGTATAACTCTTCTTTTGTAGGGTTTTGTGTCTTTTTTGGCTTTTTCTAGGAGTGAGTCACGGGAAGATACTGCTGTTCTTCAGATAAATTATGACCTTTTTTAAGATTTTCTATTGGGTTTTGGGAGTAGGGTAAATGTAGGTAGATTAGAACTAGCTAATGGTAGTTATAGTGTTGGGTTTTAGGATTTAATTCATACTTTGTGTTATTTAGTTTATCAATCTTTTGTGTTTGGCCTGGTTAGAGTTTTTTACAAGTGTTTTGTTACTTTATATAATGATATGTTATGTGTTTTTTATACTTTTATTATAATAACTATGGTATATTTGAAAATAGTGTTTGCTGTTTGTGGGCATTGCATGAGTTTTGTACAGTTATCCTATAAACAAGTTGTTTTTGCCTTTTTATATTAAAGGAAATTAATTTGGTTTTTAGCAAACTGATATTTTTATTTTTGATTTTCTTACATTTTTCAGTTTTCCTGGACCATTTATTTTACAATGGTTTTGGTTTTGTAATGGTTCTTTATGATTTTGGAGTGCTTTTTTGGATTTAATTTGGACCTGTTTCATTTTTGCATTTTTTTATTCAATTTAATCATTTTTGGTGGATTAACTTTTGACTACATGATTATGGACGAAGATTTACCGCTACAGATTAGTAATTTTTATTTAGGTAAATATGTGTGGGTATGAAATGTTACATTTTCATGTATGTATATTTGATGTAATTGTAATGTGTTATTTCATTTTTTATGTGTTGCAGTCACTTGGATACATTTGATTTTATTTGAAATATTGTGTTGTTTGGTTGGTGATTGGCTCATTTTTATTTAATTAAAAAAACATATTTTAATGTATTAATCTTTTTTCTATTTTGCTTGCTTGTTGTTTTGATTAATGTTTAAAAATAATTTGTTTAATATTTTGTTAAAATATTTTACTTAAACAAAGTGCATCCTTGCTACGGTTTATTGGTTAGCGTTAGTGAGGTATTTTATAGTAAGGGTTTGCTATTGATACCAAGGGTCTGATTTCGAGTTTTGGTGATGCGGGTGGCATGCCATCACCATGCTCCTGCACTGCCAAGACTTGCCGCTGCCCGCCCACCAGATTACAAGTATTTTTATTCTTTGGCGGACGGGCGGGTTGGCATTCCCACGGTGGTGCTGTTTAAAGGCTCATAGTGAGCTTTAAACTGCACCGCAGCGTGACCGCCAGTGCACGTTCCTGCATGGAACTGGGGGGTACAAAACCCCACGGGGCACAGCATGTGCATGTACTTCCATGCACAGGGGCAAGAGGGGAAGAACCTCCATGACACCATGGGAAAACTTCACAATAAGGAGCTTTAGAGGGAAAAATACAACAGGCCGCCCTCCACTCATCAATCATCAATACACTAAAGGCCTGGCTATTAAAGAGAGTCAATAATTTTTCAATCATAGGACAGGCTTCTGACGTGGGGATATCTACCTCCAGCCAATCTCTGGCCACATGTCCTGTTTACTCCAGTCCCAGAGCCTCCAATTTGAAACGTCTTAAAAAATAAACTGCAGTCAGTCAATCCACAAATATATATCGTACCCCACAACATGGGAGTGAAGAATACTTACAAAAAATAAGTGAAAGAGTAAGTGGGCACCTCACGTACGCAACACCAGCTAGGCTACCGGCAGGTTCTCACGAGTATGCCCATGTATATCATCATTGGTTGCCCACTCACTGAAAAAACAGAATAGTGTCCAGTAAAGAGACATAAGAGCAGAAAGAAAGAATTAACTGTTCCAAAACAAAGAACCCAGTGATTTATAAAGACCCATGTGTTCCATACAATAAAAATTGAGATATGACAGTTGGGTTGCCCTCTTTATTCGCAGTCGTGAGCTTACTCAGATTAAAAGCACTGCATATTGCTAACCTTTTCAAAGAAGGCCAACATGTTTCATTGCCATTGCTTGTGTTGTGGCAAATTCGTCAGGGCATAGGGTTCATTTATTCGCCTCACTGGACATTAAACTTTGTGATGCGGATAGGCAGGTGTGGGCTGGGATGGGATGCTGCTCCTAACAAACGCGATTGAGGTGTAACGATAAGTAACAGAAGTGCATTTCTAATAGGGGTAATTGTGACAAACACAACCCCTTGTGGTATGGTGGGGGCTGGTATGAATGTCCTCAGCCCACACCTGCCTATCCACATCGCAAAATGTATTGTCGACTGTGAATAAAGAGGGCAACCCAAATGTGAGTCTTATCTCAATTTTAATTGTATGGAACACATGGTTCTTTATAAATCACGGGGTTCTTTATTTTGGGACAGTTAATTCTTTCTTTCTGCTCTTTTGTCTCTTTACTGGACACTATTCCGTTATTTTAGTGAGTGGGTAACCGATGATGATATACGTGAGATACTGGTGAGAACCTGCCGGTAGCCTCCCTGGTGTTGCGTACGTGAGGTGCCCACTCATTCTTTCACCTATTTTTTGTAAGTGTTCTTCACTCCCATGTTGTGGGGTAGGATATATATTTGCGGATTGACTGACTGCAGTTCATTTTTTAAGACGTTTTGAATTGGAGGCTCTGGGACTGGAGTAAACAGGACATGTTGCCAGAGATTGGATGGAGGTAGATATCCCCATGTCAGAAGCCTGTCCTAAGATTGAAAAATTATTGACTCTCTTTAAAAGTCAGGCCTTTATTGTATTGGCCATGGGAAAACTCTATTACTGGATTAGACAGAAGGAGGAGAAGCAGCACTGGCAAGAACTCTATCAGGCTTTATCGCAAGCAGATTTAGGTCTGGTGGATGCTTTTTCTACTGGACTATATATTAAAGCTGCCCAGCTCTGGTTATACTTGCTAAAATAGCAATAAGGGATATCTCCACTAAGAAAGTGGCCAAAAAATATACGTCTTGGAAGCATATAAACCTAATGAAAAGGTGGGGCATAGACTAGCATTCCGTGCCAGACAACAGGCAATTTTAGGGGCATATTAAGCAAATACAAGACCCTGAGCTCTGACTTATCTCTGATGTAGGGCAGATATGTTCTGCCTTCCAGAGATATTATCAACAACTTTATGCTGAGGAGATTGTAGACCCTGGTGAGATGGAGTCATACTTAGATCACAATGCTCTGAAAACATTAGACAGGGAGGATTGCAAGCTTTTAGATCAACCTATTTTGGCAGGACAAATTACACTTGCAGTCTCTGGACTAGTGTCTGAAAGATCTGCAGGGACGGCCCTTATCCTGGGGGAATTTTATGAAATGTTTGTCACTAGTCTCCATAAATACATGCTTGAGGTATTTTTAGCTGCTCATAAGGGCACCCCTCCTCCAGAATCATGATTCCCTGCTAAGATAGTGGTGTTCCACAAAAAGGAAAAATTAGTGCAGGAGCTAGGGTCATATTGACCAAATGCCTTAATCAATTCTGAGACTGCAATGCAGAAAATGTAGCATCTAGTGTTCAGAAATTCTCACTTTAATTTTCCGAGACGTTTTGCCAACATACATACATAGTGGGGATTCCTGGCCATGGATCGCAGCGCTGCCGCAATCCACGGCCAGGAAACCCTTTCAGGAAGGCCTTGTTTGAAAGGGGAGACTCTCCCCTTTCAAACGAGGCCTCCCTGAAAGCTGGGGAGTCCGATTTCAGCCGGATTTCCCCATCGGAGTCTAGCGCGGCCTTACTTGCTGCTGTCCTCGGCTCCGGTGGGGAAATCAGTGACGTCAGAGCGCCTTGCGGAGCGCTGACGTCACAGATGGGCGGGAGGGTGTTGGGGGGAGACGCAGAAAGCCTTCCGTGTCTCCCCCAGGGGGAATTAAAAAAAACAATCTCCGGGGGCCCTCCTTGGTGACGGTCAATGGACGTGCGACGCACCAGGGAGGTAGTGCTTGCGTCGGCCATTGGCCGACGCAAGCACCAAAGGGGTTAATATATAATATATTTAAAAACAGATATTCACAGATGTGCACTGACTATTTGCGTCTCACCTCAATGGGGTTCTCTTTCCATGTCTCCGATATAATTTTGCACTGCTTTTCATTCCACATGCTTGCAGCACTACACAGCAGGATTCAAAATGGCATGGCAGAAATAGGGTGCAGTTGTGCATGCCTTTTTTTGTATGCAATGGCTTACTAACCACTTTAGTTCAGGGGATGATACGCTCATGTCCCCCACACAACCTGTATATGCAGAGCATGTGAATAGCTCATCCTCCCACCTGTTTACATTTTTTAAAGATTTACAGCATGCTAAATTTAAAACGTTATCCACTTTTCAGAAATGTACAGCATTCCAGGTTACCACATGAATTTGACAACTCATTTCACCCCACAAACGTCAAGTAGAAATAAACCACAAAAACAGGAAATATGGACTGCAACATAGTAAATTGCAAAAACTGTGGTAAAAAATAGGTTTTTTTCAACTCCGCTGTTCCTGAAAGCTGGGAAGAGTGTGATCTCAGCACAGCAAACCTTTTGATGTGCCATTTTTAGAAAAGCAGACCACTTTGTTACATTGAACTTATTCTCATTTTAAAACCAATGCCCTCCTAACATCTTGTTACCCTTAGGCTATTTTCTCCTTTCCCTCCAACAGAATCCACAACCTCTGGGAACTTTCAGAATGCCCAACATCTAGGACACAATTTTATCCTGGATACCTTTTGTAGAATTTTTTTTTATGAAGAATTCAGTCCGAAGTGCCCAAAAACAAAATAAAACGGGATTATAGGAAGTGCAATAGTACTTAAGAGGATAAAGCAGGTCTGTTGGCAGTTTTTTTTACAAGCACGCTTTTACAAAGGGTGTGAAAAACTTTACAAACAAGTAAATTCTTAAATTAAAATTCTGCTGCATTTTGAGTGAAATTCAATTTAGAGGCATCCCTTCCATTCAAAGGTCACTCAAGACACTGGGCAGGGGATGGGTTAGCTGAGAAAATGTTTGTTGTGACATATTCTCTACTCAGACTTTTCTTCTGTCAGACATTTTCTACATGAAGCAGTCCTTTTCAGCTTTAGAATTACGAGAATTTTGCACTGGCATAATTTCAGGCATTTTGCATAATTCCGTTAACATAAAATTGCATTAATTATGGAAGCATAACTGAAATTTTGCACAGACCTAGCTGTTACAAAACATGCGGACCATCTTAATGACAGTATTTTAGATTCATAAAATGCCCAAAACGCTCTGCCAGGCACAGAATAATTTCTTGGGGGAGGAGGAGTGGTAAGTAGGAATTATTGTCATACAAGACTCCAAGAGGTAGACCTCCCATCTTGATCTGATGAAGTGCTGGGTTTTAATCTGTGTAGAGTGCTATCAGCCCAGGGATATGTCACAGACATATTACTCCGGAGATCCCTTTGAGTAAGTCAAAGAAATATAATTGTAATTCAGGCAAAAGAGGTCAAACATGTAGCCAAGATGGTGATGAAACAGATAATCATGGCTTGTACTCTTAGCTTACTTCTCATTGTCACCCTATGCTGCCAGGCCTCCTCACAGTATCTATACCTCAAGAACCTCTCTCTCTGGGAGATCGCTCTCCTAATCTTCATTCATCTACCCTGCAAACTCCTTCCACTTCACTCCAGAGTGAGGCTTCTCTTCAAGACTTTGTGTGTTCCTTTCTTGCACCCTCCTTTGGCCTGCCCATACAGTGCTTAGAGGAAAGATAGACATGGCATTCATCAAAGAATGGATGCCCTCTAAGAATAAGATTACTACTAAATGATCATTGGGCAGGTCTGAGAGACCCCAAAGACTCCTTTATGTTCGAATGATTTCGCTCTACATTGCCACTTCACAAATGATTTCGGTAAGCCCCTCCACCTTTCAATGACATTTAAAAAGGGGAATTAACAGAGTATGGGGTTTAGGAAATAATGATAATTCTCTTGTTTTACAAGGGCACTTCTTAAGTTGTAGGTATCAAACTTTCGTAGACATTATATCTTCCATTCCCAATAACTCCTCATTAAGGCAAATGGTCTTCAGCACTGTCAAGATCAGCGTGACCCACCACTCTGGCAGTTGAGGTGTGAAAGTTGTCCACGTGGGCTGATGAACTAGGTAACTGCTCATGCATAACTCTGACATGGTCTTTAGAAGCCTCTTCTATCTTTAGCAGAAACGCAAAAAATACATGGTAAGTGAATACAATGGCATTATAGAGACAACAGGGCTGACGGGTACAGTGAGAGAAAATGTGAAATTAAAAACATGGGAGAAAAAGGAAAGAGAAAGGTGGTGAGGGAGAGAAAATAAATAAATAAATATGATCAGGCATAATAAAGTAAGGTGGGACAAAAAAAGAAAGAAGAAAAAGTGGAAGCTAAGAAGAAAGAAAGAAAGAAAGACAGGAACATAAAGGAAATAAGGAATAATGAAAGGACAGAAGAAATAAGGACGGAGGATGAACAAACAAAGTAGAATGAGTGAAACAGAATGACAAAAAAAGAAAGAAAAGACAAAATCAGAAAGGGATAAATAAAAAGGAAGAAAACAAAAGAGGGCAGAAGAAAATGCAGCAGGGAAAAAAGAAGAAAATCCGTAATAATAAATAAAAAAGAAACAGAGAAGAAAGAAAAACACAAAGAAAGATAAGGAAAAATGAGAATGACAGTGAGACAAAAAGAAAGTCAGAAAATGGATACATTGTAACAAAGACAAAAATTAACTAGAAATAATGAAAGTAATAGATTTAAGAAATAGTAGAAGAGAGAAATGGTACGAAAAAGAAATGAAGAAGTCAAATGAACTAGAAAGAAAAAAGAAAATAACAGAAGGCACACTTATAGTACCAGGGAAAAAAGGTTGGCGAAAGGATAAAGAAAAAAAGAAAGAGAAGTGAGAAGAGATACTAAATAAGGATAGAAAGAGAAGGATGTGATGAACAGAAAGAAGGAAACAATGAAAAGAAAAGAAGGAATTGAAGGCTAGGAAGAAAACAGACGGAGAGAACAATAGAGATGAAAAGGGGAAATAAGTATTAGAAAAAAGAAATAGCAATAGAACTTAGAAAAGGAAAACAGTGGTTGAAAACATTCCTAAAGAAATAAGAATTTAACATTAAAAAAAAAATTCAAGTAGACACAAAGGTAGACAAATGAATTGATTCACAAGTGTGGCACAAAATTTAGTCCGGAATTTAAGAAGGACAGAGAGAGAGGTAAGAGAAAAATATAGTGATCTAGGTGAAAGTGAAACTGAAGAAATTAAGTTTGAGAAACTGAAGAAAAGAGGCAATCAAGTGAGAGACAAGCAGTGGTGAGAAGGGAATAAGAAGACCGAGGTGACACTGACTCAGGCAAAAATTGTGGTGGGTGTTTTAGGCACCATGGTGGCCCTCGCATATGGTGAGCCCGGGCCATACTGTGACTAGTTTTCTCATTAATACGCCCCTTTTTACATATTATGGATATTGTTGGAATTACGATAGCCATAGCATAAGTTGCCCCTCCTTGTCATCATGTGGGTTTTACAAATACTTTACAAGTGCTTGCACACTGTTTTAGCACATTGCGGTCTTTCTTGGCACTGAAATATTGTGGCCCTCACTGGGATATATCAGGCTTTGGAGTCGTTAAGATTTTTGTATTGTTCATTCTTAACATAATGAGAGTAACTTTAGTATTATTGTGGTTTTTGTTGTAGGCCACTTAAGATATAGTGCTTTGGTTCTTGGCATACAATAAAAACCCCGGCTTCCCATGTATTTCTTAACTTAGGTGGGCTTTTATGAAGTGGGTGGTTTTCCCATGCAACAAACAAAGTGTAGAAAGGAATTATTGAATTAAACTAAGCCACTAGCGAGTTCTCTGATCCCCAATTAAGACAATTGTTTGTGACCACTAAGGTCCAGTTTGCTTGTTTTCTCATTCAGAAAGGACCAGGCCTGGCAGTTTGGGCTAGACTTTCCTA
The DNA here is from genome assembly GCF_964204655.1 of Triturus cristatus. Taxonomy (NCBI): domain Eukaryota; kingdom Metazoa; phylum Chordata; class Amphibia; order Caudata; family Salamandridae; genus Triturus; species Triturus cristatus. Next base: position 1,710,283,388 of record NC_140590.1, read on the forward strand.
TCGGAGGAAGGCCAGGACTGCTATTCATATGGCTGTTCCTGTCTGAGGCAGCATAATATGCCATGCTAAAATCATTTATAACAGGCATAATTCCGCATGGGCAATTGACATGTGTCTGTTTAGTAGAGCCAAATGAAGCTTATTAAGCAGTAAAATATCCAAAGCCTAATGGATGATTCACATTCTGAGTTGAAAACAAATTATCCGCGAAAGCTAACTTCAGTTCTGAAAACGTCAAGAGAATTCCATAGTCTAGCCTCAAAAGAACAGCCACCTATCATTTTCTTAACAATGTGATAGTTTGAAGATGTCAGTTCTCGTGGGAATACTTCTTTTGATTACAAGAATTCCTGATAAACTCAGAACAATGATTATGTAGGGGCTTCTGTATCATATATCGTATTTTAAACTACAAGTTCTGAGGAATAAAGTTGATGGACCAAAGGCTTTAAGTAGGTGCTACGCTGGTGTCCAATAAAAAAATTTACTGCTGTGTTTTTTGATGAATTTAAGCAGTTGGAACAGATCTGTTGGATAATACAGATAGAAAACATTTGTACAATCCAAGCGGAATACAAAACTCTTACTGCAGTGTGCTCACAGTCTAAATAAAGTAAAGGAAGATGGTGGTGAAAAACAATGGACTATATTGCAGCCCAGATTTACTGCATGGAATGAAGATTACTTCAAGCAATCCCCTGTCACTTATATTTTTCTAAATATAACACCCTATGTGTGAAGGGAAGGTCCAGATAAGGGTCCTATGCTCACTGTGCCATTGGACTCCACTGGCGCATTACTTACTGAATACTGAATACCGAAGTATTTATAAAGCGCTCGAATGCCGAGGCGTCTTGGCGCTGTAGTGACAGGGAGAGCGGTGAAAGCAGATCTTAATGTGAGGAGAAAAGCCAGGTTTTCAATGCCTTTCTAAAACATTGTTTGGATTTTTGTGAGCGCAGATCAGAGGGCAGAGAGTTCCATAGTCTGGAGGCTTGGTACGAGAAGGACCTGCCACCCCATCGCATTCTTCTTATTCTTGGCTGACATATCAGATCATGATTGGCCGACCTTAACGTACGCGATGGCACATAACGAGGGAGAAGTTTGGACAAGTCGTCTGGTCCCGTGCCGTACAAGGATTTGTGGACCAGACAGAGGGCCTTAAACTGTATTCTGGCTCTAACTGGGAGCCAGTGATGTTCCTTGATGGCTTTGGACATTGGGTGACGATAGGGTAGATTTAACAGAACCCTGGCTGCGGCGTTTTGGATTGCCTGAAGTTTATTAAGTTGTTTTTCACCTGTGCCCAAGTAGAGTGAGTTACAATAGTCCACTCGGGACATTATCAGGGCACCCATTACAGTTTTTTTAGCGTTGGAGGGATGTAGGGTAGAATTTTCCTAAGAACCTTAATGGTATAAAAGCAGGTGGAGGTGACCTGGTTAATCTGCGCTTTACAGGAGAGATCTTTCTCCACCAGGAAACCAAGATTTCTGACCTTGTCTACAGGACTAGGACAGGTGCCTGCCTCCGGAGACCACCAAAGGTTGTTCCAGACGGACAAGTTCTGACCGAATTCGATTATCTCGGTTTTGTCCGTATTTAATTAAAAAAAGTTACAGCTCATCCAGTTTTTTACATCAAGAAGGCAGTTTTTAAAACGCTCTGCCGTGGCTTCAATGGTCTGGGATACTGACACTATAATTTGAGTGTCATCGGCGTAAGACACTAATTGTAGGCCATGAGATTGAATTAAGGCAGCTAAGGGGGTAACATATAAGTTAAATAGGGTGGGCGACAGCGCCGAGCCCTGAGGGACCCCGCCTGGGAGGGAGAATTCATCAGATTGAAAGCCTTCCCAGTGTACTTGTTGGATTCGAGAATCCATAAAGGATGTTAGCAAAGTTAGTGCAGTACAGGAAAAGCCTAGAGTTTTTAGTCTGTATAATAGAATCGAATGGTTCACGGTATCGAACGCCGCTGTAAGATCTAATAAGATCAGGGCCGTTCTAACACCCTCGTCCATTTTCCTTCGAATGTTTTCAGTTGCCATGATCAGGGCGGACTCTGTTGAATGGAAGGGGCGAAAGCCATGCTGAGAGGGGTCTAGGAGCTTGTTGTGGTCAACATACTTCATCATTTCTTGATTTATGGCTTTTTCGAGAATTTTAGCTGGCAAGGGTAGGCAGGATATTGGTCGGTAGTGCTTGAGTACCGTTGGATCTAACAAGTCCTTCTTGAGGATCGGTCGAATGCAGGCTTTTTTCCAGCAGCTGGGGAAGTCACCAGACGTGATAATATTATTTAGCAGAGGGGTCAGGACAGCTGCCACCGTCTGTGGAATCATGTGTAATATGTGTGGCGGACATGGATCTAATGGGGACCCTGACTTCATCTGTGCAATTAGGTCTGTCACCTGTATCTCCTCTAACAACGGAAAACAGGTGTAGCTGGACCCAGTCAGGGGGGCAGTCTCATTGTTATCATTAAGCAAAATTAGTGCAGATGAGCTAAGATCATCGTACACAGTCTGAACCTTTTGCTGAAAAAAGGTTGCAATATTAGTCACAAGGTTCTGAAAAGGGCTGAAGACAGTGTCGCGGGGGCTCTTGGTCAAATGAGTGACAGTTTTAAATAGTTCTCTAGTGGTATTAGAGGCTGCCTGAATTTTATTTGTGAAATATGCTGATTTGGCCTGAACTATTGCTGTCTTATATTCCTGCAGGGCTTTGGTATATGCTGATTTATTTTGTGAACTATAATCCGAACGCCACAACCGCTCAAGTCGTCGACATTTCATTTTTATGTGTTTCACCTCTGCGGAATACCACAGCCCAGTTACAGATCGCCTTCTAGCTTTTTTTATTTCAACAGGCGCCAGTTGATTGACTGCCTGACTGATCCGATTTTGAAATTTGATCGCTCCCCTGTTAGTGTTGCCAGTTCCGAGAGCAGGAGGGTTATTTGTAAGTGAGTCAGCCAGAAGGACGGGTTCAAGTTTGTTCCAGGGGCGTATTTTTTCAGGAAGTGTGAGGCCTCTACGGTGATTTAACAGGTTATTCTGAGGCAGGTTAAAGAAGATGGAACTATGATCAGACCAGGGGACTGCTTGGATCGAGGTAACATTAATATGGCTATTGTTAGTGAAAATGCCATCAAGGGTATGACCCGCAGTATGGGTAGGGCTTGAAATTAGCTGAGTCATGCCAAAGCTGAGAAAATTGTCCGTTAGAGTGGCCGAATCAGGATCATTGTTTGCTTCTAAATGAAAATTAAAGTCACCCAGGATAGTGTAGGAAGAAGAGTCAGACGTGGATTCTAGAAAAGTGAGTAGTGCTCTAATAAACGGTGCTCTTAAGCCGGGGGGGCGATACACAAGCAGGCCTGTAAATATTAGACAATTATTATTTTTAATTTTAAAGCTCATGGCTTCTGCTTCTAGACCCAGTTCTGGTAGTGAGAGTACTTTTAGATGGGATTTATAAATAATCCCAATGCCACCCCCCACTGCTCCTGACCGATTGACAAATTCTACCAGGTACCCTGAGAGGCCCAAATAGGCTAAAGCCAGTTTTGGGTTGCTTGTTGTCCTAATTAGAGGAGACCGAGCATGGCAGTTTGATCAGTTGTATTTATATTGGAGCAGAAACCAGACTTTGCTTTTGACTGGTTCCTTTCAGAGGTGGCATAAAAGGGGAAAAAATTGACTGTATTGTGAACGAGCAGAATTCGGCACCTTAAGTTATGCAATTGGCTTATTCTTGTATGGGTGAGTGACATCCCTCCCTAAACACCTCTCTGACCCTCTATAAACCCTCTGACTCCTCCCTAATCCCATTTACTTTATCAGTAAGTATTCCCCTTTTCCCACCCACTCCCCTCTGTCTTTCTCACATTTACTGTGAAAATCTATACTTACACACTCGTAGCAGAGAGAAAAATAACTATAGGCAAAACCTATATTTGGCAGTATGTTTTTAGACGTTTCATAGCAATACAAAATGCTTTGAAAAGTACAGTTTGAGAAAAAGGCCTGTAGTTTTTTTTTGCACTAATTCAGGTATGACTAGAAGGAAGAAATGTATCCAAAGCCCATTTAAACACTGAAAATAAAAGCAACAAACTAGCACTGCATACATTAAATTATCCAAATCTTTTTCGATAGCTGAGATCAGGCTCTTTCGTGCTTGGCAGTCACAGTTTCAGAGGCCTTTTCAGAATTTGTGTGTGGGTAGGTGATAAATTGTTAATGACTGCATTGTTATTCCATTAACCTAAGAATTAGGTAGAACATCAAGTGTTTCCTGCAGAGATTATTCTTCTCCACAGGTGAGGGTAGACATCTACTCCCCAAGAATATTTTGGAAAATTCTAAAAGAGGTCAAGCTGTGAATGTTAGCACACACTTTTCAGACTACATTAGCTGAAGCCATAGATTTTCAGGCAGTTTGTCAATTATGTAAATGGTGTGCCAGACAAGTATAATTCCACTTTAGGGCATTGCATGGGGACATTCCACCCCCACTAGTAACTATCATAAAATCTGGCATGAAAAATAAGACTTTTTCATTCCAATTTTCTTAAAATGTGGCTATAAAACTACCTGCAATATCAAATGATTTGAGAACCCAGTTCCATAAGTCCTTTTATAATATTTCAGGATATGTATTCTATCTATCTTCAGTTCGTTTTTCCACCTATTTTCCTTCCTCTGTCAAACACATTTTTCAATCTTCAACTATGATTGACAATCTGGACGAACATTCAAAAGTTACTCACTTCTCAATCCCTCAATTAACAGTTGGACTATACCTCAAGTCAGACACACCTCATAGGCATGGGCATTGGAGATAGAGCTCAGGTTATAGGATCCTTACAGGGTACACAGATCGTAAAGACTTTGATCAAACATCAGTACCAATGATAATATCTTAAAAAGCTTTATAAAAAATATACATAATGGATGGCTTCCCCATGAAATTTGAAATAACTATAAAAACAAGTGTTCTCTGGCAATGTAGAAACAGTATTGAAAAAAGTATTGCCTATATTGTATCCATTATTGCTGAAATATAGGCTTTATCAATTTCATGAAATTCAACAGTTGTGTGCCTGAGTATCAGTTTAATATTCTCTAGAAAACATATATTGTTACCAATTGTCAGAATGCAGTTTATTCTCTCAATACCTGTGTTGCATATGTAGTACGTTGATGTGTTTGGCCTCCAATCAGCAGCTTGTGATTACCTCCAAGCACTCACTTGTACTATATACTCTATGTGGGCAAACTCTGACTCACATGCCTATGTATCACTTTGGCAACTAATGGTTGGCCATCATTTGCTTTTGAAATAAACAAATAGTACAGTCACTGTTATCATTTTGCATGCTATGCTACCTGTGACAGTAAACATCCAAACGTAATATGCAGAGCATTCTTGGACTTGTAGGATATAGACCTGACTGAACTGCCAGGCCACATCCCCTATCAATGGAAACAGACCCAACCCAAGACTGGCTTTGGCCTATTTAAACTTTACCAGTAGGGTGCTGTTTGAGTCTCATGGCACAGTTAGCATGGGACCCATGTCTGGACATGATCATCACACTTAAAGTGTTATACTGTGAAAAAGTAGCAGGGAGATTGCTTGAATTATTGTCAGCACTTACAATTTCTCTGGGCCGCAATACAGTTCATGTTTTTTTGCCCACTATCTTTCCTACTATCGTTAGACTGTAAGAAAACTACAGTTAGAGCTTTAGATCGTGCCTGGGCTGCACAAAGGTCTTTCGATCTATTCTTCACAATTATTTCCTGCAAAAGCTCCTGCACATTAAAAAAGAAAACCTCTACACCCTTTTACTTTGGGGTACAGTCTGGCTGAAGGAGGAGTTAAAGTTAATTAGGCTAATTATCTGTGACAGTTTGAGTCTGGATAACAGGCAACATATTCCATGGCTGTATTAAATCATGTCCAATTTTAAAGATCTTGGGAGACCAGAGATCTTTTTTGATCATGGTCACATCATTAAAGAACATCTTGCTTGGCTGAAGTAAGCTTATTCCCTCTGGGTGACAACAGAGCGTGAGGTCTCTGCGTTAACCAAGGAGTCAATGTGGCAGTATATTATGGTGAAGACAGTAAGAGGTATTGTACCCTACCTTCATCTGGAGATGTCGAACTACCATTGCCGGCTCTTGACTTACTTTAGACTGGGTGTTTTTTTATCAGCTGATGTATACAAATTGTTTTTTTTAATAAAAAATGTCATTTACCCTTTTGTATGTGGGATAACACCTCAGTTTGTAACACTGCATTTTGCTCTTATTTTCCCCAGATCTAATTCTCTTCACTTTAAATTTATAATGCCTCTTATTGTCCATTGTGAATTTTAGACAGGTCAGACCCGCATTTCTATACTTGCAGCTTTTACCTTCACATAAAATCTGTTTTCACGTGACATGGTTTTTAGCAGGAGTTCGGAGCTCGAGACATTAATACACGTTAGCTTGAGGTATCGTTTCTCGCCTATGAATCACTATACTTTTTCAAGAGTATATTATGTTACGGTGCTATCTTCCTCTGGGTTATCTTTGATGGGTTGCTCATAAATTGTTTATGATCCGCACACTTTTATGATTTTCATTTAAAAATCAAATAACGTTTATATGATGATGATGATGAAAAGCATGCTATAAGGCCTATCATAATAATTTTCCCGACTTTCTAAGCAATCATCTTCAAAAATGTATTCCCATAAGAACGTTAACTTTTTCTTCAAACTATCTCATTGTTAGAAACATACTTTTAATAAACTTTGCAGCAAGCCTATAGAATTCTCTTCTTGGTATTTTCTAATATGAGTTTTCTTCCCAATTATTTCATACAAAGAAATTACGACAGCACGCATGGTAATTTGTAACATTAGATACAGGTTCTGAGGGACACAGGGCAACCCCATTGTTTTTGTTGGTAATTTGGAAGTGAGTCATAACTTTTTTCAGTAGCAATCTGTCTGTCTGGAGAAATTATGTGGCCATACTGAATGCCTACAGTTCACTCATGTAATGAAATGACAAAGACAGTATGTGGCATTTCTTTGGGTAGAGGACCCTTCCATACTGCTGAGACAAGAGGTCCACCCGAAGTGGAGGCCTGATCAGAGGAGAGCTGTTCATGCCCAGGATGGTGTGGGTATCACACTCTCTCGGTGCAAGTCAGGGCCTCCAGAATGACTTGGACATGTTTATTCTTGATAATCTTCAGAACAGGGGAGGTAGAGTCAGGAAGGTGTAGAGGAGTTGCTTTTTCTATTCCAGCTGAAATATGCCTTCTAACGAGTATTCTTGCAGATTCTGCAATGTGTAAAATACTAGAAACTTTTCATTCTCAACAGAGATGTAAAGATTTAGGGCCTGATTTATATTTTAGCAGAAGGGTTACGCCATTACAACGGTGACAGATATCTGTTCATTGAAATATAAATCCTATTATATCCTATGGGATTTATATTTCGTCAGACTGAATATCCGTCACCGTTGTGGCGGAGTATTCCACCTGCTAAGATCTTAATTAGACTGTTAGTCAGTATTGCTCCTACTGCCGGTAGACACCCTGTCTCTTCATAGTATGGAGAGAGGCCACCTTTGATCTGCCAGACAACGTCCACTTAGCTTGAGTATCTTTAATTCATGGGCCCTGCCATGTTGATGGCAAACAGGATGATGCCTTAGTAACACAGCCTCCTAATGAAAGAAGGGGGGGGGGTTAATGCTGTTAAAGTTCATGTCATTCATCACATTTTCTACTATGCCTTGCTTGTCGCTTTTTGCAAATAAAAGTAATTCTGCCATGATAGCGTTGAGCTTCTTTTAGTTTCTTGATCTTCATATTTGAATGAGGTGGAGGCAGCGTTTGAGGCATTGGATGTCAGCGGCAGAGGAAACTTTCAAGTAGAGCAATGAATCATCTGCATATTGGGGACTTTTGAGTTTTTATGTTTTTTTCTGTAAGTCGAGTCCCCAAGGGGGTCCATGTAGGGGGCGAAGATGACAGGGGTCAGTATAAATCTGTTGGGGACTCCATAGGTTAAAGTGAATTGCCCAGGTGAGCAAAGTGGAACTTGATTGGAAAGGTAGTAGGAATATCAGTGAAGCACATTGCCAGAGCATGAGGCAAGGGACATCTGCATCTGTGGTCATGAGATCATTATCTAAGATGTCTAAGATAGTGGTCTGTGTGCTGCAGAATGATCTGATGCCTGACGGGTAGTTATGCACGACATGGTTAGCACTGAAGTGAGCTTAGATATTTGTGTATTCTCTTTTTTTCAGGTTTTTAGTGATGAAGGGTAGGTGACTGATGGACGGTAGTTGATGAGGTCATCATTGTCTACAGTAGATTGCTTTTGAAGGGTGGGAGAATCTGGACTGTCATAAAAGCTTCTGGAAAAATGCCTGTAGCAAGGGAGGCAATGATATTGGGATGCAGGGGGAGAGAGCTTTCCCAGAGAGATCTTTGATGTAGAGTGAGGGAAAGACATCATCTTCACAGGAAGGAGCTTTGAGGAAGTTGAGTATGTTGGCAAGACCTGCAAGAGCTCGAGCTTCAAAGGATGGCTATTGTGGGATTTTATGAGAGAGGCAAGGTGTAAGAGAACAGAGTGCATGGTTCACATTTTTGCATACCTGTGCTCACATTACCATCGTATTTGCCAAAACTTCTTTGTTCTTCTCATTGAGGTGCCCTGAATGCAAAGAGTCTACCCAGACATGAGTCTGTTTCTCTCTGCACAATAGGTTTCAAGCTGCAGATCGTTGATGATTTCCAATAGGTTGAAAACAGCTTGTCGTCCTACTAAGAAGAGACAGGGTTTAGGAGTTCTGTCCCAGTGGTTCCTATTTAGGCCGGGGTAATGTTGGTTTGAAAATGGTTGGTCCCTGTTGGTAATGGCACATTGGATAAAAAAGCAATGAATTAAAATGCAGCCCAGAGGAATTAAGATTTTAAGTCAAATATTCCCCTACAACATTACTTGGTTTTCAGCAGTCGTTGTGGGTGTCCCTACCTTATCTTGCTAGCAGCTATTGCTTTTATTTTTGTTCACTATGTTGTGGCATCTATGAATGCTCCTGTAGTCTCTGCTGTGGTAGTAGATGTTGTTGGTGCCACTGTCTATGACCATAGTGGCACCTGTAGTCTTTGCTGTGGTTTTGGCTGTGGTCATTTGTTTTGTCCCAGTCACAGTGATCACTGCATTCACTACAGGGGTACCTGCTACAGTTACCACTTTGGTATAAACTGTTGCGACTTTTTTTATCCTTTCTGTGCTTTTTGCTATTGTTGCAGCTGGTGTTGGTATTGTGGTTGTGGGTGTGATTCCAGCTGTTGTTTATACTTTAGTCCATCCTTTTGTAGAAGCTGGATTGCCTTGAACCCAGACCTTCAGTGACATTTCATCACGGTCATTGTGGAGACACCCCCTTATTTTCACCCCACAAATAGTTTCTTGCTGTTCTCAATAGTTTAAAAAATGCTTTTTAATAGATAAATGTACAATAAGGAAGCATTAAAAGTTGCTCATCGTAAGTCACACTCTTTTCCTTACCCAGAAGTTATGATGCACAGCCATCTCGGCCAAGCATGCATCACTCAGTGTTTCCAAGGCTTTCAAGCTCACACGTTAAAGGATTGTGAGATCATAATCTCGGCAAAGTCATTGCCTTGTCTTTTAAGTTCCACTACTGATGACATGGGGGAAAAGTTACCTCAGATCCTTTAAAGCTGATGTCCTGTTGCACCTGTGGCTTCATGTCAATTAGGGACTGGAGCCAGAACTCACAACTCTTTCAAAACTTGTCACTGGGTGGAGTAGGGTTGAGAAGTTTGACTGACCTCACCCTAACCCCACTGCACCGTGTAACAAGTTGTGAAAGGGTGAGGATGCACGTTTGAGGGTTTCAATACTCAGCTTCCAGCACTGCACTGCACAGCACTTAGAGTATGTGGAAACTGCAGTGTGGAGCTCAGCATGGCAGCTGCGCTTTATGTTCAATGTCCCTACATTATTTGTTGAATGAGCCTCAAGCAGGAGAAAAAACAAGTACATCTATTCATTTTAAAGTAAAAGTGAGAAGTGAGTAGGCAACCCCATGTCAATCCCCTACTGAGCCTAGACCGGACAGTCAGAAGATGGGCACTTCACTGAGACCAAGATCATGATGTACAGGCGCAGACTCAACCCTTTCTGTGTGGTTTAAAGGATTGACAGCATTGCCTTGTGCTGAATTGAAAGTTTTATTTGCATTATACTGTATTTGTAATCATGTAGCACTTACCACCCCTGTTTAGCATAGTTGGGCATGTCCACTTACTTCTAGAAAATTAATGATTTCAATTTAAGTGCTATGCTCACACTTTACTAGCCAGTACTAATGCTCAGCTTGAAGAAGTTGTTGCTGTTGTGGCAGCTGTAGTTTCTGCTATGGTTATGGATGTTGTGGCTGCTATGGTTCATGCCATTGTGACAGCTGATGTTATAGGCGATGTCCCTGTTGGACAACTGTGGTTCCTGGACCACGTACCTTTCTTTATGGCAGTTGTTATTGCCGCTGTTGTGCCTGGTGCCATGACAGACAAGGGTGCTGCTGTAGTCACCACTGTGGTTATTGTTGTGGTTGTTGTAACAGTGTCTGGTGTGGTGGAACTTGTAATCAATGATGTAGTTGTATTAGTGGTTTCTGCTGTTGTCTTTCTAATGGTGGCAGTTATGGTAGCTACTGTGGTCCCTAATCAAAGCTTTGTTTGACACAGTCATCATTGCTGTGGTCTGTGCTATTGCAGGTGTTGTTTCAGGCCCGGTAGTGTCTGTAGTTGTAGCTATTGTGGCTAGTGCTGTAGTTCAGCTTGTTGTGGCTGGGTTTTATGTTTGCTGGCTGATGTTTCTGTTGCTGTGGCAATAGCTTGTATTGATGCTGTTGTCCTTGCTGTGATTACAGCTGTGGTTACTCCTTCAATTCCTGCCAGACGGATTCAACTTTGATCACATCAATGATACCTGCAGATTGTAATTTCTGCTTACTTGCAGGTGTCATTGCTGCTGTGGCATTGATTGTAACTATTGTTGTGGTGACTGCAGTGGAAGCTATTGTCATTACTTTGGGGCCAGCTGTTGCTTCTACTTTTGTCCCTGCAATGGTTATCGTTTCTTGTTCCTGTCTTGCTGGAAGCTGCCGTTACTGTTGTTAGCCCCTTCATGGTGGTAGCTATTGTCACTGCTGTGGTCCCTGTTGTGCTCATAGTGGTTGCTGCTGCTGTTGCTGTTGTGCTTGTATCTGTTGTCTCTGAAGTGGTGGACTGTGTGAATGCTGCTGTTGTTCTCGACGTGGTTGCTGATGCTGCAGCAGCTATAACAACAGCTTTTGTTGCTGCTGTTGGCCCCACTATGGTTTTAGTTGTGTTTGCTACTGTGGTCCCTGACACAGTCCCTGGTATGATGGCAGCTATAGCTGTTGCTGTAAATGCAGCTGGAATTCCAGTTATTGTCTAGATCATGGCTGTAGCGTGGGTCATTACTGGGTTCTGTGCTAAAGGTATAGCTGTGTTTGAAGCTTTTGCTGCTAAGCTGGTTGTGGTTATAGTTGCCACTGCTGTAATTAGTGCTGTGGCTCCTCTTGTTGTGGCTGAAGCTATTGTAACTGTCATTTTAGCCATTTTTGAATCTGTGTTGATAGTTGTAGTTTGATGCTCTTGTCCGTGCTGTGGTTCCAGGCATTGTCACTGCACTGATTCCTGCTGCTGGAGCTGGATTTGTCTCTCCACGCAGTGATTGTAGCTGGTGTTGGTCCTTTGTCATCTGTTGTGGCTGCTGTGGCTACTACTGCTGTTTCTGCAGTCCCTGCTGTTGTGACAGCTGCTTTTGCTGACACTTTGGTGATACCTATGGTTAGTGCTGTTGTGTCTGCCTTGCAGGCAGTTGTCACTAGGATGGTGGAAGCTGTGGTTGCTGCTTTGATGCCTGCTGGGCTTCCAGCTGTTGCTGTTGCTCTAGTCTTGTTTGTACTGGAGTCTGCTCTGTGTTGATTATGTTATCTCTGACTGATGGCAATTCTGGTTGCTTTTGTTGTCCCTGCTGTTGAAGCACCTGTCATTGCTGCCACTCTGACAGCAGTTATTGCTGTTGTCCTCCCTTCTCAGCTAATAGACTTGGTTGCCACTGTGATCACTGCTGTGGATGCACGCTGATATAACAGGGAGAGCAGAGGCCAGTTTTTGGGTTAGAGAAGCTCTGCCATCCAATCACGATTCGTGACTACAATTCTAACCACCTCAAAAAAATAATAACTCAGTGTAAAATGTATAACTGTACCAATGAACACTTTATTTTCTGTACTTTCCTTTTTTGCTATAGTATGATTCTTGGCAAACTAAGAAGTTTATCTTTAGCAAGAGCTAAAAAAGGGTTAAGACCTTGTCTTTCCACATTTCCTCCTCACTTGATCTGGCTGTCAGCTTATCACTATTGGCAGACCTTTCAGGCATGTGCAGCAACAATTCTGATGCAATAACACACCTACTTTCAGATTACTTTAAAAATTCACCTTTCCCCTGGATTGCTTGTACCTTAATTGTCCAAACGTAAGTTTTAAAGAGGATCCATGCTAGTTTGAAAGAGTTCTTACAATCACATAATTTTTCCAACTGACCCTTTTTTTCCCTGATGATATCTTGAGGTGCCTTACCATGCATTTTATTTTTTTATTTTTTTTTCTTGACATTTGATACCAATAAAAAACATACAATGCCAACATGTAGTCAACTTACAGGCTGTGGCGCAACAACATTCTTCATCCATTATGAACAATACATTTGTGTAGCTGTGGATCTCAGTAATAACAGTGCAAGCGTACAGTTATAACTAGTCAACCGGGTAGGTTTGTAAGTACTGCACCAGGTATTGCCAGTAGTCTCTGGGCCGAGATCCCATCGGCAGCTCCTCCTCATAAGTTTGTAACGTTTCTTTACAATACGTCAGGTCCTGCATCCATTGCCGAATCCGGGGCGCCCTTCTACCGCCCCAGCACAGTGATACCCTTCTCTTGGCCAGGAGCAATGCAACCACACAGAATTTTCGCTTGGTCGCCCTTATCCCAGGTAGCAGTCCCAGTAAACACGTTCTAATATCACATGCAATGTTAGCGCCCACCATTTTCCCCACCATCTGCGTCACCTCCACCCAGTACCCAGCCACCTCGCTGCAATACCATGCCAAATGTGCGTAATCTGCGCCCTCCATCCCGCAGCGACAGCATCTAGAGTCTGCCCGCAGACCATATTTGTAAAGTTTTTCTGGGGTGTAGTATGTGCGATGAAGGTATTTGTAATGAATCATACGCAGGCCCCCATTAGGTGTCAGCATACTAGTAAGGGAGCAAGCAGTAGTCCACTCCTCCTCCGTCAGTGGATCTTCCAAGTCACTGCTCCAGTTACCCATTGCATTATATGTAGTGCCCGCTATGTCCTCTTGTAATGAAGTATATAGTCTCGAAACCAGGCGTCCAGCCGTGGCATTCGTTATCAGCAGTTGCAGCGTTGCCAACATCGGTGGCTCCGCAGGATGTGTCGGGTATAACGCCTTCAGCGCTCCCTGTAGTCGGTGATATGTGAATTGGAATAGCAGCGTTTGATTACTTATAAAGGTCAGTTCTGCAATTGACCTAAAAGCCCCATCTTCATAAAGATCACCCATTGTGACAAATCCCACCTGTCGAAGCAGTCCCATGCCCACCTCCTCCTGAGTAACCGATAGCTCCGGGTGATATTGTATCGGCAGTGCCGATGCACACAGTGGCAATTTACCCGCCTTCCTGCCCATAGTTTTCCAAGCCTTGTTGGTCGTGTCTATAGTATTAATATCGCGATTATGCAGTGGCGGCCCTGGTGGGTTAGAATAGCCTTCAAGGGAATTGGGTGCGCGTCGCCCTCTTCTATCGCTGCATGCGTTAAATAGGGGATTGGATGATACCAAACATGAGCATGCTGAGCCTGAGCACATAAGTAATAAAGGAAAAAGTCAGGGACCTTAAACCCCCCCTTGGAGTATGGCAGCGTGAGAGCACGCATTCCGATCCTGGCTTGTCTACCCGCCCATATTAGACGAAGAGCTAGGGTGGAAATCCTACGGAACACTTCGAGTGGGGGCTGGATCGGAATGTTATTAAATAAATACAATAATTTCGGCAGGATGACCATCTTTACCACAGCTAGGCGGTCCGCCAGGGACAGCGGCAATTAAATCCATCGCTCTACCTTATCCTCTAGTGCCCCAATTGCCCTTCCGTAGTTCGTGCGAATTACAACTTCCGGATCACGATGATACCAGATACCTAAGTATCGAACCGGGTCTGATTGCCACTCCAAGGGGTAGTCCAAAGCGCAAGGGCTCGTGGTGTCCGTGAGCGGCACGATCAGGGACTTAGACCAGTTTATTTTTAGGCCTGAGTGCTGTCCGAATCGGATATACTCCCTGAGCAAAGGGTTCAAATTAAGCTCAGGGTCGCGTACATACAGCAACATGTCGTCAGCATACAATGATATGTGCAGTGGTCTTTGTGGGAACTGCAGTGCTGAATAGTGAAGTTTTTGTCTGATCTTACAGGCTAAAGGTTCCAATGCTAACGCAAAGAGCAGAGGCGATAATGGGCATCCCTGCCTCGTCCCCCGTGCTATGCGTATTGGGTCGGAGATGTAGTTGTTGACCCTAATACAGGCAGTGGGCGCCGTGTACAATAATTGTTTCCCCTGCATGAAAATCTGAGGGAATCCCATGCGTTGCAGTATCGTTTGCAAATAGGGCCATTCAATGGAATCGAAAGCCTTTGCTGCATCAAGTAGCACAGCAGCCGCCCTGGTAGTGGGAGTTAAATAGTGTGACAATGCGAAGAGCGTCCTGGTATTATGAACTGTGGACCTGGATGGGATAAACTCCGATTGGTCCGGCAATACCAGTTTGGTCATTAGTGGCTGTAACCTCATGGCCAGAAGCTTAGCTAGTATTTTATTATCAACGTTTATTAAGGATAATGGCCGATATGATTCACAGCATTCCGGGGCTTTGTCCGGTTTCAATAGGGTTATGATCATAGCTTCTCGTAATGACGGCGGTAGCCGCTGTCGTTCATGGGCTTCACCGTACATGTCCACCAAATGTGGTACCAATTGATCTACGAATGTCTTATAGAACTCACATGTGAACCCATCCGGGCCCGGCGCTTTTCCGTTAGGGAGAGATTTAATGACTTCAGTCACTTCCTCCTCAATTATAGGTGCAGACAGGTATTCTCTCTGCGCGTCCGATAGCCACACAATCGCGACATCCGCCAGATATTCCATTACCTCTTCCGGCGTAGCCGTAGACTGTGATGCATAGAGAGCTTCATAGGTGTTCATGAACTCTGTCATAATGCCAGGCATGTCAGACCGCAGCTCGCCCCTGCCATCTCTTACCGCCCTGACTATCTGTGGCCGCCGGCCTGAGCATATTTTCGCTGCCAGACTTTTACTCGGTCTGCCACTTTCACCATAGCTCCGCGCCTATTGTCGCCTGCCAATATATTTTAGTTCGTCATCTGCATAAGTTTGATATGCCGTGAGGACAGTTCGAATTTCACCCAGAAGCTTCAATTCGCGCGTACGTTCATATTCATGTTCTAGGGCCCTTAGTTTACCCTCACGAATAGTAAGCTGCTGCCGGATATCTTTAAGGATGCCAGCGGTTGTACCTATGCAAACGCCCCGAATAGTCGCTTTAAATGCTTCCAACAGTAGGCCCTGATCTTCCGTGGTGGGGGCATTGATATCAAAATACTCCTCAATGGCTTGGGTCAAAGCCTCCTTATACCTCGGATCCAACAGTGCCCTGGCATTAAACCTCCAGCTATATGGCGGCGGTGTATAGTGCGGTATCACCAGTGACAGCAACACCGGATTGTGGTCCGATAGTGTTCTGGGGAGGTGTTTGATGGTGTCCACCCAGTGTACTATCTCCTCAGATCCCAGCCAATAGTCAATGCGTGACCAACTGCCATGTGCAGCTGAAACATGCGTTGCTTCCGTGCAGGCTGGGTTTCGGGTACGCCAGATATCCAACATCCGCCTATCTATCATGATGTCTCTCACTTTGCTCACTGCCTTTCTATGTGGCTCTTGCGTGGTACCTGATCTATCCAGTGTGTCATGTAGTGCGAGATTGAAATCACCTCCCCAAAGTACCGGCATGTCTGGGAGCTCACTAAGCATGCGCCAAATCTTGTGGTAAAAATCAGGGTCATCTACATTTGGACCGTACGTATTTAGTATGGCAAGTCGCTGTCCCCGCACTGTTCCCGTGACAAGGACTGATCTCCCATTTTCATCCGTGAGCGTGGTATCTATAGTAAACTGTACTCCCCTTTTTACCAATATGATAACCCCCCTAGCGTACGAAGAGTACGAGGAACCATGTGTGGTCTCCGCCCACCGACGCCCCATCTGTGAGTCAGCCGTGGGTGCAAGGTGCGTTTCCTGCAGTAGGGCAACATCTATCTCATGTCTGTCTAGATATGCATAGATTTGTCTAATTTTTTGGGGATTATTGAGCCCTCTGACATTCCACGTTAATAAATTCAATGGCTTAGATCGTGTCGTCAAATTCGTTCCTAGTCATCTATAACCCTTTTAGATTTAGCCAGTTGAGAAGCTGCACCTATGCACCAAGACCCACACAGCCACATAGTTACATGTGTCCAAACAGTTTCATTGGATTCAGCAACGCATCTCAAACGCTCAAGCCTGTGAAAAAACAAAACCCAACCCCCTTGCATCCCCCCACCACCCACTTCAGCATCCCAACCATGCCAAAGCCATACCCCAATATCAATTAAACACATAACTCAAACTGTGTTTGGGGAGCTCCTGCGTAGGGGGTCCACCGAGAGCACACAACTCCACCCACCGAAATGGATGTGGTCAAGCTTAAGGATATATCGCAGACCCACCCCAGCCCGCAAGTCCAAGGCACCAACTGACCACGTGTCAATGCCCCTCAGATCTCTCTCTCCCATTTTGTTGCACATAGTTAACGGAGACCTTCCCACCAATCCCAAAATTTAGCACCAGTAAGAGCTGTCCGGTTTCCTGCCCTGCAGCCCATGTCCGCCAATGTCTTACATGCCTCAGAGTCTCGCATCGGCTGGGCCACCTCGGGCCTCTTCAATATCACCCCATAGTAGCAGGTATAGTCAGGTCTTACCAGCTTGTGACGTGTCATTTTCAAGGCCCAGCACACCTACGTTTCCCAGTTAGTCCTGGCCATTGTCTTGCTCCGTCTGCCTCTGCTCTTTGCGCTTGGAAAGAAATTTTTTAAGGAAGTCCTGTGCTGCTTTCGGCGTCTGTAAAATGGTAGAGCGACCCTCGTGTACTACTCTTAGCCACGCAGGATACAACATTGCGTATTCAATTTTGAGGTCTCGCAGCTTCTCCTTGACCGTGTTGAATTCTCTCCGTGCCATTTGCGCCGACATAGTGAAATCAGGGTAGAACTCCAGATTGTTTCCCTGGTAGCTGATCTTCTTTTTCTCCCGTGCCAACCTTAAGATCGTATCGCGGTCTCTATAGTTGAGAACACGGGCCAATATTGGTCGTGGCGTGGCCCCTGGTTTCGGTCGCGGGGCAAGAGATCTGTGGGCACGTTCAACCACGAACATTGTGGATAGGCTCTCCGCGCCAAAAACATTACGGAGTAGTTCCTCAACGTAGGTCTCCATGCGACCTGTGTTCGTTGATTCTGGAATCCCCGCAATGCGCACGTTATTGCGTCTGGACCTTGCTTCCAAATCCTCCGCCTTGGATTTAATAACGTCCAGCAGCCGCTCCATCTCCGTGCATTTTCTGGTCGTGCCATGTGACTCATCCTCCACCGCTGCGATGCGACTTTCCGCCTCGACCAGGCGTTCCCCGTGCTTGTCCAACTTGGCCGCCATGTTATCCACCCGCAACGTGATCGTGTCCAGCTTGCCGTTGATGTCTTGTAGGCTTCTTTGTATGGCCTGCAGAACCCCCTCCATGCCCGCCGATATCTCCGGGTCAGCGTGCGATTCAGCGCCCTGCGTCGCCGCCGTGTCTTTGAACGCTTTCTTCGCCTCAAATTGAATCTTGGTCTGCATCCTGTCCGTTTTCCCCATGTTACCTCTAAGTGAGCCCACGGCCTCCGCGGCCACCGCTTCCGCAGAATAGTCTAGCACCAGGTTCGGGGAACGCCGTTCACTGCTTCAAGCTCAGCCACCAGTTCAGCACATCACCTACGCTTGTGCCCCTGCCCTGGGCTATGTCGTGATTGCGGTCCGGCCCGCAGCAAAGTAGTCACACAGCGCACCAAACACCGCTCACCTCCTCCCGATGTGCGATCAGGCACCGCGGCCGTGGTCACACCGCGGGGACACGTCGCGAATAGCTAGGCCTCCATCGATTCACCAGCGACCATGTACCCTGAACTGCAAATCTCCACCAGTCGATGCAATGCAGCACTACGGAGCCACGCCAGGCACACCCTCGCAATCGCCCTAGGATGTCTCACCCAGCCATCCGCTCTGGACGGGTCTCAGTCCCGGCTATCACCGTTGTCTTCCAAGAGCGAGGTGGTCAATCGCAGCCCTCCAAGAGCCCGCGGGGCTAGTGCAGAGATCCCGGGCGCTGCAGTTTCCCATGCGCTGTGTTCGTAGATGCAGGTGCAGGCAGCACGGTACTTTATGCTGTGTCACACCATGCAGCCGCCTCTCAATGGCGCTTCCTGACTCTGCCTCAGCGGACGAGCTCCCGCCGGCCAACGGCTTCTCCGCTGCATGTCTCTGGTTTCACCTCAAGGCCGCCCCGCACGCGCTCACCCACGCTTCCACGTTTTGCGCTTCCAGCGGTATTTTCGCCACCATATGGAGCGGCATCCCCGCTACACCCCCAGTGCTGTCACACGTTACCATCGATTCCCAGGGGGGTTGCGTGGTGCTCCGTCCAACTCTCGCATCTATGGCACCATTTCGCCGCCATCTCCGCTCTGGCGTTCAACGTTAGCCCCTGGGCGGCGCCATCTTGTTCGCGCCGCTGCGCTGCCCCGAGATGGAAACAAAGCTCGTTTTGTGAGGTGCTGCAGTCCTTTTAGTGCCTCTGCGCACGTACAAATCATGGCCAGGTGGTTTCGATCACCATTTCGTCCGTTTGCGGGCCGCCTCGAGTCCGCTTGAAGCACTTAATACGGCGTTTTCGGCTTGACCGGCGGAGCCGTCTCAAAAGGCGGCCATATCGCCGTGCGCCCTCTAGCGCCCCCGCCTTACCATGCATTTGGAATATATAATGGACAGTCTGAATCACATTTTCACATAAGGGACTTGAAGCTAGGGGTTTCAAAGGAAAGGATAAGCCATAGAGGAAGTGAGCAATTAAGTGAAGGTTGAGAGAGGGAGTAAGTAAGTTAGTTAATGAGGAAGTTAATAACTTGGGGAGTGTGTGAGAGAATGAGTTAGGAAAAGAGCATTGGATCGAGAAATGTTAAGCATCAGCGAACAGCAGGGGGCAAACAGCGTCTGACACTGTTGAACTATTTAACTGGAGCTATGGGGGCAATTGAACAGCAAATCATATCTGTCGAAGAAGCCATGAACCCGGAAAATCTAGCTAGTCTCCCCAGTCAAACTATCACAAAGGCAATTCAGCCTGTTAATACCCCCGAAGTGGAAACATCTAATAGTAAAACCACAGCAAATGGGTGTATTTTGAATGTATCAGACTATATTTCAATGAGCGATCAGGAGAGCGAATCCCAACCACCAACAAAACGCTCCAGAATCCCAGATGCTATCAACGGAACAATTGACGTGCCGCAGTCAGAGCTAAGGGTAACTTCTTCCAAACCTCGAAAAAGGGCATAACAAGTCCAAAAGAAAGATAAAATTCAACCCCCACCTAGGCAAGGTATTAAGGAAAAACCTATGTCGACCATCAAAGGGAGGCCACAAAACCATTACTTCAAGTTAACAGCAAAATTGTAGACTATGGACACAAAGAATGCCTATTACTCTCCAATTAGATCCGTCATATTTAGAACCTTCTAGGCAAGTACACATCCAGAATTTACCCTTAGAATCATCTAACAAGGATAGTATTGGAGAAATAGGGGAAGATAATCGTCCATCTCTCTATCCTGACATTAAGATAGTTCCAACGGGTATTCCATATACTCATCTGCCCACAGATAAATCTAAACTTTTAATGTCGAATCATAATAGTCTGCGAGGGCCATCCCTAGAACCTATAACTGTAACCACGGCAAGGTCAACCTCTATCCAGAAAGGTCAAGTGCCAGATATGACCATTCTGGACCTCCCCCGAGCAGTAACACCATATACGGTGGTGCTTGCTAATGTCCCCAGGTTGCCGATAGGAGGGGAAGAATCCTGGTACACATAGTGGAACAATTCTTTATTTTGGCTGGGAACCAAAACGGGGTTAACCCAAAAACTTTTTGCCGAGTTTAAAATGGCTAGACGAGTGTGTTGGATAGGGAGAAGACGGAAGACCCTCTTTGGAGACTGTGTGGTTTTATCCTTTAAAACCACACAGCTCGTATACTCCCTCCTATCAAGAGCAGTTAATCACTTCATCACAGAGCGAGGCATTAACTTAGTTCCACTGGGATATTTTTAGCAGCCTAACATTACAAACAACTGTGAGAATTTGGCCAGTAGGCCCTCCTTAGTCAATCATGTTTCTGATTATAACATCCTCATCTACAACCGTTTTGACATCTTGCCAAGTCTGGACACAGTGGACTGACTGTGCCAAGAGTATCTTGGGCTGGCCTTGAGGGAGGAAATTGGGCTAAACCACACTCACTCATCTCCTAAACTTAACTTACTTAGTAGCCCAGTCACAGGTCAGCTTTTTAATACTCAGTCAGTATATACTCTAGAGGCAATAGAAACCCCACTGGAGACTGGAGTTTAAGAGATAGTGAGTGACCACTCTTTACCCTCAATACAATCTATTGACCCGACCCCACCCCACCCCACGTGAGTGAAAATATGGAACCAATTAAATCGTGCAAGAGAAAGGGTACCTGTCAGGTTTTGTTCTGGAATGTGGCAGGTCTAAAATCCAAGGTGACCAATCACGTATTGATGGATTTCATTGGGAATTTTGTTATAATTAGCTTACAAGAAACATGGGTTGTTGAGCCGATACACATCAGTGGTTATAAAACATTCCACACGGCAGTAATTCCTTCTCCCCATGGGAGAGCTAAGGGAGGACTCTGTATATATGTTTCAAACCATATAAATCTAAGAAGGATTGTTTCGAAAGTTGTAAATAGCCACTTCCAGTCCTTCATGATAGAGATTGATAAATCATTCAGTATCGCCTTGATAAATGTATACAATAATATTCCCCATGACAGGCAGGAGGGGTTGCTTAAGAAATTAAATCACTGATTACAATCAGCCCAGACCACCCCGGCAAGAGAGCTAGTTACCATCTGGGGTGGAGATTTCAATTCAACTTTATGTCCACATGTGGAAATGGATGTTTGTGGGATTCACATAGAGGAGGATTCAGGTTTAACACACTTCCCTCATACGCCATTTGGGGAACTATTAAATGAACTTATTTTTACAGCGAACCTGGAATTTGCAAACAAGCTATGTTCACCTTCTATTCCATTTCTCCCTACTTTTAACGGTCGAGGCACATTTTCAACGATCGATATTATTCTAATTGGAATAGACATTCTAATAGAATTCAATACTTTCGTACATATTCAATTTCTCTGAGCGACCATTTCCCCCTGAGTATAAGTTTAACAGTAACCAGCAATATGATAAATACAAGAGATAGTCAAGCACATAATGTGGACAGCATAACTTTGAGTAGGTTAAACGGGTATGCACTCAGATGGGGAAAAGTGGATCCCACCGCCTTTACTAAAAACGTTGTGGTACACTGTATGGACGCAATACAGACCTGCCTTGCAGAGTCTACTCCCTACAGTGAGGTTATAAAAAGCTTTAGTATAATTTCTGATTACATTAAAAAAGCTCTTTTTGTGAAAGTAAATAACAAAACCCTAGAGAAAAAAGGATGGTTTGATTCTAAGTGTTCTAAGTGTTACTCAAAACTAAAATCAGTTCTAGATAACTCGAGATGAAATTAAAAAGGCCAGAAAGGAATATCCGTCTGCACTGAAGGAGCGTAAAAATGCACTAAAAGAGGAGGCCTGGCAAGCCCTACATTCAGCTACAGAAAGTAGAGATTCTTCCGCTTTCTGGAAAGTGGTTAACTCATCGTTCTTGGCCAATAAAGATTTAGCCATTACAGAGTCAGAATGGGTCGACCACTTAGTTAAGCTTTATAGTAATCCAGTTGGCGATACAGCCAAAAATACTGAAGTAACTGATGTACTAGAGCAAGTGCTAGCCAGGCCTGATTTGCATTTTGACCTGGTAGAAGTTAACCAAGCAATTGAGTCGAGTAAAGGAGGGAAAGCCCCTGGCCCGACGGTATCCCTGTGGATCTTTTTAAATCTAATATTCCATTATGAGGCCCGTTCCTAACTCAAGTCATTGATGCAAGTTGCTCAACCTATTTTCCAGCATCCTGGGCAGAGTCGACAGTGGTACCAATCTTTAAAAAAGGGGATAGAGAAAACCCGACTTGCTATAGGCCAATCTCTTTATTGGACTCTACTGTCAAAATTGTGGGTAGAATTATCTTAAATAGATTACAAGATTGGGCTAATAAACATTCTATTATAAGTGACCTACAATATGGCTTTCATAAAGGAATCGGCACGGTAGAACAGGGACTCAATCTATCAATCTTGTTAGGCAAATATACAAAGGCCAAAAGGGGAAAGTTATTTTTAGCATTTGTTGACTTAACAGCAGCTTTTGACTGTGTTATACATAAGAAGCTTTGGAATATTTTAGAGGGATTGGAGGTGGATAAATCACTTTTATCATTTTTAAAGCAGCTCTATTCAGGGACAAAGACAAGAGCCCGTTATGGGGTAGGGGGAATGCACAAAGCTATTTGATATTTAGAGAGGCGTGAGGCAAGGATGCGTACTGGCTCCCTTCCACTTTACTTTGTATATAAATAGCTTAGGGCAGGTGCTACAGGAGGGATGCCAGGACCTACCACTGGTGGGCAAGCACCCTATACCCGCATTAATGTATGCGGATGATGCGGTCCTTATGGCCCGCACTCCACTGGGCCTCCAACGGGTAGTCTCTGGCTTTGCCGAATTTATGAAAAATCTGGGTCTTTCTGTTAACATGACCAAAACTTTTATTATGAAATGTCCGGCAGGAAGTAGTAAGTGTAGAGATTTTTATATTGATTGAAAAAATTGTATGTGTAAAAACTTTTTCTTATTTAGGGATTTTAGTGGATCGGGGGGAAAATATATAAGGCTAATTGTGTCCCAATCGCCACATATGGTGCCTGCGTTTGGGGGCACGCCAACATTAAATCGCTGCAGACCATCGAGAATTATTTTCTTAGGTTTTTGCCGGCCGTCCCCCTAAGTACTTCCACACTCATCTGCCACACTGAATTAGGTTTGTCTTTTTTGGAGGACATTATAAAAATGCAGCTGGTCCTACTTTGGCACCGGATCTGGACCACGGCGGAAACATTGCTTCATCGCCAAATCATGATAGATAGCTGTGGGCTAGACGGCGCTATGCACATTAAGTGGCGAAACTACATAAAACATTTTACATACAGTCTTGGCCACCCTGAATACTTCTCTGAACCAAACTCCTTGTACACCATAGATTAAAAAAAAGATCTTAAAAACAACTGTTTCCGCCTGCTTGAAGCAAGAAGAAACAGATCTAGTCTGACTAAACCTACTGTCCAGGCGCATTTTCTTATTTTGATGTCAACCAGTATTCAGCCTTACCTGAGGATTGTTACAGGAGGCTACGATAGATTCTTGCTAGTGCGCTTCAGATTAAACATAATCCATAGATCAACCAGTTTCCCCGAGTTAAATGATTGGTCCAGATCTATGAGTAACTGCTCGTGTGACGATGTGTCCCTTCAGTCAACATTGCACATATTATTTTTTTGCAATTTTTTTTAATGGCCATCGTAAGAGATGGATTCTCCCTCTTCTAAGGTCCGTCGGGCTTAGACAATGTAGCCCAGCATTATTGAACCTACAATTGCTAGAGAACACGTTTGTCATTACTTCTATTTTGCAGTTTTTAAAAAATGTTTTTAATTGTAGGAAATCCATATTGTTATGAAATCATTTTATGGGCGAACATGTAATTATTCGATTTTCCTGATTACAATTACATTTATGATTGCATACATTTCTCAGATGTGATTTATTAATATTTCGGAATGAAATGTAATGTATACATTTACCTATTTTATGTGCTTTTATGATTATTTTAAAGTAATCGAATGAAGCTTGATTTGATTTGATTTGATTTGTATGAATTAGTGAATGCCTGGCTGTTTTAGCACACTTGTCTATGCAAATTTGCAGTACAGCAATAGAAATACAACTAGAATATTAAGGACTCTCCACGATTACACGAAGTATTCAGATCTTTGTGGTCCCAGTGCTGTCACACCAAAGTTTCTGCAAACCAGAAATCAAATACATTTTACAAGTGTTTAATACTAGGTATATTTAAAAGTACCTACTTTAAATCATTGAGAATGTACAACACCAAAATTCAGATATAACAAAGCACAGAAAAAGTAAAGCATTTAAAGATGATTAGGGTTATGTTTAGGTGAAGTGTTTAAGTTTAGGATTAGAGTGTAAAGTTATGTTTAGAATCAGCAATAGACAGTAGAGTTTTGATGCTGTTTTTGCAGATGCAAATGTAATGACATTTTAGATGTGTGTCAATTTTATTGAGGAGCGGGTGCACATCACAAGGAGGGAGAGAGCAATACGTGTTCATACACATGCAGTCATTTTAAACATCATGTGCTTCTTTGAGTGATATCTTTGCATCCTGTTTGCTTTTCAAATGCCCTATGCCTAGAGTGGAGCCTGCTGACATCATCAGTAAAAGCCTCATAAGACCAGGCTCCTGACATGGTGAACGTGGCCAGTCTCAAACCACTCAGCAGAGGGTTTTTTATTTCTATGACAGGCTATTGGATTGGATACGTTTTTGACAATTAAAATAATTATCTTCCTTTGTTATACACTGCGCAATCCTACCTTTGTAGTCTTCCCTTTTAGTACTGAACCACTGCCTGGTATTTCTTTTAAGTGCCTGTTTGTGCTTCGCTTTTACTATGCTGAATTCTTTATGCCAGGTCCTTTCAACTTCTTTGCAGAGTTTTTTTTCCTGTTTCAAAGTATAATTAAACCATGGCCCAGGGATCCTATCTCTACGTGGTTTTTGTCCTAATAAAGGTGCCAGTTTTTCCACAGAGGTGCAAACCCAGTTATCCTGAGCATCTGACTTAATCAGACCCTGGGGACTTGGCAATGTATCTCACAGTGTACTGAGCAAGGTGTTCTGGGTCAAGGGTGTTTTGGGTCACCTTGGCATATCGCCTAACTCAACTAGGAAAAAGGGGAGCTGCGGAGCTCAAGAGTGAAGGACTGGGACAACTAAAATGAATTAGGTAGTGATCTCTTCGTTATAGTGGAAGAAGGTTTGACATTAGTAATGTTTTATTAGAAAATATTAAAAAGAACATTAATCTTCCCTTGTGAATGGGTTTAGAGACACATTGGGATAGATCCATGGGCCACATAATATAATTTAAAGTAACCATCTCCTTATCTGAGGGGCAGTCCCAATGAATGTTGAAGTCGCCGAAAATGATGTAAATTTGTATCCATTTCACAGGACAAATAAAGCATACTAAACTGAATACAAAAACACTTACTGGGTGCCCGCGCATGCGCAGTTTTCACCGAGAACGCGATAAAGAGGAGGAGGGCTGCCCGGGGACGCCGCAGTTAAGGTAAGGTTCTTTTTATTTATTTTAAAGGCGTTTTTGAAAAGTTGTATTAATTGTAAATAGGGTGGGTGGGAGGTGGGGGCTGGCTAGATCCGCTCCGCTGCGGAGTGTGCGGAGATCTGCCTACTCCGCGTTCTCCGCGGCAAGCAGAGATGGCAAATCTCCGCACACTCCGCGGGCCGAGCGGAGCTCTCTGCCCACGGTTACTTCTCACACAGGTCAGCAATGTGTCTCCATGCGACCGGCCAGACTTCTTCACCAGGTACGGGTGATCGCCGAGCCTCAATGTCTACTGCCATGGCTCATCCACTCCACAGCTCCTCCGCATCCCACACCAGGCTCCAGACTCAGCTCCAGCGAGGCATCCAGGTTCCAGACGCAGGTCCAGAGATGCATCCAGGTTCCAGACGCAGGTCCAGAGATGCATCCAGGCTCCCGATGCAGGTCCAGTGAGGCATTCAGGCTCCAGACGAAGGTCCAGCGAGGCATCCAGGTTCCAGACGCAGGCCCAGAGATGCATCCAGGCTCCCGATGCAGGTCCAGTGAGGCATTCAGGCTCCAGACGCAGGTCCAGCAACACATCCAGGCTCCAGACGCAGGTCCAGAGAGGCATCCAGGCTCCAGATGCAGGTACAGTGAGGCATCCAGGCTCCAGACGCAGGTCCAGCAACTCATCCAGGCTCAAGACGCAGGTCCAGTAAGATATCCAGGCTCTCATCCTGGTCATCCTGGATGTTGGGTGGCTTGAGGGGGTTGTTGATGTGTGCTGTACTTTGCCCTGGCCACTCTATTCTGCATTTCATTGTTTTTTGCCTATTTTCTATTGGACTTCGGCTGATAGGCAATCTTTCCATTACAGGCAAAAAAAAAATCAGGTTGGGCTGACTAATGTGCTTTTTTTTGCCGCTAATGGGCCTTTCGTTGGTTTTCACCCGCTAACGCCGAAATTCCTACCACCATCACGATAATGTTAGTGGCAGTTTTCACCGCTGATCCCTGACGCTATTGCCATGTAGCAACTTCTTGTACATACATCACTAACAAGGTGATAGTTTTCAGCCGTACACAGCGGTAAGAAAACTGCCACAAACTAACGTTAGCGGTAGTTTTCACCAATCCTTGTGCATATGCCCCAATATTTTAGTCTAGACCAGTTGGTATTAGCCTAGTATTGTCCAAATGTTAGCACTAAGATAATGTTGTTCTAGGCTTCTTTCGAAGGAGCTTTTAGCCCTCCATCTACAGCCACAGTTTACCAGCTTACCTTGTCCTCTGGAAAGGTGTGTGGAAGTGTCAGTGGACTGCTGAATGCAACATGGTTCGATCCTCTACTGGAAAAATGGAGAAGCAATCTTTCCAGCACTATCTTCTACTCAAGGAAGAGAAAACAGAAGAGGAAAATAACCTGGTATTAAAACAAATAATAGTGAGAATTGAGGCTTGGCATGTGAAAGTAATGAGTGAAATTCTAGCTTGAAAGTGATTCCCCTTATACCATCCTTCTCTGACTTACTTTCAGTTCCCGAGAATGACACGTATTATATTTTCAAAGGGATGAATGGTCATCTTATGCCCCATGCATTGCCTGCCTCTTACTGCAAAATCACTTAGATTGAAAGTGAAATGCTATGTGTTTGTCACAAGTCAGTTTGCCCACCATCTGAATCTAGGCCAGGGGTATCCTGGCTTTTCATGTGAGAAATATGCCCCTCCACAACCTAATTGTGCCAAGGACCACTCACAATCCTGGTCCTTTGTGGTAGTGCCCAAGCTGCACTAAGGACATCTACACCCCATTCAAATTATAATTACTCATCCAAACTTTCGAAGATTTTTAGAACTCCGTCCAATAACTTCCTCATTTCCATTGTCTTAAACCACAACTTAGACATCTCAACAGTGAGAACATAAACATTGTTATAGCTATGCCACCTGCTCAAGAATTGGATCACGAAAAGCGCACTGATACCAGGATATTTTGCCCTAGCGCTGAGTTATTTTGCAGTGGCATTTAGAAAAATTGCTAGTGCAAAAACTAAATGTGCAGTAACTTATCTGTGCAGAAAAAACATTTTGTGACAATCAAATCAAATGTCAGTTCAAGCCCAACATCAGTGAATGAATGCTCAGCTCTACCTACACTCTCCTGCTGGCCCAACTACTCATCTTTGCTTTCCGGTCCACTAACTCTCTCTCTGCTCACCAACCATAATAAGGGTTGTAAGGAGATTCTATACATATTCTCCATGAAGTGCCAGGGACCCATGTGACAAGTAGCTTATGCAGTTATGAGCCCCTCAGCCAGTGCTGGCTTTTAAGTCACATCTATGAAATGTAAATATCATGGGCCTGAGGGCCCTTGAGACCGATTGAAATTGCATGCAAAGGAATTAATTATTTTTGTCCCATGTTAAGGGGTGTTCAAGGATGCATCCTGTACCCAGCGGCCTGCAAACAATGCAACTCTTTTGAATAAACTGTCACAGAAGTTATTTGTTTAGTCAAGCCTTTTTTCAGAGAAAGGCAAACAAACACTTTTATCATTCAGTTGTGTTCTATTTCTTCAGTGGATTGCTCAGTTTACCATATTTGTATCACACTTTGTGAGAAGGTTAGCAGGAGCCCCAGGGCAGTCATGACTTACTGAACCCTGATTCTACTAAAGGATTTTTTACCTTTTACCTTTTGAGTCAATAGTTTCTGCAACATGTCTTGCAAAAGCACAAACATCTCCAGCCACTACAGCCAGCATCGCCATAGCAACAGCACCAGCAGGATCACAGTAGCCACTATCACAGGAATAACAGCAATGGCAACGGCTTTAAACACAACAATCACAACAGCTGTCACTTCGGCAAAACTAACTGAAGCAACTGTTGGCATGCTAGGGAGAATCAAAGAGGCCACAACAAAACAAAAAAGATTATTAGTGCAACTCTTAGCTCTGCCACCACTTATTACTATGGCTGGATTCCAATGCAATGCTTTTTTTGCAGATTGTGCCACTATAGGGAGAGTCCAAACATTTGTAAATCAATCATATTCCGCATTGAATAGGAACCACGTGGCCTGCATTGATAAGCTGTATTATCTCCTAATTGGAACAAATGCGTCCTAGCCCTGTTTCCTCATTGATTTAGAGCTCGAGTCCTGTGACACAGTGAGCAATGGATCCATGCCTCAATATGCAATTAACACTGAGGGTGCCCCAAATAGAAAAGCAAACAAGCACTATCAAACACAATGGGTCTGGTTTCAATACATACTATATTTAAAAACAGATATTTACAAATGTGCACTGACTATTTTTGTCTCACCTCAATGGGGTTCTCTATCCATGTCTCCAAAATATTTGTACACTACTTTTCATTCCACAAGCTTGCAGCACTACACAGCAGGATGCAAAATGACATGGCAGAAATAAGGTGCAGTTGTGCATGCCTGTGTTTGCATGAATTAGCTTACTAAACTTTTTAGTGCAGGGGATGAGACATTCATGTCCCCCCACTACCCGTATATTCAGAACAAGTGAATAGCTCGTTACTATAATTGTTTTTTTATTTCAATTATTGTTATATTTTTGAAAACCATTAATGATCTATCAAATTATCCCCTACTACATTTTAAACATTATCCACTTTTTAGAAATGTACAGCTTTCCAGGTTCACACATGTGTTTCACACCTCATTTCACGCATAAACTTCAAGTACAAAAAACTACAAAAACAGGAAATATGGACTGCAACGTAGTAGATTGCAAAAACTGTGGTGAAGAATTGATTTTTTCAACTCTGCTGTTCCTGAAGGCTGGGAAGAGCGT
The DNA here is from genome assembly GCF_964204655.1 of Triturus cristatus. Lineage (NCBI taxonomy): Eukaryota > Metazoa > Chordata > Amphibia > Caudata > Salamandridae > Triturus > Triturus cristatus. The sequence continues at coordinate 1,710,313,247 of NC_140590.1, forward strand.
GCTTATAGCACAGCAAACCTTTTGAAGACACCATTTTTAGATAAGAAGACCACTTTGTTACATTGCACTTATTCCCATTTTGAAACCAATCTCCTCCAAATATCTTGTACCCTTTGGCTATTTTCTCCTTTCCCTCCAGGGGAATCCACAAACTCTGGGAACTTTCAGAATGCACAGCAACCAAGACACCTATCTTTCCTGGAAACCGTTAGTGGAAAAAGTGTTATGAAGACTTCAGCGCGAAGTGCTCCAAATCTAAAAAAAATAATAATGGGATTGTAGGAAGTGCAACAGTACTAAAAGGGTTAAAGCAGGTCTGTTGGCAGTGATTTTTTACAAGCACCCTTTTACAAAGGGTGTGACACACTTTACAAACAAGTACATTCTGAGATTATAATTTTGCTGCATTTCGAGTGAAATTCAATTTAGAGGCATCCCTTCCATTTGAAGGTCACTCAAGACACTGGGCAGGGGGAGGGTTTTCTCAGAAAATGTTTTTTGTAACATATTGTCTACTCAGACTTTTCGTCTGTCAGACATTTTCTGCATGAAGCAGTCCTTGTCAGCTTTAGAATTATGAGAATTTCGCACTGGCATAATTTTAGGCATTTTGCATAATTTCGGTAACATAGATTTGCATTAGTTATGGATGCATAACTGAAATTGTGCACAGACCTAGCTGTTACAAAAAATAATGACCATCCTCATGAGAGTATTTTAGATTCATACAAAGCCCAAAAAGCTCTTCCAGGCACAGAACAATTTCTTGGGGTAAGAGGAAGTGTGGTAATTAGGAATTATTGTCATACAATACTCCAAGAGGTAGTCATCACATCTTGAGCTGATCAAGTGCTGGGTTTTAATCTGTGTGGAGGGCTATCAGCCCAGGGATATATCAAAGACATATTACTCCAGAGATCCCTTTGAGTAAGTCAAAGATTTATAACTGTAATTCAGACAAAAGAGGTCAAACATGTACCCAAGATGGTAATGAAACAGAGAATCATGGCTTGTACTCTTAGCTTACTTCTTATTGCCACCCTATGCTGCCAGGCCTCCTCACAGTATCTATACCTCAAGAACCTCTCTCTCTGGGAGATCTCTATCCTACTCTCCATTCATCTTCCCTATGCACTCCTTCAACCTCACTCCACAGTGAGGCTTCTCATAATGGCTTTGTGTGTTCCTTCCTTGCACCCTCCTTTGGCCTGCCCATACAGTGCTTAGAGGAAAGATAGACATAGCATTCATCGATGATCGGATGCCCTTAATGAGTAAGATTATAAGCCTCTTCTATCTTTAGCAGAAATAGATAAAATACATGGTAAGTGAATACAATGGCACTGTGAAGACAACAGGGCAGACTGATGTAAAAAAGAATCGGGTACCGTGAGAGAAACTGAAATTACAAAAATGGGAGGAAAATGAAAGAGAGAGATGGGGAGAGGGAGAAATTAAAGAAAGAAATATAATCAGGCATAATAAAGTAAGATGGGACAAAAGAGAAGGAACAAAAAGGGGAAGCAAAGAAGAAAGAAAGACAGGAACAGAAAGGAAACATTAAATAATGGAAGGAGAGAAGAAACAAGAACAGAGAGGATGAACAAATAAAGTTGAATGAATGAAACAGAATGACAAGAAAAGAAAGGAAAGACAAAATGAGAAACGGATAAATAAAAAGGAAGAAAACAACAAAGGGCAGAAGAAAATGCAGTGGTGAAAAAAGAAGAAATAATGTAAGAAGAAATAAAAAAGAAACAGAGAAGAAAGAAAAACACAAAGAAAGATAACGAAACATGAGAATGACAGTGAGACAAAAAGAATTTCAGATATTTGTAACAAAGAAAAATTAATTTGAAAATAATGAAAGTAATAGCTTAAAAAAACAGTAGAAGACGAGCGAAAAGGTGGAGAAAAGAGATGAAGTAGTCATATAAATTAGAAAGAAATTATTAGAGCAAAGAAATACCAATAGAACTTAGAAAAGGAAAACAGTGTTTGAAAACATTCCTAAAGAATTAAGAATTTAACATAATTAAAATGAAAGTAGACACAAGAGCAGACAAATGAATTGATACACAAGTATTGCACAAAATGTAGTCTGGAATTTAAGAGGGACAGAGAGAGAGAAAAGAAATAAATATAGTGATCTCGTTGAAAGTGAAACTGAAAAAATGTAGGTTTGAGAAACTGAAGAATGGAGGCAATCAAGTGAGAGACAAGTAGTGGTGAGAAGGGAATGAGGAGACCGAGGTGACACTGACTCATACAACAATTGTGGTGGGTGTTTTAGGCACCATGGTGGCCCTCGCATATGGTGAGCCCGGGCCATACTGTGGCCAGTTTCCTCATTAATACAGCCCTCACTACATATTATGGATATTGTAAGCATTGCGATAGCCATAGCATAAGTTTGCCCTCCTTGTCATAATGTGGGTATTATAATTACTTTACAAGTGCTTTCACACTGTGGTCCTTCATGGCACTTTGGTGGCTCTGGCATATTGTGGCTCTCACTGGGATACTAAAGGCTTTGGAGGCATCATGATGGCTGTGTACTGTTCATTCTTAACATATTGCCAGTAACTTTAGTATTATCATGGTCTTTGTTGTAGGCCACTTAAGGTACAGCGCTTCTTTCCTTGGCATACAATAGAAACTCATGGCTTCCAATGTATTTCTTAACTTAGGTGCGCTTTTATGAAGTGTGTGGTTTTCCCATGCAGCAAACAAGGTGTAAGAAGGAATTATTGAATGAAACTAAGCCACTAGCGACTTCTCTGATCCCCAATCAGGCAATTGTTTTTGACCAGTGACGTCCAGTTTGCTTCTTTTCTCATTCAGAAAGGACCAGGCCTGGCAGTTTGGGCTAGACTTTCGTGTCGGACCAAGACTGCTATGCATATGGCTGGTCCTACCTGAGGTATCAAAATATGACATGCTAAAATCATTTATTACAAGCATATTTCCCATTGGCCAACAGACATGTGTCTGTTCAGTGGAGCCAAATGAAGCCTATTAATCAGTAAGATATCCAAAGCCTGATGGATGATTCAAATTCTGATTTGAAAACAAATTAGCCACGATAACAAACTTCAGTTCTAAAAACATCAAGAGAATTCCATTGACTTGCCTCAAAAATTCATAAAAGAACAGCCACCTATTCTTTTCTAACAATGAGATAGTTTGATGATGTCAGTTCTTGTGGGAATACTTCATATACTATATTTTAAACTCCAAGTTCTAAGGTATACAGTTGCTGAAGCAAATGCTTTAAATAAGTGCTAAGCAGGTGTCCAGTAAACACATTTGCTGCTGTGTTTTTTGATGGATTTAAGCAGTTGCAATAGATGTGTTGGAAAATCCAGATAGAAAATATTTGCACAGTCCAAGCGGAATACAAAACTCTTCCTGCAGTGTGCTCACAGTCTAAATAAAGTAAAGGAAGATGGTTGGGAAAAACAATGGACTATATTGCAGCCTAGAGTTACTGCATGGAACGAAGATTAATTCAAGCAATCCCGCTGTCACTTATATTTTCCTCAATGTGACAACCTAAGTGTGAAGGTAAAGCTCAGATGTGAGTCCTATGCTCACTGTGCCGTAGGACTCAAGTGGCGCATTGCTTGAGAGGCCCAAATAGGCTAAAGCCAGTCTTGGGTTGCTTGTATTCCCAATTAGAGGAGACCGGGCATGGCAGTTTGATCAGTTCTATTTATATTGGAGCAGGACAAGACCAATTTGCGTTTGACTGGTTCCTTCAAGAGGTAACATAAAAGGAAAAAAAACAACGGACTGTATTGTGAACCAGCAGAATTCCACCCCTAAAGTAATGCAATTGGCTCATTCTTGTGTGGGTGAATGACATCCCTTCATAAACCCTCTGACTCCTCCCTAATCCAATTTACGTTATCAGTAAGTCTTCCCCTTTTCCCACCCACTCCCCTCTGTCCCTCTCACATTTACTATGAAAATCTATACTTACACACTCATAGCAGAGAACTCTGCAAACATAAGTCTAAACAAGACCTAATTTTGCAGTATGTTTTAGTGCATTTCATAGCACTACAAAATGTACAAAAAAGTACAGTTTGAGAAAAAGGCCTGTAGTTTGCTTTCTTGACTATTTCGGATATGGCTAGCAGCAATGCATTTACACAAAGCCCATCTAAACACTGAAAATAAAACCAACAAACTAGTATTGCAAAAAAAAAATTACCCAAATCTTTTTCACTAGCTAATATCAGGCTCTTTCCAGCTTGGCAGTCACAGTTTCAGAGGCTTTTTCAGAATTCATATATAAAAATGCATAGGTGATAAATTGTTAACGACTGGATTGTTATTCAATGAACCAAAGAATTAGCTGGAATATCAAGTGTTTCGTGCAGAGATTGCCCTTCCCCACAGGTGAGGGTGGACATCTACTCTAAGAACATTTAAAAAAATTCTAAAAGAGATCAAACTGTGAATGTTAGCACACAATTTTCGGAGTAAATTAGCTGAAGCCATATATTTTCAAGGAGTTTGTCAATTATTCAAATGGTGTGTAAGACAAGTCTAATTCTACTTTAGTGCATTGCATGGGGACATTACTCCACCACGAGTAACTATCATAAAAACTGGCATGAAACATAAGACTATTTCATTCCAAATTTCGTAAAATGTGGCTATAAAACTGAAGGTTCTACCTGCAATAATAAAAAATATGAGAACGCAGTTACACATGTCCTTTTAGAATATTTCAGGATATGTATTACATCTATCTTCAATTTGATTCTCCACCTTTTTTCCTTCCTCTTTCAACACATTTTTCAATCTTCAAATATGATTTACATTCTGGATGAAAATTCTAAAGTTACACACATCTCAATCTCTCAACTAATAGACAGTTGGGCCATACCTCAAGTCAGACACACCTCATAGGCCTAGGTATTGGAGCCACAGCTCAGGTAATAGGATCCTTACAGGGTACACTGATCGTACAGGCTTTGATCAAGCATCAGTACCAATGGAACTGTCTTACAACACTTGATCAATATACATGATGGATGGCTTAACCATGAAATTTGAAATAACAACTATAAAAACAAGTGCTTTCTGGCACTGCACAAACAGTATTAAAAAAGTATTGCCTATATTGTATCCATTATGCTGAAATATAGGTTTCATCTATGTTATGCAATTCAGCAGTTGTGTGCCTGAGTATCAGTTTAACATTCTCTAGAAAACATATATTGTTCTCAAATGTCAGAATGCAGTTTATTCTCTCAATACCTGTTTTATGTATGCGGTACGTTGATGTGTTTGGCCTCCAATCAGCAGCTTGTGATTACCTCCAAGCATTCACTTGTACTATATACTCTATATGGGCATAATTTGACTCACACGCCTATATATCACATTTTCAATCCAGGGTAGACCATCATTTGCATTAAGATATACAAAATAGTGCATGGGTCATGGCTTGAATTAATTTCAGTTACTAGTAACATTTTGTGTGTCATTACCTACCTGTGACAATAAATAGCCAAAAGTAATATCCAGATCATTCTTGGACCTGTAGGATATAGAACTGAATGAACTGCCAGGCCACATCCCCTATCAATGGAAACAGAAGCAACCCAAGACTGGCTTTGGCCTATTTAGGCCAAACCAGTAGGGTGCAGTTTGAGTCTCATGGCACAGTGACCACAGGACCCATGTCTGGACTTGACCATCACACTTCAAGTGTTATACTGTGAACAAGTAGCAGGGAGATTGCTTGATTTATTCTCATCACTAGCAATTACTCTGGACCGCAATCCAGTCCATCGTAACACCCCACTCATATCAACTCCACAACCATGCAACTCACAACTCCGGCAATGCACATGTCAAAAAATCAAAACCAACATGCCAAACAACATGCCCACCCACCAGACACAACAGAACAACTCACAATGGTAACCTGGGCAAGCCGTGCACATGAGCCATCAACAGCATGGCACCTCAGCCACACACTAGCCGGATGTGGGGAGAGGTTGCAACCAGGCATGTGTGAAGGAGGCAGGAGAACCATGATTGGGAAATCACACAATGCCAAGAGTGGCGGAGATGTGCTGGACAGAACGCAGTATGCAGAACACACCCATATCCATGGCGACACACACCACTGGTGTATGGAGTGTGGTGGACAGTGGACGCAACCATGTCCCCCCGGCCAGTGGTGGAGTCAGCGCAAATGTTGCCTGTCACGTCCCCCTGTAAGCGTGAGCAGAGTGGGATTGCCCGGCGTACGCCAGGCCAGCGTAGGGGTGTGAAAAAAAAAACGTAGCCCTGGGCGTGGTCCACTTCCGGAAAGCCCAACATCTCTGCCAGGAGGGTGCCTCTCACCAAGCCACGAGGCCAACGCCATCCTCGTGAGCGGAGTTGCCTGCGATCCTGTGTGCCTGTAGACCCCGGCACACTGGACCACGAACCCGTCAGGCCCGCCCCTGCGCAGCCAGGCCACACTGATCACCTGCTGACACCGGCGTGTGTCAAGGAGGGTCCACCACGTGCCAGTGCAGGCTCCAAGTACCAGTTCTGTGACTTCTGCAGCCTCCGCACACCATCGCTGGCCCTCCGAAACTGGCCCACATTACTCCTTCCACGATCACATACTACACCGGTGTCCTCTTTGGCCCAGTAGGTTCCATATGTGAAACTGTGTCCTGAGTCCTGAATGGCAGTGACCCCAAAGCCTAAGCAGTGGCCACAGCACCAGACCCCCCGATCAGTGAGGCATAGTTCCATATGTGCATCTTGCGACACGTGGTGCCACTAACCCTGTTCAACACCAGCTGGCCACACGTGGGTGAGGGACAAGGACTACCCTGCGCACCTAGTCGCGAATCACGGATAGCAGAGTCCACACCAGTGAACACACAGAGAGGAGTGAGAGGAAGATGCGGCTCAGTCTGGACAAAACCCGGATCCGAGTCACGGGGGTGATCACACACTATCAACAACTGATCTGGTGCCAGCAACCCTGTTCACCGCAAGTCCGCGAGTCATGGTGCCACTGAACCTGAACTACACAGGCCAGTGGGGCCATCCAACCTAAGCCGGTGACACTCGGTGAATGGCCTGTGCTGACCGCTGCCTCAAGCCTACACTGTGGTCCAGTATGTCACACATGTGGAAGTGTGCCCTGGCCAAGATATGAAGGAGCCAACACCATTGGACATGCTTTTTCACAGGCGGCATCCCTTAACGGCACTGGTGCCACTAACTCTGTGCGCGATGAGTCATGGGCACTATCTGGTTGGACTTTGGTGGCGGCTGAGTCCAGAGGCTGGTGGTTTCCTGCATCTTCATCTGGCTGGACCGGACTTGGTGTCCGACATGTGTCTGTTCCATTCTTCTCCGCCATAGTGACTGTGTCTGCGTGGTCCTGCCCTCTGCATCTTGCCCTGGGGGCACACCTTCCATTGTCCACAGAGACACTCCGCGACAAGCCCCCTGTCATCTACGAGAACCTGATCTGTACTCGTGACCCTGCCGCAGTGCACCGCAAGTCTACGGCTCGTGTCGCCAGGCCAGTGCAGGACGTAGTGTATGCGGGCCACTAACTCTGTGCAGCACAAATCATGGGGCCTTTATGGTTGTATGGTTGTGTCCTTTACGATGTAAACTGTTGTTGACTTCTGACTGCACCAGGCAGCCCTTGCTGGATGGTGTGCACACACCCCACACACATCCAACACATGTGTCACTCGGTAAGTGTGCCTGCTAATAAATGTGGCCATGCGCATGTGCCAATAGCCATTCACACCATCTGAGCAAGTGTGTCTGTCTGTTCATTGTGTCAGCTTGATGTGCACGGGCCCTGCAACATTACAGTGTGCTGTCTTCTGCAGATGTTGCCATGTCACCTCAACATTGGCAGTGAGCCTAGACATGTAGCCCGCACCTGCCCCCCTGAATGCACAGGCTGCATGTGCTGGTTCGGCAGGGGGGCAGGCCGTGGTCTGGACTTGGCCCAGTGTAGGAAGTGCGGTAAGTGTGTCTCTGTATTGGGGTGTTGTCGCCACCAGGGCCACAGTACACGATGTTGCAATGTGGCATGTACCAGGAGGACAGGCCCGCAGGTACGGGGACATGTAGGAGCGCTAGAATGCTCGGGCTCTTGGCACATGCATGCCGGGTGTGATGTGTATCAGTATTGGGGATGCATGGGTCTGTTGCCAGTCCTCTTTCGCTGTGCGAGCCCAGCCAGCCATGGGCTGGACACCTGTGTCCGCCCTGTCCTGACCATTGGCCTATACCCAAGTGGGCACACACCTTCGAAGACCAGCATAGCAGTGTTGTTGGCATGGTGCTGGACATGCGCAGACAGGCATTGGAATGGTGTCCCGTAGGAGTGCACGTGATGCAAGCGTGCAGTGCACACAAGTATGGGTGCCCGTGGCATGGCAGAGCAGCTCTGTGGCAACGTGACACACAGTGAGTTCGCTCATGTGCATCGTGCTGGGCAAATCATCCTCGGTCCCAGGGTCGCAGACGTCCCACCACACCCACGACCGGCCTCTGTACGTCTCCGGTATGCATGCAGCAGTCAAAGTTAACGTAGCGAAGAAAGGTGTTTTGTCTGTACTATCAGGCGGTAGCACATCTGCAGCTCCCAGCAGGAACTTGCATGTGCCCAGCACCCCCTGACAGGTACAAGGGCATTTGCTTGCGGCTCCCACACTACACACTGCCCGGCTTAAGACCGACATGAACACATCCCACACACAGTGGTCCTCGGTCATAGTTGGTGTGCGTGATATGGCATTCGCACGTACTCCCCCCCACCCAAGGCCTGCACCCGTTACACACAGACACTACTCATTGCACCGAGGTGTGCCATTTCAACCTCCGGACTGTCTCGGGGCAATCCAGTGTCGCTTCAAGCAGAGCCACCGATGCAATGGCAGACCATCCCGGACACATGGTCTACTCCAGTCACGTGGAGCTCTACCGTGCACATCTGCTGCATGTACTGGGGGCACTGCCGTTGGCAGTGCTGCGGATCAGTTACCGGATGAGCTTCTGCCTTGCGCACGTCACCTGCGTGCAGCCTGTGTTGCATTGTCGCTCGTGCATATTTGAGTGGTCCATGGATGTCTCCCTCTCCAACGTAACGGTAGCTGACCTGGATTTCAACGTGTGTGTGCGCCCCCTGTTGGACCACGACCAGGGGTGTCACCAGGATGACCGCTTATGGCATGCATGGATGTTCAGTATGCAGGCTGGAAACTGGATCTGTGAGATTGCACAAATCATTGTGTGCAGTGAGCACATGGAGCCACTACCCGATTGGGCTTTGGTGCACATTGGGTCCAATGGTTGGAGTCGCTGATTGGAGATGTTGGTCTACCCTGCTGCACTCACGTTCATGGGCGAGGGACAAGGTACCTGCTGCCACAACTGGATGTGAGTCATTGCACTTGTCACGCCACATGGTTGCATGTTGTGGATGTGGTCACCAGTCCAGATACGTCAGAGGGCATGACTACATTGGCCAGGACTCATGTACCAGGCGCGGACAACCAACGCGGGTTGGCACTGACTTGTGTTGGTGAGGGACTCCTCCGAGATGGACATGGGCGCTTTCCTACGTTCCTCATTCAGACATGCTGCTGCATTCGTCTGCATGTCGTGGCACTTCTCTAGTCCGTACTGACTCGCACTTGTTGATAAAGTTTCCACACTTTTACTTGTCTCCAACTGTGTTTAGTCTTGATTTGCATGCCAATGTGTGTCACGGACTCTCTGGCTCCCTGACATACATGCATTGCTACCCCATCTGGACTGTGTGTTTGTACATTTGCATTATCATGTCCCTGTTTCGTGGTTTGCCAGATGCGTAAGGCCTTTTACCGGCACAGGCGGTTGCACTTGTGTCCTGTGTTTGGTTGTGCGCAAGTTGGTTTTTGTACCACTTTGTGTTGGGTATTGGTGTGCTCAGCTTCCTGTGTGTGTGCTGCATTGTGTGTGAGATGTCCCTTCAGCTCTGATTTGGCTCACCCTTCTCCCTTTCAGGCGGTGTTGTGTTTACTTTGGTGCCTGTTCAGTGGTGTGACATTGCCTGGTTGGTGTTGCTGCTCGTGGGCATGGTTTGTCTGTTGTTGTGCTGTGCTTAGTTGTGCATGTGTGCCATTTTGCCCATCTCCCCCTGTCCCCCAGTCCCTGCTGGTTCCTCTCCCTGTTGCTGTTGTGTCTGTTGTTTGGTGCATTTTGCGGTCCCCGAGCCCTGCCACCATCTCCGGACTGATGTAGTGGACCCCATTTCCTCCATGTCATCCAGCTCCTGGTGTGGCGCTGGACTCCCACCACCGGTCTGCATTGCTGCCTTCTTGTTGTTGGCGTACTTCTGCTTGTTTGTGCCTTTCGCATCATTGCTGGAGTGCTGGTTTTGTGCTATTGACCTCCTCCGCTCTCAGGATGCATTCACCTTGTCCACGTTGGGCTGCCATGTACAATGTGTTGTTGCCAATGGGTTTGGTGGCGTTGTCTGCTGGCATGGGTTGCCTCCATTAGGGTTGTCTGTTGTTTTCTGTTTGGTCTGCCTTACTTTTTCAGGCTTTGGTTGTGCTTATTCCCGCCTGCCGTGTATTTCACGGTCTGGGCGATGCTTATCTCTGCTTTCCTCCTCGCAGATGGGCTCATCGTGAGTTTTTTGGTGTTGTGGTTTGTGTTTTTATCTCCTTCGGGTGGTTGTATGGCGGATATTGGCCACGTTGTCGGCGGACTATCGCATGCAACCTCCGTGTTGTGAATTCCATGTTGACACGGGGTTATTTTCCCGTGATGGGCTGTAATATTGAAAGTTGCGTTCCGCTGCTCTTGCGGTAGTTATCACACGTTCTTGTGAATATACCCCCTAGAGCATCAATGGCCATAGAACGACCACACACCTACTGTGAAAGAATAGCACATAGTGGCACAGATAGCCAGAGCACATAGTAGGCTTGCATCTGATATGCCTCTGATTAGACTAACAGTTTTGCCACTCACTGTCTTTGTTAGAACAGATTACCAATTGCTTTATTTACCTTCCTGCTTTATCACATTTGCTTGAAAATGCACCATTTGTCCACATTTGTACGCTCGCTCGCCACAGTGCAGTACACCAATTATTTTACGCCTTATCACTTTCAAATGTCATCAGCTGCCACTGCAAATCATATATATCAATAGTAAATACCCAGTTTTTCAACATGCAACACGATTCTTGCAAAAACATTTCATGCTGTATCAGACAAGGCAACTGGATAATAAAACAAGGGGCCAGACATGTTGCCTTCTTTTTATATAAAACAGGATGATATGACTTTCTTTACAGGAGGCAGGAATCCAATAAAAAATAAAAATTGGCCAGCAGATTTGCCAACAAGAAAAGGAGCAGACTTGATGAACAGCATCCAGCAGGACCGCGCACTTGAGAACCATTCATATATATTATTTGAACTATTTTAATTGTAAGTAAATCCGAATGGACACAGTAAATAATTACAACTACATAAGTGAAAGAAAGTATTTGACTCTCGACATAGAAGGGGAAAGCACAACCTTCCTGTGTATTCATTTTTCAGCCTAGGTTTGTTGCAATATTAGTGCATAACACAACAATAAACCAACAACCAAGCAAATGACATTTCGCTAGAGCGGCATGAACAGAGTCCCGCCATCTTGCTTCAAGATTCTCTTTTTCTTGCTAGTTCGTTTTCTTGAATTGAATTCTTTCCTAAACATTTTCTTGCATTAAGGATATTTGAACAGATTCGCTATCACAGTAGAGGAAAAGAGAGCAAGCATGAATCTCATAAAATCAGATAAAATGTCACTTTCCACCGATTTGAATCATTCAAATTAGTATTGGTGACCGCAACCATTCTGTCATCTCCTGGGGGGTTTCTATCAAAGGCATCTTTTATTCCGTTAGAGGCACTATAAGTGCAAAGTAACAAGAAAGAGACAGTTACATGATTAACTTCAATTGACATTAATGACTATAATCACCCCGCCCAGATACTGGATACAATATAAGGGTTTTTTGCTGTAAAAGGGCATGCTTACTGGCTTTGTCAGCCTGGCATCACATTAGTAAAAGTAAAAATAGACCATGTAAAATTACAACAAACCACTGAATTCAGTGTGGATGGTACTATCATTCATTGCTAATAACGTTTTGTACATTGAACAAAATGTGTGCATGGGTCTTTCTTTTGTCGGGTCGCCGATGCAGCTCTTGCACAACTCAACAGGGATCCCCCAAGCTCCAGAGTGAATATGCAACAGCATAGGTTCATAAAGTGGTTGAAAATCAAAGGGAACCTTTCCTGGGGCATAACTGAAACCACCTGGGAAACTTTTAGAAGCTTCATTTGGGGGACACCTGTGATACCCACAGATCCTCACAACACTGTTTGAAGTCAATGCTACTTGTGCCTTTCCTGGGGCACCACAAGTCAAAGTCTTAACAGGGGCAATCCTAGCCACACGTGTCAATAATAGATGGATAGCCTTGCCGTTTAGGTCATTGGGGTCTTTTGCCATATCTGTTTAAACGCCAGTCCTGTGCTCACTATGAGCACCTGCTGCTAACACTGTTAGGGCCACGGGGAGCCACAAATCCTTCAAGGCCCCTGCCTGCATGTGCACGCGGGACACCCCTCCTGGGTGCCGCATAGGATTCAGCTCTTTTGCCTGTTTTCCCACCCAGTTGGGAGCAGGCATGTCTGTGGTATATTTCGCTATGTGAACCATAATGCTGTGTGCTCCTGCCCCCTCAGACAGGGGCACAGTGGGGAGGAGATGTGGCCAGCCCAACAAGCGCCAGCCCTCTTATCTGCATTTCCCCTGAGACCCAACAGTTGCGTCGGTCCTTCGGAGATGGAATCCTCAGGGCTAAAAGGATAGGCCCCCATGCACCCTCCTCCCCCAGTCAATGAATTTGAAAGAAGTTGCGCTGACCCCAGTGGGAATGACCTCTTTGGGGGAATTTTTCCAAGTTGCTGTTAAGTGCTGCATGCTTCATTTCCAGCTGGTCTCCTGAGGAACTGAGCTTGTGGGATTGTTTATTTGGGCCCGTAGGTCCGATAGGCTTCCTTCTGGTGTCATCTGGATCCTGGTGATTAGCTCTAACCACCAGGAGCATTATCCTCAGGGCTCTTGGCCTTCAAACATTGATTTTTAAAAGCTCTGCTGCTGGACCAGTCTTCTGTCTGGGCTCCTGCCACCTGTCGTCACCCAGAGGCTTTCTCAAAAGCCCCTCCTCAGTGCACCTGAAGAGTACCCTTCAGACTCCCAAGGCCCCATGGCATTGGACATCTTGCAGGGTGCCTGTGTGTCAGCAGCGTATTCAGAGACCCCTTATCCTCGGATGTGGGTTAATCAGCCGAAGGATCAGTCTGCAAAAGATTCAGTGTAACTCTTCCGGTTCTCCCCAAGCAGGTTCTTCCCTCTAATGCCACTCAGAGAGTATAAGGAGGGCAATTCCACCAGCCCTATACAAACACTCCCAGTCTCTGAGTGCCAGTTGGTGTCAAAGTATCTCAGTTCATCTTTGCAGTGGAGTCAGGTGGCTTCTCCATCAAACTTAAGATTCCTCCAGCATTAACTCTCCTAGGTCCACTTGTTTCTTGAACTCTGATGTGTCTCTCCCTTGTTCAAAAGTTCTCAAAGGCGGGCACCTATGGCCAATCCTAGGGTGCTACGTCATCACTCCACCCCTGCCCCAACTTTCCCGCACTGCATTCTGGGACATTTGAACATGCACCTTCAACTGGTCTTTGGAAGGATAGCTTCAGACCTCCCCCCAATTTATACAACTGCCTGATCCATTTCCTCCAAAAAACCCAAGGGTAGTACCTCTTGTGTTTGAATGCAGAGGTTTGACCTTCCCCCTTTGTTTCTGTGGGCTTGGATTGATTGAGGACAGGTTCAGCGTGGACAGCTAATTAACTGTGCAGATTTCCTCCCCCCTCCCTTTCCCAGAAACTGAATCAAGCACTGTAAATACATTTATTGTGTGCAGATGCCTTTGGTCATCTTGCTGGTCAGCAGAGTAAATTGGCCCAGTAGGTGGGTGACAAAGACCTGTAAAGGATGGTAATATGCTTATGAGCTAAGCTAGGGAAATATGACTGTTCCTCAACGCCATAAGGGGTGTAGTTATCACAAAAGTGACAGTGGATGTGCACTCGGGGTACATGTTTATCCTAAGATTCATACTTGACCAGTATCTCTTGGCCTGAGCATGGTGAAAGTTTGCAGTGGCTCATATTTCCCCATACGGTATAATGCGGTGAGTAAACATCCTTTTCAGTAAAGCACTAAAGACATATATACACAATGAACTCCCACTAAAATTATAAGGCCTAAACCAGGTAAGCACCAATCTCTGAAGGGTCTCTTTTGTGACAAAATACCTGTGTGCACATACCGGGTTGAGCTAAATGGTAGTCTCATTTACTCAGCCTGCACACATCGGCACATGTGTGTGCTCACATGTTTGTTTGTAACCGGACCAGAGCATCTTACCCTAGCAGTGACCTTAACTAAAAGGCAGATACTGGTGGTTTGCACTCTGAGTTCATTTCAACAGATTTTACAGTGAGTGAGATTTAGTTGGTGAGCAGAAAAAGTCCAACACTAGGTAGTTAGGAAGTGCAATATCCAGGGGCATTAAATAGGTGGAACCCATGTACAACACCATCCCTTAGCTTCTTAAGGTTGAGGGGTTAGAGGCACTAAACAAGATGGTATCATATCAACAAAGCTCCCTTGGCCAAGCCTTTATCTGCCCAAATTATCCTCAATCTTGCACCGTCATTGAATGTCCCATATGCTAGAAAGTTCTAAAGAGACTGCAGAGCAGACCTACATTTGTGGGGTGGAGGAGTGCTCAGAGGCTGCAGACAAAGCCAGAGAGTGGCCCATTGACAGCGCTCACTGACACTGACTTCCTGCGGACGCCTTGGACTGGGTGCAGAGAACTGAAGGAACAGCTACATGCTGATCCAGAGACCACTACAGCGAAGGGAGCAACCAGGAAATTAACCCCCACCAACTTTGAACTGAAGCTTTTATGGCACCAAGCAAGCAAAGTAAATCATCGTGATCCTTCCCAGAAGAGCTTGATGTCTCTTCCATCCAAGCATCTATCCATTCACCTTTCAATATTCCATCCATCAACTGATATCCACTGTTTCACCTTTACATTCTGTCATCCATTCAATTTTTCACCCATCATTGAGTCTATCACCAATCCATCCATCCGCCCATACATCCGCTCAATCATATCCAAACCTATCTATCAATCTTGAAACCTATCCATCATACCTATCAATTAATCCATCCTTTCATTTATCCATTCCTCTTTCATCCATCTATTCATTCATCCATTCAATGATCCAACCATCCTTTCACTTGTCCACTCATCCTTCTATCCATTCATCTATACATACATAAATGTACCCTTTTAATAATCTATCCATCTTTTCAATCACTCATCCCTCCACCCATTCACTTATCTGGCCATCCATTCACCCTTTCGCTCATCCATCCATCCACCCTTCCATCCAGCTATTTATCTACCTTCCCTTTCACTCATCCATCTATTCTTTCACTCATCCACCCTTACAACCATCCATTCTTTCGCTCATCCATCCACCCACCTTGACTGCATCCATTCATCCGTTTCACTCCATCCATCCATCAACTCATCCACCCATTTACCTTTTCACTCACCCATCTTTTTACTCACTCATCCATCTACCCTTTCACTCATCCTTACATTCATTCACCCTTTCACTCATCCATACATCCTTTCTCCCTTTCACTCATCCATCCTTACTCCATCCTTCACACATCCATCCTTACATTTATTCTTGCACTCAATCATTTATGCATCTATCCATCCACCCTTTCACTCACTCATCATCCCACCCTTTAACATTAATTACGAGACTTTGTCTGGTCAACTGCTGAAAGAAGAAACCCATCAAGGACCCCACCTCTGCTGTAGCTGCCAAATAGAGGGGTTGATCGTGACCCTTCTACCAGTACATGTAAAACTTAGTAGTACATGCCCAACTTTTTAAATGCAGTGCACCTTGTCCTCTGGGCTGTCCAGTGCCTACCCAGGGTTGACTTTTATGTATTAAGATGGAAGGTTTGGGCCTGGCAAATGGTTTATTATTACGGGTCAAAATTAAGTTTAAAACTGCACACACTGGCTCTGCAATAGTAGGCCGAGACATGTTTAAAGTGTTAAGGGAATGGCACTATCAGTGCTGCAGGCCCACCTGTAGCATTTATTTTACAGGTCCAGGGAACAAGTAGGGGCAATTCACCAGAGACTTACAAGTAACGTAATTATGCCAGTTCGTTCTAAGCCACTTTTACCATATTTTAGACTGCAAGCACTTTAGCACTGGCTAGCAGTGGTTAAGTGCAGAGAGTCCTAAGGCCAACAACACAAATTCATCAATAATAGGAGGAGAAAGGCAAAATGTTTAGAGAATACCCTGCAGAAAGGGCCAAGTCCAACAAGATCCTTCAAGAACTTGAGGAAAACATACAGGTTAGGCCTGGGGCAATTTTTACTCTATAATGCTCTGACCCGCATGGTGAAGCAGATGTGGGATACACTGCAGGACATGCCTTTCCACGAAGGTGTTGACCCTGCTAATGACACACCGTCATTGCAGAAGGGATAGTACATATTTATACAGACCATTGCTACAGCAGTCATACACTAACTTCAGGCTCCTAAAAAATGGTGGGAAATCAGAGTGGGACAAGAAATACCAGCCACCACATGGGGTAGATGCTTATGCACTGAGAAAACAATCTCTACTAATGCAAGATTAATGTGCATGCGATTTAACTTTATTTGTTACATGTGGTTAACTCCAAAGAGCCAAGGACATGTATGTTCAGGTGCCTCTACCACAGGCGCTGTGGACATTGAAAAGGTGGCAGACTTTTACCACATTGTGTGTGGCAGTGTCTGGCAATATCAGACTTTTGGTGGGAGATGCTTAGGAGTGTGGCAGAAATAATCAATAGTCCCCTTCCTCATGAATCATTGCAGTGTTTTTTTAGATGTGATATCCATTACAAAAAAAGAACAAACATTTGAAACAATTTCTGCGGTTGGCTATATTTCTGGGAAAATGACACATAGCCATGGCAGGGAAATTATCTACACCCCATCAATGTCAGCTTGGCGAAGTGATCTGATAAAAAAAAGTCCCTATGCAAAAACAGCTACCAAATCGAGTATTCGGGGTGATGGGATAGAAGGTGGAGACCCAATAATTAGAGTTTCATTCTTGAAAAAGCTAAAGGCTGAATCAGACAAACGTGCACCATATTGTTCATTTACATGGGATCTCAGAATGACCATATCATGTAGTCTGGTCGCATTGTGAGTCTCTATCATTATCTTTATAAGCAGGGATGGAGGCCTACATGGGACAGCTGACCTCTGTCACTGTATTTGAATTACCTATGGGGAAATTCTTTTTTTTTTAAAGCTGTTGTCTATACAGTGACCAGCGCTAATTACACAGAAAAGGGGTTTCCTTTGGGGAGCACATGAAGGATAGCAAGCAGTAGTTTGTTGGACCACTGACTGCTACCCAAGAGGCAGCTAACACAATTCACAAAGGAGATGCAGATTCCTGAGGAAAGCTTCCCTTTCAAAAATTAGATAACACACGGTCAATGTTTGCGACTGCAATCATGGTCACCAACCACAGATAAATCCCTTCTGGAAAAGCAAAATGGAGGGAGATGCTTCTTTGACACCCTGGCTCTCACATCGTCCTAATTACAATTTGCAAATATTCTTAGATATCCTTTTCTAGAGTTAGAAAGAGTTTTCCGAATAATAATAGGGCTTTTGTAAATAATAAAAAGGTGGGATACCCAGGCCTGGGTGGAGTTCTGCTACGCGGAACTCCGCGAAGTGCAGAAAATATTCTGCCGTGCCACGCGGAGCTCTGCAAGCAGTGGAGTGCATTGGATAAATGCTGCTCATGGTGATTTTCAGTGCCAGGTACTTATCTGCACTGTGCAATCATCGTGAACAGCACCATGCACAGCGCAAGGGGGCGCTGCTTCCTTGCTGCCACTTGGGTAGATTTTTACTCGAACGGCAGCTTTCACTCCGTAAATGCACAGTTTCTCAATGCTAGCTGTCAGGAGCATACGCGACCACTCGCAATAAGAAATCTGTCTGACTGCGTTGAGAAATCTCACTGGGAGGTTGATTTTTCAAGCTCATGCTCACCAACTTGATGTTGACAATCGTGAATGAGGAAAAATCTCGATGGGAGGAAGATTTTCCTCGCTCTCGCTCGCAAACTTCACTTTGATGAACATGAGTAAGGGAAAAAACTCTGCTCCGCTATGAGGATTTCACCACCCAGACTTAGTTATACCTCTACAATCTCTGCTGTTATTCACATTTTATGTTTGTGACTGCAGAATAACTTATTACATGAGGCTCCAAGTGTTCATAGGTGTGAGCTTTTATCCATTATTCATGTACTGATTTAATTCTGCCTCGCCAAGTTCATATTTACTTTGCTGAATTGTCCTCGGGATCATTTACCTAGATGGAATTGTTGCCTGTTCCACCTTGAGTAATATTGACTTTCCTATCTATATAAAAGCACCTACGAGAAGACTGGTGATTTACACACAGACTGGTGCTGATGATCTGATTGTAGATAGACCAGTCTGTAATCAGGAGATTACTAATGTAACCATCAATGCAGACAATATATTTTGCTAATAATTGTAAGCTTATTCTATACCATAAACATTCAAACAAGGCCAAAGAGGGCCAGATGCATTCAAATTACCTACAAAAAATACATTTGCATTCAATAAATCAAAATGGAAATTATTTACATAACAAATTGTTCTTCTAATCCATGACACAGATTGTGCCCTTTTACACCTGCATTGGACACCCCAGTTGTATGCACTGAGGCCAACACAATCAGTTCGGAGCCGGACATATTGACAATCTCAGCCCCACCACTACTCAGGTTGTTACAGAATGCAATTCTTACGTACCCTTTCCTGGGCTGTGAAGACCCTCATCCTTCTGCCCTTTACCTCTCCTCCCCCTCCCCCCTTGATTTCCGTCTAGCAGCTCTACATTGGCAAACAATGCTTGGTGAAGTTTTCAGATTTCTTGGGCCAAGAGGCATCAGCGGAGCAGATACACGCCTCAGAAGTAAAGTGGATACAGGTGCAAATCTGAATCCTGTAGAAGACAAGGGTCCAATCCGGGTCCAGATTCTCACAGATATCGAGCATATCCTCATAAAACAACATAAGAAAATGTTTAATATTTGTACCTAAATGCAATACATTTACTTTGTGGTTGTTCTGGAAATCTGGAATTAATACAGCATTCCTGGAAGAGTGAATGAGTAGGCATGGGCAAAGTTAATAGGTACCTCTATTTATGGAATTGCTTCTCCATTGATAGTTGAGTTTTGAGTATGTTTGTGTTTATAGATGTGAGAATGTTGGATGAGGCTTAAATGGATGGAGGAGTGGATGATCAACTGAGAGCAGAGGTCAATGAATCATGAACACACTGTCATGCATTCATCCTACCACCCTTCCATGCACACTCCTTGTCCATCCATAAACTCATCTTTTCAGGCAGCCATCAATCCATGAACTCAGTAATCCATTAAAGCATCCAACTCCCAATCACCATTGCCCCAAAATTACCACTTACCCCTAAGCTGGACCGTCCCCATATCGTATGGCCTCCTCCATCAACCACATCTGGGCCCTAACATCACCCAAGTCTGGGTGCAACATGTCTTGAGCTCCAGGGACCTGGGAGCAACAATCGCCTAGACAAGGCCCAGTAAACAATTGACCATTGTTTATTTTATTTAGTCATTTATGAATTTATGGAGCATATGGTTACCCAGAAAGGTGTCCTGGACTGGCATCGTTAAGCAAGCACAATGATCATGGGCTCAGAGAATTAAAGGTAGAGAATTCCAGTATGGAGACATAAGCTGCAAAACTGAGAATTCTCTATCAGACGGTAGAGGAAGAAAGAGGAGAATAAGTGAGACTATAATATATCATTAGGTCCCGCAGGTTCTGCCTTGCCTTAGATCACAAAGCATGTCAGGAGTCCCATCTTGAAGTTGACATCTCACTCTGGCACTGTTTTGATAAGTAGAATCACGGCTGGACTTCAAAATCCAGATCCTGTGACAGTCCCACTTCCCACATGTTTGCCAGAGGATCTGAGAGTCTGGCAAGAAAATGTCAGCCATTTTCGATTAGATTTTATCCAAACAACACCCAGGACTGGCATCACTGCCTGTCTTTAGGTAACTTAGCTGTGAACATTCTTGTAAGACTACGGTTAGGCTACCTGAATGCAGTGTACTTCTCGAAGAGTTTTGAATGCAGGAATGGACACTTGGGGGCAAATTTACAAGCCCCTTGCGACACATTTACGCCGCTGTTGCGCCACTTCTGTGACGCAGCAGCGGCGTACACCATGCGCCATGTTGCTCCTTATTTACAGCGTGACGCATCTAGGGAGATGCGTCACGTTGTAAAGCCCTGCGCTACATTAAACCTGCGTTATGTTTAATGTATGCAGGGTGGGCGTTCCGTCGGAAAAGTGACGCAGTGAAATCTACAAGATTTCACTGAGTCACTTTTCCGACGCTGCTGCGTCAAAACCCTGCGCCTGCCTGAAGCAGGCGTAAGGCGTTACGCAGCATGTTAGGTATGGGCAGCCCCTGAGTATTGCTGGAGGTGCGTCGCGCTTGCAACACAACTCAAGCAATTCGCCGCCCTTGCGGCGCATCTGTAGTGGCGCAAGGGTAGACTTGCGTGACGCATCTTACCTGGCGCATCCCTGCTGATATGCAGGGATGCACAAGTCCTTGTAAATCTGCCCTTCTGACTCCAGATGTACCAAATAACGAAAACAAAATAAAGTAGAGTCTTCGGATTGGACAAGGGAGTTTCATACAAATCCTTCAAGGAGACATTTCTAAATGGGGTCAAGAAGTGTTCATTTCCCACTACCTTTGAAATCCTTTGACAAGTGTGTACACAATTTGGCATGAGTTTACATATTTCATTTTCTGTTGGTATGTTAAGGTAAACGCACAGCACCAGTCCAAAATTTCATGCAGACCAGAAAAGGGGTGTACAGTAACAGTAGGGTTAAAAAACACTTCGATTTGTTAATAATGTTGGCACTATTTGGCGGCTTTGCACAAATGTGGAGCTACAGAACTGGTTTTAAAATGTATGTGCAGCTGGTGATTGCCCCCCTGGCAGCTTGGTTGTGTGAAGCGAATCACCATTACACATGACACAAGGCTATGTGCAGCTGTGGTTAGCCTCAAAGTGGTTTTGTGCAACATTCGGCCTGTGGCCAGAACCTTAAGTTAACTCCCTCTGAAGACATCTGAAACCTGTGCAGCATAGAAAGTAGTCTGCTGCATAATGCATAGGCGATTTAATTCATACACTCACTGCTTATATCCACATGACCATCAGTAGAATACTTTTACCTTGTCATATATAAAGAAAACTTTATATGAAGTTATGTTACACCTGAATGCTTTTTTAAAACAAATCCGAAATTTGCGTGAAAAAACACTGTTAAAGATCAGTTATAGTTAAAAAAGATGACATTGGAAAATACATGAAATTCCAAGCTTGGCAAACCACAGTTTGTCACAAATCATAGCTAAAGGCCAAAATGCAACTCTTATGACCTCACAATGTTTAGAACAATAAACAAGAAGACTTTACAGTCATTCCAAAAGTTAACTGTCTGGAAAAATGTCCTGTTTTTTAATGAGATCCTTTATGTTATTTATTAAGTTATATGTTATGCCAAGCGTGAGGTCATAAGCAGCACTTTATTCCTCTGGAAATTCCAATGTATCCATTTTAAAGCAAGTATCCCAGCTTGTCAAATAGTAAATGAACCACTTCAGTTTTACATGTTCATGAGTAGAAAAAGGCACATTTCATTGTTTTCAACTTTGAAACAACATTTTCACTCATCTCTAGCCAATCAATCAATCAAATTGGATTTGTAGAGCGCAGATAATCAGAGCGCGGATAATCACCCATGAGGGTATCCAGGCACTAGGTTTTTGCTGGGATCAGTCAAAGAGCTAGATATCGAGTCATTTTCTGAATTTACGTAGAGAGGATGATGTTTGGAGGTGTAGGTTGTTCCAGGTCCTGACGGTGAGGTAAGAGAAGGAGCGTCCTCTACTCTTTGGCAAATATGGGGAGTGTGAAGAGGGTGAGACAGGTTGAGTGTAGGTGTCTAGAGGCTTTGTGGAAGTTCAGGCGTTGGTTGATGTATGCTGGTCCTTGGTCATGGAGGGATTTGTAGACGTGTGTTAACATCCTGATTTGGAATCTTTTCTGAATGGGGAGCCAGTGGAGGTTCCTGAGGTACAGGGTGAAATTGGTCAATTTGGGGAGGTCAACGATGATTTTGCAGCTGGGTTCTATATCGGTTGGAGTCTCTTCAGGAGTTGGGTGGGGAGTTCTGCGTGGATTGCGATGCCGTAGTCCGTCTGGCCGGGACTAGGGTTTGAGCGACGGCCTTCCTGGTGCAGACTGGGAGCCATTTGAAGTTCTTTCGAGTATGGGGAGGATGTGGAAGCAGGCAGAGGAGACTGCATTAATCTGACATTTCATGGTGAGTTTGCTGCTCAGGTAATGCCGAGGTTGTGGGCATGGTCTGTAGGTGTGGTTCAGAGAATGGACGACCACCAGTTGTCGCTCCACGGGGAGGTTTTTTTCCAAACAATTCAGCACTTAGGTCTTGTCTATGTTGAGCTTTAGGCAGATGGTCTTTATCCAGTTGACAATGCTCATAATACAATTGTGGAAGTTGGTCCTGGTGGTGATGGGGTCTTCTAAGAGCAAGAGGATGAGCTGGGTGTCTTCTGTGTAGGTTACAGTGTTAAGGGTGTGGGTTCTGACGATGTCAGCCAGGGGTGTCATGTACATGTTGACCAGGGTGGGACTGAGTGATGAGCCTTGTGGGACTCTGCGGATGATGCCCCTGGGTTCTAAAGCGAAGCGGGGTAAGCAAATCCTTTTGGTTACTCCTGTGAGAGAGGACCTGAAGCATTTTAGGACGTCTCTCAGGATCTAATGTGGCAGAGTCTTTTGAGGAGGGTGTGGTGAAATACAGATCAGAGCCGCTGTCCCTCGGTGGTCAAGGAGGGACCTGATGATGTCTGTAGTGGCAATCAGGGCTGTCTTGGTGCTGTGGTCAGCGCAGAACCCAGATTAGGAGGTGTCCAGTAGATTTTTGCTCTCCGGGCCTTCGGTGTGTTAGCAATTAATGGCCTTCTCAAGGACTCCAGGGTGTCGTAGAGTTCCTGGAAGGGAAGACGGTGTTCTCAGTGGCTGAAAGGCAGGAGAACCCTTCGATGATTTTGAACTGCTGTGGTTGGAGCTGACTTCAGTGGGGTCCATCAAGGAGCATCTTTTCGTGTCTTCTAGACATTGAGGGTATATGTTGAGGGCTCACTTGAAGGTTACTTAGCCTAGTCTGTGGGATCTTTCCTGGTGTGCCATCATTTTACTAGGCATTTGCAGTGATGAGGTGTAGCAGCCCCATTTTTGCTGCCTGTCTAGGAGGCCTGGATTCTAGCCTAGGCTTCCCCACTTCATTAGGTTGAATGTACCTTTTTAAACTGCATCAGTCCAAACTGTCAGTTGACCCCTCTTCCACGGAAGGGGTTTAAGCTGAGACCGATATTAAATGCTGTATGGCATTAGACTCACACATTTCTTTACAGTTGAGTACTCTTGAGAATGGCTGTGCTACTTTTGACAGAGGCTGGGTTGGACACAAACCAGCATTCCCTCTTGCTTGGATGTGGGACAAAAATGGGATTGATCACATTGGTGCAGCACTAGTATCCCGTATCACATGCTGAGTTTCTCTTTGCACTGGACCTTACCTGTAAGGAGGAGCATCACAGGTTCCACCAGTAGCGGTCAATGCAACCTCCAGGTGTCAGGGTTGGAATGCATTCTGAAGCCTTCATACCTTCTGTTCCAGTGGTGACTGCTGCTACCATATCTGACCTTTGACCCCCAGAAGCACTGCCAAAGGGAACAGGTCTAGCATTAAGCTGCTGATGTCTGCAAACACAGGCATGCACAAAGGAGCTCAGGCTGTTTGTGCTGAATCTTTGTGCAACCGGTGTATATCTGTGCTTGCTATGTAAACCTGTATGTGGCAATGTCAATGATATTTCTATAGCTCTTACTACCTGGATGGAGCCTTTTTTTGTGAACTCAGCGGCTGAAGGAAATAAAGACAGATGGTTGTAAATCCCTTTCTGTGGTCTGGATCAGCAGGAGGTTAGTGGCCAGTATTCGTAGCTGATGTTGTCATTTACCATTGATGTCCCAGGGATCAAGATACTATTTAATTTCAATTCACTAACTAAATGACTCCCTTGACTCTGTAAGGGAAAGACAGATATCTTTTAAGCAGACTAGGTGGCGGATTTAAAAGAAGGTGTCATGGGATGAAAAACCTAAATTCACTTAGAGACTCATGTCACCCCAAAAAGGTGTTCTGATGACTCCATGTGCAAAAGGTGTCACCAGGACACAGAGTGACCATATGCAGGCAAAGTGTCTGATGAATGGTTCTGGAAAGCTGCCCATCATACAACCCATGTGGTCTTCTAACTTAAAGATTTAATCTTTTATTAACTTAAAATTTAAATATAAATATTTAAACTTGCATAGCACGTTCACCCTGTGGTAGGGAGAACCGACCACGTATTTGATATAATACTTGCATCAATCGCTCACCAAGATCAGGAGCTCAATCTGTGCAGCTAGTCGTGAAAGGTCTCTCACACGTCACCAGTTCCTGCTGATCCACGTTTGTCTAAACCGAACCAGTTCTGTGACATCGTCTCAGCACATTGGACGGGGTTGGTTTATTCACACTTGTGACTTTAAGAATGTATTCTGTCTGCCTGAAGAGATGTGCTTATATTTGCATTTTTAGACATTTCAAGGAATGCTTAGAAACTGAATCGATTAGAGAGTTGCTTAAAACTCAACTGGGGGCTGATTACATATGGAAAATAGTGCCCTGGAGGTCTGGGAGGGGCAGATGCCAGGCCTTATATAGTGGGTGTCTGGAAGGCATGTGCAAGGAGAGACTGAAGAGGGGACATCTGCTGGTGAGTACTGTGCATAGATGCTAGCACTCATTTTTGCGAACTAACATGGTCTGAGAGAGGGTGTAGGTGTGCGGCTTCTATCGTCATTGTGTTATTGTGTTGGTGATGCCCTCTCACTCTGCCTTTACTGCGGCATAAACAAATCAGACACATCACATAAATGCATTTCACATACATCCACATAAGCCTAACTTGCATGTATGCTGACGTACATAAAACTCATGCAAACATACATGCAAATACATATCTGTAAACCCACACACGTCACATATGAATCAAGTTACACAGGTACATGAGTGTGCGCACACATGTACACACATGTATACACACTGACACATACACACAATCACAGATATTGGGAGAATGATTAAACCCCCGTTTTTACTCTATTTACTCCTGTCAGGTAGGCAAATAATAATATGTAGCATGTGCCAATGTATTTACTAATAAGTGATTGTATGCACAATTATGTATATTCTATGTACTTATCACTGAGCAGTGATGAAAATGGGCCAATCAATCCATTGCTTGTCTTAAGATCTTGTGAACACTCACAAACTGGTGAGTTTGTGGACATTCACAAATTACACCCATTCTCATCCTGGATGGGGTCAGAGAATTGCTCCAGCAAAGGGTTGGAGTAAATTCTTCTCCAGGGTGGGACAGCTGATGGAATGTCACCAAACCCCTGTCAGGGACATTGAAACGTAGGGAACGGGATTTATCCAAGAAGAAAATGCTTTCCCCAAGGATATAAATCACACTTTTAACATGCATTGGTAAAGCTAATAGGTCTGGCTATAAAGTGCTAACAACTGCAAACAGCATTTGTAATGTCAGCGTTTGCTTGTGTTAGTGCATTAAAACCAGGTAGACATTGAGCCGCATATATTACAACATTTACTTTGTTGTGCACAATGACATTAGTGCATGTTGTTATACACTTTCTGAAACTAAAAACCACTTGATACAAAGTAATACACTGAACATTACAACACACTTTGATTGTTAAATACTAAGTGGCATCCTCACAGATGACACAAAGTTACACTAACATACACTGCAACACCAATACATGATGTTAATAATAATAATGATGTTGCTGATGCTGCTGTGGATAAAAAGTTGGGAGAACAGAAGAAGTGAGGGAGGGGCCAGGGACCTCCACGTCTCACTCTTGGTGCAGGTAGAGAGAAGGACAGACCAATGCCTATGGGGAACAGGTGACTGGGAGGGTGGGACCTTTAATTGTGTGTGTGCTCATACAAGTGAACACTGAAGTTGGTGTCTGCCCTGTTTTGTGACACTGAAGTGTCACACCAGGTAGGCGCATGGGCAGTTTTGTGACATTGAAGGGTCAAACCAGTGTCAATGGATGTGTGTGTGTTTGTGGTTGACTATAGGTGATTGTAAAGACTGTGACTGAGTGTGGAAAAGTGTGGGTGCGACAAGTGTGAGTTTTTTTCAAATGTTAGCGTGTAATCCAACTCTGAGAGTGCATATGTGGGAATTAGGTGATTGTTTGATTTGTGAATTATGAGTATGAGTAACCGAATATGGCAATGAGTGTGCAAGTAGAAGTATAGTTGAGTGTGCACTGAGCGAGTGACTGTGAACGCCTTCATGAAGGTGTAAGTTAACCCTTCTGTGGATGAGTTCATGAGAGACTCAGTGAATAAGATAGTTAGTGTCAGTGAAATAAATTCATGGTATCCAAGTGTGCATATGTGAAAGTGAGTTAGATGGTCATGTTTGGGCATAATGGAAGCACTCAATCAACTTTTTACCTCACTGGGCAAAGCTTTGATGTATCCCATAAAAAAGGTGCTACAGTGTGAAATGTAGTGAGAGAAGTGGTGAAGGTTAGGAGTACGAATTCAAGTTCTGCTTAGAGGCAGTGACGTAGCAAGGATCCTATGGGCCACAATGCAATGAACAATATTAGAGCCCCAGTCTCTGAGTTTTGTATTACAGCCATTAATTGAGGTGAGTTGAGACCTAGATCCACTGCACCTGCTGCACTACTGTGTAGTAATTCACTCAACAGGATTCAATTAAAGAGTGATTTATTGATCCAAAAGACTACACAGCTGATCATCTGCCAAGTACATCCATGTCCCCAGTCAGTTGAAACAGAGTTGAATCATAACATTCCAAATTCAACAAGATGCAATGACATCACAAACCCAATGACAGCTGTATCAGAGAATGGTAAATGTTACATGAAACTTAGAGCACAGAATATACCATACCGCTAGTACACCTCTGCGTAGAGGTGGTCGTGTGGTGAGGATTCACAAATTAGTTGAGCACTTCCCATGTTTCAGCACGATTCACACAGACTAAAGCGTAATGACCTTTTGTATTATTTTGTGTTATAGGACATACAGACAAGCAGGAAACGCAGATTCCCACTTCCGACAGAGAAATAGAGCTTCACCAAGGTAAATTTATTTCACACATGTTCCCTTTCCAAACCTTAATGAAACTGAGACACATCAAAACCTGTTTTAGTTACATTCTAGTAGAAAAAGAAATTGACAAATGTATTGTTTTCATGTTTCCTTTGTGAGCCCAGTGCATGAATTGTTTTTGCTAGAAGACAGAATCAACAAGTATTAAAATAGCACTTTCATACATTTACCTACGCTTCCTCTTCCTCGTCCCATTCCTTTCGTACATGAGTAATATACCACCTTTACTGCCCCTTGTTCACCCAATCCTAAGCCTTTGTACACCTCCCAACTCCAAGGAGCTCCTCCCACAAACCCCTCTCACTCAGCTGCACGTCCAGTGTCTTTTTTGTGCCATTCCTTTCACTTTCACTGGGGATGCTGGAGACCCCTTTTACAGTAGACAGAGTGAGGGAGAACTCTTTCTTTTAAGGTAAGGAACTATATTTTTCTTTTTAGCTGGAGCAGGCTTTTAGTGTCTCTTCACTGTGACTGGGGACATGTGGCTTGTGAAAGGTGCTCCATTCCAATTTATTTCGATCCAATGTTATTGTAATTGCATTTATATAGTGCTTACTACTCCTGGTGAGGCGTTGAAGTGCTTTTTAACGAGTAGCCCTCTACTCTGGAACCCAAAAGGATTAGTGAGGTGCAGGGGCCCTTTTCTCTGCTCTTGGTAAGTGGTGCATTGCCCACTTGCTCTTTATGTGAATACGTGTGTGGTACACCTGCCTTTGTTCCGTAGCCTCAGTCATTGCACCAGTCTGCTCTTGTATTAGCCACAGGCTGTAGCCCCCTCTTGTTCTATTAAACGCTGGCAGATAGGGCTCAAGCTGGTGCATAGAGCCGCTGTCTTTGCCCTCATGCAGGACTCACCTACTTCCATTCTCGGCCTCGAGGTAGAGAGGCTGGGAGGGGCTTTTAATTTATGGGAGGAGGATGTCTGGGTCACACTTTACATTTTATGTTTTGTTGCATAAATTAAATGTGATCTTATGTTGACTTCCTTGGAGCTCCCTTTAAAATAAAAAGGATGAGAGTTTCTTGAAAGAGGCACACAGTAGCCCATGTAGTCATGTTACTGCGTGCTATGGTTTAGGACCTCGGCACTATGTAAAGGGGATTGGATTTTGTCTGCTTGTTTTCCCTGCTGGAGTACATCAGCCAGCAGATATCTCCATGGTGTTGATCATAGGGGCAGAAGATGTAGGTCCCCTTTATTCTGTGAGAGGAAACCACAATCATGGTCAGGTCACTGACAGCTTTAACCACCAGCGGAACAAGTCCTCTCAGTTTGAGAATTGAACACTAAAGTGAATAAAAAAGACCCAATGATGATGCTTTTCACGTAGCCTATCAGGCAGAAAACCAAGATATAAAGCCCTGCAGGTTTATTGTGAATGAGGGTTTTTAAACAATGAGAACCCAAAAACCCTGGAAATACACAGGGCATGTGATTCATTCTCCTTTGATATTAAGTATACCTGACGGAAGTGGAATGAATCTCAGCTTCTCCCTCCCTCTCTCGATTAAAAGAAAAAGGAAAGCCTGCTGAGGTCAGCAGACCAACATGTCTGTGAATGCTTTTTAATAAACTAATCTTTGTTTTTCTGTTGAAGTACAGCCTTTATTTCCTTTATTGCCTAAGTCAAGCCCGTCTGCGCCTGTCCGCGATCGTACGCGGTCCAGGGCCATACCCCATGCCCCTCGGGATGACCACATACGGTGGAGTAAGCAGGAATTACTTACCTCACGCCGCAATGTTGATGAGTCATGCAAGCATAATCTACGAGTAGAAGACAACATAGGCTGCGAACACTGTCACTTCTCCTATGACCTTGGTAGGAACACGAACAGTACGGACTACATTATGCACTGCGGACTGCTTAATGTACGATCATTAAGGAAACACAAGTTAGACCTATATGATCTACTCACTGAGAAAAAATGGGATCTTGTGTTTCTAACAGAAACGTGGTTAGATAATGATTCTACATCTGATGCCCTTGAGGCACTTCCAGTAGGATATACAATACACAGACAGGACAGACCCATAGGCAGAGGAGGGGGCATTGCAATTGTAATCCGGGAAAGCTTGCAATGCCAACTTGACAGCTCTCCTATCCTGGATAGTGAGGCAGGGAGCTTCACTATTAAAGTGAATAATAGCTACACGCTAAAGGGCATGCTAATCTACAGACCCCCAGGCCCTATAGCCAAGTTTGAGGAAAGTCTGGTTGAAGGCATTATGGAGACCGCTTTATGCAAAGACAAATTTTTGGTACTTGGAGACCTTAATTTACATCTTAATAACCCCTTAGACAGCGTTAGTAAGAATTTCAGTCAGGCATTAGGAGCCCTCCAACTAAATCAAATTGTTAGCGGTCCAACTCATCAGTTGGGTCACCTGCTGGATCCCATATTTGTCAACTGGGGGGAAGTAAAAGCCACGACCCCTATACCCATCCCCTGGTCGGATCACTATTTAGTCCCTTTCACTATTCGTATTCCTGGAAGTAGACCCCCGCAGCCAACAGTATTGTATCACCTCAGGCGGAAATGAGCTACTTTCTCCCAGCCTAAATTCTGCGAGGCACTGACTAAAGGGGGGAGCCCTGGGGGGGATGACGCTGACACGGCCAATACTAATCTTTGCAAACGCATCAATGAGGCACTGGATTGTACAGCTCCTCTTCTAAAAACCAAATCTGGGGGCCGTGTTAAAAAAAATGCCCCATGGTTCAACGATGAATTAAGAGCCTTGAAAACCGCACTGAAGAGAACCGAAAGAGAATGGCGCAGGACTTTCTCCAAAGAATCTAGAGTCACCTACTTGACCGAGAGGCGACTTTACCATGGCCTAATTAGAAAGTCCAAAACAGCATACTATACGTCTAGAATCAGTGAAGCTGGTAATTCAATGAAAGAGCTGTTTTCGCTCTACAAAACTCCTTCGAGCGGAAAATCAGCCACTGTCCCAGACGATTGTTCCCCCGAATCGTGCAATAAAATCGCAGACTTTGTTTCAGAGAAAATAGCCAAAATCTACTTGGCGTTCCCAACGCAGCCTATAACTGGGACAGAATTTGTTGAAAGCCCTAGGGAATGGGGAGATAAACACAGACTGACCCACTTTGTTATCCCACCCCCAGAAAATTTCCTAAAAATTTGTAGATCCGTGAGGTCGGGTTCTCCACGGGACCCTACCACACCTAAACGTCTGGCAGATAGTCTGGTGGTATTAGAACCTTACATCAGACATCTATTAGACGTGTCTTTTAGTACCATGACAGTATCTAAAGACTGGAAAAAGGCGGTGGTTCTACCTCTAAGGAAGAAACCAACCATCAGTTTTGAGAAACTAGAGAACTTGCGTCCAATCTCACTCCTACCATACCTGGCCAAAGTAGCCGAAAAAACAGTCAATCTGCAATTGATGGACTTCGTGGAAAAAGCTGCCTTATTACACGATACTCAATTCGGCTTCCGTCCCCGTCATTCTACAGAGTCTACACTCCTAACAGCGGTGGAGACCCTACGTCAGGGGGCGGATGAGGGTCACACCATGGCCCTCATCCTATTGGACCTGAGTGCAGCATTCGACACTGTAGCTCGCGCCAACTTGCTACAGTGTATGAATAACGGAGGAATATCTGAAGCTGCACTCCAATGGATCCAATCCTTCCTGACTGGGAGAAGCTTCCAAGTCCACCAGGGTGATCACTACTCTAGAGACATAGGATTGGGACAGGGCGTTCCCCAGGGATCGTCCCTGAGCCCAACTTTGTTTAATCTTTATGTCTCTCCGGTGGCTTCGATTGCCGTGAGTCATGGATTGAACATCGTGTCATATGCCGATGACACGCAGTTGGTCATCTCCCTCTCACGTGCACCCGGACTTGCTATGGACGGTTTCAGGGCTTGCATGCAAGATCTTGCAACCTGGATGTCCACCAACTGCCTTAAATTAAACGGCAACAAGACCGAGGTGCTCGTGGTGGGGGGGAGTCCATCTGTTTGGTCGTCGTCATGGTGGCCTCCATGCCTAGGTGAGGCACCTATGCCCCATCAGGAAGTCAAAAACCTTGGTGTATGGCTCGATGCTGACCTGTCTTTTGGACCCCAAATAGACCGAGTGGCGGGTGTCTGTTTCAGCGTTTTAAAAATCCTACGGAAGGTCCTTGCTCTCCTTCCTATGTCCGCCCGGAGAACGCTGGTACATGCCCTCGTGACATTGCGCCTAGACTATGGCAACCTATTGTACTTGGGAGCCACCTGCAAGGCAATAAACCGCCTCCAGGTATTGCAGAATGCGGCAGCCTGCCTCATCCTAAAAACCCCAAAAAGATCGGATTCTAAAGCTGCCCTTCAGACTCTCCACTGGTTGCCAGTGAGAAGCAGAGTGGAATTTAAAGCCCTCTGTACCTGTCACCGTATTCTTGCTAGGAAAGCGCCTACACCACTTCAGAACCTAGTTACCAAGTATGTACCATCACGCGCTCTGCGCTCTTCACACGGAGGTCTACTTGTGGTCCCTAGGGTCAGAAGGGCCCGCATGGGTGGACGCTCTTTTCGCCATTTGGCAGCGAAGCGCTGGAACGCCCTGCCTCTTAATCTCCGCCTAGACCCATCGGAATCCAGCTTCCGGAAGAACTTAAAAACACACCTATTTTCAAGATAATCGGGCTCACTCCTCACTACTGCTCTGAGTTTTTCAGTTGTAGCGCGGGGACACGCTTCCTAGCGTAACCAAGCGCTTTATAAGCCTCCCTTAATAATAATAATTAAAGGCAAATAGGATGTTCTTCAAAAGTGAATCAACCAGGTTTGTAGCTGTTATCATTGGCCTGTCACAATAACCAAATGAGGCCTCCCGTACTGAGCATAAGATCTCTCACAAGGCAATAACCAGGGATACAGTCATCCATTTCTACCGTAGACAAAATTACAGTTGGCAAAGCAAAACTATCTCTCCTATGAGGACCTAGCAAGGATTCTGACAGTGCAAATCTACTATACCCACGGTGTGCACCAAAACGCATTCCTACTATAGTAATCTGTGATAATCCAGGTAACAAAATGTCTATCTGTAGGTTTTTATTCAGAGTAATAGAGATCCACCTTTAAATGCTATTGACTTTAACATATGCTTTTCACAATCAATATGATAGGCCCACTAACTATTTTAATAAGCAATCAGGGGAGCAATCAGACATATAGCCTTCGTCATTGGTTTGTCAGCTCAAGACCTTTGTTCTGAGTATAAGCTTTCCAAAAACCAACCAACTGTTATACAATCATAAAAATAGAATAGTATACAAAATTACAGTTGGCAAAGCAAAATCCTCTCTCTCCTAAAAATATCCGTTTCTCAATAATTATGGCAGGTCTAGTGCCTTTACATAATGTTTCGTAAGAAACAGATCAGGCCAATAGCCATGATCACTGGCTTGCACCATAATCAACTCCCCACTGCTTTGACACAAGCCAATAATTACAAAACAAGGAGTATTTTTAATGGGAGAACACACATTCAGCCCAATCGAGACCTGTACTCAGGGAAACTAACATGTTAGTGGAGGCTAAACTGCTCTCAATGTAAGACTCTGAAAGCCCTCTTTTGTTAATCCCATAAAACCAGGCAACAGTTACACTGTCATCCGACCTAAAGATCTATGTACATTAGTGTATATCTGGGCTCTTAAAACTTAAATCTATGACTGCACTCCTCACACCTGTGCTGCCACTAGAGAAAACAAACACTGTAAATTATCTAGGTATCTAAGACACCTTCATGGCATTACAATGTCATATATGTGTTCCTGGCAGGCAGGAGGATAAATAGCATGTTTTTCTGGAAGCACACAACTTCTGCCCAATCAAAACATGTACTCCCAGCTAACAAGATGTGAGTGGAGCCAAAGCGACTCTTCTGTTAGGGCTTCTCCAGCTCTTTGTTTAGGTTGATCGCTTAATGTCTGATAATCTGTTGTGCCGTCAAGCTAGACCTAAAAGGGTCTCCTCTGCTACCTGGGGACCAACTGAAATGTCCAGTAGAGGAAACAAAATGAAATAAAAGGGCTACCTCTGGAGTCGCTAAAGTCTACTGAAGGGAAAACATGAATTATAAAGCACAGTAGCTATGTTCCTTCTTTTAGAGGCAGCACACAGCTTCATCCAATCAAATCATGTACTCCTGGCTCCCAAGATGTGGGCAGAGACAAAACCCCTCTCTCCTGGTGGATCTCACACAATTGTCTGGCGATCATGAAAAGTTCAATTGGACAGCCGTGTTCCCTTTACGTCATGCTCAATTTTACCATGTGTATCGAAAAGTATTGTTGAATAGGATGCCTGGAAATCTTATGCTAAAACAGTTTTCTAGTACCAATAGTTGTCGATTCCAAAAAGCAGAAAATCTGTAACTGTTCTTATGAGTACAATTATGGCTGCAGATTTCCTAATTCTGATGAATTGAGACAATGTGTTGATGCATGTTGTATTTCTGAGATTGGCATGAAGTAAAATGGAGTCCATGAAAAGTTGCATTATAAGCACACATTCAATTTTGGGGCTGCGTAATACACAGACTCTGTGTAAGCACACACGGTTTCACTTTCACATTAACACATGCAAAGACCCTTGCATTGACACAAGCAAAGACCCACATACACAAGCACTACTCAGAAAAACAATACCACATAAACACATACAGCAAACTGGCTAAGAAATTCACAGGCCACAAAGGGCATAACAGGATTCAGACTTTGGGGGTGGAAGGCTAACACTTGAATTAGTGGGTCCATCAACACGCCCATCTTCAGAATCCTTTTGAGACCAAGTCAAAATTACTTATGGGGCGTCTATTCTGGTACAATGTGAATGTCAAATAGAAAATTCTCAATCAAATACGGCAACTTACAGTAGTCTCAATGAAATAGATATTTTACCAAAGAAGTTTGGGAAAGTGAGAAACCTGAGAGTGGAAGATATTTACACTAGAGTAAATAGCTGCAAACTTCAATATTGTGTGGTCATGCCTTTGGAGGGTTACATGCATTCGATATCAAAAAAGCGAAAGAAATGAATCTGTAATGTAACTGCTGCTCATTTAAAGTTCTCCAATACATTTGGGTCGAGTTTGCAGTATGTATGTAAAAAGAAAATCAAAATAGTATTGATGAGATGTGGAGGAAAGTAGAAAAAGGGAAAAAAAACTCTGCATTTACAAGTTTTCTAATTTTTGAGAGATTGAGGAACAAAACAAGCATGAACTTCAGCCATCCTCTTATTTATATGTTGGTAAGAGAAATCAGGAAATGTAGACATATCTTCAAGACAACAGTTATAGTCCGGAACATCATTCCATGAAATATCAAATGTCCTCAATAAAATCTGAAAATAAAGAAAATGTAAATAATGAGCATATAATATCAAGTGGCTGCAATATCGTGACCACAATATTGAGAAGACAAGTGCATATGCTAAGTTTAGATTTACTATTCATAACTCCAAATCTATATCCCTTTACTATATAAATATCGAGAACTAAAATATTGATATTTTAGTCCTCGATATTTTGGTCACATATTCTATACTTGATTTCCTGGATCTAGTCTACACCCATGTTTACCATGCAACAAAGTGGGTGGTTTGGATCCCACTTTTACAGCTTAGAAAATGTTCTTTCTAGGATGTACTCCAGACAAGCCTTTCTGTAGAATGAGGCATCCCACAGCAGCTTGTTCTACATCCTGGGGCACCTACAACAGATGCACAAAGTGGTGTACTGTTTCTGCACCTCATGTCGCCTGCCAAGGTAAAGGATTAACCAGGAAAAGACAACTGGGTAGGCTTAACATAGAGACTTCCTCACCTTTAACCAGAGTCTTCAGTTGCACCCTTCACACCTGCAATCCACCAATTGCCAGTACTCAGAAGACTAATCAGCAACAGCATCTTGCTATCGAAAAGGCCTTCTTGGGATAACTAAAGGAGCATTGTCTCCACACCCCTCACTTCACTGTCCCAGTCTTCCCACTCCACCTGCAGGAATATAAGCTATCCACTTCGACTGTCTGGGAATACAGTTGTCACCTTCCATTTTGTGGAAGGACAGGTCAGGGGTATTCAAAAAGCATACCACTGACCTCCACTACTCTAGTTCACTCAAACACAAAATGCAGTTGCTACATTAGTGTCACACACCAACAAGCTGGGTGTTAGCGCAAATGCTTCTAATGTTTTTGTTAAATCTGTATCATCATACTCATAATTCCACTCGCTACAAAAACAATCATGTGGGGGAGGGATGAATGAGAATACAGGAGAGAATAACAGGGGGACGATAACCAATGCGAAAGAGGGAAGAGATTGGTGAATAGTTAAGTTAGGAAAGTAATGAAAGAGTTAAGTTGAGAGAGATTCAAAATCATGACAGGAAAAGAAAAAGAAAGAGGGACAGAAGAGAGGGGAATGTTGGGTGGTCCAGAAGAGATGGTGTAAAAAGACCTCTGTGAGATGTGAGATTGCATGTGGAACAATTCATAAATGTAAACTTAGACCTGAAGACCTGAAGTCTAAGTTTAGGCCTGAAGTATAAGGGCCATATGCAAAAATGTCAACTTAGACTTCAGGTTTAAGATTGGCTTTGTGAATGGGCCCTTAGACTTCAAGTCTAAACTTAGACTTCAGGGCTAAACTTAAACCTCAGGGCTAAGTTTACCTTTGTGAATTGGGGCCAGGGTATCTTTCTGCCTTCAGAGTGACATTGTAGCTAATGTGGCTGTAAGGTGAAGGGAGACAGCCCTACCACTTTGAAGATACGGCTTCCCAAAACCACCAGTTATCAATAGTCTATGAAGTTCAACCAGGAGTGACTAGTTGCGAAAAAAAACTGAGAGGCGCAGCTTCCCCGAAACAATTAATGAAGATCTAGTGGGTCTATCGAGGTGCATCATAGGTGTAAGCAACATAAAGTAGTGTCTTTTTAAAACCACCAAGGTTATAGTTCTTATGAGGTTCATAGGGGCCAACCAGGAAGATGCAAAAGCACAACCCCCTAAGAGACACAGGTTTCAAGACCCACCAGCTAATAATCGTATATCAGGTCTACCTAGAAGCATAGCAGCCCCCAGAAACTGATAGGCAAACAGATAATTGAGGGTTATAGACACAAATCAGACA
Organism: Triturus cristatus; assembly: GCF_964204655.1. NCBI lineage: Eukaryota > Metazoa > Chordata > Amphibia > Caudata > Salamandridae > Triturus > Triturus cristatus. The sequence continues at coordinate 1,710,350,172 of NC_140590.1, forward strand.
CAGTAGTATGTAGGAAAGTACATAGGAAAAAATGAATATCCAAGAAGTGGATTATGGGTCTTCATCAGGTGAGTGTTCTTCAGGGTCAGAGACCCTGGTCAACTGCCAAAGAATGTATCTGTTTGCTTCCATCTCCCTAGTAAACAGTGGAGATTGTGCAAGTGTGAGTTTGAGAAGGTGAGGTGGAAGGCTCCAAAGTGCAGCTTAGTCACCTGGCCTCAGGGCAGGATTAATCTAACAGGCTGAAAAGTAGCACTGATCCTGGCTGAGAACCTTCAAAACCAAATTACACATAGATATTGGCAGTGTGACATAGTTCTCGATCACAGTACAAGTTAGACACTGGTTTTATGCTCAAATTACTAGAGGACTAGAAATGTGGATGGTAACACAACCTGGGCTACCATCTTTGACAATTGTCACATGTTTAAAGTAGGTTTAGTAATTCAGCAAACTTGGTCTATTTATGTAAATAATAAAGTGTATGGATGAAAACACTGTAAGAACATTCAGTTATATGTGAGCTAACACTCAATTGAAAGCTTGGACAAATTATTTGACAGTGCACAGTAGGTCTTTTCCCAAACAAAAGTGGAAGCTATAATGGCATGTAATTAATGTTAGTAAATGAATACTTTCTGGTGTTGCACATCTGCATTTGATGATTTGGGTTTAACTACTGTTAAATTTCAGGAGTTTGCTTTCGAGAATTTTCCAGTGATCTTGTCCAATCCTGTCACTTCCTGATACCATTATTCCTTATGGGCTCTTTGTAATCTACACTTTTAACAAACCCTGAATCAACTGGTTTAACTGAAAAAACTTTATATGTGAGTGTTTTAAATCATTAGGAAATTAATCTCTTAGTCCGAAAATAAATTTTCTGCACAAAGGCATCAAAATATATGCCAGCATACTGCTCCGGGAATTATTGCTATGATCCTGTGTGAAAAGGCTTACTACCCTTCTATCAAAAAGGCGTTCATGAAAGAGGGTCTATGGTGGACAACATACTTGTCCTCCCATACCTTGCCCATGAAGCAGCAACACATAATTCAACGCTGCTGTTTGTTTGTTTGTTTCATCAACTACTCAGCAGAATTCGAAAGAGTTGCCCAGAACATCTTTGGTAGGGGTTATTGGGTTGGAACATTTATACAAATTGCTATGAGCAATCATGTCCTTATAAGGCAAGACCTGAGTACGAGTTAAACTTATGGGGCAGATGGCCAATGCCAAGAGTGACACTGACCGAGGTCTGAAACAGAGCTATGTGCTGGAGCCAATGCTATTCAATCTTTATACTGCGGATCTAGACCCAGCCTTAGTAGGAGCCAATCTAGTCACCCCTAAAATTGGACACTGGAGAATTCCACTCATACAGTATGCCGGTGATCTAGTACTTTTCGACCATGCAAAATCTGGTTTGAAAAAAGCACTCAATGCACTGAACATATACAATTTCAGGAATGAGCTTGTGGCTAATGGGAGCTAAATAAAAGTAGAACGTTTCTGGAGATGTCCTAAGAAGAGGCTTACCAGTTGCAGCCACTAAGTTTGGACTGTGTTCAACATTATATCTATTTAGGAGCATGGCTATGTGAAACTGGGAGGCCGGCTTTTCAGCTAAACAAAATGATAAGCAAAGTAATAATGGCAACATATGCCTTGTGAATATGAAACCTGATATTTGACATCCCCACAACTACAGCCATTGGTAGGGTGGTTCGTGCCAAACTTCTCCCCGCCCTCAACTCTGCTCAGGAAGCATTTCCCCGCATGATGGGCACTGCCCTAGAAAAGATCCAGTGCACAGCCTACAAGAAGTTATTCCACTTCCCATCTCACACAAGGAATACCTTGATAGGCTTGGACATCAAAACCTGGAAAGCTGGGCAATTCTTGCAACATTCTATATTCAGGCAACGGCTGCCCCCAACAACACCATGAAGGCCCTAATAGAAACAATTTTTACATCTACAAACAAGCCCAGGTCCAATAATCTGGTGGTATCTAAAGAATATGTACAACTTGCAGGGAAGAACTGGGACAATAATTTGATTAATTATACTTGCATTAAAACCGCAATAAAAGACAATTGTTCAATTGTTCATTAGAAGTAGACATGGAAGCTCTTCATGACTGGGCTCCTCGTGAGTCAATAATGGAACCAAAACTGCCCAAGTCAGCCAAGTCCCATCTCCATCAAGCAGTAGAAAAGCACATTTTCAAATATATTCTATTGGCCAGATTAGTCCTGCTTCCAATCAGAGAATTGAACCCAACTTGGAAATAACTTGATAATATCAACAGTTGTAGACAATGTAACTGGAGAAGAGAATCCTTGGCACACATAATTCTCTGCTGTCCGGCATTGCAACATCCCCGCTGGCTCCTACCGATGCCTTCTTACAGCATTGTATTCCGTCAGCCAAAGAGTCCGTCCCTCTTTTGTACACCCTGCAGTCAGTGGCAGACAAGGCCAAGTTTGGGGAAATTTGTAAAACAAGCCCGAAACTTATTAAAGAAGTAGTCTACAGCCTTCACAACTTGCGATTCATCCACGACTGTGGGTAACGTGAAATGGGCTTTACATTGAAGTAACAAACTTTGACTAACCCTGTCACTGGGTTTCCAGAAAATGCTGAACTTTGTATCTGAATGATATAGACCTCAATTTGCTACATTCAACTGGTACTTTATCCGCTTTGGTCCCCTATCAGCCATCATGACCAGCCTGATCTGGAGATGTCTTAGCCCACAAGAATACTTATGTGGCTGGCCGCACTTTGCCAGCAACTCTCTCCGAGGCACATAGCATCTTAACTATAAGGCCAGTTGTTGCAACAGATCTTGATAAATTCTGCTGCCACGGCCCACAAATTGTAGAACTTTAGTGCCTTCAGTATAGACCTGTCGCCACGTAATTGCCATTTTATCAAAAGTACCTTTTCATGCACTGCACTTTGCACGTTGGCTCTATGGGTGGTGTTATCATGCCCAGTAAGATCTTTAGCCGTACTCTCCCAGGCATGTGTAGCCTCTGTATATGACTCCTCATTAAGCCATCTGCACTTTACGAAATGAACTTTTTTAGACACTACACTTTTCATTTTTGGGTTGTGTCATTATGCCCAGTATGACCTTGAGTCGTACTCTCCTAGGCACATCAGCACCTTATTTATAAGGCCTCGAAAATTGTAGACCCAGGGTCATTTCCATATGTAACATTTTATTATATTTTCTGCAATTAAAAATCAAATACATAAAAACAAATTCCTTCAGGCAGTGTACTTTGAACTTTAGCTTTATGGGTTGTGTTATTATGCCCAGCAAGATCCTGAGCCATCTGTGCCCTATAAAACACAAACCTTGTGCAGTTTCTGCATATGATTCTTCATTATGTAATCTGCACTTCATCTCTAGGCTTGGTATTTTGCACCTTAGCCCTATACTTCAGCTGGACACTACCTGTCAGTACTCTTTACACGTTAACGTCCCGAGTCCTGTGGAATTTAGAATTACTACCATCCACACCATCATGACATGCTACATGTACGTCCTTAGTATGCACTCTCATTCTTTAATGATTTTAAGGAAAAAGGGGAAGCTGTTGTGATCCGAAATTTTTAATAAACTGCATTAAAGTTTTGTTTTATTCATATAGTGCTGTAAAATGTGTTCTCATATAGGAAAGTTATTTTAGGAGGGTTTATTGCTCTGTTCTATCACACTGATATTTGTGGTTTATGTAATTCATAAATAGTTTAAGTAATCTTATAATAATCTGAACATTGGCATCAAAAAATATACCTTCTTTCCTTTTAAGAGAGGAGCCTGTGCTTTGAGTTTTCACACAATCACTTATGATGTTTCTCCACTGACCAGCTGTTGTTTTGTATCACAGGATCAGCTACAGAAAACACATTGAAAACTTCATAGCTGATCACCATGAACACCATCACTGTCTATGAACATCCCAAGTTCCAGGGGCTCAGTAGGACCTATAAGGCAGATGTTGTGAGTCTGGTAACAGAGAGCTTCGGAGACTGCATCTCATCGGTGAAGGTGGTGGGGCAGCCATGGATAATGTACGAGCATCCGAACTATCAAGGATGGTTCATTGTCCTAGAGGAGGGAGAACATCCGGCGCTTGAAATGAATGACAAGGCATCTTCTCTGAAGATGATCACTGACGACCTGACCAATCCAAAGATCACAGTCTATGAGCATCCCAATGCCTCTGGTAGTCAATCAGTTATGACTCAAGAGACCAATCTATCGTTTGGAAGCATGAATGATAAGATATCCTCCCACAGAGTCCAGAGTGGAGCATGGCTTCTATACGAGAATCCAAATAGAGGAGGGAGGTATATTTTAGCCAGGGCTGGTGAATATCTGGCAAACTACTGTGATGTTGGTTTAAACGATCAAGTATCCCATGTGTATCCGCTGCGCCGTGGGAAACCCTCTGTCACCGCCACACTTCTATGGGACAAGAAAAAGACAGAGAGTGAAAAGAACATCCAGGCAGATCAGTATTTTTACGTCAACAACACAGACAGTGAGCAAGAGTTCACTGCTGCTTCTTGCAAAGAGTATGAGAAATATGTCTCCCATAGCTTTGAATTCAGCAATGAGTCTTCAATCACGGTGGGTGCCTCATTCACCTTGCTAGGAGTGGTCAATATTGCGGCAGAGGTGTCCAACACCTTCTCAGTGAAGAAAGATGAGGTTCAGGCATTCACCACGAGGAAGAAGGCAGAGTTAAGTTTGCCGATGAAGGTACCACCACGCACAAAAATAACAGTCAGTTTCATGAGCAAGGAGGTGACCATCTCAGTTCCAGTGGAGCTAAAGATTTTCCAGGGGAGTAAGACGGTGACCGAATATGGCACATACCACTGTGAGTCTGGCACAGATATCTACATAGATGTGCAATCTGGTCCCATTAGTAAATAGTTGTACCTGCCACACCTTCTTGTTAGGGGCTATGCCTCAACATTGATTTGCTATTCTTTGATTGATTATGCTTTTTTTTAAACTGAGAAATCTTTATATGATTCTTTTAGGGATTCCATTTTCACACAGCCTTTTTCACAAAAGATAATTAGCTAGCAGGAAGTCATCCTGGGGCCCAACCAATGCTCAATGCCATAAAATTCGTTTTTCTGGTAGGTTAACAATGAGCGCTGACCCCTTACAAGAATGTCATCAAATGGCATGTATGGACTTGGTCACTGGTTATCATTGATACATAGCAGTAAAACTGTATCCTCGAGTCAGAAAGACAAGGCTGTACTCTAAACACTCAATGGCAGCCACAGGGGCACCGATGCACGACTGAGTGTTTTATACTTAAGGCTGTGCTGTGATTGGCCAGTGTGCATGTCTGTTGCACTTCAAGCTGACTGCGTACGGCAGTGATTCACTTGTCTCTGCAGGTGAGAAGGCTGCAGCCATTGCTGTGCCATACCTTGTTACTGATGTTTCCTGCTGCATCAGTGTCTGTCTGCTCTCAGCAGACATTCTGCTAAGACAATACTCTGGCCGTTTTGTGTCATTGCAGCAACACTGTCTGTTTTGTACAGCACATAGCATAACTACACACTATATATATATATATATATATATATATATATATCATAAGCATCTCTGCTTAAAAGATCTCTGTCTGAAATCTTGTCCAAATCAAACTAATTATTACCCTAGATCCTAATTGCCAGAGCTGCACATGTGTTGTTCTGCTGTCCACAGGACATGTGCTAAATCCATAATCTGGCTTTGTGTTACTGCTTCTCTGGAGTTGAACTTTTGACCCAATAGCCTCAGTTGATGTACAATATGATAGATCACTGGGTGCTTTGCTCAATGTTTTTTGTATCAGCCAAATACTAGATCTAAGAGCATAAGTCTCTGGGCGAGTAGTACCATCTCTATGGTTTTCATTATCAGAAGAGCACACTTGCAAAATTTGAGTCCAATTCACAAAGAATGGCCTTAAAATGTACTCGAAGATTTACACCTACATTCAAGTGTAAATTTACAACTTTCTTTATGCTTAAATGTTGCCAGGAATATGCATGGTCCAGGTATAGGTTCTCCATTCATTGGAAGGTCATGTGACATTCACAGAAAGATCCCATTCCTCTGCAGAGTTACCCATAGCAGAGAAATCTACACTAAGGTAATAGGAGCCCCTGTGCAAATACATATTTTTCTTCAATCCTTGGAAACAGTACTTGTCCTACAATCCCAGCAAATTTCCAGATGCAAATTCATCTTCTTTCCTGGCTGATCTACAACTCTTTCCAGGCAAGAAAGGGGAAGAAGAAGAACTTGTGAATGCCCACAAACATCACTAACCATGCCTTGGAATGCCCAGTTCCCACCCTTGAGCAGAATATAAGGCTGCGCAGGATGCTAATAGGTTAATGCCTGCCTGGAATCACTTTATGAGTTCCTAGCAGGTGCAACTGAAGTACATTAACATGTGTCAATATTCATCCAATCAATATACAGTGGCATAACAAGGTCACCATAGGGTCCTAATGCAAGCATCAAAAATGCCGCCCTTTGTGGAAATACAACACTGTGATATTTCTGCTGCACCGTTGGTAGCTACATTCCTGAATGGAGAAACAAGTGCTGTTGTACTGGATTACTGGACTTTAGATTGTTTGTCATTTTTTGCTCATTATATTAGATTTTAGATGGTATAAGTAAAATATGTCTGCACTGCTTTTAAATCTAAAAAAATAACCCCCCATTAAATGAAATAAACAAAGTTAATTTTTGTGCATGTGTGTGAATTAAGGATTACTTTTGGTTTTGTGTTTTTCTTCAGTATGGGAAACTAGTCAATGACCAATGTTTTCATTTCCTGTATGATTATGTCTGTTTCTGGTTGAGAATGAATACATCTAAATTTTCAACAGTTCAAGAGTGCATTTGAGTGATCATTATTGAATTTTGCGTTGGAAAACTTTATTGTCACCATCACAGACTGATATATTGGATGTTTACCAAAGAGCCAGGGGTACTAAAAGTGACACCTACAATAAAAACAAGTATAACAAGGTAACAATAATTATACTCATACAGATAAACTCTACTGATGCTAACAGCCATATCTTAACTATGGTCCCACCATGGCATGTTAAAGGTGCAAAGATTATAGACTAAGGGCAAGTGAATCATTGTCTAGCAGAACTGTCATCCTCTTCTAAAGAGTGGTCATCTTATTCCCATGTACACGCTCAAATGCTCCATCTCACCTCAATCCTCATATTCCCAGACTTTGCCTCACTTGCGCAGTTATAGTGCCAGAGGAGCATATGTGGTGGATCTGCCCTCTCTCCGAAGCAGTCTGAACACTCACTGCATGGGTGCAGCTCCTGGGTATAACTGTATCTGCCACAAGGTACGGCTGCCCAGCTCACACCAGGTGCCAGATCCTCTGCATCTTCTTGTAACTACCACTGGGTGACAGGAAACCACAGTGTCTAGTCTAGTAACAGCAGGCTTAATTTAGTGATTGAATTGTTATGTGTTAATGCAAAGCCAGCTTATCCAGGTGTTTATAATGGCGTGGGTTTACATTCACAAAATCTGTTTGGAATGTACAGTGCACCTTCCATTGCCTGAACTGCTTCCTGCTTCCAGCTTCCTGTGGATTGTTGATTCACATTAGCCCATGTGATTGAGATGATGAGCCTTCACCTTAAGAGGTGCTACTGTGAATAGAAGCATTGTACAGTTTAATGAATGAAAGCTTTGTACAGTTGTAGAACAAAATAGTAACTACAGAAGCATTAGGTTACCAAAATATCTTGACAAAACATAACAACGCTCCACACAGAAAAATTTAGAAAAACAAATACAATGAATTAGATGACAAAATTGCATCATGCAGTAAAAGAGAACAAAAGCAAAACTCCTACCCTTTTCCCAAATTATAGCACAAGTTCCACCTTTAGGTCCTGATTATGAGCTGCTCGTAATGTTCTGACCCATGCATTAAACTTTGATTATGCATGAGTCAGAATTTTAAGTTTGAAGATATTTAACACATCTGATATTGATCAGATATATTAAATAACTTAAGGGTTGTTAAATTTGGCATAGCCAAATCTACTGACATTTTACAGGGGAAAACATATTGTATCATACACTTTTGATGAGTCAAACACCAACATCTGCATGTTTTTGCCCATAAACTTGTAATAGGTGTTATTTATCACAACCAATAAATAAAGTATCGGTATCGTTCTTTATCAGGGGTGATAAAAACAGCTCTGCTCAGACTCACGCTCTGTGTAGCTTAAATAAACCACACAGGTATTCTGTGTGACAACAGTTTGTTGATTCTCCAAGTGATCAGATATAAGCTCAAGCACAATCAATTAGCCAGTTCGCCCATTACTTTAGTAACTCGACAATTCTTGTGGATGGATAAACGTATTCCACAAATTCAGATAAGGATAGTATTGAATTATGAGGAGTGCATGTAGCAAAATATCTGATAGTAGGTGCATCTTATCCAGGGTATCAGGATCCAGAACAGTCTTTGGTTAGCTACACAAAAACCTGATTACCATAAATTTAGTTAGCTACCACAAATCTAGTGTGGTTCTGTATGATCAGTAACAACCTTTGTATGACGTGAATGCCAAACAAAAAACAATTTGTGGGATCTTTGTGGAATCTTGACTTGGATGAATACTGGAAAAGGGAGGGTACTTTGTTTAGGAATAGTAACATTTCAATAACTCTTTTACCCATGAAGACCCTGCCATGTCATTCTTCATGAACCACTACATTAACAGCCATGGCTAAATTCCAGGGTGCAGCATTTCTTGATCGGGCAAGGGCACAGTCATCAAGGTTAACATAGGTTTTATGGCTATCATGTTTAGAGGTGAAGGGCAGGTGTAAAATAGCACATTGCACCTCCATCCAATTAAAATCAGATTAATAGGTGCCCCCGTGTCAATCAGTAGCAAATTACCACCATTGACAATGATTCTGGTCCTGCATGTCTTGATTGAATACTTGCACAAAAGTATGTCCTTTATATTTAGAATTCTATTTCTTGAAATGGGCAGTGGGCTCTGGGCAGTTACTTTCTTCCAGCCCACCACTGACACCCCCTGATATAGCCACACAATCAGCCAAACTAGCAAGATGGCTTCAGGCATGGCACACATTTGTTATAAATACAGAATGTTAGCACCCTAGTTGTTCATTAGAAAACTGTGGGAAACTGTAGTTGATTAGTAGGGAGTTATTTGACAGACTGCTGCTTGTGTTTCACTCTGCTTGTGAGAGTGTTTTACTCAAAAGGATGAGTGATATATTTGAAAACTCATAGAACATATTTCAATTTTAGCTTGCTGAATAACTAACCAGAATTTCCATGACAAAAAGAACCCCCTCATTCTGGTAATTTACAAAGGAAATGCTTTAAGTTTGACAGCCCGGTTCTAGATTGGTTCTGGTGTGCCACACTTTTGCCATAAACACAGAATGTTAGCAATATGGATGTTCACTTAAACACTGTGGGAAGCTGTGGTAGAACACTGGGAAGCTGTAGGAGCAAGACACTGTATGCCAAAGCCAAAAACACCCCAAATTGTACCTTAGTCCGATCTCCCACAGTCATCTGGATCAAAGATGGTGTTAAACATAAAATTCATGAGTCAATGTGTCAATGTATTAAGACACGTCTTTTTTTAAAATCTGTTTTATTGGTTTTTCTGTATAAGGAACAAAGCAAACGTATGCAATATAGTATGATTTACATGCAGACTGTGGCCAATATATTCATGTCACTCACATATGTTATTATCACAATATAAAAGAAACGTCACTGCATACCTCAATGTGTCTACTGTCTTGTGGCTCATACAAGTCTCCTGCATGCAAAACAATTAGTGACTGCCAACTGCTCAATCTGTCAAGTAAATGGCAGTAAGTGTACCTCAGTGAGAGCTGCTAACTTGGGAGGTGGAATGTAATATTGGGGACAACTAAAACATAACTAGGATTGTATGTTTTACGCAACATACCACCACCCGTGGGTCAAGATGACCGCCCGCAACCCACAACAGCAGCTGAAGGTGTACCTTCACATCCCAGAGTATAAGATCTATTGAGTTTACGTTCGGCAAACCTCAATCCAGGGCACCAATTCTACAGTGGATTGTGGCAGTGCACTCATCACTCCTGGTCTGGATGCGCTTCTTGAGCCCAGAATCAGTTGTGCCATCTAATTCCTGTAGATCTTGCATTATCGCCTCCCAGTGAGCAGCAATTGGTGTTTTACACAATCCCAGTGCATCCTCTCTACACAGAGCGACACTTTCCACCTTGTCCCACACCTCAAGTGAGCACCTACAAGCGATGGTTGCGGGGGATCAGGGGACAACCTTTTCGTAATCAATCGCTTGGCTACTACCAGCCCTAAAGTGATGATGCGGGAAGTCACCTTTTGGCTCCGAGTTCTACTATAAATGTGCAGAATGCAGGCTTCTCAGGATAGGGGCACAATGCGGTCTGTGCAGCGATTTAGGGAGGTTACCACTGATTCCCAGTAGTCCCCTAGATTTGGGCAGCTCCAGACCATGTGAAGCAAGTCAGCATCTATTGCATACCAACACGGGCAACCAACATCTGTGTGATTGTATTATTTATTGAACTTCGCTAGAGTCAGATATGCTCTCGGTGAAATAAAGTATTGAATTAGGCAAAAACAAATGTTACGTGGAACACTGTTTGGATCTACCATCACTTTGTTCCATTCAGAGTCCGTAAATGGATGCTGAAAGTCTCTCTCTCAACTCATGCATAATGGAAGTAGAGCTAATGCCGTGTGATGCCTAAGGGATGTGGCAAACCACCTAGTGAGGTGATGTCCCTGTCCCATTTCATGCAAGTATTGAATAGTTAGGTGTGTTGGAGGTTCGCTTGACATGTCACCCCAATGTTTATTCAATGCTGATATTATTGTGTGGGGTATGAGGAAATATCCTGGCTTAAGCCCAGTACTTTCTGCTAGGGAGGCAAATGGCATGAGACTGCCTTTGTGATATAAATTGCCGGTGTCCAGAATCCTGGCCTCCTTCAAGTGACGCAGCTCATGAGTGGTGATAGCCATGGACCTCTGGACATACCTAGCAATGGTAGTGTAGGGGCGTATGGCTTTGTGCCTTTTGTAATGTTCAGCTTCTGCGATAGCATCTATGAGCTATATAAAGAAGTAGTTGAGTTGGGGCCCTCTGCCTGCCACATGGGTGGAATAATGTGAGTAGAGGTTGATGAGATGCGGGGGTGCTTGTGTTGCCGTGTCTGATAGGTAGCGCTCGGAGAACAACCGAGCCACCCATTGCAATTGTGCTACAAGGTAGTATTGTTCAAAGTTGGGTAATGCAAAGCACCACCCCTGATCTGTCGGCAGGTAGAGTTTCCGGAGGGCGACCCTTCTATGAGACGCTCCCCAAATGAATTCCCTCATCAATATTTCCAGAGATTGGAAAAAAGCTGGAGATATGTATGGGGTAGGTTAGTAAAATAAATACAAGAGCCGTGGCAAAACTACCATCTTGACCAAGGCCACTCAGCCCATAACCGTCAGGGGAAGTTCACTCCAAAATGATACTTGAGAGCGAACTGATGTCACCGCCCTGCCTAACTTACCTTCGAGCAAGTTGTCCTGCTGGTTATAAACTTGCACCCCCAGATGCTCACTCAAAGACAGAGTTCTAGACAAATGAAAAGTGAAAGGGTTTTCATCACACAATTTGAAAATACACAATACATATTCAATGTCATAAAGGCTATCAAAGGCAGAGTTATATAGAGCATGTAAACATCAGAAAATATAGTCCCAATGTGCAGCAAAACCAGAAAGGAAAAGGGCATTATCAATAGTAGAACAGGAAAGTCTTCTGTCTCACCCACAAAATCAAGTGTCTTTTGTACAATTCTTGCATTGAAAATAAGACATTTTGCTGGATCCTCGTGGTGTAAGGTAATAAATTGTTTTTTCAGCAAATCAGAGCACATGAAATAACGCCATTACTGTAACACCTAAGCACTGTCCCATTTTCTTGAATAATTATTGAGCACCCTCCATGCTAATACCATCCAGAGATGTTTGAACAAAAAACTTACATTTATGATGTCACACTGTTTTAATGAATACATTTCATTGAAGTAGGAGAAGACATAATAATATGTTGACAGTAAAATCTGAGTTAGAAAAGTACATTAGGATCAAAAAAATAACAAAAGTTAAGAATATTCTAATGCTTCCCAGCATAAGTGTCTTTTGCAGAGCTTGTGAGGAAAGGATGTGCATGAGGGAAAAGCACTGGATGAGTGACAGCCACAGCCTCCATCTTAATTAAAATGATGGTTTGCACAGAAATGTGGCTTCGCTAAAATACATCAGAGTATACAGTTCTACACATATCATAGAAATCCATTTCAAAATCAGTTGTGTTAAATCCATCTGCATATATGAAATTGTGTGTGTAAATACATTTTGCAAATTGTTAATGATGCACAAGAATATAAATCCATAAAGATTTTCAACATAGTTAACTGATTGATTGCTGCTATCATTGAAGGTACATATTTCACTCTGCATGTCAGAATATTTTACTGATATTGAATGGGAAAGATATGTGAGAACTCACGGAAAACGGATCCTTGTTTCAACTTTCTAGTGCTCTACCATCATTTCTAAGACAAAAACAAACCCTCTCCTTTTGTTTCGTTTCTAGAAGAAATGCTTCATGCTGTACAGCTTTCATTCCATCAAGATGGCTTCAGGTGTCTCAAACTTTTGTCCAAGTACAGAATCTTAGCGCTCTAGTTGTTTATTAGGACACTGTGGTTTTCTCATCAATAGTTTTATTGCAAATCTTATAGTGATCTTATCAATGATGTCATAGATGTCATGAGCGATATAACTGTAACTGGAGAAATTCAGTGGTTTTGTAAGTTTACAATAGAAATTGTCATTTAACTATAATGTTTATTTAAACTTTGCTTCTTTCAGTGAATTTCTAGGATTTTTTGTAATGGAAGTAATATTTTGTTAGCATGCGTAAAGCCAAACCCTTGATGTTCATGATGCGGAGTTTGCAGCAGGGCCTGGCCAGCCTCTCAGAGGCAGGCAACCCCATGCCACACATTTCCTTTGGTCAGCGTGAGATGGGCCACAGGACCTGACTTATAGTCAGGCTCTGCATTCAACCCCCTGTGGGCAGCCAAACCCCCACTGCTCACTGACTCTGCACATGGTAACAGGCTGTGCACACCACGGTGTCGGCTAGAGGACCTGTGGGCAACCCCCCTTCCACAGCAGGCAGTCAATCCCTGTGTGCATGGCCTTCAGCTGTGTGCGTTAGGGAGCTGACTGCAGAGCCTGGCCTGTGGGCATACAAGTATTTTTTAGTAAATTTGATGTAAATATGTTTTGTTATTTGGGCTGTATCTGAGTCTAAATTTCCTATTAAAAAAAGTTATTGGGAAAACATGTTTTAGAACCCCAACTTGATGGATCCCCCCCAAATCATTTTGTGCACAAACTAGTCATAAAGTAGCACTTTTTTGGGAAAGTTTATTGGAGATTCATCAAACAGCGCCAAAGATATAAGCACACTGAAAAATGCATTTCTATGAAAAAGTAATCCTAACTATAACTACTCAGTGGCAACCAGCATTGGGTATTATATATATCTGCTGTTGTAAATCCATTGAATGGAGTTATACCAAATTTGTCAGAAAGCTAAATCTTAGTCCGGAGAGAGCGAGATTGGTTTATGTGATTTGGTGTGAGATTGTCCAGTAATTGTGAGCAATTGATGCTGAAAAACTTTATATATATTTCATACCGCGGAGGATCACAACTCAGTCCTAATAAAAGGTGAAAAAAACAGAGTGGTCAGGATAGGGATAGCCTAGACCACTAGGCATGCTGGTGGGGTTCCAGATGAACTCCATCTGGGGCCTAAAACATGTTTTAAATTTTTGTGTGAATTTGTGACGGATCTGTGAAACCGAGGCAATATGTTAGAAAAAGCCACACTTTTAAAACCATCCCCTAGGGTGGGCCAGGGCCTGGGGGGCGGGGGGTACAAATTGTTTTTGGGCACTAGGGACACCATCCCCCATGGCCAAGGTAAAAGTGAAGGAAGGGGGTGCACAACCCACTCCAGGAGCCTTATTAAGCCACAGGGACACTGCCCACCAAGGAAGAACTGCATAAAAAATTGGAAGGGGAGCCACGTGCCCCCATCAGTCTCTAAAAGCCTGGGCCGTAGTGTAATTTAAATGGGACTGGGGACCCAGGGACCCCATACTCCAGGGTTGTATTCATCAAAAAAGGGGAGGGGCCACGCGGACCAATTTCTTGAGCTTTAAAAGAGTGCAACTGGGATGAGCCCCCTGGTGCCACAATAGTCTAAGAGAGGGGGCCACACGGCCCCCTCCCCTAGACATGATATGCGGCATTGGAGGAAGGAGTCCCCAGCCCCTAAAAAGGCTTGAGGCTTTACAGCCCCCTCCCATTTTATTGTAATTCAGCGCCAGGTGATGGGGTCCCCGAGGCCTATTAAAGCTGCACACTGCCTCCCCTTAATATATATATATATATATATATTCACAGAAAAAAACCATAGGTTTCAGGCACGTTATAGTTAGGAATTAGCATTTAAAAAACCTCAGAAATTCACTGAAAAAACCATAGGTTTCAGGGGTGTTATAGTTAGGTGGACTTTTCACTTGTACAAAACCATTGAAATTCCCCCGTTATAGTTAGTTCAGCTAACTATAACTCGCGCGCCCGCAATGCACTGCTGATGACGTCACATATTACATCACTCATGACATGGTCAGTGACATCACTCATGACATCACTGATGACATGTATGAGTGACTGTATAGGACTGTTGATGAATGAGTGGATGTGTATGTGGATCTTAGAATTACTGAAGAGGTTGTTGTAACTGGTATTGGTATGTCCATTGTTTTGAAAAGTTTAGTCTCTATTTTTGAATGTGTGTATCAAAGGTTATATTAGGGTGAGAGGAGGTCTACCACTCTATCACAAGGATGATGTCATCAGTGATGTCATTTGAGATGTCATCAGTGATGTCATGAGTGATGTCACTGACCATGTCATGAGTGATGTAATATGTGACGTCATCAGCAGTGCATTGCGGGCGCGCGAGTTATAGTTAGCTGAACTAACTATAACGGGGGAATTTCAATGGTTTTGTACAAATGAAAAGTCCAGCTAACTATAACACCCCTGAAACCTATGGTTTTTTCAGTGAATTTCTGAGGTTTTTTAAATGCTAATTCCTAACTATAACGTGCCTGAAACCTATGGTTTTTTTCTGTGAATTTCAATGGTTTTTTAAATGCTAATTTCTAACTATGCCTACAGAGATAGGACATGTGAAGAAAGAAGAAAAAATGCACAGAAAGAGAAAAAAGAAGTGTAGAAAGAAGCAACAGAAGTCCTCAAAGACGAAGAAAAGTGCAGGAAGAAGGATAACGTGAAGAAAGAACAAAAAGAAGAGCAGAAAGAAGCCTTGTTACAAAATCATCCTGTACCCTCAACTTTTTCAGACGGATACTGGTGGTAACTGAGTCTGACTAACCAGTCCTAGAGCGTTACAACAAACAAATGATGGACGGAATGCTGACAATGCATACATTCTCCCCCAGTCAAGAGATCTGGTTTAAATCCATCGTTCTTTTGCCCACTACACCACCCCAGTTTAGACATGGCCATATGCAAATCAGTCTTGACCCTGTGCCTCATGGGAACAGTCCAGCCCGAACTGCCAAGCCATGTCTTCCCTGGACCGGAATCAAGCATCCTAGGACCGGTTTCTGGCTATCAGCCGTCATCAGCCAGGATAGCTTGACTCCAGTGGCGTAGTGAGCATGGGTCCCACGTCTGGGAATACCCATCCCACTTAGGGCGAAAAGCGTTACAACAAACAAATGATGGACGGAATGCTGACAATGCATACATTCTCCCCCAGTCAAGAGATCTGGGTGAAATCCATCGTTCTTTTGCCCACTACACCACCCCAGTTAAGACATGGCCATATGCAAATCAGTCTTGACCCTGTGCCTCATGGGAACAGTCCAGCCCGAACTGCCAAGCCATGTCTTCCCTGGACCGGAATCAAGCATCCTAGGACCGGTTTCTGGCTATCAGCCGTCATCAGCCAGGATAGCTTGACTCCAGTGGCGTAGTGAGCACGGGTCCCACGTCTGGGAATACCCATCCCACTTAGGGCGAAAAGCGTTACAACAAACAAATGATGGACGGAATGCTGACAATGCATACATTCTCCCCCAGTCAAGAGATCTGGGTTAAATCCATCGTTCTTTTGCCCACTACACCACCCCAGTTTAGACATGGCCATATGCAAATCAGTCTTGACCCTGTGCCTCATGGGAACAGTCCAGCCCGAACTGCCAAGCCATGTCTTCCCTGCACCGGAATCAAGCATCCTAGGACCGGTTTCTGGCTATCAGCCGTCATCAGCCAGGATAGCTTGACTCCAGTGGCGTAGTGAGCACGGGTCCCACGTCTGGGAATACCCATCCCACTTAGGGCGAAAAGCGTTACAACAAACAAATGATGGACGGAATGCTGACAATGCATACATTCTTCCCCAGTCAAGAGATCTGGGTTAAATCCATCGTTCTTTTGCCCACTACACCACCCCAGTTTAGACATGGCCATATGCAAATCAGTCTTGACCCTGTGCCTCATGGGAACAGTCCAGCCCGAACTGCCAAGCCATGTCTTCCCTGGACCGGAATCAAGCATCCTAGGACCGGTTTCTGGCTATCAGCCGTCATCAGCCAGGATAGCTTGACTCCAGTGGCGTAGTGAGCACGGGTCCCACGTCTGGGAATACCCATCCCACTTAGGGCGAAAAGCGTTACAACAAACAAATGATGGACGGAATGCTGACAATGCATACATTCTCCCCCAGTCAAGAGATCTGGGTTAAATCCATCGTTCTTTTGCCCACTACACCACCCCAGTTTAGACATGGCCATATGCAAATCAGTCTTGACCCTGTGCCTCATGGGAACAGTCCAGCCCGAACTGCCAAGCCATGTCTTCCCTGGACCAGAATCAAGCATACTAGGACCGGTTTCTGGCTATCAGCCGTCATCAGCCAGGATAGCTTGACTCCAGTGGCGTAGGGAGCACGGGTCCCACGTCTGGGAATACCCATCCCACTAAGGGCGAAAAGCGTTACAACAAACAAATGATGGACGGAATGCTGACAATGCATACATTCTCCCCCAGTCAAGAGATCTGGGTTAAATCCATCGTTCTTTTGCCCACTACACCACCCCAGTTTAGACATGGCCATATGCAAATCAGTCTTGACCCTGTGCCTCATGGGAACAGTCCAGCCCGAACTGCCAAGCCATGTCTTCCCTGGACCGGAATCAAGCATCCTAGGACCGGTTTCTGGCTATCAGCCGTCATCAGCCAGGATAGCTTGACTCCAGTGGCGTAGTGAGCACGGGTCCCACGTCTGGGAATACCCATCCCACTTAGGGCGAAAAGCGTTACAACAAACAAATGATGGACGGAATGCTGACAATGCATACATTCTCCCCCAGTCAAGAGATCTGGGTTAAATCCATCGTTCTTTTGCCCACTACACCACCCCAGTTTAGACATGGCCATATGCAAATCAGTCTTGACCCTGTGCCTCATGGGAACAGTCCAGCCCGAACTGCCAAGCCATGTCTTCCCTGGACCGGAATCAAGCATCCTAGGACCGGTTTCTGGCTATCAGCCGTCATCAGCCAGGATAGCTTGACTCCAGTGGCGTAGTGAGCACGGGTCCCACGTCTGGGAATATCCATCCCACTAACCAGTCCTAGAGCCAGTGCTATGTTAAAAGACACTTAGAATACAGTGAAAACACCTACATACACTAGGGAACATTATGAGTTGGGGTCCCCCTGTGATTAGCATGACCTCCTCTGTAAGCCCCTAGTATATAATAGGGCAGGGGGATTAAAAATACCTCTTAAAACAGGCCACAGGGCGTTTTTGCACACGTTAACTCAGGCCCTGTCCCCTCCCTTCACCACTGTGTAGACACGCCATGTGTCCGTTTTTAGTTGGGAGATTAAGTTCATTTGAATCCTGAGGGTCCCTAGGGTCCAACTAGCCCACTAGGTACCTCCAGTAAGTGCCACAGAGCTGCGTTGCAGAGAGGTGTAAAAAGTGGCACGGCCTGGACCACCTCTCTGCAATGCAGCTCAGTGGCGCTTACTGGAAGCACTTGGTGGGCTAGTTAGCCCCCAGGGGCCCTCAGTATTGAAGGAAAATTATATCCCCAATTTAAAACGTGCCATAGTGCGTGTTTGCACACTTCACCTCAGGCCCCGTCCCCTCCCTTCACCACTGTGTAAACGCGCCCTGTGGGTGTTCTAAGTTGAGAGATTAAGTCCCCTTGAATCCTAAGGGTCCCTAGGGTCAAACTAGACCCCTAGGTACCTCCAGTAAGCGCCACAGAGCTGCGTTGCAGAGAGGTGTAAAAAGGGGCTTGCCCTCATAACACCTGTCTGCAGCGCAGCTCCCTGGCGCATACTGGAGATGCCTGTTGGGCTAGTTGCCCCTCAGGGACCCTCAGTATTGAAGAGGAATTAATTCCCCAACTTACAACTCGCCAGGGGGCGCGTTTGCAGAGTGCTGCAAGGAGGGGGCGTGGCCTCCGCCACGATGCCAGTCTTTTATTTATTTTAATTTTTTAAGAAGGGGGGCTGTGTGGTTCCCCTTCTTATTCTAATTTATTGGCCCTGATGACCCCATCCCCCAGGGCCTGTCTCCTAATTATATTTTTTTGACCCCAATCCCCAGGTCCGGCCACTGTTTTTTATTATTTTTAAAAAATATATATTTATAGACACACCTAGGACATGCTGGACAAACCGTACGTACCTATCACCATGACGATTTGCGTGATATTCATTAAAAGGCGACTATGCATACAATGAATCCACGTGGAATGTATTTACACCACTAGTGAAGCTCTGACATGTCTGATGCCCTACCGTGCCTAATCCCGGTAGACACCCTTGTCGTTTATTTATACAAACATGGGTAGCTATTGACGGGCACATTTAATAGACATGCACACCAAGCCATTCAAAGGGGATTTGACAAAAATTCGACCAAAACTATGCAAGAAACCCCCCTCACGGTTAATAAAACACACATCCACTGCCAGATGTGTAATACTTTTTATTTTACTCTCTGGAAAGGGGACGAACATCACTTGAGAGTCACAGCGCGATCCTTGCAGAGCCCAATGCTGTGTTACACCCACCATTGCCTGCTGAGTGCCACACACCTCTGTGTTGTATTCCACTAGCTAGTGCATATGCTATGACACTCTCTAGCCCATGTGCACTGTAACACCACCCCGTGAATATGTCATGCCACACTCGTCTTCGCACGGGTTATATTGCCCCATCTAACGTGCCTTCCTCGATGCCTATGTTATAACGCACAGTGCTATGCCATACATATTACAATCTGGGATCCATATCTTTGTCACAGTGCATATGCAACGTTACACTCCCCAGCACATATTTTATATTACAACTTTAGAGACTAGATAGGTTACACAACACTGCCCTGTGCATATTACACTCCAAGGCGCATATCGCATAGCACGCGCTAGTGCCTGTGCTATCTCAAGCTCTCCAATGAATCTGTCATTGCGCACAATGTATTGCATATTATATTTCACGCCCGGTTCATCTTATA
This sequence comes from Triturus cristatus, assembly GCF_964204655.1. Lineage (NCBI taxonomy): Eukaryota > Metazoa > Chordata > Amphibia > Caudata > Salamandridae > Triturus > Triturus cristatus. The sequence continues at coordinate 1,710,370,018 of NC_140590.1, forward strand.
TCACACTTTTTGGTGCATAGTTTATACCATACACTATATCTAGTTTTCATTTTCAATCGTGCTCTCAGGACTATGTTCTATATAACACTGTGTTCACCTACCCTTTTCACGGGTATTACATTTTGCGATAGAGGGTGGAGGGTCAGGGGGTGTTTCTGCCAAGTGAGCCCGGAGTCACAGTCACAAACGTCCTCTTCTTCCTGAATAAAAGTGAGATTATGCTGCATACTTGTTCATATTTTAAGTAGTTCGCACAGACACACGTTTTAAAAACAATAAAGTTCCTAATACTCGCCTTCTCTGAACAGTTAGCTTGCTGCCCCATCCCCCTCCTCCCTATCCTCTGTTGTGTGAATCCATGGACTAGCCTCCTCCCTCCTGCCATGCATGGTCTGATGTGCTGCCACTGCCCTCAATTTAGTATGATGTACCAGTCCACTCCTCCTGCCCTCCATTGTCCAATTCTATGCCCCATCATTGACCTCCTGCTTAAACTCTGTGCTTAGCTTGCTGCCCCTATTCTCCTTCCCCCTGCCCTCCGATGTCTTTCTGCATGCCCCTGCTCCATCCTTTTTGCCCACCATGTTCCATGGACCTGCCACTCCTATCTACTCTGAGTGTTCTGTTGAGCTGCCACTCCCCTCCCACCTGCCTAGCATTGTCAGATGACTGTAACCTGTCCCTGCCACCTCCACCCTGCCTGTCCACATGCCATGCCCCTATCCTCTTCCTCCTGTCCTACATGGTCCATTGTACTGCCACACCCTTCTGCCCTCCCTGGTCTGTTGTGCTGCAACTGCTCCTCCTGCCTGCCCCGTGTGGTCTGTTGTGAGGCCCCTTCCCCTGAACTTTCTTGTCTGTGCACAGGTCCTGACCCTCCCTTCTATCCTCCATCGTCCTTTGTGCATGCCGCTGCACCCTCCTTCTTGCCCATCATAGCTATTGTGCTGCCACTAACCCTCCCACTTGCCATGCATGGTCTTCTGTGCTGCCATGGCCCCTCCCACCTTCCCTGTGTGGTCAGTTAGCTGCCCCTGAACCCCTCCCACCTTCCCTCCATGGTCTGTGTGTATGCCATCACAGTCTCACTGTTGCTCTTCATGGTGTGTCTTGCTTCTAGTGCCCATCCTGCCTGACCTCCATGGCTATCTTGCTGCTCCTGCCCTGTCCCCTTGCCCCCAGCCCTCTGTTTACATGTGAAGACCCCTACTCCCTCCCTCCTGGCTTGTCTGTTCCATTGTAATGCCCATGATCCGTCCCTCCTGCCCTTTATGGTCTGTTATGCTGCAGCTTTCTCTCCTGTCTGTCCATTATGGTCAGCTAGCTACCATTGCCTCTTGCCCCTCTGTTCTCTGTTGTCCATGTGCATGGTCCTGTCCCCTCCCTCTTGCTTTCTATGGATTGTTGTGCTGCACTCCCGTCCCGCATGCCCTGTGTGGTGTATTGTGCTGCTGCAAACCCTGATGCCTGCCCTGCAGGGTCAGTTTGGTGCACCTCTCCATGTCCCTCCTGTCCTCTGTTATCCAAGTCCATGTCTCTACCCCATTTCCTTCCATGATCCAATGTACCATACTTGCGAACATTTTGAACTTGGTAAGAGGGAGATTTTGAAAAAAAACTGAGGTATTGATTTTCCCCTTTGAGTTACATTGAAAAAGAGGAGATTGTAGACAGGAGACAAATCAAATAAAGCCCATTTGAGCTTAAAAACATTGGACGTTTCCTGGCTGAATCGGGTCTGTTGGCATGTATGGTTGTACTACCACTGCTTCTTCCTTCTGCCCACAATGGTCTATTACATTGCCACAGCCTCTCTTGCAAGGTCGGTATTGTTGGTTTGTTGACCCTGCCCCCCTTTCCACTGCCCTCCATAGTCTGTTGTGCTGCCATGGCCCTTCCTGCCTGCTCAGTGTGGTCAAATTGTTGCCTTTGCACCCTCCTACCTGCCTTCAATTTTCAGAGTCCATGCCCCTGGCCTCTGCCTCTCAACAGTATCCTAATGAACAACTAGATTGCTAACATTCTATATTTATTACAAAAGTGTAGAACGCCTGACGTCATCTTGATGTAATCAAAACTGTAATACCTAGAGAATTTCCTTTAGAAATTACATATATGAGAGGGTCTTATTGGCATCAAAAGTATGGTTAGTGCTCTAAAAGACTAAAATAAGGACATATTTTCTGAGTTTTCAAATAGCGACAAAGCACTTTTAAATTATTTGTTACCTTTATGTTTTTTTATCCAGTTGACCACTTGATTAAATGTTGCACTTAAGGGAGAGGATGTGGTGTTACTTCCAGAACTGCAGACTTTGCAACTGGGGAACCGGGTTGGAGTTTCTGCTTCAGCTCGACATTCTGTGATTCTGGTCAAATCACTTAGTCTCCCCATGTCTAAAACCAAAATGAATTTTTTCTTGTGTGATGTAACCAATGCTCATGTAAAGCACTCCAATACCTGACAAGTCTGCACTATATAACACTGCAAAAACACAAAATAATAAGTGTTTTGCACACTTCTGTCATTGGGCTATATTTGGGCTACATCTGGGTGATTTTGGGCTACATTTGGGCTCTTTTGTCTCCGGTGGCCATCTTGGGAGATTTATTTGTTATGAAGTTTCCTAATTTCCTCATGTACTGCAGTCTCCTCAGTAGGAAATGCTTTCAGTTTTTTACTTTGATTCCATCATGAAGGTATTCAGATATGTCACACATTTGCCATAAATTCTGAATGTTAGCACTCTAGTTGCTCATTAGATCACTGTAGTAAAACTACTGTTCACCATGGAAGTCTGCTCCTGGTATTAAAAGTGCATGTTTCAGTCTGCATGTCAGAATTTTTTAATGTAATAGAAGAGGATTTGAGAAGTCACTCAAAATGTGCCCTCATTTTCTTTCTTCAGCATTAATCATAATTTCTATGGCAAAATGAACCCCCTCATTGTGTTCCTTCTTAAATTAAATGTTTTAAGTGTTACCAGTTTATTCCAATCAAGATGGCTATAGGTGTGCCATACTTTTGTCATAATGAAGACAGTAAGCGCTCTAGTTGTTTTTAAGAACACTCTGGGACATTCTGTCATTGGGCTATACTTGGGCTACATCTGGGTGATATTTGGGCTACATTTGGGCTCTTTTGTCTCTGGTGGCCGTCTTGGGAGACTTATTTGTTATGAAGTTTCCTAATTTCCTCATTTACTGCAGTCTCCTCAGTAGGAAATACTTTCAGTTTTTTACTTTGATTCCATCAAGAAGGCATTCAGATGTGTCACACATTTGTCATAAATTCAGAATGTTAGCACTCTTTTTGCTCATTAGATCACTGTGGTAAAGCTACTGCTCACCAGGGAAAACTGCTGCTGGTATTGAAAGTGCATGTTTCAGTCTGCATGTCAGAATTTTTTAATGAAATAGAAGAGGATTTGAGAAGTCACTCAAAATGTGCACTAATTTTTCTTTCTGCAGCACTAATCATACTTTTTATGGAAAAATGAACCTCCTCATTTTGTTCCTTTTTAAATTAAATGTTTTAAGAGTTACCACTTTAATCCAAGCAAGATGGCTTCAGGTGTGCCATACGTTTATCATAAGTAGGACTGTTAGCGCTCTAGTTGTTCTTTGGAACACTCTGGGAAGCTGCAGTAGAACACAAAGGAATCAACTGACAGTCTCTGCCCTTGTTGGATGTACATGTTTTACTGAGAATGTCAGACTTCATTCTCACATGACTGAGAAAGATAATGTGAATTTACAGAAAATAAGCTCTCAGTTTAGCTTATAGATCACCTTCCAAACCTCTGTGGGAAAAGCATGAGAAAATATTTTTCTCTCAATCATGATATCCCAGCAGAAGGCTTTTTCACATGGTGAAATCACCTTAGAACATACCACAATTCCTAAAATGAGTATGGTACCATCAACAAATGATTTATGATGTAACTAAAGTCTTAAAACCTTCTATTAACTGCAATGCTTTTTAATGAGGTGCTATCATGTATATTGGTCCCAAGATGGCTGCCAACACTTCTTGGATGAAGTGCTGACAGCCAATCAGATCTCAGGATGACATGTGTGGTTAGGCTCCGCCCACATATATATATGATTTTACTTTTGATTTTCTCAGGAACTACTGAACAGATTGACACCAGACCTGCAAAAGGCACATCCCTGACCTGAGGACTACCTCTCTGCCAAATTTCAAGTAATTCTGTTCAGCTGTTCGGGCTGTACCTTGGACTAAATGTCCCTATGGAAAATTGCATGGGGAAAACGCGTTTTGGGACCCCCCTTTTTTCTCAGCCCCCGCTTGATGAATCCCCTGAGACTTTCAGGGTAGAAGCAGAGCGGAGCGCCCCACCTATTTTGAAAATTTTGCGAGGATTCGTCAACCGGCGTCAAAGTTATTCCAAATAGAATGTTGCGGATTTCCTATGGAAACACGGTCCTAACTATAACTATCTACTGGCGACTGCCAGTAGATAATATATACATATACATATATATATATATATAAATATATATATATATATATATTATCCACTGGCGGTCGCCAGTAGATAGTTATAGTTAGGACCGTGTTTCCATAGGAAATCCGCAACATTCTATTTGGAATAACTTTGGCGCCGGTTGACGAATCCTCGAGAAATTTTCAAAATAGGTGGGGCGCTCCGCTCCGCTCCTACCCTGAAAGTCTCGGGTGGATTCGTCAAGCAGGGGCTGAGAAAAAAGGGGGGTCCCAAAACGCGTTTTCCCCATGCAATTTTCCATAGGGACCTTTAGTCCAAGGTACAGCCCGAACGGCTGAACAGAATTACTTGAAATTTGGCAGAGAGGTAGTCCTCAGCTCAGGGATGTGCCTTTTGCAGGTCTGGTGTCAATCTGTTCAGTAGTTCCTGAGAAAATCAAAAGTAAAATCATATATATATGTGGGCGGAGCCTAACCACACATCTCATCCTGAGATCTGATTGGCTGTCAGCACTTCATCCAAGAAGTGTTGACAGCCATCTTGGGACCAATATACATGATAGCACCTCATTAAAAAGCATTGCAGTTAATAGAAGGTTTTAAGACTTTAGTTACATTATAAATCATTTGTTGATGGTACCATACTCATTTTAGGAATTGTGGTATGTTCTAAGGTGATTTCACCATGTGAAAAAGCCTTCTGCGGGGATATCATGATTGAGAGAAAAATATTTTCTCATGCTTTTCCCACAGAGGTTTGGAAGGTGATCTATAAGCTAAACTGAGAGCTTATTTTCTGTAAATTCACATTATCTTTCTCAGTCATGTGAGAATGAAGTCTGACATTCTCAGTAAAACATGTACATCCAACAAGGGCAGAGACTGTCAGTTGGTTCCTTTGAGTTCTACTGCAGCTTCCCAGAGTGTTCCAAAGAACAACTAGAGCGCTAACAGTCCTACTTATGATAAACGTATGGCACACCTGAAGCCATCTTGCTTGGATTAAAGTGGTAACTCTTAAAACATTTTATTTAAAAAGGAACAAAATGAGGGGGTTCATTTTTCCATAAAAAGTATGATTAGTGCTGCAGAAAGAAAAATTAGGGCACATTTTGAGTTACTTCTCAAATCCTCTTCTATTTCATTAAAAAATTCTGACATGCAGACTGAAACATGCACTTTCAATACCAGCAGCAGTTTTCCCTGGTGAGCAGTAGCTTTACTACAGTGATCTAATGAGCAAAAAGAGTGCTAACATTCTGAATTTATGGCAAATGTGTGACACATCTGAATGCCTTCTTGATGGAATCAAAGTAAAAAACTGAAAGTATTTCCTACTGAGGAGACTGCAGTAAATGAGGAAATTAGGAAACTTCATAACAAATAAGTCTCCCAAGATGGCCACCAGAGACAAAAGAGCCCAAATGTAGCCCAAAATCACCCAGATGTAGCCCAAATATAGCCCAATGACAGAAGTGTGCAAAACACTTATTATTTTGTGTTTTTGCAGTGTTATATAGTGCAGACTTGTCAGGTATTGGAGTGCTTTACATGAGCATTGGTTACATCACACAAGAACAAATTCATTTTGGTTGTAGACATGGGGAGACTAAGTGATTTGACCAGAATCACAGAATGTCGAGCTGAAGCAGAAACTCCAACCTGGTTCCCCAGTTGCAAAGTCTGCAGTTCTGGAAGTAACAACCACATCCTCTCCCCTAAGTGCAACATTTAATCAAGTGGTCAACTGGATAAAAAAACATAAAGATAACAAATAATTTAAAAGTGCTTTGTCGCTATTTGAAAACTCAGAAAATATGTCCTTATTTTAGTCTTTTAGAGCACTAACCATAATTTTGATGCCAATAAGACCCTCTCATATATGTAATTTCTAAAGGAAATGCTCTAGGTATTACAGTTTTGATTACATCAAGATGACGTCAGGCGTTCCACACTTTTGTAATAAATATAGAATGTTAGCAATCTAGTTGTTCATTAGGATACTGTTGAGAGGCAGAGGCCAGGGGAACGGACTCTGAAAATTGAAGGCAGGTAGGAGGGTGCAAAGGCAACAATTTAACCACACTGAGCAGACAGGAAGGGCCGTGGCAGCACAACAGACTATGGAGGGCAGTGGAAAGGGGGGCAGGGGCAACAAACCAACAATACAGGACTTGCAAGAGAGGCTGTGGCAATGTAATAGACCATTGTGGGCAGAAGGAAGAGGCAATGGTAGTACAACCATACATGCCAACAGACCCGTTTCAGCCAGGAAACGTCCAATGTTTTTAAGCTCAAATGGGCTTTATTTGATCTGTCTCCTGTCTACAATCTCCTCTTTTTCAATGTAACTCAAAGGGGAAAATCAATACCCCAGTTTTTTTTCAAAATCTCCCTCTTACCAAGTTCAAAATGTTCGCAAGTATGGTACATTGGATCATGGAAGGAAATGGGGTAGGGACATGGACTTGGATAACAGAGGACAGGAGGGACATGGAGAGGTGCACCAAACTGACCCTGCAGGGCAGGCATCAGGGTTTGCAGCAGCACAATACACCACACAGGGCATGCGGGACGGGAGTGCAGCACAACCATCCATAGAAAGCAAGAGGGAGGGGACAGGACCATGCACATGGACAACAGAGAACAGAGGGGCAAGAGGCAATGGTAGCTAGCTGACCATAATGGACAGACAGGAGAGAAAGCTGCAGCATAACAGACCATAAAGGGCACGAGGGACAGATCAGGGGCATTACAATGGAACAGACAAGCCAGGAGGGAGGGAGTAGGGGTCTGCACATGTAAACAGAGGGCTGGGGGCAAGGTGGCAGGGCAGGAGCAGCAAGATAGCCATGGAGGTCAGGCAGGATGGGCACTAGAAGCAAGACACACCATGAAGAGCAACAGTGAGACTGTGATGGCATACACACAGACCATGAAGGGAAGGTGGGAGGGGGTCAGGGGCAGCTAACTGACCACACAGGGAAGGTGGGAGGGGCCATGGCAGCACAGAAGACCATGCATGGCAAGTGGGAGGGTTAGTGGCAGCACAATGGCTATGATGGGCAAGAAGGAGGGTGCCGGGGCATGCACAAAGGACGATGGAGGATAGAAGGGAGGGTCAGGACCTGTGCACAGACAAGAAAGTTCAGGGGAAGGGGCCTCACAACAGACCGCACGGGGCAGGCAGGAGGAGCAGTTGCAGCACAACAGACCAGGGAGGGCAGAAGGGTGTGGCAGTACAATGGGCCATGTAGGACAGGAGGAAGAGGATAGGGGCATGGCATGTGGACAGGCAGGGTGGAGGTGGCAGGGACAGGTTACAGTCATCTGACAATGCTAGGCAGGTGGGAGGGGAGTGGCAGCTCAACAGAACACTCAGAGTAGATAGGAGTGGCAGGTCCATGGAACATGGTGGGCAAAAATGATGGAGCAGGGGCATGCACAAAGACATCGGAGGGTAGGGGGAAGGAGAATAGGGGCAGCAAGCTAAGCACAGAGTTTAAGCAGGAGGTCAATGATGGGGCATAGAATTGGGCAATGGAGGGCAGGAGGAGTGGACTGGTACATCATACTAAATTGAGGGCAGTGGCAGCACATCAGACCATGCATGGCAGGATGGAGGAGGCTAGTCCATGGATTCACACAACAGAGGATAGGGAGGAGGGGGATGGGGCAGCAAGCTAACTGTTCAGAGAAGGCGGGTATTAGGAACATTATTGTTTTTAAAACGTGTGTCTGTGCGAACTACTTAAAATATGAACAAGTATGCAGCATAATCTCACTTTTATTCAGGAAGAAGAGGACGTTTGTGAATGTGACTCCGGGCTCACTTGGCAGAAACACCCTCTGACCCTCCACCCCCTATCGCAAAATGTAATGCTGTGAAAAGGGTAGGTGAACACAGTGTTATATAGAATATAGTCCTGAGAGCACGATTGAAAATGAAAACTAGATATAGTGTATGGTATAAACTATGCACCAAAAAGTGTGATATAAGATGAACCGGGCATGAAATATAATATGCAATACATTGTGCGCAATGACAGATACATTGGAGAGCGCGAGATAGCACAGGCACTAGCGCGTGCTATGCGATATGCGCCTTAGAGTGTAATATGCACAGGGCAGTGTTATGTAAACTAGCTAGTCTCTAAAGTTGTAATATAAAATATGTGCTGTGGAGTGTAACGTTGCATATGCACTGTGACAAAGATATTGATCCCAGATTGTAATATGTATGGCATAGCACTGTGCGTTATAACATAGGCATCGAGGAAGGCACGTTAGATGGGGCAATATAACCCGTGCGAAGACAAGTGTGGCATGACATATTCACGGGGTGGTGTTACAGTGCACATGGGCTAGAGAGTGTCATAGCATATGCACTAGCTAGTGGAATACAACACAGAGGTGTGTGGCACTCAGCAGGCAATGGTGGGTGTAACACAGCATTGGGCTCTGCCAGGAGCGCGCTGTGACTCTCAAGTGATGTTCGTCCCCTTTCCAGAGAGTAAAATAAAAAGTATTACACATCCGGCAGTGGATGTGTGTTTTATTAACCGTGAGGGGGGTTTCTTGCATAGTTTTGGTCGAATTTTTGTCGAATCCCCTTTAAATGGCTTGGTGTGCATGTGTATTAAATGTGCCCGTCAATAGCTACCCATGTTTGTATAAATAAACGACAAGGGTGTCTACCGGGATTAGGCACGGTAGGGCATCAGACATGTCAGAGCTTCACTAGTGGTGTAAATACATTCCACGTGGATTCATTGTATGCATAGTCGCCTTTTAATGAATATCACGCAAATCGTCATGGTGATAGGTACGTACGGTTTGTCCAGCATGTCCTAGGTGTGTCTATAAATATATATTTTTTAAAAATAATAAAAAACAGTGGCCGGCCCTGGGGATTGGGGTCAAAAAAATATAGTTAGGAGACAGGCCCTGGGGGATGGGGTCATCAGGGCCAATAAATTAGAATAAGAAGGGGAACCACACAGCCCTCCTTCTTAAAAAATTAAAATGAATAAAAGACTGGCATTGTGCCGGAGGCCACGCCCCCTCCTTGCAGCACTCTGCAAACGCGCCCCCTGGCGAGTTGTAAGTTGGGGAATTAATTCCTCTTCAATACTGAGGGTCCCTGAGGGCCAACTAGCCCAACAGGCATCTTCAGTATGCGCCAGGGAGCTGCGCTGTAGACAGGTGTTCTGAGGCCAAGCCCCTTTTTACACCTCTCTGCAACGCAGCTCTGTGGCGCTTACTGGAGGTACCTAGTGGTCTAGTTTGACCCTAGGGACCCTTAGGATTCAAGGGGACTTAATCTCTCAACTTAGAACAGCCACAGGGCGCGTTTACACAGTGGTGAAGGGAGGGGACGGGGCCTGAGGTGACGTGTGCAAACACGCACTATGGCACGTTTTAATTTGGGGATATAATTTCCCTTCAATACTGAGGGCCCCTGGGGGCTAACTAGCCCACCAAGTGCTTCCAGTAAGCGCCACTGAGCTGCATTGCAGAGAGGTGGTCCAGGCCGTGCCACTTTTTACACCTCTCTGCAACGCAGCTCTGTGGCACTTACTGGAGGTACCTAGTGGGCTAGTTGGACCCTAGGGACCCTCAGGATTCAAATGAACTTAATCTCCCAACTAAAAACGGACACAGGGCGTGTTTACACAGTGGTGAAGGGAGGGGACGGGGCCTGAGTTAACGTGTGCAAAAACGCCCTGTGGCCTGTTTTAAGAGGTAGTTTTAATCCCCCTACCCTATTATATACTAGGAGCTTACAGAGGAGGTCATGCTAATCACAGGGGGACCCCAACGCATAGTGTTCCCTAGTGTATGTAAGTGTTTTCACTGTATTCTAAGTATCTTTTAACATAGCACTGGCTCTAGGACTGGTTAGTCAGACTCAGTTACCACCAGTATCCGTCTGAAAAAGTTGAGGGTACAGGATGATTTTGCAACAAGGCTTCTTTCTGCTCTTCTTTTTGTACTTTCTGCACGTTATCCTTCTTCCTGCACTTTTCTTCGTCTTTGAGGACTTCTGTTGCTTCTTTCTGCACTTCTTTTTTTTCTTTCTGTGCATTTTTTCTTCTTTCTTCACATGTCCTATCTCTGTAGGCATAGTTAGAAATTAGCATTTAAAAAACCTTTTAAATTCACAGAAAAAACCATAGGTTTCAGGCACGTTATAGTTAGGAATTAACATTTAAAAAACCTCAGAAATTCACTGAAAAAACCATAGGTTTCAGGGGTGTTATAGTTGGCTGGACTTTTCACTTGTACAAAACCATTGAAATTTCCCGTTATAGTTAGTTCAGCTAACTATAACTCGCGCGCCCGCAATGCACTGCTGATGACGTCACATATTACATCACTCATGACATGGTCAGTGACATCACTCATGACATCACTGATGACATCTCAAATGACATCACTGATGACATCATCCTTGTGATAGAGTGGCAGACCTCCTCTCACCCTAATATAACCTTTGATACACACATTCAAGAATAGAGACTACAATTTTCAAAACAATGGACATACCAATACCAGTTACAACAACCTCTTCAGTAATTCTAAGATCCCCATGCACATCCACTCATTCACCAACAGTCCTATACAGTCACTCATACATGTACTCACTCATCATATGTACTCATACACCTATACATCCTGTTACACAATGCCACTCATCCATAGAGTTACTCACACACATAGTCACTCATGCTAATAAAGAATCAAACATACATTTACTTGCATATACAGTTATACACACACCACCACACTTACTTCTACGGAAACTTACACATACTTAGTCTTTTAAACAATCACTTATAGAAACACATACTTATTCATACAGGAACTCTTTCAATCTCTCACTCTCACATATACTCACTTATATACACCAATAGTCACATATACTAGTTTAAAACATATGTAGTTACTCATAAAGACACTATTGAGACAGTCATTCACTTACTAACTAACACACCCATACACACACTCATCCACCCATACAGTCCTGCACACATGCTGTCTTCAACACATACAAAGAGTGAGTCACTCATTCATGCACCTATGCACTACGTAATACCCCCCACCGAACCATGCAGACACTCAGATTGATACTCAAAAAGCCAACTAATAACCTATATAGACACCCATGTAGCTACTCACCAACCCATGCAGCCACTTATACACAAAGTGAGAGACTGATACAGATATTTACATATTTAAACATTACTCACTAAGCCATGTATTCACTATGATACACTTAATCAGTCAGTTACACAATCAATTTTTCAAAAACAAATCATCCATTTAGACACTTATATACCCATTTATTCTTCCATCGACCTTGAGATATACATATATAAAACATATTTAATTTTCAGAAAAACACACATTCACTGGATGATGTCATCAGTGATGTCATTTGAGATGTCATCAGTGATATCATGAGTGATGTCACTGACCATGTCATGAGTGATGTAATATGTGACGTCATCAGCAGTGCATTGCGGGCGCGCGAGTTATAGTTAGCTGAACTAACTATAACAGGGGAATTTCAATGGTTTTGTACAAGTGAAAAGTCCAGCTAACTATAACACCCCTGGAACCTCTGTTTTTTTCAGTGAATATATATATATATATATTTTTACATACCAAAGTTGCCTTTGTGAAGACGCCACACACTTGGGAGTTCAAACCTTCTTTATTGCGGACTGCAATACAATGATGCTCATACCATCAGCAAGGCGCCATACGCATTTCGGGCGTGCTGCCCTTGATCACTGGCTCTGCAAAATAAAGTCCCAGCAGCCTTTTCAGAACATGTAAGTATCCTGTGGGCCCGCCCAGATGAGCTGTGTGCCCCAATGCCTTGTGGTCTTGGAAGTTCTGGTAATGTATCCACAGTGGGTGCTGTCAGGATTCATTTGCATATTGTAACATCCATGGTGGGTTTGCCTCCGGCGAAGCAGTTAGTTGCACTGCCAATAATTCTCCACAAAATTCGGTCTCCCAAGTCCTTCAAAAGCCCAACAATGTAGGCGCTACGGAGCCGCATTTGCAGCGGGGCATCTTCGCGACGAGGCACGCCGCATTCAAATTTTTACATACCAAAGTTGCCTTTGTGAAGACGCCACACACTTGGGAGTTCAAACCTTCTTTATTGCGGACTGCAATACAATGATGCTCACACCATCAGCAAGGCGCCATACGCGTTTCGGGCGTGCTGCCCTTGATCACTGGCTCTGCAAAATAAAGTCCCAGCAGCCTTTTCAGAACATGTAAGTATCCTGTGGGCCCACCCAGATGAGCTGTGTGCCCCAATGCCTTGTGGTCTTGGAAGTTCTGGTAATGTATCCACAGTGGGTGCTGTCAGGATTCATTTGCATATTGTAACATCCATGGTGGGTTTGCCTCCGGCGAAGCAGTTAGTTGCACTGCCAATAATTCTCCACAAAATTCGGTCTCCCAAGTCCTTCAAAAGCCCAACAATGTAGGCGCTACGGAGCCGCATTTGCAGCGGGGCATCTTCGCGACGAGGCACGCCGCATTCAAATTTTTACATACCAAAGTTGCCTTTGTGAAGACGCCACACACTTGGGAGTTCAAACCTTCTTTATTGCGGACTGCAATACAATGATGCTCACACCATCAGCAAGGCGCCATACGCGTTTCGGGCGTGCTGCCCTTGATCACTGGCTCTGCAAAATAAAGTCCCAGCAGCCTTTTCAGAACATGTAAGTATCCTGTGGGCCCGCCCAGATGAGCTGTGTGCCCCAATGCCTTGTGGTCTTGGAAGTTCTGGTAATGTATCCACAGTGGGTGCTGTCAGGATTCATTTGCATATTGTAACATCCATGGTGGGTTTGCCTCCGGCGAAGCAGTTAGTTGCACTGCCAATAATTCTCCACAAAATTCGGTCTCCCAAGTCCTTCAAAAGCCCAACAATGTAGGCGCTACGGAGCCGCATTTGCAGCGGGGCATCTTCGCGACGAGGCACGCCGCATTCAAATTTTTACATACCAAAGTTGCCTTTGTGAAGACGCCACACACTTGGGAGTTCAAACCTTCTTTATTGCGGACTGCAATACAATGATGCTCACACCATCAGCAAGGCGTCATACGCGTTTCGGGCGTGCTGCCCTTGATCACTGGCTCTGCAAAATAAAGTCCCAGCAGCCTTTTCAGAACATGTAAGTATCCTGTGGGCCCGCCCAGATGAGCTGTGTGCCCCAATGCCTTGTGGTCTTGGAAGTTCTGGTAATGTATCCACAGTGGGTGCTGTCAGGATTCATTTGCATATTGTAACATCCATGGTGGGTTTGCCTCCGGCGAAGCAGTTAGTTGCACTGCCAATAATTCTCCACAAAATTCGGTCTCCCAAGTCCTTCAAAAGCCCAACAATGTAGGCACTACGGAGCCGCATTTGCAGCGGGGCATCTTCGCGACGAGGCACGCCGCATTCAAATTTTTACATACCAAAGTTGCCTTTGTGAAGACGCCACACACTTGGGAGTTCAAACCTTCTTTATTGCGGACTGCAATACAATGATGCTCACACCATCAGCAAGGCGCCATACGCGTTTCGGGCGTGCTGCCCTTGATCACTGGCTCTGCAAAATAAAGTCCCAGCAGCCTTTTCAGAACATGTAAGTATCCTGTGGGCCCGCCCAGATGAGCTGTGTGCCCCAATGCCTTGTGGTCTTGGAAGTTCTGGTAATGTATCCACAGTGGGTGCTGTCAGGATTCATTTGCATATTGTAACATCCATGGTGGGTTTGCCTCCGGCGAAGCAGTTAGTTGCACTGCCAATAATTCTCCACAAAATTCGGTCTCCCAAGTCCTTCAAAAGCCCAACAATGTAGGCGCTACGGAGCCGCATTTGCAGCGGGGCATCTTCGCGACGAGGCACGCCGCATTCAAATTTTTACATACCAAAGTTGCCTTTGTGAAGACGCCACACACTTGGGAGTTCAAACCTTCTTTATTGCGGACTGCAATACAATGATGCTCACACCATCAGCAAGGCGCCATACGCGTTTCGGACGTGCTGCCCTTGATCACTGGCTCTGCAAAATAAAGTCCCAGCAGCCTTTTCAGAACATATAAGTATCCTGTGGGCCCGCCCAGATGAGCTGTGTGCCCCAATGCCTTGTGGTCTTGGAAGTTCTGGTAATGTATCCACAGTGGGTGCTGTCAGGATTCATTTGCATATTGTAACATCCATGGTGGGTTTGCCTCCGACGAAGCAGTTAGTTGCACTGCCAATAATTCTCCACAAAATTCGGTCTCCCAAGTCCTTCAAAAGCCCAACAATGTAGGCGCTACGGAGCCGCATTTGCAGCGGGGCATCTTCGCGACGAGGCACGCCGCATTCAAATTTTTACATACCAAAGTTGCCTTTGTGAAGACGCCACACACTTGGGAGTTCAAACCTTCTTTATTGCGGACTGCAATACAATGATGCTCACACCATCAGCAAGGCGCCATACGCGTTTCGGGCGTGCTGCCCTTGATCACTGGCTCTGCAAAATAAAGTCCCAGCAGCCTTTTCAGAACATGTAAGTATCCTGTGGGCCCGCCCAGATGAGCTGTGTGCCCCAATGCCTTGTGGTCTTGGAAGTTCTGGTAATGTATCCACAGTGGGTGCTGTCAGGATTCATTTGCATATTGTAACATCCATGGTGGGTTTGCCTCCGGCGAAGCAGTTAGTTGCACTGCCAATAATTCTCCACAAAATTCGGTCTCCCAAGTCCTTCAAAAGCCCAACAATGTAGGCGCTACGGAGCCGCATTTGCAGCGGGGCATCTTCGCGACGAGGCACGCCGCATTCAAATTTTTACATACCAAAGTTGCCTTTGTGAAGACGCCACACACTTGGGAGTTCAAACCTTCTTTATTGCGGACTGCAATACAATGATGCTCACACCATCAGCAAGGCGCCATACGCGTTTCGGGCGTGCTGCCCTTGATCACTGGCTCTGCAAAATAAAGTCCCAGCAGCCTTTTCAGAACATGTAAGTATCCTGTGGGCCCGCCCAGATGAGCTGTGTGCCCCAATGCCTTGTGGTCTTGGAAGTTCTGGTAATGTATCCACAGTGGGTGCTGTCAGGATTAATTTGCATATTGTAACATCCATGGTGGGTTTGCCTCCGGCGAAGCAGTTAGTTGCACTGCCAATAATTCTCCACAAAATTCGGTCTCCCAAGTCCTTCAAAAGCCCAACAATGTAGGCGCTACGGAGCCGCATTTGCAGCGGGGCATCTTCGCGACGAGGCACGCCGCATTCAAATTTTTACATACCAAAGTTGCCTTTGTGAAGACGCCACACACTTGGGAGTTCAAACCTTCTTTATTGCGGACTGCAATACAATGATGCTCACACCATCAGCAAGGCGCCATACGCGTTTCGGGCGTGCTGCCCTTGATCACTGGCTCTGCAAAATAAAGTCCCAGCAGCCTTTTCAGAACATGTAAGTATCCTGTGGGCCCGCCCAGATGAGCTGTGTGCCCCAATGCCTTGTGGTCTTGGAAGTTCTGGTAATGTATCCACAGTGGGTGCTGTCAGGATTCATTTGCATATTGTAACATCCATGGTGGGTTTGCCTCCGGCGAAGCAGTTAGTTGCACTACCAATAATTCTCCACAAAATTCGGTCTCCCAAGTCCTTCAAAAGCCCAACAATGTAGGCGCTACGGAGCCGCATTTGCAGCGGGGCATCTTCGCGACGAGGCACGCCGCATTCAAATTTTTACATACCAAAGTTGCCTTTGTGAAGACGCCACACACTTGGGAGTTCAAACCTTCTTTATTGCGGACTGCAATACAATGATGCTCACACCATCAGCAAGGCGCCATACGCGTTTCGGGCGTGCTGCCCTTGATCACTGGCTCTGCAAAATAAAGTCCCAGCAGCCTTTTCAGAACATGTAAGTATCCTGTGGGCCCGCCCAGATGAGCTGTGTGCCCCAATGCCTTGTGGTCTTGGAAGTTCTGGTAATGTATCCACAGTGGGTGCTGTCAGGATTAATTTGCATATTGTAACATCCATGGTGGGTTTGCCTCCGGCGAAGCAGTTAGTTGCACTGCCAAAAATTCTCCACAAAATTCGGTCTCCCAAGTCCTTCAAAAGCCCAACAATGTAGGCGCTACGGAGCCGCATTTGCAGCGGGGCATCTTCGCGACGAGGCACGCCGCATTCAAATTTTTACATACCAAAGTTGCCTTTGTGAAGACGCCACACACTTGGGAGTTCAAACCTTCTTTATTGCGGACTGCAATACAATGATGCTCACACCATCAGCAAGGCGCCATACGCGTTTCGGGCGTGCTGCCCTTGATCACTGGCTCTGCAAAATAAAGTCCCAGCAGCCTTTTCAGAACATGTAAGTATCCTGTGGGCCCGCCCAGATGAGCTGTGTGCCCCAATGCCTTGTGGTCTTGGAAGTTCTGGTAATGTATCCACAGTGGGTGCTGTCAGGATTCATTTGCATATTGTAACATCCATGGTGGGTTTGCCTCCGGCGAAGCAGTTAGTTGCACTGCCAATAATTCTCCACAAAATTCGGTCTCCCAAGTCCTTCAAAAGCCCAACAATGTAGGCGCTACGGAGCCGCATTTGCAGCGGGGCATCTTCGCGACGAGGCACGCCGCATTCAAATTTTTACATACCAAAGTTGCCTTTGTGAAGACGCCACACACTTGGGAGTTCAAACCTTCTTTATTGCGGACTGCAATACAATGATGCTCACACCATCAGCAAGGCGCCATACGCGTTTCGGGCGTGCTGCCCTTGATCACTGGCTCTGCAAAATAAAGTCCCAGCAGCCTTTTCAGAACATGTAAGTATCCTGTGGGCCCGCCCAGATGAGCTGTGTGCCCCAATGCCTTGTGGTCTTGGAAGTTCTGGTAATGTATCCACAGTGGGTGCTGTCAGGATTCATTTGCATATTGTAACATCCATGGTGGGTTTGCCTCCGGCGAAGCAGTTAGTTGCACTGCCAATAATTCTCCACAAAATTCGGTCTCCCAAGTCCTTCAAAAGCCCAACAATGTAGGCGCTACGGAGCTGCATTTGCAGCGGGGCATCTTAGCGACGAGGCACGCCGCATTCAAATTTTTACATACCAAAGTTGCCTTTGTGAAGACGCCACACACTTGGGAGTTCAAACCTTCTTTATTGCGGACTGCAATACAATGATGCTCACACCATCAGCAAGGCGCCATACGCGTTTCGGGCGTGCTGCCCTTGATCACTGGCTCTGCAAAATAAAGTCCCAGCAGCCTTTTCAGAACATGTAAGTATCCTGTGGGCCCGCCCAGATGAGCTGTGTGCCCCAATGCCTTGTGGTCTTGGAAGTTCTGGTAATGTATCCACAGTGGGTGCTGTCAGGATTCATTTGCATATTGTAACATCCATGGTGGGTTTGCCTCCGGCGAAGCAGTTAGTTGCACTGCCAATAATTCTCCACAAAATTCGGTCTCCCAAGTCCTTCAAAAGCCCAACAATGTAGGCGCTACGGAGCCGCATTTGCAGCGGGGCATCTTCGCGACGAGGCACGCCGCATTCAAATTTTTACATACCAAAGTTGCCTTTGTGAAGACGCCACACACTTGGGAGTTCAAACCTTCTTTATTGCGGACTGCAATACAATGATGCTCACACCATCAGCAAGGCGCCATACGCGTTTCGGGCGTGCTGCCCTTGATCACTGGCTCTGCAAAATAAAGTCCCAGCAGCCTTTTCAGAACATGTAAGTATCCTGTGGGCCGCCCAGATGAGCTGTGTGCCCCAATGCCTTGTGGTCTTGGAAGTTCTGGTAATGTATCCACAGTGGGTGCTGTCAGGATTCATTTGCATATTGTAACATCCATGGTGGGTTTGCCTCCGGCGAAGCAGTTAGTTGCACTGCCAATAATTCTCCACAAAATTCGGTCTCCCAAGTCCTTCAAAAGCCCAACAATGTAGGCACTACGGAGCCGCATTTGCAGCGGGGCATCTTCGCGACGAGGCACGCCGCATTCAAATTTTTACATACCAAAGTTGCCTTTGTGAAGACGCCACACACTTGGGAGTTCAAACCTTCTTTATTGCGGACTGCAATACAATGATGCTCACACCATCATCAAGGCGCCATACGCGTTTCGGGCGTGCTGCCCTTGATCACTGGCTCTGCAAAATAAAGTCCCAGCAGCCTTTTCAGAACATGTAAGTATCCTGTGGGCCCGCCCAGATGAGCTGTGTGCCCCAATGCCTTGTGGTCTTGGAAGTTCTGGTAATGTATCCACAGTGGGTGCTGTCAGGATTCATTTGCATATTGTAACATCCATGGTGGGTTTGCCTCCGGCGAAGTAGTTAGTTGCACTGCCAATACTTCTCCACAAAATTCGGTCTCCCAAGTCCTTCAAAAGCCCAACAATGTAGGCGCTACGGAGCCGCATTTGCAGCGGGGCATCTTCGCGACGAGGCACGCCGCATTCAAATTTTTACATACCAAAGTTGCCTTTGTGAAGACGCCACACACTTGGGAGTTCAAACCTTCTTTATTGCGGACTGCAATACAATGATGCTCACACCATCAGCAAGGCGCCATACGCGTTTCGGGCGTGCTGCCCTTGATCACTATATATATATCGGTAAACCAAAAAGTCTCTCCATACCTCCACACGGCGAGAAGAGAGTAACGGATTCCAATAGGTAGAATGGCAAGTTTTTAATTCTGCACACTCCTCCGTAATGTGACGCGTTTCGAGCCACAAGTGCCCTTGATCACATACAGAGCGCAGTCCACCATTATTTTTATATATTTCTTTTTCTTACACACCCCCTTCAGTGTCATGTGATAACAAACATGGAAGAAAAACTACATCTTTGACTCTCCATTGTCGCAAGCAGATCCTTTGAAACGGACTATGTTATCCACATTAATGTTGCAAGATCATTCATAATTGTGGGTGTTCTCAGGGCATTTTTTATATATGAATAAATAAATAAATAAATATCCATAAATATGCAACAATCAGTAAATATGCAAATAAATAAATAGATTGATAAATACATGTGTTTCTTCATTGCCACCGTCTACATCATTACCTTTATGTAAACTGATTATGTGCAAAAGATTGCATTTTATAAAACCTTATCTAAAGTTTTTTTGCCCACATGTTGCTATGTACTACCATTGTCATAGTTCTTTTACAGCATCAATGCTTGAATATGATTACCCTACTCCACAGATGTGGTCACCATCTGTAAACATAGTCTCATATTGGTGCGATTTAATATTGGTGAGTCATCTCACTTAATTAATTTTATCATTTATTCTTTAAATATTTTATTAATTATTTATTAATTGAGAATGTTATAACTCATATGTAGTGCTTCTGTGCCTAACATTTTCAGCATTTAATGGAGAATTGCATGAAGAAAGTGCTGAGTGCTTACAAATATAATACTGATTCTGTGAAATATAAAATGCTAGTGATAACTTAATAAAAAACCTTCTACCTGATAAGGACACCTGGGGTTAAGATTGTTTTTGATTTCATTTGCGTTGCAGCGGTTATTTAAAATCTCATAGTGATAAAGCCCTACTAATTGGTCTACAGTGACACGTCAGGTGGTTATGAAGCTATGTCACTTATCAACCATATTATAGGAAATTATTCATGTCCTCTGTATTGTTTAGCCCGTTGGGTGCTTTGCAGTCCAGTTCAAGAATCATGCATGTTTCTGCCTGTCTCAGTAGTTTTTCCCTGTTTCCTCCTCTACGGGGGTTAGGGATAGCATCAACAACATAATAATTTAGACATTTTAAATCATTGTTATGGTCACTCTTAAAGTGACGTGCAACACGGTATGCGGTATCATTGTTTACGATAGCTTGCAAATGCTGCAGTATTCTGACATGCACCTGTAGCTTAGTATTCCCAACATATCTCAAGCCACAGGTACATGTCAGAACATACACTGCATACTCTGTTCTGTAGTTGTAACTGCCTTTGATAGCAATCTCTTCTGGACTGAATGGGGTGGAGTGATATGTGGTATTTACTCCAAATTTGCATGGTCTACAAGATGAGCATTTAAAGATCCCTTGTCTGGGTTTGAGCCATGTAATTCTTGGGCTCACTTCCGGGCTATTTTTAACTGATTGGGACCTCATAGAACTAGCTACGATTGGCCAATTTTTTCGTATGATTGACCTCAATTTTCTTTTCTGCATGCTCTATGTTGTTATAAGTCTAGGGCCATCATCTGCCTGCGGGGTTCTTTATATATATCTATTACCGCTCTAGTACCCCTTTCCTGGTGCACTCTCTTCTCCCCCTCTCCTATTCCAAAGGAAAGAGCACTCACGGGGGATATCAAATCTGTTTATTTGGAGAAAACAGACACGTTTCGGCTGGTGCCTTTTTCGATATTTTGTTACGCCCGAACTGCTGAACGGAATTACACCAAATTTGGCAGAAAGGTAGACCTTGGTTCAGAGTCATGCCTTTTGCTTAAATGGTGTAAATCCGTTCAGTAGTTCCTGAGAAAATCAAAATCAAAATCACATATATATCTATGGCCACGCTGGATCCGCGCATCCTACCGAGCATGAGCTGTATGCTAATTGGCTATCAACACTCCAAACCAGGAAGTGTTGGCAGCCATCTTGTGACTCGGTAGTATCGAGGCACAAGAAAACAGAAGAAAAAACGTGCAGAATGCACAAAGGGGGCAGGGTAGAAACACCCTGACCCTCTAGGCCTCTGCAAAATTTGCGTCCCCCTTCTTAAAATAAAAGAAATACCGGCATCACGCCGGAGGGCATGCCCCCTCCTTTCAGCACTCTGCAAACGCACCCCCTGGTGCGTTTGCGGATGGGGAACGAATTCCTTGAATACTGGGGGTCCCTGGGGGCCAACTAGCCCACCAGGAACCTCCAGTATGCACCAGGGGGCTGCGTTGCAGAGAGGTGTTTTGAAGCCATGCCCATTTATACATCTCTCTGCAATGCAGCTCTGTGGTGCTTAATGGAGGTAGCTGATGGGCTAGTTGCACCCCAGGGACCCTCAGAATTCAAGGGGGGTAATCCCCCAACTTAAAACACGCCACGGGTGCGTTTGCACAGTGGTGAAGGGAGGGGGCGGGGCCTGAGTTATTATGTGTGCAAAAACGCCCTGTGCCGCGTTTTAAGTTCAGGAATTAATTCCTCTTCAATCCGGAGGGTCCCTGTGGACCAACTAGCCCACCAGGTACCTCCAGTAAGCACCACGGAGCTGCGTTGCAGAGTGTTGTAAAATGGGGCGTGGCCTCTGAACACCACTCTGCAATGCAGCTCTCTGGCGCATACTGGAGGTACCTGGTGGGCTAGTTGGCCCCCAAGGGCCCATCAGGATTGAGGAGGAATTAATTCCCCAACTTAAACCGTGCCACAGGGTGTGTTTGCGGACATGTCACTTCAGGCCACGCCTCCTTCCTTCACCACTGTGCAAACGCGCCCTGTGGCGTGTTTTAAGTTGGGGGATTAACTCCCTTTTAATACTGAGGGTCCCTGAGGGCCAACTAGCCCAACAGGTATCTCTAGTATGCGCCAGGGAGCTGCGTTGCAGACAGGTGTTCAGAGGCCACGCCCCTTTTTACACCTCTCTGGAACACAGCTCTGTGGCACTTACTGGAGGTACCTAGTGGGCTAGTTTGACCCTAGGGACCCTTAGGATTCAAGGGGACTTAATCTCTCAACTTAGAACGTCCACAGGGCGTGTTTACACAGTGGTGAAGGGAGGGGGTGGGGCCTGAGGCGACGTGTGCAAACACGCCCTGTGGTGCGTTTTAAGTTGGGCAAATAATTCCCCGTCAATCCTAAGGGACCCTGGGGGCCAACTAGCTCACCAGGTGCTTCCAGTAAGCGCCACTGCGCTGCATTGCAGAGAGGTGGTGCAGGCTGTGCCCCTTTTTACACCTCTCTGCAATGGTGCTTACTGGACGTACCTAGTGGGCTAATTTGCCCCAGGGACCCTCAGGATTCATGTGGAGTTAATCTCTCAACTTAAAACAGCCACAGGGCGTGTTTACACAGTGGGGAAGGGAGGGGACGGGGCCTGAGGTGACGTGTGCAAACCTGCCCTATGGCGCGTTTTAAGTTGGGGAAATAATTCCCCTTCAATCCTGAAGGCTCATGGGGGGCCAGCTAGTCTACCAGGTGCTTCCAGTAAGTGCCACTGTGCTGCGTTGCAGAGAGGTGGTCCAGGCCGTGCCCATTTTCTCTGCAACGTAGCTCTGTGGTGCTAACTAGAGATACCTGATGGGCTAGTTGTACCCAAGGGACACTTAGGATTCAGGGGGACTTTATCCCCCAAATTAAAACGTCCATAGGGCGTGTTTGCACACGTCAGCTCAGGCCCCCCCTTCAACAGTGTGCGTGTTTTGAGAGGTAGATTTTATCCCCCTGCCCTATTATATACTAGGGGCTTACAAAGGAGGTCATGCTAATAACAGGGGTACCCCAACGCATAGTGTTCCCTAGTGTATGTAGGTGTTTTGACTGTATTCTAAGTGTCTTTTAGCAGAGCACTGGCTCTAGGACTGGTTAGTCAGAGTCAGTTACCACCAGTACCCATCTGAACAATTTGAGGGTACAGGATGATTTTGCAACAAAGACTCTTTCTGCTCCTCTGTTTGTTCTTTCTGCACGTCTTCCTTCTTCCTGCACTTTTCTTCTCTTTATTTATTTATTTATTTTTATTTTAAGCATTTATAAAGCGCACTGTCACCATTGCAGGCATCCTGGCGCTGACTAGATCAGAGGGAGACGTAAAATGAAGCAAAAAACCGAGAGTTGTCAGACAGAAGTTTTAGGGAATAACCAGGTTTTGATCCTTCTCCTAAATGGGAGAAGTTCAGAAATGTGCCTAATATCAGCTGGAAGCGAGTTCCAGAGCTTGGCAGCGGTTACTTCGAAGGATCTGCCTCCAGATCTAACTCTCTTGAATCTGGGAACAGCTGCCAGTTTGGCCTCAGAGGAGCGAAGCTGCCTGGCTGGAGTGTACCACGTGAATTTCGATTGTAGGGAGGCAGGGCCAGCTCCATGGAGCGCCCTAAATGCTATACAAAGGGCTTTGAATTGTACTCTCTGCCTCACCGGCAACCAGTGTAGTTTGCTCAGAGAGGAGAGCCCGTGTGCTCTACTCGAAAGCCCCAAGGCCATCTTAGCAGCTGCTGATTGAACCCTTTGGAGCCTGTCCAGCAAGAATCCAGGGGATCCCAGCAGAAGGGCATTGCAATAATCCAATCTGCTGAGAATGGTGCATCTTACCACTTGAGCACGAGCATGTAGGGGGAGGAGAGGAAGGACTTTCCTTAGGGAACGGAGGATAGCAAAGCAGCAAGCAGTAGTCTTATAGATATGTGTCTCCAAACTGAGCTTATGGTCCAGCATGACCCCTAGGTTACGAACTGATTCCACCGGCCGGACAGTGGTCCCAGTTTCAGGGGGCCAGAAATTATCTGGGAAGGGTCGGGAATCTTAGTTCCAGCGCAGAAGAGCACCTCCGTTTTCCCTGCGTTAAACTGAAGGGAGTTGTCCCTGAGCCAGCGGGAGGTGGCACGCAGGCAGTTGTGAAAGATCTCAACCGAAGAAGAGTCCTCACCCTCCAAGGAGAGGATCAATTGCGTGTCGTCGGCGTAGTTGACAATTTTAATATCAAAACTTTAAATTAGTGTAATCAGGGGTCTAAGACAGAGATTAAAAAGAATTGGGCTAATTGCTGAGCCCTGGGGGACCCCGTGTGAAATCAGAGTAAAGACTGACTGAAAGGGAGGGATAGACACCGCCTGCTGCCTATCCTGTAGAAAGGAGTGGAACCACTGCACTGCCGACCCTCGTACTCCTGCCTCAGACAACCGCTTCAACAGAATCTTATGGTTCACAGTGTCGAAGGCGGCAGACATGTCAAGCAGGATCAAAAACGTTGCCTGCTTTCTTTCTGCACGCCTTTGGAGTTTGTCCATAGCGGTGATAAGGGCGGTCTCGGTACCGTGGGCGGGCCGGAAGCCGAATTGATCACCATCTAATAGTTGAAGGCGTTCCAGATGATTGGAGAGGGTGTTGCTAACCCATCTCTCAACAATCTTGGATGGAAATGGTAGCAGAGAGATGGGACGGTAGTTTTTTGAACAGGCCGGGTCTAAAGAGGGCTTTTTTAGTAAAGGAGATACTAGCGCCTGCTTCCATTGAGCTGGAACAGTCCCAGTCACAAGAGATTGATTGCAAATAAGATGGAGGGATGGGAAAAGTTCCTTCTCAAATTCCTTCCATATTCTTTGTGGAACAGGGTCTAAGGGCGACCCCGAGGAAATCTCTCTGGCTAGTTTGCCGAAAACTTCATACGTAAGAGGTGGAAACTCGAGTAAGAGATCGTTTGAAGCCAGAGATGGACCTACAAGAAGGTCCACTGAGGATCCCAATCTCAGATCAGGGGGAGAGATAAAGTCTGGCGAGACTTCCAAGTCCTTAATGATAAGCTCAACTTTTTCCTTAAAGAAAACAGCAAGGTTCTCACAGAGTTCTTGCGAGGGGATGATGGAATTTTTGGTGGATTCCGGATTGGTGACACTATTCAGGATATTAAAGATGCTTCTGGAGCTGTTGGTGGAATTACAGATCGTGGAGGAATAATAATCCGCTTTTGATTTATTAATCAGTTTCTTATATTCACGAACTTTATTTTTCCACAGCTCCTTAGAAGTGTCTGAATAGTCACGTCTCCACCTTCTCTCAGCTTGTTTGCAGCATTGCTTCAGATCTTTTAAGGATTCATTGAACCAAGGAGCGGAGTCATTGCCCTTACAGCTGCGCAATTTCAAAGGGGCATGGACGTCAAGGATAGATGTCATACATGTGCAGAGTGAGGAGTAGTTATCATCTACCTGTTTTTTCTCATCAAAGACTTGTTCCAACTGGAACACTACCCCTGAAGAGTGCAGACGAGTAAGAGCTTTCCAATCTCTACAGTTAATTTTTCTGGTCAGCCCAGGAGCCTTATAATGGCAATCATTCACGTGTATAAAAAATTTGATAAGTGAATGGTCCGTCCAATCCATAGGTAGGGTTTCCCCCATCCCAACTAACTGGGGATCTGCGAACAATATATCTAAGAGATGTCCGCCTTTATGGGTTGCTCCAGTGACCAACTGAGAGAGGCCAAAACTGGCGCAGGAGTGAAGAAGGTTATTGAGACCAGAGTCGAGAGCGCCATTGCGCCAGAGGTTAAAATCCCCAAGAATGAACAGTTTGTGATGGGAAAGTGCAATATTAGTCAGGGTGACCAGGAGCGCTTGTTGATGCTGGAGGCTAAACGCCCCAGGAGGGCGATAACACAGTATCCCGGTGACAATAATGCCAGGGAGGGCCTGGAATGATAATCCCAGCAATTCAATGCCTACGGTCGGGTCTAGAGCGAGAGTTTTAATGCTACAGGATGCCTTAAAAATGACACCTACCCCCCCTCCTCTCCCACTAGCCCTAGGGGTGTGTAGAAATTTATACCCAGGAGGACATGTGAAGCCAGGATCAACCAGGCAATCAGGGCGAGTCCATGTTTCCGTCATGAACAGAACATCTAGTTCATGAGTTTCAATAAGTAACTGGATCTCAATACTGTGCCTAGGCAGGGACCTTACATTCAAAAGGCCACATTTTAACAGATTGTTACCCAGAAAATCGGCTTGTGGAAAGGCTGCATGTAATAAAGTAACAGTGCCTTTGTTTGCGTGTAGCTTACCCAATTGCAAGAGCGCCTCTCTGGAGTAGGGAGGGCCAGCAGGAGGCATGCTGAGGTCGGTTGGGCTCAAACAGGTAACGTAGCTGGCGCAAGGCGCTACCTTAGCGCGGACGGGCGCAGACGGGCTTGCCTTAAGCGCGCCTTCGGCGCACAATCGGCGCGCCCGCTGCGCGCGTCCGCTGCGCGTCCGGGCATGGCACATGATTTAAGAAAGAGGAAAATAGGGGAGGGGGGTGGTGTGGCCTCAAAAAGGGGCGTGGCCTCAGCGAACGCCGGTGATGGCGGCAGCAGTGAACCCTGTGCAGCTTCAGCGACAGCGCTGTAACTGCTGCGCGGCCAGGTTAGGAGCACACACGTTGCTTGCAAGGTGCAGGAGGGGGCAAGGGGTGAGTAAAATACACAATAAATTGGTGACACTCAAAGTTATTTAAAAACAATTGACACTCCCGGCTTTCCGCCTCAGGAGATCAGGTCAGTCTGAGCGGCGAATGTATTCCACGCCTTTAAAGGCTCGGAGGGGACGTGGCCTCAAAAAGGGGCGTGGCCTCAGCGAACGCCGGTGATGGCGGCAGAAGTGAACCCTGTGCAGCTTCAGCGACAGCGCTGTAACTGCTGCGCGGCCAGGTTAGGAGCACACAAGTTGCTTGCAAGGTGCAGGAGGGGGCAAGGGGTGAGTAAAATACACAATAAATTGGTGACACTCAAAGTTATTTAAAAACAATTCACACTCCCGGCTTTCCGCCTCAGGAGATCAGGTCAGTCTGAGCGGCGAATGTATTCCACGCCTTTAAAGGCTCGGAGGGGGCGTGGCCTCAAAAAGGGGCGTGGCCTCAGCGAACGCCGGTGATGGCGGCAGCAGTGAACCCTGTGCAGCTTCAGCGACAGCGCTGTAACTGCTGCGCGGCCAGGTTAGGAGCACACAAGTTGCTTGTAAGGTGCAGGAGGGGGCAAGGGGTGAGTAAAATACACAATAAATTGGTGACACTCAAAGTTATTTAAAAACAATTCACACTCCCGGCTTTCCGCCTCAGGAGATCAGGTCAGTCTGAGCGGCGAATGTATTCCACGCCTTTAAAGGCTCGGAGGGGGCGTGGCCTCAAAAAGGGGCGTGGCCTCAGCGAACGCCGGTGATGGCGGCAGCAGTGAACCCTGTGCAGCTTCAGCGACAGCGCTGTAACTGCTGCGCGGCCAGGTTAGGAGCACACAAGTTGCTTTGAGGACTTCTGTTGCTGCTTTCTGCATTTCTTTTTCTTCTTTCTGTGTGTTTTTTCTTCTTTCTTCACATTTCTTACCTCTGTAGGCATAGTTAGAAACTAGCATTTAAAAAAGCTTTGAAAGTCACTTAAAAAACCATAGGTTTCAGTTACGTTAAAGTTAGAAATTAGCATTAAAAACCTTTGAAATTCACAGAAAAAACCATAGGTTTTCAGCGGTGTTATAGTTTCCTGGACTTTTCTCTCGTACAAAACCATTGAAATTCCACCGTTATAGTTAGATCAGCTAACTATAAATCACGCGCCACCAATGCACTGATGATGACATCACATATTACATCACTCATGACATGGCCAGTGACATCACTCATGACATCACTGATGACATCTCAAATGACAACACTGATGACATCATCCTTGTGATAGAGTGGCAGACCTCCTCTCACCCTAATATAACCTTTGATACACACATTCAAAAATAGAAACTAAAATGTTCAAAAAAATGGACATACCAATACCAGTTACAACAACCTATTCAGTAATTCCAAGATCTACATACACATCCACTCATTCACCAACAGTCCTTTAAAGTCACTCATACATGTACTCACTCTTCATATGTACTCATACATATATACACCGCCACTCATTCATAGAGTTACTCACACACATAGTCACTCATGCTAATAAAGAATCAAACATCCATTTACTTGCATATACAGTTACACACACACCACTACACTTACTTCTACATAAACGTACACATACTTACTCTCTTAAACAATCACTTATAGAAACACATAATTATATATACAGGAACTCTTCCAATCTCTCACTCTCACATATACTCACTTATATACACCAATACTCATATATACTAGTTTAAAAACATATGTTGTTACTCATAAAGACACTATTGAGACAGTCATTCACTCAATAACACACCCATACACACACTCATCCACCCTTACAGTCCTGCACACATGCTGTCTTCAACACATACAAACAGTAAGTCACTCATTCATGCATCTATGCGCTAATTAATACCCCCCACCGAACAATACAGACACTCAGACACTCATACTGATACTCAAAAAAAGAACTAATAACCCATATAGACACTCATGTAGCTACTCACCAACCCATGCAGCCACTTATACACAAAAAGAGAGATTAATACAGATAATTACATATTTAAACATTACTCGCTAACCCATGTATTCACTAAGATACACTTAATCAGTCAGTTATACAAACAATTTTACAAAAAACACCATCCATTTAGAAACGTATTTACCCATTTATTCTTCCATCGACCTTCAGATATACATATATAAAAATATTTGATTTTCAGAAAGACACATTCACTTGATGATGTCATTTGAGATGTCATCAGTGATGTTATGAGTGATATCACCGACCATGTCATGAGTGATGTAATATGTGACGTCATCATCAGTGCATTGCGGGCGCGTGAGTTATAGTTAGCTGAACGATCTATAATGGTGGAATTTCAATGGTTTTGTACGAGTGAAATGTCCAGCTAACTGTAACACTCCTGAAACCTATGGTTTTTTCTGTGAATTTGTAAGGTTTTTTAAATGCTAATTCCTTACTATAATGTGCCTGAAACCTATGGTTTTTTAAGTGAATATATATATATGTATATATATATATATATATATATATATATATATATATATATATATTCACCAAAAAAAACATAGGTTTTGGGGGTGTTATAGTTAGCTGGATATTTCACTTGTACAAAACCATAGAAATTCCTCAGTTATAGTTAGTTCTGCTAACTATAACTCGTGCGCCCGCAATGCACTGTTGATGAAGTCACATATTGCATCATTCCTGACATGGTCAGTGACATCACTGATGACATTACTGATGACATCTCAAATGACATCAATGATGACATCACTGATGACATCATCCAGTGAATGTGGTTTAGTTTGAAATTTAAATATGTATTATATATATACCAATCTGTAGTGAAGATTGAGTGGATATATAACTGTCTGGATTGAGGATTTGGTAGCTGTCTGACTGTCTGTTTAAGTGAGTAAATAAAAGTGTCTCACTTAACCCCTTCCCCGCTCATGACGGAACCGCTCCGTCATGAGCCACGGTTGCCGTGTGCTCATGACGGAGCGGTTCCGTCATGCCACGACCGTTGGCGGCCGCTCCGCCCACGCGGCGCTGTTTCCCCGCCTGTGCGGGGGGACAACGCAACTGGGCGGAGTCATGACGGAACCGTTCCGTCATGAGCACAGCTCAACCGTGGCTCATGACGGAGCGGCTCCGTCATGAGCACAGCGCCACCGCGCTGCCCCCCCGCACCCCCCAGCGCTGCGGCGGAATTCCCGCCGCAGCTAAGGGGTCATTGCCTCTGTTGTTGTATAACATGCTGCATCAGTTGGTCACAAACTACATGAGAGTGTATATTAGTTATTGATTAGTTAGGTGAGTATTTGTATGAGACACTGAGTTTGTGTGTGGTTGGATGGGGTGTGTGTAACTCTATGCATAAATGTGTGAATGGCTGATTGACTAGGTGTATAGGTTTAAGAGTGCAGGTGGAAACAGTTGTTTGGGTGACTGAGTGTATTTATTTGTGTATTGGTGAGCGAATATATGTTTTAGTTGTACATCTTCAACAAAGTAAAAAAATAAAGGGCATTGTATGTGAGAGTTGGTGTATATAAATAAGTATGTATAGGAGTCAGTGATTGTGAGAGTAACTATATGAATGAGTGTATAATTGTAATGGTGATTTTTTAACATGTTAACTATGAGTTACTATGTGTTTGAATAAATGAGGTGTTGTGTGTATAATTGTGTAAGTGAGTAAATGTAAGTGTGATTAATTTTTTTCATGAGTGAGTAGGATGACTGCATAACTGACTAAGATGACTGCTGATGTGTCAATGTCTATATATGTGTATAAGTGCATTTGATAGTGTTCTATTAATTAGTGACTGCATGTATAAGTGCTTCTGTTGTTGAATGGGTAGTTGTGTGTGTAGACTTAGGAATCAGTGAGTGGGTATGTAGTAACTGGTATTGGTGTATCAATGGTTTCAAATATGGTACTCTGTATTTAACAGTGAGTGATGAAAGGTTATACTAGTGTATGATGAGGTGTATCAGATTGTCACATGGATGATGGCATCAGTGATGTCATCAGTGATGTCATTTGAGCTGTCATCAGTGATGTCATCAGTGATGTCACTGACCATGTCATTAATGATGTAATATGTGACATCATCACCAGTGCATTGCGGGCGCGCAAGTTATAGTTAGCAGAACTAACTATAACGGAGGAATTTCTATGGTTTTGTACGAGTGAAATGTCCAGCTAACTATAACACCCCTGAAACCTATGGTTTTTTCTGTGAATTTCTAAGGTTTTTTAAATGCTAATTTCTAACTATAACGTCTCTGAAACCTATGGTTTTTTCAGTGAATTTCAAAGCTTTTTTAAATGCTAATTTCTAACTATAACGTCTTTGAAACCCATGTTTTTTCAGTGAATATATATATATATATATATATATATATATATATATATATATATATATATATATAGAGAGAGAGAGAGAGAGAGAGAGAGAGAGAGAGAGAGAGAGAGAGGGAGAGAGATAGATAGATAGATAGATAGATAGATAGATAGATAGATAGATAGATAGATAGATAGATAGATAGATAGATAGATAGATAGATAGATAGATAGATAGATAGATAGATAGATAGATAGATAGATAGATAGATAGATAGATAGATAGATAGATAGATAGATAGATAGATAGATAGATAGATAGATATGTCCACACAAAGTTTTCCCTGAGGCAAGAATGCGCCAGCAGCTGAGTGATGTTAACACCATATATTAACGGAAATCAGCGTACACAGTCCATGAAATACTCTTTCCTTACGCGTTTCGGAGCTTCCTCTTTCCTTCATCAGAGGAAGACATGCACACCACTCGTGGCTCTCAGGCACCATTAACCGCATGCTGTTAATTTATACATCCCAAGTGGGGCTCTCACGTGAGTTCAGCTCAAAGCATGCTTGAACCAGTAGTCATCTTGACCAGAGCGAAGTATTACCTCGGCGGGTTCAGTGCGTTGTGCATCGAAATTAGTCATGTTTCCAGCCACGGTGGGCCTCAGAACCGGGGTGCTGTTTGTTTCTGTCATTGCCTAATTGCCCCATAACAGAGACTCTGCTGCTTCGCGAGTCCCTCAGGCCCCATGCTTCTTCATGGTGGTGCATCCTCTATGGCCGGGCTGCTGCAAAAAACACATCCACACAAAGTTTGCCCTGAGTCAAGAATGCACCAGCAGCTGGGTGATGTAAACACAATTTTTTAACGAAACCAGCATTCACAGTCCATGAAATATTCTTTCCTTAAAATTCAATAAAAACGATTTGAGATAAAAAAAGAAATATTCTTTCCTTACGCGTTTTTGAGCTTCCTCGCTCCTTCATCAGAGGAAGAGATGCACACCACTTACAGCTCCCAGGCGCCAACAACCGCATGCTGTTAATTTATACATCTCAGATGGGGCTCTCAAGTGAGTTCAGCTCAAAGCATGCTGGAATCTGTAGTCATCTTGACCAGAGCGAAGTATTACCTCAGTGGGTTCAGTGCGTTGTGCATCAAAATTAGTCATGTGTCCAGCCACAGTGGGCCTCAGAACCGGGATACTGGTTGTTTCTGTCCCTGCCTAGCGCCATGACTGAGACTCCGCTGATTCGCGAGTCCCTCAGGCCCCATGCTTCTTCATGGTGGCACATCCTCTACACCTCTTTCTGCACTTCTCTTCTGTCTTTCTGCACCTCTCTTGCCTCTTTCTGTACCTTCAGCACCCCTCCTGCCTCTTTCTGGACCTTCTGTACCTCTCTTGCCTCTTTCTGTACCTCTCTTGCCTCTTTCTGCACTTCACTTGCATCATTCTGCACCTCTGTTGCTTCTTTCTGCAGTTCTCTTGCCTCTAGCTGCACCTCTGAGTTAGAGGTCGTTTTAACCCCCCTACCCAATTATGTACTAGGACCTTACAGGGGAGGTCATGCCAATCACAGGGGCAACCCAACCCATAGTGTACCCTAGTGTTTGTAGGTGTTTTCACTGTATTGAAAGTGTCTAAAACTTGTATACGAAGATGCTCAGGAGACAGGTATTCTCCCACCATCGACGAGGGAAGCGCTTATCACCTCCTTATTGAAACCAGGGAAGCCTGCACACCAGTGTGACTCTTATAGGCCACAGTCCCTTATCAATAATGACATCAAAATCCTGGCTAACATCCTAGCCAATAGATTAAACTTATTGATGGAAAAGCTAATCCTCCCCGATAAAGCTGGGTTCATCCCATGGCATGCAACTACTCATAACCTGCGTACTTTATAATCCATATTACAGAATGTGAATCCTGATCTGGTGCTAGTGCCAGTCTTTTTAGACGCCACCAACGCTTTTGACTCCCTGGAATTGGATTATCTCTCAAGCATACTACAGAGCATGGGACTGTCCACCCTGTTCCTTTCATGGATACATCTGCTATACAAATCTCCAACAGCCAAAGTCTTAATTAACAGGCAGATGTCCTCAGCCTTTTCAATCACCAGAGGCACTAGGCAGGGATGCCCACTTTCTCCCCTGCTCTTTGCGCTAGTGGTCGAACCCTTGGCAGCCAGACTGAGGCAACACCACCAAGATAAAGCACTATGTTGCACAATGCGCCAGATACTCATCTCCCTTTATGCAGATGACATTACCCTTTACAAAAGAGATCCTCACCCAAACGTAAATCCTATACTGTGGGAATTCATCATCTTTGGGAGACTCTCCGGTATCCACATAAACTGGGGGAAGTCGCAAATATTTCCCCTCACTTCCGCAGCCACGCAATTCCCATTGAATTACCCGCTAGAGTCTGCAACACAGACATGAGATATTTAGGCATACACATCACTAGGGATAGAGTGGAACTAATGCACCAAAATTATGGTAGGGCACTTGGCCGCATAACGAGTTGCATCTCACGCTGGATCTCCATGCTGCTTTCCATGGCAGGACATACCTCACTAATTAAAATGGTGGTTCTCCCACAGCTGTTATATCTATTCTTAAACATTCCATATTACCCAGGTAGACACTGTTTCACCACACTACGCTCGGAAATGATCAGAT
Source organism: Triturus cristatus (assembly GCF_964204655.1). Lineage (NCBI taxonomy): Eukaryota > Metazoa > Chordata > Amphibia > Caudata > Salamandridae > Triturus > Triturus cristatus. Next base: position 1,710,403,696 of record NC_140590.1, read on the forward strand.
TAACATGAGGAGGCAGGCAACCATGACTGCAATAGACCACTCTCACCAGACCCTATGGTCAGGGCGGGTTTGATACTCCAGACTTTGAACTATACTATATATGTGTTCAGTCTCATAATGCCTACTACTGGTTCCATCCACCCAGGTACATGCCCAAGGCCGCGGGGGGAACAATGGCTAGCGGATACCATTCCTCTGGCAGGTTTGATATGCACCATCCCTCAGCTCCGGGACAAAGATACCTTGACGGTCAAGTGCACAGTGACTGCCTGGAGGCGGGTCATGCAGCTATTACAGGCCCCAATGCTCTACTCTCCTCTACTCCCGCTGCTTTATCACCCTCGCATGCAACTACTCCAAGAGACAGGGTTTTGGAAAACGGGGATTTGGAAGTGCAAACGAGTGCTTTTCAGGCCCCCAACTACAGTGCATGTGCGCCGGGCACGCGCACCATTTGGCAGCCTGCGTGTACATTTCGCGGGCGCTTTGATGTTCTCAGTGAGCCGCGCGGCCACTGCGAACATCAAAGCGCCCGCAAAATGATTACTTTCACAAGTGAAACATTTGCCACCCCCTCCCTTATCCCACTTCCTGCTTGTTCTCATTGTAAATTCAATCCAAATCATTTCCTTTACGATTCCATACGTATTTCTTCACTAGCCCCTCACATGTTTTTTGATTTACTTTCTAGTGCTTGCCATTAGAAAAGCATGACTACACATCCCAAAATTCAATACTACGCTGATTTTTTATTTATTTATCGCGAACTCGACCCGAAGGTATCAGAGCGTTTTACATGAGCACCAGCTGCGTTACAGACTGACGCATTCATTTTGTTAGGCACAAAGAGATGCAGTCATCTGCCCAAAATCACAGGGTGTTGAGCATACCTGTCGGGACTGGAACCAGATCCCCCAGCTTCCAAATTACAAGAAGCAACACATTGCACATCACTGCTGCAGCCACAATCTGCTCTGCACATAACACGCTAGCGGCCGCAGCGAAGAATTAAAAACTCTCTCCAGCCCAAAAAATATGCCTTATATTTTTACTTTTAAAAAGGGAGACGTGATCAGGTCATCAACAGTTTTTCTTAACCCCTTCCCCGCTCATGACGGAACCGTTCCGTCATGAGCCACGGTTGCCGTGTGCTCATGACGGAACGGTTCCGTCATGACAATCCTGTTGGCGGCCGCTCCGCCTGCGCGGCGCTGTTTCCCCGCCTGTGCGGCGCGACAACGCAAATGGGCGGAGTCATGACGGAACCGTTCCGTCATGAGCACAGCTCAACTGTGGCTCATGACGGAGCGGCTCCGTCATGAGCACAGGCCCACCGCGCTGCCCCCCTGCCCCCCCCAGCGCTGCAGCGGAATGTCCGCAGCAGCGAAGGGGTTAAAGATGAGCCTCCTTCAAAAGGGCCTCGCCTTATCTGCGGCTGCCTCTAAGAGTGTTTTATAGTGGGATTACAAAGCTCTTTCGTACTGGAAAATAATTAATACAATACATATGCTCACGGCTAAATCTTCCGGAATATCAGCGCCACCCAAAAAGCACAGGTCTGCTTGGCTGTTATGCCACCTGGTGGTTGTAATGTGTTAGGAACTTTACAAGTAGGTTGAATTCACGGTACGGGGAAAAAATGATGCAAAACGTAGAAAATATTGTTATGGCCTAACGTCCCCAATTTGAAGCTCTAATTAAAATGTTTCTTTTGTTTTCGGATCACCTATCTGCTTCACTGTTAACAAGTCATCTGGACAAAAAAAACTGAACACACGAAGGGTCACAAAAAACATAAGTATGTTTTTGTATTTTTTTCAAATTAGAAAGGGGAAAAGCAGCATTACGCACGAGGAACGAGATAAAATGCTTTAGATTAGTGAAAGGGCAGTCCCGGCATTCTACTTTGTAAAGGATACTGTGCAAGTAATGCCATGCTAAGAATGATTTTAAAGTGTGTTATGGCGGGCTTTTATTGCCATTAAGTTCACAATGCTGGTGGGCCGGCGCTTAATCCCTGGGCAGACAAAGGCCTAAATAAACACAGATCCTTCCCTAGGAAACAAGCATTTGCAATGCATTAGGTCTCGCATTTACGCGAGTTTTAGCTATTGACATTGCAAATAACAATGCCTATTGGCATTGTCATTTACAATGCCAATAGCTTTAACTCGTGTAACTGCGAGACCTATTGCATTGCAAATGCTTGTTCATGCTGGCAGCATTGCTGTTACATGTACATTTTGGTGCTGCAATGGTTTTGATGGCATTCATCCTGGACTTGTGAGCACTGTCAGCACGATCAATACTAAAGTATTTCACTTGCAATGCATGTTGGTTATAGTAGTATTGATGGACTACTCAGGCACATTGAAGCTATCATTAAGGCACATGGTTACTTTACATATTAAGCAGTTCCTTTGTGCATTACCAAGAGTCGGGTCTAAGGAAGTGCTCCATTTAGGAGCAAGGGCCCGCACACACCCTGAAGGGGGTCATCCTTCATCGTCAGGTAACTCCTCATTGGATCGATGCCGCAAACCCCTAACGGGCCCCTCAAGGGTGCTCTTTGCCAGAGTTCTTCTATTTTTGCCGATGTGAAGAGTGAGGTGTGGTGGGTGACCGGATGTGAGTAGAATGGAGCAGAAAAGTGTGCTAAAAATACCTAAAGGAGTCCAAAGGCTAATTGTAATCAGTGGGTTCCTTTGTCATGGTTAAAAAATGCCAGTCAAGCAAGAGGTGGATATAATGGTCCACTACAGCTACAATTAGTGTAAGTCAAGGGTCATCATGTTTCATGCCCATTATTGCCAAAAGGATCATGGCATTTTGACAGGACCAGCAATCCTTTTCTACTTGTCAAGGGCTGGAGACCTTGTGTGAGTAAATTAAATGCCTTACCCTGTATACATCACATGAATATCTAGTATATGTTCTTGGGACAAACCTTGGGAAAGGAAGGAAGTGAGATCATTTAAAAACATTGTCACCTTAAATCAATTACAGTTTTCGTGTGGAGGTGCAATTCGCACTCCATGTGGTGCTTGTATGAATTGTGCACATGGATAGTATCAATCAAAAAGAAGACTGATAAGATGGACATGCATTGAATCATTACAATAAATCATCGAATTTACTGCCGGTCATTTATAAAGCCAGCGCAAGCCTCCCCACCCGGGTGCTAGACTGGTGTGTGCATTTGCCAGCTTTGATAATACATGGAACTTACCCAATTCTAAAGGATAGAGTGCCCCAATCAGACCGGCTAGAACAGATTTGTATTAGCATGCCGACGGTCCTGCAATGAGAGGCAAGAGGCATTTAATGAGCCAACAGGATGCAGCCAAGTTGCTGAGCTCTGGGGCAGGTCGTGGTTAGGGCAGCTCATCTAGAAGTTGGGAAGTGGAGTACAGGGAAGAAAACCAGAGAAGGGAGGGCTTACGGTTGTCGGTAATCGCATTGGACTGCCAACCTACCCAGGGTTCTGCCAATGCGGCTGTATACATTGGCCTATATCAAGTTTCCAGAAAAGATGAGAGCTAGAGCACAAATCGAGTATGCAAGGAGCTTGTGTCGGGTGCCATCTTGGGTATAGTAAGCATAAATGAAGATACTGGTGACCCAGCGGCGGAAATATTGGTACGGGAGGGCGACAAGATTAATGTAATGGAACTGGGTCCAATTTATTCAAAGGACCCCTAGATGTAGTTCTGTGAGGGTGTTGATGGAACCCCAAAAGGACCGGTTCCCAAAATAGTTAGTGTGACATCATGGGTCACATGGTGGGCACCATCTTGTATGTGGAACCCGGCTCATTGGTGCAATGTGCACCAGCATATATAGTGAATGGATGCAGGTTTAAAAAAAAACTGTTTAGCTACCAGATAATCCAGTGAATGTCCCAGGCATAATAGTTATAATGAGTGCGGGGATCACCACTCAAAACTTAAGCAGCAAACCACTGATGGCTTGGTTTATTGTTGGGCCTTCATTAAAGTAGTAAGGTGTACGTAGGTGCATGAACCAGTGGTCATATGAGGGGTAAGTGGAGGGGTGAAAGAGGGGGGTCCCTATAATGCCAAGGTTAATAGCTTCAATCTCAACTAACTCCACTGATGAGAAGGCATGCGCTATTGGACTAGTTGGAGAAAACCGTGTGTAGGCAGACTGGTGAGCTAATCAACTGCCTGTGTCCCCACATTATTGATGTCTAGACATAATTGCTATAAAATCACTTCACCCTACAGTATGTCATAATTCAGCAAAGTGAGGTGTGTGGAAAGACAGAAAATCTATTGTTGTTCTTTACAAAATAGGGCATCGCTGCATAAGCAGGCATGGGCATCAAGGACAGTCCACCGTAGGTCATCAGGGGTATGTCGTAATCGGCCCCTAAGTTTCCGTTTTGGATAGATTGCCCATTTCTCATAAGTAGGGTACTGGCCGAAATGAGGAGCATATAGACTTCTTAACCAATTGTACTCTCTTACACAACTTGCATCTGTACTAATTTTCCTGTCATCAAATTCAATCAAATCCAAACTGGTCAATGTTCTAACTCGAGACAATGCAACATATGCCATACTTTCTTTAAACACACTACTACCAATGTTTAGAAAAGCTATGTGTACACTTAAACCTTGAGATTTGTGATTAGTTACGTATTCTGAAGACACTGAGAACCACTGTCATCTGGCATTAAAGTAATAAATGTACAATCCACTGACCAATCTGCTTGACTCCATTAATCTGATCAAATGTTATGGTTAAGAATTCAACCTGATATTGTGTGGAAAATTAATTAAATCAAAAACCTTATCCATAGCACCATTCTTCAACATTCAAATTACATCATCAAATGACTTTGTAGTTTTTACATACACGTAAATACTTAGCTAAACCTGCTTCCTTGATACAGAATTCTCCAAAGAATCCAGCTTTGCTTGTAGTTTTTCAATTAGTAACATTGTAACTCCCTTGTTTTCCATTTTATCAATAGCTGTAATTTCAAAAATGTCTTCTTTTTCCAGCTTCAATAATTGTTCATTGAAGTTGGAGCATTCTTGACGTGTAGGCATTAAACAGACTATGGCTTTGTCTTTTTCAATGAAAGTGTACATAAGTTGTTGAACTGTGTTGTAATGTAAAATAATTGCTTGATAAGTCGACTTTCCAAATCACATTTTCCCTCCTTTCTCAGAACTCCTAATCTAATGTCCTTCAGGATATCTCCATATTCCGCATTGGATTCTTGACATCTATTCTTGACTAGCTCTTTGTATTCAGAGTTCAACCAAATTTTTACATTGCCAATACTTTCCAAATAATTTCTTGTTTCATCAAGGAGAAGTGTCTTGAGAACAGGCTGTCCTTTTATGGGAGTAAGTTGGAGAAGATGACGGGAGACAATAAAATGCTTTCTACCAAACAGCACAACATATTCTGTTTTTAAATCTGCTGCATTCTCAAGTGTACAAAGGCAAACATGTAGTTTGAAACCATGCTCACCTTATTGATAATCAAAAGCTTCAATTCCTTTAAAACTCTTGATATCTCATGAAAAGCTTCACCAGATAATTTCTGATATTCAGCTTATTGTCATGTTCAACAGGTTGCTCTACACACAGTGGATCAACAGGGATTTAAAAACGCCCGGTAGGTACTGATCCCTTTGAATTACTAAATGACACATAAGGTACACCTGGGTACATGTGGGAGAAAGTGGTCGGACCATTGTTAGGGCTATATTTGGTTTAATCCCTAGTCCTTTCTTTTAACTTTGTCCCTGAGACCACCTAATAATGCTTTAGTGGATCCACAGAGACAATTTCAGTCACCACATTTTTTAACTTTTTGCACTCTGCCTCTCACTCACCTCATTTCACCGCTCATCTCAGCTTCTCCCCTTGGGGAGTTGTAGCCCACACCTCGGTGTGAGGAGGGAGCCCATATGATGAAGCAAGTCAGGTAACAGTGAGTGAGGGTTCTCGTCCTAAAAGGATTTCTCCCTCTCACCTCTTCTGAAATTATACCATCTTCTACTCCCCCCTTTTCCCACATAAAGCCAGGTGTATTTTACATGTTCAACAGGTAGCATAAGTAGTTGGTGTAAAGTAATTCCTTTAAAGTTGTATGCTGCTAATCCTGTTGGTGCTGTTACTATGCATGATAAACTTGATACTGTAGTCCACTGTAGATTAGCTGTGAATGCTTGAATAGTTTTTCCCAGTGCCAGCTTGACCACTGGTATTCAGTAGAATTGGCTTAAATGAAGAGCATTCACATTCATTTTTCTCGTGCAGAAAACCATGCTCTATTTGATCTTTTACTTCAATATAAATTTCTTTTTGTTCAGTGTTTAGTTGTGCTACTAAGGGGCCGATTCCGATCCTGTATTTTTTTTTCCCGTACGACTCGTATCCGTATTTATTTCCGTACAAATCGTACAAGCCACGTCTGACCCGTGAAGTACGATTCGTACGGGAAAAAGTACATACGGATGAGCCCGATCCGTACAAATTGTAGTGGGAAAATTAGTACGAGACGGACCTGGACACTTCTCCGTACAAATCGTAAAAATGAAGTCCGACCGTACTAGTACGATCCGGACCTCCGTTACATATTACGATTCGTACGGAAAACGTCCCGTACACGGGGAATGACTTTGCCCGCTATGAAGCGAAGTTTGTACGCACCGTACCCCCAGCACGAATGTATGGTGCTACCCCCGTGCGTATGTATGCACCGTACCCCCATAGCAAATGTACGGTGCGTACCCCCAGCGCGTGGGTACGCACCGTACCCCCAGCGCGTATGTACCGTGCGTACACCCAGCGGGTATGTACGCACCGTACCTCTTTAGCGAATGTACGGTGCGTACCCCCAGCGCGTATGTACGCACCGTACCCCATAGCGAATGTTCGGTGTGTACCCCCAACATCGCGTATGTACAGTGGATGATGCGGGTACGCGATGTTGCGGGTACGCACCGTACATTCGCAATGGGGGTACGGTGCATACATATGCGCTGGGGCTATGCACCGTACATTCGCTATGGGGGTACGGTGTGTACATACCCGCTGGGTGTACGCATCGTACATACGCGCTGGGGGTACGGTGCGTACGTACGCGCTGGGGGTACGCACCATACATTCACGCTGGGGGTACGGTGCATACCTACGCGCTGGGGGTACGCACCATACATTCGCGCTGGGGGTACGGTGCATACCTACGTGCTGGGGGTACGCACCGTACATTTGTGCTGGGGGTACGGTGCATACCTACGCACTGGGGGTATGCACCGTACATACGCGCTGGCAGTGTATGCACCCGCACCGTACAGAAGCAATGGGGTGTGCGCACCGTACATAGCAATGTCCAGGTACACACCGTACATAAACAACGCATGGGGATGTGTGGCTGTACGACTCGTACCCCAGAACCGTACAGAACCACGGACACTGTAAAACAGCACAAGGAGGGCCTATACGACTCGCACAACACCACAAAACACGTCTACACTGCACAGGAATTGAAAAGGACTGACCTGGACACATCCAAACAGGCAAACAGAGGGGCAACCTCACAACCACCCCTTATAACACACCCACCAAAAATTCAAACTGAGTCCCACCCACAAATGGACCAATAAAAAGGGCCCACACACACAAACCATGAGCCATTGCAACAGACTCACCACTGCTACAGAGCACACACAAACCACTCCACCCATCCACCTAAACATATACACCTACACACACAACCCTTCACACATACCCCCTCTACACATTCACACACACACCGTCACATTCAGACCCACACAACCACAACCATCCACACCCTCACCCCACACCATGCCCACCGACAAGAATCCAAAGTTCACAAGAGAGGAGCTGGACATCCTTGTCAATGAAGTCATCAGAGTCGAGCCACAGCTGTTTGGAACATTGGTCAGACAGACCAGCATAGATGAAAAATCACGCCTGTGGCAGAGGATCGTCGAGAGTGTGAATGCTGTCGCACCCATCAGAAGGACCAGGAATGAATGCCAAGCCAGGTGGTACGATCTGCAGAGGGCGGTCAAGAGAAAAATGAATGAAGAGCACGCCCAGACCAACATCACTGGAGGTGGCGCGCCCCGGAGACCAGTAAATTACCATCCCTGGGAGGAGAAGGTGATGGCCATGCTTCCGCCGGTGGGAGTACATGGACTCCAAGGACTTCCAGAGCCTGGTGAGCACACAAACCACTCATGTAACATGGGGGTAATGACATCCACACCCCAACTACACCTAATGCACGCAACTACCCCTAAGCCCTCAACCGCCAGAACCACAGTCACAAACAACGCGAATGCCAAGAACATGTTTATGCCCCATTGAGAAAGCAAGTCCATGCCATGTCCCATGCTACACGAAGCACCAACTCAAGAATGGATGTCCCGTATGCTGGGAGGGTGGGTGCACCAAAACGCATTTTTGAATTCCAAATCAGCCACAATTGCCCTCATCCCATATGGCCCAGCTACATACGCATGCACCATGCACAATGCACAGGGTTTGGGAAAGTACTGACAATATAGCTCACACTCGGCCCGGGTGTAGGCAGCACAAGGCCCACCTGTGACCAGTGCAAACACAAACACCAAGACAACAAGGTCAGATATCTAGGACAGGAACTCACACTCACTGTCATGGCAGCATGCTCCATGGGGGGACAGCTACATCACCTGGGAGCCCCAGGGCCCAATCACACTACACCCACCAGCAGGCACTGTCACACACACCCCTTACACAAGCACACACCACCAGGACAGGAAATGGATTTACCCACTGCCACAATGGACATGTAACACAACAACACCAATACCGAGCCAAAGAAGCATCCAAGCCACAAATGGACATGTCAATGACTCAGGCGAACATATCAATCTGTCCCCCGCAACATACCCATACACAAGGGAACATTGAGGAGAATGCTAGGCACATACAACTACCTGGAGGAACTGTGCCAACTTGAATGTGTATGAAACATGCATGTTGCATTAAACAGCTTCAACATTCTCTCTCTCTCACACACAGGGCAACGTGATGAACATCCCCCCAACAATGGGGGGAAGAATCACAGTCACAGGCTCGGGAGGAACCGGATCCCACCAGCAGCGACGCCTCTAAACACTTCGCGGATGACCCCGACCGACCTGGACCCTCTGGTGTCCAAGCGCCTGCAGCACCTGCTTAAGGAACATCTGTGGCAACCACCACCCCATTCCTGCCACATCACAGGAGACACCCAGGAGCCCTGCACGCAGTGAACAGAGCCAGTCTGACCAGGAGGGACAAGGTGCGGCGGGCACCCAGGAGGAGGCAGACAACACCGCCACTGCCATCCCTCAGGGGTCCCGTCGACCCGATGTGCCTACAACGGCAGGCCCGACTCGTGTGGGCAGGGGTGGCGGGAGTGGAGGCAGGCGGAGGCGAGAACCTGACCAGCCAGCTGAAGGGACCGGTATGTCACACATCCGCAACATCATGGAGGCATACCGGCGTTACACCAGGGAGATCAGCCAGGTAGTGGTGACCCTCACTGAGATCAAAAACCAGCAGGCCGAGCAACACGCCAGTCAACAACAACACCAAGGACGGATGGAGGCAAGACTGGCTGAGCTCCTGGCGGTGCAAAGGGACATAAGCCATTCACTCCGTCGGATCGCCGACAACATGGGCAACCCTCCCTGTGACACCAGGCGCAGACCAGCACCAGCCACAGGGAGGTAGGAGGAGGAGGATTCATCCGACAGAGTGTCCCAAACATCGTCAAGGCCTGCATCTGAGGGTCCCCGGAGGAAGGTTGGTCGTCCACGGAAAAGACCGTGAGAGGCAGCGGGCCATCCACATCTCCCAGGTCACCTGGCCAGGCAACTGGCCTTCATGTGTGACAGCATCACCCCATTGACTGACATCATCTGCCACATGGACTTGCTGGTCACAGTCTGACCAATGATGCCAAACACTGTGGGCTGGACTCGGATGACTTCAAATGCCAAGGATCCCATCTCCCCCTGTGAACTTTGGATTCTATTATCCCTGCATTTCCCCTTTTTCTGTGCACAAATCACGCCCCAGAGTTCGAAATAAAAAATTTAATTTTTGAAATTTCATGTTGCAGTCATTTAGCATGAGTCCACAACCTACGTGTGGGGATATGTTAAAGTATGCCTGTGCGTGGAACTAACTCCAGTCATCCATACACTTGGATCTGAGTCCGGTCGAGGACACACATGGCTCACAATGTATCACAAAATGCAGACATGAAGCCTAACACTCACCCGTGATGGCCTCAAGCTGCTGAGAGGGGTCTTGGTATATTGCTCTGACAGACATATTTTGTAGACTCACATGAAGGTGTAGAGGTCATGGGTCATGTTGATGTGCCCAGGGAGGGAGTACCAGGTCTGTTTTGCGAGGTGGGAGAACTATCTCCTGCATGCAGAGATCATGTGGATGTGATGAATGGTGGCCAGGGCAAGGTGGGCTGCATGGAGTAGGGCCAACGGGGTGTTGGATGACACACGTCCAAGGTTGGTTTGGGTCAGGGGTTGTGGACTGTCTCCTGAGTGTGGTTGAGGAGTCTGAAGGTGATCCTGCAGCACACAGTGAGCCATTGTACCTATCTCAGGTGGACGGTGATGTGGCTGGGGAGGGGGATGTTGCAGATGAGGTGTGCGGATGCACCCTGGATGTGGATAAGTTCTCCTGCATGTTTGCTGTTGTCCTCTGTAGAGGCCGGTGCTGTATGTGAGCCGGCTGGTGTCCTGGACCAGGGGGACGGTCTGTCTTGCCTTGGAGTGGATCTATCTGGAGGCCATCAGCAGCATGTGGAGGGTGTTGCAGCATGAGGTACAGATGTTGGTGAGTTGCATGTTAATTGTGAGCGATGGGTCCATGACGAGCACCTGCTTGCCTGCGTGGCCACTGGGTGCTGGTGCGGTGCACACACCAGTGGGACGCAAGGAGTTGACCTAGCCGTAAGGGGACAATCCTCAGATGATGACCACTGTCACGTCCAAGTCCAGCCTCAGATGGCTGATGTTCAGCCATTCATCAACGGATCTCATGCCTTTGTGAAGTTTGGATCTGTCAATGGCTGGCCCTTTGGTGAGTTTGAGGAGCAGCTGGGTGTCAATGGCATACCAGACAATGATGAGGTTGTGTGTGCATGTGATGGTGGAGAGGGGGGTCATGGAGACATTGAAGATCATCATGATGAGAGTAGAGCCCTGTGGCATGGGCCAGATGCCCCCAGTGTACTACATGTTGCAGGGTGGAGGCAGACTCCCTGGCCCTTGCTGGTAAGCTACTTCCTGAGTGAATCATGGGCCCTCCTCTGGATACCACTGTTGGAGATGTGTGAGCTGACAGCGTGGTAGCACGTGGTGTAGAATGGCGTGGTGAGGACAAGGGTGGTGGGCTCACCATTGGTGAGCAGGGCAAAGTATTCGTTGGTGTTGGCAATGATGACGGTTGCAGTGGTATAATTACTGTGTAAAACGGTCGGTTGCCAGTTGGCTGGAGCTGGTATCATGTAGGAAATTGGACAGTTGCTAGTAGAGTGTCTTCCTGGTGACATTTGCTGGGTAGGGAAGTAGGCTGATGTACCAGGAGATCCTGTGGTACTGCCGTCCATTGTTTAAGAAGGGCCTGGGGCTCTGCATGCCTCCTGCAGCCATGGAATGTGGCTAACTCAAAGGAAACATTCATAACGCGCAGGACGTGGCCTTCAAGGATGGCAAATGATGTGGTTGAGAAGTTGTGTGGGAAGGGGCCTGATGGAGAGGCAGAGTGGATGGTGCACATGATCCCGGTTGTGTACTTGCTGCTGATGGGAGTCCATGACCTGAGGGGGGTTTGTCCAGCGGAAAATAGTGCTGTCTGCCTCTGTGTGCCAAGGCTGTTGTCCATGGCCATGAGCTTGCAGTGGTACAAAGTAGCAAGGGATGGGATCTGCCTTGCAAGGGTGGGGTGTCTTGGATGGAGATCTACTGTCAGTTCACTCACAATGCTGAAGAGCTCCTTGATGTCGTGTGTTTGGGTGTCTCGGCACTATCTGAAGGATCTCCACTTGCCCTTGCTGAACATATGGTGATGGCTGGGTGTGGTGTTTTCCAGGGCTGTAAGCAAAATGATGGCTCTTTGTGTTGCAAGGTTTGCACAAGAGTCCGGCTAGGTCTGTAGGAGTCCAGTAGGTCTGCAGGAGTCCAGTAGGTCTACCTTGTCCCAGGTGCCTTAACTGTCGTTGTGCTTCACAGGAAAGTCCGTCAATGTGGCTAGATTGATGGATCAGTTGCTGATCCAGTGTGTGAGTTTGCAGGGTGTGGCGGTGGTGTTGTTTTGAGTGTCCCACACAGCTTGTCTGTGGCGACTTACATCTGGCATCTGTGAGGGATCGGTAGCGGGGTGAGTGGCACTGTGTTGCTTGTTGGAGACGTGGATTCAAATGTTGATGGACCAATGATGGATGGTGGTGTGTGTCCCCTCCCACAAGAAGTTCCGGGCCCCCAGCCACATGTAGCCTGTGGAGGTGAGGGCCTGCGTGCAGATGTACGTGTTGATGGCTTAGCGGAATTGTGGATGTAGGCCTGCAGATCTGTAGATGAGTGTTACTCCGAGGGTTGCTAGGGAGTTGCTGCAAACCGGGCCTTGTGACTCTGAGGGTGTACATGTCAATAATTACCTATTCAGCCCCCGTGAGTGGTGTTGCCGTCCCTGCGGGTGATCTTGGATCCGTCTGAGATGGCAATGAAGACGTCATGTGCTGAGGATGCTTTTGTCCAGGTTACTGTCATGAAGGTGATGTGTGGGGCTGCAGTGTTGAGGAGGTAACAGAGTCCAATGGTGTGCTGGTGAATGGAGCGGGTGTGGAGTCACCTAACCTGGTTGGAATGACAGGGTCTGGGAGGCTGGGCAGCACTGTGTAGGCAGTTGGAGTTGCACACTCAGCATGCGAAGGTGTCGTGTGTGTGTGTAGGAGTTGCCTGAATGCAGGAGGATGATTGTCACCAGGGCATTGCTTGGAGAATGGCTGCAGCATGAGCCTGTTGTGTGACATGGGTAATGCAAAGACTAGAGGGTTGTGCACTGTGCATGTTGAAGGCGCAGACGGTCCGTCCTTTTGCACGGCGGTGGGGCTACAGTAGCACAGAAAAGCTGCTGTCTGCATTACAAATGGGTGGAGGGGGAAGGGCTGAGCATTTCAGAGGCGTGGGGGTTGCAGAATTGGGGCACTCGGAGTGGCGTGGCCGCAGGTGAGGCAGCAGAAGGCGGAAGGGCTTAGAAATCATGCAAAAATCAACACACTAAGACAAGGAGGTCTGCAAGGCACAGTGCAACAGGTGTATGTCAAGGAAGGAGTGTCAGCTCACTCATAGGTCACTCCCAGAAAGTGTATGATCAATCACCATAAATGACAGCCACTGTGTCAGGCAACAAAATGCGGAGATGCGCAAAGGAGACACACTATTAGCAGCCATTCACGTCCCGTTGTGGGCAGCAACCTGCACAAATACATACACAACCAGGCACATCATGCACAATAGAGATCATTAGCCATGAAGCACTGCATGCATGTTGCCAAAGTACACATACACTCATATGCCCAATCTTTGTCAAGTCTGCTATAGATGACGCATGCAAACTGGTAAGAGATTTGCAGTGACCGAGATGAGGCACTTTGGATTGTGCTGAACACCTTTATTCCACATACACACAGAAAGGGATATGCCTCCATATTAACAGACTCACAGGTCAGTTGACAGAACATGTGGGACCTACGCTGGACACCCCCTTCACAACACAGATGATGTCAATCCCAACGAACTGGCACACAAGGTAAGGGGATGAGCAAAACACATCCTGCTGCACACAGAGAGGCTGCAATTCCCCATAGAGTATGTTGTTGTGATGTCCCCCACTATGTCCACCCGTAGCCTCTGCAATGTTTCAGAGCCAAGGTACACACACATTGAAGCCTTCATCAGACGCCATATTCCACTACAGATGACTGTCAAGAAGGCTGACTATCATGTCATGGGAGTGATGCTACATGTCATATGCTCCATGGTGAGAAGACATGTATGCATGGTACCACAACATGCACAGAAGCAGTCACCACAAATTCACAACCTGTATCACCACTAAAAAGCCTTGCTGCAATACTCACCCAAACTGACATTTCCACATGCAGCACACGTTGCAATCCACACGAGGAATAGCAGGAGGACAACGAAGACACAACCAGACAACAGGTGGCAAATGCCTGGGATTGACAGACACACGAGTAGTCACCAAAAAATTATTCTCAACGCACACATGGAAGTGTACAAAACAGCAACAATGTTGGACACATGTAAATTGACGATCAAGTCTCTCTGCAAAACTGTGTTGCATGACATCATCACTCGAGTGACACATCAGAACACACATCCAAGTCACTGTGCATTCAGTCAGCTGGACACACACATTGCAACACATGCCACTCAACGCTACAAGATTGCACACTCATAGCCAGTGACTCACCATTATGAGAAGAAGTTGCGTATGAGCTGACTCCGGATATCATCCCCCTCCTCCTCATCATCACTAGCCTTGTGACCAAGCCCTTGATCCTCCACGGGTGGATGCTCCTGCTCATCTGGATCCAGGTTGAGTGGCACTGCCTTCTCAACTGCCATGTTGTGCAGCATGCAGCACACAATGAAGATTTTGCAGACCTTCTCCAGGGCATAAGGGAGGGACCCGCCTGTCTTGTCCAGGCACCGGAATCGGCTCTTCAGGAGTCCAAACGTCCTCTCAATCACTCGCCTGGTCTGGCCGTGTGCATCGTTGTACCGGTGATCTGCAGCTGTTCTTGGGTTGCGGAGAGGTGTCAGCAGCCATGGCATGTTGGGATAGCCAGAGCCCCTACATGGAAACATAATGTAAATAAGTGGGTCACGAGATGCCGTAAGAGACTAAGATACCGCAACACATAGGACAAATAGACTACACCCACAAACAAGACATGCTCGTTCGTTGTGCAGCCGCAGCATCATTTGTGGCACCCTGCTACGCCTCATGATGTAGGCATCGTGTGCTAATCCTGGAAAACGTGCACAGACATGGGAAATCAGCATGTTAGCAAGACACACCACAAGGGCATTTATAGAGTGGTAATGTTTATGGTTGCGATAGGCTACCTCCTGTGCCTGTGGTGGTACCAAAGCCACATGTGTCCCATCAATGGACCCAATGACATGGGGCATCCCTCCCAGGGCATAGAAATCCCCCTTGACATCCCTCAACCCCTCTGGACTTGGACATGTGATGAATTCATCAAGGTGCTCCAACATGGCTGCTAAAACATCACGCAGGACACGGCTGAACAAAGTCTGGGACATCCCACCCACATCAGCTATGGTCAATTGAAACATACCTGTTGCAAAAAAATGTAAGGCTGCCATCACCTTCATCTTGGGAGTCAGCACAGTAGGATACCTGTGTTGGGGTTGGAGGTGTGGTGCCAGCCTGTTTGTCAGGTCCTCAATCAACTGTTGAGTGAATCTGTAACGGCGTATGCAGGCACGTTCCATCATGGCACCCAAGTCTGGCATTAGTCTTGGGACAGGTGGTGCCCTGCAAAACATAGTTTAGCGGAATGAAGATTGAGAGTCGGCAAACATCAATGTCAATGAACATAGCACATACTACACTGCTAATACACATCAGGTAACTATGGAGTCTGGTGTGTGCAATACATCCAGGACACAGATGGCAGCTTGCTGGCAATCCGACAAAATGCATGATACACCTGTTGATTGTCAAGTCAACATGACATGCCCTTAAATGATTTGGGGGCCAGTCTGAGTGAAGAGCCACAGATATGACTGGAGTGACACACAACCACATAGCTGCATTTGAAGGATGTCAGATCATCCAGACAGCTGACTGCAAGGCACACGCACAGGTCACATGGAATGTCAAATGTACATGTCACACACAGTGCGATGAAGAGGTACACGTGACAACACAAAGACAGCCATTGAGACGACAAACACATGAATGACTGAAAATATATGATGTCCCATGCACACAGACTCTACAGCCTTGGGAATCCACATGTGGCATGGTGTGCATAGATGAGTCACATGCCCATCTACACACAGACCCCTGTTGGATGCACCAACAGCAGATGCCATTGACGGGACACTGACATGAAACTCATGGGAACACATGACACACAGCCGACATAGTCGCAAAGGGGCACGCTGATCGTGACAGGTCAGTTCATAAGTGTCCCTGTCCCTGGCATGTGCAGGTGTTGATGACTGTGCCACCCACTGCTGCTATGCATGACACAGTTGGACTACAGACACACATGTGGCACATGTCAAGGTGATGTGTGCCACATCGTGCCCCATCACACATGACATGTGTCCACAGGTCAGAACACATCAATTGTGCAACTAGATGGAAGGACCTGTGCAAGATCACAGGCTGACATACCTAGGGCCTGCACCTGAAAGTATGCAATGATAAGTACTTGATGGACATCCATGTGCGACTTGTAGCCCTCCATTCCTGGAATGTGTACGGCTGTATCACCTTTGTAAGCGTGTGAAATGCGTACACGTCCGTGTACCCACCAGTGGTACACGGACGTCTACAACTGGTGCGTACACGTACGTGTAGGCACTGTTAGTACACGTCCGTGTACGACTGGTGCATACACGGACGTGTACTAACAGTGCCTACACGTACTTGGACACGTACGTGTTCGCACCAGTTGTACACGGACGTCTACAACTGTTGCACAACTGGTGCGTACACGTACGTGTCCAAGTACGTGTAGGCACTGTTAGTACACGTACGTGTAGGCACCAGGCATACACGTCCGTGTACAACTGGTGCGTACACGTACGTGTACTAACAGTGCCTACACGTACTTGGACACGTACGTGTACGCAGCAGTCATACACGGACGTGTACAGCTGGTGCCTACACGTACGTCTACAGGTAGTGTAGCCAGTGTTAGTACATGTAAGTGTATGCACCAGTTGTACACGGACATGTACGACTGGTGTCTACACGTACGTGCACAGGTAGTGTAGGCACTGTTAGTACACGCGCGTGTACGCACCAGTTGTACACGGACGTGTACGACTGGTGCCTACACGTACATGTCCAAGTACGTGTAGGCACTGTTAGTACACGTACGTGTAGGCACCAGTCGTACACGTCCGTGTACAACTGGTGCGTACACATACGTGTACTAACAGTGCCTACACGTACTTGAACACGTATGTGTACGCAGCAGTCGTACACGGACATGTACGACTGGTGCCTACACGTACCTGTACACGTACGTGTAGGCACCAGTCATACACGGACGTGTACTAACAGTGCCTACACGTACCTGTACTAACAGTGCCTACAGGTATGTGTCACACGCACAGTGCAACTGGTGCCATAGGGGTATGTGTGAAACGCACCGTACCTGTGTGTGGCTTTCAAATTTACATAGGAGACACAAAAGGGACAGGTATTAGGCCCTAAATGCATGCAGGTTGCCATGAATACCGAGTTTTCTCTTCAAATTCTTCCAGCAGGTGTCCTGGAAAAGTCAGTTGGCCACAACATGCAATGTTGCAAAGTGGTTGTTGACTTGACATGATGCTCTAAATTTGAAGGATGCAAATGCTGTCACTGCTGTATGTTTAAAGGGATTGGAGTAAACGTAAGATGCGAATGATTCTGACCAATCACTATGTACTCCTAAAAATGAATGGCCCTCAGCAAGACAGATATAAGGCAGCCAGAAGCCATGAGAGGGCACTTGCCTGCACAACTTTCCTGTCGGCAACCTTGCTGCTGTTTCTGCTTCCCTGGACCATGTTTCGTGCTGTGGAGAGAGCCCAGCCATTTACCCTGGAGGAGAATCAGGCCCTGCTGGACGTCCTCCTCCCACAGTACACCAGCCTGTATGGGAGACCAGGGGAGCAGGTGAGTTCTGAGTCCACTACCTTTGCCTATGCACCTGTTGTGTGACCGTCAATATTGTGTCCAGGTAGGACTGACATGCAATGTTGTTCAGAGTGTGTCCCGGGGGGGGGGGATGCTTATGTCACTCATGCAGTGCATCATGTAGTTCCTGTGTGCACTCCTCACTGGCATGGTGCTTACAGTGAGTATCACTGCATAGTGCATGAGACATTCAGCCTGGCTAATCCTTGGGGGCTTTTCTTCATGTTGTCCTGAGGTGATTCAGTGTTCCCCCCGGTGTGACAGGTGACTGTACACACAGATGTGTATGAGTTGGGTGGATCTGTGGTGAGAGTGTCCAAATGACGTGTATGACCTGATGGACATTGACGTGTGTGAATGTTCCTTGTCATGTGGGTGAGTGTCTATGTGAAGTGTTGCCCCACACCTGCATGTGGAAGGCTACTGATCGAACCATCTGATGTGATAAGTGAGCCGTGCTTTGTGTCTGACTTGCAGAGCTGCCACGACCCCTGTGACTCCCCCCTGGCAAATGGCACATGTGCAGAGTGAGGGTTGTATCCGCTATAGTCAATGACAGGCCAGTGCTCAGTGACTGGGTGTGTCTGTCTAGTCTGCTGAGGGTGCGTCAGTGGAGTGGGACATGTGACTGCATGGCACGTGCTGCCCATCAGCCTGCTGTTGCATGTGCTGCACAGTGTGTGGCATGTGCATTGAGTGTGTTGCACCCCTCATGCCACCTGTAGACTTTCAATGCCATGTACTGCATTGGCGCTTGCACACAGGCCAATTTCATGTTGTGAATGAGGCTATTCCTGTCAGCATCCTATGCCCTGTTCAACATTTCAAAGATGTTCTGATGTGTGTTTCTGGGACATGGAGCAGGTGTATTGATGTTGTGTCACTTTGTCATCCTGACAGGTAACTGCCTATCAGAAGGGGGTCATCTGGACCAACATCGTCAGGGCCGTGACGACTGCGGGGGGGCGTGATCGGCAGCTGGGCCAGGTCCGCAAGAGGTGGCAGGACATCCGGTGCTGGACCCGGTGGATTGCCCGGGTCCAGCTCAAGCTCTCTCCACCTCGCCGCCACGGCGGGCGCCGACACTGTACCCTCCACATGAAACGTGTCCTGGCGGTGGTCTTCCCTGACCTCGATAGGCAGTTAGAGGAGGAACTGCAGCAAGGAGGGGGTAGGTACATGGCTTTTTGTTGTGTTGTGTGTCGTCAGATTTAGTAAGTGCTATTTTGCATGAATACACTTCCAGAGTTCATATGTGCAGTGCATTTTCTCTTTCCAAATGTCACCTGCCCATTTTTTTCATCCCTTCCTCTCCTTGACATGTGTCCCCTGGTGTGTGTGTAATCACATTTGCGCATGGTCATCTATGGTGCCAGTACATCTAAGTGCACATTGCTTTCTGCATCATGTGGGTGGGTGGTCTGTGACTTGTGTCGATACCTTGCCCGTGCCATGACCTGTTCACTATGTAGGGGGTCCATAGTTGTTGTTTCTGATGCTGATTCTCAACATAGGAGTGTGAGCCTTCAACTGGACACCCTTGCAGCGTGCATGTGCAATGTTGGGGCCTCAGACATGATGTGCATGAGTGTGAGATATGCATAGTGCCATGACGGTTGTACATGGTAGAGTCAGCTCATTCTAGGACCATGGAGCGGTGTGCCCACTACAGTCCCCTGAGACACCCTGGCCTCCTAATCATGTGTGTCATCCAACACTGTGCACATTCTCTGTGTATGCTGCATAGGTCTGCCTCTGGGGCATTGTTCCCTGCCCTACTTTGATTTGGTTAATGTGTGCTACATGTGTCCACTGGACAGGGATACAACATTTTGCTTGTGCATACTCACACTGGGCATTGCCTGTGTGGCTATTCACAACAATCTGTTGATGGTTGTTTGTCAAAAATATGTGTTCACAGCCCCACGAGGTGATGTTGTGTCAATGAAGCTATTTTGCAAGCACAGTTGTTGTAACCCTGAATAAGAGGTGTCACTTCTTGATCTGTATAAATCACATTGACTCAGGTATTGGGGGAGGGGAGTGCGGGAGAGGCATACATGTGCAACTCAGATTTTTAACTGGCAGGTCTGACATTTGTGGGAGAATTGGCTGTCCTAAAATACACTGGGCAGTGCCCCTGTGATGCTGGCCAGTGCTCAATGTACGTGCTTTGCAGCCTGTGTCTTTAATTTAACCAACAAGAATCCTGCCCATACATTTGTTGGCACGTGTGTGGTTCTGATGCAACGCAGTTTGGACTGTCTGTGCTGACATCTGTGTGTACATTCAGGCTTGCCATGAGGGTGTCCCCACAGTACAGCTGGCCTTTTTTAACACCCAATTGCAGTCCCATTGACTTATGCATTGTCCTGGGTGTGGACATGGGTGCCACTCCAGATGACAGGCAGTAGGTCATATGTGTAGCCAACTGTGTCATCAGGTGACGGATGGCCTGGTGACAACTGACATGATTCTATTTGTTACTCTTCATGATTTGTACCTTGGCACTCACAGCACTTGTCAACAGTTGTTCATGTTTCACATGTGGAAATTCGTTGATTTGTGTTAAGAACACTAATGTGCCTGCATGCAATATGTCGCACAAGGCAGTGCACACAAAAGTACATTGACACTGTCATGGAATGAGCGGGCACATTTTCTTTGAAACAACTGTTTTAAATAAAGGTTGACACAGATTCTCCATATACATGTTCCCACGGTGGTCTTGATTTTGTGAGACTCATTAGTTGTCGGTGATACAAACTAAGGAGTGTCAAGACGTCCAGACCTCTGTGGGCCCATGTATATGTACTTTCGGAAACTCAACCTATTTCTGACAGTGGCTCCTCCGAACAGGTGGCATCTTCTTCAATGACAGTGTCAATGTACTTTTGTATGCACTGCCTTGTGCAACATCTTGCATGCAGGCACATCAGTGTTCTACTAGCAAAATGGCCAATTGGCACATCCCAAACATGTAGATCGGTTGAAGTTGTGTGAGTCCCAACGTACCAACATTTGTTCGTTTTGTGTTCCAAGGGACTTACAGGTCTCTCAGTGTGGTGGCACCTTGAGTATTGAGGTGTGTAAGTTTACCTTGAGTGCACCACTCCGGTTTATTTCAGGGTAAACAAGAGGTGTCATGACTTCATTGTATTGCTGTGCTCACCGGTTCACAGACACTAGCTTCTCAGTGTATTGCTCATTCAAGTAGTGGCCTTTTGTGTATTGAGTTTCCTGGTGTCAAAGTGGCATGGTGGGTCTACCAACTGGGCAGTACAGGGCTTACATATGTGCGGAGTTATCCAGCTGTTACTCATGATGCATTGCCTGATATGCACTGTGACCTATGGTTCTTGTGCTCATGTTTCAGATGTATACAGGTGACTGATGTTTTCTGGTTTCTTATCCTTGCCCACAGCATCATCATCCACATGCGAGGGAGACACCGGCATGGACCTTGAGGAGGGACCCAGCGACAGTGCCACCAGTGCTGTGGAGTCAGCAGCAGACAGTGGCACGGAGGGCGAGGGGAGTCAGTCAGAGGACCTGTCCGGAGGCGAGAGCATGTACGACACCGACGGGTCCCAGGCTGACATCCTTGAGGAGGCGGAGGATGCAACAACATCTGGCAGCATCCCACCATCTGTACCCCCCTCCTCCATTGACATCTCCGCTCTCCCAGTTGCTCCCGTCCCTTCTGTCCATGCAGGGTCCCACCGTGTCTCCTTCGGACCAGGCACCGCACCCCCTGCCCCTGTCACCCCTGCTGCCCTCAGTGAAGAGTCTGTGGACACACTGCACCAGTTGCAGGTTGGCCAGGCATCGATGCTGTATGTCCTCCATGGACACACTAGACTGCTCACACAGTTGGTGTCGTTCGTGAAGGGCATGCCAGCAATGATGACTGAGCAACGCAGGTTTCTGCGGTCCATGGACTCTTCACTGAAGGAAGCAGTGTCTCTCCTGCGGCGCTCCGTCCCCCCCTATCCCGGACCCATCCACACTGCCCTCTCCCATGCCTGTCCGAAGCACACACGGACAGTCACAGGCACACACCACTACAGACACATCCAGCACACCCCCAACTAAGGCACAGCGCACACCTCCTGGCACGCACACTCATGGGGATGTAGTCACACCAACAGGGTCTGGGGGCAAACGGCAGACACGCAGCCACAGTCAGAGTCCGCAGTCCTCACAACTCACTTCCTCCATATCCACTCCCCTTAGCTCCCCAGGCAAAATGTCGCCCAAAGAGACCTTCATGGCTAGTCTGTCCCTCAGCCCCACTGTGACACCACCCCGCAAGCGGTTGAGGAAGTCTCTGGCCAGGGGAGTTGAGTCCCCCCCATGTCTACCACCACCCACAAGAGCACTGCACCCCATCCCTCAGACCCCCCCTCCGTTGGCCCTGGTGTTCCTTCCGGTGCAGGGGTTACTCTGGACGCCCTGGCTGCAGTGTGCAGCGAGCTGCTCACCACCTTTGGTGCTGCACCACCCCCTGTGGTGGATACGTCCAGCCCTGCACCCACCACACCTACCCAACCCACTCCTGTCCCTGCGGTGCCTGGTACTCCCACTGATGATGCCCCCCCTGGTCGACAACCCTTGAGGTGACTTTGTGTAGGCAAGGTAGGGGTGGACACACTCGCATCCATCCACCTTTGGACTCAATCTATGGACTGGCCATTGGCCTTTGTGAATAGTGTTTTATTACAACTTTTTTTTGTGTGCTTAATAAAGCCTTTTCTTTTAGTGTTCACACTATTGCATTTCAGGTACTTGATGTTGGTGACGAGGCCCATGAAGTTGGTGTTCTGGTAATGTGTTAGGGTTCTGAGAAATGTTTTAGTATGATGGTCATGAGGTGGACCATGGTGTCTGTGTGCCATCTCATTGTCTGTGAAAATATTGATTAGTTGTGTTTGTTATTTTGGATTGTGAGACATTGTCCCAGGAAGTGTTCCTTCCTCTGTGGCACCTGACATGTTCCCTGCAAACAGTTGCACAATTATTGTGCTGACCTATGTCAACATATCCATTGTTGGTGACGGATCCCTTCACCAATGGCCATGCATGCTCACCAATGTCTCCTGCTAACTCGTCTGTGCCATCCTTGCCAGTCACTGTACTTGTGTTTTGTGTATGTAGGAATGGCATCAGGGAGCAATTGTCGTTTTCAGCACTATGCATGTGTGTAATCACGGCCTAACACACAAATGGCACGTGTAATGCTGGGTATTTGGGCACCTGACTCACAATTGTGGGCATTGTATCTAGTGGCAGTGGACCCTATTCCTTACATGAGAGACATCATCTAGGTGGCTGGACCAGCACCTGGACATTCCTATCACTCCTGTGATGTGCGTGACAGTGTGTGTTCCCCTTGACTAACTTATGTTATTATGCATTTACATGACTATACAGTCTGTTGGCATTAAATCCGGGTGCGTATTGTGGGGCATCCGCCATGGGTGGGTATACATGTGTTGTATGTCCTCACACACACATGTGGTGTGTCATGCAGTGTGTGAATGACAACCATCCTCCTGGGAGTGGGGCACTGCTGGGAGGGATATGCACAGACCCCTCATATGTCTGGGCAATGCTGGTAGTCCTCTGCACCCACCCCTCATATGTCTGGGCCCCGCGGCGAGGGATATGCACCCACCCCTCATATGTCTGGGCACTGCTGGTAGTCCTCTGCACCCACCCCTCATATGTCTGGGCACTGCTGGGAGTGATATGCACCCACCCCTCATTGGTCTGGGCACTGCTGGTAGTCCTCTGCACCCACCATGCATATGTCTGGGCACTGCTGAGAGTCCTCTGCACCCACCCCTCATATGTCTGGGCACTGCTGGGAGTCCTCTGCACCCACCCCTCATGTGTCTGGGCACTGCTGGGAGTCCTCTGCACCCACCCCTCATGTGTCTGGGCACTGCTGGGAAACCTCTGCACCCACCCCTCATATGTCTGGGCACTGCTGGTAGTCCTCTGCACCCACCCCTCACGTGTCTGGGCACTGCTGGGAGTCCTCTGCACCCACCCCTCGTGTGTCTGGGCACTGCTGGGAGTCCTCTGCACCCACCCCTCATATGTCTGGGCACTGCTGGGAGTCCTCTGCACCCACCCCTCATGTCTGGGCACTGCTGAGAGTGATATGCACCCACCCCTCATATGTCTGGGCCCTGCTGGGAGGGATATGCACCTACCCCTCATATGTCTGGGCACTGCTGGGAGTCCTCTGCACCCACGCCTCATATGTCTGGGCACTGCTGGGAGTCCTCTACACCCACCCCTCATATGTCTGGCCACTGCTGGGAGGCCGCTGCACCCACTCCTCATATGTCTGGGCCCTGCTGGGAGTCCTCTGCACCCACCCCTCATATGTCTGGGCACTGCTGGGACCTCTGCACCCACCCCTCATATGTCTGGGTCCTGCTGGGAGTCCTCTGCACCCACCCCTCATATGTCTGGGCACTGCTGGGAGTCCTCTGCACCCACCCCTCATGTGTCTGAGCACTGCTGGGAGTCCTCTGCACCCACCCCTCATATGTCTGGGCACTGCTGGGAGTCCTCTGCACCCACCCCTCATATGTCTGGGCACTGCTGGGAGTCCTCTGCACCCACCACTCATATCTCTGGACACTGCTGGGAGGCCACTGCACCCACCCCTCATATGTCTGGGCCCTGCTAGGAGGGATATGCACCCACCCCTCATATGTCTGGGCACTGCTGGGAGTCCTCTGCACCCACCCCTCATATGTCTGGGCACTGCTGGTAGTCCTCTGCACCCACCCCTCATATGTCTGGCCACTGCTGGGATGCCACTGCACCCACCCCTCATTTGTCTGGGTACTGCTGGTAGTCCTCTGCACCCACCACTCATAGGTCTGGCCACTGCTGGGAGTCCTCTGCACCCACCCCTCATATGTCTGGGCACTGCTGGGAGTCCTCTGCACCCACCCCTCATATGTCTGGGCACTGCTGGGAGTCCTCTGCACCCACCCCTCATATGTCTGGGCCCTGCTGGGAGGGATATGCACCCACCCCTCATATGTCTGGGCACTGCTGGGAGTCCTCTGCACCCACCCCTCATATGTCTGGGCACTGCTGGGAGTCCTCTGCACCCACCCCTCATATGTCTGGGTACTGCTGGGAGTCCTCTGCACCCACCCCTCATATGTCTGGGCACTGCTGGGAGGCCTCTGCACACACCCACGCACCCCCTTGGAGCTGTACACTGCTGGCCAGGACCTACACACACAACAATTTGTAGGTAACATGCTGGGCCAGTCCTCTATGCCCACATTCCTTGCGTGTGTACGCCTCGTATCCAACATTTCCTGCTGCCGTAACGGGGTACGTGTGGTACGGACCGTACCCACGCATGTATGCATGGGTACGGTCCATACCTGATGAATCATGTGGCCGTAGGGGTACGCACCGTACCCACGCATTCATGCATGGTTACGCTCCGTACCTGATTAATCATGGGGCCGTAGGGGTACGCACCGTACCCATGCATTCATGCGTGGGTACGGTCCGTACATGAGGACTCATGGGGCCGTGGGGGTACGCACCGTACCCACACATTCATGCGTGGGTACGGTCCGTACCTGAGGACTCATGGGGCCGTAGGGGTACGCACCGTACCCACGCATTCATGCGTGGGTACGGTCCGTACCTGAGGACTCATGGGGCCGTAGGGGTACGCAACGTACCCACGCATTCATGCGTGGGTACAGTCCGTACCTGAGGACTCATGGGGCCGAAGGGGTGCGCACCGTACCCACGCATTCATGCGTGTGTGCGGTCCGTACCTGAGGACTCATGGGGCCGTAGGGGTGCGCACCGTACCCACGTATTCATGCGTGGGTACGGTCCGTACCTGAGGACTCATGGGGCCTTAGGGGTGTGCACCGTACCCACGCATTCATGCGTGGGTACGGTCCCGACCACTGTTGTCATGGCACCGTAGGGGTACGTGTGGTATGCACCGTACCCACTCATGTTGTTCTCACCTTCTGCGGTGTGTGCGTCGGGTGCGGTGCACCAGGCCACAGGCCAAGAGGATCGGGATGACACGTACGATGGGGTTCATGGCTGTACGACGCGTACCAGGGCTCTGTGGCATAGGGTTCTGCTTTCCTGGAAGTTTTTAGCTCCTGTAATGAAAGCGTGGTACGTAGTGACGTCGGTACGAATCGTACTTGCTGGGCCGGAAAACGCTGCTGAAATACGTGCGGACGTCGCGTACAAGCAGTTCCGGATCGGAATCGTGGGTATTTTCTTGCTGTATGGTCTTTTGTACGTTTCGTACAGAAAAAGGCTTTCTGTACGAATCGTACTTCCTAGGTTGTAGAATGAGTTTACCTGGTATGAGTCGTATGGAGAAAACGCTCCGTACGACTATTCGTGCAGCCTTTTTCCATGATTGGAATCGGCCCCTAAGTGTCTGAAATCAGTACTTTCCTCTCTTGCTTGTTGCATTACAGTGTCCATTGTACTTATAGCTATGGCTGCTTCATTTTGAATAATTGACTATCCAAGTGGATCTTCTTGACTCAGGATTGCAGAACTTTGGCTTCTTTCTGATCTCTCCTTAGCTACATCAGCAGTAATGGTTTCTTGCTGTTCAATTTCATCTTTCAACATTTGCAAATATCTTGAAAAGACTGGATACTGAACGTTGCCTTTTACAGCATTGAAAGATTCTTCATAGCAGTCATTGCCCCCAATTAGTTCTGATTCAGCATGCCAAGGCTCGAACAGTTGCAGAAGTGCGAAATAGAAAAACTCTCTTCATCTGTGTTTTGACAACTCAATTTTCTGTGTATAATAAGATTTCTTTTGCTATATCTCACCAGGCTATCGTCACATCCAACTACAGCATATTTTTCTTCTTTTATGTTTTCTGTTCTATTCCTTTTGTATCAGTGGTGTTGAAATACTTCATAAGGGCACTTGTCTTCTAGATGTGGATAGTACGTACACAATATATTTGTCTTCACAATGTCTGCACTTTCCTGGTTATACTCTGCAAGATACTGAATTTCTGGAAAAGGCTTTAACATTCTGTTCCATGTATTTGCTAGGACTAGACTTACCCAACCAATTCCCCTTGTCTTTGAGAGCAAACTAGCCTAGCTCAGACAGTCACAGTAGTCATATGAGCCCATCTCTCTATCGGAAAGCATTTTCAAGCTGAGGCTGTGCAATTTCTTAGATAGATGCCTTTCTGCAGAAGCCTCCTCCCATATTTCCTTCATCTCTGATTTTGTAATATATAAAGTGATGTACCAAGCAACAGCAATGGAGCTGCCTTCAACAAATTCTAGATCGATATTTGCAATTCATATCTTCAGAATCACAAGGCTTTAGTCATTTATGTATTTTGAGGCCTCTGTTCCTCTCAGGTTGTATGTGTTTTTTTGTGATTTCCTTGTTAGTGTAAGTCTCAAAGCAAACATGAAACTGTTCACTTTTCTTTGTGAAACCACAGGTCATGGGAATCCAAATTATCATCCTGTGTAACATTTTCCTTTGCACCTGTATTTTTTATGACAATACTTCTCACATCTATGAGCTTGAAGCCGTAGATCTTGCTGCCCTTCTCGCCACTGTCTTTTGGGGTGTTGAGACAGAATATTGAGTTGGAAATGTCGACCTACACAAAAATCGAGTTGGTAATATTGTGATTCAGAAAAATTGACAGTAAGAATATTGTGGTCAAGAATATCGACTTTATGGTAAGAAATATTTTTTTTAAAAATAAAAAAGTCATTAAAATTGTTTGCAAAATATAGTTGTTTAAAATATCGATTTTTTTGAGTGTTATATATTTTTGATTATTTTAAATGTATGTGATGTATGTTTTTTCTATAAGTATTGATTATTTTTTTTATTATATCTGTGACATTTTTTCTAGTTATCAATTTTATATTAATGGAATTTTGTTTTTTTTTAGTTCCGTAGCGGGTTGTGGGTTTATACGGGAATAGGGTGGGAAGTAATTTAATTATACAAAATTCATGATTTTTTTAAATGTATTTAATTTAGATTTTATAGTGTTAATTGTGGGAAATAATTTATTTGCAACTAATTATTAACTGGTTGTTAATTAATATTAATTAATAAATTGATAATTAATTAGGGTAATTGTTTAAAAAAATAAGTTTGGGTTGTGGGGTTTATACGGGTAAAGAGCGGGAGGGAATTTATTTTTTATTTATTAATAATTAGTTGTTATTTATATTTATTAATTGTATGAAAATGAATTATGGAAATTGTGTAATTAATTTTAGGTGCGGGTTATGGGGTTCATAGGGGTAAGGGGTGGGAAGTAATTCATGTTTAATTATTGCTAATTAATTATGGTAATTGTGTGATTGTTTTTAGGTGTGCGTTGTGGGGTTTGTGGGGTAAAGCGTGGGAAGTGATGTATTTGTAATTAATTAATAATTAGTTCTTAATTATTATTAATTCATTGATTAAAAATGAATTATGAAAATTGTTTAATTCATTTTAGGTGTGGGTTGTGGGGTTTATAGAGTGGAGGGTGGGAAGTAAATTATGTTTAATTAATTAATTAATAATTAATTGCAACAGTAGGGAAAGTGTTGGATAGCAGTGTGATAAAATTTACAATTTACAATTTCCACTCCAGTCAGTTCAAAATTAAAAACAAAGTATCATCAACAATTTTTTTTAAAGTAAATAAAACAAAAATATAAATTTTTCAAAATGTAATAGAAATATATTTAATATTAAAAATAAAAAAATATAAGCATATTATAATGAAAAAGCATATCACAAATACCTACAAATATTATATAAAATAAAATAAAACAATCATTTTCAAACAAATAGGGGGCCGATTCCGATCCTGGAAAACCCGGGTACAAATGGTCGTACGGAGCGTTTTCTCCGTACGACTCGTACCCGGGAACTCCACTGTACAAATCAGCAAGTACGATTCATACAGAAATACCATTTCCGTACGAATCGTAAAAAACACTGTGTGGCTAAAAAATACATACAAGTCCGATCCTGGACAGTGCGTACGCGACGTTCGCACGGAGTCAGGCAGAGTTTTACGGACCAGCAAGTACGATTCGTACCGACAGCACTCCGCACGGCTATATTTTTACGGGAGCCAAAAAGTGCCGGAAAAGCTAAGTACGCCGCGATGCGTGAGGAAAAGGGGGTCCGGTACGCACCGTACCCCCAGCCCTACATGCACGCACCGTACCCCCAGCCCTACATGTACGCACCGTACCCCCAGCCCCCCGATGTACGCACCGTACCCCCAGCCCTACATGTACACACCGTAGCCCCAGCCCCCGCATGTACGCACCGTACCCCCAGCCCTACATGTACGCACTGTATGTATGGTGCGTACATGCGGGGGGGCTGGGGGTACGGTGCGTACATGTAGGGCTGGGGGTACGGTGCATACATGTAGGGCTGGGGGTAAGGTGCGGACATACGCGGGAGGGGTGGGAGGCTGAGGGGGGCCGTACGACTCGTACCCCTCGCCCAAGTGTACCCGGGGTAGGGGTGGTACACAGTTCGCTCCGTACGGGACGTTTTACATACGATTGTGTATTTGGAACGCCGGTACGGATCGTAATTGTGCGCTCGGACTTCAGTTTTACGAATCGTACGTAAAACTGTCCGGGGACGTGTCGTAGACATTTCCCGAGGTCATTTGTATGTATTTTTCACGTACGAATCGTAATTCGACATTTGTATGGGACTTGTACGATTTGTACGTAAAAAAATACGGATACGAGTAGTACGGGAAATTCTTTTAACAGATCGGAATCGGCACCTAGATGTTTTTATTTAGAAATTATTTATTTAAAAAACATTAATTATTACATATATTTAGTCTCTTTACTTTCTACCAACACCACACAACTCACAACCCACTTTGAAAAAATATTTGCATAATTTGTATACATAATTTTCAATTAAACAAATACTATTCATTGAAAAACAAATTAAAACACATACAATTTGTTGTTGATTTATTTGTAACTTATTTATAATACTAATTATACATTTCCAGTACAACAGCATTTCAATTATTTTCAAATAATGATTATGATTCAACATTCTGAAAGTTTGCTGCCATGTTTGAGTGACACTGCATCCGTAGATCAAGTGGGTATATATATTACTATGCTTATATCAGCATATCATGCTGTATTCATTTTGACACGGTCTCCGTTTCTCTGCGTTTAGACCTTTGCGCCTCTGTTTTTCCCCATGTGTTTTGAGCTCCCCCTCCTTGTGATGACAGTCATTGTGTGTGCTGAGTATCTTCCTCCCTGTTCCTGCTATTTAGGTAATCTCTGAGAGGCTGCCAGATGTCTTTGGCCTTGAAGTAGGGAGTAGCAGTGTGGCATATAATTTGCTATTGGTGTCACAGAACGTGAGGCTGTGGAGTCATTGGTACACTGTTAGTGTACTTTTTCATCCCTAATGTATGACCAGCTCTCTCTTAGCTATGAGTAGTACTATTCCGACGTAATAATTGCCTTGGATATATCCACCGCATATACCAACAATGCTAGTAATGGGGATAGTTTAATCTGCAATGCGGTCATTTGCTGTAACACATTGAATAATTGTTCCCAATACTCCGCTACCTCGGGCCAGACACTTAGGGCACTTAGGGCAGTGTGTTGTGCGGGCTGGGTCCATGCATGCCATTTTTACAAGTGTCATATACACCCTTCTTAAAAATTTGTAATGTAGTAGTTGGTGTATATGGTTGCAAGAGTGAGTGTACAGCTTTTTTCCACATCTCATCTGTAAATGGGTGCCTCAGGTCTGCTTACCAAGCGCTTCTTATTTTGGTGTGTCCCATAGGCATTGATTTCTCCCCAGCGCGGTACCGTTTTGAGATTAATCTGTCCCCTTCGTTATTTGTGATAAACATCTGTAGCAGTGTGATACTATCTGGCTCTAATGGTAACCCATATTGTCTCAATATGCACTTTACTAGTGGTTCTGGGGTGATGGGCACCCAAGGATTATCTATCAGGGGGATCTGGGACACGATTAGTTTGGTGCCTCCGGTGATTCGCAGTAGCTTCCTCCATGCCCAGCAGGTAGTGGATATAGTTTGAATATCCTCTTTATCTTGCAGCAACCCCACAAACAGGAGCCCTCGTAGTGGTATCAGAGCAGCTAGGTAGGCTTCAGATTTAGCACGTGGCAATCTGGCATCTGGGTGGTACCAATGCTAGGCATAGCTGCCCTGTGTCACTAAATAGTACATCTGATTATTTGGAACTTCAACCCCCCTTCTCATATAGCTAGTCCAAGAGGCCCACCTGATTCGAGGTTCATTCCTTCCCCAGATTAGATGCATCAGCTGAGTACACAGTTGTGCAAAAAATATGTTAGTGAGGGCTATGGGGATATTGTTGAAAAGGAAATACAACTGTGGTAGGACCACCATTTTTATTATGGCAATCCGACCTGCCATTCACGCAGCAGCTCAAGCCACTTATTTATTTTAGTGTTTAGTTTATCTATAACCTGTCTGTATTTTAATCACAATATTTACTCTTTATTCTTATGGAGCATAATCCCCAAGTAGTGAGTGCCTGTGTCACACCATGTCAGAGGGAAACCTCCACATGTGCGGTCTTGTACAATTGTTAGGGGAAATACAACAGATTTGTGCCAATTGACATGTAGCCCTGACAGCTGCCCGAACCTTGTATTTCATGCATCAGTGGCTCCAGATTGTTTTTGGGGTGCCGGAAGTATCAAAAATGATGTTGTCCGCATATAATGCCACTAGTAATGTCCCGTTTTGAACTGTAATCTCCTATGTAGGTGGCTTGTGTGAAGCTGTTGCACCAGGGGGTCCATTGCTATGATGTACAAAAGTGGCGAAAGCGGGCAGCCTTGCCTAGTGCCAAGTGTTATGCTAAATGACCTGATTATTGTGCTATTTACTCTTATTCAAGCAGTGGGTTGGGCATATAATATAGTAAAAAGTGATGTAAACCCAGCTGGGAAGCCTAGTTTGCTCAGTACGGCCTGAAGGAAAGGTCACTCGAGTGAGTCGAAGGCCTTCTCTGCATCCAACAGCGCAGCCACCGCTGGCACCTCAGGTGCGACTGTATGCAGAATTGCAAAAATTGTCCCATAGTGTGACCTGTGTTGTTACTGACATGAAGTTATGTTCAAAGTATTCAGTTATTGCCTGTTTAAGTTTGTCCATGATGACTGCCTCCAAGAGTGCACTCCCTGGGAATCTCCACTGCATATTTAGGGCCACAGGGGAGTGTTCAGACAATGTGAGGGGTAGATGTGCAACAGTTCCGAAGCCAAGGGGCCACGGAGTTCTCACTCTCTTTCATCACCTTTCTTTTATTTGTTCCCCTGTGAAATGGGTCCAAAAAAGAAAACCTCTTTTTCAGGAAATGTATTTTTCTGACATTTTAATTCCAAAGTGCAGCATCGGTAATAAAAAGATTAAAAATATGAAAAATAACTAAATAAAGTAAGACCAAGTGGTAGCAAACTGGCCAGATTGATTTTATTCACACCCAAACACTTTTACAGAGTTTGCCAGTGAAGCCTATTTTTTGTTTTCTTGTCTTTGTTTACCCTGGGCTTGGAAGTAGTGCACCAATCCTGGAGGTACTGCAATGCATGGATTGGAAAACAAAATGTGTACTGCGGCTCTGGGTTCAGGGATGTGGTCTTTTTACCATACGATTTGTAAGGATATAAGCAATGGACATTGAAATGCATCCATTCAGGGCCCTGTAGTCATGTCTTTAACTTTTCAGGCAAAAGCACTCACTGATTTCTGAATAGTGAGTGTAAAAGAGTTAAGGTAACCATGTTGTTCCTGCTTGCATTTCACATGGTTTGCTAAATGTTGCATTCCCTAGGAGTGTTTGCTTTCTCCAGGATGTTGTTACTTTTTTATTTGTAGGCCGCAAATTGCTCTTGTCTAGTGCGTAATTTAAATTGAACCGCATCCAGGGGTTTATAGCTGGCAACAATTGGGTTGTAGTTGAAGGCAGTGTGAGTTTTTCTCAGTGGGGCAGTATGGTGTTCAGTGGGGGAGAGGATGTGGCACTATGCCCAGAGCTGCCGAATTTGGAACTGGGGACCCAGGTTCAGCCTTAATGACCAGTCCACCAACCACTCTCCTGAGGGAACACAATCCCATGCTAGACCTAAGAAGGCTTCGTAAGACCTTAAAAGCCCTGGTGTCCTAGCACCAGCAGGTGGACCCTCGCAGTAGCAAGTGTGGGTTAACCTTCAAGGCTTGTTAACCACAATCCATATTGAAGTTCACCTCCAGTCTTGCGGGCAGGCCTATGAAGCAGCACACACTAGAACAGCAGTGACTCTGTCACTGAGGTCACAGGACACTTGAAAGACCAGCTGTAGGGCGGTGCAAATGGTGTGACCACACCGGGTGCTGACTTTGGGTGGAGGCATTATGTTTGCAAGTATATTATGGTTAAAAGCACTTGCTGCCTCCTTCCTGGCCTCCAGCAATTTTCTGCAACAATAAAAATGTCATGATGACTCTGGTGATTAATGTTCTTCTTAGAGAAAGATCAGAATTTTGTCTAGTGGAAGTTTTGACTCATGGAAAGGTAACTCAGAGGGTTAATGTGCCTGCTGCAAAGAACATGTACAATGCATATCACAAAGTGCACATAATGTAAATAGGTCAGTGTGTTACTGCTTCTGTCAGAGAGATCCTTTTGTTACTTGCAGTTTATAAGTTAAAATACTAACATAGAACAGTGAGCTATTAACTGTCATCTAAGAGCTACATACAAACTGCAAGGTATAAATTAGTGTGTTATGTTTTTTCCCCCCAGTCTTTGATTATCCTAATGTTGCAAAAAGTGTTCTTTTGGACAGAAATCAAAGCTGATTATTAAAGAGAACCCCCAACCATGGTATTACGTTTTAAATTCTGAGTTTGTGTTTCTCAAGACCAATCACTATTAAACTATACGGCCTACTAGTATGCGGGTCATGTGACTCCTACACCTTGTAGCCCCTATTCCTATGTAACATTTTCTATACAGTGATTTACACACATATTGATTGTCTCTGAGTAATGTGTGTGATGTAAAGTGCTCTGACACCCTACACTGGTATGAGTGGCGCTGTAAATCAAATTAAATGCATCTGAGAGAGAGTGTGGTTATGGAGACTTGAGGGGCACTGTTAAAGGGTGGTAGTGAGGGAATCCATGGCAGAGGTGGTCATTGGGGGACACAGGGCACCACTAGTGCTAAGGCCGTAAACTTCACAGTCCCTCTGCTTCATTCACAAGCACTTTTAACATGTGCTGCCTGCTGTGGGGCCACTGGAATTAATTATGCAGCAAAGGAGGACACAATTATGCCGCAGTGTTGACTAAATTATGCATTAAAAATAGGCTGCAGCGTAATGCAGTATATTTTCTGAT
This sequence comes from Triturus cristatus, assembly GCF_964204655.1. Classification (NCBI taxonomy): domain Eukaryota; kingdom Metazoa; phylum Chordata; class Amphibia; order Caudata; family Salamandridae; genus Triturus; species Triturus cristatus. Next base: position 1,710,438,241 of record NC_140590.1, read on the forward strand.
ACTTTATTATTTTGACATGTGTACACATACTAACAGTCTCTGGGAAGATTTTGCCTTATTAGTACCAATGTAACATACAAATACAGCAGTTAGAAAGGTGATCAGTCAACCTTTGCAATAGGCCATCCACTCCGCAGCAAAACAAGTCACATTTTTTATTAACTTTTAATACGTTTGAGCTACAAACAATTTATTAGTTTAAATGGTCAGATCATGCAGCAGATCTTGCATTATGAGGCAAATGTGACAGAGCCATAATTATATAGAAAACATTTGCAAACTAGGATATTTTGCCATTCATGTTTGAACTGCTGTTGTGAAAAAAGGGAGAAGTGCTGATGACAGAAACTCCATGGCTCGGAGACAAATGGCTTGTGCTTCCACATTTTATCGTATTTGGGACATTCTGTGCTTAGAAGCATATCCCTCTTTGTGAATGTATTTTAATGTTGATTACTCATTATAACCTTAAATAATTATGTGTAATTCATTGGTTGATGAAACTGGGCAGTGAAATGCCAAACAGATACTAAAAATTGGGATGTTTGCGCATTCTGGCCACACCTCCGGCTCCGCCCACTGATCCAATCCTTGGGTTATTCCAGCCCTCTGATACTCCGCCCACAGTTCCCCTACTTTTTTCCCCCACTTCGACCACTGGCCTGGAGTGAAGGTCCGACCATGATCCTCCTGATGTACCTTGCCAGTTACTTTGCTGAGTCCTTGCAAAGCATTTGCAAAAGGTTTGAACATCCATGGGGCTGTCAAAAATACGTGCTTTTTCTTAAACATCTACGTGCAATCGCGCCGGGTATATCAATCTGAATTTAGGTTGCTGAATGTTGCCTTTACTCCCACATATTAATGCTGTGTCTCCTGAACCCTGATGGTAAAGTCAGGGAATTAAAGATATTGCAGACCGCTAATATATATTAATGGACGTTTCTCTCTTGCTAGTCTCAGGGCGGTGCCCCAATCCCTGAAGTATAACAGTCTTGCAATAAAGGCCCTGATTAGGACGTTCTCCCAGCGAGTGGTGTGCGCGTTCCACTACGAATGTGGTGGTGAAGTCTCTTTATAAATTGGTCCATACAGCCACAATGTATAGATTCTGGCACACCAAGGGGCAGATTTACAAGCCCCTTGCGCCTCATTTACGCCGCAGTTGCGTCACTTTTGTGACGCAGTGGCGGCGCAAATCCTGCGCCATGGTGCGGGGTACTTACAACGTGACACATCTGGGAGATGCGTCACGTTGTAAAGACCTGCGCCACAGGTAGGCGTTCCTGCGCAGGGGGGGCGTTCCGGTGCAGGAACGCCTCCTAAAAGTGGCTGAGTGAAATCTACAAGATTTCACTCAGTCACTTTTAGGCCCATGCTGCTTCAAAATCCTGCGCCTGCCTGAAGCAGGCGTAAGGATTGACACAGCATTAACAAGATAGGGCCCCCAGAGCATTGCTGGAGCTGCGTCGCGCTTGCGACGCAACTCCAGCAATGCGCCACTTTTACGGCACAGATGCGTCACGCATCTGTGCCGTTTTTGCCCCATGGTGCGCCGCATTGTAAATGCGGCGCATCCATGGTGGTGGAGCTGCGGCGCACAATAACTGGCGCATCCCTGCTGATATACAGGGATGCGCCAGGTATTGTAAATATGCCCCCTTGAATGTGTAGGATGTTGCTCCTTCCTCTTGCTTCCAAGTCATCGCTCTTCATAGCCAGCGTCTTGACCTGTTTGTCTAGTTTTTCAATCCTTTAAACCATTTGCTTCGCTCCATCCTCGAGGTCTGATGCTCTGCTCTCTGCTACATCTATTCTCTGCTCGTGGCTGTCCAACTGCTCATTAATTTTATTGAGTCTTTTTATCAAGAGCATCAAATCTGCAATCCAGTGCCATCATGCAGTTTTTTCAGCAGTGTCTCAGCACCTGAGCGTGTTTCTCATCCCCAGACCTGGGGCATTTTCATCAGCCTCGTCAGTGCAGCCTGGCATTGTTTTTTCTTTGACTGCATCAAATGGCAATTTGTGCTGTTTGGGGTCCTTGCATGCCATACTGTCCTGCCCTTCAATGCCAGTCTTTGATGCCACCAATCTAGGGGTCGGCGCTGCCGTCTTTTGTATTTGGCCCAGTTCTGTGTCTCGCAGCATTCTGCTCCCGTTCATGGCCCTCAACGATCTGCAATGGGGGGGGGGGGGGGGGGGTCAAGTAGACCAGAGGGTCTGCCAGTGCTGTCCTGGGGTCCAATCCCACCGTCATATGCCCAGCACTCCCGCAATCTGTGGCTCCAATATTTCAATTATCCAGCGCCCTATTCCCGGGGGCCTGCATTCTTGACTAGATGGGGTGCAGGGCAGGCAGGCAACTAGAGCCAAGTTTCGGGGGGGGGGCTGAAGAAGATTTCGGGGGGGGGCTAAGTCTTCCAGCCATAGGCAGAGTGGCTGTAAAAAGGGGTGAAAACACAACAAAAGCCTCATTAACGAGTAAATGGTCTTTTAAAGACCTGTGAAGTACTCGGGTGCGGCTGCAATTAAACGGACGCCAGCCCGCGAGGCTGTCTCAGCCGGGCTGACACACATGACGGGGGGGCTGAAGCCCGGTGAGCCCAATGGGTGTTGCGCGCCTGGTGCAGGGTTTTGATGAGTCTCCACTCGGCCTATGCCTTTGAGCCACAGGGCCCTCCCACCTTGCCGGTGTCAGCGATCGCGAGTGGGACACCTGCTTCTCTTCTCCTTCGTGGCCTGATCTCAGTGGCACCACTACGTTTCTGCCTCAGGTCCCGGTGTACTGTGTAGTGTTTCTGCCGGTCCGGGAGGGGCTTACAGTTGGGCGCTTCACCCGTGCAGCCACACCCTCAGTATCTCTTTGTGTGTCCCCTGCCCGAAGTTGTCACTCACCTCCCCGCGGTATGAGAACAGGGCGTTTCTGTTCTCTATGCTTCAGTCAACGAAAGTGCGGGTCAGTTCTGCTTCTCTCCTGCTGCAATCGGGTCACTATTGCATTCCCTTCCTCGTTTTGCCTCAATTTCCACGTGGGCCTTGAGTTTTCTGCATCGATTTGCCTGTTTTGATTGGTGCAGCTGCCTTTTATACGCAGGATGGCTGATGGATTTCAACTCCACGCACCCAATACAGTCTGTGGCTTGGCCACGACCCAAAACACATAAAATGTTATTAACTTCTCACCCACACCTAAAATTAAACTGTAGAAAAATTAATTATGCAATAAAAAAATCCACTGAATAACTAATAGTATTTAACATCTAATTATAAAGTATGTAAAATGAATGTACTCCCCATCCTTCACCCCTATAAACCCAACCCCCACAAAAAAATTAACAATAACTCTAATTAATTATCAATTCATTATTTAATATTAACTATCAACTAAATATGAATTAATTAAAAACAAATTACTTCCCACCCTTTGCCCATAAAAACCCCACAACCCGCAACGAATATTCTGTAATTAATTGCAAATTTGTTAATTAATATCAATTATCAATGAATTATTAATGAATTAAACATAAATTACTTTTCACCCTTTACCCTTATAAACCCCACAACCCCACCTAAAATTAATTACACAATTACCACAATTAATTGTCAATTAATTGATTAATATTAACTAACCACTAATTATTAATTAATTAAAAATAAATTACTTCCCTCCCTTTACCCCTATAAACCCCACAACCCGCACCTAAAATGTACCCCAAAAAATAGAAAACACAATTAACATTATAACATCTCAATTGAATAAACATTAATGAATAAAAAATATTCATTCATTTATTATAATTAAATTACTTCCCAACCTATTCACCTACAAACCCACAACCTGCTATGGAACTAAAAAATGCAAAATTGAATTACAATGGAATTAATAACTACAAAAATGCAACACATAAATCAAAAACCGAAACAATACTTACATAAAAAATACATCACATACATTTAAAACATATTCTAAAATACATAACACTAATTTAAAAATTGATATTTTACACAACTATATTTTTGCAAACGATATTATTGACTTCTATGTTTTTAAAATTGATATGTTTTACCTTAAAGTCCATATTCTTGGCCACAATATTCTTGCTGTCGATATTTCTGTGTCACAATAATCAAAACTCCATATTAGTGTAAGTCGACATTTCCAACTCGATATTTTGATTGAATATCCTTACGCCTTCCTTGCACCTCTTCAGCTATCACTTCTTCAACATCACTAGGAACAATTTTCTCTTTTAGAGTAGCAGTGCCATCGTTCACCTCAGAACACTGACCAGTTGTTTCAACTGCATGCACTAATGTGTTCTCTTGGCAGTAGTTTTCTTCATTAAAGAAAGGCTCAGTACTGGAAGTATGCTTCCATTCACCACTGAAATCTTTTCTTTTGGCTTCTTTTTCTCAAACACAGTACCATTTTGTCCAGTATTCTCATTCTGCTCAGAATCAAAATACATAGCTTACTATTCAGGATAAATGCTTTATCAACTACAACCCGAACATGTTCCTTTGTTTGAGTGCTTCTCTCCTTTTTTACAGTTTCAAAGTACATATGAGATTCTCAGTTACTCTACCATCACACATTCAGACTCTAATTTCTTTAAACTTCTTCTGTCTCCTTGTTAAGCTATCTCCTCCACATCCAATTTATCGCTTCTGTCATTTACTTGTTTTCCTTTTTTAGTTGACTTTGGACTTCTCACTTTATTAAGTTGGTTTTGCTGAGTTTGGAATTTACCACTTACTATTTTTTTTCTCTAACCTCATTCCCCACATTCTTTCCCTTTTGTTTCTCTGTTGTAAGGGGATAATATCCTTTCCTCTATTTCTTTTTTCTTTCCATTTTTGATGGCATTATTTTGATGTTGTTGTAAGAAGATGTAAACGTCTGCAAAGAGAAAAAGAAAGGAACAAACAAATGTAAGTTTCTTTTCTACAATTAAATTACATTTTTAAACCACTTAACTAAAAACATAAAGCCATATTAGAATAGTATAACCACTCTACCTCTTTGACAAAAGCAGGCTAGAGACATGTTTAAAGGTGTATTTGTTTGGATAGATGTGTTGGTAGTGCCAGTTCTTCAGTACATATCTGAATGACTATCTCATTCCCTGTATGCGTGTACCATTGGATATCTAACTATTTGGGGATATATCTGTTAATAATTGAATCTTGAAATGTAGAATATGTTACTTTGTGTGCAAATGGCTCTGTTAGTGCTGCATACGTAACTGCTGTATTGGTGAGTGAGTGGATGTGTAAGGGCCTCCGTTTCAGTGTGCTTGAGAAAGTGAGTGCCTTTACGGTTTGTAAATAGATTTATGACTTGTGCTGTAGATAAAAGAGTACATGTATAAGGGGGCGTACAAGTTTGTCAGTGCACATGAATTCCCTAAATCCTCCAACTACATGTCTTACCTTCTAAGTACATAATAATAATAATAATTATAATAATTCTACATTTGTAAAGCGCATATTTATCACCCCTAAGGGTATACATGTGCTGGGGCCTTTGGGGACATTAAGGGGCATATGTATCAACCAAATTTTTAATCGCAAACGCTGCGATTCGCAAAAAACTGCGTTTGCGATTAAAATTCCACAAAACGGGATGTATGAGGCAAATTCTCATCGCAAATTTAAGGAATAGCTAATTTAGCGATTTCTTAATTTTGCGTAAGCATTTAAGAAATTGCAAATTGTGATTTCTTAAATGATATGTAACACGCACCAAAGCATTGCAAATTATCCTTAAGAAATCGCAAATTACCACCAACTTCTAGTTGGTGGTAATTTGCGATTTCTGTTAAAAATGCACTTTTTGGAATTTTAAAAAGTGTCACGTGGCGCACATACATGCCCTTAGGGCATGTATGTGCGCCATATGCACACACATGCTCATTTCAGGGGTGCATCAGGGTGTCATCATGACACCCTTGCACCTTTGAAATTATTCTCAAATTGCGATTACTTCCCATTCATTCCTATGGGTCTCCTGGCCCATAGAAATGAATGGGAAGGTATTCCTTAATTGCGATTTCGCAATTTGCTAATCGCAATTGAGGAATTTTAAGAAATCGCTAAAGTTTTGCGATGTTTTAAATACATCCCGTTTTGCAATTCTCAAATAGCGATTCTTTAAAAATCGCTATTTGAGAATCGCAAATGGAGATGTTGATACATATGCCCCTAAGTGAGCTATTGTCCAGAGTCATGTGATGCTGAGCTGAGCTACCACTTGCACCGGCACAGGGGATAGAACTGCGAGCCCCGTGCTCCGGAGTCAGGTACTCTGGCCATTGAGCACTTTGTTCTATGGTGTACCTGCAGCCCAACTTACAGGTGTGTTATATGTAGTTGTAGGGAAAGTTTAGGGCTTGGTAATGAGTTTTAAATGGCAATATGACCTAGCAGAAGAACTGGATCCACAGGCTCTGCAGTATCAGGCCTGTGACAAGTTTGAAGGCCAACTTGTCTGAAAGGATCCTTCAGTTCTGTCAATAATGGAGAACATATCTGTGTGAGTGTACCACTTCCTCTGTGCATGTGCCACTAGATATGTCAATATCTATGTTGTCATATGCCTAGCTGTCTTACAAACTGTATGGATCTCTAAATGTGTATGTTAGTAGCTGCATGGATTAATTATTGGCTGTATTACTGTCTTTTTGGGAGTTCAAATGTGTGTGGGAGTGGCTCTCTTAGTGCTGCATACATAACTTGTGTATAGGTGAGTGAATGGATGTGTTTGTGCCTCTGTGTTTCTCTGACTTAGAGGGTGAGTGCCTTTATGGTGTTGTGAATAGGTTTATGACTGTGAGTTGGAGACTGGATGTATAGGTAGCCATACAGGTTTGTTATTGCGCATGAAGCTCTCTAAAACCCCCAAGCTCATGTCTTACCTTCTAAGCACAGAGCACCCTTTCCTATGGCCTACCCACTACCTACCTTGCAAGTGTGTTATATGTAGTTGTAGGGAAAGTTTAAAGCTTGGCAAGGAGTTTTAAATGCCAGTTCATTCTTGCAGTAGAACTGGACACACAGGCGATGCAGTAGCAGGTCTCTGACAAGTTTGAAGGGTAACTTGTTTGAAAGGCTCCTTTGGTTGTGTCAGGATTGGAGAACATATCTGTGTGAGTGTAACATTTCCTTTGTGTCACTGGATAGGTAAGTTTCCATGTTGCCAAAGGAGTAACTCTCTTTTAAATCGTATGGGTTTCTAAATGTGCATTTTAGTAGCTGCATATATTCATTACTAGTTGTATTGCTGTCTCTTTGGGTATGTACTGTGTTTAGAAGTTTCTCTGTTAGTGTTGTATACATAACTGCTGTTATAAGTGACTGAGCAGATGTGTTAGTGACTCTGTCTCTCTCTGAGTTTGAGTGTAAGTGACTTTATGGTGTTGTAAATAGGTTTATGACTTGCACTGTGGCCTGGAGACTAGATCTATAAGTGGGCATACAGGTTTGTTAGTTCGCATAAAGCTTTCTCAAACTTACAAGCACGTCTTTCCTTTGAAAGCACATTGCACCCTGTACTGTGACCTATCTACAACCTACGTTACAGGTGTATTGTATGTAGTTGTAGGGAAGGTTTAAAGCTTGGCAAGGAGTTTTAAATGAAAATCTGACCTCTATAGCTGGAAAAACATTTACTCTACTTAACTGCACAACCCAATAGAATCAGCTACACATCCTTATACGTACTGCTGCCATCTTTCATCAAAATTGACAATTGATGGTTTTCATGCTACACGAAATTCAAACGTCTATTGAAAATTAAGTGGATTTCAAGCCCGTTTTGGGGACCCTCCTTTTTCTTTTCCACCCCCTTAACCAAACCCTGCAAAACTTTCAGTCATCGGAAAATAAAAGTACATTAATTATAACCCACCACTTTACCGTGCACAAAGTTCTGGCTAATAATATAATTTTTCATGTCATAAGTGTTTTATTTACTGCAATAAATTCTCAACCTATAACTTAGGTAATATCCAAAGGTATAGTGCATGGAGAAGGGGCAAGTTATAGTTAATGTAGTGTGGCAAGTGAGGTGACAAGACTGTGTTTGGAAGTGCACAAGTGATATTAATTGAAAGGTGATGCATAAGTATAAATGTGAGTGATAAGTATGAAGTAAAGTAAAGTGAATTCACTGCGTACATTTCAATTTCGACAGGTAAGTCTAAGTTATGAATTTGTTATGGTTGTAAAATAAGGTGTGATAGGTAGAAATACATTACAATTGAGTGCAAAATAGTGCATAAATAATGCAATGAAGAGATAACTATAACTGTAGAATTTCCATTGTTTGTGGAGCTTAATTTGGGTTTGTATACCAAACATTAAAAAGGCTTCCCTAACTATAACTGACGTCTAAAATTTGGATTTTGTAGTAAAATGCTTTGTAACAATTTTTTAATATTTGCCCACTTTAGATTAGTGCAGTTGATTGTTATTAAGTGGAATGTGGTACAATATCATGGGGGATATTGTTGTAAAGTGTACTGTGGTACAGTATAATGTGGTATAGTGAAGTAAAGTGGAATGAGGTATACCGGAGTACTTTATAGCGTAATGCTTCACAGTAGAGTGGCAGAGAGTAGAGTTGCATACACTAGAGTGGCATTGAGGGAATTTGGATAAAATAGAGTAGTGTACTGGTGTGCAGTGGAATAGCATAATGTGGAGTGTAGTAAAGGGGTAAAGTGGATTGACTTCCTGTAAATATTATAAAGTGAATTCACTTATGCTGTAGTGGGATAGAGTGTATTCAGAATGCATGCTACCATTGCAAAGTATAGGATTGCGACCGAACAGCGTTCAGTCGCACCCTACTTCCTGGGCTGGAACCGACGACAGGAGGTCGTTCAGTTTCAGTTCCAAACCGATGTCGGACGGACTCCGGTCCATCCGATATCGGAATCAGCCCCTAATATGTATTTACCACTAGTGTCATTCACATGTGAGACTTTACAATGATTTTTAGCTCTAGCCATTCAGCACAAATGTGTGTACCACTAGCGTCATTACTACGCATTTTTTGCCACTAGTGTCATTACCACTTATATTTTTTACCACTTGTGTCATTACCACACACGTTTTTACCATGCATCAATATGTAAGTCTATGGGTAGTTATATAAGTAAGTATATGCTATAGATGTTTGGTAAATATTAACTTTACAGTTATTTTATATATATATTTTTAAATGATAATTATTTTGGGACAGAATGTATGAGATTTAGGGGTATTGACTGGGGTGGCATATAACAATCCTGAGGTATTAATTTAAAACTATAGTATTTATATTTTAATGATGTATTTATGTTTTTTCAGATTAATGTTATTTGTTAAAAGACATTTTAGCAACTGCAATACAATATTTTAGAGATTGGGTGAGAGAGATATACTGGAATTGCGTGGGGAAGTGTATTAATAGTCTGGTATGCATGTTAATCACTTAGAAATCATATTTAAGAATAGTATTTGTTGTAAATTATTATTAATAATAGATTTTAAAATATTTTAAAAATTGTAACATTCCTTTTTAGGGATGGAATCACAGGACAAATGGGTACTGGGTTGGGGAGTGTAATAATACGCATGTATTAAATTTGATACTTCAGTATTAGCATATAGAATTATACTTGTAAGTTAATAATAATATTCAATTTTCAAGTGTTTTACAAAATTGTACCATTACTATTTAGGGATGTGACATAAGTGATAGAGGGGTATTGGGTGCTGAGAAGAGTACTAATACTCTTGTATTGGTTATATTACTGTACTATCAACATTTATGAATTGCAATTGTAACTTAATAATAATTTAACATTTTACAATATTTTACAAAATTGTGACATTACTCTTTAAGGATGGGATGCAAGGGAAATAGAGGTATTGGGTGAGGGAGTGCATCAATACTCAGGTATTAATTGTAATGCTTTGGTATTAATATTTAAGAATTGTAATTGTTGTAAATTAATAATAATTACATTTGTTTAATAGTTTACAAAATTGTAACATTACCTTTTAGGAATGGGATATAAGGGTTTTGTGTACAACATTGTAGTAATACTCAAGTATTCATTTTTACATTTTAGGATTAATATTTATATTTTGTAAATGTTGTAAATTTAAATTAAAACTATTTTATATATATTTTAAAACATGAAAAATACTATTTAGGGGTGGTATTTAAGGTATTTAGGGTCAATTGGTGGAAAGTGTATTTATACTCAGGTTATTGATTATAGTAGCTGAATAGTAATAATTAAAGGTAATGTATTAAAGTAAAAAAGGTAGAAGTAAATTCATTATTTATTTTAATTACCTACCAATATACAATATTTTTTTCCCCTCGTTTGTGCAATGATCTACCAGAAAGCCAATAAGAGGGTCTTAGTGTTTCCCTCTAAACGGTAACTTGGCAAAGCACAAATCCCCAAACTTCCTGTCCCTTGGAATCCAGACGGAGAAGGACTGAGGGGAACTTTGGGAGCTCCAGTCCTAAATCATAAACAGGGGATTCATTGCAAAAATTGCTTATTCATTGTGCATTTTGGATCCGGCCTTGCACAATTAAACAACTTAATACACCCGTGAATGTAAACTAAACTAAAAAAATCCTGATCCCAAAATATCCCAAAAATCAACCTTCTTTATGCCCTCCCTGCTCTTATCCAACATTCGCACCCTTTGTATCGAGTCTAATCATTCTCTCTTTGACGGGGGGTGCAGGGTTATCCACTTAATGCATATCTCACGCCTAGCATGTAGTATCAACATAAACACAGGTTTTTCTGCCTACTATCCAACCTGGCTCCTGACTTCTCCTCCTTGTTCAAAGCCCCAAAGATACAGAAAGTCATGCTTACCTCCAGGTTTACGCCCAATACTGTTGTAAGAACCAGATTTACATTGTGCCAAAACACTTGGAGGCTGGGGCAGTGCAAAAACATGTGGAGATCATCTGCTTCTTCCTCCCCACATTTACGATAGATCTTGACCACCTGCCTGTTCATCTTTGTCAGCTTTTTCGGCGACCAATAAGCCCTATGTGTCATAAACAGATGTTTTTTTTCTGAGAGAGGCAGCACTAACAACATACCATAACATAGACATCAATACTTGCCAGAGATTCTGTATGTCTCCTGGCGACAGGTCTTTCCTCCAGATTTCAGTGGGAAGGACAAACTCCTCTTCTCCAGCAATTACAAACAGCCAGTACCACTCTGACACCTCTTTCTTTTGCCCAGGACTCTTTAGGACTTTTTTTCTCTAGGTTTCCATTTCCTGCTTCGTCCTTTGGCAGCAAATTTGTCCAGCTGACCAGCTGATAATACTTAAATCTAGAGATGTTCCCATTTGAGAAAGATGATAGTTGGTCCCAATCCACTAAGGTCTGCCCTTTAAGCAACTGGTTTCATCTTGTTATCCCTGCTTGTGCTAACGGGGCTGAAAGTTTGTCCTTTAGACACTCAAGGATTCCTGGAGAGGCCCATATTGGGGCATAACTGCTATAGTACGGGATTCACGCTGCCCTTTTGAAACCATAACTTACAAGCTGTGTGGAGAGTCTTTAGTTTCACCTTCTTGAAATATTTCGGATGCCCGAATTTAAACAGGAACCCGTCCCCCTCAGACTCAGTCATGGCTTGTAGGTATGTAGGATATTTCCAATGATCCCTCATTAAAATTCTCATTGTCTTAAGTTGGAAGGCCTAACAGTACTGGAACATATCCGGGCTTGCAATTCTCACCTGATGTTTCCCCCTACGAAGCTTCTTCCATGCGATTCTAGGGGCCTTAGAGGCCAAGATGAAGCTGGTCAAAACTTCCTGTAATTTGTCAAACCAGGCCTTCTTGAATTCTAGGGGTATTGATGCGAAAAGAAAGGTAAACCTAGGTAGTATTGCCATCTTCAGAATGTTTGGCCTCCCTAAAAATGAGAGTGGACACCCTGCCCAAGACCTTAGTAACTTCTTAGTCTTGCTTACTACCCTCTCAAAATTCAAGCGTGCCACATCTTCTAAATTCTTGTACACCGTGATTCCTAGGTATTTTAATAAGTGCCTTACCAGGGGATTATTATTCAGAGAGTTCCTCTCCATCACCTAAAATTTCTGCCAGTTTATCTGGTAACCCGAAACCTCCCCGAACTTACCCAAGATCTCTGATAATATTGGTAAAAAGAGCGACAAGTTAGTTGTAAACAGTATCAAGTCATCGACGTATTGGGCCACCTTCTTCTCCCATCCCTGAAATACAAACGGGATAATTTTTTGACTAGCTCTAAGTTTATTTGCGAGAGGCTCAATATAGATGTCAAAGAGAAGGGGAGAAAGAGGACTCCCCTGTCTTGTTCCTCTTGATATAACTATCTTTTGGGTGAGATTCCCGTTCACCAGTATCCTGGCCAAAGGGTTCTTATAGATTGTTTTCAGAACCCTGCACAAGGCTGTACCCAGGCCGCACCTCTCTGTAACTTTATGCAGAAAAGACCAGCTGACCCTGTCAAATGCCTTTGCCGCATCAAAGGTTATAGTTGCCAGGGGGAGCCCGTTTTGCGTTGCTATATCGATTATTCCAAGTAACTCATTTGTTAATTCATGGATCTGCCTGCCCCTGATGGAACCCTTCTGATCCAGATGTATTAGATCTCCTATGACTTCCCCTAATCTCACTGACAAAATCTGAGTAAAGATCTTATATTCACTGTTCAGCAGTGAGATAGGTCTGTAAGACTCACAAAGTTCAGGTTCTTTCCCTGCTTTATGTAAGAGACAAATAGTGGCTTCCTCCCAGGATGTTGGTATGTTCGTGCCCCTCAGAAAAATCAAGTTAAACAGGCCTGTCAAAAGGGAACAATCTCCTCTTTAAGAGACAGATAAATCTCATTTGGGAGAGCGTCTGGAACAGCCGCCTTCCCCCTTTTCAGATTTCCTATTACCCTTGCTACTTCTTTAGTTTTTATTTCCACATTCAGCCACTCCCTCTGTTCCTCTGACAGCATTGGTATTTGCAAATCTTCAAAATACTTCTCAACGTGCTCCTTTGACGCACCTTCCTCCTCTGTGTATAGTGTTTGGAAAAACTCTGTGAAGGCTCCCTCTATCTTCCCATCCTCGCACTTAGGGGCACTCTGCCCTTCTACCCTGATGGCTGGAATTTTATTCTGACTCTGCTCTGTTTTTAATTTCAAAGCCAGAAGCTTGCAGCATCCCTCCCCATATTCATAGTGTGCAAGCTTGCTTGCCTCCCACTTCCTTCTGACTATTCCCTTAAAAACACAAGATAACTCTTCCATCCTTTCCTTCATTTCCTCCTCGAACAAGTAAACACCCTGGGCCCTTTGCCCTTGACTCTGCTTCTTAACCAATCCTTCCAATTGAACCAACCTACCCTCCAAGGACCCTATTTTGCTCCTGGTGGCCTTCTGCTTGAAAGCAGCCATACCAATCAGTCTCTCCCTTATGACGGCCTTATGTGCATCCCAGACCGTCTGTGGTGCAATACTCATGTTATTAATATGGAAATACTCCCTAGTTATCTCCTTCGACTGCATCACCACTTGATGATCTAGTAATAGAGTTTTGTCCAATGGCCATCTTGGGGGAGGGGCCCTAATTCCCACCTTGAGTTCCAGACAGACTGCTGAGTGGTCTGAAAAGTGTGCTGGCAGATGTTCCACCTTACTAACCATCCTACTCTCTCCTTCATCCACCAGAAAATAGTTGATCCTTGAGATGTGGCCATGTTTCCTATTCTTAAAAGTGTACTTTTAGTGACCCACCCCCTTCTCTCTCCACAAATCCTGCAGCCCAAAGTCCTGCATCTAAGCACTGATCTCATTTGAGGCAAGTTTGACTCCATGGATTGCTTCAAAATTGGCCAACTATCCTTCCTAGGGTCTAGTAATAAGCTAAAATCACCTGCCAAGATTATGGGGGCAGTAAAATCCAACAATTGATTATACAGGGATTGTAATGGTGAGGGGTCAACCATATTTGGGCCATAGTAACCAGCGATAACGGCTTCCCCTGAATCTTAGCTTTGACTGACACCCATCTCCCTCGGGATCTGAGTAGACTTCAATTATAACCACTTTCGCTGCTTTCTTAAAATTGATATCCACCCCTTTAACACCACAGTTTTGGTTAGTGCATATTAAGACATTCACCCATTTTAACATTTTTGTCACCTCTTCCTGTTCCGTCTATAACAAATGTGTCTCCTGCAAGATGATAATCTCAATATCTACCACTTGCAAATATTCCAATATCTTCTGCCTCCTCCTCCTTACCCTCAGCACATTGACATTCCAAGATAATATTCTAACCATCATTAAGGCTAGTGTTGGTGTGCTTCAAGACCCTCTGTCGACAATCACTCTGAACCACAAATTTAGACATATTTTTTCCTTTTTTTCTCCTATCTGCTCCCAACACCCCTGTGAAGAGATTTGTATTAGAACATTTGTGAACAGCCCCCACCAACCCCCCTGGAGAACCCTCCCATCCTTCCTTGGGCTGAACGTGTTCGCCCTTCGAGACCCTGCCTGCTCTGGTCTACACTTTATCTTACATCTACTGTGGCTTAATCTGGTTTATAAATAATTCCACTTCTTGGGGGTCTCTAAAATTATACATCTTGTTTTGCCACATGACTCTTAGGGTACGCTGATGCCCCCAGTGATTTCAGTTCCTGAATAAATTTGCCTAGCTCCTATTGGCGATCCTGGGTGGCCCTGGAGATGTCAGAGTGGATCCTACACAACCAATCAGTGTTTTTTGTTATGCCCACCTTAAGCACCGCAGCTAAGATCCTCTCCTTCAGGGAATAGGACTAAAAGTTGATAAAAAACTTCCACGGATTCTTCCTTGCCCCAGTACTCCTGAAGGGGTCCCTATGAGCCTTTTGTATATCTTTCTCCAGTCCTAAAGGGTCCAGACCCGGCATAAACTCACAGAGCAGATACACTAGGACACTTTTGACACTATCACCTTCTTTCCTTTCCGGGATATTCAACAGTCTCAGGTTGTTCCTTTGGGCATTGTTCTCCAAAGACTCAATCTTGTCCCTAAGGTCTTTCTCCCTTGATTTTAGTGCTTTTATTTCCTCTCGGTTTTCCTCAAACTCCTTGCCGAGATCCGACAGAGAAGCCTCGAATACTGCCACTCGATTCATCAAAGAGGTCATCTTCTCCCCCAATGGCTCACAAGACTCCTGAATCTTACCCTGGTTTCTCTCTGACATAGCAAACTTCTCTCTCTTCTCTAAGATCATGGACTCCATCAGTTTCTCCACCCCAGAATTCAATTCAGCTTCTTTGAATGTCTGTTGATCAGACTGCGTACTGGTAAACTACAGGAGTCATTTCGATCTGGAGTTGGGTGTTTTGCTCCAGCCTTGACTTTTGTGCCATCTTAGAATCTATGCAGTTCCGGGGTCAGAGACTGTACCTGAGTCGCTTCCTGAGGCATTTCCTGGTCGCTCATTGCCAGAACCTGAAACCTATTGCTGAGTGCAATACTTGCCTCCGCAGATCCCCTGCGGCTCTCTTCCGAGGCAGGTGTTTTTTTCCCAAGTTGTCAGTTACCCAGTGTCAGACTCTGAGAAGGGCTAAGGCAGCATAGTTTGCACCTTGAGAAGGAACGCAAAGAGCCTTACCCTTTTCCCTAGGCCGGGCAGATAGCAGTGGGGCTAAAGGTTTAACGTGCCCTTCCTTTTGCTTCCATAAAGTATACACTGGTAGGAAAGCTGCGCTTTTAGTTGGGGAGATAATTGGGGGGGGTGTCTAATTTCCTTGTTCTCAAGCAGTAACTTATTCCCTGCTTCAGTCCCCCTCCCTCTGTTAAGGGGGTTAAACAGCTTCCTCCTTTCCTTTCTCCTGGCTCCTCTGGTCCCCTCCTTCCTTCCCTTTGTCATAAAGCGCAGCCCATGTGCCTTTTTTACCCCCTGAGCACTTACCGAAGTAATGCATGCTAGCCCTGCCTTCCTTCGTGGTGGTGTAAGATGCTGCCTCTCTGCATAGTTCTCGTCCTCCACTGACATGCTCCTGTGCTGGCTCTGCGGCGGTATTGCTCCCGAGAGACTGATTGCTCCCTGGAAGCAAAACCTTCCCACAGCTCTTCTGGACCGCCTTGTGTTGACAGCTGCCTCCACCTACCGTGATGAGCCTTCCAGGAATGTGACCTCCGTGACTTGCCTTTCCCCATACCGGGTCTCCGTGAGTCCTCGCATCAGCGCCAGGACACAAACATGGACCCCTCACCAGAGATAAAACCACAACAGTAAGCCTTTACCGGGTTTTTCTTTTTTTTTTTGCTACCCCCGCAGTGTTGGCCAGATCACCTTTGCGTCCCCCGCAGCGGGATGTCAGCTATTGCGTGCGCATACCACACTTGCTCACCAGAGCAGGCAGGGAGCTTCTGACCGTACCTCCTAGCCGGCTGCCGTGTTCTCCAAAAAAACATCCAATACACGATGTTCACATATAAAAAAAAATAATAATTTTAAAAACAATTACATTTTTGCACATTATATGGAAAGATGTATTATTTATTTATAAATAGTATAAAAAGAGATAAAAAGAGTAAAACAATTGTAAATCCTATAACATATTATACAAAAATAACACATTTTTTGAACATTTTACAAGTTTTTTTCCACAGTTTCCATTAACTTCAATGGCAAATATTGTCAATTTTTCAGTTTTTTCTTTTGTGTTTAATGCTTGCAGTTGTACGTCTGTTTCATACATTAGGTGGAGCATAGCAGTCAAGATCAGAAGTGATAGAGCGTGACATAGCAGAAAAGGGGTTTTGGCTAACTATAGCAGAGTGTGTAATATTTACACCACGCGCTGATCAGTCTAAAAATCTCTATAATTTTATAAGACTAAGGGGTAACTTCTACAAATCTGGACTCCGTGGAGTTTGTAATTCATAGTGATCCCAAGGGAGGTGAGGTTACACGGACCACCTGGACATTGGCAACAACTGCACAAAAAATATTACTGGAAAGTTCGACATCCGAAAACTGGGGCATAAAGATCAAACCTATTAATACACCAGGCTACCCCGAGCTGCTAGCCCAGCAGCATGCAGATAGAAGTTCAATAGAACGGACAAACATCCCAATGTCCGTATTAAGAGGGCAAGAGGGTGCTCACCGGCCGCCAGGATGCAGCCACAGGAGATACGGATATATTGTCCATATCTTCTACAACAAGGAATTTGTCATGAGGGTCAGAGATGGCCGATAAGGACAATTTCTAATCAAACAAGAAACAATTGACAGAATAGCAGGCACAATCGACCGGGAGGTGAAATCAATTTATTACGAATATGCTCATCGAACATCAACGGGCTAAATAGCAAGTTGGCAGACTGGGTCTTCATAAACTATCAAAGGTAATTTCACATCATTGCCTTACAGGAGAAATGGTTGACTGATCCGCCACACTTGCGAGGATATATACGCTTCTTTTCACCAGCACTCAAAAAGGCAAGATACGGACATCTGCAGGGAGGCCTGGCAATTTATGTGAATAATACATGTACAACCTCAGCTCACACACTTGGTTTGATAACACCAGAATCCATGGCCATAATAATCTCCACCTCATTTGGGCCATCAGGGAACGGGTGCAAGGATATCGCAATAATAAACACTTATATCCACCCCAACAGGAAAATTAAGGATACAAAACAATTGGCTAATTTTGTAGAGTTCTGTATGAGTGAGACCAATACACCAGACACAGTACTCACAGGGGATTTTAATCTACATCTACTTGGCTTATCACTAGCAGAGGAAGTAACTATACAGAACCTGTTATGGAACATTCCACCGTAGCGTAATAATTCATGAGAATTACTCACAAAAACCGGCCAGCGCCTAATAGAGGAATTTGAACATCTAAACCTCAGAACTGTGAATGGCAGAAGCACAGGCGACACTCTCCGGCATTCACTCATCACTCACTAACCAAAAACTCGACGCTAGACTACACGTTCTTTGTCTCTAACCCTTTTTACCGAAATCTTTTCATTCAGTATGGGTGACAAAGCCGACAGTGATCACCGGCCTCAGGAGCTCAAACTTTGCACAAATATGCCAAAACTCATTAGATGGAAGGGCCAGCCAGGTATGACCACCACAATCAATTACAGGAAAATAAAATGTGTGCAATCGACGCAAGAGAAGTTTCAGCAAGCAGCAACACTTTTATTCGAATATCGTGAAGGTGGCAATGAGACGGAGAAATGGACAAACTCTACGAACGCCTTGGCAAAATCATTCGCCGTCCCAATTAAATCAAGGACACAGCAAAGCTGCAGCGGCAATTCCGACTTTACCAGGATCCAAAAGAGTAAGATAAGATCAATAAAAAATACTATTAATTATACGTTACGGCAGGAACGGCAGTCTCCAACTAACATCTCAAAACTGCAGCATTACAAAAGCAGAAAAAAGAGCTAAAGCGAGCAATTTGGGAGGCCAGGAGAGATAATGAGGATTCTCTATGGGCAAAACTGCATGCAGATCCCAAGAGGAATGACAGTGCAAGGTTCTGGGAGACAGTAAAAAGATTTACCCACCCAACACACGAGGGTCTGTCTTCAAATATATCCGAGGAGGATTGGGCTACCTACCTTGGAAATCACTTTCACCAAGAAAATATCTTATCACGTATTGGGACCAGTTCAGAGACAACACAGTGGCCTACTACTACGAAGCATCAACCCAACGAGGATAAATTATCAGTACAAGAAATTAACCAAGGAGAACTGCCAGGATTCATAACCTCAAAGGATCACCTCAAAACCATTAAAAGCTATATTAAGAAGGGAAGACAAGAAGGGGCGCCGGGCCCAAATGGAATACCACCTGTGCTTTATAAACAAGATGATTATTGGGCAAAAGCACTTAGGCCTGTCTGCCTTACTTCCGAGAACAGTGGACTATTTCCTTCGTCCTGGCGGGCTTCGATAATTTCACCTGTTTTTGAGTCGGGCGATAAGACTCTGCCAAGGAACTATCGTTTAGTTGCCCTTTTGAATAATGACCCAAAATTATTTGCAGGCACTCTGCTGGATGAATTGCAAAATTGGGCAGAAGACAACTCGATTATACCTTTGAACCAAACTGGCTTCTACAAATCTGTTGGAACAGTAACAAACATAATCACCATGGCTCTGTTAATAGATAAGGCAGAGACTACAAAAATGCAACTATGCTTTATCGATTACCGGGCCTCTTTTGATCACATAAACCGCAACAGACTTTGGTAAAAATTGGCAGGCTGGGGCATACCACAGGCTCTACTAAACCTGCTAATTAATCTGCATACTGGGACCTGGATCCAAGTAAAGTTGGAGGATGGGTCAACCTTGTCAAGAAAGATACCAACAACAAAAGGTCTTAAGCAATGCTGCGTGCTGACCCCGACCCTCTTTAACCTATTTCTTGTAGACCTTATCCTGCTACTGAATGCAGAAAAATGTGCACTCTTCAAAAGTCGAGAATCTAGCTTTACCATGTCTACTTTATGCTGATGACTTAGTTCTGATCAGCCAAACGAAGGTGGGTCTACAGAATCTTCTTAACACCACATTTATTACTCTGAGACAAATAATCTAAACATCAACTTGGAGAAAACCAAAACTATGACAATCAAAAAGAATTCTAAGAAAACACCTTTCTGGTTTTTGGGCAAGACCCTCATAGACTCAGTAAAAGAGTATACATATCTGGGGGTGATCATCAACAAAGGCGGGTATTTTGATACCCAAAGGACTCAATCAAAAAGAAGGGAGCAGCCTTAGCAATTTCGTTGAGAAGACTTAACTCTAAACTGAGCGACTCCTCACTTGCCCCACTGGTCGAAGTAACAAGGGCAAAACTCCTGCCTAGGCTACAATAACCTATGGGAGCGAGGCGCAGAGAGGAAGGGACTCCAAGATCTTGGATGGCATGGTTGCAAAAGTGTATAGAATAATCTTTCGTCTACCAACAAGAGTCTCTTCAACACAGATTAGGTTCCAGTTTGGTGTTCAAAAACAGACCCTTTCAAGAAAAGGTGTGACAGTCATCTTTTGGGACAAAGTAAGAAAATCAAAACCAGGAAC
Organism: Triturus cristatus; assembly: GCF_964204655.1. Lineage (NCBI taxonomy): Eukaryota > Metazoa > Chordata > Amphibia > Caudata > Salamandridae > Triturus > Triturus cristatus. The sequence goes on from NC_140590.1 coordinate 1,710,458,397, forward strand.
CCTAAATTGGTATTTGTGGTCAGAACTACAACAGAAAAAAACATCACAAGCGACAAAATACCTACTAGCAAGCCTGACCACCCTGGGTCTCATCGAGCTTTGGGTAACACCTATAAGTCACTGACTTCTCAAAAAAATAACAAAAAAACAGGAAAGAGTAAATCCTGGATCGAAGACAAGGCAGCCCTATCCAGAAGATCGCACGGCTGGATGATCCTAGCTGCTCAAAAATATCTAGCCCTCGGGTTTGCCAAATCCATCAAAATTCAATTCCTAAAGTACCGACTTGGCTTGCTACCATGCATAAAGCACTGTCCACACTGGCTATAAAACCAATTTGATTCCATCTGTCGCCTGTGCGGTGCAGAGTATGAAGATATGCTGCATCTGCTCTGTACGTGCAACGAACTAACACAGGAACGGAAACAGCTTTTAAAGCCACTTTTTAACCAGAGAGGTATCCGCACACGGAGACGGGCAGTGCTGGTTTGCTTTGCACCAGAGGTCAATCAGCTGAACTGGCGCCTGGTAAAATATTTGAGACAAGTAGAGAAGAGAATGCCACAAAATCAAGATACTGACCCCCGGCCGCTAACTTTGGACAGAACAACATTATAGTCATAAAGAACAGAGTCAGATGCTGCTAAACAAACATTTTGCACTGACTGTACTGATTTTTAGTAAATTGTTTTATACCATTTTTTAAATGTGTAACTTATAAATGAAACGCTATGAGGTACTCTGTAGCAATGGTTTTAATTAACTATGCTAAATAAAATACTTGACACTATTTTATAAGACTGTATTTAGGCCCATATCAACATCAGAGTTGACAGGGATTTCGCAAAAGATTTAGATGAATATCCCCCTCATGAGGACCTAGAACAAAGGGAATTTTATACAAACCACTCTATATACAACTATATATCTCATTATCAACAAATAATCAATAATGACAGACTCAGTTTCTCTATGACTTTGCGTTATCTATTTTCTTCGAAAGTATATGAAATGGTCAAACACAGGTACAGTATCGAATTACAACCATCACATAAGAGAACACAAATCAATAATTCACAATAACATCTCATTTAAGGAGCATGAGTTGAGTGGATAGAGTAAGAGACTAAAGTGAATTATAACTAAATTAATGCAAATACTGAGTTCATACAAACCTAAGGTAACAATAGCACAGCGTGCTAATAGGTGAAAAAGCTAACCCTCCAGCCGGAAGGGAAAGCTGGGGCAATCCCAACAAAAGTATGAGGAGCAAAGTTAAGGAGTCAGCTTACAGACAGCATCAGCCAAAGAATCTCAAGGAAACAGCTCACACGAACGCCTCGTACAGAAGTCTCGTTCTGACCCAATTAAAAAAAAACATGGATTCTAACACTAATAGTTATACCTTAAAGTTTAAAGTTCATCCATACTCTTGTATCGAAATCCAGGAAAGTCTCTCTCCTCATTGGTTAGAAACATGGGGTGTCAAGTCACACCATTTCTGTTTCTCTTCACTCTCAAAAGTTCTTTGTTTAGACTCATGCTGTCATCATCATCCTACAGCAAAGGAAATCAAAATCTTCTCCTTCCTTGTTACCCGCGCATATTCGGGGAGGTTTTGTTACATCTTACTAGCATAGTCATCCACAAATCTAAATATTTCATCGGACAATAGGAAGTTCTGCTGATACTCGAAACACTTAGCAGCCATCAACAAGAAAGAACACAATAGTCATCTGTGAAGAATACAACACATATTTCTGGATTTCTACATTTCAAAGCAAAATGAACCCTAATGCCAGCTTTTAAGGCCTTCTTTGTAAAGCGTGCAGTTTTCTCTAGGAGAAATAAAAGATTCAGCTATTTGCTCAAAATAAAAGCTCCATTTTATTTTCATTTCAATCTTTCATTAGTCTAATATTAACACAATCATTCTATGTAATTGATATTTGCTTAATTAAATACGTTTTCATTCACATTTGCTCATGAAAATAATATCTGCTCCTTCTTTGCTCTCTTTTCATGCAGGATTCATTTGTTGCCTACTTAAACCTATTGCCATTTTCTTGGACCTTTCTTATTTTCTTTTCCAAACGTATGTTAATAATACTCTTTCTGGTTCATTTCTAAAGCTTGTTAATGATTTTCACACAATGAGAGGTTTAATCTGAGCAAGTTCATTTACGGAAAACCCGGTGCTTGGAGCCGGTGCTTGGCGGAGTCGGGGTCACGCTGAGGGGGTTGTGCCGGGTTAAGCCGAGCAGGCGACAGTTCTTGTTCTGCTCCCCCACTCCCCCGCATTGCGCAAAGCAGACGGGCCTCTGTACACGGATTTCGCCCACCTGTGAGGAGGAGGTGTTTTCCTGCTCCGAGTTGATGAGCGCCTCCTCGGCTCGGCGTAGTCGTTTGAGGCCTTTGACTCTTGAACAGTGCTTGCCCGGCACCTATGTTTACGGGAAAGCTTCCCAGCCACGAGCACACGTTGTTGCTGTTACCAAAAGCTCCTTGACCGGCGTGTGTGACGACTGTCTCTATTCAGCCAGAAACTGAGCCGAAGGGCATTGTTTGGTTAGTGAAAGGCTGACACGTCTTGGTCATTTGAAGGAGGTGTTAATTCGGTGACAATTCGTCCTTTTCCACTGATTGTGCTCACCTGTGAGGTGGAGGGGGACTAGAGCCTGCTCTCCCGCTCCCGTTGGGAGCCTGCCTTGTGTGTATTTTTTTTTTTTTTATTATTATTTTTTTTTAAACTTGCCGTTTATGCTGGGAATCCTCCCCGGTGAATACTTTGGTGGGACTGGAGTCCCAGAGATCCAGTGTACCTGCCCTGCAACCGTGATTGCTGCTACCATCCTGGGAAGGGACTGCAAGTGCTGTTGTTGGGGGAACTTACCTGAGTGCTGCTGCCATTGTTGGGGGAACTTACCTGAGTGCTGCTGCCATCACTGATCTCCTCCCGCTGCCGCAACTGGTCATTTAGCGGCCGCCGAGTGGAGGGAGACTACACCTCCCAGCCTGCTCTGCTTCCCCGCACCGCTGTTCCCGCGCCCGGAGGCGCTACAAATTCCCGACAGGCTCCGCGTCGCGGGATCGCGCGCAGGTCGCGCCGGGCAAAGGGCGGGCCGTCTGTGGCTGTCAGGGGCCGGAAGAGGCCGGGACGGGCCACCCCCTTAAACATTGCTATTGGGCACCCTTGAAAGCCTGGACATTAACCCAAAGGTACTGTTATCATTGATTATTATTCCTTGGGCTTCTCAGCAAAGACTTTGTAGGAATGGACTATCTTTTTTAACCATCCTACATAATGGGTAAAAATCAAAAGGTCGCAGCTTCTCGCCCCGTGACGAGACAACAGGTGGCTACGACATCACCCCTCCCTACGCTAACAGCTATCGATAAGATGCTTCAAAAAACCATTGGGGTAGTGGTAACTGCAATTGAAAACACAGAGCGAAGGCTGTAAATTACTTCCGCTGCCCCCTTGGTAGAGCAAGCAGGGGACTATTCAGCAATTGTAACAAACCTTCCTGACGTAAGCTCGTTTCTTACGTCGTCATTTGCTGATTTACCCTGTGCCCAGGTCCTTACAGATGCAAAAGCTAGCAATTCATCTCTAAGTTTACCCCCATCTCCCCCAAATACCATCATAATAAAGAAACCGGGCCCTAGAGGCAAGAAAAGGAGACCTGTAAAAAAGCCAAATAAAAATATAGGGCGTAAGTGCGATTCTGTACTAGCTTCTACCGGCCCTTCTCCAGCAAATGTGGGAGCTCCGCTGTGGGTTACTAGCTTAGTAGCTGACATTCAGTCTCTCTTGGATCAGACTATTGGCAAACACATCAAATCCCTGGCATCTAGGATCGACAGATTAGTCTCTACTCTCAATAATATGGGTCTGGGGAAAACGCCCCTAACGGTCCCACATGGGAAGTCTGCTTCTAGTGAAGCTGGCGGTATGGTTTCTCAAGTTAGGACTGCCCTAGTAGTTGATAGTGTTACTAGGAGCCAAGGAACACGATTGGCCCCCACCAACAATGAGCCAGCTTTGGAAATTGCTAGCCCCCCTCTGTGTATAAATTCAGTTGCTGATGCAAAAGTCACTCCCAGTGATGAGAAAACAGGATGCGAAAGATACAGATTGGAAAGGGGGTTTTCTGATGTTTTGGTCCCAATAAATATAAAGCCATCATCTTTTATAGCTACCTTACCGGAGTTGCAAACCATTAATCTTCCCCCAGAATCTTTGCCGTATGTTGTAGTCTTAAAGGGGGTACCACTTCTAAGCCAGGGAAAAAATGAAGGTCATATTGACTTAAAAAATAAGTGCATCCAGTGGCTTAATGTAAACAGACCTCTCCCCTCTCATATTTCTGGGGAAATACTCTTTGTAAGACGAATAGACTGGATTGGGAAGGGACCCAAAACTATTACAGGGAATTGTGTAGCAATACATTTTAGGGATATCGCTGCCGTTGATTACATCTGTGGTATGTCTCCCTCTAGATTAAATACTCAAATCCTCCCCCTCCACCTGTCTTATTTTTATCCTATGCCCCATCTGAGACCAGCTCACTGTAAAAGTGTTAATTATGATGAGGGCCAAAATGGTCGTCTACCTAGAGTGCAACAGGGGCAAACAAGCTGGGAGGACTTTTATGCTCATACTCCCCCTTTGTCATCCTTTGCGCATAGAAATAGGTTTAGTGTACTGAATCAGGTAGATTGACGCTCACTCGACAAGGAATTAGTCCTGAACAACACTAGTGAAACATCCACCCCTTTAATTGTATTGGAGGGAAATATCAAAACCCTTACCTCAGTAGAAGGTACACTATTCAATTCCTTGAATTGGGTGGGCAGGAGTGAATTGGGGGATGCAAAGCACCTGCGGGGAGCCTCTACTGTAAGGGGGGAAGTTCCTAGTATAGACAAAACGAAAAGGAAAGTTCAGTCAGAGACTCTTACCTGCGAAGGTTCTTCCACTATGGCAACAGGGATTTCAATAGACACTGGTAAGGTAGACGATGGAACTATAAAAATTCTTTCGTGGAATGTAGCGGGGTTAAAAAATAAATTACTTATTCCTGACTGGGGCATCTTCATGGCAGCACACAATATCTGCCTGATTCAGGAAACATGGGCTTTAGAGGAGAGTGCTAGCCCAGGTTACGCAACTTTTCACATCTTGGCAGTAACTAGTGGCAGAGGTCGCCCATCTGGTGGTCTATCAATTTGGATAGGCACCCACTTGAGTGTTCAAGCTACCCAAATACCAATTGACTCCCCCGATGTTCAATGTGTGTTATTGACACCCCTGAACTCACCAAAAATAGCCATAATAAATATTTACTCTAGGCCAGTCAGGAGAGGGCAGGAGTCAGACACGATCAAAGCACTAGATCTCTTTATTCAGACACTTGACCCCTCAGTCACAATAATTGTTGCTGGGGACTTTAATTGTCAATTCGAGCCCTTGGTTCACCCTGATTTGGATGAGCAGGATGATGAAGACCTGCTCTGGTGTATCCCGGAACCAAAGATCCCTCCTGTCAAGGCATGGACCCGGTTGGTCCTTCAAATAAAATCATTCTCACTTGCAACGTCTCTGCGGGCGTGTAATGGGAGACTGGACCCTGACCGCCCGGGATTTCCTACATTTAACTGGGTAGAACATACTTCCACCATTGATTACATCTTGATGGAAGTAAGACACTGGGATAGGTTGTTGGAATTCAGAGTGCAAACGAGACATGTTAGTGACCACAATGCCCTTGTCTTAACATTGAAGCCGGGGAGCTTTGGGCTGACTAACCCTAAAGCTGGTCTTACCAGCATGATCATGCCCCTCATGGCTTCGAACAATCGACGTTGGGTCAAATGGCCTTATTTTCAGGATTCCCCGTCTAGGCTGGGTGAATTATATCAGCTTGCTATACCATGGATAGCTGAGATGGCCGACTTGTCCTCAAACGGTCATGCTGTAAAAATTCATAGGCAGTTGGCCAGTGTGTTGGGGGATGTTCTTTGCCCACTTAGTAAGCCTAGACGATGTGGGGCTAAGATACACCCATGGTACAATGCTACCTTTAGGAATGCCATGAAGGATCTCCTTACTGCAATTAAACTTAAGGACAGTTTAGAAACTAGGTCATCCCGTTTGTTCTATAAAAAGGCAATCGAGGGAGCCAAGAGGGACTGGGAAGAAACAAGGTGGGAAGAGCTGAGGAGTGCGCTCCTGACTAAGGACGCAAAGACATTTTGGGCCATTGTTAGTACAGGCTCCAAGGGAGCCGGGCAAGCTATCTTTCCAAACATTGCACCCTCAGTGTGGGAAGCACATTTTGGGGCTCTATACACATGCTTGGAGTATGATGACACATTTTGTCTAGGCCCTAAGCTTGCCCCAGGGCTTCAACAGGAGGGAGCCATGATACTTGCCCGGCCCCCTGCCCCAGACCCCCGTCATGAGAATCGACTGGCGGGGGCCTTGGGTGGCGGATCGGGACCGAGCTTTTACTCTTCTGACTCCCCAGAGAGCATCACCTTGCAGGAGGTAGAATCTGCCAAAGCTAGGTTGCTCCCAAATAAGGCTCCTGGCCTCGACAAATTGCCGGGGGACCTGTTCCGATCCCAGCCAAAAATATGGGCGCCATACCTTGTTATCTTGTTCAACGCGATTCTTATGGGGTCTGATCCACCGGACACCTGGCTGGGGGCTGAGATTGTCCCCATCTACAAGAAGGGATGCCCACTTACCCCCTCAAATTACAGGCCCATTAGCCTGTTAGACACAACACAAAAACTAATGGGTAGAATCATATTGGACATGATACAAGCTTGGATGGAGGAATGGGAAATATTGTCTACCCTCCAGGCTGGATTTAGATCCGGTATCTCAACCTTGGACCAAATCTTCCGGCTCCAGGTTTTTTTTTGGAAAACCACAAGGGTTGAGGGTGTTTTTGTGGACCTGCGGGCTGCTTTTGACCTAGTCCCTAGGGAAAAATTGTGGGAGGTATTGGCCGACCTGGGCCTTCCGCCATACCTGCTTAATATCCTGACCCGTTTGCATGTTGGAAATTATGCACGGGTCAGGTGTGGGAGACACGGGGATCTCTCGGACCGCTTCCTTGTTTCCAGGGGTGTCCGGCAGGGGTGCGTTTTAGCCACTACCCTTTTTAGCTTATTTATCAATGGCCTTGTCGACACCTTAAATGATGTAAAGGATAATGATGCTCTATGGTTGACGACCGGTCGGGTGCCCGCATTAATGTTCGCGGATGAAACCCTGTTGCTATCCCGAACATCTTCGGGCATCCAGCGCGTCCTGGATGGTTTCGTGTGCTTTTGTGCCTCGAGGGGATTAGAGATCAATTTGGATAAAACCAAGTTTATGATCTTTAATCCCCCGAGGCGTACGTGCCCGAACCCTCTTCTAAATGGTGTTCCGTTGGAACGGGTCAAAACCTTCGTCTATCTTGGGATTACTTTGACGGAGGATTTTGGCTGGGGCCATCAGATTACCAGATCCGCCCTTAGACTTTCACAAATAGCAGGGGGTATTGGCAAGCTTCAGAGAGCATCGATCTCCAAACCGGTTGCGCCCGCCCTTGAGATCTATGGCCTCCAAGCTCGGACTGCATCCATCTATGGCGCCGAACTTTGGGGCCATAAGAACGTTTTTAGCCTTCTGAGGGTGGAACAGGCCTTTATGAGGAATTTGGTGGGCCTACCAAAAAGTACACCCCTCATCCCCTTGCAAATGGACTTGGGTCTGGAGCCTATTGAGAAATTTGCAGCTGTGCGACCCTTGCTCTATTGGAGGAGGCTCTGGTCAGTACCTGAGCTGGTATCCTTTAGAGCTGAATTTCCGGAGGTCTGGGAACAGATAAAAAACACAAATATTCCATGGCTTTCCCATATTAAGGCTCTTTCTTTCAAAATAGGCTTGCCTCAGTTATGGGGGACCCCTGAGTTGAGTTGCCCGAGAATATCTAGGGCCCAGTTGTTAAATCTGGTGAGGCAGCAAAACCTAAGTGCACTACAACGGTCTACATCCTATGGTAGGCTCTCTATTGAGTTCCTCTCAGTCAAATTTGAAATGGGGTGGGAGGAATTCTTTGATGTAGTCGAACCCCCTCTTGCGAGGAAACTATATGCTCAATTAAGGTATGGTTCCCTACCTATTAGGTCATTTACTTCGAAATGGGCAAAAACTGAAAATGAAACTTGTCCGGCATGTAATTACATTAGAGAAGATGTCATTCATGTTTTATTTTTCTGTCCAACATATAGCAACATACGCAAAACTTGGCTTATCCCAATATGCAGAAACCTGGGTTTTAGACATTGTGTGCAGGCATGTAGAGTTCTTAAATATGATACCTCGCCGCCTATTGTAGTTGCTGTCTCTCGTTTCCTTTATGGTATGTGGCGCCGTAGGATAACTTTTAAACCAATCTAAACTATCGAAATACGTCTGATAACTCACTGTTCAATTCTTTTTTTAATAAGTGACATACCTATATTTATTATTTTATTGATGTGCTATGTATGTATGTAGTTTATTCGCACTTTTATAGTCTTCTGACCAAAATAAAGTTATCATACGAAAACCCTCCTCCATCAAGCCCCGCTTTGATGGCTACTTAAGCCATAAATAAATCCGAAAATCTCATTACAGTTTGATTGTATCATAATAACACACTTGCTCTCTATATCTTTCATTACCGCATAATAGTTTCTCTTCCTGTCTTCCATTTCTCTTACTTCTCGCTTTCTTTTCTTTGCTCTTCATTTTGTTTCTAGTGTTTTACCCTTACACTTGCAGCATTTATATATTAGAAACAGCATTAATATTCCATTAGCAGTAGCAGTGATAGGTATTAGTATTCTCCCTAACAAGCTATTACCAAATGTTAATAACCAGTCTCCCATAGAAGAGAAACCCTTACCATCCTTCAGTTCAGTTAAACCTTCCCTTAAATGTGTAATATTAGTAATATATCACTCTAGATTCTTACTTTTGTCAGGGATATATGTATAGCATTGTTGAATTTTCAACATGCTACAGACTCTGCCCTCTTTTGCCAATAAGACATCAAGCGACAGTTTATTTTCTAAAACCATAGATCTCGTGGCCTCCATTTCAGTGTCAATCATCCAAAATCCATCAGCAGTATCTGTTGATAAACGATCAACCACTGTGAACAATTTTCTAATTTTGTTCAAATTTAAAATTATTCCAACTGAAGGTATCAATGCTTCAAAAATATCACCCGCAATCTCAGCAGCACTAATTCCCCTTTTTCTATGTATTAATCCATTCTTACACTATTCATTGGTTCCATGATTCTTATCCACATGGTAGACTTTGGGGGAAAACAATACCTATATAACAATACCCATACAACAATACCCATACCAACGTGCTGGTAACCTATAATAGGCATTGTTACCACGCAAATGATAAATTCGTAGAAAAACAAGATCTGTACCACCCTTCAAACCCCAACCTCCTGTAATTGAGAAGGTATGATCATATTCACTAGAACCAATGAAATATTTATTACAATCTGTTTTCTGTCTTAGATAAGCAAAGCTTCCCTCTATGATGCCAATCCAAGGTCATTGCAGCATATGCCTTACCTTTCTTGTAATTTCCCTCTCTATGAGCCCAGGGAGGAATATGACTCTTTTCCTCTGCAGTTGTTATCTGAAAATGTTATATTCTATCTTCTACAACATTAATGAATGAAATTTCTTCACTCTGTAAACTACATGTTAAGCTATTTCTATGGGCATATACAGTGTCTATTGTCTCAGTAGTATGAAAAAACTCTCCCATATAATCTGCATTTTCTCACTACTTACTACATTCATAGTCTTTCGAATTGGAAGTTCGGAAAATACTAAATCTAGATTAGAATAAAAATATTGTATCTGGCCTTTCTCAAAGACCAAACTTGTTAGTACACTACACGCAATTCCATATGTTAAGGGAAGTTGGTGACAAATCACCCCTTCTGACACAGAAGATGGTAATTGCATGCACAAATAACAATCTCTAGCATCAGTAGTGTTTACATACTCATAAAGAAGTTTAGTAAAGACATTTAATGAAAAATCATTAATAGAATTATCTTGATGATCATTCCCAGTTAATCTCCTAATGTTAGTATGTGGGTCTTCTTTAAGTGTTTCTCCCACATTTGTTTCTATTTTCACTAAATCATAAGTAGTATTACTCTTACTAGGAGACATAAAGTAAGGCACAACAACTATTAGTATTAACCAAACAATCATTATTAGTAAAATACAAAATACATACACAACAAACATTAATACACTTACACCTAATTGATCCATTATTCTGATTACCAGTCTCCTGAATCCTAGCCATTTAAAGCTAAAAAGCTAAAAAAAACTAAAACTAAAACTAAAAATGTTGTCTTGATAAAAATATGTGTATCCAAGCACTTCCAGGCCTTAGGTCTCTACAGCTTTAACCCCTTCGATGCTCATGACGGAGCGGTTCCGTCATGAGCATCAGTTGGGCTGTGCTCATGACGGAACCGCTCCGTCATGAGGACAGCCCCTGGGGGAAGCGCTGGCTGTTAGACCTGGCGGTTTCGGGTTGGCTAAGGCTTGCGCCAAAGCCAGGCAGAAACCACCACTCTAGTCAGGGCAAGGAAGTTACACGCCAAAGATAACCCCTGCTCACCCCCTTGGTAGCTTGGCACGAGCAGTCAGGCTTATCTCTGAGGCGATGTGTAAAGCGTTTGCGCGCGCACCCAGCAACAACACCCAAGGCCCACCACAAAGGAAACTCCACACAAGGTATTCTATAAAAATAACCTTTGTATTATACACAACACATTAGATAAAAACACACACTTTACAAGGTGCCAACAGGCACGGGCAGAATTTACAAGGGATTATAAATATACAGGGGACAGGGCCACATGGACCACTGTCCGGATTTAGCACTTTTTGATATTCAGCACTTAGCACCAAATATAAAATCACTGTAGCACAAAAAATAATATTCATATAGCACACAACCAGTACTTACTGGTAACAAGACAGTACCACCTACGCAACCCTAACCACTTTAGGAGACTATCACGCAGGGACTCAGAACCTCCCTAGTACCACCGGTACCAGGGGAACACTACCACCTAGGTATCACAATACCTGCATGGGAAAACACATATTACACATGATGCATAAAACATTCAGAGGTGCAGAACATGGTGAACACATGATGCATGAAACATTCAGCGGTGCTCTGAAAGAAAACACATGATGCAGAAACTACATTCAGAGGTGCAGGTAGGAACATTAGCGAGAGAACTCACATGGGCCACCACCTGTGGCAGTCCCTAGGCCAACTGGCCTTGTCCAAGCTTAGGACGCTGTCTCAGTCAAGCTGTGCCAGCTGCGCAAGCTAAACAAGTAATTCTTCCCAACCTAAACGTTGCAGCTGCCCACTAAGTGCTGGGCAGCTGGGGAACTGAGCATGGACACCACCAAGGTGCCCCGGGATGCGTAGGAGCGGCCCGCTGCCTTCCGGGGCCGCTCTACTCACTAAGAAATGCCCCCTAGAGCCTCGGGCTCTATGCGACCAATGCGCCTTCTGAGCACAAGTAATCCCGACCGTTGGAGCCTCACAGGACTCTAAACAACTTGCCCCCGTTCGTGGGAGCGTCTAGCGCTCTAAACACGCCTGCCCCCTTTGAGCCTCACGGGGCTCTGCCAGGTAGGGGGGCCACTCGAGGAATAGGCCGGTCTGGGACCGGCACCCACAGGCACACGCACGGAGTCCCCCAGCCCTCCTCACTTACCGGGCTGCTCTCAGGGGACTCCCGCGCTGACTCCGCTTCTCTTGGTCCCGGCGGACTCCGGGGCTGCTTCTCTGCGTGGAGGGGGCAGGCACCGACAATGTGCCTCGCGCCCCCCTCCGCTCCCGTACGCTTCTCTCCTCCCTCGCGGTCAGGATCCCAGGAGCACGGGGTAGGCTCCCGTCCGCTTCCTGGTTGTAGGACGAGACTTCCGTCCCGCGACACGCCCCCCAGGGGACGCCTGACTTCCTGTTTCGCCGGGGTAGGCTCCCGCAACTCTAAATCGGCAATAAGCGGGGTGGGCACCCGCCAACGATCATACAAGGCGGGGTAGGCACCCGCGGTCGTCCTCACGGCCAGAGGCACGAAAATCAGCGGGGTGGGCACCCGCTAGCAGGATCAAAGCGCACACAGCGCTATAACGTCACGCACAGTGCTCCCAGCGCTAGAAAGATAGCAGGTCCAGGCAACAGCGCGCACAGCGCTTACAAAGTTCAGGAAGCGCTCCCAGGCGCTATGGATCACCAGAAAGGTCCAGCAAAGAGTCCTCAAAGAACAGGGGGCACAGGCTGGGCCCAGAGCCAGCACACAGGGCCCTCCAGCAGGGAGGCAGTCCCCAGTGGCGGTCTCTCCTGGCGCCCAGCAGCAGCAGGCCCCCCCCTCAGATGATCCTGTAAGAGAACACACCTTGTAAGGGGACACAGCCCCTTCTTATACTGTACAAGTCTTTGTCTAAGGTGCAGGGAAGGGGCGAACCAGTTACATCTGGTTCCTGAGCACTTTGTTTTGCTCAGCCCCTCTCCCTATTCACTGGCAGGGCTAGGGTCATTAGACGCACCACAGGGGCCGGCGCCAGCATTGTGTGGGGGAGCCCTGTCCTATTCAGGACCCAGGTACACTCCTCCCCAGCCATCAACATGCTAACTCCCCATTCACCACTGGGTGACTCCTCCTGACTCTGGGGAATTCCCTAATCCGTCACCTGACCTCACCAGCCAATCGACAGACAAGCCACACATTTCAGACTGCACACTGAAGTGCCCACTTCTAGAAGTGGCACTTCCACACCAGGTACATGCACGCCGCACACATCAACGTGCAGCATTCACTCCCACGAGTCCGCACATACCAAACACGGGCCTGCACACCCCACGCATCAGGAACTACCGGGACACATACATTCCCCCATGCATTCCTATGGGAGGGCAGGCCAACCTCACAACACGCACGCACTTTACCCTGAGACACAGCGGTAAAGTGCGCAGAAACCAAAATCTATTACACCAAGTCACAATATTAAGCAAAAAGTCTCGGGGGTGAACCTGCCAGAAGGGCCAAGTCCAACACGACCCCCTTCCAGCCAAAACGCAGGGTAGACCAATCACCACCGTGATGGTCTTCCCTGCTTGGGGCGATAAAACACGGACGCAGGCCCGCAACGGCAGGGACACTCTCCGGTTTTACGCCACTCTGAACTCACAGGGTTTCCTCTGAAAAAACTCGGCGGACCAACTGGGCTACCCCCCTGGTACTCCTCAGCTGTCCGTGGCCAGGACCAGGCCCTAGAACACCTAGGCGCCACTGGTCCTGGCCTAACCACAGAGTGGGGGGTAGTAACCCCTGGCACATAGTGACCATTTTCCACTCTACCCCTCATCAGGGCAGTTCTAAACTGCCACTGATCCTCCAGCCTAGGGTCCGTACCCTCAGACTGACAAAAAGTCACGGGTGGGGCTCTCCTCCCCCTACCTCTTCTCCTAGGGTTCCGCCCTCTCTTCCTCTGAGAGGCGACCCCGTAACATAACTCACCAACCAGCTCAGGACCCCTCCCTGAGAACTGGTCTCCCAACCTAGGGTTTAACCCCTCAGGTTGCACCGGGGTCAGAGGTGGGCTCTCCCACCCTCTGCACCCCCTTCCAGAGTCCTGCTCCCTACCAACTGGGGCGGTCCCTCTGGAAGAAGAACCGGTCAGGACACTGGTTACAGTAGTCAGACCCTTCAGGTCAGGCTGCTCCTGAACCTGGCCTTCCAACCTCTGGTCTAGAACCTTCGGTGGAATAATTGCCTGGCACTCCAGGACTTCTGGGGATTTGCACACCATCCCCCCGAGAGTAACATATGCCTCATATGTTGCATGACCGTCTGCCTGGCGCAGATCTCCCGTCCCCTGTCCACCTGACAGTGCGCGAAGATCCCCCAGGCCAGACGTGTAGTCGCCATGGTCACTTCTAGGAGACTCAGCCCTCCCGGCTGGTCTCTGACCCACTGGCTCCTCCACCGGGGAACACAGCCCCATGCCACTCCTCTCGCTGGACTTCTGTACCCTCCCTACTGGAGCGGTACTGCCAGACACTAGAACCACAGGAGCCCTGTTTACAGGCGCTCCCGGTCCTCTACTCACTAGGTGATCCTCCTCAAATGGGCTAACAGGACAGCCTAGGTCCCCAACTTGGTGTTCCCTCATGAAACCACCCAAGTCCTGAGGCAGGGTTTCGTACGTCTGGGGACCCTCAGTCACCCACTTACTCCCGCTCCACTGAGCCAGGCCGTAAGCCCCTACACCCTCCTCGCTATACTGGGACCTAGCTGGGCTACCCGGAGCCTCTCCCACCACGCTGGGCTGGAAGATCCCTGAACCACTACTTTTGGAGTCACACCCTAATGACTCTAGCGAACCTTGGGCCCTTTCCCAACGGTCGGCTTCCTCTGCAAGGTCCCAAACATCTAAGGCGTCACACCCCAACAGGTGTTGGCGCAATCCGGGATAAAGACTACGGCATAGCTGCTCTTTAATAACCAGACCAAATAGTCCGCAATAACCACCTTCCGGGCTGGCCCTCGCCCACTCAGTCAGTGATTTATCGCAATCATCCAAAAACTTCTCCCAAGACTGGTGAGACAGCTTCCTACTGGTTCTGAATTTCAACCTACATTCCTCCTCTCGGGAACTAGGTACCAGACTGGGGGAACTGGGACTTCCTATACTGAAATCTATCTCGCTGCCACCACTGGACTCAACCCTCCCTGGGGAGCCCAGAAAACTACGACTGCGCGCAGGGGATAGTCTACTCTCCAGCGCTGATTTCTCCCTGGTGAAGGCCCTCTCAGCCTCCTCTATCCTCTCCTGCGCTAAGACCCTCTCGGTCTCCAGCTTTTTCTCCTCTATGGTCAGCTGCGCCATCCCCCGGGCATGCTCTAACCTGAGCTTCTCCATGGCCAGCTGATGCTCCCTCTCTTCCCTCCTATCTACCCACTCCTCTGGGGACAGGGAAAGGGATGGGGTGCTGCTCCTGACACTGGACCCAGCAAGGGACTCCCTATCTATGGGGTCTTCACTCTCTACTGGCGTCCCTGTCAGGTAACCTTCCTCCTCCTCAGATTCCTCAGGGCTCTCCTCAGACCCACCACCCTCTCGGCGTGCGGCCCGGGCCCTATCTTCCTCGCTGCGCTCTCGCTCCCACTCCTCCTTTTTGCCAAAGGATCAGGTTGTCCCTCAGTTTGGACTGGGTATCTGACTCACCCACCTCTATGTCCCTCTCCTCACAGAACCCTACCAGCTCCAACCTACTGTACCTAAACAGACTACAGAAGTTAAAAGCAGGCTCCATTTTGGCGGACGTTCCTGAGAAGAGTTCAACACAAGGAACCTGGGGGTCGGAGCTACACAGGAGTACACAATTCACAAAAGGTTTCAGTGAGCTCTCTATCCTGGAGAACTCACACTCACTGTCTAGTGCCCCACACACCATCCACACACAACCCTCCCCTCGGACTGGTAAGGCAGTTTCTACCACCCCTGATCCCTCAACCTGACCACCACGTGACACAGGTACCAAACTCTGGGCGCAGGGCGGGGGACAAATGTACTGGACACAATTACACAATGATACCTTCAGGAGAAGAAATAAAGGAACTTCAAAACAATAATCCCTAAAATGTGGTTGTCTAATGCAGAGTTTTGCAGTGTGGCCAGTCGCTGCTGCGGTACAGCGCAAACGCAAGTCCAAATCCCACCGCTGATCACCAATGTTAGACCTGGCGGTTTCGGGTTGGCTAAGGCTTGCGCCAAAGCCAGGCAGAAACCACCACTCTAGTCAGGGCAAGGAAGTTACACGCCAAAGATAACCCCTGCTCACCCCCTTGGTAGCTTGGCACGAGCAGTCAGGCTTATCTCTGAGGCGATGTGTAAAGCGTTTGCGCGCGCACCCAGCAACAACACCCAAGGCCCACCACAAAGGAAACTCCACACAAGGTATTCTATAAAAATAACCTTTGTATTATACACAACACATTAGATAAAAACACACACTTTACAAGGTGCCAACAGGCACGGGCAGAATTTACAAGGGATTATAAATATACAGGGGACAGGGCCACATGGACCACTGTCCGGATTTAGCACTTTTTGATATTCAGCACTTAGCACCAAATATAAAATCACTGTAGCACAAAAAATAATATTCATATAGCACACAACCAGTACTTACTGGTAACAAGACAGTACCACCTACGCAACCCTAACCACTTTAGGAGACTATCACGCAGGGACTCAGAACCTCCCTAGTACCACCGGTACCAGGGGAACACTACCACCTAGGTATCACAATACCTGCATGGGAAAACACATATTACACATGATGCATAAAACATTCAGAGGTGCAGAACATGGTGAACACATGATGCATGAAACATTCAGCGGTGCTCTGAAAGAAAACACATGATGCAGAAACTACATTCAGAGGTGCAGGTAGGAACATTAGCGAGAGAACTCACATGGGCCACCACCTGTGGCAGTCCCTAGGCCAACTGGCCTTGTCCAAGCTTAGGACGCTGTCTCAGTCAAGCTGCGCCAGCTGCGCAAGCTAAACAAGTAATTCTTCCCAACCTAAACGTTGCAGCTGCCCACTAAGTGCTGGGCAGCTGGGGAACTGAGCATGGACACCACCAAGGTGCCCCGGGATGCGTAGGAGCGGCCCGCTGCCTTCCGGGGCCGCTCTACTCACTAAGAAATGCCCCCTAGAGCCTCGGGCTCTATGCGACCAATGCGCCTTCTGAGCACAAGTAATGCCGACCGTTGGAGCCTCACAGGACTCTAAACAACTTGCCCCCGTTCGTGGGAGCGTCTAGCGCTCTAAACACGCCTGCCCCCTTTGAGCCTCACGGGGCTCTGCCAGGTAGGGGGGCCACTCGAGGAATAGGCCGGTCTGGGACCGGCACCCACAGGCACACGCACGGAGTCCCCCAGCCCTCCTCACTTACCGGGCTGCTCTCAGGGGACTCCCGCGCTGACTCCGCTTCTCTTGGTCCCGGCGGACTCCGGGGCTGCTTCTCTGCGTGGAGGGGGCAGGCACCGACAATGTGCCTCGCGCCCCCCTCCGCTCCCGTACGCTTCTCTCCTCCCTCGCGGTCAGGATCCCAGGAGCACGGGGTAGGCTCCCGTCCGCTTCCTGGTTGTAGGACGAGACTTCCGTCCCGCGACACGCCCCCCAGGGGACGCCTGACTTCCTGTTTCGCCGGGGTAGGCTCCCGCAACTCTAAATCGGCAATAAGCGGGGTGGGCACCCGCCAACGATCATACAAGGCGGGGTAGGCACCCGCGGTCGTCCTCACGGCCAGAGGCACGAAAATCAGCGGGGTGGGCACCCGCTAGCAGGATCAAAGCGCACACAGCGCTATAACGTCACGCACAGTGCTCCCAGCGCTAGAAAGATAGCAGGTCCAGGCAACAGCGCGCACAGCGCTTACAAAGTTCAGGAAGCGCTCCCAGGCGCTATGGATCACCAGAAAGGTCCAGCAAAGAGTCCTCAAAGAACAGGGGGCACAGGCTGGGCCCAGAGCCAGCACACAGGGCCCTCCAGCAGGGAGGCAGTCCCCAGTGGCGGTCTCTCCTGGCGCCCAGCAGCAGCAGGCCCCCCCCTCAGATGATCCTGTAAGAGAACACACCTTGTAAGGGGACACAGCCCCTTCTTATACTGTACAAGTCTTTGTCTAAGGTGCAGGGAAGGGGCGAACCAGTTACATCTGGTTCCTGAGCACTTTGTTTTGCTCAGCCCCTCTCCCTATTCACTGGCAGGGCTAGGGTCATTAGACGCACCACAGGGGCCGGCGCCAGCATTGTGTGGGGGAACCCTGTCCTATTCAGGACCCAGGTACACTCCTCCCCAGCCATCAACATGCTAACTCCCCATTCACCACTGGGTGACTCCTCCTGACTCTGGGGAATTCCCTAGTCCGTCACCTGACCTCACCAGCCAATCGCCAGACAAGCCACACATTTCAGACTGCACACTGAAGTGCCCACTTCTAGAAGTGGCACTTCCACACCAGGTACATGCACGCCGCACACATCAACGCGCAGCATTCACTCCCACGAGTCCGCACATACCAAACACGGGCCTGCACACCCCACGCATCAGGAACTACCGGGACACATACATTCCCCCATGCATTCCTATGGGAGGGCAGGCCAACCTCACAACACGCACGCACTTTACCCTGAGACACAGCGGTAAAGTGCGCAGAAACCAAAATCTATTACACCAAGTCACAATATTAAGCAAAAAGTCTCGGGGGTGAACCTGCCAGAAGGGCCAAGTCCAACACTGGCGCTCCCCCCCTGGGGCATCGATCGTGCCCCCACAGACGGGGATGGCAGCGGAAGAGTTTCCGCTGCCACCCCCGAGCCCCCCCACGCTTCCTGGTGACGTCAGCGCGCACAGCGCACGCCGGCGTCATCAGGAAGTGCTCGTACGCCTGGAAGCCATTTGCTTCCAGGCGTCCACAGCGAGTAGGTGAGTCTTGTGTGTTCCGGTGGGGCGGCGGGGGCCTTTCAGAGCGTATTGAGGCATCGGGGGAGAGGAAAGAGTATTTCCTCTCCCCTGATGTCTCAATACAGGGCATTCCTGCTCCACGATCGCGCACAGCGTCGCGATCGTGGAGCAGGGATGCCCCACTAGACACCAGGGATGTGTTTTATTTTATTTTGGAAGCGACCCCTTGGGTAAGGGTCGCTTCCTGGGGGCCATATATTATTATAAGACTTTTCTGCCCCCTCTGGGGGCAGATCGGTGGTTTTTTTTCGCCGTTTCTGCTCCCAGGGGGGGCAGAAAAGCCCACTAGACACCAGGGATATCATTATTTATGTAGGAAGCGACCCCTTGAGCAAGGGTCGCTTCCTTGGGGCCCTAAATTGTTGGAAGACTTTTCTGCCCCCTCTGGGGGCAGATCGGTGTCATTTGTTTTGCCGTTTCTGCTCCCAGGGGGGGCAGAAAAGCCCACTAGACACCAGGGATCTTATTATTATTGTAGGAAGCGACCCCTTGGGCAAGGGTCGCTTCCTTGGGCCCACAAATTTTTGAGAGACTTTTCTGCCCCCTCTGGGGGCAGATCGGTGTCATTATTTTGCCGTTTCTGCTCCTAGGGGGGGGCAGAAAAGCCCACTAGACACCAGGGATCTTATTATTATTGTAGGAAGCGACCCCTTGGGCAAGGGTCGCTTCCTTGGCCCCCTAAATTTTTTGAAGACTTTTCTGCCCCCTCTGGGGGCAGATCGGTGTTATTTTTTTGCCGTTTCTGCTCCCAGGGGGGGGGGGCAGAAAAGCCCACTAGACACCAGGGATCTAATTTTTGTTGTAGGAAGCGACCCCTTGGGCAAGGGTCGCTTCCTTGGGCCCCTAATTATTTTGTAGATTTTTCTGCCCCCTCTGGGGGCAGATCGGTTTTATTTTTTCGCCGTTTCTGCTCCCAGGGGGGGCAGAAAAGGCCACTAGACACCAGGGAATTAGTTCAAATAAAAATAGAAGTGACCCCTCGCTTCCAGGGTGTAATTTGTTTTCTGGCACACAACCCGATTGACCATTTGGGTAGTGACATAGCATGTTATAATGTTTATTGTTATATTTTTTGTGAATTCCAATTGTAATGTTTTTTTTTTGTTTACTTTTTTGTTCTAGGTGAAGGCTTTTCTTCATTTCACGTTGCAGTGTTGTGACTGGTGGTTCTGCTGTTTGTGTAGTTTGGTAAGAGACTTATTTTTGTACAATGTAAATGTGTTTGATTTCTCTGCCTGTTTTGCAAATGGTGTAATAATAGCAGTATGTTTGGTTTTTGAGTGTCAAAAACTTTTTGCATTGGTGCTCGATGTGTATTTTGTTGTCTTGTGAGTAATTTGTTTTTTTTTCTTCTTTCTAGTTTGATATCGTTGGTTTTTGCTGTGTCACTGCAGAGTTGGTTTCTGGTGAGTGCAGCTGTCTCTTGTAATTGGATTGTATAGTTTTTGAGTACATTGATCTTTGTGATAAAGGTACACATTTCTTTACTTACTTTGTTTGCACATTGTTGGTTGTTGTTGACTTGTTTGTGCAGTCTTCTATCTTAGTAAGTATAATGGCTAGCCGCAGGATGACTGCTCAGCAGGTTGTTGGTTTGCTGTTTGAGTCTTCCTCTGATATTGGTTCAGAGACTGACTCTGCATCTGAGGGAGAGGAGGCAGGGGACGATTCTGGCAGTGAGTTGTCTCTCCGTATGGAGTCATCGGATGATGAAGATACTCTTAGTGCGGATGAAGTGTCTGTGTTAGAGGAGGAGACTGATGTGCCGATAGTGCGGCAAGAGGCATCTGGGCTGCAGCCTGGGGCTGCAAGACTTCCCGTTGGTGTAGTGCGGCAAGAGGCATCTGGGCTGCAGGCTGGGGCTGCAAGTCTTCCCGTTGAAAGTGATGACCTCTGGGTTGCCCCTGGCATGGTGCAGCCGGAATTTCCAGAGTTTACTGGTGTTCCAGGGTCTAGAGTGAATACTGAGAACTTTTTGCCTGTAAATTTTTTTCAGTTGTTTATGGACGATGTGTTTTTGGCAGAGATTGTTGAGCAGACTAATTTGTATGCCGAACAGTTTTTGAGGGACAACAGTGCCAGTCTTAAGCCACACTCTAGAGCTACCCGGTGGACTCCCACAAATGTTGAAGAGATGAAGAAGTTCTTGGGTTTAACTTTTTTGATGGGCTTGCTAAGGAAGCCATCATTGGCTTCATATTGGTCTAGCAGTCCCTTGATGGCAACGTCTATTTTTCCGGCAGTCATGACTCGTGACAGGTATTTGCTTCTGCTTCGGATGATGCACTTTGTTGATAATGGTTTAGCGTTGCCACTAGATCACCCTGATTGTGACCGTCTTTTTAAGCTTAGGCCTGTCCTTGATCACTTTGTTGATCGATTTTCTGAGATTTATGCCCCTGGTAGAGAAATTGCAGTGGATGAGTCTTAGGTGTTGTTCAAGGGCCGCTTGGTTTTTAGGCAATACATTCCTAGTAAGAGGGCACGCTATGGAATAAAGCTGTATATGCTGTGTGACAGTAGGACTGGATATGTCTCTAATTTCAGGGTGTACACCGGTAAGGAATCTAGGTTTAACCTCCCTGGTTGTCCGTCCACTTTTGGAGTGACTGAGAAAATTGTTTGGGAACTTGGTAGAGGATTTTTTAACAAAGGCCACCATTTATATGTAGATAACTTCTACACTGGTGTGCGGTTGTTCAGGGAATTGGCCAAAGTGGACACTTTTGCTTGTGGCACAATCCGCTGTAACCGTAAAGGTTTTCCGAAAGAACTTGTTTGTCAAAAGCTTGTGCGGGGACAGTGCAGTGCGTTGCGTTGCCAGGAGCTTCTTGCTGTGAAGTTTACAGACAGGAGAGATGTATACATGCTGACTTCCATCCATGATGAAAGCACTGCACCTGTGACTGTTTGGGGTCAGGTCGCTGAAGCGCGCAAACCTGTGTGCATTTTAGACTATAATAGGCACATGGGTGGTGTTGACAGAGTAGATCAGAGGTTGGAACCTTACACTGCTCTTCGTAAGGCTTACATTTGGTACAAGAAGTTGGCTATCCATCTTTTCCACATGGCAATGTTTAATGCTTTTGTTGTGTTCCAGGATTCTTGCCCTGAGTCAAAGATGACTTTTGCTAAGTTTCAGGAGTCTGTAATAGGCAGCCTTGTTGTAGTGGAACAGGCAAGTGTTCCTAGAGTTGGACTGGTGGAGGATGTTGCTAGATTGAAAGAACGCCACTTTCCAGATCACATTCCTCCCACACCCGCAAAAGATTTTCCCAGTAGGAGATGTAGAGTCTGTTGGCGAAGAGGTTTGCGGAAGGAGAGTCGTATGTACTGCCCCGATTGTCCCTCTCATCCTGCACTGTGTCTCTCTGCTTGTTTCAGAGCGTACCACACGCGTAAAAATTTCTGGGAACATTCATGAGTGGTAAAGTGAACTGCCTGGTCTGTATTCTTTGGAAAATATGATTCTGTTTCAAGGTTGGTGTTAGTGCAATGTATTTAGTTGCTGATTTTCTGTTAGAAGATTTGTATCTATTTGCAATTTGTTTGTGTTTTTATTTTTTGCTAAAAATATCCAAAATGTGATTGCGGTGTGTGTAGGCTTGCGCTTGGCTGTTGGTGTGTGTGGACTGGCACTTGGTTGGTGGTGTGCGTGGAATGGTGCTTGGCTGACGGTGTGCGTGGACTGGCGGTGTGCATGGACTGGCGGTGTGCGTGGACTGGTGCGTGGCTGGTGGTGTGCGTGGAATGGTGCTTGGCTGGCGGTGTGCGTGGAATGGTGCTTGGCTGGCGGTGTGCGTGGAATGGTGCTTAGCTGGCGGTGTGCGTGGACTGTTACTTGGCTGGCGGTGTGTGTGGACTGGTGGTGTGTGCGGACTGGTGTTTGGCTGGTGGTGTCCGTGGACTGGAGCTTGGCTGGTGGTGTCCGTGGACTGGAGCTTGTCTGGTGGTGTGCGTGGACTGGAGCTTGGCTGGCGGTGTGCGTGGAATGGTGCTTGGCTGGCGGTGTGCGTGGACTGGTACTTGGCTGGCGGTGTGCGTGGACTGGTGGTGTGTGCGGACTGGTGCTTGGCTGGTGGTGTCCGTGGACTGGAGCCTGGCTGGCGGTGTAGGTGGATTGGCGATTGGCTGGCGGTGTGCCTGGACTGGCGATTGGAATATCGGTGTGCCTGGACTGGCGCTTGGCTAGCGGTGTGCGTGGACTGGCGTTTGGCTAGCGGTGTGTGTCGACTGGTGCTTGGCTGGCTGTGTGTGAGTAGTGACTTTCTGCTGGTCACTACACACACTGCTAGCTGAGTGCCACTCCACGCAATCCTTCAGCCTGTGTAGTTGCTGTGTCTGGATTGTGGGCGTGTGAAAGTGATGGGCCCTTGAATGGCGCTGTGTGCTGGTGTGAGTTTTGTTATGTGATGGGCCCGCGGCTGGCGGTGTGAATGGTTTTGTATGTCTCACACGTATGAAAGGTGTATGAATGGCCTGTAAAGAGGTTGGTGCCTTGTCGTGGCTTTACAGCTCACGAGCTGTGAGTCAATGGTTCAGTTTCTTGCACTTTCAATTATTACCAGTGCATTTCATGTTTTGTGAAATCACTTGGTAATACAATTTTATCTACTGAACCATCACTCACCCTCGTGCCAAATCCAACCAGTATGTGTGTGTGCTTGCGGGTTAGATGGCTGTGCAGTAATATTTGTCTTTCTGAAGCAGGGTGTACCTTTTCCCTTTTTGGTGATTTTTGTACTGTGTTGCTTTTGTACCTGGTGGTGCGAATGGTCTTGTTTGTATCACGTATGAAAGGTGTGTGAATGGCCTGTAAAGTGGTTGGTGCCTTGACGTGGCTTTACAGCTCACGAGCTGCAAGTCATTGGTTTGGTTTTTTGTGAATTTAATTATTGACAGTGCATTTCATTTTTGTGAAATCTCTTGTTAATAAAATTTAATACACTGAACCATGACTCGCCCTCGTGCCAAATCCAACCAGTATGTGTGTGTGTTTGAGGAATAGATGGTTGTGCAGGAATCTTTGTCTTTAGTTTCTCTGCCAAGGTACACTTTCAAAGTAAGAATAACCCACCAACTGTAGATATTGTCGAAAACCCTTGGGAGTTCATGGTGATGTCTCTCTAGTGATTTGAAAAATATTTTTTATCCCCATTGTCCTGTAAACCTCAAACTGTCTGCCACATTTTCTTTGCAGTATTATTCCTAAATTCTCACGCTGTAGTAACAATAGTTAATCTGGTTTTGCAAGGGGGGTTACTTTGGTTTTTTGCCCAGGGCTCGGCGGCCATCTAGGGAAACCTTTCAAACCCAGGCATTTCTGAAAACTAGACACCCGGCGGCTTCCAGGGAGGTATGGCTTGCGTGGATCCACCAACGTTTCCTTACCCAGAATCCCCTGCAAACCTCATTTTTTGCTCAAAAAATCACTTTTTTCACACATTTTGGGGTGGGAAAGTAGTGGCATCACCGGGCTCACACAAATTTACCACCACCCAGCGTTCCCCTAGGTCTCCCGGTAAAAATGGTGCCTCACTTGTGTGGGAGGCCCAAGTACCCGCGGCAGGCAAGGGCCCCAAACGTAGTGAGGCGACATCAAAATGGCCTATCGCCAAACCACCTGGTTTTGCAAGGGGGGTCACTTTGGTTTTTGGCCCGGTGCGCGGCGGCCATCTAGGGAAACCTACCAAACCCAGGCATTTCTGAAAACTAGACACCCGGTGGCTTCCAGGGAGGTATGGCTTGCGTGGATCCCCCAACGTTTCCTTACCCAGAATCCCCTGCAAACCTCATTTTTTGCTCCAAAAATCACTTTTTTCACACATTTTGGGGTGGGAAAGTAGTGGCATCACCGGGCTCACACAAATTTACCACCACCCAGCGTTCCCCCAGGTCTCCCGGTAAAAATGGTGCCTCACTTGTGTGGGAGGCCCAAGTACCCGCGGCAGGCAAGGGCCCCAAACGTAGTGAGGCGACATCAAAATGGCCTTTCGCCAAACCACCTGGTTTTGCAAGGGGGGTCACTTTGGTTTTTGGCCCGGTGCGCGGCGGCCATCTAGGGAAACCTACCAAACCCAGGCATTTTTGAAAACTAGACACCCGGCGGCTTCCAGGGAGGTATGGCTTGCAAGGATCCCCCAAACGTTTCCTTACCCAGAATCCCCTGCAAACCTCATTTTTTGCTCAAAAAATCGCTTTTTTCACACATTTTGGGGTGGGAAAGTAGTGGCATCACCGGGCTCACACAAATTTACCCCCACCCAGCGTTCCCCCAGGTCTCCCGGTAAAAATGGTGCCTCACTTGTGTGGGAGGCCCAAGTACCCGCGGCAGGCAAGGGACCCAAACGTAGTGAGGCGACATCAAAATGGCCTTTCGCCAAACCACCTGGTTTTGCAAGGGGGGTCACTTTGGTTTTTGGCCCGGTGCGCGGCGGCCATCTAGGGAAACCTACCAAACCCAGGCATTTTTGAAAACTAGACACCTGGCGGCTTCCAGGGAGGTATGGCTTGCGTGGATCCCCCAACGTTTCCTTACCCAGAATCCCCTGCAAACCTCATTTTTTGCTCAAAAAATAGTTTTTTTCACACATTTTGGGGTGGGAAAGTAGTGGCATCACCGGGCTCACACAAATTTACCACCACCCAGCGTTCCCCCAGGTCTCCCGGTAAAAATGGTGCCTCACTTGTGTGGGAGGCCCAAGTACCCGCGGCAGGCAAGAGCCCCAAACGTAGTGAGGCGACATCAAAATGGCCTTTCGCCAAACCACCTGGTTTTGCAAGGGGGGTCACTTTGGTTTTTGGCCCGGTGCGCAGCGGCCATCTAAGGAAACCTACCAAACCCAGGCATTTTTGAAAACTAGACACCCGGCGGCTTCCAGGGAGGTATGGCTTGCGTGGATCCCCCAACGTTTCCTTACCCAGAATCCCCTGCAAACCTCATTTTTTGCTCAAAAAATCGCTTTTTTTACACATTTTGGGGTGGGAAAGTAGTGGCATCACCGGGCTCACACAAATTTACCACCACCCAGCGTTCCCCCAGGTCTCCCGGTAAAAATGGTGCCTCACTTGTGTGGGAGGCCCAAGTACCCGCGGCAGGCAAGGGCCCCAAACGTAGTGAGGCGACATCAAGATGGCCTTTCGCCAAACCACCTGGTTTTGCAAGGGGGGTCACTTTGGTTTTTGGCCCGGTGTGCGGCGGCCATCTAGGGAAACCTACCAAACCCAGGCATTTTTGAAAACTAGACACCCGGCGGCTTCCAGGGAGGTATGGCTTGCGTGGATCCCCCAACGTTTCCTTACCCAGAATCCCCTGCAAACCTCATTTTTTGCTCAAAAAATCGCTTTTTTCACACATTTTGGGGTGGGAAAGTAGTGGCATCACCGGGCTCACACAAATTTACCACCACCCAGCGTTCCCCCAGGTCTCCCGGTAAAAATGGTGCCTCACTTGTGTGGGAGGCCCAAGTACCCGCGGCAGGCAAGGGCCCCAAACGTAGTGAGGCGACATCAAAATGGCCTTTCGCCAAACCACCTGGTTTTGCAAGGGGGGTCACTTTGGTTTTTGGCCCGGTGCGCGGCGGCCATCTAGGGAAACCTACCAAACCCAGGCATTTTTGAAAACTAGACACCCGGCGGCTTCCAGGGAGGTATGGCTTGCGTGGATCCCCCAACGTTTCCTTACCCAGAATCCCCTGCAAACCTCATTTTTTGCTCAAAAAATCACTTTTTTCACACATTTTGGGGTGGGAAAGTAGTGGCATCACCGGGCTCACACAAATTTACCACCACCCAGCGTTCCCCCAGGTCTCCCGGTAAAAATGGTGCCTCACTTGTGTGGGAGGCCCAAGTACCCGCGGCAGGCAAGGGCCCCAAACGTAGTGAGGCGACATCAAAATGGCCTTTCGCCAAACCACCTGGTTTTGCAAGGGGGGTCACTTTGGTTTTTGGCCGGGTGCGCGGCGGCCATCTAGGGAAACCTACCAAACCCAGGCATTTTTGAAAACTAGACACCCGGCGGCTTCCAGGGAGGTATGGCTTGCGTGGATCCCCCAACGTTTCCTTACCCAGAATCCCCTGCAAACCTCATTGTTTGCTCAAAAAATAGTTTTTTTCACACATTTTGGGGTGGGAAAGTAGTGGCATCACCGGGCTCACACAAATTTACCACCACCCAGCGTTCCCCCAGGTCTCCCGGTAAAAATGGTGCCTCACTTTTGTGGGAGGCCCAAGTACCCGCGGCAGGCAAGGGCAACAAACATAGTGAGGCGACATCAAAATGGCCTTTCGCCAAACCACCTGGTTTTGCAAGGGGGATCACTTTGGTTTTTGGCCCGGTGCGCAGCGGCCATCTAGGGAAACCTACCAAACCCAGGCATTTTTGAAAACTAGACACCCGGCGGCTTCCAGGGAGGTATGGCTTGCGTGGATCCCCCAACGTTTCCTTACCCAGAATCCCCTGCAAACCTCATTTTTTGCTCAAAAAATCGCTTTTTTCACACATTTTGGGGTGGGAAAGTAGTGGCATCACCGGGCTCACACAAATTTACCACCACCCAGCGTTCCCCCAGGTCTCCCGGTAAAAATGGTGCCTCACTTGTGTGGGAGGCCCAAGTACCCGCGGCTGGCAAGGGCAACAAACGTAGTGAGGCGACATCAAGATGGCCTATCGCCAAACCACCTGGTTTTTCAAGGGGGGTCTCTTTGGTTTTTGGCCTGGTGCGCGGCGGCCATCTAGGGAAACCTACCAAACCCAGGCATTTTTGAAAACTAGACACCCGGCGGCTTCCAGGGAGGTATGGCTTGCGTGGATCCCCCAACGTTTCCTTACCCAGAATCCCCTGCAAACCTCATTTTTTGCTCAAAAAATCGCTTTTTTCACACATTTTGGGGTGGGAAAGTAGTGGCATCACCGGGCTCACACAAATTTACCACCACCCAGCGTTCCCCCAGGTCGCCCGGTAAAAATGGTGCCTCACTTGTGTGGGAGGCCCAAGTACCCGCGGCAGGCAAGGGCAACAAATGTAGTGAGGCGACATCAAGATGGCCTATCGCCAAACCACCTGGTTTTTCAAGGGGGGTCTCTTTGGTTTTTGGCCTGGTGCGCGGCGGCCATCTAGGGAAACCTAGCAAACCCAGGCATTTTTGAAAACTAGACACCCGGCGGCTTCCAGGGAGGTATGGCTTGCGTGGATCCCCCAACGTTTCCTTACCCAGAATCCCCTGCAAACCTCATTTTTTGCTCAAAAAATCGCTTTTTTCACATATTTTGGGGTGGGAAAGTAGTGGCATCACCGGGCTCACACAAATTTACCACCACCCAGCATTCCCCCAGGTCTCCCGGTAAAAATGGTGCCTCACTTGTGTGGGAGGCCCAAGTACCCGCGGCAGGCAAGGGCCCCAAACGTAGTGAGGCGACATCAAAATGGCCTTTCGCCAAACCACCTGCTTTTGCAAGGGGGGTCACTTTGGTTTTTGGCCCGGTGCGCGGCGGCCATCTAGGGAAACCTACCAAACCCAGGCATTTTTGAAAACTAGACACCCGGCGGCTTCCAGGGAGGTATGGCTTGCGTGGATCCCCCAACGTTTCCTTACCCAGAATCCCCTGCAAACCTAATTTTTTGCTCAAAAAATCGCTTTTTTCACACATTTTGGGGTGGGAAAGTAGTGGCATCACCGGGCTCACACAAATTTACCACCACCCAGCGTTCCCCCAGGTCTCCCGGTAAAAATGGTGCCTCACTTGTGTGGGAGGCCCAAGTACCCGCGGCAGGCAAGGACAACAAACGTAGTGAGGCGACATCAACATTGCCTATCCCAAATGTCGCCTCACTACGTTTGTTGTCCTTGCCTGCCGCGGGTACTTGGGCCTCCCACACAAGTGAGGCACCATTTTTACCGGGAGACCTGGGGGAACGCTGGGTGGTGGTAAATTTGTGTGAGCCCGGTGATGCCACCACTTTCCCACCCCAAAATGTGTAAAAAAAGTGATTTTTTGAGCAAGAAATGAGGTTTGCAGGGGATTCTGGGTAAGGAAACGTTGGGGGATCCACGCAAGCCATACCTCCCTGGAAGCCGCCGGGTGTCTAGTTTTCAAAAATGCCTGGGTTTGCTAGGTTTCCCTAGATGGCCGCCGCGCACCAGGCCAAAAACCAAAGAGACCCCCCTTGAAAAACCAGGTGGTTTGGCGATAGGCCATCTTGATGTCGCCTCACTACGTTTGTTGCCCTTGCCTGCCACGGGTACTTGGGCCTCCCACACAAGTGAGGCACCATTTTTACCGGGAGACCTGGGGGAACGCTGGGTGGTGGTAAATTTGTGTGAGCCCGGTGATGCCACTACTTTCCCACCCCAAAATGTGTGAAAAAAGCGATTTTTTGAGCAAAAAATGAGGTTTGCAGGGGATTCTGGGTAAGGAAACGTTGGGGGATCCACGCAAGCCATACCTCCCTGGAAGCCGCGGGGTGTCTAGTTTTCAAAAATGCCTGGGTTTGGTAGGTTTCCCTAGATGGCCGCCGCGCACCGGGCCAAAAACCAAAGTGACCCCCCTTGCAAAAGCAAGTGGTTTGGCGAAAGGCCATTTTGATGTCGCCTCACTACGTTTGGGGCCCTTGCCTGCCGCGGGTACTTGGGCCTCCCACACAAGTGAGGCACCATTTTTACCAGGAGACCTGGGGGAACGCTGGGTGGTGGTAAATTTGTGTGAGCCCGGTGATGCCACTACTTTCCCACCCCAAAATGTGTGAAAAAAGTGATTTTTTGAGCAAAAAATGAGGTTTGCAGGGGATTCTGGGTAAGGAAACGTTGGGGGATCCACGCAAGCCATACCTCCCTGGAAGCCGCCGGGTGTCTAGTTTTCAAAAATGCCTGGGTTTGGTAGGTTTCCCTAGATGGCCGCCGCGCACCGGGCCAAAAACCAAAGTGACCCCCCTTGCAAAAGCAGGTGGTTTGGCGAAAGGCCATTTTGATGTCGCCTCACTACGTTTGGGGCCCTTGCCTGCCGCGGGTACTTGGGCCTCCCACACAGGTGAGGCACCATTTTTACCGGGAGACCTGGGGGAACGCTGGGTGGTGGTAAATTTGTGTGAGCCCAGTGATGCCACTACTTTCCCACCCCAAAATGTGTGAAAAAAGCGATTTTTTGAGCAAAAAATGAGGTTTGCAGGGGATTCTGGGTAAGGAAACGTTGGGGGATCCACGCAAGCCATACCTCCCTGGAAGCCGCCGGGTGTCTAGTTTTCAAAAATGCCTGGGTTTGGTAGGTTTCCTTAGATGGCCGCCGCGCACCGGGCCAAAAACCAAAGTGACCCCCCTTGCAAAACCAGGTGGTTTGGCGAAAGGCCATTTTGATGTCGCCTCACTACGTTTGGGGCCCTTGCCTGCCGCGGGTACTTGGGCCTCCCACACAAGTGAGGCACCATTTTTACCGGGAGACCTGGGGGAACGCTGGGTGGTGGTAAATTTGTGTGAGCCCGGTGATGCCACTACTTTCCCACCCCAAAATGTGTGAAAAAAGCGATTTTTTGAGCAAAAAATGAGGTTTGCAGGGGATTCTGGGTAAGGAAACGTTGGGGGATCCACGCAAGCCATACCTCCCTGGAAGCCGCCGGGTGTCTAGTTTTCAAAAATGCCTGGGTTTGGTAGGTTTCCCTAGATGGCCGCCGCGCACCGGGCCAAAAACCAAAGTGACCCCCCTTGCAAAAGCAGGTGGTTTGGCGAAAGGCCATTTTGATGTCGCCTCACTACGTTTGGGGCCCTTGCCTGCCGCGGGTACTTGGGCCTCCCACACAAGTGAGGCACCATTTTTACCGGGAGACCTGGGGGAACGCTGGGTGGTGGTAAATTTGTGTGAGCCCGGTGATGCCACTACTTTCCCACCCCAAAATGTGTGAAAAAAGCGATTTTTTGAGCAAAAAATGAGGTTTGCAGGGGATTCTGGGTAAGGAAACGATGGGGGATCCACGCAAGCCATACCTCCCTGGAAGCCGCCGGGTGTCTATTTTTCAAAATTGCCTGGGTTTGGTAGGTTTCCCTAGATGGCCGCCGCGCACCGGGCCAAAAACCAAAGTGACCCCCCTTGCAAAAGCAGGTGGTTTGGCGAAAGGCCATTTTGATGTCGCCTCACTACGTTTGGGGCCCTTGCCTGCCGCGGGTACTTGGGCCTCCCACACAAGTGAGGCACCATTTTTACCGGGAGACCTGGGGGAACGCTGGGTGGTGGTAAATTTGTGTGAGCCCGGTGATGCCACTACTTTCCCACCCCAAAATGTGTGAAAAAAGCGATTTTTTGAGCAACAAATGAGGTTTGCAGGGGATTCTGGGTAAGGAAACGTTGGGGGATCCATGCAAGCCATACCTCCCTGGAAGCCGCCGGGTGTCTAGTTTTCAAAAATGCCTGGGTTTGGTAGGTTTCCCTAGATGGCCGCCGCGCACCGGGCCAAAAACCAAAGTGACCCCCCTTGCAAAACCAGGTGGTTTGGCGAAAGGCCATTTTGATGTCGCCTCACTACGTTTGGGGCCCTTGCCTGCCGCGGGTACTTGGGCCTCCCACACAAGTGAGGCACCATTTTTACCGGGAGACCTGGGGGAACGCTGGGTGGTGGTAAATTTGTGTGAGCCCGGTGATGCCACTACTTTCCCACCCCAAAATGTGTGAAAAAAGCGATTTTTTGAGCAAAAAATGAGGTTTGCAGGGGATTCTGGGTAAGGAAACGTTGGGGGATCCACGCAAGCCATACCTCCCTGGAAGCCGCCGGGTGTCTAGTTTTCAAAAATGCCTGGGTTTGGTAGGTTTCCCTAGATGGCCGCCGCGCACCGGGCCAAAAACCAAAGTGACCCCCCTTGCAAAAGCAGGTGGTTTGGCGAAAGGCCATTTTGATGTCGCCTCACTACGTTTGGGGCCCTTGCCTGCCGCGGGTACTTGGGCCTCCCACACAAGTGAGGCACCATTTTTACCGGGAGACCTGGGGGAACGCTGGGTGGTGGTAAATTTGTGTGAGCCCGGTGATGCCACTACTTTCCCACCCCAAAATGTGTGAAAAAAGCGATTTTTTGAGCAAAAAATGAGGTTTGCAGGGGATTCTGGGTAAGGAAACGATGGGGGATCCACGCAAGCCATACCTCCCTGGAAGCCGCCGGGTGTCTATTTTTCAAAATTGCCTGGGTTTGGTAGGTTTCCCTAGATGGCCGCCGCGCACCGGGCCAAAAACCAAAGTGACCCCCCTTGCAAAAGCAGGTGGTTTGGCGAAAGGCCATTTTGATGTCGCCTCACTACGTTTGGGGCCCTTGCCTGCCGCGGGTACTTGGGCCTCCCACACAAGTGAGGCACCATTTTTACCGGGAGACCTGGGGGAACGCTGGGTGGTGGTAAATTTGTGTGAGCCCGGTGATGCCACTACTTTCCCACCCCAAAATGTGTGAAAAAAGCGATTTTTTGAGCAACAAATGAGGTTTGCAGGGGATTCTGGGTAAGGAAACGTTGGGGGATCCATGCAAGCCATACCTCCCTGGAAGCCGCCGGGTGTCTAGTTTTCAAAAATGCCTGGGTTTGGTAGGTTTCCCTAGATGGCCGCCGCGCACCGGGCCAAAAACCAAAGTGACCCCCCTTGCAAAACCAGGTGGTTTGGCGAAAGGCCATTTTGATGTCGCCTCACTACGTTTGGGGCCCTTGCCTGCCGCGGGTACTTGGGCCTCCCACACAAGTGAGGCACCATTTTTACCGGGAGACCTGGGGGAACGCTGGGTGGTGATAAATTTGTGTGAGCCCGGTGATGCCACTACTTTCCCACCCCAAAATGTGTGAAAAAAGCGATTTTTTGAGCAAAAAATGAGGTTTGCAGGGGATTCTGGGTAAGGAAACGTTGGGGGATCCATGCAAGCCATACCTCCCTGGAAGCCGCCGGGTGTCTAGTTTTCAAAAATGCCTGGGTTTGGTAGGTTTCCCTAGATGGCCGCCGCGCACCGGGCCAAAAACCAAAGTGACCCCCCTTGCAAAAGCAGGTGGTTTGGCGAAAGGCCATTTTGATGTCGCCTCACTACGTTTGGGGCCCTTGCCTGCCGCGGGTACTTGGGCCTCCCACACAAGTGAGGCACCATTTTTACCGGGAGACCTGGGGGAACGCTGGGTGGTGGTAAATTTGTGTGAGCCCGGTGATGCCACTACTTTCCCACCCCAAAATGTGTGAAAAAAGCGATTTTTTGAGCAAAAAATGAGGTTTGCAGGGGATTCTGGGTAAGGAAACGTTGGGGGATCCACGCAAGCCATACCTCCCTGGAAGCCGCCGGGTGTCTAGTTTTCAAAAATGCCTGGGTTTGGTAGGTTTCCTTAGATGGCCGCCGCGCACCGGGCCAAAAACCAAAGTGACCCCCCTTGCAAAACCAGGTGGTTTGGCGAAAGGCCATTTTGATGTCGCCTCACTACGTTTGGGGCCCTTGCCTGCCGCGGGTACTTGGGCCTCCCACACAAGTGAGGCACCATTTTTACCGGGAGACCTGGGGGAACGCTGGGTGGTGGTAAATTTGTGTGAGCCCGGTGATGCCACTACTTTCCCACCCCAAAATGTGTGAAAAAAGCGATTTTTTGAGCAAAAAATGAGGTTTGCAGGGGATTCTGGGTAAGGAAACGTTGGGGGATCCACGCAAGCCATACCTCCCTGGAAGCCGCCGGGTGTCTAGTTTTCAAAAATGCCTGGGTTTGGTAGGTTTCCCTAGATGGCCGCCGCGCACCGGGCCAAAAACCAAAGTGACCCCCCTTGCAAAAGGAGGTGGTTTGGCGAAAGGCCATTTTGATGTCGCCTCACTACGTTTGGGGCCCTTGCCTGCCGCGGGTACTTGGGCCTCCCACACAAGTGAGGCACCATTTTTACCGGGAGACCTGGGGGAACGCTGGGTGGTGGTAAATTTGTGTGAGCCCGGTGATGCCACTACTTTCCCACCCCAAAATGTGTGAAAAAAGCGATTTTTTGAGCAAAAAATGAGGTTTGCAGGGGATTCTGGGTAAGGAAACGTTGGGGGATCCACGCAAGCCATACCTCCCTGGAAGCCGCCGGGTGTCTAGTTTTCAAAAATGCCTGGGTTTGGTAGGTTTCCCTAGATGGCCGCCGCGCACCGGGCCAAAAACCAAAGTGACCCCCCTTGCAAAAGCAGGTGGTTTGGCGAAAGGCCATTTTGATGTCGCCTCACTACGTTTGGGGCCCTTGCCTGCCGCGGGTACTTGGGCCTCCCACACAAGTGAGGCACCATTTTTACCGGGAGACCTGGGGGAATGCTGGGTGGTGGTAAATTTGTGTGAGCCCGGTGATGCCACTACTTTCCCACCCCAAAATGTGTGAAAAAAGCGATTTTTTGAGCAAAAAATGAGGTTTGCAGGGGATTCTGGGTAAGGAAACGTTGGGGGATCCACGCAAGCCATACCTCCCTGGAAGCCGCCGGGTGTCTAGTTTTCAAAAATGCCTGGGTTTGGTAGGTTTCCCTAGATGGCCGCCGCGCACCGGGCCAAAAACCAAAGTGACCCCCCTTGCAAAACCAGGTGGTTTGGCGAAAGGCCATTTTGATGTCGCCTCACTACGTTTGGGGCCCTTGCCTGCCGCGGGTACTTGGGCCTCCCACACAAGTGAGGCACCATTTTTACCGGGAGACCTGGGGGAACGCTGGGTGGTGGTAAATTTGTGTGAGCCCGGTGATGCCACTACTTTCCCACCCCAAAATGTGTGAAAAAAGCGATTTTTTGAGCAAAAAATGAGGTTTGCAGGGGATTCTGGGTAAGGAAACGTTGGGGGATCCACGCAAGCCATACCTCCCTGGAAGCCGCCAGGTGTCTAGTTTTCAAAAATGCCTGGGTTTGGTAGGTTTCCCTAGATGGCCGCCGCGCACCGGGCCAAAAACCAAAGTGACCCCCCTTGCAAAAGCAGGTGGTTTGTCGAAAGGCCATTTTGATGTCGCCTCACTACGTTTGGGGCCCTTGCCTGCCGCGGGTACTTGGGCCTCCCACACAAGTGAGGCACCATTTTTACCGGGAGACCTGGGGGAACGCTGGGTGGTGGTAAATTTGTGTGAGCCCGGTGATGCCACTACTTTCCCACCCCAAAATGTGTGAAAAAAGCGATTTTTTGAGCAAAAAATTAGGTTTGCAGGGGATTCTGGGTAAGGAAACGTTGGGGGATCCACGCAAGCCATACCTCCCTGGAAGCCCCCGGGTGTCTAGTTTTCAAAAATGCCTGGGTTTGGTAGGTTTCCCTAGATGGCCGCCGCGCACCGGGCCAAAAACCAAAGTGACCCCCCTTGCAAAAGCAGGTGGTTTGGCGAAAGGCCATTTTGATGTCGCCTCACTACGTTTGGGGCCCTTGCCTGCCGCGGGTACTTGGGCCTCCCACACAAGTGAGGCACCATTTTTACCGGGAGACCTGGGGGAACGCTGGGTGGTGGTAAATTTGTGTGAGCCCGGTGATGCCACTACTTTCCCACCCCAAAATGTGTGAAAAAAGCGATTTTTTGAGCAAAAAATGAGGTTTGCAGGGGATTCTGGGTAAGGAAACGTTGGGGGATCCACACAAGCCATACCTCCCTGGAAGCTGCCGGGTGTCTAGTTTTAAAAAATGCCTGGGTTTGGTAGGTTTCCCTAGATGGCCGCCGCGCACCGGGCCAAAAACCAAAGTGACCCCCCTTGCAAAACCAGGTGGTTTGGCGATAGGCCATTTTGATGTCGCCTCACTACGTTTGGGGCCCTTGCCTGCCGCGGGTACTTGGGCCTCCCACACAAGTGAGGCACCATTTTTACCGGGAGACCTGGGGGAACGCTGGGTGGTGGTAAATTTGTGTGAGCCCGGTGATGCCACTACTTTCCCACCCCAAAATGTGTGAAAAAAGTGATTTTTTGAGCAAACATTGAGGTTTGCAGGGGATTCTGGGTAAGGAAACGTTGGGGGATCCACGCAAGCCATACCTCCCTGGAAGCCGCCGGGTGTCTAGTTTTCAGAAATGCGTGGGTTTGCTAGGTTTCCCTAGGTGCCGGCAGGGCTAGGGTACAAAATCTACAGCTAGTCACTTTGCCAAAAAAAGGGTCATTTTTCACTGCAAAACCACGTTGCGTTTTGCGCCGTTTCCTGTCGCGGGCACTAGGCCGACCCGCACAAGTGAGGTACCATTTTTCTCGTAGGACTTTGGGGAATGCGGGGTGGGTGGAAATTTGTGGATCCACGCAGATTCCAGAACTTTCCATCACAGAAATGTGGGGAAAATGTGTTTTTTTTGTCAATTTTTAACGTTTGCAAGGGATTCTGGGTAACAGACCATGGTGGGAGTCAGTCAAGCCACCCCATCCTGGATTCCCCTGGGTGTCTAGTTTTCAAAAATGTGTAGGTTTGCTAGGTTTCCCTAGGTGCCGGCAGGGCTAGGGTTCAAAATCTACAGCTAGTCACTTTGCCAAAAAAAGGGTCATTTTGCACTGCAAAACCACGTTGCGTTTTGCACCGTTTCCTGTCGCGGGCACTATGCCGACCCGCACAAGTGAGGTACCATTTTTCTCGTAGGACTTTGGGGAACGCGGGGTGGGTGGAAATTTGTGGATCCACGCAGATTCCAGAACTTTCCATCACAGAAATGTGGGGAAAATGTGTTTTTTTTGTCAATTTTTTACGTTTGCAAGGGATTCTGGGTAACAGACCATGGTGGGAGGCAGTCAAGTCACCCCATCCTGGATTCCCCTGGGTGTCTAGTTTTCAAAAATGTATAGGTTTGCTAGGTTTCCCTAGGTGCCGGCAGGGCTAGGGTACAAAATCTACAGCTAGTCACTTTGCCAAAAAAAGGGTCATTTTGCACTGCAAAACCACGTTGCGTTTTGCGCCGTTTCCTGTCGCGGGCACTAGGCCGACCCGCACAAGTGAGGTACCATTTTTCTCGTAGGACTTTGGGGAACGCGGGGTGGGTGGAAATTTGTGGATCCACGCAGATTCCAGAACTTTCCATCACAGAAATGTGGGGAAAATGTGTTTTTTTTGTCAATTTTTTACGTTTGCAAGGGATTCTGGGTAACAGACCATGGTGGGAGGCAGTCAAGTCACCCCATCCTGGATTCCCCTGGGTGTCTAGTTTTGAAAAATGTATAGGTTTGCTAGGTTTCCCTAGGTGCCGGCAGGGCTAGGGTACAAAATCTACAGCTAGTCACTTTGCCAAAAAAAGGGTCATTTTTCACTGCAAAACCACGTTGCGTTTTGCGCCGTTTCCTGTCGCGGGCACTAGGCCGACCCGCACAAGTGAGGTACCATTTTTCTCGTAGGACTTTGGGGAACGCGGGGTGGGTGGAAATTTGTGGATCCACGCAGATTCCAGAACTTTCCATCACAGAAATGTGGGGAAAATGTGTTTTTTTTGTCACATTTTTACGTTTGCAAGGGATTCTGGGTAACAGACCATGGTGGGAGGCAGTCAAGCCACCCCATCCTTGATTCCCCTGGGTGTCTAGTTTTGAAAAATGTATAGGTTTGCTAGGTTTCCCTAGGTGCCGGCAGGGCTAGGGTACAAAATCTACAGCTAGTCACTTTTCTAAAAAAAGGGTCATTTTGCACTGCAAAACCACGTTGCGTTTTGCACCGTTTCCTGTCGCGGGCACTATGCCGACCCGCACAAGTGAGGTACCATTTTTCTCGTAGGACTTTGGGGAACGCGGGGTGGGTTGAAATTTGTGGATCCACGCAGATTCCAGAACTTTCCATCAAAGAAATGTGGGGAAAATGTGTTTTTTTTGTCAATTTTTTACGTTTGCAAGGGATTCTGGGTAACAGACCATGGTGGGAGGCAGTCAAGTCACCCCATCCTGGATTCCCCTGGGTGTCTAGTTTTGAAAAATGTATAGGTTTGCTAGGTTTCCCTAGGTGCCGGCAGGGCTAGGGTACAAAATCTACAGCTAGTCACTTTGCCAAAAAAAGGGTCATTTTTCACTGCAAAACCACGTTGCGTTTTGCGCCGTTTCCTGTCGCGGGCACTAGGCCGACCCGCACAAGTGAGGTACCATTTTTCTCGTAGGACTTTGGGGAACGCGGGGTGGGTGGAAATTTGTGGATCCACGCAGATTCCAGAACTTTCCATCACAGAAATGTGGGGAAAATGTGTTTTTTTTGTCAATTTTTTACGTTTGCAAGGGATTCTGGGTAACAGACCATGGTGGGAGGCAGTCAAGTCACCCCATCCTGGATTCCCCTGGGTGTCTAGATTTCAAAAATGTATAGGTTTGCTAGGTTTCCCTAGGTGCCGGCAGGGCTAGGGTACAAAATCTACAGCTAGTCACTTTGCCAAAAAAAGGGTCATTTTTCACTGCAAAACCACGTTGCGTTTTGCGCCGTTTCCTGTCGCGGGCACTAGGCCGACCCGCACAAGTGAGGTACCATTTTTCTCGTAGGACTTTGGGGAACGCGGGGTGGGTGGAAATTTGTGGATCCACGCAGATTCCAGAACTTTCCATCACAGAAATGTGGGGAAAATGTGTTTTTTTTGTCAATTTTTTACGTTTGCAAGGCATTCTGGGTAACAGACCATGGTGGGAGGCAGTCAAGCCACCCCATCCTGGATTCCCCTGGGTGTCTAGTTTTCAAAAATGTATAGGTTTGCTAGGTTTCCCTAGGGGCCGGCAGGGCTAGGGTTCAAAATCTACAGCTAGTCACTTTGCCAAAAAAAGGGTCATTTTGCACTGCAAAACCACGTTGCGTTTTGCACCGTTTCCTGTCGCGGGCACTATGCCGACCCGCACAAGTGAGGTACCATTTTTCTCGTAGGACTTTGGGGAACGCGGGGTGGGTGGAAATTTGTGGATCCACACAGATTCCAGAACTTTCCATCACAGAAATGTGGGGAAATGTGTTTTTTTTGTCAATTTTTTACGTTTGCAAGGGATTCTGGGTAACAGACCATGGTGGGAGGCAGTCAAGTCACCCCATCCTGGATTCCCCTGGGTGTCTAGTTTTCAAAAATGTATAGGTTTGCTAGGTTTCCCTAGGTGCCGGCAGGGCTAGGGTACAAAATCTACAGCTAGTCACTTTGCCAAAAAAAGGGTCATTTTTCACTGCAAAACCACGTTGCGTTTTGCGCCGTTTCCTGTCGCGGGCACTAGGCCGACCCGCACAAGTGAGGTACCATTTTTCTCGTAGGACTTTGGGGAACGCGGGGTGGGTGGAAATTTGTGGATCCACGCAGATTCCAGAACTTTCCATCACAGAAATGTGGGGAAAATGTGTTTTGTTTGTCAATTTTTTACGTTTGCAAGGGATTCTGGGTAACAGACCATGGTGGGAGGCAGTCAAGCCACCCCATCCTGGATTCCCCTGGGTGTCTAGTTTTCAAAAATGTATAGGTTTGCTAGGTTTCCCTAGGTGCCGGCAGGGCTAGGGTTCAAAATCTACAGCTAGTCACTTTGCCAAAAAAAGGGTCATTTTGCACTGCAAAACCACGTTGCGTTTTGCGCCGTTTCCTGTCGCGGGCACTAGGCCGACCCGCACAAGTGAGGTACCATTTTTCTCGTAGGACTTTGGGGAACGCGGGGTGGGTGGAAATTTGTGGATCCACGCAGATTCCAGAACTTTCCATCACAGAAATGTGGGGAAAATGTGTTTTTTTTGTCAATTTTTTACGTTTGCAAGGGATTCTGGGTAACAGACCATGGTGGGAGGCAGTCAAGTCACCCCATCCTGGATTCCCCTGGGTGTCTAGTTTTTAAAAATGTATAGGTTTGCTAGTTTTCCCTAGGTGCTTGCAGGGCTAGGGTTCAAAATCTACAGCTAGTCACTTTGCCAAAAAAAGGGTCATTTTTCACTGCAAAACCACGTTGCGTTTTGCGCCGTTTCCTGTCGCGGGCACTAGGCCGACCCGCACAAGTGAGGTACCATTTTTCTTGTAGGACTTTGGGGAACGCGGGGTGGGTGGAAATTTGTGGATCCACGCAGATTCCAGAACTTTCCATCACAGAAATGTGGGGAAAATGTGTTTTTTTTGTCAATTTTTTACGTTTGCAAGGGATTCTGGGTAACAGACCATGGTGGGAGGCAGTCAAGCCACCCCATCCTGGATTCCCCTGGGTGTCTAGTTTTCAAAAATGTATAGGTTTGCTAGGTTTCCCTAGGTGCCGGCAGGGCTAGGGTTCAAAATCTACAGCTAGTCACTTTGCCAAAAAAAGGGTCATTTTTCACTGCAAAACCACGTTGCGTTTTGCGCCGTTTCCTGTCGCAGGCACTAGGCCGACCCGCACAAGTGAGGTACCATTTTTCTCGTAGGACTTTGGGGAACGCGGGGTGGGTGGAAATTTGTGGATCCACGCAGATTCCAGAACTTTCCATCACAGAAATGTGGGGAAAATGTGTTTTTTTTGTCAATTTTTTACGTTTGCAAGGGATTCTGGGTAACAGACCATGGTGGGAGGCAGTCAAGTCACCCCATCCTGGATTCCCCTGGGTGTCTAGTTTTCAAAAATGTATAGGTTTGCTAGGTTTCCCTAGGTGCCGGCAGGGCTAGGGTTCAAAAACTACAGCTAGACTCTTTGCAAAAAAAGTGTAAATTTTCAGTGTGAAAATCTGGTGTGTTCACCTTAGGTTTAGAGCCACTTCCTGTCGTGGGCACTATGCCTACCCACACAAGTGAGGTACCATTTTTATCGGGAGACTTAGGGTAGTTCAAATTTGTAAAGCAACTGTTATTACCTATTGATTTTTGATGCATTTCTCCCTTCCAAATGAAAGACATTGTGTAAAAAAAAAGTCATTTTGAAAAATGACCAATAATTGTCATGCAAATATGAGTATTCCCAATTTCGAAAATGTGCAAATATGCACTGTTTCTGAACTCTGTAATTTGTTCCCATTTCAGAAATACATAGGTGACTTTCATACCGATTTTTCCATGTATACATTTTCCCACAATAATTGCTATATACCCGGATCAAAAAAAAAAAACATTACAAAATGCTGCTCATTTTTCTACTCTGGGTTCGTTGGGCTCTTGGTGAACCTACAAGTCCTATATGTCCCCACAACCAGGAAGGTCTACCGGATGTAACGGTACATTGCTTTCAAAGAGATGTCATAATTCGAAGAAGTTACAGGTAAAAACGTTGACTCAAAAGGCTGCTTTTTTAAACAAATGTTTAATTTTTCCTATATTTGCCTGTAAATTTCTATAAAGAAACCTTGATGGATCTACACAAATGACCCCTTGCTGAATTCAGAATTTTGTCTACTTTTCAAAAATGTATAGCTTTCCAGGATCCATTATTGTTTTTGTACCCATTTCTACCGTTAACTGGAAGGAGGTTGAAAGCACAAAAAATAGCAAAAATAGGGTATGTCCCAGAAAAATGCCAAAACTGTGTAAAAAATGTTGGTTTTCTAACAAAATTCTGTCATTCCCTAAAAGCTGGAGAAATTTTGATTTCAGCCCCACAAACCCTTTTTTGATACCATTTGCAGAGAAAAACCCAGAAGCTTTCATTTGCAGCCCGTTTTTCACATTTTTCACAAAAAAAAAAAAAATTGCTGTATTTTGACTAATTTCTGGGAACCCTCTAGGAGAATCCACAAACCCTGGGTACCTTTAGAATCCCCAAGATGTTGGAAGAAAAGGACGCAAATTTGGCGTGGATACCTAATGTGGTCAAAAAGTTACAGGGGCCTAAGCGCGCACTACCTCAAATAGCCCAAAAAAGGCTTAGCACAGGAGGGGAAAAGGCCTAGCAGCGAAGGGGTTAATCCCCTCTTTTTTATTATTTGATTCTTCTTAGCAAAGTT
Source organism: Triturus cristatus (assembly GCF_964204655.1). Lineage (NCBI taxonomy): Eukaryota > Metazoa > Chordata > Amphibia > Caudata > Salamandridae > Triturus > Triturus cristatus. The sequence continues at coordinate 1,710,499,830 of NC_140590.1, forward strand.
CCAGTTCCAGTTTCAATTTCAGTTTCTTTTCTGTATTTCCCAAAACATTTTCAATCTTCTGCACCCAAGTTTTTTTAACACCGCGGAGTTACTGAAAAACTCAGCAAATTCTGCGGAGTTCCGTGTGTAGGCGTAGTATCATGGGACAGCCACTAAAGTCGGTAAAATGGAAAGCACGCAGTTCTGCACAAAGCTCCTTTCTTCACTGTGGCAGGAAGAAAAAAAAATGAGTAGCTCTTCTTATGTTGTCATTGGAAAAATAGAGCGTTACAGGCACATTAGACATTATGGATGAGCTTGTGCACTATGATTACCGCTTCAAGTTAACGAACAGCTGTGGGAATGCTGCATTCATATGCAGCACGTTACGAAGCTGACAATGAAAGTGAAACAGCAATAATTGCAACCCTCTGGGCATAGTTGGTCACCTCTGTGCCGAAGACCAGGAAGAAAGTACTCCCAGTGACTCACTGCATGTGCTGCTGCTGCTCAGGCGCCAACTGCCGGCGCCCTAATCGGATGCTAATGAGGAGGTAAAAGGTCATTGCAATTAAATGCATTGGCGCCAGTTGTTCATTACAAGTTTTTTATGAGCTTAATTAAGAAGTTCAACCTACGTGTTTCGTAGCTGACCGGCAGCAAGCAGCGTTAACATGAAAGAACAAGCATTGGCATAGCCAATAGGTCTCGCCTTTGGCACCTTATAAGTGTTTAGTCAGAGCTATTGGCTTTGCCAATTTTTTTGCTTAAAGAGAATATGTAATGTAGACAAACAGTGACCAAAAGGTGACTTGTGGTGCCAAATGAATGTTTTAAATAAAGAGGTGAGATGCAGAGTGAAAAGGGACAAGCAACCAGCGCAAAACTGACTTGCAGGTGAACAACAGAGAAAAAAGAGAAAACGGTATGTGGATAAAATGAAAGAAACTTCCATGCAGAGACAACAATGGAAATGCAGAGAAAGAAGAGATAGACAAGCTGAGAAAGTGAAGTGCAAAAAGAAAGAGAGAAAAGTGTCGGATACAGATGGGTTTATTATTGGGAAAAGTACATTCCTCAGAATATGGTCTCTGAGAGAACCAAGAGGAAGCATTTCCTCTCACTCTACTGAAGTATTTTATTCAAATACTCTATGTTGTGAATGTGCAAGGATTCATCATTACAGCAGATTCAATATAGATTAAAATATAATATACATCATTATTAAATAAAGGTAAGTTTCCTTTTAGCCAGCAACCATTTATTTATTTATTGAAATTTATAACGCGCAACAGCTACCCTCAATGGGTTTCCCGGCGCAAGGGATAGACTCAAGAAGAAAGCAGACCATATGAGAACAACACCTTAAACCTCAAAGCAGCACAGATCATTGAAAAAGTATCGTTTTCAACTTTTTCCTGAAAGCAAAATAATTAGTTTCCATTTTTAGAGAAATGGGTAGGGTATTCCAATATTTGGGGGCAAGATGTGAAAAGGCCCGTCCCCCCATTCTTGTAAGCTTAAAACGAGGGATAACAAAATCGCAATTGGCAGAGGATCTGAGAGTGCGACTGGGCCTATAAAAGTGGACCAAACTTTGTAGATATCTTGGTGCAGAGCCTTGCTTGATTTTAAAAAGATAGCATAAGGCTTTAAAATTGATGCGACTAGGGATCCGAAGCCAGTGTAGATCACGCAGCGCCTGAGTGGCCGATTGTCTTCTCGGAATGTTACAAAGAAGCCTGGCCGCTGAATTTTGGACCACCTGAAGTCTGTTAACAGTGGCCACATCAGCACCAAGATAAAGGACATTTCCGTAGTCCAGGCGAGATGTAACTAACGCCTGGACAACGGTTCGTCTGGTGAAAGAAGGCAGCATCCAGAGAATTTTCTGGAGCCATCGCAGGATGACAAAGCAGATGGCGGCCACCTTAGTGGCCTGCTGTCGCATGGAAAGTTGGTCGTCAATGATAAAGCACAGATTACGAACCACAGAAGATGGTTGGGGAAGGGATCCCATTTCCTCAGGCCAATGTTGAGGGCCCCATAAATCCTTATGCTTTCAGAGGATAAGAATTTCGGTTTTATCACCGTTTAGTTTAAGAAGATGACTTTGCATCCACTCCGCTATACGTGACAACCCGACTTTCAGAGCTGATATGTCATTACTCTCGCAGCTGGAAAGGGAGAAGACAATCTGAGTGTCGACGGCGTATGAAAAGATAGTTAGCCCTGCGTCCTCAGCAATAGACCATAAAGTAGCATATGAATTTAAAATAATCACCGATATTAAAGTATTTCAAAACTTACTGTCCGAGGTGATATCATTCAATGTGGATCACGTAATCCTTGGTATTTAGATATTTGTTATTTATTTGTTGATCATTGTTTACCTAGCAACCTAGCTGTTGCAGAAGCTGAAACTGCAGCACTGAATAATGCAACATAATTAACTAAATACATGTCTGAGGCATGCATCAGTCACTGGCACATGAGAGCAATGATATCCTGCCCGTGAGTATACCTCAACCCAATGTTCTGTCAACACTCATTTTTATAGGCCCCAATCTAAGGGGCATATCAACAACAACCGGCGATAATTATCGCTAAGCGCACTCAGCGCTAGGATAATTATCGCCGGCTAGCGTTGATTTTTATCGCTGAGATAGCGTGCTATTAGCATCGCTTATCTCAATAGCGATAAAAATCCTCACGCTAAGTGGCTAACGTGAGATTATCGCTGGAAACCCAGAGATAATCTCACGTTACCTTGTTGATAGGGACAGACAGACTTAGCCATGATATCCTCCTTCCATAGGATATCATGGCTAAATCAGAAAAATACCAGACGTAAAAAAGCAGCGTTAACCGCGGTTAGCGCTGCTTTTTTTGTCTCTAACAGGGTTAGCGATATTCTTGATAATAGGAGAAATGTCGCTTAGCGACATTTCTCCTATTATTTTACTCTGGGCCCCTGCTCACTACGCCACTTGGGTCAAGCTATCCTGGCTGAAGAGGGGTTAAACCCCGAAACCGGTCCTAGGATGCTTGATTCTGGTCCAGGGAAGACATGGCTTGGCACTTCGGGCTGGACTGTTCCCATGAGGCACAGGGTCAAGACTGATTTGCATATGGCCATGTCTGACCTGGGGTGGCGTGGTGAGCAAAGTAACGATGGATTAAACCCAGATCTGTGACTGGGGGTGAATGTTTTGCCAATGTGCAACATTCCGTCCATCATCTTGTGTGTTTTGCTGTTCACCCTATGTGGGAAGGGTATGCCCAGACAGGGGTCCCATGCTCACTACGCCACTGGAGTCAAGCTATCCTGGCTGAAGAGGGGTGAAACCCCGAAGCCGGCTCTAGGATGCTTAATTCTGGTCCAGGGAAGACATGGCTTGGCAGTTTGGGCTGGACTGTTCCATGAGGCACAGGGTCAAGACTGATTTGCATATGGCCATGTCTGAACTGGGGTGGCGTGGTGAGCAAAATAACAATGGATTAAACCCAGATCTGGGACTGGGGTGAATGTTTTGCCAATGTGCAACATTCCGTCCATCATCTTGTGTGTTTTTCAGGGTTAGTCAAAACCTTACACTTGCAGGCGTATGGAGTGATGCAACAAAATAAGTATAGGCTGCACCTGAACATTGCCGGATTTGCGTTGTACTTGTGACACGACTCCAGCAATGCATGAACTTTGCATGTCTTACCTGTCACCCCATGCCCCCTGGTGCACCGCATTGTAAATGTGAGGCATCCATTTTGGTGCAAAGGTTTTTTTGCATGACGCAAGTGCAGAGATGCATTTGTTTCTTGTAGATCTGCTGCACAGCACCTGAATGGATATAGTTGATTGCTGAATAAGTCTGGGCAGTAAGCTCTGTTCCTCCGGCAGAGTTTGCAGAGTTTTTATAACTCCACCCTCCACTTAGAGTGTGTAGTTCAGCAAAAACTCTGCAGATGGCCGCGTAGCAGAGTTTACTGTCGCGCTCACCCATCAAAGTCAAGTTTAGCAATGTTAAACCAGTCTCTTTAAGAGTAAGACTAAACTTGACTGAATTTTCTGTACTTGCCACAAGATGGTGCTACTTCTAAACATTAGATGTTGCTGACAGGAGGTGTGAACACCTTTAGCCTTCGGGTTATATATATTTCAAAATCTGTGCACCTGATCTCAATATTAATAATAGCCACGTTAAACATGCCTACTGGGCAATGCAGAATCTGACATACCTGGAGTCTCTTCTTTTATTTGAGTAATCTTCCTTTCTTTTCATGTCCACGTATGGAGCCGTTTACTGTGGCTTTACCAGTGCTAAATTTGCAAAATATTAAGTGCCAGGGCTCTGACAAGGAGGCCACTGCAGCTTGCACCACTCATCGCCCAGGTGTTCGCTGCCAAAACAACTACTAAACATCTCTCTTGCATGTAAATGGCAGAGTTCAGAATATTCCAGGTCCCCAGAGCTAAAGGAATGGCTAGGTAAGCAGATATTAGCAATTTTAATGCATATTGTATTCCTAAACTACCCTTGTTCTGTTCATCTCTAAATTAGATGAGCAGCGCCACCATGTGGTGGACTGTTCTAAGTATGATGTTGACAATTAGGTGCCGGTGCCGAGCACCGACGCCAATTTAGTGCAGGTGCTTAACACTCGGTGTGGAATGAAAGTTTGATGTTGGGAGCAGTGCTATGCTAATTGGATGGTATTTGGCGCTATAGTGTATTTGGCAGTGACTGCAGCTACTGAGCGGCTCAAATGTCCCAGGCTGGACTGACATAGGCGGACAGGAGAGAGCGCTGCCTGATTAAAATACCGCACATGTAATCTGCACATTTTTCAGCTGGCTGGTGTGAGGCTCTTCAAAGGCAGTTTGAAGGTTTCCCATACTTTTTTTTCCACGGAAAGATGGACTTTGATAATTCCTAATCTAAGTATAAGAAGTTTAAAAGAGGCAAGCTGCCGCAATATATCATGTGACTGGAACCGGTCCTAGGATGCTTGATTCTGGTCCAGGGAAGACATGGCTTGGCAGTTCGGGCTGGACTGTTCCCATGAGGCACAGGGTCAAGACTGATTTGCAAATGGCCATGTCTGAACTGGGGTGGCGTGGTGAGCAAAGTAACGATGGATTAAACCCAGATCTGTGACTGGGGGTGAATGTTTTGCCAATGTGCAACATTCCGTCCATCATCTTGTGTGTTTTGCTGTTCACCCTATGTGGGAAGGGTATGCTCAAACGTGAGTCCCGTGCTCTCCATGCCACTGGAATCAAGCTATCCTGGCTGAAGAGGGGTGAAACCCCAAAACCGGTCCTAGGATGCGTGTTTCCAGTCCACAGAGGACCTGTCTTGGCAGTTCGGGCTGGACTGTTCCCATGAGGCACAGGGTCAAGACTGATTTGCATATGGCTGGGTTCAAAATGGAATGGCACGGTGACCAAAAAAACGATGGATTTAGGCCCAGATCTCTGTACTGGGGTGAATGTATGACATTGTTCTGCATTCTGTCCATCAACTGTTGTTTTTGCATTTGTCACCCCGAGTGGGACAGATATGCTCAGACGTGAGTCCCGTGCTCTCCATGCCACTGGAATCAAGCTATCCTGGCTGAAGAGGGGTGAAACCCTGAAACCGGTCCTAGGATGCTTGTTTCCAGTCCAAGGAGGACCTGGCTTGGCAGTTTGGGCTGGACTGTTCCCATGAGGCACAGGGTCAAGACTGATTTGCATATGGCCATGTCTGAACTGGGGTGGCGTGGTGAGCAAAATAACGATGGATTAAATCCAGATCTGTGACTGGGGGTGAATGTTTTGCCAATGTGCAACATTCCGTCCATCATCTTGTGTGTTTTGCTGTTCACCCTATGTGGGAAGGGTATGCCCAGACGTGGGTCCCGTGCTCACTACGCCACTGGAGTCAAGCTATCCTGGCTGAAGAGGGGTGAAACCCCGAAACCGGCTCTAGGATGCTTGATTCTGGTCCACGGAAGACATGGCTTGGCAGTTTGGGCTGGACTGTTCCATGAGGCACAGGGTCAAGACTGATTTGCATATGGCCATGTCTGAACTGGGGTGGCGTGGTGAGCAAAATAACAATGGATTAAACCCATATCTGGGACTGGGGTGAATGTTTTGCCAATGTGCAACATTCCGTCCATCATCTTGTGTGTTTTTCAGGGTTAGTCAAAACCTTACACTTGCAGGCGTATGGAGTGATGCAACAAAATAAGTATAGGCTGCACCTGAACATTGCCGGATTTGCGTTGTACTTGTGACACGACTCCAGCAATGCATGAACTTTGCATGACTTACCTGTCACCCCATGCCCCCTGGTGCACCGCATTGTAAATGTGAGGCATCCATTTTGGTGCAAAGGTTTTTTTGCATGACGCAAGTGCAGAGATGCATTTGTTTCTTGTAGGTCTGCTGCACAGCACCTGAATGGATATAGTTGATTGCTGAATAAGTCTGGGCAGTAAGCTCTGCTCCACCGGCAGAGTTTGCAGAGTTTTTATAACTCCACCCTCCACTTAGAGTGTGTAGTTCAGCAAAAACTCTGCAGATGGCCGCGTAGCAGAGTTTACTGTCGCGCTCACCCATCAAAGTCAAGTTTAGCAATGTTAAACCAGTCTCTTTAAGAGTAAGATTGAACTTGACTGAATTTTCTGTACTTGCCACAAGATGGTGCTACTTCTAAACATTAGATGTTGCTGACAGGAGGTGTGAACACCTTTAGCCTTCGGGTTATATATATTTCAAAATCTGTGCACCTGATCTCAATATTAATAATAGCCACGTTAAACATGCCTACTGGGCAATGCAGAATCTGACATACCTGGTGTCTCTTCTTTTATTTGAGTAATCTTCCTTTCTTTTCATGTCCACGTATGGAGCCGTTTACTGTGGCTTTACCAGTGCTAAATTTGCAAAATATTAAGTGCCAGGGCTCTGACAAGGAGGCCACTGCAGCTTGCACCACTCATCGCCTAGGTGTTCGCTGCCAAAACAACTACTAAACATCTCTCTTGCATGTAAATGGCAGAGTTCAGAATATTCCAGGTCCCCAGAGCTAAAGGAATGGCTAGGTAAGCAGATATTAGCAATTTTAATGCATATTGTATTCCTAAACTACCCTTGTTCTGTTCATCTCTAAATTAGATGAGCAGCGCCACCATGCGGTGGACTGTTCTAAGTATGATGTTGACAATTAGGTGCCGGTGCCGAGCACCGACGCCAATTTAGTGCAGGTGCTTAACACTCGGTGTGGAATGAAAGTTTGATGTTGGGAGCAGTGCTATGCTAATTGGATGGTATTTGGCGCTATAGTGTATTTGGCAGTGACTGCAGCTACTTAGCGGCTCGAATGTCCCAGGCTGGACTGACATAGGCGGAAAGGAGAGAGCGCTGCCTGATTAAAATACCGCACATGTAATCTGCACATTTTTCAGCTGGCTGGTGTGAGGCTCTTCAAAGGCAGCTTGAAGGTTTCCCATACTTTTTTTTCCACGGAAAGATGGACTTTGATAATTCCTAATCTAAGTATGAGAAGTTTAAAAGAGGCAAGCTGCCGCAATATATCATGTACCATGAGGCCCTGTTGCTTGAACACTTAACTAGATGTACTGGTGCTGTTTGTCCATACTCACTTGTCAGCCATGTGACTACCGAGGTTAACCTCACATGCAGTTATCCATTGGTCAAGCGTGGGGTAGGAGAGAAGGAAATGACTAGAACTACCATGAGGCCCACTACCTCTAACTCTGAACAAGAGGCACCAGTATTGTTTATCCTTACTCACTTGTCAGCTATGTCACTACTGAGGTTCACCTCACGGCAGTAAGCCATTGGTCACATGTGGGGTAGGAGGGAATGAAATGATTACAACCACCATAAGGCCCGCTACCTCTAATTCTGAACAGGAGGTACCAGTGTTGTTTGTCCTTACTCACTTGTTAGCCATGTCACCACTGATACCCAGGTCATAGGGACAGAGCAACTTACACACAATTCTCTGTTCAGGCACAAGTCTGCCTACCGAGCCTGAACTTCCCCTTGTCTCCATGAATGAAAAGAATGAGGCCATGAGTGACAATGTATCATGTGTATAACTGATATATCAGTAAAGCATGAAGGTAACCCAGCTGATGACTGATTGACACTGCACAGCAAGTATGATTACCAATGCTAAATCTACTACCATGCTGTGTGTATGCCTGTATTGTACACACCAGTACTTAGAATTCAATCTCCTAATACACATATAATTCCTACACTGTATTGGCTTCAAGATATTGAGAGATGCCATATCCATCCTTTATGTCAACATAAAGCATATCAGTACAGCAAATGAGCAGGACAATACCATTTCACTACAATGTCAACCTCCACCGCTTTTCTCCCTCCCATGCCTAAACTCAGTGTAAACCAAATGATGTGGATGCACATACCACACTTACATCAATAACAATCTACTCTATGTCTGTACAGGTCTACCCCAGCACAACATCTGTCCAGAGTCAGGACACCAGCCAGACTTCACTTCCCTCCTGGACAAGCCTCCAGTGATGCAGAATCTCCTGGACACATGGACGTGGAGGACCTACCTGGCCCATCTGGATAGCCTGGGCAGATGGCAGCAGAGTTTCACTGTGCCCACAACCACAGCTAACACTTCACCTGCAACATCTCAGCTGAACTCTGCCCCAACAACTGGTAGATCTAGCACAGGCAGCAACATCTCTTGCACCCCAGTCCCACTTCCAAAGGTGAGGACTGACAACACTCTCACTGAGGAGGAAGAAGCCAGCGGGAGGGGGCAAGCTGATCCAAGGTCACAGGCCCATGGGGTGCACTAGGTGGTGCATGAACAAGATGGCTACACAAGTGTGAGGCTCCTGCTGCTCTGTTCTTTTATCCAATAATTTATCCTTGCCAGGAGGTCCAATCATGCACCCGTGGCACCGGGGTGAAGGGTGCGGTCTGCTGACCAGACGATGCAATTTTGAAGCTTCCTGCACATCTGCCGGGTGACACACAGTACAACAACACTGCGGCTTCCACGTGGCGACCAGGCCGCGCTCCTCCTGCGACCGGAGCTTACGGCACCGTGGGACTGAGAGGTGGGTGCACACTTACTGTGGCCCCATGGGCACATAGCGTCCCCGACTATCTACCATCTGTAGCGACCTCCCACCCCTCGCTGCACCTCCCCTCATACAACTGTGGCGCACCATGCTCTGTGACCGCGCGGGACCGGTTGACCAGTGGCGGACGATGACATTTGAAAGTGGTGGGGCGTAAAATGTTTGGCATACTTCAGCATAGCGAGCGAGCGTAGAAAATTTTGAAAAAGAGTGGAAAAATGGTGCACTTAATCCCCAGGATAAGACGGCTTCATGCTTCAATTAAATAAGACTTTCATCCACACTCCCTATACATCGGGGACATGGCAGGGCTGTCCTATGTCCCTGCTCCTATTTGCTTAATACATGGAACCCCTAACACAGTGCATTCAAGCGTACCCCCTCATTACTGGGTTGCAATTCAGGGGGAACACCCACCCCATTAGTCTATAGGCGGACAACGTGTTGGTGGCCTTGACAGACCCTATGACTTCACTCTCTGCCTTAATACGGAATTGTAGCATTTTGGGGACATCTCGGGGTTTAAGGTCAACCTTTCCAAATCCCAAATAATTCAACTTACAGTATCTAAGACACATCAAGATCAGCTGATGGATCAATATCCGATCACTTGGGGCCCAGCCTCCCTCCCATACTTCGAGTACAGCTTACTTCCATTATGGTCACAACAGCTTAGGTTAACTAAAACTGTCTCGTTAGGCAAGTGAAAGCGGAACTATTGATGTGGCAGCACCTCCAGATTTCGTTAATGGAGTCAATTGCTGCGATTAAATTTACTATTTTACCTAAAATATATACATTCCAAGCCTTACGCATAACATGACCGAGAAACTAGCTGACAAGCGGCGAAGGTGTCTCAAAGTAAAGCGGATAATCTCTTTCCTGCACTATATATCATCACGTATTTACAGACGTTTATGTGAACCCCTTTATTCTGCTCATTCAATGAAATCAGGCACTGATGGGATTCTGGGGAGAAAGGCAACGTACCCCAGAAGTTGGTATCGGTTGCAAAGTTATACTCCCCCCCCCCCCCTTTAAAAAGAAGGAAATCTGCCGAAGGACAGAAGAATGAACAGCTTATACAAAAGGCAGTTGCACCACAGTTACCCTATTTACTTCGCATTGGAAGTAAGGCCACAACGCTTCACACTAACCTACCTTTGGCTCTATGACAAACACAGGGTCTTATAAACATTTACATATCCTTACTTGGAATGTTAGAGGGTTGGGTGACCCACACAAACATCGGCGGATTTTAGCATATTTAGATCGACACCAAGTTCACATTGCACTACTCCAGGAGACCCATCTCAATCCCAGGTGCGACAGTCCCTTTGCGCAGAGATGGGCAGAACACCGGCTATTCTCCTCCTACTCCTCCTACTCTAGAGGGACAGCCATACTCATCAAAAAGCAAACTTCATTTGCCCTGATGGGCTCAGATTGTGACCAACAGGGTTGATACTGCATCACTTGGGGCAGGTTGGGTGCGGAGACTGTCACCTTGGTGTGCTGTTATGGGCCTAATGTTGACACCCTGGAATTCTTCGTCCCGCTATGGGGGAAAATTATGGAGATCGGCTCTACTCACATTATTTGGGGGGGGGGTGCCTTAATACCAGTCTCAATCCTACCATGGACAGATTTAATCCCTAATCTCATCACTAAAATAGGTCGAACAAGACACTACAGGGCATAGTGGCTGATAATGGTTTACTTGATGCTTGGCGTCATGTCCACCCGAAATCCACCGAAGGTACACACTACATGGCCCTGTATTATTTCATAGTGTCCCGTGGCTTAGGCCCGTCAATAACCGCTGTAACTCACATAGCGAGAACATACTCTGATAATTTCCCTGTAAAATTGACGCTCGCCCCCTCAGGATACGGTACTCCCACGCAGCGCCTGGAGACTATCACCCCTCACCCTACTCAACACAGCATTCCATACCGAATTAGGTGAGGAAATCACAGACTTTTTTCAGAGAAACAAGGGGTCTGTGGACAGCGTTGAAGTGGTCTGGGAGGCCTTTAAGGCCACATTCCACGGATTTTGCATCTCCAAAAGTTCTGGAATCCTACGGGATATCCAGAGAACACTGAAGAAGTTAGAGGCAGAGCTTAGGCGACTGAACGCTTTGCTGTCTATAGGTCCAGGCAAGAAGACCCAACGAGATCTTCGTGAGAAACATTCGGACTACATGGACACTGCTGATCGAGAGACAAAATTTAGAAGTAAATACTGGGTGGCTCGTAATATGGGGAGGTTGAACGCCCCGGCAGGGCCCTAGCAGAGACCATAAGGAAACCTCGCTTCTCTAACTATGTCTTAGAAATTGTAAATCCTGATGGAATACGGCACAGAAATACTACAGATATTTTAGATACATTCACCACTGACTAGTCTGGGTTGTATACCTCCGGCAGACGAGACCCTCTTGACTTGGATGGCTATCTGGGGGATGTGGCCTTAGGATGGCTGTGAGACTCACAGAGAGAATTCTTCTGTGCCCGCTTTGAACTTGATGAAATACGGGAGGCCATTATGCACATGAAGTCCGGCAAGGCCCCTGACCTAGACGGACTCCTGATCGATTTTTACAAGGCATACATTGATCAGTTAGCCCCCATCCTTAAAGAGGTGTATGAAGATGCCATTGAGTCTGGAATGCTCCCGCCTTCCATGAGGGAAGTGCTTACTTCCTACCTACTAAAACCCGGGAAACCGGTGAATCAATGCGATTCCTATAGACCGTTGTCCCTCTTCAACAATGATGTTAAAATTCTCGCTAAGGTCCTGGCGAATCGGTTAAACTTATTGATGGAGAAACTTGTCCTTCCCGATCAGGCTGGGTTCATCCCAGGGCGTGCGACCACACACAACCTGCGTACCTTTTTTTCCATATTACACAATGCAGATCCTGATCTCGCGCTGGTGGCGGTCTTCTTAGACGCCACTAAAGCGTTCGATTCCGTTGAATGGTACTATTTAAAAGGTGTACTACGACGAATGGGCTTTCCTTCACTGTTTCTTTCTTGGGTAGGTTTATTGTACCGACTCCCAACAGCTAGAGTCTTGAGTAATGGGCAGACGTCTCCGGCTTTCCCCATCCCTAGGGGCACTAGGCAGGGTTGTCCACTTCCCCCCCTCTTTTTGCCCTGGCGGTGAAGCCCTTGGCAGCCAGACTGCGGCAGCATCACCAGGATAAGATGCTGCACTGTAATTTGTACCAGATACTTATATCACTCTCCGCAGATGACATTACCCTCTACGTTAGAGACCCTCAGCAAAAGCTGCGAGAATTCATTATCTTTGGGAAGCTATCCGGGATCCACATAAACTGGGGGAAGTCGCCAATATTTCCTCTTACAGCTGCGGCCGTACACTTTCCCCTTGACTATCCACTTGAGTGGTGCGATACAGACATGAGGTATTTGGGTATATGCATAACCAGGGATAGGGAGGAGCTACTGCGCCTCAACTATGGCAAAACACTAGACTACATCACAAATTGTGTTACGCGATGGATCACACTTCCACTCTCCATGACGGGACGCACCTCATTAATTCAAATGGTCGTTCTCCCACAGTTGCTGTACTTGTTCCTGACTATCCCATTTCACGCTGGAGGGCACTTCTTTAAAACTCTATTCTCAGAGATGATCAGATTAATATGGGGAGGAAAGAGGTCACGACTGCAGTGGAATGTACTTACTAGACGGTACTCTGCAGGCAGCTTTGATGTCCCTAACTTTGAGTTATACTATACATGCTGTCAGACACACTACGCCTTCTACTGGTTCCACCCACCCAAATATATGCCTCAGGTAGCAGCAGAACAATGACTGGCTGACCCGGTTCCATTGGCCGGCGTGATATGCACCATTCTTCGGCTTCGGCACAAGGAGCCTACATCGATAATGTGTACGGTTGATGCCTGGAGGCGTATTCTGACCAAGTTAGGGGCTCCAATGCTGTATTCACCGCTGATTCCCTTACTATATCACCCCCAGATGCAAACACTTCAGGAGACAGGGTTTCGTAAGCTCCTGGAATCGGCGAAAATCACAACCTGGGGAGACTTATATCATAGTGAGAGGTTCTGTTCTCTAGAGCACATATTCCATGAGATTCCATTCACTCCACTTGATGTTTTCCTCAATGTCATACTCCAACAGGGACTACAAAACAATACCCCAGCATTCCCACTAGAGCCACCTACATTAGCTCCTCTGCATTTGCCGTTACAAGCTACCTCCCCAGGGCATGCTGTCTCTCTTCTCTATCACACAATACACACACAACAGGAAACAACCCCCTGCCCTCCCTGTGCATATTGGGAACTAGAACTAGGCCATGAGCTCTCCGACAAACAGTGGACATATTGCTGTCAACAGACAGAACGCATTTCTGTGAGTAGCAGACTCCGCATTACGCACTTCAAATTTTGGCATCACTTATACTATACCTCAGCCAAAATGTCCAAATATAAGCTGAAAGACTCCGACAGATGCGATCGATGTGGCGCAGAAGGTGCTGACTTTCTTCACTTGGCTTGAGGATGCCCGAGTGTATTTGCTTTTTGGAGCCAGGTCTTTGACGCTCTGGAGCAGATGACATCAGTAACCTTGGACCGCACACCTTTAGAGGCCTTATTGGGCTACACTGAACTAATTGCCAAACCACATCAGCGCTACCTTGCCTTAGCTTTCTTAATGGCTAATCGCTGCAAGGCATGCAGATGGGGCAGAGGGAGGGCGCCGAAATTCAAGGATTGGTTCACTGACCCAATATACTGTAAGGAACAGTTGAATAACTATGTGGAGTTGCTCTCCCTGGCTTCACGGCCTAAAGATATATGGGACCCTTTGAAAGGCTACCTTATGACACATCCTCTAGCTACTCATGCCCCAAATGAAGACATATAACTGTTATGGGTGTACTACTCCATCGCAAGATGTCTGTGCTGTGTACCCTAGGGGTGGGCGGAATTTGCGGAATTAACCTCCGCAAATTATCGCGAGAATGCAGAAAATCTCCGCAAACACGCCGGAAAGATCGCGAAGATGCGGAAGTTTTTTGCCGCCTGTTCGCGGTATTTTTTGTGTGTTCGCGGGTCGCCAACTTACCCATGCGGTCGCTCACGGGCGCGGCCATCTTGTTTTCACTTGTCCCGCCCTCTGGCGTTGTTTACTTCCTGTTCCGGGTCGCGCAATGCATGTTCGCGGTCGATATTTCCTGTTCGCGATCGCTTTTACTTGATCGCGTTGCTTTTTGCTTGCTCAGGGAGAAAATATCGCGCGAACTTGCGCACGTGGTCGCAACGGGCGCGGCTATCTTGTTTTCCACTCTATTGCATGGTTCTGGGGCCTGATTTTCAATCCTCCCTAAATCTTTTCAATCCTTTGTTTATAGCCACTTTTTTCGGATCTTTATTACTTATTATTTCTCTAACTATTTTCCTGCCTCTATATTTTTGGTTTTTGTGTACCTTTTTTTTTGTTTTTTAGCTACTTTTTCTCTTTGTATTGCCTGCTATTTATTTCCTTTACTCCTTTATTTATTTTACCTTTTCTTTCCCGCCCCGTCCCCAGAACCATGTCCAAGGGCAGGGCTGTTCGCCGGCGCAGCCAGAGCCGCGACCGCCTTCCTTGCGGAAGGCGGCGCCCACAAGGGGTGCATGCACGGGCCTTATTTGGGGAGGCGGAGTTGGCTGCACTAATTTTCTTTGTGCAGCGCCACCTCCCCTCAACCCTGGCAGCAGGTGGCAGGCCTGGGTCCGGGTACGGCCTCCGGGAGCGTCGACAGCGGTGGGGGAAGGTGCGCCGGGCAGTGTCTCGCATCTCTGGGGTCCGGCGCACCCAGGCACAGCTGACGCACCGGTGGTCCGACATCCTGGACCGTGAGCAGGACCTGCTGGACCTGCTAGGAGTGGAGGTCCCGGGGCTTGGTGAGTACCTATTTAATTATTACAACTTTGTGTCTGTTCTTCTGCTCTATGTTATATATTGCGAATATCTTTTTTTCCTTCCAACCAGATAGAATGTTGCTGCTTGCAATACACTCCAGGTTAATAACGTTTAAAAGTCTTCTGTGATTATGACACAGGTGCTCTTCTGCGCTACTACTAATCTTACTTGTTTGCAGCTTTGCGTTTGCGCTTGCTTAGCGTGATTCTTTACGAGTTTATTTTAGAGAAATTAAGTTACGTAATGCTACAGTGACTCATGTCCACTCCTTACTTTGTCCTGTCACTAATAGATAGGGGCGGATTGATACATAGGTTTAGGTACTTTGTATGAGCTTCTAATTGGTTAGTGGTATGCGTGATGCCCCCTCACTCAGTTACGTGACGTGCTGCTAGTACGCCAGTCTTTAGAACCTTTCTAGTTTGTTCAATGAGTGGAGGTAGGCTTTGCAGTTACTTAGCAGTAGCAGATGAGCATCAATCAAACCAAAATTGTGTATATACAAAAAATGTAGTCATGTTAATGTGTCCTCCATGATTGGATCATACACATTGTTGAGGAATACAGTCGAAATGCATACTTAATGTACAATTGGCATGCCTGGAATAGGTGGGCTAGGTTGGGTGGTAGGTTGTACTAATACTTAGGCTTACTTGTAACTTAGTTTTCTGGAATCAGAATGGAAGAATGGATTACTGTTGATAAATAGTAACTTAAGTAGTCGAACTGCGAATCCCCCGATATTACATGTTGACCAGATGAGATCGGTCAATGTAGTTATTGCAATTGTTTACATAAGTGTTTTTTGACCGTTGTTGAAAAAAATTGTATTTGCTTAAGTTGACACCATCCATCAATGTTTGTCTTTCTTATATCTTTCCTGTTCATCAGCACCCAGGGGCAGACGGGCAGGGACTGGGCAGTCGGCGGGACAGGAACACCACGAGGAGGACACCGCTGAGGGCTCCTCTGCTGGCCCCAGTAAGTCTTCTTGTTTTTAATAATATTTCTTATTCCATAACTTTTACTGCCCCATTTCTCCCGAACTATAGTGTGTTTCCAAATGCTATTTTTTTACCACCAATTATCCTTCGATCTGTACGGTTTCAAAAAGCTTATCCCTGCCTCCGCTATGATGACTGAGTACTACTACATACTATCAGTCTGTCTGTCTGTACTGTAGTAGCTAGTCTTGCCCAGTGCCACTCTTTGTGAAAGGTTGAAATATAAAACTCATATTCACCAGTAGCTCGTACAATCCGTTGGGTCGTTGTCTTGTACTACTTTTTACTCTTGTTGATGTTTAGGCTTTGAAAATTCACAGCAACAGCCCTACCAGATTTCTTAATATTTTGATATGATACCCTATAGGACATACAACTGTTGTAGGGATCTTGCACATACATTTGCACCAGAAAATAGGATGTTGGTGATGGTAGGTTGGACCTTCCTTGCACACCTCAATCAGAAATTCCGCACCCACCACAATTCCACTGCTTGACTATAGTACTGTCTTGTCATACCTATTAGGTCTCGGAACCCTCCCCCCAAGACAACCAACAAGTAGACAACCCAGAACATTAACACACCCAACCTCTGTCGTGGAAGCAATTCACATGCACACCCTTACTTTAATTTGCTCAATCGTGTAAGTTAGTCCACTCCACACCAAATACCACAAAGTCTATGTAAGTTTAAAATTTTTATTTCAATTTGAGAAGGTCTGTACACTGTTTTCTTAGCAGCACCAACCGGCAAATCAATAACATTAAAACAATATACATTGTTACACTTATACAGTTGGGAATTAAATCATGATAACTGAAGTGGTGGAAGGCAGCACCACCATCCCATAGCAATTTAGTTTATATACATTTATAAATGAAGATGTGAGTGAAGGGACCCCTCACCTCAGAAGAACCTAGTACTGGTAGTTGGTGCATCGTTCAGAAGCTCTGGTTCGTAGAAGCGAATCTTGCGTCTGTAATGCGAAAAAAGGAAATGGTGTGCGTTAGTATATTGCAACTTGCAAGCATTTCTCAGCCGTGCCAAAAAGTGTAGCATCTATGGATAAGCAATATGGACTAACAGTAACAGTAGTACACCAGTTCTTCCTAAAAAAGTGGCTTGTTAATGTTTGTTGACCGCCTGTACGCAGCGCGTAGACTAGACAGTAGCAGTGTGAGGCAGGTCATGTGGGCTCAAAGGTGTCTTAAGAAGCTGCAAGGTAAAGGTAACGTCACATGTGCATGGCTAGGGCTAATCAAGCAAATGCTACAATGATCATATAACTTAGTGTCTACTCTACTACTACCTGATTTGTACTAGTGATTTATGTTAGTATTAACTCATTTTTCAACCTTGCTACTGATCAATAGGGGGGAGGTGTATATGTTGCCTAATAAATGTGTAATGTTTTCTAGGCGCACTACCGACCACCATTGCTGGGGCCAGCGAAGGCGACGCAGAGGGCGAGGATGCGGCAGTTGCAGATAGCAACGGAGGGGGAGTGGCAGCACCAGTGGCAGGCGGTGGTAAGTTAGATTCATAATCTTTAACTATTGTTGAACTTGACAGCACACTCACTGCAAAGGTGTACTGTATGTATATGTATACTGTAAAGTTGTGAATTAGGGCCCCATTAGGATGGTGGGCGTATTGCCCCCGCCGGGCTGGCTGGAATTCACTGCCGTCACAGCAGGGGCAAACCTCCCGCCATCCCTGTAGAAAATATTCAGACATGTCTAGGCGGAAAAGGGTTCAATATGGCGGTGGTGTCTCTCTCACCACACCGGCAGCCATATAATCTGCATTTTGGAATGCCTTTGCGTGGCGGCATTACCGTCCGCCACGGAAAGGCATGCACACATTGCAGAGTATGCTTGGGGGCCCCCATGGAGGGTACCTACCGATGCTATGGTACCCCCCCGACTTTCAAAGCAAAACGTGACAGGCTCCGTGCGAGGCCCGTCATGTTGTGCTTGGAAAAGCAGCACAACATTTTAGCATTGCTTTCAGCAAAGCCAACCAGAATTTAAATTTAAAATAACAGGGTGCGCCCGCCACTGTGCCGGGCGCATCATCCTAATTAATTGTCCCCACGGGACCCCCACCCTTTTTAGCAGTCGGATGGCGGGCGGACAAAGTCCGCCCGCTATCCGATGTCATAAGTAAGTATGAGTTCTTGGGGACGTTTGAAGAGTGAACTAGAAGACTAGAATTCCCTTTAATTGGTATAGGACTAGGAGCCAGAGTATTGAGTAACCAATGGTCTCATCTATCTGATTTCAACTCCGCTTTGAAAGTTTTATGGAGAAGAGCACCTGGTGCACTGTTCAACTAAAAAGTGTAAGACAGGTGGAAGGAAGAAGGACGGGCGACATTTAAAATGTTATGTACTACTGTGCTTTATTTTATAGTGCTACTCTACCATGCCACTATGTGTATAAATAATTACCTTGTCCTACTGTTTTATTAAGACTATATTTTACAATTGTCTTGTTTTTTTCTTTTTGATACACAGCTACTCCGAAAATCAACCGGAAGGAGTTGGCCGCCAAGGCACGGCGCCGGAAGCTGGAGGCAATCCAGCAGGAATACCGGCGGCTGGTGGTCCTAGCCGAGGAGGAGGAGGAGAGTGCAGCAGCAATTCAAGCCTCCTCCAGTGCCCCGGGCCCCAGCCACCGCCCTCCAGCGGTACGGCGCCACCGTCTGGCGGCTGCCCGCCGCCACCGTGCCATCTCCGGTGCCCCCCCCACTGTGGCTGCAACTGCCGCGGCCTTAGACGCCGCGTCGCCCATTTAGAGGACCAGATTCGTGTCCTCCTCCAGTCCCGCCCCACCAGTTAGTCCCTGTCACTGCCCCTTTTTTAATTCCTGTTTGTTTCCTCACTCGTTTGGGCGTTCTCTATTTCTATGGACAGTCGTTGGGGTTAGGGAGGGGGGTGGGTCAGCTTTTGTGGGTTTAGTTTATTTGTTAGGGTCAATTAAATATATTTTTCTATGTTACATGCAATGTTGTTAATGTTTTGTAGGTGGGGTAACTGTTTTACATCACACTGTTTCTTTGCTGGTGCATGGCCGCCCATAGCGTGTGTTTGATTTCAATAATTTGCTGACTGTATAAGACACAAACAGATAGATGCGACACACCTCACTCATTGACTGGTCCTACTATGCATTCTTTGGAGTGGTGTTTGAAACTGACATCATTGACAACATGTCCATTATTGATTCTGCCTCCCCCAAACTTCTCTCTTACCGGTGCTTGATGTTTATGTCCAACTGTGGCACAGCACTGGCTGCATGGTGAAGATGGTTTCCTTTTTCATACATGCCATGATTGGGGTGGTGGTGGTAGTATAGTAGTAGTATACACTGGCAGGGTGGCAGCATTTCCAAAAAAAGAAAAGGAGATAGTCAATCGCCTTTGAGAGACTGTTAGAGGAGTAGTTGAATGAAGTACATCACAGAATTTACCGAGCAACAATTATATGCTCAAATATTTGACAAAAAAACTGAATGCTGGATATTATGAGGATAGCCGACTAGACAGAGTTACAAACTATAGTTTTGTCGACTTGGCTATGCCTACAGTCTAACAGTTAGTGCTGTATATGAGGAATGACAACAAACAAATCAAATCAATGCCGGCAATTCATGCTGAGGTATATGTTCCTTTGTTAAATAAAATAACCTGTGAAATATCCTACTCATGGGTGGGCAAGCAGAAGAAGATCATCGCTCTGCATTGAAATTGAAGTAGTGTTGCTTTCACCACATCCGCCCCAGCAAGTGTGTGATTAAGTATTGGTGTACATTTAATTTAGTTACACCTCGACAATAAGTCACACAGCCCGGGGGAAGAGGGTTAGGGTCCGTTGATTGGATGGGAAGGGGGATTTTGGGAAAGGTTTGACATAGAAAAACAGTATGCATACATAGACAAACAAACGACAATCATTGAAGACTACCATACCATATCCATTCCATATGTTAAGGTATAAAAAAGGAAATGCATGCATGATGAGACCCGGATTACATACACTTCTATTTCTTGTTCTGTTCCGGCCTTAATACTTTAACAGATAGCAAATAGAAATTTTAAATATTGGTAGTGAAGAATCGTAAACACAGAGCAAACGTAATGATGATTGATAATAACAACTCCAAGAACACACTGTTGTAAAGAATGTATACAAGATATTAATCAAATTATTTAAAAGAAGTGAAAAGTGGATACTGTTACTGTCTTATCCTGGTCAAAAATGTGGACTGGTTTTTTGCATCTCGGCATTCCTCTTGCTCCTCTCGTCCATCAATCTTGGGTGTGTCGCCTCACCACTCGCCACTGCCCGGCTGGAATAAAAAGGTGATTGATTGGTAAGGTAATTAATATGCATTGTAATGTTTTACAAAGTTTTGGACAAGGCCCGGCCTGTAATTTTAGATTGAAAACCAAAGGGGATATTCAGAAAGAAAGTGAAAACAAATGCACAAGTGATGGTGTAGTGCAACAAGAACACTTTCCGAGGTGGCATGTATGCATATGCATCATCTCTACTGTAGTCTGTTTCCAGCATAGACCTTCAACAGTAACAGGAGAGATCAGGCCCACAGTGCTTACCATTAGCACATCCTACGTTAACACTTTAGAGTCCTTTTTTTTTTTCTCTCAAAGAGTTGGACAAACGCAAAGCACATTATCCATTCCAGACATAGCATTTTACAGTTAAAGTTAGTAAAATCAATGCACTGCAGTCATCCCACCGCTACACTCTATTCAACTTCTACACAGACATTTGGGTGTGCTGTGGTTGTGGTTCACGTGTTTACCTTTAGGCTTTTCCGTTTTATGCCACTCATGAAACATCCTCCTGACTTCATCATCAGCTCTGATACTTCTACTGACTGAAGATCGGCCTGCAGTACAAGTGTAATTTTTAGAACACAACAAGAGTAGAAATATAAATATTACTGACTTGAGTCATTCTTTATTGTGTACAGAAAGATAGATTAACACTAGTACACTTTGACATCACTTTGTGCACAACAAACAACGCAAACACAAAGACCAATAGCTCAGAGTCAGGTGTCCAATGCATGCCATTAATTATCATCATTTATTACCTGTTACTTCTCATCTTAAGTTAACGGGCCGTCTCTTTCGCCATCATCATGACGGACGGAGCTGTTAAGTCACAGTCATTTGTATTGCGCAGATTGAGTGAGTCCCCTTCCTGTATTGAATTAAAAGCAATGTATCACCAAGATGCAGGAGAAGTACACATTTCTTGTTTGCCAGAAGAGGAAAATTAGTAATTACTAGTGTGTTCTGTAGAAAGTTGATTAGTGGCAGTGCACAATTACATCAATTCATGCGCAACACACCACAAAATCTACATCATTCAGTCTGCTATTCTGCGGCCAATGCATGGCATCAATCATTACCTGTTGCATCTCATCTCGTTAACGCTGCAGGCCGTCTCTTTCGCCATCATCATGATGGACGGTGCTGTTAAGTCACAGT
The DNA here is from genome assembly GCF_964204655.1 of Triturus cristatus. NCBI lineage: Eukaryota > Metazoa > Chordata > Amphibia > Caudata > Salamandridae > Triturus > Triturus cristatus. Next base: position 1,710,521,462 of record NC_140590.1, read on the forward strand.
CATTTGCATTGCGCAGATTGAGTGAGTCCCCTTCCTGTATTGAATTAAAAGCAATGTATCACCAAGATGCAGGAGAAGTACACATTTCTTGTTTGCCAGAAGAGGAAAATTAGTAATTACTAGTGTGTTCTGTAGAAAGTTGATTAGTGGCAGTGCACAATTACATCAATTCATGCGCAACACACCACAAAATCTACATCATTCAGTCTGCTATTCTGCGGCCAATGCATGGCATCAATCATTACCTGTTGTATCTCATCTCGTTAACGCTGCAGGCCGTCTCTTTCGCCATCATCATGATGGACGGTGCTGTTAAGTCACAGTCATTTGCATTGCGCAGATTGAGTGAGTCCCCTTCCTGTATTGAATTAAAAGCAATGTATCACCAAGATGCAGGAGAGAAGTACACATTTCTTGTTTGCCAGAAGGGGAAAATTAGTAATTACTAGTGTGTTCTGTAGAAAGTTGATTAGTGGCAGTGCACAATTCCATCAATTCATGCGCAACACACCACAAAACAAAATCTACATCATTCAGTCTGCTATTCTGCGGCCAATGCATGGCATCAATCATTACCTGTTGCATCTCATCTCGTTAACGCTGCAGGCCGTCTCTTTCGCCATCATCATGATGGACGGTGCTGTTAAGTCACAGTCATTTGCATTGCGCAGATTGAGTGAGTGCCCTTCCTGTATTGAATTAAAAGCAATGTATCACCAAGATGCAGGAGAGAAGTACACATTTCTTGTTTGCCAGAAGAGGAAAATTAGTGTGTTCTGTAGAATGTTGATTAGTGGCAGTGCACAATTACATCAATTCATTCATGCGCAACACACACAACAAAATCTACATCACTCAGTCTGCTTTTCTGCGGACAATGCATGGCATCAATCATTACCTGTTGCATCTTATTTTCAGTTAATGGCCAGTCTCTCTCGGCTCTGAAGGAGGATAGCTATAGAAGTCATCAGATTCATGGTCCACTTGTTTTGGAAGGACGAGGAAAGTTTGAATTTGTTGTTACCATCATCCAATCATCATTCATGAGGGAAATGGAATTGACCAGGAGATGCAGTATGATCGAGCGGAGGAGCTGGATTCTGAGGACTGTAGTGTCAAATGGCAGACACCTGAAACTTGTATCTTAAATTAGAAGATTAGAAGACGGTGATAATGCATTGGTTGCGATTCACAAGTTTATAACCGGAACAACAGACACAAACAAAGGGGGAAAAAAGGGAGGAGGACAGTAAGTGCGAGCCTAATTGTCAGGGAAGTATAGCTCGTCCTCAAACTCTGGGGGATCTTCCAGTAGTAGGTAATCATCTGACACAATACTTCCGTCACCTGAGCCGCTGTCCTCATCTTCCTCTGTTGATTCATGCATTGTGTAATTCGGTGGTATGAAGTGCTGATTCATTTTGATCATTGTTAACCTCTCCACGTTTTTGGGAGATAGACTGGTCCTTCTCAAGGTTACAATGGAACCTGCAGCACTGAAAACACTTTCGGAAGAGACACTTGCGACAGGGCAAGCCAGATAGCTTATCGCCAGCCTGCTGAGCTGTGGCCATTCAGACCTTTTCCTATGCCAATACTGCACTGGGTTTTGATCAACGTACACCTCTGTTGGGTCGTCCAGATAGGCCTGGACCATCCGCTCAATGTTGAGGGTTGCTGCTGGTAAGCTTTTGTGCTGTTTTTTCTGTGCATCAGCACTGTGCTTAAGGCCCATCTTTACATACCAATCTGATAATGATTGTACTCGGCAGAATGATCCAGTTATTGTTTTTGTAGTCGATGGTGATGGTGAGTGTTGCGATTGTGAGCCAACCGCACTGCCCTCAGCCGACGAAGTTGCACTTGATTCTGCATGGCCTGCTTCAGTATCAGTACTTGTTGTGGGTTGATGTGGCGGGCTTTTAATTAGCAGCCCTTCGTTTTCAAACTTGATGGCTGCTTCAGCTATACAACTTTTGTAGCGGGCAACATCAGTGTCGGAAAAAGAACGGAATAGTCCTAATTTTGCACGTGGATCCAGAATTGTGGCACAAATGTAATGGTCTTGTGACAAAATTTTATTTTGTATCCTTACATTTTCTGATAAGCGCCTGGATAAGCTCTCCACCAAGTCATGGGCTTGCCTTCTGTCCTCTACACCTTTGTAGGATTCAGACACATTATTCAGCTCATGCTCTAGCATTTGCAACAATGGGATAGCTTGGCCCATTGTACAGTCCTCCTTGCTGACTTCACGTGTGAAGACCTCAAAAGGAGACAGAATCTCAGTCAGGCATTGAATTAGGGTCCATTGCTCCCTCTGAAGGGTCATGCCTTTAACACTAGCATCACTGTTTCTGTACCAGACATAATCATTGAGTGACCTGTGCTGTTCGTACAGACGATCAAGCATGTAATACGTTGAGTTCCAACGTGTTGCCACCTCCTGGATGAGTGCCTTGACTGGCACCCTACGCTCACGTTGGAGGATCCTCAGCTGCTTCCGAGCTTTAAAAGAATGGCTGAAATGAGTGCATATTCTTCGGCAGATGGACAGTAAATTGCTTACTATGGGTTCTTTTTTCAGAAAGTCTTGCACTATAATGTTTATGCAGTGTGCCAAACACGGAACCCTGAAATAGGAACCAAGTTCCATGGCCTTAAGTACATTACTGCCATTGTCTGTGGCAACAAAACCAATACCAAGCCCTCTGGGCTGCAGCCATTCCAAAACCTTGGTGCGAAACTCTTCTAAAATGTTTTCAGCCGTATGAGATTTCTCCATGGCGAACATGGCTACAGTTGCATGTTTCCGAGTACCTTCAAAAATCGCAGCTGTGTCAACAACACCTCGTGCAGATAGTTGATCTTTAACCCCCACAAAAGAGATCCAGTGTGCAGTGATACACATGTAATCTGTGGCTTGGCAACTGGTCCACATGTCTGTTGTCAGGTGGATATTGTGCACAGCACTCTTCTGCAAAGCTTGTCCAACCAATTCCAGCACATCATGATGTAGTGCCGGGACAGCAATTCTTGCGAAATAGGACCGGCTTGGAACTTTCCATTTCGGGCAGATGGCAGACACAAATTCAAGGAAACCCACCCCTTCCACAAATGAAAAAGGAAGAAGGTCCAGCGCTAACATTTTAGCCAGCTTCGCATTGTACAATCGTGCCGTTGGGTGGTTGCGTTGGAACTGCCCCTCCAACCTAAACATGCTGTCAATGGTAGGCTGGCTTACTTTCCTTAGTGGTGCCATTAACCCACTAAGGCTCAACGACACAGATTGTCTCATTGAGGTACTCGCCGCCGGTCGCCTTGGTGTCTCACCCACACTCTGAGTATGGCTCTTACTGCGGTGCCACTCTGATGTTACTGAGGAGGATGTGGGCGTTACCACTGCAGTGACTGCACTACTGGAGACAGGGCTAGAAATGCCTCCCTGTTCTTCACCTGCCACCACAATAATATCGCTCCCTGATTCCTGACCAACTTCAAAGGGTTTAGTTTTCCTACTTTCTTTTAACTTAAGTAGGTGATCCTCCCACACAATAGTGTGGTGTATTCTGAGATGACTTGCTTGTCCTCCGGTACCATAGTTTGTACCAAGCTTACCACGCCGAACACCTTGCCGACAAATTGCGCATATAGCAATGTTCTCCTCCTTGGCGCTAACAGAAAAGAAGTCCCAAACTGGGGAGGAGAACTTTCTGGCACTGCTGGATGTGCCACTTTCAACACCAGATGAACTTGAGGGGGTCCTTGAAAATATGTGACACTGTCCACCTACCCTGTGACTTTTACTACCACTTCCTACTGAGGTGGTTGAGCTGGATGTAGGTCCCTGCCGGGCCTTGGAAAATATGGCAGCTGGAGGTAGTGGTGGTGTAACCTGTGTTGGTGAGATCCGTGCTGCATCCCGCTCAGTAGCAGCCTTTCTGGATAGGGTTAGAATGTCGGTCTCCAATCCCTTTGGGGCGGGAGTAATGTGCGTGATGACTGGCTCGTCTTCATCAACATCATCACCCCCCTCTTCTACATCTACCTCCATAACTCTAAGTTTTTCTGGGACCTTCCTTTTCAGAAGCAATGTCTTGTGGCGTACTTCACTCTCAGACCGAGCTGGTGGGACCCAAGTGTCATCACGATCATCAGAAGCGGGGCTTGAAGAAGAAGATGATGGACTAAGCCTCCTTTTCCTTGCTGGTGGTCTGGAAGACAATAGATGTTCTGAAACAGTGGTTTGACTTCGCTCCGCTTTGTCTGCAGGAAGCTCGATTTCCTGAAATGCCCCTACGTCAGGAGCAACAACTACTATGGTGGGCTGTTGTGGCGGCTGCTGCTGTTCTGGTTGCGGCGGCTGCTGCTGCTGTTCTGGTTGCGGCGGCTGCTGCTGCTGTTCTGGTTGCGGCGGCTGCTGCTGCTGGTCTGGTTGCGGCGGCTGCTGCTGTTCTGGTTGCGGCGGCTGCTGCTGCTGTTCTGGTTGCGCCGGCTGCTGCTGCTGTTCTGGTTGCGGCGGCTGCTGCTGCTGTTCTGGTTGCGGCGGCTGCTGCTGCTGTTCTGGTTGCGGCGGCTGCTGCTGCTGTTCTGGTTGCGGCGGCTGCTGCTGCTGTTCTGGTTGCGGCGGCTGCTGCTGCTGTTCTGGTTGCGGCGGCTGCACACTGATCTGCTGAGTTTGCGCCTGCGTTGAACTTGATTGTGTACTACTTTGCGGTAATGACATTTCTTCAACATCGCTGCCCGTTAGTAGACTGGCTACCTCTGCGACAGTAAAGCCCTTTGGCCTAGGTTGGTGGGGTTGCTGGACCGCTGTGCTGCTCCCAGCTTGGTTCCCGGACAACGCTTTGGTGCCAAAAAAAACCTTGGCCGGCACACCACCAGTCGTGGTTAATGGCACTTCCTTTTTCTGTTCCTTCTTCTCACCAGCAACTTTCTTGGTACTGGACCTGGTACCTTTCTTTGGGGCCATCTTATTCCGACGTCAGGCAAGAGGCAGATGCACAACAAGTTCTGGTCACACGTGGGCGTGATGCGCAGCAGGACTTCCGTCTGGCTGGCAGTACAACGGGTAGCCAGGTGATGCCGATGACACCTCCTACTCTGTCTTTTGTGCACCTAAAAGCAAAGAAGACAGGAGAAGAACATCAGTGAAATGTTGCATTTGTTTTTGTGGTTCAGTTACTTAGTACTGTACTAGTGCAAACAAAAGATAGTCTAGCCATTTATGAATTTTTTTTAACTAGAGCTATGTTATACTACTAGTACTGTGTACAGCCACACTACACTCTCAGGAAGGTGATGTCTAAAAATTCAACAGATCACATAGAAAACACTTGATCAATAAAGCTGTGGCTACCTGCTCTGGTAGCAGTGGATGAAAGCAGGCCTGTTGGCAGACAAGGCCAGGCAAGCTTGCAGGCCTAGGCCTCAAAATGGCCACCAGCCACATGGCGAGCCCCAACAACATCAGCAAGGCCACCCCAAAAAACACACTTCCCCAACTCAATCCAATGCCATCCATGCCCAAAATGATGTCTAAATTCAACAGAACACACAGAAAACAGTAGATTACTAAAGCTGTGGCAACCTGCTCTGGTAGCAGTGGATGAAAGCAGGCCTGTTGGCAGACAAGGCCAGGCAAGCTTGCAGGCCTAGGCCTCAAAATGGCCACCAGCCACATGGCGAGCCCCAACAACATCAGCAAGGCCACCCCAAAAAACACACTTCCCCAACTCAATCCAATGCCATCCATGCCCAAAATGATGTCTAAATTCAACAGAACACACAGAAAACAGTAGATTACTAAAGCTGTGGCTACCTGCTCTGGTAGCAGTGGATGAAAGCAGGCCTGTTGGCAGACAAGGCCAGGCAAGCTTGCAGGTCTAGGCCTCAAAATGGCCACCAGCCACATGGCGAGCCCCAACAACATCAGCAAGGTCACCCCAAAAAACACACTTCCCCAACTCAATCCAATGCCATCCATGCCCAAAATGATGTCTAAATTCAACAGAACACACAGAAAACAGTAGATTACTAAAGCTGTGGATACCTGCTCTGGTAGCAGTGGATGAAAGCAGGCCTGTTGGCAGACAAGGCCAGGCAAGCTTGCAGGCCTAGGCCTCAAAATGGCCACCAGCCACATGGCGAGCCCCAACAACATCAGCAAGGCCACCCCAAAAAACACACTTCCCCAACTCAATCCAATGCCATCCATGCCCAAAATGATGTCTAAATTCAACAGAACACACAGAAAACAGTAGATTACTAAAGCTGTGGCTACCTGCTCTGGTAGCAGTGGATGAAAGCAGGCCTGTTGGCAGACAAGGCCAGGCAAGCTTGCAGGCCTAGGCCTCAAAATGGCCACCAGCCACATGGCGAGCCCCAACAACATCAGCAAGGCCACCCCAAAAAACACACTTCCCCAACTCAATCCAATGCCATCCATGCCCAAAATGATGTCTAAATTCAACAGAACACACAGAAAACAGTAGATTACTAAAGCTGTGGCTACCTGCTCTGGTAGCAGTGGATGAAAGCAGGCCTGTTGGCAGACAAGGCCAGGCAAGCTTGCAGGCCTAGGCCTCAAAATGGCCACCAGCCACATGGCGAGCCCCAACAACATCAGCAAGGCCACCCCAAAAAACACACTTCCCCAACTCAATCCAATGCCATCCATGCCCAAAATGATGTCTAAATTCAACAGAACACACAGAAAACAGTAGATTACTAAAGCTGTGGCTACCTGCTCTGGTAGCAGTGGATGAAAGCAGGCCTGTTGGCAGACAAGGCCAGGCAAGCTTGCAGGCCTAGGCCTCAAAATGGCCACCAGCCACATGGCGAGCCAAGACAACATCAGCAAGGCCACCCCAAAAAACACACTTCCCCAACTCAATCCAATGCCATCCATGCCCAAAATGATGTCTAAATTCAACAGAACACACAGAAAACAGTAGATTACTAAAGCTGTGGCTACCTGCTCTGGTAGCAGTGGATGAAAGCAGGCCTGTTGGCAGACAAGGCCAGGCAAGCTTGCAGGCCTAGGCCTCAAAATGGCCACCAGCCACATGGCGAGCCCCAACAACATCAGCAAGGCCACCCCAAAATACACTCTTCCCCAACTCAATCCAATGCCATCCATGCCCTAAATGATGTCTAAATTCAACAGAGCACACAGAAAACAGTAGATTACTAAAGCTGTGGCTACCTGCTCTGGTAGCAGTGGATGAAAGCAGGCCTGCTGGCAGACAAGGCCAGGCAAGCTTGCAGGCCTAGGCCTCAAAATGGCCACCAGCTACATGTCCAGGCCCAACAACATCAGCAAGGCCACCCCAAAAAACACACTTCCCCAACTCAATCCAATGCCATCCATGCCCTAAATGTGATTGAAAATGAAATATATTCAAAAAACAAAAGGAACAGTTGCTTCATCATGCACACACACACCCATGAGGCCATGCCCATGGCTAGCTCGGGCCTACTACTACAACCCACAAAATTAAAATAAATTAAAAAAAAAAAAAGGAATGATGATAATTAATTATCAAAAATAAATTGTAGTTACACCACAACTGCAATGCCCACAATCAAACACAACAACCACTTACTTGTAAAATATCCTATTCCAAAAATCCTGAAATCCAATTGCAATGATGCAGCAGACAAAAAGAGTGATCTTTCCAGCTCCAAATCCAAAGGCAGAATGAGCAGGAGATGGACAAAGCACTGGGAGGAGCCTGCTGGACAGGAACAGGAAGTTGGAGAATCTGTGTCACTTCCTCCCTCTCTCCACCTTGTAAAAAAAAAATGACTCCTGGAGTCCTTGCACAAAAAAGGAAAGCCAAATGTGAATGTAAGGAGTTCTTTTCATCCAAAATCAGTATTTGCAGATGGTTTCATGCTGCTAGAGCCGATATTCCTCTCCAAATTGTAAATTTTACGTTGTTGAGTTCTCCAGCTTCACATTACTTCCGCCGGCGTGTCGAAAACGATATGATCGCGTTCTCTTCTTTGTCCCTGTCGCGTTGGATATGACGTGTTCGCGGTCTCTTTCTCCTGTTCGCGTTCGATTTCATGTGCCCGCGTCCTCATTCTCTGGCTCGCGATGTAGAATGACATGTTCGAGATCTCAATCTTCTCATACTCGCGCGGTGCATGATCGCGAGAAGAAAGACCTGATCGCGCGACAAATGACGTGATCGCGTGAAAAATGACTTGAATGCGGCCGCGAACTCTCGCGAGACAGCGCAAAATGGCTACCAAAATCCAACATCTCGTGGAGAACGCGACCGGGTCAAGAAAACTTGTCGGAGAACGCAGGGATTCAGGTAAGGCGATCGCGCGCGCGCGAGAATGTATTGTTTTACAGCGCGAGCAAGAAAAAAATTATCGCTAAGCTGCGGAATGCGGAAATTTTGACATTTTCGCGCTTTCCGCGGAACGCGAGAATGCCAAAATATCGCAATTTCCGCGAACGGAACGGAATTTTGGCCCAGGCCTAGTGTACCCTAGACCACTGGTAGATCTTCCTCATACTGCCGTACCAACTGAGCTGAGCAATGTCAGGGTTCCAGTGATTTGCTGTTGGTAGTAAATGTTGTGATGTATTGCAAAAGCCAAAGTGAATGTTGACCATCACCATCACACGACGATTTCTCCACTGGACTGATAAGTCTATGCCCTAAGAAACAAGGGTAACGGTACTGACTCTGTGGACTATTTTCTGTGCTACAGATGGCTACTGCCTGAAATGTATACGATATCTAACTGTTGCAATTGTGTCAGTGAAATTATGTTTTTTTCTTGTTACTGTGTTTTTCTCTTCAAACATCAATAAATACATTTAAAAAAAAAAGGTTCACAGGCCCATCGTGATCTATCCCCCATCGTGGGCCGGTGCATCCAGCAAAACATCCAGGAGTTTCAGTTCGCAAGGCATCCACCACTGCCAGGAAGAACAATTGCACCTGATGTCCTCTTTTGTGTGCAACATGGTTGCTTTGTTGACTATTTCTGTACACTTTTCTATTTCTGATGGGAGGAGTATTTTGGACTTTGGACACCAGACAATGTGACTCCTACAACAATGTTTTCATCCTCCACCAACCCTGACTACTACACTCCTGTGCTGTCACTATTTGTCTGTATATTGTTTTTTTCACATTGTGCATTGCAATAAATGCACTTATCACAAAAGCATTAGCTCATGTAGTTTCATTCACATCCTGAAAGTTATGAAGTTTTCCCCTTGTACCAAATGTTAGTAGAAGCCACTTGTGTAAGAATGGACATGTTGACTGTCAACAATGAGCAACTGAGTATCACAACCATGTCACCCCAACACAGACATACAAGTGTACAGTCTCATGACATCTTTATTCCATAGTTTCAACATTAGAGAGGCATAATGTCAAAAAAAGAGCTAGATATTACAGCAATGAAATGATCTGTGTCAGGGACCACAAAATGTCATGTGCAGACCTCAACAATGTGGTCAGAGCGGGTACATCAGACAATGCCAAATAGAATCGCCAAATGAAAATTGGTTCATGGAATCAGCTAAAGCCACATAGACAACCTCATAAAGGTATCTCACATCATTGAAAAAAGGAAACATTGCAGTAAAACAGTTTCTGAGCACAGGTTCATTTCAACCAATTCTTGCAGCATCTGGCGGAATTTCACAAACATTTTTCAGTGGTGTGCCACAAGCACTGTGGCATACAAATATGAGACACATCAACAGCTACATCCAGCTCATAAACATTGAGGACTTATCCAATGTGAAGAGAGACTAGAATGATTGGTCCCAACAACAACATTGTATTGGATAACAATATGGTTCACATATTGCAATAGGACCACCACACTACAGGGAACAACTCCAATGGAGTCTTAGTATCTTCCATCCCATTGCTGTGCAAACTGGATTGGTACGGGAGTAGTACACCCACAGTCTGTGCCAGACATTCCCAGGAACAATCCATGTCCACTTCATACTTAAAAACAGCATCATATGCCTGCTGTTACAACTCTGAACTGTACAAAGGAAGATGGCATGGTAAAGGTACCTACTACAGATCAATACAAAGAGATTTGGTAGGAAGCCATACATGTGACACCAATCACTGTCAACTTCTGGAGTACACAGTACATGGGTAAATGTCACCTACACAAAGCAACATCAACAACATGTGCATGTGTCAAGACCTTCCCCCACAACAGCCGTGCACAGAGTTTGCCACATACCTAACATGTATCCATGGACGTCCTCCTCACATTATCACAACATCAGTCACTGTAACAGCCGATATCATGACATCTCATAGCATACTTATACTCATGAGAAGAAGTTGTTGATGAGCGCTAAACACATCAACTCCTTCTTCTTCGCCACTCTCATCATGATTTGGCATTTCCCGATTCTCACCCGGTGGCTCCTGCTGGTCGCCATTCTCTGCAATGAGAGGGATGTTCTGTGGCAGTGCCAGGTTGTGGAACATGCAGCAGGCTATGGTGATCTGACACACCTTCCCGGGTGAGTAGATGAGGGCTCTCCCAGACCTATCCTAGCATCTGAAACAGGCCTTCAGGAGCCCCACAGCCTGCTCCACTGGCCGCCATATTCTTCCAGAGGCCTCATTGATATGGACTCCCCCAGGCGTTGTTGGATTTCCCAGCAGTGCCAACAACCATAATGAGTCACCCACTTTCAGAAGACATCAGACACACAAAGGTGGGACACATCATACTCATCAACAAGCAAGGCCCTCTCCGGTAGAAGTTGTGGCATTAGTTGGGCTAATGTGCTGTTCCACAGTATGAAGTCATGGGCAGATCCGGGGAATCTGGTACAGACATGTGAGATGTATATACCTGGTAAACAAACCTCTTGCATGTGATAGTACGGAAGTGCTTCCTGTTCCCATAAACCTGTTCTTTGGCAATATGTGTGCTATCAATAGCTCCAACTACTGTGGGATTCAACCAAACCCATAAAAGTCACCCATCACATTGGTCAAATGTGTAGTTGTCCAGGTGTCTCATCATTGCTGAAAGCACATCACGTAGTACGCCGCGGAACACAGGTTGTAAAATTCCACTATATATATCCACAGTGTACGGAAAGGAACCTGTGGCCAGGAAATGCAGTGCTGCCATGACTTTCACCATTGGTGTCAGAGCTGTGGGACAGCTTTTTAAAGGATTTAAATGAGGCTCCAACTGATCACATAAATCTTGTATTGTTTTCCTACTGAGAAAAAACTTCCTGATGACATCTCTTCCTTCCATAGTTTGAAGGTCTGGAAATGGCCAGTATACTGGAGGCTATTGTCTCCTCTCTTTGGCAGGGTACCTATATGTGGAGTGAATAGACAGAAGGACATTGGTCACAGTGTCTACACTAACATTTACCAAGACACGCCCAAACGTCTTGTGACCACTCATAATTGCATTTGTTAGCAGTACAAAGAAATTCACATCATATTTGTGTGATATACAATAGCATACATGGCAACTTCTTGGATCAGGAAAGTGGATGAGATGATTGACAATGATCTGGATGATACATTTACCCCGTTAAGTACTGTTGTAGGAGAGCCATTCCAGGTGGGAGACATTGTAAATAATTACAATGACTTTCGAGATGATTAGAGAAGCCTCCTGGATGAGTGCAAGTTCCACCTATCATTTCCAATGTGGACTCCACATGTGTCTGTAACAGCACTGTACACATCATACAAACTTCAATTGTATGGTAGACAGCGTTATATTGTGGAGTCTGCATTGCACATATAACTACAGTTACTGCTGGTGTACAGTGCACCGTGGTAGTAATCGTGTGTTCATGCACAGTAATGTATAACACTGATGTTTGAGTATTGGTATAGGCAGAGGAATAGTGTCATACATCAGGTGACATATTCCAACATATTTGTACTGGTAGAGATGCACTTATAAGATTGTTTTCCATGTGGTTTGGAGCACTGACATGGCAGGTGCTTGACCTAACTAATGGGACATGCTGAATCCCCGTCCTCTACCGGATTTAAACTGCACAGTAGGCAGCTTCCTCCAAAGCATTCATAACCATAAGCTTACATTGGCTAATGTGAATACCGCAGTCCAAGGGCTATGTCCATCTACATCGAAGATCGCCTATGTGGATGCCTGACAACGCCAATGGGATATGCTGATTCACCGACCACCAGCTGATTTAAACTGTGCAGTAGGTGGCTTCCTCCACGGTGGTCATAGCCATAGGTTAACAATGGATAATGTGACTGCTGCAGTCCAAGGGCTGTGTCCGTCTACATAGAAGATCACCTCCATTGATGCCTGACCTCGCTAATGGGACATGGTGATTCGCTGACCGCAGGCAGATTAAAATTGCGCAGGAGGCAGCTTCCTCAGGAACCATAGGCTAGCATTAGATAGTGTGACCACCGTGCTCCAATGGCTGTGGCCATCTATGCAGAAGACTGCCTATGTGGTGTACATGTACTCTGTGGTTTGAAAATCAAATCGCTTGCCTCCACACACTGCTGCTTATACCACCTCCTCAATGTCAGTTGCAGTTTGCCATTTCTGGGAGATGTAATGGCACGCTGTAGCGGGAGCAGAGGCCCTGTCTCCACCCCAAAGGAGCTGGAGATCCTTTATCACCAGCTCTATGGCTCACTTGAGGAGCAGGTAAGTACTGCTAATACAGCCTGTACTCTTCACTAAAAATCTCTTCCAATCCCATAGGCCAAAATGTGGCTCAGAGTCCCAAACTGACATAAGAGTATTGTAAGTCAGATAGTGTGACCCCTACATAGGTCAATCATGGCATGGTTCATGTGGTACTGTACTTTGTAGACTTCACATCACCATATTGATGTGCAATTAGTCCTACATCCTCACCGGCTGCATGCACATATCAATGCATGTATACATTTTATGTTGCCAAGGCTGAATTTGCTATTCAGTTTTAGGCAGATGTGCTACAAAATGTAGAGGCATTGCACCCTAACCTGTGAATGTTTCCTGTAAGTAGCATGTGAGGATGATGTGAGATACGCGTACAATCCCACATTTCACTCAACACACATGTGGCCTCACCAAACTGTTGTCTGGGAGTTACCAACAACTCAGAGTGACCCACAAAGGTCATGTCATGTATAGGAATGGCCACAAGATGTACTGCTAGGTTTGGAAAATGTGGGTGTATGGCAATCATGTGGAACATTATGCTCAGCCTGCAGAGAGAAAACCCTGACAATGAGTTGTGCCCTGTATGGTCCTTGGCCCAGGTTGTCGCTGAGATAATGTGGCGATAGAACTGATGCACAGAGTACTCTCCCTGTAGATCTGCTGTTCCTCATACACAACCTAAATTAGGGTCACAGGACCATGAGTTGGCCTAAATGCAACTCGTACTAATAAAGTTAGTATGGTGCATGATGGGATCCTCAGACCCAAGACTACTGTTCATGGACTCATATTGTCACTGTGTGTCATTGCCTTAGGACGGGCACCTTACTCCACATGTCTAGGACTTTAGTTAGTTACATCTGCAGTGCAGTTCAGAAGTACATCACCAGCTGTGTAAAAATGAGCAGTCATGCAGTATATACAATGGAATGTTGATGTTGTCCCATATACATTGCCAATCATGGCATATGGGGTGTCCCGTGATGCCAGGACTTCCCGCACAAACACATGCAGAAATAGTATGATGTTCAAATGAGTAAATCACATGTCTACTGATCCTAAGAGTGAGAGCTCTCAGTGACACACATACCAGTCCTTTCATTGTGACCCAAATTTTGGAAAGTAGTCAATGCAATTTAAGCAATGATGTCTTAGACTGTTGGAATAACGTCATTTGTCCAGACTGTTCAGTTGTCTACCTAGTAATGTACTAGTACTATACCCTTTAGAAGAACACATTGGTAACTCATTTCAGAGCACATGTGTGTGGTCCAGGGTTACATAATGTCAGTGGGCTGGCCTAGTCAGTACAGGCATAGTCAGGATTGAGGGTGGTCCTCAGATGAATTAAACAGTGTGTATTAATGCTGTGTGCGTTGAGCAGTATGTGCGCCTTATACATGTAGTGTGTGCAATATTGATTGATGGTTATGCTAGCTGTCTACAACCTTTGTGTCACTCTACCAGATAAATTATATCTTGCATGTCTACTCAGTCTCTTCATCTTTTGCATCCATACAGGTCAACACCCATCAGAAGGTGTCATATGGAAAGCCGTCACCTGGAAGGTGCGGACCCAGTGCAGTGTTCACTGCAGTAAAAGGTAGGAGGACCTGAGGTGCTGGACTCAGAAGGTCATGAAGGTCCAGATGGGGCTGTCCTCCCAAGGCAGAAGGGGCATGTGCTAGACCCTGACCTCCCTAATGGCCCACATACTGGGGGTGGCATACCCGGACCTTGATGGGCAGTTTAGAGCCCAACAGCAAGTAGTTAGCTGAACTAACTATAGCGGCGGAATTTCTCTGGTTTCTTACGAGTGAAATGTCAAACTAACTATAACGTCTCTGAAACCTATGGTTTTTTCAGTGAAGTTCAAAGGTTTTTTAAATGCTAATTTTTAACTATAACGTGCTGAAACCTATGTTTTTTTAGTGAATTTCAAAGGTTTTTTAAATGCTAATTTCGAAATGTAACGTCCCTGAAACCTATGATTTTTTCAGTGAATTTCAAAGTTTTTTTAAATGCTAATTTCTAACTATGATATCCATTAAACCTATGGTTTTTCTAATATTTGTCAATGTTTTTTTAGAGATATTTGTTAAATATAATATCCTAAAAATACTTTTTCAAAGTTTTTTTGTTATTAAAATTATGTAATGTCTTGTGTTTTGTTACATATATATAAATGTATTTTTTTTGTTAGAAAAAAGTGGAGTCCCGTACCCATCATCTACCTATCTCAGTGGGTGTGCAGATTCAAGCCGCCATATTGGCAAAGTCATGAACTATGCGCATTGGGTTAGTGACGGGTGCGCGGTGCCTACTGCCGCGTAATGTCACACACATATAGGATTGCGTTATGTGGGCGTTTCATATGTAACGGGTGCGCAGTGCCTGGCCATGCGTAATGTCATATATGTATGGGATTGTGTTGTGTACGCGTTTTGTACGTGACAGATGCGCGGTGCCCTGCCCCGCGTAACGTTATTTACATGTGCAGTCGCGCTGGGTACGTGGGTAAAAAAAGACTTATGTTTAAAAAATATATGTATTCTAGTTCAATATGTATATTAGACTATGAGATTAAGTAAACTTATTATAAAAATCATATATTTCTAATTGCAATAAAGTTATATTATTCTTAAATATCGTGTTGCGTTAGGTGCACGCTGGGTTCGTGCTGGGTGCACGACTCCAATGTGAACTTAAAAGAAAGCATTTCATTGGTTCATAAGGTTTTCCATTCTAGAACTTGAAGGACTCCACCCATTTTTCTCATTCTTTCTACACCATCCCAGGAGACACACCTGTTGTGTTTTTTTAACTGCTTTATATATTTTTTTGGTGTTTTGCTACTTCAAGACAAAGGCTTCTTTAACTCCTATTGTGGATGTTGCTTCTGAAGAAGAGGAATTGGACTTACCTTTAAAAAAAGAAGAAATCCATTGTGTGGAAATTTTTCACCATTCCCGATGCATGGTCAGCTGCACTCTTTGTCCTAGAGTACTGTCGAGGGAAAGTGACAGAAAGAATTTGTGCGGAACCTCTAGCATGCTGAAACATCTTCATACAATTCACCCTCGACCTCTGGCACGCAAACAACTGTGACGTGCCCAACAAGAGATGCAACAGAATGACCAGGAAGCTGGTCCAAGTACAATGTTGCAAATGAGAACAGCAGGTGTGGTTGCCTTTAGAAAACATGACCTTATCCTTTCTGCTGTACCTTTCAAATATATTTACTAACCAATAAGAATCTTGCTTTTTAAATAAAGTAAAATGCACCCTATTTTTGAATGTACAATGTTCTTAAACAGCCAATCAGATCTCTACTTTCTTAAAAACAGCATCTTCTCCACCATTTTAGATATCTCTCATTCTGCCAACTGACTACCTCAGCTACAGACATGTCTTCATTACCTATAGTCATCCCTTCAGGATGCTTTCAGTGTGGATTGTTGGGCACAGCTATATTTTCTAGTGCAAAAGGTATGCTGAAAGCAGACGTATTGACAAAGACCTAGCTTTTCAAAATGTAGACATTAAATGGATTGGACAGAGAAGATTAAAGAGGCACCGATTGATGCCTTTGGTTAAAACCTTTTTGCATCTCCAAGCCCCTGACCTCATGATTGTGCACTGTGGTGGCAATGACCTAGGCACATTGACTGGGGTAGGTCTGGAAATGCTAATGAAAGACACCTTTGCAGAATTGATGTTGCTTTTCCCCCAGCATGTCTTTGTATACTCTAACAAATGCCAAAGACAGAAATGGAAGTGGTCCAATCAATTTTCTACTCAGTATGAGAAAGCTAGAAAAAATTTCATCTATAACAGCAATCTAGCGAGAGTAACTAGGGCTGCGAGCTAGTCTGACCGATACTATCACCTGCTGGCAAGAACACGCTGTGTAATGCGTTTTTAAGGAGCTTTTAGATCGAAAAATATTTTTATTGTTTGGGGGCTCTAAATTGTTTATTTCAGTGGGAATATTGATCAGGAACACTGACACCCCTCCACACGCTATTATCTCATTTCCCTGCCTCGCCCAGCCGGTCTTTTGATCCGGTGTAGGCGGCGGTGGGTGCCATCTTTGGTGTGGCTGGGGGGTGCGCTCTAGTCGCGCCGGCCTCCCGCCCTCCCAGGCTATTTAGCCTGGCTTTTACCTCGCCCTCGTTGCCTAATTAGAGCTCTCCCTAGCGAGAGTAACTAGGGCTGCGAGCTAGTCTGACCGATACTATCACCTGCTGGCAAGAACACGCTCTGTAATGCGTTTTTAAGGAGCTTTTAGGTCGAAAAATATTTTTATTGTTTGGGGGCTCTAAATTGTTTATTTCAGTGGGAATATTGATCAGGAACACTGACACCCCTCCACACGCTATCATCTCATTTCCCTGCCTCGCCCAGCTTGTCTTTTGATCCGGTGTAGGCAGCGGTGGGTGCCATCTTTGGTGTGGCTGGGGGGTGCGCTCTAGTCGCGCCGGCCTCCCGCCCTCCCAGACTATTTAGCCTGGCTTTTACCTCGCCCTCGCTGCCTAATTAGAGCTCTCCCTAGCGAGAGTAACTAGGGCTGCGAGCTAGTCTGACCAATACTATCACCTGCTGGCAAGAACACACTGTGTAATGCGTTTTTAAGGAGCTTTTAGATCGAAACATATTTTTATTGTTTGGGGGCTCTAAATTGTTTATTTCAGTGGGAATATTGATCAGGAACACTGACACCCCCCCCACACGCTATTATCTCATTTCCCTGCCTCGCCCAGCCGGTCTTTTGATCCGGTGTAGGCGGCGGTGGGTGCCATCTTTGGTGTGGCTGGGGGGTGCGCTCTAGTCGCGCCGGCCTCCCGCCCTCCCAGGCTATTTAGCCTGGCTTTTACCTCGCCCTCGCTGCCTAATTAGAGCTCTCCCTAGTGAGAGTAACTAGGGCTGCGAGCTTGTCTGACCGATACTATCACCTGCTGGCAAGAACACGCTGTGTAATGCGTTTTTAAGGAGCTTTTAGATCGAAAAATATTTTTATTGTTTGGGGGCTCTAAATTGTTTATTTCAGTGGGAATAGTGATCAGGAACACTGACACCCCTCCACACGCTATTATCTCATTTCCCTGCCTCGCCCAGCCGGTCTTTTGATCCGGTGTAGGCGGCGGTGGGTGCCATCTTTGGTGTGTCTGGGGGGTGCGCTCTAGTCGCGCCGGCCTCCCACCCTCCTCACACCCTATATAATCTGCAGCATGGCCAGACGGCGCAGAGGGCTGGCACAGCGGGCGCGCCGGATGCGCGCCGAAGCCGCGCCTAAGCCAAGCCCGTCTGCGCCCGTCCGCGACCGGACTCGGCCCAGGGCCATAACCCCTGGCCCTCTAGTGCGTTATTCTTCCCTGCAACTAAGACAGTTGAACCCTGGCCACTCCCACCGACATTGTATCATTCGGCCTCTCTCCACTGCAGTGGGCGTTACCCCCATTCCTTGCCCTGGGTGTCAATACCAACTTCCGCAACCTCGTTTGCCTGGCTCCTCAGCCTTAGACCCCCCTAGCAATACACTTTCTCATGAATTGCATATCACTCAACCCCATGGCTGTCGAGCAGCGCTCATTAATACGCGCTCCCTTCCATGTCACAGCTTACAGATCAGCGAATTTATTCTCGCCCATGATCTTGACTTCCTTTTTGCCACTGAAACCTGGGGAGATGCTGGTTCAGGACCGGACTTCTGCCTGGCAACCCCTGAGGGCTATAGTGTTGCTAGGCATGACAGACATATAGGTAGAGGTGGCGGACTTGCCATTATTTATAAGAATCTGTACCGCACTACACTCGATCCTATACAGTCCACTAACTGTGAAGCAGCCACCTTTGCTATTAATATTAATTATAAACAAGCCCTCAAGGGAATTTTGCTATATCGACCTCCCGGGCCCCGAAATTCTTTTCTTGCCACACTTTCTGATTTTAATGATCACATCATAAGTTCGCTGGAATACATGATATTAGGAGATTTTAACTTCCCTCTGGCAACCACGAAACCACTCAACTCACTGCTGATTTCCTAACCTTAGGACTTCAACAATTGGTGAAGGGAACTACACACCAGGCGGGGCACACACTAGATGGTCTGTTCACCAACAACTCAGACATCTCTGTACTGGATATTCTTCCTCTTACGTGGTCAGATCACAGGGCCATTATCTTTGGGATCCATACCTGGCACGCTAACCCTCCCCCGTCCAGGCCACGAATTAGGTTAGGGACCCGTGCTTGGAAAAATGCGGATATCCATCAGATGGTAGATATCCTGACACTATCCTCTCTTATGGGGATAGCCAATCCCGCTTTATCAGCCTCCGACTTCCAAGACTGAATTCGGAACGCTGCTGATCAGGTGGCCCCGGAGAAGCTTATGCGACCTAACAGAATATCCCCATCGGCGGCTTGGTATACAGAAGAGCTTAGGCTCCACCGACAACACTGCAGGAACTTAGAAAGGCGCTGGAGGAAACTTTACTGCCCCATAGCCAAGCATTCCTACAAAGACGCCCTGACAATATACAAAAAGGCTATCATTGCCCGAAAAAGTGCATTTTTCTCGGCTCAAATCGAGAATGCCAGGAACTCTGCTAGAGAATTGTTTTCAGTGGTCACTACTCTGTCCACCCCCTGTACGGGACCTGGGGCTGAACCCTCTCAATCTCTTTGTAATGCTCTGTCCAGCTTTTTCACTACTAAGGTGGCAGATATATACTCATCCTTTGCAGGGAACGTAGGGACAAGATCCAGAGTCTGCAGTGCTGAAGAACCAGCCACTGACCATGATCCCTTCTCTTCCTTTGCTTCCATTACGCAAGATCATATCAGCAGACTCATCTCTACTACCAAGTCTGGCTCCCCCTTAGACCCCTTTCCTCCCTCAGTGATGGCTAACCTCAGCGAGGTGATCTCTCATCCACTCATGAAAATTTGTAACACCGCATTCCAAACTGGTCGCTATCCAGATCCTTGGAAGAAGGCCGTGATCAAAGCTCTTCTGAAGAAACCCTCCATGGACCCCACAGCTCTGGCCAGCTATAGACCAATAGCGTGTCTCCCCTTTCCTGCCAAAATATGCGAATCTCTGATGAACAAACAACTCTCAGAGTTCGTCGATACTTACCAACTTCTCGACGAAACGCAGTTTGGCTTTAGGAAAGGGCATGGAACTGAGACCGCTTTAATAAAGGCCTCAGACGAGATCAGAGCCATTATGGACCAGGGAGGTGCGGCTGTCCTGATCCTTCTGGACTTGTCCGCAGCCTTTGACACGGTCGACCATGCTATTCTGGTCGACCGTGTCACAGCCCTGGGGATAAACGGTACGGCTAGAGATCTTATTTCATCTTTTCTGGCCAACCGTACCCATACAGTGAACGTGGGTAACTTCTATTCTCCTGTCTCCGCACTCCCCTGTGGAGTCCCACAGGGTTCCTCGCTAAGTCCAACGCTATTTAATATCTATGTAGCAGACTTAGCGAGGGTAATAAAGGCCCATGGGTTGCGACTTACATCTTACGCAGACGACACCCAACTGGTTCTGGCGATCCACAAGGACGGCCCAGCGGTGGCAGCTAATTTTCAAAGAGCCATGCTTGCTGTCAGTACCTGGATGTTCTCCAATTGTCTGAGGCTTAACTCAGACAAAACCAAGGTCATGACCTTTGGTAAACTCTCCCCGGACTGGTCTTCCACTTGGTGGCCTAACCAGCTGGGCTCTCCACCTGTCCCAGTTGAAAAGGCTAGAAACCTGGGAGTCATTTTTGACAGCAAGCTGTCATTTAACCTTCATGTCAACAAGGTTGTGTCATCTGCGTTCTTTATTCTAAAGAAAATTAGGAAAATACTGCCTTACCTCCCCACCTCAGCTGGGAAGACCCTGGTCTCCACCCTAGTGTTTTCCAAAATCGACTATGGGAATGCCCTCTTCCTTAATACTCAGAAACTCGTTCTATCTAAGTTGCAGTCCATACAGAATGCGGCTGCAAGAATTCTTCTTGACATCCCCTGCCGCCAGCCAACCACTCCAGCCATTCGTCATCTGCATTGGCTAAGAGTAGAGGGCCGTATTAAATTCAAGGCCCTCTGCATCGCCTATAAGGCAGTGCATGGCGTCGGTCCAAAGTTTCTGATTGAAGCGTTCCAGTTGTATAGCCCCAAGAGACAGCTGAGATCCGCCAACACCTGCCTGCTTCCGGTACCTCGCACGAGAATGGCAACCTGGGGAGACAGGCGCTTCTTGGTTGCCACACCCAATCTTTGGAACCTTCTGCCACTCACCATAAAAACTGCCCCCAATCTGATGAGCTTTCGTAGGCTCTTAAAGACATGGTTGTTCAACCAGTAAGCCTGCTGCTCTGTCTCTCTATCCGCCACATGCGCCGAGACACCTTCGGGTATTTGTTTGCGCAATAAAAATCTCGAAAATAAATAAAATAAAAATAAATATGGATGGCGTCTACAGAAGTGATGGAGTACACTTCACTGATGAAGGCAACAGAGTGTTTCTCAGCAACCTGAAGCTCTGCATCCGCACTTACATGTAGCTACAACAATCTCCTAATGAAAACAAGGGCTCTTTTTAGAGCCACTCAATAACCCAAAATATGACCTAGGTTTATATGAAAAAAAATGATTTCTTTTTGCTTGGAATCGCGCACCCTGTGCGACTGAGAAACCAGGATGCTGCGCTGGGAGCTGTGCACCCCTCGCGTTCCCACTAGGGGCCGTGCTGAGAGCCAAGCACCCCTCGTGTTTACACTTGGGAGCCATGCACCCATCCCGTTCACACCAGGGGGCCGCGCTGAGCACCACGCACCGCTCACATTTACACCAGGGGGCCGAGCTGAGCGCCGCATAAGGGTCGGGACTCCAAGCTTTGTCGGAAAAAAAAAGTCTACTATTATTAATGTATATTCTCCCTGGGGTCCCTGTCCCACGAGACATGTCAAATTTGTAAATGTTTTTTATAAAAAGGAAGGAATGCATGACCCCCCGGCCAGGCCATTTTTGGCCCAGGGGACCCCATCCCCTTGGGCATAGCCTCACAGTTGGAGACCGTGGGGGGAGCCCCAATCCCCTATGGTCCCGGCGGCTCCCCGTCTCCTGCGGGAGCCGGCATTGCTTTTCCACAAGAGGAGCTGCTGCTGGCTCCCATGGTGGAAAAGCAATCCTGCTTTGATTCGTAAAAGCAAGAGCAGGTTTTCCTGCTCTCGCTTCCATGAAGCAATGTAGGAGTTTGCAATGACAGGGTGGGAGCCCCATGGCTTCTGTCCTGTCATTGCAAACAGCAGTGTCCCAGGGGTGGGCATCCAGGGTCACTGCAAGAGCCGGCCCTGGGGGGTGGCGGTCCCCAGGGCCATTGAGGGCTCCTGGAGGGGGGCCGCGTGGACCCCTCCCTCCTTTTTATTGCCCTGGGAGGTGGTGGTCCCTGGGGCCCAGGGGCCCGCAACAGATCCCCGTATTTAAATATTAACTGCCCCAGCAGGTGGTGGTCCCCGGGCCACCACACATTAATTCCCGAGTGCCCCCGGGACCTGGCCCACTGGGGAGCTTTTTCAAAATAACAGTCCACGCTCCTTTTTTTATTTATTTTCTTGGCAGGGGTCGGGACCCCAACGCGACTTCTGGCGTTTAAAATATATATATATATATATATATTTTTTTTGTGTGCCTGGGGTCCTTATGATACCCCCTAAGCAGCCCTAGGGGGTCAGAGTGTTTCTACCCTGCCCCCTTTTCTTCATTTTACACTTTGTTTTACTGTTTTCTTGTGACTCGATTCTATCAACTCACAAGATGGCTGCCAACAGTTCCTGGTTTAGAGTGTTGGCAGCCAATCAAAGTAAAGCTTGTGCTCGGGAGAGTTCGCAAACCCACCGCTGCCCTAGACATCAAAACTTTTTCTTTTTCAAATTTCTCTGGAACTACTGAACAGATTTATTCTATTTAACAAAAAAGGCTCTTTCTGAACCAAGGGATACCTTTTTGCCAAATTTGGTGTAATTACGTGCAGCAGTTCGGGCTGTAGCTTTGTCTAAAGTTTCCTATGGAAAATTACATGGGGAAAATACGTTTTGGGAAGCCCTTTTCTTGGCCCCCGCTTGGCTAATCACCCCAAAACTTTCAAGACAGGAGCTGACCAGAGCGCAACACTAGTTTTGAAAACTTTGCGAAGATTCGTCAACCAGCGCTAAAGGTATTGGGAAAACAAAAATTGCTTTTCCTATGAAAACTAGGTCCTAACTATAACTACCTAGTGGCTACCGTGAGTAGGTGAAAGTATATATATATATATAAACACTTTGCTACTTATCGGAGTTTGAGACCTGTTTTTCCTGAGAGTGCACATCATTTGAGACTTGTGTGGGATATATATATATATATATATATATATATATATATATATATATTCACTGAATAAACCATAGGTTTCAGGCCTGATATAGTTGGGAATTAGCATTTAAAAAACATAGAAATTCACTGGAAAAAACATAGGTTTTAGGGGTATTATAGTTAGCTGGACATTTCACTCGTACAAAACCATTGAAATTCCTCCGATATAGTTAGATGTACTAAAAAAACAGCACAAGGTGCACCACTTCATAAAGTACAGTATAATTTAAATCAGTCCATATCCTTGATGTCTTTTCTTTTCAAAAATTCTTCTTTATTTTTCATTTGTCACATAAACATTAAAAACATAATGCGAAGTGGGTCGCACACCGCTCGTCATACTAGCAAATAGCCCCATAGGATTCTGGAGAATGTAGTGACAGCGGCGGGTACACCTATGCCACGAGTAAAAAGTTTAAAATGCCATCCCTGGACACGTGTTTCGAGGTAATTGCCTCTCGTCAGCAGGGAGCAGGTACGTATGCGGGGTGCTGTAGACTGCCAAAAATTATCAGGTATAGTACCTCTCACGGCGCGCGGGTGCGGGATCCGGGCTCGTCAACCCATAGCTCAGGGAGCTTTAAATACAAAATGCGAAGTGGGTCGCACACCGCTCGTCATACTAGCAAATAGCCCCATAGGATTCTGGAGAATGTAGTGACAGCGGCGGGTACACCTATGCCACGAGTAAAAAGTTTAAAATGCCATCCCTGGACACGTGTTTCGAGGTAATTGCCTCTCGTCAGCAGGGAGCAGGTACGTATGCGGGGTGCTGTAGACTGCCAAAAATTATCAGGTATAGTACCTCTCACGGCGCGCGGGTGCGGGATCCGGGCTCGTCAACCCATAGCTCAGGGAGCTTTAAATACAAAATGCGAAGTGGGTCGCACACCGCTCGTCATACTAGCAAATAGCCCCATAGGATTCTGGAGAATGTAGTGACAGCGGCGGGTACACCTATGCCACGAGTAAAAAGTTTAAAATGCCATCCCTGGACACGTGTTTCGAGGTAATTGCCTCTCGTCAGCAGGGAGCAGGTACGTATGCGGGGTGCTGTAGACTGCCAAAAATTATCAGGTATAGTACCTCTCACGGCGCGCGGGTGCGGGATCCGGGCTCGTCAACCCATAGCTCAGGGAGCTTTAAATACAAAATGCGAAGTGGGTCGCACACCGCTCGTCATACTAGCAAATAGCCCCATAGGATTCTGGAGAATGTAGTGACAGCGGCGGGTACACCTATGCCACGAGTAAAAAGTTTAAAATGCCATCCCTGGACACGTGTTTCGAGGTAATTGCCTCTCGTCAGCAGGGAGCAGGTACGTATGCGGGGTGCTGTAGACTGCCAAAAATTATCAGGTATAGTACCTCTCACGGCGCGCGGGTGCGGGATCCGGGCTCGTCAACCCATAGCTCAGGGAGCTTTAAATACAAAATGCGAAGTGGGTCGCACACCGCTCGTCATACTAGCAAATAGCCCCATAGGATTCTGGAGAATGTAGTGACAGCGGCGGGTACACCTATGCCACGAGTAAAAAGTTTAAAATGCCATCCCTGGACACGTGTTTCGAGGTAATTGCCTCTCGTCAGCAGGGAGCAGGTACGTATGCGGGGTGCTGTAGACTGCCAAAAATTATCAGGTATAGTACCTCTCACGGCGCGCGGGTGCGGGATCCGGGCTCGTCAACCCATAGCTCAGGGAGCTTTAAATACAAAATGCGAAGTGGGTCGCACACCGCTCGTCATACTAGCAAATAGCCCCATAGGATTCTGGAGAATGTAGTGACAGCGGCGGGTACACCTATGCCACGAGTAAAAAGTTTAAAATGCCATCCCTGGACACGTGTTTCGAGGTAATTGCCTCTCGTCAGCAGGGAGCAGGTACGTATGCGGGGTGCTGTAGACTGCCAAAAATTATCAGGTATAGTACCTCTCACGGCGCGCGGGTGCGGGATCCGGGCTCGTCAACCCATAGCTCAGGGAGCTTTAAATACAAAATGCGAAGTGGGTCGCACACCGCTCGTCATACTAGCAAATAGCCCCATAGGATTCTGGAGAATGTAGTGACAGCGGCGGGTACACCTATGCCACGAGTAAAAAGTTTAAAATGCCATCCCTGGACACGTGTTTCGAGGTAATTGCCTCTCGTCAGCAGGGAGCAGGTACGTATGCGGGGTGCTGTAGACTGCCAAAAATTATCAGGTATAGTACCTCTCACGGCGCGCGGGTGCGGGATCCGGGCTCGTCAACCCATAGCTCAGGGAGCTTTAAATACAAAATGCGAAGTGGGTCGCACACCGCTCGTCATACTAGCAAATAGCCCCATAGGATTCTGGAGAATGTAGTGACAGCGGCGGGTACACCTATGCCACGAGTAAAAAGTTTAAAATGCCATCCCTGGACACGTGTTTCGAGGTAATTGCCTCTCGTCAGCAGGGAGCAGGTACGTATGCGGGGTGCTGTAGACTGCCAAAAATTATCAGGAATAGTACCTCTCACGGCGCGCGGGTGCGGGATCCGGGCTCGTCAACCCATAGCTCAGGGAGCTTTAAATACAAAATGCGAAGTGGGTCGCACACCGCTCGTCATACTAGCAAATAGCCCCATAGGATTCTGGAGAATGTAGTGACAGCGGCGGGTACACCTATGCCACGAGTAAAAAGTTTAAAATGCCATCCCTGGACACGTGTTTCGAGGTAATTGCCTCTCGTCAGCAGGGAGCAGGTACGTATGCGGGGTGCTGTTGACTGCCAAAAATTATCAGGTATAGTACCTCTCACGGCGCGCGGGTGCGGGATCCGGGCTCGTCAACCCATAGCTCAGGGAGCTTTAAATACAAAATGCGAAGTGGGTCGCACACCGCTCGTCATACTAGCAAATAGCCCCATAGGATTCTGGAGAATGTAGTGACAGCGGCGGGTACACCTATGCCACGAGTAAAAAGTTTAAAATGCCATCCCTGGACAAGTGTTTCGAGGTAATTGCCTCTCGTCAGCAGGGAGCAGGTACGTATGCGGGGTGCTGTAGACTGCCAAAAATTATCAGGTATAGTACCTCTCACGGCGCGCGGGTGCGGGATCCGGGCTCGTCAACCCATAGCTCAGGGAGCTTTAAATACAAAATGCGAAGTGGGTCGCACACCGCTCGTCATACTAGCAAATAGCCCCATAGGATTCTGGAGAATGTAGTGACAGCGGCGGGTACACCTATGCCACGAGTAAAAAGTTTAAAATGCCATCCCTGGACAAGTGTTTCGAGGTAATTGCCTCTCGTCAGCAGGGAGCAGGTACGTATGCGGGGTGCTGTAGACTGCCAAAAATTATCAGGTATAGTACCTCTCACGGCGCGCGGGTGCGGGATCCGGGCTCGTCAACCCATAGCTCAGGGAGCTTTAAATACAAAATGCGAAGTGGGTCGCACACCGCTCGTCATACTAGCAAATAGCCCCATAGGATTCTGGAGAATGTAGTGACAGCGGCGGGTACACCTATGCCACGAGTAAAAAGTTTAAAATGCCATCCCTGGACACGTGTTTCGAGGTAATTGCCTCTCGTCAGCAGGGAGCAGGTACGTATGCGGGGTGCTGTAGACTGCCAAAAATTATCAGGTATAGTACCTCTCACGGCGCGCGGGTGCGGGATCCGGGCTCGTCAACCCATAGCTCAGGGAGCTTTAAATACAAAATGCGAAGTGGGTCGCACACCGCTCGTCATACTAGCAAATAGCCCCATAGGATTCTGGAGAATGTAGTGACAGCGGCGGGTACACCTATGCCACGAGTAAAAAGTTTAAAATGCCATCCCTGGACACGTGTTTCGAGGTAATTGCCTCTCGTCAGCAGGGAGCAGGTACGTATGCGGGGTGCTGTAGACTGCCAAAAATTATCAGGTATAGTACCTCTCACGGCGCGCGGGTGCGGGATCCGGGCTCGTCAACCCATAGCTCAGGGAGCTTTAAATACAAAATGCGAAGTGGGTCGCACACCGCTCGTCATACTAGCAAATAGCCCCATAGGATTCTGGAGAATGTAGTGACAGCGGCGGGTACACCTATGCCACGAGTAAAAAGTTTAAAATGCCATCCCTGGACACGTGTTTCGAGGTAATTGCCTCTCGTCAGCAGGGAGCAGGTACGTATGCGGGGTGCTGTAGACTGCCAAAAATTATCAGGTATAGTACCTCTCACGGCGCGCGGGTGCGGGATCCGGGCTCGTCAACCCATAGCTCAGGGAGCTTTAAATACAAAATGCGAAGTGGGTCGCACACCGCTCGTCATACTAGCAAATAGCCCCATAGGATTCTGGAGAATGTAGTGACAGCGGCGGGTACACCTATGCCACGAGTAAAAAGTTTAAAATGCCATCCCTGGACACGTGTTTCGAGGTAATTGCCTCTCGTCAGCAGGGAGCAGGTACGTATGCGGGGTGCTGTAGACTGCCAAAAATTATCAGGTATAGTACCTCTCACGGCGCGCGGGTGCGGGATCCGGGCTCGTCAACCCATAGCTCAGGGAGCTTTAAATACAAAATGCGAAGTGGGTCGCACACCGCTCGTCATACTAGCAAATAGCCCCATAGGATTCTGGAGAATGTAGTGACAGCGGCGGGTACACCTATGCCACGAGTAAAAAGTTTAAAATGCCATCCCTGGACACGTGTTTCGAGGTAATTGCCTCTCGTCAGCAGGGAGCAGGTACGTATGCGGGGTGCTGTAGACTGCCAAAAATTATCAGGTATAGTACCTCTCACGGCGCGCGGGTGCGGGATCCGGGCTCGTCAACCCATAGCTCAGGGAGCTTTAAATACAAAATGCGAAGTGGGTCGCACACCGCTCGTCATACTAGCAAATAGCCCCATAGGATTCTGGAGAATGTAGTGACAGCGGCGGGTACACCTATGCCACGAGTAAAAAGTTTAAAATGCCATCCCTGGACACGTGTTTCGAGGTAATTGCCTCTCGTCAGCAGGGAGCAGGTACGTATGCGGGGTGCTGTAGACTGCCAAAAATTATCAGGAATAGTACCTCTCACGGCGCGCGGGTGCGGGATCCGGGCTCGTCAACCCATAGCTCAGGGAGCTTTAAATACAAAATGCGAAGTGGGTCGCACACCGCTCGTCATACTAGCAAATAGCCCCATAGGATTCTGGAGAATGTAGTGACAGCGGCGGGTACACCTATGCCACGAGTAAAAAGTTTAAAATGCCATCCCTGGACACGTGTTTCGAGGTAATTGCCTCTCGTCAGCAGGGAGCAGGTACGTATGCGGGGTGCTGTAGACTGCCAAAAATTATCAGGTATAGTACCTCTCACGGCGCGCGGGTGCGGGATCCGGGCTCGTCAACCCATAGCTCAGGGAGCTTTAAATACAAAATGCGAAGTGGGTCGCACACCGCTCGTCATACTAGCAAATAGCCCCATAGGATTCTGGAGAATGTAGTGACAGCGGCGGGTACACCTATGCCACGAGTAAAAAGTTTAAAATGCCATCCCTGGACAAGTGTTTCGAGGTAATTGCCTCTCGTCAGCAGGGAGCAGGTACGTATGCGGGGTGCTGTAGACTGCCAAAAATTATCAGGTATAGTACCTCTCACGGCGCGCGGGTGCGGGATCCGGGCTCGTCAACCCATAGCTCAGGGAGCTTTAAATACAAAATGCGAAGTGGGTCGCACACCGCTCGTCATACTAGCAAATAGCCCCATAGGATTCTGGAGAATGTAGTGACAGCGGCGGGTACACCTATGCCACGAGTAAAAAGTTTAAAATGCCATCCCTGGACACGTGTTTCGAGGTAATTGCCTCTCGTCAGCAGGGAGCAGGTACGTATGCGGGGTGCTGTAGACTGCCAAAAATTATCAGGTATAGTACCTCTCACGGCGCGCGGGTGCGGGATCCGGGCTCGTCAACCCATAGCTCAGGGAGCTTTAAATACAAAATGCGAAGTGGGTCGCACACCGCTCGTCATACTAGCAAATAGCCCCATAGGATTCTGGAGAATGTAGTGACAGCGGCGGGTACACCTATGCCACGAGTAAAAAGTTTAAAATGCCATCCCTGGACACGTGTTTCGAGGTAATTGCCTCTCGTCAGCAGGGAGCAGGTACGTATGCGGGGTGCTGTAGACTGCCAAAAATTATCAGGTATAGTACCTCTCACGGCGCGCGGGTGCGGGATCCGGGCTCGTCAACCCATAGCTCAGGGAGCTTTAAATACAAAATGCGAAGTGGGTCGCACACCGCTCGTCATACTAGCAAATAGCCCCATAGGATTCTGGAGAATGTAGTGACAGCGGCGGGTACACCTATGCCACGAGTAAAAAGTTTAAAATGCCATCCCTGGACACGTGTTTCGAGGTAATTGCCTCTCGTCAGCAGGGAGCAGGTACGTATGCGGGGTGCTGTAGACTGCCAAAAATTATCAGGTATAGTACCTCTCACGGCGCGCGGGTGCGGGATCCGGGCTCGTCAACCCATAGCTCAGGGAGCTTTAAATACAAAATGCGAAGTGGGTCGCACACCGCTCGTCATACTAGCAAATAGCCCCATAGGATTCTGGAGAATGTAGTGACAGCGGCGGGTACACCTATGCCACGAGTAAAAAGTTTAAAATGCCATCCCTGGACACGTGTTTCGAGGTAATTGCCTCTCGTCAGCAGGGAGCAGGTACGTATGCGGGGTGCTGTAGACTGCCAAAAATTATCAGGTATAGTACCTCTCACGGCGCGCGGGTGCGGGATCCGGGCTCGTCAACCCATAGCTCAGGGAGCTTTAAATACAAAATGCGAAGTGGGTCGCACACCGCTCGTCATACTAGCAAATAGCCCCATAGGATTCTGGAGAATGTAGTGACAGCGGCGGGTACACCTATGCCACGAGTAAAAAGTTTAAAATGCCATCCCTGGACACGTGTTTCGAGGTAATTGCCTCTCGTCAGCAGGGAGCAGGTACGTATGCGGGGTGCTGTAGACTGCCAAAAATTATCAGGTATAGTACCTCTCACGGCGCGCGGGTGCGGGATCCGGGCTCGTCAACCCATAGCTCAGGGAGCTTTAAATACAAAATGCGAAGTGGGTCGCACACCGCTCGTCATACTAGCAAATAGCCCCATAGGATTCTGGAGAATGTAGTGACAGCGGCGGGTACACCTATGCCACGAGTAAAAAGTTTAAAATGCCATCCCTGGACACGTGTTTCGAGGTAATTGCCTCTCGTCAGCAGGGAGCAGGTACGTATGCGGGGTGCTGTAGACTGCCAAAAATTATCAGGTATAGTACCTCTCACGGCGCGCGGGTGCGGGATCCGGGCTCGTCAACCCATAGCTCAGGGAGCTTTAAATACAAAATGCGAAGTGGGTCGCACACCGCTCGTCATACTAGCAAATAGCCCCATAGGATTCTGGAGAATGTAGTGACAGCGGCGGGTACACCTATGCCACGAGTAAAAAGTTTAAAATGCCATCCCTGGACACGTGTTTCGAGGTAATTGCCTCTCGTCAGCAGGGAGCAGGTACGTATGCGGGGTGCTGTAGACTGCCAAAAATTATCAGGTATAGTACCTCTCACGGCGCGCGGGTGCGGGATCCGGGCTCGTCAACCCATAGCTCAGGGAGCTTTAAATACAAAATGCGAAGTGGGTCGCACACCGCTCGTCATACTAGCAAATAGCCCCATAGGATTCTGGAGAATGTAGTGACAGCGGCGGGTACACCTATGCCACGAGTAAAAAGTTTAAAATGCCATCCCTGGACACGTGTTTCGAGGTAATTGCCTCTCGTCAGCAGGGAGCAGGTACGTATGCGGGGTGCTGTAGACTGCCAAAAATTATCAGGTATAGTACCTCTCACGGCGCGCGGGTGCGGGATCCGGGCTCGTCAACCCATAGCTCAGGGAGCTTTAAATACAAAATGCGAAGTGGGTCGCACACCGCTCGTCATACTAGCAAATAGCCCCATAGGATTCTGGAGAATGTAGTGACAGCGGCGGGTACACCTATGCCACGAGTAAAAAGTTTAAAATGCCATCCCTGGACACGTGTTTCGAGGTAATTGCCTCTCGTCAGCAGGGAGCAGGTACGTATGCGGGGTGCTGTAGACTGCCAAAAATTATCAGGTATAGTACCTCTCACGGCGCGCGGGTGCGGGATCCGGGCTCGTCAACCCATAGCTCAGGGAGCTTTAAATACAAAATGCGAAGTGGGTCGCACACCGCTCGTCATACTAGCAAATAGCCCCATAGGATTCTGGAGAATGTAGTGACAGCGGCGGGTACACCTATGCCACGAGTAAAAAGTTTAAAATGCCATCCCTGGACACGTGGACACGCAATTACCTCGAAACACGTGTCCAGGGATGGCATTTTAACTTTTTACTCGTGGCATAGGTGTACCCGCCGCTGTCACTACATCCTCCAGAATCCTATGGGGCTATTTGCTAGTATGACGAGCGGTGTGCGACCCACCTCGCATTTTGTATTTAAGCTCCCTGAGCCATGGGTTGACGAGCCCGGACCCCGCACCCGCGCGCCGTGAGAGGTACTATACCTGATAATAATTTTTTGGCAGTCTACTTGGCACCCCGCATACTTACCTGCTCCCTGCTGACGAGAGGCAATTACCTCGAAACACGTGTCCAGGGATGGCATTTTAACTTTTTACTCGTGGCATAGGTGTACCCGCCGCTGTCACTACATCCTCCAGAATCCTATGGGGCTATTTGCTAGTATGACGAGCGGTGTGCGACCCACCTCGCATTTTGTATTTAAGCTCCCTGAGCCATGGGTTGACGAGCCCGGACCCCGCACCCGCGCGCCGTGAGAGGTACTATACCTGATAATAATTTTTTGGCAGTCTACTTGGCACCCCGCATACTTACCTGCTCCCTGCTGACGAGAGGCAATTACCTCGAAACACGTGTCCAGGGATGGCATTTTAACTTTTTACTCGTGGCATAGGTGTACCCGCCGCTGTCACTACATCCTCCAGAATCCTATGGGGCTATTTGCTAGTATGACGAGCGGTGTGCGACCCACCTCGCATTTTGTATTTAAGCTCCCTGAGCCATGGGTTGACGAGCCCGGACCCCGCACCCGCGCGCCGTGAGAGGTACTATACCTGATAATAATTTTTTGGCAGTCTACTTGGCACCCCGCATACTTACCTGCTCCCTGCTGACGAGAGGCAATTACCTCGAAACACGTGTCCAGGGATGGCATTTTAACTTTTTACTCGTGGCATAGGTGTACCCGCCGCTGTCACTACATCCTCCAGAATCCTATGGGGCTATTTGCTAGTATGACGAGCGGTGTGCGACCCACCTCGCATTTTGTATTTAAGCTCCCTGAGCCATGGGTTGACGAGCCCGGACCCCGCACCCGCGCGCCGTGAGAGGTACTATACCTGATAATAATTTTTTGGCAGTCTACTTGGCACCCCGCATACTTACCTGCTCCCTGCTGACGAGAGGCAATTACCTCGAAACACGTGTCCAGGGATGGCATTTTAACTTTTTACTCGTGGCATAGGTGTACCCGCCGCTGTCACTACATCCTCCAGAATCCTATGGGGCTATTTGCTAGTATGACGAGCGGTGTGCGACCCACCTCGCATTTTGTATTTAAGCTCCCTGAGCCATGGGTTGACGAGCCCGGACCCCGCACCCGCGCGCCGTGAGAGGTACTATACCTGATAATAATTTTTTGGCAGTCTACTTGGCACCCCGCATACTTACCTGCTCCCTGCTGACGAGAGGCAATTACCTCGAAACACGTGTCCAGGGATGGCATTTTAACTTTTTACTCGTGGCATAGGTGTACCCGCCGCTGTCACTACATCCTCCAGAATCCTATGGGGCTATTTGCTAGTATGACGAGCGGTGTGCGACCCACCTCGCATTTTGTATTTAAGCTCCCTGAGCCATGGGTTGACGAGCCCGGACCCCGCACCCGCGCGCCGTGAGAGGTACTATACCTGATAATAATTTTTTGGCAGTCTACTTGGCACCCCGCATACTTACCTGCTCCCTGCTGACGAGAGGCAATTACCTCGAAACACGTGTCCAGGGATGGCATTTTAACTTTTTACTCGTGGCATAGGTGTACCCGCCGCTGTCACTACATCCTCCAGAATCCTATGGGGCTATTTGCTAGTATGACGAGCGGTGTGCGACCCACCTCGCATTTTGTATTTAAGCTCCCTGAGCCATGGGTTGACGAGCCCGGACCCCGCACCCGCGCGCCGTGAGAGGTACTATACCTGATAATAATTTTTTGGCAGTCTACTTGGCACCCCGCATACTTACCTGCTCCCTGCTGACGAGAGGCAATTACCTCGAAACACGTGTCCAGGGATGGCATTTTAACTTTTTACTCGTGGCATAGGTGTACCCGCCGCTGTCACTACATCCTCCAGAATCCTATGGGGCTATTTGCTAGTATGACGAGCGGTGTGCGACCCACCTCGCATTTTGTATTTAAGCTCCCTGAGCCATGGGTTGACGAGCCCGGACCCCGCACCCGCGCGCCGTGAGAGGTACTATACCTGATAATAATTTTTTGGCAGTCTACTTGGCACCCCGCATACTTACCTGCTCCCTGCTGACGAGAGGCAATTACCTCGAAACACGTGTCCAGGGATGGCATTTTAACTTTTTACTCGTGGCATAGGTGTACCCGCCGCTGTCACTACATCCTCCAGAATCCTATGGGGCTATTTGCTAGTATGACGAGCGGTGTGCGACCCACCTCGCATTTTGTATTTAAGCTCCCTGAGCCATGGGTTGACGAGCCCGGACCCCGCACCCGCGCGCCGTGAGAGGTACTATACCTGATAATAATTTTTTGGCAGTCTACTTGGCACCCCGCATACTTACCTGCTCCCTGCTGACGAGAGGCAATTACCTCGAAACACGTGTCCAGGGATGGCATTTTAACTTTTTACTCGTGGCATAGGTGTACCCGCCGCTGTCACTACATCCTCCAGAATCCTATGGGGCTATTTGCTAGTATGACGAGCGGTGTGCGACCCACCTCGCATTTTGTATTTAAGCTCCCTGAGCCATGGGTTGACGAGCCCGGACCCCGCACCCGCGCGCCGTGAGAGGTACTATACCTGATAATAATTTTTTGGCAGTCTACTTGGCACCCCGCATACTTACCTGCTCCCTGCTGACGAGAGGCAATTACCTCGAAACACGTGTCCAGGGATGGCATTTTAACTTTTTACTCGTGGCATAGGTGTACCCGCCGCTGTCACTACATCCTCCAGAATCCTATGGGGCTATTTGCTAGTATGACGAGCGGTGTGCGACCCACCTCGCATTTTGTATTTAAGCTCCCTGAGCCATGGGTTGACGAGCCCGGACCCCGCACCCGCGCGCCGTGAGAGGTACTATACCTGATAATAATTTTTTGGCAGTCTACTTGGCACCCCGCATACTTACCTGCTCCCTGCTGACGAGAGGCAATTACCTCGAAACACGTGTCCAGGGATGGCATTTTAACTTTTTACTCGTGGCATAGGTGTACCCGCCGCTGTCACTACATCCTCCAGAATCCTATGGGGCTATTTGCTAGTATGACGAGCGGTGTGCGACCCACCTCGCATTTTGTATTTAAGCTCCCTGAGCCATGGGTTGACGAGCCCGGACCCCGCACCCGCGCGCCGTGAGAGGTACTATACCTGATAATAATTTTTTGGCAGTCTACTTGGCACCCCGCATACTTACCTGCTCCCTGCTGACGAGAGGCAATTACCTCGAAACACGTGTCCAGGGATGGCATTTTAACTTTTTACTCGTGGCATAGGTGTACCCGCCGCTGTCACTACATCCTCCAGAATCCTATGGGGCTATTTGCTAGTATGACGAGCGGTGTGCGACCCACCTCGCATTTTGTATTTAAGCTCCCTGAGCCATGGGTTGACGAGCCCGGACCCCGCACCCGCGCGCCGTGAGAGGTACTATACCTGATAATAATTTTTTGGCAGTCTACTTGGCACCCCGCATACTTACCTGCTCCCTGCTGACGAGAGGCAATTACCTCGAAACACGTGTCCAGGGATGGCATTTTAACTTTTTACTCGTGGCATAGGTGTACCCGCCGCTGTCACTACTAGGCCTGGGCGGTAAATTCCGTTCCGCTCGCGGAATTTGCGTAATTTCGCGTTCCGCGGAGAACGCGAAATTACTCAAATGTCTGCTTTCCGCGATTTCGCGAAATTTTTTGCTTGTTCGCGTTCTCAAAATGCGTGTTCGCGAGATATTTCTCCTCGAGCACGCAAACAGCGATTGTGAACAGGAAAAAAGCATCGCGAACAAGCAATTCCGCGTGTTCGCGGAATTTCAGCGTGTTCGCGGAGATTTTTTACCGTTTCGCGGAGATTTGCGTAACGCAATTACGCAAATTCCGCCCACCCCTAGTCACTACATCCTCCAGAATCCTATGGGGCTATTTGCTAGTATGACGAGCGGTGTGCGACCCACCTCGCATTTTGTATTTAAGCTCCCTGAGCCATGGGTTGACGAGCCCGGACCCCGCACCCGCACGCCGTGAGAGGTACTATACCTGATAATAATTTTTTGGCAGTCTACTTGGCACCCCGCATACTTACCTGCTCCCTGCTGACGAGAGGCAATTACCTCGAAACACGTGTCCAGGGATGGCATTTTAACTTTTTACTCGTGGCATAGGTGTACCCGCCGCTGTCACTACATCCTCCAGAATCCTATGGGGCTATTTGCTAGTATGACGAGCGGTGTGCGACCCACCTCGCATTTTGTATTTAAGCTCCCTGAGCCATGGGTTGACGAGCCCGGACCCCGCACCCGCGCGCCGTGAGAGGTACTATACCTGATAATAATTTTTTGGCAGTCTACTTGGCACCCCGCATACTTACCTGCTCCCTGCTGACGAGAGGCAATTACCTCGAAACACGTGTCCAGGGATGGCATTTTAACTTTTTACTCGTGGCATAGGTGTACCCGCCGCTGTCACTACATCCTCCAGAATCCTATGGGGCTATTTGCTAGTATGACGAGCGGTGTGCGACCCACCTCGCATTTTGTATTTAAGCTCCCTGAGCCATGGGTTGACGAGCCCGGACCCCGCACCCGCGCGCCGTGAGAGGTACTATACCTGATAATAATTTTTTGGCAGTCTACTTGGCACCCCGCATACTTACCTGCTCCCTGCTGACGAGAGGCAATTACCTCGAAACACGTGTCCAGGGATGGCATTTTAACTTTTTACTCGTGGCATAGGTGTACCCGCCGCTGTCACTACATCCTCCAGAATCCTATGGGGCTATTTGCTAGTATGACGAGCGGTGTGCGACCCACCTCGCATTTTGTATTTAAGCTCCCTGAGCCATGGGTTGACGAGCCCGGACCCCGCACCCGCGCGCCGTGAGAGGTACTATACCTGATAATAATTTTTTGGCAGTCTACTTGGCACCCCGCATACTTACCTGCTCCCTGCTGACGAGAGGCAATTACCTCGAAACACGTGTCCAGGGATGGCATTTTAACTTTTTACTCGTGGCATAGGTGTACCCGCCGCTGTCACTACATCCTCCAGAATCCTATGGGGCTATTTGCTAGTATGACGAGCGGTGTGCGACCCACCTCGCATTTTGTATTTAAGCTCCCTGAGCCATGGGTTGACGAGCCCGGACCCCGCACCCGCGCGCCGTGAGAGGTACTATACCTGATAATAATTTTTTGGCAGTCTACTTGGCACCCCGCATACTTACCTGCTCCCTGCTGACGAGAGGCAATTACCTCGAAACACGTGTCCAGGGATGGCATTTTAACTTTTTACTCGTGGCATAGGTGTACCCGCCGCTGTCACTACATCCTCCAGAATCCTATGGGGCTATTTGCTAGTATGACGAGCGGTGTGCGACCCACCTCGCATTTTGTATTTAAGCTCCCTGAGCCATGGGTTGACGAGCCCGGACCCCGCACCCGCGCGCCGTGAGAGGTACTATACCTGATAATAATTTTTTGGCAGTCTACTTGGCACCCCGCATACTTACCTGCTCCCTGCTGACGAGAGGCAATTACCTCGAAACACGTGTCCAGGGATGGCATTTTAACTTTTTACTCGTGGCATAGGTGTACCCGCCGCTGTCACTACATCCTCCAGAATCCTATGGGGCTATTTGCTAGTATGACGAGCGGTGTGCGACCCACCTCGCATTTTGTATTTAAGCTCCCTGAGCCATGGGTTGACGAGCCCGGACCCCGCACCCGCGCGCCGTGAGAGGTACTATACCTGATAATAATTTTTTGGCAGTCTACTTGGCACCCCGCATACTTACCTGCTCCCTGCTGACGAGAGGCAATTACCTCGAAACACGTGTCCAGGGATGGCATTTTAACTTTTTACTCGTGGCATAGGTGTACCCGCCGCTGTCACTACATCCTCCAGAATCCTATGGGGCTATTTGCTAGTATGACGAGCGGTGTGCGACCCACCTCGCATTAAACATTAAAAACATCCAAAGCAGCCAAAGCAGCCGACGCGTTTCGTCCAACTTGGGACTTCTTCAGGGCTGCAAAAAATTTTTATATAAAAAAGAAAAAAACACATATGTAAATAGCACATAAACGGACATTACACAAACAATTTCTAAGAACGAAATAAACATAAAAATATACACACAAAAGTAAACGATACAAATGGATACAATTCCTATAAAATTTACAAAAGACATCACTTAACAGTTATAGATAGATATACAGTGATTGCAATAACCGCCATACCAGAACTTAATATAAACTAGTTCAAAGAACATATTATCTGCACATTGACTGGTTAGAACTACGAATAAGTTGGCCATATAAGGATAGCTCGATCAATTGACAAGAAGGGATATGTGATCAAAGTGTAAGATTTCGTAAACAGGCTCAAACCTTTGTTAAAGGGCCGTATTCTTTATTTCAAAGTATTGCAAAGGGCCTCCACAGAGAAAGAAAGCACTATTGGGATGTAAAATCACAATGTTAGGACTTGGTAGAGAGCTCAAATTTTACTGAAGGACGTGTTTTAGGTCAGAGTCTGGCACCTGGCCACCACAAACAGAAATCAGCTTGTATCATTCTTTAGGTTTGAGTCTCAGAAGAGCGAATAGTATTCATAACGTAGTTGCAAGACCCATTATATTTCCCTATCAAAGCCAGAGAAGCAGAAAACTGGATATGTACCCACCGTAGAACTGATACACCGATATGTGTTTTCAATAGTAGTATTTCAGGGAACACAATTCAATGTCACTAGAGGAAACCAAGAGAGCAGATAGGTATAAGAAGGCTAAATGCATGAGTAATCTATAATAATAAACTGTGAACATATTAATCATAGACAATAAAGAGGAAAACTATACCCTTATCAATCTCCCAGCTATTAATAATTAGAGATCAGAATATAACATTTTAGGGGACTCAGGTGACGAAACACAGTAAGGATTTCTTCAAGATAATATGTGTACTCACATTCACGAAGTGAATAAGTCGATTCAGATAAATGATAGTATCTGCTAAGTAGCGCCAATTGGATCACATCCTTCCAATATAAATCATATTTCGACTTCGTCCAAGAGTACGGACAGGAATAACAGTCTTTAAGATGCCTATAATTAAGTCATATATATAAAGAATCTAGTCAAACACAAAAAAAAAAAATTATATTGAGGAAAAGGAAAGAGAGAAGTAAGCGCTCCACCACATTGTATGAATGAATATCAGTAAATAATATCGGCCAGTCCCGATTTTTCCCAAATCCTATTGGGTTCGTATATATCAGTAGTGTCACCCCTATCAATCCAATTAATGATAATATAATCAACCAACCGTGTAAACTTAAAAGTTAAGTAATAACGACATAAGAATTTTCGTCATAGTATTAAACTATATTCACACAATCCCCTTAGCATCACCCAGCGAAAGAGGATTCTAGTTTCTAGGGTAATCCTGACTGCGATACACATAATAAAGAGGGCAGATAATTCGGTACGCAAACCTACCCGATTCCGCATCCTTCGTGTTCCGAGAAAGCAACCACCGTCAGAAATCAACAAAGAAAGTGGTTTACCTTTCATGTTTAAATATGGATGGGACCGTGGGGGGGTCCCCAATCCCCCTACGGTCCCAGCCGGCTCCATGCATCCTGCAGGAGCCGGCATTGCTTTTCCACACGGGGAGCAGCTAACATCCTGCTCCCCCTGTGGAAAAGCAATCTGCTTTACTATTTGGAAGAGAGAGCAGTTTCCCTGCTCACTCTCTTCCAAATAGCAAAGCAGTTTGCTATGGCAGGGTGGGAGCCGCCAGGCTCCCACCCTGCCATAGCAAACTACATTGTCCCGGAGGTGGGCACCCATGGACACTGTAGGAGCCAGCCCTGGGGGGTGGCGGTCCCCAGGGCCCTTGAGGGGTCCACGCAGCCCCCACCCACCTTCTTCAAAGCCCCGGGAGGTGGTGGTCCCCTTGGCTGGGGGGGTCCATCACAGACCCCCAATTTACATATATAGAGCCCCGGGGAGGTGGCGGTCCCTGGGGCGTGTGGGGGGGTTCAAGCCCCCCACACAGGTTTGTTTTTTAAAATTTACAATAAAATAAGCCCCGGGGGTGGCGGTCCCCGTGGTTGCTGGGGGGGGCATTGTGCCCCCCACAATGTTAATTACCTAGAGCCCCGGGGGGTGGTGGTCCCCGGGGCTCGGGGGGCCTTAGATGTCCCCCAAAAATTATTATATTAAGCCTCGGGGGTGGCGGTCCCCGGGGCTGCAGGGGACCATGAGCCCCCCGCATACATTAGCAAAAAGCCCAGGGTGGTGGCGGTCCCCGGGGCTGGGGGGGCCTCTTTGGGCCCCCCATAACAATTAAAACATTGCCCCCGGGATTTGGCCCACCCGGGGGCTAAATAGCAACGAAGCACTTCGTATTTTCTTTACATTTCGGCCGAAATTCGCGCTGGGTGCGCAAATTTCGCCGTTTTTAAAAAGAAAATGCTTTTTTGGGCCCTGGGGTCCTCGTGGGACCCCCTGAGCAGGCCTAGCGGTTCAGGGTGTTTCTACCCTGCCCTCTTTTCGCATTTTGCGCATTTGTTTCTTAGGTTTCGCTGGCTGCCAACACTTCCTGATTTGGAGTGTTGACAGCCAATTAGAATACAGCTCGTGCACGGCAGAGTGAGCTTAGGCTGTGCTTAGGGTACGCGGACCCTCCGCGGCCATAGATATATATGTACTTTCAAATGTCATTTTCTCAGGAACTACTGAACGGATTTACACCATTTAAGCAAAAGGCACGAGTCTGAACTAAGGACTACCTCTTTGCCAAATTTGGTGTAATTCCGTTCAGCAGTTCGGGCTGTAGCTGCGGCTAAAGGTCCTATGGGAAATTGCATGGGGAAAACGCGTTTTGGGACCCCCTTTTTTCTCGGCCCCCGCTTGACGAATCACCATGAAACTTTCAGGACATGAGCGGACCAGAGCTGGCCAAACCTTTTGAAAATTTCGCGAAGATTCATCAATCGGCGCCAAAGTTATTCCAAATAGAATGTTGCGGCTTTCCTATGGAAAATAGGTCCTAACTATATCTACCTACTGGTGACCACCAGTAGGTAATATATATATATATATATATATATATACTTGCTCGCTGCTTCTCCTAGTATGCCAATCCCGTGATCAAGGGCGGAAGCGCCAGAAACATGTTGGGACTCTTTTGGCTGATATTGCTACTTCACTACACAAGTCTGCATTGCTGTATTGCCTGACGGCATAAAGAAATTAGACACGCTGTATGAGGTTCTCCAATTGTGGGCGTTTTTCGATTGGAATATATATATATATATATATATCTTGAACTCTGTGTTGGGACAGCAGGTGAGTCGCCTTCGCCTCCAGCACAACGGACACAGACCAATTAGTAGTGCAAAATAGTTTATTTGTTCCTAGTACGTCGCCATATATATATATATATATATATATATATATATATATATATGCAAAAATCCAAAGTAAGTACGCTCTCAGTCAATGAAACACACTCTCTCAAATAAATGCGACTAGGTTTTATTCCACACGACGCGTTTCAACTGCATCCGCAGCCTTGCTCACGTGAATATGGTGCACTGACTCAAAACATGCAATATGTAAACACGGACATCGCGTCATGAACATGAGACATAAAGAAAAGACTCTGTCTGTAAACATCTTGGCAGCCATATTGGAAGTGCCAAAATCGTTCGTTACTACTGTAAAGAGACGTCAAAACAATGTCAGTACATAAATCATATACAGTATTACGTATATTGTGCCCTGGCATAATGAAAATAATGTAACAATCACAAGCAGTATACGTGAATACATTTCCAAGAAAAAATGAAGTAACCGAATGTTTACTTCCCACGAAGAAGTCAGGGGGGGTAAAAGGAAAATAGCCCAGCCATATTGGACTCATTACTTGTGACTCTCTGCTCATTATATTTATCCCAGCTTAGTGCGTGTTGAATAAAACGGAAAGCAAGAGTAATGCGTTACACGCAATACAAGATTGAGATAAAGTGTAAAGGCACAGTGCTTATCTTCGTATAAATGACAAAGATCACTAAGGTGCTGTTCACTCTGAAAGTATTGGGGAGCGCTGGGAGACAAGATACTTATATAAATATATTGACTAAGCAAATGCCAGATCATTGCGTCTCTCAGCTTAGTAGTGACAAAAGTAATCAACACCATCTCAAAATAAAGGCAATACTATGTAATAGGCATGTTCGTTAACTCTTGCTAGGTGATATTAACTATCAGACAAAATATGTGCAAATTCGTCAGTCAATATTGTGCTTAGTGCACCATAATCTTCTATATGTTGTCTGAGATAAATCCAATAGTTCAAGTGGTAAAAATGTAAATACGTTACCATAATATCAACCAAGAGGATCTTCATACTCAAAAAAGAGAGAGAGAGTATATTTTTTGTTACCCTCCGCACATGTCATCAATACGAACTGTCTGTGATAACATCATGTACATAAGAGTCATCAGATATAACCAAAATAGTGATGTCAAAAAGTGAAGTCGAAGAAAAGGTTAGGCAACCCGTGTAGTGGTTAGGTACCTTCCTTCTCTCGCGCCAGGACGCCCCTTAGCTGGGGCAGCTGTGCGCGTTATAAATACTATTAACATAACATAACATAACATAACAAAAGAAACAAATAAGTAATGTTACAATTTGAATAGATAAAATGGTTAAAAACACAGTTCCTAATGCACTCATTACATGGATAGAGGAGGCTCCTCAGTATATAACATCGTCTATGATCACTATGCTACAGCAGGAAATCCATCGTCCTAAAAGACAATAAAGAATGCAAGAAAAGGGAAACATGGAACAGAACACAAGAAAAAACAGAGTCTCATGATGCAAGATACGGTCTACTCTTTTTTGAGGTGTATCGAACGTTCTTCATCCTGATTCATACCACCTGGGGCTCGGGTCTGAAGATCTATGATGTACCTCGACTCTTTCTGCCTGAGTCTGAGTGTTCTATTCCCTCCTCTATGATCCATCCGGATCTGTTAAAAAATAAAATATTTGAGTAACGAGGAGTTGGAAAAATTTCTCTCTTGAAAATGGCGAGCCACCGGATACTTGGGATCTTTATTCGTAATTGCTCGCTTATGTTCCAGAATTCTCTTTTTAGCCATAAGAGTGGTACTGCCAATGTAATACAGTCCACAGGGACATTCTATGGCATATATAACAAACGTGGTGCTGC
Organism: Triturus cristatus; assembly: GCF_964204655.1. Taxonomy (NCBI): domain Eukaryota; kingdom Metazoa; phylum Chordata; class Amphibia; order Caudata; family Salamandridae; genus Triturus; species Triturus cristatus. The sequence goes on from NC_140590.1 coordinate 1,710,564,340, forward strand.
ATGTTAAAAATTGGGTGATTTCTCTCTGATTAGGACCACTAGTATATTCTTTGCGGTAAGTGCTAGCTGAACGCGCTTTACAATGCCCACACGGGAAGAATCCTCTGAGATTCTGTATACTTCTGTCCTGTATCTGAGTTATGTCACTGTGTACAAGCTGATCTCTAAGGTTCCTACCCCTTCTATAGGTGATATTGGGTCTATTCTTGATGGTATTACCTATACTTCCATCATTCTTCAGAGTTTTCCAATTTTGTTCTAAAATCGGTTTGATGCTCTCTGATTCAGAGTTGAAAGTGAGGATAATCCTGGTGTCTACATCCATAGTGTCTTCTAAGTTGGATGTTTTTTCCATCAGAGTATCCTTCCTTTCAATGCCTGCTACTCTGTCAATCACTTTTTTGAGGACCCACGTGGGATAGCCCCTCAGTCTGAACCTTTCAATCATCTCTGCACTCTCTTTGTCAAATGCAACATTACTGCTGCAATTCCTGTTTGCCCTCAGCAGTTCCCCATAGGGGATACTCCACTTAAGGGTTTCTGGGTGGCTGCTGAGGGCATGTAGGATGCTGTTCCCAGCAGTGGTTTTGCGAAAAAGGGAAGTATGTATTTTGTTTTGTCTAATCTCCACTTTGACATCAAGATACTCCACCTTACTGTCACTGATGTCCCCTGTGAGGTGTATGTTGCGATTTTTCTTGTTAAGTTCATGAATGAATTCCTGTGCCTCTGTGCAACTGCTTTTCCATATGATGAACAAGTCATCTATATACCTGAGCCAAAGTTCTATCTTGTTCAGGTTCTTGATAGTGTTTACCCCAGAGAATAATTCTTCTTCCCAGAGGCCCATAAACAGATTCGCAAAGCTAGGAGCCAGACATGAACCCATCGCAGTTCCGACCAACTGCTTGTAGATAATGCCATCAAATACAAAGATGTTATTGGTGAGGCAAAACTCCGTCATTTCAATAATCATGAGATTATGTTCCCAGTATTTTATATTTCTCTGTTTTAGAAAATGTGCACAGGCTGCCAAACCTTGCTGGTGGTCAATGATCGTATACAGAGACTGTACATCCAATGTTATGAGAAGAAAACCACTCTCCCAATTAACAACCTCAAGTTTGCTAAGGAAGTCCTTAGTATCTCTTACGTAACTCGGGAGTTTAATGACATAATCCCTGAGAAAAAAGTCCACATATTTGGATATGTGCTCAGCTACACTGCCTATGGAAGACACGATGGGCCGGCCAGGTGGTATCTCGGGATTCTTATGGACTTTAGGTAATAGGTATAGTACCGGTATCTTGGGAAAATCTCTTTTTAGATAGCAGTACTCCTCCCACTCCAGGATACCCTTGTCCCTCCAAGTAGCAAGTCTATCCCATATGGTAATGATGCTGTCATTATATATTTCTTTGGTGATTTGCATATAAGATGCACCATCTCCTAGTTGTCTTTGGGCCTCTGTGATGTATTGTTGTCTATCTTGTATGACTATGTTCCCACCCTTGTCCGCGGGTCGTATCACTATGTCTTTGTCATCGGCTAGTGATTTTAGCAGCTGTCTTTGTTCGTAAGTCATGTTGTTGTTAGACTTTTTGTTATTGTGTGATTTGTGTCTCAGATCTATGAGGGCCTTTGTGACATTGTCATGAAATGTGTCAATGCCGTCATGGGGTAAGGTGGGTAGAAAGGTAGAAGGTGGTCTGAAACCTGTTGATGCCGCAGAGTCATGTGATATACCCATAGTGGTTAAGACATCTACATAGTCTGTCTCAGCTATGTTAGAAACGGTGTCACTATGGAGCTCAAACATGGTGGTAAGTGTATCCATATCTCCAATGTTGAGATCATTATTCTCCTTACCGTGTTCCACTGCCCTAAAATCTACTCTAGGTTTTTGACATCGTAATATATGCCACTTTCTAAGTTTCAACTTTCTCACATATTTAAAAAGATCTATTCTAGTTTCTACATAGTTGAATCTGGTAGAAGGGCAGAAGGATAATCCTGAACATAATGTATACTTCTCTACATCGCTTAAATGTCTTTTAGAGAGATTAATGATAGTTTTATTGACCATAGTTTGATCCATTAGTATGTTTTTTTGGAGCGCGTCCTGTTGTTTCCCATGAGGCCCCTTCCTCTGCCTCTTCTGCCACTGTTGTAGGATTCGTTGGCGTCTGTTCCTCCGTCTCCTCGGCCTCGACCTCGACCTCGTCCTCTCTGACCTCTCACTTTCATTGTTTCTGTCTACCTCGTGTTTGGCGCATTGTCCTGTATTCGTCTAAAAAAGTGATCGCACGTATGTTGCGTTCTTCCCCAGAGGTTTCACCTTTCGACACATATATATAAAGACCACAGGTTGCCCCAATTGAAGATATCACACTATGAGGGGGTTGTGCACGCAGCCACCGGTAGCATACCCTTCAGCCAGCCCTCCAATTCCTGTTGCTTGACTGCCAAACGCGTTTCGAGCATGTAATGCTCTTGTTCACTGGCTCTCATCAAATGAAATATACAAAGCGGTTAAAAGTGGAACACTAATTTATTCAAATTCATTGTCCCGCCCATGTGGGCGTCGCAGAACAGGGCATTTTGGTCAGTGTAGTCGCGCCCATAGTAGCTGACACAGTTCCATCCAAAACCCGGTTGGGTACCACTTTGTAAATTGAAGAGTTCACTAAAATTGTCTTACCCAAGTGGGCACACGAAATGAAAGGGCCGCTTCCAAGCTCGCCAATGTCAATCCAGCAGCTAGGCCCCCTTCACTCCTGGCAGCGCTCAGCATATTGATATATATATGAAAGACAGATGCTCCTGCCGCTAAGCCTGTGACCAGTGAGAGGTGGCACGCTCACCAGCTAAGTCGACCGGCAATCGATATCTCCTTTACAACAATGAGTGCGCTCTTATGCCAAGACTAACGCATTGCGACTGACCAGTGGTCTTGATCACACTGTGTGATCAAGACCGCTGGTCAGACAACACACATTACAATAGATTTATGATGTAATAAATCTTCTTTTGGGCATCTACCCCCTTGGCCTGAGAGCATGCTTCATTGTTGTATTGGATATATATATATATATCTATGTATATATATAGATATATATATATATATATATATGCAGCATTTGTTCTCCCTTGGCAACAAACCAGAGCACACAGCGGGGCTTCAGAAAGTTCCTTTTATTCCTTAAAAACAAGCATGACGCGTTTCAGCAAAAGTGCTTTCCTCAGATGCATGGTTCCCAGGTTTTTTTCTCCCACCTGTTTTAAATCATGCTGCGTCGCTATCATTGGATGAGGTGCATCAGGACTGCAATTCCCAGGATTCCTCATGTTGTAAAAGTTGAATCCTGGAGTAGCTTTTGTGCTCTTTGTTCAAAGCGAGGTGTTCCAATCAGTCCTGTACATTGAGTTCAATAACTCAATCGAATTGTGCCTGGAAATCTATTTGTTTTTAAATTATAGCAGGTTTCTTTCGTCACTTCATCCAGCCACTTTTCACACCAGCAGATCACACCTGAAGGTGCAGGTACAGTGATTCACGCCTCACCTTGAAGTCAAGGTCCGACTTCTCAGCAGGTTACCAATCTCCAGTGGATCACGGCGGTCTTGAGGTTTTTGGATACCTTCAAAGTCCACTACTAGGCACTGTTGACCTCTGAACACTTAAGGACGGGGCACTGTGCGTGCTGTGGCTGCTCACTAATATGAAAACAGCATTTGTTCTCCTTTGATAACAAACCAGAGGATACAACGGAGCTTCAGAAAGTTTCTTTTATTATTTAAAAACAAGCATGATGAGTTTCAGCAAAAGTGCTTTCCTCAGATGCATGGTTCCCAGGTTTTTTTCTCCCACCTGTTTTAAATCGTGCTGCCTCTCTATAATTGGATGAGGTGCATCAGGACTGCCATTCCTAGCATTCCTCATGTTGGAAAAGTTGAATCCTGGAGACGCTTTTGTGCTCTTTGTTGAAAGTCAGTTGTTCCCATCAGTCCTGTACATTGAGTTTTACAACTCAATCGAATTTTGCCTGGAAATCCATTTGTTTTTAAATAATCGCAGGTGTCTTTCGTCCCTTCATCTACCCGCTTTTAACACCTGCAGATATATATGTATCACCAGACTTTCTCCTCCCAAAAGAGCAAAGCAGAGGACACAGCGGGGTACGTATGGTTGCTTTATTTAGAAACTGGACGGCATGACCGGTTTTGGCTGTACGCCTTTTTTTTTTAATGCTGCAGTTCTGTGCTTAGTCACCTGACAAAGTCTCCTTAATAAGCTCCTCCTTTCCCAATGGTGGAAGGCACACCTGTGCCGCTATAGCATGCAAGACGGTGCAACAGCCAAATGTTGAGACTGCATGCCCCATCGGGCAATGAATCACATCGCAGGCCGATGGGGGTTAAAAGGTAGCTTTTATTTAGCAACATAGCAAAATAATCATAATGCCAAACAATGACTTTCAATGCAAAATTACCCCGCCCCCGCCACCCCTCAATGATCCCCCAAGAAAAGTCCCCAAACCAATCCCCCAATGAAATTTCCCCCATATCGATCCCCAATGAAATTTCCCCCATATCGATCCCCCAAGGGATTTCCCCCATGAATTTTTCCCCCACATAGTTCCCCAATTCTCCCCCACCTGGAACCTCTACCCCAGCACCTTATCTCTGTTTCCCTTCTGTCCTAAGCTATTCTGCCTGACCCAACCCTTCCTACCTGCCTCAATCCCATCCCAATCTGCCCCTAATGGAAAAAGAAGGAGAGAGAGACCCAAAAACCCAGGAACCGGGAAACGTTACTGTAACCACAAAAAATAAAACCTGTAACAAAATAGGGAGGGTGGGTGGGGCACGAAAAGCGAGCGCGCCTCCTGCCTTCCTGCTCCTGGACCCCCAACTGCCAACAATTAGAACTCGGCGTTTGAACACCAACGTTCTAAAGCAGGCTCCCTGCCTGCACGTGCTCGGCCCTGGGGGATACCACAAGCCCGAAGCTGCCCGGGGTAGACATTCTTCGAATGCCACCCCCAAGCCCCCATCGGGCAATGAATCACATCGCAGGCCGATGGGGGTTAAAAGGTCGCTTTTATTTAGCAACATAGCAAAATAATCATAATGCCAAACAATGACTTTCAATGCAAAATTACCCCGCCCCCGCCATCCCTCAATGATCCCCCAAGAAAAGTCCCCAAACCGATCCCCCAATGAAATTTCCCCCATATCGATCCCCCAAATAAAATTTCCCCCATATCAATCCCCCAATGAAATTTCCCCCATATCGATCCCCCAAGAGATTTTCCCCATGAATTTTTCCCCCACATAGATCCCCAATTCTCCCCCACCTGGAACCTCTACCCCAGCCCCTTATCTCTGTTTCCCTTCTGTCCTAAGCTATTCTGCCTGACCCAACCCTTCCTACCTGCCTCAATCCCGTCCCAATCTGCCCCTAATGGAAAAAGAAGGAGAGGGGGAGGGAGAGAGAGACCCAAAAACCCAGGAACCGGGAAACGTTACTGTAACCACAAAAAATAAAACCTGTAACAAAATAGGGAGGGTGGGTGGGGCACGAAAAGCAAACGTGCCTCCTGCCTTCCTGCTCCTGGACCCCCAACTGCCAACAATTAGAACTCGGCGTTTGAACGCCAACGTTCTAAAGCAGGCTCCCTGCCTGCACGTGCTCGGCCCTGGGCAATACCACAAGCCCGAAGCTGCCCAGGGGGTGGATATTCTTCGAATGCCACCCCAAGCCCCCATCGGGCAATGAATCACATCGCAGGCCGATGGGGGTTAAAAGGTCGCTTTTATTTAGCAACATAGCAAAATAATCACAATGCCAAACAATGACTTTCAATGCACAATTACCCTGCCCCCGCCACCCCTCAATGATCCCCCAAGAAAAGTCCCCAAACCGATCCCCCAATGAAATTTCCCCCATATCGATCCCCCAAATAAAATTTCCCCCATATCGATCCCCCAATGAAATTTCCCCCATATCGATCCCCCAAGATATTTTCCCCATGAATTTTTCCCCCACATAGATCCCCAATTCTCCCCCACCTGGAACCTCTACCCCAGCCCCTTATCTCTGTTTCCCTTCTGTCCTAAGCTATTCTGCCTGACTCAACCCTTCCTACCTGCCTCAATCCCGTCCCAATCTGCCACCAGGAAAAAACCCTGCAAAGGTGTTTTTCCTGTCCCCCCCCATCCCCCCCTCTTTTTTTTTTTATTTATTTTTTATTTTTTGAGTATCAGATATTGTGCTAAACGCATTCCCCAAATGATAGAAATCACCATTGCAAGAATAACCAGAAATTGTTTAATATGAAAAATGTTCCCCAAACAAGGAAAGCCGCTACTGCAAACCTTCAACCCCACGGATGCAACCCCAAAATATAAGATAACTTATCTTTAATATTTACAATGTGCAATTCATTTGCAATGAACGTTAGATTTACGCCATCCGCTCTGAAAAATTGAAAGTCATCTTTACTGATGTCCTCATGTGCCAACCAAGAAATGTCATTGATGAGACAAAACTGCCGTAGTTCCCTGTTAAATTTACGCCGAGCCCTGTCGATGGCAGAAAACTTCTCAGCGCCTCTCCAAACCCTCCTTGGCACCAGTGCAGTAAAAACAATTTTTGTATTAGGCCATGCAAGCACTATCTTGGCTAAATCAGCTTTCACCTCCAAAAGGAGTCCCAGGCCAGACAACTGTACTAAATCATTTTCGCCCAATGAATTAATAACACCTTAGGTAGCGGCTTTGAAGAAGCCAACTCATTTAAACTGGGCAACAGTTGACCCCATTTCATTCCCCTCTTACCAAACCACAAAATGTCCGTATCTTCAAAACTAAAGCCTAAATTTAAACCATAGTGGCTCCTGTCTGCTTGTTTGGCTGCCCATCTGACGAAAGAGTGTCCTACAATCCACACATTCGCCATGGAGGTTGATGAAGGTAAGTGGTGACCTGGAAAGAGATACATATTAGCAACAGCGAAATGGATGTTCAACATTCATAAAATCTCTAACATATTTCAAACAACAATTAGATGACCAACGGCCTAGCCTACGCAGCTGTTGTAAAGAGCAGCCCCTTCTGGCAGCCTCTGAAGCAGCTCCTATACGAAATGAATGTGTTCCAAAATCAAAAGGGTTTAACCCTAATGACAACAACGATTTCCTCAGTACGGCCAAAAGCTGAGAAGCAGTCAGCTGAGAGCCATCCTGGTGTTGGAAAATGCAGCTGCTGTTAGGATAATGAGTAAATTCTTGAAATTTTAACCAGGCAAACCATGGGCATAGTGGACCGCTAAGTTTCCACAACACCACAGTAGCCCCCTTTCCTCTTTGGTCTGTTTTGGATGATTCTAAATACATTTTTAGTGAATCTGCAGACATAGAGACATTTGAATATCTGAGACCCTGAATAAAAGGTTTACCCAAAAGATCAGATACTCTAAAGGCGCCAAAAAATAGCCATAACATGCAAAGTGTAATGAGCACCGCTTCAAACTTGGAAAAGCAAAGTGTAGGCAACGTTGTTATAATCCTTTCCAATAAATTTAGAGATATAGGCTTGCGCTGTACTGTACTACGTTTCCTAACCTTCTACCCAACTCTCCCAAAGACGGGTCATATCCCCAAAAACATTTTCTGGTAGCTTTCCTGCAATGGTAGCAGCTGTAATGCCCTTATCAATGTTGCTCAACACAAACGGAGAATGTCATAATTGCGTAGTAAAAGGCCTGTATGATCATTGCTATGACAAACCGCACCTGACTGTAGAAATTCCGCCCATGCCCTCCTGTACGCTAAGCGTGTGCTGATAGCCAGAGATTGCTCCACCAACTTCCTAATCGTCAGTCCGCCAGCAGCCATAGCTCCTGAGGAATTGGAGTCTTTTCTACATCCGCTGTGGGTGCCAAACCACGGAATCTCCGCCACTGGGAACTAGATAGCGCATCAGCTATAGTATTGTCTATTCCAGGAATATGCTTCACTCTAAAAGTTATATTCAACAACAAGCAACTCAGCATGAAATTCTGCAATAACTGGAGCAGGCGTTTGTCCCTTGCCTTCTGACCACTGACCAGATCGACCACGGTCCTGTTATCGACATGAAAGAGAACAGATTTGTGAGCTAGAAACTTACCCCAGACTGACAGTGCTACTATCAAGGGAAAAAATTCAAAAAACGCGATACTGCGCTTCTCACTAATCCAGTGCGGAGGCCACTGTTCAGCACACCATTTGCCAACCCAGAAAAGTCCAAAACCGTTACATCCTGAAGCATCGGAAAATATCTGTATAGACCATAAAAACTGGTCGCCCATGGACCTAATAGGAACACCATTAAAACTGTCCAGGAAAATCAACCAGACCTCAAAGTCTGCTCTCATGTGAAGAGATACCCTGACCCTATGATGAGGTAATGACGCACCCGCCATAGCAAAACCCAACCTCCTACAGAATGATCTCACTACTCTGCAGGCAAAATTCAAATGACCCAACAACCGTTGCATCTCAAATAGAGTCAGTTTTTGTGCCGCCTTAGCATAATTGAGAGACTGTACAATTTATTGCACATTGGCCTGTGGTAACCTAGATTCCATCTTCTCAGTATCAATTTCTATGCCTAGAAATATTAGACAAGTCTCTGGTCCCTCTGTTTTTTCTGCCGCCAAGGGAACATCTAATTCCTGCGTCACAGATTGGAAAAATTGGAGGGCCTTGCCACATGAACGAGAGCCCTTTCTACCCACAAAAAGAAAATCATCCAAATAATGCAACACTTGCATGTAGCCGGACCTGAATGAAAAAAGCCATTGTAGGAAAGAACTGAAATCTTCAAAAAGTTGGCAGGAAACTGCACATCCCATAGGTAACACTTTGCCAACAAAGAATTGACCTTGAAAATGAATCAATAGCAACTCAAACGTCCACAGAAGAAAACTGCACTACAGTATCTTCTTTAGCTATAAAATCATTTACTGACAGTCCTTGAGGCCAAGACAAATGTTGAATCATACGGAATTCTCCCTCCGTTTTCTTGGGAACCACTCCTAAAGGAGAAACAATAAGATTGGGAAGGGGCCAGGAAAAGAAGGGACCGGCTATTCCACCTTCAGCAATTTCAGAGTCTAATTTGTTAGCAATAACTTGAGGAAACTGCTTTGCAGATTTTAAATTTTGCGCAAACCTACGTTGCCTAGGACCTTGATAACCGAGTTTGAAACCTTCCTTAAACCCCCACTCTAACTTTAAAGCTTTCTCCCTGAGAGGGTAAAATTTTAGCCACTTACATAAGTTGGGAATGTCAATTGGCGTAACCGCCTTTGAAAGGAGGCTGGACAGAGACGCCTCTCCCTCTTCCCTGACCTGTATAGAAGCTGGGGTTTTGTTCACTAAAACATTGCAACATGGCATGCTTACCACCGCACTTTGAACATTGCCTATATTTGCATGGATATTTTTGACAGAAACCCCTGTTGAAATTCCAGCATGCCCCTGTGGTGAAAGCTGTGTTTTTAGCCCATGACCCCACCCCTCCCAGAGTGGGTCTACTGAGAAAGGGCCGTGGGGTAATCGCCAAACCGCTTGCTGTATGTAATGCAGGAGGAGGCCTTTGGGGATACATCCACTGGACCCACAACTCGTTATCTACCTCACCCCAGGGTTTTTCTGGAATTAACACTAAACGAGCTCGAAACTCCTCATCATAGTGTAACCATGCGAAGCCCTCAAATTCTGCATGCGCCTTTCTAATAGTATCCAAATATTTTAAAAGAGAGACCGAACGGTCCGGAAACCTTTCACAGTAAACGCTTGCAAAAATCAGAAAGGCAGATGTCCAGGAATCAATATTAGTGGGAACCCTGGGTCTTCTCGCTAGCTCCCATGCCTCCTCCTTTGAACCCTCTTTAGAATGAAGCTCCCGATGTAGCAGTTTAAAAACGTCTACAAACTCCCCGCTCCAAATCTTTTCTTTAGTATGTTTAGTTAAATGTGACCACAGGGGCATGGACAACCCCATATAAGGCAACCTCTTTAAACCTGTACCTTTGTCTTTGGTATTCTTTTCCTCTTGCGAAACTGAAACAGGTACCTTAGCTGCAACCGCATCTGTTTTAGGGGATACCTGTCCCTGTGAACTCGCAAATTTACAATGACAACAGACCTGTGACTGACTCTGGAATTGCTACTTCCCTACGTTTTTTAACATTAAATAAAGAACAAGCATCGCCAACTTGCCCACCTGTTTGAAGGGGCTTGTCCAAAGCTGCGCGCTTCCTCGTCTGGATTCCTTCCGAGGCCTTGGAAAAACGCTCTAGCCGCTTCCAGTTCCTCTCGGATTCTTGTGTCTGTAAAAGATCAGCTCGAGAAAACTGACTAACAAGCCCCCCCTGTTTGGAAGGAAAACAGTTATTAGAAAGGTTCTCTTGATGGGGGATTTCACCCTACTCCAGGTCAGATAAGTCGTGATCCCCATTGTCATAATAATTCTGCTCGACGCCACTACCTGAAGGCCTAGCCCCATCCCCAACACCACCATCGAAAACCCTCCAATTCACTGCTTTTTTAAACTGTGGAAGCCTATAATCAGGTAAGGAATTTGAAAAAATCTCTTTAACAGCTGTTTCTTGCGTGGAAAAAGGCGAGCAAGACGCATGAAACTTGCTCAATGGCTGTCCGCTGCACCCGCTGCCCTTGCGCAGGCTTGTAGAAATGTCAGCCTGCAAGCCGCTAGTACTTGCAGACTGAGGGGGACCTTGAAAATTTTCAGGCACCGCGTGAAAAGGTGAGCAAGACGCTCGAAACTCGCCAAACCTGATGCCCTTCTGCAATCTGGACGCAGAGTTGGCCTGCGAGTCGCTATTACTCGCAGACCTTTGATGTTCAGGCACCGCAGGACTGCCTTTATTTCCCCCCCAACCAAACCCATCCCCCTGGGGCAGGAGGCTCACTCGCTGACCTAAAACGGCTAACGTCTGCTCCGCCAACAACCGAAACAGACAAAAAATCCTTATTTAATTCCCTGACCGGAAAATCCAAAGAAGGCAAATCCGAAGATACTCCAGTAGCCATATTCTCTTCAGCCCTTACAATGGGAACAATTGGCAAACTTGAAAACTCTGCTGACAAATTAATGGTATCTGAAGACCTAACAGGAGTAAGAAACCGGTCACCAGAAACAGAATTACCAACCGCTGAATATAACATTTTCTTATTAAAAATAGGAATATCGCGTTTTATAGGCGATTTACCAGAAAAAATGTGTTCACCATTGCCAGAATCGCGAAACTGTGCTTCGCCGCTAGATGGCGCCAATGCCTCGTTACTAACAGTTTCCACAACTTCAGAGACCTTGGATATCCCTTTAAGAAAGGCAGGTTTCCTTGCCCCTCTACCCCTCACTGAGCGTGTGCGAGCCCTCCCCCTGCTTTTTACCACAACAGTAGGAGCTGACTGCTGAAAAGAGGTAAGAAGGGGAGCCTCCCTAGATAATTTCTTCAAAGACTTTGAATTTTCCACAGAAAAAACTTCAGGGGAGCTGTCCGATATTGTGCAGGCAATAACTGCAGCAGACACACCCTCAGAGGAAGCCCTCTTCTTAAGGGTTAACCCAGTCCAAGCCTGATTCAGGACACCAGGGGCCAATAAATCCTCCCTCCCTGCCTGGCACAATGTTCTAAGGGCTTCCCTGACTCTCTCCACAGCTTCAGCCATCATAAAAGACTAATTAGCAGCCTGCCAGAGCCCCAATAAATCACACAAGAGGCACGAAAAGCGAGCGCGCCTCCTGCCTACCTGCTCCTGGGCCCCCAACTGCCAATAATTAGAACTCGGCGTTTGAACGCCAACGTTCTAAAGCAGGCTCCCTGCCTGCACGTGCTCGGCCCTGGGCGATACCACATGCCCGAAGCTGCCCGGGGGTGGACATTCTTCGAATGCCACCCCAAGCCCCCATAATGCAGTGTGTTGGTTCATACCGCGTTGCAGGAGGTGAACTCAGCGAAAATACTGGCAATAAAACAACCTTGGGTCCCCAACTTCCAGCCAACCCTATCCGCAGGAACCAAGGCTGAGGGTGTATATATGATATATATGTATATATATATCCAATCAAGAGTTTGCCTGGAAAGAGAGGACGCCACCCAGGTAAGTTCAAATCTTGACACCATTTATTCACCGAAGGCAGTGACAACAGGCAGACATCGCGGCAACTTGAAATCCCTCCCGACGCGTTTCGTGCTATGGAGAGCACTTCCTCATGGGATGCTGGGATCGTGATGAATGAAGATGGCAGTCTTTTGCACCACATTTCAGCGATTCAGCGAGTTGAGCGGCAGTACAAAGACTGGCATGCTGTGTGCACACCCACTGAGGACCTTATTGACTGTAAGCTGTTTGAAACATGGCAAACTCATTCGAGTAGCACAATTGCACTACATTGACCATCAGGCCACAGGGGTGGCCACGCCCACTCAAGGCAGGGTTTCATTGTTTAAATGTGGTGCAAAAGACTGCCATCTTCATTCATCACGATCCCAGCATCCCATGAGGAAGTGCTCTCCATAGCACGAAACGCGTCGGGAGGGATTTCAAGTTGCCGCGATGTCTGCCTGTTGTCACTGCCTTCGGTGAATAAATGGTGTCAAGATTTGAACTTACCTGTGTGGCGTCCTCTCTTTCCAGGCAAACTCTTGATTGGATTGTTGCGGCACCGCCTGAGCCGCGAGAGTGACCCCGCTGCACTCAGCGCAGTCCTGTTGATGTGCCCAACGCATTTCAGCACAAAGGAAGGGTGAGTGCGATTCAGCGAGTGGAGCGGCAGTACAAAGACTGGCATGCTGTGTGCACACCCACTGAGGACCTTATTGACTGTAAGCTGTTTGAAACATGGCAAACTCATTCAAGTAGCACAATTGCACTACATTGACCATCAGGCCACAGGGGTGGCCACGCCCACTCAAGGCGGGGTTTCATTGTTTAAATGTGGTGCAAAAGACTGCCATCTTCATTCATCACGATCCCAGCATCCCATGAGGAAGTGCTCTCCATAGCACGAAACGCGTCGGGAGGGATTTCAAGTTGCCGCGATGTCTGCCTGTTGTCACTGCCTTCAGTGAATAAATGGTGTCAAGATTTGAACTTACCTGTGTGGCGTCCTCTCTTTCCAGGCAAACTCTTGATTGGATGTATATATATATATATATATATATATATATATATATATATATATATATATATAAAGGATCATGAGGTGAAATGATTAATCTTGGACTTTGAATTTGCACAATCAAGTATTAAAAGAATTTTACAAAAAAACTGTCCCGTTCTGGAAAAGCAAGAACATCTTGAAAATGTTGTGCGAATGGGTCCGTGGATGATTTTTTTAAAAGTGAGATCTTTAGGAGATATCTTAACTTCCAGTCATTATGACCCCAAGAGAGAGGAAAAGAATTGGCTCTTGGCAAACATGGTAGGTTTCATAAAATGTAGCTCATGCAAAGCATATAAATATGGATCCAATTGTAAGAGTTACCAAACTTTTGTAGGCCACAAGGTAACAATTAATGATAGAATCACTTGCCATACGGATCATGTTATCTATGTCCTCAGATGTGGTTGCAATTAAATATACTCTGGCAGCACCATCCACAAGTTAAAGCTGAGGATTTTACAACATATAAGAGCGACAAAGAATTATCCGATGGCCTCCCATTTTGAACAATGTCACAGTCAATCCTTGGATACATTCAGCTACTGTGGAATCCAGCATGTTAAGTCGCCCTCAAGGGGAGGAGACCAAGAAATAGAACTTAGAAAGCAGGACTACCAGCTAATAATATCGCTAGGAACTGAGATGCTTTGTGGCCACAATGCTGATCCCAAACTATTTGTCCACTTGTGATTGTTATTGTGACATGGAGACTCTTCAATGCATCTAGCTCTCATTATATATCAATTTGTTCATGCTTCATTGTCTCATATTTATATACTGTACATTTTTGCTTAATAAGGTTCCAAGGTGTATCGTGAACTATGAAAGATATTGTTTGGGAAAGATCTAGGTGGTATAGGTAATAGGATCTAAGCGCCAAAGGTAGTTCCACTCCAAGTATAAAAGATGAGTTACTAATTTTAGACGGTGCTATAGGGTAAGGGAGAACCACCAACCTCCCCAAATAATTGTGGCAAAAGCAACAAGATACAATGGTTAGACACCCTAGCAAACGTAATATTCAAACTGTGGTTATTTTCCCATGTTATTCACAACACAAAATTAATTCATTTAGTCAAATTCTTTTCTTTTTCTCTCTTTGTCTTTAATCCAGTAAGAAGTTCATATGCCAACACGTGTTTCGTCTCCTCTGTAATTTTATACACACGACTTGTTCACGGCTGAACAATAATACTGAGAGTGATTCCTATTGTGGCGATAATTCCAAGCCACAATAATCCTGTGGCGTGGGGTACGGGATATTTTCAAAATACAACAATATATACGCTCCATGTGGGCTGTCAGAAGGATGACCGCATGCTGGGCATTGTGCTGCGAGTGTGTCCAACTAGCCATATGTGCCCTGAGGGGGAGGGTGCCATAGCGCCATTGCAAGTAGAGTTTCCTTGTTAATGTTGGACCTATGTCATCAAAGACGAGCTCTCGATGGTATGTGTCTTTGGACCTCAGGAAATAATCAGATAAGAACCCAGCCCGAACATTCGTGAATGAGACACGTAAGTTTTGCTAATAGTAGGCCATTGAGATAGTTTTACGTGAGATCGTGCGGCATACATTGGCTGGATCTGACCACAGATCAGGTCTTCCTAGTGACTCGCAGGTTTGTTTCACATACCTTAACCATGGAACTTGGGCAACTTTTACAAGGCGCAAGATCTCTTGGAGCTCCATTCTGTAGTTCTGGAGCTCTGGAGTACACCAAATTTTGCGCCAAAAAATTGTAGGTTTGAGTCCAAGCTCCTCTATGATGGGTCTTAAGCCCAGGTCTAGTCTTAATGGTAGTAATGGTGTACTAGACGGTAAGGCTGTCAAGTGCCTTAGGAAGTTATTCTCGATGACCTGCAGTTTCTGGGTAGCTGTGTGGCCCCAGATTTCACCCCCATATAGCCCAGCCTCCCTCGCCTGGGTTTTGTAGATGTGAAGGCGTGGGCCAAGTGGTTTGTAAGTCAGTCCTTTCGTCATCCTACAAATGCCACCCGTCATCTGGGTCAGTTTCAGTTTTACCTTTGTTTGGTGCGAATCCCACATCATGAACTGATTAAATATGACCCCCAGATATTCAAACGTATATACCCTCTCGAGTCTAGAGGCCCCTATCCGAGGACTCGGTCGTGTTGAATTGTGCTTTATGATTGCACGAAAATTATGCAGTATATATTATAAAGTAGTGCAATATACAAATAATAAAAATAATATAATACTATAATAAGTGTTCTCAGAGACATAGGTACCATGAAATATGGACACTAGGAAGATGCATGTAAAAAGGAAAAAACGCATTCAGGGTACAACTCAGGAACTGTGAAGGTTGTTCTCAAATTGCATTGTGCACTTTAGGAATATTAATCATTTTACTTAATTGAACAGGATAACATGTGCTGCTTAAAAACCTTATGTGCAACAGCTTTAGGATTCAAACATCCAGACAAAGCAGGAATTTGTAATGCGGATTCCAAAAACGGGTCTGGCTAATAAAAATAAATATATACTTCAGTGTATAAAAATTGAAATATTTAAGAACTGAGAGTGACTGTATAATATAAGGTGCTATATATTCTGTGGAATTATGTCTGGACTTAATTTGCCACTGTTAAAGTTTGAACCTACATGTGTATGTAAAAACATAACATGAAGGACAGAACCTCCTGAGTAAGAATAATCAAAGTGTTGTTCTAGCTTCTTAGGGTCATTGAGGTGAAAGAAGGACTATGATTGAAAGATGACACATCGCAGAGTATGTGAAAGCCAGGTGAAGGCGTGATCCAAAATGCGTTTGTCATTTCATTATTTTAATTGTTTGTGTGCCTAGAAGAAAAATTGGTTATCACTTAATAAAATTGAACTTCACTATACCTCCCTCCCGAGAAATCTGTGTATATGTAATTAAGTATTACAATTAAGAAATAGAGTTTTAAAAATCTTTAGAAATTCACTGAAAAAGCCATAGATTGCAGGGACATTATAGTTAGGAATTAGCATTTAGAAAACCTTAGAAATTCACTGAAGAAAACCAAGGTTACAGAGATGATATAGTTATTAAATAGAATTTAATAACACCTTAGAAATTCACTGAAAATACCAAAGGTTACAGGATCGTTATACTTAGGCTGACATTTCATTTGTAAAAAAACAGAGAAATTCAGCAGTTATAGCTAGCTAAGCTAATCAATCAATCAGGGAATTGAAAGCTCGTTACTCACCCTTGAGGGTCTCAAGATAACTCAAACATATGCCCCTGCAAGGCACTGCTTATGACCTCACATATTGCATCACTCATGACATGGTCAGTGGCATCACTCATGACATCACTGATGACATCTTAAATAACATCGCTGATGAGATCTCAAATTATATCCTGATGACATCATCCACACTCACACACTAATCATGAGGAGGTGCTGTATGTGACACTGGCTATTGCACACATCAGTACAGCAGCTTCTAAGATGGGAGCTGGCCCAGGGAGGTGGTGGTCCTCAAGATCCATTTTTGGCTCCAGGGGAGTGATCACGCAGACCCCTCCTATCTTCACTTTAGCCCCGGGGAGGGGGTGGTCCCCAGGGCTGGGGGTCTACAACGGACCCCCTGCATTATATTTTTGAACCACGGGGCGGTGGCAGTCCCCAGTGCAGGTGGGGGCCTAGCAGGCTGCCCACACTACTATTATTTATTGCCCTGGGGATGTAGTGGTCCCTGGAGCTGGGAGGGGGTCTGTCTATCCTCTCTATTAATGAAAGCTATAGCCCCAGGTTAGTGATGGTCCCTGGGGCTGCTGGGGGTCTGCATGGCACCCCTGCATTATTCAAGTTTTAAGTCTCAGGGAGGGGGTGTCCCTCGGGTTTGAGGAGGGTCCATGTGACCCCCCACTTACTTTATACATAAAGCCAACCCAGGGAAGGTGGCAGTCCCCGGGGCTGTGGGGAAGGCCATACAGGCCTCCCCCGCACTTATTTAACAAATAGCCCGAGATGGTGGTGGCCCCTGCACACTGTTACATATGCCTCCGGGACTTTGTCCATCTGGGGACTTTTTTTCAACACAAACACGGGAGCCCTCGATGGTGTTTTATTTTTTGTTACTTTACCACAAATTCACCAAGTTGTTGCAGCCTTGCGGTAATTTTTTTTCAAGATTATTTTTGCAGGTTGCAGTCAGGGTATTCCTACCTTGATCCCTTTGCTTTATTTTCACCTTTTTGGGGGGAGTTGATGAAGCAGAGTCTCAAGATTGCTGCCAGCACTTTCTGGCTGAATTGTTGGCAGCCAATCAGACCAATCTCCTTCTTACCAAGTTCAAATCATTAGCAAGTTTGGTTCATTGGATCATGGAGGGCAGGAGGAATGGAGTAGGGACACATACTTGGATAAGAGAGGGCAAGAGGGAGATGGGCAGGGATGCCAAACTAACTTTATATGGCAGGCTTTAGAGGTTGCAGCAGCACAATACATCACACAGGGCAAGCGGGACGGCAGTGCAGCAAATGGACCACGGAAATAATAGGGAGGGAATAGGGCCATGCGTATGGACAACAGAGAGCAGAGGGGAAAGAGGCAAGGGCAGTAAGCTGACCATAGCGGACAGAGGGGACGGACAGTTACAGCATAACGGACCATGAAGAGTAGGATGGATAGACATCGGACCAAACAAGGCAGCAGGGAGGGGATAGGATCTGTTCATGGAAATAAGAAGGCAGGGAAGGAACAGCAAGCTGACCACGGAGGGCACACAGGACAGGTAGGAGGGGCTGTGGCAGCACAGACGACCATGCATGGCAAGCGGAAGGATAGTGGCAGCACAAATGCCATGGTCAGCAAGAGGGAGAGGGCAGGGGCATGCAAAAAAGACCATGGATGACAGAAGGGAGGGGTAGGGGCTGGACACAAACAAAAGAGGGCAGGGGAAGGGTCTCCTCGACAGACCACAATGAAGGGCAACCAGGAGGAGCAGTTGCAGCTCAACAAGGCATGCAGGGCAGAAGGGAGAGTCAGCAAAATGGACCATGGAGGATAGATGGGAGGGGATGGGGGAATGAACTTTGACTGGCAGGGTGGAAGTGGCAGGGACAAGCGGCAGCCATCTGACCATGCTAGGCAGGTGGGAGAGGCAGTGGCAGCTCAAAAGAAAACTCAGAGAAGGATGACAGGTCCATGGATCATGGTGGGCAGAAAGGAGGGAGCAGGGTCATACACACAGACATTTAAGGGCAGGGGGAAGGAGAGTTGGGACATCAAGCTAAGCACAGAAGCTAAGCAGGAGGACTATGATGCTGCATGGAATTTTGGGAACAGAGGGCAGGAGGAGTGGGCAGGGACATGGAGCTAAATGGAAGGCAGTGGCAGCTCATCGGACCATGCAGGGCAGGAGGGAGAGGCTGGTGCATGGACTCAGACAACGGAGGGTAGGGAGGAGGTGGATGGGGCAGTAAGTTAACTGTTTAGGGCGGCAGGAATGGCAGTGGCAGAACAACAGCCACACGTGGATATTAAGGAGGATTGGGGCAGAAGCAGCAAGCTTGGGTGTGGCAGCACAATGCCAGGCCAGGCCCTTAATTCAACCACACCCCCTCTGTGCATAGTGATGGGCATCTTACTTCACGTTAGCAAAAGCCTTAGAAATTCACTGAAAAAACAAAGGTTACAGGGACATTATAGTTAGGATCAGCTTTTACTCATGCAAATCAGTAAAATTCAGCAGTTACAATTAGCTGAGCAACAATAACTCACACTCCTGCAATGCACTGCTTATGACCTCACATATTACATTACTCATGACTTGGTAAGTGGCATCTCTAATGACATCACTGATGACATCTCAAATGACAGCACTGATGACATCATCCACAAAATCAACAACACACCCACCCAGAATCCATAGAAACTTTCATACACCTACTCATACACACACTCCCACTCCCACACTACCATTCACTGACCCATACCAGTACTCAATCACACAGCCACTTACTCACCCATACAGTTGCACACTCACCCGCTTACTTACTCATACATATACTAACACATACCCACTCACTTAAACAGTCACTGACACTGAGTACATTTGGTTCACTGACTCGCGCATTTTATTTCCTTGTACGCAATGACTTGTCATTTTGGGAGGTGTCTGCCTCCCGTAGGTCTCAGGGAGCGCCATCTCAGAAGAGAGCAAGTCCCTACTTTAATTAATTTTATGTTTTCTTCTGCACTGTTCTTTTAGTTTGTTTAACTATCCCAGTAGCAGCTCTATCACAGGGGAGCTGGACCCCAGGTCTGCACCTACTATTTGCCCCCCCCCCTTATTTTAACTGTTTCGCTCATAGCGCTTTTCTGGCCACGCGCCCCATTAATGGAGGAACATTAAAGGTGGACATTAGCACGTCCGCGCAGCTCTATGTGAGCACATTTTAATCAGGCTGGAGGCTGCGAGTTTAATTCACAGTATTGAATAGTGGATTTGGTGATTTATGGTGCGCTTTTGACACTTTTTACAGGGCACGTACTCGTGTTCCGATTTTGTATGAAAATTTGGAGAGCTTTTGTTATGGTGAGGAGTACTACAGAGGCAGGTTCGGTGTGTGAGATTCTGCCACTTCCTAGGTGAGTGATTGAGGGACTTAGTTTTTATTAATGATAACAGATATAGTGCAGAAAGTGGATAATAATGGGTGGTTCATAATAATCTCTCTTAGCCTATGTTAAGACCGGACCGGAGGAAATCTACGTGGAAACAGAGTTACGTTTTTTTTTTTTTTGTGAGATTATGTAAATGACAACTCGTACCCAATGGAGTACGCTGAATTGAATGTACTTGATATATGTGCGCTAAAATAAGATAATGGCCAAGGTGATAAGTATTATTTATATACTGTTTCCTTAGATTTTTCTTGAGAATTATTTGCTGATTTACTGGAATTAAATAAGAAGGAAGAATCTTGGGAACTCCTTAAACAAATGAGGGTGAGTTGCCATTATGGATAACTCGTTTTTGAAGACACTAACATGTAATTATTAGGGTGACATTTACTACGTTCATTGTGTCATTATAGAGTGTATAAGGGTTCATTGACTGGAGACCGGATTTGCTGGATATATATTTCTTCTTTGTTGTGGACTTGAAGGAGCGCTAAGAATTGCTATTTCAGGTATGACGTGGAATCCACTTGAGTCACATCACTTTTAATTTCTGGTTTCTTTACTTGGGGCCTATAAGACATCATTATGGACAATAAATGTTATGTTAATTTGGTACTAAATGAGAATACATTTGGCATGCGGATATCTTGCCTGCCATTTGGACATCTTACACTCTTTTGGGTGACTCATTCATGTCCTTGGAGGGGTCTGTGTCATCTTTACTTTACACCACATTTCTGGGACTTGGGAGTGTTGAAGGTGTTTCCACTGTAATTGAGCTGTATTGTTAGAATGCTATACTCCTAGAGTGGAGTACTTATATGTATTATATGGCTTTTGATTTGCAGCCCTGAAGAAGTTGTGAGTCTGATATGACTTTACGAAACACGTGTCGGCTGCACTTTTATTGAA
The DNA here is from genome assembly GCF_964204655.1 of Triturus cristatus. Taxonomy (NCBI): domain Eukaryota; kingdom Metazoa; phylum Chordata; class Amphibia; order Caudata; family Salamandridae; genus Triturus; species Triturus cristatus. The sequence continues at coordinate 1,710,585,150 of NC_140590.1, forward strand.
CTGCTGTCCTGACGAATAAACAGTGGATGAAATATTTGGAGTGTCTTATCAACTGATGATTCTATTTTTTGGAACTTTTTCAACATGGATATTTGAGTGCTCGGAGGTTTTTGAGTATAGTTTTGGACCACCTTGGTTGTCCTATTGGGGTTGTGGGAACCAATCCATTTCTCCTGAGCAAAAATTTTTTGGACTTGGACATTGTTGACTGTTTGACCTACATCTGCTGAGTGCTATTGTTTCTGCCTCCTTTTATTTAATTAAGAAATTAAAGAAGATAGTTCATATATATATCCCGATTAACTCCAGGAGGATGTTGTGACTTCACTAGTATTATCTAAGTTGGATTACTGCAACAGTTTGTATCAAAACATGCAAAGTCAACACCTAAAAAAGTTGCAGATAACACAAAATGCAGCAGCAAGAATCCTATTGAATCTGGCCAAATACCAATCAGTCTCCAAAGAAATTTGGAAGCTTCATTGGCTTCCGGTCGTGAGCCGCCATGTGCTTGGCTTACAAATCACTGAACAACACAGGACTTACCTACTTAAAAACTATTTTCAAGTGGTACCACACTTTTAGACAGCTTCACTCTACCGATACCAGGTTCATTATTGTGCCCAGGATCCATACTTCCTATTGGGGTGGCCAAAGACTGAGTTGGGGAACCACAACATTTTCTAATTCTCTCCCGATGCACATTAGATCTGCAAATTCTTTAGCATCTTTGGGACCTGGTTTTTCCAGAATTAGGCCATGATCCAGTTGTATTTGCATTTAACTTCAGTGCCAAGACACCTCAGGGTATTCGCGCACTTAACAAGTTTCAATAACATAACATAACAAGTACACATTCACCCATACTGCCACTCTCACATTCACTCATTCACCCATCCATTACTCATATACCCCATCAAACACCTATACTACCTTTCACATGCCCAGTTACTCACCCATATACCACTGACACATCCACTCACTCACCCACACAGCCATACACATACTCACTCACCCATAAGCCCCCCATACACACACTCACTAACCCATATAGCCACTGACTCACTCACTACTGCATCCATATTGGCAGCCACACACACCCTCACCCACCCAAAAAGATACTCGGACACTCATATAGGTACTCAAACAACTAATCAATCACCTATACAGCCACTCAGTTAGCCACTCACATACCCATACAGCCACATAGACACCAACTAGACACCAACTGACAGACTGATACAAACATTTACACAACCAGTCACTCACCCACACATGCACTGAGACACATAATCACAGTCATTCACTGGTCCACTGGATCTTTCATACTGGCACTCATACACCCACTGTTTCACCAATACACCTTGATATATATAGTTAACAGTCATAAACTCTTTGTTACATTAGTAAGTCATGTTTGATGTAGTCATGAATAAAACATATGAAAATGTGCTGTGCCTGTATATAATTTATAAAGTAGTAATACTGGTTAGATATCTAGAGGCACGGTGGATCCACGAACCCTCCTGACCACGAGATTTATTCTAATTGACTGTCAACACTCCAAACCAGGAAGTGTTGGCAGTCATCTTGTGACTCGGTAGAACGGAGTCACAAGAAAACAGAAAAACAAAGTTGAAAGAAAAGAAAAGGGGGCAGGATAGAAACAACCTGACCTCCTAGGCCTGCTCAGGGGGTCCCACAAGGACCCCCAGGGCCAAAAAAAGAATTACAAGAAAAGAAAATTAGGCAAAATTTGCGCTGGGTCCATGAATCCCACCGAAAAAATATATAACTGAGGCCCCTGGGTGGGCCAGGTTCCGGGGGCATTTGCAAAAAATATATGCGGGGGCCTGCAGAGGCCCCCACAGCCCCGGGGACCGCCACCCCCCAGGGATTGGTTAAAATGACTGCCACCCCCTGGGGCTTCTTTTTAAATATGTGGGGTGCCTCCAAGACCCCCATAGCCCCGAGGACCTCCACCCGCCTGGGGCTAGTTTTTAAAATTAAAACATAATCCTGTGGGGGGGGGCTCGAGCCCCCCTACATGCCCGGGGACTGCCACCTCCCTGGGGCACTAAACTGGAAATGCGGGGCTCTGTTTCAGACCCCCGAGCCCCGGGGACCGCCACCTCCCGGGGCTTTAATCACATAGGGAGGGGGGCTGCACGGCCCCCCCTCCTCGAGCCCGTGATGGCCCTGGGGACCGCCACCCCTGCAGTGTCCCAGGGTGCCCACCCCGGGACACTGCTGTTTGCTATGGCAGGACGGGAGCCGCGCGGCTCTCGTCCTGCCATAGCAAACAGTTGTTTGGATTTTGGAAAATGAAAATTCGCTTCTAAAATCCAAACCAGATTGCTTTTCCACACGGGGAGCTCCCTGTGTGGAAAAGCAATGCCGGGTCCCGAAGGAGGTGGGGAGCAGGAGGGACTGAGGGGGCATTGGGGCTCTCCCCACGGTCCCCAACGGATAGGGCCAGCCCCGGGGGATTGGGTCCCCAGGGCCAGAATTGGCCTGGGAGGGGGGTCATGCGGCCCCCCCTCCCCCAAAAAAATAAAATAAATGCCGGCCCCGGGGGATGGGGTCCCCGTGGCCAATAGAGGCCTCAGGAGGGGGGCCTCGTAATCCCCTCCTTAAATGAAAAGAAAAATCTGGCCAAGCCACGGTAAATTCTACCATGGGCATGTTCTAGCCCAGTTACAAAATGTACATAAAGTATCTTTATGCTTGTCGATTTCAGTCCTTCTTCAGCACTCCTAGCGACTTGGCAGACTGGTCTCCGCTCTGAGTGTATTTAATTATTATTGGTTTGTATTCTCTACTGTTTGGTAAGGAAGGCTGAAAGGTGGTCATTAGTGACCCGAATGGGCCACTTCCTTCACCTTTAATGTCCAAAATTATTTTGAAGAGGATCATATGTGAGAGAGTGAGTGAGTTAATTAGTACATAATTGAGTAAGTGAGTAAGTTAGGGAATTGGTGCGGGAGCAAAAATTGAGTGGTTTAGTGAGAGAGTAAGTGTGTTGGTTAATGAGTAAGTTAGTGACTTGGGGAATGTGTGAGAGAATGATTCAGAGAGAGAAAGTGGAAATGAGAAACTGTACGAGTTAGTGACTGCCTGTCTCTTACCAAAAGTTTGCAATACAGCAGTATACAGAGGGCACTCCAGGCTCACACTGAAGTATTCAGATTTTTGTGCTGTGATCCCAGTGCTGTGACGCTTAAGACTTTTCAAGCTACATTCCAAATGCATTGGTCATGTGGTTAATTTCAGGTATATTTCAAAATAACTAATTTAAAAGGTAGACAGTGTATTCCACTAAACTCACATATAACAAAGCCCAGAAGATGTAAAGCATTGAAAAGTGATTAGGGTTAAATGTAGGTGTTGTGCTTTAGTTTAGGTTTAAGGCTTAGAATTTTCATTAGACATTAGAGCTTTGATGGTTCTCTAATACCTATTTTTGAAGCCCGAACGTATCACCCACTTAAGGGTGTCAAGGTGCTGGGGGCCGTCGGGAAGATTAAGTGAGCTATTGCACAGAGTCAAGTGAACCTCGTGCTCCGGAGTCAGCTGCTCTGCCCGCTGTGCCATAGACACAAACCCAATGACATTGTGTGGAAGTGACGACTATTTTGATTTGTGCCCATTTCACTGAGCAGCACTTGCACGAAAACAGAAGGGAGAAAGGGGGAGGGAGAAACTCAAGTTCATACTCGAAGAAGAGGCATAGTGATACTTTCACACCTGCTCAACTAAGTAGTTTAAAATACATGTACATCATGTTTGCTTCTCTCAAAACCCAGTACAAGTGTTGAACCTCAGGCATCATCAGTAGGAGTCTTATTAGGCCAAGGATCTGAAGAATCGCTTGCTGCAGAGACATGACATTGGACCAGAGATCGAGGTACTAAGAAACCAGCAAAAAAGACAAGGGGTCAGTAGAGCATGGAACAAGGTCAAGGCCGATGAATTACAGGACCTATTAACTTCTACCTCATCTGTTCTTCCTACTAACTTAGACAAGGCCACACCCGTCTATACTGACTGGCTAGAAGCAGCAAGTAACAAGCTCGCTCCTAAAACACATTATCCATCATAATAGGGAACGACCCTCGTCACCTTGGTATACCCAGGAGCTCAGAGACAAGAAACTGGCCTGTAAACACCTGGAAAGAGCTTGGAGGAGGGAATACAATGCTATGGACAACACTGAATACAAACAAAGCCTAGCACAGTATAAAAAGTTAATTAAAAAAATCAAACAGGATTTTTTTGTTAATAAAATTAACTCAGCTAAGAACCCAACCAAAGAATTATTAAATACAGTTACTGCCCTAGCACACCCAGCCCCCCTCCGATTACAGCTAGTCAAGAACTGTGTGACAAGATAGCCAACTTTTTTTTGATAAAGCTGGTGCTATCTTCTCTACTTTCACAGGCTTAACTACGAAGACATTGCGGGTAGAAACGCAAGATCCTAAGATAGGAAAAAGTGCACTGCCACATTTTTATAACTTTACCCCAGTCACTGTCACAGATATCTTTAAGCTTTTGATGAAAGAAACATCGGGGTCAGCCTTTGATCCCTGCCCACCCTCTATTCTAAAGTTAGCACCTGAACCAGTCACTACAACTCTGACGGCAATCATTAATGCTATATTTGAAGAAGGCTACTTCCCCAAAGCTTGGAAAAGCTCATCCATACTTCCTCTGCTAAAAAAAAAAATCTAGTTCCTAAAGACGCCAACAATTTTAGACCTGTATCTAGACCCCCACTACGTGCTAAAATCGCAGAAAAAATAATGAATACCCAACTCAGTCAATTTTTGGAGGAAAGACAGCTGTTGGACCCCACCCAGTATGGCTTCCGGGGGGGACACAGCACGGAGTCCGCACTACTTAAATCCACTGAAGAAATTAGGACCGCATTGGACCATGGAGGAAAAGCTTCTATGATCATGCTGGACCTCTCTGCGGCCTTTATACGGTCCATCATACGTTACTGATGGACCGGCTACCAGAGATCAGATTAAAGGGCACGGCCTGGAACTTAGTGAAATCCTTCCTATCCAATAGAGTAGAGACAGTCTCCCTCGGAGATTTCACTGCCAAACCCTTCTCACTGCCTTGTGGGGTCCCTCAGGGGTCATCCATGAGTCCGACTCTTTTTAACGTGTATGTGTCTCAGTTGGCTCCCCTAATTTAATCCTTTAGTTTCAATCTAACTTCTTACGCTGATGACACCCAAATCGTGGTGACACTATTACCAGCTGGAGTACAGGAAACGGCAACCCGCTTCCATGACTGCATGACAGCTGTAGGTAACTGGATGGACCAAAATTGCCTGAAACTTAACTCCAGTAAAACGGAGGTGGTACTGTTCGGTAAAGATCCAAGTTTTTGGTCCCCGGCGTGGTGGCCAGATTCACTAGGTCCCCTTCCATCTCCCACTAGGAAGGTAAAAAACTTAGGAGTTTATATAGACAACAAACTCAATTTCAAGGATCAAGTGAACGCAGTGGTCTCAGCTACATCCTACATTCTGAGATCCTGCAAATAAAGTCTGCCATTCCTGCCGAAGGACAACCAACAAACAGTGATCACAGCTTTAGCCATGTCCAGACTGGATTACTGCAACAGCCTATACCTAAATATCCAGGAGGGGCTCTTAAAAAAACTTCAACTCCTGCAGAATGCAACTGCCAGGTTACTCTCTGGCACCCCAAAATCTGCTGAAATTAAAAAGCTCCACTGGTTGCCCGTAAAAAACCATGTTCTGTTTAAATCTTTGTGCATGGTCCACAAATCCCTTCAAAGAAATGGACCCCATCACTTAAAACAATGCTTCCACTGGTACGCATCTAGAAGATCACTGCGGTCCTCAGAAGCCAGGTTAGTATCAGTGCCCTTTGTAAAAAAGCCAACTGGGGTGGCAGAAGCTTTGTGGTAGGTGCAGCCAAAGCTTAGAATGACCTCCCTTTGCCTCTCAGATGCATGACAAATTTGCTGGACTTTAGGAAGGCCTTGAAAACTTGTCTTTTCAATGCATAATAACTTTTTACTACTTCTTCTGCGCTTAGGCCATTGCAGGACATAAAGTATAGCGCCAGAACACCCTCGGGTAGCAGTGCGCTCTAGAAATATCAGTAACATAACATAACATAACATAACATCTCCATCCCCAATGGCTACAATATCACTTGCAAGGACCGGCCCTACCACTCAGGAGGAGGCATGGCCATAGTCCACAAAAGCCTGCTCCGACTAACCACGTACTCTAACAACACCAGGACAACCATGGAACACCTCCACTTCCAAGCCAGGACTGACCCCAATATCACCCTCTGTGGCACCCTCATCTACAGGCCCCCCAGCCCAACCCTTCTTCACCGACTCTATTGTAGACATCATCACACTGTCCACTGACTACATCCTGCTCAGAGGCCTCAACTTCCACCCTGACATCCCCAGCAACCAGAAAACCGCCTCCCTCCTAGAGGGCCTCGCCAACATCGGACTCAAGCAGCTAGTCACCGCACCGACCCACGCAGATAGACACATGCTCAACCCCGTATTCTTTGGCAGTGGGAACATCAACTACAGCCACACAACTGAACTCCCCAGAACTGACCATCACAGCGCACACCTCGCTTTTGGCACGCCCACCACACACCACCAACACCATCACCCCCGTGCTGCAGCTGAACCAAGGCCACTGAAGAACTCCACGTCAACTCCCTCTGCATTATCACTCCGCTAAACCCACGGACGCCAACACCACCAATGGATCTCCAACTGGACACCCTGGCTCCCCTCAAGAGAAGACCTGGCAAACACCAATCCAAGGTGGCCATTTTGTTCACCCCCACCCTCCACAAAACCAGATGCACCTGCAGACGTCTCAAGAAGAAATGGAGTAGCAAACAAACTCTGGAAACTCACGCAACCTTTAAGTCCGCCATCAACATACACCACCTCCTCAAAACCAAGAAAATGCTCATCCAAAACAGAATCAACACCAACGCACACGACAGCAAAGAACCCTTCACCATCATCAAGGAGTTTGCCAGGCACTACAGTGAGACCTCAGACGTTCCCCCTTCCCAGGACTTCTGCAACAAACTCTGCACCTACTTCCATCACAAGAACAGGAAGATTTAAGATAGCTTTGACTTCCTAGACCCGGCTGTCACACCTGCCACCATCACAGACAACCATGCCACCCTTCAACAGACCAAAACCCGCTCACTACAGAGGACGCGCTCAAGAATATGAAAAGCATCAACTCAGGGACCCCAACGGACCCATGCCCATACCACATCTTCCACAGAACAGCTGCCACCATCGCCTCCCCAAGCTCTGCCACACCATCAACTGCTCCATCAACACGGCCACCTTCCCCGATGACTGGAAACACTCCATGATCAACCCCCAGCTAAAGAAACCATCCGCAGACCGGATAGACCTCAAGAACTTTAGGCTGATCTCCCCTCCCCAGCCAAGGTCAGGGAGAAGCCCATCAATGCTCAACTCTCCGAGTGAACCAGGTCCTGGACACCTGCCAATCCGGCTTCTAAAGCAACCACAGCACAGAGACTGCAATCCTCGCCACCACAGATGACATCTGTTTCCTCCTCAACCAGGGCGAGACAGCAGCCCTCATCCGACTAGACCTCTTGGCTGCCTTTGACACCGTTTCCCACAGCATCCTAATCACCAGACTCCATGTCGCCGGCATCCGTGACTGGACTCTGGAATGGCTCCACTCCTTCTTCATTGGTCGAACCCAGCGAGTCAGACTACCACTGTTCATCTCAGAACCCATGGGGATCAGCTGTGGAGTTCCCCAGAGCTCCTCCCTGAGCCCTACCCTTTTCAACATCTACATGACCTCCCTCACAGCCATCGTCAGAAGCCACGGACTAAACACCTACAACACCCAGCTGATCCTCTCTCTCACTAATGACACCTCAACCACCAGAACCAGCTTCCACAGCGGAATGAAGGCTGTCCTGACATGGATGAAGGACTGCTGCCTCAAGCTCAACTCATACAAGACCGAAGTCCTCATCCTGGGACTCACCATGCCAGCCTGGGACAACTCCTGTTGGCCAGCTGCTATGGGTGCTTCCCCCACCCCGAAGGACCACACAAGCAACCTTGGCGCCTTACTGGACTCTTCACTCACGATGGACTGCCAAATCGACGCTATTTCCTCAGCCTGCTTCCGCACACTCCGCCTGCTCTGAAAGACTTTCAGACGGATACCCAAAGAATCCAGAAGAATGGCCACGCACGCACTAATCACCAGCAGACTCAACTACAGCAACGCACTCTACGGGCGCACCACCCAGATGCAGCTCAACAATCTACAGTACATCCAAAATGCTGCCCCCAGACTGGTTCTCGACATCCCCCCTCAGCCACAGCAGGCAGCACATCCGACAACTCCACTGGCTTCTAGTCAACAAAAGAGTCACTTTCAAGCTTCTCACTGACACCTACAAAGCCCTAAACAACGAAGGACCTGCGTACCTGATCCACTGCCTCCCATTCCATGTACCCACCAGGCAACTCCGATCCACCCATCTCTCCCTTGCCTCCATTCCTAGGATCCACAAGGGCAGAACTGGAGAAAGGCCTCTCTCCTACCTCGCCACCAAGACATTGAACTCCCTGCCCCTGCACCTCAGCAATCAATGTCACTGACCCAATTCATGAAGGACCTAAAGACCTGGCTCTTCGAATGATCTTCCACCCAGACCGACCAGCAGCCACCCCACCCCCAATGCCTTGAGACCCTAACGGGTGAGAAGCCGCACTTTAGAAGCCCTTGATTGATTGATTAAGTGATTGACAACAACCACAAGATCCTCCCTCGTGAGAGTAGCCAGCTAGTCTTTGGCAGCAAGAAATTGCGACATTTCAAAAACAGAACAAAAGAAAACAGACACTTTCATTCCATAATCAGGACTTATTGCATTCATAAACACCTCCTGACCACACCATGGTTTTCACTAAAGAGACCAGTGAATCAGGCAAGGTCGTAATGGTGCTTTAGTGTGTACAGAGCTGCTTTAATGAAACATAACTGCGCTAACAATCCACCATTAAAAACCCCCGGCTATAACCACCCATCCACAACATCTTTACATCTTTGCTGTCTTTCATAACCCCACAGTTGCCATTCTGCTGCTCGATGGTATGTGTTCTTTTCTTCTTCCCATTGTCCTTGCCCATCTAACTCTTCTCCATCGACCTCATTTCTAGGAATTGAAACCCACTTGCTATTTGTCAATATGAGCTCTTTGAGGGCTTGGGCAAGTTGTCACAATAAACAATTATCTGTGATTGTGGCATACTGGTCCATGTTATACTGTGAACTGCTTGCACATATAAGGAATCTGAAAAATTGATTTCTCAATATCCTTTTGTATGTGGAAATTTACTTGAAACACATGCTTTTTTTTTTAAAGAAGTTGTTATGCATTACTTTGTTCATCTATTTTTCTTAGCTACAGTTTAATGTAATCATGAAATATATATTCTCAAAGTAAAAACAATAAATAAATTAATGTCAATACATAATAACAAATGATTAGATACTGATCGATTAGCCACATTTTATGGTCTCTCTGTGGTTCATTTTTCAATTTTAGAAATTCATAATCTACACATATCATTATTGGATCATTTCTCTGGTAACTCATTTAGATATGCGTTTTTCTACTATATAGAAAGTGAAAAAGAATGAAGAACTGCACTGTACTTAGGTGCTCTCTGCCTTCTTCCAATCAAAGATACAATTGAACACATAGGGTACCACCTAAATGGGATTGCTCCTAGGTTAAGACATTTTTTAAAATGTATTTTCAGGATTAATACAATTTTAAGCTTATAACACCTGGAGGTACAAAATGTATTTCCTGGCTCTAGACAGATGTAGGACTCTCTTCCCTGCCTGAAGACTATCCTAAAACAGTCTGGGGAGAACCACGCATTATTCAGGCCCACACATTTTAAAAGTTAGGAACTCTTATTTAAATTAGACCTTTTTGCTTGCTCAAATATTATGCAGCAGATATAGTCAAGTTTGTTTCTGCTATAACGCAATCTTAACACTGGTTAAGTAAAATCCATTCATAAAAGTTACTTCAATCAGGAGGGCAGCCCCAAGGTCTCCATGTAACTGTCTTAAGCCAGAACAAACACCTGGGAACATCAGGTCTACATTTCCTTGATTAAACCATCCTGGGCTGGTCTCGAGTAAGCAAAGGATTTTAGTTCATCAGGCCACTGCTATTAAAACAGACTCCTAGTTTCAAATTTAGGAGATTCCTTTACAAATCATGAAACAAAACCTACTCGAAATGTTGCAAATGTTTAGGTATATTGGGCCTGTGTCTCTTTTGTGTGTGTGTACAAGCGCAGGTGTGCATATATGTATGCATTGTGGTATTTTGTGAAAATGTGTTAGTTTGCACCATAGTATTCATGTCTTTGTGATTATGTTTTGAAATTTCTGTGTTTGTGTTTCTCAGCTTTGTTGCCACTTTATGGGAACGTTTCCATGTGTCAGTTTCAGTGTGAATGTGTGTGTGTATTTGTGTGTATGTGTGTTAATGTGTGTGATTCTGCATGTTCTGTTTATTGTCTGTGTAAGTGTGTGTTTGGGGAGGGGTGTGTCTATCTCTGATCTGACTACTGTGGTCCAGGCCTGGCTCCAGGAATTTTTATTTGGGTGGGCTAAGGGTACATTCAGGTGGACCACTGCTGGCCCGATTTATCACTTATATATCTAGCCAGGCCTGCTTCTGGGCCCTCCTTTATCTCTCCTTAGTCTCACAAGGCCCAGCAAAACGCACTCTTTTCTAAGTCTCTTTCTAAATGTTATCACTCTCAAAAAGTGATTTTCTTCCATGTAATGTCCCTTTGATGGGAAGAGGAGGTTTCTAAGGTGGGAGTATCAAGCAAGTGACACTACTCGGGCTCCCTCTGTGCAAGCCTTCAGGGAGAAACCCTCTTCATTACTACCTCCACCTGACCCCTGACTCTGCAGCGCACTCCCTTACAGGCTTGATTATCCACTTTTCTACCACCCCTCTCCATTAAACCTTATCTCACAGCTGACCTTGGGCCCCAGCCCCATATCAGCCAGCATTCAGTTCCACTCTCATTTTTCCCAGTAAAAAACAATAGTAAAATCACCTTCAAACTTGAAACATTGAATATAGCAGTAAATGTAATTAGCATACATGTTTAAGTATGCTCCACAGTTGTCCTAATCACCTGACTGTTAATTAAAAAAACGAAAACAGAAAGACCATGAGAGGGCCGGCTTTAGTGCTGGTGCAAAAGTCTTTTTGACCTCTTTTTTGACGTCTTTTTCTGTAGATAACTTAACTACCGCCCTCCAACAGTGCCCTTCATCTCTCCGTACCCACTTCCCCTCATGGCCTCCTTCTTAGACTCCTTAACTACCACCCTCCACCAGTGCCCCTCATCTCTCCGTAGCTCCTCCACACCCCATGACCTCCTCCTCAGATTCCCTCACTGCCACCCTCCACCAGCACCCCTCATCGCTCCGTAGCTCCCCCACCCCATGACCCCCTCATCAGATTCCCTCATTGCCACCCTCCACTAGTGCCCCTCATCTCTCTTAAGTTTCCCCCCCACCCCGTGACCACCTCCTCGGCTTCCCTCACTGCCACCCTCCACCAGTGCCCCTCATCTCTCCACAGCCCCCCCACTCCATGACCTCCTCCTCAGATTCCCTCACTGCCACCCTCCACCAGCGCCCCTCATCTCTCTGTAGTTCCCCCCACCCCATGACCTCCTCCTCGGCTTCCCTCACTGCTACCCTCCACTAGCGACCCTCATCTCTCTGTAGTTTCCCCCCACCCCATGACCTCCTCCTCAGATTCCTTCACTGCCACCCTCCACCAGTGCCCCTCATCTCTCCGTAGCTCCCCTCCACCCCATGATCTCTTCCTCAGATTCCCTCACTGCCACCCTCCACTAGTGCCCCTCATCTCTCTGTTGCCCCTCTCGCATCCATTCCATTAGTTGTACAGTGCTACTCATATGAGTGTAGGGTGTCACAGTACTTTACATAACAGCACACATTATACAGAGACAACAAATCAGTCTATGGGGAAAGTCACATATACCAATGACGATTACAAGGTGTAGAAATCACGTCATCCATACTGGTGGGCAATATATTTAACGGGGGTTTGGTCTGGAGAAGCACAAACTCAGGATTTAAAGAGTACTCCAGTGGTTGGGTGTTAGCTTTACTGATAGAAATGTATAACTGCCCAAACTCTTTTTAGTAACATTAGAATATCACAACACAAAAAAGAGAAGTTTGTATGCAGTTCTTCGATAACATTTCATAAGTCACTGTCCTATGTTAGGATAGTAACTTCTGAACTGCAAGTAACACAAGGATATCTGTGACAGAGGTAGTAACCCACTGAGCTATTCCCATAAAATTCAGTTTATCTGCATTTAAAAACTACCAACAGACATATGGTTGCCCTGCAGCAGGATCGTAAATCACCAGTTATCTGAACAGTTTTTATTGTTGTTGTACATCGGTGGCAGATTCACTGCGAGGGCCAAGGCTCATTTGTTTGGTGGGCCAAGCTCATGTGTGGGTGGGCCTGGCCCACCCGGCCCACCCACTAGAACCGGGCCTGCTGTGGTACCTTGTGATAGTAGGGTCAGGGTAATGTAAAGACTTGGAAGCTTCACGCAATGAGAGTGTACAAGAGACCGTGGGCCAGATGTGCGACCGTTTATTGCGGTTGCAAACCGGAAATCGGCCCGTTTGCAACCTCAAAATTGGTCTGCCCCATGTACAAACCCTATGTTGAGAGTTGGTAAGCTATTACTGACTTGCAAAATAGGGTTTGCTACTCGCTATTAGGAAGGGGCGTACCAAGGGCGTCCCTTTCTAATAGTGACTCACACTTCAATGTACGATTGTTTTGCGACCGCTTTTGGAATCACTTACAGTGTCTGAAACACTGTTGTAAATTGCATTTTGGAAGTAACAAAGCAACGCAATTTGTGAGTCGCAAAATGTAAGGGTCGTACATCTGGCCCTGTGCTCCTTGAACCACCCTTGCTAACACGGATCAGTGCTGTTATGTTGACAATGAAGGTTTCCAGTTCAAAAAAGACACATGCATCCTGGAACTGCTTATAATTGAGATTTATTTGTAATAAAGCAAGGAAAAAGAATCCAAGCAAACACTGGTCATTTCCTTGTTTTGCAAGCTAGAGCCAAGCATACAGCCGTAAAGTACTGCTAATTACAACATTAATGATTTTAATATTGGCAGATTAATTACAAATCAGTGATTTCTATTGTTTGATCACATTTGAAGATGGTGAACATTCTCCATGTACCAGCTTAAGAAGCAATATTATTAGAGGCCATATTGAAGAAAGAGTCTCAAATGTATGTGGTATTAGAGTTCCACATAAATGCATCTGAAGTAATCGATGCTGCAGCACATTACTGATGTAAATGAAGTTTGCACCTTCAGTCACTAATTGGGACCTTGGGCATCAATGGGTATAGCGGGGTACTTCAATACGCTTCATTTAGTTAATCTTTTTACCCCTCACAACCAAACATTTGAAGCCAGTGGATCTGTGTCTTTTAATATGTTCACCTCTCCTACAGAAGAAAGTATTGACAACTCAGGTGCCTTCCCCAGGCCTTTCTTCAAACTGTAAATGACTTTCACTACATTTGCGCTCTATACTTGGATTATCAGGGACTGGTTCAGTGCACTGGTTTGAACTTTGCTATAAAAGTGAATTGTCCCTGCAAACATCTCATTGGTTAATCACTACCTTTTGGCCTCTGACAATCTGTCTTCAGTTGGACTACAGTTTCTGCAATTAAAATCGTAAAGAGGTGAGATTCACTCACGACACTAACTTGCTTTGTCCAATATAGGGCGGGAAGTTATCACAGTTGGGCCTCTACGTCATTTCTATTCTAGAAGCGTAATCTTGGATAGCCCTCGGATAGTGATCTATCTGTACCATGAGTGATATGGTGTCATTCAGCCTTATGGAGTAAAAACATGTCAATAATGTAGGGACACTCAGTGGCCAACAGAGCCTGACTTTGGCAGGGATTCTGCAAGAAGCAGACAGAGCCTGATGCAGTAGTAAACATTCATGACCAGGTAGAGTGCAGGAGAAGCTAAAGCATCATATTCCATTGAAGTATTGTCACTCAGTGACCTTTCTCAATGTGGCCTATACTAAACATCTGAAGCACCCAACAGATATATGCATCAGCATGGCATCTCATGGCACCCAGCCGGGCCTGGTGGCTCAGTGGACTAATGCGTCCATTGCAGGGGTCTGTGTTTGACCTCATGGTCACAGGTTCAAATCCCGGTGGATCCACTCAGCCTTTCATCCATCTGAGGTCGATAAAATGAGTGCAATTGAGTTGGGTAACAATGAACATCTGTTATTCAGCACCAAGAGACCTCTGGGTGAACGTGCGCTTTACAAATACACATGTTATGTTTATTGTGTTATGCTTTGGCTGAGATTAAGAAAAGCACATCCATCCATTGGTGCCTGAGAAACAACTAGTGGCCAGTCTGAGTATGGCATTGGCTCTCAACCATAAGGAGATAGTATTTTCACTATGCAGCAGTCAGTGCCTGGGGCCACATCCAAGTATGACATTGGTTGACATTATGGCGGGGGTTAGAATTTCTCACTACACTACAAGTGGAATCTCTTTTATGGGTTGGAGTAGCAGTGGCACCACAGGATGACTTTATTCAAAGAGGGGGATAGAAAGGTCTTAAGCTGGTCCATCCTCCCGACTAAACACTAAATCACAAGCAAAAGAGGCCCAGAGGTAAAGTGCCAGGAGTGGCGAGTTTACTACTTGGTTTTGTGTGAACACCCCTTCTTTTCAGATAAAAACTATTCTATACCAAATTTTGTGGAATTTTTTATCATAAGAATTTTTATGATACTCCAGGGCAAGTGCTTCTGGAGCGGAAGCACTAGATATAATAAGGTGGAATCGGATTCTTATACTTAAGACTTAAAATTGTCTTCAGTCCATCCCATAAGGAATGGGTGACTTAGGAAAGATTTAAAAGTCAAAAGCTTTGAGATAAATAATTTTTCTGTACATTCAGAAAACTAAGGGCCTGATTTAGATCTCACTAGACATTTTACTCTGTTACAATGGTGACGGATATCCCGCCTGCCGAAATACAAATCACATTATCTCCTATAGGATTTCTATTTCTGCAGACGGGATATCTGTCACTGTTGTAACAGAGTCCCCCGTCCTCCGAGATCTAAATCAGTCCCTAAATCGTTACATATTGCAGCCATTTATACTGTCCATTCAGGGTCAATGGCTTTCTTCAGAATGTAAGGATAACATTACATAGCTCTCAATTAAGAAACCAATTGTAAAACTGAATTAATATAGCCTTATAGCCCGCCGTAGCAAGCTATACCGGCTATTAAAGGCCCACTCCCATGTTAAAGGCTCAAGCCGAAGGCGAGGGACTTTAACAAGGGACGGGACTTTAATAACCGGTATAGCCCTGCTACGAACGGTTATAAGGCTATTAGAACATTCTGCCACTAGAAGGCAGACTGTTCTAACAAATAAAATAAAGGCTTCCAGAAGCTCGAGGGGATTTAAATCCCCTCGAGCTACAGAGGCCTTTGTCAAACTATGGAATGTTGCTCTGCAGACCTTTACCGGTCCATAGAAGCCTAGAGCACTCCTTTGTCTTCAAGGGAGCTCCCAACATTCCAATGTTCTAATATAATTTAACACCCACTCACAAGATAATATTGCCTATTAAGGCATTCCACTGGTAGTCGATACATACACTTTAAAGAAGGGATCCTAGAAATAGGGATGTGTAAAACAATTTATTGTTCTGTGATCCAAACAGTAAACTTTGCTCTAGACTCAGTTTAACGCTGGCCCTCTTTTGTTTGTGATTTCATCAGGCCTGATGCGCTGATGCTAATTTTTAAAAAAAAGGGTTCAGGAAAATGGCAGCTACAAAAGGATCCTTCACAGGCCTCACCCAAAGAGCAGTGAATTAATATTAAAAAGTGGGCACTAGTGAGAAGGCCATGTGGCTCCCATTAAGATTTACTGATTGGTTGAGAGCGTGCATCCATGTAGATATTTGCCCCATTCTTGCATCGGTATGTTCCAGTTTCGGTCACAGTCTTAGTGCCCTGGACAGTTTTCAACTCCACTGGTACTGAGATTGTGACCTCCTTGCGCATGAAGTTCACGGTTGCTTTTGTGAATGGCTTGATCCTCACTGGCATGCTCAAATCTGCTATTTCCCTCAGGGTAACTGACTCAGTTTCACCTTTCTTCACTGTAAAGGTGTTAGACACCTCTGTCTCAATAGAGGCCAGCCCCTTCAAGGTAAATGAGGCACCAACCTTAATTGATGTTGCATTACTGAATTCGAAACTATGGGAGACATATTTATCCAACTGTTTGCTAGAAGTGACAGTGAACTGCTGCTCACTCTCTGAATTGTTTGAGTATTCCCAGTTATTAATCTGGATGTTTGTTTCATTTTCTGTCTTCTGCTTGTCCCACAAAATTGTGGCTGTCACTGAGGACTTTCCAGGGCACAGAGGACGCACGTGGGAGACTTGGTCATTCAAACCAACATCATAGTAACTCGCCAGAGCCTCACCAGCCCTAGCTACAATCGACCATCCAGATCTATTTGGATGTGCATACAGAAGCCACGCTCCTCTCTGGACTCTGTGGGAAGAAATCTTATCATTCATGCTTCCATTATATAAATTGGCCTCTTCCTTCAGAACCATCACTGAACCCAAGAAATTGGGATGCTCATAGACTGTGATCTGGGGATCGTTCAGTTCATCAGTGATCAGCCTAAGAGAAGATGCCCTGTCATTCATTTCAGCCCATGAATATTCTCCCTCCTCTAGGGCAATGCACCATCCTTGATAGTTTGGATGATCGTACATTATCCATGGATTCCCCACCACTTTCACAGATGTGATGCAGTCTTCAAAGCTGTGCTCTGCCAGACGTGGAACATCATTAGTAAAGGTCTTATGGAGTCCCTTGAAGTCGGGGTGTTCATAGACAGTGATTGTGTTCATGGTCTTCGGCAATAGTTTTCCAATACGTTTCTCTGTAAGAAAAAACAAAAGTCACTCAGTGACGGAACATCATCAAGGTTGTGTGCAAACTGGTTCTTCCCTTCTCAGAGGAAAGGTTTCATGATCCAGACATTCGACTTTCTGTATTTGGAAAAGGGTTTTCCAGAATAAGGGCTTCATTTTCCAATATTTCAAAGCCCCAAAAGCAACAATGTTGGCTCCTGTATGTTTTTAGTGTTTAGTAAGAGCGTATACAACAAATTTACAAAGGAGATAGGAGACCAAAGAGGTATACAGAGTAGATTATGGCCAAAGTCAAGATCAAGGATAATGTTAATATCGGTGAATGTGATGTCAATGTATGCCATGATATATGAATGCATATCAACGACAATACCAGGGAATGCAATGTCAAGGTAGGCCATAATTAATGCATGCATATCAATGTCAATACCAGTAGAAACAATGTTGATGTACACTATGACAAATGTACGAATAATAACGAGAATGTAGGTAAATATGATATCAATGACCATCATGTTATATGTATATGTAATAAAGATCTTGTATCATTGCTGTCAAATTCAGCCAAGAAGACCTCCCAATCAACCCCGAATCAGAGATACGTGGTCGACAGGCCCTGTGACACAAACCCAGGCCTACCAATTGGTAGCTCACAAGTGGGGTTACACTTAGCCCAAAGACAAACGAGCAAACAGGGAAAACCCCGATCGTTCTACAGATAGCCAGTTACAAAGCGAACCGGTCCGAGGAGATTGGACTAAAAAAAATATATTGGTCAAAGGCATGCATTTTAAAAATACTACAACGTCAGGTGCCTCATGGAGTTAGGAACTCAGCCAATCAGAACACAGCATGCACACCACACGCAGTGATCACACGCTCCTCATGCAGGAGATATGGACACATACACACTAGCTCATACTAGCTCTCCATGAGGTCAAGAGCCACCTGCGTCCCCCTTATCAGATGGTTGTATTTATTGTTCATGACTAGGCCCAGATCTACATGTTTTACAAGAATGTATAATAATTTTATTGTAGCTCAAGAACTGTATATATTACTCGGCAACATTTCTGTACATGGAGACTGTCTTCAGACACAACTCTGTTGATGCTCTCCCGACTTCTGCATTGAATTAAACCAATTTCTTCCTGTTTAGAAAAATGCCTCTTGTCTTTTCATTTGTTCAAGGTAAATTCATATCCGAGCATTGATATAACCAGATTAGTTTACTTTACCCAAATTTTCAATCTAAGACTAATTATGTTTTCTAAACTGAGAAGTACTCATTCACCCACAAACCTCTCTCAAGATGCGTAAGGTTGAATGAAAACTGGGGCAGTTCTTTTTTACCACTGATCCTATTTTCATCAGGTCTAACCAACTTAATACATTTTCTGCTCAGGAAACACGTCAATAGCCTCCCAATAAGTGCATATCTATGAAACATAGAAATATGATAGTTACAAATAGTAGTGTAATTAAGAATAAATATTGTAAATATTAATGTAAAAAATATAACACCATGTAGAAAGAACAACAATACATAAACAATTAACGCACTACTTTAAAATTATTAATATTATAATATTATAATTAACATATATGACAGAAACACATCAAATTTAATTAAAAAGAAAATGAATACAAAACCAATAGGAATAAAATATAAATGAAAAATTCACAAATTATTTATTTGTATAGATCATAAATCTTTTAGAAACAAAAGAATAAAAATATAAAATAAAAAAATATTAACTATCCAAATTAAAGAAGAGCGTGGCCTGACAAGATATGCGATAGGACGAGTTGAAACTGTGCTCTGTTGGCCCAAGAAAATATCAGTCCTAATTCTTCCCGTTTGAGCCCTGGAATAATATTTGGCTGATGTGCAGCTGACTATTATTCGGCTGAGACCCATGAAATCCTAACAGCTGCAACACAGACATTGTTTATGTTTATGTTTATGCTTATAAAATTTATAAAGCGCACAAATACCCATGGGTGTCTCGGCGCTGAGGACAACAGCATGAAACCTATTCCAAGGACTACTGTGCAAATAGCCACGTTTTGGTCATTTTTCTGAATGAGAGTAAGGATTGACAGGTTCTGATATTAAGGGGGAGCGAGTTCCAGAGTCTGGCAGCTGCGACAATGAAACGTTTGTCGCCCCAGGCGGCCGTTTTGGTCCGAGGTACAGTGAACAAAGATGACGTAGAGGAGCGAAGCGCCCGGGTCGGAGTATAGGCTGCCAGGTCTTTGATCAGGAAATGAGGTCCAATGTTGCGTGAAGTTTTATACGCAATACACAAGGCCTTAAATTTGATCCGATTCCTCACTGGAAGCCAGTGGTATTTTCGGATTACCTGTGAAATTGACTCATATTTTGGGGTTCCTGAGAGCAGCCTTGCGGCTGCGTTCTGGATAGTTTGCAATTTGTGAATGACCTTAGTTTGGGCATTTAAAAGAAGCCCGTTACAATAGTCAATAGTTGACATGATTAAGGTGCTAATGAGAGTTTTGCCTGACGTTAGGGGGAGGAAAGGAAGAATTTTCTTTATCATCCGTAACTTGTAGAAGGCGGCTGAGACTACTGAGTTGGCATGAGAAAGAAAAGTGAGTCTGTCATCAAATATGACTCCTAGGTTTCTGACCTTGGTGACTGGGGGGGGCGGGGGGCCTAGAGACAAAGGCCACCAGGTAGAAGATCATGCTGGGGCTAGTTTACGAAAAATCATGATTTCTGTCTTATCAGAATTTAGTTTGAGGCAATTATTGGTCATCCAGTTACTAATGGCCAATAGGCCACATTGAAATTTTTAGGCTGCTTTATTGCCATCATTATGTATAGCCAGCACCAGCTGCGTAACATCGGCATATGATGTGAGATTCAACCCATGGCTCTTGATGATTCTGGCTAAGTCAGCAACGTAAATATTAAAGAGGGTCGGGCTCAGAGACGAGCCCTGCGGAACTCCACAGGGAAGACTCAGTTGGGAGGACTGAAAGGTGCCAAGGTTAACCGTCTGAGTACGGTTGGCCAGGAAGGAGGCCAGAAGAGCGCAGGCTTTGCCCCCAATGCCTAGCTCTGCGACACGGTCAATGAGTATGGTATGATTGACTGTGTCGAAGGCTGCAGAAAGATCGAGCAGCACAAGGACCGCTTTTCCCCCCCTGGTCCAAAAGAACTCTGATATCCTCGGTCGCCTTTATAAGTGCAGTTTCAGTCCCGTGACACTTCCGAAATCCAAACTGAGTGGTGTCTAAGAGTTGATGAAGTTCAATGTACTTAGAGATTTGAACATTGATAATTTTTTCAACAATTTTTGCCAGAAATGGCAGGCTGGCTATGGGTCTATAATTTTTGGTGTCACTGGCGTCAAGATTGGCTTTTTTTAATAAAGGTTTTATTATTGTTTTTTCCATATGGTGGGGTATGTGCCAGACTTGAATATAGTATTGTAAATGGTGGATAGGACAGGAGCCACTTGTTCCAGTACAGGAATGAGTGCGGCTGGCGGACAGGGATCAGTGGCAGAGCCTGATTTGATAGTTATCATGATATTTGCAATCTGTTCAGCGGTGGTATTCTCAAAGAGCATAAGAGACTGCCCGGGGGGTCTTTTTTTGCCAGTTGTACCGTAGCGTTAGAGATTGGTGCGAACTTGGTGTAGATGTCATTCACTTTGTCGACAAAGAAGTGTGCTAAAGAGTCACAGACTGGCTGAGTGGGGGAGATACTATTGGTAGTAGTTTGTCCAGAGAGTTTTGCCACTACTTGGAATAAGCGTTTATTCGAGTCTTGAGCACCTTCAATTTGCGAGGTGTAGTATCTGCCTTTTTCCTGGATGATGAGTAATTTGTATTTAGTGAGCTCATTTTTATAAACTAATTTGTCCTGCAGGTTATAGGATCCACGCCATTTTCTTTCATAGTTCCTGCATAGTTTTTTCTTTTCTCTGAGAGTTTCCGAGAACCAAGGGGCTGAAGGAGCATTTCGATTCCTTGAGATATTTTTAAGTGGCACCAGCCGATTGAACGCATCGCTGAGCCAGTTGATATATCTTACTGATGCTATATTGGGATCAGAGGAGACTGGAGGTTGGGTATGGGAAAGGCAGTTTTTTAGGAGCTGTGGGTCAGTATCCCTCCAGGCTCTCCGAGGACCCTGTATCAAGACGGAAGTTCTGAGAGGGTGCTTGGCACAAACTGAAATTTAAAAAAAGATGGCATGATGATCGGACCACACTAAAGGGAGGATGTTTTTATCCTGGATGGTTTGAGAGTTAGAGAAAAGGCCGTCTAGAATATGGCCAGCTTGATGAGTGGCAGTTTGGACTTGCTCTAATAAGCCTACGGCTTCCATGTCATTACGTAGGATTTTTGTCTGACTGTCTAAAAGGTTCTCCAAATGAAAATTGAAGTCACCTAGGACTGTAAAGGAGGATTCAATTGCTGCTGGTTCTACCGAGGAAGTCTGTCCTAGGTCCCGGTGGACGATATAGAAGGATACCCTTAAAGGTTTGTGACGCCGTTAACTGAATGGAAAAATGTAAGGCCTCACAGGTGAGTAAAGGGATGGGTGAAACTTTAGTTGAGAGTTTGTTGTTAAAAATTAAAGCTAATCCACCACCTTTTTTATTTGCTCTATCCTGCCTTAAAGCGGTATAGCCTTCTGGGGTAGCCTCTGCAAGATCCGGTCCTGAGGTGGGGTCTGTCCAGGTTTGATGTCAAGTTTATGATTAGTGATAAGTCGTTCTATCTCATATTTGTGTTTAACAAGGGAATGCGCATTAATGAGGGTGGCATTAAGATTCCTGTTGGGTGGAGTAGTGCGAGAAGGTGCACTACTTAAGTTGCTTAATTGAGGTGTGGGGGGAGTCTTTGCAGAGTGGGCAGGTTTACATAGGCCTGGTCATGCTCTCTAGGCACATGCGAGTGCAGCCTTTATTATGCGGGGGGCAGGCATAATTTATAAAGATCTAAGGCAGTATACCTGTGCATAGTACGTATGTCACACTCAGGACCAGGGGGGGTGGCCCTCGGCCCGGTCCAGGCGCGGACGGGAGCAGACGGGCTTGCCTTTGGCGTGCCGCCGGCGCGCCCGCTGCACGCGTCCGCTGCGCGTGCGCATGAGAGCGACCTTTATGCTAGGCAGGGCGGAAGTACAACGATGATCTGCTCCCAGTGGCCCTCCGCGCAACGGCACTTGCCGCGTCGGACCGGGGCCAGGGAGAGAAGGTGAGTGTTTTAAAATGACAAGAACAATAAAAGCATTTTAGGCACACAATGAATTAAAATACCAGTTTTAGCAGCCACAAAGCGAGCAGTGTTAAAAGAACCTTGTGTTCTGTGCAAGTATCGCGCCACGCAGCTGCAGTGTCAGGGATTAGTGACAGCTGCGTCCGCTGCGCGAGTGCATGAGAGCGACCTTTATGCTAGGCTGGGCGGAAGTACAACGATGATCTGCTCCCGGTGGCCCTCCGCGCAACGGCACTTGCCGCGTCGGACCGGGGCCAGGGAGAGATGGTGAGTGTTTTAAAATGACAAGAACAATAAAAGCATTTTAGGCACACAATGAATTAAAATACCAGTTTTAGCAGCCACAAGGAGAGCAGTTTTAAAAAAACCTGGTGTTCTGTGCAAGTATCGCGCCACGCAGCTGCAGTGTCAGGGATTAGTGACAGCTGCGTCCGCTGCGCATGCGCATGAGAGCTACCTTTATGATAGGCAGGGCGGAAGTACAACGATGATCTGCTCCCGGTGGCCCCCCGCGCAACGGCACTTGCCGCGTCAGACCGGGGCCCGGGGCCAGGGAGAGAAGGTGAGTGTTTTAAAATGACAAGAACAATAAAAGCATTTTAGGCACACAATGACTTAAAATACCAGTTTTAGCAGCCACAAAGAGAGCAGTTTTAAAAAACCTGGTGTTCTGTGCAAGTATCGCGCCACGCAGCTGCAGTGTCAGGGATTAGTGACAGCTGCGTCCAGTGCTGTCAGTGATGAGGCCTATCGGGAGGTGTGGCCAAGCCTAGAGTTCATGCTGAGGCCTCTGAGAGCTATGCTATTACTGTAGCTGAGCCCTACTGCATGCTGTGACCGTATGTAGGCAGCAGTCATTAAGGTGTGGGGGAGCTGGTTCGCCTTCTGGAGCAGTGGCCTGGAGTATTGGCTTTTGGTTGGGGCTGTCCTGGCCCGCAATAGAGTGAGATCTGCTGGGGCAGTAGCCCAGCAGGTGGACCCTTCCCCTCGGTGGACAGACAGGGTGCAGCCCTGTGATGGTTAGCCCAGGAAGGGAGCATGCTGCCTGAGGGACGTGCAACGTCCCCTAAACATGTCAATGTTAGAAATTGGGTTCCTGCTAGACTGGGGTGTGAACCCTGGTCAAGCAGTAACCACAATCCTAGTCAGTGTAAGACACCACTAATCAACAAATTAAGCTATGCTAACTCCCTGGTAGCTTTGCACAGAGCAGACAGGCTTGAACCTGAAGGCAGTGTGTAAAGTACTCGTTCAACACTTCAAGCAGTAAAAAAAGTGGAAACAACCCACAAAAAGATTCCACATCAGGTTCGAATAATAGAACTTAATTTAATAAATAAAACAAGAGACCAAAAGGACAAAAATCCTATAAGTGGAAGCAGAGATATTGACGGTCTCCAGAGATTCAGTGGTGGAACATGACAGACACTTGGCAGGAATGCCCCCTGTCACTGTCATTATTTGCCCTGGCATTTGAGTCGTTGGCTGTAGAACTTAGGAAGAATGCGAGGGAATTTTTCATCACAATCGGTGATTCTGTGCACCTGATATCCCTATATGCGGACGATGTCCTTTTCTGTCTCATGAGTCCTCGGGATGCTGTCCTGCACTTGTTAACTCAACTGGATGATTTCGGTGCCATTGCTGGTCTCTGGATCAATAGGTGTAAGATGCTGTTATTCCCTCTGGGAGGGCTATGGCACATGAGAATGACATGCCCAGGCAGGGATTGAGGTGGTCAGATATTTTTAGATACCTTGGAATCATGGTGGCACACACCTTGGAGGGGCAGTGCCACTATAACATTGAGAAGATGCTGAGGGGGCCTGAATGCGGTACACCTGGTTTTGGAACACGCTTCTGCTTACAGTAGCAGGGTGGACTGCGGTGGCGAAAATGGTCTCCCTACCCAGATGCCTCTATAAGATCCTAAACCCACTGCATACGCTTACATGGGACATCTTCAAAGCATTGGATAGCCCATTGATATATTTAGTATGGGCAGGAAAAAGAAGCACAGTTGCACTACTGGTGCTCAAACTGGACTTAGTGGAGGGTGCCATGGGACTGCCTGACAACATGCGTCAGTATACAGCTAAGCTGTAAATTGCTGTGCAATGAGCAGTGGAAGGGGGTAACTGGGAGATGTGACTGTTGAGGGGTACATGTGGAGACACTTCCCTAATGGAGCTGCTTATGAGCATCTCCAGAGTAGATGGAAGCATTCCATATATAGTCTGACCAACAGCTGAGATTTGGGAGAGGGTGATTAGCGGAGTGTTGAAGAGACCACCCTTTGCACAAGATTTGGACATTCGGACAGTGCTTCAGTTCTGACGTATTAGTGGGGTCATGTCAATTGAATGGTGGAGGAAGGGAGGCTGTGCAACACTTGAAACCTGTATCCTTGGGAGCAATTCCTTACTTTTGCAGAGGCCTGTGAGGCTTTCTATGTGGGGAGTGGTCAGTTTTGCTAAAATTGCAAGAACAGTGCAGGAAATTTGGGCAGGGTTCCAGGAGATGTCCCGACAGATGGAGACATTGCAGATGGTGCTGACTGTGGGCTCTCTCTGCCACTTAGCCTCTATGTTTCACAAAGCACTAAAAAAGGATATGGTCAACATTAGACCCAAGTCCCAAAAGGTTTGGATGGGTGAGTTGGTGGACCCTTTGACAGACAAAGAAAGGCAGACGACATGTGCGCTAATTAAAATGGCCTTGTGTAATGCCAGTTTCAAGTTGACACATTTGAATTATGTTCACTGAACATGCCTGACTCCCATTAAGCTAAGTAAAATGTACAGCGGCAGGACTGCAGCTTGCCTGAAGAGCGGGGTGGATGGAGCCTCCTTCTTGCTTATGGCTTCACTATGACCAAGAGTATGAGCTTTCTGAATGGCAACAGTGATAACACTGAGGACCTTGACAGGGACTACCTAGGAGACACCATAACATAACGCAGTGCCTCCTGGGTATAATAAAGCAACCCAGGGGGGACAAGAAGCAGTGGACATTTTTACAACTCACACTGGTCCTTACCAAATGATGTACAGCAATGGGATGGTTGGGTGATAGAACTCCCTCACTAGCATTATGATACAGGGACACTGTAGAATGGGCATTAACAGAAAAGATACATTTGAGGGTGGTAGGTGGGAAGAAAAACTGCTAGAGGATCTGGAGGCCTGGGTGTCACTACTGACAACATTTCAGGAAATTGAGAGGAACATGCAGCACCAAGGTCACAAACACAGGGCTCCCCAGGTGGCATACAACACACTGAAACAGGGATGAGGACGGAGGGGTGGGTGGTTTGGAATTAACGCCCCCGAAAGGGCGGCCATGATAGAGAGGGGGGAATAATTGGGGACCATGGAAGTTCAAGGGGTCACTGGCACAGTCACTGGAAATGAATGTAACATATGTAAAACTTGGTGAGGGAAGGGAAATGACTCTAAATTGACAGAGAATATTGGACTATCAGACAAGTGAACGCAGAGATGTTGTTGATGTTGATTTATTGCTTATGGTTCACAACTGTATGTAACAGTGAAATTGGTGAATAAAAATACATTTTTCAAAACCTATCCAAAGTAATAAAGAAAGTGTTGGACTTTGAAGCAGTCTGATTTACTATTCCAACTCCAGTGTAAGCCACCAGTAGAACTAGCATTAGACTTTAGAGGCATCACGTTTACTATTCCCACTCAAAAAGGGAAAGTGCCAGACTTTGAAGGTGTTATATTTAGTATTCTCACACCAACGTAGGCAAAACAGGAAAAGTTTTGGAGTTTGCAATGGCTAGATTTTCTAATACCACTCTAATCTCAGCAACAGTGAAGACTTTGTACAGGTCAGACTTACTGATGGACTGTTCTCATTGGAGCAGGGAGGGACAAAACGGATTTGCATATGGCCGCTCAGAACTGTGGTAGCATAGTGTACGGCTTAACAATGGAATGGGATGCAGCCCGAGAAATTACCAGTGGCTTAAATTAATTGCAGCGTTACATCCATCACTTTTTTGTATACTTTGGTGTGTGTCCCTAAATGAGATGATATTCCCAGACGTGGGTTTTCCTGTGCACAGTGTGTCACTGAAATCAAGCTATACTTGGCGGAGGAACCCTAACTAGAGTCAAACTGGACCTGGGGTGCCTGTATTGCAGTACAGGGAGGACCTGGCATGGCGGTTTGGGCTGGACTGTTCTCATTGGAGCAGGGTCAAGACTTTTATGTATACAGCTGGTCCAAAACTTAATTGTGTGCAAAATAACAACAGACTGGGGTGTGACTCGGGTAATTCCAGTGGCTGAGATCACTTCAAGCATTCCATCCATCACTTTTATGTACACTTTAGTGTGACTTTCTATTCCAACACCAACATAAGCAAAGGCAGTGGAGTTTGGAGGGGTTATGTTTACTATTCTCTCTGATTTGAGCAACAGTAGGTGGCGTACTAGACTGTGGAGGGGGTTTGATGCACTTTTCTCACTCTAATCTGAAAAACTGTGGGTAAAATGTTCGACTTTGGAGGAGTTAAATATACTATTCCAAGTCGTAAACTTAAAAGAAATGCATTTTTATATATAATAATTTAAAAAGAATTAAACATATTTATGATAAAAATATATTCAATATCGATAAATAAAATAAAATTACATTAAAATAAGAAAACTGCATATTACAAAATGAATTAAAAATATTCAAAAATGAAAATAAGTTAAAACGAATACACTTCCTTCCCAACTAGGTACAAAACCCCAGCAAAAAAAAATAATTGAAATTAATTAAAACATTGTTATAAATTAAACATCGTTAATATTGAAATAACTATTAAATAAAGCTAAATATAAAAATAAATATGACAGTTTAAAAATGTATATAAAAAAAGGATTAGTAGTTTTAACATTTAATTAAAAAACAGCAAATAATTAAAATATCAATCAATATAAATAATGTATATAATACATTTTAAATTAAGAGTTTAATTGACATTAACATTTTTTTTTTATATTTAGAAGAACTTCCACTCCAATTCCTTATGAACCCAACAACCTACGAACCCTCCTTTTTTGTATGGGACCAGCAGCATGTCCCACTCTTTCCTGGGCTGGTGGCCTAATCATAAAAGTTGTAAGGTGTGTGAAAAAAACTAGGGAGAGTGGTGGTGGGAGGTTCTGAAACAGGCTTAGTAGTTTGAAGAGAACCACCATCTTAATGAGTGCTACCCTGCTGGTTAGTGTGAGGGAGAGTTTGATCCAACCCTACGTCTTGCTGTTCTAGTTTAGACATGCATTTTCCATAGATTCTGCAGTACAGGACCTCCCAGTCCATATGGAACTGAAAAATTTAGCATTGAACAGGCTTCCTTTGCCACTGTAGAGAGATCTTTAGCCGTGGGCAGGTGATGGCCTCCGTCAGTGGCATAATGAGAGATTTGTCCCCGGAAATTTGTAGTCCCGACAAGGCCAGAACTATTATGATCCCTAGAAAAACCTGGGTCAAGTTGTTGTTAGGGTCTTCAATTATCAGCAGGATGTCGTCAGCATACAGAGAGAATATTAGTGGTGTGTAAAGACCTGGATTCCTTTTTGGGAGTGGTGTTGTCTAATGATACAGGTGAGGGTCTCAATCACATGGGAAAATAGAATCAATCAGAGGGAAAACCCTTGCAGTGCCTATTTGCCTAGAGGAAATGGTGGGGCGACATCAGGTTTCTGATTCTGATTGTGGCCTTCAGGTTCGTATATAGTAGGTCTCGGCCTAGGTCCATCCTCTCAAGCACTGTAATGAGATAAACCCTTTCAACAGACTCGAAGGTCCTAGCTGCAGCAAGGGAAATAACCACAAGCACCATAGCTGGGTCTATCTGAGGAGTGAGGGTGAACAGTGTGTGCAAGTTGTCTAAGGTTGACCTGCTCAGGATGAATCCAGCTTGGTCTGACTGAATCAAATAAGGAAAGGAAGTTTTGGGAGAAGTTGTTTGTCTATTAATTTTGCCAGTATTTACGTGTCCACATTTTTCAAGGAGATGGGATGTTACGATTTGCAAAGGTGCACAGGTTTGCAAGGTTTAAGTAGGGTAATAACTATTCAATCAATCAATCAAAGCATTTATATAGCGCACTACTCACCCGGAGGGTCTCAAGGCGCTTGGTGTTGGCGAAAGGGAGCCTTTCTCAAATGCATCCAATAATAGTTCTAGCAGGGTCTGTGCGAGTCCCTCAGTAGCTTTTTTGTAGAATTCAACTTGTTGAACATCTCCCCCATGGGCAGATCAATTCCTCAAGTCTCACATGGCAACTTGAATTTCACAGATATTTACAGGGCTGTAAAACGGTTCTCACTAAGGTTGTTCTAGCCATACTATTGTGGCTTTCTCAAGACAGTCTGTAATTTGCAATGCTCTGTGACATGTTTTGGCAATGAAAAGCTCTGTATAAGGTGCGTGACGTCTTGCAGTATCTCAACCAGCCTATAGTGTTTGGGTGCAGCTTGGGGCTGAATTTTAATAATCTCCGAAGAATTCCATGAATGGCGGATCATTACACCCAGCGTTGTGCTGGGCATTCAGCTTCGTTATATCACCAGGCCACTTCGTATTTTCCCAAAACTGTTACCTCCCGCTCCACAATTCTCTCGGGGGCTTATATATGAGAGCACTGTGTCACTTTTGCACCACGTAAAGTGGTTTGTGCGTGATGTAGGGCTCGAATAAACATTTATGAACCCATGCAATGCCACCTTGCGTGGTTTTGAGTGGCTTCATAAATCATGAGTAAGGCAAAGCAGTGAAAATTGCTCCATTGTCTCACTCTGCACCCGGGATGCGTTCCATGGATGTTGTGGTGGGTTTTCCCACGTAACACCCATGAAATTTGATGCCATAGATTTGCATACTCATTGTAAACCTGGGGAAACGGAAATCTGAACGCATCCCGAGGTGAGGTGTAATGAGGAAAATACTTTGAAAGATTGGTTTTTTGCAAGAAGGTGCCCCTTCCTGCACAAAAACAATCATGCCTGCAATGGAAGTCCCCTTACACCATGGTGCAAGGGATCCTGCATTGGCGCTATGCTGCCAAAATGAGCCAGCTCAGGCAGGCAAAGACAGGAATGCACTGTATTGCTTAATATGGTGCATGCCTGCCCGTTCCCTTTGGCATAGGGCAGCTCAGCAGGGTGGGGCCTTTGGAGTATAATGCCACAAGTCTATATCTGTGAGAACGGTCCGCCATTGTGTCCTCTAGTGTCCGGATGTCGGACACTAATTTGTTCAGGTTCCCTTGTGTGGATTGAGTAAACCTTGTCCTTTAGAGATGCATTTGCCCCTAATATCCACCATGAACGTTTCCCGAAGCACTCACACCATCATCACAAAGCCCTGATTCAGCTGGAAGTAGGAATGTATATAGTGCCCGATGGCGGACCGAAAAGAGAAGTGTGGCTCAATGGTTAGAGCGGCAGACCCTGATGCAGAGGTCTGGCCCGGACCAGGGTTCAATTCCCGCCTCGGCGGGTCTTGGGCTCAATTTCCCCGGACCCGATAATTCTTCGCTCGGTGCCTATTCTAATCATGGGTCCCACTCTGCAATTCTGGGCAATAGCTTGCTTAATCTCCACAACGGCCCCAAAAGCACTAGGATGCCTGGCTTTCACCTTGGGGGTGCCCAGGAGTGGGCACTTTACAGGGAAAGGCCAGGAAGGGTTCCACAGCGGTATGTGCACAGCGCCTGAGAGACCCTTTCGGGGGTGTGCGGAGCGCTATATAAATGCACTACATTTACATTAACATCCCTCAGCTCCCCCGAGTACTGGCTCCAGAGTCTGGAGCCACAAACCAACGTGGGATCCAAAAGGGCACAGTGAACTGCCTGGCGGGGTTCTAAGCATGTGTGCTATCTAGACAGGCCATCCCATCACACCCAGAGTGCCCAGCCAGATGTCCACCATGGAGAGGGAACCACGCACCGGGTAATAAAGCCCGTCACGGGTTATTATGGTTTGCAACTCTGTCCGAGCTCAGACACGCCTCATCACCCCATATCCGAATGTGCCTGGAAAGGTAAAAATCAACCCCCCTTATAGTTGTCATCTACTTTGGGCCATGTACACTTATTAATGATCATTTTATGTCGCCTTTAAAAAATGTGAGTGTACTATAGCGCCCTTGGGTGTCCGAGATATCTGTGTGGGGCACCATCTATTAGCAAAAGCATAGAGGGGTGAGTTGGCCAGATGTGTCTCCTGGATGATGGCACCATCTACAGGATGAGGTACCGAGGGTGAGTTCCTGGAGTTTCTGGAGTTGTTCCCTCTGCGAGTTTTCCATGTAAGGAGTCTAGCATTCTGCATAGTAACTTCTGTCTTTGGAGTCGGTGTGCCTAGCATCATGTCGATGGCTGGTGTTGACCAGTGACTTGCAACGTCATTCGTCATACATTGTGTTGCGTGCTACTCTGATGTTCCGAATACCCC
The DNA here is from genome assembly GCF_964204655.1 of Triturus cristatus. NCBI lineage: Eukaryota > Metazoa > Chordata > Amphibia > Caudata > Salamandridae > Triturus > Triturus cristatus. The sequence continues at coordinate 1,710,616,110 of NC_140590.1, forward strand.
CAGGCCCCTACCCATATCGAGCCCCAACACCTCGATGATAGCCCCCATAAAGCACGATTCACAAAATAAAATGACGAGAACAGTCTGTAAACTTTTCAGTATTTATTCAAAACTGTTGGGGTTAGACCAGAGGAACCAAACATTCAGGGGCAGATTTAAAAGCCCCTTGCGCTGCCAGTGTGTTACTTTTTGTGACTCACTGGTAGCGCATTTATCTGCCCCATGTTTACAAAGACAGGAAAAGCCACTCTGTGTGGCTTTTCCTGTCCTTCTAAATACAGCCCCTTTACAAGCAGTACTTTGCGTGAAAGGGGCGTTCCATGGGTGTTGCTGTGGGTGTTCCCACGCAAGACCCATGGAACCAGAAACATTTCCAGATTTATGAGAAATCTTAAACCTGGTAATGCGTCAGTTTGCTACGCCACCCTAGGGGTGGTGAAGCCAGGCACAACGAGGAGAAATGTTTTCATTTCTCCTTGTTTTTTCCTCTTTCAATGCGTGCTGCATTCTACAGCACACATTGAGAGGAAAATGCCTGTAGTGATTGTTTTTGTGCAGGAAGGTGCCCCTTCCTGCACAAAAACAATCTACCCATGGCGCTGGCAACCTTGCACCATGGTGCAAGGGTGCCTGTGCCGGCGCATGGCAGCTGTTTGTGCGCCAGTGCAGAGAGTACAGGAATGCGACATATCATTGTAGATATGTCACTTTCCTGTGCTCTGAAAGTGCTGCAGCATTGCGCAGCCAAAGGACTTGCCGTGCCGCGCCGCGGCACTGTCTTGTAGATCTGCCTCTCAGAATTTTGTTGCAGTGCCATGCTAAACACATCTCCCTTTTAGCCTTATGAGCAGAACTGTCTGTGGTGCTCTTAGGGACCATGATGTAACCAAAAGGTATAGTTTGGCTATGGCCTCAAAAGACCAGGAGCTAGTTTAACATAGGTTGTTGTTTGAGGACTTGAATGCAAATGGAATGGTGCTGGGCGAAGTTCTGATATCACCCCTGAGTACGCTCTCTCTAAAGTCACTTCAAATTATCCAGTTTGTGACTTGCTGTGTAGTTTAAAGCTACCAGACGTGGAACATGGGAGATGTTTGAAAAAGGCATTTGCATCCTCGGGGGATCTGAACATATGTGGCTTGCCTTTCCATAGAACACTGAGACAAGCAGGATATATATAGCATGGTGTATGGAAGACCAAGATCACACAGAGTCTTCTTAATGGGAATAAACGTACGCCTGGCATCTTAAATCACCTAAGTGAAGTCAGAATAAAGTGAAAAAGTAGAACCCTCATGTTGTACATCGCCTCTTTCTGGACCAGTCAACAAATGTTGTCTGTGTAGCTGAACAGTTTATCCATGATTGGATATGGGGGAGCGCTGGGAATTGGTCTTGGGGCAAGTGAGCAGTGCGCCCTCGCCACCACAAACAACTGCGACAGGAGCTTGCGCCTAAAAATTTAGACAAGTAGATTTTCCTTTCCATGTGCTATATTGACGAATTCAGGGATGCCAACAGCATGCAGGTTATGTCTCTGTGAGCAGGCTTCTGCGTTCTCATTCTTTGCCTTTATCTGGTACAGTTTTGATTTCAATTCACTTTGCATCTTTGCCTGGTGAGCATCATTTTCCTCGATATCGGGGAGCCGCCTTTTAGCCATGTCAAGTCTGTTCTGTTGTCAGTCTAGGCGCTCTTTCATGTCAACCATGAGTTGCATATGAGAATCTGTTTTATTATTGATTGCAGCCAGGCCACCCTTCATCTCCAGCAGCAGCGGTGTGACACTGAGATGGACCACGTTATCAGGGATCCACAGCCCAGGAGCTCCATCGCAATAGCAAAGAGAATGCGGGCACCCCTGGTGCATGTCCCAGGCAACAGGGAAGTGGGTAAAATCACGCCATTGATCCACAGATGTGCAACAGGTAGGGAATAGAGGAAACTAATTAAATATAGGAATTTGTGACCCACACCAAGACGCTTGGGTAGGCACGAAAGATAGGGCCATTAGAGCGAGTCGAAAGCCTTGGAGGCGTCAAGAAATGCAGCAGTAGCAGGGTCTAGTGTATAGAGAAGGGCAAAGAAAGTGCATAGATTGTGGGCTGTGGACTGAACATGCACAACATTGAATTGATCCTGGCAAATCATATGAGGGAGAAGAGGCAGGAGCCGCGAGGCGATACGCTTTACTAGAATCTTATTGTTACTATTTATCATACAGAGAGGTCTACGAGACTTGCAACATTTGGGGTCTTTGTCAGGCTTCAGGATGGACACAATAAGGGCCTCTAGCAGGAATGTTGGGAGGACACCGATGTGCATGGACTCCTCTACATATCAAGGAGATGGAGGCCATCAGGGCCGTAGATTCTTTATGAAAGGCGACTGTGAGGCTGTCAAGGCTGGGGCCCTTGTCTCTGGGCAAACCTGCAATAACCTGAAAAATGTACTCTACTGTAAAGGGCTCATTGAGAAAAAGGTGTTGGGCCTCCTCTTGCCAGAGGAGCTGCACTGAGACCAAGCAAGAAGTTAAGTCAGGGGGAGGTTTGGGATGTGGAGTATAAATTGGCATAAAAATCAACCATGGTGCATTGATTGGCCTCATTTCCAATGTGCAGATTTTGATGGTCATCTAACAGGTCAACCACATTGTCACTCGTCCAGGGTTTACGTAGAAATCCAGCCAGTGTCTTACCTGCCCTCTCTCCCTCACCATAATGCTTGGCTTGTATTTCCCTTCACATATAAAGGTTTGGGCTAGCCACCAACTCAATAAGAATTTGCAAGACAGGATACATAGGAGGGGAGTAGTTTGTGTGCCCTTATCAGCAATGGTTTTTAAATGGGTTAATCTGGAAGGGCCACAGATATCTATCTGGGCACGCAAGGTAATACCTCTTTATAACAACAGGGCCACCACTGGAGAGTTCCACCACACCTCAGGATGTCACCATGAGGGGCACCACTAGACAGGTGGTAGCCAACATGATCCGATGCCCAAACTCTAGACAGTAGTGCACCCCAGGGCACACTATAGACAACAGGGGCCCACTGACTCAATTATAGAGTCTACTTCACCAGTAATTCTTCACTGAAGTAAGGGTACCCCCTTTACTCTGTCACATCTGCCCACAGGGGCTCTCCAGGCCGCAGCACAGCCTTGGAAAATGGGTGTCTTACAACTCATGTGATATTAGTCATAAAGAATGGAGCACTGGTGGTGGGATGGAGCAGATGTAGTGGGTGCTTCCACACCCTGGGGTACCAAGGGGTATGATCAGGCCAGTGGGAGGTCTAGCTGTAGAAACATCAGTTCCAGTCTGGGGCCTGGCAGTATACAAGTCCCCAGTCCGGGCGGGGCCGCAAAGTCCAGTTTTGCAAGGGTAGGCCTCGCCACTCTAGGGCCTTTCCAGCTGCTTTCCTTAGCAAAATGCAGGCAGTCCAGGTTTTCCACCAGCTTCAGAGAGCCCCAAAGTATCAGGGGCAAGCCAAGCGGTGAGTAGGCCTGCGGCGCAGGGAGAGACGAGGCAAGGCACCTCGCCTGCTCCACGGCCGACCGACGCCTCAGGCAAGAGACCGCCTACACCCCTGCGGGCTGTAGGAGGAGAGCACTCACTGCCCAGTGTGCTTTGCATCCGCATTCCTCTGTGACTATCTCCAAGGGGGTCACGATCCAAGGTGTGATGTGCAGCCACCTCTGAGCTGCATCAGCGTCACCAGCACCATCCGTCAGCCACAATGACCAGGGATAGGCCACAAGGTGTCTGGCATAGTAGCTCTGCACCAAAAATGAGAGAGTTACCCAGATAAGCCCAGAAAGGGACCAGGTGATGATACTGTTCAAAAATAATTCCCTTTTGTATGTATATTTATTCACATTACCACTTTAAATTACTACTGAACCAAAGAATATCACTAAAATTAAGTATCATAATACGTTTTCTTATTAATACATTTATATTTTTATTTCCCGATATTTGTTTCAGGTTTTCTTTTGTTAAAAGAATTTTTTGTACAAAATTTAATATATAAAATCAATACACAGTATCAAAAGCTCACAGGTACATATTAGAGTTTACATTAATTATTATATAAAGTTGGTCCAAACAAAAACTTAAGCCCAAATCTGTTGCTCGAGCAGTACAACAATCCAAAGATAAAAAGTTTATTAATTATATTCTTTGGTTCAGTAGTAGCTTAGGGGCATATGTATCAAGTTCCGTTTTTGCAATTCTCAAATAGCGATTTTTAGGGAATCGCTATTTGAGAATTGCTAAACGGGATGTAATAAAAAATTCGCAAATGTTTTGCGATTTCTTAGCATTCCTTAATTGCGATTAGCAAATTGCTAATCGCAATAAAGGAATACCTTCCCATTCATTCCTATGGGCCAGGAGGCCCATAGGAATGAATGAGAAGACATTCTCAATTAGCGATTCGCAATTAGAGAATCGCTAATTTAGAATAATTTCATGGGTGCAAGGGTGTCATAAGGACACCATGATGCACCCCTGAAATGAGCATCTGTGCGCATGTGGCGCACATACATGCCCTAAGAGCATGTATGTGCGCCACATGGCACTTTGAAAGATACCAAAAAGTGCATCTTTCAAAGAAATCGCAAATTACCACCAACATGAATTTGGTGGTAATTTGCGATCTCTTAAGGAGAAATCGCACAACTTGGGTGCTTGTTACATTGCATTTAAGGAATCGCTATTTGCATTTCCTTAAATGCAATCGCAAAATAGAGAATCGCAAATTTTCGATTCTCTATTTTGCGATGCCCTTTTGGGATGATACATCCCAAAAGGCCTTTTCCCGTTCGCAAACGGGCCGATTCTGAGAATCGACCCGTTTGCGAACGGGAAAAGGGCTTGATACATATGTCCCTTAGAGTGGTAATGTGAATAAATATAGATACAAAAGGGAATTCTTTTTGAATAATAGTAGCTCTGCAGTCCAAAGGTATCCACCAAAGATACCAATTAAAGCAGCGCATCCTCCGGGGTTATGCTGTTCCACGCTCTCCAGATGTTGCCTCTGGACGGGGATAATTGCTGAATAAAATGTTCTGATTGGCAGAGCCTCCTCAAAAGGCAGCCATCTTACCGTCAAGCCTTCTCCTTCCTTTTTAAAAACCATCCACCTGAGTGTGCTGGTATGAATTCAGGGTTCCACGCTATGGAGCTAAAGTTGGGATTGGAAAAACAAAACCCCTAAATAATACATCCCTTTAGGCCTTGCCCATCTAACCTTCCAAAAGACTGTCCAGAGTGGACTTTCGTCAACGGTATGACCAGCGAAGCATCATTGCTTCCCTGTTTCTCCATGGCGCCACGAGTGCACCGGAAGGGCTTCAATATCCGGAATGGATCAACAGTGTGTAGGCGGAAGTCAATGGATGGCCAGCTGATGCCCATGGCTTTGCTGCCTTTGATGCAGCTCTCAGTCATAGTGGCATAAGAGTGGACTATTCTGAAGGCGACAATAGTAATTATTAAAATGATCACACTTTTCAAAATACTATGCCTGTCTGAAGCTATTCTGGTAACAATTCCTATTCTTATTTTCGAGTGTTTACAGAGGCCAAAACAACTGCAGAATAATGGATCACACTTGCAATCCATCAGAGTTTGTCCCTGCATTTCGGCCATTTTGATTGTCTGTTGACAGCCAATAATTATAGCTGTGGGTATCCAGGGGCTTTCTTGAATACGTTTTGTGGTCCAAGCGGGTGCGGACAGCCCACACACAGGTGAGCTCCAGCACAAAATGTACTCTATCTGCCAGTCAGACTGCGGGTCAGACTTTGTTGTCTTTTCAAACCAAATTCTGGTGCGAAGGGTGCCGTAAAAAAGGGCAGATTTTGCTTTTCACCATATATTATTCCCCTCACCCTTAATACCATCCACCACTTGTCTACTAAAGGAAGGGGCAACCTTTAAGTGGACAAATTAGAAGAAGCATTCCAGGTCGTAAAAATGTAGTTCACTTCTGTGCCAGTTCTGCAGAATACTGCCGCTACCCACCAGGTGCTCGTTGCAGCAGCCACCTCCAACTAGGCGAAAGGGTCAATTCTTTCCTAGCAACTGGCAAAAATTATCTAGTGACTGAATATTTTCAAAAATTAAAGTAGGCCAAACAAAGTCACACAATATTTGACAAGAAGGTATACTGCAATAACAGTCTTCGAGGACTGATAGCATTACTTCTTGACCCATTGCTGATCAGTAATGTTATTTATCAATCATACAATCTTACTCTTTCTCAACCCAGCCACAGCCTTGATGGATAGATGGTTGCAATGATCACGCTTCTTCACAAAGTTCAAATTTGTGATATCATTCTAACTAGGCCTACAGAAGGTTAAGAGGGAAGCCCTGCCTCAAAAATATTTCGAATGAATCTGAATGTGTGAGAGATAAAGATGACTTCATTGGAGAGGATCATTCAAGGGCTTTGAGCCAGTTTACTGCATATTATAAGAGAGACTCTGCCATGGTCCATATCCATCCTGAATGACACAACATCAGGGGCTAACAGAGCGAGCAAGACTGGTCTACTTATCACAAAGGTGTCTATTTCTTCCAATCTTTATTCTCACGACTGGCAGTGCCTCCAGATATAATGCTCCAGTACAACAGAATGCCTGGTGGGATAGGATAAGAGCAAGCGTTTTCCTTCTGTTGCCACCTGTGCCTTGTGCTCACAGCCAAAGTTGCCAAGGCAAGGCCCATAGGTGTCCCTATTTCTTTGAATCCTCCACCACATCCTAGTATTACCAGTCCATGATTTTGAAGCTGCTTCACCTTTCCCCCAGGGTTTTAACACATACAGATATCAGTTGATATTTCCACTAAATTCAGCCTCTTTTGCCAAGTCAAATAGATACCATTAGCAAGTCAAACCAGCAAATTATTCTTGTCACACTTATGCCCCATGGCAGGCTATCAGGGTGTTATATCTGAAAGGCCTTAGTCATCAAAGTCATAGGCTCTCAGTGTGGTTAGCCTTGCTTCCTATGCTTCATCATTTCAGTTTTCTGCAGTTCAATGGTAAAAACTTGAGTACCTGGGGCAATATCAGGATTTCCTCCCATGACGGTTAATATTTATTAATGGGTCTGAGCTGCAGTGTGAGGTGCTTTTAATGTTGGATTCTGGGGTTGTTCAGTGCATGATGCGGCATCTACTAGACTGGAACAGATATAGTCGGAAGGAAAGATCCCGGGATTTGGCAGCATCTATTTATTCCTTTGACTTATAAAGCGATTCCACCAATTGCATCCCACTAAAGTAGGCCGTTTAGCAAGGCCTGCCACATTAACTAATGGTGGCACAGACACATACAACTCAAGCAGCAAACGTTGTCACTGGCTCAAAGACAAAAAAAATGGACCAAGGAGAGTTCTTGCATGACTTCACCCTCCTTTTGTGGGAGGTTTGGCATATCTTGCAAGATTTCCTCCTGATCTTCCATGAGTTTAATTATACTTAGGCAGCAGTCATTTGCACCAGGACATATTTAAACTCCATGCCTCCAGGTGTATCTGGAGATACCAAGAGCCAGAAGATCCAAAGCATTGAACTTACCTCTTCACAATTTGGTGTGGCAACTGGATTTGCTGGCAACAGGATGACTTCTGCTGGCTCTGCACAGCTCTCAACGTGAGCAGGTAATACTTAGGCCTGAATCTATAAGAAGAAAAAATAAAGCATAACATTTGAGAATAATGGGGTGAGAGGTTGATGGACAGAAAAATAAAACAAGACAAATGCAATACATAGGAAGGAAGCACTAGTTGAAATGCAGCAGGAAGTGGCCAGTGTGAGCCACCACCTTGTGATGAAACTTGGAAATTGTTACCCTAGATTGAGAATGGCGCAGTAACCAGTAATGCAATGAGAAAGACACACATTGGGGGGAGGGCTACAAGGACAACCTGCTTTAATCCTCCAAAGAAGGCATTTGTAGCAGAGACAATTACAGCGATCGCAGTGGGTACACTTGATGTGAAAAAAGGTACTTTGTTTTTCAGTCATCTGTGAGCAGTATGGCTACTCATGTATCTCCTTTTCTATTTCCCCAAATAGCTGCCAGGCAACAAACCACCATCTCAGTGATGGATGCCTGTATGTGCAGAACCACCAACTCTCATTTTGTCCTTGTCTCCAGGTCTAAACAACCAGCCTGTGCTACCACCAGGCTGAGGGATGGAATCTGTGTGCGAGAAAGTGTTTAGTCTAAGGTCATGTACATACTGCCTGGTGAATGACCCTCAGGTAATATCCTCTAACCACCTCAGCATATCATAAAGTGCAGTATGAACTCTGCTGATATTAGAGGAATTTCTTTCCAATTACACCCTGCCAAACTCAAACCATTGCAACAATAAAAACATTATTCGTTCAATGTTATGTACTGTATAACGCTGGGACTGCTCACAATGCCAATATCTTACTACCCTCCATTCCCACTGTTGAAAATCGTGATCTCTGAGGGGTCAGCCCCAAACGTTTTCCTTCCACTTTTTGCTGAATTCATTTTTGTTGGCCTTAGGACTCTGTGCACTTTAAAACTGCTAACCATTGCTAAAGTTCTTATGATCTCTCCCTAAACCACCACATAATTGGCTTAATTGGCATATTTAATTTACTTGTTAGTCTCTTGTAGAATGGTATACTACCCAGAACCTGTAAATTAAATACTACCAGTGTTCCTGCAGCACTTATTTTGCCCCTCACTTAAGTAGCACCTTAAACCACTGCATCCAGGCCTTCTATTGCAGTCTGAATGCAGTGTCACACTGCCATGTCAACTTGCCATTTAAAACTCTTTTCTTAAACTCCCTTTTTGTTACATAAAAGTTACGCCTAAGGTAGGCCATAGGGCAGGGTCCTGTGCAATTAAAAAGGAGAATATGTACTTCTAGGTTTTACATGACCTGGTAGTTAAAAACTCACAAATTCATTGTACACTACTGTGAGGCCTTTCCCTCCCATAGGATAACATTGGGGATGCCTTATTACATTTAATAAGCTGTAATTTCTAATAGAGGGGATGTCCATGTGTTGTGTGTGGCACCTACCGAATTGTATTGATAAATCCTTTTTAATGGTTAAGTCGGATTTTTCATTAAAATCTTAAAAATGACACTATTAGAAAGTTGGCATTTTCCTGCCCTTAGTATTTCCTGCCTGTAGACCTTTGTGCCTCCAGCATATCTTGAGTCACATGGCTGGGTGTAGCTTTTAGTTAGACTTTATGAATTCCTCCCAGACAGTCACACACCATTGGGATTAGCTGTGCCTCAATAAACTAACTGGCAGAATGGGGAGTGGAGATGAGTACAGCCCAACTTGCACCTGAATAGGCTGTCTCCTATCCCCACACAATAGGCCTAAAAAACCTGTATTGTCGCTGTAGCCAGCTTGGCGACTGGGCAGTGGAGTCAAGAAATTTCAAGAACTTCAAAGAACCTTTCTAGAAGTTTCTCCCACCTTCCAGGGGAAGGGCACCACGGAATAAAAATAAGACCTTTAGTCCACTCATCAGTTTACTAATGAACCTGCGGGAGGACCCTCAGGGGACAGCCTTCAGCTATGACCTGCTAGTCACTCTGCTAGACTGCTACTGTACCTGGAAGGACTGCTTTGCTGCCTGAAGCCTGCCTTGAACCCATAGAGGCCAGCCCTGTCATTGAGCCATGCATCTTCACCTGCACCCAGGTTTGCAAGTGACTGCAAGGGCTAATTTGCTGGTCTCCTGTTCAGAGCCACGCACTCCCACCACCTTGAACCCGCACCTGGACCCCACCAGAGCCCTGCACCCCCAAGAGGTTTCCATTCACTCCTTGACCCTTAGTTGTAGTGTTAAAGGTGCTCAGATGACCTCTTTTTAAAACTGAGGATGAGGAAAACATTTGCCCAAAAAGTGCTCTGAGAACCAGGAGGAGATCGAGACCAACCTGCTTGCCTGTCCACCTGAGGTGCATCGCCAGTCGGCATGACTGCGCAGTTTTTCCCACTACGTTCTTCTCCACAGCAGCAAATCCATTTCAACAGTCTTTCACCAAAGGGCTATCCAATCTTGGGAACTGTCTTCCTCTACAGCCTTCTGGTTCGTCCAGCTGGAGAATTTCAACTTCCATTTTTTTGACTAAGACCCAAGTTAAGAATCTTCACTGTGGCTTTATCCACTGCCATCCGCCGCTGATGCTCTCTCCTCGGACACTCCTGCAGCCTTGCTCCACCAAACTTCTACCTTCTCAGACACTTTTATTTCCAGATTTTTTAAAGTTAGAAGTTAAGCTCTGACCAGGCCCAGTTCACTTCTTGTATCAGAGCGGAGCTCCATCACAGTAGGCATAACTTTTGTTTTACTGATTGGATATTTGGTTTTGTGGTGTCAAATAAATGATTAAACTTTACTCTATTTTTCTAAAGTATTTCAGGAGTTTTCTTATGTTGTTTTTTCATATTATTGCTGATTGTGTACTGCATAAATACTTTACACATTGTCTCAAAGTTAAACCAGACTGCTTTTTAATCCGAGCCACTCAGAGATAAGCTCATTTGAATTTAGTGACTTATTGTGGTTCACTCTGCTAGAGATTGTGGCTGTTGCTTGACCAGGGCTCACACCCCAGTCGACCAACTACACAATTTCTCATATCCACACTTTTCCCAATAAAAGCAGTACTCAGTAAATATGGTTGACTGCATCAATGGGAGAGAGAACTATTATAAACATGCAAACAAATCAGTTACATTTTATATGCATATTTTAGAAAGGAATTTGTAAAGTCAGTTATCTTTTTTTGGTATTTCTCTCTCCTGTGCATTGCACCCATCCACATATGACATAGTGTTAATATTTGAATGAGTGTGGGAATATAGAATGATAGGCGGAATCATATTTCAGTGTTGCGCGTGACAAAATGTGTTTTCTCAGTACATTAATGTTTGCAAACCATGAGATATAAAAGCTGGGGCCATTCACTCAAGTCAAAACTGATTGGACTTGCTCAGGTCTCTTTATTTAAAAAATGTCTGGAAATTGCCATTGTTGAGTAGGATGGAGGAGGCCTGAATCTATGGTAGTTGAGCAGGTATCATAGCAGCTTTGGAGTTTGTCATGCAAAGACAAAGGCTTACTCAACCAGCCCAACTTAGAAAAGTCCATTGCACTGGACTGTATTCTATGCACAGCACTGGATAGGTATTATGACTGCACGTACAGATTTCTGATGGCCTCTATTGATTCCTTCTCCTTAACATGATTGCATGGCAGATTGTCCCAGTCCTATGTCATTTTGCAAGATCAAATGTGACCAATTGAGGAGATGGGTAGCAGTTGAGAAACAGTGAACAAATGTGAAGGGGTTCACATCAGTGGTTTTTTAAGGATTGGAATCCTGACATTCCCATCATGTGTGGGGTGTATGCCAAAATATCGAGCTAAGGTAGTCTATTTATAATTTTAGATCCTTTTGGAGTTCCTTGCGAACTCACAAGGGCTGATCACAATGTATATGAAAATGCACAAACAAAAATTCTGCTTAATTCAGAGATGAATATCCCCATCAGAGTAAGGCATCGAAGCAGGGATGGATTCCCGTTTACCCCAGTTTTGTGTTAATTTTTTATTGAACCCCTGACAGTAGCAATTCAGGAAGACAGAAAGAAAAATTGCACAACCTCTAGACAGCAGGTGTGAAATTAAACTATACCCTGATGCCATACTTTTTTTAGGTTTAAATCTGTTTTTATTTATTTAATCGTGAAGTTCAGAATACACTGTCCACCTAGATCAGCTTGGCCGGTGGTGATCAGATAATGGGGAAGGCAGGTCTTGTATGCGCAGAGGATACTACGTAGTGTGCAGTGATCATGGGGAATAAATCAGAAGGAACAGGGAAGTGGGAAAGAGAGAAAGTTGCCCAATAGTAGAGAAGACTGGGGTGTGTTCAGGTGGCTGGTATTCTGCAGGGGCCTCTGCTGGTACTAAACGCAGGACGCAGAGATAGCAGGGATAAGATAATTCCCGGAAATAAGTGGAGAGGTATGTCAAGGTGGGCTGCCACATTTTGTCAAAGAGGGGGAGGTGCTGCATTGCTACTGTTGTTAATTTCTCCATGCCTATTATGTCCCACAATTTTTGGAATATGTGACGTTACAACACATGCCTTTACATCGCATGCCGTTGCAATGCAAAACTTTACCCCGACTTTCTGTCGGGGGAGCACTGGAAGTTCGAATAGATTAATTTCCTATCCTAACTCCAGTGTGTGCAACAATAGGGAAGGTGTTGGATTTAAATCCAATACCTTCTACCCACTGCTGCACACCTGTTGCTTTGCAACGGCATGCAAGGTAATTGCATGCGTTGTAACTGTTGCGTTGAAAAGGCTGTTTCCCCATTTTCTTGTAAGCAATCCAAGTGCGACCGGATAGTTGTGGTGTTCCATTTACTAAGAAGAAGGTGTTTAGCCGCTCCAAAAGCAAGGGTAATGGCTCTACCTCTGGGAGGCCTAGTAATATATAGCTAAGGAACCTCGGAATGTACGTCCCGTAAATGGCATTTTTGGCTGCTAGCACTCCCTCCCAGAAAGACTGAAGCTTGGGGCAGTGCCAGAGCTGGTGGGTGAGTGTGCCCTGTTGTCCACAGTCCCACCAGCAACGGTTGCCCCCACTCGGGTTCCAAACTGCCATATTAGCTGGTGTAAGATACCAGTAATGGGCAGTTTTTAGGAACATTTCCTTGCTGGTAGTGTGTTAAGCGGACTTTCGTGTTCCGTGCAGTATGTCACACCATTCCCTGTCAGCGAAAGGCCGCTCACATTCCCTTTCCCATCTGTCCCGCTCTGGTGATCGCAGCGGTGAGTGCATTGTATTTAAAAACGTGTAAATGTCAGAGAGTATTTTCTAGTCTGAAAGTCTTGTGAGGAGCCATTTCACACAGGGTGTCAGGGTATTGCTAGCATGCGATCGAATCCACGATTGCGTCACCCAGTGCGCAACTGCCAAATATTGCCATTTCGCAGTCTCAGGCAGACCATAGGATTCCTGAAGCGTAGGAAAGCCCATAAGGGTCCCGGGGTCGGAATGGATCCCTGATACATTTGCAGTTGGTGTCTTGCCTGGCTTGAAATGCCCCCCCCCCAGATGCTGCAGGAGGAAAATCGAGGGTGCCTATCAGGGGGTATGGGGTGATATGGGTGTGGAGAGCCTATGCTGTAGTTGGACACGGCAAAACGTAGATACTTGGCAGCCTGTGTGATTTCGTAAGCCAAGATATCTTCCAGATATGCATGCCTGCAATAACCTGTTCAATAAAACATCAGTGTTTTTCCGTTAAGGTGCAGGACTAATATACCATGGAGCGCAGTAGGAGTGAAGGCAGGATCATATGTCTTGTGGATGTCCTACGTAAAAACAGTGCAGGAAAAAAGGGGGAATAGCAGTTGTAACTAATCACTGCTCGTATCTCTGGTCGACATGTTTCAGCCATTGGGAAAGTTCTCCCTGGCTTTCTTCAGGACCTCATTAACAAAACTTTGCTACTGCTATATTCAAGCTTTGCAGAAATTAATGGGTAACTGTCTTCAAATCCTCAGTGTAAGCTCGATGTATAGGACATCTAAAATACAAACAAAAAAATTGCAAAGTTTTGTTAATGAGGTCCTGACGTAGGAATGCGATTCAAGAATATAAGCAAGAAGTACACTACTTTCTGTCTTTTCTGCTTATCCTATTTTAAATCACAATTTCTTGTTTTGTTTTACTTGCACTGCATTTCTTGGAAGAAAGTTTCCTCTTCTATATATATTTTCCTCTGATAAGAACTTGATAAGAGGATACAACTCATTCATATTCCCTCTGTGATTAAAGAGGGTTCTAGAAGAGTTGTTTGGTATCCCAGATGATGACACTGGGCACTTAGTAGTGTAATGATGGGATGCTAACAATCCCTATTGAGATCTTTTTCTTTTCTTTTTATTCTTTACTTTATATTTTTGACCTCCACCCTTTGTCTTTTCACTCTCAAAGCAAGTGCTATGCGGCAACTTTTTGAATTGTATCTTTAGTTGCGCAGGATTTCATTGTTTGTTAATCACTGGCAAATGTCAGAATTCCACCACACAAAATACTAGGTGGCAACAATTGGTGGGTAAGTAGTTCCTGATGTTGGCCTCTCCATCACTGCAGTTTATACCCAGCACTTCGTATCTACTCCGGCACTTCAGCTTGTTTCTTTTTATGACTGTCAACTGCTGTCCAGTTACTTGATAAACTGTGGCTCTCCTGCCGGACTTCGGCTTGTGTCTTGTGAAAACTATGGACTGTGGTGTACTCTCTTATAGTGCCAACCTGGTTTCTGGTGCTTAGATGGTCTACAGCAGAGCTTCACAACCTTTCAGAATTGGGAGGTTGGAGGGAACTCACGGCGGATGGAATACTCCATCATAAACATGACAGTAGTCTTGTCCGCAGTATTATGATCTCTGTTAGAAATGGGGGTCTCTAGTTGGCAGAGGTAGGTACCTTTGACCAAAGAGGGACCCTTGCTTCCAGTCAGGGTAAGGGGGATACACACTTTAGATAACCCCTGCTCACCCCCTTGGTAGATTGGCAGAAGCAGATAGGCTTATCCCAAAGGCAATGTGTAAAGTATTTGTATCAACACTCACTGTAACACAGTGAAACACCACAAATGGACACCACACAAGTTATTTATAAAAATATAAATATCTTTATCTGATTAGGCAAGATCAAAACGACATGAAACCAACATACATAATTCATCCTTCCTTTAGAAATATTCTTTGGAATGCTCTTGTAAAAATAAATGAACTTGTAGAGTCAGTATTGCTGTAAACTCTGTTTCCAACGTGTGGAAAGTCACTTTAAAAATGTGCTACTATCAACATTGGGCACTTGTTCCTTGTGCGCGGGGCCTCTCTCACCCTCCGATCGGGTTTAGCCCAATTACGGCATTCACAGCTGAAATGCTGCCTCAAAGGTTGCGTTTCTAACAACAATATGCCCCCGTTGTACTTGTAGCCAAAATTCTGCCTCGCACAGAAAACAGCGCCCCCGCAAAGTCACTTGCAGCCCTGCCGGCTCCCAACCCGCTCCCGGCCTCGCACAGACAACAGCGCGGCTGGGGTCGTATTACCTGGGGCTGCTCTCGCGCTGGTGTCCACTTCCAGGCGATCCCCCGGCAGGAGCCCTTCTCCTCCGGCGGTGATGTGTCGGCAAGGATGAGACTTCCTTGCGGGCGGCCCCCCACTCTGTGTAGTGGTGACGTGGGTGTAGGAGTCCCGGTTGCTAGGCGACCCTCCGTCTCCGCTCCAGATGAACCGCGGTTCTTCTCCTCAGCTAACCCGGCTTCGGGCAGTTGGCTCGAGTAGCGGTGGTGAAACAAAAGCAAGCATGCAGCACTTCTGGGAATCGGGGACCGGCAGTGATGGAATACCGGCCCTCAGTGCTTCTCTCCGGTCACGGGCCGGCAGCGGTGATAAACAGAGTGCTCTCTCTGGTTTTTGAGAGCAAATAGGCGTGCAGGTAAGCCGGGCTTCACGGCGGGCACCAGCGACGTCCTGGGGGCACACAAATATCCCCAGAGGCAGTAGAGAAAGAGGAGCACGGTGCAGGAGGTGCGAGCTTCAGGGTCTTTGAGAAACGTTTGTATCCCTGAGTTTCTAACAGGAGGCCAGCTCTTCTCAGGCCCTTGGAGACAGTTTCACTTCAGAGGGACAAAGCACACAGCACAGTTCCTCTTCAAGTAGGGGAACACAGCACACAGCAGAAAGTCCCTTAGTCCTCTTCCTCAGCAACATCAGCAACTCCAGGTCAGCCTGAAAGACACACATCAATGGCAGCACTTTCCCTCAGTCTTCTTCAGCTGTTATTCTTTGGCAGGTATTCCTTCTTAATCATGAAGTTTCCTAGTCTAAAATTCAGGGGTTTCAGCTCTCATATTTATACCCCAAAAGTCTTTGTTCTCTATGTGTGAGGGGTCCTGGACCCAGTCGAAACCAGTTCTGGGTGCACTCTGCCAGTGCATAACTTCTTCCTTTGTCAGTGTGGGCCAGGGTCATCAGACGCACCACAGGAGGTGGAGCCAGCATTGTAGAAGGCAGGCACAGCCCTATTCAGGCCGAGGTGCTACTCCTCCCACCACTCCAAATGCAGATAGGTCTATTCAGCCTAGTGCTGATTCACCCAGTCTCCTGGAGCCACCCAGCCCCTGTCACTTTCAAACCAGACAGTCAATCCACAAACGGGCAGAGGTACACAAGAAAATAGCCACTTTCTAAAAGTGATATTTTCAAACACAGAATTTAAAAACCATCCTTCCTAAAAGATATGTTATTAAATTCTGAGTTCAGGGATATCAGACTCCAAGTTTCTATCTCACTCCTATGGGAATATATGCAGGTAAACATGTTACACTGCATTTCCCATTCTGTCCTATGGGCAAGATAGCCTTTCAATAGTGAAAAACTAAATTGGCAGTAGTCTACTATCAGGGCATGTTACACACACTAGTACATGTTCTACCTTTAACATACGCTGCACCCTGCCCAGGGGGTACCTTGGGCCTACCATAGGGGTGTCCTAGGTGTAAGAAAAAGGAAGGGTCAGGCCTGGCAAGTGGGTACACTGGCCAGGTCAACATGGCAGTTAGCAAACTGAGCACAGGCACTGCGGTGGCAGGCCTGAGACATCTCTTTGGGGCTACTCATGTGGGTGGCACAATGAGTGCTGCAGGCCCACTAGTAGCATTTGAATTGCCAGCCCTGGAACACTCAGTGCACTTTACTAGGGACCTACTGGTTAGACAAATATGCCAGTAATGGATAACCAATCACAATAACAATTTACACAGAGAGCATATACACTTTAGCACTGATCAGCAGTGGTAAGATGCCCAGAGTCCTACAACCACAGCTCAGGAAAACAAAGGATGAAGAAGCAAAATGTTTGGGGCTAACCCTGCAAAAAGGGCCATTTCCAACAATCTCCATAGGATGTAATGGGATTGTAATACAGGGGATGGGATATCCAACACATTTGTGACAGAGTATTCCCCTCTGCCAAGATCTAAATCAGGCCCTAAATTTCCCAGGTGCCGTACATCCATGGATGTGCACAGTCAGCAGCCCTACCAGGTACCACACATTAGGGGTTAGACCAGCTGTCTCCAACCAATAGATCCCGAGCTACTGGTAGCTCACAGACATCTTGCAAGTAGCTTGTGACCTGGTATCTACTTTCACCCTAGTATAGCCAGTCTATATTATTTGGTTCAATTTCAGGCCTCTTTGTAGCCTTTGCCCATCCTCAAATAAACCAGTGGCTCTGATTCTCTTAACTGAGCTTAGCTAGGGCAGGGCTGACAGAAGCAAGTGATGTCATTGCTGAAAGCCTGACTCTGGCATGAGCTGAATTAGAATACCCAACTGGAATCGCACGCCTCCCTTCTGCAGCTGGGCACCGCCCTTCCACGCGGCACAACCTGTGTGGCCAGTAAGGCGAAGCTGTAGCCTTCACACAGGAGCCTTGATATAAGGCCCAGGTTTTGTGGTTGGCTACTGTGCAAGTGTTCTGGCACAGCAACACAATAAGTGAAAGGCCAAGGGCTTCTAAAATATCCAACTTGAGAGGTAGGTTATCGGATAAATCAAAAGTTAATTAATCTGATCAATGTTAACAGACCAAGTTGAACAGGCTGACTTTTCTCTTTTGTTTCAACTTTTATTTCCACCCAGGAAGTGTAAATGGATTTGTGCTTATTTCTGGCATGTGTTAATTCTTGCTCTATGAAGGAGAGAGAGGAATTAGTTTGCTAATAAAAGTACTTCTGTTTTGAAGTCACTGGAAGCTGATGAGAAAGAAATATTTTATTTATTAAAATGCCCACATGAAAGTTTGTCCATCTTAGCTGTGCATGTTTAAGAATGAACTATCTCCTCAACTTCAGAGGTTATCATTACATAATTCACAGTACTATTGAAGCTGCCCTGAACAGGCTGACTTATCTTTCTTGACTCAGATTTTTTCCACGTTGGAAGTCTAAGCTGACTGAAGAACGAAAAGCCAAAAGGTTTTTGGGGGAAGGGCATATATAAAAATGTTTCAAGATTGTGCTGCTGGTGTTATACCAAAAGTGTGATCTTGAAATGTTTTTAAAGGGGAGGCGACAAATCCAGGGGGAGGCAGGCACCCCCATGTCCCC
This sequence comes from Triturus cristatus, assembly GCF_964204655.1. NCBI lineage: Eukaryota > Metazoa > Chordata > Amphibia > Caudata > Salamandridae > Triturus > Triturus cristatus. The sequence continues at coordinate 1,710,634,362 of NC_140590.1, forward strand.
CCACCCTTGCGGATGCTCATGTTCTATTCAACTGTGAATTATATAATAATAAGCTCTGAAGTTGAACAGAGAGCTCACTCTTAAACAAGCACAGCACAGAAGAACAAAGTTTCATGTGGCCATTTCAATGATAAGAGCGCTTCTATCTCGTCAGTTTCATTGAGTTCAAAATAGTACAACTTTTATTGCAAACTCACTCCTCTCTCTCCATACTATAAAGTATGGAGACAACACAAATCCAAAGTCATTCTTATCAATGTTTCTAGGGCCCTTAACGTATTTTGTTCAAACCACAGTACTGGCTCCAGAGACGTTCGGCTTAAAGTCAGTGAAGAGGGATGTGGAGGGGTCTCTAGGAACGACGTACACGTTGCACCGCCTTTAGTAGCTCACAATGATTTTCAGTGATCAGAGGTGGCTCTCAGTATAGAAAGAGTTGGAGACCACTGGGTTAGAGTATCACTTTTAGTGCTGGTATACTCATCCCTGCACTGAAATGCTAATGTCATGCAGAATCATTGCACCTTTATGCGAGACTAGGATCTGTAGTGCTAAAGGGTTAATAAACTCATGAGCCAGTGTGCTGCTATTCTGCCCCAGGCACTTATTATGAGCTAGACCCAGAACTAGGAGAGATGCCTCGTTACCATGGAAATTGGCTGGGCTCCACCTATTTTATTTACTTTTACTGAAGTCGGTAGAAGTTTGTCACATTTCCTGTCATTAAATCATAAAGGAAAGTAGTAAAGTATTGAATACATGTTAATGCGGACAGCAGCCTCTTGGCTGTTGCACAGGGCAATTCTCCCACATGGGACTAATATAATTACCACTATGTACAAAGGAGGTACATCGCTGTCAACATACCGAGAGCACCAAACTCAGAAAAAAGAAATGTATTTACAGATGTGGAGAAAGAATGAGAAAGAGTGTGTGTGTATGAGTGTCTGATTGGAGAAGTGTAGCTCAATGGTTAGAAAGGCAGACCCTGATGCAGAGGTCTGGCCTGGGACCAGGGTTCAATTCCCCGCCTCGGTGGGTCTTGGGCTCAAAATTCCACAGACCTGACAATTGTCGCCTCGGTGCCTATTCCAATCATGGAGTCCCACTCTGCAACTCTGGGCAATAGCTTGCATAATCTCCACAACGACCCCCACAACGCTAAGGATGCCTGGCCTCCACCTTGGGGGTGCCCAGGAGTGGACACCTCACAGGGAAAGCCAGGATGGGTTCCACAGCGGTATTCGTACAAGCGCCTTGAGACCCTTGCGGGTGAGTAGTGCGCTATTCAAGTATCAATTTACATTTACATTTACATTGCGAATGAGTGAGAGAGAGAAAGAGTCAGTACATGGCCAAGGGGAAGATGCAAGAAAGTACATGCAGAAATAGAGAGTGAAAAGACCGGTGAAAAGGAAGGATGTGTAGAAGATCAGAAAGACATCAGGAGAAAAATGTCAGAGAGGGAGACTGCAGTTGTAAGGGGGTGAGGGGGAAAGCAGAGTGATGGAGACTCTCTGAAGGTCACTACCCCTTCCACAGCCCTAGTGATATTGAGTTCATAGTTAATAATCTCCGAACTGAAACTTTTTCTATTTTGTTTATTTGGAAGAAAATAATTGTCATCACTCATGGAGATGATTATTCTAGCATTGGTAATCCCAGTAGGCCTGGCTTGTTTTAAGTGTATGCTCATTGTTGTATAATATGTCTGGACAATATGAACAGAAAATGCACTGAGAAATACTCAAATACAGGTCATTATTTGATCTACTCAACAGAAAGTGTCACTCGAAGTGTCACACTTTTGACAGACGAATATCTCTCATATGCCAACTGAAGCCATAGACATGTCACAACAAAGCAATCTGAGAACTTGGCAGCTATGAGTCAGATCAGGCTTTTGTGGTATCTCAGGGACTCCTAAGTGTTCCCCCTTGAAGAGCAGTACACATCCCTCTCCCATGCACAGAAGATGTTTGGCTTGTTCCGCATCTTCCTCTCCATGGCACCATGTCTTCTGAGCAGTGCCTAGACTCATTCAAGGATTCTTAATTTCTTTTAATATTCCTCCTGAGCAGTCGAGCAGCTCTCTAAGTCAAGGAAGTATCCGGCTGCCTCTCCTGCCAGTTCAAAGCTATGTTCCTAGGTTCCTGCTCCTGAACCTAGCATGGGGAGTTTGAGGGAGATACCTCAACCCTGGAGAAGAGAATTCCTTATCAGCACTGGTGTAGAGACCCCCTAATCTGGTTGAGCAAACTTGCCACACTAGTTGGAAATTTCTCCTCTATCTGTAATTGTATGTTCCAATGGTCATTTCTGAGACTGATTCCAGGTAGTTATTTAGTTTTGCTTTATGAAGTGGCTATTTATTTGGCCACCAATCAATAGTAAATATTCTCTACTATTTACTCAGAAGCCGACATAATAGTATAAAATGTAAGCAATTTAGCCAGCGGGCTGCTAAATATCAGAACATCATTCTTTATCTTTATTTTTTCACACTCTTCATACAGGAAGATCTTTCCCTCGTCCATCAGACAATGCCTAACGCCTAAATAGGTGAAGGCACCACCTTTGCGAGAGATACAACGTGAACATACATGGACTCTTAAAAATGAATGTAGCAATCACGCTCTGACAGAACCAACGTAAAGGGTTGTGGAGGCAGTGAATTAACTCGAATTTGAAAATAAAGTCTTATAGGGAACTAAATTTGAAAATAAAACAGAATCACTGTGGAGTACTCAGTTCTTTTTGACGCAGTCCGTTGAAAATGAATTAAATACTTATAGCGCATAGATCTAAACAGACTGGAAGGTATTGTTGTTACATCTTTTTGAAGAAATTGGAGTAATGTACCTTTAGACCTTGCCCTGAAGAAGTCCAGTGAGGTTGGGACGAAACTCGTAGGCTGTACGTTGTAATTTATATGCACTGCTAGGAAGAGTCATGAATAAAAGAAAAGAATAAGGATATTAACTTTTCAAAAGAAGAAAGTTGTTGTGTTCTCTTTGGTGTAAAAGACACTTCTATCTTATCTTCTTGAATATGCATTTTGCCTCATGAGATAAAAGGCTTGTGATAAACATTGGTATTAAGTACAGAAACAGTGCTCCTCTACCTTTGCTGCTTTGCATCATTCTTTATCTGGCCACAGACGACATAGTAGAGATCATGTACTATTTGATGTGCGTCCAGATAAATAGTGTGAAGGAGGTCTTTATTTAGCCAAACATGAAGGGAAACTCCAGGCAGGGCCAGGTTTGTGTCTATCTTACAATAGGAGTGGAGGAAAGACTATGAAGCATTCAAAAGTAAACTCACATACAAAAAAGTACAAAACTACATGAATAAGTTGTTTTCACAGGAAAAGGCAGTAAATACATTTTGTAAAGCATCTTGTATATTCACATAATATCAAATAAGTAATGAAATTCAAACCTGTTTCAGGAGCTTCAGGATGTGGCACACAGATATTTTGTGCCGCAATCTAGTACTATTTGTGTATCTGAAAAGAATGATGAGTATAACTGTAAAGTATGTTACATACATGTTTTGTTCACTCATGACAATACATTTTTTATAGCATTCGGGAATTGCCTTTTGATGATATGTGAAGCTGGGCTCATTTTCCTCTTCTTATGGAAGGGGTTGTTTTAGATTTGGGCTTCCTTTTAAGGTGGATTGCAGTAGCTTAGTATTTTAGAGCTGGCAACATAACAGCAGCTGACAAACAGCAGCAAAGAGGCAGTGGAGAAACACAGCTGATATCTGGGCCACAGAAGGAGAGAAAACAACATAAGGCATTTGCTGCTAGCGGACACAGTGCTATGGGGCACATGGAGGAGGTAAACTGGATAAGACACAGTAATTGGCTCCTTGGGAAAGGTGAAGTGAAAGCAGGAGACTGGTAAGCAAATGTAAGAGGAATGTGTCTATTCACTCAATGACCAGCTGAATAAACACAGTTATTTACACTATTCACATACCAGAGTGGGTTTCAGGCATTGACCGTCATTGGTTCCATGTCATTAGTGGCCCTTCAGACACATGACATTTTAGGTGCCTACCTAATGTATTTTACAAATGGTAGTTTACTATTAACATGCTCAGCAGTGTTTTAAGTGGCCCAGGTCCTCCCTCTAGGGCGCCCTCATTTCTTGACAGTATTGCTTCCACAAATAAAATCTGGAAGACAAAAATAACAACCAGAGTGTCAGACTTAGAGATCATTGTGGAGGGGACTGGGGGAAAAAAGAGAAGGGTGATGACCAGTAGGTGGTCCACCAGATGAGCTAGATACCAGAGCCATGAGGACCAGGGCAAGAAGAACCAGGAACCTGGATGACGAATCCCAGAGGGGATGAGAAACAAATGTACGAGGAGGAACAGGACCAGCAGGAACCAGTGGACACATGCCCAAAGGAACAGAAGGACCTGGGCTATGCAGTACAAAAGGCCCGGGATCAGCAAGACAAGAAGGGCTTGAAATGTTCGGGTGCACTGACCAGGATCAGAGGGATGAGGAGGACCAGGAACATTAGACCTATGTGGACAGATCCAGGAGGACCACTACCAGGAGACAATTGGAAAGGACCACCAGAAGCAAGAGGACCAGGGCCACAGAGATCATATCAAGGAAGGCCAAGGGGTCTGAAGCAGAAAGACCAGGAACAGACATACCAGAACCAGGAAGGACTATGTTTAGCAGGACCAGGATGCCATAGATCAGCAGACTGCAGAGAAATAGAATGGACCAGAAAACATAGGGCCAGTGACATTAGGATCAGAAGGTCGATGAGAATCAAAGTTAGGAAGACCCTAAACCAGGAAGACAAGGACTTGTTGGACAAGAATGACCCACAGCATGGCAACCAGAAGGACCAAGGTCAAGGGGTCAATAACAAGGAATACTGAATCCAGGAGGACCATTGATAAGAGGACAATGACAGAGGAGACCAGGGTCAGATGGACAAGAATAAGATGGAACAGGAAAATTAGGACAGCAGTGGGATTAGTAGGACTTGCTGAAGCAGGAGACTGGGGTACTAAGAGGACTAGAATAACAATGGGCAGTGGGACCAGCAGCAGATGATCAGACACAGGAGTGCCAGGACTACACGGAAAACGGTACCAAGAGCTTGAAGCATTAGAAACAGGCAAATAAGTGTGACTAAAGAACAAGTTCAGAAGAACCAGATGGACTAGCTAGGGTGAGGAGTATGAAGAGAGACAGGACTGGAGGCCTGTGAAATTGGAAAACTAGAATCTAGAGGACCAGAGAAGCAGTACCATAAGAATAAGGAACAGGAGGACCAGGAGGATCAGGGCCACAATGGGGACAACATTGGAAATCAGGATTGGGAGTATATTGGCCATTATGACCAGGAGACAACGATAAGCAGGATAGGGATCATTACTACCAGGGGGCCCAGGGCCAATGGCAGCAGGATGGTCAACACAAGGGGGACTATATAGCCTATTGGGCTGTGAAGATCAGGACCTATTGAGCCAGGTTGAGAAGGAGACCAAGTAGAACAGATCAATCATTTTGGGTAGCAGGATAAGGGTGAGGACAATCGGATCTAAAAAGGCCTGCCAGAGCAGGGAATACTAAGGGGACAGAAGAAGAGTGGGCAGAAGGACAAAGATGGAAATGACAAGGCTCAGGAGGACCCAAACTAATATCAACCACCAAAATGAAAGCAGAAGTTTTGAACCTCGCAAATATGACTTCCAATAGACGGCCAATGAAAAAACTGTACCTTAAGGGAATAAGACTCAGTCTTTAGGAGAGCACGCCAATAGATTTTTACTAGGCCTTGGCAAAACTTTATGTATGTCAGAGCAATCAAAGTAATTTAGGTAATTTAACGTTACTCTTATGACCTGAAATTACTGAACTTACACAATTATGTAATTTGCGTAATTTACAGTGATTTGTAGCAAAAAATGCCAACCGCAAACAGAGTGCAAGCAGCTGTTGGCAGCTGCTGTTAATGTTCTATTGCATTGCATTATTTAGTGCAAACTATAAGGTTACTCTCCTCTCGCAATGTTTAGCTGGAATTTCACTTAATTATGCTACAGCAAATTATGGGAGTCAGGTCCAACCCTAATTTTTAACACGCAAAACCAACATCCAATGATGGAAATCCCCTCGGTGTCACTACAACAATGACCACATATCAGCATTATTACAGTTTTGTGAAAGACTAGAGGTTTCCCAAAATAACCCATAATTGCATTTTTTACTCAGCTTTCTTGTGATTTATTCCACATAGGCCACACACTAACAACCATGCACTAAATTTAATTCTGCTTTTTAGCTGATGAACACCAAGTACATTGCAGTCAGAGCCCAGAATCACTATGCAAATCTTGCAACAGAAAGTAGCCCAATCTCCTTTTGTTTTCCAGCTATTCCTGCATTATGAACCCAAGCATCACTGGTCAGACCTTTATAGACTGGCCATGGTTGTTTTTTTGATTCCAAGCCAGACAGCCCTGTCCATTGGTTCTCATAATCTCAGAGACTAACAGCAGCATCAGAAGCAGAGGATACGTGAGTTTCACTAGAGCAGGAACAAACCTAATGTGACAAAAGGAATACATTGGCATCTTTCTTCTCAACCACCAACTACAATTGGTATTATGGAGGGAAGCTTAAGAAGCATTAGGTGTAGGGTAACCTGTCTACCATGCAATTAGGCAGCCTGCATCAGGAGGGCCACCAAGTTGTTCACCATGCACTTGGATTCAGATATACCCCATCAATCACCCACCATCAGTAAATCACTTGCACTGAGCTTACATACATGATGGAGTCAAGAGACCAGAGTTTTGGGATCTGGAATGCTAATAGCCAATCTTCCCACAGTGATTTGAGTTAAAAAGCATATGGCGAAGCAATATTGGTTCTTGATCCGCAGTAACTAGAAAATGTCAGTGTATAGTCTGGGTTGATGGGCCAGTAGTCAGCCTCAATTTCGGGTTTCATTTAGTCATCAAAGCCCCACCACACCAATTAGAAAAGCAAAAGGTTGCAGCACTAATAGAACACACTCTTGTTCAGCTGACCCAGAGGAAATGCAGGGATAGTAAGTATAACATTTAATTTAGGTAAGTCCATTTAAATATTCAATAAGATAATCACACGCTTTCTCTCCCTCAAACTCTCATGACGAGAACATTTTGAATATTTCTATATTTCCCCATTGCATTCTTTATTAATACCACAAGCACCACAACACTGGCTTAAGGATGGAAGAATCATTTCATTTTTCGTATATGAGATACAGACACCTGCCAGTTAGAAGACTGGATGCATTTTATTTACATACAGAAAATATGAGAGGTGCTAAGTTTCCATCCTCAGAGCATCTTTGGTACTGTACTTGTTGACTCTGTAGTCTACCGATATTTCAAAGGCCTAATCAGAATTCTAATGTGTAAATGAGAGGCTTAATTGACTCTCTATTTATGGGGTTATTGTTTATGTTGCTCACCTAGTCCAGCATGCCTTCTTTGGTGGACTAGTGCAGGGACAATTTCCATCACTGTTTTCCATTTGCAGTTCTCACATCTCTAAAGGGGGAATGGCAACCACCAGGGGTGATGAACAGAGGAAGGCTTCCTTCATTAGGTCTCGCCTACGCAGCGCGCATGCGCTGCGTAGGCAAAAAGACCTTTTGCGATCGCTTTGGCTTTTCAGCCAAAAACGTGCACGCGTTCCATTGCCTTCAATGGCAAAGCGTGCACGTCTGGAGATTCACTTGCGGAAGCGCGCGGAACCATATGGTAGCAATTATCGCTCCTGGCGCTGCACGCTCCCGCAAGTGAACCGCTTTCACTCGCCCCCTCCTCTCGCCCCTCCCCCTGCTGCCTCCATTTAGCGCGAGGAACGCACTTGTTTATTCTCTCATCCTCCATGGAAGGGCTGCTCTTCTTAATAGGAAGATACACCGACTAACTGCCTGATGAGGAAGAAGGCTGACAAAACAGTACCTTCTCTTAACTGAATGCTTCGCCGTCAGAGAGATAAGCAAAGACAATAAACAAGCTTATTACAACTTATCACCAAGTGACTTCCACCAAACCTTCTAAGGAGGAGAATTCACCTCGATGCGGCCGAAGCAACCTGATAGCATTATCAACATGAAACAGCATCACTGAGCATGCGCGCAGTTCAGACACTATCCCTTCATTACACACAAGTGCAGACGACAACTTCCGCAAGAAATTCGAGGTAATGACTTTTGCTTTACATGATCTAATGATAAGGCTACATTATTGTTTCACAACAGAAAAAAAGGCACATTCAAAATATAAACAGCACGTCTGTACTGCCATAGAAAATGACCTTCAATTGTTACAGACAAATCGGTTCTTTCTATAGGAACAAAATATTACAATTTCAAAGGTTACAGTGCAAGCAGAACTATAAAACTGACTGAAATTCGTAAAATTAAAAAAAATACTTAAGGCCACATTTGCAAATGTTGGTGCGCAGGTAAAGGAATGAGAAAACATTTCAACGTTCAACTTGCACATCACAAGTATTTTCATGTGCATTTGAAAACTCGGCTAGGTCCACTTAAGAACTCCATTACATTTAGTACAATGCAAACACCTCATCTGAGATTCTCCTATGTTAATGAAAGCACAAAACGAACAGTTTTGAAATTCATATCCACACCGTGAATGGCGATGCTGACATAAACACCATTCCCTCCAATCCATCCCGGGATAATACCTTCTGCCACAAAGGCGGGCTCCTCTGTCCACGGAAGGGGCAAGGGGTTGAGATGAAGCCCAAGGAAGCTGCTAGAGTCATCATAAAAGCTTTATTCGACTGAATGTCATAAAAGCACAATACAATACACAGTAAAAAAAAATTGGTAAACATTCATTGTTTTACAATAAAAAGACCCTAGTAAAAGATAAAAACCACAAGAATAAAATTCATGAACTCGTTATCCAGGTGTAATACAGTGCAAATAGTACCAGCGCAATACGTACCAAATTGAAGGGTAGTAAACAGAGCAAGGTACAAAATAGAAGTTTGAGACAATTTCGCAGTCATATCTAGACTGCGTACACAAGTTCAGCAAGGCTAGAGTCTTTCTCCTGTGCATTTAATGAAGTATGGCGTCCACCTCTGACTTGGAGAAGCATGTCAGAGAAGACAACCTTGCTGCGCGAGCCTGCAGCCGCCTTCACCATGATGTCTCCTCCTTTGAGGGAGAATGGGGAGCGAGCAGAATGAGAGCAGAGGAGGTGGGGCTGACACAGTATCTTGGCAGCTGTGACCAGCTACGGGCCCCATACCTAGTCAGTTCTTAATTATGTGAGCAGCGTTTCACAGAAGAAGTATTAACTGCTGACAGTGAGAACTCCCTGTTAAAACCAATAGGCTTAAGTCTGCATATGACGAAAAACCTGGCACGATGGTTCATAGGCAGTAGTTTGACAGGGAAGATCATCTGTCAACGTCAATATGTAGAGGAATTTTGATGTTGTGTAGCCTGTGTCAAGGTCAAGCAAAAGGCAGCGTCTGGTTTTTGTGAAAAGCATGTGTTATACTGAGTGTTCTTACTCCAGGAGTATTCATATTTCCATGTTTAGTATTTTAATAGTGTATAAACTGTTTTGTTCTTTTTAAAGTAAAAACACTAGTTGGATTAGTAGCATTTTTTGGTTGTATTATTGTCTCTGGTGACCTCTGCGTCTGCGTACCACCTCCCTGAGTAAGCCTTAGACCGCTCTGTCCATTAGTTTAGGGGTCAAGTGCTAAAGGGGTATACTTGGTAATCTGTTATGGGTAATAGTAAGCTGGTCCTAGAACACCGAAGGTAAAAGTGTCAAATTGTCACGACTGTAACCTCTAAATGTCCTGGGTGAGCAAGCTGAGAAGGATAGGATGCCATAAGAGCTCGCACTGTCCAAGGATGTTAATCTTGACATTACACTGTGCCATGATACCACAGTCAGTATTGTACTAATCATGCCCCTAGTGGTTAATCCTGTCTGGGCCTTTATGCCTCCTGTTTGTGCCTCTTGAGTCTTGCTGGCCATTGCACCAATGCCTACCCAGCTACATTGCTTGCCTTTGCCTCCCATACAGCAGTGCTTCTTAACCTCCTTGGGCCTCCTGTGCCTCTTATGCATTGCTATGCATCTAGGTCCATCCCTTCTGATGGCTGCCTGCCCATGCTGTCCCTGTGAGCCAGTCTCCTTACCTTGATGATCAAGCTCTTTTTGCCCCTCACTTGCCCGCAGTCCCACCTTGTCTATGCACCCATCTCCCAGAATGTATTCCCCTCTGCTCCCATTGCAGTACTCATCCCTCCCAGGGATACCTGCCTCTTGTGCCTCTCTGCATTGCCCTGCTACCCTTGTAACCACCCTCCATCAGTGATCTTTCATGCACTCATTGCCCCATGCCACCTTGCCAGGGAGGCCTCCCTCTCTGGACCCCTTAGTCATTCTTGTCCCTGCTCATCCTTGCCTATACGCTCCTTCCTCACATGTGCGCTTGCCATGCTGCAAAAATGCCACAAGGCACCCTCCCCTCTTCCTCCCAACCTCCAAATCATATATTAATTTAAAAGTGGGCCCAGAGGTGGGAGGGCCATTGGGCAATGGCAGGTCTTGGGGTGACAGCCTTTATCCACCAGACTTCTAGGTGGCTCGGTAGATGTACTTGGGTTTTCATTTCGGTTTTAGAATCCCTACGCAGGGAGTATTAGTGGGGCTAAGGGCAGGAAACAGCAGTCGTAATTGACAAACATGAATGCAACAAGGATCACAACAGCGGGTACTGTTCCTAAGGGTTTACTTGATTAACTCGAAATTGTACAGGATTTTATTCCTGTGGAGCCTGTCGTTGAAATATCTGTTGATTGCGCAACATTCGGGGGTCCCTCGCTTGTCAATCTTATCACGAACTCAAAGCCCATTTGTCCAACCGTCATGGGGAAAAAGAAGGCAACTGGTTTCCCTGCCACTCCCCTTACCAAACCTACCTCTATTGTTCTTATAATGGAGTGGGCCATTAACGTAGCTAGTGGAGAGGTTACGCTGACAGTGAGGAGGGTGTCCTTAAGCGCTGGACCTGGTAGGAGTATAATGGTAGCATAGACCTAGGTTTTCCCTTGGATTAATGCTCAGCCAATGGCGACTCTCCTTTGTATGCTTCCATCTAATTTTTCCACGTCGAGAGCACAAAATCGTTTAACTTCTGTAGCGGCGGTACCTTAAAAAACAAACATTGGCATAGCCAATAGGTCATGGTTTTGGGACCTTATAAGTGTTTAGCCATGCAACAGTTAATGTTGTTTCACCAAGGATATTGTACTTTTAAACTAAATACTTATAGGTTCCAAAGGCGAGACCTATTGGCTATGCCAATGCTTGTTTTTCTCTGTGTCCCTGTGCAGCTATGAGCTGTATTCCTCCATACCTTCTCACCTCACATTTTCTGGAGTGTAAGAACTGTTTCCTGGGTGATGGGGGTTCTGGGCAGTCTTTCTGGGGGAAGTTGATGTTCCTGAAGGCAGCTGTTAGTTTTCCAGGTGTGTATACTAGGGTATGTCTTGTAATTTGCTACTTGTGTGACTGCACTGCATTGTTTACAATCTGGGCGTGCAGGTTGGATAAACTAGGAAGGGACAGAAAGAAGATTAATTTCACCAATGAAGAAAGGAGCTAGCTTGGAGGAGCAGGCATCTTAAGAGGACAGAGGGGAAACGGAGAGGAGTATGAGGAAGAAGATTACGAAGGAGGCCATGGGGCAGTTAGATGGTAACTTTGTGGACTGAAAAGATAGAGAAAGGTGCAATGATGCTGTGGATGGATAAGAATAGTCAAGTCTAGCGCCGAGACGCCCACGGGTATTTGTTAGCGCTTTATAAATGTCAAAAAATAAATAAATAAATAAATATTAGGGTGGGTTGATTTTTGGTATCTGCAGTGTACTAGTGAGGGGGTTTAAATTTGATGTGTATTGCCAGAGCCAGTGAAGGCACTTGTGATGCCTTGGCCAAGTCCTCGCAATCTCTATCGAGAAACCTGCTGTGTTCGGGTGTATTTCTAAATACACTATGTCATGCTTAGGAATAGGGCGCCTGGTTTTTTGGAATTCATTTTTTTAACATTTCAGTCTGTATTTATCCGTATCAGGGCCGGCTTTAGGGCAGTGCGACCGGTGCGGCCGCACTGGGCGCTTACCTGTGGAGGGGGCTCTGTCCTCGGGGTGGGGCGCTATGTTTAGCAATGACTTATGATTGGAGAGATGAGGGGCACTTTTGCCTGGTTGTAATGAGAGAATCAGAGGAAGCGGTCACAGGGTGTGGGGGTGCCAAGAATGATCGTCGCACTGGGCGCCACCAGTGCTAAAGCCGGCCCTGATCCGTATTTCTTTTCTGTACATTTTATTGGTATTTGTTCGTATTAATTTTGTGTTTTGAGAATAAATGGAGCTGTAAAATTGTATATTTACATGTTTATACAACTCTTGGACGTGCATTCATGCATAGATGCTGGTCACGTCTGAGCAAGTTACGCAGCCATGTATAACAAAACACTACACTCACAAGGTACTTATTAGAGTTATGTTACAAATATATATTAACATAAGCATGTATTTCAGGAAATTTTATCCTGTGTTTTTTAATTCTCAATGCTGTCTATCTGCTCAACTGTTGCCTGGAATTCATGAAAGACAGCATGAAGAGTCTTTCTCAAGAAGCACCATATTCGGTATTTTTCCACTTTTAAAAATAAATAGTAAGGAAACACACAGTTTTCTGTTTGCATGTATCTGTAAAAATCAGTAAAAACGGAAAACGGGAAGCCATAATTATGAAATGAAAATGACATTTTTCTCTTGTGTTGTCTTTGAGATATCAAAAAGTGCCAAAGTCCAGCTGTCTGCACTCACCTGTAGTGATCTTGAACTGTCATCTACTAGCTTGTGTCCTCTCTGCAGTAATCACCGCTTCAGGTGGCTGGTCTTATGAGGCTCTTAGTGATGATGTCAGCAGGCTCCTCTATAGACATGGGACATGAGAAAAGCAAACAGGATGCACAGAAATCATTCACAGAAGCACATGATGTTTAAAATTACTATATGTGTACGAACACGTGCTCCTCTCTTCCCCTTGTGATGTGGACACTTTGCTTAGTAAAATAGACACAATTCTAAATATTCCTGTCTCCCACAGAATGCCATTACCTTTGCATCTGCAAAAACAGCATCACAACTCTACTGTCTATAGCTAATTCTAAACCTTACTTTAGACTCTACATCTAAAGTAAAGCACTTGATCTAAAGCTAACCCTAACCATCTTTAAATGCTTTACATTGTCTGTGCTTTGTTATATCTGAATTTTAGTATTCTACATTCTCTATGCTTTAAATTAATTACGCTGAAATATAAACAGATATTAAAGACTTGTAAAATGTATTTTAATTCTGGTTTGTAGAAACTTCGGTGTGACAGTACTGGGACCGCAAAGATCTGAATACTTCAGTGTAATCCAGTAGGGTCCTTAACATTCCAGTTTTATTCCTATCGCTGAACTGTAAACTTGTCTAAACAAATGTGTTTAAACAGCCAGGCATTCACTAATTCATACAATTTCAGGATCCACCGCCCTTTCCCTAGATCATTCTCTCATACACTCCCAAAGTTATTAACTTGCTCATTAACTAACTCACTTACTCCCTCTCTCAACCATTCAGTTATCATTCCCACACACCTATTCTCTCACTCACTAACACATTCACTTAGTTGCTCACTTTCTCTCTAGCTTAGCCTTTCCTTTGCACCCCTAGCTTCAAGTACCTTATGTGACAATGTGCTTCAGCCTGTCATGCACTGTCCATATCTATTCCAAATGCATGTCAAACCACCCAAAGATATAAACAGAGAAAAATGGGTCATTTGGAGGAAGGATGTGGCAGCGATGTGATACCCTTTCAAATAAGCATGGATCCTCCTCCAACATTTGGACATTAAAGGTACAAGCAATGCTGGGCAAAGGTGAATTTGTTAAGTAATCTGAAAGGAGATGTGTTATTCATCAGAATATTTGTTGTACATGGCTGAAAGGTCTGTGGTTTGGTACATAATGTCTGCCAGCAGTGATGAGCTGACAATTGGATCAAGTGAGGAGGAAATATGGAAAGGCTAGGTCATAGCCCTTTTGAGATCTTACTGGAGATAAATTGATATGTTTGAGAGGAATCATACCATGGCAACAAAGGGAAAATACAGAAAATAAAGCGTTGTGTTGCACAGTTATACGTTTAACACTGTGTTCTTATTTTAATGAGGTGATTAAAATTTGTAGTCTGGAACAATGATAGCACTGCAGAGCTTTTCTAATCCAAAAACTGGCCTCTGCTCTCCTTGGTATAGCAGCGTGCATCCACAGCAGTGACCACAGTGGCAACGACATCTACTACCAGAGCAGGGACGACAGCAGCAATAACTGCTGTCAAGGTGGCAGCAATGACAGATGCTTCAACAGCAGGGACCACAGAAGCAACCAGAATTGCCATCATGTCAGGGATAACAAAAGCAGCAACAGACTCCAGTACAAACAAGACTAGAGCAACAGCAACAGCTAGAAGCACATCAGGCATCAAAGCAGCAACTAACTGCAAGGCAAACACAACAGCACTAACCAGAGGTATCACCAAAGGCGCAACAAAAGCAAAACAGCCTCCACAACAGGGGGAGCCACAGAAACAATGACAGTCACCACAACAGTCACAACAGCTGACACAGCACCAACAACAGCTGCAATTGCTGCACGGAGAGACAAAACCTGCTCCATCAGTTACACCTGTGTGTGTAAGCATAATGGAATAGTCTCGTTGAATGATGGGGGTACTGTATAAATAAAGTGGGCGGAAGATGAGGAGTCAGTTCCCTCAAGTGTGCCCAGTCAAGTAAACTCCCATGTGTGGTGTCCAAATCTTGAAGAGCTTGGCCAATGCCACGAGGCCACCGGAACCGGTCTTAGTCCCTCGATATACCCCAGGGCAGTCCCTAAACTGGCGACGAGAGGGGCCATTAACCCTGAGGTCCACCTCACCAGCTTTGAGGTGCCTGGACCACTGACGTGCAAGCAAGTGTGGCCTTTGCCTGCAGCGGCCAACCTGCATCTGCGGAATGATGTGCCACCATTGTATCTACAGTGATGGTAGGGAAACAGTGCTAACTCCGCACTCACCTGTTGTACCTGGCCCCAACATCCTGCAGCCCTGTCTCCGCTGCAGAGTCTCGGCCTAACACACCCCTCCGTGATGCTATCCCCACCCATGTCATCACGCAGCAGTCTGGCACGGCCACAGTGCTGCGATAAATGCCCTGCTAAGCCAGCACTTTCTCTGGCCACCCTCATCAGGCACGCTATACGTCCCTCCTCAACAAGCAGCACGTGGGATCTCTCTGCAGTGTAGCCTGCTGTATATGTAGAGAAAGTATACTGCACCACACACGCTGTTCTCCAGACGCACGTTCTGGTTCTGAACATTTTGTGAAACAAGTCACCGGAAAAAAGGAACTCACCATTAGGACCTTAGCTACAAAGGCCGAGTATGATAGGGGACCAGCAAATCTTCTGACCCCACAGCTATTAAAACTATATTCTGAACTCACAAACCAAGACACTGATAAACCAACGCAACGGGGTCAACGCAACGAAGCCAGCAAGTGTGGTCACTGCGCAGCACCTACCTGGTATTTGGGGCACCTGCCAACAGTTCCTGCACCCTTGTGGACGCCTGGTTCCCCCGCCGCCTCGAGCCACCTGAGGCCGCCGCAGGGTCGAACCACAAGCCCCAGCATTCTCCTTTGCCCCGCCCACTTCCGCCGGACTACGCGCCCGGAGGCGCTACATATTCCGAGGCTCCCTCCGCGTCGCGGGATCGCGCGCGGGTCGGCGCCGGGAGAAGCCCGGGACAAGGGCGGGACCGTCTGTGGCCGTCCGGGGCCGGAAGAGGCCGGGCTGGGCTCACCCCCTAAATTGTCGGTATCTCCATAACCGGCCCCATACAGGTACTGCTGTTGATCCTTGTGAATTCCTGCATATTACAGAGGTTGTGGACTGGGATTGTCAGTAGCGGACTAATCTCCAAGGCAACTTTCTCTGAATGTAAGCACGATAGAGTGCGGGTTATTCTGTACTATTCTTCGGACTCTTGAATTTGTCTCAGGGCTTTCTTGTGATTTTAGGTATAGCCCTGTCCAGTAATAGTTATGCCAACTCGCTCTGGGAAAAGTCTGAGGGGGAAGGAGGGGGGCATGGTGGGCACCATGGATAAATTTATTACGCGTGTGGCCAATGTCATCGACAAGGAAATCAGTATGGCTGAACGCCGGCTATCCCAAAGTCCGTTTACTGATAGGCGCTCATCGGTTGGCCAGCTGCCCAAATATCCTCCCCGGTCCGAACTTCGCTGCCCAACGCCCCCCACTCCTTAGATCACACTCGAGTTGCGGCCTTGAGGGCCAACATCGAGGGCCTCGAAAGTCTGACGGCCACGACACTCAACACCCAAAATCAAGTGGCTCCCATCCCAGTAGTAACTAAGTTAGGCACTCTTTCCTCCTCCCCACATTTGGTTGATTCCACCATTTCCCTAACTTTGCCTCCTATGGCGGACACTGGGGTTCAGGCTGAAATCCATCTGGCCACTACTAAGAGTGCAAGATCCGCTACCCCCGGATAACCAGACTGTTAAAGAACCGTAAGAACAAGAGGCGGGTAGGCGTTAGGAGGGGTGATCTCAACAAAGTAGTGGAAGGAGCACTTAGATCGCTTCAGGAAGAAAATAATCTTGAGGGGCCTGCTGCTATTGTGTCCAAAAATTCTGCTGCGGATAGTGCAGCGACTTTCCCCCTAGATTCCCTCCCCACTAAAAAAATGGAGGATATAATAAAATCCTTACTCCTTCCAGTACTTGACAGAATTAAAGGGCTAACTGAGCGTATGGATAAGTTGGAACAGACAACTTTAGACAATTTTTTTTCCCTAAAATCTTTTATAACAATGCAGTTAAAGACGAGGGAAGAAGGACTTGGGGGGGGGGGGGGGCATGACGGCAACTCGCTGTCAACAGCTCTATCTAGTTCAGTAACCTCCACTGACAGGATACCAGCTGGGTTGGAAACACCTAACTGTAACCTGTACCCTACTGTGTTAGTGGAAGATACTGCCAGTCATCCAGTTCATACCTCCCACAAGCATGTGGCTAAATCTAAGACTCCCAAGGTTCCAAGCCATATCTCAGGCAACAAGATGACACGCCCCTAAGTCCCGGTTGGCTCAGGCGACGAAAACTTATTTAGCATGTCTACCCCGCCAGCAGCTCGTAGTATAAATGAGACCCCAACCGTTAGTTCAACTGGAATTGCAAAGGCAAACACAGTGGAGCCTGATGAGGCCCCTTCCTTAATGCGGGTCCCCAATATAAATCTGCCTCCTGATTGCCAGCCCTATGTGGTTGTGCTGACTGGTGTACCGGTCCTCAGCCCGGGCAAGAGTGAGCCTTATACTGACTTGTTTAACAAGACCCTATTCTGGCTCAAAGAGAATAGACCCTTGTCTTGGGAGGGCCGGATAATCCATGTATGCAGAGTGGGTTGAATTGGAAGTAGGAAAAAATCCACCAAAGGGGATTGCATTATAGTGAACTTTGAAGATCCAAAGGTTGTCAGCTACATATGTAGGGGCTCTAGGAAGGGAAATAGCTTAGTAAGCAGTGTGGGTTCAATCGATACCCGTGATCTTAGTTATTTTAATCCTCCTAACCCGCTCGTGAGGCAAAGTGGACTCCACACGAGGGAGAGCTGGGACAGCCACCTCTCCCGTGGTAACACTTCTAAATTCAGCTTATTCAACATAAACCTCAGCCAGCCACAGGGTTGCCCTCGTCAAGGCTATTGACACACAACTTGCCCTAGACATGAGTGCCACATTGAAGCACCTGGTGAATTAGCCATCGGTAACTCTCCCATAGGAGATCAATTGGGGAGTCCCGCCACTTGTATTTTCCCGTCTCTACCGATCCCGTGCGGACACTCTCAGGCTACACATGATTTTAGTAGGGATTCGCCCACTAAGAGCCTCTTGACTACTTATGACGTGGCTCCACTTGTTGGTGATGTAAACAATATTACTAACTCTATTCTCACTACAGGTGCATTAGCCCTAAGTCGGGGAAAGGACCCAATTGCGCCTCTGAAGGTAGCCAGTTGGAATATTGCTGGTTTAGCGAGAAACTTAGCCATCCCTGAGTGGAATGCATTTATTGAAACATTTGGGATTTGCCTGTTCCAGGAAACGTGGTGCCTGGAACCACAGCATAAGCTGGGCTTTACTACCTATTTTGTTCCAGCTGTTCGACCCAAGGAAGGCAAGGGGCGCCCCTCCGGTGGGCTCTTAATTTGGGTAAGCATTTCCCTGCGGTGCTCTATTAAATGCATTGCCACTATTTCCCCGGATTTACAGAGACTCTCACTTCGAGGCCCGTGTGGAGGGCCGGAACTTGAAATACTTAATATTTATGTTAGAGGCTCTAGGGGTGGAGGATCTATTCTCTCTCCAACCGGCATTGATGAGGAACTTAAAAACTGTGGCTCAAACTCCCTTGTCCTATTAGCGGGGGATTTTAACTGCACTTTCGAACCTCTTGCAGCGGAGGATGTGCTGGGTTATAGAGATGATGATGCAAGAAGAGGCATTCCGCCCCTGTCAATTGCTCCAATCAAAAGATGGTCTCAAAATGCTATAGACCTCAACGCGCTCTGTCTGGAATACGGAGTGAGAGCTACCAATGGCAGATCTAAGTCTGACCAAAAGGGGGCACATACATTTAACAGAATAGGCCATTCCTCCAGGATCGACTACATTATGTTGAACTTTTGCTTGTGGTCTTTCTTGGTGGATATGGAGGTCCGCCCGTCTATAGACAGTGATCACAACCCCTTGCTCTTGTCTTTGTCTCCCTTGTGGAAGGGCAGCCCTCCTACCCCAATTCCTCATGTGTGGAAATTATCACACGAAGTATGTCCTTCTAACTGCGGCAGGCGCCTGAAATGGAAGACCTTTATTGGCAATGAGGCCAAGATGCGGGAGGCACAATCTATAATGGCTAATATCTCATTGCGTCTAGACTCCCCCTCCATTAGTGCACCAGAGGTATCTGTAGTTTTTTTACAAACCACAAAGGCTATAGGTGACTTATTTACAGCCAAGAATGCGGGCAAGGGGGCTAAGAGAGATTCAAGGAAGGGCCCACCCGGGTGGTTCTCAGATTCTTGTCGAGCGGCCAAAAGGGAACTATTAAAAGCAGTAAAAGCTAAGAATAGAACCCTAGTATGTGCAGCCAGGGGCAACTACAAGAGGGCACTAATAAAAGCAAAGGCAAATTGGGAAGACCAGTTTTGGTGCGACCTCAAAGCCGCAAGCACAAGGAAGGATGCAAAGGGTTTTTGGGACCTTTTGAGATCCAGGGAGAAACCCGCGGACACAATGATTACGTGCAATGTACCAGAGAGTGCATGGGTTGACCACTTCACCAAACTTTACTCAATGGCTCAGGAAGCGGGGGTTAGCTTGAGTGCTCGACACCCTTACGACTCTGCCCAATTTAAGGATGAGCTTCAGTTTACACCCAAGGAAGTAGAGGGGGCAATAAATAATCTGGTCCCCAACAAAGCAGCAGGTCTGGACGGAATTCCCGGAGACCTGTTACGCGCCAATCCAGAACACTGGGGAAAACTCATTTCTGCCCTACTAAATTCTAATTTTGAAGGGGCAACTTTTCCGACTTCATGGAAGGGTGCTGAGGTCGTCCCTATTTTTAAGAAAGGCTGTCGGAACGACCCAGCTAATTACCGTCCAATAAGTCTTTTAGATACCTCACAAAAGGTGGCTGGAAAGGTGGTTCTAACCAGGATATTGCAGTGGGTGGAGGATAAGGGCATTCTCTCTGATTTTCAGGCAGGGTTCAGATCAGGCACGGGGACAATAGAGCAATCCTTTCGACTAATGATGCTCTATTGGAAGGTTGTTCTTTTGGCCAAGGGCAGTCTATACCTTGCCTTTATAGACTTGCGGACTGCCTTTGACCTAGTTCCACGTAGCCAACTCTGGAGAGTGCTAAACGAACTGGGTATCCCACCCTATCTGTTAAACCTGTTAATAAATCTTCACACGGACAACTTTGCACAGATCAGGTGGGGTAGCCAGGGGCAAAAAACAGCATGCATCCCTGTAAATAGAGGGGTACACCAGGGATGCGTTCTTGTTCCTACCTTGTTCTCCTTATATGTTAATGGAGTGGTGGAGCACCTGCTCCAACACCCAGCAGATGCACCATCCCTGGCTGGTAGAAGAATACCTACCCTTCTATTTGCAGATGACACCCTCCTGATCTCAAAATCCCCGGCAGGTTTGCAGAGTCTGTTAACTAACTTTAAGTCCTTCTGTGATGCAAGAGGGTTAGTTATTAACACTGCAAAGACCAAGTATTTGGTCCTCAATCCCCCTAAAAAACTGGCTAAACCACCGACCTTAGATTCTGTCGCGCTGGAGAGAGTCTCAGAGTTCGATTACCTGGGTGTCCGACTCTGTGACTCTATGAGCTGGAATTGCCACCTTCAAAAGATGTTGCTGACACATAAGAGGGTGGTGGGTGCCTTGCTCAAGGAACACCGCGCTTCATCCTTAAAACCCATCGCTGCTGTTCTGGACATATACAGGGCAAGGGCTGTTAGCGCTGCTCTATATGGGGCCGAACTTTGGGGGGTTCAAAAGGTAGATCTTCTTTCCCGTTCGGAAAATAAATTCCTTAAAGATCTAATGGGGCTTCCCTATAGTACCCCAACCCTCCCCCTGTTTCTAGATACGAGAATTCGCCCATTGAGCGATCAAGCAAAGCTTCGCCCTCTCCTCCTATGGGCAAGAATATGGAGAACACCAGAACTATCCAGCTACGCAGACGGCCTAACCGACGTGCTGGGTTCATCAGCCTGGGCCAAGATTCCTTGGCTGAGGGAAGTCAAGCGTCTTCTCTTCAACCTTGGCCTCGGCGAAAACTGGACCAATAGAACTGCTCCTCCTAAGTTAGAGTTGAAAAAAATCTATTGGGCCTGGGTAGCTGGTACTAGAAATAGCGATGCCAATTTGTGTAGGACATCTATGGACTTTCTCCTGATCAAGGAAGTGTATTTCTGTGAACCCTACCTGGACATTATTTCAAACCGCAAAGATAGGGCTTTGTACTTCCAATTCAGAGTTGGTTTACTCCCCGTTGGTGATCTGACATCTAGGTGGAAGGTTCCAACGCAGACAACTTCCTCCTGCCCCTTCTGTGAAAATAGGCTTGAGTCTGTACCCCACCTATTGTTTGAATGCCCGGCTTATGCAACCTCCCGGAGCAGATGGCTCAAGCCCCTTTGCAGAGAACTTGGAACCAGGCTCCACACAGAGGCCATGCGAATATTAAAAAACGACCCACGGCCCCTTTTTGCCTGTGGGTTAGCCAAGTTCCTAGGTTGGGCTTGGCGCATTAGATCAACTAGGCTTTCCTATTTTGTTTAATTTGTTTTTTATCTAAATATTTTGGCTTTTACCTAAATTATTGACACCAGTAGCGGTCCTGAAATGTTTGGCTATCTTTTAATGCACTGATGTCTTTTAATATTTTAATATGTACCTTGTGTATGTATGCTTTTTAAGATATATTTATATCGAAATAAAGCCTTCTTGACTTGACTTGATAAACCATTATCCACCATAGGCTTATTCCCTCGGCCTGGAGGCTGTCCTCAACGTAACAAGATTAGGACAGTGTTTGTGCTGCAAGGTGTCCTTTGGGGGTAGACCCTGCCCATCATCCATCATGGCGGCCATTCCTGCCATTGAGCTATTCATCGTGAATGGTGCGCCGTCCAAGCTAGTACCCAAGTGGATGGACTGGACAGAGCGATTGAACTTCTATTTTGAAGGTGCAGGCATATCTCGAGAGAGATGCTACTATATCTGGGCAGGAAGGATATCCACAGAATTTACAAACCTTTGGTGGAAGCAACACCAACGACATATCACACGCTGCTGAATGCTCTCACTGCTCAATTCGAGCCTATGGCCAACCAAAATTATGAGCACTTTGTGTTCCGGTAGACCCGCCAAAAAGCCACAGAATCTCCCAACACCTTCCATGGTCAATTGAAAGATTGAAAGAACTTGCATGAACGTGGGAATTCCAGGATTAGCAGACAGAGAATTCACATTCAGATTATACAAGGGTACTACTCTACAGAAGTGAGAGAGGAAAGTCCCTAAAAGTCATTCTGACACTAGGGAGATCCAAAGAATTAGCAAAAGCATGTGCCTCACACATAGAGACAGCTCTAAATCAACCCATAAAAACAGAGCAAGTCAACGTGGCCAAGTCACACCCATCAGCAACACCTTTCAAGGACTTCCCAGAAAGGAAATAAATTGTGTATACTGTGGAGAATCTCCACACAAAATGAGTGACTGTCCGGCAAAAGGCAAAAGATGTGCAACGTGTGGGAAGTACAACCACTTTGCAAAAGTGTGTAGATCATCCAAAATAAGGCAAGAGACAACACAAGTGGCATCCAACATGCCAGAAGGCAAGGAAGACATGGATGACAACAATGAAGAGTACTCAGTGCACTATGTCTTCACAGTAGGAGCAACCCCTTCCACTCACTGCCATCTCCTAAAGTGTTAAATCACCATCAGCACTCAACAGATCATCGCCAACATAAATACTGGAGCATCCATTGAGCTAATGTCTGAGCCCACATACTGAGCTGTGGACCACCACCCACACTGGAAAAGGCAAAAGATCAAAGTTTTTGTATACGGACAGAAATCAGTAATCCCACCCATAGGTTGTTTCAAATCTACATTAGCCCATTCAGGCAACAACGCAGACACAACAGTCTATGTAGCTGAGGACAGGCATTGCATGCTGGTAAACAGTGGCACTGTAGAGGTACTAGGGCTAATATCATTTGAGCTGGAAGTACAGAAAAAAGAGCTTGCAACACTACTCAAAGAGGTTGACACTGTTTTCAAAGGGATTGTCTGCATAACACAATAAAGTCAAGTTGCATAGAGGTCCATCCATCCAACCGTTTGCTCTGCAACATTTCCACATCACATTCCATCTAAGGCCAAAGGTAGAGCTAGAAAGCTTGAAAAGGCTGGCATCATAGAAAAGGTCACAGGGCCCACCCCATAGGTATCTCCAATTGTGGTTGCCAAGAAGCATAAACAACTGGGGCAGGTCTGCACATGTATAGACATGAGGCTCCCCAATGTTGCTATTAAGCGGGAGAGACATCTAACCCTGACGATTGATGACATACTGGGAGAGCTAAGTGGAGCCATGTGGTTTTCAAAGGTGGATCTCAGCTCTGGGTGTCATCAACTACCACTTCACCCTGATTCTCTGTATATAGCCATTTTTTCCACACATGTTGGGCTACGCTGCTTCCGTCGCTTGAATTTTGGCATATCCAGCATGGTAGAAGTCTTTCAGAATAAGATCAGAGAAATGCTAAATAGATTACCAGGGGCAATAAATGTCAGACATCCTGGTCTATGCCAAATCACTGAAAGAACACCATGCATACCTACAGGGAGAACTACAGAGAATCAAAAATGCCAGACTCGCCTTGACAAATGACAAATTCTGAAGAGGAAAATCAGCTTCGTTGGATACACTTTGTCTGAACAAGGATAGAGGTGGGCAGAGCTTGCGAAGTTTCAGTCTGCGGAATATGTGGATTTATCAAAAACTTCCATGGAGTTCCGCGTGCAGGCGAATTAATCAAACTTTTGTGTTATATACATGCAGGGTAATTGTCTGAACCCAACCTGACCACATCTTGCAGCCAGCTCGATGAGGGCCGTGAACCTGGGGCTCCTGTGAGATAATTCCCCCTGAGCCTCCTCGCGGCCAGTAGGCACAGCTCAACAAGTGGTGACTAAGGTGCAAGCTCTGCCTGGGGGCACTGTATGTGTCTGTACTGTTTCCCTCTGGGGCAATCTCACCCACCCATAACCCACCTTCTCAGGCTAGAAACAGAAAGTGCCTTACCTCACTTAGCACAAAGACACTTCTGAGTCCCTGGCCAGTAAGCAAGAACTAAACACACAGCCATAATCAAAGGAAGTTCAGCAGAGTCTTTATACCTGCTGTGGACTTTGTGCTCCTCTGTGGGCTCTAGTCTGCAGACCACGCTGGGAGAGGGGGACTTTCTTATGCAGCTTTGTCTCATTCAGTGTGCTCCCCACGGTGGTTTCAAGTTCCACAGCGCCAGCCTCTGCAAGCTGCAGTGGTTCGCTGGCTGCTCTGTGGACAGCTCTTGCTGCACCCGGAAACAGAAGTATTGGCACTTCCAGATGTGGGTGGAGGAATTCCAACTTGTATGCTGCATATTCTAAAAAATGAGGCATTAGCACATCACAAGCATCCTTTTTCCTGCCTCCTCAGAGTCTGTGCCAGGGAGCAGTGTCTCCAGCTCCAAGCGCCTGCAGTGAGTGGCAAATGTGGAGATAGAGGGAGGAAAGTCACTTTCTGGCTTTCTGTAACCTCAACTCCCTCCACGCTAGTGATGTGGCAATTGAACACTGCACCCCATTACTGAAGCTGTCCCTTTGCAGGCGCCTCTGCGGTACATGTCTCGACAACAGCCCGAGGAGATGAGCATGTCAAGAAAGGTACACTGAGAGAAACACCAAAAATCTACGTCAGAGACAGACGTAAACTTATAAAAGGCTAAAGCACACAATGTTGCATTAATTTTAAAATGCACTAGGACCGCACCCATCCCCCACACCAACCAACGAGGATGGGACATAACTATTAGAATGGGCAGTTGAGAATGGAGTTCTCAGTTGACTGATAATGGAGGTATCATCAAGGTAAGGTCTTCAACTCGTGTTCAAGACATTACTGCTGGTAGTTTGTTTTACCCTGTTACAACAAATAAGATTTATCAAAGCCAATTAACCCTTATGGTACAGGCTCTTCTCTCATAACCCAAACAAAATGTATATTCCAGTGAGAAAGGTCCTCAGCAACCCAAATTAAATGTTGTCACAGACACACACATTATTGAACTGTTTTAAGCATGCCTCAATTAGGACGGCACAAGTATACCACTAAGGTGGTAAAGTTCGATTAAATGAGACAGGTGTTCATCACAACCCAAAAGAATACTGCTCACTGTCTTACAGCATATCAGAAACCTCACTACATGCCTAACAAACCAGCAAAACTTAATCCTTCCACTAACCCTTTCCCTTAAAGCAACTCGCTGATCCTAAAATGATTCTTTGATTCTATTGATGATCAATGACGATGCCCCCTGGGTGGATATCTAAACTGTTTGCTACTAGCGCGGATCCCTAGCAACCTTTGCGGATGCCCAGTGGAGCTGGCTCATGCAGCTAAAGAGGAGTTTGGCTCTGGCTTACCCCCTTGGCCATCACCTACCCAGCCGGTCATTTGACATTGGTTTCCTATTCTCCCCGTGTATGTTTCCTCCCCCCTGTGTTTCTTTGACTCAAATGATGCAACTATGTTACCTGTAACTCGCTGATCCTAACGTGATTCTTTGATTCTACTGATGTATCTATGTAACCTGTAACCCGCCCTTCCTAATGTAAAGCGCTCTGATACCTTCGGGTGTAGCCAGCGCAAAATAAAACTGTCCAAATAAATAAATAAATACCACAACAGGAGCATATGGTTCAATATTGAACAACTTCAAAAGCATGATAACCATAACAAGATAGACAAGCACAGAGGGATCCTGGTCATTTAGAAGGTCAGCATCCCAGATACCTCACAGTCAAGACATGGGGGGGTGAAACAGTGGCCTCTAGTACAACAGCCATTGTTAACAGTTTCCATTTTAGCATATGTGGATTCTAAGAGCCCACCCTTCCCAGCCCTTCAAAGTCCTTCATCCATCCAGTGGCTCTTCCTGTGTATCCTGTAAGTCCTGTAACAAGTTGTCTTACAGGTTAGCTATTGCAATCCTTTGGAGACACACAACTTCATCCCTGCACAGCAGAGTTGCCTCAGCCCTACCCCATTAGAAAGTCACTGTGCCCACATGTTGCAGTGTTGGGAGTGCAGTGGCCTTACAATACTAGCAAATGACCAGTCACTGTGTCAAGTACATCTGTGACTCTGGACCACAGGTTTGCTACAACCAGCCATGCCCAGAACATATGTATCAAATCCTAAGTAAGTGCATGGCATTGTAGGCACAGAGGGGAGGACACAAACCTTTGGTGTAGGACAACTGGGGTGAGATATGTCCAGTGCTGGATGTCGAATTGAATGTACTGGAGTTTGGCATTACGAGATACTTGACATCGGTATTGCCTAGTGCATTCTACTCCTTGGCTGTGAGGGCTCGTCCTCTATCAGTGTCCCATAGCCAGCGAACAGGTAACAGAGAGTGAGTTGTCGTGTGCACCAAGCCAATAACAAAGAAGGTTACCAGTTTCCGACCTACACCCATGACATGCAGGGAGTGGGTTAATGGATAATGCTCTAGTTCCGTTTCTTTGGCCCTCCACAGTCATCCCATCACAGCAATTAGTGTGCTACATGCCAAGAAATAGTCCACCGGAATGTAATGAACTTCCTGCAACTGGCCAAAAGTTATGAGCTCCCGGACCCTAAATAGGCCCCCCACTGAGATCAATACCATTTCTCTCTATGCCGTAAGTCCTTCCCTAACAATGCTTGTGTGGAACAGTGGTAGGAAGTGCAGAGTAATAGATGGAGAGTATGGGATCATGTCCGTCAGTAGCTTCAGGCTCTTATAGCTCCAATAAGCCACTTTCACCAGGCTGTGAGCTCCACAAGGAAGCAGCACTCTAGGGAGCGACATCGGTCCAAGCATTTCCTGTCCCATGCATGTTGGTAACTCTCCCACTTTGTACAACTGCCTCCCAGCCAAACATCACGCTGGCCATTGCAGGGGTGCTGCACATAACATTTTCATAAAGCGGCACAGCCAGGACACCCTTTCCCACCGGGAGCTGCAGCCTCCACAGAGCTACACTTCTCCTGGCCCTATTTCAGATTAACCCTCACAGCATGGTGTCCAACTCCCTGGAGGTGGTATGAGGCAAAGCCACCGCTAGGTGATGGAAAAATACAAGATCCAGGGAAGCATTACCATCTTGGAAAGTGATATACATCCTTGGACTGTAATTGGGAGAGTGCTCCAAAAAGCCATCTGTGGACGTAAAGAGGATATGGACCTTGTCAGATTTCCACAATGAGAGCATTTGCATCATGACAGTTACAGATCCCTAAATACCAAAACACCGAAGCTCCCACATCACCCTCTGCTCCACTGCCATTACCTCTTGTGGAGGATAGTCCACATAGAGGAGAAAAACAAAAGGCTTGACACAGTTAACACCCAAACTCAACGCACTCTGGAAATCTGCTAGTCTCTCTGGATGCTATATGTACCTCATCACCTAGTGGAACTCCCCATGCTTACCACCCCTGACAAAGCTGCTGGGCTAGCGGATCCATTGTCAGGGTAAAGAGCAGTGGAGAAAGGAGACAGCCTAGACGAGTCCCCCTGCCCAATGTAAAAGAGGGTGATATGTATTTTGAAAACATGACTTGGACAGTCGGCTTGGTAGGAAAAAGCCATTTGTGCTGTTGCAGCTGCACCTCAATTCCCAGTTTTGACAGAGTGGTAAACAGGTATTTCCAATCAACGGTAAGGAATGCCATCACTAAGTCCAGCACTAGGCAGGCTGCATAGGGCCACCTTCCCAGGACCAGCTCCAGCATCCTATTTAGCTTCTGAATATTAAATGTCATGGATCTTTCGGATAAAACCCTTTTGGACCTATGCACTAGATGCAGCATGTGTACCAGTAAGTGGGGCGCCACTACCTTACTAAGGATTTTATAATCAGAAATAGCATGGACAATGGATGGTAGGAAGTCAGTTCCATTGGGTCACTGTTGGGTTTTACCAGTGATGCCAAGAAGAACTTTTGCATGGATTGTGGTTGTCTCCAATCACTCAAGGTGGCCTGTTAGAGCTACAGTAACCTGTGGGCAAGTAAAAGCTCATAGGCCTTGTAGAGCTTGGACGGGAGGCCATCCAACCCCAGAGATGTTTACATGGCAGCGCTCTTAATCACTCTGCATATCTCCGGTTTCAACAAATGGGGTGGAAATCAAATCACTGCACGTGCTGCAGGATCAAGTAGAGACAGATTCAATCCAGTTAGGAATTTGGAAATATCTACCTGACACTCAGACTATGGGGGATGAAGAGGCCAAAACAATATACTGTGAAGGCTTCATGGATGGCTGCCTGACTAGTTTCCATCTGGTTTAGGTTATCCCTAATCATCGTCATGTGCTGTGTTGGTGCTATGCCGTGGTGGAAGCATGCCAGGAGTTGCCCTGACTTATCTACCTCTGCGTACATCTCAGCTTGTAAAGTTTTAAAGTAAAAGCAACGTAGTTGCTCAATGAGATGGGTGTGGTGTTTTTGAGTATCTGTCAGGGTGGGTAAAATTCCAGGCTGCAACTGGACTGCAGTCTCCTGCTGACCTAGTGGTGCCTCTGTTTGCATCAAAGCCCTGTGGAGTTTGGCCCTAGCCGCCACCAAAGTCCCAAGCATCTGCCGGCTCAGTACTGCTTTCAGTGATTCCCACTCCAACAACCTAGAAGTGGCTGTATCTCAGTTGTCATTGAAATATTTGGAGATTGATTCCCTCAGCAATTCACAAAATGCATGGGGCAACAACAACATAGGCTTCAGTTACCATGTGTGAACAGGGTGTAGTTGTGCACCACACCCAATGTGTATGTGCAGAGGGTTATCTTTCAAGAATTTTCTCCCCAGGTATTCAGCATCTAGCACCTCAGGCTGTAGTGTGTGGTGATAACAAATATTCTCAATCCGAATGTGTAGATTGTGTACTGCAGAGTATTAGGAGCACTCCTGGGTCTCCGTATGTAATATCCACCAACAGTATCGGAGGGACCATTGCTAAGCCCATTGTGTAAGGCATGCTGCCAACACTGGAGAAGATGGTGGGTGGGTTGAGAACGGTAAAGCTGCGGCTCTTGGAAACAATTGAAATTGCCATCCACATCCCAGTGGATATGGGCCCACCTCGTGAGGGTGAGGGACACGTGTAGAAGGAAGTTCAGGTTGGCCACATGAGGCCCAGAAACACTGCCCCTAAATATTGGCAACCATCAAGAAGCCCCTCTACAAAGAAATATTGCCCTTCAGGCTCTATGGAAGTATCTAAAGGGCTAAGTGGAACCCCCCGTACGTACCCACAAAAGGGCACCCCTTGCCAAACAAGGATAGACGGTGCAAAAAGAATGACTCAGCAAGCACTTCTGGAACTGGGTCTCCTGCCCCCTTGTCATGTGGCGCTCTCATAATAGTGCTATGTTTTTAACCTGCACCTCCAGATATATCGTCATAATACATGTCTCTTACTAGTCATCCCCATACCTCTGACATTCAAAGTCATAATGCCAATAGTACCCATGAATGTGTAACGTACTGGGAAGTGTGGAAGAGGTTTCAGGAGTAGTCTTCCCCAAGGTGGGTCAGCAACACACATCCTGGATTCTTACCTTGGGGGGCTATTTGCCCTAATCAATGGCCAGCTACTCAATGGATCTGCAACAGGAAAAAAATATGAACCCTCAATAGCTCAATCCCAGGGCAGTATCCAAGGGGAAGACTGAGCTATCTGTCCCATAGTCTGCTCAACGGAGGGGGCCCTTGGAATTTACGTCTAATTCTGCTGAGATATTGAGGTTGCGTTCAACATTTGTCTTGTTTTTCCCAAATATAGTCTATTGCAGGGATATTATATAGCATAAACTATCGCTGAACTGTTACAATCAGTGTGGTGTTTTTGTGTATATTTTCTGAATGTGTAAACTCCTTAATCTCCAATGTTAGCTCACAAGCCTCTGTAATAATAAACACACTTATTGGGGCATATTTACAAGCCCCTATGGCCACAGGAACATCACTTTTATCAACGTTCCTGTGGCGATAGTGGCTTCACCTTATTTACAAGGTGGCACTAAGCCACTTAATGTAGCTTAAAGCCGCCTTGTAAATCAGGCACCCTTTCACACTACACTTAGCGTGAAAGGGGTGGGCAAAGGGTGTTGTGGTGGGCGTTCAAACGCAACATCCATTGATGTTGATGCTGCTCCCGATTTACAAGGGTGGCATACATTGGAAGCAGCACCAAAATTAAGACCAAGGAAAACCTGGTCTTAACATGGCGAAATGAGGATAATTGCTTTATCTCTCCTCCTTTTTGCTGTTTCTATATGTGCTGCATTGTGCAGGACACATAGAAAAAGCAAAACTCTATGAATGATTGTTTATGTGCAAGAAGGTGCCCCTTCCTGATAATAAACAATTATTTAAAAAATGACGATTTGCAACTTCTATGTGTGCTGCACAATGCAGCGCACATAGAGGTTACAAATCACCATTCTGGATTGTTTATGTGCAGGAAGGAACACCTTCCAGCACATAAACAATCATTCCCTCAATGCAGGCACTCTTGCACTATGGTGCAAGAGTGCCTGTTTTGGCACTAGGCAGCTGAGTTCAGTGCCAGTGCTAGGGAAAACGCAGAGATGCACCACATTGTTGTAAATACGGTGCAATCCTACTTTTTTTAAATTAGTTATTTTATATTAGCGCCGTGCTCCACCATACTTTTTCAAATATGCCCCATAGTATCCAAAAAGTGAAGGTAGACCCAGCTGTGCTCTTGGATCAGGGCACAGGGTACTTCAAAAGTTCCCTCTTCCCTTTATCACCAAGTAACATCATTCTATATATTTTTTGTGTTTTTGACAGCATTATGTTAAATAGA
Source organism: Triturus cristatus (assembly GCF_964204655.1). Lineage (NCBI taxonomy): Eukaryota > Metazoa > Chordata > Amphibia > Caudata > Salamandridae > Triturus > Triturus cristatus. Next base: position 1,710,665,367 of record NC_140590.1, read on the forward strand.
TTTTTTTTTTCATATTATTTAGATATATGACTTTGAATATACTAAAAAATTATAATTGTTGTTATGTGTTGTTTATTTAGGTGATGTGTTTTGGGGGTTTAAAAATCATTAGTATAGACCCACACGCTCCCAGTTTTTTGAAGAACATACATTTATCTTCTTACATAGATGTGAAAATTCAACACCTATTTTTCATGCAAAAAAATTGCGACACCCGATAGAATGCATTGTAGTTTGTAACATAATTTCCAAACTGAGCAATCCATTGCTATTCCATAGTTCTTTGCTCCCCTAACCACTCGAATGAGGGGAAGTGGCTCTAGCAGTTGGTCCCCAAAAAGGCAACACCGTGCAGTAAATTAGGATGCAAATTGAGGGGGGGGGCACTACATGTGTTCCACCACATGCACCACCAGGCCCAGAGGTGCAATGGGGCCCTGTTCATGCCCCCTTTGTTGCCTCTCTAACACGCTTTTCATGGTGGGCTCACCTATCTGAGGTGGCACATTATGTTATGTTAAAATAATTTATTATACGTTTTATCACCAATGGTTCTTAGAAGTGCAACTGTTCAACTTAACAAAAAGTCCAAGTTTTGAGACAATCTCATAACTGAAAAAATGTAGAAGAGATTTGTATAGTCTTGTTGCAAAGTTTCTAGAAAGTACGGCAATCTGCTCTTCATTTGTTAACAATGAGATATTTTATAAGAAAGGTAAAGGTTCTTGTGTGAATGCATAAAGCCAGGAAAATGAATATGCATGGCCTTGCGGATCATACAACATATTGCACTTGCTGAGCACAAGATGCCAATGCAAGTTCTGAAACAAAGGCTTGGAGTAAGGTGCACATGAGGGGTCTAAAATGCAAACATGCTGCAGTCTTTTGGATGCCATGGATCTTTTGCAAACAATATTTTGGAAGGTACAGGTAGAGGAAATGTGCATAGCCCAGGCAGGATTCAAGGTTCTGACTGCAGTATGCTTACAGTCTAAAGATGGTAAAGATGGTAAATGAAGATGTTGGGCAAAAGTCAAGGATTAATATAGTAATTACAAGTGGCTAAAATTATTTCAAACAATCCACCCACCACTCATTTTTTTTTCTCAGTGCAACACCCAAACTGTGACAGGCATGCCAGATGTAGGTCGCATGATCACTGGGCCATGGGCCTCCAGCTGCACCCTACTGGTGAGGCCTAAATAGGCCAGGGCGCATCTTTGTTTGCTTGTGTTGCCATTGAGAGTGGCTTGGTGTGGCTGTTCAATCAGTTCTATTACTATTAGAGGAGGAGTACGTTTGATTCACATATGGCCTGTTCCTCTCTGGTACCTTTATGTGCAAAAAGAGATTGACTGGATTGTGATCCACTGCAAGTACTAGTTGCTTGAGATTATTTCAGGCAATGTATCAATAACTTTGTTTTCCAAAAAAGCATGATGGTCATCTCTGGTATGTCAATCTAATGCAAAGGCATAAGAGTCAGATTATAAATGAATGAATGAATAAAACAGAATTTATACAGCATTCTGCTGATCAAAACAGCGTCCCAGTGCTATCCACACTTAATGAAGAAAAGGGATGCCAGCTGACTATTGAGTGAAAAGCCAAGTCTTTCGTTTTTTTTTTTTTTTTAAGTGTCCCTCAACGTCAATTTGCCAGAGGTCTAAGGGGAGTTTGTTCCATTCCCGAGTGTCCAAGTAGGAACAAAGCAGCCTCCACCATTTAAAAGGCAGACCCTATTGACTGTGGCCAAGCGGCCCCCCAATAAAAGCAAGTTTCTCTTTGGGGCAGTATCGCACTACCCTAGTGGACAGATATTTTGAGCCAGTGTGGTGCAGCGTTCTGTACAGTGGGAGCAGGATTTAGAACAAAATACGCTTGTTCACAGGGACCCAATGCAGATCTCTCAATTGCGGAGAGATATGAGCCCTTCTTGTGAGATTGAGCGTAAGGCTAGCAGCAGCATTTTTGACTATTTGCAATTTTCTAACTAGGTACTGTGGGAAACCTGAGTAGTGAGCATTAGCATAGTCTAGCTTGGCCATAACCAAGACCAATGCCACCCTTTTTCTGGCTGGGATAGAAAGGAAGTGCAGACATTTTTTTCAGTGCTTAAAAGACCAAATCACGTTCCTGTCACAGTGTTTATTTGTGTATGAAAGGTCAACTATTTGTCGACCTTGATTCTCAGGTTTGACAGCCTCATTTTGCAAATTGGGAAGTGCATATCCCTATGGCCAGTGGATTTGCCAATTCAAGTTAAAATGTGTTCCAGAGCTGAGTACCTCTGTCTTCTGTGCATTGCAATTAAGTTGGTTGAAGCCCAACCATTGAAAAACTGCTGAAAGACATGGTGTGATAGCATCAGTGGGAATTGATTTCCCTTTCTTAAATGAAAAGAAGAGCTGAATGTTGTCAGTGTAGGAGATTATTTTGACCTCAAAAGACTCTACCAATGCAGCAAGTGGGTCATATAGGTGTTAAACATCGTTGGGCTAAGGGCTGATCCTTGAGGCAAGGCTGCTTTGACTCTTCTTTTACCTGAGGAATATGGAGGCATCCAGACTTCCTGTCTTTTTTCATCAAGAAAAGAGTTCAGCCACATCCATACTGAACCCCAATCCCTATTCTGTCTCATAGAGAGCAGCCCGGAATAGGGGACCATGTAAAAAGCTGTTGACATGTCCAACAAAACCAAGGCAAGCTTTTACCCCGCATCCAGGTTATTTCTTTTTAAGTTTAAAGAAAGTTTATTGGATATAAGCAGAAGATAAAACAGTAATACATTACAGTATATAATAATAAAAAATGAAACTATGTTGTATACAGTAAAGAAAAAAGAGGGAGGAGGAATAAGGGAAGGAGGGGGAAGGGAAGCATAAGAATATATATACCTTACATGAATACAGCTGAAGCATCCCTCAACAATATAACATAACTGTCATACTTAGCTCATTACTACAAACTTAATTATGTGTTGCAAAATAAAAGCATAATATAATAATGGTTAACTAACAGTAGCTTAAGGAGGCTTGGGAACTTCTTCTATGATTGGAGTATGTGATGGCAATGATTGAGCAGACATATTTAAGAAATTGGTAACGGGCAGCCATAATAAGTCACGCTTAATAGCAAGTGTAATCGGGTGTACATGGGCTCCATCTAGTCTGTGGTTATAACAAACACCATACCACCAGGCTTGAAAAGAAACATTTGAAGCATTTTTCCATGATTTTGTAATTTGTTGAAAAGCAACAGCGAGAAGTAAGTCAATGATGAGGGTATTAAGAGAGGTGGAAGAGGACCAAATTTCAGCAACACTACCTAGGAAAATATGAGAAAAAGAAAAAGGGATATGTGTGTGAAATATTTTGTTAACTTGTTGCCATTCCCTAATCCAGAATTGGTGAATAACTGGGCATGTAAACAACATATGTTTAAGATCTGCTACAGGAGCTGGACAGGACCAACAGGTAGAGGGAATGAGAGGATTAATCTGATGTAATTTGGCTGGAGTAATTAGGAGTCTATTATATATGAAAAATAGCGTTTGTGTAGTATTTGCTGCCCGTGAAGATTTCCTTATTTTAGTCCAAATTTTAGCCCATACTGAAGAAGGAAAGGAAGAATTTAAATCAGATTCCCAACTAGATTCCACTGCAGACCTGTCACGAGTGTGAACAATATGCCTCAGTTTATTATAAATTTGAGAAGCTGAAGTGCCTATCTTCAAGAACGAAATTTGTAGAGAAGAAGAACTGGTCTCTACGGACGAAGTCTGAAGGTTATCGTAAGAACTTTGAGCAGCTGGGATTGATAATAGATATTTAGAGTGAGAGGAAGAAGGAAGAGAATAACACAATTGTAATATAGAGAAGGGCAAACAGTTATCACCTTGAAAAAGCTGGTGAGTCCATTTAAGACCCAGGTCAAACCAATCCTTCCAAAAAAGAGTCCTATTTTTAATCTTAATGTAACTGTTATACCAATTCGGAGATTGAAAAAAACGCTTTCGGTCGTTCAAACCTTCTACCATCAGAGGGTGAAGGAGTTGACGAGTATGCTTAAGAATGGGGAGAGAAAATTTATGGGGAGTGCTAGGTAAGGATAAAAACTCATCAAATGAGAGAGGGGAAATAAAATAAGATTCAATTTCTACCCATAAAGGTAAGGATAACACCTCAGTCACATTTTGTGATAATAACGAAGAGGAATTCTTAAGGAAGAAAGAAGCGTGATAAGATGCAAAGTCAGGAAAGTTAACTCCACCTAAATGTTTAGGTTGTTTAAGCTTGGAGAAAGAAATCCTAGGCGTTTTGTTCTGCCACAGAAATTTTGATAAAATAGCATATATTTGTTTATACCAGGATTTAGGAATGTTAACTGGAAGGTTAGATAAGAAAAACAAGATTATAGGGACCAACATCATCTTCATAGAATCTAGTCGACCCCACCAAGATAAATACAAAGGATGCCATCGCGATGTGGAATTAGTTAAAGTAGACTGGAGATTCTTAAGATTGAGCGATTCAGTATCCTTAATAGAAGGGGTAAACCATAGACCCAAGTATCTAATTTTAGTAGGACTCCAGTGGAAAGAAGAAGATACAAAATCAGCATGAAAGCAATATTTATTTAATGGAAGAATTTTACATTTGTCTACATTGAGTTTATAGCCTGAAACTGAAGAAAAAATAGTGACTTCTGAATGAAAAGCCGGCAAGGAGGTCTGAGGATTAGAAATAAATAAAAGAATATCATCGGCATATGCCGAGAGCTTTAGATACTTATCGCCATACGGAAAACCAGTAATATTTTTGTTCATCCAGATTTTAGATAAGAAGGGCTCTAGAGCTAAAATAAATAAAGGGGAGAGAGAGGACAACCTTGCCTGACACCTCTGAGAAGTGGGAAAGAAGCGGAAACGAGCCCATTAGCTAAAATAAATGATCTTGGAAAAGAATAAAGTGAGGAAACATAAGAAAGAAATTTAGGGCCAAACCCAAACCAAGTAAGGTTTGAAAAGATAAACTGCCAATTAACCCTATCAAAGGCTTTCTCTCCATCCAAGGCCACAGCTGCTAACAAAGAATGATGAGAATGAGATTTACTAAGTACATTAAAAAAGAGCCGGGTATTATCAGAGAGGTGACGACCTTTATAGAATCCACATTGTTCTTTACCTATTAATTGTGGTAAAATGTTATCGAGTTGAAGAGCAAGAATCTTCGCAAAGATCTTATAATCCAAATTGATTAAAGAAATGGGTCTGTAATTTTTGCAGAATTTATGGTCTTTACCTTCTTTAGGAAGGAGACTAATCAAAGCCTCTTGAAATGATCCTTCAGATCTCTGGGAAGTGATAAAAACAAAAATAAGTTAAGTAATTTGGGAATAAGGAGATTTGAAAAATGGGTATAAAATTCTATAGTAAAACCATCAGGTCCTGGAGCTTTCCCCTTTTTAAGCGATTGGATAGCCTTGAGGATGTCTTTAGTGTGTATATCAGATTCCAGAAAGGAGAAATCCACATCCAAAGAGGTAGGTGGAGGAAGAGAGGCTAAGTATTGATCAATATCTGATAAAAGAGGCGAAGATTCAGGTGTGTAAAGAGATTTGCAAAAGTTGGAAAATTCTAAAAGAATGTCTTCGTCCTTATGGAGTATGGTATTAGATGAAGATATGATAGAATCAATTTTAGTACGCTCTTTCTTGACTTTAAGATAATTAGCAAGAAGATTACCTGATTTGTTTTGTGCACTGTAGAATTTCGCGATAGACTTAAGTAAATATAGATTTGCAGAATTAGTAGAACATTTATTAAAAGAGAGTTTGGCATTAATAAGTTCCTCTAAGGTAGATTGACTGTTTGTGAGAAAATAGCAGTGTTCCAATTTTTTAATTTGTAAGTTAAGTGCCTGAGATGAAAGAGAAGCTGCCTGCCGCTTCTGAGCAACAAAGGAAATGATAAAATCCCTAGAGGCAGCTTTAAAAGAATCCCAAGTTGGGGAGACAGCTGGGGAGATTCGTTTTCATCAAAAAATAAGGTGGCAAAATCGAGAAAAGCTGGTGTGAACTTAGGGTTTAATAGAAGAGAGTTATTAAATCTCCATCGTCTAGTACCTTTAATGGGGGAGTAGATCTAAACTGAAGGAAACTGGGGCAAGAGTCTACAAGGGATCTTTGAGAAATAGTGGAGGTAAATTGTGAATGTGTAAAGGAAGGGATGAATCTGGAGTTGGAATTCCTATCAATAAAGGGGTCTACAATCATATTACAGTCCCCACCAAAAATCAAATGATCATCACTGCATTGCATTAAAAGGGAGAGAATTTGGGGCCAAAACAATTTATCCTGAGTAGTGGGAGCATAAATATTAAAAATAGAAAGGGGAATCTTGTTAATCAATAAGGAAATCACAACCCACCTACCCTCAGAATCATTGTCTTGTCTTATAAGCTGGACATCCAAACGTTTATGGCAGAGAATAGCTACACCATTGCGTTTTCCTGAGCCAGGTGATGCAAAAACATGGCCTACCCAATTACGTCGTAATTTAATTATTTCAGTATCTGGTACATGAATTTCCTGTAAAAGAGCAATGTCTCCCTTCAAATTCGCAATATGCGACAAAACTCGTTGGCGTTTGATAGGAGAACCCAAACCTTTAACATTCCAAGATATAATATTTAACGACATTTAAATCCTATATAAAATTAATCAAAACAATGAAAACAGTTCTTGAAAAAGTATGCCATATATAAAAGCAAACACCATGCGAATTATGCAACAAAAGACAGGAAATGAACATTAAATAGTGAGAGATACAAAAATTCATGGGATAGAAGAAAAAATGAAAATTAGAAAAAAGATGATATAAAAAAGGAGCATAAAAGAAAAATTTAAAGTAGAGATTGAACAGAGGAAGGAGTAGAAAAAGAGGGAAATGGAATTGATCAAAATGAATTTGTAAATTATCAGACAGACAGATAGGAAACTAAGCACGGTACTAAATAACTGGTAAAAAAGGGAACAAAACAGTGACCAGTTAAAATAAATTCGAGCAATTATCTTGTAACCAATAATACAAAAGCTAAATGTATTACCGAGAAAATAATAAGGATACAAAGAACTGGAGAATAGATAAGGAATGAATATTAGACAAAGAGGAGCGATAGGAATGATAAGACTGTTATCAAAATTGAGAGGAAAAAGAAATAAGAAAAAAGAGGAAGGGGAGGAAAAAAGAAAAAGGAAAGAAAGAAGGAAGAACAGAGAAGGAAAAAACATGAAACAAGAATGCAAAACAAAACCAACGATAATTGATGATAAAAGAAAATGTCAAAAAGACATACCACAAAAAGACAATGAGAATGGGGATGGAGGAGCCACATGAGGAAGGTAGCACACCGAACGGAGGACTACAAGAGGGCGCAGCAAGGGGAGACTCAACCTCCGGGCATGATACGAAGAGGACAAGAATCAAAAGGATCGCAGAACCGCACCTGGGAGAAGAAAAGGAACAAAAAACATTAGAAGGGTATCTCAGGACGTAACAGGGTGTATCCGGAAGGAAGGTAAAACAATAGAAAACAAACACATAACAGCAGATAGACTTTAATTAGGCAATAACATTAATTATTGTCGAGAGGAGTCCATGGAGTTATCTCTGCAGGAGTCAAGGAACCGCTGAAGGAGCGTGGGATCTTCGTAATTTGTTGTTTTATTTTTATAAGTCACTTTGAAGAGACAAGGATGAAACAGTCCATAACGAGCATTTAGGGCACGAAGAGCAGGTCTCATGTCCAAAAACTTTTTGCGCCGATCCGCAGTGGTTTTAGCGTAATCTTGAGCAAAGAAAAGAGTGGAACCATTCCAAGTAATTCTCCCCTTCTGTTTGGCAGCCTGAAGGACTTTAATCAGATCCGTATATTCCAAAAAATACAGGATAACACCCCTAGGTTTCACTGGAGAGGACGAGGAGCTGACAGAACGAGAGATTTGACCTAGACGGTGGGCTCGCTGAATATTCAATGGAGGAGAGCTAGGGAGTCCAAGAAGTGTTGGCAGAAAGGATTAAAAGAAAGATATGGGGTTGGTGCCTTCAAGATTTTCCGCAAGACCATAAATGAGTAGATTATTACGCCTATTACGATTTTCCAAATTCTCAATCTGTTGCTTGAGAGATTGTACTTTTCTATGTATTCCTGGAACCTGGGCGGAGATCACTTGCATTGAAAACACCTTTTCCTCAAGTTCTGCCACTTGCTGCTTGGTATGAGACCAATTATCCTCAAGGCTCTGAAGACGGGTATTTGTTTCAGCCATATACGGTTTGAGCGAGCGTATTTCTTCAAGAAGCAACTCCATGGAGAGAGAGGAGGAGACGCTGGTAGGAGAAGGCGGGTTCGCCTTCACTCGCTTTCCTGGAGTGGAAAGAATTTTAGATTTAGGCTTGGAGCCCGTACGGGAAGAACCAGGAGAGGAACTTCCCATTTCAATAGAGTCATTAGACATGTCAGTGACGCCGTCCTGTAACACACTAAAAGGATTGTTGGTCTCTAAAGGTACGCAGCTGGTATTGACGTGCTGTGCGGTACTGCGATTAGAGCGAGCCATTTTGCCCAAAAATGCTGGTGCACACAAGACATTAAAATGATGCTTCAGATAGTGCTGAAAAATGTTGAGAAAAATGAAAATCCAATAAAGTGTATTGAAAGTACAAACTCATCCATAAATGCCCATATTTGATCTTTGGCTAAAGGAAAGAAGCACTGCAGTCAGTTAAACCTCCAATGGCATAGTGGAAAGGTAGAAGCCACAGAGCTAAAATGGCATCCAGGGAGACAAAGATCAACACTGAGGAGATGTAAGACGACTGAGCATGGAAAACACCACCAACCAGGTTGCTTTAGAATTCAAAGGAAGTTGAAACAAAATAAAATGACTTCTTAAAAATCCCTAAAAAATGCTGTTAGTCGTCTTTAAACAAGAGGAAAAGATATAAGAGTGACACAGGACATGCAGCAGGCAGCAAGCGGTTGTATGCACAAAATGGCGGCCGCGCTCCAGCTTCCAGTCACGGCCGATAAAAACCGTCAGGTAAAGCATTATGCGCGCTCACCAAACAGCTCCATTACTCCCACAGTCCAAGCAGGAGGGCTACCGCCGCTTAGATAAGCAGTCCCGGGATACACTTGAGTGCGGTGGGCGCCCGGAGGATCTCTGGCGCGCTACGCTCTCCCGGAGCCCCGAACAGCGGCTGCCATTCCTGACGGCGCCTAAGCCACGCCCCATCCAGGTTATTTCTGACCAGTTCTGATACTTCCGGGAGTCCGGTCTGTGTACTAAATGTTGGCCTAAATCCAGACTGACTGGGTTGTAGTAGCTCATTCAATTCTAAATATTCGGACAACTGCTGATTTACAAACCTTTCCATTAGTTTGAACTGCGCTGGCAGCAGGTGAATAGCCCTATAGTTTCCTGGGACATTAGGGTCAACTGTTAGTTTTTTGAAGAGGGGTAAGATTTTAGCTTGTTATACAATGCGGGAACTATATCTGTTGGCAGAGACTCATTCAGCAAAGTATTAACCACTGGGTTAATGGCATTCACACAAAGGGTGAAAAGAAAGGGTAGACAGGGATCCAAGTGAGAACCTGATTTCAGGTTTAGGATGTCTGCCCTCGTGTCTTCCATAGAAAGCACATTAAAGGAAGATAAGGAGCAAATAACCTTATTTGGGCTCTTGGATTGAGTGTCTGGTAACGCTGTCACATTTAGGCTACTTTGAATTTCCAGATTTTTTTAATGGAAGAACGTGACCTGTTTCCCATCAATCAGTAGGGGGTTCCTTATTTCTTTGACAGGCTATTGGATCGGAGACATTTTTTGAAATTACCAAAAAATATCTTTCTTTGTTATCCACTGCCTTAATCCTACCTTTGAAGTATTCCCTTTTATTAGTTAACCACTTCCTGGTATTTCTTTTAAGTGCCTGTTTATGCTTGGCTTTTTCTATGCTGAATTCTTTCTACCAGGTTCTTTTGACTTCTTTGCAGAGTTTTTTATTTTATTTCATAGTATCATTAAACCATAACCCAGGGTTCCTATCTATACCCAGTTTTTGTCCTGATAAAGGTGCCAATGTTTCCACAAAGGTGCAAATCCAGTTATCCTGAGCATCTGACTTGATCAGACCCTGGAGATTTGGTAATGTATCTTGCAGTATACTTAGCAAGATGTTCTGGGTCAAGGTGTTTTGGGTAACCTTGGCATATCGACTGACTGGACCAGGAAAAAGGCAAGCGTCAGAGCTCAAGAGTGAAGGACTGGGACAACTAAAATGAATTAGGGAGTGATCCCTCCATTATAGTGGAAGAAAGTCTGACATCAGTAATCTTTTATTAGTAAAAATGAAAATGAGCATGTATCCTCCCTTGTGAGTGGGTTTAGACACAAATTGGGATAGATCCGAAGGTCACATAATGTAATTTAAAGTAACCACCTACTAATCTAAGGGGCAGTCCCAATGAATGTTGAAATCGCCGAAAACGGTATAAATTTGTATCTATTTCACATGACAAATAAAACATACTATACTGAATACAAAAAACACTTCCTGCTATACTAAAAAAGTGATTTCTGTACTGCACACTTTCCTATCCATGTTTTTGCTGGGCCTGGTGCTTTCATGCTCGTTTTGGTGGCCCACTTAAGGAGTGATAGTGCCAGGCTGCTTCCAATCCATTAGCACAAGAAGTCCTGTTTTTGATTCAAGGTTTCAACAGTTGAACACACAGCAAGCTTTTGGTGAAGTTCTGCTCTCTCTTCAGCTGATCCAATGCTGCACAACAACTTAGATTGCTGCCCTGTGTTGCCTCAAAGCTTTCTAAATCTGGCCCCAGTCTGGATGGACATCCTGTCAATCCCTCAGACTGAGGTCATTCAAAACATTCTGATAGTTACAGATCATTTTGTCCATCATGTGCACACTGACTTATGCACGGACAAAAGCAGTTTGGGCTGGACTGTTTCCATGAGGAGCAGGGTTAAGACCGATTTGCATATGGCTGGGTCTAAACTGAGGTGGCATGGTGAGCAAAAGAACGATGTATTTATGCCAGTTCTCCTGACTGTAGGTGAATTTAAGATTTATTCAGCATTCCATCCCTAATTTGTTTGTGTGACTAAAGTAGACAGCATCCTTACTGGCGACAAAACTACTTGCCTTGCTTTTCACTAATGGTGTTCAGGAGCAATGATACTTTTGACAGAGTCATGATTGAGTGAAATGGATTAGAAACTTAACTGAACTTCATAAAAACCTAAGTGAAAATTGAAAAGATTTTGGAAACCTCACAGCCAAGCAGAGGCAAGGAATGTCAAAAAAACAAATGTGACAAACTTAAAACACAACGGACACTTGACAAATGACTCAGTGCAGCTACAAAGATTTCAACAAAAGGAAAGAACAAACTAATGGATTGCTTTAACACTAGGTCCTGAACTTACATGACCATTTTCTAAAGCCATCCCAGCCTGTGAAATCACTTCTGAGGCTGGGAGGTAGAGTAAGAAATGATACCTAGGCAACAGTATCTTGCACTTGGACCACAACATTTGAATTGTCTGCAGCTGGTCCACGACAAGAGGTATGTTCTTCAACCTCTCAAGGAATTGTTCGGATGTTTTGGACATTTTGGTGGATTTCTCTGCTCTGAAGCTTTTTTCTAGTGAAGAAGGACAGATGTTTTTCAAGAAGTTGTGCCCACTCCATTGCCATCCGCACCACCAACTTCAACAATTGTTAAATACATCGAATGTCTGCTAGGTGCCCAGTACATGTTCCACAAGAGTTTTTCCTAACAATTAAGTTGAGAGGTACTGACCCTTCAAAAAGTGACTTCCACCCTCTCAGGTCATGAATATTACTTGGACTCTGTGCTGCATTTTCTATGGTGCATCTGACATCTAGGGAAATCATTCTTAGCACTTATTGCACAATTACACCAAGGTTATGAGCCGGGGGAAGTCCTCACTCTTCCTGATAAGCGAGAGAGAAACAATATGTTAGTCTAGACCAGATGGTATTAGCTTGATGTTGTCCAAATGCAAGCACTAAGATACTGTTTTTCTAGCCTTCTTTCGAAGGAGCTTTCAGCCCTCCATCTACAGCTGCAGTTTACCAGCTTCCTTTGTCTTCAGGAAAGGTATGTGGAAGTGTCAGTGGACTGCTGAATGCAACATGGTTCGATCCTCTACTGGAAAAACAGAGAAACATTCTTTCCAGCCCTCTCTTCTACTCAAGGAAGAGAAAGAAGAGGAGGAAAATAACCTGGTATTAAAACAAACAATAGTAAAAATGTGGGGATTGGCAGGCAAAATCAATGAGTGAGATTGCAGCTTGAAAGTGATTCCCCTTATACCACCCTTCTCTGACTTACTTTCAATTCCAGAGGATGACACGTATTACATTTTCAAAGAGATGAATGGTCATCTGATGCTCAGCTACATGCATTGCTTGCCTCTTAATGCAAAATCGCTTTGATTGAAAGTGAAATGCTATGTGTTTGCCATAAGTCAGTTTATGCACCATTTGAAGGTAGAACACGGGTATCCTGACCTCTCATGTGAGAAATACGCCCCTCCACAACCTGATAGGTTGTGAAAGACAACTATGAGTATGGTGCCCAGGACCACTCACAACCCTGGTCCTTGATGCTTGTGCACACGCTGCACTAAGGACAGATACAACCTATTAAAATTATAATTACTCATCCAAACTTTCAAGATTTTAGAACTATGTCCAGTAACTTCCTCATTTCCATTGTCTTAAACCACAACTTAGACATCTCAACAGTGAGAACCTAAACATTGTTATAGCTATGCCACCTGCTCTATAATTGGATCATGAAAACCGCACTGATACCAGGATATTTTGAACCAGCGCCGAGTCATTTTTCAGTGGCATTTAGAGAGTTGCTAGTGCAAAAACTAAATGTGTGCTAGCTTATCTGTGCAGAAAAAACATTTTGTGACAATCAAATCAAATGTCAGTTCAAGCCCAACATCACTGAATGGATGCTCAACTCTACCTACACTCTCCTGATGGCACAGCTACTCATCTTTGGTCCTCTAACCCTCTCTCTGTGCTCACCAACCATAATAAGGGTTGTTAGGAGACTCTTGACATATTCTACATATAGCTCCAGTGACCCAGGTAACAAGTAGCATATCTGGGTGTGAGACCCTCAGCCAGTGCTGGCTTTTAAGTCACATCTTTGAAACATAAATATCATGGGCGTGAGGGTCCTGGAGACGGATTGCAATTGCATGCAAAGGAATTAATGATTTTTGTCACATGTTAAGGTGTGTTCAAGGATGCATCCTGTACCCAGCGGCCTGTAAACAATGCACCTCTTTTTAATAAACTGTCACAGCAGTTATTTGTTTAGGCAAGCCTTTTTTCAGAGAATGGCAAACATACACTTTTATCATTCAGTTGTGTTCTATTTCTTCTGTGGTTTCTTCAGTTTACCATATTTGCATCAGACCTTCTGAGAAAGTTAGCAGGAGCCCCAGGACAGTCATGACTTACTGAGCCCTGATTCTACTAAATGTTTTTTTAACTTTGGCCTTTTGAGTCTCAATAGCTTCTACAGCATGTCTTACAAAAGCAGGAACAATACCTGCCACCACAGCCAGCATCGCCGTAGCAACAACAGCTGCAATGACAGTAATAAGGACAGCAGGGGTGACAACAATGGAAAACCTTCCATCCCAATTTTGACTGCAGCAGAATCATAGTAGCCACCATGACAGGAATAACAGTAATGGCCACAGCTTCAAACAAACCAAAGACAAAAGCTGTCACCATGGCAACACCAACTAAAACAACTAATACTATGGTAAGGGCAATCAAAGTGGCCACAACAAAACAAAAATGATGTTAAGTGGAAAGCCTATCTCAGCCACCACTAATTGCGTGGGCTGGATTCCAATGCAGTGTTTTGTTTGTACATTTTGCCACTATAGAGAGAGTCCAAACATTTGTATTTCAAAATTATTCCTCCTTGAATAGGAACCATGCAGCCTGCATTGATAAGCTGTATTATCTCCTAACATGAACAAAAGTGTCCTAACACTGGGCCCGATTCACAGAACTAATCTGAGTCAAAATCCTAAACTTACTACTTTTGGTATTCACAGAATGCACTTGCTACTTTTGGTTAAAGTTACTACTTTTGGTTATTCACAGAATGCACTTACTACTTTTGGTTAAACTTACTACTTTTGGTTAAACTTACTAATTTTGGTATTCACAGAAGGCATTTCATAGTAGTAAACTAACTTTACTACCACTTAAGGCTTTTTGTGAATACCAAAAGTAGTAAGTTCAATCAAAAGTAGTAATTTTAACCAAAAGTAGTAAGTTTAACCAAAAGTAGTAAGTGCGTTCTGTGAATACCGAAAGGAGTAAGTGCCTTCTGTGAATACCAAAAGTAGTAAGTTTAGAATTTTGCCTCAGATTAGTTCTGTGAAACTGGCCCCTTGTTTTCAGCCTGTTGGGCATCCTCATTGACTTAGAGCTCAAATCCAGTGACACAGTGAGCAATGGATCAATGGCTCAATATACAATTATCACCAAGGTTGCCACAATGAAAAAAGCAAACAAGCACTATGAAACACAATGGGTCTGGTTTTAATATATAAAGGGGCAGATTTATAAGCCCCGTGCGCCACTTTTGCGCCGCCGTTGCGTCACTTTTGTGACGCAGCGGCGGCGCAAAGCAAGCGCCAGGCTGCAGGATATTTACAACGTGACGCATCTGGGAGATGCCTCACGTTGTAAAGCCCTGCACCAGAAGTAGGCGTTCCTGCGCAGGGGGGTGGGCGTTCCATTGCAGGAACGCCTCCTAAAAGTGGCTGAGTGAAATCTACGGATTTCACTCAGTCACTTTTGAGCCCATGCTGCATCAAAACCCTGCGCCTGCTTGAAGCAGGCGTAAGGATTGACGCAGCATTGTAATGATAGGGCACCCCAGAGCCTTGCTGGAGCTGCGTTGCGCTTGCGACGCAACTCCAGCAATGCGCCGCCTTTACGGCACAGATGCGTCACGCATCTGCCCGTTTTTGCCCCATGGTGCGCCGCATTGTAAATGCGGCGCATCCATGGTGGCGGAGCCGTGACGCACAATAACTGGCGCATCCCTGCTGATATGCAGGGATGCACCAGTTATTGTAAATCTGCCCCAAAGTATGTAAAAACTGATATTCACGAATGTGCACTGACTATTTGTGTATCCCCTCAATGGGCTTCTCTTTCCATGTCTCTGATATATTTGTGCACTGCTTTTTATTCCACAAGCTTGCAACACTACACAGCAGGATAGAGGATGGCATGGAAACTAGGGTGCAGTTGTGCATGCCTGTTTTTGCATGCATTAGCTTACTAAGGGGCATATCAACAACAACCGGCGATAATTATCTCTAAGCGCACTTAGCGCTAGGATAATTATCGCCGGCTAGCTTGAATTTTTATCGCTGAGATAGCGTGCTATTAGCAACGCTTATCTCAATAGCGATAAAAATCCTCACGCTAACAGGCTAACATGAGATTATCGCTGGAAACCCAGCGATAATCTCACGTTACCTTGTTGATAGGGACAGGCAAACTTAGCCATGATATCCTCCTTCCATAGGATATCATGGCTAAGGCAGAAAAATACCAGACGTAAAAAAGCAGCGTTAACCGCGGTTAGCGCTGCTTTTTTTGTCTCTAACAGGGTTAGCGACATTCTTGATAATAGGAGAAATGTCGCTTAGCGACATTTCTCCTATTATTTTACTCTGGAACGCCCCCTTTGCATCTCATTAGAGATGTAAGGGGAAGCGTAGAGTAAAAGGGTGCTAACATGCAAATTTGCGTGTTAGCACCCTGTTGTTGATAGGGCGCTAGTTTATCTCTCCTTTTTTGGCTTTTAAAGCCAAAAAAGCAGAGATATGCTGATATGCCCCTAACCACTTTAGTGCAGGGGATGAGATGTTCATTTCCCCCACACTACCTGTATATGCAGAGCATGTGAACAGCTTTTCATCCCACCTATTTCAATTTTTTCAAATTTACTGTCATTGATTTTTGATTTCAATTATTGGTATATTTTGGAAAACCATGAACGATCTATTAAATTACCTCCTTGTAAATTTATAATGATATCTATGTTTCAGAAATGTGCACCTTTCCAGTTTCACACGTGAGTTTGACTTCTCATTGTACCCCACATATTTCAAGTAGAAATAAACCACAAAAACAGGAAATATGGACTGCAATGTAGTAAATTCCAAATACTGTGGTGAAAAAGGTATCCACAAACCCTGGGAACTTTC
The DNA here is from genome assembly GCF_964204655.1 of Triturus cristatus. NCBI lineage: Eukaryota > Metazoa > Chordata > Amphibia > Caudata > Salamandridae > Triturus > Triturus cristatus. The sequence continues at coordinate 1,710,681,759 of NC_140590.1, forward strand.
AGAATGCACAACATGCAGGACACACATTTTTCCGGGATATCTTTTGTGGAAAACATTGTGTTATGAAGACTTAAGTGCCCCAAATGTAAAAAAAAAAAGTGGATTGTAGGAAGTGCAACAGTACTAAAGGGGTAAAGCAGGTCTGTTAGCAGTATTTTTGTACAAGCATACTTTTACAAATGGTGTGCAAAACTGCACAATTTATTCCCTCAACATTTCATGAAATGTCGAGAAAATAATGCAAACAATACAAGTAAATTCTGAAATTAGAATTTTGCTACATTTTGATTGAAATGCAATTTAAGGGCATTCCTTTCAGTCATAGGTCACTCAAGACACTGGGCAGGGAATGGGTTTCCTGAGAAAATGTCACTTGTAACATATTTTCTACTCAGACTTTTCTTTTGTCAGACATTGTCTGCATGAAGCAGTCCTTGACAGCATAAGATTTATGGGAATTTTGCACTAGCATCATTTTAGGCATTTTGCAAAATTTAGGTAACATAGAATTACATTATTCATGGAAGCAGACCTAGCTGTTACAAAAAGTGAGGACCATCTTTATGAAAGTAATTTAGGTTTTTAAAATGCCCAAAAAGCTCTTCCAGGCACAGAATAATGTCTTGGGGGAGGAGGAGGAGAGGTAATTAGGAATCATTGTCATACCTACAAAGAGTTAGTCATCACATCTTGATCTGATCAAGTGCTGGGTTTTAATCTGTGCGGAGTGCTATCAGCCCAGGGATATATCACAGACATATTACTCCGGAGATCCCTTTGAGTAAGTCAAAGAGATATAATTGTAATTCAAACAAAAGAGGTCAAACTTGTAGCCAACCTGGTGATGAAACAGATAATCATGGCTTGCACTTTTAGCTTATTTCTCATTGTCACCCTATGCTGCCAGGCCTCTTCACAGTATCTATACCTCAAGAACCTCTCTATGGGCAATCGCAATCCTATTCTCCATTCTTCTTCTCTGCAAACTCCTTCCACCTCACTCCAGAGTGAGACTCCCCTTCATGACTTTGTGTGTTCCTTCCTTGCACCCTCCTTCTTTTTTCCAGCCCATACAGTGCTTAGGGGCAACAGAGACATAGCATTCATCGATGAACGGATGCCCTTTCTGAGTAAGTTTACTAAATGAATATTGGGCAGGTCTAAGAGACCCCAAGGACTCCTTTTTGATGGAAGGATTTTGATCTACAGTGCCACTTCACAAATGAGTTTGGTAAGTCCCTCCCCCTTTCAATGACATTTAAAAGGGGCTTTAAAACAGCCTATGCTGTGTTAGGGAATAAGCATAATTCTGGTGTTTTACAAGGGCACTACTGAAGTTGTAGGTATTAAAACTTCATAGAAGTTACACCCCCCCACACTTCTATTAACCTCTCATTAAGGCAAATGGCTTTCAACACTGTCAAGAGCAGCATGAACCACCACTCTGGCAGTTAAGATGTGGGGGTTGCCACATGGGCTGATGGGCTGGAGAGCTGGTTATGCATAACTCTGACATCTTCAGCAGAAACTCATAAAATATACGGTAAGTGAATATATTGGCATTGTGAAGAAAACAGGGCAGACTGATGTGAAAAGAATCAGGTACAGTGATAGAAACTGTGAAATTACAAAAATGGGAGGGAAAGGAAAAAGGGAGGTGGACAGAGAAAAATAAAGAAAGAAATATAATCAGGCATAAGAAAGTAAGATGGGACAAGAAATGAAGGAAGAAAAATGGGAAGCTAAGAAGAAAGAAAGAAAGACAGGAACAGAAGGGAAAATAAGGAATAATGGAAGGATAGAATAAATAAGGACAGAAAGGATGAACAAACAAAATAGAATGAATGAAACAGAATGACAAGATAAGAAAGGAAATAAAAAATCAGAAAGGTATAAATAAAAGGGAAGAAAACAACAAATGGCAGAAGAAAATTAGGAGGGGGAAAAAAAGAAGAAAACTTTAAGAAGAAAGTAAAAAGAAAAGGAGAAGAAAGAAAAACATAAAGAAAGAAAAAAGATGGGAAAGAATGAGAATAAGAGTGAACAAAAGACATCCAAAAAACGAAAACATTGTTTCAAAGAAAAATTTACTTGAAAAGAATGAAAGTAATAGATTAAAGAAACAGTAGAAGAAGAATAGAAAAGGTGGGGAAAAGAGATGAAGAACTGAAATGAACTAGAAAGAAAAAGGAAACAGAAGGCACAAATTATAGTACCACAGAAAAAATGTGGGAGACAGAATAAAGAAAAAAGAAAGAGAAGTGAGAAAAGAAACTAAAAAAGGAAAGCAAGAGGAACAATGCATAGAAAGAAAAAGGAGGAAATAAACAGAAAGAAGGAAAGAATAGAAAGGAAGAATGAAGTCGAGGAAGAAAAGAGAAAGAGAGTACAGGAGAGAGGAAAAGAGGAAGGAAGTATTAGAAAAAATAAATACCAATAGAACTTAGAACAGGAAAACAGTGGTGAAAAACATACCTACAGAAAGAATTTAACATAATAAAAATGAAAATAGACACAAAGGCAGAAAAGGATGGCAAATACAATGAACTGATACACTAGATATTTAAGAAGGACAGAGAGACAGGTAAGAAAAAAGTATAGTGATTTTGGCGAAAGTGAAACTGAAAAAATTGAGTTTTGAGAAACTGAAGAATAGAGGCAATCAAGTGGGAGACAAATACTGGTGAGAAGGGAATGAGGAGACCGAGGTGACACTGACTCATGCAAAGATTGTGGTGGGTCTTTTAGGCACCATGGTTGCCCTCACATATTGGGCTTGGGCCACACTGTGGCCATTTTTCTCATTAATACGGCCCTCTCTACATACTATGGATATTGTAGGCATTATGATAGCCATAGCATAAGTTGGCCCTCCTTGGCATAATGTCGGTTTTATAAATACTTTGCTGGCACACTCTTTTACCACATTATAGTCATTCGTGGCACTTTGGTGGCTCTGGTATATTGTGGCCCTTACTGGGATAGTTTGGGCACTGTAGTCATCAAGATGGCTGTGTACTGTTCATTCTTAACATATTGCAAGTAACTTTATTTTATTTTGGTCTTTGGTGTGGCCACTTAAGGTATAGCGCTTCCTTCCTTGGCATACATTAGAAACCCATGGCTTCCGATGTATTTCTTAACTTAGGTGGGCTTTTATGAAGTGGGTGGTTGTCCCATGCAACAAACAACAAGATGTAGAAAGGAATAATTGAATTAAATTAAGCTACTAGCGATCTCTCTGAACCAAAATTCAGATGCATGTTTTTTTACCACTACGGTCCAGGTTGCTTGTGTTCTCATGCAGGAAGTACCAGGCCTGGCAGTTTGGGCTAGTCTTTCAGTCATCAGAGCAAGGCCAAGACTGCTATGCATATGGCTGGTTCCTCTCTGAGGTAGCATAATATGTCATGCTAAAATATTTTATTACAGGCATAATTCCCAATGGTAAATAGACATATGTATGTTCAGTGTAGTCAAATGAAGTCTAATAATCAATAAGATATCCAAAGCCTAATGGTTGATTCAAATTTTTAGTTGAAAACAAATTATCTACAAAAACAAACATCAGATCTGGAAACATCAAGAGAATTCCATAGTCTTGCTGCCAAATTTGAAAAAAAGTACAGCCACCCATTGTTTTCTTAACATTGAGATAGTTTAAAGAAGATGGCAGTTTTTGTGGGAGTACTTCTTTGAAGATGAGAATTTCTGATAAAGCCATGGGATTGATTATGCAAGGCCTTATATATCCTATAACATATTTTAAACTACAGGTTCTGAGAAATGCAGTTGCTGAAGCACAGGCTTGAAGAAAGTGCCACGCAGGGGTCCAAAAAACAAAGTTGCTGCCATGTTTTTTGATGAATTTAAGCAGTTGCAAAACATGTGTAGAAAAATCCAGATAGAAAACCTTTGCACACAGTTCAAGCGGAATCCAAAACTTCAATGTGCTCACAGTCTAAATAAAGTAAAGTAAGATAGTGGGGAAAAACAATGTACTATATTGCAGCCCAGAGTTATTGCACGGAACTAAGATGAATTCAAGCAATCCCCCTGTCACTTATATTTTCCTTAATGTGACACCCTACAGTGTGAAAGGAAGGCCCAGATGAATAGGCTAATTCCAGTCCAGGGTTGCTTGCATTCCCTATGAGAAGAGACCAGGCCTGGCAGTTGGATCAGTTGTATTCATATTGGAGCAGGACCTAGACCAATGTGCGTTTGACTGGTTCCTTTCAGAGGTGACATAAAAGGAAAAAAAACAAAGCACTGTATTGTGAACTAGCATAATTCCACCCCTAAAGTAATGCAATTGTCTTAGTCTTGTGTGGGTACGTGACATCCCTCCCTAAACGCATCTTTGACCCTCCATAAACCCTCTTTCTTTTCCCTAATCCCATTTACTTTATTAGTAAGTCCGTTCCTTTTCCCACTCACTCCCCTCTGTCCCTCTCACATTTACTATGAAAATCTAGAGTTATAGGGGCATGATACTCCACACTTGTAGCAGAGAACTCTGCACACATAAGTATACGTAAAATCTACATTTTGCATTATATTTTTTAGTACGTTTCATAGGACTACAAAATGTACTAAAAAGTATAGTTTGAAAAAAAGGCCTGTGGCTAGCTTTCTTGACTATTTCAGATATGAATAGAATAAAGTAAATAAAACATAGCCCATTTAAACACTGACAATATAAGCAACAAACTAGCATTGCTTCAATTAAATTATGCAAATCTTCTTCACTAGCTAAGATCAGGCTCTTTCGTGCTTGTCAGTCACAGTTTCAGCGGCCTTTTCAGAATGCATATATAAAAATGCGTAGGTGATTTATTGTTAATGACTGCATTGTTATTCCATGAACCAGATAATTAGCTAGAACAGCAAGTGTTTCCAGCAGAGATTGTCCTTCCCCTCAGGTGAGGGTGGGCACCTACTCCCCAAGAACATTTAGGAACATTCTAAAAGAGATCAAGCTGTGAATGTTAGCACACAACTTTTGGACTAAATTAGCTGACGACATAGATTTTCAGGTAGTTTGTCAAATATTCAAATGGCGTGACAGACAAGCCAAATGCTACTTTAGGGCATCGTATGGGGACATTCCCCCACCACAAGTAACTCTCATAAAAAATTGTATGAAAAATAAGACTTTTTCATTACAGTTTTCTTAAAAAATAGCTATAAAACTGTAAGTTCTACCTTCAATATCAAATGGTATGAGAACCCAGTTATATAAGTCCTTCTATAATATTTCATGATGTTTATTACATCTATCTTCAATGTGTTTTTCCACCTGTTGTCCTTCCTCCTTCAAACACATTTTTCAATCTTCAATTACGACTGACAATCTGGATGAAAATACAAATGTTACACACATCTCAATCTCTCAACTAATAGACAGTTGGGCTAAACCACAAGTCAGACACATCTCATAGGCCTAGGCATTGGAGCTACAGCTAAGGTTATAGGATCCTTACAGGGTCCACTGATCGTACACGCTTTGATCAAGCATTAGTACCAATGATAATGTTCTAAACAGTTTTATCAATTTACATAATGGATGGCTTACCCATCAAATTTGAAATAACAACTATAAAAGAAAGTGCTCTCTGGCACTGGCAAACAGTATTCAAAAAGTATTGCCTATATTATATCCTTATTACTGAAATATAGGCTTTATCTACGCAATGGAGTTCAACAGTTGTGTGTCTTAGTATTAGTTTAACATTCTTTAAAAAAACATATATTTTTCCCAAATGCCTGCATGCAGTTTATTCTCTCAATACCTGCTTTGCAAATGCAATAAGTCGATGTGTTTGGCCTTCAATCAGCAGCTTGTGATTACCCTCAAGCACCCAGATGGGCAGAATCTGACTCACTTGCCTATGCATCACATTGGCAACCCAGGATTGACAATCACATGCTTTTGAGATAAACAAAATAGTCATGGATCATGGCTTGAATTAATCTCAGTCACTTGTAACATGTTTTGTGTTATGCTACTTGTGACAGTAAACAGCCAAAAGTATTATGCAGATTATTCTTGGACCTGTAGGATATAGAACTGCCTGAACTTCCAGACCACATCCCATATCAATGGAAACAGAAGCAATCCAAGACTGGCTTTGGCCTGTTTAGGCTTTACCAGTAGGGTGCAGTTTAATTCTCATGGCACAGTGAGCACAGGACTCATGCCTGGACATGATCATCACACTTCAAGTGTTATACTGTGAAAAAGTAGCAGGGAGATTGCTTGATTTATTCTCATCATTAGCAATTACTCTGGACCGCAATCCAGTCCATCGTGTTTTGCCCAGCATATTTCCTTACTATCTTTAGACAGTCAGAGCTTTAGCTCCTGCATGGATTATACACATTTCTTTCGATTTGATCTTCCAAAGTATTTTCTGCAAAGGCTCCAGCACATTCAACACACCGCCCCTACCCCTTTTACTTTGGTGTACAGTCTGGCTGAAGGAAGAGTTAAAGTTAAATGGACTAATTATCTGTGACTGTTTGAGTCTGGATAACAGAATACATATTCCATGGCTGTAGTATATCATGTCCGATTTTAATGATCTTGGGAGACCAGAGCTCTTTTTTGTTCATGGTCACATCATTAAAGAAGATCTTGCTTGGCTGAAGCAAACTTTTTCTCTCTGGGTGGCAGCAGAGTGTGAGGCCTCTGCTTTAATCGAGGAGTCGATGTGCCAGTATATTATGGTGAAGACAATAACTGGTATTGAACCCTATCTTCATATGGAGATGTCTAACTACCTTGCTGGCTCTTGATTTTCTTTAGACTAGGTATTTTTTTGTCAGCTGATGTTTGCAAATGGTGTTTGGTATACAAAGTTTGAATTACCTGTTTGTGCGAAGAGAACACATCAGTTTGTAACACTCTGTATTTTGCTCTTATTTGCCCCAGATCTGATTCTCTTCACTATAAATTTATAAGGCCTCCTATGTCATCTGTAAATTTTAGACAGGTTAGACCTGCATTTCTATAATTCAAGGTTTTACCTTTACCTAAAATCTGTTTTTATGTGATATGGATTTTAGCAGGTTCTGCGCTCGAGACATTAATACCCATGTTAGCTTGTGGTATCTTTTCTTGCAAATGTATTACAATTCTTTGTAACGCTTTTTCAAGAGTATAATATGTTAAGCTGCTATCTTCCTCTATGTTATCTTTTATCGATTTTATTGAGTGTTTCATCTATTGCACTATGTATTATTGCATTTATGATGTATTTTTTGGGGTTGCTTTTAAATTATGTATGATCTGCACACTATTATGATTTTTATTTAAAAATCTGATTATGTTTATATGATGATTATGATGAAAAGCATGTTTGGTTTTTGGGCTTTTGCATGGCACCTACTCTAAACCTTTGCTACAGAAATGAAATTGGCTTCCTATTCCTCAGTATGTTCATTTAAAAATCTGTTGTATAATCCACAATGCCTTTCTAAGCAATCATCTTCAAAGATGTATTTCCGTTAGAACCATGACTTTTTCTTCAAACTATCTCTTTGTTAAGATACCTACTTTTGGGAAACTTTGCAGAAAGTCTATAGAATTCTCATCTTGACATTTTCAAATATGAGTTTTCTTCCCAATTATTTCATTCTCAACCTGATCTTGTTAATTAATAGGCTTCATTTGGGTCCACAGAACAGTCATACTTCTAGGAACCACTGGTGATTATGCATGCAATAAATGATTTTAACATAACATAAAATGCCATCTGAGGCAGTAACCCTCCATATGCACATCAGTACTCCAATACTGCTTTTACCCAAACATTCAGGCCAATTCCTCTTTGAGTGGAAATCTAGACCTCAGTGAGCAAAACACAAGTGCCTTGAATGGGGTCCAGAGCAATAACCAGTGTCTGAGATTCATTCAAGCATTCATTCCATCACTGTGTTGCATGTTGCATCATGTGCTTGGGAAAATCATCCACTTCATGAAAACTCACCTTAAACTAAGGCATACATCACAAGTCATGGGTGTCTATCATATGCCAAGGATGACAGCACTGTGCCATATATGACTACAATAAAAGTAGTCACAATAATGAGATGGTTGCTGACAATATGTTAAGAATGAGCAGCCAATGGCCACGATGATGCCTACAAAGGCCCAAAAATCCCAATGCGGGCCACAATATTCCAGGACCCTCAAATGCCACAACTCCAATAAAACAGTTAGCGATCAACTGTAAAGTCTTAATAAAGCCTAATTATGCCAAGGAAGATCAATTTATTTCATGGCCATTATAATGCTAACAATGTCCACAGCAACCAGCCACATTAATTAGGAAAATGGCTACCAAATGCAGGGATGTACACATTATACTAGGACCAATAGAGTGCTTAAAATACCAGCCAGAATCTTTATCAGTGTCAATGCCACCTCAGTCTCCTAGTTCCCTTCTCACCACTACTGTCTCTCACCTGATTACCTCCATGCCTCACTTTTTCAAACCTCCAGTTTTTTAAGTTTCACTTTTGCCCTCTGTGCCTCTTAACTCCCAATCTACATTATGTGTAACAGTTTCAGGCTTTTCACCATTGTTATGTTTCAATCTTCCCCCTTTCCAATTTAAAAATATTTTTGTTCCCTTATCTGCTTATCTGCTTCCCAGCTATCTCTCCTGCTTCTCCCACCTCATTTCTTCACTCGTCCCATCATGTATCAATTCATCCTTCTGCCAGACTTGTACGTTTTTGTGTCTGTTACACTTGGCTGGTTCAAGGTATATTTCTCTCCTATTTTCTTTTATTTCTATCTATAACTTTTTTCATTATATTTTTTCTTTTTCTTTTCTGTTTCCTTTTCCTTCTTTTGACCCTTTCTTTCTGCCCTTCATTCTTTTTTCCATTCTTTACGTCATTCTGTCCATTTTCCACTTTTGTGTCTTCCTTTGTGTCTGAATTTCTTTTTCTTCCTTTCTTTTTCTTTATCCTGTCTCCACATTTTATTATTGGTTCCACTATTTCTGTCCCCTGTTTCTTTAGTTTTTCTTCCTAGTTCATTTTTTCTTTTTACTTTGTTTCTATTGTCTGACTTTATTTTCTTCTCTCGCTCTCATTCTTATTATTTCCCATCTTTCATTCTCTGTTGAGTTTTTCTTTCTTCATCCTCCTTACAAGTTTTTATTTTTTCTCATGCACTAACATTGCATATGCCCTGTCTTGATTTCTTTCCTTCCTTTTCTGTTCTTTATTTATTTTCTTGCCTTTCATCCCCATGCCTTCTTATTTTTCTCTCAACATTTTCTCTCTCTCGCTCTCTCATTACTTCTACTCCCATATTTGTTATTGCACAGTTTATGTCACTGGCCTCTTTTCACAGAACTCTGTCTTCACATCTCCGATCACCCATCGTATTTCCTTATGGTATATTTTATAGGTTTCTGCTGCTGACAGAAGAGACTCATAAAGACCTGATCAAAGTTGTGTATGATCAGCTATCCAGTCTGTCAGCCTGCATGTCAACCCCCCTACTTTAAGTTCCAGAGAGATGGTTCACCACACCCACAATAGTGCTTAAGGCCATTTGCTTTGATGATGGGTTGATAAGTAATGGAGGGTTTGACATCTGGGAAGGTTTGATGGCAAGTACACCACCTACAACTTCAGGATTTCCCTTGTAAAACAACAGATGTTTGATTATTCCCAACTCCTGATATTCAGTTTAAATGCCTCTTTTATATGGTATGAAAAAGGAAAGAAACCTGCTGAACTCATTTACAAAGTGGTATTTCTCTGTAGAGAAAAATATTTTTATCAAAAAGCTGTCCTCAGGTCCTCCAAGAGATGCACAATATATTCATTTGGTAAACTTACACCCAAAGGACATCTATTTCTCAATAAATGTCACATCTATGTTGCCTTCAAGCTCTGTGTGAGTGGGACAAAGGAAATTGCAAGGAAGGAACAACATTTTGATTGAAGCATCCCTTCGGGGTAAGATGGAAGGAGTGTACAGGAAGGAGGGAATGGGGACTGGAGTAGAGTAGAGTAGAGTAGAGTAGAGTAGAGTAGAGTAGACTCCAGAAGAGTGGTGGGTTCCTGGTGTAGAGATGCTGCGAGGAGGCCTGGGAGCATAGGGTGACCATGAGGGATAAGCAAAAGTAAACAGCAACATCATTTGATTCATCGCCAGTTTGGCTAACTTCTTACCCTCTTTGGTCTGTGCTAGGATTCTACTTATTTGACTTACTTAAAGGGATTTCAGGAGTAGCGTGTTTGTGGCAAAGTTCTGAAAGATGACCTATGAGCCCAAAATAGTTTCATAAAGATAGTCCTCACATTTTGTAACAGGTATGCATTGGCAAATTTTCAATTGCACTTGCATACCTCACATAATTCCATGTTACCTAAATTAAGCAAACTGCCTGGAAATATGTAGTAGCATATCTCATAATCTATATGCTGGCATGGACTGCTTCAATCAGAAAGTGTCTAGCAGGAGAAAAGATTTAGTAGAAAATATTACATTGTCTCAGCAAAGCTCTGCCCTTGCTGGGGGTCTTGAGTGACATTTGAGTGGAAGGTATGACATTGCATTGAATTTTCACTTGAACTCACTGAATATCCATATTCTCAAAATATCATGTAATTCCACAGGAAAAATGTGCAATTTTGCACACCCTTAGCAACAGCTTGCTCATAAAAAAAACACTGCTATAGCCAACAGGCCTACGTTACTCCCTTTAGTACTTTTGCACTTCTTTCAAAACCATTTTTCAGATTTGGGGCACTTCACAATTGATCCGTCATTAAAATTTTTGTGCATCAGTTAACCAGGCCAAATTTATTTAATTTCTCCCTGCATGTTTGTCTTCTTAAAGTAACCAGGGTTAATGAATTCTCCTGGTAGAAAACAAGAAAATAGCTAACATGAAAAAAAATGCGTAAGTGGGGCTTGATAAATATGAATAAGTGTTTTTATTCCTCAAATTCAGATAAAAAATGGTTTGCCATGCTAAGATAATCCTGTTACCATCTTTCAGGAACAGACAGTTGAAAATAATTATTTTTATATCAGAGTTTTTGCAATTTTCAAGGACATTGTCAATATTTTCTAAATTTCAAATTTATACCAATTGACGTTTGTGGGGCAGAAGAGGTGTGAATCCCTTGTGTGTACCTCGAAAGGTGTACATTTCTGAAAAGTAGACATTTTGAATTCCGCATGGGCTTATTTGAATAGATCGCTCACAGTTTTCCAAAAGAAAAAAAACATTGAAATAAAAATTCAATGACAGCAAGTAATAACAAATAGAAATAGGTAGGAAGGCGAACTTTTCGTCTGCTCTGCATGTGCATCAATTGGGAGGACATGAACGTCTCATACCCTGGGTAAAGCGATTAATGAGCTAACCTATGGATACAAAGACATGCACAAATGCACAATTATTTATGCCATTTCACTGTATATCCTGGTGTGTAGGGCCACCAACTTGTGGAATAAAAAGCATGACACAAATATAGGAGGCACAGGAAGAGATTGCTACCCCACAGAGATGAGCCACAAATAGTTAGTGCACATTTGTGAATGCCTGTTTAAATGTATATTAAGTATTAAAGCCAAACCTATTGGGTCATTGCTTGTTTTGTTTCTCAGTGAGTAAATTGTGTAGCTAGACATGGGTCCATAGCTCACTGCTTCATAGGACTCAAATTGTAAGTCAATAATGATGTACAACAGGCTGAAACCAATCTTGGGATGCTTGTGTCCCCATTAGGGGGTGATACAGCTTATCAGTGCAGGCCATTTGGTTTCTAATTGGATCAATGTTCATTTGCAAATGTTTGGTCTCTATAGTGGCACAACATTGGAATCCGGTCCTCGGATCAATGTCATAAGATCGATATAAACAATATTGAATCAGAAAAATATCGGAAATTAAATACTGCTTGCTAAAATATTGCTTTTTTATACTTATCTAAGAAATAAAAATATAGCAATAACCAAAGTATCACCAATGAAAATCTTTATTTGAAATGAATATCATTGAAATAAAAATTCAATGACAGTAAGTAATAACAAATAGAAATAGGTAGGAAGGCATACTTTTCGTCTGTCCTCCATGTGCATCAATGGGGAGGAAGTGAACCTCTCATCCCCTGGGTAAAGCGAGTAATGAGCTAACTACTAGATACACAGACATTCACAAACGCACAATCATTTCACTGTATATCCTGTTGTGTAGGACCACCAACTTGTGGAATAAAAAGCATGGCACAAATATAGGCGGTACAGAAAGGGATTGCAACCCCACAGAGATGAGCCACAAGTAGTTAGTGCACATTTGTGAATACCTGTTTAAATATATATTAAGTATTAAAGCCAAACCCACATTGCGTTTTTTTTTCTTCTCAGTGAGTAAATTGTGTAGCTAGACATGGTTCCATAGCTCACTGCATCATAGGATTCAAATTATAAGTCAATAATGATGTGCAACAAGCTGAAACCAATCTTGGGATGCTTGTGTCTCCTTTAGGGGGTGATACAGCTTATCAGTGCAGGCCATATGGCTCCTAATTGGATCAATGTTGATTTGCAAATGTTTGGTCTCCATAGTGGCACAACATTGGAATCCGGTCCTTGGATCAATGTCATAAGATAGATGTAAACAACATTGAATCAGAAAAATATCGGAAATTAAATACTGTTTGCAAAAATATTGCTTTTTTATACCTAACTAAGAAGCAAACAAAATGGCAATAACCAAAGTATTACAATAGAGAATCTCTATTTGAAACGTATATCAGTAACAAACATTTTGGAAACAAAATTATTGTTAGATTTAAATAAACATTGAGGGCCGGATTCACAACAGTAAACTTATACTTTTGTGTAAGTGTACACTTGCTGTAGTAACTTTACTACTGCTTTGGTATTCAAAAACTACTAGTCTTATTTTTTCTACTATCAATTGTATACTTTTGTGGAGGTTTACACTTGCTGTAGTAATGTTACTACTGTTTCGGTATTCACAAACTAGTAAAATTAGGAGTGAAATTACACTTGCAGTTTGTTAATAACAAAACAGTAGTAACATTACTACAGCAAGTGTAAACCTCAACAAAAGTATACAATTAATAGTAGAAAAAATAAGACTAGTAGTTTTTGAATACCAAAGCTGTAGTAAAGTTACTACAGCAAGTGTAAACTTTCACAAATGTACATGCTTCCCTTTGTGAATCTGGCTGCTAAAATTTAAAAAATATGGAAACGCACAATATTGACTACATATTATTGCCAAATATAAAGCCACGTGATTACAACATAATATAATAACAGTATTTTGTAATAAACAAAAAATAAAAATAAACTTTAAAAGCATTTAAATAATCTAAAATTACAATTTGATAAAATAAACTTAAAAACACAAAAGAAAATACCTTTCAATAAATTAAACTATAAATACTTACTACAACAAATTAAATATAACATTAAACAAAAAAAAATATTTATATATACATAGTACACACAAAATAACACTCAAAACAGAAGTATAAGTAACATTATGAAATAGACATCAATTAGTATCTCCACCATAAAAAGCAATTAGTAAAAAAATCGAACTAAATTAACACCAAATAAACAAAAGTAAAATAAACTGATCAAGAAAAACATAATCAATAAAAATAGCAATATAAAATGAGCACCAAATGTGTTCATTTACCACACCAAAAATACCAAAGCTGCATGACCATGATACTTTGTAAGATTTCCTGCAGAAATCTAGAAAACAGAAGTGCAAGACAATATACGACTACTCTTAAAAGTAGGTAAAACATTTTTTTAAACACATTTAAAAAGAACTGATATAAAAATTGGAAAAGTTTAAATATCTAAAAAAAACAAGAAAAACAGGAAATAACTAATACTATAAGCACGAAGAACACATACCTTAATAAAAAACTTAAAACGGTTGCCGTCATTTTGTATATACATTTCAAATATCAAATATAATCATTAACATTTCATTAATCATACCATTAAACAATTTTCAGACATAATGACAGAAAGAGCAAGATACATCACACCAAGGGAAGGGAAACACAGCCAAGGTAGTGCTAGCACTAAAACTTCTAATTCGAAATGTAATAAACATTACTATAATGCTTGTTATGGGAGGGCTATTACATAAGATGACCATTCCCCAAAGAGCACCAAAATAGAAGTAAGGCATGGATTACATGATTTAACAGAGGCAAGCACTAGTTCCAAAGATCCCACTACCAAAATACTAAAATATATACTCCCTAAGGAAACTCAACATATCACTGGTTAGTAACCAGCTGTGTATCCTTGAAAGGTTTCATATCACAAACTAAAAAAAACACCAGTGATAATTCTCCTGCCCCTAGAATATACCAAAATATCCAAATGTCTGAACACTTTTTTTCTAAGGAATTGTATTGAAACATTTCACTGTGATACATTAGCAGTCAGATTTCTTTGTACAAAGCACGATGAAAGAATATATAAGGACTCAAATTGGCATAAAAATTACAGAGGTGACAAATATCGCCATGCTGAGCATCTAAGTATTTTGAACAATAACCACACTTATTCAATTAATGGCATTCACATTATGAGTTGTAGTCCGCCATATATAATGCTTTGACACTACCTCAGTCGCACACCTAATACTTATAGCTTAAAATCAATATGTGCTACCTGCGTGTATTTCGTCTTGTTAGTCTTCTGCTGATTAACCTGATTCTTTTCCAATAAGGTATTGTTGATATAATCCCTAGAAACCTTTGGGACAGCTTTGAGGGGGTAGCAGGTTACTTTAGAATTCAGATTGTGTGTTACAGTAAAACATATCCTTTGTCCACTCAGCCATTGATGGAACAGGCCCTTGTGCCCAGTGCATCACTATTCTGCGCTTCACCAGGAGCAGACCCATCGCCACTAGCTTCCTGACATATTTTTGTAGCGACCTAGTGTAACCCAGCAGTACTAACATAGGGTCAGGAGAAAGTGTTAACCTGTTACTTTGCCAATCTCTTAGGAGTGTAATACACTCTGTTGAGGAATTTAAAGTGTATTAGCCTGTGTCTGACGTTGAGCGATACATTCTGAGTTACCTCACAACAATACCTCCATGTGTCATCATCCAAAGTAATTCCCTTATCCGTCTGCCGCTCTAGCTTGGCTGTGATATATGTGTTTGCCTAAGTTCTTGTAAGATACCATATATAGTAGACACCAGCTTATTTGGGGAATTGGTTCGTAAGAGAAATGCGAGGGAGTGTAATTCTGCAGGTTCTTGAAGGTCTCGCAGCGCATGCCTGATCCTAAAAAAATGAAACTGCTCAAGAGGGGTAGTATATTGTCCCACTATTTCTACCTCAACCCTTGTACGAGCCCTACCCTCTGAAAATAAATCACTCATGGTGGAGATGTTGAGAGCCTTTAAAACCTGTATAACATCTTTATCTGCCCCCATGGGGAGCCAGTGGCACCATTCCACAGGCTGAAGGGGAGAGTACAAGAGCGAGCCTTTTCAGTAAGTCGTGTCAGGCATGAATTGTAAAGTTAACAGAGTCTAAAACACAATTGCATCTGTTAGGGGTCTGACAAAGTCGGCAAGGGAGCTGGTCAGGTCCCACCACTATCTTTTCATTTTGGATCCAAAAATGAATGTCTGAATGCTTAACCACCAAATGGTGAGGAATCCTTTCTCCTACATGAAAACCATAAGATTAGATGTGCTACCACAGATACCTTATTCAAAGTAAGTCAATCTCAAACTTGGATGATAAATTGGAATTTCAAAATGTGCCTCAAATCATTCACTCAGATATATACAATACATGGTGAACACCAAAACACTAATATGCCATTCATACATGCCTTGTAAGTAGCACTTACTACAAAATACTAAACCACATTAAAATTAAAACAAACAACTATTACCCACATAAAACAATAATCACATTTGAACAAGCCATGATACAAACAATAATTGAACTCTATACCCACACTCAGCTAAACAAGGGTGTTACTACCATATTAAACAAAGCATTTGGAGACATCTCCAACATTTTGCGCTAAGTGTAGAAAAAGCTACAAAATGCCAATTTGCCTTTGAAATAAAAAAAACATATTGCACTAGGATATGTCCCAAGAACAAAGGTAGCTAACCACGACAACTTACTTATAGAAAGTCCATTTTACCACCAAAACAAACATAAACTAAGTCCCCTAATGGACCACATTGAAGACTGTTGGGTTCGTATACTCCACTTCTTTGAACAAAGACAACAGCCCACATTCCAAAAAGAATGGTGGAATGTCTATTACAGCACCATGGATCAAGAAGTCCAAACCAACAATACAGTAGAAGGATAGCATACCTTCCAATCACCACTAGGTAGAACCCAAAAAAAACTAAGCTACCAACAACTATGGGCCTGATTATGATCAGGGGACCGCCACCGACAGGCCGCCAGTGGCAGTCCGCCCGACATCCAGAGTATCGGTTCAACTGCCGGATTATAATGCTGGCAGTTGGAACAACTTGGGCAGGGGTGAAAGAACACAGCCTCCGACAGGCTCAAGGAGCTTTTCAGGGTGGCGGTCGGACCAGAATCCCTACAGTAGGAGTGGTGCCTGTGCAGGCACCACTGTGGAGATTATGATGTCCATTTCCCTCTGCCTTTATATTGTGGTTCCACTGCCATGTAAAGACAGACATGAAGGGACTTTGGGGGCCCCTATCAGGACCCCGTCCCCTTTAGGACTTTGCCATGGGGCACATGCAATACCGACCCACACAACCATGCACTGTGTGCCAGGCACCACGTGATGCCTGGCACATAGTGCATGGATGTGCACAAAATGCATTTTTCTAGTGCAGCTTGTGCTGCAACCATTTTTCTGGGCCACAACTCAACCTTCACTTGAGTATTGAATTTTACGACCACCTGCATGGCGGTCGTATCCTAATGGGGAGCGCAGAACCGCTGACTCGTTACGATACGATGGCGGTTGGTTTGTACTTAGGGACAGTGGAACAATCAATAACCAAAGTTAAGCCTGAAATTAGCACGCACACCAGTAGAATGTAAAACGTGCTATAATGTAAAGTTAAACTCCTCATTAACAACAAAGGAGTACACTACTTAAAATCAATAGCGAAACCTTATTATAAAATACCTAACTAACACTAACCCAAAAACTTTAACAAAGATGCACTTTGTTAAAGTAAAATATTTTAACTAAATATTAATCCAATTATTTTTTAAATATCAGTCCAAACAACACACAAGTACAATTGAAAAATGACTGATACATAAAAATGTGTTTTTAGTTAATTAAAAATGAACAAATAACCAACCACACAGCGCAACATAAAAAAATAAAACCAACTGGAACCAAGAAAATTCAACACATTATAATTCCATCAATTAGACATGTATAATAAAATGTAACATTTCCCACACACAAATATTTACCTAAATAAATATTACTAATCTGTAGCAGTAAATTCATCCAAATCCACGTTGTCAAAATATAATTCACCCAAAAAAATAGAACTGTATCCAAAAAGTTTTTTAAAAAGGCAAGAATGAAGCAGGTCCAAATTAAATCTAACAGAGCAATCCAACGTTATAAAGAGCCATTAAAAAATTTACACCATTGTAAAAAAACAACTCTCCAGGAAACCTGTTTTGCTATAAGCCACATTAATTTCCTTTGATTAAAAAAGGCAAACACAAAATGTTTATATGATAACTGTAAAAAAATATATTGCCTTCCAACAGATGACATTATTTTCAAATATACCATAATCATCACATTAAAAGTGTACAAAACACATACCATATCATTATGTAAAATAACAACACACTAGTAACAAACTCTAACCAAGCCAAACACACAACACCTATAAACTAAATAACACAAAGTACAAATAAAAATCAAAACCTAAAACCCAACACAATAACTACCATTGGCTAGTTCTACTTACATCTTCCCAACTCTAAAAACCCAATAGAAAACTGTATAAAGGCCATATCTCGTCATTATAAACAGTAGTACCTTATCATGACTCACTCCTAGAAAAAGCCAAAAAATGACACAAAAGGCTACAAAGGTTAGCTCTAACAAAATGGCAGCTAAATAAAACAAGCATTTGCAATGCAATCGGTCTCGCCTTTGGGAACCTATATGTATTTAGCTACGCAGCACATTAGCCTAGGTGCTGAACATCTACTGTTCTTTAGAATGGAGGGAGAGTAAGCACCAAACTGCGTGACACGCCAGATATGGGAACACATGGAGAGAAATATTGCCTATCAGCGGGAAATGTTATAGTCCAAAGCTCTGTTTTTAATATAAAACCAGGGTCTTCGGTGGTCATATCACTGAAAATACAAGATTTGAAAAAATAATTTTTGTCTATGGGTGCTCGTGGAAGACAATTTCTATGGACAGGAATCTAGAGCATGCTAAAGTGATTCTGGTATTTTACTGACCTCTGCTGGTCGTTTTCTAGCAAGACAAATAGAGGCAGTTGAACATATAAAAAAAAGTCCTTAAGTGGAAGCAGACAAGTCCTAGGGCTGATCTCCAGCGCCCACATAGTACATTCACATATAAGTATATAATAAGTATATACTAAAGTATATACAAGAGGTCTCGAATGCTCAACCTAAACACACAAAGGGGAAAGGAGGATGGGAAAGACTTATGAACCGTCACAAAGGGAGACAGCAGGAACCAGCAAGAGGTGTCAGGTACTGGATTAAAGAGGTCTGGGGTGGTTTCAATTCTAGAGATCCCTGGTATTCGGCCCACTGACATTTATTTAATAGGGCTTCTGAGCAGAGCTTTGAAGACCATGCCCATACTTCTGACACCAAGTCTTGTTTACTTAAATATTTCATAAAAGTGTTTTATTCTATTGCTATTTTATTGCTTCTCTTGTACAATGCTGATCATATAATAAACTTGTGAATTTTGGTTGGCATAATGTATTGCCTAATAAGAATAACCAATATTAGCCTCAGATGTCACCACTAGGGAAAAAAAAACGGACAGCTAGAAAGCAGGTCACATGGCTCCACTAAGAATTAACACTAAAAGGAGCAAGGACTTGCGATTATACTGCAGATCCACCTAAGAGGGTGTGAGAGGCCTTAACACAGAGCCCAGCTGCCTCGGCACCTATAGCGTACATTAATTAGAGTCAGCTGACTCGCAGACTCCGGCTGGCGCAGTTAGCAGTGTCATGACAGCATGGTGCTGGGGAAGCCTCAGGAGAGGCTGAGAGATACACATAGCGGTCACAGCAGGCTCTATTATTTCAAAATGTAACACGAGTGAAGTGTGCAGTCTAGGGGTCTGGCGCACCACAGCTGCGTAATTCACTTACTTGAATAAGTCAATAAACTAAGAAAAATGCATGTCCTCTGTAGCAATGAGAGACCTTTTAAGTCATTTTTAAAACATACTTACTGCATATTTGCTATGCCGTTTGTTTTAGAACAAGCTGCGCATGGTTCACCCTGCAGCAGAGCCTCTCTTCCTCCTGCAGAGTACATCTTCTTGCCCGCGCTGTGACCTGGGAAATGTCTGGGAGCCCCAAGAGATTATCATCACAACAAAGAAATCTAGGGTCCACTAACATATGAGATCAAGCAATTCAAGCACTTTGCATAATCATAATAAATCATGAATCCCATCAGCCACCAGAAAAGCAGCCCACATCATCTGGGATCCGATAGCCCTTCTTGAGCCTTCAAGTTGATCAAGGCTGCAGATAGAATGGGCAACTTAAACCTCTCCATTCATCTAAGATGAGGTGTATGCCCTGAGTCTTCGTATGGCTATCGTGTATTAATGGTGGTGATGGAAGCAGTGTAAAACAATGAAAGAGTGTAAAGAAGTGATATTAAAATTGTCAACTAGGACAGAAAAAACTTTTAATAATGTCTATCCGAGTGACAAAATTAAAAACAGTGTAGACGCAGTTTTAACAGAATAACTGCTCAAGTCCAAAATACAAACAAAAGGTCAACATGTTTCAGCCTAAGGATTGAACAGTAATCCGGCTTTCGTCAGGACCATCAAGAACCTGTGCTACTGCTGTATATATCGTGTAATCTCAAAACCAGTGAAAAAACAAAATAATACGACCTACTTGAGATAATGTTTTCTCAAACAATCTCCTTATGATTTAGGAGAACATCTCTCTAATCCTATACAGAAAAGGAAAAAAGAACAAAGGTAAGTGCTCAATATAAAACGTATGTAGTCAACAGCTTGATCAATCATAGTGAAGTTTTTGGTAACTATCCAAAACATACAGTAGTCCGCTAAGAACAGATGTTGGTGCGGAGAGCCAAATAATGCTCGAAAATAGAAACAGAGTTCTTACCCGTCAATGGTACGGGAGACTGCCTCACCTCACCTGGCATCCGCTCAGATAAAAGAGGCCCCGCTCTATGTGAAAACAAGTGGTAATAAACAAACTTTTTAACCTCCTGTCTATTGTTAACAAGCATTTGCAATGCAATAGGTCTCGCAGTTACACGAGTTAAAGCTATTGGCATTGTAAATGACAATGCCAATAGGCATTGTTATTTGCAATGTCAATAGTTCAAACTCGCGTAAATGCGAGACCTAATGCATTGCAAATGCTTGTTTCAATTCCCCGTCCATGTGCCTCACTGCCAGAAAGCGGTTATATAATATGACACTGAGTGGCTTGATTTAAGGTTATTGGACGAGGACGGAAAAGAGCTCCACAAAAGGCTGACACACCCTCAGGAATGGGAAACACTTAGTGAAATTATCCAGATTGATGTCCATTTTCATTGTATCAGAGATGATAAACGGAGGCCTCGCAGATGCGGCCGGCCGTCTTGAAGGATGCTGCCGGTGGGCTGACCTGGGAGGCCCCGCGCGGAGGTGATTGCAATTACCCAGCGCTTTACACATCCTCTGGCCCGAGACTGGGCTGTCGCAGGACCACCAGACGCTGCTGCGGGCGCTGCAGATGGCACCGGCTGACACACTTGGGGCACATTACACAAGCATCTGCACAGCACATGATGCTGGGCTGTTTCATGATAGCTGGGGCTCCACAGAGCATGTAAACGAGCCGGCTGTCAAAGGCAGATATATGGGAAGTCTAGTGAAGCCCACACGGCACGGGAAAAGGAAATGGGAGGAGAAGCTCGCGCAGGCTGGAACATTTCAAAGAAGCCCAAGAAAAAACACGCTGCCATAAAACTCCCATTTCCTTATTAAAATCTCCTTGTTAGAATGTGTTCCCTTTAAAAGCACGCACTGCAAACACATTTCCATAACAAGCCACGAAAGTGAAAGTAAAAGTGATCGGGCGGAGGCAGAGGAGAATGCAACTTAATGACCCGTGACGGAGACAGATGGTGGCTGTGTCTGCGAAAGTGCTTTCAGGCCTCCAAATGGTGCGCGCGCCCGGCCGACGCACATGCACTGTATTTGGAGGCCTGAAAAGCCACTGTTTGCACTGCCAAAACTCGCTTACTATAAGTCTCGCCAGAGCAGCGCTAAAGCGCTGTCTCAGGCGAGACCTAAAAAACACAAATCTCCCTGGGGCGCACAATTGAAAATGTCTGAAATCAGTTCTTAAGTGTGTTGGATTGCTGAATTTTACTTAGCCCACATGTATGGAAATAGAGAATTTTCATATTCTGCAGTGTACATTGAAATGATGGTTCTGAGTTGGACAGTTTGATTGTCTTGAAAATAAAATGCTGCAAAGTCATTTAGTTTGGAGCTCTGCTGCCCTCTTGTGGGCTCTGTCAGGCACTGACATTGGCATGGCGAATAAGGGAAAGCCGGAGAGCATACATTTTCTTTCATCTAATTACTGAACCGCGGATATTGTCTCATCTACAGGGTAGGTTATATAATGTTGTGACCCTAAAGCACTGCGTGAAACCAACAATCATTGGCAATGCAATAGGACTTGCATTTACGTGAGACCTAATGCATTACAAATAGCAATTTGTGCGGGCGAAGAGGCACGAGGGGGGACGGCGGCGAGAAGGCATTGGACTGCGGGGGGGGCACAGGAAGAATGTAGTCTGTGCTGTGAAGGGGCCAGTAGCCGTTGAAGGACACAAATGACTGACATGGCTGTTATGGGGAGGGACTAACAAGCTTACAACCAATCGGAAGGCAGCATTTAGAACCTAAGCCTATGAAGAAGATGGGCCGGAGAGTTGGCGGAGCTTCCACAAAGCTTCCACACTATAGTGTATACTGCATGCCTCGCATTCGCACTGCAACGCTAGGCGAGACCTAAAAAAGGGCTATCTTCCTATAAAAACAGTGAAACTTTAATTGCAAATTATTAAGAAATGTGTAAAATGTGTAAAAATGTTCTAAAAATGTCAAATAAAAATAATCATTATTTATATTAAGTATACAATAAATAATGCTATAAAAACAAAAATGAATTAATATAGTATTATGTATAATATACTTAAAAACGATATACAAGCTATTTGAAAATAAATATGCTTTACAAATATATATAGCTGAAAAAATATAAATGTACCATACTTGAAAAAATATTGTAAAATTGAAAAAAGTCAAACAATGTTGTGAAAGGATATATACCTAATCACAATATAAACCATTTAGGGGTTGGCTTTGGATACTAAAAGAGTGGCATTTACTATTCACACATCAGTCTAAGCCATTTAGGGGATGGTGTTGGTTACTAAACATAAAACACTTACTATTCTAACTCCAAGCTAAGCTATGCAGGAAAGGATTTCAGACAATAAATTGGTAGAATGTACTATTCCCACTCCAACATAAGCCATTTAGGGTAAGGTGCTGGACACTAAACACATAACATTTACTATTTCCACTACTGGTAATCAACCCAAAATTGTTTTATCCTCGCCGAACTATAGATCCCAGGGACACCATGACATCTTGCTTAAATGTAATAGATGGTACTAATAATTAGGGTCAGAGTATGTGTCTGGCGGTTCACAGATCGCAAGACTTGTAGGGGCACTGCGGTGGTGGTCTTCCCTCCATCACAGCCGCAAGGGAACAGTTGTTCCTTCGAAGTGTTGTGGCGGTCAGGAGGCCACAATATGCTTGACGGGACCACCACGGTCCCGCCAACCATATTATGAGTTTCCTCTCTACCGGCGGTGTCATGGAGGTTCTTACTCTATGAACACCATGGCAGAGAGGAAACATAGGGGCCCCTTCAGGCCCCCCTGTGCCTCCTCCATATGTGGATTCACACAGGGAGGCACAACATGTGTTCCCATGTGTGAATGCACGGCAGTTCCTGCCCAGCATGGACTTTTCAGTCCATGCGGTGCAGGAACTGCTTTTGTGGTTCCCATTGCACTGCCTTGGGAACACTAAAAAAAGCCTGCCATACACGAGAATAACTCATCATCTGGCGGGTGAGCCGACCACCGCCAAAAGTTGCAACCGGCCCTTAGAGTGCCACATTCCATGTATAGTCTAAAAAATGTCTCCTTCCAAGAGTTACTGTGATTCGGGCTATCTCCCTAAGCCCAAGGAAAAAGGGGAAGCCACAACAACATGGTGGGCGAGTACGCTCATGGCAGATATGATCCTGAGTAATAGCAGTACTCTATCTATCTGGGATATATTAGTGCACAAGGGTTTACCTGAACCATACCCAATGGTATTTAAAACTGTGCAAGCCCAGGCAGCATTCCACCAGCACGAATAACACCCAAAGTGTTTTGTCCGTGTATCAGACTTGGCTACTTCTAGTCACAGCTTTCCATACTGGTGAAACAAGTTGGCACCCTTTGTCAAAAATGTTTGTCACTTCTACACCACAGCCAATCATGGGCAATGCATCACATCATTGTTGTATGTGGTGATTTTAATACCAAACATAATGCCACATTGGTCAGCTTAGATCTTTTAAGTAATTCTGTAGTCTGCAGCCACTATATCCATCAACCATGTCAATTCGTAGTTCAAGGAGAGGAGCCCCTCTTTTATCCTTCATGCTCAAAAACATTTTATGACCGCTAAATTGCTCTATGCCATTGGACTCACCTGCACATTATACATTGTGATCTTGATAGATTACATATTCATGAAACTGGAAGCATGACAGCTGGTCGATGATCTTGAGACAGAACAAAGAATCTCGAGTGATCATGACCCACTGATATCATACCAAAGGGTCCCAAGGAGGACCTCTTCTACCCACACTTATTGTCAAGATGAAGGGAAAGTGGCATTAGAGCTAACAGCAAATAGGAAATCCATAGCCTGACAGCAGTCTAATAGAACACACACCGTACTTGATTGAGCCTTCCATCTCTGTCAACACAAGACTAAAGACTATCTGGAGAAAAGAGATCCCCAAAACCCAGAGGCAATACCAAGGTTTGAAGTTCTAAATAAACTATCTCGGTGGACAAGTACTTGACAATTTGCTTCTGGATACAAGCAGATAGACAATAGCAACCAAATGCATACTGAATGAATCAACATGGAGTGCAGGAAATTAAAACAGTCTCTTTCCGTCGCACTGAAAACAAGGCACAAGACCTCAGAGTGTAATCTGTTACATTTAAAAAAATTTAATTTGCACGCAAAGTTTGGAAGGCACTTATGGAAGCACTAAGAAGCAACAATACCAGCCCATTTGAGAGCTAGTTAAATGGGGATCGGAAGGTGCACATAAAACTTGTAAACCAGCATCTCATCTGACACCTAGTTTAAGTACTGCTCATCTTTGTACAGCCCATCAAGCCATGACACGTCCATCACTTTGAAGAGTATAGTGAAGAGTTGCAGCTTGGCAAAAGAGTAAAGGCCATATCATGACTCCGGCTGTCCATGGTCGTGGTAGCAGTAGGACTGCCACTGAATCGCTGCTACCGTCGCAGAGTAAGGATCTTGCTGTGCTCTGCCACTGGTTCAAGGCCAAAATATGATGGCACTGCAGAGCATTTTTTAAAATTGCACCTCTACAGCCCTTTTCATGGCAGTTGCACCGCAATAAAAAGGGTGGCAGTGAGGCAACAAAGAGGGCCCTACACGGCCCGCTCTTGCCCCTGTGAACAGGGGGACACATCATGTTTGGCACCCCCAGTTCCTGCACAGGAAGGAATGCATGTCATTGTGCATTCCTTCCCGTACAGGTATGTGCACTTGTGGTCCCATGACAGTGTTGTTTAAGTCTCACAAAGTGCCTTTAAAGAGCACTGC
Source organism: Triturus cristatus (assembly GCF_964204655.1). Classification (NCBI taxonomy): domain Eukaryota; kingdom Metazoa; phylum Chordata; class Amphibia; order Caudata; family Salamandridae; genus Triturus; species Triturus cristatus. The sequence goes on from NC_140590.1 coordinate 1,710,707,041, forward strand.
TGTGGTACTGCCAAGCTGCCTGCGTGCCACACCACAAAATAACTTGTAATCCACCAGGCGGGAAGCAGTGAGCTTTGGTTGTCCTGGAGTGGAGCGGTGGCATGCCGCCCGCTCCAGGATCACCGAAATCAATAAACAAGCTCTAAAACAGCTCTGAGAAAATATCTAAGTCCTCCTTTAATTGAGAAAACAATAAGTGTTCCACTGGGTAATGAATTCACTGAAGGTGAAGTGTGAGTAGCAATCCTCAGCCAGAAGTAAAACAAGGCCCCCTGCCCTGATGGAGTACCAATGGACATATTTTAATTACCACTTACAATTCCGTACCTGTTCTAGCTTCTGTCTATAATGCATCTGGTACCAGGTGACAGTATCAATGATGTCGAGAGCTACCTGAAGGCCTTAAACCTCGATGTGCCAGTCTGCGGGAGATAAAAAATGACAATCTTGCATTTTTGCCGATGATGCGGTGCTCCTGTTGCACACTAGGTTGACCATACACTGACTCCTTAAGGCATTTGAAGGTTACTGCAACACAGATTTAAAGATTAAAACCTCCACTAGAACATATGGAACACTATGGCTATCTTGTTTTGATGCAAAGCTGACTTGGTCGGTCGACTTATTAAAAAGTGAGGCCACCGAGAACTAGTATGGCAGTGGAGTGCTCAGTGTTGCTAAAAGTCAGGGCCCTCCCCTTGAGGCATAGATTGAGCACAATCCATTGAGGCTGGGTTCTTTACAGAAGAGCTGTGTGGCTATTAAAAGGCCAAGGGTTTGGTACTGGCAAAGAATCAGTTTGTGCATCAAATACTGCTGATGCACTGAGGTATGGGTTTGGCTTTAATTATGTTGAACAGCATGTAGTGCAATGCCTTCTCCAATATAGGACAGGAATATGGATACAATTGGAGTTGAGGAATTTTGGGGATACTGTGCGGGAAGCCTGGTTGCAGGCCAAGCTGGTAAAACTACTGAGGTACAATCATGTGGCCACTACTCCGACAGACATCGGCTGTCCAGATTGCAGGATCAAACCAGAAGAGATAACCTTGGAAAGTGGGCAGATGGAAAAGAGGAGTTTTGGCTTTATGGGAAAAGGATAGACCAGCTCCTGGTCTTTAAACCAATTCCTAAGTTTGAAACATGGTTAGATATGTTCTATCCAGCACTGGAAAAAGCTCTATACATCAGATGTGTAATAGGCACTCTGCAGGAGAAACTTTATGCTAGTACTTGGAAAGAAGGGAGGCAGTAGATCACCCACCTGCAGATGCCATTTCAAGGGGATATAATCTGTAATGTATTTTATGTTGGAGACATAGTGACTACAATCCAAGACCACCAAAGTCATAATAAGCCGTTTAGGGAAAGGTGTTTGGCACTAAACATATAACACTCCATTCTAAGGAGCTCATTATGATGGTGTAATGATTGCCACCGCCGTGCCGGCGGTGGTGATCGTTACGCCATCATGATGAGAAATACACCCCAAAAACCAAAGGAAATGATGGACGGAGTGTTGAACATTGCAAGCACTCACCCCCAGTCAACTGATCTGGGTTTAATCCATCACGGTTCTTTAGCCCACTCTGCCACCCCAGTTCAGACATGGCCATATGCAAATCAGTCTGACCCTTTGCCTCATGGGAACAGTCCAGTCCGAACTGCCAAGCCATGTCTTCCCTGGACCAGAAACAATCTTCCTAGGACCAGTTTCTGGCATTTCAGCCGTCTTCAGCCAGGCTTGCTTGAATCCAGTGGCAAGGTGAGCAAGGGACTCACATCTGAGCATACCCTGCCAACTTATGGCGAACAAAGCAAAAACCAAAGGAAATGATGGACGGAGTGTTGAACATTGCAAGCACTCACCCCCAGTCAACTGATCTGGGTTTAATCCATCACCGTTCTTTAGCCCACTCTGCCACCCCAGTTCAGACATGGCCATATGCAAATCAGTTTGACCCTTTGGTTTTGAGAAATACACCCCGCCATATTATGATGGCGGTGGGTGTTGCGGCGGATGCAATGCCCGTCCGCTGCTTGTCCGCTAGTGGCAATCGTCATGATTGCCTGCTGGGTGGAGCTGGGCCACTAATATGGTGGCGGTGCCTAGCAGGTACCACCCGCCATATTAGGATGTGGGTGAGTATAGGCCTTTCCATGGCGGCAATGCCACCATGGAAAGGCTGGTGGGGATTGGCTTTGGGGGCCTGATATGGGCCCCCTGGAGGGGGTGGGGGGTACCCATTGTACCCCCCTGCAGTTCCCTGCACCAAGTGGCAGGCACCGCGTGGTGCCTGCCACGTGGTGCAGGGAAATGCTGTGCATGCCCTTTTACCATTGCGGATGGTGCTGCAGCCAGCAGCACCATCCGCAATGGTAAAGGGACAGGATGTGCCCGCCAGTATGGCGGGTGCATCCTAATTGGGCCGGTGGGACCGCCGCACGTCTGGTGGGCGGTCCCATCACTGTTATGATGGCGTGCAGACTGATGTCCGCCCGCCATCATAATGAGCCCCTATGTCATTTAGGGTAAGGCATTGGACAATATACATGTAACATTCACTATTCCGATCCACTCTATGCCATGAAGGGGAAGTAGTTGGACACTAAAGGAGAAACATTTATGATTCTGACGCCAATCCAAATAATTTAAGGGAAGGTTTTGGACAGTAAAAATCACTGGGCAGTGGGAAAGTTGTGCCGATGTGGTGATCCCACACAGAAATGTGGTAAAAATATAATTTTTGGAGCTATATTTGAGGTTTGCAGGGGGTTCTGGGAATGAAAATGTTGGGAGATCCACAAAAGCCGCACCTCCAGGGATCCACTAGGGAGGGAAGGAGAATCTACCCTTTCCAATTAACGTCTCCCATTTGCCTTGGTGCTCAGGGGGCTGAGGTAGCCCTCCAGAGTACCGAGGCAGTGAAACTGAAATGAACCGATTGGCTCGTTTCAGTTTTGGTTTCACTGAAAAGATATCAGCGTGACGTGCTCCGAACGTGCACCGTAATTTTCATTTTATTGAAAGAATCAGGACAGCTTCAGGAGCTGGAGAAGCTCTTTGCCAGCTCATGAGGCTGTCTGGAGGGAAAGGAAATCCCTCTGGTGTCCATACCAGAGTAATTTTGTGCCATGTGGTGGGACGTGCTTGAGCTGTCCGATGCATATGAGCACTTTCGCGTCGGACGGCTCCTGTGCGTCCGACGCATGGAAGGGGTTAAATAAGATGCACAAACAATATAGTTTATGCCACAAGTAAAAATAAAATAAAAATGTTTTAAAAAAAAGCTAACTCACTTATTCCCTCTATCATCCACTAATTTAGTCACTATGACACCCACTCCCTAACTCACTCTCATGCTTACTCTCTCCATATCTTTATTCATTCACTCACTAACTCATACATTCTCACAATGTGTTTTTTGAACCCTACGTGCTCCATCCATCTCTATTCGAGATGTATGCTAGACCACCTCAATCTATCAGCAGAGAAAGAAGGGGCCAGCTGAGGGAAGGATGCCACAGAGCCCTGATTATAAGAACGTCCATAAATTATTTTACGATATTAAAGAAGTCCAATAAACGGTCCAGGGAACAGGCATATTAGGGAGTAATCTGGAAATGGGTATGGTATTTCATTAGAATTAATAGGGCTAGGGCCAGGCTCATCAGGAGGGGAAAGAGAAGAGCCAACAGCAGCAACAATGTTCACTATAAGTGGCAGCAACAGCTGCCACTGCAACTTCCACATTAGCCACCACAACAGCAGGAAAAATGGCAGCAATAACCACAACAAGATCTTTAAGTATGAATGGAACCACATCAATGACAACATACATCATATCAGCAGGGCCCATGCTAGGGAACAAAGCTGCCAGCCTTGCAGAAACCAGTGCAGTTACCACAGCAGTAGCCACAGTAGAGAACAGAGAATCTATCACTAGAACAGCAAAAACTGCAGCCATATTATCTTCAACCACAGTCATAACAAAAGGAGTAGGAGCACTAGCTTCAACAGCTCCAACTACAAAGCAGTAAGTGGGGGCCATGAGAGTGACATGGCTGCTACCAGGACGGAGAAAACAACAACTATAAAATCAGGGACCACAGCAACATCCACAACTATGACCACAGTGATGACGACAGCAGCAATAATAGCAGTTTTTACTGCAGTGGTTTCTGTTGCTGGAATAACAGCAGTCACATCAGGAACTACAACAGCTGTCAGTAGAACTGGGGTAATAACATCAACCACTGTTACAAGCACAGCAGGGCCCACCCCAGTGACACTAGCTGCCACAGGGATAACAACCACTCCTATGGAATATTTACCTCAGCCACCATTAGTTACTCAGGGTCGGGGTGTATGAACAAAATATTGATTTAAAAATATTGGGATACATAAATATTGTGTTAAGAATATTGTGAAAGTAAAAAACTATAGTTTTGTATAGTTTTGTGTATTATCATTCTGTATAATATCTCGTTGATTAATTATTTATTATGTTTTTAGTAGTAAAATATTAGTGTGGTATGTTAATTTTAGTGTGAACACTTTTATTTGATTTTTTGAAAGAATTATAATTACTATTCAATTATTATTTATATTGATGTATTACATAATATATGTGCTATTATGTTATAGGAGCGGGATGTTGAATGTATAAGGGGAAAGTGTGAGTAGATTTTAAAAATAAGTGAGTAATAATTTGTTTTTAAAGTTAAGTTTGCCTCATGAATGACAATATCTTAAATTTAGACTTTTTTATGAGTATTTTTTATGTTTATTAGAAACAATTTGTGATATATTTGTTTTCCAAATATGTACTTAAATAGTAATATTTATTTAATTGTTGTAATCATTCTCTTGAAATAATTATATTTCTGTATAATAAGTAAAATATTTAATATTCATGGGCATTTTGTTTAATGTTCTGTTCTATGTATTATTTTAAATAACTTTTTTAAACATAGTAATACTAGGTCTTTGTTTTATGAATAAAATGTTTACATTAAATAATGCATTTATTATAATTCCTTGTACATCTTAAATGTTTTTTACATTGTGTATAAATGTTTCACTTGACAATTAAATGATATAAATAAATGTATGCTTTAGTTGTAGGAATATTAAATATTTTAATGCCATATTCATTATTTATAAACATTATTTACACACACACACACACACACACACACATATATATATATAAAATGTTGTCATGATTGATTTTGTATTTAAGTATGTTGTAGAAAAGTTATTTTATTTCAAATTTAATTTAATGTTTGGTATAGTTTTTGTTAAAATGATTTCTTTTTTTATAAATGAAGATAAAATATTTTTGTAACTGTTTAGAAAATATTTGTTTGTATTTTGCCACATTAATTAATTATTAATTATGTGTGTAATGCAGAAGTGATCATAATATACTTGTATTATAATTAATAATTTTATATTTACTGTTTGGTCATTTTATTAGTTTTTGTTAATGTGGTATGATATGCATTAGAAATAATATTTATTCTCACATTTGAATGGTTGTTAAGAATATTTATAATTTATGAAAGAAATTACCATACATGTTCAAACACTTTATAGTAATAATTATATTTAAAAAGATTTCTTAGATAGGAGTTCAAAAAGTACAGTTAAGCCCTTTACTCTTAAACACCTTTTCTTAAATGGCTTAGATTGGAGTACAAAATATACAACTACCTATTAACTACCAAAAAATACCTTACAAAGCGTATATGGAAATCCTGTCTTAACCTAATTCTCCTCTCATCAATCCATCATCTACTTTATGCGACGTTATTGAAATCTTTTCTTTGGCCATTTAAAGTAAAGTCTCCCCTGCAATCTCCCATCAAGGTTCCAGTCCATTCACAGAGCCTTCTGGATTCCATTGCGGATCTTTGAACTGGATCTATTGACATCTGATATTTGTTGGAACTGTATAGAGGTTGTTGGCCCTCCAACTCATGTGTTTTTTTAATGTAAATTTGTCCATCTATTTTGGTCTGAAATTCAAAAACTGATCTGGAAGATCTTTAATACATCGGTCACCTTGTTCCACTCCATGGCTATTCTCGGTGTATATGCTTTTTCCCCCCTTTATCTGATCTGATGTTAATTGATCTGATGCTTTCCTTGGGTGTTAATTGATCCTTTCCGAATGGAAAAGTTCTCACAAAATCAATTATCTAACTTGGTGAAATTGGCTCTGTTTCACCAAAGGTTCAGATAATATTTGTCTTGGTGTGGCTACTGATACTCACTCATCTAGGAAACTCTTATTTTCCACTTACTGGTTTCTTCAAAAGAGAGACCCACCGTAATATGTTTCTCATTCCCCTTACTTTCCTCAACTCTTCTACCATACCGTTTAATCCACATCTTCCTACTCTCCAGTTATCTCTGAACTTTTCATTCTTTTTACGTCTTTTAACGGTCTTTACTTTTATACACACCTCCATATCCAATAGTCCACTTCTTTTGCTCACCTTGTTTTCCTACTCTCCCCATGTTCTTCATCTCTCTCTTGCGATGCTGCGTTTTGTGTCTTTCCCAGGTTACTTTTCTTTTTCCTATTCACTCCACTCGTTTTCCTTATCATCCCCTTGTTTTAAACTTATTTCATGTATAATGCCATCTATATGCCCAGTTCGACGTCCATCTTGCTTGATGTTGTTTTAAAAGTTATTGTCCACATCTTCTATATTGCTGAAGACATAACCATTGCCATTGTCTGTACTTATATGCTGGGGGGACCTCCTTCTCCACCCTCAGCATTTTGTTTTCTAACTTTTTGTTCTAGTGCATTTTTGTGCTACTATTCAATAAAAAAAATTGATTTGAAAAAGAATGGAGTATGAATAGTAACTGTTGTCCCTTTTTGTGCCCAACACTTTACGCTAAATGATTTTTACTAGGTTAGGTATCATTTTTAATCGGAAGACCAAGGGAATGCTGGGTGATAGGAAATTTGTTCCAGCATGGTGATCCCACACAGAAATCTGAGGAACATTAGATTTATTAGCTAAGTTTGAGGTTTACAGGGGATTCTGGATAAGAAAAAATTGGGGAACCCATGCAACCTAAACTACCTGGACTCCCCAAGGTGCCCAATTTTTAGAACTGGCTGGATTTGGTCGGTTTCCCCAGATGGCCACCGAGCCCAGGACCAAAAATGCAGGTGACCCCCTTGCAAAACCAGGTTGTTTCGTTATAGACAATTTTGATGTCACCACAATAAGTTTTGGGCCCTTCCCTATTGTGAATACTTGGTCCACACACACAGGTAGGTGAGGTAACATTTTTATCAGGGGACCTAGGAGAATGTTGGGTGGAAGGAAATGTGTGGCATCCCAGTTATCCCATATATTTCTCACACAGAAATGTGAGGGAAATGTGATTTTCTTGTTTAAATATGAGGTTTGAAGGCAATAATCAGTAGGAAAATGTTGGGAGCTACATGCAAACCACATCCCCTGGACTCCCCTGGGTGACTACTTTTCTGAAATGTAAGGGTTTGTTAGGTTTCCCTAGATGGCTGCCGAGCCTGGGACCAAAAACGTAGGTGACTCCCTCGCAAATCCAAATAGTTTTGCGATCGTAAATATTGAAGTCTCCATAGTACGTTTTGGGCCATTTTCTGAAATGGGCACTAGGCCTACCCACACAAGTGAGGCATTTTTATCAGCAGACCTGGGGCAACGCTGGGTGGTAGGAAATTTGTGGTAGTCCGGTGATCCTACATCTTTGCCACACAGAAAAATGAGGAAAATGTTATTTGTCTTAGCTAAATTTGAGGAAGATCCACACAAGCCACACCTCCCTGGACTCTCCATGGTCTCTAGTCTTCAGAAATATCTGGGTTTTGTACGTTTCCCTAGATGCCCACCAAGCTCGGAATCAAAAACATAAGTTTCTCCCTCGCACAACAAAGTCTTTTTCTGATCGATAATTGTGAGGGGCTTTTTCTGTCACAGGCACTAGGCCTACCCACACAAGTGAGGTACAATTTTTATCAGGAGACTTATGGGAATACTGGATGGGTTGGAAGTTTGTGGCTTCCCACAGATTCCAAAACTTTCAATCACAGAAAATTGAGGAAATGTGTTTTTTTTTAACAAATTTTGAAGTTTGCATGGGATTCTGGGTAAGAGAACCTGGAGAGTGAGGTATCATTTTTATCAAGAGACTTGGGGAAATGCCGGATGGGTGAAAGTTTGTGGCTCCCAACAGATTCCAGAACTTTCCATCACAGAAATGTGAGGAAAAAGAGTTTTTTTTCTGAACGTTTGAGGTTTGCAAGGGATTCTGGGTAACAGAACCTGCTTAGAGCCACACAAGCTACCCTACCCTGAATTCCGCTTGTGTCTAGGTTTTTTTAATAATGTACAGGTTTGCTAGGTTTCCATAGGTGCCGGCAGAGCTAGGGTCCAACATCCACAGCTAGGCACTTTGTGAAAAAAGGGACAGTTTTCACTGGAAAGATGTGATGAGCCCACGTTGCCTTTTGGGCAATTCAGGGCCAGACTGGCCGTAGTGGGCACCAGGCGTTTTTCCGGTGGGTCAGAAGGGTGGGGGCCGATTTTGGACCGGTGGGGCCGTTTTTGGTACAGGGTTCTAGTTTTGCAGCAGTGCTGCAATATCGCCCCCTGTACCAAAAGCAGCAGCAGTGTTTCCCACCAGCATTCTCCCCCACCCCTCCCCCTGGGGCCAGTCTCACTTAATTGCCAGGGCCGGCTTGCGTTCCCAGTCTGACCCTGGGGCCATTTCCTGTTGCGGGCCTGAGGCTTACCCACACAAGTGAGGGACTATTTTTATCAGAAGACTTGGGGGAATGCTGGTTGGGTAGAAGCTTGTGGCTTCCTGCAGATTCTAGGACCTTCCATCACAGAAATGTGAGGACAATGTGTTTGAGGTTTGCAAGGGATTCTGGGTAACAGAACCTGGTGAGAGCCACACAAGTCTTCCCATTCTGGATTCTCCTGGGTGTCTAGTTTTGACAAATGTACAGGTTTTCTATGTTTCTCTAGGTGCCAGCTGAGCGAGTGTCTAAAATCCACAGCTAGTCACATGAAAAAAGGGTCAGTTTTTGCTGTAAAAATATGATGGGCCCATGTTGCATTTTGGGCCGTTTCTTGTTGCCGGCACTAAGCCTACCCACACAAGTCAGGTACTATTTTTATCAAGAGACTTGGGGGAATACAGAACAGTAGAACAAATATTATTACCAATTAACGTTCTATGCATTTCTGCCTTCCACATGTAAGACAATGTGTAAAAAAGAAGTCATTTTGAAAAATGTCCTCTAATTCACATGCTAGTACAGGTACCCACAATTTAGAATACCTCTAAATAACCAATGCTTCTAAACTCTATGTTATTTTCCCATTAAGGAAATACATAGGTTTCTTTGATATCTAGTTTGCACTATCTATATTTTACCAAATGAACTACTATATACCCGATACAGAATGAAAAACCATTGCAAAGTGCAGCTCACTTATTGGCTATCAGGAACTCAGGTTCTTGTTGAACTTACAAGTCCTATATACCTCTACAACCAGAAGGGTCCAGCAGACATAAGGCTATATGGCTTTAAAAATTCTGCCGTACTTACAAGAGTTTACCGGTGAGGTGAAAACGTTGGCACAATTTGCTGTTTTTTTCAACCCAATTTCAATATTTTTTATTTCAACTGTTAGTTTCTGTAGGAAAATCTTGAAGGATCTACACAAATGACCCCTTGCTGATTTTGCACTTTTGTCTACTTTTTCGAAATGAATAGTTTTCTGGGATCCATGATTGCTTTTACAGTCATTGCTACCACTAACTGGATAGAGGTTGGAAGCACATTAAGGTGCCGATTCCGATCCGTTAAAAGAATTTACCGTCCGACTCGTATCCGTATTTTTTTACGTACGATTCGTACAAGTCCCGTACAAACGGCGAAGTACGATTCGTACGTGAAAAATACATACGAATGACCTCCGGAAAAGTCTACGAGACTTCCCCGGACAGTTTTACGTACGAGTCGTAAAACTGAAGTCCGAGCGCACAAGTACGATCCGTACCAGCGTCCTGAATACACAAGCGTATGGAAAAGGTCCCATACGGAGTGAACTTTGTACGACCCCTACCCTGGGTACACTTGGGCCCGGGGTACGAGTCGTACGGCCCCCCCACCCCACCCGCGCATGTCCGCACCATACCCCCCACCCCCGTAAGTACGGCGCGTGCCCCCAGCCCACCCTGTATGTACACACTGTACCCCCAGCCCGTATGTACGTGCCGTACGCCCAGCCCCCGCGTATGTACGCGCCATACCCCCAGCCCCCGTATGTACGTGCCGTACCCCCAACCCCCGTATATACACACCGTACCCCCCACCCCAGCACCCGCGTATGTACGCGCCGTACCCCAGCACCTGCGTATGTACGTGCCGTACCCCCCCAGCACACGCGCATGTACCTGCAGTACCCCAGCACCCGTGTATGTAAGCGCCATACCCCCCACCCCAGCACCCGCATATGTACGTGCCGTAACCCCCACCCCAACACACGCGTATGTACGCGCCGTACCCCAGCACCCCAGCCCCGTACTTGGACGCACCGTACCCCAACACCGTACCCCAGCATCGCCTATGTACGAATCGTACAACACCATTGCATATGTGATGACTGTACAACCACATAGCTATGAACGCACCTTACATACGCGAAAACGACTCGTACTGAACCAAGACACTTTAAAACAGCCAAAGGAGGGTCAAATCGACTCGCACAATACCACAAAACACGTCTACAGGACAAAAAACATCTAAAAGACTGACCTGGCACATCCAAACAGGCAAACAGAGGCCCAAACTCACAACCACCTCTTATAACACACCCACCAAAAGTTCAAACCCAGCCACACCCACAAATGGACCAATAAAAAGGGCCCACAATCACAAACCATGAGCCTTTGCAACAGACCCACTGCTGACAGACATCACACACAAACAACTGCACCCATACACCTTAACTTACACACCTTCACACAACCTCCTTCACACAGCCCCCTCTACACATACACACACACCTACACATTCACACCCACACACCCACAACCATCCTCACCCACAACCCACACCATGCCCACAGACAAGAATCCAAAGTTCACAAGGGAGGAGCTGGACACAGCTCTTTGGAACATTGGTCAGACAGACCAGCATATCCCAAAAAACTAGCCTGTGGCAGAGGATTGTCGATCGGGTGAATGCTGTTGCGCCCATCAGAAGGACCAGGAATGAATGCCAATCCAGGTGGTACGATCTGCGGAGGGCAGTCAAGCGGAAAATGAATGAGGACTACGCCCAGAGTAACATCACAGGAGGTGGGCTTCCCCGCAGACCGGTACATTACCATCCCTGGGAGGAGAAGGTGATGGCCCTGCTTCCGCCGGTGGGAGTACATGGAGTCGAAGGAGTTCGAGAGCCTGGTGAGTACACAAACAACTTACGTAACATGGGGGAATGCCATCCACACCCCAACTACAACAATTGCACTCACCTACCCCCAAGTCCTCACCTGACACAACAACACTTGAAACAACGCTCATGCCACTAACTTGAGTATGCCCCATTCACAAAGCAAGGCCATGCCATGTCCCAGCCCACACAAACCACAAACCCAAGACAGGATGTCCGGGATACTGGGAGGGTGGGGATCACTAAACAAATTGTACAACTCAGAAACAGACACCATTGCCCTCAGCCCATATGGCCCAGGTACATACCCATGCACCATGCGCAATGTACATGGACTGTCAAAGTACTGACAAGGTAGCTGACACTTGGCCCTGCTGTAGGCAGCACAAGGCCCTCCTGTGACAACTGCTAACTCGAACACAAACACAACAAGCTCAGAAAGCTATGACAGGAACTCACACTCACTGACATGGCAGCATGCGCCATGGTGGGACAGATACATCACCTGAGAGACCCACTGCCAAATCACACCACACCCACCAGCAGGCACCGTCAATAAATCAACAATCAATCAGGGTACTTGTAAGGCGCGCTACTTACCTGTGAGGGTCTCAAGGCGCTGAGGGGGGGGGGTTCCACCACTGCTCGAAGAGCCAGGTCTTGAGGAGTCTCCTGAAGGCAAGTAGGTCTTGGTTCAGTCGTAGGTGGGCTGGAAGGGTCTTCCAGGTCTTGGTGGCGAGGTAGGAGAATAATCTGCCACAGGCGGGCGTACGTTGGATGCAGGGGACAGCTGCTAGGGCGAGGCTGCCGGAGCGGAGCTGGCGGGTGGGGGTGTAGAAGCAGAGTCTGATGTGCAGGTAGGCTTGTCCGGCGGTGTGGAGTGCCTTGTGTGCGTGGGTGAGGAGTTTACAGGTGATCCTCTTGTCGATGTTGAGCCAGTGCAGGTCTCTCAGAAGGGGGCTGATGTGGCTGTGGCGGGGGCGTTGACAATCAGTTGCGCCGAGGCGTTTCCGAAGCATTGTAGCCGCCATTGGTGTGTGGATGGGAGTCCTGCGTAGAGTGCAGTGGCGTAGTACAGTCAGCTGCTGACGAGGGCCTGTGTCACTGGTCAGCTTGTTTAGGCCGGGATCCACCAGTAGATCCGGCGGAGCCTCCGTAGGGTGTCATAGCAGGAAGAGGAGACGTCGTTGACCTGCTTGGACATGGAGAGGGAGGATGCGAGGATCAATCCTAGGTTGCATGCGTGTCTGGTGGGTGTCGGTGATGTCCCCAGAGCGATCGGCCACCAGGAGTCATCCCAGGCTGAGGGTGTGGGTCCGAGGATGAGGACCTCCGTCTTGTCTGAGTTCTGTTTCAGATGGCCGCTCCGCATCCAGTCGGCGATGGCCCTCAGACCCTCGTGGATGTTTGTCTTGGCGGTGTGGGAGAGGATGAGCTGGGTGTCGTTGGCATAGGAGATGTTTCGAGGTTGTGGTGGCGGGCCACTTGTGTGAAGGGGGCCATGTGGATGTTGAACAGCGTCGGGCTGCGGGATGAACACTCACCCCTTACACAAGCACACACCCCCGGGGCAGCCAATGGAGTCACACACACTCCCAATGGACATGTGACACAACAAGATCAAGCCACAGCCAAAAAAGCATCCTAGGCCAAATGCAACATGTCAAAGACCCTGGATAATATTTCAATCAGTCCCCTGCAACATACCCATCCACAAGTGAACATTGATGTGAATGCTAGGCACATACAACTACCTGGAGGAACTGTGCCAACTAGAACACGTATGAATCATGGTTGGCGCATGAGACATCATTAACATTGTCTCTCTCTCACACACAGGGCAATTTCATGGATCTCCCCCAACACTGGGGGGGAACAATCACAGGCCCAGGCTCGGCAGGAAGATGATCCCACCGGCAGCGGCGACTCCCAGCACTCTGTGGATGACGCGAACCAACCTGGACCCTCTGGTGCCCAAGCCCCTGCAGCACCTGTGTCAGGTGCATCTGTGCCAACCACCACCCCCATTCTTGCCACATCCCAGGAGACACCCAGGAGCCCTGCCCGCATAGAACAACTGAGCCAGTCTGACCTGGAGGGACAAGGTTCTGCGCCCACCCAGTAGGAGGCAGACAACCCTGCTAATGCCATCCCTCAGGGGTCCCGTAGAGCCGATGTGCCCACAACGGCAGGCCAAGCTCGTGTGGGAAGGGGTGGTGGGAGTGGAGGCAGGCGGAGGCGCGCACCTGACCACCCAGCTGAGGGAACCGGTATGTCACACATACGCCATATCTTGGACACATGCCAGCGTGACACCAGGGCATCAGCCAGGTAGTGGCGACCCTCAACGAGATTAAGAACCAGCAGGCCGAGCAACACACCAGTCAACAACAACACCAAGGACGGATGGAGGCCAGACTGGCTGAGCTCCTGGCGGTGCAAAGAGACATGAGCCATTCACTCCGTCGGATCGCCGACAACATGGGCAACCCTCCCTGTGACACCAGGCGCAGACCAGCACCAGCCATAGGGAGGGAGGAGGAGGAGGAGGATTCGTCCGACGGAGCGTCCCAAACATCGTCAAGGCCTGCATCTGAGGGTCCCCGGAGGAAGGTGGGTCGTCCACGGAAAAGACCGTGAGAGCCAGCGGACCATCCACATCTCCCAGGTCACCTGGCCTGGCACCTGGCCTGCATGCGCAACAGCAGCACATCATTCACTGACATTCTCTGCCACATGGACTTGCTGGTCACAGTCTGACCAATGATGACCAACACTGTGGTCTGGACTCTGATGACTTCAAATGCCAAGGATCCCATCTCCCCCTGTGAACTTTGGATTCCATACACACTGTATAGCACCTATTTGTCCACACTAAACTGGCCCCACATCAAGAATAAATCCTATTTACTTCAATGACATGTTGCATTCATTTAGCATGAGTACACAACCTATGTGTGTGGAAATGTCAAACTATGCCTGAGTGTTGAATTAACTCCAGCCATCCATACCCTGGAATCTGAGTCTGGTACAGGACACACATGGGTCACAATGTATCATACAATACAGACATGGAGCACAATACTCACCCGTGATGGCCTCAAGCTGCTGAGGGGGGGCATGCAATACTGTGCGTACAGACCAATTGGGAAGAGTATCATGAAGGCGTAGAGGTCATGGCTCATGTGGATGTTGCCGGGGAGGGAGTAGCAGGTATCTCTTGCCAGGTGGGAAAACTATGTCCTGCATGCTGGAGGACGGTGGATGTGAAGAATGGTGGCCAGGGCAAGGTTGGATGCACGGAGTTGGCACAACGGGGTCTTGGATGAAGACGTGCAAGGTTGGTTTGGGGTCTGGGGTTGTGGCCTGACTCCTGAGTGTGGGTGAGGAGTCTGAAGGTCATCCTGCAGCAGACAGTGATCCATTGCAGCTATCTCTGGTGGACGGCGATGTGGCTGGGGCGCGGGATGTTGAAGCTGAGGTGTGCACATGGAGCCTGGATGTGGACAAGTTTCCCAGGAGTGTGGATGTACTTGCTCCGTAGAGGGCAGGGCAGTAGTTGACATGGCTGGTGTCGTGGGCCTGGGGGATGATCTGTCTTTCCTTGGAGTGGATATATCTGTGGATCATGTGCATCATGGAGAGGGTGTTGCACCCTGAGGTACAGATGCTGGTGATTAGCATGGCAAATTTGAGTGACGAATCCATGATGCACACCATCCTGTGTGCGTGGGCACTGGGTGCATGTGCAGGGCTCTTGCGGGTGGGACGCAAGCAGTTGACCCAGCTGTAAGGGGACAATGCTCAGATGATTACCTCAGTCCTATACAAGTCCAGCCTCAGCTGGCTGATGTTCAGCCATTCATCAATGGATCTCATACATTCTTGAATGTTGGAACTGGCAATGGCTGCGTCTTTGGTGAGGGTGAGGAGTACCTGGCTGTCAATGGCATACGAGCTGACGATGAGGTGCTGTGCGCATGTGATGCCAGAGAGGGGGACCTGGACACATTGAAGATTGACACGCTGAGAGATGATACCTGGGCCATGTGCCAGATGATGTCACTATACTACATGCTGAAGGCTTGAGTCCCACTCCCATGGCCTTGCTGGTGTACGGAGCTGGTGGGGAGTAGGAGGGACATGACCTGGCTGGTGTGACAGGGCCTGGAAGGCGGGGCAGCGCTGTGTAGGCAGTTGGAGTCGCACACTCATCATGCAAAGGTGTCTTTTGTGCGCCTAGGGTATGCCTGAGAGCAGGCGGTAGATTATCGGATGGACAATGCTTGGAGGGTGGCTGTAACATCAGACTGTAGTGTGATGTGGGTCATGCAAGGACATGAGGGTCGTGCAATGTGCACGTTGCATGCGCTGACGGTCCAGCCTTTGGCACCGCGTGGCCGCAACAGTGGCACAGACAAGCTGATGACACCCAAATTAATGGGTGGAGGGAGGAAGGGAGGAGCATCTTTGAGGTGTGTGTGTTGCCGAATACGGAAACTTTGTTGGGCCTTGCTGCAGGGGCAGCAGCAGCAGGCGGCATGTCCTGGAAACGATGCCACAAGTTGCACACAAAGACAAGGATGTCAGAAAGGACAACTGCAACAGGCGTATGCAAAGGAAGGAGTGTCGGGTCCCCATAGCACACCCAGAGACAATGGATGCACAATCACCAAAGATGACTGACACAGGATCAGGAAACTGAAGGACGAGCTGCGCACAGGATACATACCCTCAGCAGGTGTTGACGGCCCGTTGTGGTGACCAACATGGCCAAATACATACACAACCATGGACATCATGCACAATAGAGATCCTAATCCCTGGAGAACTGCATGCATGTTGCCAAACTACACATATACTCATATGCACAATCTTTGACAACTATGCCAGAGATGTCGTATGCAAATGTCACTCTTGATACTTGACTTACTTGGAGAAGCCTAGGGTGATAGCCAGCAACCACGGGAGCGAAGAACAGAATCACCACTCTCCCCTAGGGTATAGCCACCATCAGTAAAAGTACGTAAACTGAGTAATGAGTTACACCCCGGGGAAGAGCCAGGATCATGAAAGGATCGCAGGGTAGCCCACCAGGGAGGCTGAAGGTTCTCAGAGGGGAGGTGCCAGGTAATGACTCAGAAAACTGCATAAAAGAAAAATAATAAACAAGGAGAAAAGAAGGAGAGGAGGGAAGAATTAATTCAGATAATGCAATAGTCAGTAGCACTCGTTTTACCCCCCTATAGGTATGGTGTTTGGGTTTTGAAAGAGTGGTTGTGTACCTTCACATTCCTTTTCTCTACGCAAAGATGATGATCGGTATGATTAGTATGTCCCTCCCAGGGGGTAGTAGGTAAGTCCAAGGCTATCCACTTCCGAGAATATCCAAATGCAAAGTAGTGCATAAACGGCAGGTTTTGAGGTGTCAATAAAGTTTTGTTGCCGAAACAAAAAAACAAAAAACTTAAACTCCACAATCAGCTCTTCAGTCGTTGATAGTGGCCAGGACACTACACCAATATCCCAGCAGATTCTCGTGAGGTTTTTTGCCTTGTACAAGTTACTGAGTAATTTAACCTTGGCAATAGGAATAGCGTTAGCAGAGTCAGGGGAGCGAGTAACACACAACAGATGCACGCGCGCAGCGCGTGTAACGTACCAGAAGCGCCGTGTTCAGAGTCAAGTACGGAAGTGGCGGGTGCCTCCCATTGCTGTCGATGACTCCTTTCTTTGCTGGTGCAATGCGCCGGTGAGACGAGTGGCTGGAATCCCCACAATCCCGTAGGAAGCGCGGGGAAGAGGAAATGAAACTGGCGAAGTTCAGCAAGCGGAGCGGATTGTTTCGGGGGTCCGTAACAATGGAGGAGGATACAAAGTTTCTGGAGCGATCCTTAAATCAAGGTTGGGAAACGAGACTTGCAGGGAAGAAACCACAAAGGAATGCAGGAGGTTACTTCAGTACAACTGAGTTTCGATGTCCGTAGAACACAACGAATCCAGATACAGGGTGAGGCAAGGTTTCAAGCGAGGTTCACAAGAGCTTCGAAAAGCCAAGCAATGAACTCAAGGAGGAGCTTAGATTTAAAGTCCTCCTGGACCAATGAGCTCGTTCGATGAGGAATTGGGACGGTACACAACCCTAGACCTATGGTGATGCATTATGGGAGTTGTAGTGTGAATGAGGGATGTGTGATTAATGCTCAAGTGGATGAGCGTGTAACAGCAAAGTGGCAAGAGACCAGCATTGACAGAGATGAGGCACCTTGGAGGGTGACGAACACCTTTATCACTCAGGTTCACACCTAGGGCAATGCATCAATATGAACAGACTCACAGGTCATTTGGCTGAACATGTGGGACCTACACTGGACACCCCCTTCACAACACAGATGCTGTAAATCCATTGAACTGGCACACAAGTGAAGGGTGTGAGCCAAACACCCCCTGCTGCACACGGAGGGTCTGCAATTCCCCTTGATTATCTCATGGGGATGTCCCACACTATGTCCACCCGTAGCATCCCGTATGTTTCAGAGGGAAGTTGAACACACATTGATGCCTTTATCAGAATCCAAAGTCCCATTACAGATTACTGTTACGAAGGGTGACTATCAATTCATGGGAGTCATGCAACATGTCATGTGCCCCATGGTGAGTCGACATGTATGTATAGTAACACAACATGCAAAGGAGCAGTGCCCACACATTCCAAACACCTACCAACACCAAAAGGCTTGCAGCAATCCTTAACCAAAAAGACTTTTCACCATGTCCGTGCATGGGACGCTGATTCAGCACACGTTGCAATACTCATGAGGAATAGCGGGCGGCCAATGATGACACAAGCAGACAGTATGCGCAACTACCTGTGGATGACAGACACACAAGAAGACAGGGAAAAGATTGTCCTCCGCATGCATGGTCATTTACTGTACAGGAATAAGTGTGTCAACATGCTTTGTTTAAATTGAGTGTCTAAGCTAATATGTGTGGAAGGACCTCATCCCTCTAGTGACACATCTGAACACACCTCTAAGTCACTTTGCATACAGTCAGCTGGACACACACATTGCAACACATGCGACACAAGGCTACAAGCGTGCACACTCAGACCCATGGACTCACCATTATGAGAAGAAGTTGCGTATGAGCTGACTCTGGATGTCGTCCTCCTCATCGTCATCATCCTCACTTGCCTCGTGACCAAGCCCTTCATCGTCCACGGGTGGATGTTCCTGCTCATCCGGATCCAGGATGAGTGGCACAGCCTTCTCCACTGCCATGTTGTGCAGCATGCAGCACACAAGGAAGATTTTGCAGACCTTCACTGGTCGATATGGGAGGGACCCACCTGTCTTGTGAAGGCACCAGAATCGGCTCTTCAGGAGGCCAAACGTCCTCTCGATCACTCGCCTGATCTGGCCATGTGCGTTGTTGTAACGGTGATCTGCAGCTGTTCTGGGGTTGCGGAGAGGCGTCATCAGCCATGGCATGTTGGGCTAGGCAGAGTCCCCTACATGGAAACATCATGTAAAGAAGTGGGTCAGGAGATGCCATAAGATACAAAGATAGCGCTAAACAAAGGACAAACAGAGTATACCCACCAACAAGACATGCTCGCTCGTTGTGCAGCCGCAGCATCATTTTGGGCACCCTGCTATGCCTCATGATGTAGGCATCGTGTGCTGACCCTGGAAAACGTGCACAGACACGGGAAACAGGTTGGAGGTGTGGTTCCAGCTTTGCGGTTAAGTTCTCAATCAACATTGCGAGAAGCGGTAACGTCTTATGCAGTCACGTTCCCTCATGGCACCCAAGTCTGGCATTGGTCGGGAGAGAGGCGGTGCCCTGCAGAAAATTGGAAGGAATAATGAAGAGTGAGTACATAACAACATCAATGTCAATGAACTGAGCACATGCTCAACTGCTACTACACATCTGCTAAATACAGAGTCTGGTCTGTGCAATACATCCAGGACACGTATGCCAGCCACGTGATTCTCCTACGAAAAGCCAGCTACACCCGTTGATTGTCAAGTTTGACATGACATGGCCCGAAACTAGCTGTGGGCCAGTCATTGAAAATGAACACATCACACACATTGTGATGAAGGGGTACACGTGAAAAACGAACACACTGACATGGATACGGCGCAGATATGTCCTCATGTCAAAAAACCATCTTCGAAGCATCCAGACACACGTAACGTGTGAATCCACATGTGGCATGGTGTGCGTTTATGTGTGCCATGCCCATCTACACACAGACACATGTTGGATGCAGCAACAGCAGATGCAGTTGACGGAACACCAACAGCAAGCTCATGGGAACACATGACACACACAGGACATAGTCACATCGGGGCAAGCTGTTACTTAGATGTCAGGTGTTAGTGTCCCTGTCTCTGGCATCAGGGGACAGTTGCGGGTGCTGGTGACTGTGCCATACCAGTGATGCAGTGCTTGACACGTTTGTACTACATGCACACATGTGCAGAGAGGGAAGGGGAAGTGTGCCACATACTGCCCCATCACACATGACATGTGTACACAGGTCATCACACATCTATTGTGCTAAAACATGAGGAGACATGTGCCATATCACTGCCTGACACACCTAGGCCCTGCACATGAAGGACTGCAATGACAATTACTTGATGTACAGCCGTGCACGAGTCTGACACCTCCATTCCTATCGTGTGCGCCTCCTATCACCAGTGTAACCTGTGAAACACCCCGTACACTCGCTCTGAGGGCGTGTGAACGGTCTGTATCATTATATTGTTGTTGCTGCGGGAGTATGGGTGTGTGTACGGACCGTACACACGTACGTCTACTACCAGTGTGTACACGTACGTGTACTACGAGCGTACACGTATGTGTACGACCAGTATGTACATGTACATGTACGCACTGGTCGTACACATATGTGTACGCTCGTAGTACACGTACGTGTACACACTGGTAGTAGACGTACGTGTACACACTGGTCGTACACGTACGTGTACGCTCGTAGTATACGTACGTGTACACACTGGTAGTAGAAGTACGTGTACACACTGGTCGTACACGTACGTGTATGCTCGTAGTACATGTACGTGTACACACTGGTCGTACACATACATGTACACTCGTAGTACACGTATGTAGACGTACGTGTACACACTGGTCGTACATGTACGTGTACGCTCATAGTACACATACATGTACACACTGGTCGTACATGTACGTGTACGCTCGTAGTACACGTACATGTACACACTGGTAGTAGACGTACGTGTACACACTGGTCGTACACGTACGTGTACGACCAGTGTGTATAGTACGTGTACGACCAGTGTGTATACGTACGTGTACACACTGGTCGTACACGTACGTGTAAAACGCACTGTGCAACTGGTGCCGTAGGGGTACGTGTGAAATGCACCGTACCTGTGTGTGGATTGCTAAATTACATAGGGACACATGAGGGACAAGTATTAGGGCCTAAATGCATCCTGGTTGTCATGGATACCGAGTTTCCTGTCCAAATGTTTCCATCAGGTGGCCTGGAAAAGTCAGTTGGCAACTAAATACTATGTTGCAAAGTGGTTGTTGACTCCACATGATGCACAAATTTTGAACCATGCAAAAGCAGTCACTGGTGTATGTATAAAGAAATTGGAGGAAACGTAGGATGCAAATGAGTCTGACAAATCACTCTGTACTCCCGTAAATGAAACAGCCCAGCAAGGCAGATATAAGACAGCCAGAACCCATGAGAGGGCACTTGCCTACACAACCTTTCAGTCGACACCACTGATGCTGCTTGTGAGTCCTCTGGCACCATGTCAAGGTCTGTGGAGAGGGCCCAGCCTTTCACACAAGAGGAGAATGAGGCATTGCTGGATGTCATCTTCCCACAGTACCCCAGCCTGTATGGGAGACCAGGGGAACAGGTGAGTGCTGACTTCACTAGCTTTGACTGTGCACCTTTTTTGTGACTGTCACTTCTGGCATTTTGTCCAGGTGTGACAGACATGCAATGTTGTTTAGAGTGGGTCCCAGGGGTGGGAATGGCTTATGTCTCTCATGCAGAGCATGATGTAGTTCATGTGTGCACTCCTCACTTGCATTGTGCTTACTGTGACATTCACTGCATAGTGCATGGCACATTCAGCCTGCCCATTTTAGTTCTATAGTCCTGAGGTGATTCACTGGCCCCCCCCGGTGTGACAGGTGACTGTACCCACAGATGTGTGTGAGTTGAGTGGAGCTGTGGTGAGAGTGGTGAGAGTGTCCAAATGCTGTGTATGCCCCCTGGACATTGATGTGTGTGAATGTTCCTTGTAATGTGGGTGAGTGTCTATGTGGAGTGTTGCATCAGAGCTGCATGGAGGAGGCTACAGCTCCACCCATCTGATGTGAGATGTAAGCCGTGCAGAGTGTCTGACTTGCTAAGCTAGCACCATACCTGTGACACCCCACAGGCAAGTGGCACATGTGCAGAGTGAGGTTTGTACCCGCTGTTGCCAATGGCAGGTGATTGATCTGTGCCTATGTGTGTCTGTGTACTCTGCTGAGGTTGCGTCAGTGGCCTGGGGCATGTAACTGCTGGGAGGTGCTGTCCATCAGCCTGGTGTTGCATGTGATGCACAGTGTGTGCCATGATCAGGGAGTGTGTTGCACCCCTCATGCCACCTGTGTACTTTCAATGCCATGTAGTGCATTGGGGCTTCCACAGAGGCTAATGTCCCTATGACAAATGTGCTATTTGTTGGCAGCATACTATGTCCTGTTCAACAAATCAAAGATGTTCAAATGTGTGTCTCTGTGACATGGAGCAGGTGTAGTGATGTTGTCTCACATTGTCATCCTCACAGGTAACTGCCTACGAGAAGGGGAAGATATGGAAGCGGGCCATCAGGGCAGTGAAATCGGTGGAGGGTCACAGTCGGCGCCTAGCCCAGGTGAGGAAACGCTGGCAGGACATCTGGTGCTGGACCCGGAAGATCGCCCGGGTCCGGCTGGAGGACTCACCTCCACGCAAGCACGACAGGTGCCGACGCCTGACCCACCAGATGAAGCGTGTCCTGGCGGTGGTCTTCCCTGAAATGGATAGGCGGTTACAGGAGGGACAGCAGCAAGGAGGGGGTAGGTACATGTGTGTTTGTTGTGTGTCACCAGCTTTTGGAAGTGCTCAGTCGCCTGCATACCCTGCCAGGGTTTGTATGTGCAGTACATATCCTCTTCCCCCAAGTCAACCGGTGCTGTTCTTCCTCCCTTCCCCTCCTTGATATGTGTTCCCTGGTCTGTGTGTAATTACTATTGCACATGGTCATCTAGGCTGCCAGTTAATCCAAGTGCACATTGCTTTCTGCATCATGTGGGGGGGGGGGTCTGAGACATGTGTTGTTACCTTGCCTGTGCCTGTCCTGTTCAGTCATTTGGGGGTCCATATTTGTTGGCACTGATGCAGAGTCTCAACATAGGAGTGTGAGGTTTCAAATGCACAGACTTGCAGCATGCATGACAGATGTTGTGGCCTCAGACATGATGTGCATGAGTGGGAGATATGCATAGTGCCGGGACGGTTGCTCATGTCATTCCCGGACCATGGAGCAGTGTGCCCACTACAGTCCCCTAAGACAACCTTGCCTCGGAATCATGTGTGTCATCCAACCCTGTGCCCATTCTCTGTGTGTTCAGCATAGGTTGGCCTCTGTGGCATTGTTCCCTGCCCTCATTTGTATTTATGTGAAGTGTGCTACATGTGCCCATTGTACAGGCTGACCCCATTTTCTTGTGCATCCTCACACTGGGCCTTGCCTGTGTGTCTATGTACAACTATCTGTTGATGGTTGTTTGTCACAAATATGTGTTGGCAGCCTCACGAGGTGATGTGGAGTACATTTAGGAATTCTTGATGCACATTTTAGTAAACCCAGATTAAGAGGTGTAACTTATTGATCTGTCTCAATCACATTGTCTCAGGTATGGGGGGTTTGTGCGGGCAAGGTCTACATGTCCAAACTTTATGTCTCCTTGGCAGGTCTGACCTGTGTGTGATAATTGTCTGGTCAGACACTCAACATGCAGTGACCCAGTCATGTTGTGCAGGGTTTAATGTTTGTGCTTTGCAGCATGTGTCAAAAGTTTACATACATGGTTCATGCTCATCCATTTTTGCCACCAGTGTGTGGTCGAGATGCTACGTAGTTTGGTCTGTGTGTGCTGACATCTGTGTGGACATTCTTGGTTCCCATGAGGGTGTCTCCTCAGTGCAGGTGCTCCTTATCCCGACACAATTGCAGGCCCATTAGCTAATGCATTGTCCTGTGTTTGGACATATGTGCCACTCCACATGACAGGCAGGGGGTCAGATGTGTTGCCAACTGTGTCATCATGGTACGGATGGCCATGTGACAGGTGGCATGAGTCAAGTTGTTAGTCAAGAAGTCTTGTACCTTGGCACTCACTACACTTGTCAACATGTCTCAATTTTTCATAAGTTTCACTTTGAAGTTTAGTTGTGACGGACAATAATGTGCCTGCATGACAGATGTCTCCCAAGGAAGTGCAAAAGAAAGTACCTTTACACTTTCCGGGGACACGCTGGGATATTTTAAAGAAAGGAACAGTTCGATTAACACTTGTTTTCAGATTATACATATCCATGTTCCCACAGTGTGTTTGCATTTGGGTAAGTCCTTGGTTGTTGCTGATACCAACTTACGAGTGTCAAGTCATCCAGACCACCGTGGTGCCATGTATATGTACTTACTGATCCCCCATTTCTTCTTAACAGTGGCTTATTTGAATTAAGCTGGCAGCTCATACAATGACTGTGTAAATGTAGTTTTGTGTGCACCTCCTTGTGTGACTTCTGTTATACAGGCACATGTGTGTTCTGTTCACAAAGTGGCACATTCACACATTCTAAACATGTAGATTGTGTAAAGTGTTGTGATTTCCAAGGGATCACAATGTTTTTCCTTTGTTTTTCCAAAGTACTCACAGGTCTCTGAGTGTGGGGACACCTTCAGCATTGAGGTCTGTTATTTGGCCTTGGATGCACCAATACTGTTTCGTTCACAGTGAACAGGAGGTGGCATGCCTTCATAGTCTTGCTGTGCTCAACTGTTCCCAGACACTAGCTTCTCAGTATAATTCAATATCAAGTTGTTTGCTGTTGTGTCCTAATCTCCATTGCTTCCAGGTGGCATGGTGGGTCAACCAACTGGGGAGTGCAGGGTTACATATGTGCGGAGTATTCTAGATGTTACTCATGATGCATTTCCTGATATGCACTGTGACATATTTTGTTTGGACTCATGTGTCAGATGTATACCGGTGACTGATTATTTTCTGTATCTTCACCTTGCCCACAGCATCATCGGAGGACACGGAGGGAGACACCTGCACGGACCATGAGGAGGGATCCAGCACCGGTGCCACCACTGCTGGCGAGTCCGTGGGAGCAAGTGGCACGGAGGGCGAGGGGAGTCAGGCGGAGGACCTGTCTAGTGACAACACTGACTACGACGCTGACGGGTTTGAGGCTGAACTCCTCGAGGGGGCGGAGGCTGCTATAACACCTGGCAGCAGCACTACATCTGTCACCGCCCCCTCCATTCCCATCACCGACCTCCCAGTTGCTCCGGTCCCTTCTGTCCATGCAGGGCACCACCATGTCTCCTTCCTGCCAGGCACCGCACCCCCTGCCCCTGTCCCCCCTGCTGCCCTCACTGCAGAGTCTGTGGACATTCAGCGGCAGTTGCAGGTTGGCCAGACATCGATGCTGAATGTCCTCCATGGCCACACCAGACTGCTGACACAGATAGTGTCGTACATGGAGGGCATGTCATCAGCGATGTCTGACCAACGGATGTTGCTGAGATCCATGGACTCTTCACTGACGACAGAAGTGAGTCTCCTGCAGCACTTCATCCTCCCCCCTACCCCTGCACCATCCACACTTCCCACTCCCATGCCTGTCCCAAGCACACCCAGACATTCCCAAGCACGCACCCCACCAGACACAGACAGCCCACCAACACGTAAGGGCAAGTGCACGCCTCCTCGCACGCACACTCAGGGGGATGAACGCACACCCACTGGGTCTGGGGCACACAGGCATGCACGCAGCCACAGTCCGAGTCCGCATACCTCACTACCCAGTCCCTCCAATGGCACTCCCCTCGGCTCCCCTGCCACACAATCTCACAAGGAGGGCTATTTGGCTGTGCTGGGCCTCAGCCCCACTGTCTCACCAGCCCGCAAACGGGCACGGCACTCCGCGGGTAGGTGAGTTGAGCCCCCCCCTGTCCACCCCCTCCCCCAGTGGCGCTGCACCCCATCCCTCCGACCCCCCCCTCCTTTGAGCCTGTGGTTTATTCGGGTGCAGGGGATACGCTGGAAGACCTGGCAAAAGTGTGCAGCGCCAAGCTCACTTCCACCTTTGGCGCTGCCCCACCCCCTGAGGTGGAGGCATCTGTCCCTGCACCCACCACACCTACCCTTACGCCGCCTGTCCCTGCGGTGCCTGGTCCTTCCCCACATGATGCCCCCCCCCCCCGACACACCTGAGGGTTCTAATGTGCAGGCAAGCTAGGGGAGACATGTGCCCAAGTGTCCCCCCCCCAAGGACTTTTGATCTGGACTGGCCATGTGCCTTTGTAAATAGTGTCCTTTTATGATTTTGTTTTTAATGCTGAATAAAGCATTTTCTTTTCACTTTGAACACTATTGCATTTCAGGTATTGATGTGGGTGCTGATGCTCCAGGAGTTGGGGTTGTAGTAATGTGTTATGTTTCAGGGTAATGTTGTAGTCTGCTGCTCATGGGGTGGACCATGGTATCTGCGTGCCATCACAAGGTCTCAGCGAAGAATCTTTGGTCGTGTGTGCTATTTGTGTTTGGAGACATTGTCCCAAGGAGTGTCCCTTCCTATGTGGCACCTGACATCTTCCCTGCAGGGAGTTGCACAATTGTTGTGATGACCTCTGTCTTCATTTCCTTTGTTGGTGACGGATCCCTTCAACTATGGGCATGCCTGCTCAGCAATGTCTCCGGCTGCATCGTCTGTGCCATCCTTGCTAGTCACTGTACTTGTGTATTGAGTATGTTGTAATGCCTTAATGGCTAAATGTTCAATTTTCCGCACTATGCATGTGTGTAATCCCAGGCCATCCTAGCACACAATTGGTACTTGTTCTGCAGGGTATTTAGGCACCTGCCTGACAATTGTGGGCATTGTATCTTTGTGAACTCCACCCTATTCCTTCCATGAGAGGCAACATCTTTGTGGCTGTCCCAGCAACGGTACATTACTATCAGTCCTGGGATGTGCGTGACAGTGTGTGTTCCCTTTGGCTCTCTTAGTTTAGTAGGCATTGACCTGACTATACAGTCTTGTGGCATGATCTCTGTGTGTGTATTGTGCTGCATCCGCCAGGGGTGGGTATGCATGTGTCATTTGTCCTCACACCCACATGTGGTGTGTCATGCAGTGGGGGAAAGACATCCATCCTCATGGGAGTGGGACACTGCTGTCAGTGATGTGTTGTTATGGCACTATCAACATAGTAGAACATTAGGGATGCGTACATACACCCATGGAGTTGTGGTCATCTGATCATGCTGTACACACCCCCATGTTTCTGTCCACTGCTGGTATTCCTCTGCACCCACCCCTCACATGTCTCTGTCCACTGCTGGGAGTCATGGGCACCCACCCCTCACATGTCTCTGTCCACTGCTGGGAGTGATAGACACCCACCCCTCACATGTCTCGGTCCACTGCTGGGAGTCATGGGCACCCACTCCTCACATGTCTCTGTCCACTGCTGTGAGCGATAGGCACCCACCCCTCACATGTCTATGTCCACTGCTGGGAGTCATGGGCACCCACCCCTCACATGTCTCTGTCCACTGCTGGGAGTCATGGGCACCCACCCCTCACATGTCTCTGTCCACTGCTGGGAGTGATAGGCATCCACCCCTCACATGTCTCTGTCCACTGCTGGTATTCCTCTGCACCCACCCCTCACATGTCTCTGTCCACTGCTGGTATTCCTCTGCACCCACCCCTCACATGTCTCTGTCCACTGCTGGCAGTCATGGGCACCCACCCCTCACATGTCTCTGTCCACTACTGGGAGTGAAAGGCACCCACCCCTCACATGTCTCTGTCCACTGCTGGGAGTCATGGGCACCCACCCCTCACATGTCTCTGTCCACTGCTGGGAGTCATGGGCACCCACCCCTTACATGTCTCTGTCCACTGCTGGAAGTGATAGGCACCCACCCCTCACTTGTCTCTCTCCACTGCTGGGAGTCATGGGCACCCACCCCTCACATGTCTCTGTCCACTGCTGGGAGTCATGGGCACCCACCCCTCACATGTCTCCGTCCACTGCTGGGAGTGATAGGCACCCACCCCTCACATGTCTCTGTCCATTGCTGGTACTCCTCTGCACCCACCCCTCACATGTCTCTGTCCACTGCTGGGCATCATAGGCACCCACCCCTCACATGTCTCTGTCCACTGCAGGGAGTGATAGGCACCCACCCCTCACATGTCTCTCTCCACTGCTGGTATTCCTCTGCACCCACCCCTCACATGTCTCTGTCCACTGCTGGTATTCCTCTGCACCCACCCCTCACATGTCTCTGTCCACTGCTGGTATTCCTCTGCACCCACCCCTCACATGTCTCTGTCCACTGCTGGGAGTCATGGGCACCCACCCCTCACATGTCTCTGTCCACTGCTGGGAGTGAAAGGCACCCACCCCTCACATGTCTCTGTCCACTGCTGGGAGTCATGGGCACCCACCCCTCACATGTCTCTGTCCACTGCTGGGAGTGATAGGCACCCACCCCTCCTCACATGTCTCTGTCCACTGCTGGGAGTCATGGGCACCCACCCCTCACATGTCTCTGTCCACTGCTGGGACTCCTAGGCAGACACCCACCCACCCACCCGCACCCTTGGTGCTGTACACTGCTGTCCTGGCCATGTACACGCCCCAATATACTGGTTATATGCTGCACCAGGCCCTAGGCCGACATTCGTGGCGTGTGTACGCCTTGTATCACATATGTACTGGTGCCCTAGGGGTACGGGTGATGTGGTCCGTACCCCCGCATTCATGGGTTGGGTATGGCCCGTACCAGGCGTACACCTACATCACCACTACAATGCTAGTACGGGCCGTACCCACGCTCTGAGGGCGTGGGTACGGCGCGTACACCTACATCACCACTACAATGGTGGTACGGGCCGTACCCACGCCCTCAGAGCGTGGGTACGGCCCTTACTAGCATTGTAGTGGTAATGTAGTTGTACGCACCATGCCCTCAGAGCGTATGTACGGCCCGTACCACGCGTACCCCTACATCACCACTACACTGCTAGTATGGGCCGTACCCACGCTCTCAGGGCATGGGTACGGCCCGTACCACCATTGTAGTGGTGACGGGTACGCGTACACGCCCACTGCCGTTGTAGCGGGATGCAGGGATTGGTGGACACGCCCCCCGAAGTGACCAGACCCTGGAGGTAATGTATGGACAGTATATGGTATTTTAAAAACTTAGGTAGAGGTCATGTTTCCTGCCCCTCGCCCCCCCTTTGCCCCTGGGTGTTGTGCTGACCTTCTGCGGCGTGCGCGGTGGTTTCGGTGCACCAGGTCGTAGGCTAGGAGGGCCAGGATGACACGTAGGATGGGGTCCATGGCTGTCCGTCGCGTACCGCTGCTCCTTCTTCGCATCGTCCTCAATTTCCAGGGAGTTTTTGGCTGCCGTAAAAAATGAGCCGTGCGGAGTGACGTAGGCACGAATCGTACTTGCTGGTCCATAGAACACTGCCTGACTCCATCCGGACGTCACGTACGCGATGTCCCGGATCGGAATTGTGGGTATTTATTCGCCGCACATACTTTTGTACGATTCGTACGGAAATGGTATTTCTGTACGATTCGTACTTGCGGCTTTGTAAGGAGGATTTCCCGGGTACGAGTCATATGGAGAATACGCTCCGTACGACCATTCGTACCCAGGTTTTACAGGATCGGAATCGGCCCCTAAATAGAAAAAATAGGCAATGTCCCAGTAAAATGCCAAAAATGTGGACAAATCTTGGTTTTTTGAAAAAAGTCTGCCTGTTACTGAAAGCTGGGAAGATGGCAATTTTAGCACCACAAACCCTTTGTTGATAAAATTTGCAGGGAAATAACCAGATGTTTTCTTCTACAGTACTTTTTTCCCATTTTTCCCAAAACCCCCAAAATATAGCTATATTTTGGCTAATTTCTCAGTCGATTCCAGGTGAATCTACAAACCCTGGATACCTTTCGAATTCTCATGATGTAAGAAGAAAAGGAAGTACATTTGGTGTGAATACCTTATGTGGTTAAAAAAGTACTGGAGCCTAATCACGAACTACCACAAATAACCAAAAAAGGCTTAGCAGAGGGGGAGGGAGGCCTAGCAGTGAAGGGATCAACTTGCAATTTAACTTGCAATGCAATACAACAATATTACTAATCCTATGTGTGTGGACTCAGACTATGTCTGAACCTGGTATCCTGTAATAAACACTATTTTATTTTAAAGGTTGCATCTTCTTCCATTCTTTTATCAAAATCATACCTAACATCAGGGCACTTCCGTAAACCTCAAAATTCCTCCACCTTTAATGCCAACTTTCCACTTTGACCCACTTTATTACCACTTTTATACATCTGGCATTTAAGAGTCCCGCACTCATCTCTAATGTCCATGGTATAGTGTTCAGAGCAACACCTGGGAAACTGTCCTAAAGGTACCTCACTGTTAGGTTGTTATCAGGCTTGGTTCAACCACTGTGTAGATAGGTAATTGTTTGATGGTCCTGATGAATTGCTAATTGATCACTGGTGTGACAAACTAGGCAAGAAACATGTTGACCCACAATCTCTAGCAACCACTGAACATTATATCAGTGGTGTGCTAACCTAGTTTTCAACCAGGACATTAGACTCACCGATTAAAATTAGTTCTGAGTACTACTTAGTCTCCCTTTTTAATTTATCTTACACTACCCACACACTTGACACTCATCTGCACTGCACGGCCCTACACCCGCATCTCACCTTACAGCTTGGGAACAAAAGATCTCTGACAAAGAGCCCCTCATAGGGTGCCCATCTGGCATTGCTGCGCCGGCCTGACGAGGAGCAAGCCCTATGATGAAGCATGATACCTTGCCGGGTGTGTGAGAGCCCTAGTTCCAAAAGTGGGAGACTCCCACTCCTACTTCTAGACATATAGTAATGCCGACCAATCCTCTAATACAATTTCTTCTTTCACAAGGAACTGCATGCTTTTCTTTAATTGATATGTCCTGGTGGCTTGTATGGGACCTATAGGCGCCCCCAGTCCCCTTTCTGTTGCTTTGACAAAGCTTTTTTTTAATGCAATGCCTCCAACATCTTAGTGCTGCCCTAAAAAGCAATGACTGTTCCCTTGTCCTCCATTTTTCCCTCAATAATAATGCTGCGGAATGATCTTAGTCAGGCAGAACATACTTCTGTCTGATCTCCTCCCTTTACATTACCGTCCAGGCACTGAACCACCCACTGTAACTGTAAGGTCAGTATAATTCATCATCTGTCCTCCAGGAGTTGGAATAAGTGAGCTAATGAGCATGTGAGTGACTCAGAGAATGAGCAAGGTAGATAGTTAGGGAGTGAGTTAGAGAGTGAACAACTGTTTAAGTGAGTGAGTACTCAGACAAGTTTATTATTCATCAGTAGTAGTAAAATTGAAATATTTTTGGAACTCAAGGAGCACATTTTTGTTCTTAGATGTGGTGGCATTTTTGCATGCTGTTTATTTCAAAGCACCTAATGTTAAACCTAAATCAGTGTATGCCACAAAAATTCAAGCATAACAAAAGGCAAAATAATGTAAAACATCGAAAAGTGATTGGGGTTTAAGGTTGGGTGTAAAATTTCCCTTTGAGTTTAGGGTGTAGGGTAAGTGTTAGGATTCATTTTCGGGTTAGGGTTAGGATTGTGGTTTGTTATTTAGTTGGAATAATGGTCTACAATTCAAAGGGAGGTTATTGTATTGCTTTAAGTGAGATAAAATGATATAGAACGTTTGCTATAATATCAACACTAGAGGAAAAGTGGAATTTGAACGTTCTCTCTGCTTTTTATAAAGGACAGAAATGCAAGGGCTTTATGTGGGGGCTATGACTGCTTATGTTTGTACCCATAACACTGAGTACCACTTGCACATCATAGAAGAAGAAGGGGTCACATGTTTATGCAGAGATGGAGAGGCAATCAAAGAAGAGGCATGAGGACGTTTACTAGCGTCTCCACCTGACCAACTAACTAGTTAAAACAACAGTGTGCATCTGTGATTGATTTATGTGTGTCTTCTTTGCCATAAGTCTAAGATTAGCCTACAGTCGTCATCTGGAATAAAGAAATTTGGAGAATGAACATCGAAATAATTTAGGGCACAATTGCAATACTCAAAGTACAGTTTTTGTAGAAAATTAAACAGGATGTTTTTCCAGCAGGTGTATAGTCACATTCTTCGGGGCACATTCTTGTGAAGATCACAAGTAGAATTCAACCAACACTTTTTTCACCCTGTGTGGCACCTAAACTTAGGGCTTTTGCATGCCTCAACATTATCATTAGACAATACATATTCGTCTATAAAAAAAGAAATGCACATCAGCTAATATGCACTTCACTGCAGGGAATCCACATCCTGGTGTGGGAACTGCAAAAACTGATACATATTATGGGTAAACAGTGGCAAGATCGTAAGGTGTGCTTTTCAATCATCTTTGCACTCTAAACCGACTAACATAGCTCCCTTATTCAGTGGTCCTTAAAGGTAACATGAGAGCCTCAGTGTCAGTGAGCTAGGGCGGGGAGAAGTTGGAAATAATGATTCAAGGTGAAGAATTGAATGAGAGAAAGTCAGTGGGAAGAAAGAAATACTATAGGGTCATTTACTGAGTCCTGTATGGGAGCTTGTGCAAGCTAAAGCATTGTGTGTACTTGCCATTTTAAAAGCCCTAGAGTGCAGCACAAAGCTGTTCTGAGCCAAGTGAGTGCCCACACAACCATTAGTAGATAGCCTCTAAATGTATGTGGTAAAACATTGGCCTCATGAGTAAAATACATAGTTTAGAGCAAATCATGACGTGCAAATGGTCCAAGAGTTGTCCTTGTGTTTCTAATATCCTCAAATGTAGGGTATCTACTTCCCCCAAGAAGAGCTCATGCATTTTGAGAGAACTTAGAAATCCATGGGTTATGCTTTCAATTATAGGTTTGTCCGGCTTGTGGAGATTGAATTTGGGACATTTCTAATAATTAACTTTTGGGTTGGTATACTGTAAATTGAGTTTTTGTTATGTGACACTTTGTTTGAAAATGTACTTTATTGGCTAGAATTTTGTGCAGTGGGTGTACATTTATAATGTGAATATTGGGTATTAAAGGAGACGTCTCGCCTTAGTAAAATGAGCAGTCTCCTGAGAATTTACACTGTGTCTCTGTTTACCAAGACAGGTGAACTCGAAGATCTTAGGCGTGCCCCTGATGCCGCTGGGTTAAACCCCGGTTCTTCAGTGCCCACACAACCATTAGCAGATAGCCTCTAAATGTATGTGGTAAAACATTGGCATCATGAGTAAAATACATAGTTTAGAGCAAATCATGACGCGCAAATGGTCCAAGAGTTGTCCTTGTATTTCTAATATCCTCAAATGTAGGGTATCTACTTCCCCCAAGAAGAGCTCATGCATGTTGAGAGAACTTAGAAATTCTTCTCAGGAGAAGAATAAGCAAGGAGAATAATATTGTACAAAATTGGAGCATTTTCTTGATTTCCTCCCTCAACTCCTCTGAAATATTGTGACTCTTCCAAACCTAATGAATGCAGAATGAGCAAAACTGCCATTAAAAGGTCCATTAACAACAAGACTCATTATTATTCTCATATCTTACTTAATACCTTTAGACGTAACCTCAATATTTTAACGTTGGTATATTCCAGAGTGTGAGGCCACTTTATGGATTATAAAATTGATGAGTCATCCTTTTCTTCAGGGAATGCCCATAGAGAAACTGTTTTTCTTTTGATGGGTAAAAACACTAAAGGCCTGAAGGGCCTGATTTAGATCTTGGTGGAATTAGCGATGCCCGGCCACAGAGGTGGTCCCAAGTACTCCATCGAGTTAATGGCGGCCTGCCCGCCGTATTTAGATGTTGCGGGAATAGACAGGAGACCACCACGGTGGCCGTCTTCTCTGCTGGTTAGCAGTACTCCATCATTGTAATGCCAGCAGGATTGCGCCGGGTTTCTGTTGTGCTGGCAGTCTTGATGCAGTAGGTCAATGGTGGTGTGGAGAGAGGTAAATACTCATTATTTTCATCTCAAAACATATATATGTTGTAAATATGTACTACCCATTTTATTTACATATAGCATTGCACACCAGCAACAAGCACACACCATATACTGTACACGCACGCCCACCACAAAAGTCTACCTTACATTCTGGCGACACCGGGGTGGCTGAGAGTCATGGTCAAGTAGCAACAGTACAGCGAGGACTTGGACAATAATGTTGAATATTTTGACTCATGGCAGCACAGCAAGCCAGCCAGCTGTGCTGCTGTGCATGAAAATAAAAGAGCAGATACGGAGCATTCCTGTCCTACCCTGCATCAGCAGACAAACAGTAGCTGTGCGCTAGGGCAGCCACCCTTACGTCATTTTAAAAGGGTGCCTGCACTGAGAGGATGATTGA
Source organism: Triturus cristatus (assembly GCF_964204655.1). Lineage (NCBI taxonomy): Eukaryota > Metazoa > Chordata > Amphibia > Caudata > Salamandridae > Triturus > Triturus cristatus. Next base: position 1,710,741,343 of record NC_140590.1, read on the forward strand.
AGGGACACCTTGTTGCACAAGAACAATTAGTAAAATTAGAATACTTTTATTAGGAGAAATAAAAGTATTTCTCCTCGTTGTACTTCCCCTGGGGAGGCGTAGGAATCTGGTGCAATCCCAAGTTCACAAAGTTTTATAAATCTGGCAATGCGTCAATTCCATGGATGTTGCATAGGAACACCCACAGCAACACCCTGTGGAGAGCCCCTTTCACAAGGAGTTATGTGTGAAAGGCAAACATATTTACAAGGCCATAAAAAGTCATGCCGGGTGACTTTACATGGCCCTGTAAATATGGGGGGAGTTCATTGCACTGCTGGTGCGTCAATAAAAGTGATGCACTGGCAAAGCAATGGGCTTGTAAAAAAGCGCCAGAATCGGTAATGGGACCCCTAAAAAAAGGTGAGTTTTCACCTCTTTTTCATTGTTTCTGCTAAACCGAGCTTGGAGGCTTCCCCTCCACAGTTGCCTCAATAGAAAGTCACATCATAAACTGAACGGCGGGAATATCGGCGGACGTCCCTCCAACACCCACCTTAACCACTGATGCCGTTGATGTGGAAGACATATTCTGGCAGAGTTGGCAGGACTGAGGAAGTCTTCCCTCTGGTTTCCAACCAACATCTAAATCAGGCAGGGAGACTGCCACTGCGGCGGGTGGAAGACTGCCCAAACAGCAATGGCAGGACCAGTCCCGCCAAGATCTAAATCAGGCCCTAAAATGTTATCTTATCAATGCACCATTGGAGAATTACACAATGTGATATTTCCTTCCCCTCATTTTTTGGAACATTCTTTCCTGTTCACTAAAATTAAACAAAACAGCCTAAATGAAGAGCTTCCATTTTGATGAGGGTTACTACCAAGACTGTATCTTAGTTACAGAGATTTGATGGAGGGCTGTGAAGCTGATTTCTCTACAAGCACTGTACTGTACCCAAATAAAAAGGAAGGCACCTTAGGTGTGTGTTTAGAGTGGGGACACAGAGAAGTATCCACCAGTATGATCTCCTTGAAATCATTCAACTGTTTGAATCTCCATATGTAAAAAGAGTTTAAGAAACAATGCCAATAAATAAATTGTTGTCCATACCACTGAAACTGTGTCCTTCGCAGGAGATCCTCTCCAATTCCCATTAGATAGCTCTGGAAGCTGATTGTCTGCAATAATGTACACACTGTATAATCTACAGTTAACGGGTGCCTGTGCTCGTAAGGTAGACTGGAAGGGTAATGCACCAAATCCATGTATATGTGTGTGTGTGTGTGTGCACTGCTCACACACACCTGAGTACATGCCTTTTTGTGTCTGCACGTGTATTGGCAAGAGTGTGTGTAGCCTCAGACAGCAGTATATATTCTATTGCTATAAAACAAGCATCACTCCTTGTCTACATTTATGAGGTGAACCAAATACAAATGAACCCCCACATATCAGACAATCCCACACACAGTTGTAGATATTACCATATCATATTCAGGGATTGAGGTTTGATACAGTTATATATGTTAGTTAGCAGTTTACTCAGCAGTGGGTGTAAACCCGCGGCTCTGGGATGCCAGCTAAAAAATATGGTCCTTCAATATAAACTATGCTATCACAAACTGCTACTTGTTCATAGGCAGATACTGGGCAAATTATAGTTCCCAGTTCAGTGGTGAAAACGTTTTGGTGACTACTTAATCCCTGGGGCATTAGGCCTTGCTGGTGAATAACACGTGGAACATCATGACACAAGTTTCCTAGCACAGAAAAATTACATGAATAGTCAGAGTCTTAGCTCTGAGGCAGAGTGGTTCAGTAGTACTGGTGCAGTGCAGTACAGGCCCCTTCCATGTGGGACTAAAGTGCAACTAAACAACACATTTCTTTACCACGCATGCCCTTACCACACGTGCCTTTAGCATGCACTTTTGTGGTAAAGGCATGACTAGTAAATGGATGTGTGATAAAGATCAGACTGAGGCCCCCATCCTTAGCCCCCAGACTCCCCGAGCCCTAATAACTACCCCAAACCCGAGCCCTAAAAAACACCTATCCCCACCCTGAGCCCTAAAATCTATTGAACCCCCCTAAGCACTGAAAACTCCTGTACCACCTCCAACGCCCTAAAAAAAAATTCCGGCCTCCCCCAAAATCTAAAAAGTACCTGACCTGAGCCCTTAAAACAACCCCGATCCACCCAAGCTCTAGAAACTACCCCGGAACCCCTGAGTCCTAAAAACTACCTGACCACAACCTGAGCCCTAAAAACTACCCTGACCCCACCCTGAGCCCTAATAACCTCACCGACCCCCCCAATGAGCCCTAAAAAGGACCCAACCCTCCCGAGCCATTAAAACTACCTTGACTCCACCTGAGCCCTCAAACTACCCCAACCCCCTTAAGGCCCTAAAAACTACCTGACCCCCAAGCACTAAAAGCAACCCCGAGCCCTAAAAAAACTCTGCCCTCCAGCCCAGAAAAGAACCTTGACCCCCAACCCTGAGCCCTGAAAATTCCCTCCAACCATTCAAAACTACCCCCCCAAAAAACAGCTAAAGCCCCACTTACCTGTCCGTGTCCTCCCCCGATCATTCCTCTTCATGTGCCCACCCATCGCAGCATCTAGACTATTCCCTGCCTTACCACGCATATGATTTGTTAAAGAATGTGTGTGGTTAAGGCAAGCGTGGTTCCCATAGTGGAGAAACTGCACTTGTGGCTCGGTCTGTATTGTTAAGGCCAATTCCCTTGCTGGATCAGTCTGTAAGAACTACACAAATCAGAGGAACTGCATGAATCTCATAGTAGAGCTGACCTTTTGAATTTGCATATTCTTCCTCCAAACAGTATATATGGGCAGAAACCACCAGCCAGTGATCCATTAATTCTCAACACCATATTTTGTGGTTACACATCAGTGGGGATGAGAAACTCTTCTGTCCTCCATGATTGAGATCTTTGATAGCCAACTCCCCTTCAACAGGTTTGAGAACAGGAACCCAGGGTTTTGTTACTTTGCCCATAGCAGAGGTGTATTGCACCTACTTTAACCCCTTCTGTGCCCATGACGAGCTGGACTCGTCATGGAGCACAGTCGCGCTGTGCCCATGACGAGTCCAGCTTGTCATGAGGCATTCCCTGGGGAATGCCTCTGGTGCGGGCACCAGAGGGATTCCCTTTTACTGAAAGTAGCCTTGGGAGCTGGGGAAGAGCTTCCCCAGCTCTCGAGGCCCCCCCTGCTTTCAGTGTAATGACGATCGGCGCGCACGTTGCGCCGACGTCATTACACTGAAACTGAAACTGAAATGAGCCAAGAGGCTCATTTCAGTTTCACTTTGTACATGCTCAGGGGGCTATCTCAGCCCCCTGAGCACGTAGAAAGACGGGAGAGGTATCGTTGGAAAGTGGAGAATCGCCAGCGGATCCCTGCTTGGGGATCGCCACAGGAGGGCGATCCCCAAGCAGGGATCCACCCACTAGACACCAGGGAGGGGGGACGGGGGAGCGGCCCTTGGCGGCCCGTGGAAGGCCCTTAGGCCTCCCACACGAGTGAGGCACCGTTTTTATCAGGAGACCCGGGGGAACGCTGGGTGGTAGGAAATTTGTGTCAGCCCGGTGATGCCACAACTTTCACACACAAAAGTGTGTGAAAAATGTGATTTTTTCAGCTAAATTAGAGGTTTACAGGGCATTCTGGGTAACGAAACGTTGGGGGATCCACGCAAGCCATACCTCCCTGGAATTCTCCGGGTGTCTAGTTTTTATAAATGTGTGGGTTTGGTAGGTTTCCCTAGGTGCCGGCAGAGCTAGTGTTCAAAAACTACAGCTAGGCACTTTGCCAAAAAAGGTAAATTTTTCACTGCGAAATTGTGGTGTGTCCACGATGCGTTTTTTGCCGTTTCCTGTCGCGGGCACTAGGCCGACCCACACAAGTGAGGTTACATTTTTATCGGAAGACTTTGGGGAACACGGGTGGGTGGAAATTTGTGGATCCACACAGATTCCAGAACTTTCCACCACAGAAATTAGGGGAAAATGTGGTTTTTTGGGCAATTTTTTAGGTTTGCAAGGGATTCTGGGTAGCAGAACCTGGTGGGAGGCAGTCAAGTCACCCCATCCTGGATTCCCCTCGGTATCTAGTTTTCAAAAATGTATAGGTTTGCTAGGTTTCCCTAGGTGCCGGTGGAGCTAAGGTTAAAAAACTAGAGCTAGGCACTTTGCCAAAAAAGGGTCATTTTTCACAGCGAAATTGAGATGTGTCCACGTTGCGTTTTGCGCCGTTTCCTGTCGCGGGCACTAGGCCGACCCACACAAATGAGGTACCATTTTTCTCGGAAGACTTTGGGAAACGCGGGGTGGGTGGAAATTTGTGGATCGACACAGATTCCAGAACTTTCCACCAGAGAAATGTGGAGAAAATGTGTTTTTTTTGGCAATTTTTTAGGTTTACAAGGGATTCTGGGTAACAGAACCTGGTGGGAGGCAGTCAAGTCACCCCATCCTGGATTCCCCTGGGTATCTAGTTTTCAAAAATGTAGGTTTCCTTAGGTGACGGCAGAGCTATGGTTCAAAAACAACAGCTAGGCACTTTGCCAAAAAAGGGTCATTTTTCACAGCGAAATTGAGCTGTGTCCACGTTGCGTTTTGCGCCGTTTCCTGTCGCGGGCACTATGCCGACCCACACAAGCGAGGTACCATTTTTCTTGGAAGACTTTGGGGAACGTGGGGTGGGTGGAAATTTGTGGATCCACACAGATTCCAGAACTTTCCACCAGAGAAATGTGGAGAAAATGTGTTTTTTTGGCAATTTTTTATTTTTAGGTTTACAAGGGATTCTGGGTAACAGAACCTGGTGGGAGGCAGTCAAGTCACCCCATCCTGCATTCCCCTGGGTATCTAGTTTTCAAAAATGTATAGGTTTGCTAGGTTTCCCTAGGTGACGGCAGAGCTATGGTTCAAAAACTACAGCTAGGCTCTTTGCCAAAAAAGGGTCATTTTTCGCTGTGAAATGGAGGTGTGTCCACGTTACGTTTTGTGCCGTTTCCTGTCATGGGCACTAGGCCGACCCACACAAGTGAGGTACCATTTTTCTCGGAAGACTTTGGGGAACACTGGGTGGGTGGAAATTTGTGGATCCAAGTAGATTCCAGAACTTTCCACCACAGAAATATGGGGAAAATGTGTTTTTTTGGGAATTGTTTAGGTTTGCAAGGGATTCTGGGTAACAGACCCTGGTGGGAGGCAGTCAAGTCACCCCATCCTGGATTCCTCTGGGTGTCTAGCTTTCAAAAATGTATAGGTTTACTAGGTTTCCCTAGGTGCCGGCAGAGCTATGGTTCAAAATCTACAGCTAGGCACTTTGCCAAAAAAGGGTCATTTTTCGCTGCGAAATTGAGGTGTGTCCACCTTACGTTTTGCGCCGTTTCCTGTCGCAGGCACTAGGTTGAGCCACACAAGTGAGGTACCATTTTTCTCGGAAGACTTTGGGGAACGCGGGGTGGGTGGAAATTTGTGGATCCACGCAGATTCCAGAACTTTCCACCAGAGAAATGTGGGGAAAAGGTGTTTTTTTGGGCAATTTTTTAGGTTTGCAAGGGATTCTAGGTAACAGAACCTGGTGGGAGGCAGTCAAGGTACATCATCCTGGATTCCCCTGGGTGTCTAGTTTTCAAAAATGTATAGGTTTGCTAGGTTTCCCTCGGTGCCGGCAGAGCTAGGGTTAAAAAACTACAGCTAGGCACTTTGCTAAAAAAGGGAAATTTTTCATTGTGAAAATGTGGTGTGTTCACGTTGGGTTTTGAGCCATTTCCTGTCGTGGGCACTATGCCTACCCCTACAAGTGAGGTACCATTTTTATCGGGAGACTTAGGGTAATTCAGATTTGTAAAGGAATTGTTATTATCTATTAACTTTCGATGCATTTCTGCCTTCCAAATGAAAGACATTGTGTAAAAAAGAAGTCATTCTAAAAAATGACTGATAATTCTCATGCTAGTATGAGTATCCCAATTTCGGAAATGTGCAAATATCTACTGTTTCTAAACTCTATATTTTGTTCCCATTTCAGAAATACATAGGTGTCTTTCATACCGATTTTTCCATGTACACATTTTTACAGAATAAATACTATATACCCGGTACATAATAAAAAATCATTGCAAGTTGCTGCTCAGTTTTTGGCTCTGGGTTCGTCGGGTTCTTGGTGAACCTACAAGTCCTATATATCCCCACAACCAGTAGTGTCCAGCGGATGTAATGGTATATTGCTTTCAAAGAGCTGTCAAAATTAAAAGAAGTTACAGGTGAAAACGTTGACACAAAAGGCGCTTTTTTTCAACTAATTTTCAATTTATCCCATATTTAACTGTTAGTTTCTATAAAGAAACCTTGATGGATCTACACAAATGACCCCTTGCTGAATTCAGAATGTTGTCTACTTCTCTAAAATGTATAGCTTTCCAGGATCCATTATTGCTTTTGTACCCATTTCTACCATTAACTGGAAGGAGGTTGAAAGCACAAAAAATAGCAAAAATGGGCTATGTCCCAGAAAAATGCCAAAACTGTGTAAAAAAACTTTTGGGTTTCTGACAAAAGTCTGCTATCCCCTAAAAGCTGGGAAAATGGTGATTTCAGCCCCACAAACCCTTTTTTGATATCATTTGCAGGGAAAAACCCAGATGCTGTCATTTGCAGCCCGTTTTTCCCATTTCCCCCCCCCCAAAAAAATTTTGCTGTATTTTGGCTCATTTCTGTGACCCCTGCAGGGGAATCCACAAACCCTGAGTACCTTCAGCATCCCCATGATGTTGGAAGAAAAGGACGCAAATTTGGCGTGGATACCTTATGTGGTCAAAAAGTTACAGGGGCCTCAGCGTGCACTACCCCAAATAGCAAAAAAAGGGCGTGGCACAGGAGGGGGAAAAGGCCTGGCAGCGAAGGGGTTAAAGGAGATGACTGACTGCTGAGAATGGGTCCTTGCAGGATAAAGACAACTCCTAGAATGGAACAGGACTGCAAAGCGCTGAGGCAGGGAGAACGTGTACACTATAGCCTTGAGAAAGATGTGCATCTCCATCAGTGTGGTGAGGCCTTGAACCTCTGGTGCCCTTACAATATACCAAAAATGTAGGATTACTTCAGACAGCTGAGTGCTCATGAGTGTGACGAATGCATCCTGTGGCATTCTTGTAGCATCTATGACATCTCAGAGTTAAGAATGTTCTAAATGCACTCACAGGTTACTTTATAAAGATTCAGAGACCTCAAGAACCCTGGAGCTCAAACTAGATGAGTCACAACAATTAGCAGTGGCTTTGACCTTCATGGTAAACCCTACGACAATCCAAGGTGGGTTCTTCACTTTGTTTGAGTGATAGCTTTCCTTTTGAACCCAATGTAAATCTTGCCAGAAAAGGTTCACCTAACCCTACTTGTCTCTAGTGGTGAGTAGTCTTCGTCTTCTCCAGCACCCATGTTACAGCCCTGCATTTTATTGGAGATTGAGACAGTGCAAACCCACTTAAAGTGGAAATAAAGCACAAGCTGGACAATGAATTATTAACTCTTTTAAATGCATTATTGAGTTCTAAGCACATAACCTTACACCATCCCTGTGAATACGTGTGGACTGCTTGACTTGGCGTCCCATGTGGTAAAGGGCTATTAATGTATTTGGCGCTCAGTTTTGGGGTCGATAGTAAGGCAAATTCCCGGGACACAAAAGGAAAATATATGTTTATTACAATCAGGGCTTAATAAGTTATGATTGCGATGGGGCTCCTGCAAACTTTCTCACCAAGTCTCATGGATCGAAAGCAATCTTGGAAAACCACAGAATAAACAGCACAACTCATTATCACAAAAATGTATTGACTAAACAAACAATTGCTGGAACAGTTGATTAGAAAATGTGTTCAACCAGGGATGAATTGGTAGTGAGTAAATACGTCTCCAGTAAGTCGAGGTAGAGCTGAGCACTAATGCACTGATGCTTGCCTTGAAGTGAAGTTTGATTTGACTATTGCGAAATATTTTTCTGCACCGATAATGGTAGCTGTGTGGATATTGGAGGCGAAGTAAAATTCATTTACAGGTCTTATAAAAACATCTCAATCTTTAGCCAGCTTAAAAATTACAATATTGAAAAAACCTGCTATATTAAAAATCATTCAAATTCATCAGGATTTAAGAAAGTAAGAATTTTTCAAGCATTTCCTGCATTAGTTACCATGAATCATTAATACAGGTTGACATAATCATTGCAGCAAATTTAAATATGAAATACTCTTTTCTACATAAAACACAAAAAAATGTGAATTGTATTTAAAACTCTTCTGTGGAAAAAAGAAATACACCTCGTAGTTGCGATTTCAATATGAATGATTTCATAACAAATATAGTGGCGTGTGCTCCATCACAAGAAACTGACACAATATTTTCCTTTCATCCAGAAGGAGAGCACAATCTAACAAAAAATGAGCTAAAGAATACTTTGGGCCCGATAACAGTGACAGTGGGACCGGCTGTCGGTGGCAGCCCCACGGACATCGTAAATGGGTTTTCCACCTGCCACATTAGGATGGCAAGTGGATGGGTGGCATGCGGAAAGACTGACCGCCACGGGTCCGACAGTTGGAATGTTCCAACTGTCTGTCAGTGACGGTTAACCCGCCAGGACCAAACAGGCCGAAACAGACTTGGGGGCCCGTAGATGGCCCTCCTTCACCCCTGGGCCTTGGACATGGGCCTTGAGGTCCTACATATCTCAGCATGGTGCCTGCCACCTAGTGCAGGGATATGTAACATGTCCTTTCTATGTACTGCGGCAGATGCTGCAGACCTCAACATGCGCCACAAAAATTATTGGGCATTCTTATCGTAGCCGGAGATTCTCCAGCTGGAATCAATACCAATACAATGCTGAAGAATACCGTACCTCCGTTGTTAAGGTGGGACCTGAGACATGTAAAGGAAAGACACACCCACTCCAAGATAATTTTGAAATTGCAGAGCAGGGCTTTTTGAGGCAGAATATAGTTTGTCTCCTGCTGTTGAGCAGGTCTTTACTCCCTCATGGATTGTTCTCTTTAGCAGACTCGTCACAGCATTATATGTCTCAAATATATTGAATTCTAGATCCATTTCTTTTATTGAAGACAGAGTGTATCACAAGAATTTTCTTGTAAACAGCATTATATCCTGCATCATCAAACAAGAAAGTTTCAATTTGCCACAGCCTTGAATAAGGCCACAGACAAACCTTAAAACACGTGATCTGGCAACCAAAGTCCATGAGTCAAGGGCTAACCCAAGTCTTAGGCCTTTATTAAGAGTTTGCGGGCTGATGGATTGCCAAACCCATGGAGGTCCAACTGCCCTATTACAAGTAGGGTGGTTGTGCTGCCAAAGGACAGCTGCTGCTTCAAGCGATCTGCGATCCCTGACGGTCTTGCAGCAGTCTCAGGCTCCTACTATGGTGGCTGGCGACAGTGGTCTGCACAGTGACTCCCTCTTGGTCGCTTCCCTCCTTGACTTGTGGTTGCTCGCTTATGCATCTGCCTCTTGTACCAGAGTTGGGGGCTATGGCCGGGATGGGCGAGAGGCCAGTGCGGACAGGGACTTAGATTGCGTTAGGCCCTCTGTCTTACACCTGCTGCCTCCCCCTTCTCTCTTCTCTGAAATTGGAGCATTATTGCCACTGAGGCCTGATTGTGAGAGGGGGTGCACTGGTGAGGCCCACACGAACATTCTTGAAGGGCCTTAGATTGCTGAATCAATTGCCTAGGTTGTGACTCTATGAGCACCGGCTGGAGACTTAGTGAGGTGGCGTTGTGGGACCTCTTGGTTGGACTGCCTTGAACCCCCTGTTGCCTGATTCTTGTAGGAGGTTGAGGGGGAACTTCCGCCCCACTTCCCTTAACCATTGCTGAAGGAGAAGTGACTTGGGGGCCATGCTGGATTCTAGGGGGCACATGTGAGGGATGAGGCCCAGTATAAGCTGATGTGCTGATACCCTAGAAGACTGCTGGCCAGGAAGTGGCCTTAAATGAAGCGGTACTCAGTGGTGAAACATCAGTAGATTTGGACTGGGACTGCTCATGCCACTCTTTCACTCAAAGTGATGGTGTCTGGCAGGTCCGCACTGGTCTTCCCCTGACCCCACTGCACTTTTATCATTGGAACTGGGTGTGGCTGCTCGTTGGTGGAACTATCAACATGGGGTGCAGAGGAGGCACAGGACCGGAGCAGCTCTGTTCACACTCTGACCCCTGCACTACTCTCATCTATGCCAAACATGGACCTTAAACTGGGTGAGATACGTGTTGCTATAGTGGATACCCATCAAGATTTGCATACTAGGGTACATTTGGTCGCTATTTAACTGGGGCTTGTACATGAATACCAGCGAAACCTAGTGGGCTGTGTCACTTAAACTGAACAAGCTATCAGAGAACTGCGAGGATCACTGAAGGAGCTGGTGGGCCAGGTACGCTCCCTTACCACAATGGTGCAGGAATTGGAGGCCTCGGGCAGAAGACTCAGGGGGGGGTCCTCCAGTCACAACAATCTCTGCATTGTGGGCGTTCCAGGGGGAGTGGAGGATTCTGATCATGTGCAGTTCTTTGAGGCCTGGCTCTTGCAGAAGGTGGCTCCTACTTGGCTGTCTGCTCACCTCTTAATTGAGCGTGCCCACCGGGTCCCAGCAGAGCGGCCTCCGGTAGTGCCCCCCCCCCCTATCCTGTAGTGACATGTATAATGAATTACAGAGACAAAGTCATGATATAACAAATCGCTAGGGAGTGTAGGGGCCTGGGGTGAAGGGCACTAGTACCCTGCACCGGACCACCAAACAGGAGGGAAACTGGACACCACTTCCGGTCAGGGAGTAGGCAGGGCAGTATGAGGGAAGAGGGCATCAGGACGGAGGTGCATGTGGGCAAGGGAAGCAACGATACAAAATAAAGAAGAGAACAACACTTACCTGACTCCTGTGTGATTCCTGGGGCAGGGAGAACATGACAACTGGTGACGAGGGTGGGATTTCAAAGCACCACCAAACGCGCACACTGCGGTCCCTCATAACTGAAGAACTGAGTCAGGAGTCCACCCTGGTCCGCCTGCCGCCGGAAAATAGGAAGAAGAACAGCTGCGACGTCTGGAGCCCACCCAGTCGCATGAAGAAACGGAGCCAGGAGCCCACCCTTGTCCGAGCGCGAAGAATCGAGGCATCAGGGCTGGAGCCTGCCAGCCGCAGCGAAGACACGGTAAGAGGCCCTCTCCCCACCTGCCTGAAGGCCAGCGGTGTCCTTGCCTCCGTGTGGGAGCATCAAGCGCTTCAGCAGTGCACCAGACTGTGTCCCTGCTGCCCGCCACATCAGCCCGCCTCGCGCATTTGAAGGCAAATCTCACGTGAACACGGTGGCCATTTTGGGACCAGGCGGGAACAACCAATCAGCACCCAGGAAGACCCGGTGGCCATTTTGGAAGGTCAGGCACCGGAAATATCGGTCTTGCAAGATCCGGCGGCCATCTTAAGGACAGACAAAGCAAGCCAATAGAGTGAGAGGAAGGCCGGGAGGCCATTTTGAAGTCATGCAACCAAAAAAAGAAGGTGAAATAAAGGGGAATTTAATGGCCAGGAGGCCTGATTAAAGACAGATGCTGAAAGAAATGTGCAACTCAAAAGAAAAGGAGAATAATTTTTTTTTAAAAAAGAGAAAGGGGGTGAAAATTTAAAGGAAATAGAACTACTGAAGAAAAAATAAAGTACAAATAAATTCTTACAGTGAAGTGGCAACAAAGTGACAGAAAGTGACAATAAATAAAGGTGGGAGTGCCACTGTCACCGCGGAAAGAAGGCAATCTCAGAAAAGAAGACCTGCAAGGGAGCTGCAAGTCAGAAAAAAAGAAAGAAAAAAAAGGAAAATGTTTGACGCAGAAAGTGACACAAAGAGTCCTCAAGCAAAATTTCGAAGAACACTGCCATTCAGCTTATTGGAACCAAAGGCTGGCATCAGGTGGGAAAGGTGGATTAGACAATTTGAGCGTTACATGCGCGCCACGGACACTGTGGACAGCAAACAGCTGGACCTCCTTCTGAATCTCGCAGGAGATGAAGTGGAGGACCTGCTCATAACATTTCCCAGCGATCAAACAGCAACATAAAAGGGGGTGATACAGTGCCTCACAGCGAACTTCGACCCGTAACGGAACATTGACTTTGATAGGTACACCTTCAACACAGCGTGTCAGAGAACAGAGGAGTCCCTTGACGACTTTGCAACACGACTGCGAAAATTGGTCACATACTGTGAGTTTGACAAGTTTGACAATGAGCAGGCGATACGACTGTGCATCATTGAAGGTTGTCAGTCTGTAGAGTTCCGTGCACGTATCCTGAAGGAACCAATGATGCTGGAGAAGATATTGACCATGGCCCGCACGGAAGCGAGAGCAACAGCGCATGCCAAGGAGATGGAGCTAGGGAAAGAGAAGAGTGGAACAAGCACATCGCATCACAGGAAACGTCAAGAAGAAAGAGTACCCAGTGGCCTCGTCAGCAAAGAAAAACTAACAAACGTGCTACAGATGCGGACTCGACTTTCCGCATGTCGGTGCGTGCCCGGCGATGGGCCAGAGATACAGGAAATGCAACAGGGACAATCACTTCGCAAGCACATGCATGAGCAGGCAGTTCAGAAGCGAGAGGGGCAGAGTGGCAAGACCACAGATGACCACCAGTACCACCAGCCCGCACGCCAGACACATGGAAACAGCTAATCGCAGTTCCTCCGATAAAGAAACGGCAGCACATGTGAACGTGTCATGACTGTACCTAATGTCCGATGCCCCCAGGGAAGACTGGAGACCAGAGCACATTCATCTCATGGAGAAGCATCAAATAAAGAAAACTGCTACCGTGAACTTTGAAGTAGGGCGACATAATACACAGTTTGTGCTTGACAGCGGGGCCACATGCAACATCATGTGCATGTCAGAGTATGACAAAATGAAATTGAAGCCGCCGCTATCACCGTCTGCTGTTGATGTGTGCACCCGTGGCCACATCTAAATGAGATGATTAGCTGTCTCACTGGGGCCTGCCAGTTCTCAAAGTTAGATTTGTGCAAAGGGTACCACTAACAAGAGCTGGACCAGCAGTCAAGATACATTACCACGTTCTCAACGCACATGGGCCTGTTTCGATACAAGAGACTGAGTTTTGGCATTTCATTGACTGCAGAGATATTTCAAGAGACCATAAGGCAGGTGATAAGGCTGGTGAAGAACAGCCTAAACTATAGTGATGACATTCTAGTATTCGGGCGGTCGGATGAGGAACATGACAGGGCCATGCATCAAGTATGCCTACAGCTGGAACAAGCGGGATTAACATTAAACACAGACAAGTGCGAACTGGAGAGAAGTGAATTGGTATTTTTCAGACACATTTTCTCCAAGAAAGGAGAGAGGCCTGATCCCAGTAAAGTAGAGAAACTGAGAAGCGCAAGTCCCCCGAAGGATGTTGCAGAAGTAAGGTTATTTCTGGGGCTTGCCGGCTAATGTGTTCGCTACATCAAGGACTTCGCCATGGTGAGCAGACCGCTCCGAGAGCTAACAAAGCAAGGTCAGAAATTCATTTGGTCACAACAATGTAGATAGGCATTTGAAGCCATCAGAGAGGCCGTAATGACTGTAGATCATCTTGCCTATTTTGACCCTTTGCTATGCACTGAGCTGACGGTAGATGCCAGCCCAGTTGGTCTAGGAGCTATACTAGCGCAGCACCGGCCGGGGAGAGATTCACCAAGAAAGATTGTTGCATATGCAAGCAAAAGCTTATCTGACATTAAGAAGGCATACTCCCAACCAGAAAAAGAAAGCCTAGCAGTGGTATGGGTGTGTGAAGTCTATGGGAAGTCATTCACCATCATAACAGATCATCAGGCTCTGGTGACAATCTATGGCAATTCGTCGACAAAAATGCCATCTCGCATTGAGCGCTGAGGCATATGGTTGATGGACTATGACTTCAAAATAGTGCATAAACCCGGAAAGGAGCATAACTCAGCTGACTACATGTCGAGACACCCTCTACCACAGTCACCAGAGACCACATCAATGGCTGAGGAATATCTCAATTTTGTACTAAAGCAAAACACTCGAGAGACAGCGAAAGATGCCACCCTGCAGCTGGCCAAAGAAATGTCACGGATGCAGAGATGGAGACACATCAACAACAACTGCATCTGGGGAGAAGGAGTAAGCAAGGAGGATATGCTAGCACTAAAGAAAATACATGAAGAACTGTCAGAGACAGAAACAGGAATAATGATGCGAGGAACAAGAATAGTGATACCAAGTTCGCTAAGACAATAGACTGTCAATGTGGCACATGAGTCACACCGTGGAATGGTGGTGACAAAAAAGATGCTAAGGGAAAAGGTCTGGTTCCCTGGCCTGGATAGAATGGTGGAAGACACCATTGTGATGTGTCACATCTGTCAAACGACAGGACAGCCAGCCAAACCAGAACCGCTACAAATGTCAGAACTACCAAGGGCAGTGTGGACAACTTTAGCAGCTGACTTCTTTGGGCCACTAGACATGGGCAACTACCTGCTCGTGATCATTGAGGAGGACTCACGATTCCCCATAGTGCGACACGTATCATCAATGTCGGCTACAGCGATGCTATCAATCCTGGATGACATATTTGCGGCCTGTGGCTCCCCAGAAACTCTAAAAACAGACAATGGTCCTCCATTATCACAAGAAGAGTTCCAAAAGTTCATGTCCTACCTAGGTATTCATCACAGTAAGATAACACCGCTGTGGCCACAAGGGAACGGCATGGTTGAACGGTTCATGGGGAACATAAAGAAAGCGGTCCAACGAGCAAAGCTGGCACAAATCTCCACCATGCAGGCCCTATGTCAGGTTCTACGAGACTACAGGAACACACCTCACAGCTCCACGGGAAGATGCCCCACTGAGTTGGTATTGGAGAGGACAAGCAGGACAAGGCTGCCACAGATAGAGGCAACGGCGTCACCAGAGCACGGCAGCATTGCAGCTAAAGACAAGAAAGCCAAAGAAAAGATGAAAGCATATGCAGATGCAAGGCGTCATGCCACTCCGTCACACCTCAAAGAAGGAGACGCAGTGGTAGCGCGTCAGCGACAGCAAAGAAAGTCCCACAGCCTGTTCTCAAAGGAACCGCTAACGATCATACATGTGAAGGGGCCAATGATTAAGGATGCGTCAGAACATCACCGAATAACGTGGAATAGTTCTCATTCCAAAGGGCTGAAGACCGTGAATGAAGATGGCCAAGATACTGCAACAGGATGAGATGAAGCGATGGATCACAACGGAAAGGGAACGGACAAGGTTGAAGGGCAAGAAGAATCACAGGAAGAGACCTGCCCAAAAAGAGTGAGCAGAAGGACAGAGGTGCATGTGGGCAAGGGAAGCAGCAATACAAATTAAAGAAGAGAACAACACTTACCTGACTCCTGTGTGATTCCTGGGGCAGGGAGAACATGACAGGGAGCATGCGCCACTCCAATCTCATAACGCGAGGGTATTAATTTTCCTGGATTACACCATGACCGAGGAACGCCGCAGATCCTCTTTCCTGGGGTTTAAACAAAAGCTATGACATACTGGCCTTCACTATTCGCTGCCTTCCTAGCCATGCTGAAAGTGTTGGTTGGGCACAAGAATATTTTTTTCACTGATACCAGGGGATGCTTGGAACTGGGTGGAGCAGCAGCGCTATGAATCCGCCTGCACCTCGGCAGAGAGCGGTTCACTCCTCACAATGTAGGAATCAAGGGGTCCATGGGGCCGGCAGAGCTTCACTGGGGCCCCACTCAGGAGCAGGCCACGGAGGAACAGGATCAGGCTCTGACAGCAGTGGTAAACTATGGGCTGATTGCTGTCGATTGATGTCTCAGAGGAAGGTACAAAGAATCTGGAATACTCACTCTCCGTTAGCAGTGTAGCCTTGATGGTATTATCAGATGTGATATCAAAGACAACAGAGAAGATAGTGTGATGGCACAGAAACCTGCGACCTGCATACCTACAGCCAGGGGCTATTAGGGACAGACTCCTGCTTACTTCTGTTATGGATTGTAAAGCAATGGGTCTCCTGAAGGGACGAGTACTGTTTACCCCCTTCAGCCTGTCACAAGGCAATGGTCCCAGAAACACACTGGCTGCCCCCTTTGCCTCACTTCTGGGTGATTTCAGTGTGTATGTTTGCACACTTAGTAGCATCCCTAATATAGGACCCATTGTTACTTGTTTGGCAACCACGTTTTTGGGGGTTGCCCTCGGTGGGGGGCTGTGAGTCTGTTATTGCAGTTAGGTGAATTGTGGGGTACGCAGTCCTATTCCTATCCATTCCACACTGATCATATGCTTACTAGCATGGCTATGGTGCTGCGGTTCCAGTTCTTCCAGGAACAAATACACATACTACATTGATGAGATAACTATGGTGGGCATAATCAAATGGATTGCTTGCAGTATGGACACTGCACAGAAGCAGCATGCAGGTCAGCAATAAGTCAGGCTGAGGGGCGCACAGATAGCTCTACTACAGGAGGCACGTGTGGCTGGGGGGAAGATATTCGATTACATAAGTGATGGCAGGGTAATGCTTCCGCACCACATAATCTGGCTTCGCATGTGGTGCACTGTTCTGGGTTCAACCAGGATTCCTCTTCAGCGTATTAGAGTCTGAGACTGATCCTGTTGGTCACTATATGCTTGTATAAGGGTAGTTAGATGGTAGGACAGTCCTTCTAGGAAGTGTATATGGCCCCAACACACAACAGCCAACCTTTCTAGTGAAATTATGTGCAATTCTTAGTAAGTGGACTCACATTCTGTGCTATTGGGCAGGAGGGTTAATTGCATGCTCGATCCGCAACAGGATCGCTCACATCTGCTAGTACCGGCTTCTCCTGGTGGTGAAGTCTGCGACCCACCGTTACCACTGCTTGGAACACTGGTCTTTACTTTTGGAGATCACTACATCCTGACTCTAGGGTGTTCTCCTATTATTCGGGCTGCATGATTTGCATGTTCAGTTGGATTGGATACTTTGTGATGCAGCCACTAGGCTGTTGGCGACAGGTGGGGAATGATTGGGGATGACCTTCTCGGATCACAATACTCTACAGCTGCAGCTGGAGTGATGAGCACCATGACCACCAGTCCTCACCTGGAGCTTCCAACCTGCCAAGTTGGAAGACACAGTGTTTCATGATTGGACAGCCAAATTCCTGACCTTTTGCCTGACAGACAACTGCAGTACATCCACTTCTAACTTAATAGACTGGGAGGCAACGAAGGTTGTAATCAGATGTCTGTATGCAACTCAGAAATGAACCGATCACTCTTTGGTTTGGTGCTCTTCTACCCTGTGACGACAGTTTGAGCTCGGTTTTTACGAGTGCACTTATCCGAGTTTTTCAACACGTGTCTTCTTACCGATGAGATGATTAATTTGCCTCAATTTTGGATACACATCTTCGGATAAAAAGCTTTTGTAGTTTTGAGTTGAGGATAGAAGAACGGAAACCAGTCTGTGATCTGTCATGCTACTTGGTGTTCTAGCCCTGAGGAAGCTCTTTTCGTGTGAAACGTGTTGGCTATGGCTGTGTGTATCCCTCAGCCTTTCAAAAAACTATAAAGAAGAAGTTTCTACATCGAAGACTGTGAAGATTTATCATTTCTGGCATATTATAAGCCATTTGTTTTGTGCCTCTCTGTGCTCTGTTTATTCATGCTTATTTGTTAGGTCTTGTGGCAAACGACCTCTGAAGTGGGCACGAACACTGTTAAAGATTTTGCTCAAATTACATCTAGCGATTAAAGGGTTGGGGCAGCTCTAATTATCCCTTGCTGCCTTTCTTTCTTGTTAAGTGTAATCAGATGTCATTGCATTCAGGTGTTAGTGAGGGTAAGGTCAACACTGCAAAAAGATCTGTCCCTGGTCGAGGTGTCCCTGGATGCATTAGAAGCTGTGACTCAAGCTGACCACGAGCAAGTAGGAGCACTGACAGAGGCATTAGAGCACCATACCCAACTCATTGAGCAGCTGCGCTGTCTAGACTTTCGTGCGTATCAAGCGAAAATGCCCTCTGATGAGAATACGTCAGGTTGGTAACTAGCCTGACTATTGCGCAGTGCCATTCAAGCTACACCGATTACATCAAGTGGACATACACAACGCATTCACTACACATTACCAGGTGCTGTATGAAGTAAGGGTGGGCGGTGAGTTTTGCATCTTCGAGCTCCACTTGGAATGCGGAGTCCGCCAAAAAAAACTCAGCCTACCACCTGCGGAATACAGTTTATTGGCATGCGCTCACCACACTTCGCATTTTCAATATATCTTCTCCCAGTCCACCTGCCCACTGATATTTCCAGAAAACATTGGTAACCACTTGAAAAGGAGTTGGATGGGAAATGAGTACATCTCTTCTAGTCTGCTCTTCTGTAGCAGTGTTAATGTTCTGAGGCTCCGCCCCACGCCATACTCCACCTCGTCATCAGCACAGAAGGGCTCATCAAGGCCGGCTATGTCTATGGCAATGTTATGCTTATGCTCTTCCCCATTCACCACATTCCCTTCCCTTACATCATCAGTGACTTTACTGAGCTCAGTCGGGCCCGCCCCGCCGATCAGTGTTTGCTCAGGTCCTGTCTCCCTTTAGCCACGAAGAGCGCTTGATTACAGGTTTTTCACTCTCACAGCTGGGGCATTCATGTGAAAAGAAGGAGTTGGGCTATGTTCTCCCATAGGCATTAGCATCCACCCGGGTAGATAGACCAGCATGCTCCCGTATCCAGCATGAGCTTGTGAAGGAGCCGAACAGGGAGTGCCCCACCTCTTGGTCCCAGAGAAGGAATGCGGATGAGAGCAGAGCAGAAGGTGGTAGAGGTGAGTCATGTATGCATGTCTTTCAGGGTGGGTGGGCAGCGTACCTTGTGCTTTGGGTTAGATCTGTGTCTACTTACTACTGTGGGTGAGGTGGAAGATGCGCAGCAGCATCGGGCTAGGTCATAATATGAGTTACTTGGTACACAGATTCTTTATGAGTGCAAGGGATAAACAGCAGCTACTCATTGATAGAAGCTCGTGTCTGTCTTGGTGTGGTGCACCCTGGCATCGCCACTTAAAATTACAGCATCCAACTGTGGGGATTAAATCCACGCTCATTGATGATTGTCCTCCAGCATTTCGAATCACAGGGCAGAACCATATCGGTCATGCATGGCAGTGAAGATATATCACAATGTAGGAGCCTGTTTTTACCCCCTTTTCCCTGGCAGAGGGCCCTTTCTAGCAGTTATCTTTCCATGGTGACATTTAATTTCAGATGGGCGATGAAGAACTAGGGTTTGCTGAGCAAACTCCGCTTGCTCACGGAATTTGGCGGAGTTTTTGAGTAATTTTGTAGAATTCAGCAGAGTGAATCTCCATGAGCTCCTCCCGGTTCTAGTATGAAGCCCCCAGTGGATTGATAAGAAGCCATATGTCACTTCCTTACTGCAGTGACGCTCACTAAGGTGGCTCCTTTAGATAGGAACAAATTTAATGCTCCTCTTACACTGCAGGTGGTATGGGGAGCTATACAAGGGGTGACGACTAGTAAGACACCGGGACTCAACGGATTCCCTATAGAATTTTATAAGGCATACTTAATTGTTGGAAGTATGACAGGAAGCCCAGTTGGAGGTTCATCTCCCCCTTACACTACAGGATTCTCCCTTGGGGTCTCTCCTGAAGACCGACAAGGATCTACTGGAACTTACCTCCTACCGACCCCTGTCCATGCTAGGGTCAGACTATCAGGTGCTGAGTAAGGTCATAGCAGGCTGATTGCACAAACATATGCTGTGGCTGTTGCATTAGGACCTGAGCAGCTTTGTGCTTGGGCAGTCCATCACCCTGAATAACTGCCATTTACATAAAGTGTTGGAGCTTTCCGTGGTCCAGTGGCCCTATGTGGCACGCCTAGTGTTAGACCTATAGAAGACTTGCGACACAGTGGACTTGAAGTACATATTTTTTCGACCTTGACTGCCCTTGGCATCAGGGAAGACTACATAGTCTCATGCATCTCCTGTACACTGAGGCTACCACCCAAGTTAATACTGGCCAGTCTATTTCCATTCTCTTTTCAGTGAGCAGGGAGAGGAGACAGGGTTGTCTGCTGTCCCCCCTGTCTTTGCTCTGGCAATTGAGCCTCTTGCCCTGTGACTTAGATAACAGGGAAAAACCTGGGGTATTCAGATGAATAGGGACACACATATCGACTTGTTGTTTGGGGATGATGTGTTGATGTTCATAAGGAATATTCAAGATCATTGGTTTATAAGACTGAGCAAGCTGACAGCTAATTGCACAATATTTCCGATAAAGCAAAACTTTTGTGCTAAGAACATGAACAACTGATACTAGTGTCAACTGGCTTCCAGGGGGACTCTCCTACACCTAAAACTCATTACACCTTAAAATCAGGTACTCATAAAAACATACTTACATTGAGTGGCTTTCGAAGTACATTCAACCCATGCTTATTCCAGACGTGAAGTTATGCGGTTTCATGGTTTTCCCTTTTGTATTGACGTTGATTGGCCCTCACAATATGATACTTTGGCAAACGAGGTAATTCAATTTGATTAGAGGCAATGCCCAGTGGTTTCTCACCAGGGGCGGATATGCTGTAGTGACTTCTATATTTAAGACACTTGCAGTGTCCTTTGTATCCTCTGGTGGATCCAGGCGATCACTAAGCTCTTTGCCATGTTCTGTGGTTTCTTCCTTTTTCTCAATTAGTTTAACTCCCACACTTTTTGAGCAGAAGTCAACCTTGGCTATTTCCCCCATTTGATTTTACTCAAACTCACAAGGCCTAAATCATCAGAATCTATTTCTCTCAGTGCAGGAACTAATTTGATGTTAGCCAGGAGTTTCGACCTGTTTAGGGGGTGTGATTTGGAATTTGTCTTTCCAATCTTTGCTAATTTAAAAAAGATGGTCCTAGCAGACCGACCCCTTGCACAAGGTATTTGACTTCGAGATTTGTTTCCCAATGTATGTGTGGCTTTATTTCCCTTTTCTCTTTCAAAAGGAATGTAGTGCTGTCTTGTTTGCCTTGGCTGTTGCAGGGGGGGAGGGGAGACAGTAGTATTCCTACTGACTCCACCATGCCAGTCTGATTTCTCTACAACCAGAAAAATAATTTTTGACCCAGAGGCTTTTATGGTCTTCCCCTGAGATTTTGGAATAATCTTTCCTACTTTTCTATTACCACAATTAAGTAAGTTGAATAGAGATAGGACTCTATTTTTCTCATACAGGTAGATCGGTCCAGGATACATATATACTCGTAGTTTTTCAGGGATTGGTAAGATGGATGGCATGATAGGATCTCTTTGCTCAGACTTGAAACTCCTGTTAGTGTGGTTTTTTGCACTTCTATTGATTCACAATCAAGCATTGTTTTAATACTTTTAAGAGCGTGGGTACGGCCCGTACTAGCATTGTAGTGGTGATGTAGGGGTACGCGTGGTACGGCTCTGAGGGTGTGGGTACGGCCCGTACCACCATTGTAGTGGTGATGTAGGTGTATGTGCCGTACCCACGCCCTCAGAGCGTGTGTACGGCCCATACCGCCCGTACCCCTACATCACCACTACAATGCTAGTACGGGCCGTACCCACGCTCTGAGGGCGTGGGTACGGCCCGTACCACCATTGTAGTGGTGACGGGCACGCGTACACGCCCACTGCCGTTGTAGCGGGATGCAGGGATTGGTGGACACGCCCCCCGAAGTGACCAGACCCTGGAGGTAATGTATGGACAGTATACAGTATTTAAAAAACTTAGGTAGAGGTCATGTTTCCTGCCCCTCGCCCCCCCTTTGCCCCTGGGTGTTGTGCTAACCTTCTGCGGCGTGCGCGGCGGTTTCGGTGCACCAGGTCGTAGGCTAGGAGGCCCAGGATGACACGTAGGATGGGGTCCATGGCTGTCCGTCGCATACCGCTGCTCTTTCTTTGCGTCATCCTCAATTTCCTGGGAGATTTTGGCTGCAGTAAAAAATGTGCCGTGCGGAGTGACGTAGGCACGAATCGTACTTGCTGGTCCGTAGAACGCTGCCTGACTCCGTCCGGACGTCACGTACGCGATGTCCCGGATCGGAATTGTGAGTATTTTTTCACCACACGTACTATTGTACGGTTTGTACGGAAATGGTATTTCTGTACGATTCGTACTTGCAGCTTTGTAAGGAGGATTTCCCGGGTACAAGTCATATGGAGAATACGCTCCGTACGACCATTCGTACCCGGGTTTTACAGGATCGAATCGGCCCCTAAATAGAAAAAATAGGCAATGTCCCTGTAAAATGCCAAAAATGTGGACAAATGTTTTTTTTTTTTAAAAAGTCTGCCTGTTCCTGAAAGCTGGGAAGATGGCAATTTTAGCACCACAAACCCTTTGTTGATAACATTTGCAGGGAAATAATGTATGGACAGTATACCGTATTTAAAAAACTTAGGTAGAGGTCATGTTTCCTGCCCCTCGCTCCCCCTTTGCCCCTGGGTGTTGTGCTAACCTTTGAAGTACTGGGTATTTTAGTCCCAGCGGTGCAGGGGCACACACCCTATGACTTCTGGGTTTCACCCTGTTCCGGACCTACAGAAACACAGAGTCTTCTGGGTGAAGTCAAAGAATCGTTTATTGGCTGCAGACCAATTACAGGTATCCTAGAAGTACACCAGCGTGTATGTTCTCAGGAGACTGCTGAAAATCATAGGAACAGGCTACATCTTAAATAGGTCTTTTCTGGCCCCAAGCATACATTCCTGAGTTTTATGAAACGGCAATATACAAGGATATGTTACAAAGAAAAGGCAGAGTCATGATGACCATCCCACATTCCAGTTCGGCCAGCCCACAATGATTTACACAACAAGGTTCAGATCCCACATTAGATTTACAGATCCCCCCAATAAACATGAGCATCTCCTGTTTTGGGAAGCAAGTCATAAAGCAGGAACAGCCAGGTGCGAAAGAGATTAGCCAGGGGCTTGTGTAGGATGAAAAGGGTTTTATGACGGGCCAAGCCCTGATACGAATCACAGGTGGAGAGAGGAAGGAGAGCTCGTGAGACCAGTTTGACCCGGGGCAGCAGAGCCAGCTGCCCAGGTCACAGAGAAGTCAGAGAGGAAGCCCATGTACTGTGAGGCCCGTATTTGCTCCATTATAGCCTATGTGAGGGCAATGACAAGATGGCCACTGCTTCCAAAATGGAACCCGCGTAGCGAAGCAAAATAACGTGTACGCAGTGCATTCATAGCTAGAACGATATATAAAGCACTCGTACGTGCCGCATTTACCATTTGCGGTTCGCTAATACCAAGATAGACAGAGGTAGGGCCCTGTTCCCTACGCGGTCCCGAATATTAAAGTACGACAGACCCTCCTTTTGCCCTTACATAGGCAATCACTATACTCATCTTAATCCGAGTCTAGGTCAACGTTCACAAAGTCATGGAGATGTTGCTGTAGCATCATCCTATTACTTAGCTCGTCCCTCGATACAGGTTTCCTTACACATAAGGTAGCACAGAGGCCACATATCGCAGGAGCACACTGTATGCATAGACAGAACAGGAAAAGAATGGCTAAGATCATTCCAATGACCATTAGAACTTTCCAACCCCAGGCAGATATCAATTCCCAGAACCACCCCACCAGTGACCAATCTCCCTTATCCACGTGTATGGATTCAGATATTTTATGGAGTTTGGAGATGGCTTGATACACTGTTGGAGCATTATCTGGTATGAAAATGCAGCAACTGGATTGGATAACCCTGCATACCCCACCGCGGTCTGCAAGAATAACGTCTAGGACCATGCGGTTCTGCAAAGTCATAAGGCGATCCGCTTGGAGCTCAGCTGTCAAATTACTAAGGGCACCAGCCGTTACATTGACGGTGGATTCAACCACACGAGTCAGCTGTCTCAGGTTCCTACTATTGACCATAGGTCCCCAAAACGGCAGGAAACCCAAGAAGAAATCTCCTGCTTCCTGACCGGCAGTGTCCTCCTTACTAATCACGCCTCTCACAACTCTGGTCTTGTGATAATCGGAGGCAGCAGTAAATGTAGGCGGTAGCAGATTCGCAATATAACATGTGCCCGAGAAATCAGGGGGCAACCATGTATATGCTCGATCATTACAGATGAAATATGTACCCTTGGCAGTCAAAAACGCAGGGGAAAACTGTGACGGAAAAGTGTACGTTTCAGTACAGTCACTTCTTCCCAGTTGAGCTCTAGGATTCTGACCATTACCCTGTAAGCAGAACCGACCCATGTGGGGTACGACCCAGATTGGAGATGAGATTTTTCGCTGTCTTTCACCCAGACTAATACTATACCCCGTCGCGTTCCATCCTACATAAGGTCTCAGCTCTTCTTTGGGAATGGATGAGTATGCATCAATATCCCTACTCATATCGGCAATTCCTCTCACTAAGGCTTTATTATTTGTACCAGGTCTGATGGAACGCGGTTGGCGAGGGGAGTACATATCTAGAGCATAGAGAAACATGGTCTGGAATGCCCATGACGATCCATTGTAACTATATGGCAGCACCAGGTAGGGAATACCCTTGTTAATGGTATGTGGCATTAACCCACACACCCAGCAATTGGTCGTGTTCACTACTAGTTGGTGCTGGTGCAAGAGCTGGATGAACGAGTTATTTACGAACTCTGATCGTCTGGTCTGTTCGTGTTCAGGCAAAGGGTGAAAAGAGTGAGAGGAGGCAGTAGAAAGGGGTATAGGCTGTTCAGTGGGTGCAATGGGCTTTTGAGTAGAGAAAAACACACATCCTACAATAAACATCATTATACTACACAGTGCAAAAAGGCACAAAAAGACAAAACATTTACTTTTTACAATTCTACACATCCTTGTTTGAAAGTTCATTTCCTCAATCGGTCTCTCCATCTTAAACAACTCCATCCTCTACTCGGGCCGCTCGCGGCGGATGGGTTTCTTCTGCTAAGGAGTACGCCTGTCAGTCCAGGGAAACGCCCTAGACCAACCAGAACCGTTGACCTAACGTCTTCGGCCTGTACCCCAAAGTCTTGGCACCGCGACCCTGCGGCAGAACCCGGATGGTGGTTCGAAAAACAAAAATCAAGAAAGTCCTTCAGATGGGAGAGCAAAAAATGTCAAAAAGGAAAGAGTAAGGAAAAATCTTTATTTGTCCATGGGCCTTGGTCTCAAATTATAACGGAGACGGCCAGGTGCCGTTTGGTCTTGAAACAAAAGTTCAGGCTCAGTGGTGTCCAGTCGATTCGATGGCGGCACAGCTTCCTGCAGAATATTGTCACTCTCTTGGACTGAAGCTGTGTCTTTTAGGCGTGCGTCACTGAATGGTACAAAACGAAGCACAGTGTCTGTCTCAGTGTCGGCGATACCCTCTTTGACCCACTGGTCATATGGCAGAGGCAAAGGGACTATTTTGCAGTGGGCACCATGAATCCAGTGCTTCCTCCCTTTTACTCGCACCGCTGATCTCGTTGACAGAAGCACAAGATGAGGGCCGATCCAGCGAGGTTCGTCGTTGCCCTTACGCTGGAAATTCCGGACCAGGACCCACGAGCCAGGGTTGATAGGGTGTCCAGGAGGTTCAGAAGCTTGGGGAAGAGTATCATGTACCTGTTGGTGCAAAACACGCAGTTTAACAGTCAAATCATACAGGTAATCGAGCAGTACTGGATGCTCTATTTCACTGAACTTCGTAGGCCTTGGCACACCCCATACGTTGGCCGGGCGGCCAAAGACTACTTCATAAGGACTAAGTCCCACTCGTGAGTGTATCGTCATTCTGGTGGACAGGAGTGCTAAAGGCAGAGCGTCAGGCCATTTAAGACCGGTGCTCGCCTGGATTTTGGCCAGCTTGAGCTTTAAGGCTCCATTGTAGCGTTCAACTAGTCCAGCTGATTGGGGGTGATTTGCAGCGTGGAATTTCTGCCTTATGCCTAAACCTTCACATACATTCTTCATCACTTTACCCACAAACTCACTTCCATTATCACACCATACCATTCTCGGCATTCCAAACCTGGGGAAAAATTCCTTCACAAGGGCTTTGGCTGTGGATAGGGCAGTGTTATCTTTCAGAGGATAAGCCTCTACCCATTTGGAGAAAGCACAAACAACCACCAGTACATATTTTAGGTTGTTGCATCTGTCCATGTGAATAAAGTCCAGCTGCAAAACTTCGAATGGACATGATGGGGGTGCAAAGTGACCGGCTGGAGTTGGGGTTCCCCTACCAGGGTTGTACTTCAAGCATACCATACAATTCTTGACCACATTCTCTGCACACTTGGGAATCCCAGCATTCTGCCATACTGGAGCCAACAACTTACAGATACCTTTCGTACTGATATGTGCCATTCCATGTGCCATAGTAACCACTGGAAGCACATATGCATCAGGCAACAACCATCGCTTATGTTCTGTCAGATCAATCCAACAACCATTCTCATCCAACTTACCCATACTCTCTCTCCACTTGCTTAACTCTTCTTCTGTAGCTTCAGCCTGAAGCGACTTCACACTCTCTATTGTGTTCTCGCACATTCCCACATCATTAACCCATCTTGCGGGGCCTGCAACATACATTCTAGTCTTCACATTCTGTGCTGTCTCTTTCGCGGTCTCATCAGCAAACGCATTCCCACGTCCAACATCATCTGTGACTTTCCTGTGCGCACTGCATTTCATGATCGCAACTTGCAACGGTAGGGTCAGTGACTCAAGGAGATCATTCACCAACTTGCCATTCTGGATTTTAGCTCCATGTGACGTCAGGAACCCACGCTCTTTCCACAGTCGCCCGAAATTATGGGCCACGCCAAAGGCGTACTGGCTATCTGTGTATATATTCACTCTCATTCCTTCAGACAACACGCATGCTCTCGTGAGGGCAATTAATTCTGCTGCTTGGGCCGAATTATGTGGCACTCGTGCAGTTTCCACGACCGTGTGTAAAGTCGTGATAGCATATGCAGCAGTCGTGTCACCATTAGGGAGTTTGAAGCATGAACCATCCACCCATAAAGTACCATCACACTCAGTCAGGGGAGTATCTTTCAGATCCACTCTCCCTTTCGTTTCTTCTTCCGTTCTGAACAGGCAGTCATGCTGCTCAATCTCATCTGAGTCTGCTGGAATCGGCAATAACGTGGCTGGATTCAGCGTATTGCATCTTTTTATGTGTATATGATTCGCTAACAGTGTGAGTTCATACCCTGATAATCGCGCACTAGTCAAGTGTTGTGTCTTGGTCCTATTTAATAATGTGTCTACAGCATGTGGAACCATAACGATCAATGTGTTGTCCATTACCAGACCAGCAGATTGTCGGATAGACATTGCTGCAGCAGCTGTCGCTCTCAGACAGCTTGGCAATGCCCTCGCTACAGGGTCCAAGGTGGATGAAAAATATGCGCATGGGCGCGGTCTGTCGCCAAAAGGCTGTGTTAACACTGACAACGCACATCCATCTTTCTCGTGAACATACAATGTAAAAGGCTTGCTATAGTCAGGAGTGCCCAACACAGGTGCTGAACACAACGCATTGCGCAATTCCACAAAACTTTTCTGGCACTCTTCAGACCATGGGATAGGATTCGGTGTGTCTTTGCATGTTAATGCTAATAAAGGTTTTGCCAACAAAGAAAAACTTGGGATCCAATGCCTACAGTATGAAGTAATGCCCAAGAAAGCACGCACTTCTCTCTGTGTCTTTGGCACACTCAACTGTGCGATGGCTTGAATTCTTTCTGGGGTCAGTCTCCTTCCCTCCTTCGATAAGAGATGACCTAAGTAGGTCACTTCTTGTCGACAATATTGCAGCTTAGAGAGAGACACTTTGTGATGGTAAGCGGATAAATGGCGCAACAATGACAATGTGGCTTCTTTACAGATCTTCTCAGTATCCGCGGCGATTAGTAAATCATCCACGTACTGAATCAGGATAGCTCCACTAGGTAAAACAAGTGCATCAAGCTGCGCTTTCAGAGCCTGACTGTATATGGATGGACTCTCGCAGTAGCCCTGGGGAGCGCGTTTGAAGCGGAAGCTTCGGCCTCCCAGACTAAAACCAAAAATGTCTCTGCTTTCTTCTGCAATTGGGATGCTAAAGAAAGCATTCTTTAAATCTATCACTGAGAACCATGCAGCAGAGGCTGGAATCATCGTTAACAAGGCAGTTATATCAGGGACAACCGGAAACTGTGGCACAACAATCTTATTAACCTCTCTAAGATCAATCACAAATCTGTAAACAGGTGGCTGTGAAGGGTCCGTTCGTTTTAAGACAGGTAAAATCGGACTATTGCAAATGTTGCCTCTTGTCTCTTCAATCACACCCTTATTAATCAAGTCGCTGACAATGTCTAACAATGCTTTCTGGCCTTCATTAGAGATTTTGTACTGGGGAATACGTGGCAGTCTGACATTAGCCTTTAAAGTCACCACGTATGGCGGTATCTCCAAGAGGCCCACATCATTGGGACCAGTAGCCCAAAGGGCATCCGGAAGGGATGACAATTCAGGTGGCATTGTATTTTTAGACAAGTACATAGGGGAAATCACTTTTTTGCCTAATGTAAGTTGTACTCCTGAAGGAGAACAATACAGTGTAGCGTGCAATCTTTTCAACAAATCTAATCCCAGCAAATTCTCACCACAACCTGTTGTTAGGATCAGGGGTGCTTTCAGTTCGCAAGGTCGAACAGAAAGTGACATGGGACTAGAAATCGGGTTCCTAACTGGGGCGCCAGAAAAACCTACTGAAACATTTATATCGCCAGACAAAGGTGCGCCAGGGAGTTTGGAATGCATTATTGAACTCTTTGCAGCACCAGTGTCTAGCAGGAAAGGCTCCGTTACATTTGCTGTAGTCACATCAACATACGGTCCACTCTGATCCACTGGCACTGAAACAACTCCCTCTCTCTGTCTATGGCTGTCCTAGTAATCATTATTTTCTGCATCGCCATCCTCCACATAATAATCATTATTGTAATACTGGGCCGTATTACTAGTCGCGTTAGCTTGCTGATCAAAACTATTAATGGCGCTTTGGGGCGGAAGAGGACGCGCGTTTTGGGGAACACTTCCACGCCCTCTGCCTCTAGGAGCTTGCTGACCACCTCTACCTCTGGCGCCATACGCATTACCGTTCCGTTGCATTAATTTAGGGCAACTATATTTAAAATGACCTTCCTCTTTGCAGTATGAACATTGGTTGGGACCTACAGGGACACGTGGTTGATAATACCCATTCATTTGCTGATTAGTCTGAAACTGTTGGGGTTGGTGATAAACACCGTGGGGTTGCCTATAATTATTCTGACCTCCACGTGGTGGATAGGCCTGCTGTAAAAGGACCTTTGTCTTTAATTCCTTCGTTTTCTTTTCTGTCCTATCTTTCTCGTCTTTATCTCTGTTTTCATAATACTGTGCAGTAGCCAGTATTTGCGCTGAAGAAGAAACAGCCCAAGAACTCTCTGAGTCTTTCAACTTTTTACACAGGTCAGGAAGTAAATTCTGCACAAACTTATCCACAAACAGCCGTTGGCCACCCTCAGTACTCATATCTTGTCCACTGTGGTCAATAAACGTTTCCTCAAACCTAGTAAAGAAGTCTGACACTGTCTCATCTTTCTTCTGCTTACATGCAGATAACTTGTCCCAATTTACGCGCATCGCAGGCATTAGTGTCTTCATATACGTGATTATTCTACCAGGCAATTCAGCTACTAAAGGCTCAGGTTTCGCGCCACCAGTTTGTCTTGCATCAGCAGCAATAATGTTAGCCCATGTATCCCCTAGTTCTGCATCGTGATCTGCATTACGAATTGACCCCCATAGAGGCTGTGGAACAACATTACCAAACAACATGTCTATATCGGCCAGGTTCATAACGCATGACCCTGCCGTCTGTGACAACTCTTTATAATAACCTGCTGGGTTTTTACGGGGATCAGGCAATGTCTGTTTAAGTGCTAACACCTCAGAGCGCTTCCATGGAACATGCACCCAAACACGTTGGAAATGCGCTGGCACAGCGGGGTTATTGCCGACAGCTGCAACTGCTTCCTTCCATACCGGGGGAACTTCTCTCATGGGATATTGTCGCGCTTTTACCTTTTTCCCCGCAAGGACATCTTGCTCAAACAATGAGTGTTGACAATCATCATTCCTAAAGGAAAATACGACCGCAACTGCTTTATCTATATCGCGGTCCACAATTACACCAGTTCCAAAATCAAACTTCACTCTACACAATTCCTGCGGGCTTGGATTTTTACCACTATCCTCCAATTCCTCACAGAGAAATTCGCACATTTTCTCAAACACATATCTCTGTTTTGGGGCATCCCACTGATGGAAGACATTGACAACTGATTCCACATCATACAATGAAGGGAAAACAATCCATCTACGCGCCATGCTATCTATTACCTTTTTCTCATCAGGGTTAGGCAACTGACTACGCAATTGCTTACGCCGTAAACCAGGAGTCGCACCAGATGACTCAAAGAGAGGCGACATTAACGTAGTAACCACATTAGCTAAACGCTGTCGCGCTGAAGGAGAAGCTGAAGCGGAAACAGGGGGAAAAACAGAGGGAAGAAAAGAGGATGTAGAAACGGGTACTGGAGTGGTGCAAGGAAGAGTGTTAGGGGAGGCAGCTGCTGGATTAGGCAAAGTCGCAGGAAGTGCGGGGGCAGTTGGAAGCACAACTGGCAGCCCTTGAGAGGGTTGCGTTACATGGATAGGAGCCGGCTGCACAGCAGCTGGCGGTAACGGCAAGGCTTGTATTATATCAACTGGAGGTGGCATATTCACAAGCTGGGGAGGTGCTGTGGCATTTTGAGCATACGGAGGTGGTGAACTCAACAAATGTGACATCAGGGGATCTTTTTCCTTTTCTTCTAACTCATTCTGCTTAGAATGTGGTAAAGCTGGGTAACATTTGTCAATCCCTAACTTACGCTGCCTGTGCATTTGCTCGCTCATCTGCTCCTCCTCATTGTCTTTAAATTGTACAGCTGCTTGCATTACTGACATACCTCTCTCTCTTTTATTCTTCTTCGCTAGCTTAATTTCCTTCTGTTTGGCTTCCTTTCGCCATAAGCGGAAAGAGTCAAACATCGCCGGCCTGGCTTTCTTCTTAAACAATTTAATTTCCAAATTATCTAAAATATCGGTATCAAAACTACCATTTTGGGGCCATTTTAAAACACCGTCTTTCCTGGTGTAGTGGATCCACACTTCATTATATGCAATTGGGCCTACGCCATGTTTTACATAGAGCTCATAAGTTGGAGTTCCAACCGGAGGAACCGGACATGATTCTTCCAGCTGGAAACCTTTTCCACAACCCAAACAGAATAATCTACCAAATAGTCCAGAACCAGGCATCTTCGCTCACTAGTCTAGATCCAAACGTCAGAGGATTATCGATTACGATATTCTCGTGAATACACGAGTCCTCTGGCTTTGGGGTTTGCAAACACCAAATCACCAAATTACCAAATCAAACCAAACGATCCCGAGGGATACCAAAACAAATGGGAGACGCTCCACTTATACTTAACTGAATATTGCTGATCGATGACGTCACCAGAAGACTCTCTCGATTGTTTCGCTCTCTCAAACTCGTCAAGGGTCCAAAACAGGTCGATTAATCAGGGCAGCAGTCCTTCGTAGCCGTCGGGACGCGGAGAACCTCGCAGAAAAGACTTTCGGACCACGTCGACATGCAGGGGTCGATGAAGTGGCGGCCTTCCTCCGGAATTTCCACACGAAGCTCCTCACGAACCTCTGGCTTGGACTGGTACCGCTGAAATCGCCCAACGTTGGGCGCCAAACTGAAGTACTGGGTATTTTAGTCCCAGCGGTGCAGGGGCACACACCCTATGACTTCTGGGTTTCACCCTGTTCCGGACCTACAGAAACACAGAGTCTTCTGGGTGAAGTCAAAGAATCGTTTATTGGCTGCAGACCAATTACAGGTATCCTAGAAGTACACCAGTGTGTATGTTCTCAGGAGACTGCTGAAAATCATAGGAACAGGCTACATCTTAAATAGGCCTTTTCTGGCCCCAAGCATACATTCCTGAGTTTTATGAAACGGCAATATACAAGGATATGTTACAAAGAAAAGGCAGAGTCATGATGACCATCCCACATTCCAGTTCGGCCAGCCCACAATGATTTACACAACAAGGTTCAGATCCCACATTAGATTTACAGATCCCCCCAATAAACATGAGCATCTCCTGTTTTGGGAAGCAAGTCATAAAGCAGGAACAGCCAGGTGCGAAAGAGATTAGCCAGGGGCTTGTGTAGGATGAAAAGGGTTTTATGACGGGCCAAGCCCTGATACGAATCACAGGTGGAGAGAGGAAGGAGAGCTCGTGAGACCAGTTTGACCCGGGGCAGCAGAGCCAGCTGCCCAGGTCACAGAGAAGTCAGAGAGGAAGCCCATGTACTGTGAGGCCCGTATTTGCTCCATTATAGCCTATGTGAGGGCAATGACAAGATGGCCACTGCTTCCAAAATGGAACCCGCGTAGCGAAGCAAAATAACGTGTACGCAGTGCATTCATAGCTAGAACGATATATAAAGCACTCGTACGTGCCGCATTTACCATTTGCGGTTCGCTAATACCAAGATAGACAGAGGTAGGGCCCTGTTCCCTACGCGGTCCCGAATATTAAAGTACGACACCTTCTGCGGCGTGCGCGGCGGTTTCGGTGCACCAGGTCGTAGGCTAGGAGGGCCAGGATGACACGTAGGATGGAGTCCATGGCTGTCCGTCGCGTACCGCTGCTCTTTCTTTGCGTCGTCCTCAATTTCCTGGGAGATTTTGGCTGCCGTAAAAAATGTGCCGTGCGGAGTGACGTAGGCACGAATCGTACTTGCTGGTCCGTAGAACGCTGCCTGACTCCGTCCGGACGTCACGTACGCGATGTCCCGGATCGGAATTGTGGGTATTTTTTCACCGCACGTACTATTGTACGGTTTGTACGGAAATGGTATTTCTGTACGATTCGAACTTGCGGCTTCGTAAGGAGGATTTCCCGGGTACGAGTCGTATGGAGAATATTCGTACCCGGGTTTTACAGGATCGAATCGGCCCATAAATAGAAAAAATAGGCAATGTCCCAGTAAAATGCCAAAAATGTGGACAAATGTTGGTTTTTTGAAAAAAGTCTGCCTGTTCCTGAAAGCTGGGATGATGGTAATTTTAGCACCACAAACCCTTTGTTGATAACATTTGCAGGGACATAACCAGATGTTTTCTTCTACAGTACTTTTTTCGCATTTTTCCAAAACCCCCAAAATATAGCTATATTTTGACTAATTTCTCAGTCGATTCCAGGTGAATCTACAAACCCTGGATACCTTTCGAATTCTCATGATGTAAGAAGAAAAGGAAGTAAATTTGGTGTGAATACCTTATGTGGATAAAAAATTACTGGAGCCTAATCACGAACTACCACAAATAACCAAAAAAAGGCTTAGCAGAGGGGGAGGGAGGCCTAGCAGTGAAGGGATGAACTTGCAATTTAACTTGCAAGGCAATACAACAATATTCCTAATCCTATGTGTGTGGACTCAGACTATGTCTGAGCCTGGTATCCTGTAATAAACACTATATTATTTTAAAGGTTGCATCTTCTTCCATTCTTTTTTCAAAATCATACCTAACATCAGGGCACTTCCGTAAATCTCAAAATTCCTCCACCTTTAATGCCAACTTTCCACTTTGACCCACTTTATTACCACTTTTATACATCTGGCATATAAGAGTCCCGCTCTCATCTTTAATGTCCATGCTATAGTGTTCAGAGCAACACCTGGGAAACTGTCCTAAAGGTACTTCACTGTTAGGTTGTTATCAGGCTTGGTTCAACCACTGTGTAGATAGGTAATTGTTTGATGGTCCTGATGAATTGCTAATTGATCACTGGTGTGACAAACTAGGCAAGAAACATGTTGACACACAATCTCTAGCAACCACTGAACATTATATCAGTGGTGTGATAACCTAGTTTTCAACCAGAACATTAGACTCACCGATTAAAATTAGTTCTGAGTACTACTTAGTCTCCCTTTTTAATTTATCTTACACTACCCACACACTTGACACTCATCTGCACTGCACGGCCCTACACCCGCATCTCACCTAACAGCTTGGCAACAAAAGATCTCTGACAAAGAGCCCCTCATAGGGTGCCCATCTGGCATTGCTGCGCCGGCCTGACGAGGAGCAAGCCCTATGATGAAGCATGATACCTTGCCGGGTGTGTGAGAGCCCTAGTTCCAAAAGTGGGAGACTCCCACTCCTACTTCTAGACATATAGTAATGCCGACCAATCCTCTAATACAATTTCTTCTTTCACAAGGAACTGCATGCTTTTCTTTAGTTGATATGTCCTGGTGGCTTGTATGGAACCTATAGGCGCCCCCAGTCCCCTTTCTGTTGCTTTGATAAAGCTTTTTTTAATGCAATGCCTCCAACATGTTAGTGCTGCCCTAAAAAGCGATGACTGTTCCCTTGTCCTCCATTTTCCCTCAATAATAATGCTGCAGAATGATCTTAGTCAGGCACAACATACTTTTGTCTGATCTCCTCCCTTTACATTACCGTCCAGGCACTGAACCACCCACTGTAACTGTAAGGTCAGTATAATTCATCATCTGTCCTCCAGGAGTTGGAATAAGTGAGCTAATGCGCATGTGAGTGACTCAGAGAATGAGCAAGGGAGATAGTTAGGGAGTGAGTATGAGAGTGAACAACTGTTTAAGTGAGTGAGAACTCAGACAAGTTTATTATTCTTCAGTAGTAGTAAAACTGAAATATTGTTGGAACTCAAGGAGCACATTTTTGTTCTGAGATGTGGTGGCATTTTTGCATGCTGTTTATTTCAAAGCACCTAATGTTAAACCTAAATCAGTGTATGCCACAGAAATTCAAGCACAACAAAGGGCAAAATAATGTAAAGCATCAAAAAGTGATTGGGGGTTAAGGTTGGGTGTAAAATTTCACTTTGAGTTTAGGGCGTAGGGTAAGTGTTAGGATTCATTTTCGGGTTAGGGTTAGGATTGTGGTTTGTTATTTAGTTGGAATAATGGTCTACAATTCAAAGGGAGGTTATTGTATTGCTTTAAGTGATATAACATGATATAGAACGTTTGCTATAATATCAACACTAGAGGAAAAGTGGAATTTGAACGTTCTCTCTGCTTTTTATAAAGGACAGAAATGCAAGGGCTTTATGTGGGGGCTATGACTGCTTAAGTTTGCACCCATAACACTGAGTACCACTTGCAGATCATAGAAGAAGAAGGGGTCACATGTTTATGCAGAGATGGAGAGGCAATCAAAGAAGAGGCATGAGGACGCTTACTAGCGTCTCCACCTGACCAACTAACTAGTTAAAACAACAGTGGTCATCTGTGATTGATTTATGTGTGTCTTCTTTGCCATAAGTCTTAGATTAGCCTACAGTCGTCATCTGGAAGAAAGAAATTTGGAGAATGAACATAAAAATAATTTAGGGCACAATTGCAATACTCAAAGTACAGTTTGTGTAGAACATTAAACAGGATGTTTTTCCAGCAGGTATATAGTCACATTCTTCGGGGCACATTCTTATGAATATCACAAGTAGAATTCAACCAACACTTTTTTCACCCTGTGTGGCACCTAAACTTAGGGCTTTTGCATGCCTAAACATTATCATTAGAGAATACATATTCGTCTATAAAAAAAGAAATGCACATCAGCCAATATGCACTTCACTACCTGGAATCCACACCATAGTGTGGGAACTGCAAAAGCTGATACATATTATGGGTAAACAGTGGCAAGATCGTAAGGTGTGCTTTTCAATCATCTTTGCATTCGAAACCGACTAACATAGCTCCCGTATTCAGTGGTCCTTAAAGGTAACATGAGAGCCTCAGTGAGCTAGAGCGGGTAGAAATTGGAAATAATGATTCAAGGTGAAGAATTGAATGAGAGAAAGTCAGTGGGGAGAAAGAAATACTATAGGGTCATTTACTGAGGTCCTGTATGGGAGCTTGTGCAAGCTAAAGCATTGTGTGTACTTGCCATTTTAAAAGCCCTAGTGCAGCACAAAGATGCTCTGAGCCAAGTGAGTGCCCACACAACCATTAGTAGATAGCCTCTAAATGTATGTGGTAAAACATTGGCATCATGAGTAAAATACATAGTTTAGAGCAAATCATGACGCGCAAATGGTCCAAGAGTTGTCCTTGTGTTTCTAATTTCCTCAAATGTAGGGTATCTACTTCCCCCAAGAAGAGCTCATGCATGTTGAGAGAACTTAGAAATCCTTCTCAGGAGAAGAATAAGCAAGGAGAATAATATTGTACAAAATTGGAGCATTTTCCTCCCTCAACCCCTGAGAAATATTGTGACTCTTCCAAACCTAATGGATGCAGAATGAGCAAAACTGACATTAAAAGGTCCATTAACAACAAGACTCATTATTATTGTCATGTCTTACTTAATACCTTTAGATGTAACCTCAATATTTTAACGTTGGTATATTCCAGAGTGTGAGGCCACTTTATGGATTATAAAATTGATGAGTCATCCTTTTCTTCAGGGAATGCCCATAGAGAAACTGTTTTTCTTTTGATGGGTAAAAACACAAAAAGGCCTGAAGGGCCTGGTTTAGATCTTGGTGGCATTAGCGATGCCCGGCCACAGAGGTGGTCCCAAGTACTCCATCGAGTTAATGGCGGCCTGCCCGCCGTATTTAGATGTTGCGGGAATAGACAGGAGACCACCACGGTGGCCGTCTTCTCTGCTGGTTAGCAGTACTCCATCATTGTAATGCCAGCAGGATTGCACCGAGTCAATTTGGATGTTTCTGTTGTGCTGGCAGTCTTGATGCAGTAGGTCAACGGTGGTGTGGAGAGAGGTAAATACTCATTATTTTCATCTCAAAACATATATATGTTGTAAATATGTACTACCCATTTTATTTACATAGCATTGCACACCAGCAACAAGCACACACCATATACTGTACACGCACGCCCACCACAAAAGTCTACCTTACATTCTGGCGACACCGGGGTGGCTCAGAGTCATGGTCAAGTAGCAACAGTACAGAGAGGACTTGGACAATAATGTTGAATATTTTGACTCATGGCAGCACAGCAAGCCAGCCTGCTGTGTTGCTGTGCATGAAAATAAAAGGGCAGATACGGAGCATTCCTGTCCTACCCTGCATCGGCAGACAAACAGTAGCTGTGCGCCAGGGCAGCCACTCTTGCGTCATTTTACAAGGGTGCCTGCACTGAGAGGATGATTGAAGGGACACCTTGTTACACAAGAACAATTAGTAAAATTAGAATACTTTTATTAGGAGAAATAAAAGTATTTCTCCTCGTTGTACCTCCCCTGGGGAGGCGTAGGAATCTGGTGCATTCCCAAGTTCACAAAGTTTTGTAAATCTGGCAATGCGTCAATTCCATGGATGTTGCATAGGAACACCCACAGCAACACCGTGTGGAGAGCCCCTTTCACATGGAGTTATGTGTGAAAAGCAAACATATTTACAAGGCCATAAAAAGTCATGCCGGGTGACTTTACATGGCCCTGTAAATATGGGGGGAGTCCATTGCACTGCTGGTGCGTCAATAAAAGTGATGCACTGGCAAAGCAATGGGCTTGTAAAAAAGGGCCAGAATCGGTATTGGGACCCCTAAAAAAAAGGTGAGTTTTCACCTCTTTTTCATTGTTTCCGCTAAACCGAGCTTGGAGGCTTCCCCTCCACAGTTGCGTCAATAGACAGTCACATCATAATCTGAACGGCGGGAATATCGGCGGACGTCCCTCCAACACCCACCTCAACCACTGATGCCGTTGATGTGGAAGACATATTCTGGCAGAGTTGGCAGGACTGAGGAAGTCTTCCCTCTGGTGCCCAACCAACATCTAAATCAGGCAGGCAGACTGCCACGGCGGCGGGTGGAAGACTGCCAAAACAGCAATGGCAGGACCAGTTCCGCCAAGATCTAAATCAGGCCCTAAAATGGTATTTTATCAATGCACCATTGGAAAATTACACAATGTGATATTTCCTTCCCCTCATTTTTTGGAACAGTCTTTCCTGTTCACTAAAATTAAACAAAACAGCCTAAATGAAGAGCTTCCATTTTGATGAGGGTTACTACTAAGACTGTATCTTAGTTACAGAGATTTGATGGAGGGCTGTGAAGCTGATTTCTCTACAAGCACTGTACTGTACCCAAATAAATAGGAAGGCACCTTAGGTGTGTGTTTAGAGTGGGGACACAGAGAAGTATCAACCAGTATGATCTCCTTAAAATCATTCAACTGTGTGAATCTCCATATGTAAAAAGAGTTTAAGAAACAATGTCAATAAATAAATTGTTGTCCATACCACTGAAACTGTGTCCTCTGCAGGAGATCCTCTCCAATTCCCCTAAGATAGCTCTGGAAGCTGTTTGTCTGCAATAATGTACACACTGTATAATCTACAGATAACGGGTGCCTGTGCTCGTAAGGTAGACTGGAAGGGTAATGCACCAAATTCATATATATGTGTGTGTGTGTGCACTGCTCACACACACCTGAGTACATGCATTTTTATGTCTGCATGTGTATTGGCAAGAGTGCATGTAGCCTCAGACAGCAGTATATATTCTATTGCTCCTAAAGCATCCTCAAGCATCACTCCTGGTCTACATTTATGAGGTGAATCAAATACAAATGAACCCCCACATATCAGACAATCCCACACACAGTTGTAGATATTACCATATCATATTCAGGGATTGAGATTTGATACAGTTATATATGTTAGTTAGCAGTTTATTCAGCAGTGGGTGTAAACCCGCGGCTCTGGGATGCCAGCTAAAGAATATGGTAATTCAATATAAACTATGCTACCACAAACTGCTACTTGTTCATAGGCAGATACTTGGCAAATTATAGTTCCCAGTTCAGTGGTGAACAACCCTTTTGGTGACACACTACTTAATCTCTGGGGCATTAGGCCTTGCTGGTGAGTAACACGTGGAACATCATAACACAAGTTTCCTAGCACAGAAAAATTACAGGAATAGTCAGAGTCTTAGCTCTGAGGCAGAGTGGTTCAGTAGTACTGGTTCAGTGCAGTATTAGGCCCCTCCCATGCGGGACTAAAGTGCAACTAAACAACACATTTCTTTACCACGCATGCCCTTACGTGGTAAAGGCATGACTAGTAAATGGATGTGTGATAAAGATCAGACTGAGGCCCCCATCCTTAGCCCCCAGACCCCCCAAGCCCTAATAACTACCCCAAACCCGATCCCTAAAAAACACCTGTCCCCACCCTGAGCCCTAAAATCTATTGAAGCCCCCTAAGCACTGAAAACTTCTGTACCACCTCCACAGCCCTAAAAAATTGTCCGGCCTCTCCCAAACTCTAAAAAGTACCCGACACCCCCTGAGTCCTTAAAACTACCCCGATCTACCCAAGCTATAGAAACTACCCCGGAACCCCTGAGTCCTAAAATCTACCTGACCACAACCTGAGCCCTAAAAACTACCCTGACCCCACCCTGAGCCCTAATAAATTCACCAACCCCCCCCAATGAGCCCTAAAAAGGACCCAACCCTCCCGAGATATTAAAACTACCTTGACTCCACCTGAGCCCTCCAACTACCCCAACCCCCTTAAGGCCCTAAAAACTACCCGACCCCCCTAGCACTAAAAGCAACCCCGAGCCCTAAAAAAAACCCTGCCCTCAGCCCAGAAAACAACCTTGACCCCCAACCCTGAGCCCTGAAAATTCCCCCCAACCATTCAAAACTACCCCCCAAAAAAACAGCTAAAGCCCCACTTACCTGTCCGTGTCCTCCCCAATCATTCCTCTTCATGCGCCCCACCATCGCAGCATCTAGACCATTCCCTGCCTTACCACGCATATGACTTGTTAAGGATTGTGTGTGGTTATGGCAAGCGTGGTTCCCATAGTGGAGAAACTGCACTTGTGGTTCAGTCTGTTTTGTTTTTGTTAAGGCCATTTCCCTTGCTGGATCAGTCTGTTAGAACTACACAAATCAGAGGAACTGCATGAATCTCATAGTAGAGCTGACCTTTTGAATTTGCATATTCTTCCTCCAAACGGTATATAATTATGGGCAGAAACCACCAGCCAGTGATCCATTAATTCTCAACACCTTAATTTGTGGTTACACATCAGTGGGGAGGAGAAACTCTTCTGTCCTCCATGATTGAGATCTTTGATGGCCAACTCTCCTTCAACAGGTTTTAGGACAGGAACCCAGGGTTTTGTTACTTTGCCCATAGCAGAGGTGTGCTGCACCTACTTTAAAGGAGATGACTGACTGCTGAGAATGGGTCCTTGAGGTGTCATTGCAGGATAAAGACAACTCCTAGAATGGAACAGGACTGCAAAGCGCTGAGGCAGGGAGAACTTAACAGTGCACACTACAGCCCTGAGAAGGATGTGCATCTCCATCAGTGTGGTGAGGCCTTGAGCCTCTGGTGCCCCTACAATATGCATAAAATGTAGGATTGCTTCAGACAGCTGAGTGCTCATGAGTGTCACGAATGCATCCTGTGGCATTCTTGTAGCATCTATGACATGAGTTAAGAATATTCTAAATGCAATCACAGGTAACTTTATAAAGATTCAGAGACCCCAAGAACCCTGGAGCTCAAACTAGATGAGTCACAACAATTAGCAGTGGCTTTGACCTTCATGGTAAACCATACGACAATCCAAGGTGGGTTCTTCACTTTGTTTGAGTGATAGCTTTCCTTTTGGACCCAATGTAAATCTTGCCAGAAAAGGTTCACCTAACCCTACTTGTATCTAGTGGTGAGTAGTCTTCGTCTTCTCCAGCACCCATGTTACAGCCCTGCATTTTTTTGGAGATTGAGACAGTGCAAACCCACTTAATGGGCCATTTGGATGACACATGATCTATCAATCAATCAATCAATCATAGGCATTTGTATAGCGCACTGCTCACCCGGAGGGTCTCAAGGCGCTGGGGGGGGGGGGGAACGCTACTGCTCGAACAGCCAGGTCTTGAGTTGCTTCCTGAAGGTGAGATGGTCTTGCGTTGTCCGGAGGTGGATGGGGAGGGAGTTCCATGTCTTGGCTGCCAGGTAGGAGAAGGATCTTCCTCCGGCGGTGGCTCTGCGGATGCGGGGGACGGTGGCGAGAGAGAGGCTGGCGCAGCGCAGCTGGCGGGTGGGCTTGTGGAAGGTCAGGCGGCTGTTGAGGAACTTGGGGCCCAGGTCGTGGAAGGCCTTGTGTGCATGGGTGAGGAGTCGGAACGTGATTCTTTTGTTGACGGGGAGCCAGTGCAGGTCTCTCAGGTGTCCGGAGATGTGGCTGTGTCGGGGGATGTCCAGTATGAGTCGTGCTGAGGCGTTCTGGATCCGTTGGAGTTTCTTCTGGAGTTTGGTGGCGGTGCCGGCGTAGAGGGCGTTCCCGTAGTCCAGCCGACTGGTGACGAGGGCCTGGATCTTTCGAAGCATGCGCAGGGTGTTGAAGCATGAAGACGAGACAGCGTTGACTTGTCTGGTCATCGAGAGGGAGGAGTCCAGGATGAAGGCTAGGTTGCGTGCGTGGTCCGTTGGCTTGGGGGTGGCTCCCAGGGTGGGGGGCCACCAGGAGTCGTCCCAGGCGGAGGGTGATGATCCCAGGATGAGGACCTCCGTCTTGTCTGAGTTCAGTTTCAGGCGGCTGTTCTTCATCCATTCGGCGACGTCTTTCATCCCTTCGTGTAGGCTGGCTCTGGCGGCGTCCGGGTCGCTGGTGAGGGAGAGGATCAGCTGGGTGTCGTCGGCGTAGGTGATGATCTTGAGGTTGTGTTGACGTGCGATGGTTGCGAGGGGGCTCATGTAGACGTTGAAGAGGGTGAGGCTGAGCGATGACCCTTGTGGAACGCCGCAGATGACTTCGGTGGCCGCTGACCGGAACGGGGGGAGGCGGACTCTCTGGGTTCTTCCGGCGAGGAATGAGGTGATCCACTCCAGGGCCTTCTCCTGGATGCCGGTGTTGTTCAGGCGTTGTACCAGGGTGCGGTGGCAGACAGTGTCGAACGCTGCGGAGAGGTCCAGGAGGATGAGGGCCGCAGTTTCCCCGTTGTCCATTAGGGATCTGATGTCGTCTGTGGCTGCGATGAGGGCGGTCTCCGTGCTGTGGTTGGCTCGGAAGCCGGATTGCGAGTGGTTGAGGGATCCGTTGGTCTCGAGGAAGGCGGCTAGCTCTCTGTTGACGGTCTTCTCGATGACTTTGGCAGGAAACGGGAGGAGCGAGATGGGGCGGTAGTTCTTGAGGTCGGAGGGGGCTGCAGTTGGTTTCTTCAGCAGGGCACTGATCTGGGCGTGTTTCCAGCACTCCGGGAAGGTGGCGGTGTTGAAGGAGGCGTTGATGATGTCGCGGAGGTGGGGTGCGATGGTGTGGTCGGCCGTGTTGAAGATGTGGTGTGGGCAGGGGTCCGTAGGGGATCCGGAGTGGATGGTGTTCATTGTGCGTGTTGTGTCTTCGGTGCTGACTGGGGTCCAGGTGCGGAGGGTGGCGGTGGGGGGCATCGGTTCGGTGGTGGGGTTCGTGGTTGGTGGGCCGAAGCTGTTGTGAATGTTGGTGATCTTGTCAT
This sequence comes from Triturus cristatus, assembly GCF_964204655.1. Taxonomy (NCBI): domain Eukaryota; kingdom Metazoa; phylum Chordata; class Amphibia; order Caudata; family Salamandridae; genus Triturus; species Triturus cristatus. Next base: position 1,710,784,171 of record NC_140590.1, read on the forward strand.
GGAAGAAGGCTGCGAGGGAGTCGCAGAGGTCTTGCGAGGGAGTGATGTCATTGTTTCCGGCGTCGGGGTTGGAGAGCTCTTTGACGATGCTGAAGAGTTCCTTGCTGTTGTGGGTGTTGTTGTCCAGTCGTTCCTTGAAGGCTGTCTTCTTTGTGGCGCGGATCAGTTGGTGGTGTTTGCAGGTGGCGTGTTTGAGGGCCGTCAGGTTGTCTGTGGTCTGGTTGGTGCGCCTGGTGTTCTCCAGGGAGCGGCAGTTCTTCTTGGAGGTGATGAGCTCGTCGGTGAACCAGGAGGCTTTCTTGCTGCCGCGTCTGCTGGGGGGGTTCTTCTTCAGTGGTGCGAGGGCGTCTGCGCAGTTGGTGATCCACTGTGTGAGGTTGTTGGCGGCTTCGTTGGGGTCCGTTGAGCTGGTGGGGGGGGTTCTGGCTGAGGAAGGTGGTGAGCTGGTCGCCGGTGATCTTGTTCCAGCTCCTGCGGGGGGCTTGTTGAGGGTGGTGGTGGGTCGTCGTTTTACTGAAGCTGAAGTGGACGCAGCTGTGGTCAGTCCACTGGAGATTGGTGGAGTGGCTGAAGGTGACGTATTTGCTGGATGAGAAGTCTGGGTCAAGCGTGTGGCCGGCATAGTGGGTGGGGGTGGTTACCAGTTGCTTGAGTCCGAGGTTGGCCAGGTTGTCCAGCAGAGCAGTGGTGTTGCGGTCCTTGTTGTCCTCCAGGTGGAAGTTGAGGTCCCCCAAGAGGATGTAGTTGGTGGAATTGATGGCATGCGGGCTGACGAAGTCTGTGATGTCTTCGCTGAACTGTGTGCGTGGTCCCGGTGGTCGGTAGAAGAGGGTTCCACTGAGCGTGGTCTTGGGGTCGGTGTGTATCTGGAAGTGGAGGTGTTCGGCGGAGGTGAAGGTGTCATCGGAGTTGGTCGTGATGCGGATGGTGTTCTTGTGGATGATGGCGATGCCTCCTCCTGTCTGGTTGACGCGGTCCTTCCTGGTGATTTTGTAGCCTTCCGGGACGGCGATGGTGACGTCGGGCGCTGAGGAGGTGTTCATCCAGGTTTCCGTCAGAAGGGCGATGTCTGGTGCTGTCGAGTCGAGGAGGTTCCAGAGTTCGACGGCATGCCTGTGAACGGAGCGGGTGTGGAGCAGGATGCACATCAGGTGTTTGTTGCTGGGGCTCGGTTTAGCAGGTGCGGTGTTGGGTCGGAGGCCGGTGAAGCGGCAGGTCAGGCAGGTGAAGGGTCCGTGGGTGCGTCTCGGGGTGGCTCGGTAGCAGGCGGTGTTTCGGCCGGCGTTGAGTGCTTGGAGGGTTTTGGCGTCGTAGATGTGCAGGGTGTGCTGGCGAGGGCGAGGACCAGGGGGTCTGGCGCTGGGCGCGGTCCAGGCGCGGACGGGCGCAGACAGGCTTACCTTTGGCGCACCTTCGGCGCTCAATCGGCACTCCCGCTGCGCGCGTCCGCTACGCGGTCGCTCTGGGGGCGTCATAAGTAAGGAGCCGGGAGGGAGGAGCGGCTGGGTGGCGGGAGCAGGGCGGCGAATGGAATCACAGGGGGGCGGGGCCGCAGGGAGGCAGCGGCGGGAAATTCCAAGAAGCAGCGGGCAGCGGGAAATTCCCAGGAGCAGCGGGAAATTCCCAGGAGCGGCGGGCAGCGGGCGAAGGAATCTGCAGGCAGGATGCGGCAAAGGCAGGCAGGAGCGGCAGCAGTGAGTGGGGCGACCAAGCCCTGTGGAGGGCTGAGCGATCTAAAGTGGGTGCTGCCTCCATCATAGTCAACAACGACAGGTTTGATCTGTAGAAACTGAAAGACATCCAGTAAAGTAGAATGCAATGAAACAGACTGCAGGGAGAGCTGTTTTTAGAACTCATAATGCCATCTGAAATTTTGTGTGCAGTATTTTTCTATGTCGTGGAAATAAAGCACAAGCTGGACAATGAATTATTAACTCTTTTAAATGCATTATTGAGTTCTAAGCACATAACCTTACACCATCCCTGTGAATACGTTTGGACTGCTTGACTTGGCTACCCATGTGGTAAAGGGCTATTAATGTATTTGGCGCTCAGTTTTGGGGTCGATAGTAAGGCAAATTCCCGGGACACAAAAGGAAAATATATGTTTATTACAATCAGGGCTTAATAAGTTATGATTGCCATGGGGCTCCTGCAAACGTTCTCACCAAGTCTCATGCATCGAAAGCAATCTTGGAAAACCACAGAATAAACAGCACAACTCATTATCACAAAAATGTATTGACTAAACAAACAATTGCTGGAACAGTTGATTAGAAAATGTGTTCAACCAGGGATGAATTGGTAGTGAGTAAATACGTCTCCAGTAAGTCGAGGTAGAGCTGAGCACTAATGCACTGATGCTTGCCTTGAACTGAAGTTTGATTTGACTATTGCGAAATATTTTCATGCACCGATAATGGTACCATGAATCATTAATACAGGTTGACATAATCATTACAGCAAATTTAAATATGAAATAATCTTTTCTACATAAACCACAAAAAATTGTGAATTGTATTTAAAACTCTTCTGTGGAAAAAAAACATACACCTCGTAGTTGCGATTTCAATATGAATGATGTCATAACAAATATAGTGGCGTGTGCTCCATCACAAGAAACTGACACAATATGTTCCTTTCATCCAGAAGGAGAGCACAATCTAACAAAAAATGAGCTAAAGAATACTTTGGGCCCGATTACAGTGACAGTGGGACCGGCTGTCGGTGGCAGCCCCACGGAAATCGTAAATGGGTTTTCCACCTGCCATATTAGGATGGCAAGCAGATGGGTGGCATGCGGAAAGACTGACCACCACGGGTCCGACAGTTGGAATGTTCCAACTGTCTGTCAGCGACGGTTAACCCGCCAGGACCAGTCAGGCCGAAACGGACTTGGGGGCCCGTAGCTGGCCCTCCTTCACCCCTGGGCCTTGGACATGAGTCTTGAGGTCCTACATATCTTAACATGGTGCCTGCCACCTAGTGCAGGGATATGTAACGTGCCATTTCCATGTACTGCGGCAGGTGCTGCAGACCTCAGCATGCGCCACAAACATTATTGGGCATTCTTATCGTAGCCGGAGATTCTCCAGCTGGAATCAATACCAATACAATGCTGAAGAATATTGTACCTCCGTTGTTAAGGTGGGACCTGAGACATGTAAAGGAAAGACACATCCACTCCAAGATAGTCTAGAAATTGCACAGCAGGGCTTTTTGAGGCAGAATATAGTTTGTCTCCTGCTGTTGTGCAGGTCTTTACTCCCTTATGGATTGTTCTCTTTAGCAGACTCGTCACAGCATTATATGCCTCAAATATGTTGAATTCTAGATCTATTTCTTTTATTGAAGACAGAGTGTATCACAAGAATTTTCTTGTAAACTGCATTATATCCAGCATCATCAAACAAGAAAGTTTCGATTTGCTACAGCCTTGAATAAGGCCACAGACAAACCTTAAAACACGTGATCTGGCAAACAAAGTCCATGAGTCAAGGGCTAACCCAAGCCTTTATTATGAGTTTGGCGGTCTGATGAATTGCCAAACCCATGGAGGTCCAACTGCCCTATTACAAGTAGGGTGGTTGTGCTGCCAAAGGACAGCTGCTGTTTCAAGCGATCTGCGATCCCTGACGATCTTGCAGCAGTCTCAGGCTCCTACTATGGTGGCTGGCGACAGTGGTCTGCACAGTAACTCCCTCTTGGTCGCTCCCCTCCTTGACTTGTGCTTGCTCGCTTATGCATCCGCCTCTTGAACCAGAGTTGGGGGCTATGGCCGGGATGGGCGAGAGGCTCGTGCGGACAGGGGCTTAGATTGCGGTAGGCACTCTCTCTTACCCCTGCTGCCTCCCCCTTCTCTCTTCTCTGAAATTGGAGTATTATTGCCACTGAGGCCTGATTGTGAGAGGGGTGCAGTGGTGAGGCCCACACGAACATTCTTGAAGGGCCTTAGATTGCTGAATCAATTGCCTAGGTTGTGACTCTATAAGCAGCGGCTAGAGACTTAGCGAGGTGGCGTTGCGGGACCTCTTGGTTGGACTGCTTTGAACCCCCTGTTGCCTGATTCTTGTAGGAGGTTGAGGGGGAACTTCCTCCCCACTTCCCTTAACCATTGCTGAAGGAGAAGTGACTTGGGGGCCATGCTGGATTCTAGGCGGCACATGTAAGGGATGAGGCCCAGTATAAGCTGATGTGCTGATACCCTGGAAGACTGCTGGCCAAGAAGTAGCCTTAAATGAAGCGGTACACAGTGGTGAAACATCAGTAGATTTGGAATCATGCATCTTTACTACATTGGGGGGCTGGCCTGGCTTGCTTCCTGACCAGAAAACACTGTTCCCCTCCACCCTTTATTGCTGTGAGAATAGCTGAGAGCGGCACATAGAAGGCAGCCTTGGGACTGTTTGTGCCCCCTGGGCACAGATGCAGGGATGTGGTGGATCCTGCAACGGAAGTCACAGACAACTTATGTCCTGTGTGCCCTGATCCAAATGTGAAGGCATCCTGGCTTAGAATGATCTGTGTCTCCTGTTGCACCTATTGAGGCAGCTTGGTGTGAGAATGGGAGTAGGGGTCCAGCCGAAGTTTGGGTGCCCCTGTCTAGTGGATTGGACTGCCTTGGGCCACCTGTTTCCTGATTATCGGATGAGGTAAGAGAGGGCGCCCTGTCTAGTGGGACTGCTCATGCCGCTCTTTCACTCGAAGTGATGGTGGCTGGCAGGTCCGCACTGGTCTTCCCCTGACCCCACTGCACTTTTATCATTGGAACTGGGTGTGGCTGCTCGTTGGTGGAAATATTAACATGGGGTGCAGAGCAGGCACAGGACCGAAGCAGCTCTGTTCACACTCTGACCACTGCACTACTCTCATCTGAGCCAAACATGGACCTTAAACTGGGTGAGATACGTGTTGCTATAGTGGATACCCATCAAGATTTGCATAATAGGGTAGATTTGGTCGCTATTTAACTGGGGCTTGTACATGAATACCAGCAAAACCTAGTGGGTTGTGTCACTCATACTGAACACGCAATAAGAGAACTGCGAGGGTCAATGAAGGAGCTGGTGGGTCAGGTACGCTCCCTTACCACAATGGTGCAGGAATTGGAGGCCTTGGGCAGAAGACTCAGGAGGGTCCTCCAGTCACAACAATCTCTGCATTGTGGGCGTTCCAGGGGGAGTGGAGGATTCTGATCATGTGCAGTTCTTTGAGGCCTGGCTCTTGCAGAAGGTGGCTCCCACTTGGCTGTCTGCTTTCCTCTTAATTGAGCGTGCCCACCGGGTCCCAGCAGAGCGGCCTCCAGTAGTGCAAAAGTCATGATATAACAAATCGCTACGGAGTGTAGGGGCCTGGGGTGAAGGGCATTAGTACCCTGCACCGGACCACCAAACAGGAAGGAAACTAGACACCACTTCTGGTCAGGGAGTGGGCAGGGCAGTATGAGGGAAGAGGGCATCAGGACAGAGGTGCATGCAGGCAAGGAAAGCAACGATACAAAATAAAGAAGAGAACAACACTTACCTGACTCCTGCGTGATTCCTGGGGCAGGGAGAACATGACAACTGGAGACGAGGGTGGGATTTCAAAGCACCACCAAACGCGTACACTGCGGTCCCTAGTGACTGAAGAACTGAGTCAGGAGACCACCCTGGTCCGCCTGCCGCCGGAAAATAGGAAGAAGAACAGCTGCGACGTCTGGAGCCCACACATTCGCAGGAAGAAACGGAGCCAGGAGCCCATCCTTGCCCGAGCGCGAAGAATCGAAGCATCAGGGCGGGAGCCTGCCAGCCGCAGAGAAGACGCGGTAATAGGCCCTCCCCCCACCTGCCTGAAGGACAGCGGTGTCCTCGCCTCCGTGTGGGAGCATCAAGCGCCTCAGCGGTTCACCGGACTGTGTCCCTGCTGCCCGCCACATCAGCCTGCCTCGCGCATAGATTTGAAGGCAAATCTCGCGTGAACACGGCGGCCATTTTGGGACCAGGCGGGAACAACCAATCAGCACCCAAGAAGACCAGGAAGCCATTTTAGAAGGTCAGGCACCGGAAATCTCAGTCTTGCGAGATCCGGCGGCCATCTTAAGGACAGACAAAGCAAGCCAATTGAGTGAGAGTAAGGCCGGGAGGCCATTTTGAAGTCACGCAACCCAAAAAAAAAAGGTGAAATAAAGGGGAATTTAATGGCCAGGAGGCCTGATTAAAGACAAACACAGAAAGAAATGTGCAACTCAAAAGAAAAGGAGAATAATTAAAAAAAAAAAAAAAGAGAAAGGGGGTGAAAATTTAAAGGTAATAGAACTACTGAAGAAAAAATAAAGTAAAAATAAATTGTGACAGTGAAGTGGCAACAAAGCGACAGAAAGTGACAATAAATAAAAGCGGGAGTGCCACTTTCACCGCAGAAAGAAGGCAATCTCAGAAAAGAAGACCTGCAAGGGAGCTGCAAGTCAGAAAAAAAGAAAAAAAAAAGAGAAATGGTTTACGCAGAAAGTGACACAAAGAGTCCTCAAGCAAAATTTCGAAGACCACTGCCATTCAGCTTATTGGAACCAAAGGCTGGCATCAGGTGGGAAAGGTGGATTAGACAATTTGAGCGTTACATGCGCGCCACGGACACTGTGGACAGCAAACAGCTGGACCTCCTTCTGAATCTCGCAGGAGATGAAGTGGAGGACCTGCTTATAACATTTCCCAGCGATCAAACAGCAACATACAAGGGGGTGATACAGTGCCTCACAGCGAAATACGACCCGTAACGGAACATTGACTTTGATAGGTACACCTTCAACACAGCGTGTCAGAGACCAGAGGAGTCCTATGACTACTTCGCAACACGACTGCGAAAATAGGTCACATACTGTGAGTTCGACAAGTTTGACAATGAGCAGGCGATACAACTGTGCATCATTGAAGGTTGTCAGTCTGTAGAGTTCTGTGCACAGATCCTGAAGGAACCAATGACGCTGGAGAAGATATTGACCATGGCCTACATGGAAGCGAAAGCAAACAGTGCATGCCAAGGAGATGGAGCTAGGGAAAGAGAAAAGAGTGGAACAAGCACATCGCATCACAGTAAACGTCAAGAAGAAAGAATATCCGGTGGCCTCATCAGCAAAGAAAAACGAACAAACGTGCTACAGATGCAGACTCGACTTTCCGCATGTCGGTGCGTGCCCTGCGATGGGCAAGAGATACAAGAAATGCAACAGGGACAATCACTTCGCAAGCGCATGCATGAGCAGGCAGTTCAGAAGCGAGAGGGGCAGAGTGGCAAGACCACAGATGACCACCAGTACCACCAGCCCGCACGCCAGACACATGGAAACAGCTAATCGCAGTTCCTCCGATAAAGAAACGGCAGCACATGTGAACGTGGCATGACTGTACCTAATGTCCGATGCCCCCAGAGAAGACCGGAGACCAGAGCACATTCATCTCATGGAGAAGCATCAAATAAAGAAAACTGCAACCGTGGACATTGAAGTAGGGCGACATAATACACAGTTTGTGCTTGACAGCGGGGCCACATGCAACATCATGTGCATGTCAGAGTATGAGAAAATGAAAGTGAAGCCGCCGCTATCACCGTTCGCTGTTGATGTGTTCACCCGTGGCCACATCTAAATGAGATGATTAGCTGTCTCACTGGGGCCTGCCAGTTCTTGAAGTTAGATTTGTGCAAAGGGTGCCACCAACAAGAGCTGGACCAGCAGTCAAGATACATTACCACGTTCTCAACGCACATGGGCCTGTTTTGATACAAGAGACTGAGTTTTGGCATTTCATCAACTGCAGAGATATTTCAAGAGACCATGAGGCAGGTAATAAGGCTGGTGAAGAACAACCTAAACTATAGTGATGACATTCTAGTATTCGGGCGGTCCGATGAGGAACATGACAGGGCCCTGCATCAAGTATGCCTACAGCTGGAACAAGCGGGATTAACATTAAACGCAGACAAGTGCGAACTGGGGAGAAGTGAATTGGTATTTTTCGGACACATTTTCTCCAAGAAAGGAAAGAGGCCTGATCCCAGCAAAGTAGAGAAACTGAGAAACGCAAGTCCCCCGAAGGATGTCACAGAAGTAAGGTTATTTCTGGGGCTTGCCGGCTAATGTGTTCGCTACATCAAGGACTTCGCCATGGTGAGCACACCGCTCCGAGAGCTAACAAAGCAAGGTCAGAAATTCATTTGGTCACAACAATGTAGATGGGCATTTGAAGCCATCAGAGAGGCCGTAATGACTGTAGATCATCTTGCCTATTTTGACCCTTTTCTATGCACTGAGCTGACGGTAGACGCCAGCCCAGTTGGTCTAGGAGCTATACTAGCGCAGCACCGGCCGGGGAGAGATTCACAAAGAAAGATTGTTGTATATGCAAGCAAAAGCTTATCTGACATTGAGAAGGCATACTCCCGACCAGAAAAAGAAAGCCTAGCAGTGGTATGGGTGTGTGAACACTATCACATGTTCTTCTACGGGAAGTCATTCGCCATCATAACAGATCATCAGGCTCTGGTGACAATCTATGGCAATTCGTCGGCAAAAATGCCACCTCGCATTGAGCGCTGGGGCATACGGTTGATGGACTATGACTTCAAAATTGTGCATAAACCCGTAAAGGAGCATAACTCAGCTGACTACATGTCAAGACACCCTCTACCACTATCACCAGAGACCACATCAATGGCTGAGGAATATCTCAATTCTGTACTAAAGCAAAACACTCCGGCGCCAATAACGTTAGCGGGAGACAGCAAAAGATGCCACCCTGCAGCTGTCCAAAGAAACGACACAGATGCAGAGATGGAGACACATCAACAACAACTGCATCTGGAGAAGGAGTAAGCAAGGAGGATATGCTAGCACTAAAGAAAATACATGAAGAACTGTCGGAGACAGTAACAGGAATAATGATGCGAGGAACAAGGATAGTGTTACCAAGCTCGCTAAGACAATAGACTGTCAATGTGGCACATGAGTCACACCGTGGAATGGTGGCGACAAAAAAGATGCTAAGGGAAAAGGCACGGTAAGAGGCCCTCTCCCCACCTGCCTGAAGGCCAGCGGTGTCCTTGCCTCCGTGTGGGAGCATCAAGCGCCTCAGCAGTGCACCAGACTGTGTCCCTGCTGCCCGCCACATCAGCCCGCCTCGCGCATTTGAAGGCAAATCTCACGTGAACACGGTGGCCATTTTGGGACCAGGCGGGAACAACCAATCAGCACCCAGGAAGACCCGGTGGCCATTTTGGAAGGTCAGGCACCGGAAATATCGGTCTTGCAAGATCCGGCGGCCATCTTAAGGACAGACAAAGCAAGCCAATAGAGTGAGAGGAAGGCCGGGAGGCCATTTTGAAGTCATGCAACCAAAAAAAGAAGGTGAAATAAAGGGGAATTTAATGGCCAGGAGGCCTGATTAAAGACAGATGCAGAAAGAAATGTGCAACTCAAAAGAAAAGGAGAATAATTTTTTTTTTAAAAAGAGAAAGGGGGTGAAAATTTAAAGGAAATAGAACTACTGAAGAAAAAATAAAGTACAAATAAATTCTTACAGTGAAGTGGCAACAAAGTGACAGAAAGTGACAATAAATAAAGGTGGGAGTGCCACTGTCACCGCGGAAAGAAGGCAATCTCAGAAAAGAAGACCTGCAAGGGAGCTGCAAGTCAGAAAAAAAGAAAGAAAAAAAAGGAAAATGTTTGACGCAGAAAGTGACACAAAGAGTCCTCAAGCAAAATTTCGAAGAACACTGCCATTCAGCTTATTGGAACCAAAGGCTGGCATCAGGTGGGAAAGGTGGATTAGACAATTCGAGCGTTACATGCGCGCCACGGACACTGTGGACAGCAAACAGCTGGACCTCCTTCTGAATCTCGCAGGAGATGAAGTGGAGGACCTGCTCATAACATTTCCCAGCGATCAAACAGCAACATAAAAGGGGGTGATACAGTGCCTCACAGCGAACTTCGACCCGTAACGGAACATTGACTTTGATAGGTACACCTTCAACACAGCGTGTCAGAGAACAGAGGAGTCCCTTGACGACTTTGCAACACGACTGCGAAAATTGGTCACATACTGTGAGTTTGACAAGTTTGACAATGAGCAGGCGATACGACTGTGCATCATTGAAGGTTGTCAGTCTGTAGAGTTCCGTGCACGTATCCTGAAGGAACCAATCACGCTGGAGAAGATATTGACCATGGCCCGCACGGAAGCGAGAGCAACAGCGCATGCCAAGGAGATGGAGCTAGGGAAAGAGAAGAGTGGAACAATCACATCGCATCACAGGAAACGTCAAGAAGAAAGAGTACCCAGTGGCCTCGTCAGCAAAGAAAAACTAACAAACGTGCTACAGATGCGGACTCGACTTTCCGCATGTCGGTGCGTGCCCGGCGATGGGCCAGAGATACAGGAAATGCAACAGGGACAATCACTTCGCAAGCACATGCATGAGCAGGCAGTTCAGAAGCGAGAGGGGCAGAGTGGCAAGACCACAGATGACCACCAGTACCACCAGCCCGCACGCCAGACACATGGAAACAGCTAATCGCAGTTCCTCCGATAAAGAAACGGCAGCACATGTGAACGTGTCATGACTGTACCTAATGTCCGATGCCCCCAGGGAAGACTGGAGACCAGAGCACATTCATCTCATGGAGAAGCATCAAATAAAGAAAACTGCTACCGTGAACTTTGAAGTAGGGCGACATAATACACAGTTTGTGCTTGACAGCGGGGCCACATGCAACATCATGTGCATGTCAGAGTATGACAAAATGAAATTGAAGCCGCCGCTATCACCGTCTGCTGTTGATGTGTGCACCCGTGGCCACATCTAAATGAGATGATTAGCTGTCTCACTGGGGCCTGCCAGTTCTCAAAGTTAGATTTGTGCAAAGGGTACCACTAACAAGAGCTGGACCAGCAGTCAAGATACATTACCACGTTCTCAACGCACATGGGCCTGTTTGATACAAGAGACTGAGTTTTGGCATTTCATTGACTGCAGAGATATTTCAAGAGACCATAAGGCAGGTGATAAGGCTGGTGAAGAACAGCCTAAACTATAGTGATGACATTCTAGTATTCGGGCGGTCGGATGAGGAACATGACAGGGCCATGCATCAAGTATGCCTACAGCTGGAACAAGCGGGATTAACATTAAACACAGACAAGTGCGAACTGGAGAGAAGTGAATTGGTATTTTTCAGACACATTTTCTCCAAGAAAGGAGAGAGGCCTGATCCCAGTAAAGTAGAGAAACTGAGAAGCGCAAGTCCCCCGAAGGATGTTGCAGAAGTAAGGTTATTTCTGGGGCTTGCCGGCTAATGTGTTCGCTACATCAAGGACTTCGCCATGGTGAGCAGACCGCTCCGAGAGCTAACAAAGCAAGGTCAGAAATTCATTTGGTCACAACAATGTAGATAGGCATTTGAAGCCATCAGAGAGGCCGTAATGACTGTAGATCATCTTGCCTATTTTGACCCTTTGCTATGCACTGAGCTGACGGTAGATGCCAGCCCAGTTGGTCTAGGAGCTATACTAGCGCAGCACCGGCCGGGGAGAGATTCACCAAGAAAGATTGTTGCATATGCAAGCAAAAGCTTATCTGACATTAAGAAGGCATACTCCCAACCAGAAAAAGAAAGCCTAGCAGTGGTATGGGTGTGTGAAGTCTATGGGAAGTCATTCACCATCATAACAGATCATCAGGCTCTGGTGACAATCTATGGCAATTCGTCGACAAAAATGCCATCTCGCATTGAGCGCTGGGGCATATGGTTGATGGACTATGACTTCAAAATAGTGCATAAACCCGGAAAGGAGCATAACTCAGCTGACTACATGTCGAGACACCCTCTACCACAGTCACCAGAGACCACATCAATGGCTGAGGAATATCTCAATTTTGTACTAAAGCAAAACACTCGAGAGACAGCGAAAGATGCCACCCTGCAGCTGGCCAAAGAAATGTCACGGATGCAGAGATGGAGACACATCAACAACAACTGCATCTGGGGAGAAGGAGTAAGCAAGGAGGATATGCTAGCACTAAAGAAAATACATGAAGAACTGTCAGAGACAGAAACAGGAATAATGATGCGAGGAACAAGAATAGTGATACCAAGTTCGCTAAGACAATAGACTGTCAATGTGGCACATGAGTCACACCGTGGAATGGTGGCGACAAAAAAGATGCTAAGGGAAAAAGTCTGGTTCCCTGGCCTGGATAGAATGGTGGAAGACACCATTGTGATGTGTCACATCTGTCAAACGACAGGACAGCAAGCCAAACCAGAACCGCTACAAATGTCAGAACTACCAAGGGCGGTGTGGACAACGTTAGCAGCTGACTTCTTTGGGCCACTAGACATGGGCAACTACCTGCTCCTGATAATTGAGGAGTACTCACGATTCCCCATAGTGCGACACGTATCATCAATGTCGGCTACAGCGACGCTACCAATCCTGGATGACATATTTGCGGCCTGGGGCTCCCCAGAAACTCTAAAAACAGACAATGGTCCTCCATTATCAGGAGAAGAGTTCCAAAAGTTCATGTCCTACCTAGGCATTCATCACAGTAAGGTAACACCGCTGTGGCCACAAGCGAACGGCATGGTGAAACGGTTCATGGGGAACATAAAGAAAGTGGTCCAACGAGCAAAGCAGGCACAAATCTCCACCATGCAGGCCCTATGTCAGGTTCTAAGAGACTACAGGAACACACCTCACAGCTCCACGGGAAGATGCCCTGATGAGTTGGTATTGGGGAGGACAAGCAGGACAAGGCTGCCACAGATAGAGGCAATGGCGTCACCAGAGCACGCCAGCATTTCAGCTAAAGACAAGGAAGCCAAAGAAAAGATGAAAGTATATGCAGATGCAAGGCGTCATGCCACCCCGTCACACCTCAAAGAAGGAGATGCAGTGGTAGCGCATCAGCGACAGCAAAGAAAGTCCCACATCCTGTTCTCAAAGGAACCGCTAACGATCATACATGTGAAGGGGCCAATGATTAAGGCTGCGTCAGAACATCACCGAATAACGCGGAATAGTTCTCATTCCAAAGGGCTGAAGACCGTGAATGAAGATGGCCAAGATACAGCAACAGGATGAGATGAAGCGATGGATCACAACGGAAAGGGAACGGACAAGGGTGAAGGGCAAGAAGAATCACAGGAAGACACCTGCCCAAAAAGAGTGAGCAGAAGGCCGAAAAGACTTATTGAAGAAATGCAATGATGGAGATGCACATGTATCATTTCTTTACTCTGAGCTATCTCTTCTCCCTTATTGCTATCTATGCCATCTTTCTTTCTTTCTTTCTTTCTTTCTTTCTTTCTTTCTTTCTTTCTTTCTTTCTTTCTTTCTTTCTTTCTTTTTCTCTCTCTCTCTCTCTTCTTTCATCTTTTCTCTGTGACAAAAGGGAGAGATGTATTGGCCTGGGGTGAAGGGCACTAGGACCCTGCACCGGACCACCAAACAGGAAGGAAACTGGACACCACTTCCGGTGAGGGAGTGGGCAGGGCAGTACGAGGGAAGAGGGCATCAGGACAGAGGTGCATGTGGGCAAGGGAAGCAACAATATAAATTAAAGAAGAGAACAACACTTACCTGACTCCTATGTGATACCTGGGGCAGGGAGAACATGACAGGGAGCATGCGCCACTCCAATCTCATAACGCGAGGGATTAATTTTCCTGGATTACACCATGACAGAGGAACGCCGCAGATCCTCTTTCCTGGGGTTTAAACAAGAGCTATGACATACTGGCCTTCACTATTCGCTGCCTTCCTAGCCATGCTGAAAGTGTTGGTTGGGCACAAGAATATTTTTTTCACTGATACCGGGTGATGCTCGGAACTGGGTGGAGCAGCAGTGCTATGAATCCGCCTGCACCTCGGCAGAGAGCGGTTCGCTCCTCACAATGTAGGAATCAAGGGGCCCATGTGGCCTTCAGAGCTTCACTGGGGCCCCACTCAGGAGCAGGCCACGGAGGAACAGGCTCAGGTTCTGACAGCAGTGGTAAACTATGGGCTGATTGCTGTCGATTGATGTCTCAGAGGAAGGTACAAAGGATCTGGAATACTCACTCTCCGTTAACAGTGTAGACTTGATGGTATTATCAGATGTGACATCAAAGACAACAGAGAAGATAGTGTGATGGCACAGAAACCTGCGACCTGCATACCTTCAGCCAGGGGCTATTAGGGACAGACTCCTGCTTACTTCTGTTATGGATTGTAAAGCAATGGGTCTCCTGAAGGGACGAGTACTGTTTATCCCCTTCAGCCTGTCACAAGGCAATGGTCCCAGAAACACACTGGCTGCCCCCTTCGCCTAACTCCTGGGTGATTTCAGTGTGTATGTTTGCACACTTAGTAACATCCCTAATATAGGACCCATTGCTACTTGTTTGGCAACCACGTTTTTGGGGGCGGCCCTCTGTGGGGGGCTGTGAGTCTGTTATTGCAGTTAGGTGAATTGTGGGGTAGCTGTCCTGTTCCTATCCATTCCACACTGATCATATGCTTACTAGCATGGCTATGGTGCTGCGGTTCCAGTTCTCCCGGGAACAAATACACATACTACATTGATGAGATAACTATGGTGGGCATAATCAAATGGATTGCTTGCAGTATGGACACTGCACAGAAGCAGCATGCAGGACAGCAATAAGTCAGACTGAGGGGCGCACAGATAGCTCTACTACATGAGGCACGTGTGGCTGGGGGGAAGATATTAGATTACAAAAGTGATGGCAGGGTAATGCTTCCGCACCACATACTCTGGCTTTGCATGTGGTTCACTGTTCTGGGTTCAACCAGGATTCCTCTTCAGTTTCTTAGAGTCGGAGATTGATCCTGTTGGTCACTATATGCTTGTATAAGGGTAGTTAGATGGTAGGATAGTCCTTCTAGGAAGTGTATATGGCCCCAACACACAACAGCCAACCTTTCTAGAGACATTATGTGCAATTCTTAGTAAGTGGACTCACATTCTGTGCTATTGGGCAGGAGGGTTAATTGCGTGCTCGATCCGCAACAGGATCGCTCACATCTGCCAGTACCGGCTTCTCCTGGTGGTGAAGTCTGCGACCCACCATTACCACTGCTTGGAACACTGGTCTTTACTTTTGGAGATCAATACATCCTGACTCTAGGGTGTTCTACTATTATTCGGGCTGCATGATTTGCATGTTCAGTTGGATTGGATACTTTGTGATGCAGCCACTAGGCTGTTGGCATCAGGTGGGGAATGATTGAGGATGACCTTCTCAGATCACAATACTCTACAGCTGCAGCTGGAGTGATAAGCACCATGGCCACCAGTCCACACCTGGAGCTTCCAACCTGCCAAGTTGGAAGACACAGTGTTTCATGATTGGACAGCCAACTTCCTGATCTTTTGCCTGACAGACAACTGCAGTACATCTACTTATAAGTTAATAGACTGGGAGGTAACGAAGGTTGTAATCAGATGTCTGTACGCAACTCAGACATGAACCGATTACTCTTTGGTTTGGTGGTTTTCTACCCTGTGACGACAGTTTGAGCTCGGTGTTTACGAGTGCACTTATCCAAGTTTTTCAACACGTGTCTTCTTACCGATGAGATGATAAATTTGCCTCACTTTTGGATACCCATCTTCGGATAAAATGCTTTTGTGGTTTTGAGTTGGGGATAGAAGAAGGGAAACCAGTCTGTGATCTGTCATGCTACTTGGTGGTCTAGACCTGAGGAAGCCCTTTTCGGGTGAAACGTGTTGGCTGTGGTTGTGTATATCCCTCATCCTTTAACAAAAAAATAGAGAAGAAGTTTCTACATCGAAGACTGTGAAGATTTATCATTTCTGGCATATTATAAGCCATTTGTTTTGTGCCTCTCTCTGCTCATATTTATTCATTAACAAATAGCTAGGTCTTGTGGCAGCAGACCTCTGAAGTGGGCACGAACACTGTTAAAGATTTTGCTCAAATTACATCTTGCGATTAAAGGGTTGGAGCTGCTCTAATTATCCCTTGCTGCCTTTCTTTCTTGTTAAGTGTAATCAGATGTCATTGCATTCAGGTGTTAGTGAGGGTAAGATCAACACTGCAAAAAGATCTGTGCCTGGTCGAGGTGTCCCTGGGTGCATTAGAAGCTGTGACTCAAGCTGACCACAAGCAAGTAGGAGCATTGACAAAGGCATTAGAGCACCATACCCAACTCATTGAGCAGCTGCGCTGTCTAGACTTTCATGCGTATCAAGCGAAAATGCCCTCTGAGGAAAATACGTCAGGTTGGTAACTAGCCTGACTATTGCTCAGTGCCATTCAAGCTACACCGATTACATCAAGTGGACATACACAGCGCATTCACTACACATTACCAGGTGCTGTATGAAGTAAGGGTGGGCGGTGAGTTTTGCATCTTCGAGCTCCACTTGGAATACGGAGTTCGGCAAAAAAACTCAGCCTACCACCTGCGGAGTAGGGTTTATTGGCATGCGCACACCACACTTCGCATTTTCAATATGTCTTCTCCTAGTCCACCTGCCCACTGATATTTGCCCAGAAAACATTGGTAACCACTTGAAAAGGAGTTGGATGGGAAATGAGTACATCTCTTCTAGTCTGCTCTTCTGTAGCAGTGTTAATGTTCTGAGGCTCCGCCCCACGCCATACTCCACCTCGTCATCAGTCCCGAAGGGCTCATCAAAGCCGGCTATGTCTCTGGCAATGTTATGCTTATGCTTTTCCCCGTTCACCACATTCCCTTCCCTTACATCATCAGTGACTTTACTGAGCTCAGTCGGGCCCGCCTCGCCGATCAGTGTTTGCTCAGGTCCTGTCTCCCTTTAGCCACGAAGAGCGCTTGATTACAGGTTTTTCACTCTCACAGCTGGGGCATTCATGTGAAAAGAAGGAGTTGGGCTATGTTCTCCCAAAGGCATTAGCATCCACCCGGGTAGATGGACCAGTATGCTCCCGTATCCAGCATGAGCTTGTGAAGGAGCCGAACAGGGAGTGCCCCACCTCTTGGTCCCAGAGAAGGAATGCGGATGAGAGCAGAGCAGAGCAGAGGGTGGTAGAGGTGAGTCATGTATGCATGTCTTTCAGGGTGGGTGGGCAGCGTACCTTGTGCTTTTGGTTAGATCTGTGTCTACCTACTACTGTGGGTGAGGTGGAAGATGCGCAGCAGCATGGGGCTAGGTCATAATATGAGTTACTTGGTACACAGATTCTTTATGAGTGCAAGGGATAAACAGCAGCTACTCATTGATAGAAGCTCGTGTCTGTCTTGGTGTGGTGCACCCTGGCATCGCCACTTAAAATTACAGCATCCAACTGTGCGGATTAAATCCACGCTCATTGATGATTGTCCTCCAGTATTTCGAATCACAGGGCAGAACCATATCGGTCATGCATGGCAGTAAAGATATATCACAATGTAGGAGCCTGTTTTTACCCCCTTTTCCCTGGCAGAGGGCCCTTTCTAGCAGTTATCTTTCCGTGGTGACATTTAATTTCAGATGGGCGATGAAGAACTAGGGTTTGCTGAGCAAACTCCGCTTGCTCACGGAATTTGGCAGAGTTTTTGAGTAATTTTGTAGAATTCAGCAGAGTGAATTTCCATGAGCTCCTCCCGGTCCTATGAAGCCCCCAGTGGATTGATAAGAAGCCATATGTCACTTCCTTACTGCAGTGACGCTCACTAAGGTGGCTCCTTTAGATAGGAACAAATGTAATGCTCCTCTTACACTGCAGGTGGTATGGGGAGCTATACAAGGGGTGACGACTAGTAAGACACCGGGACTCAACGGATTCCCTATAGAATTTTATAAGGCATACAAGTTTCATCTTGCCCCTTAATTGTTGGAAGTATGACAGGAAGCCCAGTTGGAGGTTCATCTCCCCCTTACACTGCAGGAGTCTCCCTTGGGGTCTCTCCTGAAGACCGACAATGATCTACTGGAACTTACCTCCTACCGACCCCTGTCCATGCTAGGGTCAGACTATCTAGTGCTGAGTAAGGTCATAGCAGGCTGATTGCACAAACATATGCTGTGGCTGTTGCATTAGGATCTGAGCAGCTTTGTGCTTGACCAGTCCATCACCCTGAATAACTGCCATTTACATCAAGTGTTGGAGCTTTCCGTGGTCCAGTGGCCCTATGTGGCACGCCTAGTGTTAGACCTATAGAAGACTTTCGACACAGTGGACTTGAAGTACACATTTTTTCGACCTTGACCGCCCTTGGCATCAGGGAAGACTACATAGTCTCATGCATCTCCTGTACACTGAGGCTACCACCCAAGTTAATACTGGCCAGTGTATTTCCATTCTCTTTTCAGTGAGCAGGGGGAGGGGACAGGGTTGTCTGCTGTCCACCCTGTCTTTGCTCTGGCAATTGAGCCTCTTACCCAGTGACTTAGATAACAGGGAAAAACCTGGGGTATTCAGATGAATAGGGACACACATATCGACTTGTTGTTTGGGGATGATGTGTTGATGTACATAAGAAATATTCAAGATCATTGGTTTATAAGACTGAGCAAGCTGACAGCTAATTGCACAATATTTCCGATAAAGCAAAATGTTTGTGCTAAGCACATGAACAACTGATACTAGTGTCAACTGGCTTCCAGGGGGACTCTCCTACACCTAAAACTCATTACACCTTAAAATCAGGTACTCATAAAAACATCCTTACATTGAGTGGCTTTCGAAGTACATTCAACCCATGCTTATTCCAGACGTGAAGTTTACTTGTTGTGGGTCACCCAAGGAGCTCATTATAATAACGTTCATCTCCTCTGTTATAACAACTTCTCAAATTTTCCCCATCTTGATGATGCCAATGCCATAAGCCACACTGAGTTCTTCCCCTTCCTGCTGTCTCATTTGTAAAGTATTATGCGGTTTGATGGTTTTCCCTTTTGTATTGACGTTGATTGGCCCTCACAATATGATACTTTAGCAAATGAGGTAATTCAATTTGATTAGAGGCAATGCCCAGTGGTTTCTCACCAGGGGCGGATATGCTGTAGTGACTTCTATATTTAAGACACTTGCAGTGTCCTTTGTATCCTCTGGTGGATCCAGGCGATCACTAAGCTCTTTGCCATGTTCTGTGGTTTCTTCCTTTTTCTCAATTACTTTAACTCCCACACTTTTTGAGCAGAAGTCAACCTTGGCTATTTCCCCCATTTGATTTTACTGAAACTCACAAGGCCTAAATCATCAGAATCTATTTCTCTCAGTGCAGGAACTAATTTGATGTTAGCCAGGAGTTTCAACCTGTTTAGGGGGTGTGATTTGGAATTTGTCTTTCCAATCTTAGCTAATTTAAAAAAGATGGTCCTAGCAGACCGACCCCTTGCACAAGGTATTAGACTTCGAGATTTGTTTCCCAATGTATGTGTGGCTTTATTTCCCTTTTCTCTTTCAAAAGGTATGTAGTGCTGTCTTGTTTGCCTTCGCTCTTGCAGGGGGGAGGGGAGACAGTAGTATTCCTACTGACTCCACCATGCCAGTCTGATTTCTCTAGAACCAGAAAAATAATGTTTGACCCAGAGGCTTTTATGGTCTTCCCCTGAGATTTTGGAATAATCTTTCCTACTTTTCTATTATCACAATTAAGTAAGTTGAATAGAGATAGGACTCTATTTTTCTCATACAGGTAGATCGGTCCAGGATACATACACACTTGTAGTTTTTCAGGGATTGGTAAGATAGATGGCATGATAGGATCTCTTTGCTCAGGCTTGAAACTCCTGTTAGTGTGGTTTTTTGCACTTCTATTGATTCACAATCAAGCATTGTTTTAATACTTTTAAGAGCGTGGGTACGGCCCGTACTAGCATTGTAGTGGTTATGTAGGGGTACGCGTGGTACGGCTCTGAGGGCGTGGGTACGGCCCGTACCACCATTGTAGTGGTGATGTAGGTGTACGCGCCGTACCCACGCCCTCAGAGCGTGTGTACGGCCCATACCACGCGTACCCCTACATCACCACTACAATGCTAGTACGGGCCGTACCCACGCTCTGAGGGCGTGGGTACGGCCTATACCACCATTGTAGTGGTGACGGGTACACGTACACGCCCACTGCCGTTGTAGCGGGATGCAGGGATTGGTGGACACGCCCCCCGAAGTGACCAGACCCTGGAGGTAATATATGGACAGTATACGGTATTTTAAAAACTTAGGTAGAGGTCATGTTTCCTGCCCCTCGCCCCCCCTTTGCCCCAGGGTGTTGTGCTAACCTTCTGCTGTGTGCACGGCGGTTTCGGTGCACCAGGTCTTAGGCTAGGAGGGCCAGGATGACACGTAGGATGGGGTCCATGGCTGTCCGTCGTGTACCGCTGCTCTTTCTTTGCGTCGTCCTCAATTTCCTGGGAGATTTTGGCTGCCGTAAAAAATGAGCCGTGTGGAGTGACGTAGGCACGAATCGTACTTGCTGGTCCGTAGAACGCTGCCTGACTCCGTCCGGACGTCACATACGCGATGTCCCGGATCGGAATTGTGGGTATTTTTTCGCCGCACGTACTTTTGTACGGTTCGTACGGAAATGGTATTTCTGTACGATTCGTACTTGCGGCTTTGTAAGGAGGATTTCCGGGGTACGAGTCGTATGGAGAATACGCTCCGAACTACCATTCGTACCCGGGTTTTACAGGATCGGAATCGGCCCCTAAATAGAAAAAATAGACAATGTCCCAGTAAAATGCCAAAAATGTGGACAAATGTTGGTTTTTTGAAAAAAGTCTGCCTGTTCCTGAAAGCTGGGAAGATGGCAAATTTAGCACCACAAACCCTTTGTTGATAACATTTGCAGGGAAATAGCCAGATGTTTTCTTCTACAGTACTTTTTTCGCATTTTTCCAAAACCCCCAAAATATAGCTATATTTTGACTAATTTCTCAGTCGATTGCAGGTGAATCTACAAACCCTGGATACCTTTCGAATTCTCATGATGTAAGAAGAAAAGGAAGTACATTTGGTGTGAATACCTTATGTGGATAAAAATTACTGGAGCCTAATCACGAACTACCACAAATAACCAAAAAAAGGCTTAGCAGAGGGGGAGGGAGGCCTAGCAGTGAAGGGATTAACTTGCAATGCAATACAACAATATTCCTAATCCTATGTGTGTGGATTCAGACTATGTCTGAGCCTGGTATCCTGTAATAAACACTATATTATTTTAAAGGTTGCATCTTCTTCCATTCTTTTTTCAAAATCATACCTAACATCAGGGCACTTCCGTAAACCTCAAAATTCCTCCACCTTTAATGCCAACTTTCCACTTTGACCCACTTTATTACCACTTTTATACATCTGGCATATAAGAGTCCCGCTCTCATCTTTAATGTCCATGCTATAGTGTTCAGAGCAACACCTGGGAAACTGTCCTAAAGGTACTTCACTGTTAGGTTGTTATCAGGCTTGGTTCAACCACTGTGTAGATAGGTAATTGTTTGATGGTCCTGATGAATTGCTAATTGATCACTGGTGTGACAAACTAGGCAAGAAACATGTTGACACACAATCTCTAGCAACCACTGAACATTATATCAGTGGTGTGCTAACCTAGTTTTCAACCAGGACATTAAACTCACCGATTAAAATTAGTTCTGAGTACTACTTAGTCTCCCTTTTTAATTTATCTTACACTACCCACACACTTGACACTCATCTGCACTGCACGGCCCTACACCCGCATCTCACCTTACAGCTTGGCAACAAAAGATCTCTGACAAAGAGCCCCTCATAGGGTGCCCATCTGGCATTGCTGCGCCGGCCTGACGAGGAGCAAGCCCTATGATGAAGCATGATACCTTGCCGGGTGTGTGAGAGCCCTAGTTCCAAAAGTGGGAGACTCCCACTCCTACTTCTAGACATATAGTAATGCCGACCACTCCTCTAATTCAATTTCTTCTTTCACAAGGAACTGCATGCTTTTCTTTAATTGATATGTCCTGGTTGCTTGTATGGGACCTATAGGCGCCCCCAGTCCCGTTTCTGTTGCTTTGATAAAGCTTTTTTTAATGCAATGCCTCCAACATGTTCCTCCATTTTTCCCTCAATAATAATGCTGCAGAATGATCTTAGTCAGGCACAACATACTTTTGTCTGATCTCCTCCCTTTACATTACCGTCCAGCCACAGAACCACCCAATGTAACTGCAAGGTCAGTATAATTCATCATCTGTCCTCCAGGAGTTGGAATAAGTGAGCTAATGCGCATGTGAGTGACTCAGAGAATGAGCAAGGGAGATAGTTAGGGAGTGAGTATGAGAGTGAACAACTGTTTTTAAGTGAGTGAGAACTCAGACAAGTTTATTATTCATCAGTAGTAGTAAAACTGAAATATTGTTGGAACTCAAGGAGCACATTTTTGTTCTTAGATGTGGTGGCATTTTTGCATGCTGTTTATTTCAAAGCACCTAATGATAAACCTAAATCAGTGTATGCCACAGAAATTCAAGCATAACAAAGGGCAAAATAATGTAAAGCATCGAAAAGTGATTGGGGGTTAAGGTTGGGTGTAAAATTTCACTTTGAGTTTAGGGTGTAGGGTAAGTGTTAGGATTTATTTTCGGGTTAGGGTTAGGATTGTGGTTTGTTATTTAGTTGGAATGATGGTCTACAATTCAAAGGGAGGTTATTGTATTGCTTTAAGTGATATAACATGATATAGAACATTTGCTATAATATCAACTCTAGAGGAAAAGTGGAATTTGAACGTTCTCTCTGCTTTTTATAAAGGACAGAAATGCAAGGGCTTTATGTGGGGGCTATGACTGCTTAAGTTTGCACCCATAACACTGAGTACCACTTGCAGATCATAGAAGAAGAAGGGGTCACATGTTTATGCAGAGATGGAAAGGCAATCAAAGAAGAGGCATGAGGATGCTTACTAGCGTCTCCACCTGACCAACTAACTAGTTAAAACAACAGTGTGCATCTGTGATTGATTTATGTGTGTCTTCTTTGCCATAAGTCTTAGATTAGCCTACAGTCGTCATCTGGAAGAAAGAAATTTGGAGAATGAACATCGAAATAATTTAGGGCACAATTGCAGTACAGTTTTTGTAGAACATTAAACAGGATGTTTTTCCAGCATGTGTATAGTCACATTCTTCGGGGCACATTCTTATGAATATCACAAGTAGAATTCAAAAAACACTTTTTTCACCCTGTGTGGCACCTAAACTTAGGGCTTTTGCATGCCTCAACATTATCATTAGACAATACATATTCATCTATAAAAAAAGAAATGCACATCAGCTAATATGCACTTCACTGCCTGGAATCCACACCATAGTGTGGGAACTGCAAAAGCTGATACATATTATGGGTAAACAGTGGCAAGATCGTAAGGTGTGCTTTTCAATCATCTTTGCATTCGAAACCGACTAACATAGCTCCCTTATTAAGTGGTCCTTAAAGGTAACATGAAAGCCTCAGTGTCAGTGAGCTAGGGTGGGGAGAATTTGGAAATAATGAATCAAGGTGAAGAATTGAATGAGAGAAAGTCAGTGGGGAGAAAGAAATACTATAGGGTCATTTACTGAGGTCCTGTATGGGAGCTTGTGCAAGCTAAAGCATTGTGTGTACTTGCCATTTTGAAAGCCCTAGAGTGCAGCACAAAGCTGCTCTGAGCCAAGTGAGTGCCCACACAACCATTAGTAGTTAGCCTCTAAATGTATGTGGTAAAACATTGACATCATGAGTAAAATACATAGTTTAGAGCAAATCATGAAACGCAAATGGTCCAAGAGTTGTCCTTGTATTTCTAATATCCTCAAATGTAGGGTATCTGCTTCCTCCAAGAAGAGCTCATGCATGTTGAGAGAACTTAGAAATCCTTCTCAGGAGAAGAATAAGCAAGGGGAATAATATTGTACAAAATTGGACTATTTTCTTGATTTCCTCCCTGAACTCCTGAGAAATATTGTGACTCTTCCAAACCTAATGGATGCAAAATGAGCAAAACTGCCATTAAAAGGTCCATTAACAACAAGACTCATTATTATTGTCATGTCTTACTTAATACCTTTAGATGTAACCTCAATATTTTAATGTTGGTATATTCCAGAGTGTGAGGCCACTTTATGGATTATAAAATTGATGAGTCATCCTTTTCTTCAGGGAATGCCCATAGAGAAACTGTTTTTCTTTTAATGGGTAAAAACACTAAAGGCCTGAAGGGCCTGATTTAGATCTTGGTGGAATTAGCGATGCCCCGCCACAGAGGTGGTCCCAAGTACTCCATCGAGTTAATGGCGGCCTACCCGCCGTATTTAGATGTTGCGGGAATAGACAGGAGACCACCACGGTGGCCGTCTTCTCGGCTAGTTAGCAGTACTCCATCATTGTAATGCCAGCAGGATTGCGCCGAGTCAATTTGGATGTTTCTGTTGTGCTGGCAGTCTTGATGCAGTAGGTCAACGGTGGTGTGGAGAGAGGTAAATACTCATTATTTTCATCTCAAAACAAATATATGTTGTAAATATGTACTACCCATTTTATTTACATATAGCATTGCACACCAGCAACAAGCACACACCATATACTGTACACACACGCCCACCACAAAAGTCTACCTTCCATTCTGGCGACACCGGGGTGGCTGAGAGTCATGGTCAAGTAGCAACAGTACAGAGAGGACTTGGACAATAATGTTGAAAATTTTGACTCATGGCAGCACAGCAAGCCAGCCTGCTGTGCTGCTGTGCATGAAAATAAAAGAGCAGATGCGGAGCATTCCTGTTCTACCCTGCATCGGCAGACAAACAGTAGCTGTGCGCTAGGGCAGCCACCCTTGCGTCATTTTACAAGGGTGCCTGCACTGAGAGGATGATTGAAGGGACACCTTGTTGCACAAGAACAATTAGTAAAATTAGAATACTTTTATTAGGAGAAATAAAAGTATTTCTCCTCGTTGTACCTCCCCTGGGGAGGTGTAGGAATCTGGTGTATTCCCAAGTTCCCAAAGTTTTGTAAATCTGGGAATGCGTCAATTTCCATGGATGTTGCATAGGAACACCCACAGCAACACCCTGTGGAGAGCCCCTTTCACATGGAGTTATGTTTGAAAGGCAAACATATTTACAAGGCGATAAAAAGTCATGCAGGGTGACTTTACATGGCCCTGTAAATATGGGGGGAGTCCATTGCACTGCTGGTGCGTCAATAAAAGTGATGCACTGGCAAAGCAATGGGCTTGTAAAAAAGCGCCAGAATCGGTAATGGGACCCCTAAAAAAAGGTGAGTTTTCACCTCTTTTTCATTGTTTCTGCTAAACCGAGCTTGGAGGCTTCCCCACCACAGTTGCCGCAATAGAAAGTCACATCATAAACTGAACGGCGGGAATATCGGCGGACCTGCCTCCAACACCCACCTTAGCCACTGATGCCGTTGATGTGGAAGACATATTCTGGCAGAGTTGGCAGGACTGAGGAAGTCTTCCCTCTGGTGCCCAACCAACATCTAAATCAGGCAGGCAGACTGCCACGGCGGCGGGTGGAAGACTGCCAAAACAGCAATGGCAGGACCAGTTCTGCCAAGATCTAAATCAGGCCCTAAAATGTTATCTTATCAATGCACCATTGGAGAATTACACAATGTGATATTTCCTTCCCCTCATTTTTTGGAACATTCTTTCCTGTTCACTAAAGTTAAACAAAGCAGCTTAAATGAAGAGCTTCCATTTTGATGAGGGTTACTACCAAGACTGTGTCTTAGTTACAGATATTTGATGGAGGGCTGTGAAGCTGATTTCTCTACAAGCACTGTACTGTACCCAAATAAAAAGGAAGGCACCTTAGGTGTGTGTTTAGAGTGGGGACACAGAGAAGTATCAACCAGTATGATCTCCTTGAAATCATTCAACTGTTTGAATCTCCATATGTAAAAAGAGTTTAAGAAACAATGCCAATAAATAAATTGTTGTCCATACCACTGAAACTGTGTCCTCTGCAGGAGATCCTCTCCAATTCCCATAAGATAGCTCTGGAAGCTGATTGTCTGCAATAATGTACACACTGTATAATCTACAGTTAACGTGTGCCTGTGCTCGTAAGGTAGACTGGAAGGGTAATGCACCAAATCCATGTATATGTGTGTGTGTGCACTGCTCACACACACCTGAGTACATGCCTTTTTGTGTCTGCACATGTATTGGCAAGAGTGTGTGTAGCCTCAGACAGCAGTATATATTCTATTGCTATAAAACAAGCATCACTCCTGGTCTACATTTATGAGGTGAATCAAATACAAATGAACCCCCACATATCAGACAATCCCACACACAGTTGTAGATATTACCATATCATATTCAGGGATTGAGGTTTGATACTGTTATATATGTTAGTTAGCAGTTTACTCGGCAATGGTTGTAAACCCGTGGCTCTGGTATGCCAGCTAAAAAAATATGGTCCTTCAATATAAATTATGCTACCACAAACTGCTACTTGTTTATAGGCAGATACGGGGCAAATTATATACTTCCCAGTTCAGTGGTGAACAACCCTTGATTACTACTTAATCCGTGGGTCATTAGGCCTTGCTGGTGAGTAACACGTGGAACATCATGACACAAGTTTCCTAGCACAGAAAAATTACAGGATTAGTCAGAGTCTAAGCTCTGAGGCAGAGTGGTTCAGTAGTACTGGTTCCGTGCAGTTTTAGGTCCCTCCCATGTGTGATCTCTTGAATTCTGCATGAGCAGCAAGAGCTTCTTGCGATAAGAAGCCCACCACCATTGGGTGCTCTCTCGTCCACTAGAAAACTTTACCAAAAGTAGACAAAACTTCTCTACACCCTGATCATGTAGCTGCATTCATTCCATTACTGCACGCGTCAGTAGAATGTGTTCTGCAAGGGATATATTTTGTGTGCTGCAGGGCCGTCAATGGAGTCAGGTTTCAACCTGGTTTTACTATGTTTCCATTGTCTTGGGTCTTTAAACATATAGGGGCCCAAGTCTTCCTTTAAACTATACCCATTAAATATAGAGGAAGTCCCTGTCCACTTAAGCTCCATTGTTCCATAAAAGTGCTACCATATGCCACCCCCATCAATTAAGTGGGATAGATTCTCCCCCCTCGGTGCCCTTGTTGTGTGTCTTGTCCAAGAAGAGACCCCAACTCCAATCCATATTCCTGCTAAAATCAGAAAATTAACAGTATTGCTGGATGGTCATTTGACAGAGGCACGCATGGCGAAGCCTCTACAAGCTGCCTAAACAACTAATGCCTCGAAACAACACATTTCTTTACCACACATGCCCTTACCACACATGCCGTTAGCATGCACTTTGGTGCTAAAGGCATGAACGGTAAATGGATGAGTGTTAAGATCATACTGAGGCTCCCATCCTTAGCCCCCAGCCCCCCCTGCGCCCTAATAACTACCCCAAACCTGAGCCCTACAAAACCACCTAATCCCACCCTGCACCCTAAAATCTATTGAACCCTCCTAAGCCCTGAGAACTTCCTGTACCACCCCCCCAGCCCTAAAAACTTGTCTGGCCTCCCCCAAACTATACAAAGTACCCGACACCTCCTGAGCCCTTAAAATTACCCCGACCCACCCAAGCTCTAGAAACTACCCAGAACCCCTGAGTCCTAAAAATTACCCGACCTCAACCAGAGCCCTAAAAACTACCCTGAGCCCTAAAAACTTCACCGACCCCCCAATGACCCCCCAGGACCCAACCCTCCCGAGCCATTAAAACTACCCTGACTCCACCTGAGCCCTTAAACTACCCCAACCCCCTTAAGTCCCTAAAAACTACCCGACCCCTCTAGCACTAAAAGCAACCCCGAGCCCTAAATAAAACCCTGTCCTCCAGTCCAGAAAACAACCTTGACCCCCCAACACTGAGCCCTGGAAATTCCCCCAACCATTAAAATAGACTCCCCAATAAAACTGCCCAAGACCCACTTACCTGTCCGTGTCCTCTTCCGATCCTTCCTCATCTCAGGATCTAGACCGTTCCCTGCCTTCCCACGCATATGACTTGTTAAGAAATGTGTCTGGTTAAGGCAAGTGTGGTTCCCATTGTGGAGAAACTGCACTTGTGGCTCAGTCTGCATTGTTAAGGTCATTTCCCTTGCTGGGTCAGTCTGTAAGAACTACACAAAACAGAGGAACTGCATGAATCTCATAGTAGAGCTGACCTTTTGAATTTGCATATTCTTCCTCCAAATGTGATATAAATAGGGGCAGAAACCACCAGCCAGTGATCCATTAATTCTCAACACCATAATTTGTGGTTACACCTCAGTGGGGATGAGAAATCCTTCTGTCCTCCATGATTGAGGGCTTTGATGACCAACTCCCCTTCAACAGGATTGAGAACAGGAACCCAGCGTTTTGTTGCTTTGCTCTGAGCAGAGGTGTATTGCACCTACTTTATAGGAGATGACTGACTGCTAAGAATGGGTCCTTGAGGTGTCATTGCAGGAAAAAGACAGCTCCTAGAATGGAACAGGACTGCAAAGCGTTGAGGCAGGGAGAACTTAACAGTGCACACTATAGCCCTGAGAAGGATGTGCAGCTCCATCTGTGTGTTGAGGCCTTGAGCCTCTGGTGCCCCTACAATATGCCAAAAAGGTAGGATTGCTTCAGACAGAGGGGTTCTCATGAGTGTCACAAATGCATCCTGTGGCATTCTTGTAGCATCTATGACATCTCAGAGGTAAGAATGTTCTAAATGCACTCACAGGTTACTTTATAAAGAACCAGAGACCTCAAGAACCATGGAGCTCAAACTAGATGAGTCACAACAATTAGCAGTGGCTTTGACCTTCATGGTAAACCCTACGGCAATCCAAGGTGGGTTCTTCACTTTGTTTGAGTGATAGCTTTCCCTTTGAACCTAATGTAAATCTTGCCAGAAATGGTTCACCTGACCCTACTTGTATCTTTTGGTGAGTAGTCTTCGTCTTCTCCAGCACCCATGTTACCGCACTGCATTTTATCGTAGATTGAGGCAGTGCAAAGCCACTTGATTGGCCATTTGGATGACACATGATCTAAATTATTAACTTTCTAACTGCATTATTGAGTTCTAAGCACATAACATTACACCATCCCTGTGAATACGTTTGGACTGCTTGACTTGGCTACCCATGTGGTAAAGGGCTAATAATGTTGTATTTGGCGCTCAGTTTTGGGCTCAATAGTAAGGCAAATTCCCAAGACACAAAAGGAAAATATATGTTTATTATAAACAGGGCTTAATAAGTTATGATTGCCCTGGGGCTCCTACAGTCTCATGCATCGAAAGCAATCTTGGAAAACCTCAGAATAAACAGCACAACTCAAGAGAATGAAAAAAATGTTTACTTCTCATGCTCAGAAAAATGTATTGACTAAACAAATAATTGCTGGAACAGTTGATTAGAAAATGTTTTGTTTTCTGCAGGCTGTGGATCACCGGAGGGCCCTTGAACATCCCTGGGCATGAAAAAACATCATGAATCTATTTCAGTTCATTAGTAAATGGTCTCAAGGACCCTCACGTCATTGAGATTTATCTTTCAATTTTCTTTATCTGTAGATACAACTTTCAAAAGTCCCCAAATGCAATGAGTTGTGGACCTAAAAGCCAGCACTGGCTGATGGTGTCATACATGGATGAGCTACTTGTCAGATGGGTCATTGGAGCTTCAGGGACAATATATCAAGTGCTCCTTGCAATCCCATACAGGGTTTGGACGGCACAGAGAGCATTTTTATATCGACCAGGGATGAATTGGAGATGAGTAATTATGTCTCCAGTAAGTCGAGGTAGAGCTGAGCACTGATGAACTGATGCTGGGCTTGAACTGAAGTTTGATTTGACTGTTGCAAAATATTTTTCTGCACTGATAATGGTAGCTGTGTGGATATTGGTGGTAAAGTAAAATTAATTAACAGATCTTATAAAAACATCTCCATCTTTAGCCAACATAACAAAAATTACAATATTGAAAAAACCTGCTCTATTGAAAATCATTTAAATTCATCAGGATTTAAGAAAGTAAGAATTTTTCAAGCATTTCCTGCATTAGTTACCATGAATCATTCATACAGGTTGACATAATCATTACAGCATATTTAAATATGAAAAATTATTTTCTACATAATACACAAAAAAATGTGAATTGTATTTAAAACTCTTCTTTGGATAAAAAAAAATACACCTCGTAGTTGCAATTTAAATATGAATGATTTCATAACAAATATAGTGGTGTGTGCTCCATTACAAGACACAATATTTTCCTTACATCCAGAAAGTGAGCACAATCTAACAAAAAATGAGCTAAAGAATACTTTGGGCTTACGATGACGGTGGGACTGTCTGTCGGTGGCACTCCCACGGACATTGTAATTGGGTTTTCCGCCTGCCACATTAAGATGGCCAGCGGATGGGTGGCATGCGGAAAGACTGACCGCCAAGGGTCTGACAGCTGGAATGTTCCAACTGCCCATCATACCTCCCGCAATAGCTAGAATGGGGCACCGCCGTAGGGCTAATCATATCCCTTTTTAGCCAGTCTGTCAGCGGTGGTTAACCCACCGGGACCAGGCAGGCAGAAATGGACTTGGGAGCCCATAGCTGGCTCTCCTTCACCCATGGGCCTCGGACATGGGCCTTGAGGTCTTACATATCTCAGCACGGTGCCTGCCACCTAGTGCAGGGATATGTAACATGTCATTTCTTTGTACTGTGGCAGGTGCTGCAGACCGCAGCATGCGCCACAAAAATTATTGTCGTAGCCGGAGATTCTCCAGCTGGAATCGATACCAATAGAATGCTGAAGAATACCATACCTCCGTCGTTAAGGTGGGACCTGAGACATGTAAAGAAAAGACACACCCACTCCAAGATAGTCTAGAAACTGCACAGCAGGGCTTTTTGAGGCAAAATATAGTTGGTCTCCTGCTGTTGAGAAGGTCTTTACTTTCTCATGGATTGTTCTCTTTAGAGGACTCGTCACAGTAATATATTCCTCAAATATGTTGAATTCTATATCCATTTCTTTTATTGAAGACAGAGTGTATCACAAAAATTTACTTGCAAACAGAATTATATCCTGCATCATCAAACAAGAAAGTTTCAATTTGCTACAGCCTTGAATAAGGCCACAGACAAATCTTAAAACACGTGATCTGGCAAGCAAAGTCCATGAGTCAAGGGCTAACTCAAGTCTTAGTCCTTTATTATGTGTTTGGCGGTCTAATGGATTGCCAAATCCATGGAGTTCCAACTGCGCTATTACAAATAGGGTGGTTGTGCTGCCAAAGGACTGCTGCTGCTTCAAGCTATCCGCGATTCCTGACGGTCTTGCAGCAGTCTCAGGCTCCTATTATGGTGGCTGGCGACCGTGGTCTGAACAGTGACTCCCTCTTGGTCGCTCCCTTCCTTGGCTTGTGGTTTTTTGCTTATGCATCCGCCTCTTGTACCAGAGTTGGGGGCTATGGCCGGGATGGGAGAGAGGCCCGTGCGGACAGGGGCTTAGATTGAGGTAGGGCCTCTGCCTTACCCCTGCTGCCTTCCCCTTCTCTCTTCTCTGAAATGGGAGCATTATTGCCACTGAGGCCTGATTGTGAGAGGGGGTGCAGTGGTGAGGCCCACACGAATATTCTGGAAGGGCCTTAGACTGCTGAATCAATTGCCTAGGTTGTGACTCTTTGAGCAGCAGCTGGAGACTTTTCAAGGTGGCGTTGCGGGACCTCTTGGTTGGACTGCCTTGAGCCCCCTGTTGCCTGATTCTTGGAGGAGGTTCCTTCCCTCATCCCTTAACCATTGCTGAAGGAGAAGTGACTTGGGGGCCATGCTGGATTCTAGGGGGCACATGTGAGGGACGAGGCCCAGTATAAGCTGATGTGCTGATACCCTGGTAGACTGCGGCCAAGCAGGTGCCTTAAATGAAGCGGTACACGGTGGTGAAACATCAGTAGATTAGGAATCATGCATCTTTACTACATTGGGGGGCTGGCCTAGCTTGCTTCCTGACCTGAAAAGACTGGGGAGCTTGCGGGGTGGATGCTCCCCTCCACCATTTATTGCTGTGAGAATAGCCGAGAGAGGCACATAGAAGGCAGCCTTGGGTTTGCTTGGGGCCCCTGGGCACAGATGCAGGGACGTGGTGGGTCCTGCAACGGAAGTCACAAATAACTTATGTCCTGTGTGCCCTGATCCAAATGTGAAGGCATCCTGGCTTAGAATGATGTGTGTCTCCTTTTGCACCTATTAAGGCAGCTTGGTGTGAGAATGGGAGTAGGGGTCCCGCCGATGTTTGGGTGCCCCTGTCTAGTGGATTGGACTGATTTAGACCCCCTGTTTCCTGATTATCGGCGGTGGCAAGAGAGGGCACCCTGTCTAGTGGGACTGCTCATGCCGCTCTTTCACTCGGAGTGATGGTGGCAGGCAGATCCGCACTGGTCTTCCCCTGACCCCACTGCATTTTTATCATTGGAACTGGGTGAGGCTGCTCGTTGGTGGAATTATCAACATGGGGTGCAGAGGAGGCACAGGACCGAAGCAGCTCTGTTCACACTCTGACCCTTGCACTACTCTCATCTGAGCCAAACATGGACCTTAAACTGGATGAGATGCGTGCTGCTATAGTGGATACCCATCAAGATGTGCATACTAGGGTAGATCTGGTCGCTATTTATATGGAGCTAGTACATGAATACCAGCGAAACCTAGTGGGCTTTGTCACTCATACTGAACAGGAGATTAGAGAACTGCGAGGGACAATGAAGGAGCTGGTGGGCCAGGTACGCTCCCTTACCACAGTGGTGCAGGAATTGGAGGCCTCGGGCAGAAGACTCAGGGGGGTCCTCCAGTAACAACAATCTCTGCATTGTGGGCGTTCCAGGGGGAGAGGAGGATTCTGATCCTGTGCAGTTCTTTGAGGCCTGGCTCTCGCAGAAGGTGGCTCCTGGTGAGCTGTCTGCTCACCTCTTAATTGAGCGTGCCCACTGGGTCCCAGCATGGCAGCCTCCGGTAGTGCCCCCCCATCCTGTAGTGACCTGTATAATGAATTACATAGACAAAGTCATGATATAACAAATCGCTAGAGAGTATGCGCCACTCCAATCTCATAATGCGAGGGTATTCATTTTCCTGGATTACACCATGACGGAGGAACGCCGCAGATCTTCTTTCCTGGGGGTTAAACAAAAGTTATGACATACTGGCCTCCACTATTCGCTGCCTTTCTAGTCAAGCTGAAAGTGTTGGTTGGGCACAAGAATATTTTTTTCACTGATCCCTGGGGATGCTTGGACTGGGTGGAGCAGCAGTGCTATGAATCTGCCTCCACCTGGGCAGAGAGTTTCTCGCTCCTCACAATGTAGGAGTCAAGGGGCCCATGGGGCTGGCAGAGTTTCACAGGGACCCCACTCAGGAGCAGGCCACGAAGGAACAGGCTCAGCCTCTGAAAGCAGTGGTAAACTATGGGCTGATTGCTGTCGATTGATGTCTCAGAGGAAGGTACAAAGGGTCGGGAGTACTCACTCTCCGTTAGCAGTGTGGCCTGATGGTATTATCAGATGTGACACCAAAGACAGCAGAGAAGGTAGTGTGATGGCACAGAAACCTGCGACCTGCATACCTACAGCCAGGGGCTATTAGGGACAGACTCCTGCTTACGTCTGTTATGGATTGTAAAGCAATGGGTCTCCTGAAGGGACGAGTACTGTTTACCCCCTTCAGCCTGTCACAAGGCAATGGTCCCAGAAACACACTGGCTGCCCCCTTCGCCTAACTCCTGGGTGATTTCAGTGTGTATGTTTGCACACTTAGTAGCATCCCTAATATATGACCCATTGTTACTTGTTTGGCAACCATGTTTTTGGGGGTTGTCCTCGGTGGGGGATTGTGGGTCTGTTATTGCAGTTAGGTGAATTGTGGGGTGCGCTGTCCAGTTCCTTTCCATTCCACACTGATCATATGCTTACAAGCATGGCTATGGTGCTGCGGTTCCAGTTCTCCCGGGAACAAATACACATACTACATTGATGAGATAACTATGGTCGGCATAATCACATGGATTGTTTGCAGCATAGGCACTGCACAGAAG
This sequence comes from Triturus cristatus, assembly GCF_964204655.1. Classification (NCBI taxonomy): domain Eukaryota; kingdom Metazoa; phylum Chordata; class Amphibia; order Caudata; family Salamandridae; genus Triturus; species Triturus cristatus. The sequence continues at coordinate 1,710,818,257 of NC_140590.1, forward strand.
CAGATTGCAGGTCAGCAATAAGTCAGACTGAGGAGCGCACAGATAGCTCTACTACAGGAGGCACGTGTGGTTGGGGGGAAGATATTAGATTACAAAAGTGATGGCGGGGTAATGCTTCTGCACCACATACTCTGACTTCGCATGTGGTGCACTGTTCTGGGTTCAACCAGGATTCCTCTTCAGCTTCTTAGAGTCTGAGATTGATCCTGTTGGTCACTATATGCTTGTATAAGGGTAGTTAGATGGTAGGACAGTCCTGCTGGGAAGTGTATATGGCCCCAACACAGCATAGCCAACTTTTCTAGTGAAATTATGTGCAATTCTTAGTAAGTGGACTCACATTCCCTGCTATTGGGCAGGAGGGTTAATTGCGTGCTCGATCCGCAACAGGATCGCTCACATCTGCCAGTACCGGCTTCTCCTGGTGGTGAAGTCTGCGACTCACCGTTACCACTGCTTGGAACACTGGTCTTTACTTTGGGATATCACTACATCCCGACTCTAGGGAGTACTCCTATCATTCGGGCTGCATGATTTGCATGTTCAGTTGGATTGGATACTTTGTGATGCAGCCACTAGGCTGCTGGCGACAGGTGGGGAATGATTGGGGATGACCTTCCCGGATCGCAATACTCTACAGCTGCAGCTGGAGTGATGAGCACCATGGCCACCAGTCCTCACCTGGAGCTTCCAACCTGCCAAGCTGGAAGACCCAGTGTTTCATGATTGGACAGCCGAATTCCTGCCCCTTTGCCTGACAGACAATTGCAATACATGCACTTCTAAGTTAATAGACTGAGAGGCAACAAAGGTTGTAATCAGATGTCTGTACGCGACTCAGAAATGAACCGATTACTCTTCGGTGCTTTTCTATTCTGTGAGGACAGTTTGAGCTCGGTGTTTACGAGTGCGCTTGATCGAGTTTTTTCAACACGTGTCTTCTTACCGATGAGATGATTAATTTCCCTCACTTTTGGATACACATCTTTGGATAAAAAGCTTTTGTAGTTTTGAGTGGAGGATAGAAGAACAGAAACCAGTCCATGATCTATCGTGCTACTTGGTGTTCTAGCCCAGAGGAAGCCCTTTTCGGGTGAAACGCGTTGGCTGTGGCTGTGTATATCCCTCATCATTTTGAAAAACAATAAAGAAGACGTTTCTACATCAAAGACTGTGAAGATTTATAATTTCTGGCATATAATATGCCATTTGTTTTGTGCCTCTCTGTGCTCTGTTTATTCATGCTTATTTGTTAGGTCTTGTGGCAGCGGACCTCTGAGGTGGGCACGAACAATGTTAAACATTTTGCTCAAATTAAATCTAATAATTAAAGGGTTGAGGCTGCTCTGATTATCCCTTGCTGCCTTTCTTTCTTGTTAAGTGTAATCAGATGTCATTACATTCAGGTGTTATTGAGGGTAAGGTCAGCACTGCAAAAAGATCTGTCCCTGGTCGAGGTGTCCCTGGGTGCATTAGAAGCTGTGACACAAGCTGACCACGAGCAAGTAGGAGCACTGACAGAGGCTTTAGAGCACCATACCCAACTCATTGAGCAGCTGCGCTGTCTAGACTTTGGTGCGCATAAAGCGAAAATGCCCCCTGATGAGAATAAGTCAGGTTGGTAATTAGCCTGACTATTGCACAGTGCCACTCCACCTACACCGATTACATCAAGTGGACATACACATTGCATTCACTACACATTCCCAGGCACTGTATGAAGTAAGGGTGAGCGGTGAGTTTTGCATCTTCGAGCTCCTCTTGGAATGCGGAGTTTGGCAAAAGAAGCTCAGGATACCACCGGCGGAATAGAGTTTATCGGCATGCGCTCACCACACTTCTCATTTTCAATTTATTTTCTCCTAGTCCACCTGAGCACTGATATTTCCAGAAAATATTGGTAAACACTTGAAAAGGAGTTGGAGGGGAAATAAGTACATCTCATCTAGTCTGCTTTTCTTTAGCAGTGTCAGTGTTCACAGGCTCCGGCCCACGCCACGCTCCACCTTCTCGTCCACCTTCTCGTCATCAGTACAGAGGGGCTCATCAAGGCCGACTATGTCTATGGCAATGTTATGCTTATGCTCTTCCCCATTCACCACATTCCCTTACATCATCAGTGACTCTACTGAGCTCCATTGGGTCCTGCCCCGCCGATCAGTTTGCTCAGGTCCTGTCTCGCTTTAACCACGAAGAGCGCTTTATTACAGGTTTTTCACTCTCACAGCTGGGGCATTCATGTGAGAAGAAGGAGTTGGGCTATGTTCTCCCAAAGGCATTAGCATCCACCCGGGTACATGGACCAGCATGCTCCTGTATCCAGCATGAGTTTGTGAAGGAGACGAACATGGAGTCTTCCACCTCTTGCTCCCAGAGAAGAAATGCGGATAAGAGCCGAGCAGAGGATGGTAGCGGTGAGTCACGTGTGCATGTCTTTCAAGATGGGTGGGCAGCGTACCTTGTGCTTTGGGTTAGATCTGTGTTTACTTACTACTGTGGGTGAGGTGGAAGCAGCATGGGGCTAGGTCATAACATGAGTTACATGGCACACAGATACTTTATGAGTGCAAGGGATAAACAGCAGCTAGGCATTGATAGAAACTTGTGTCTGTCTTGGTGTGGTGCACCCTGGCATCACCACTTAAAATTACAGCACCCAACTATACGGATTAAATCCACGCTCATTGATGATTATCCTCCAGCATGTCGGTCATGCACGGCAGTAAAGATATATCACAATGTAGGAGCCTGGTTTTACCCCTTTTTCCATGGCAGAGGGCACTTTCTAGCAGTTATGTTTCCGTGGTTACATTTAATTTTAGAGGGGCGATGAAGAACTAGGGTTGGCTGAGCAAACTCCGCTCGCTCACGGAACTCTGGCGGAATTTGGCTGGGTTTTTAAGTAATTTCATAGAATTCAGCAGAGTGAATCTCCATGAGCTCCACCCAGTCCTAGTATGAAGCCCCCAGTGGATTGATAAGAAGCCATATGTTACTTCCTTACTGCAGTGACGCTCACTAAGGTGGCTCGTTTAGATAGGAACAAATTTAATGCTCATCTTACACTGCATGAGGTATGGGGAGATATACAAGGGGCGACGACTAGTAAGACACCGGGACTCGACGGATTCCCTATAGAATTTTATAAGGCATACAAGTTTCATCTTGCCACTTAATTGAATTGCTGGAAGTATAAACTACAATGCAGGAGTCTCCCTTGGGGTCTCTCCTGAAGACCGACAAGGATCTACTGGAACTTACCTCCTACCGACCCCTGTCCATGCTAGGGTCAGACTATCAGGTGCTGAGTAAGGTCATAGCAGGCTGATTGCACAAACATATGCTGTGGCTGCTGCATTAGGACGTGAGCAGCTTTGTGCTTGGGCAGTCCATCACCCTGAATAACTGCCATTTACATCAAGTGTTGGAGCTTTCCGAGGTCCAGTGGCCATATGCGGCATGCCTAGTGTTAGACCTATAGAAGGCTTTCGACACAGTGGACTTGAAGTACACATTTTTTCGACCTTGACCGCCCTTGGCATCAGGGGAGAATACATAGTCTCATGCATCTCCTGTACACTGAGGCTACCACCCAAGTTAATACTGGACAGTGTATTTCCATTCTCTTTTCAATGAGAAGGGGGAGGAGACAGGGTTGTCTGCTGTCCCCCCTGTCTTTGCTCTGGCAATTGAGCCTCTTGCCCAGTGACTTAGTTAACAGGGAAAAACCTGGGGTATTCAGCTGAATAGGGACACACATATCGACTTGTTGTTTGGGGATGATGTGTTGATGTACATAAGGAATATTCGAGATCATTGGTTTATAAGACTGAGCAAGCTGACAGCCAATTGCACAATATTTCCGATAAAGTAAAATGTTTGTGCTAAGGACATGAACAACTGATACTAGTGTCAGCTGGTCTCCAGGGGGGCTCTCCTACACCTAAAACTCTTTACACCTTAAAATCAGGTACTCATAAACACATACTTACATTGAGTGGCTTTCGAAGTACATTCAACCCATGCTTATTCCAGACGTGAAGTTTACTTGTTGTGGGTCACCCAAGGAACTAATTATAATAACGTTCATCTCCTCTGTTATAACAACTTCTCACATTTTCCCCATCTTGATGATGCCATTGCCATAAGCCACACTGAGTTCTTCCCCTTCCTGCTTTCTCAGTTGATTGGCCCTCACAATATGATACTTTGGCAAATGAGGTAATTCAATTTGATTAGAGACAATTCCCAGTGGTTTCTCACCAGGGGCGGATATACTGTAGTGACTTCTATATTTAAGACACTTGCAGTGTCCTTTTTATCCTCTGGTGGAACCAGGCGATCACTAAGCTCTTTGCCATGTTCTGTGGTTTCTTCCTTTTTCTCAATTACTTTAACTCCCACACTTTTTGAGCAGAAGTCAACCTTGGCTATTTCCCCCATTTGATTTTACTGAAACTCATAAGGCCTAAATCATCAGAATCTATTTCTCTCAGTGCAGGAACTAATTTGATGTTAGCCAGGAGTTTTGACCGGTTTAGGGGGTGTGATTTGGAATTTGTCTTTCCAATATTTTCTAATTTAAAAAAGATGGTCCTAGCAGACCGACCCCTTGCACAAAGTATTTGACTTCGAGATTTGTTTCCCAATGTGTGTGTGGCCTTATTTCCCTTTTCTCTTTCAAAAGGAATGTAGTGCTGTCTTTTTTGCCTTGGCTGTTGCAGGGGGGAGGGGAGACAGTAGTATTCCTACTGACTCCACCATGCCAGTCTGATTTCTCTAGAACCAGAAAAATAATTTTTGACCCAGAGCCTTTTATGGTCTTCCCCTGAGATTTTGGAATAATCTTTCATATTTTCTACTACCACAATTAAGTAAGTTGAATAGAGATAGGACTCTATTTTTCTCATACAGGTAGATCGGTCCAGGATACATACACACTTGCAGTTTTTCAGAGATTGGTAAGATAGATGGCATGATAGGATCTCTTTGCTCAGGCTTGAAACTCCTGTTAGTGTGGTTTTTTGCACTTCTATTGATTCACAATCAAGCATTGTTTTAATACTTTTAAGAGCATGGGTACGGCCCGTACTAGCATTGTAGTGGTGATGTAGGGGTACGCGTGGTACGGGCCGTACACACGCTCTGAGGGCGTGTGTACGGCCCGTACCACCATTGTAGTGGTGATGTAGGTGTACGCGCCGTACCCACGCCCTCAGAGCGTGTGTACGGCCCGTACCACGCGTACCTCTACATCACCACTACAATTCTAGTACGGGCCGTACCCACGCTCTGAGGGCGTGGGTACGGCCCGTACCACCATTGTAGTGGTGACGGGTACGTGTACACGCCCACTGCCGTTGTAGCGGGACGCAGGGATTGGTGGACACGCCCCCCGAAGTGACCAGACCCTGGTGGTAATGTATGGACAGTATATGGTATTTTAAAAACTTAGGTAGAGGTCACGTTTCCTGCCCCTCGCCCCCCTTTGCCCCTGGGTGTTGTACTGACCTTCTGTGGCGTGTGCAGCGGTTTTGGTGCACCAGGTCATAGTCTAGGAGGGCCAGGATGACACGTATGATGGGGTCCATGGCTGTCCATCGCGTACCACTGCTCCTTCTTCGCGTCGTCCTCAATTTCCCGGGAGTTTATGCTACTGTAAAAAACTGAGCCGTGCGGAGTGACGTAGGCACGAATCGTACGTGCTGGTCCGTAGAACGCTGCCTGACTCTGTCCGGACGTCACCTACGCGATGTCCCGGATCGGAATTGTGGGTATTTTTTCGCCGCACGTACTTTTGTACGATTCGTACGGAAATGGTATTTCTGTACGATTCGTACTTGCGGCTTTGTAAGGAGGATTTCCCGGGTACGAGTCGTATGGAGAATACGCTCCGTACGACCATTCGTACCCGGGTTTTACAGGATCGGAATCGGCCCCTAAATAGAAAAAATAGGCAATGTCCCAGTAAAATGCCAAAAATGTGGATAAATGTTGGTTTTTTGAAAAAAGTCTGCCTGTTCCTGAAAGCTGGGAAGATGGCAATCTTAGCACCACAAACCCTTTGTTGATAACAGTTGCAGGGAAATAACCAGATGTTTTCTTCTACAGTACTTTTTTCGCATTTTTCCAAAACCCCCAAAATATAGCTATATTTTGGCTAATTTCTCAGTCGATTCCAGGTGAATCTACAAACCCTGGATACCTTTCGAATTCTCATGATGTAAGAAGAAAAGGAAGTACATTTGGTGTGAATACCTTATGTGGATAAAAAATTACTGGAGCCTAATCACGAACTACCACAAATAACCAAAAAAAGGCTTAGCAGAGGGGGAGGGAGGCCTAGCAGTGAAGGGATTAACTTGCAATTTAACTTGCAATGCAATACAACAATATTACCAATCCTATGTGTGTGGACTCAGACTATGTCTGAGCCTGGTATCCTGTAATAAACACTATTTTATTTTAAAGGTTGCATCTTCTTCCATTCTTTTTTCAAAATCATACCTAACATCAGGGCACTTCCGTAAATCTCAAAATTCCTCCACCTTTAATGCCAACTTTCCACTTTGACCCACTTTATTACCACTTTTATACATCTGGCATATAAGAGTCCCGCTCTCATCTTTAATGTCCATGCTATAGTGTTCAGAGCAACACCTGGGAAACTGTCCTAAAGGTACTTCACTGTTAGGTTGTTATCAGGCTTGGTTCAACCACTGTGTAGATAGGTAATTGTTTGATGGTCCTGATGAATTGCTAATTGATCACTGGTGTGACAAACTAGGCAAGAAACATGTTGACCCACAATCTCTAGCAACCACTGAACATTATATCAGTGGTGTGATAACCTAGTTTTCAACCAGGACATTAGACTCACCGATTAAAATTAGTTCTGAGTACTACTTAGTCTCCCTTTTTAATTTATCTTACACTACCCACACACTTGACACTCATCTGCACTGCACGGCCCTACACCCGCATCTCACCTTACAGCTTGGGAACAAAAGATCTCTGACAAAGAGCCCCTCATAGGGTGCCCATCTGGCATTGCTGTGCCGGCCTGACGAGGAGCAAGCCCTATGATGAAGCATGATACCTTGCCGGGTGTGTGAGAGCCCTAGTTCCAAAAGTGGGAGACTCCCACTCTTACTTCTAGACATATAGTAATGCCGACCAATCCTCTAATTCAATTTCTTCTTTCACAAGGAACTGCATGCTTTTCTTTAATTGATATGTCCTGGTGGCTTGTATGGAACCTATAGGCGCCCCCAGTCCCCTTTCTGTTGCTTTGATAAAGCTTTTTTTAATGCAATGCCTCCAACATGTTAGTGCTGCCCTAAAAAGCGATGACTGTTCCCTTGTCCTCCATTCTTCCCTCAATAATAATGCTGCAGAATGATCTTAGTCAGGCACAACATACTTTTGTCTGATCTCCTCCCTTTACATTACCGTCCAGGCACTGAACCACCCACTGTAACTGTAAGGTCAGTATAATTCATCATCTGTCCTCCAGGAGTTGGAATAAGTGAGCTAATGAGCATGTGAGTGACTCAGAGAATGAGCAAGGTAGATAGTTAGGGAGTGAGTTAGAGAGTGAACAACTGTTTAAGTGAGTGAGTACTCAGACAAGTTTATTATTCATCAGTAGTAGTAAAATTGAAATATTTTTGGAACTTAAGGAGCACATTTTTTTCTCAGATGTGTGTGTGGCAGTCCCTTTGCTGAAGGTTTTGGAGGCCAGAGTTTAAATACATTGGTGGCATTTTTGCATGCTGTTTATTTCAAAGCACCTAATGTTAAACCTAAATCAGTGTATGCCACAGAAATTCAAGCATAACAAAGGGCAAAATAATGTAAAACATCGAAAAGTGATTGGGGGTTAAGGTTGGGTGTAAAATTTCACTTTGAGTTTAGGGTGTAGGGTAAGTGTTAGGATTCATTTTCGGGTTAGGGTTAGGATTGTGGTTTGTTATTTAGTTGGAATAATGGTCTACAATTCAAAGGGAGGTTATTGTATTGCCTTAAGTGATATAAAATGATATAGAACGTTTGCTATAATATCAACACTAGAGGAAAAGTGGAATTTGAACGTTCTCTCTGCTTTTTATAAAGGACAGAAATGCAAGGGCTTTATGTGGGGGCTATGACTGCTTAAGTTTGTACCTATAACACTGAGTACCACTTGCACATCATAGAAGAAGAAGGGGTCACATGTTTATGCAGAGATGGAGAGGCAATCAAAGAAGAGGCATGAGGACGTTTACTAGCGTCTCCACCTGACCAACTAACTAGTTAAAACAACAGTGTGCATCTGTGATTGATTTATGTGTGTCTTCTTTGCCATAAGTCTAAGATTAGCCTACAGTCGTCATCTGGAATAAAGAAATTTGGAGAATGAACATCGAAATAATTTAGGGCACAATTGCAATACTCAAAGTACAGTTTTTGTAGAAAATTAAACAGGATGTTTTTCCAGCAGGTGTATAGTCACATTCTTCGGGGCACATTCTTGTGAAGATCACAAGTAGAATTCAACCAACACTTTTTTCACCCTGTGTGGCACCTAAACTTAGGGCTTTTGCATGCCTAAACATTATCATTAGACAATACATATTCGTCTATAAAAAAAGAAATGCACATCAGCTAATATGCACTTCACTGCCTGGAATCCACATCCTGGTGTGGGAACTGCAAAAACTGATACATATTATGGGTAAACAGTGGCAAGATCGTAAGGTGTGCTTTTCAATCATCTTTGCACTCTAAACCGACTAACATAGCTCCCTTATTCAGTGGTCCTTAAAGGTAACATGAGAGCCTCAGTGTCAGTGAGCTAGGGCGGGGAGAAGTTGGAAATAATGATTCAAGGTGAAGAATTGAATGAGAGAAAGTCAGTGGGAAGAAAGAAATACTATAGGGTCATTTACTGAGGTCCTGTATGGGAGCTTGTGCAAGCTAAAGCATTGTGTGTACTTGCCATTTTAAAAGCCCTAGAGTGCAGCACAAAGCTGTTCTGAGCCAAGTGAGTGCCCACACAACCATTAGTAGATAGCCTCTAAATGTATGTGGTGAAACATTGGCCTCATGAGTAAAATACATAGTTTAGAGCAAATCATGACGCGCAAATGGTCCAAGAGTTGTCCTTGTGTTTCTAATATCCTCAAATGTAGGGTATCTACTTCCCCCAAGAAGAGCTCATGCATTTTGAGAGAACTTAGAAATCCATAGGTTATGCTTTCAATTATAGGTTTGTCCGGCTTGTGGAGATTGAATTTGGGACATTTCTAATAATTAACCTTTGGGTTGGTATACTGTAAATTGAGTTTTTGTTATGTGACACTTTGTTTGAAAATGTACTTTATTGGCTAGAATTTTGTGCAGTGGGTGTACATTTATTAATGTGAATATTGGGTATAAAAGGAGACGTCTCGTCTTAGTAAAATGAGCAGTCTCCTGAGAATTTACACTGTGTCTCTGTTTACCAAGACAGGTGAACTCGAAGATCTTAGGCGTGCCCCTGATGCCGCTGGGTTAAACCCCGGTTCTTCAGTGCCCACACAACCATTAGCAGATAGCCTCTAAATGTATGTGGTAAAACATTGGCATCATGAGTAAAATACATAGTTTAGAGCAAATCATGACGCGCAAATGGTCCAAGAGTTGTCCTTGTATTTCTAATATCCTCAAATGTAGGGTATCTACTTCCCCCAAGAAGAGCTCATGCATGTTGAGAGAACTTAGAAATCCTTCTCAGGAGAAGAAAAAGCAAGGAGAATAATATTTTACAAAATTGGAGCATTTTCTTGATTTCCTCCCTCAACTCCTCTGAAATATTGTGACTCTTCCAAACCTAATGGATGCAGAATGAGCAAAACTACCATTAAAAGGTCCATTAACAACAAGACTCATTATTATTCTCATATCTTACTTAATACCTTTAGACGTAACCTCAATATTTTAACGTTGGTATATTCCAGAGTGTGAGACCACTTTATGGATTATAAAATTGATGAGTCATCCTTTTCTTCAGGGAATGCCCATTGAGAAACTGTTTTTCTTTTGATGGGTAAAAGCACTAAAGGCCTGAAGGGCCTGATTTAGATCTTGGTAGAATTAGCGATGCCCAGCCACAGAGGCGGTCCCAAGTACTCCATCGAGTTATTGGCGGCCTGCCCGCCGTATTTAGATGTTGCGGGAATAGACAGGAGACCACCACGGTGGCCGTCTTCTCTGCTGGTTAGCACTACTCCATCATTGTAATGCCAGCAGGATTGCGCCGAGTCAATTTGGATGTTTCTGTTGTGCTGGCAGTCTTGATGCAGTAGGTCAATGGTGGTGTGGAGAGAGGTAAATACTCATTATTTTCATCTCAAAACATATATATGTTGTAAATATGTAGTACCCATTTTATTTACATATAGCATTGCACACCAGCAACAAGCACACACCATATACTGTACACGCACGCCCACCACAAAAGTCTACCTTACATTCTGGCGACACCGGGGTGGCTGAGAGTCATGGTCAAGTTGCAACAGTACAGAGAGGACATGGACAATAATGTTGAATATTTTGACTCATGGCAGCACAGAAAGCCAGCCTGCTGTGCTGCTGTGCATGAAAATAAAAGAGCAGATACGGAGCATTCCTGTCCTACCCTGCATCGGCAGACAAACAGTAGCTGTGCGCTAGGGCAGCCACCCTTGCGTCATTTTACAAGGGTGCCTGCACTGAGAGGATGATTGTTTTTGAGCAGGAAGGGACACCATGTTTCACAAAAACAATTAGTAAAATTAGAATACTTTTATTAGGAGAAATAAAAGTATTTCTCCTTGTTGTACCTCCCCTGGGGAGGTGTAGGAATCTGGTGCATTCCCAAGTTCACAAAGTTTTGTAAATCTGGGAATGCATCAATTTCCATGGATGTTGCATAGGAACACCCACAGCAACACCCTGTGGAGAGCCCCTTTCACATGGAGTTATGTTTGAAAGGCAAACATATTTACAAGGCCATAAAAAGTAATGCCGGGTGACTTTATATGGCCCTGTAAATATGGGGGGAGTCCATTGCACTGCTGGTGCGTCAATAAAAGTGATGCACTGGCAAAGCAATGGGCTTGTAAAAAAGAGCCAGAATCGGTAATGGGACCCCTAAAAAAAGGTGAGTTTTCACCTCTTTTTCATTGTTTCTGCTAAACCGAGCTTGGAGGCTTCCCACCACAGTTGCCTCAATAGAAAGTCACATCATAATCTGAACGGCGGGAATATCGGCGGACCTCCCTCCAACACCCACCTTAACCACTGTTGCCGTTGATGTGGAAGACATATTCTGGCAGAGTTGGCTGGACTGAGGAAGTCTTCCCTCTGTTGCCCAACCAACATCTAAATCAGGCAGGCAGACTGCCACGGCGGCGGGTGGAAGACTGCCAAAACAGCAATGGCAGGACCAGTTCCGCCAAGATCTAAATCAGGCCCTAAAATGTTATCTTATCAATGCACCATTGGAGAATTACACAATGTGATATTTCCTTCCCCTCATTTTGTGGAACATTCTTTCCTGTTCACTAAAATTAAACAAAGCAGCCTAATTGAAGAGCTTCCATTTTGATGAGGGTTACGACCAAGACTGTATCTTAGTTACAGAGATTTGATGGAGGGCTGTGAAGCTGATTTCTCTACAAGCACTGTACTGTACCCAAATAAAAAGGAAGGCACCTTAGGTGTGTGTTTAGAGTGGGGACACAGAGAAATATCAACCAGTATGATCTCCTTGAAATCATTCAACTGTTTGAATCTCCATATGTAAAAAGAGTTTAAGAAACAATGCCAATGAATACATTGTTGTCCATACCACTGAAACTGTGTCCTCTGCAGGAGATCCTCTCCAATTCCCATAAGATAGCTCTGGAAGCTGATTGTCTGCAATAATGTACACACTGTATAATCTACAGTTAACGTGTGCCTGTGCTCGTAAGGTAGACTGGAAGGGTAATGCACCAAATCCATGTATATGTGTGTGTGTGCACTGCTCACACACACCTGAGTTCATGCCTTTTTGTGTCTGCACAAGTATTGGCAAGAGTGTGTGTAGCCTCAGACAGCAGTATATATTCTATTGCTATAAAACAAGCATCACTCCTGGTCTACATTTATGAGGTGAATCAAATACAAATGAACCCCCACATATCAGACAATCCAACACACAGTTGTAGATATTACCATATCATATTCAGGGAGTGAGGTTTGATACTGGTATATATGTTAGTTAGCAGTTTACTCAGCAATGGTTGTAAACCAGTGGCTCTGGTATGACAGCTACAAAAATATGGTCCTTCAATATAAATTATGCTACCACAAACTGCTACTTGTTTATAGGCAGATACTGGGCAAGTTATATACTTCCCAGTTCAGTGGTGAACAACCCATGATTACTACTTAATCCGTGGGTCATTAGGCCTTGCTGGTGAGTAACACGTGGAACATCATGACACAAGTTTCCTAGCACAGAAAAATTACAGGATTAGTCAGAGTCTAAGCTCTGAGGCAGAGTGGTTCAGTAGTACTGGTTCAGTGCAGTATTAGGTCCCTCCCATGTGTGATCTCTCGAATTCTGCATGAGCAGCAAGAGCTTCTTGCGATAAGAAGCCCACCACCATTGGGTGCTCTCTGGTCCTCTGGAAAACTTTACCACAAGTAGACAAAACGTGCACTACACCCTGATCGTGCAGCTGCATTCATTCCATTACTGCACGCATCAGTAGAATGTGTTCTGCAAGGGATATATTTTGTGTGCTGCAGGGCCGTCAATAGAGTCAGGTTTCAACCTGGTTTTACTATGTTTCCGTTGTCTTGCGTCTTTAAACATATAGGGGCCCAAGTCTTCCTTTAAACTATACCCATTAAATATAGAGGAAGTCCCTGTCCACTTAAGCTCCATTGTTCCATAAAAGTGCTACCATATGCCACCCCCATCAATTAAGTGGGATAGATTCTCCCCCCTCTGTGCCCTTGTTTTGTGTCTTGTCCAAGAAGAGACCCCAACTCCAATCCATATTCCTGCTAAAATCAGAAAATAAACAGTATTGCTGGATGGTTATTTGACAGAGGCACGCATGGCGAAACCACGAGTGCCTCTACAAGCTGCCTAAACAACGAATGCCTCTAAACAACACATTTCTTTACCACACATGCCCTTACCACACATGCCTTTAGCATGCACTTTTGTGCTAAAGGCATGAATGGTAAATGGATGTGTGTTAAAGATCATACTGAGGCTCCCATCCTTAGCCCCCAGCCCCCCCTGCGCCCTAATAACTACCACAAACCTGAGCCCTAAAAAACACCTAATCCCACCCTGCACCATAAAATCTATTGAACCCTCCTAAGCCCTGAGAACTTCCTGTACCACCCCCCAGCCCTAAAATCTTGTCTGGCCTCCCCCAAACTATAAAAAGTACCCGACACCCCCTGAGCCATTAAAACTACCCCGACCCACCCAAGCTCTAGAAACTACCCAGAACCCCTGAGTCCTAAAAATTACCTGTCCTCAACCAGAGCCCTAAAAACTACCCTGAGCCCTAAAAACTTCACCGACCCCCCAATGACCCCCCAAGACCCAACCCTCCCGAGCCATTAAAACTACCCTGACTCCACCTGAGCCCTTAAACTACCCCAACCACCTTAAGTCCCTAAAAACTACCCGACCCCTCTAGCACTAAAAGCAACCCCGAGCCCTAAATAAAACCCTGTCCTCCAGTCCAGAAAACAACCTTGACCCCCCAACACTGAGCCCTGGAAATTCCCCCAACCATTAAAAACGACTCCCCAAAAAAACTGCCTAAGCCCCACTTACCTGTCCGTGTCCTCTTCCGATCCTTCCTCATCTCAGGATCTAGACCGTTCCCTGCCTTCCCACGCATATGACTTGTTAAGAAATGTGTCTGGTTAAGGCAAGCGTGGTTCCCATTGTGGAGAAACGGCACTTGTGGCTCAGTCTGCATTGTTAAGGTCATTTCCCTTGCTGGATCAGTCTGTAAGAACTACACAAAACAGAGGAACTGCATGAATCTCATAGTAGAGCTGACCTTTTGAATTTGCATATTCTTCCTCCAAATGTGATATAAATATGGGCAGAAACCACCAGCCAGTGATCCATTAATTCTCAACACCATAATTTGTGGTTACACATCAGTGGGGATGAGAAATCCTTCTGTCCTCCATGATTGAGGGCTTTGATGGCCAACTCCCCTTCAACAGGATTGAGAACAGGAACCCAGCGTTTTGTTGCTTTGCTCAGAGCAGAGGTGTATTGCACCTACTTTATAGGAGATGACTGACTGCTGAGAATGGGTCCTTGAGGTGTCATTGCAGGAAAAAGACAGCTCCTAGAATGGAACAGGACTGCAAAGAGTTGAGGCAGGGAGAACTTACCAGTGCACACTATAGCCCTGAGAAGGATGTGCCGCTCCATCAGTGTGGTGAGGCCTTGAGCCTCTGGTGCCCCTACAATATGCCAAAAATGTAGGATTGCTTCAGACAGAGGGGTTCTCATGAGTGTCACAAATGCATCCTGTGGCATTCTTGTAGCATCTATGACTTCTCAGAGGTAAGAATGTTCTAAATGCAATCACAGGTTACTTTATAAAGAACAAGAGACCTCAAGAACCCTGGAGCTCAAACTAGATGAGTCACAACAATTAGCAGTGGGTTTGACCTTCATGGTAAACCCTACGGCAATCCAAGGTGGGTTCTTCACTTTGTTTGAGTGATAGCTTTCCCTTTGAACCTAATGTCAATCTTGCCAGAAATGGTTCACCTAACCCTACTTGTATCTGTTGGTGAGTAGTCTTCGTCTTCTCCAGCACCCATGTTACCGCACTGCATTTTATTAGAGATTGGGGCAGTGCAAAGCCACTTGATGGGCCATTTGGATGACACATGATCTAAATTATTAACTTTCTAACTGCATTATTGAGTTCTAAGCACATAACATTACACCATCCCTGTGAATACGTTTGGACTGCTTGACTTGGCTACCCATGTGGTAAAGGGCTAATAATGTTTTATTTGGCGCTCAGTTTTGGGCTCGATAGTAAGGCAAATTCCCAAGACACAAAAGGAAAATATATGTTTATTATAATCAGGGCTTAATAAGTTATGATTGCCCTGGGGCTCCTACAGTCTCATGCATCGAAAGCAATCTTGGAAAACCACAGAATAAACAGCACAACTCAAGAGAATGAAAAAAATGTTTACTTCTCATGCTCAGAAAAATGTATTGACTAAACAAATAATTGCTGGAACAGTTGATTAGAAAATGTTTTGTTTTCTGCAGGCTGTGGATCACCGGAGGGCCCTTGAACATCCCTGGGCATGAAAAAACATCATGAATCTATTTCAGTTCATTAGTAAATGGTCTCAAGGACCCTCACGTCATTGAGATTTATCTTTCAATGTTCTTTATCTGTAGATACAACTTTCAAACGTCCCCAAATGCAATGAGTTGTGGACCTAAAAGCCAGCACTGGCTCATGGTGTCGTACATGGATGAGCTGCTTGTCAGCTGGGTCATTGGAGCTTCCCGGACAATATATCAAGTGCTCCTTGCAATCCCATACAGGGTTTGGACGGCACAGAGAGCATTTTTATATCGACCAGGGATGAATTGGAGATGAGTAATTATGTCTCCAGTAAGTCGAGGTAGAGCTGAGCACTGATGAACTGATGCTGGGCTTGAACTGAAGTTTGATTTGACTGTTGCAAAATATTTTTCTGCACTGATAATGGTAGCTGTGTGGATATTGGTGGTAAAGTAAAATTCATTAACAGATCTTATAAAAACATTTCCATCTTTAGCCAACATAACAAAAATTACAATATTGAAAAAACCTGCTCTATTGAAAATCATTCAAATTCATCAGGATTGAAGAAAGTAAAACATTTTCAAGCATTTCCTACATTAGTTACCATGAATCCTTCATACAGGTTGACATAATCATTACAGGATATTTAAATATGAAATAATATTTTCTACGTAATACACAAAAAAATGTGAATTGTATTTAAAACTCTTCTTTGGATAAAAAAAAATACACCTCGTAGTTGCAATTTAAATATGAATGATTTCATAACAAATATAGTGGTGTGTGCTCCATTACAAGAAACTGACACAATATTTTCCTTTCATCCAGAAAGTGAGCACAATCTAACAAAAAATGAGCTAAAGAATACTTTGGGCCCGATTACGATGACGGTGGGACCGTCTGTCGGTGGCAGTACCACGGACATCGTAATTGGGTTTTCCGCCTGCCACATTAAGATGACAAGCGGATGGGTGGCATGCGGAAAGACTGACCGCCACGGGTCTGACAGTTGGAATGTTTCAACTGCCCATCGTACCTCCCGCAATAGCTAGAGTGGAAGCGGTGCCTGTCAGGCACCGCCGTAGGGCTAATCATATCCCTTTTTAGCCTGTCTGTCAGCAGTGGTTAACCCACCGGGACCAGGCAGGCAGAAACGGACTTGGGGGCCCATAGCTGGCTCTCCTTCACCCATGGGCCTCGGACATGGGCCGTGAGGTCTTACATATCTCAGCACGGTGCCTGCCACCTACTGCAGGGATATGTAACATGTCATTTCTATGTATTGTTGCAGGTGCTGCAGACCGCAGCATGCGCCACAAAAATGATTGTCGTAGCCGGAGATTCTCCAGCTGGAATCAATACCAATACAATGCTGAAGAATACCGTACCTCCGTCGTTAAGGTGGGACCTGAGACATGTAAAGAAAAGACACACCCACTCCAAGATAATCTAGAAACTGCACAGCAGGGCTTTTTGAGGCAAAATATAGTTGGTCTCCTGCTGTTGAGCAGGTCTTTACTCTCTCATGGATTGTTCTCTTTAGAGGACTCGTCACAGTAATATATTCCTCAAATATATTGAATTCTAGATCCATTTCTTTTATTGAAGACAGAGTGTATCACAAGAATTTACTTGCAAACAGAATTATATCCTGCATCATCAAACAAGAACGTTTCAATTTGCTACAGCCTTGAATAAGGCCACAGACAAATCTTAAAACACGTGATCTGGCAAGCAAAGTCCATGAGTCAAGGGCTAACTCAAGTCTTAGGCCTTTATTATGTGTTTGGCGGTCTAATGGATTGCCAAACCCATGGAGTTCCAACTGCGCTATTACAAATAGGGTGGGTGTGCTGCCAAAGGACAGCTGCTGCTTCAAGCTATCCGCGATCCCTGACGGTCTTGCAGCAGTCTCAGGCTCCCATTATGGTGGCTGGTGACCGTGGTCTGAACAGTGACTCCCTCTTGGTCGCTCCCTTCCTTGGCTTGTGGTTTTCGCTTATGCATCTGCCTCTTGTACCAGAGTTGGGGGCTATGGCCGGGATGGACGAGAGGCCCGTGCGGACAGGGGCTTAGATTGAGGTATGCCCTCTGCCTTACCCCTGCTGCCTCCCCCTTCTCTCTTCTCTGAAATGGGAGCATTATTGCCACAGAGGCCTGATTGTGAGAGGGGGTGCAGTGGTGAGGCCCACACGCACATTCTGGAAGGGCCTTAGACTGCTAAATCAATTGCCTAGGGTGTGACTCTTTGAGCAGCAGCTGGAGACTTTTCAAGGTGGCGTTGCAGGACCTCTTGGTTGGACTGCCTTGAGCCCCCTGTTGCCTGATTCTTGGAGGAGGTTCCTTCCCTCTTCCCTTAACCATTGCTGAAGGAGAAGTGACTTGGGGGCCATGCTGGATTCTAGGGGGCACATGTGAGGGACGAGGCCCAGTATAAGCTGATGTGCTGATACCCTGGTAGACTGCGGCCAAGCAGTGGCCTTAAATGAAGCGGTACACAGTGGTGAAACATCAGTAGATTAGGAATCATGCATCCTTACTACATTGGGGGTGTCGTAAATTGGCTGCGATTGGATTAGCATTAGCGGAATCCATCTGGTATTTAGAGGCTATCTTGTCTATGTTGTAGAATCCATTTTGTATTTCTGGCAGCCATTTTGTTTGCCATGTCCTCACCATGTGCTTTGTCCTCCCTTAGTGTTGACTGCTCTTGTAATCTGCCTAGAAACAAACTATATTTAGTATCTTCTACTTCCGCACATGCCCAGTTGAGTTTGCAGCTGCTAGTAGTATGTAACTGTCAGGATATGTTTACCAGTGTTAGCAAACTGTTAACTCCTCCCACTTGTCGACTGTGCAGTTTCTGTATGACCACATATGTGCATAACCCTTCTCAGGTATACTTGTACCGTCTTCTTTTAGCCCCTGTGTGGGTATAAAAAGACCATGGCCCTTCTGTTCAGTGTGCTGCTTCACTCAATACCGAAGGGTGCTGTTTGAATGTAGTTCCACCTCATGAGGTTTATTAAACTCTGTATTTTCTATTCCAGTTTCTGTGCCAACTTCTTTCCAATAGTCTGAGGACTCTGTGCAGAGAAGGGCGAACCCCTTGCACTGGTAGGCCTAGCTGAGGCCTATTTTGTACAAATTGGCGCCCAACTCGGGGCTCATGGAGAACTCGGATGCCCGAAGGATTGGTCGCGACGAAGGATTGGAATCTCGCTCTGGACGTGATCACTGCCCGATAAGACCCGAGTCTTGGCATCCGCGGCGGCTTTTCCTTTCTTTCTGATCTGACCATCCAGGTGGCGCCGGTCCTCGACTGAGATCTCTTCTGTTGATTCGCCGTGCAGTGACCATTTGGTCGATTTTAGAACTTGGCAGGATGAATCTGCACACCATGTGATTGGTAAGTGTCCTTCTGCGGCGCTTGCTGTTGGCTTTGATGCCTGGGATTGGTAAGGTAGTTTAGTAAGCGCTTACTGTGGCTTTGAGTATTGTATATTTGTGTTGGCCAACTTGGTTTGTTTTGACATATGTGACTTGCAATTGACATAGGCAGGTAATGAGGAGAATTTTCTCTAACTGAATTGATTTGAACGGCACATCGTACTAAAGGTACCTTAAGTGCTACTTTGATTATAATACTGCATATTCTGCACTATTTTTGGCATGCCTGTCTTTAGCACACTTCGTAGGATGTGTTGCTTTTGTAATGGTACCAATTTGAGACTTGATGAAGCACAACCGCCCCCCGGAGGGGACGCCTAATAGGGATATGTATATTAAGTATGGTCTTTCTTCTATAATGTGCAGCGCATTATGGAATAAATACACGCGTAAGGATCCTACGTTGCAGTGCCTATGTATGGGTCATTTGATTTACGAAAGATTGAGTATGTGGAGCAATGTATGTTTAAACAAAAGACTAGGCACGATATGTTTGATTGTGTACGAATGTGGGCGAAAGAAGTGCGTGAACGGCTGAAACGTGAGCATGCCTTGATTGAAAAAGAACAGCGAAAAAACGTTTATGTGAAAGCATTAGAGTTAAAGAACAAAGAAATGAAAGAGTTGAAGGAGATAGAAGATAGGGAGCGCGCTTTACAGGTAACTGGCCAATACTCTGTTCGGCGGCCCCTTTATCCTATACTTAATAAACCACAAGATGATTCCTTATTATTAGATCATCCTCCAACTCCGTATACTGTTCCTTCTGCCCCCCATGAGTTAGATGAGGACTCTAGTTTGGAGGAAGATAAGACACGAGAAACTCGTTCTATGTTAACTGCTGCGCGTTCGTCTCAGCTCCGATCTGCTGCTCGTAAAGCAGTTCATGGTACAGCCTCCGTCTCTGGAATTCTAGATAGTATGAGAGGGTGGTATGAAAGGGAGCAGCTGTATTTTACTGAGTTGTTTGCTGCAGAGGTCCTGAAGCTGTTTAGGAAATATTCTGAGGAGTTAGAGCCTAAGGATATAGCAGATGATTGTAAGCAAATGCGTGATGGTCTTTTTGTTCTCTCCCAGGTGGCTGATACAATCAGGCGTTTGGTAAAGCTGCGTGTTGATGCAGTCCGTTTGCAAGAGGAGAAAAAGGCTGCAGACAGGGCTGTGCAGACATCTCAGACCAGCACGGCACAAGCTTCTGCCTCAGGAACAGATAAGATTATGATAGTTCACGCGAAATCTATGCGGGAGGCCGCGCCCTTGTATGTTCCTCCTAAAGGACAGGGTACAAGCGACGATAAGGCCTCTCTTGATGCAAAGGGTTATTTTATTTATAATTGGGTTTACACTCCTTGGAATAGGACGGATGTTATGGCACTTAAAACTGCACTGCCTGATCCGCGGAAAAATCCAGCCGCTTTTTATGAGGAAGTTGAAGGTGCTATTAGTTCCTGCACTATGACTTTGCCTGATATTGATTTATTTTTCGGATTGATATTACCACCTGATATGTGGCAAACTGTTCGTAAAATTGTTGATCATGCAGCTTTTGGGGCATTATGGAGAGACTTAGAACGAATGGATGCCGAAAGGGAACCCGCACAAAAGCCATGTCAGTTAATTTTAGATCTCCCTGGAGCTATATTAGTTAAGTTAAAAACGATTATTCCTCCTAAAAAGATAGATTGGACTGTTTTAGCATCTTGTAAGCAAAAGGCAGATGAATCGGTCTCTGATTTCTTTACATGCTTTGAAGAAGCATTCCACGATTTTAGTGGCCAGCCTTTGACAGATGACACAGGCAGACATCTGTTTGTCGATAAATATGTCGCAAACCTGTTGCCAGGAATAGCTAGTCGCCTAAAGGCCAGTGAGAGTTCATGGACTACGTCTTCCCCGGTCTCCCTTTTGACTATGGCCCAGTATTATGAGCGCCAGGAATTAGAGGCAAAGGGTAATGAGGACAAAAGGACTAAAGAATTGAAAAAGAAGATTATATTGGCTCAGGCTTATGGTCCGTCTTTCAGAGGTAGCGATAGAGGTGGACGTGGGTCTTATGGTTCATCTTTTACTTCTTATACTCGTTCGAATTTGTCTGCTGAAGAAATTTGGCCACTGGGCTTCGGATTGCCCAGCACTACGTGCTCCACAGTATACACGTGGTCGTGGACAAATGAGGAATCGACCAGGATATTCAGGGCCTAGAGGAAACACAGGTGATCGTGCTAGGTTTGATACTAACATACGTGGGCAGTGATGAATACAGGCCCCAGCTAGGCCCGCAGGACACAAGGGTTCGCTCTCCTGCAATGGAATCTACAAGGAAGTTGGCACGGAAACTGCAAAGTACAAAGACAAAGTTTATTAACCCTTAAGGGTGGTCCTACAACCTATACAACACTCTTCAGTATTGCATAGAGTAGTACAAAGAACTTGCGTACACGGTCCCCTTTTATACACAACAGAGGGGCTCATAGGTGGGTGGATACATTATGAGGCAAGCGTCTTTACCTTTTATGGACATTTTCGATACAGAACCAATATGTGGGCGGAGTAACCAATTTCCTGAGCCCGCGAAAACGTGGTCAAGCGAGGATTAACTGATAGCAGATGTGGTCAAGTCTGGGCATGCGCCAGACGAACAAAGGAGCTATTTATAGACTGTTACTAGGCAGATTACAAGAGCAACTGACGAGAAGGTAGGACTCTTCTCGTGTACAGCACGTGGAGACATGACAATACAAAATGGAGTCCGGACATTAGACAACATAAGAAGAGAACCCGTTCCGAGCAGAGGGAAGTTCATGTCTTTAGTGACTGCTTAATCACATTGTTGTTTCAATTTTCAACAGACGACCCTTTCAGCATTTACTGAAGACATTCGGTTTATTAAAATAATCATCGTATATATGTCGATTTTCATCATTTCTTCTATTTCTTTAGTCAAATGTTTCTGGTAAGTGACATTGGCAATAGCTTTCTTATCAGGAATACAGAGTGACACACATAGGGAACAGAGTAAAGGACCACATTAGATACAAATGCAACAGGAAAACAAAATTGCTACGATAATACAGAGACCAGTTAAAACCTTCCATCCCCATGTGGTGATCAATGCCCAAAACCATCCAGAAAAGGTCCAAGTGCCATTTTCTGTATGGATCTCAGATGCAATTTTATGTAACTTGTTAATAGCATTATAGACCGATGGCGTGTGGTCAGGAATAAACACACAACAACTACTTCCGATAATTTTACATGCTCCACCTCGGTCAGCTAACATAACATCTAACACCATACGATTCTGCAATGCAACAATTCTAGTAATTTGTAATTCTTCCGTAAGATTCCCAAGAGCAGCAGCGGTTTGGTTTGTCACAGCCTCTACAACTCTTGTTAACCTTCGAACTTTCCTACTATTTAGGGCAGCTCCAACAAAGAAGAACAATCCTAAATTAAAATCAATATACTGCTGCAGACTAGTATCGGTCTGGTCGACGTCATCAA
Source organism: Triturus cristatus (assembly GCF_964204655.1). Lineage (NCBI taxonomy): Eukaryota > Metazoa > Chordata > Amphibia > Caudata > Salamandridae > Triturus > Triturus cristatus. Next base: position 1,710,840,576 of record NC_140590.1, read on the forward strand.
TGGATAGAGTACGTTTATACCTATTTACAGTCACATTATTCAACAACTTCAAATCTTTATGATAAGATGCAGGTGCCAAGAATACAGGAGGTAATAAAAATGCTACATAACATACCCCAGACCAACCGGCTGGCAAACGATAATAACCCTTATTCCCACATACGAAGTATGTATTATGGGATGCTAAGAAGGTACTGTTATTCAACCCATCAATATTCAGGACGGTGACACAATCGCTAACACCAACAGGAATATAGCCCACACTCTGGACGCACAGGTCCGCTTGAGCCTGCGCCACTTGAATCACAAATCGGTCCTTCCCCACAGTGTCTCTAGTGTTCGTGAAAATATAGGGAATCGATTCATTGTCTGGTCGATACTCTTCCCATTCCCAAATTGTCCCATTCGCTTGGGGATAACCGTCCTTATCTTGATGACATTCCCTATTAAGTCTGAAGAGTAACCGTCCCAATGTAGGTTTCCGTGTGGCAAAAAGCAAAGTGTACCATGCTCTACAGGAGCCATTATGAGAAAAAGGAAGAGGTATGAACGGAGTTCCTCCTTTCTTCTGGTGAGCTGGCATCATGCCACATATCCAACAGTTCGTAGCATTCGTGGCAACATGAGTATGATGCAACATCTGGATGAAAGTGTTATTCAAGTAAGACTGACGGTGCTTCAACTCTTGATACGGAAGGGTATAAAAATAGTGCTCCTCAGGCACTGGAGTGGTCAAAACAAGCAACTCTCGAGCAGGAGTCACATCCTCCACAAACCATGTGGTTATACCAACAATAGCTACTGTAAGAATAAAACCTGTTGCACAAAGAATTTTCTTTTTCTCCATTTTAAAATGAAAAGTCAATATCTTCCTGAAACTAAAAGGTTGTCAGAACTCTTCCCCTTAGGCAGCGGTTGATTTCTTCACCAGCGGGCCAAGACGGGTGTCGCTACACTAATGCAGGGCTGATCCCCCCCCCTTGCCACATCGGCTCTCCGTTTCACTAACCTAAGGGCCGTTCTGACAACCTATCCTGATACTGAAGAATTCACTTCCTTGGTCTGAGATGATATCGCCTTCCTCCAGGAATCACGTGGTCCGGAAAGAGCTCCTCAGTGTCGTTCGGTTCCACAGCACGGCCTTTCTCTGCAGTCAGAATTTCTCGATGGTCGGTCAATACAGCAGGCTCCACCAATCCGGGCGGCACTTTGCGACAGTGCAGGGAGTGGATCCAATTCTTTCGGTTGGAAACCCGCACAGTCGTCCTCGTTGCAAGTAGGACTTGCTCAGGACCAACCCATCTCGGCTCCAAGCTGTTCGTTCTTTCAAAAATCTTCAGCATAACATAGTCTCCAGGTCGGAGACTATGTCCTTCGCCTGTGGACCGATCAGGGAGCGCCTCTCGGACCTGTTGATGAATAGAAACCAAGTTATCCGTTAACTGTGCCAGATAATCATTCATCATTACACAAGGTACATCATACACAGCCTTAGGCCTTGGTGGACCCCAAATATTCATTGGGCGTCCAAAAACGATCTCATAAGGCGTGAGACCGGTTCGAGAATGTGGTATCGATCTAATTCACAATAATGCCAGCGGTAAAGCATCTGGCCAAGTCAAAGAAGTTGAAGCTTGGATCTTAGCGATCTTGAGCTTCAGCGTACCATTATACTTCTCAACCAGTCCTGCAGACTGAGGGTGAAACACCGCATGAAACTTCTGGGTAATGCCTAGACCCTTCAAGACATACTTTATAACATCCGCTATAAAGTGAGGCCCGTTATCACTCCACAGCAGTCTACAAACGCCATATCGAGGGAAAAACTCCTTCAATAGCATCTTGGCTGTAGTCATTGCAGTATTATCTTTCGTAGGGTACGCCTCAACCCATTTACTGAAGGCACAAACCACTACTAGAACATACTTCAAATTGTTACAGCGCTCAAGCTGGATATAATCCATCTGCAAAACCTCAAAGGGTGCAGTAGGTGTCGCAAATCCTCCTGCTGGAGTTCGAGTACCCTTTCCTGGGTTATACCTCAGACAAATCATACAGGTCTGCACTACCCTCTTTGCCGTGCTAGCAATTTCTGGATGCTCCCAGACTTGAGTAAGCAATTTTACAATTGCGGAAGCTCCAACATGTGCTAGCCCATGTGCCATCTGAACCATAGGTTGTACAAAAGCTGTGGGTAACTTCCATCTATCCATCTGCTTATTCCTCCAACAACCCTCCTCATCCAATTCTCCATCATTGGACCATTGCTCCCGTTCTTTGTCAGAAGCGGTCCTCTGTATTTCCAGCACTTCTCTCTTTGCATCGTGCCATCTTTCTACCTGCGACTTCACTACGTACATGGCAGTAGCACCAGGCTGCATTGCCGTCTCCCGTGCCACCCGGTCTGCCAAAGCATTCCCTTCTCCAACTTTATCAACCACTTTCTTATGGGCACTACATTTAATTATAGCAATCTTCTTCAGATATGTCAATGCAGTCAAAAGGTTGTGCACTAACTCTCCATGCATTATTTGTACTCCATGCGACGTTAGAAACCCTCTCTCCTTCCAAAGCAGGCCGAAATCGTGCGCTACTCCGAAGGCATAGCGGCTATCTGTATAAACATTCACACACAATCCTGTACTGAGCTCACATGCTCGTGTTAATGCTATCAGTTCCGCTGCTTGAGCTGATTTCTGTGGTATGCGTGCTGTCTCCACTATTGTTTGCAGTGTGGTAATTGCATACGCTGCTGAAGTCGTACCATCTGGTAGCTTCAGGCATGATCCATCCACCCACAATTCTCCATCTACATCTGGAAAGGGCGTATCTTGGAGATCAATACGACCCTTTGTCTGTTCCTCAGTCACAAGAATACAATCATGTGCTTTTCGTGCTTCAGACTGAGTTTCCGGGAACGGCAATAATGTAGCCGGATTTAACGTTACACACCTCTTTAACGTAATATGAGGAGCCAAAAGCGTCAACTCATATCCCATTAAACGGGCACTGGTCAAATGCTGCGTTTTCGTTTGATTAAGCAGGGCATCAACAGCATGGGGGACTAATACCAACAGTTTGTGAGATAACACAATTCCCTCGCTTTGGCGTATTGACACAGCTGTCGCCGCAACCGAGCGAAAACAACCAGGCAATGCTCGGGCAACAGGATCAAGTACAGCCGAAAAATATGCACAAGGGCGCTGCTTGTCGCCATGCATCTGCACTAAAACTGATAATGCACATCCATCTTTCTCATGCACATACAGCGAAAAGGGTTTTGTATAATCAGGGGTCCCTAACACTGGTGCTGAACAAAGGGCCTGTCGCAATTGCTGGAAGGCAATGTCACACTCATTTGACCAGGGAAGCGGAATAGGTGTGTCTTATGTCAAAAGGGCTAATAATGGCTTGGCTATGTGTGAAAACCCTAATATCCATTGCCTACAAAAAGAAACCAGACCTAAAAATGCACGCACGTCCTTCTGTGTGGAAGGCACTGGCGTGTCCAAAATTGCACGCCCCTCCTTAGACAAAAGGTGACCCAAATAAGTCACCTTTGGTCTACAGAATTGCAATTTCTTCCTTGATACTTTGTGATTGTGCAATGCCAAAAAGGAAAGCAAGGATAACGTACTCTTCTCACACAGCTCCGGAGTGTCAGCCACCAACAAGATGTCATCGACATATTGTATAAGGGCGACGCCCTCGGGCAAAACAAAAGAGTCCAATTGCCTTTTCAATGCTTGACTGTAAATGCTAGGGCTTTCTGTGTAGCCCTGAGGGACTCTACAAAATTGATAAGACCTATTATTCAGAGTGAAACCAAAAAGGTATCGGCTATCAGGATGAATAGGGATCGAAAAGAAGGCATTTTTCAAATAAATAACCGAAAACGTTGTCGCCGTTGGCGGGACCAAAGTGAGCAACGTCGTGATGTCAGAAACCACTGGATACTGAGGAATCACGATCTTGTTCACCTCCCTCAAATCAATGATAAACCGATAAACTTTGGCATCCGTATCTTTCTTCAAGATGGGTAAAATCGGACTGTTACAGACGTTGTAGGGAACTTCCTCCACTACTCCCACCTTAATCAAATCCTGCACAATCTGTATGAGGGCCTCCTCCCCCTCCTGGGAAATACGATACTGAGGGAGGCGTGGTAACACCGCCCCCTCCTGGACACTAATATGGACAGGCGGAATCACCATCTGTCCCACATCAGTATCCGAAATGGCCCACAAAGTACGAGGGAGAGAAGCTAACACAGTATCCTCTGTTACCACACACATCCGGTCCGTCAAAGGGTGATTATCGTTTAATATCACACGCACTCCAGCAGGGGAGCAGCGGATCGTAGCTCTGAAATGCTTGAGCATATCCAGACCCATAATGTTGTCAGGCGTGTTCGGGGCAAGCAAAAACGGACAGGGCGCAGAAAAGGGATCAACCTGGAATGCAAGCGGTCGAGAAAGAGGGCTTCGAGAGAGTGTACCATCAAACCCTACCGATGTAACCATTAAGCCAGATGGGGGAGCCCTCGGAACCAATTGCTTAGACAGCGCACTACGAGTCGCTCCTGTATCTACTAGGAACCGATCAGTAGAACCCAAAACCTTCGCTGAGACATAAGGACCCTTCTGATCAACCGGCAGTTCAACTGATTCTAACCCCCATCCAACGCATTCCTATGCATGCTGCGAATCATGGTACCCAGAGCGGTCCGTCCCTGACACTTGATACTGGTGCTGTCGATCAAAGACATTAGGTCTATCTCGCTGCTGCACGGTAGGTTCAAAACGAGCACGATCAGTAGAATTCCCTCTGAGATTCGGGAAACCCCCTCTACCTCTCGGTGCACCTTGATTATGCCCCTGACGAGAGGCATACAACGCCGGACAATCTCTGGCCCAATGACTCGATTGTTTACAATACGCACATTGATTCCTATTTAAATCTGAGCGACCCGAAGGCGGACCGTAGAATCCTCCCCTACCTCTATTGACACCCCGACGGGGCGGACCATACACTTGCGCTAACATCACCTTCGTTTTCAAATCTTTCGATTTCTTCTCCTCCTGTCCCTTCGCCTCTTGCTCCTGACGCTCATAATACTGAGCTATAGTCAGGAGGGATGTCGGGGACGCGGTGGACCAAGAACTTTCACTCGCTTTTAAACGAGCTGCTATTTCCGGTAATAAATTCGCTACATATTTATCGGCAAAAAGGTGTCGGCCCGTATCATCCGTAAGTGACTGACCACTAAAATCATGAAAGGTCTCCTCAAAGCGCGTAAAGAAATCTGCAACGGATTCATCAGCTTTCTGTTTACACAAGGCTAACATGTTCCAGTCAATCTTTTTAGGGGGAATAATTGTTTTCAACTTGGTCAAAATAGCAGCGGGGAGATCTAAGATAATCTGAGGCGGTTTCTGCGCGGGCTTCCTCTCCTTATCCTCATCCTCAATCTCAGACCACCGAGCCTTAAAAGCGGCTTGATCATCCACCTTCCGTACAGATTGCCACATATCCGGTGGTAAAATAAGCCCAAAGAACAGATCTATATCTGCTAAGGTCATAGTACAAGAATTCAAGGCCCCTTCGACTTCTTCGTAAAAGGCCGCTGGATTCTTGCGGGGATCAGGCAATGCATTCTTTAATGCCATAACATCAGCCCTATGCCAGGGAGTATAAACCCAATTGTACACAAAATATCCCTTAGCATCGGCAGAAGTAATATCCGCACTAGTTCCCGCTCCTTTAGGAGGAACATACAAAGGTGCCGCCTCTCGCATGGGTTTAGCATGCACTAGTTCGCCCTTATCTGACTGGGAGGAAGACAGCTGCTGATCGTCCGCCTGCAAGGCCAAGCTCTCCTCCTCCTTCTTCCGGCGCGCTTCGTCCCGTAGTCGAAGCATCTCATCCCGTAGCGCAAACAGACATCGGACCGCACCAGGCACCTGAGAGGGAGAGAAAGTACCATTACGTAGTGCTCTAGAATCCGACACTATCTCCTGCGGCTCAAAAGCATCAGAATATTTGCGAAAGGCAGCAACCACTTCATCAGAGAAAACGGCAGCAAAATACAATTTCTCCCTATCCTGCCATCCTTCCAGAGTCGGTAATAACTCTGCAGAAGACAGCTTATTTGAAACTGCACGATAAGAAATTTTCCGAAGCTCACTCGAGCGCTCAAGAGATAACATGGATCGCGTGTCTATCCTATCTTTACCCGATCCGGAATCCTGGACTGGCGGAGCAGACGCACCTACATAAGGTGGTGGGGAACGATCTAATAGGGAAAAATCATCATCAAGATTAGTAAGGACAGGATAAAGAGGCTGCCGAACAGCATATTGACCCGACACTTGAAGCCTACGCTCTTTCTCTTGTCTCTCCGTCTGTTCTCTTTCCTCCCGACGCTTCGCTTCCTGCGCTCGCACATGATCATTCTTCCGTTGCTCTTTATCAAACAGCGCTTTCTCACGTTTTTCTCGCTCACGCACTTCCTTCACCCATAATCGCACACACTCGAACACATCTTGACGAGCACGCCGTTTACACATACACTGTTCCACATACTCAATCTTATGCATATCAAACGATCCATACAAAGGCCATCGTAACTCAGGATCCTTTTTGGTGTATTTCCTCCAGACTGTGCTGTACATTATAGAGGAAAGACCATGCTTCACATACATATCCCTATTAGGAGTCCCCTCTGGGGGGGCTGGAGCAGATTCCTCGAGGTTTAACCGGTTTCCAAAGCAGCAGCACCACTTACGGAGTGCGCTAAAAGCAGGCATGCTCAGAAATGATGCAAAATATGCAGTATTATCAAAAAAAATGGCACTTAAAACTTTGCACCGTTCAAATTTACACAACTCTGGTAATATCTCCACATTACCTGCCTATATGTGTTGCAACGCATATATTCTCACATCAATCAATACAAGATATGACCGGTCAACACAAATCAAACTCAAATAGCCAACCCAGGCTTCAAAACTCGGAGCAAGTACCGTACAACGGTTCTTACCAATCAAGAGTGTCCAGATTCCAACTGCCAAGCTCCAAAATTCGCCCAAACGGTTGTCACGGCAGAACGGACAGAAGAGGTCTCAGTCGAGGACCGGCGCCACCCAGATGGTCAGTTCGGAAGGGAAGGAAGAAAACCTCGGGATGCCAGGACTAAAGTGCCTCTGGCAGTGATCACATCCCCGGCCAAATTCCTCACCTTCGTCACGACCAGTCCTTCGAGCATCCGAGTCGCCGATGAGCCCCACGTGACGGGCGCCAATTGATGAATACAGGCCCCAGCTAGGCCCGCAGGACACAAGGGTTTGCTCTCCTGCAATGGAATCTACAAGGAAGATGGCACGGAAACTGCAAAGTACAAAGACAACGTTTATTAACCCTTAAGAGTGGTCCTACAACCTATACAACACTCTTCAGTATTGCATAGAGTAGTACAAAGATTTTGTGTACACGGTCCCCTTTTATACACAACAGAGGGGCTCATAGGTGGGTGGATACATCATGAGGCAAGCGTCTTTACCTTTTATGGACATTTTCGATACAGAACCAATATGTGGGCGGAGTAACCAATTTCCTGAGCCCGCGAAAACGTGGTCAAGCGAGGATTAACTGATAGCAGATGTGGTCAAGTCTGGGCATGCGCCAGACGAACAAAGGAGCTATTTATAGACTGTTACTAGGCAGATTACAAGAGCAACTGATGAGAAGGTAGGACTCTTCTCGTGTACAGCACGTGGAGACATGACAATACAAAATGGAGTCCGGACATTAGACAACATAAGAAGAGAACCCGTTCCGAGCAAAGGGGAGTTCATGTCTTTAGTGAATGCTTAATCACATCGTTGTTTCAATTTTCAACAGGCAGGATGGGTTTAACACTTTTGATAGAAGGAACTAATATCAAATGTCTGATTATGTGCCATTTGATTCTCAAGATTCTGCTCATGCATAGGATTGCCTAAGATGGGGTAAGGAATCAGTTGAAGCTCCAGTAGATCAGAGGGGTCCCTATGTTACAGCAAATGTCTTGGGCTCCACTGATCAGTTTCTGGTTGATACAGGAGCTACTCGTAGTGCCTTGTCTAAACAATTGGTCCCAAGGGCTCCCCTGTCTGGCTTAACCATTACATCGATAGGTTTCGATGGAACCCCTTCCCTTAGCCCATTGTCGCAACCACTTGCATTCCATGTGGATAAATTTACTGCTCCATGTCCATTTTTGCTTTCCCCGAATACACCAGACAATATTGTGGGTCTTGATATGCTTAAGTATTTCAGGGCTACGATACGCTGTTCTCCAGAATGTGTCCGTGTTATCTTGAATGACAACCATCCTGTGGCGGAGAGAGCTTGTCTTGCTAAAGAGGATATTGCATTGGCCTCACTTCCTAGTACTTTGTGGGGTACTTCAGATACTGATGTAGGGAAAATGGTTATTCCACCAGTACATATTAGTGTCAAGGAGGGCGCTGTATTGCCACGTTTGCCTCAATACAAAATTTCACAGGAAGGTGAAGAAGCACTCACATGTATTGTCCGTGATCTTATTGCAGTGGGGGTTGTTGAGGAAGTTCCCTACAATATTTGTAACAGTCCGATTCTTCCTATTCTGAAAAAAGATACTGACACTAAGGTCTACAGATTCATTATTGATTTGCGAGAAGTTAACAAGATTGTAGTACCACAATACCCCGTGGTTTCTGATATAACCACACTTCTTACTCTGGTTCCCCCGACTGCGACTACATTTTCTGTGATAGATTTGAAGAATGCTTTCTTTTCGGTCCCTATTCATCCTGACAGCCGATATTTGTTCGGTTTTACCCTGAATAATCGATCGTATAGATTCTGTAGAGTTCCTCAAGGCTATACTGAGAGTCCTAGTATTTACAGCCAAGCAATGAAAAGACAACTTGATTCTTTTGTTTTGTCTGAAGGAGTGGCTCTCATTCAATATGTCGATGACATATTACTGGCAGCTGACACCCCTGAACAGTGTGAAAAATGTACTTTGTCCTTGCTGTCCTTTCTTCCTTCCCATCATCACAAAGTATCACGAAAGAAATTGCAATATTGTAGACCGAAGGTAACCTACTTAGGTCACCTTCTGTCTAAGGAGGGACGTGCACTTACATTAGATCGCATTCAAGCCATTTTAGACACACCAGTGCCCTGTACTCAGAAAGATGTCTGTGCATTCATTGGCCTTACTTCTTTTTGTAGGCAATGGATATTAGGATTTTCACATATTGTTAAGCCCTTGCTGGCACTTTTAACCAAAGACAACCCAATGCCCCTTCCATGGACAGATGAGTGTGAGACTGCTTTCCGACAGTTACAACAAGCTCTTTGTTCAGCACCAGTGTTAGAAACTCCAGATTATACGAAGTCTTTTTCATTATATGTACACGAGAAAGATGGATGCGCATTGTCAGTTTTAGTGCAGGCACACGGCGACAAACAGCGTCCCTGTGCATATTTCTCAGCAGTTCTTGATCCTGTTGCTCGTGTGTTACCTGGGTGCTTCCGTTCAGTTGCAGCAACAGCTGTGTCAATACGTCAGAGTGAAGGGATAGTTTTGTCACATAAGCTGTTGGTGTTAGTACCCCATGCGGTTTATGCCCTTTTGAATCAGACGAAGAAGCAACATTTAACTAGCGCTCGTCTGACAGGATATGAATTGACATTGTTGGCCCCTCACATTACACTAAAGAGATGTGCGACATTAAACCCAGCCACTTTGTTGCCATACCCGGTGACTCAGTCTCAGCCACAGGAATCTCATGATTGTATATTCCTTACTGAGGAACAGACAAAGGGTCGCGTTGATTTGCAAGACACGCCCCTTTTAAGTGTTGATGGGGAGCTATGGGTTGATGGGTCCTGTTTGAAGTTACCAGATGGTACAACGTCAGCTGCATATGCAATTACAACACTTCAGATGGTAGTTGAGACAGCTCGTATTGCACAGAAGTCAGCTCAGGCAGCTGAGCTAATAGCACTGACACGAGCGTGTGAACTCAGTACTGACTTATCTGTGAACATTTATACAGACAGTCGCTATGCCTTCGGAGTGGCTCATGATTTTGGGCTACTCTGGAAGGAGAGGAGTTTTCTTACATCCCATAGGGTGCAAATAATGCATGGAGAATTAGTGCATAATCTCTTGACTTCTTTAACATACCCGAAGAGAATAGCGATTGTTAAATGTAGCGCACATAAGAAAATAGTTGATAAGATAGGACGAGGCAATGCCTTTGCAGACCAAACAGCCCGTGAAACCGCCATGCAGCGAAGCATCACATCCATGTATGTAGTGAAGTCACAGGCTGAACGCTGGCATGATACCAGGCAGGAAGTACTAGATATGCAGAGATCTGCTTCGGCAGAAGAAATTGAGCAATGGTCCAAGGAAGGAACATTGGATGATGAGGGCTGTTGGAGGAATAAAGAGATGAGTAAGTGGAGATTGCCGACAGCTTATTTACAACCTATGATTCATATGGCACATGGGCCGGCACATGTTGGAGCCTCCTCGATAACGAAATTGCTTACGCAAGTTTGGGAGCATCCAGAAATTGCCGGCACAGCTAAAAAGATGGTACAGTCCTGTCTGATTTGTCTTCAGCATAACCCTGGGAAAGGGACACAAACTCCAACAGGAGGGTTTGCTACGCCAACCGCACCTTTTGAAGTCTTGCAAAATGGATTACATCCAGCTTGAGCGCAGTAATAACTTAAAGTATGTCCTAGTAGTGGTATGCGCCTTCAGTAAGTGGATCGAGGCATACCCTACGAAGGACAATACAGCTCTCACCACTGCAAAGGTGCTTTTGAAGGAATTTTTTCCTAGATTTGGTGTTTGTAAATTTTTATGGAGTGATAACGGTCCCCATTTCATTGGGCAAGTTGTCGAATATGTCCTGAAGGGGTTAGGAATAAAGCAGAAGTTTCACGCCGCCTTTCATCCGCAATCAGCAGGGTTAGTGGAGAGGTATAACGCCACACTTAAATTAAAATTGGCGAAAATACTAGCCTCTACATCCCTGAAATGGCCAGACGCGTTACCTTTGGCACTGTTGTCCATTAGATCAGTGCCACATTCGCGGTCTGGTCTTACACCCTATGAGGTGGTGTTTGGCAGGCCTATGAACATTTGGGAATTCCTAAGCCACGTCCCCTACACGACGTACCGTGTGTATTGATGAGTGACTATTTTGCACAATTGACTGACAGTTTGGTCTCTATTCATCAACAGGTTCGAGAAGCTCTTCCGGACAGGTCAGCAGGTGAAGGCCATGGACTTCGGCCTGGAGATCAGGTGATGATCCAATCATTCCAGAGGTCGAGCAGCTTGGAACCGAGGTAGCGCGGCCCGGTGCAGGTGCTCCTATCAACGAGAACTGCGGTTCGAGTAACGAATAGGAGGAATTGGGTGCACTCCACCCACTGCAAAAAAGTGCCGTCTACCTTGGTGGATCCTGTTGCTTTGATCGACCATCGGGACATCTTGGATACAGAGAAAGGCCAGGCCGTATCACCTGACGAACCTGAGGAAGTCTTCCCGGACCACACGATTCCTGGAGTATCTCGATACCAACTGAGACCACGGAAAGAACCTGCATCGTTGAAAGAGACTGGTTGAGCAACCTCCCTGGGTTAGTGAAACGGAATGCCGATGTGGCAAGGGGGGGGGATCAGTTCTGTGTAGTGTCTTGACCCTCGGTGAAGAAATCAACGGCTGCCCAGAGATAAGAGCTCCAACGGTTGCTTTGACAAGTAAGCTGATCATGTCCACAATGAGATCCACTGTTTCTAAGAGGAAGATCATTTGTACTATAGGGTTTGCTGTTGCTATGGTGGCAGTAGCAGTAATAACCTGGTTCGTTGAGAAGGTGGCTCCTGCTCGAGAACTTTTGATTGCCACTACTCCGGTACCAGTTGAGCACCACTACTTCACGCTACCCTATCATGAGCAGAAGCATCGACAATCCTAATTAAATAATACCTTCATTCAGATGTTGCATCATACTCACAATGCCACGAATACTACCAACTGTTGGGTGTGTGGGATGATACCTGCACATCAGAATAAAGGAGGAACACCTTTTATTCCTCTTCCCTTTTCTCCTAATGGTTCTTGTCAAGCTTGGTATGCGCTTTTGTTTGCATCCGGGAAACGTACAGTAGGCGGGCTTCTTTTTCGCCTCAATAAAGTATGCTACCAAGACAAAGATGGCTATCCTCAAGCCAACGGGACTAAATGGGAATGGGAAGAGTATCAACCGGACAATATTTCAACGCCATATATTTTCACAAATATGAGAACTTTTCCTAGTAATAAACAATTTGTGATTTCTGTTACTAGAGCTAAAGCAGATTTATGTGTAAGCAGTATTGGAAGAATTCCAGTGGGGAAAAGTGAATGTACTGGGATTCTGCCTCTTGAGGGTACAAATAATAGCACTTTCATAGCCTCACCCAATACCTACTTTATCTGTGGTAGCCACGGATACTATCACCTACCTGTTGGATGGTCAGGCGTATGCTATGTATCTTTTCTATTGCCCCCTGTGTTTCTGGCACCTGTGTCCTACCACCGAGACCTTAAGTTATTCACCGATATCTCTAAGAACAGATATAAAAGGACAATAAGTGTTGACGAAGTAGACCAAACCGATACCACTCTAGAACAGTATGTTGATTTTAATCTGGGTTTGTTCTTCTTTGTGGGAGATGCATTAAACAGTAGGAAAATTAGACGATTGACTAGAGTTGTGGAAGCTGCTACTAATCAGACAGCCTTGGCGCTTGGGAATATTACAGAGGAGCTGGAAATTGCAAGGATTGTAGCTCTCCAGAATCGAATGGTTCTAGATGTTGTTCTGGCTGATCGAGGTGGTGCATGTCGCATCATCGGTAGCAGTTGTTGTGTATTTATACCGGATCACTCGCCTTCAGTGTATGACGCAATATCAAAACTGCATAAGATTGCTGCAGAAATTGACCCAGAGACTGGTACTTGGACTCTAGCTGGATGGTTCTGGGCTCTCGTTTCTGCTTGGGGCTGGAAGCTACTAGCTATCTTGTGTATAATTATTACTGTTTTATTTACATGCTGCGTATGTATTCAATGTGGTCCAATGCTCTGCTCCATTTGCATTTCTGCTTGTATAACTATTAAGAGGAATATTGTAGAGTCCAAGGCCCAACAAATGTTGAAAAAATAAGTGGCCGAAATAATGTTAATAGATGTACGGGATGCATATTTAGATTACCCTAGAGGAACAGATGTCTTCAGCTAATGCTAAAAGGCGCGTCTGTCGTAAATTGGCTGCGATTGGATTAGCATTAGCGGAATCCATCTAGTATTTAGAGGCTATCTTGTCTATGTTGAAGAATCCATTTTGTATTTCTGGCAGCCATTTTGGTTGCCATGTGCTCACCATGTGCTTTGTCCTCCCTTAGTGTTGACTGCTCTTGTTATCTGCCTAGAAACAAACTATATTTAGTATCTTCTACTTCCGCACATGCCCAGTTGAGTTTGCAGCTGCTAGTAGTATGTAACTGTCAGGATATGTTTACCAGTGTTAGAAAACTGTTAACTCCTCCCACTTGTCGACTGTGCAGTTTCTGTATGACCACATATGTGCATAACCCTTCTCAAGTATACTTGTACCGTCTTCTTTTAGCCCCTTTGTGGGTATAAAAGGACCATGGCCCTTCTGTTCAGTGTGCTACTTCACTCAATACCGAAGGGTGCTGTTTGAATGTAGTTCTACCTCATGAGTTTTATTAAACTCTGTATTTTCAATTCCAGTTTCTGTGCCAACTTCTTTCCAATAGTCTGAGGACTCTGTGCAGAGAAGGGCGAACCCCTTGCACTGGTAGGCCTAGCTGAGGCCTATTTTCTACAGGGGGCTGGCCTAGCTTGCTTCCTGACCTGAAAAGACTGGGGAGCTTGCGGGATGGATGCTCCCCTCCACCCTTTATTGCTGTGAGAATAGCCGAGAGCGGCACATAGAAGGCAGCCTTGGGTCTTATTGTGCCCCCTGGGCACAGATGCAAGGACGTGGTGGGTCCTGCAACGGAAGTCACAAATAACTCATGTCCTGTGTGCCCTGATCCAAATGTGAAGGCATCCTGGCTTAGAATGATGTGTGTCTCCTTTTGCACCTATTGAGGCAGCTTGGTGTGAGAATGGGAGTAGGGGTCCCGCCGATGTTTGGGTGCCCCTGTCTAGTGGATTGGACTGATTTAGACCCCATGTTTCCTGATTATCGGAGGTGGCAAGAGAGGGCACCCTGTCTAGTGGGACTGCTCATGCCGCTCTTTCACTCGGAGTGATGGTGGCAGGCAGATCCGCACTGGTCTTCCCCTGACCCCACTGCATTTTTATCATTGGAACTGGGTGAGGCTGCTCGTTGGTGGAATTATCAACATGGGGTGCAGAGGAGGCACAGGACCGAAGCAGCTCTGTTCACACTCGGACCCGTGCACTACTCTCATCTGAGCCAAACATGGACCTTAAACTGGATGAGATGCGTGCTGCTATAGTGGATACCAATCAAGATGTGCATACTAGGGTAGATTTTGGCGCTATTTATCTGGCGCTAGTACATGAATACCAGCGAAACCTAGTGGGCTTTGTCACTCATACTGAACAGGAGATCAGAGAACTGCGGGGGACAATGAAGGAGCTGGTGGGCCAGGTACGCTCCCTTACCACAGTGGTGCAGGAATTGGAGGCCTCGGGCAGAAGACTCAGGGGGGTCCTCCGGTCACAACAATCTCTGCATTGTGGGCGTTCCAGGGGGAGAGGAGGATTCTGATCCTGTGCAGTTCTTTGAGGCCTGGCTCTCGCATAAGGTGGCTCCTGGTTGGCTGTCTGCTCACCTTTTAATTGAACGTGCCCACTGGGTCACAGCATGGCAGCCTCCGGTAGTGCCCCCCCATCCTGTAGTGACCTGTATAATGAATTACGTAGACAAAGTCATGATATAACAAATCGCGAGGGAGTATGCGCCACTCCAATCTCATAATGCGAGGGTATTCATTTTCCTGGATTACACCATGACGGAGGAACGCTGCAGATCCTCTTTCCTGGGGTTTAAACAAAAGCTATGACATACTGGCCTCCACTATTCGCTGCCTTTCTAGCCAAGCTGAAAGTGTTGGTTGGGCACGAGAATATTTTTTTCACTGATCCCTGGGGATGCTTGGAACTCGGTGGAGCAGCAGTGCTATGAATCTGCCTCCACCTGGGCCGAGAGTTTCTCGCTCCTCACAATGTAGGAGTCAAGGGGCCCATGGGGCTGGCAGAGTTTCACAGGGGCCCCACTCAGGAGCAGGCCATGAAGGAACAGGCTCAGGCTCTGACAGCAGTGGTAAACTATGGGCTGATTGCTGTCGATCGATGTCTCAGAGGCAGTGTCATCTTAAGGAATTTTGGGGCCCTGGGCAAGACCTATTTTGGTGGCTCCTGTACGGAACAACTTTGAATTTAAATACCCATTTCTTGCTAATTCAAGCCTGCATGATGCCAAGCAATACTAAAATATATGTTAAAACTTTAACAGAATCACATACAAAAATTGAAATATATCTTCCCATATTATGACACAGGTTAGAGAGACAGAAGTAGAGGTAGGCTGAGAGGTTTTGATAGAGAAAAACAACAGAGAGGTCAAATAGAAAGTTCACCTTCTAAGGGGGCCCATTGGAAGGTGGGGGCCCTGGGCATTTGCCCACTTTGCCCATGCCTTAAAACTTCTCTGCTCAGAGGAAGGTACAAAGGATCTGGAGTACTCACTCTCCGTTAGCAGTGTGGCCTGATGGTATTATCAGATGTGACACCAAAGACAGCAGAGAAGGTAGTGTGATGGCACAGAAACCTGCGACCTGCATTCCTACAGCTGGGGGCTATTAGGGACAGACTCCTGCTTACTTCTGTTATGGATTGTGAAGCAATGGGTCTCCTGAAGTAACCAGTACTTGTTTATCCCCTTCAGCCTGTCACAAGGCAATGGTCCCAGAAACACACTGGCTGCCCCCTTCACCTAACTCCTGGGTGATTTCAGTGTGTATGTTTGCACACTTAGTAGCATCCCTAATATGGGACCCATTGTTACTTGTTTGGCAACCATGTTTTTGGGGGTTGTCCTCGGTGGGGGATTGTGGGTCTGTTATTGCAGTTAGGTGAATTGTGGGGTGCGCTGTCCAGTTCCTTTCCATTCCACACTGATCATATGCTTACAAGCATGGCTATGGTGCTGCGGTTCCAGTTCTCCCGGGAACAAATACACATACTACATTGATGAGATAACTATGGTCGGCATAATCACATGGATTGTTTGCAGTATAGGCACTTCACAGAAGCAGATTGCAGGTCAGCAATAAGTCAGACTGAGGAGCGCACAGATAGCTCTACTACAGGAGGCGCGTGTGGTTGGGGGGAAGATATTAGATTTCAAAAGTGATGGCGGGGTAATGCTTCTGCACCACATACTCTGACTTCGCATGTGGTGCACTGTGTTTGGTTCCATGGTTCCTCTTCAGCTTCATAGACTCTGATATTGATCCTGTGGGTCGCTATATGTTTGTATAAGGGTAGTTAGATGGTAGGACAGTCCTGCTGGGAAGTGTATATGGCCCCAACACAGCATAGCCAACTTTTCTAGTGAAATTATGTGCAATTCTTAGTAAGTGGACTCACATTCCCTGCTATTGGGCAGGAGGGTTAATTGCGTGCTCGATCCGCAACAGGATCGCTCACATCTGCCAGTACCGGCTTCTCCTGGTGGTGAAGTCTGCGACCCACCGTTACCACTGCTTGGAACACTGGTCTTTACTTTGGGATATCACTACATCCCGACTCTAGGGAGTACTCCTATCATTCGGGCTGCATGATTTGCATGTTCAGTTGGATTGGATACTTTGTGATGCAGCCACTAGGCTGCTGGCGACAGGTGGGGAATGATTGGGGATGACCTTCCCGGATCGCAATACTCTACAGTTGCAGCTGGAGTGATGAGCACCATGGCCACCAGTCCTCACCTGGAGCTTCCAACCTGCCAAGCTGGAGGACCCAGTGTTTCATGATTGGACAGCCGAATTCCTGCCCCTTTGCCTGACAGACAATTGCAATACATGCACTTCTAAGTTAATAGACTGAGAGGCAACAAAGGTTGTAATCAGATGTCTGTACGCGACTCAGAAATGAACCGATTACTCTTCGGTGCTTTTCTATTCTGTGATGACAGTTTGAGCTCGGTGTTTACGAGCGCGCTTGATCGAGTTTTTTCAACACGTGTCTTCTTACCGATGAGATGATTAATTTCCCTCACTTTTGGATACACATATTTGGATAAAAAGCTTTTGTAGTTTTGAGTGGAGGATAGAAGAACAGAAACCAGTCCATGATCTATCGTGCTACTTGGTGTTCTAGCCCAGAGGAAGCCATTTCGGGTGAAACGCGTTGGCTGTGGCTGTGTATATCCCTCATCATTTTGAAAAACAATAAAGAAGAAGTTTGTACATTAAAGACTGTGAAGATTTATAATTTCTGGCATATAATATGCTGTTTGTTTTGTGCCTCTCTGTGCTCTGTTTATTCATGCTTATTTGTTAGGTCTTGTGGCAGCGGACCTCTGAGGTGGGCACGAACAATGTTAAAGATTTTGCTCAAATTAAATCTAATAATTAAAGGGTTGATGCTGCTCTGATTATCCCTTGCTGCCTTTCTTTCTTGTTAAGTGTAATCAGCTGTCATTACATTCAGGTGTTAGTGAGGGTAAGGCCAACACTGCAAAAAGATCTGGCCCTGGTTCAGGTGTCCCTGGGTCCATTAGAAGCTGTGACACAAGCTGACCACGAGCAAGTAGTAGCACTGACAGAGGCATTAGAGCACCATACCCAACTCCTTTTGCAGCTGAGCTGTCTAGACTTTCGTGCGCATAAAGCGAAAATGCCCCCTGATGAGAATAAGTCAGGTTGGTAATTAGCCTGACTATTGCACAGTGCCACTCCACCTACACCGATTACATCAAGTGGACATACACATTGCATTCACTACACATTCCCAGGCACTGTATGAAGTAAGGGTGAGCGGTGAGTTTTGCATCTTCGAGCTCCTCTTGGAATGCGGAGTTTATCGGCATGCGCTCACCACACTTCTCATTTTCAATTTATCTTCTCCTAGTCCACCTGCGCACTGATATTTCCAGAAAATATTGGTAACCACTTGAAAAGGAGTTGGAGGGGAAATAAGTACATCTCATCTAGTCTGCTTTTCTTTAGCAGTGTCAGTGTTCACAGGCTCCGGCCCACGCCACGCTCCACCTTCTCGTCCACCTTCTCGTCATCAGTACAGAGGGGCTCATCAAGGCCGACTATGTCTATGGCAATGTTATGCTTATGCTCTTCCCCATTCACCACATTCCCAACATCATCAGTGACTCTACTGAGCTCCGTTGGGTCCTGCCCCGCCGATCAGTTTGCTCAGGTCCTGTCTCGCTTTAACCACAAAGAGCGCTTTATTACAGGTTTTTCACTCTCACAGCTGGGGCATTCATGTGAGAAGAAGGAGTTGGGCTATGTTCTCCCAAAGGCATTAGCATCCACCCGGGTACATGGACCAGCATGCTCCTGTATCCAGCATGAGTTTGTGAAGGAGAAGAACAGGGAGTCTTCCACCTCTTGCTCCCAGAGAAGAAATGCGGATAAGAGCCGAGCAGAGGATGGTAGCGGTGAGTCACGTGTGCATGTCTTTCAAGATGGGTGGGCAGCGTACCTTGTGCTTTGGGTGAGATCTGTGTCTACTTACTACTGTGGGTGAGGTGGAAGCAGCATGGGGCTAGGTCATAACATGAGTTACATGGCACACAGATACTTTATGAGTGCAAGGGATAAACAGCAGCTAGGCATTGATAGAAACTTGTGTCTGTCTTGGTGTGGTGCACCCTGGCATCGCCACTTAAAATTACAGCACCCAACTATACGGATTAAATCCACGCTCATTGATGATTGTCCTCCAGCATGTCGGTCATGCACGGCAGTAAAGATATATCACAATGTAGGAGCCTGGTTTTACCCCTTTTTCCATGGCAGAGGGCACTTTCTAGCAGTTGTGTTTCCGTGGTGACATTTAATTTTAGAGGGGCGATGAAGAACTAGGGTTGGCTGAGCAAACTCCGCTCGCTCACGGAACTCTGGCGGAATTTGGCTGGGCTTTTAAGTAATTTCATAGAATTCAGCAGAGTGAATCTCCATGAGCTCCACCCAGTCCTAGTATGAAGCCCCCATTGGATTGATAAGAAGCCATATGTTACTTCCTTACTGCAGTGACGCTCACTAAGGTGGCTCCTTTAGATAGGAACAAATTTAATGCTCATCTTACACTGCATGAGGTATGGGGAGATATACAAGGGGCGACGACTAGTAAGACACCGGGACTCGACGGATTCCCTATAGAATTTTATAAGGCATACAAGTTTCATTTTGCCACTTAATTGAATTGCTGGAAGTATAAACTACAATGCAGGAGTCTCCCTTGGGGTCTCTCCTGAAGACCGACAAGGATCTACTGGAACTTACCTCCTACCGACCCCTGTCCATGCTAGGGTCAGACTATCAGGTGCTGAGTAAGGTCATAGCAGGCTGATTGCACAAACATATGCTGTGGCTGCTGCATTAGGACCTGAGCAGCTTTGTGCTTGGGCAGTCCATCACCCTGAATAACTGCCATTTACATCAAGTGTTGGAGCTTTCCGAGGTCCAATGGCCATATGCGGCATGCCTAGTGTTAGACCTATAGAAGGCTTTCGACACAGAGGACTTGAAGTACACATTTTTTCGACCTTGACCGCCCTTGGCATCAGGGGA
The DNA here is from genome assembly GCF_964204655.1 of Triturus cristatus. Lineage (NCBI taxonomy): Eukaryota > Metazoa > Chordata > Amphibia > Caudata > Salamandridae > Triturus > Triturus cristatus. The sequence goes on from NC_140590.1 coordinate 1,710,860,499, forward strand.
GAATACATAGTCTCATGCATCTCCTGTACACTGAGGCTACCACCCAAGTTAATACTGGACAGTGTATTTCCATTCTCTTTTCAATGAGAAGGGGGAGGAGACAGGGTTGTCTTCTGTCCCCCCTGTCTTTGCTCTGGCAATTGAGCCTCTTGCCCAGTGACTTAGTTAACAGGGAAAAACCTGGGGTATTCAGCTGAATAGGGACACACATATCGACTTGTTGTTTGGGGATGATGTGGTGATGTACATAAGGAATTTTCGAGATCATTGGTTTATAAGACTGAGCAAGCTGACAGCCAATTGCACAATATTTCCGATAAAGTAAAATGTTTGTGCTAAGGACATGAACAACTGATACTAGTGTCAGCTGGTCTCCAGGGGGGCTCTCCTACACCTAAAACTCTTTACACCTTTAAATCAGGTACTCATAAACACATACTTACATTGAGTGGCTTTCGAAGTACATTCAACCCATGCTTATTCCAGACGTGAAGTTTACTTGTTGTGGGTCACCCAAGGAACTAATTATAATAACGTTCATCTCCTCTGTTATAACAACTTCTCACTTTTCCACATCTTGATGATGCCATTGCCATAAGCCACACTGAGTTCTTCCCCTTCCTGCTTTCTCATTTGTAAACCTTACCAGTACTATGCGGTTTGATGGTTTTCCCTTTTGTATTGACTTTGATTGGCCCTCACAATATGATACTTGAGGTAATTCAATTTGATTAGAGACAATGCCCAGTGGTTTCTCACCAGGGGCGGATATACTGTAGTGACTTCTATATTTAAGACACTTGCAGTGTCCTTTGTATCCTCTGGTGGAGCCAGGCGATCACTAAGCTCTTTGCCATGTTCTGTGGTTTCTTCCTTTTTCTCAATTACTTTAACTCCCACACTTTTTGAGCAGAATTCAACCTTGGCTATTTCCCCCATTTGATTTTACTGAAACTCACAAGGCCTAAATCATCAGAATCTATTTCTCTCAGTGCAGGAACTAATTTGATGTTAGCCAGGAGTTTTGGCCTGTTTAGGGGGTGTGATTTGGAATTTGTCTTTCCAATCTTTGCTAATTTAAAAAAGATAGTCCTAGCAGACCGACCCCTTGCACAAAGTATTTGACTTCGAGATTTGTTTCCCAATGTATGTGTGGCCTTATTTCCCTTTTCTCTTTCAAAAGGAATGTAGTGCTGTCTTTTTTGCCTTGGCTGTTGCAGGGGGGAGGGGAGACAGTAGTATTCCTACTGACTCCACCATGCCAGTCTGATTTCTCTAGAACCAGAAAAATAATTTTTGACCCAGAGCCTTTTATGGTCTTCCCCTGAGATTTTGGAATAATCTTTCATATTTTCTACTACCACAATTAAGTAAGTTGAATAGAGATAGGACTATTTTTCTCATACAGGTAGATCGGTCCAGGATACATACACACTTGCAGTTTTTCAGGGATTGGTAAGATAGATGGCATGATAGGATCTCTTTGCTCAGGCTTGAAACTCCTGTTAGTGTGGTTTTTTGCACTTCTATTGATCCACAATCAAGCATTGTTTTAAAACTTTTAAGAGCATGGGTACGGCCCGTACTAGCATTGTAGTGGTGATGTAGGGGTACGTGTGGTACAGGCCGTACACACGCTCTGAGGGCGTGTGTACGGCCCGTACCACCATTGTAGTGGTGATGTAGGTGTACGCGCCGTACCCACGCCCTCAGAGCGTGTGTACGGCCCGTACCACGAGTACCTCTACATCACCACTACAATTCTGGTACGGGCCGTACCCACACTCTGAGGGCGTGGGTACGGCCCGTACCACCATTGTAGTGGTGACGGGTACGCGTACACGCCCACTGACGTTGTAGCGGGACGCAGGGATTGGTGGACACGCCCCCCGCAGTGACCAGACCCTGGTGGTAATGTATGGACAGTATATGGTATTTTAAAAACTTAGGTAGAGGTCACGTTTCCTGCCCCTCGCCCCCCCTTTGCCCCTGGGTGTTGTGCTGACCTTCTGCGGCGTGTGCGGCGGTTTCGGTGCACTAGGTCATAGTCTAGGAGGGCCAGGATGACACGTATGATGGGGTCCATGGCTGTCCGTCGCGTACCACTGCTCCTTCTTCGCGTCGTCCTCAATTTCCCGGGAGTTTTTGACTGCTGTAAAAAATGAGCCGTGCGGAGTGACGTAGGCACGAATCGTACTCTGTCCGGACGTCACGTACGCGATGTCCCGGATCGGAATTGTGGGTATTTTTTCGCCGCACGTACTTTTGTACGATTCGTACGGAAATGGCATTTCTGTACGATTCGTACTTGCGGCTTTGTAAGGAGGATTTCCCGGGTACGAGTCGTATGGAGAATGCGCTCCGTACGACCATTCATACCCAGGTTTTACAGGATCGGAATCGGCCCCTAAATAGAAAAAATAGGCAATGTCCCAGTAAAATGCCAAAAATGTGGAGAAATGTTGGTTTTTTGAAAAAAGTCTGCCTGTTCCTGAAAGCTGGGAAGATGGCAATTTTAGCACCACAAACCCTTTGTTGATAACAGTTGCAGGGAAATAACAAGATGTTTTCTTCTACAGTACTTTTTTCGCATTTTTCCAAAATATAGCTATATTTTGGCTAATTTCTCAGTCGATTCCAGGTGAATCTACAAACCCTGGATACCTTTTGAATTCTCATGATGTAAGAAGAAAAGGAAGTACATTTGGTGTGAATACCTTATGTGGATAAAAAATTACTGGAGCCTAATCACGAACTACCACAAATAACCAAAAAAAGGCTTAGCAGAGGGGGAGGGAGGCCTAGCAGTGAAGGGATTAACTTGCAATTTAACTTGCAATGCAATACAACAATATTACTAATCCTATGTGTGTGGACTCAGACTATGTCTGAGCCTGGTATCCTGTAATAAACACTATTTTATTTTAAAGGTTGCATCTTCTTCCATTCTTTTTTCCAAATCATACCTAACATCAGGGCACTTCCCTAAATCTCAAAATTCCTCCACCTTTAATGCCAACTTTCCACTGTGACCCACTTTATTACCACTTTTATACATCTGGCATATAAGAGTCCCGCTCTCATCTTTAATGTCCATGCTATAGTGTTCAGAGCAACACCTGGGAAACTGTCCTAAAGGTACTTCACTGTTAGGTTGTTATCAGGCTTGGTTCAACCACTGTGTAGATAGGTAATTGTTTGATGGTCCTGATGAATTGCTAATTGATCACTGGTGTGACAAACTAGGCAAGAAACATGTTGACCCACAATCTCTAGCAACCACTGAACATTATATCAGTGGTGTGATAACCTAGTTTTAAACCAGGACATTAGACTCACCGATTAAAATTAGTTCCGAGTGCTACTTAGTCTCCCTTTTTAATTTATCTTACACTACCCACACACTTGACACTCATCTGCACTGCACGGCCCTACACCCGCATCTCACCTTACAGCTTGGGAACAAAAGATCTCTGACAAAGAGCCCCTCATAGGGTGCCCATCTGGCATTGCTGCGCCGGCCTGACGAGGAGCAAGCCCTATGATGAAGCATGATACCTTGCCGGGTGTGTGAGAGCCCTAGTTCCAAAAGTGGGAGACTCCCACACTTACTTCTAGACATATAGTAATGCCGACCAATCCTCTAATACAATTTCTTCTTTCACAAGGAACTGCATGCTTTTCTTTAATTGATATGTCCTGGTTGCTTGTATGGAACCTATAGGCGCCCCCAGTCCCGTTTCTGTTGCTTTGATAAAGCTTTTTTTTAATGCAATGCCTCCAACATGTTAGTGCTGCCCTAAAAAGCAATGACTGTTCCCTTGTCCTCCATTCGTCCCTCAATAATAATGCTGCAAATGATCTTAGTCAGGCACAACATACTTTTGTCTGATCTCCTCCCTTTACATTACCGTCCAGGCACTGAACCACCCACTGTAACTGTAAGGTCAGTATAATTCATCATCTGTCCTCCAGGAGTTGGAATAAGTGAGCTAATGAGCATGTGAGTGACTCAGAGAATGAGCAAGGGAGATCGTTAGGGAGTGAGTATGAGAGTGAACAACTGGTGAAGTGAGTGAGTACTCAATCAAGTTTATTATTCATCAGTAGTAGTAAAACTGAAATATTGTTGGAACTCAAGGAGCACATTTTTGTTCTCAGATGTGTGTGTGGCAGTCCCTTTGCTGAAGGCTTTGGAGGCCAGAGTTTAAATACATTGGTGGCATTTTTGCATGCTGTTTATTTCAAAGCACCTAATGTTAAACCTAAATCAGTGTATGCCACAGAAATTCAAGCATAACAAAGGGCAAAATAATGTAAAACATCGAAAAGTGATTGGGGGTTAAGGTTGGGTGTAAAATTTCACTTTGAGTTTAGGGTGTAGGGTAAGTGTTAGGATTCATTTTCGGGTTAGGGTTAGGATTGTGGTTTGTTATTTAGTTGGAATAATGGTCTACAATTCAAAGGGAGGTTATTAAATTGCTTTAAGTGATATAAAATGATATAGAACGTTTGCTATAATATCAACACTAGAGGAAAAGTGAAATTTGAACGTTCTCTCTGCTTTTTATAAAGGACAGAAATGCAAGGGCTTTATGTGGGGGCTATGACTGCTTAAGTTTGTACCCATAACACTGAGTACCACTTGCACATCATAGAAGAAGAAGGGGTCACATGTTTATGCAGAGATGGAGAGGCAATCAAAGAAGAGGCATGAGGACGCTTACTAGCGTCTCCACCTGACCAACTAACTAGTTAAAACAACAGTGTGCATCTGTGATTGATTTATGTGTGTCTTCTTTGCCATAAGTCTTAGATTAGCCTACAGTCGTCATCTGGAAGAAATAAATGTGGAGAATGAACATCGAAATAATTTAGGGCACAATTGCAATACTCAAAGTACAGTTTTTGTAGAACATTAAACAGAATGTTTTTCCAGCAGGTGTATAGTCACATTCTTCGGGGCACATTCTTGTGAAGATCACAAGTAGAATTCAACCAACACTTTTTTCACCCTGTGTGGCACCTAAACTTAGGGCTTTTGCATGCCTCAACATTATCATTAGACAATACATATTCGTCTATAAAAAAAGAAATGCACATCAGCTAATATGCACTTCACTGCCTGGAATCCACATCCTAGTGTGGGAACTGCAAAAGCTGATACATATTATGGGTAAACAGTGGCAAGATCGTAAGGTGTGCTTTTCAATCATCTTTGCACTCTAAACTGACTAACACAGCTCCCTTATTCAGTGGTCCTTAAAGGTAACATGAGAGCCTCAGTGTCAGTGAGCTAGGGCGGGGAGAAGTTGGAAATAACGATTCAAGGTGAAGAATTGAATGAGAGAAAGTCAATAGGAAGAAAGAAATACTATAGGGTCATTTACTGAGGTCCTGTATGGGAGCTTGTGCAAGCTAAAGCTTTGTGTGTACTTGCCATTTTAAAAGCCCTAGAGTGCAGCACAAAGCTGTTCTGAGCCAAGTGAGTGCCCACACAACCATTAGTAGATAGCCTCTAAATGTATGTGGTAAAACATTGGCCTCATGAGTAAAATACATAGTTTAGAGCAAATCATGACGCGCAAATGGTCCAAGAGTTGTCCTTGTGTTTCTAATATCCTCAAATGTAGGGTATCTACTTCCCCCAAGAAGAGCTCATGCATTTTGAGAGAACTTAGAAATCCATAGGTTATGCTTTCAATTATAGGTTTGTCCGGCTTGTGGAGATTGAATTTGGAACATTTCTAATAATTAACTTTTGGGTTGGTATACTGTATATTGAGTTTTTGTTATGTGACACTTTGTTTGAAAATGTACTTTATTGGCTATAATTTTGTGCAGTGTGTGTACATTTATAATGTGAATATTGGGTATAAAAGGAGACGTCTCGCCTTAGTAAAATGAGCAGTCTCCTGAGAATTTACACTGTGTCTCTGTTTACCAAGACAGGTGAACTCGAAGATCTTAGGCGTGCCCCTGATGCCGCTGGGTTAAACCCCGGTTCTTCAGTGCCCACACAACCATTAGCAGATAGCCTCTAAATGTATGTGGTAAAACATTGGCATCATGAGTAAAATACATAGTTTAGAGCAAATCATGACGCGCAAATGGTCCAAGAGTTGTCCTTGTATTTCTAATATCCTCAAATGTAGGGTATCTACTTCCCCCAAGAAGAGCTCATGCATGTTGAGAGAACTTAGAAATCCTTATCAGGAGAAGAATAAGCAAGGAGAATAATATTGTACAAAATTGGAGCATGTTCTTGATTTCCTCCCTCAACTCCTCTGAAATATTGTGACTCTTCCAAACCTAATGGATGCAGAATGAGCAAAACTGCCATTAAAAGGTCCTATAACAACAAGACTATTATTGTCATGTCTTACTTAATACCTTTAGATGTAACCTCAATATTTTAATGTTGGTATATTCCAGAGTGTGAGGCCACTTTATGGATTATAAAATTGATGAGTCATCCTTTTCTTCAGGGAATGCCCATAGAGAAACTGTTTTTCTTTTGATGGGTAAAAACACTAAAGGCCTGAAGGGCCTGATTTAGATCTTGGTGGAATTAGCGATGCCCGGCCACAGAGGTGGTCCCAAGTACTCCATCGAGTTAATGGCGACCTGCCCGCCGTATTTAGATGTTGCGGGAATAGACAGGAGACCACCACGGTGGCCGTCTTCTCTGCTGGTTAGCAGTACTCCATCATTGTAATGCCAGCAGGATTGCGCTGAGTCAATTTGGATGTTTCTGTTGTGCTGGCAGTCTTGATGCAGTAGGTCAACGGTGGTGTGGAGAGAGGTAAATACTCATTATTTTCATCTCAAAACAAATATATGTTGTAAATATGTACTACCCATTTTATTTACATATAGCATTGCACACCAGCAACAAGCACACACCATATACTGTACACACACACCCACCACAAAAGTCTACCTTACATTCTGACGACACCGGGGTGGCTGAGAGTCATGGTCAAGTAGCAACAGTACAGAGAGGACATGGACAATAATGTTGAATATTTTGACTCATGGCAGCACAGCAAGCCAGCCTGCTGTGCTGCTGTGCTGCTGTGCTGCTGTGCTGCTGTGCTGCTGTGCTGCTGTGCATGAAAATAAAAGAGCAGATACGGAGCATTCCTGTCCTACCCTGCATCGGCAGACAAACAGTAGCTGTGCGCTAGGGCAGCCACCCTTGCATCATTTTGCAAGGGTGCCTGCGCTGAGAGGATGATTGTTTTTGTGCAGGAAGGGACACCTTGTTGCACAAAAACAAATAGTAAAAACATTTTCCTCTTTGTGTGCATGCTGCAGAATGCAGCACGCTTAGAAATAGGGAAAAATGAGGAGATATAAAAGTATTTCTCCTCGTAGGAATCTGGTGCATTCCCAAGCTCACAAAGTTTTGTAAATCTGGGAATGCGTCAATTTCCATGGATGTTGCATAGGAACACCCACAGCAACACCCTGTGGAGAGCCCCTTTCACATGTAGTTATTTGTGAAAGGCAAACATATTTACAAGCCCATAAAAAGTCATGCTGGGTGACTTTATATGGCCCTGTAAATATGGGGGGAGTCCATTGCACTGCTGGTGCATCAATAAACGTGATGCACTGGCAAAGCAATGGGCTTGTAAAACAGCGCCGAATCGGTAATGGGACCCCTAAAAAAAGGTGAGTTTTCACCTCTTTTTCATTGTTTCTGCTAAACCGAGCTTGGAAGCTTCCCCACCACAGTTGCCTCAATAGAAAGCCACATCATAATCTGAACGGCGGGAATATCGGTGGACGTCCCTCCAACACCCACCTTAACCACTGATGCCGTTGATGTGGAAGACATATTCTGGCAGAGTTGACAGGACTGAGGAAGTCTTCCCTCTGGTGCCCAACCAACATCTAAATCAGGCAGGCAGACTGCCACGGCGGCGGGTGGAAGACTGCCAAAACAGCAATGGCAGGACCAGTTCCGCACAGATCTAAATCAGGCCCTAAAATGTTATCTTATCAATGCACCATTGGAGATTTACACAATGTGATATTTCCTTCCCCTCATTTTTTGGAACATTCTTTCCTCTTCACTAAAATGAAACAAAACAGCCTAAATGAAGAGCTTCCATTTTGATGAGGGTTACTACCAAGACTGTATCTTAGTTACAGAGATTTGATGGAGGGCTGTGAAGCTGATTTCTCTACAAGCACTGTACTGTACCCAAATAATAAGGAAGGCACCTTAGGTGTGTGTTTAGAGTGGGGACACAAAGAAGTATCAACCAGTATGATCTCCTTGAAATCATTCAACTGTTTGAATCTCCATATGTAAAAAGAGTTTAAGAAACAATGCCAATAAATAAATTATTGTCCATACCACTAAAACTGTGTCCTTTGCAGGAGATCCTCTCCAATTCCCATAAGATAGCTCTGGAAGCTGATTGTCTGCAATAATGTACACACTGTATAATCTACAGTTAACGGGTGCCTGTGCTCGTAAGGTAGACTGGAAGAGTAATGCACCAAATCCATGTATATGTGTGTGTGTGTGTGTGTGTGTGCACTGCTCACAAACACCTGAGTACATGCATTTTTGTGTCTGCATGTGGATTGGCAAGAGTGTGTGTAGCCTCAGTCAGCAGTACATATTCTATTGCAATAAAACAAGCATCACTCCTGGTCTACATTAATGGGGTGAATCAAATACAAATGAACCCCCACATATCATACAATCCCACACACAGTTGTGGATATTACCATATCATATTCAGGGATTGAGGTTTGATACAGTTATATATGTTAGTTAGCAGTTTACTCGGCAGTGGGTGTAAACCCGCGGCTCTGGGATGCCAGTTAAAAAATATGGTCCTTCAATATAAACTATGCTACCACAAACTGCTACTTGTTCATAGGCAGATACTGGGCAAATTATAGTTCCCAGTTCAGTGGTAAAAACCTTTTGGTGACACACTACTTAATCCCTGGGGCATTAGGCCTTGCTGGTGAATAACATGTGGAACATCATGACACAAGTTTCCTAGCACAGAAAAATTACAGGAATAGTCAGAGTCTTAGCTCTGAGGCAGAGTGGTTCAGTAGTACTGGTTCAGTGCAGTACAGGCCCCTCCCATGTGGGACTAAAGTGCAACTAAACAACACATTTCTTTACCACGCATGCCCTTACCACACGTGCCTTTAGCATGCACTTTTGTGGTAAAGGCATGACTAGTAAATGGATGTGTGATAAAGATCAGACTGAGGCCCCCATCCTTAGCCCCCAGACTCCCCGAGCCCCAATAACTACCCTAAACCCGAGCCGTAAAAAACACCTATCCCTACCCTGAGCCCTAAAATCTATTGAACCCCCCTAAGCACTGAAAACTCCTGTACCACCTCCACAGCCCTAAAAAATTGTCCAGCCTCCCCCAAACTCTAAAAAGTACCCGACACCCCCTGAGCCCTTAAAACTACCCCGATCCACCCAAGCTCTAGAAACTACCCCGGAACCCCTGAGTCCTAAAAACTACCTGACCACAACCTGAGCCCTAAAAACTACCCTGACCCCACCCTGAGCCCTAATAACCTCACCGACCCCCCAATGAGCCCTAAAAAGGACCCAACCCTCCCGAGCCATTAAAACTACCTTGACTCCACCTGAGCCCTCAAACTACCCCAACCCCCTTAAGGCCCTAAAAACTACCTGACCCCCAAGCACTAAAAGCAACCCGAGCCCTAAAAAACTCTGCCCTCCATCCCAAAAAGCAACCTTGACCCCCAACCCTGAGCCCTGAAAATTCCCCACAACCATTCAAAACTACCCCCCAAAAAATAGCTAAAGCCCCACTTACCTGTCTGTGTCCTCCCTTGATCATTTCTCTTCATGTGCCCACCCATTGCAGCATCTAGACTATTCCCTGCTTTACCACGCACATGATTTGTTAAAGAATGTGTGTGGTTAAGGCAAGCGTGGTTCCCATAGTGGAGAAACTGCACTTGTGGCTCGGTCTGTATTGTTAAGGCCAATTCCCTTGCTGGATCAGTCTGTAAGAACTGCACAAATCAGAGGAACTGCATGAATCTCATAGTAGAGCTGACCTTTTGAATTAGCATATTCTTCCTCCAAACAGTATATAATTATGGGCAGAAACCACCAGCCAGTGATCCATTAATTCTCAACACCATAATTTGTGGTTACACATCAGTGGGGATGAGAAACTCTTCTGTCCTCCATGATTGAGATCTTTGATAGCCAACTCCCCTTCAAGAGGTTTGAGAACAGGAACCCAGGGTTTTGTTACTTTGCCCATAGCAGAGGTGTATTGCACCTACTTTAACTCCTTCTGTGCCCATGACGAGCTGGACTCGTCATGGAGCACAGTCGCGCTGTGCCCATGACGAGTCCAGCTCGTCATGAGGCATTCCCTGGGGAATCCCTCTGGTGCTGGCACCAGAGGGATTCCCTTTTACTGAAAATAGCCTCGGGTGCTGGGGAAGAGCTTCCCCAGCTCCCGAGGCCCCCCCCTGCTTTCAGTGTAATGAGAATCGGCTCGCATGTCGGGCCGACGTCATTACACTGAAACTGAAACTGAAATGAGCCAAGAGACTCATTTCAGTTTCACTTTGTACGTGCTCAGGGGGCTATCTCAGCCCCCTGAGCACGTAGAAAGACGGGAGAGGTATCGTTGGAAAGGGGAGAATCCCCAGTGGATCCCTGCTTGGGGATCGCCACAGGACGGCAATCCCCAAGCTGGGATCCACCCACTAGACACCAGGGAGGGGGGATCGGCACTTGGCGGCCCGTGGCGGGCACTTAGGCCTCCCACACGAGTGAGGCACTGTTTTTATCAGGAGACCCGGGGGAACGCTGGGTGGTAGGAAATTTTCGTCAGCCCGGTGATGCCACAACTTTCCCACACAAAAATGTGTGAAAAAGGTGAATTTTTCAGCTAAATTTGAGGTTTGCAGGGCATTCTGGGTAAGGAAACGTTGGGGAATCCACGCAAGCCATACCTCCCTGGAATCCCCTGGGTGTCTAGTTTTCAGAAATGTGTGGGTTTGGTAGGTTCCCCTAGGTGGCCGCCGAGCACCGGGCCAAAAATCCAGGTGTCCCCACTTGCAAAACCAGGTCGTTTTGAGGTAGGCAATTTTTATGTCGCCTCAATACGTTTTGGGCCCTTGCCTGTCGCGGGTACTTGGGACTCCCACACGAGTGAGGCACCATTTTTATCGGGAGATCCGGGGGAACGCTGGGTGGTAGGAAATTTGTGTCAGCCCGGTGATGCCACAACTTTCCCACACAAAAATGTGTGAAAAAGGTGATTTGTTCAGCTAAATTTGAGGTTTGCAGGGCATTCTGGGTAAGGAAACGTTGGGGGATCCACACAAGCCATACCTCCCTGGAATCCCCCAGGTGTCTAGTTTTCAGAAATGTGTGGGTTTGGTAGGTTCCCCTAGGTGGCCGCCGAGCACCGGGCCAAAACCCAGGTGACCCCCCTTGCAAAACCAGGCCGTTTTGAGGTAGGCAATTTTCATGTCGCCTCAATATATTTTGGGCCCTTGCCTGTCGCGGGTACTTGGGCCTCCCACACGAGTGAGGCACCATTTTGATCGGGAGACCCAGGGGAACGCTGGGTGGTAGGAAATTTGTATCAGCCCGGTGATGCCACAACTTTCACACACAAAAATGTGTCAAAATGTGATTTTTTTCAGCTAAATTTGAGGTTTGCAGGGCACTCTGGGTAAGGAAACGTTGGGGGATCGACACAAACCATACCTCACTGGAATCCCCCGGGTGTCTAGGTTTCAGAAATGTGTGGGTTTGGTAGGTTCCCCTAGGTGGCCGCCAAGCACCGGGCCAAAAACCCAGGTGACTCCCTTTGCAAAACCAGGTAGTTTTGAGGTAGGCTATTTTCATGTCGCCTCACTACGTTGTGGGCCCTTGCCTGTCGCGGGTACTTGGGCCTCTAATATGAGTGAGGCACCGTTTTTATCGGGAGACCCGGTGAAACGCTGGGTGGTAGGAAATTTGTGTCAGCCCGGTGATGCCACAACTTTCCCACACAAAAATGTGTGAAAAATTTGTTTTTTTCAGCTAAATTTGAGGTTTGCAGGGCATTCTGGGTAAGGAAACGTTGGGGGATCCACGCAAGCCATACCTCGCTGGAATTCCCTGGGTGTCTAGTTTTCAGAAATGTGTGGGTTTTGTAGGTTTCCCTAGGTGCCGGCAGAGCTAGGGTTAAAAAACTACAGCTAGGCACTTTGCCAAAAAAGGTTCATTTTTCACTGCGAAATGGAGGTGTGTCCACGATGCGTTTTGCGCCGTTTCCTGTCGCGGGCACTAGGCCGACCCACACAAGTGAGGTACCATCTTTATCGGAAGACTTTGGGGAACGTGGGGTGGGTGGAAATTTGTGGATCCACGCAGATTCCAGAACTTTCCACCAGAGAAATGTGGAGAAAATGTGTTTTTTTTGGCAATTTTTTAGGTTAACAAGGGATTCTGGGTAACAGAACCTGGTGGGAGGCAGTCAAGTCACCCCATCCTGGATTCCCCTGGGTGTCTAGTTTTCAAAAATGTATAGGATTGCTAGGTTTCCCTAGGTGCCGGCAGAGCTATGGTTCAAAAACTACAGCTAGGCACTTTGTCAAAAAAGGGTCATTTTTCACAGCGAAATTGAGGTGTGTCCACGTTGCGTTTTGCGCCGTTTCCTGTCGCGGGCACTAGGCCGACCCACACAAGTGAGGTACAATTTTTCTCGGAAGACTTTGGGGAACGTGGGGTGGGTGGAAATTTGTGGATCCACGCAGATTCCAGAACTTTCCACTAGAGAAATGTGGAGAAAATGTGGGTTTTTTGGCAATTTGTTAGGTTTACAAAGGATTCTGGGTAACAGAACCTGGTGGGAGGCAGTCAAGTCAGCCCATCATGGATTCCCCTGGGTATCTAGTTTTCAAAAATGTATAGGTTTGCTAGGTTTCCCTAGGTGACGGCAGAGCTATGGTTCAAAAACTACAGCTAGGCACTTTGCCAAAAAAGGGTCATTTTTCGCTGTGAAATTGAGGTGTGTCCATGTTACGTTTTGCGCCGTTTCCTGTCGCGGGCACTAGGCCGACCCACACAAGTGAGGTACCATTTTTCTCGGAAGACTTTGGGGAACGCGGGGTGGATGGAAATTTGTGGATCCACGCAGATTCCAGATCTTTCCACCAGAGAAATGTGGGGAAAATGTGTTTTTTTTGGGCAATTGTTTAGGTTTGCAAGGGATTCTGGGTAACAGAACCTGGTGGGAGGCAGTCAAGTCACCCCATCCTGGATTCCTCTGGGTGTCTAGTTTTCAAAAAGGTATAGGTTTGCTAGGTTTCCCTAGGTGCCGGCAGAGCTATGGTTCAAAAACTACAGCTAGGCACTTTGCCTAAAAAGGGTCATTTTTCACAGCGAAATTGAGGTGTGTCCACATTGCGTTTTGCGCCATTTCCTGTCGCGGGCACTAGGCCGACCCACACAACTGAGATTCCATTTTTCTCGGAAGACTTTGGGGAACACTGGGTGGGTGGAAATTTGTGGATCCAAGTAGATTCCAGAACTTTCCACCACAGAAATATAGGGAAAATGTGTTTTTTTGGCAATTTTTTAGGTTTGGAAGGGATTCTGGGTAACAGACCCTGGTGGGAGGCAGTCAAGTCACCCCATCCTGGATTCCCCTGGGTGTCTAGTTTTTAAAAATGTATAGATTTGCTAGGTTTCCCTAGGTGCCGGCAGAGCTATGGTTCAAAAACTACAGCTAGGCACTTTGCCAGAAAAGGGTCATTTTTCGCTACAAAATTGAGGTGTCCACCTTACGTTTTGCGCCCGTTCCTGTCGCGGGCACTAGGCGGACCCACACATGTGAGGTACCATTTTTCTCGGAAGACTTTGTGGAACGCGGGGTGGGTGGAAATTTTGGATCCACGCAGATTCCAGAACTTTCCACCATAGAAATGAGGGGAAAAGGTGTTTTTTTGGGCAATTTCTTAGGTTCGCAAGGGATTCTGGGTAACAGAACCTGGTGGGAGGCAGTCAAGTCACCTCATCCTGGATTCCCCTGGGTGTCTAGTTTTAAAAAATGTATAGGTTTGCTAGGTTTTCCTCGGTGCCGGCAGAGCTAGGGTTAAAAAACTACAGCTAGGCACTTTGCTAAAAAAGGGTAATTTTGCATTGTGAAAATGTGGTGTGTTCACGTTGGGTTTTGAGCCATCTCCTGTCGGGGGCACTATGCCTACCCCTACAAGTGAGGTACCATTTTTATCGGGAGACTTAGGGTAATTAAGATTTGTAAAGGAACTGTTATTACCTATTGACTTTCGATGCATTTCTGCCTTCCAAATGAAAGACATTGTGTAAAAAAGAAGTCATTCTAAAAAATGACTGATAATTCTCATGCTAGAATGAGTATCCCAATTGCGGAAATGTGCAAATATCTACTGTTTCTAAACTCTATATTTTGTTCCCATTTCAGAAATACATAGGTGTCTTTCATACCGATTTTTCCATGTACACATTTTTGCAGAATAATTATTATATACCCGGTACATAATAAAAAACCATTGCAAGTTGCTGCTCAGTTTTTGGCTCTGGGTTCGTCGGGTTCTTGGTGAACCTACAAGTCCTATATATCCCCACAACCAGTAATGTCCAGCGGATGTAACGGTATATTGCTTTCAAAGAGCTGTCAAAATTAGAAGAAGTTACAGGTGAAACGTTGACACAAAAGGCGCTTTTTTCAACAAATTTTCAATTTATCCTATATTTAACTGTTAGTTTCTATAAAGAAACCTTGATGGATCTACACAAATGACCCCTTGCTGAATTCTACCATTAACTGGAAGGAGGTTGAAAGCACAAAAAATAGCAAAAATGGGCTATGTCCCAGAAAAATGCCAAAACTGTGTAAAAAATGTTTGGGTTTCTAACAAAAGTCTGGTATCCCCTAAAAGCTGGGAAAATGGTGATTTCAGCCCCACCAACCCTTTTGTGATAAAATTTGTAGGAAAAAACCCAGATGCTTTCATTTGCAGGCCGATTTTCCAATTTTCCCCCGAAAAAACTAAATTTTGCTGTATTTTGGCTCATTTCTGTGACCCCTCCAGGGGAATCCACAAACCCTGAGTACCTTCAGAATCCCCCTGATGTTGGAAGAAAAGGACGCAAATTTGGCATGGATACCTTTTGTGGTCAAAAAGGTACAGGGGCCTCAGCGCGCACTACCCCAAATAGGCAAAATAGGGCGTGGCACAGGAGGGGGAAAAGGCCTGGCAGCGAAGGGGTTAAAGGAGATGACTGAAAGCTGAGAATGGGTCCTTGAGGTGTCATTGCAGGATAAAGACAACTCCTAGAATGGAACAGGACTGCAAAGCGCTGCGGCAGGGAGAACTTAACAGTGCACACTATTGCCCTGAGAAAGATGAGCATCTCCATCAGTGTGGTTAGGCCTTGAACCTCTGGTGCCCTTACAATATGCCAAAAATGTAGGATTGCTTCAGACAGCTGAGTGCTCATGAGTGTCACAAATGCATCCTGTGGCATTCTTGTAGCATCTATGACATCTCAGAGTTAAGAATGTTCTAAATGCACTCACAGGTTACTTTATAAAGATTCAGAGACCCCAAGAACCCTGGAGCTCAAACTAGATGAGTCACTACAATTAGCAGTGGCTTTGACCATCATGGTAAACCCTACGACAATCCAAGGTGGGTTCTTCAGTTTGTTTGAGTGATAGCTTTCTTTTTGGACCCAATGTAAATCTTGCCAGAAAAGGTACACCTAACCCTACTTGTCTCTAGTGGTGAGTAGTCTTCGTCTTCTCCAGCACCCATGTTACAGCACTGCATTTTATTGGAGATTGAGACAGTGCAAACCCACTTAATGGGCCATTTGGATGACACATGATCTAAAGTGGGTGCTGCCTCCATCATAGTCAACAACGACAGGTTTGATCTGTAGAAACTGAAAGACATCCAGTAAAGTGGAATGCAATGAACCAGACTGCAGGGAGTGCTGTTTTTAGAACTCATAATGACATCTGAAATTTTGTGTGCAGTATTTTTCTATGTCGTGGAAATAAAGCACAAGCTGGACAATGAATTATTAACTCTTTTAAATGCATTATTGAGTTCTAAGCACATAACCTTTCACCATCCCTGTGAATACGTTTGGACTGCTACCCATGTGGTAAAGGGCTAATAATGTATTTGGCGCTCAGTTTTGGGCTCGATAGTAAGGAAAATTCCCAGGACACAAAAGGAAAATATATGTTTAATATAATCAGGGCTTAATAAGTTATGATTGCCATGGGGCTCCTGCAAACGTTCTCACCAAGTCTCATGCATCAAAAGCAATCTTGGAAAACCACAGAATAAACAGCACAACTCAAGAGAATGAGTAAACTGTTTACTTCTCATTCTCAGAAAAATGTTTTGACTAAACAAACAATTGCTGGAACAGTTGATTAGAAAATGTGTTCAACCAGGGATGAATTGGTAGTGAGTAAATACGTCTCCAGTAAGTCGAGGTAGAGCTGAGCACTAATGCACTGATGCTTGCCTTGAACTGAAGTTTGATTTGACTATTGCGAAATATTTTTCTGCACCGATAATGGTAGCTGTGTGGATATTGTTGGTAAAGTAAAATTAATTTACAGATCTTATAAAAACATCTCAATCTTTAGCCAGCATAAAAATTACAATATTGAAAAAACCTGCTATATTAAAAATCATTCAAATTCATCAGGATTTAAGAAAGTAAGAATTTTTCAAGCATTTCCTGCATTAGTTACCATGAATCATTAATACCCGTTGACATAATCATTACAGCAAATTTAAATATGAAATTATCTTTTCTACATAAAACGCAAAGAATTGTGAATTATATTTAAAACTCTTCTGTGGAAAAAAAAAATACACCTCGTTGTTGCGAATTCAATATGAATAATTTATAACAAATATAGTGGCGTGTGCTCCATCACAACAAACTGACACAATATTTTCCTTTCATCCAGAAGGAGAGCACAATCTAACACAAAATGAGCTAAAGAATACTTTGGGCCCGATTACAGTGACAGTGGGACCGGCTGTAGGTGGCAGCCCCACGGACATCATAAATGGGTTTTCCACCTGCCACATTAGGATGGCAAGCAGATGGATGGCATGCGGAAAGACTGACCACCACAGGTCCGACAGTTGGAATGTTCCAACTGTCTGTCAGCGACGGTTAACCCGCCGGGACCAGGCAGGCCGAAACGGACTAGGGGGCCCATAACTGGCCCTCCTTCACCCATGGGCCTCAGACATGGGCCTTGAAGTCCTACATATCTCAGCACGGTGCCTGCCACCTAGTGCAGGGATATGTAACATGTCATTTCTATGTACTGCGGCAGGTGCTGCAGACCGCAGCATGCGCCACAAAAATTATTGGGCATTCTTATTGTAGCCGGAGATTCTCCAGCTGGAATCAATACCAATACAATGCTGAAGAATACCGTACCTCCGTTGTTAAGGTGGGACCTGAGACATGTAAAGGAAAGACACACCCACTCCAAGATCGTCTAGAAATTGCACAGCAGGGTTTTTTGAGGCAGAACATAGTTTGTATCCTGCTGTTGAGCAGGTCTTTACTCCCTCATGGATTGTTCCCTTTAGCAGACTCGTCACAGCATTATAGGCCTCATATATATTGAATTCTAGATCCATTTCTTTTATTGAAGACAGAGTGTATCACAAGCATTTTCTTGTAAACAGCATTATATCCTGCATCATCAAACAAGAAAGTTTCAATTTGTTACAGCCTTGAATAAGGCCAAAGGCAAACCTTAAAACATGTGATCTGGCAACCAAAGTCCATGAGTCAAGGGCTAACCCAAGTCTTAGGCCTTTATTATGAGTTTGGCGGTCTGATGGATTGCCAAACCCATGGAGGTCCAACTGCCCAATTACAAGGGCTGCCAAAGAACAGCTGCTGCTTCAAGCGATCTGCGATACCTGACAGTCTTGCAGCTGTCTCAGGCTCCTACTATGGTGGCTGGCGACAGTGGTCTGAACAGTGACTCCCTATTGGTCGTTCCCCTACTTGGCTTGTGCTTGCTCGCTTATGCATCCGGCTCTTGTACCAGAGTTGGGGGCTATGGCCGGGATGGGTGAGAGGCCTTTGCGGACAGGGGCTTAGATTGCGGCAGGCCCTCTGTCTTACCCCTGCTGCCTCCCCCTTCACTCTTCTCTGAAATTGGAGCACTATTGCCACTGAGGCCTGATTGTGAGAGGGGGTGCAGTGGTGAGGCCCAAACGAACATTTTTAAAGGGACTTAGATTGCTGAATCAATTGCCTAGGTTGTGACTCTATGAGCAGCGGCTGGAGACTTAGCGAGGTGGCGTTGCGGGACCTCTTGGTTGGACTGCCTTGAACCCCCTGTTGCCTGATTCTTGTAGGAGGTTGAGGGGGAACTTCCTCCCCAGTTCCCTTAACCATTGCTGAAGGAGAAGTGACTTGGGGGCCATGCTGGATTCTAGGGGGCACATGTAAGGGATGAGGCCCAGTATAAGCTGATGTGCTGATACCCTGGAAGACTGCTGGCCAAGAAGTGGCCTTAAATGAAGCGGTACACAGTGGTGAAACATCAGTAGATTTGGAATCATGCATCTTTACTACATTGGGGGGCTGGCCTGGCTTGCTTCCTGACCAGAAAACACTTGGGAGCTTACGGGGTGGATGCTCCCCTCCACCCTTTATTGCTGTGAGAATAGCTGAGAGCGGCACATAGAAGGCAGCCTTGGGACTGTTTGTGCCCCCTGGGCACAGATGCAGGGATGTTGGGTGTCCTGCAATGGAAGTCACAGACAACTCATGTCCTGTGTGCCCTGATCCAAATGTGAAGGCATCCTGGCTTAGAATGATTTCTGTCTCCTGTTGCACCTATTGAGGCAGCTTGGTGTGAGAATGGGAGTAGGGGTCCAGCCGAAGTTCGGGTGCCCCTGTCTAGTGGATTGGACTGCCTTTGACCCCCTGTTTCCTGATTATCGGATGAGGTAAGAGAGGGCACCCTGTCTAGTGGGACTGCTCATGCCTCTCTTTCACTCTAAGTGATGGTGGCTGGCAGGTCCACACTAGTCTTCCCCTGACCCCACTGCACTTTTATCATTGGAACTGGGTGTGGCTGCTCGTTGGTGGAACTATCAACATGGGGTGCAGAGGAGGCACAGGACCGGAGCAGCTCTGTTCACACTCTGACCCCTGCACTACACTCATCTGAGCATAACATGGACTTTAAACTGGGTGAGATACGTGCTACTATAGTGGATACCCATCAAGATTTGCATACTAGGGTAGATTTGGTCGCTATTTAACTTGGGCTTGTACATGAATACAAGCGAAACCTAGTGGGCTGTGTCACTCATACTGAATAAGCTATCAGAGAACTGCGAGGGTCAATGAAGGAGCTGGTGGGCCAGGTACGCTCCCTTACAACAATGGTGCAGGAATTGGAGGCCTCGTGCAGAAAACTCAGGGGGGCCGTCCAGTCACAACAATCTCTGCATTGTGGTTGTTCCAGGGGGAGTGGAGGATTCTGATCCTGTGCAGTTCTTTGAGGCCTGGCTCTCGCAGAAGGTGGCTCCTAGTTAGCTATTGGCTCACCTCTTAATTGAGCGTGCCCACCGGGTCCCAGCAGAGCGGCCTCCGGTAGTGCCCCCCCCCATCCTGTAGTGACCTGTATAATGAATTACAGAGACAAAGTCATGATATAACAAATCGCTAGGGAGTCTAGTGGCCTGGGGTGAAGGGCACTAGTACCCTGCACCGAACCACCAAACAGGAAGGAAACTGGACACCACTTCTGGTCAGGGAGTGGGCAGGGCAGTATGAGGGAAGAGGGCATCAGGACGGAGGTGCATGTGGGCAAGGGAAGCAACAATACAAAATAAAGAAGAGAACAACACTTACCGGACTCCTGTGTGATTCCTGGGGCAGGGAGGACACGACAACTGGCGACGAGGGTGGGATGTCAAAGCACCACCAAACGCGTACACTGCGGTCCCTCGTGACTGAAGAACTGAGTCAGGAACCCACCCTGATCCGCCTGCCGCTGGAAAATAGGAAGAAGAACAGCTGCGACGTCTGGAGCCCACCCAGTCGCAGGAAGAAACTGAGCCAGGAGCCCACCCTGGTCCGAGCGCGAAGAGTCGAGGCATCAGGGCGGGAGCCTGCCAGCCGCAGCGAAGACGCGGTAAGAGGCCCTCCCCCCACCTGCCTGAAGGTCAGCGGTGTCCTCGCCTCCGTGTGGGAGCATCGAGCGCCTCAGCGGTGCACCGGACTGTGTCCCTGCTGCCCACCAAATCAGCCCGCCTCGTGCATAGATTTGAAGGCAAATCTCATGTGAACACGGCGGCCATTTTGGGACCAGGCGGGAACAACCAATCAGCTCCCAGGAAGACCCGGTGGCCATTTTGGAAGGTCAGGCCCCGGAAATCTCAGTCTTGCGAAATCCGGCGGCCATCTTAAGGACAGACAAAGCAAGCCAATAGAGTGAAAGGAAGGCCGGGAGGCCATTTTGAAGTCAGGCAACCAAAAAAAAAAGGTGAAATAAAGGGGAATTTAAAGGTCAGGAGGCCTGATTAAAGACAAACACAGAAAGAAATGTGCAACTCAAAAGAAAAGGAGAATGATTTTTTTAAAAAAGAGAAAGGGGGTGAAAATTTAAAGGAAACAGAACTACTGAAGAAAAAATAAAGTAAAAATAAATTGTGACAGTGAAGTGGCAACAAAGTGACAGAAAGTGACAATAAATAAAGGCGGGAGTGCCACTGTCAACGCAGAAAGAAGGCAATCTCAGAAAAGAAGACCTGCAAGAGAGCTGCAAGTCAGAAAAAACAAAAAGAAAAAAAAAGAAAAATGGTTGACACAGAAAATGACACATAGAGTCCTCAAGCAAAATTTCGACGACCACTGCCATTCAGCTTTTTGGAACCAAAGGCTGACATCAGGTGGGAAAGGTGGATTAGACAATTTGAGCATTACATGCGCGCCATGGACATTGTGGACAGCAAACAGCTGGACCTCCTTCTGAATCTCGCAGGAGATGAAGTGGAGGACCTGCTCATAACATTTCCCAGCGATCAAACAGCAACATACAAGGGGGTTATACAGTGCCTCACAGCGAAATTCGACCCGTAACGGAACATTGACTTTGATAGGTACACCTTCAACACAGCGTGTCAGAGAACAAAGGTCTCCCTTAACGACTCCGCAACACGACTGCGAAAATTGGGAACATACTGTGAGTTCGACAAGTTTGACAATGAGCAGGCGATACGACTGTGCATCATTGAAGGTTGTCAGTCTGTAGAGTTCCGTGCACGTATCCTGAAGGAACCAACGACGGAGAAGATATTGACCATGGCCCGCACGGAAGCGAGAGCAACAGCGTATGCCAAAGAGATGGAGCTAGGGAAAGATAAAAGAGTGGAACAAGCACATCGCATCACAGGAAACGTCAAGAAGAAAGAATACCCGGCGGCCTCGTCAGGAAAGAAAAACGAACAAACGTGCTACAGATGCGGACTCAACATTCCGCATGTCGGTGCATGCCCGGCGATGGGCCAGAGAGGCAGGAAATGCAAAAGGGACAATCACTTCACAAGCGCCTGCATGAGCAGGCAGTTCAGAAGCGAGAGGGGCAGAGTGGCAAGACCACAGATGACCACCAGTACACCAGCCCGCACGCCAGACACATGGAAACAGCGAGTCGCAGTTGCTCCGATAAAGAAACGGCAGCACATGTGAACGTGGCACGATTGTACCTAATGTCCGATGCCCCCAGGGAAGACTGGAGACCAGAGCACATTGATCTCATGGTGAAGCATCAAATAAAGAAAACTGCAACCGTGGACATTGAAGTAGGGCGACATAATGCACAGTTGTGCTTGACAGCGGGGCCACATGCAACATCATGTGCATGTCAGAGTATGAGAAAATGAAAGTGAAGCCGCCGCTATCACCGTCCACTGTTGATGATTCTCCCGGGGCCACATCTAAATGAGATGATTAGCTGTCTCACTGGGGCCTGCCAGTTCTCGAAGTTAGATTTGTGCAAAGGGTACCACCAACAGGAGCTGGACCAGCAGTCAAGATTTATTACCACGTTCTCAACGCACATGGGCCTAGTTCGATACAAGAGACTGAGTTTTGGCATTTCATCGACTGCAGAGATATTTCAAGAGACCATAAGGCAGGTGATAATAAGGCCGGTGACGAACAGCCTAAACTATAGTGATGACATTCTAGTATTCGGGTGGTCGGATGAGGAAAATGACAGGGCCCTGCATCAAGTATGCCTACAGCTGGAACACGCAGGATTAATATTAAACGCAGACAAGTGCGAACTGGGGTGAAGTGAATTGGTATTTTTCTGACACATTTTCTCCAAGAAAGGAAAGAGGCCTGATCCCAGCAAAGTAGAGAAACTGAGAAACACGAGTCCCCTGAAGGATGTCGCAGAAGTAAGGTTATTTCTGGGGCTTGCCGGCTAATGTGTTCGCTACATCAAGGACTTCACCACGGTGAGCACACCGCTCTGAGAGCTAACAAAGCAAGGTCAGAAATTAATTTGGTCACAACAATGTAGATGGGCATTTGAAGCCATCAGAGAGGCCGTAATGACTGTAGATCATCTTGCCTATTTTGACCCTTTGCTATGCACTGAGCTGACGGTAGACGCCAGTCCAGTTGGTTTAGGAGCTATACTGGCGCAGCACCGGCCGGGGAGAGATTCACCAAGAAAGATTGTTGCATATGCAAGCAAAAGCTTATCTGACATTGAGAAGGCATACTCCCAACCAGAAAAAGAAAGCCTAGCAGTGGTATGGGCATGTGAACACTATCACATGTTCATCTAAGGGACGTCATTCACCATCATAACAGACAATCAGGCTCTGGTGACAATTTATGGCAATTCGTCGGCAAAAATGCCACCTCTCATTGAGCGCTGGGGCATATGGTTGATGGACTATGACTTCAAAATTGTGCATAAACCCGGAAAGGAGCATAACTCAGCTGACTACATGTCGAGACAACCTCTACCACAGTCACCAGAGACAGCATCAATGGCTGAGGAATATCTCAATTTTGTACTAAAGCAAAACACTCCGGCGCCAATAACGTTAGTGGAGCTAGAGCGGGAGACAGCGAAAGATGCTACCCTGCAGCTGGCCAAAGAAACGACAAGGATGCAGAGATGGAGACACATCAACAACAACTGCACCTGGGGAGAAGGAGTAAGTAAGGAAGATATGCTATCACTAAAGAAAAAACATGAAGAACTGTCGGAGACAGAAACAGGAATAATGATGCGAGGAACAAGGATAGTGATACCAAGTTCGCTAAGACAACAGACTGTCAATGTGGCACATGAGTCACACCGTGGAATGGTGGCGACAAAAAAGATGCTAAGGGAAAAAGTCTGGTTCCCTGGGCTGGATAGAATGGTGGAAGACACCATTGTGACGTGTCACATCTGTCAAACGACAGGACAGCCAGCCAAACCTAACCGCTACAAATGTCAGAACTACCTAGGGCGGTGTGGACAACGTTAGCAGCTGACTTCTTTGGGCCACTAGATACGGGCAACTACCTGCTTGTGATCATTGACGAGTACTCACGATTCCCCATAGTGCGACACGTATCATAAATGTCGGCTACAGTGACGCTACCAATCCTGGATGACATATTTGCGACCTGGGGCTTCCCAGAAACTCTAAAAACAGACAATGGTCCTGCATTATCATGAGAAGAGTTCCAAAAGTTAATGTCCTACCTAGGCATTCTTCACAGGAATATAACAAGCGAACAGCATGGTGGAACGGTTCATGGGAAACATAAAGAAAGCGGTCCAACGAGCAAAGCTGGCACAAATCTCCACCATGCAGGCCCCATGTCAGGTTCTACGAGACTTCAGGAACACACCTTACAGCTCCATGGGAAGATGCCCCGCTGAGTTGGTATTGGGGAGGACAAGCAGGACAAGGCTGCCACATATAGAGGCAACGGCGTCACCAGAGCACGGCAGCATTGCAGCTAAAGACAAGGAAGCCAAAGAAAAGATTAAAGCATATGCAGATGCAAGGCGTCATGCCACCCCGTCACACCTCAAAGAAGGAGACGCAGTGGTAGCGCGTCAGCGACAGCAAAGAAAGTCCCACAGCCTGTCCTCAAATGAACCGCTAACGATCATACATGTGAAGGGGCCAATGATTAAGGCTGCGTCAGAACATCACCGAATAACGCGGAATAGTTCTCATTCCAAAGGGCAGAAGACTGTGAATGAAGATGGCCAAGATACTGCAACTGGATGAGATGAAGCGATGGATCACAACGGAAAGGGAACGAACAAGGGTGAAGGGTAAGAAGAATCACAGGAAGAGACCTGCCCAAAAAGAGTGAGCAGAAGGCCGAAAAGACTTATTGAAGAAATGCAATGATGGGGATGCACATGTATCATTTCTTTACTCTGAGCTATCTCTTCTCTTCCTCCTTATTGCTATCTATACCATCTTTCTTTCTTTCTTTCTTTCTTTTTCTCTCTCTCTCTCTCTCTTCTCTCATCTTTTCTCTGTGACAAAAGGGGGAGATGTAGTGGCCTGGGGAGAAGGGCACCGGACCACCAAACAGGAAGGAAACTGGACACCACTTCTGGTCAGGGAGTGGGCAGGGCAGTACAAGGGAAAAGGGCATCAGGACGGAGGTGCATGTGGGCAAGGGAAGCAACAATACAAAATAAAGAAGAGAACAACACTTACCTGACTCCTGTGTGATTCCTGGGGCAGGGAGAACACAACAGGGAGCATGCACCACTCCAATCTCATAACGCAAGGGTATTAATTGTCCTGGATTACACCATTACGGAGGAACGCCGCAGATCCTCTTTCCTGGGGGTTAAACAAATGCTATGACATACTGGCCTTCACTATTCGCTGCCTTCCTAGAAATGCTGAAAGTGTTGGTTGGGCACAAGAATATTTTTTTCACTGATACCGGGGGATGCTTGGAACTGGGTTGAGCAGCAGCCCAATGAATCCACCTGCAACTGGGCAGAGAACAGTTCACTCCTCACAATGTAGGAATCAAGGGGCCCATGGGGCCGGCAGAGCTTCCCTGGGGCCCCACTAAGGAGCAGGCCATGGAGGAACAGGCTCTGACAGCAGTGGTAAACTATGGGCTGATTGCTGTCGATTGATGTCTCAGAGGAAGGTACAAAGGATCTGGAATACTCACTCTCCATTAGCAGTGTAGCCTTGATGGTATTATCTGATGTGACATCAAAGACAGCAGAGAAGATAGTGTGATGGCACAGAAACCTGCGACCTGCATACCTACAGCCAGGGGCTATTAGGGAGAGACTCCTGTGTACTTCTGTTATGGATTGCAAAGCAATGGGTCTCCTGAAGGGACGAGTACTGTTTACCCCCTTCAGCCTGTCACAAGGCAATGGTCCCAGAAACACACTGGCTGCCCCCTTCGCCTAACTCCTGGGTGATTTCAGTGTGTATGTTTGCACACTTAGTAGCATCCCTAATATGGGACCCATTGTTACTTGTTTTGCAACCACGTTTATGGGGGTTACCCTCGGTGGGGGGCTGTGAGTCTGTTGTTGCAGTTAGGAGATATGTGGGGTGCGCTGTCCTGTTCTTATCCATTCCACACTGATCATATGCTTACTAGCATGGCTATGGTGCTGCGGTTCCAGTTCTCCCGGGAACAAATACACATACTACATTGATGAGATAACTATGGTGGGCATAATCACATGGATTGCTTGCAGTATGGGCACTGCACGGAAGCAGCATGCAGGTCAGCAATAAGTAAGACTGAGGGGCGCACAGATAGCTCTACTACAGGAGGCACGTGTGGCTGGGGGGAAGATATTACATTACAAAAGTGAAGGCAAGGTAATGCTTCCGCACCACATACTCTGGCTTCTCATGTGGTGCAATGTTCTGAGTTCAAACAGGATTCCTCTTCAGCTTCATAGAGTCTGAGATCGATCCTGAGGGTCACTATATGCTTGTATAAGGGTAGTTAGATGGTAGGACAGTCCTTCTAGGAAGTGTATATGGCCCCAACACACACCAGCCAACCTTTCTAGTGAAATTATGTGCAATTCTTAGTAAGTGGACTCACATTCTGTGCTATTGGGCAAGAGGGTTAATTGCGTGCTCGATCTGCAACAGGATCGCTCACATCTGCCAGTACCTGCTTCTCCTGGTGGTGAAGTCTGCGACCCACCGTTACCACTGCTTGGAACACTGATCTTTACTTTTGGAGATCAATACATCCTGACTCTAGGGAGTTCTCCTATTATTCGGGCTGCATGATTTGCATGTTCAGTTGGATTGGATACTTTGTGATGCAGCCACTAGGATGTTGGTGACAGGTGGGGAATGATTGGGGATGACCTTCTCGGATCACAATACTCTACAGCTGCAGCTTGAGTGATGAGCAACATGGCCACCAGTCCTCATCTGGAGCTTCCAACCTACCAAGTTGGAAGATCCAGTGTTTCAAGATTGGACAGCCGAATTCCTGACCTTTTGCCTGACAGACAACTGCAGTACATCCACTTCTAAGTTAGTAGACTGGGAGGCAACGAAGGTTGTAATCAGATGTCTGTACTCAACTCAGAAATGAACCGATTACTCTTTGGTTTGGTGCTCTTCTACCCTGTGACGACAGTTTGAGATTGGTGTTTACGAGTGCGCTTATCCTCGTTTTTTCAACACGTACCTTCTTACCGATGAGATGATTAATTTGCCTCACTTTTGGATACACATCTTCGGATAAAAAGCTTTTGTAGTTTTGAGTTGAGGATAGAAGAACGGAAACCAGTCTGTGATCTATCATGATACTTGGTGTTCTAGCCCTGAGGAGGCCCTTTTCGGGTAAAACGTGTTGGCTGTGGCTGTGTATATCCCTCATCCTTTTAAAAAACAATAAAGAAGAAGTTTCTACATCGAAGACTCTGAAAATTTATCATTGCTGGAATATTATAAGCCATTTGTTTTGTGCCTCTCTGTGCTCTGTTTATTCATGCTTATTTGTTAGATCTTGTGGCAGCGGACCTCTGAGGTGGGCACGAACACTGTTAAAGATTTTGCTCAAATTACATCTAGCGATTAAAGGGTTGCAAAAAGATTTGTCCCTGGTCGACGTATTCCTGGGTGCATTAGAAGCTGTGACTCAAGCTGACCACGAGCAAGTAGGAGCACTGACAGAGGCATTAGAGCACCATACCCAACTCATTGAGCAGCTGCGCTGTCTAGACTTTCATGCGTATCAAGCGAAAATTCCCTCTGATGAGAATAAGTCAGGTTGGTAACTAGCCTGACTATTGCGCAGTGCCATTCAAGCTATACCGATTACTTCAAGTGGACATACACAATGCATTCACTACACATTACCAGGTGCTGTATGAAGTAATAGTGGGCGGTGAGATTTGCATATTCGAGTTCCGCTTGGAACGCGGAGTTCGGCAAAAAAAACTCAGCCTATCAAATGCGGAATAGTTTATTGGCATGCGCTCAACACACTTCGCATTTTCAATTTATCTTCTCCTAGTCCACCTGCCCACTGATATTTCCAGAAAACATTGGTAACCACTTGAAAAAAGGTTGGGGAAATGAGTGCATCTCCTCTAGTCTGCTCTTCTTAAGCAGTGTTAATGTTCTGAGGCTCCACCCCACACCATGCTCCACCTCGTCATCAGTACAGAAGGGCTCATCAAGGCTGGCTATGTCTATGGCAATGTTATGCTTATGCTCTTCCCCGTTCACCACATTCCCTTCCCTTACATCATCAGTGACTTTACTGAGCTCCGTTGGGCCCCGCCCCGCTGATCAGTTTTTGCTCAGGTCCTGTCTCCCTTTAGCCACGAAGAGTGCTTGATTACAGGTATTTCACTCTCACAGCTGGGGCATTCATGTGAGAAGAAGGAGTTGGGCTATGTTATCCCAAAGGCATTAGCATCCACCCGGGTAGATGGACCAGCATGCTCCCGTATCCAGCATGAGCTTGTGAAGGAGACGAACAGGGCGTCTTCCACCTCTTACTCCCAGATAAGGAATGCGGATGACAGCCGAGCAGAGGGTGGTAGAGGTGAGTCATGTGTGCATGTCTTTCAGGGTGGGTGGGCAGCGTACCTTGTGCTTTGGGTTAGATCTGTGTCTACTTACTACTGTGGGTGAGGTGGAAGATGCGCAGCAGCATGGGGCTGGGTCATAACATGAGTTACTTGGCACACAGATACTTTGTAAGTGCAAGGGATAAACAGCAGCTAGACATTTATAGAAGCTCGTGTCTGTCTTGGTGTGGTGCACCCTGAAAATTACAGCACCCAACTATGCGGATTAAATCCACGCTCATTGATAATTGTCCTCCAGCATTTCAATTCACAGGGCAGAACCATGTTGGTCATGCATGGCAGTAAAGATATATCACAATGTAGGAGCTTGTTTTTATCCCTCTTTCCCTGGCAGAGGGCACTTTCTAGCAGTCAACTTTCCGTGGTGACATTTAATTTCAGAGGGGCGATGAAGAAATAGGGTTGGCTGAGCAAACTCCGCTTGCTCACGGAACTCCGGCGGAATTTGGCGGAGTTTTTAAGTAATTTCGTCGAATTCAGTGAATCTCCATGAGCTTTTCCCGGTCCTAGTATGAACTTAGCCCCCAGTGGATTGATAAGAAGCCATATGTTACTTCCTTACTGCAGTGATGCTCACTAAGGTGGCTCCTTTAGATAGGAACAAATGTAATGCTCCTCTTACACTGCAGGAGGTATGGGGAGCTATACAAGGGGCGACAACTAGTAAGACACCGGGACTCGACGGATTCCCTATAGAATTTTATAAGGCATACAAGTTTCATCTTGTCACTTAATTGCTGGAAGTATAACAGGAAGCCCAGTTGGAGGTTCATCTCCCACTTACACTGCAGGAGTCTCCCTTGGGGTCTCTCCTGAAGACCGACAAGGATCTTCTGGAACTTACCTCCTACCGACCACTGTCCATGCTAGGATCAGACTGTCAGGTGCTGAGTTAGGTCATAGCAGGCTGATTGCACAAACATATGCTGTGGCTGCTGCATTAGGACATGAGCAGCTTTATGCTTGGGCAGTCCATCACCCTGAATAACTGTCATTTACATCGAGTGTTGGAGCTTTCCTAGGTCGAGTGGCCATATGCAGCATGCCTAGTGTTAGACCTATAGAAGGCTTTTGACACAGTGGACTTGAAGTACACATTTTTTTGACCTTGACCGCCCTTGGCATCAGGGGAGACTACATAGTCTCATGCATCTCCTGTACACTGAGGCTACCACCCAAGTTAATACTGGCCAGTGTATTTCCATTCTCTTTTCAGTGAGCAGGAGGAGGAGACAGGGTTGTCTGCTGTCCCCCCTGTCTTTGCTCTGGCAATTGAGCCTCTTGCCCAGTGACTTAAGCTGAATAGGGACACACATATCGACTTGTTGTTTGGTGATGATGTGTTGATGTACATAAGGAATATTCAAGATCATTGGTTTATAAGACTGAGCAAGCTGACAGCCAATTGCACAATATTTCTGATAAAGTAAAATGTTTGTGCTAAGAACATGAACAACTGATACTAGTGTCAACTGGCTTCCAGGGGGGCTCTCCTACACCTAAAACTCTTTACACCTTAAAATCGGGTACTCATAAAAACATACTTACATTGAGTGGCTTTAGAAGTACATTCAACCCATGCTTATTCCAGACGTGAAGTTTACTTGTTGTGGGTCACCCAAGGAACTCATTATAATAACGTTCATCTCCTCTGTTATACCAACTTCTCACATTTTCCCCATCTAGATGATGCCATTGCCATAAGCCACACTGAGTTCTTCCCCTTCCTTCAGTCTCATTTGTAAACCTTACCAGTATTATGCGGTTTTATGGTTTTCCCTTTTGTATTGACGTTGATTGGCCCTCACAATATAATACTTTGGCAAATGAGGTAATTCAATTTGATTAGAGACAATGCCCAGTGGTTTCTCACCAGGGGCGGATATGCTGTAGTGACTTCTATATTTAAGACACTTGCAGTGTCCTTTGTATCCTCTATTGGATCCAGGCGATCACTAAGCTCTTTGCCATGTTCTGTGGTTTCTTCCTTTTTCTCAATTACTTTAAATCCCACACTTTTTGAGCAGAAGTCAACCTTGGCTATTTCCCCCATTTGATTTTACTGAAACTCACAAGGCCTAAATCATCAGAATCTATTTCTCTCAGTGCAGGAACTAATTTGATGTTAGCCAGGAGTTTGGACCTGTTTAGGGGGTGTGATTTGGAATTTGTCCTTCCAATCTTTGCTAATTTAAAAAAGATGGTCCTAGCATACCGACCCCTTGCACAAGGTATTTGACTTCGAGATCTGTTTCCCAATGTGTGTGTGGCCTTATTTCCCTTTTCTCTTTCAAAAGGAATGTAGTGCTGTCTTGTTTGCCTTGGCTGTTGCAGGGGGGGAGGGGAGACAGTAGTATTCCTACTGACTCCACCATGCCAGTCTGATTTCTCTACAACCAGAAAAATAATTTTTGACCCAGAGCCTTTTATGGTCTTCCCCTGAGATTTTCGAATAATCTTTCCTACTTTTCTACTACCACAATTAAGTAAGTTGAATAGAGATAGGACACTATTTTTCTCATACAGGTAGATCGGTCCAGGATACATACACACTTGCAGTTTTGTGGGATTGGTAAGATAGATGGCATGATAGGATCTCTTTGCTCAGGCTTGAAACTCCTGTTAGTGTGGATTTTTGCACTTCTATTGATTCACAATCAAGCACTGTTTTAATACTATTAAGAGCGTGGGTACGGCCCATACTAGCATTGTAGTGGTGATGTAGGGTTACGCGTGGTACGGGCCGTACACACGCTCTGAGGGCGTGGGTACGGCCCGTACCACCATTGTAGTGGTGATGTAGGTGCACGTGCCATACCCACGCCCTCAGAGCGTGTGTATGGCCCGTACCACCCGTACCCCTACATCACCACTACAATGCTAGTATGGGCCGTACCCACGCTCTGAGGGCGTGGATACGGCCCGTACCACCATTGTAGTGGTGACGGGTACGCGTACACGCCCACTGCCGTTGTAGCGGGACGCAGGGATTGGTGGACACGCCCCCCGAAGTGACCAGACCCTGGAGGTAATGTATGGACAGTATATGGTATTTTAAAAACTTAGGTAGAGGTCATGTTTCCTGCCACTCGCCCCCCCTTTGCCCCTGGGTGATGTGCTGACCTTCTGCGGCGAGCGCGGCGGTTTCGGTGCACCAGGTCGTAGGCTAGGAAGGCCAGGATGACACGTAGGATGGGGTGCATGGCTGTCCGTCGCGTACCGCTGCTCCTTCTTCGCGTCGTCCTCAATTTCCCAGGAGTTTTTGGCTGCCGTAAAAAATGAGCCGTGCGGAGTGACGTAGGCACCAATCGTACTTGCTGGTCCGTAGAACGCTGCCTGACTCCATCCGGACGTCACGTATGCGATGGCCCGGATCGGAATTGTGGGTATTTTTTCGCCGCACGTACTTTTGTATGATTCATACGGAAATGGTATTTCTGTACAATTCGTACTTGCGGCTTTGTAAGGAGGATTTCCCGGGTACGAGTCGTATGGAGAATACGCTCCGTACGACAATTCGTACCCGAGTTTTACAGGATCGGAATCGGCCCCTAAATAGAAAAAATAGGCAATGTCCCAGTAAAATGCCAAAATTGTGGACAAATGTTGGTTTTTTGAAAAAAGTCTGCCTGTTCCTGAAAGCTGGGAAGATGGCAATTTTAGCACCTCAAACCCTTTGTTGATAACATTTGCAGGGAAATAACCAGATGTTTTCTTCTACAGTACTTTTTTCGCATTTTTCCAAAAACCTCAAAATATAGCTATATTTTGGCTAATTTCTCAGTCGATTCCAGGTGAATCTACAAACCCTGGATACCTTTCGAATTCTCATGATGTAAGAAGAAAAGGAAGTACATTTGGTGTGAATACCTTATGTGGATAAAAAATTACTGGAGCCTAATCACGAACTACCACAAATAACCAAAAAAAGGCTTAGCAGAGGGGGAGGGAGGCCTAGCAGTGAAGGGATTAACTTGCAATTTAACTTGCAATGCAATACAACAATATTACTAATCCTATGTGTGTGGACTCAGACTATGTCTGAGCCTGGTATCCTGTAATAAACACTATTTTATTTTAAAGGTTGCATCTTCTTCCATTCTTTTTTCAAAATCATACCTAACATCAGGGCACTTCCATAAACCTCAAAATTCCTCCACCTTTAATGCCAACTTTCCACTTTGACCCACTTTATTACCACTTTTATACATCTGGCATATAAGAGTCCCGCTCTCATCTTTAATGTCCATGCTATAGTGTTCAGAGCAACACCTGGGAAACTGTCCTAAAGGTACCTCACTGTTAGGTTGTTATCAGGCTTGGGTCAACCACTGTGTAGATAGGTAATTGTTTGATGGTCCTGATGAATTGCTAATTGATCACTGGTGTGACAAACTAGGCAAGAAACATGTTGACCCACAATCTCTAGCAACCACTGAACATTATATCAGTGGTGTGCTAACCTAGTTTTCAACCAGGACATTAGACTCACCGATTAAAATTAGTTCCGAGTGCTACTTAGTCTCCCTTTTTAATTTATTTTACACTACCCACACACTTGACACTCATCTGCACTGCACGGCCCTACACCCGCATCTCACCTTACAGCTTGGGAACAAAAGATCTCTGACAAAGAGCCCCTCATAGGGTGCCCATCTGGCATTGCTGCGCCGGCCTGACGAGGAGCAAGCCCTATGATGAAGCATGATACCTTGCCGGGTGTGTGAGAGCCCTAGTTCCAAAAGTGGGAGACTCCCACTCCTACTTCTAGACATATAGTAATGCCGACCAATCCTCTAATACAATTTCTTCTTTCACAAGGAACTGCATGCTTTGCTTTAATTGGTATGTCCTGGTGGCTTGTATGGGACGTATATGCGCCCGCCGTCCCCTTTCTGTTGCTTTGATAAAGTTTATTTTTAATGCAATGCCTCCAACATGTTAGTGCTGCCCTAAAAAGCAAAGACTGTTCCCTTGTCCTCCATTTTTCCCTCAATAATAATGCTGCGGAATGATCTTACTCAGGCACAACATACTTCTGTCTGATCTCCTCCCTTTACATTACCGTCCAGCCACAGAACCACCCACTGTAACTGTAAGGTCAGTATAACTCATCATCTGTCCTCCAGGAGTTGGAATAAGTGAGCTAATGAGCATGTGAGTGACTCAGAGAATGAGCAAGGGAGATAGTTAGGGAGTGAGTATGAGAGTGAACAACTGTTTAAGTGAGTGAGTACTCAGACAAGTTTATTATTCATCAGTAGTAGTAAAACTGAAATATTGTTGGAACTCAAGGAGCACATTTTTGTTCTCAGATGTGTGTGTGGCAGTCCCTTTGCTGAAGGCTTTGGAGGCCAGAGTTTAAATATATTGGTGGCATTTTTGCATGCTGTTTATTTCAAAGCACCTAATGTTAAACCTAAATCAGTGTATGCCACAGAAATTCAAGCATAACAAAGTGCAAAATAATGTAAAACATCGAAAAGTGATTGGGGGTTAAGGTTGGGTGTAAACTTTCACTTTGAGTTTAGGGTGTAGGGTAACTGTTAGGATTCATTTTCGGGTTAGGGTTAGGATTGTGATTTGTTATTTAGTTGGAATAATGGTCTACAATTCAAAGGGAGGTTATTGTATTACTTTAAGTGAGATAAAATGATATAGAACGTTTGCTATAATATCAACACTAGAGGAAAAGTGGAATTTGAACGTTTTCTCTGCTTTTTATAAAGGACAGAAATGCAAGGGCTTTATGTGGGGGCTATAACTGCTTAAGTTTGTACCCATAACACTGAGTACCACTTGCACATCATAGAAGAAGAAGGGGTCACATGTTTATGCAGAGATGGAGAGGCAATTAAAGAAGAGGCATGAGGACGCTTACTAGCGTCTCCACCTGACCAACTAACTAGTTAAAACAACAGTGTGCATCTGTGATTGATTTATGTGTGTTTTCTTTGCCATAAGTCTAAGATTAGCCTACAGTCGTCATCTGGAAGAAAGAAATTTGGAGAATGAACATCGAAATAATTTAGGGCACAATTGCAATACTCAAAGTACAGTTTTTGTAGAACATTAAACAGGATGTTTTTCCAGCAGGTGTATAGTCACATTCTTCGGGGCACATTCTTATGAAGATCACTAGTAGAATTCAACCATCACTTTGTTCACCCTGTGTGGCACCTAAACTTAGGGCTTTTGCATGCCTAAACATTATCATTAGACAATACATATTCGTCTACAAAAAAAGAAATGCACATCAGCTAATATGCACTTCACTGCCTGGAATCCACACCATAGTGTGGGAACTGCAAAAGCTGATACATATTATGGGTAAACAGTGGCAAGATCGTAAGGTGTGCTTTTCAATCATCTTTGCACTCGAAACCTACTAACATAGCCCCTTATTCAGTGGTCCTTAAAGGTAACATGAGAGCCTCAGTGTCAGTGAGCTAGGGTGGGGAGAAGTTGGAAATAATGATTCAAGGTGAAGAATTGAATGAAAGAAAGTCAGTGGGGAGAAAGAAATACTATAGGGTCATTTACTGAGGTCCTGTATGGGAGCTTGTGCAAGCTAAAGCATTGTGTGTACTTGCCATTTTAAAAGCCCTAGAGTGCAGCACAAAGCCAAGTGAGTGCTGAGGTTCTGTAATTCTCGAGTCTGACTCCATTTTTATTCTGTGCCACCATTTTGTGTTGCCCTCACGTAGGCCTGTGAAGGTAGCCTGGCGAATAAAGTGGCTTGGCCTTCTTAGTTCATGTATACATTAACTAGGTTTCTTTTTGACTCTGAAATGAACTGTAAGAAACTGACCTCTGCACCTGAAACTGACCCCGCAAAGCCAATTTCCCTGATCGATCTTTGTCTGAGATTACCAATCAATGTTCAGGACATCGTTAACTTTTAGTTTCCTTGCACATGCCTTATCTTGTTCAGCATCTGTTACCGTTTCTGTTTTTTATGTTTCTTCATTACATGGGTTATGCTTTCAATTATAGGTTTGTCCGGCTTGTGGAGATTGAATTTGGGACATGCCTAATAATTAACTTTTGGGTTGGGATACTGTAAATTGAGTTTTTGTTATGTGACACTTTGTTTGAAAATGTACTTTATGGGCTAGAATTTTGTGCAGTGGGTGTACATTTATAATGTGAATATTGGGTATAAAAGGAGACGTCTCGCCTTAGTAAAATGAGCAGTCTCCTGAGAATTTACACCGTGATGTATTTCTAGGATCACTGTTTCTAGCTGCAGCTAATAAACTTGGTCTCTGATGCCATTCAGAAGTATTCCGTGTCTCTGTATACCAAGACAGGTGAACTCAAAGATCTTAGGCGTGCCCCTGACGCCGCTGGGTTAAACCCCGGTTCTTCAGTGCCCACACAACCATTAGCAGATAGCCTCTAAATGTATGTGGTAAAACATTGGCATCATGAGTAAAATACGTAGTTTAGAGCAAATCATGACGCGCAAATGGTCCAAGAGTTGTCCTTGTATTTCTAATATCCTCAAATGTAGGGTATCTACTTCCTCCAAGAAGAGCTCATGCATGTTGAGAGAACTTAGAAATCCTTCTCAGGAGAAGGATAAGCAAGGAGAATAATATTGTACAAAATTGGAGCATTTTCTTGATTTCCTCCCTCAAATCCTGAGAAATATTGTGACTCTTCCAAACCTAATGGATGCAGAATGAGCAAAACTGCCATTAAAAGGTCCATTAACAACAAGACACATTATTATTGTCATGTCTTACTTGATACCTTTAGATGTAACCTCAATATTTTAACGTTGGTATATTCCAGAGTGTGAGGCCACTTTATGGATTATAAAATTGATGAGTCATCCTTTTCTTCAGGGAATGCCCATAGAGAAACTGTTTTTCTTTTTATAGGTAAAAACACTAAAGGCCTGAAGGGCCTGATTTAGATCTTGGTGGATTTAGCGATGCCCAGCCACAGAGGTGGTCCCAAGTACTCCATCGAGTTAATGGCGGCCTGCCCGCCGTATTTAGATGTTGCGGGAATAGACAGGAGACCACCACGGTGGCCGTCGTCTCTGCTGGTTAGCAGTACTCCATCATTGTAAAGCCAGCAGGATTGCGCCGAGTCAATTTAGATGTTTCTGTTGTACTGGCAGTCTTGATGCAGTAGGTCAACGGTGGTGTGGAGAGAGGTAAATACTCATTATTTTCATCTCAAAACATATATATGTTGTAAATATGTACTACCCATTTTATTTACATATAGCATTGCACACCAGCAAGAAGCACACACCATATACTGTACACGCACGCCCACCACAAAAGTCTACCTTACATTCTGGCGACACCGGGGTGGCTGAGAGTCATGGTCAAGTAGCAACAGTACAGAGAGGACTTGGACAATAATGTTGAATATTTTGACTTATGGCAGCACAGCAAGCCAGCCTGCTGTGCTGCTGTGCATGAAAATAAAAGAGTAGATACGGAGCATTCCTGTCCTACCCTGCATCGGCAGACAAACAGTAGCTGTGCGCTAGGGCAGCCACCCTTGCGTCATTTTACAAGGGTGCCTGCACTGAGAGGATGATTGTTTTTGTGCAGGAAGGGACACCTTGTTGCACAAAAACAATTAGTAAAATTAGAATACTTTTATTAGGAGAAATAAAAGTATTTCTCCTCGTTGTACCTCCCCTGGGGAGGCGTAGGAATCTGGTGCATTCCCAAGTTCACAAAGTTTTGTAAATCTGGGAATGCGTCAATTTCCATGGATGTTGCATAGGAACACCCACAGCAACACCCTGTGGAGAGCCCCTTTCACATGGAGTTATGTGTGAAAGGCAAACATATTTACAAGGCCATAAAAGGCCTTGCCGGGTGACTTTACATGGCCCTGTAAATATTGGGGGAGTCCATTGCACTGCTGGTGCGTCAATAAAAGTGATGCACTGGCAAAGCAATGGGCTTGTAAAAAAGCGCCAGAATCGGTAATGGGACCCCTAAAAAAAAGGTGAGTTTTCACCTCTTTTTCATTGTTTCTGCTAAACCGAGCTTGGAGGCTTCCCCACCACAGTTGCCTCAATAGAAAGTCACATCATAATCTGAACGGCTGGAATATCGGCAGACATCCCTCCAACACCCACCTTAGCCTCTGTTGCCGTTGATGTGGAAGACATATTCTGGCAGAGTTGGCAGGACTGAGGAAGTCTTCCCTCTGGTGCCCAACCAACATCTAAATCAGGCAGGCAGACTGCCACGGCGGCAGGTGGAAGACTGCCAAAACAGCAATGGCAGGACCAGTTCCGCCAAGATCTAAATCAGGCCCTAAAATGTTATCTTATCAATGCACCGTTGGAGAATTACCCAATGTGATATTTCCTTCCCCTCATTTTTTGGAACATTCTTTCCTGTTCACTAAAATTAAACAAAACAGCCTAAATGAAGAGCTTCCATTTTGATGAGGGTTACTACCAAGACTGCATCTTAGTTACAGAGATTTGATGGAGAGCTGTGAAGCTGATTTCTCTACAAGCACTGTACTGTACCCAAATAAAAAGGAAGGCACCTTAGGTGTGTGTTTAGAGTGGGGACACAGAGAAGTATCAACCAGTATGATCTCCTTGAAATCATTCAACTGTTTGAATCTCCATATGTAAAAA
This sequence comes from Triturus cristatus, assembly GCF_964204655.1. Lineage (NCBI taxonomy): Eukaryota > Metazoa > Chordata > Amphibia > Caudata > Salamandridae > Triturus > Triturus cristatus. The sequence continues at coordinate 1,710,898,341 of NC_140590.1, forward strand.
GAGTTTAAGAAACAATGCCAAAAAAGAAATTGTTGTCCATACAACTGAAACTGTGTCCTCTGCAGGAGATCCTCTCCAATTCCCCTAAGATAGCTCTGGAAGCTGATTGTCTGCAATAATGTACACACTGTATAATCTACAGTTAACGGGTGGAAGTGTAATGCACCAAATCCATGTATATGTGTGTGTGTGTGTGTGTGTGTGTGTGTGCAATGCTCACACACACCTGAGTACATGCCTTTTTGTGTCTGCATGTGTATTGGCAAGAGTGTGTGTAGCCTCAGTCAGCAGTATATATTCTATTTCTATAAAACAAGCATCACTCCTGGTCTACATTTATGAGGTGAATCAAATACAAATGAACCCCCACATATCAGACAATCCCACACACAGTTGTAGATATTACCATATCATATTCAGGGATTGAGGTTTGATACAGTTATATATGTTAGTTAGCAGTTTACTCAGCAGTGGGTGTAAACCTGCGGCTCTGGGATGCCAGTTAAAAAATATGGTCCTTCAATATAAACTATGCTACCACAAACTGCTACTTGTTCATAGGCAGATACTGGGCAAATTATAGTTCCCAGTTCAGTGGTGAAAACCTTTTGGTGACACAATACTTAATCCCTGGGGCATTAGGCCTTGCTGATGAATAACACGTGGAACATCATGACACAAGTTTCCTAGCACAGAAAAATTACAGGAATAGTCAGAGTCTTAGCTCTGAGGCAGAGTGGTTCAGTAGTACTGGTTCAGTGCAATACAGGCCCCTCCCATGTGGGACTAAAGTGCAACTAAACCACACATTTCTTTACCACGCATGCCCTTACCACACGTGCCTTTAGCATGCACTTTTGTGGTAAAGGCATGACTAGTAAATGGATATGTGATAAAGATCAGACTGTGGCCCCCATCCTTAGCCCCCAGACTCCCGAGCCCTAATAACTACCCCAAACCCGAGCCCTAAAAAACACCTATCCCCACCCTGAGCCCTAAAATCTATTGAACCCCCCTAAGCACTGAAAACTCCTGTACCACCTCCACAGCCCTAAACAATTGTCCGGCCTCCCCCAAACTATAAAAAGTACCCGACACCCCCTGAGCCCTTAAAACTACCCCGATCCACCCAAGCTCTAGAAACTACCCCGGAACCCCTGAGTCCTAAAAACTACCTGACCACAACCTGATCCCTAAAAACTACCCTGACCCCACCCTGAGCCCTAATAGCTTCACCGACCCCCCCCAATGAGCCCTAAAAAGGACCCAACCCTCCCGAGCCATTAAAACTACCTTGACTCCACCTGAGCCCTCGAACTACCCCAACCCCCTTAAGGCCCTAAAAACTACCTGACCCCCAAGCACTAAAAGCAACCCCGAGCCCTAAAAAAACCTCTGCCCTCCAGCACAAAAAATAACATTGACCCCCAACCCTGAACCCTGAAAATTCCCCCCAACCATTCAAAACTACCCCCAAAAAACAGCTAAAGCCCCACTTACCTGTCCGTGTCCTCCCCCGATCATTCCTCTTCATGTGCCCACCCATCGCAGCATCTAGACTATTCCCTGCCTTACCACGCATATGATTTGTTAAAGAATGTGTGTGGTTAAGGCAAGCGTGGTTCCCACAGTGGAGAAACTGCACTTGTGGCTCGGTCTGTATTGTTAAGGCCAATTCCCTTGCTGGATCAGTCTGTAAGAACTACACAAATCAGAGGAACTGCATGAATCTCATAGTAGAGCTGACCTTTTGAATTTGCATATTCTTCCTCCAAACAGTATATAATTATGGGCAGAAACCACCAGCCAGTGATCCATTAATTCTCAACACCATAATTTGTGGTTACACATCAGTGGGGATGAGAAACTCTTCTGTCCTCCATGATTGAGATCTTTGATAGCCAACTCCCCTTCAACAGGTATGAGAACAGGAACCCAGGGTTTTGTTACTTTGCCCATAGCAGAGGTGTATTGCACCTACTTTAAAGGAGATGACTGACTGCTGAGAATGGGTCCTTGAGGTGTCATTGCAGGATAAAGACAACTCCTAGAATGGAACAGGACTGCAAAGCGCTGAGGCAGGGAGAACTTAACAGTGCACACTATAGCCCTCAGAAAGATGTGCATCTCCATCAATGTGGTGAGGCCTTGAACCTCTGGTGCCCTTACAATATGCCAAAAATGTAGGATTGCTTCAGACAGCTGAGTGCTCATGAGTGTCACAAATGCATCCTGAGGCATTCTTGTAGCATCTATGACATCTCAGAGTTAAGAATGTTCTAAATGCACTCACAGGTTCCTTTATAAAGATTCAGAGACCTCAAGAACCCTGGAGCTCAAACTAGATAAGTCACAACAATTAGCAGTGGCTTTGACCATCATGGTAAACCCTACGACAATCCAAGGTGGGTTCTTCACTTTGTTTGAGTGATAGCTTTCCTTTTGGACCCAATGTAAATCTTGCCAGAAAAGGTTCACCTAACCCTACTTGTCTCTAGTGGTGAGTTGTCTTCGTCTTCTCCAGCACCCATGTTACAGCACTGCATTTTATTGGAGATTGAGACAGTGCAAACCCACTTAATGGGCCATTTGGATGACACATGATCTAAAGTGGGTGCTGCCTCCATCATAGTCAACAACGACAGGTTTGATCTGTAGAAACTGAAAGACATCCAGTAAAGTGGAATGCAATGAACCAGACTGCAGGGAGAGCTGTTTTTAGAACTCATAATCACATCTGAAATTTTGTGTGCAGTATTTTTCTATGTCGTGGAAATAAAGCACAAGCTGGACAATGAATTATTAACTCTTTTAAATGCTTTATTGAGTTCTAAGCACATAACCTTACACCATCCCTGTGAATACGTTTGGACTGCTTGACTTGGCTACCCATGTGGTAAAGGGCTAATAATGTATTTGGCGCTCAGTTTTGGGCTCGATAGTAAGGCAAATTCCCGGGACACAAAAGGAAAATATATGTTTATTACAATCAGGGCTTAATAAGTTATGATTGCCATTGGGCTCCTGCAAACTTTCTCACCAAGTCTCATGGATCGAAAGCAATCTTGGAAAACCACAGAATAAACAGCACAACACAAGAGAATGAGAAAACTGTTTACTTCTCATTCTCATAAAAATTTATTGAATAAACAAACAATTGCTGTAACAGGTGATTAGAAAATTTGTTCAACCAGGGATGAATTGCTAGTGAGTAAATACGTCTCCAGTAAGTCGAGGTAGAGCTGAGCACTAATGCACTGATGCTTGCCTTGAACTGAAGTTTGATTTGACTATTGCGAAATATTTTTCTGCACCGATAATGGTAGCTGTGTGGATATTGTTGGTAAAGTAAAATTAATTTACAGATCTTATAAAAACATCTCAACCTTTAGCCAGCATAAAAATTACAATATTAAAAAAACCTGCTATATTAAAAATCATTCAAATTCATCAGGATTTAAGAAAGTAAGAATTTTTCAAGCATTTCCTGCATTAGTTACCATGAATCATTAATACAGGTTGACATAATCATTACAGCAAATTTAAATATGAAATGCTCTTTTCTACATAAAACACCAAAAATTGTGAATTGTATTTAAAACTCTTCTGTGAAAATAAAAAATACACCTCGTAGTTGCGATTTCAATATGAATGATTTCATAACAAATATAGTGGCGTGTGCTCCATCACAAGAAACTGACACAATATTTTCCTTTCATCCAGAAGGAGAGCACAATCCTACAAAAAATGAGCTAAAGAATACTTTGGGCCCGATTACAGTGACAGTGGGACCGGCTGTTGGTGGCAGCCCCACGGACATCGTAAATGGGTTTTCCACCTGCCACATTAAGATGGCAAGCGGATGGGTGGCATGCGGAAAGACTGACCGCCACGGGTCCGACAGTTGGAATGTTCCAACTGTCTGTCAGCGACGGTTAACCCGCCAGGACCAAACAGGCCGACACAGACTTGGGGGCCCGTAGCTGGCCCTCCTTCACCCCTGGGCCTTGGACATGGGCCTTGAGGTCCTACATATCTCAGCATGGTGCCTGCCACCTAATGCAGGGATATGTAACATGTCATTTCTATGTACTGCGGCAGGTGCTGCAGACCTCAGCATGCGCCACAAAAATTATTGGGCATTCTTATCGTAGCAGGAGATTCTCCAGCTGGAATCAATACCAATACAATGCTGAAGAATACCGTACCTCCGTTGTTAAGGTGGAACCTGAGACATGTAAAGGAAAGACACACCCACTCCAAGATAATCTAGAAATTGCACAGCAGGGCTTTTTGAGGCAGAATATAGTTTGTCTCCTGCTGTTGAGCAGGTCTTTACTCCCTCATGGATTGTTCTCTTTAGCAGACTCATCACAGCATTATATGCCTCAAATATATTGAATTCTGGATCCATTTCTTTTATTGAAGACAGAGTGTATCACAAGAATTTTCTTGTAAACAGCATTATATCCTGCATCATCAAAAAAGAAAGTTTCAATTTGCTACAGCCTTGAATAAGGCCACAGACAAACCTTAAAACACGTGATCTGGCAACCAAAGTCCATGAGTCAAGGGCTAACCCAAGTCTTAGGCCTTTATTATGAGTTTGGCGGTCTGATGGATTGCCAAACCCATGGAGGTCCAACTGCCCTATTACAAGTAGGGTGGTTGTGCTGCCAAAGGACAGCTGCTGCTTCAAGCGATCTGCGATCCCTGACGGTCTTGCAGCAGTCTCAGGCTCCTACTATGGTGGCTGGCGACAGTGGTCTGCACAGTGACTCTCTCTTGGTCGCTCCCCTCCTTGACTTGTGCTTGCTCGCTTATGCATCCGCCTCTTGTACCAGAGTTGGGGGCTATGGCCAGGATGGGCGAGAGGCCAGTGCGGACAGGGGCTTAAATTGCGGTAGGCCCTCTGTCTTACCCCTGCTGCCTCCCCCTTCTCTCGTCTCTGAAATTGGAGCATTATTGCCACTGAGGCCTGATTGTGAGAGGGGGTGCAGTGGTGAGGCCCACACGAACATTCTTGAAGGGCCTTAGATTGCTGAATCAATTGCCTAGGTTGTGACTCTATGAGCAGCGGCTGGAGACTTAGCGAGGTGGCGTTGCGGGACCTCTTGGTTGGACTGCCTTGAACCCCCTGTTGCCTGATTCTTGTAGGAGGTTGAGGGGGAACTTCCGTCCCACTTCCCTTAACCATTGCTGAAGGAGAAGTGACTTGGGGGCAAGCTGGATTCTAGGGCGCACATGTGAGGGATGAGGCCCAGTATAAGCTGATGTGCTGATACCCTGGAAGACTGCTGGCCAGGAAGTGGCCTTAAATGAAGCGGTACACAGTGGTGAAACATCAGTAGATTTGGACTGGGACTGCTCATGCCGCTCTTTCACTCGAAGTGATGGTGGCTGGCAGGTCCGCACTGGTCTTCCCCTGACCCCACTGCACTTTTATCATTGGAACTGGGTGTGGCTGCTCGTTGGTGGAACTATCAACATGGGGTGCAGAGGAGGCACAGGACCGGAGCAGCTCTGTTCACACTCTGACCCGTGCACTACTCTCATCTGAGCCAAACATGGACCTTAAACTGGGTGAGATACGTGTTGCTATAGTGGATACCCATCAAGATTTGCATACTAGGGTAGATTTGGTCGCTATTTAACTGGGGCTTGTACATGAATACCAGCGAAACCTAGTGGGCTGTGTCACTTAAACTGAAAAAGCTATCAGAGAACTGCGAGGGTCACTGAAGGAGCTGGTGGGCCAGGTACGCTTCCTTACCACAATGGTGCAGGAATTGGAGGCCTTGGGCAGAAGACTCAGGGAGGTCCTCCAGTCACAACAATCTCTGCATTGTGGGCGTTCCAGGGGGAGTGGAGGATTCTGAGCATTTGCAGTTCTTTGAGGCCTGGCTCCTGCAGAAGGTGGCTCCTACTTGGCTGTCTGCTCACCTCTTAATTGAGCGTGCCCACCGGGTCCCAGCAGAGCGGCCTCCGGTAGTGCCCCCCCCTATCCTGTAGTGACATGTATAATGAATTACAGAGACAAAGTCAAGATATAACAAATCGCTAGGAAGTGTAGGGGCCTGGGGTGAAGGGCACTAGTACCCTGCGCCGGACCACCAAACAGGAAGGAAACTGGACACCACTTCCGGTCAGGGAGTGGGCAGAGCAGTACGAGGGAAGAGGGCATCAGGACAGAGGTGCATGTGGGCAAGGGAAGCAACAATACAAATTAAAGAAGAGAACAACACTTACCTGACTCCTGTGTGATTCCTGGGACAGGGAGAACATGACAGGGAGCATGCACCACTCCAATCTCATAACGCGAGGGTATTAATTTTCCTGGATTACACCATGACGGAGGAACGCCGCAGATCCTCTTTCCTGGGGTTTAACCCCTTCAGTGCCACGCCCTTTCCCCCTCCTGTGCTGGGCGTTGCACTAGTGGGTGGGGTTCATGACGAGATAGTCTCGTCATGGGCACAGCGCAACCGTCCTCCATGACGAGACTATCTCGTCATGGGCACTGAAGAGGTTAAACAAAAGCCATGACATACTGGCCTTTACTATTCGCTGCCTTCCTAGCCATGCTGAAAGTATTGGTTGGGCACAAGAATATTTTTTTCACTGATACCGTGCGGATGCTTGGAACTGGGTGTAGCAGCAGCGCTATGAATCCGCCTGCACCTCGGCAGAGAGCGGTTCGCTCCTCACAATGTAGGAATCAAGGGGTCAATGGGGCCGGCAGAGCTTCACTGGGGCCCCACTCAGGATCAGGCCACGGAGGAACAGGCTCAGGCTCTGACAGCAGTGGTAAACTATGGGCTGATTGCTGTCGATTGATGTCTCAGAGGAAGGTACAAAGAATCTGGAATACTCACTCTCCGTTAGCAGTGTAGCCTTGATGGTATTATCAGATGTGATATCAAAGACAACAGAGAAGATAGTGTGATGGCACAGAAACCTGCGACCTGCATACCTAAAGCCAGGGGCTATTAGGGACAGACTCCTGCTTACTTCTGTTATGGATTGTAAAGCAATGGGTCTCCTGACGAGTACTGTTTACCCCCTTCAGCCTGTCACAAGGCAATGGTCCCAGAAACACACTGGCTGCCCCCTTCGCCTAACTCCTGGGTGATTTCAGTGTGTATGTTTGCACACTTAGTAGCATCCCTAATATAGGACCCATTGTTACTTGTTTGGCAACCACGTTTTTGGGGGTTGCCCTCGGTGGGGGGCTGTGAGTCTGTTATTGCAGTTAGGTGAATTGTGGGGTACGCTGTCCTGTTCCTATCCATTCCACACTGATCATATGCTTACTAGCATGGCTATGGTGCTGCGGTTCCAGTTCTCCCAGGAACAAATACACATACTACATTGATGAGATAACTATGGTGGGCATAATCAAATTGATTGCTTGCAGTATGGACACTGCACAGAAGCAGCATGCAGTTAAGCAATAAGTCAGACTGAGGGGCGCACAGATAGCTCTACTACAGGAGGCACGTGTGGCTGCGGGGAAGATATGAGATTACAAAAGTGATGGCAGGATAATGCTTCTGCACCACATACTCTGGCTTCGCATGTGGTGCACTGTCCTGGGTTCAACCAAGATTCCTCTTCAGCTTCTTAGAGTCTGATATTGATCCTGTTGGTCACTATATGCTTGTATAAGGGTAGTTAGATGGTAGGACAGTCCTTCTAGGAAGTGTATATGGCCCCAACACACAACAGCCAACCTTTCTAGTGAAATGATGTGCAATTCTTAGTAAGTGGACTCACATTCTGTGCTATTGGGCAGGAGGGTTAATTGCATGCTCGATCCGCAACAGGATCGCTCATATCTGCCAGTACCAGCTTCTCCTGGTGGTGAAGTCTGCGACCCACCGTTACACTGCTTGAAACACTGGTCTTTACTTTTGGAGATCACTACATCCTGACTCTAGGGTGTTCTCCTATTATTCGGGCTGCATGATTTGCATGTTCAGTTGGATTGGATACTTTGTGATGCAGCCACTAGGCTGTTGGCGACAGGTGGGGAATGATTGGGGATGACCTTCTCGGATCACAATAATCTACAGCTGCAGCTGGAGTGATGAGCACCATGACCACCAGTCCTCACCTGGAGCTTCCAACCTGCCAAGTTGGAAGACAAAGTGTTTCATGATTGGACAGCCAAATTCCTGACATTTTGCCTGACAGACAACTGCAGTACATCCACTTCTAACTTAATAGACTGGGAGGCAACGAAGGTTGTAATCAGATGTCTATACGCAACTCAGAAATGAACCGATTACTCTATGGTTTGGTGCTCTTCTACCCTGTGATGACAGTTTGAGCTCGGTGTTTACGAGTGCACTTATCCGAGTTTTTCAACACGTTTCTTCTTACCGATGAGATGATTAATATGCCGCACTTTTGGATACATATCTTCGGATAAAAAGCTTTTGTAGTTTTGAGTTGAGGATAGAAGAACGGAAACCAGTCTGTGATCTGCCATGCAACTTGGTGTTCTAGCCCTGAGGAAGCCCTTTTCGTGTGAAACGTGTTGGCTGTGTATATCCCTCATCCTTTCAAAAAACAATAAAGAAGAAGTTTCTACATCGAAGACTGTGAAGATTTATCATTTCTGGCATATTATAAGCCATTTGTTTTGTGCCTCTCTGTGCTATGTTTATTCATGCTTATTTGTTAGGTCTTGTGGCAGTGGACCTCTGAAGTGGGCACGAACACTGTTAAAGATTGTGCTCAAATTACATCTAGCGATTAAAGGGTTGGGGCTGCTCTAATTATCCCTTGCTGCCTTTCTTTCTTGTTAAGTGTAATCGGATGTCATTGCATTCAGGTGTTAGTGAGGGTAAGGTCAACACTGCAAAAAGATCTGTCCCTGGTCGAGGTGTCCCTGGATGCATTAGAAGCTGTGACTCAAGCTGATCACGAGCAAGTAGGAGCACTGACAGAGGCATTAGAGCACTATACCCAACTCATTGAGCAGCTGCGCTGTCTAGACTTTCGTGCGTATCAAGCGAAAATGCCCTCTGATGAGAATACGTCAGGTTGGTAACTAGCCTGACTATTGCGCAGTGCCATGCAAGCTACACCGATTACATCAAGTGGACATACACAACGCATTCACTACACATTACCAGGTGCTGTATGAAGTAAGGGTGGGCGGTGAGTTTTGCATCTTCGAGCTCCACTTGGAATGCGGAGTTCGGCAAAAAAAACTCAGCCTACCACCTGCGGAATAGAGTTTATTGGCATGCACTCACCACACTTCGCATTTTCAATATATCTTCTCCCAGTCCACCTGCCCACTGATATTTCCAGAAAACATTGGTAACCACTTGAAAAGGTGTTGGATGGGAAATGAGTACATCTCTTCTAGTCTGCTCTTCTGTAGCAGTGTTAATGTTCTGAGGCTCCACCCCACGCCATACTCCACCTCGTCATCAGTACAGAAGGGCTCATCAAGGCCGGCTATGTCTATGGCAATGTTAGGCTTATGCTCTTCCCCATTCACCACATTTCCTTCCCTTACATCAACAGTGACTTTATTGAGCTCAGTCGGGCCCGCCCCGCCGATCAGTGTTTGCTCAGGTCCTGTCTCCCTTTAGCCACGAAGAGCGCTTGATTACAGGTTTTTCAGTCTCACAGCTGGGGCATTCATGTGAAAAGAAGGAGTTGGGCTATGTTCTCCCAAAGGCATTAGCATCCACCCGGGTAGATGGACCAGCATGCTCCCGTATCCAGCATGAGCTTGTGAAGGAGCCGAACAGGGAGTGCCCCACCTCTTGGTCCCAGAGAAGGAATGCGGATGAGAGCAGAGCAGAGGGTGGTAGAGGTGAGTCATGTATGCATGTCTTTCAGGGTCGGTGGGCAGCGTACCTTGTGCTTTGGATTAGATCTGTGTCTACTTACTACTGTGGGTGAGGTGGAAGATGCGCAGCAGCATGGGGCTAGGTCATAATATGAGTTACTTGGTACACAGATTCTTTATGAGTGCAAGGGATAAACAGCAGATACTCATTGATAGAAGCTTGTGTCTGTCTTGGTGTGGTGCACCCTGGCATCGCCACTTAAAATTACAGCATCCAACTGTGCGGATTAAATCCACGCTCATTGATGATTGTCCTCCAGCATTTCGAATCACAGGGCAGAACCATATCGGTCATGCATGGCAGTAAAGATACATCACAATGTAGGAACCTGTTTTTACCCCCTTTTCCCTGGTAGAGGGCCCTTTTTAGCAGTTATCTTTCTGTGGTGACATTAAATTTCAGATGGGCAATGAAGAACTAGGGTTTGCTGAGCAAACTCCGCTTGCTCACGGAACTCCGGTGGAATTTGGCGGAGTTTTTGAGTTAATTTTGTAGAATTCAGCAGAGTGAATCTCCATGAGCTCCTCCCGGTCCTAGTATGAAGCCCCCAGTGTATTGATAAGAAGCCATATGTCACTTCCTTACTGCAGTGATGCTCACTAAGGTGGCTCCTTTAGATAGGAACAAATTTAATGCTCCTCTTACACTGCAGGTGGTATGGGGAGCTATACAAGGGGTGACGACTAGTAAGACACCGGGACTCAACGGATTCCCTATAGAATTTTATAAGGCATACAAGTTTCATCTTGCCACTTAATTGTTGGAAGTATGACAGGAAGCCCAGTTGGAGGTTCATCTCCCCCTTACACTGCAGGAGTCTCCCTTGGGGTCTCTCCTGAAGACCGACAAGGATCTACTGGAACTTACCTCCTACCGACCCCTGTCCATGCTAGGGTCAGACTATCAGGTGCTGAGTAAGTTCATAGCAGGCTGATTGCACAAACATATGCTGTGGCTGTTGCATTAGGACCTGAGCAGCTTTGTGCTTGGGCAGTCCATCACCCTGAATAACTGCTATTTACATCAAGTGTTGGAGCTTTCTGTGGTCCAGTGGCCCTATGCGGCATGCCTAGTGTTAGACCTATAGAAGACTTTCGACACAGTGGACTTGAAGTACACATTTTTTTGACCTTGACCGCCCTTGGCATCAGGGGAGACTACATAGTCTCATGCATCTCCTGTACACTGAGGCTACCACCCAAGTTAATACTGGCTAGTGTATTTCCATTCTCTTTTCAGTGAGCAGGGGGAGGAGACAGGGTTGTCTGCTGTCCCCCCAGTCTTTGCTCTGGCAATTTAACCTCTTGCCCAGTGACTTAGATAACAGGGAAAAACCTGGGATATTTAGATGAATAGGAACACACATATCGACTTGTTGTTTGGGGATGATGTGTTGATGTACATAAGGAATATTCAAGATCATTGGTTTATAAGACTGAGCAAGCTGACAGCTAATTGCACAATATTTCCGATAAAGCAAAATGTTTGTGCTAAGAACATGAACGACTGATACTAGTGTCAACTGGCTTCCAGGGGGACTCTCCTACACCTAAAACTCATTACACCTTAAAATCAGGTACTCATAAAAACATACTTACATTGAGTGGCTTTCGAAGTACATTCAACCCATGCTTATTCCAGACGTGAAGTTTACTTGTTGTGGGTCACCCAAGGAGCTCATTATAATAACGTTCATCTCCTTTGTTATAACAACTTCTCATATTTTCCCCATCTTGATGATGCCAATGCCATAAGCCACACTGAGTTCTTCCCCTTCCTGCTGCCTCATTTGTAAAGTATTATGTGGTTTGATGGTTTTCCCTTTTGTATTGACGTTGATTGGCCCTCACAATATGATACTTTGGCAAATGAGGTAATTCAATTTGATTAGAGGCAAAGCCCAGTGGTTTCTCACCAGGGGCGGATATGCTGTAGTGACTTCTATATTTAAGACACTTGCAGTGTCCTTTGTATCCTCTGGTGGATCCAGGCGATCACTAAGCTCTTTGCCATGTTCTGTGGTTTCTTCCTTTTTCTCAATTACTTTAACTCCCACACTTTTTGAGCAGAAGTCAACCTTGGCTATTTCCCCCATTTGATTTTACTGAAACTCACAAGGCCTAAATCATCAGAATCTATTTCTCTCAGTGCAGGAACTAATTTGATGTTAGCCAGGAGTTTTGACCTGTTTAGGGGGTGTGATTTTGAATTTGTCTTTCCAATCTTTGCTAATTTAAAAAAGATGGTCCTAGCAGACCGACCCCTTGCACAAGGTATTTGACTTCGAGATTTGTTTCCCAATGTATGTGTGGCTTTATTTCCCTTTTCTCTTTCAAAAGGAATGTAGTGCTATCTTGTTTGCCTTGGCTGTTGCAGGGGGGGTGGGGAGACAGTAGTATTCCTACTGACTCCACCATGCCAGTCTGATTTCTCTAGAACCAGAAAAATAATTTTTGACCCAGAGCCTTTTATGGTCTTCCCCTGAGATTTTGGAATAATCTTTCCTACTTTTCTATTACCACAATTAAGTAAGTTGAATAGAGATAGGACTCTATTTTTCTCATACAGGTAGATCGGTCCAGGATACATACACACTTGTAGTTTTTCAGGGATTGGTAAGATAGATGGCATGATAGGATCTCTTTGCTCAGGCTTGAAACTCCTGTTAGTGTGATTTTTTGCACTTCTATTGATTCACAATCAAGCATTGTTTTAATACTTTTAAGAGCGTGGGTACGGCCCGTACTAGCATTGTAGTGGTGATGTAGGGTTACGCGTGGTACAGGCCGTACACACGCTCTGGGGGCTTGTGTACGGCCCGTACCACCATTGTAGTGGTGATGTAGGTGTACGCGCCGTACCCACGCCCTCAGAGCGTGTGACGGCCCATACCACGCGTACCCCTACATCACCACTACAATGCTAGTACGGGCCGTACCCACGCTCTGAGGGCGTGGGTACGGCCCGTACCACCATTGTAGTGGTGACGGGTATGTGTACACGCCCACTGCCGTTGTAGCGTGATGCAGGGATTGGTGGACACGCCCCCGAAGTGACCAGACCCTGGAGGTAATGTATGGACAGTATACGGTATTTTAAAAACTTAGGTAGAGGTCATGTTTCCTGCCCCTCGCCCCCGCTTTGCCCTGGGTGTTGTGCTGACCTTCTGCGGCGTGCGCGGCGGTTTCGGTGCACCAGGTTGTAGGCTAGGAGGGCCAGGATGACACGTAGGATGTGGTCCATGGCTGTCCGTCGCGTACCGCTGCTCTTTCTTTGCGTCGTCCTCAATTTCCTGGGAGTTTTTGGCTGCCGTAAAAAATGAGCCGTGCGGAGTGACGTAGGCACGAATTGTACTTGCTGGTCCGTAGAACGCTGCCTGACTCGTACGCGATGTCCCGGATCGGAATTGTGGGTATTTTTTCACCGCAGGTACTTTTGTACGGTTCGTACGGAAATGGTATTTCTGTACGATTCGTACTTGCGGCTTTGTAAGGAGGATTTCCCGGGTACGAGTCGTATGGAGAATACGCTCTGTACGATCATTCGTACCCTGGTTTTACAGGATCGGAATCGCCCCCTAAATAGAAAAAATAGGCAATGTCCCAGTAAAATGCCAAAATTGTGGACAAATGTTGGTTTTTTGAAAAAAGTCTGCCTGTTCCTGAAAGCTGGGAAGATGGCAATTTTAGCACCACAAACCCTTTGTTGATAACATTTGCAGGGAAATAACCAGATGTTTTCTTCTACAGCACTTTTTTCGCATTTTTCCAAAACCCCCAAAATATAGCTATATTTTGACTAATTTCTCAGTCGATTCCAGGTGAATCTACAAACCCTGGATACCTTTCGAATTCTCATGATGTAAGAAGAAAAGGAAGTACATTTGGTGTGAATACCTTATGTGGATAAAAAATTACTGGAGCCTAATCACGAACTACCACAAATAACCAAAAAAACGGCTTAGCAGAGGGGGAGGGAGGCCTAGCAGTGAAGGGATTAACTTGCAATTTAACTTGCAATGCAATACAACAATATTACCAATCCTATGTGTGTGGACTCAGACTATGTCTGAGCCTGGTATCCTGTAATAAACACTATTTTATTTTAAAGGTTGCATCTTCTTCCATTCTTTTTTCAAAATCATACCTAACATCAGGGCACTTCCGTAAATCTCAAAATTCCTCCACCTTTAATGCCAACTTTCCACTTTGACCCACTTTATTACCACTTTTATACATCTGGCATATAAGAGTCCCTCTCTCATCTTTAATGTCCATGCTATAGTGTTCAGAGCAACACCTGGGAAACTGTCCTAAAGGTACTTCACTGTTAGGTTGTTATCAGGCTTGGTTCAACCACTGTGTAGATAGGTAATTGTTTGATGGTCCTGATGAATTGCTAATTGATCACTGGTGTGACAAACTAGGCAAGAAACATGTTGACCCACAATCTCTAGCAACCACTGAACATTATATCAGTGGTGTGATAACCTAGTTTTCAACCAGGACATTAGACTCACCGATTAAAATTAGTTCTGAGTACTACTTAGTCTCCCTTTTTAATTTATCTTACACTACCCACACACTTGACACTCATCTGCACTGCACGGCCCTACACCCGAATCTCACCTTACAGCTTGGGAACAAAAGATCTCTGACAAAGAGCCCCTCATAGGGTGCCCATCTGGCATTGCTGCGCCGGCCTGACGAGGAGCAAGCCCTATGATGAAGCATGATACCTTGCCGGGTGTGTGAGAGCCCTAGTTCCAAAAGTGGGAGACTCCCACTCCTACTTCTAGACATATAGTAATGCCGACCAATCCTCTAATACAATTTCTTCTTTCACAAGGAACTGCATGCTTTTCTTTAATTGATATGTCCTGGTGGCTTGTATGGGACCTATAGGCGCCCCCAGTCCCCTTTCTGTTGCTTTGACAAAGCTTTTTTTTAATGCAATGCCTCCATTATGTTAGTGCTGCCCTAAAAAGCAATGACTGTTCCCTTGTCCTCCATTTTTCCCTCAATAATAATGCTGCAGAATGATCTTAGTCAGGCACAACATACTTTTGTCTGATCTCCTCCCTTTACATTACCGTCCAGCCACAGAACCACCCAATGTAACTGTAAGGTCAGTATAATTCATCATCTGTCCTCCAGGAGTTGGAATAAGTGAGCTAATGAGCATGTGAGTGACTCAGAGAATGAGCAAGGGAGATAGTTAGGGAGTGAGTATGAGAGTGAACAACTGTTTTTAAGTGAGTGAGAACTCAGACAAGTTTATTATTCATCAGTAGTAGTAAAACTGAAATATTGTTGGAACTCAAGGAGCACATTTTTGTTCTTAGATGTGGTGGCATTTTTGCATGCTGTTTATTTCAAAGCACCTAATGATAAACCTAAATCAGTGTATGCCACAGAAATTCAAGCATAACAAAGGGCAAAATAATGTAAAGCATCGAAAAGTGATTGGGGGTTAAGGTTGGGTGTAAAATTTCACGTTGAGTTTAGGGTGTAGGGTAAGTGTTAGGATTCATTTTCGGGTTAGGGTTAGGATTGTGGTTTGTTATTTAGTTGGAATAATGGTCTACAATTCAAAGGGAGGTTATTGTATTGCTTTAAGTGATATAACATGATATAGAACATTTGCTATAATATCAACACTAGAGGAAAAGTGGAATTTGAACGTTCTCTCTGCTTTTTATAAAGGACAGAAATGCAAGGGCTTTATGTGGGGGCTCTGACTGCTTAAGTTTGCACCCATAACACTGAGTACCACTTGCAGATCATAGAAGAAGAAGGGGTCACATGTTTATGCAGAGATGGAGAGGCAATCGAAGAAGAGGCATGAGGATGCTTACTAGCGTCTCCACCTGACCAACTAACTAGTTAAAACAACAGTGTGCATCTGTGATTGATTTATGTGTGTCTTCTTTGCCATAAGTCTTAGATTAGCCTACAGTCGTGATCTGGAAGAAAGAAATTTGGAGAATGAACATCAAAATAATTTAGGGCACAATTGCAATACTCAAAGTACAGTTTTTGTAGAACATTAAACAGGATGTTTTTCCAGCAGGTGTATAGTCACATTCTTCGGGGCACATTCTTATGAATATCACAAGTAGAATTCAACCAACACTTTTTTCACCCTGTGTGGCACCTAAACTTAGGGCTTTTGCATGCCTCAACATTATCATTAGACAATACATATTCATCTATAAAAAAAGAAATGCACATCAGCTAATATGCACTTCACTGCCTGGAATCCACACCATAGTGTGGGAACTGCAAAAGCTGATACATATTATGGGTAAACAGTGGCAAGATCGTAAGGTGTGCTTTTCAATCATCTTTGCATTCGAAACCGACTAACATAGCTCCCTTATTCAGTGGTCCTTAAAGGTAACATGAGAGCCTCAGTGTCAGTGAGCTAGGGTGGGGAGAATTTGGAAATAATGATTCAAGGTGAAGAATTGAATGAGAGAAAGTCAGTGGGGAGAAAGAAATACTATAGGGTCATTTACTGACGTCCTGTATGGGAGCTTGTGCAAGCTAAAGCATTGTGTGTACTTGCCATTTTGAAAGCCCTAGAGTGCAGCACAAAGCTGCTCTGAGCCAAGTGAGTGCCCACACAACCATTAGTAGTTAGCCTCTAAATGTATGTGGTAAAACATTGGCATCATGAGTAAAATACATAGTTTAGAGCAAATCATGACGCGCAAATGGTCCAAGAGTTGTCCTTGTATTTCAAATATCCTCAAATGTAGGGTATTTACTTCCCCCAAGAAGAGCTCATGCATGTTGAGAGAACTTAGAAATCCTTCTCAGGAGAAGAATAAGCAAGGAGAATAATATTGTACAAAATTGGAGCATTTTCTTGATTTCCTCCCTGAACTCCTGAGAAATATTGTGACTCTTCCAAACCTAATGGATGCAAAATGAGCAAAACTGCCATTAAAAGGTCCATTAACAACAAGACTCATTATTATTGTCATGTCTTACTTAATACCTTTAGATGTAACCTCAATATTTTAACGTTGGTATATTCCAGAGTGTGAGGCCACTTTATGGATTATAAAATTGATGAGTCATCCTTTTCTTCAGGGAATGCCCATAGAGAAACTGTTTTTCTTTTAATGGGTAAAAACACTAAAGGCCTGAAGGGCCTGATTTAGATCTTGGTGGAATTAGCGATGCCCGGCCACAGAGGTGGTCCCAAGTACTCCATCGAGTTAATGGCGGCCTGCCCGCCGTATTTAGATGTTGCGGGAATAGACAGGAGACCACCACGGTGGCCGTCTTCTCTGCTAGTTAGCAGTACTCCATCATTGTAATGCCAGCAGGATTACGCCGAGTCAATTTGGATGTTTCTGTTGTGCTGGCAGTCTTGATGCAGTAGGTCAACGGTGGTGTGGAGAGAGGTAAATACTCATTATTTTCATCTCAAAACATATATATGTTATAAATATGTACTACCCATTTTATTTACATATAGCATTGCACACCAGCAACAAGCACACACCATATACTGTACACGCACGCCCACCACAAAAGTCTACCTTACATTCTGGCGACACCGGGGTGGCTGAGAGTCATGGTCAAGTAGCAACAGTACAGAGAGGACTTGGACAATAATGTTAAATATTTTGAATCATGGCAGCACAGCAAGCCAGCCTGCTGTGCTGCTGTGCATGAAAATAAAAGAGCAGATGCGGAGCATTCCTGTCCTACCCTGCATCGGCAGACAAACAGTAGCTGTGCGCTAGGGCAGCCACCCTTGCGTCATTTTACAAGGGTGCCTGCACTGAGAGGATGATTGAAGGGACACCTTGTTGCACAAGAACAATTAGTAAAATTAGAATACTTTTATTAGGAGAAATAAAAGTATTTCTCCTCGTTGTACCTCCCCTGGGGAGGTGTAGGAATCTGGTGCATTCCCAAGTTCCCAAAGTTTTGTAAATCTGGGAATGCGTCAATTTCCATGGATGTTGCATAGGAACACCCACAGCAACACCCTGTGGAGAGCCCCTTTCACGTGGAGTTATGTTTGAAAGGCAAACATATTTACAAGGCGATAAAACGTCATGCAGGGTGACTTTACATGGCCCTGTAAATATGGGGGGAGTCCATTGCACTGCTGGTGCGTCAATAAAAGTGATGCACTGGCAAAGCAATGGGCTTGTAAAAAAGCGCCAGAATCGGTAATGGGACC
The DNA here is from genome assembly GCF_964204655.1 of Triturus cristatus. Taxonomy (NCBI): domain Eukaryota; kingdom Metazoa; phylum Chordata; class Amphibia; order Caudata; family Salamandridae; genus Triturus; species Triturus cristatus. The sequence continues at coordinate 1,710,916,424 of NC_140590.1, forward strand.
CCTAAAAAAAGGTGAGTTTTCACCTCTTTTTCATTGTTTCTGCTAAACCGAGCTTGGAGGCTTCCCCACCACAGTTGCCGCAATAGAAAGTCACATCATAAACTGAAGGGCGGGAATATCGGCGGACCTCCCTCCAACACCCACCTTAGCCACTGATGCCGTTGATGTGGAAGACATATTCTGGCAGAGTTGGCAGGACTGAGGAAGTCTTCCCTCTGGTGCCCAACCAACATCTAAATCAGGCAGGCAGACTGCCACGGCGGCGGGTGGAAGACTGCCAAAACAGCAATGGCAGGACCAGTTCTGCCAAGATCTAAATCAGGCCCTAAAATGTTATCTTATCAATGCACCATTGGAGAATTACACAATGTGATATTTCCTTCCCCTCATTTTTTGGAACATTCTTTCCTGTTCACTAAAGTTAAACAAAGCAGCTTAAATGAAGAGCTTCCATTTTGATGAGGGTTACTACCAAGACTGTGTCTTAGTTACAGAGATTTGATGGAGGGCTGTGAAGCTGATTTCTCTACAAGCACTGTACTGTACCCAAATAAAAAGGAAGGCACCTTAGGTGTGTGTTTAGAGTGGTGACACAGAGAAGTATCAACCAGTATGATCTCCTTGAAATCATTCAACTGTTTGAATCTCCATATGTAAAAAGAGTTTAAGAAACAATGCCAATAAATAAATTGTTGTCCATACCACTGAAACTGTGTCCTTTGCAGGAGATCCTCTCCAATTCCCATAAGATAGCTCTGGAAGCTGATTGTCTGCAATAATGTACACACTGTATAATCTACAGTTAACGTGTGCCTGTGCTCGTAAGGTAGACTGGAAGGGTAATGCACCTGAGTACATGCATTTTTGTGTCTGCACGTGTATTGGCAAGAGTGTGTGTAGCCTCAGACAGCAGTATATATTCTATTGCTATAAAACAAGCATCACTCCTGGTCTACATTTATGAGGTGAATCAAATACAAATGAACCCCCACATATCAGACAATCCCACACACAGTTGTAGATATTACCATATCATATTCAGGGAGTGAGGTTTGATACTGGTATATATGTTAGTTAGCAGTTTACTCAGCAATGGTTGTAAACCCGTGGCTCTGGTATGCCAGCTAAAAAAATATGGTCCTTCAATATAAATTATGCTACCACAAACTGCTACTTGTTTATAGGCAGATACTGGGCAAATTATATACTTCCCAGTTCAGTGATGAACAACCCTTGATTACTACTTAATCCGTGGGTCATTAGGCCTTGCTGGTGAGTAACACGTGGAACATCATGACACAAGTTTCCTAGCACAGAAAAATTACAGGATTAGTCAGAGTCTAAGCTCTGAGGCAGAGTGGTTCAGTAGTACTGGTTCAGTGCAGTTTTAGGTCCCTCCCATGTGTGATCTCTTGAATTCTGCATGAGCAGCAAGAGCTTCTTGCGATAAGAAGCCCACCACCATTGGGTGCTCTCTCGTCCACTGGAAAACTTTACCAAAAGTAGACAAAACTTGCCCTACACCCTGATCGTGTAGCTGCATTCATTCCATTACTGCACGCGTCAGTAGAATGTGTTCTGCAAGGGATATATTTTGTGTGCTGCAGGGCCGTCAATGGAGTCAGGTTTCAACCTGGTTTTACTATGTTTCCATTGTCTTGGGTCTTTAAACATATAGGGGCCCAAGTCTTCCTTTAAACTATACCCATTAAATATAGAGGAAGTCCCTGTCCACTTAAGCTCCATTGTTCCATAAAAGTGCTACCATATGCCACCCCCATCAATTAAGTGGGATAGATTCTCCCCCCTCTGTGCCCTTGTTTTGTGTCTTGTCCAAGAAGAGACCCCAACTCCAATCCATATTCCTGCTAAAATCAGAAAATAAACAGTATTGCTGGATGGTCATTTGACAGAGGCACGCATGGCGAAACCACGAGTGCCTCTACAAGCTGCCTAAACAACTAATGCCTCAAAACAACACATTTCTTTACCACACATGCCCTTACCACACATGCCTTTAGCATGCACTTTTGTGCTAAAGGCATGAATGGTAAATGGATGAGTGTTAAGATCATACTGAGGCTCCCATCCTTAGCCCCCAGCCCCCCCTGCGCCCTAATAACTACCCCAAACCTGAGCCCTACAAAACCACCTAATCCCACCCTGCACCCTAAAATCTATTGAACCCTCCTAAGCCCTGAGAACTTCCTGTACCACCCCCCCCGGCCCTAAAAACTTGTCTGGCCTTCCCCAAACTATACAAAGTACCCGACACCTCCTGAGCCCTTAAAATTACCCCGACCCACCCAAGCTCTAGAAACTACCCAGAACCCCTGAGTCCTAAAAATTACCCGACCTCAACCAGAGCCCTAAAAACTACCCTGAGCCCTAAAAACTTCACCGACCCCCCAATGACCCCCCAGGACCCAACCCTCCCGAGCCATTAAAACTACCCTGACTCCACCTGAGCCCTTAAACTACCCCAACCCCCTTAAGTCCCTAAAAACTACCCAACCCCTCTAGCACTAAAAGCAACCCCGAGCCCTAAATAAAACCCTGTCCTCCAGTCCAGAAAACAACCTTGACCCCCGAACACTGAGCCCTGGAAATTCCCCCAACCATTAAAATAGACTCCTCAATAAAACTGCCCAAGCCCCACTTACCTGTCCGTGTCCTCTTCCGATCCTTCCTCATCTCAGGATCTAGACCGTTCCCTGCCTTCCCACGCATATGACTTATTAAGAAATGTGTCTGGTTAAGGCAAGCGTGGTTCCCATTGTGGAGAAACTGCACTTGTGGCTCAGTCTGCATTGTTAAGGTCATTTCCCTTGCTGGGTCAGTCTGTAAGAACTACACAAAACAGAGGAACTGCATGAATCTCATAGTAGAGCTGACCTTTTGAATTTGCATATTCTTCCTCCAAATGTGATATAAATAGGGGCAGAAACCACCAGCCAGTGATCCATTAATTCTCAACACCATAATTTGTGGTTACACATCAGTGGGGATGAGAAATCCTTCTGTCCTCCATGATTGAGGGCTTTGATGACCAACTCCCCTTCAACAGGATTGAGAACAGGAACCCAGCGTTTTGTTGCTTTGCTCTGAGCAGAGGTGTATTGCACCTACTTTATAGGAGATGACTGACTGCTAAGAATGGGTCCTTGAGGTGTCATTGCAGGAAAAAGACAGCTCCTAGAATGGAACAGGACTGCAAAGCGTCGAGGCAGGGAGAACTTAACAGTGCACACTATAGCCCTGAGAAGGATGTGCAGCTCCATCTGTGTGTTGAGGCCTTGAGCCTCTGGTGCCCCTACAATATGCCAAAAATTTAGGATTGCTTCAGACAGAGGGGTTCTCATGAGTGTCACAAATGCATCCTGTGGCATTCTTGTAGCATCTATGACATCTCAGAGGTAAGAATGTTCTAAATGCACTCACAGGTTACTTTATAAAGAACCAGAGACCTCAAGAACCCTGGAGCTCAAACTAGATGAGTCACAACAATTAGCAGTGGCTTTGACCTTCATGGTAAACCCTACGACAATCCAAGAGGTGGGTTCTTCACTTTGTTTGAGTGATAGCTTTCCCTTTGAACCTAATGTAAATCTTGCCAGAAATGGTTCACCTGACCCTACTTGTATCTGTTGGTGAGTAGTCTTCGTCTTCTCCAGCACCCATGTTACCGCACTGCATTTTATCGGAGATTGAGGCAGTGCAAAGCCACTTGATGGGCCATTTGGATGACACATGATCTAAATTATTAACTTTCTAACTGCATTATTGAGTTCTAAGCACATAACATTACACCATCCCTGTGAATACGTTTGGACTGCTTGACTTGGCTACCCATGTGGTAAAGGGCTAATAATGTTGTATTTGGCGCTCAGTTTTAGGCTCAATAGTAAGGCAAATTCCCAAGACACAAAAGGAAAATATATGTTTATTATAATCAGGGCTTAATAAGTTATGATTGCCCTGGGGCTCCTACAGTCTCATGCATCAAAAGCAATCTTGGAAAACCACAGATTAAACAGCACAACTCAAGAGAATGAGAAAAATGTTTACTTCTCATGCTCAGAAAAATGTATTGACTAAACAAATAATTGCTGGAACAGTTGATTAGAAAATGTTTTGTTTTCTGCAGGCTGTGGATCACCGGAGGGCCCTTGAACATACCTGGGCATGAAAAAACATCATGAATCTATTTCAGTTCATTAGTAAATGGTCTCAAGGACCCTCACGTCATTGGGATTTATCTTTCAATGTTCTTTATCTGTAGATACAACTTTCAAAAGTCCCCAAATGCAATGAGTTGTGGACCTAAAAGCCAGCACTGGCTGATGGTGTCATACATGGATGAGCTACTTGTCAGCTGGGTCATTGGAGCTTCAGGGACAATATATCAAGTGCTCCTTGCAATCCCATACAGGGTTTGGACGGCACAGAGAGCATTTTTATATCGACCAGGGATGAATTGGAGATGAGTAATTATGTCTCCAGTAAGTCGAGGTAGAGCTGAGCACTGATGCTGGGCTTGAACTGAAGTTTGATTTGACTGTTGCAAAATATTTTTCTGCACTGATAATGGTAGCTGTGTGGATATTGGTGGTAAAGTAAAATTCATTAAGAGATCTTATAAAAACATCTCCATCTTTAGCCAACATAACAAAAATTGCAATATTGAAAAAACCTGCTCTATTGAAAATCATTCAAATTCATCAGGATTTAAGAAAGAAAGATTTTTTCAAGCATTTCCTGCATTAGTTACCATGAATCATTCATACAGGTTGACATAATCATTACAGCATATTTAAATATGAAATAATATTTTCTGCGTAATACACACAAAAATGTGAATTGTATTTAAAACTCTTCTTTGGATAAAAAAAAATACACCTCGTATTTGCAATTTAAATATGAATGATTTCATAACAAATATAGTGGTGTGTGCTCCATTACAAGAAACTGACACAATATTTTCCTTTCATCCAGAAAGTGAGCACAATCTAACAAAAAATTTGCTAAAGAATACTTTGGGCCCGATTACGATGACGGTGGGACCGTCTGTCGGTGGCAGTCCCATGGACATCGTAATTGGGTTTTCCGCCTGCCACATTAAGATGGCAAGCGGATGGGTGGCATGCGGAAAGACTGACCGCCACGGGTCTGACAGCTGGAATGTTCCAACTGCCCATCGTACCACCCGCAATAGCTAGAATGGAAGCGGTGCCTGTCAGGCACCGCCATAGGGCTAATCATATCCCTTTTTAGCATGTCTGTCAGGGGTGGTTAACCCACCGGGACCAGGCAGGCAGAAACGGACTTGGGGGCCCATAGCTGGCTCTCCTTCACCCATGGGCCTCGGACATGGGCCTTGAGGTCTTACATATCTCAGCATGGTGCCTGCCACCTAGTGCAGGGATATGTAACATGTCATTTCTATGTACTGTGGCAGGTGCTGCAGACCGCAGCATGCGCCACAATAATTATTGTCGTAGCCGGAGATTCTCCAGCTGGAAACAATACCAATACAATGCTGAAGAATACCTTACCTCCGTCGTTAAGGTGGGACCTGAGACATGTAAAGAAAAGACACACCCACTCCAAGATAGTCTAGAAACTGCACAGCAGGGCTTTTTGAGGCAAAATATAGTTTGTCTCCTGCTGTTGAGCAGGTCTTTACTCCCTCATGGATTGTTCTCTTTAGAGGACTCGTCACAGTAATATATTCCTCAAATATATTGAACTCTAGATCCATTTCTTTTATTGAAGACAGAGTGTATCACAAGAATGTACTTGCAAACAGAATTATATCCTGCATCATCAAACAAGAAAGTTTCAATTTGCTATAGCCTTGAATAAAACACGTGATCTGGCAAGCAAAGTCCATGAGTCAAGGGCTAACTCAAGTCTTAGGCCTTTATTATGTGTTTGGTGGTCTAATGGATTGCCAAACACATGGAGTTCCAACTGGGCTACTACAAATAGGGTGGTTGTGCTGCCAAAGGACAGCTGCTGCTTCAAGCTATCCGTGATCCCTGACGGTCTTGCAGCAGTCTCAGGCTCCTATTATGGTGGCTGGCGACCGTGGTCTGAACAGTGACTCCCTCTTGGCCGCTCCCTTCCTTGGCTTGTGGTTTTTCGCTTATGCATCTGCCTCTTGTACCAGAGTTGGGGGCTATGGCTGTAATGGGAGAGAGGCCCGTGCGGACAGGGGCTTAGATTGAGGTAGGCCCTCTGCCTTACCCCTGCTGCCTCCCCCTTCTCTCTTCTCTGAAATGGGAGCATTATTGCCACTGAGGCCTGATTGTGAGAGGGGGTGCAGTGGTGAGGCCCTCACGAACATTCTGGAAGGGCCTTATACTGCTGAATCAATTGCCTAGTTTGTGACTCTTTGAGCAGCAGCTGGAGACTTTTCAAGGTGGCGTTGCGGGACCTCTTGGTTGGACTGCCTTGAGCCCCCTGTTGCCTGATTCTTGGAGGAGGTTCCTTCCCTCTTCCCTTAACCATTGCTGAAGGAGAAGTGACTTGGGGGCCATGCTGGATTCTAGGGGGCACATGTGAGGGACGAGGTCCAGTATAAGCTGATGTGCTGATACCCTGGTAGACTGCGGCCAAGCAGTGACCTTAAATGAAGCGGTACACGGTGGTGAAACATCATTAGATTAGGAATCATGCATCTTTACTACATTGGGGGGCTGGCCTAGCTTGCTTCCTGACCTGAAAAGACTGGGGAGCTTGCGGGGTGGATGCTCCCCTCCACCCTTTATTGCTGTGAGAATAGCCGAGATCGGCACATAGAAGGCAGCCTTGGGTCTGCTTGGGCCCACTGGGCAGGGATGCAGGGACGTGGTGGGTCCTGCAACGGAAGTCACAAATAACTCATGTCCTCTGTGCCCTGATCCAAATGTGAAGGCATCCTGGCTTAGAATGATGTGTGTCTCCTTTTGCACCTATTGAGGCAGCTTGGTGTGACAATGGGAGTAGGGGTCCCGCCGATGTTTGTGTGCCCCGGTCTAGTGGATTGGACTGATTTAGACCCCCTGTTTCCTGATTATCGGAGGTGGCAAGAGAGGGCACCCTGTCTAGTGGGACTGCTCATGCCGCTCTTTCACTCGGAGTGATGGTGGCAGGCAGATCCGCACTGGTCTTCCCCTGACCCCACTGCATTTTTATCATTGGAACTGGGTGAGGCTGCTCGTTGGTGGAATTATCAACATGGGGTGCAGAGGAGGCACAGGACCGAAGCAGCTCTGCTCACACTCTGACCCTTGCACTACTCTCATCTGAGCCAAACATGGACCTTAAACTGGATGAGATGCGTGCTGCTATAGTGGATACCCATCAAGATGTGCACACTAGTGTAGATTTGGTCGCTATTTATCTGGGGCTAGTACATGAATACCAGCAAAACCTAGTCGGCTTTGTCACTCATACTGAACAGGAGATCAGAGAACTGCGAGGGACAATGAAGGAGCTGGTGGGCCAGGTACCTCCCTTACCACAGTGGTGCAGGAATTGGAGTCCTCGGGCAGAAGACTCAGGGGGGTCCTCCGGTCACAACAATCTCTGCATTGTGGGCGTTCCAGGGGGAGAGGAGGATTCTGATCCTGTGCAGTTCTTTGAGGCCTGGCTCACGCAGAAGGTGGCTCCTGGTTGGCTGTCTGCTCACCTCTTAATAGAGCGTGCCCACTGGGTCCCAGCATGGCAGCCTCCGGTAGTGCCCCCCCATCCTGTAGTGACCTGTATAATGAATTACGTAGACAAAGTCATGATATAACAAATCACGAGGGAGTATGCGCCACTCTAATCTCATAATGCGAGGGTATTCATTTTCCTGGATTACACCATGACGGAGGAATGCCGCAGATCCTCTTTCCTGGGGGTTAAACAAAAGCTATGACATACTGGCCTCCACTATTCGCTGCCTTTCTAGCCAAGCTGAAAGTGTTGGTTGGGCACGAGAATATTTTTTTCACTGATCCCTGGGGATGCTTGGAACTGGGTGGAGCAGCAGTGCTATGAATCTGCCTCCACCTGGGCAGAGAGTTTCTCGCTCCTCACAATGTAGGAGTCAAGGGGCCCATAGAGCTGGCAGAGTTTCACAGGGGCCCCACTCAGGAGCAGGCCACGAAGGAACATGCTCAGGCTCTGACAGCAGTGGTACACTATGGGCTGATTGCTGTCGATTGATGTCTCAGAGTAAGGTACAAAGGATATGGAGTACTCACTCTCCGTTAGCAGTGTGGCCTGATGGTATTATCAAATGTGACACCTGCAGAGAAGATAGTGTGATGGCACAGAAACCTACGACCTGCATTCCTACAGCTGGGGGCTATTAGGGACAGACTCCTGCTTACTTCTGTTATGGATTGTGAAGCAATGGGTCTCCTGAAGGAACCAGTACTTGTTTATCCCCTTCAGCCTGTCACAAGGCAATGGTCCCTGAAACACACTGGCTGCCCCCTTCACCTAACTCCTGGGTGATTTCAGTGTGTATGTTTGCACACTTAGTAGCATCCCTAATATGGGACCCATTGTTACTTGTTTGGCAACCATGTTTTGGGGGGTTGTCCTCGGTGGGGGATTGTGGGTCTGTTATTGCAGTTAGGTGAATTGTGGGGTGCGCTGTCCTGTTCCTTTCTATTCCACACTGATCATATGCTTACTAGCATGGCTATGGTGCTGCGGTTCCAGTTCTCCTGGGAACAAATACACATACTACATTGATGTATAACTATGGTGGGCATAATCACATGGATTGTTTGCAGTATAGGCACTGCACAGAAGCAGATTGCAGGTCAGCAATAAGTCAGACTGAGGAGCGCGTAGATAGCTCTACTACAGGAGGCACGTGTGGCTGGGGGGAAGATATTAGATTACAAAAGTGATGGCGGGGTAATGCTTCTGCATCACATACTCTGACTTCGCATGTGGTGCACTGTTTTTGGTTCAACCAGGGTTCCTCTTCAGCTTCATAGAGTCTGATTTTGATCCTGTGGGTCGCTATATGTTTGTATAAGGGTAGTTAGATGGTAGGACAGTCCTGCTGGGAAGTGTATATGGCCCCAACACAGCACAGCCAACTTTTCTAGTGAAATTATGTGCAGTTCTTAGTAAGTGGACCCACATTCCCTGCTATTGGGCAGGAGGGTTAATTGCGTGCTCGATCCGCAACAGGATCGCTCACATCTGCCAGTACCGGCTTCTCCTGGTGGTGAAGTCTGCGACCCACCGTTACCACTGCTTGGAACACTGGTCTTTACTTTGGGAGATCACTACATCCCGACTCTAGGGAGTACTCCTATCATTCGGGCTGCATGATTTGCATGTTCAGTTGGATTGGATACTTTGTGATGCAGCCACTAGCCTGCTGGCGACACGTGGGGAATGATTGGGGATGACCTTCTTGGATCGCAATACTCTACAGCTGCAGCTGGAGTGATGAGCACCATGGCCACCAGTCCTCACCTGGAGCTTCCATCCTGCCAAGCTGGAAGACCCAGTGTTTCATGATTGGACAGCCGAATTCCTGACCCTTTGCCTGACAGACAACTGCAATACATGCACTTCTAAGTTAATAGACTGAGAGGCAACAAAGGCTGTAATCAGAGGTCTGTACGCGACTCAGAAATGAACCGATTACTCTTCGGTGCTTTTCTATTCTGTAATGACAGTTTGAGCTTGGTTTTTACGAGTGCGCTTGATCGAGTTTTTTCAACACGTGTCTTCTTACCGATGAGATGATTAATTTCCCTCACTTTTGGATACACATCTTTGGATAAAAAGCTTTTGTAGTTTTGAGTGGAAGATAGAAGAACAGAAACCAGTCCATGATCTATCATGCTACTTGGTGTTCTAGCCCCGAGGAAGCCCTTTTCGGGTGAAACGCGTTGGCTGTGGCTGTGTATATCCCTCATCGTTTCGAAAAACAATAAAGAAGAAGTTTCTACATCAAAGACTGTGAAGATTTATAATTTCTGGCATATAATATGCCATTTGTTTTGTGCCTCTCTGCTCTGTTTATTCATGCTTATTTGTTAGGTCGTGTGGCAGCGGACCTCTGTGGTGGGCACGAACAATGTTAAAGATTTTCCTCAAATTAAATCTAGTAATTAAAGGGTTGGGGCTGCTCTGATTATCCCTTGCTGCCTTTCTTTCTTGTTATGTGTAATCAGATGTCATTGTATTCAGGTGTTAGTGAGGGTAAGGTCAACACTGCAAAAAGATCTGGCCCTGGTTCAGGTGTCCCTGGGTGCATTAGAAGCTGTGGCTCAAGCTGACCACGAGCAAGTAGGAGCACTGACAGAGGCATTAGAGCACCATACCCACCTCATTTAGCAGCTGTGCTGTCTAGACTTTCGTGTGCATAAAGCGAAAATGCCCCCTGATGAGAATAAGTCAGGTTGGTAATTAGCCTGACTATTGCACAGTGCCACTCCACCTACATCAAATGGACATACACATTGCATTCACTACACATTCCCAGGCACTGTATGAAGTAAGGGTGAGCGGTGAGTTTTGCATCTTCGAGCTCCTCTTGGAATGCGGAGTTTGGCAAAAGAAGCTCAGGATACCACCGGCGGAATAGAGTTTATCGGCATGCGCTCACCACACTTCTCATTTTCAATTTATCTTCTCCTAGTCCACCTGCGCACTGATATTTCCAGAAAATATTGGTAACCACTTGAAAAGGAGTTGGAGGGGAAATAAGTACATCTCATCTAGTCTGCTCTTCTTTAGCAGTGTTAGTGTTCACAGGCTCCGGCCCACGCCACGCTCCACCTTCTCGTCCACCTTCTCGTCATTAGTACAGAGGGGCTCATCAAGGCCGACTAAGTCTATGGAAATGTTATGTTTATGCTCTTCCTCATTCACCACATTCCCTTACATCATCAGTGACTCTACTGAGCTCCGTTGGGTCCTGCCCCGCCGATCAGTTTGCTCAGGTCCTGTCTCGCTTTAACCACGAAGAGCGCTTTATTACAGGTTTTTCACTCTCACAGCTGGGGCATTCATGTGAGAAGAAGGAGTTGGGCTATGTTCTCCCAAAGACATTAGCATCCACCGGCGTACATGGACCAGCATGCTCCTGTATCCAGCATGAGTTTGTGAAGGAGACGAACAGGGAGTCTTCCACCTCTTGCTCCCAGAGAAGAAATGCGGATAAGAACCGAGCAGAGGGTGGTAGCGGTGAGTCACGTGTGCATGTCTTTCAGGATGGGTGGGCAGCGTACCTTGTGCTTTGGGTGAGATCTGTGTCTACTTACTACTGTGGGTGAGGTGGCAGCAGCATGGGGCTAGGTCATAACATGAGTTACATGGCACACAGATACTTTATGAGTGCAAGGGATAAACAGCAGCTAGGCATTGATAGAAGCTTGTGTCTGTCTTGGTGTGGTGCACCCTGGCATCGCCACTTAAAATTACAGCACCCAACTATATGGATTAAATCCACGCTCATTGATGATTGTCCTCCAGCATGTCGGTCATGCACGGCAGTAAAGATATATCACAATGTAGGAGCCTGGTTTTACCCCATTTTCCATGGCAGAGGGCACTTTCTAGCAGTTATGTTTCCGTGGTGACATTTAATTTCAGAGGGGCGATGAAGAACTAGGGTTGGCTGAATAAACTCCGCTCGCTCACGGAACTCCGGCGGAATTTGGCTGGGCTTTTAAGTAATGTCATAGAAATCAGCAGAGTAGAATCTCCATGAGCTCCACCCAGTCCTAGTATGAAGCTCCCAGTGGATTGATAAGAAGCCATATGTCACTTCCTTACTGCAGTGATGCTCACTAAGATGGCTCCTTTAGATAGGAACAAATGTAATGCTCCTCTTACACTGCATGAGGTAAGGGGAGATATACAAGGGGCGACGACTTGTAAGATACTGGGACTCGACGGATTCCCTATAGAATTTTATAAGGTATACAAGTTTCATCTTGCCACTTAATTGCTGGAAGTATAAACTACAATGCAGGAGTCTCCCTTGGGGTCTCTCCTGAAGACCGACAAGGATCTACTGGAACTTACCTCCTACCGACCCCTGTCCATGCTAGGGTCAGACTATCAGGTGCTGAGTAAGGTCATAGCAGGCTGATTGCAAAAACATATGCTGTGGCTGTTGCATTAGGACCTGAGCAGCTTTGTGCTTGGGCAGTCCATCACCCTGAATAACTGCCATTTACATCAAGTGTTGGAGCTTTCCGAGGTCCAGTGGCCATATGCGGCATGCCTAGTGTTAGACCTATAGAAGGCTTTCGACACAGTGGACTTGAAGTACACATTCTTGCGACCTTGACCGCCATTGGCATCAGGGGAGACTACATAGTCTCATGCATCTCCTTTACACTGAGGCTACCACCCAAGTTAATACTGGACAGTGTATTTCCATTCTCTTTTCAGTGAGCAGGGGGAGGAGACAGGGTTGTCTGCTGTCCCCCCTGTCTTTGCTCTGGCAATTGAGCCTCTTGCCCAGTGACTTAGTTAACAGGGAAAAACCTGGGGTATTCAGCTGAATAGGGACACCCATATCGACTTGTTGTTTGGGGATGATGTGTTGATGTACATAAAGAATATTCAAGATCATTTGTTTATAAGACTGAGCAAGCTGACAGCTAATTGCACAATATTTCCGATAAAGCAAAATGTTTGTGCTAAGAACATAAACAACTGATACTAGTGTCAACTGGCATCCAGGGGGGCTCTCCTACACCTAAAACTCTTTACACCTTAAAATCAGGTACTCATAAACACATACTTACATTAAGTGGCTTTCGAAGTACATTCAACCCATGCTCATTCCAGATGTGAAGTTTACTTGTTGTGGGTCTCCCAAGGAACTAATTATAATAACTTTCATCTCCTCTGTTATAACAACTTCTCACATTTTCCACATCTTGATGATGCCATTGCCATGAGCCACACTGAGTTCTTCCCCTTCCTGCTGTCTCATTTGTAAACCTTACCAGTATTATACGGTTTGATGGTTTTCCCTTTTGTATTGACGTTGATTGCCCCTCACAAGATGATACTTTGGCAAATGAGGTAATTCAATTTGATTAGAGACAATGCCCAGTGGTTTTCACCAGGGGCGGATATGCTGTAGTGACTTCTATATTTAAGACACTTGCAGTGTCCTTTGTATCCTCTGGTGGATCCAGGCGATCACTAAGCTCTTTGCCATGTTCTGTGGTTTCTTCCTTTTTCTCAATTACTTTAACTCCCACACTTTTTGAGCAGAAGTCAACCTTGGCTATTTCCCCCATTTGATTTTACTGAAACTCACAAGGCCTAAATCATCAGAATCTATTTCTCTCAGTGCAGGAACTAATTTGATGTTAGCCAGGAGTTTCGACCTGTTTAGGGGGTGTGATTTGGAATTTGTCTTTCCAATCTTTGCTAATTTAAAAAAGATGGTCCTAGCAGACCGACCCCTTGAACAAGGTATTTGACTTCGAGATTTGTTTCCCAATGTATGTGTGGCCTTATTTCTAGGGGTGGGCGGAATTTCGAAAGCGACTTTCGCAAATTATCGCGAAAATGTTTAAAATCTCCGCAAACACGTGGAAATATCGCGAAGATGCGGAAGTTTTTTTCCCGCCCGTTCACGGTATTTTCTGCATGTTCGCGGCTCGCCAACTTACCCATGTGGTTGCTTGCGGGCGCGGCCATCTTGTTTTCACTCTTCTCGCGGTGCATGATCGCGAGAAGAAAGACGTGATCGCGCGACTCATGACGTTACTGCGGGCGTGAACTGTCGCGAGACAGCGCAAATGGCTACCAACAATCTCGTGGAGAACGCGACCGGATCGGGAAAACTTGTCGGCGAACGCGGGGATTCAGGTAAGGCGATCGCGCGAGAATGTATTATTTTACAGCGCGAGCAAGAACCAAATTATCGCTAAGCTGCGGAATGCGGAAATTTTGACATTTTCGCGCTCTCTGCGGAACGCAAAAATGTCAAATTATCGCAATTTCCGCGAGCGGAACGGAAATTTAGCTCAGGCCTACTTATTTCCCTTTTCTCTTTCAAAAGGAATGTAGTGCTGTCTTGTTTGCCTTGGCTGTGGCAGGGGGGAGGGAAGACAGTATTATTCCTACTGACTCCACCATGCCAGTCTGATTACTCTAGAACCAGAAAAAGAATGTTTGACCCAGAGCTTTTTATGGTCTTCCCCTGAGATTTTGGAATAATCTTTCCTACTTTTCTACTACCACAAGTAAGTAAGTTGAATAGAGATAGGACTCTATTTTTCTCATACAGGTGGATCGGTCCAGGATACATACACACTTGCAGTTTTTCAGGGATTGGTAAGAAAGATGGCATGATAGGATCTCTTTGCTCAGGCTTGAAACTCCTGTTAGTGTGGATTTTGCACTTCTATTGATTCACAATCAAGCATTGTTTTAATACTTTTAAGAAGTGATGTGTACTTAGCCTGTTGCCTTTTCATTGAAACTAAAGCTTTGAACAAGCTATGAAATGTTGTTTGTGTTAAGAGATTTGACATGGAAATCTCTGGGGCGCAATCTAGCAGGTTAAAAAAGGAGATTTCAGGCTGGGGTACATGTATTTCATCGATGGTACTTCAGGGAAAGCGATATTCTGAGTAACTCTTTGCCACCGGGTAGTGCTCATCTCCAGTTGTTGGAGAAAGATGGATTAGTTGGGTGGAGAGCATGTTTCTTTCCATCTATTATGTTCATCATAACCATGTGAAATCAAATAAACCAGAAGTCACAATTATTCACAAATTCCACTTGAACAGGTAATATC